>NC_057848.1:27309115-29809115 GCF_910594005.1 Cervus elaphus
AATATATTTTGATGCGTGTGTGATATCAATTTCTGTAGAGACATGTCACTCATTTTAAGGGTTGGGGTAGTAGTCCATTATGGATACATCATAATTTCTTAACTGATTTTCTCTTGATGGATATTTATGTTTCCAGTGTTTTTTATTTCATTAATGTTGTAGTGAATAGTCTTTTATATAATACCATTTTTCACAGTCAAGTTCTGTAGGAGAAATTCATAGAGCTGGAACTTGCTGGGTCAAAGGATATATGCATTTTAAACTTTGATAGGTAATGCTAAATCAAGGCTGGCCTTCCAATTGCGTGGTTTTAGAGGGGGAAAAAAACTACATTTGAGTAGATAAGCACAAATTTGTAGAGATTAGAGAGCTGTTTATTCGGGTAGGAAGAAATCATTTTCAGCAGTTAGCATGAGAAAGCAAAACTTCAGACGCTTTCATTTCATGACCTAGTGTGAACAGAGGAACTGAGACGGGACCCTTTATTTGGCAAGGAGAACGTCAGCCTGTTCTCATTTGTGGATCATGAAGAAAATGGAGTGTTTTTATTTTGGTACGTTCTAACTTGCAGCGGCTCCTTGGGACTCAGGGTTGAAGAGCGCCACAGCTGCTCAACGTTCTCTCTCATTTGTGTTGTGATGTCAGAAGGAGTACCCTGAAAGTATTCAGGACCATATTGCTGTCACCTCATTTCTCGTTGACTGTGGTACTCTTTCTATTGCAGTCCTTTTTTCACTTACCCTGGACTATTTGAGCATCTTTTATTTGTCAGTTCCTGCCCTAGATGCTAGGGACTGTTCATACACTCAGTGATTTTCTGGTCTAAAAGACAACAGGCCAATATGCGTTTATTTTACAATGGGCTAAAGGCGACAGTGGCCACTTAGAGTGCACGGAAACATTAGACAGATCCCACCTGGTATCCTGGGTAGCGTCAGGGAAGAGACTTCTTTGAAAAGTGACCCCCCCCTAGGACCTGAATGATAAGGCACCTTTAGATTCCAGGAGGAGGCACATGCAGAGGAGAGGGCTGTGTGTCTGGAGGCTCAGACGGGAGAGAACTTGAAGAGTTCAGGGTGGGAGGATGGGGCGGCAGGGGTCTCAGAGCAGCTGCGCTGGCAGGGATGCTGGTGGCAGAGCAGACCCAGCTGGCCCGGCTGTGCCAAATAGGCTCAGGCTTCCTTCCAGTGGCCTCACTCTGAGAGGGTCCCGAGCCCCAGGAAATGGTGGCAGGCACTCCGGCCACCTGGCCTGTCCCCCCAACCCCTGGGCTCTGGAAGCCATCTGCCCATCAGACCCCAGGGGCTCCCACTCCATGTCTCCTCCTCAAACCTTCCTTTCCTCCCTGATCCTGGAGACTGAGAGGTTGCCCATCCCCCAAAGGCGATGGGGTTACTCCCCAGCCAGGCTCCGTGCTGTGTTCCACGGGCCAATTTATAACCTTTGAAGTACTTTGCGAATTCCCAGGACAGTGCCCTACCGCAGGTGACATTCTGCAGCTTGTGCTTTTTACGTGCTCCTTGGCTTTTGAGCCTGGGCCGTGTTGCTGTGTGCAGCCCTTCATTCATTTAACTTGTCTCCTTGTGCTGTGGAAACATCTTTACAACCGAAGTCCCACCAGAGCCCTGAGGGAGAATGGAATTGTCGAAAAACAAGGATTGACATCTGGTTTATGTTTACATCCTTCGGCTCTATTAACTGAGAAGATATTTTTATTTCGGTGTTTGTGAAAACTTTCCACAAAAAAAGGCATCCATTTTCTAGACTTATTAATAGAGCAGTCCGAAGGTTTTATTTTTAGTTTTGAAAGAAATCAAAGCAGGCTTCTGAGATAGGCACATTTTACCTCATTCCCATCTCCTTTTCACGTTTTGCTGCTAAGACACCAACTTCAGTGCTTTTCAGCATGAGCTGACTGTCTTCATGTAGATTATTTTTGAAAAATGTAAGCACTTCGGTTTTTCTGGGGTTTCTTCTGGTACTTTTGACATTTCTTTGAAAAGTCTTTTAAATCTGTATATACGTTTTTAGTAATTTGTTTTTAAAATACAAATTTCCATGTTTCTGGGTTTTCTGTTTTTGTAAACAGCAGAAGGTATTAGTCCATATTAAGTACTAATTTGCTCTAATATTTTCAGCTGTTTTTGGAATTACACTTGGCAAAAAAAAGGAGACAAATGTCTGCAGTTGTGACAGTTTGTCTTTTTGTTCCTTTTAACTCCAGAATAAATAATTCTAGTGAATTTTTTTCTAGGCTTGTAAGAACACAGGAATGATTCAAGTCATTGTAATAAATAGTTAGGCAAAATTGAAAGTCTCTTTTTCAGTGGTATGACCCTGTAAGAAACTGTTAATATAGCCTGTGAGCAACTGTGTAAAATTTCTTAACCACTCTTCCAGATTGTTTAAGACAAAAGAAAATGAACAGCCAAACAAAAATAGTGTTCATTATGCTCTTTATTTTTAATTACATAAGTAAAGCATCATTCTAGGAAATTTAGAAAATGCATGTGGAAATTACTCTGGAAATTCCAGCATGCAGAGAAAACTGCTGTTACAGTTTGGTGTGTATCTTTCTAGACTGAGGGTTCTGGCTCAAGTTTGAGAAGTCAGGGGTTCTGTAACCTTGGATGGGAGAAACACTTGGCCTTTATTTTTACTAATCTCTCACTAAAAATTTAATAACAGATATAGGCAGCAGACCATGGTAGTGTTAGGAGTACCTGTGCTTTTGTCACCAATAGAGATCAAAGATGCTTTCATATTGTATTCCATGCAGTTACGGAGATTTTGAAATATTGCTCGTGTTCATCACAACTCAAACTTAGTTGTCAGACTCACCTCCAGATCTGGCTATTTAGTGGTTTACTAAAGAGGCACATATTACTCTAATACCAATTCTTGAAGTAAGTTGTTAATCAATTTCTATGTATTTTATTTTATGCATTTGAAAACGTCCTTCTGAGGAGTGGTTCAGAGGGCCAAAGTCCATTATGCCATGCAACTCCAGATAAAAGAACAGCCAACATTTGAGTGGTCGCTATGTCGGGGAAAGAGATCAGGAAAGCCCTAAAACACAGGTGCAATAAAGAGAGACAGAATGACATGAAAAGTGAGTTTAAGTTACTATATCAAATATTTTTTATGAACACATTAATATTTTCCAGATCCTGTGCAAAGTGTACTGCAACTACAACTGGCAAATAATAACCTAAAGATTACCTTTGCTATTGGCATTTTAAATATCCTTCTAGAGTCTTCTTTACACACCTGTGTATACGTGTCTATGTTTTACTTATTGAATATTTATTTGTGTTTTGGCCGCACTGGGTTTCAGTTGTGGCACATGGGATGTTCACTCCTCGTAGTAGCACGCAGGATCTTTAGTTGTAGCCTGCAGGGTGGATCTAGTGCCCTGACCAAGGATCGAACTCTGGCCCCTTGCATTGGGAGCATGGAGTCTTAGCCACTGGACCACCAGAGAAATTCCTACATGTTGATTGAGATAAATGGGATCATATAGTATGTACTGTTGTAACTTGCCTTCTTTCCACATTGATAATGCCATAGATATCTTTTCATGTCAGTAAAAATACGTATCATCACCTTTCTCTAAAATGAAAATAACTTGTGTTTTCTAATGATAAAAGTAATAACTGTCTTGTGGGGGAAAATGTTTTTTAGAAAATTTGGGAAGAGGAAATGGAAAGATCGTCCATAAAACTGCCATCTACACATAGATAATGTTTTTATGCCATCATTTTTATTTTTTATTTATTTATTTTTTTAATTAGGGCTGTTTCCATTATTTCTGTGCTTTCATTTCTGTGTGTGGCTGTGTGCTGACCATTCTACTCTGTGCCTGTGTCTCTAGTTTGCATCTCTAACCTCATTTATTTTTGCTTTTCTTAATTACTTTATTTTAATTGGAGGATAATTACTTTACAATATTGTGATGGTTTTTGGCATCTCTAACCTCTTGAGCCCCGCATTGGATGGCCTCTTCAGTCTTTCCCCTGGAGTTGCTCCTAGCCATCTCAAACTTAACGAGTCCCAAACAGAACTCTTGCTTTTTTCCCTCCTTCAACTCTGCTTCGGACACAACTGAGCGACTGAACACCAACAACAATGGATCTGCTTCTCTTCCTAGTTTTTGTTTCATTAAATGTCATCAGCATCCACCCAGTTACCAGTCTAAAATTCTAGATGTCCTAGATTCTCACCTTCCTCTAATCCACCAGCAAGTACTGTGGGCCTCCACATTCAAAATGTACCCCAGAACCAACCACTTCTCACCACCTCCACTAAGACCTCAGTCCCCACCACAAGTCACTTCTCAGACAGATGCTCTAAGACTTCAGGTCACATGTTGAGCAGCTTTCTCACCCACACTTGGAAACAGCTACATACTTCATAGGCCTATTTTTTTTTTTTACAGTGGTACTTAATTCTAAGTGATTAAATGTTTCCACATGCAAGTACTGGGTTCCTTGCTGCTCTGTGTTGAAGGATCTGCAGTTCATCAGGCTGTCATCCAGCCATTCATCCCATGATGGAGTTAGGTATCTACGGTACCTGGGGCAGTGTGGTAGGCAGGCTGTAGGGTGACCAACACAGAGTGGCATCTTTTTTGCATGGAGCTCAAGTGTGACTGGAGAGACAGACTTTAAATAATTCCTGAGTGATTATGTAATTACAATGGGTTCAGTGTTCTAAAGGAGGAGTTGGAAGAGGGTTCACTATGATCGTGTATAATGGAGGAATAGCCCAGCCTTGGGAGGGATATGGAGGCCCACCTGAAGGAGGCAGTGCTGAAGTGAGGGACCAAGGGGGCAAAGCCCAGAGTGGAGGAGGGCTTTCCAGGTGGAGAAGAGTACCTGTGAAAGCCGAGTCTGGCCAGAGCTTCATCAACTGAGATACTTAAGCAGGCTGCGGCAGAGCAGGGGTTAGGGGCTGAGATGCAGGCTGAGAGGCTGACACGGTGGGTGCAGGATTTTTGATGTTAATGTCATAATAGTAGGAAGCTATCGAAGGGTTAGGTTGTTTGGATTTTGATTTTATAATCAAAAGTATTATAGCCACTTGATAACAGCATAACCTCGAGGTTATGGTGAAAACAACAATCTAGCCCTCTCCTTTCCTATTCCATGACCCAGAGATGTGATGCCAGCTTTTCATGGTGTCCCCTTTGAGTTTCTTTGGTTCTTGTCAAAACTAAATTGTATGTTTGTGCATCTTTCTTTTTTTATGCATCTTTCTTGGTTTGACAGTGTTGGGGAGTTATAAAAGAAGACAGCTTACATCACCTCCCTTGTTGGCATTCATATTCACAACAGTGGTTCTTGTTCCATCACCTTTAGTCCATAAAACACTTTCCCTCTATGGAAGGGGATATAATAACCCTGGATCAGTATAAATACTAAATGTTTGCTTTTGATAACTAAATTCCAGAGTAAGGAGCTGGTGTAATGATCACCTAAAATGGTGGCAAAATATTTGCTGTTGTATTTTCTGTTCTCTTTCATGTCAATATAGACTCATGGAATTTTACTTATTAAATGTTCTACTCTGCAGCCAAAGTCACTATTCTTTCTTGATCAAATTATTCCAAATGTGGCCAATGAGATTCCCTTTATGCTGGCACCTGTGTCATCTTGGACATACCAAGATTTCATACCCTTATTAATTAGTCTTTGAGTGATTCTTTTCTTTCTGGGATAAGACATTCCATCCCAGTGTGTGCTTTTCCTACCCCAGAACTGGTTCCAGGAGTTCTGGATCCTTTTAGTGGGAAATGGTATTTAGAATCCAAGATTTTGGTGTTAGATGTGCACACTCTTACTGGGGTGCCATTGTATCTATGATCTTTCAGTGGACAAAGCTAGAAAACATACTGAAAAGCTTTCTTACCTCACAAATACATAACGATATCTACAATGGAAATTAACATTAGAGGGTTTGTCATTAAATTAACATTAGCGGGTTTGTCTTCAACTTTATTTAACCCTTGTATATCGTTTTCTTACACAAAAAAGTTTATTCCTAATTAACATTAAAGGTTACTTACTTTATCTTGTAATATACATAAAATAATTATCAAATTATAATATCATTAGTACTGCGAAAATAATAATTATGAATGAAGTTTCAGATTTCTTCTTATCCTTAGGCTATATCTCACCAGGGACGTAAAATCAAGATTATTGTGTTCAAAAACCACCTGGAGGATTTGCTTCTAGTAGTAGTGAGGTAGCTCATTTTGGACTACCTCCCACCTCCTTGCAGATAACAGCTAACAACTTAAGACAAAAATAAAAAACCAGTTGTTTTAAGGCACTAGAGAGAGACTGAAAACAGGCAGAAACTAGAGGGAAGTCGATACTTGGAAGAAGGAAACTGCATTAGACGAAAAGCAGCCATTTACCCACAGACAGTCCTCCTCAGTGCTGCTGCAGGGAAACAGAGATTTTGATAGAGACCTAGACTCGAGGGTTAAGGAATAAGAGGAATGAAGGCAGAAATTCTGGAAAGCAGATTAGCCACAGGCAGTGGGGAAGGTAGGCAAATTCTTCATAGAAACTCTACTAAACTCCAGCTAAGGCAGAAGGAATGAATAGAGATTTCAACTGCAGCTCACCACAGGGAAGACTGAAGATCTCTTCAAGAAAATTAGAGCTACCAAGGGAACATTTCATGCAGAGATGGGCACAATAAAAGACAAACGGTATGGACCGAACAGAAGCAGAAGATACTATGAAGAGGTGGCAAGAATACACAGAAGGACTACACAAAAAAGATCTTCATAACCCAGATAACCACGATGGTGTGATCACTCACCTAGAGCCAGACATCCTGGAGTCTGAAGTCAAGTGGGCCTTAGGAGGCATCAATAAGAACAAAGCTGGTGGAGGTGATGGAATTCCAGCTGAGCTATTTCAAGTCCTAAAAGATGATGCTGTGAAAGTGCTGCGCTCAATATGCCAGCAAATTTGGAACACTCAGCAGTGGCCTCGGGGCTGGGAAAGGTCAGTTTTCATTCCAATCCCAAAGAAAGGCAATGCCAAAGAATGTTCAGACTACTGCACAGTTGCACTCATCTCACACACTAGCAAAGTAATGATCGAAATTCTCCAAGCTAGGCTTCAACAGTTTGTGAATTGAGAACTTCCAGATGCTCAAGCTGGATTTAGAAAAGGCAGAGGAACCAAAGATCAAATTGCAAACATCCATTGGATCATAGAAAAAGCAAGAGAATTCAGGAAGAACATGTACTTCTGCTTCATTGACTGCACTAAAGCTTTTCACTGTGTGGATCACAACAAACTGTGGAGAATTCTTAAAGAGATGGGACTACCAGACCACCTTACTTGCCTTCTGAAAAATCTGTATGCAGGTCAAGAAGCAACAGTTAGAACTGGACATGGAACAATGGACTGGTTCCAGATTGGGAAAAGAGGCTGTGTATTGTCACCCTGCTTATTTAACTTATATGCAGAGTACATCATGAGAAATGCCAGGCTGGATGAAGCACAAAATGAAATCAAGATTACCAGGAGAAATATCAGTAACTTCAGATATGCAGATGACACCACTCTTATGACAGAAAGTGAAGAGGAACTAAAGAGCCTCTTGATGAAAGTGAAAGAGGAGAGTGAAAAAGCTGGCTTAAAGCTGAACATTAAAAAAAACGAAGATCATGGCATCCGGTCCCAACATTTCATGGCAAACAGATGGGGAAACAATGGAAACAGTGACAGACTTTATTTTCTTGGGCTCCAAAATCACTGCAAATGGTGACTGCAGCCATGAAGTTAAAAGATGCTTGCACCTTGGAGGAAAAGCTGTGATCAACCTAGACAGCATATTAAAAAGCAGAGATATTACTTTGCTGACAAAGGTCCATCTAGTCAAAGCTATGGTTTTCCCAGTATGACTCTGGGAATGATCATGATTCTCACATCCCAGTCATGTATACATGTGAGAGTTGGACCATAAAGAAAGCTGAGCACCGAAGAATTGATGCTTTTGAACTGTGGTGTTGGAGAAGACTCTTGAGAGTCCCTTGGACTGCAGGGAGGTCAAATCAATCAATCCTAATGGAAATCAGTCCTGAATATTAATTGGAAGGACTGACACTGTAGCTGAAGTTCCAGTACTTTGGCCACTTGATGTGAAGAACTGACTCATTGGAGAAGACCCTGATGCTGGGAAAGATTGAAGGCAGGAGGAGAAAGGGACGACAGAGGATGAGATGGTTGGATGGCATCACCAACTCTATTAACATGAGTTTTAGCAAGCTTCGGGAGTTTGTGATGGACAGGAAAGCCTGACGTGCTGCAGTCCATGGGGTTGCAAAGAGTTGGACGCAGCTTAGCAACTGAACTGAACATGCCATACATGAAATTTAATTCAAGATTAATTATGGATCTAAATATAAAGCTTTTAGGAAAAAGCAGGAGAATGTCTTCACAATCTTGATATAAAAGTTTCTTAGCATACAGAAAACAGTAATTATTAAAGGGGAAAATGGATTCATTGGACTTAATTAAAACTTAAAACTTTTGCTTTTCCAAAGGTAAGATTAAGAAAATGAGAAGACAGAAGTCATTGAGAAATAGTTGACACAAGTTGTTAATAGGAAAGTCGTATATCTGACAAATGACTTATACCCAGAATATATAAAGAACTCTTACAACTCAATAATAAAAAAAGACAGTCTATTTTTGAAACAGGAAAAGATTTTAGTAAGTACTTAATAAAGGAAGGCATCTGAATGATGACCAGTTTTCACGTGAAAAAATGCTAACATTAGTCATCAGAGAAATGCAAATTAAAGCCACAATAAAATACCACTACATACCCACTGGAAGGGCCAAAACTGAAAACTGACAACACCAAATGTTGCTGAGGATATGGGGTGGGGCTGACTGGAAACTGGTGCCAGGGAACTTTCTGTGACCATGATAACATCTTTTATCTTGATAGGTGTTTGGCTTATACAGGTGCATACACTTGACAGAACTCATCAGATGGTACACTTAAAATTTGTCATTTCACTGGATGTAAATTTTACCTAAAAAAATGAAAACGAGTTTTCATCTCTAGTTAATGATATACATGCTAACTTGTTTGGAGATGAAGTGTACTGGTGAACTTTGAAATGCATCAAAAATAAGATGGATTGATGTGTGGATGAATCATGTCAATAATGGTAGAATCTGGGTGATATATATGTGGGTGTTCTTTGTACAGTTTGTTCAATTTTTCTGTATGTTGCAAATTTTTCTTCATAATGTGTTGGGGAAAAGTCGTTTGGAATAATTCTTTTTTGTGTGGTTATGTTACTGATTTGATGTAGTTAGCTTTGTTTTCAATGTTGTGGTTTGCCTTTTTCTCTTTATTTGTAGAATACGTATTTGATGGTCCAGCAGTCAAGCCTAATTTAATTGGCGAAGTGCTCCTTTAGCAAATTTCTTCAGTTATGATTGTGGAATAACAGTGTTATGATTGTCATAATGATTCTTTATGTGTGTGCTAAGTCACTTCAGTCATGTCTGACTCTTTGTGACCCTATGGACTGTAGACCACCAGGCTCCTCTGTCCATGGGGTTCTCCAGGCAGAAATTCTAGAGTGGGGAGTGGGTTACTGTTTCCTCCTACATGATTCTTTGTATTAATAGCCTATATGCACACTTAATGTACATGTAAACAAAATGTATGGGTTTTGTAATTCTCTTTTGTTAAACTTATTCTGATCAGATGTATTGAAATGAAATTTGGTATCTATTGAATCTAGTGTAACAGGCTTGAATTTAAAAAAAAAAGCCAAGCCTCAGATAATAACTAGACTTGTGGTGGTGACCACTTTGTATTGTATAACAGAAGTCAAATGCTGTATACCTGAAAGATACAAGTTTTAATAGGCCAAAAAAATTTTAATATGAAGAAGCTAAGCCCATATAATGCTCAGAAGTTATTAGTTTCTTGTTTATCCTTCTACTGCTTCCTCTTGCAAAAAGATAAACCAATATATACATATATTCTTATCTAACCTTCTTATACAAAAAACATGTTTGATATACCGTTCTGCATCTTTTTTTGTTTGTTTTCACTTCCTCTGTCCTGGAGATCACTACCTACCAGCGTTGTTACCCTCCTTGCTTATAGTGGTATGGAGCTCTCCCTTCCGCATTCTTTTTGTTCCTGCTTCACAGACTCTGTTATGTGGATGAACCATGCTTTAGTCAAGCAGCTCTCTGTGGATAGACATTTGGGTACTTTTCAGTCTTTTCCTGTTGTAAACAGTGACGCTCTGTTGTTTTGTATTTGTGCCTAATCCATTTTTAACCTCTGAACTCCCGTTGTCTGTTTCTTTCTTGTTTGTAGATGTTTCTATTCTGGTTTATGGCTAAATTATCTTCGAAAACACGAGAATATTTTCTTGTGTCCTCTAGGGACAGAATTGATCTCTCTTCCAATTGCTGGGTCTCTTTCCCGAACCCTGGGGAGCTGTTCATGTTGGGGACGGGAGGCCTGGGTGACTGGCCCCCTGCCCCTGCTCGCTGATGGAGTCACCCCTGTCCTGTAGGATCCCTTCCCCTGGGGAGGGTGGGCATAGGAGTTTTATGGGAGTGGAGGCCCGAGCAGGGCAGGCCGACCTGCAGACTTGGCTCTGGTGGGAAGCAGACAGACGCCATGGACAGAGGTGGGCTTTGCTTGGGCTACTGTCAGCCCCACCAGGAGCCTTGCAGGGAGGAGAGGAAGGTTCCAGCCACAGACTTAGAAAAAACTGTCTGGTTTCTGGCCTGTGGGAGGAAGTGGCACCTTGCACTTCATGTGTGCACACTCACCAACCCAGTGCCATCACCCTCACTTGGGAGCTGGCTGAAAATGCCCTGTGCTCAAACCTTCTGGATCAGAATCTGATGGTCAACAACCCCCAGGTGACTTGTCTGTCCGGGAGAGGTTGAGGGCCACTGCTTGCCCCAAGTCTGGTCTGCTCTGATCTGAGTGTTTTGAGGGGTTTGAACAGGGGCTCCCCTCTCCTTTGTAGCTTCCTTGACTAACATTCACTCTGTTAGTCCACACACTATTTCCAGCATCTGGAAATTTGTGAGACATATCTCATCTGTTCAGAAGTCTCCTCCTGCTATCATTTCTGTTGTCTTTTGGATGATTCTTCCTCTTTATACATCTGAACTTTGTTTCTTTGAGATTTGGAGGGCTAAGAGCACGTGCATGTACACAGTTGGTCATCCTTTAGTGAAGGATTTAAGCAAGGAGCTGGCTGTAACATGGGGAGCTTTATCAGAGGGAGTAAGGACAGAAGCCAGATTAGAATGGATGGGTGGGAGGTGAGGGAGTGGAGGCTGGGTATATACTATTCTTTCTGAGAAGTTTTGTTGTGATGAGGACCAGAGAAATAGGGGTGGACGGGGTCAGTGTCAGTTGTGGGGTTGCAGAGGGTCTTTTTCAGGTAGATGGATCTGACAGCATGTTCGCATGAGGAGGTGGAGATGGAGGAGATGGCATCTTGGACAGGCAGAGTCCTTGCTTGATGAGAGGCCACGGAAGGGCAGGCTCCAGGTAGGCGCTTCCTCTTTGAAAAACATGGGGAGGGCAGAAGGTGCATAGATCCTTTGTACAAAGCTCAGGAGTCTAGTGAGAAGTAGAGCTCAAATAGAAGCTGATGAATTTATGGGATAGCTGCATCAAAGGACCCCAAAGTGGGCAGCTTCTACCAACAGCAGGACATTCTGGCACGGTGCCGGAGGCCAGAGGTCTGAAATCAAGCTGTTGCATGGTTCTGCTCCTTCTGGAGACTAGCAAAGGATTCTCTCGTGCCTCTTCTGGTGGCTAGTTGTTATTCATTCACTCAATTGTGTCCGACTCTTTGCGACCCCATGGACTGCAGCACACTAGGCTTCCCTGTCCATCACAAGCTCCCAGAGCTTGCTCAAACTCACGTCAGTCGAGTCGGTGGTACATCCAACCATCTCATCCTCTGTCGTCCCTTTCTCCTCCTGCCTTCAATCTTTCCCAGCATCAGGGTCTTTTCCAGTGAGTCAGTTCTTCCTATCAGGTGGCCAAAGTATTGGAGCTTCAGCTTTAACATCAGTCCTTCCAATGAATATTCAGGATTGATTTCTTTTAGGATTGACTGGTTTGACCTCCTTGCGGTCCAAGGGGCTCTCAGAAGTCTTCTCCAACACCACAGTTCAAAAGCATCAGTTCTTCAGCATTCAGCTTTCTTTACAGTCCAACTCTCACATCTATACATGACTCCTGGAAAAACCATAGCCTTCACTAGATGGACCTTTGTTGGCCAAGTAATGTCTCTGCTTTTTAATATGCTGTCTAGGTTGGTCATAGCTTTTCTTCCAAGGTGCAGGTATCTTTTAATTTCATGACTGCAGTCACCATCTGCATTGATTTTGGAGCCCAAGAAAATGAAACTCTGTCACTGTTTTCACTGTCAGTGACTCCAGGATCCATGTGAGTTAGTCCCTCCCCTCCCTTGAGGCTGTGCACCTGCTGACTTGGGCCTTCCCTGAATGCCCTGTTTTTTCCAAATGGTAGCTTTCGTCCTTTTCTGATAGAATGTTTATCTAACCGTCTGTCATTCCTGCTGGGGCAGAACTGTCCAGGGTGGGGTTATTTGCTATGTTCACTGAGGTGGCTTACTTACTTTGCGTGCTCAGTTGTGTCTGACTTTATGCAACCCCATGAACTGTAGCCTGCCAGGCTCCTCTGTCCATGAGATACTCCAGGCAAGAATACTGGAGTGGGTCGCCATTTTCTTCTCCAGGGGAATCTTCCCAACTCAGGGATACAACCCACATCTCTAGCATTGCCAGGTGGGTTCTTTACCACTAGCGCCACCTGGGAAGCCCAAAGTCGCTCAGTTGTGTCCAACTGTTTGTGACCCCATGGACTATCCAGTCCATGGAATTCTCCAGACCAGAATACTGGAGTGGGTAGCTGTTCCCTTCTCCAGCAGATCTTCCTGAACCAGGGATCGAACCCAGGTCTCCCACATTGCAGGTGGATTCTTTACCGTCTGAGCCACCAGAGAATCCCAAGAATACTGGAGTAGGTAGACTACCCCTTCTACAGGGGATCTTCCCAACCCAGAAATTGAACTGGGGTCTCCTGCATTGCAGGCGGATTTTTTACCAGCTGAGCCACCGGGGAAGCCCAAGAATACTGGAGTGGGTAGCCTGTCCCTTCTCCAGCAGATCTTCCCGACCCAGGAATCGAACCAGGGTCTCCTGGACTGCAGGTGGTTTCTTGACCAACTGAGCTACCAGGGAATGGTATGTGGTGTCCCCGGGTCCTGAGAGGTCATGGCTGAGTGTGCGCCAGGTTTCTCTGCATGCTGTTGGGGGCCTGGGGCTCAGACGTCTCTCCACCCTCACCCCCGCCTGTGAGCCACCGGCTGTCTCCTCCATGTCTCCAAGCTGACCGGGGCCCCTGAACCCCAAACTTGCGCATCCAGCACTGACTTGCCATCTCTGTTCAGCTTCCAGCAGGCTTCTCCAGCTGAACTTGTTTGAGCCTGAGCTCCTAAACTCCCGGTCCCTCAGGCCTGGCCTTTGCCTGGCCTCCCCTTCCCAGTAAATAGCAACTCTGTCTTCCTGGTGGTCAGCTCAGAAAGCCAGTACTAGAGCCCTGAGCTGTTCACTCCCCAGCTCCACTCCTGCCATCCTCCTCCGGCCTCCCATCCACTGCAGCCCCCCTGGCCCCTCCAGGTCCTGCCCTGCTTGAGGGTCTCAGCCCAGCTCCTCCCTCTGTCGGGAACATTCTTTCCCCAGGAATCCCACGGCTCCCTTTCGGGTCTCCTTCAGGTCGGCTCGATCGGCTCCTTCCCAGTGCTGCCCTCCCTGAAGCTGGACGCCTGCTTCCACCTGACCACTTTCCCCTGCCTCACCCTTCCCTTCTCACCATCTCCTGTATGCTGTTTGATTCGGTTTCTCCCTGCCTCTCCCCTGGGGTATCTCCAAGGCCTGGAATCAGGCGCACATACTGGGTGGATGAAGTCTGCAGTGGGACCTTGCCCTAAGATTTTGTCTTACACTGAGAGGGGCAGCCTAGAATACAACCTGCTCTGCTACTGGGGGTAGCAGAGCAGGGGGGGTTGTTCTTTTTTTAAACTGATTTGGCTACCTCGGGTCTTAGGTGCAGCACCCAGACTTTCTAGTTGGGGTGTGCGAGCTCAGTACTTGTGGCACGTGGGCTTAGTTGCCCCAAGGCCTGTGGGATCTTAGGTCTGCGACCAGGGATCAAACCTGCATCATCCCCTGCCTTCCAAGGCGGATTCTTAGCCACTGGCCCACCAGAGAAGTTCTTGGACTTAGCGTTTAAGACACTTTTGGAGGATTTGCAATTAGCCCAAAACATGGTATACATTGGTGAAAATCTAAATGGCACCCACACTAGTCCCCCACATTTTTTTTGTTTGTTTTTCGGGCCATGGCACACGACTTCCAGGACCTCAGTTCACCGACCTCGGAGTGAACCTGGGCCCGTGGCAGTGAAGGTGTGGAGTCCAGATTGCCAGAGAATTCCCAAGTCCTCCATTTTTTGAACAGAAAGGCATGACTTGTTTCATCGTGCTTTACTTTACAGGTTGTATGTTTTTTACAAACTGAAGACTTGTGCCGCCATTCTTTTCTCAGCAGCGTTTGCTGATTTTGTGTCTCTGTGTTACATTATGGTAATTCTCGCAGCATTTCAGGCTTTTTCATTATTACTGTATCTGTTATGCTGACTTCTTATCAGTCATCTTTTATGTTACTGTTACATGGCTCAGATGACGATTAGCATTTTTTAGTAATAAATGTTCTTAAGTAAAATCTGCACATTTTTTGGACGTAATGCTCTCGTACAACTTGATAGACTGTGATCTAGTGTAAACATAACTTTTATATGCACTGGGAAACGACAAAAACTTGTGTGACTCGCTTGATTGTAATACTTGCGTTTTTTGTGGTGGTTTGGAATTAAACTTGCAGTCTCTCTGAGGTATGTCTGTACATCCTTTACGAGTGTATAATTTAACAGCACGATTTCCCAGGGCAGCTTTGCAAAACAGGAGAAAGGAATTTTAAAGGCTGTCAGGTGCCTTTGCCATCTGTGGCTTCATATTTGGGTAACAGTATTTGTGTTTTGCCAACAGATGTGCAGCTTAAAGTACTCAGGAGAATGGCCTTTGAAGAGGCAGATCCTGCCCCCCCAGCTGCTGGGCCTGGGGGCCTGACTGCCCCTCCCTTGGGCCCCGAGCGACCCCTACAGACATCTGGTGCAGGCCCTGTAGCCAGAAGGGACGACTGTGTCTGGCATGTTGCTTTTCCCAGCGGGTCATGAACTTCTGGAGCAGAGACCCCACGTGACTCCTCAGGGCTTTCCCCTGCAGACTCCAGCGCCCAGCATGAGTGACCAGTGGCACCCTCCCTGGGTCTCCTGGGAACCGTAAGGGACAGTCTTTCTGGCTCACCATGCAGCTTTGGGGCACACGTTTGTGTGTGCCTGCTCCCTGGACCTGGTGTCTCAGCTCACTCTGCAGGCTTGGACTGCTCCTTTACCTGCCTGGTGGCTCTGGTTTGGGAGGGCAGGATTCTCTGGCTAATCAACCTTTCTGAGTCTCAGCAATTCAAACCCTTGTTTTTGTCCTGGGTGGATTACAACACCCACTACTATGAAGAAAAGAAAAGGAATCTGGTATTGTAGGAGGTGGTATGTGGTGTCGTTAATTGTTTGATTTTTAAGCTTTTTTTTTTATTTTGCAGTGAGTTCTTTGAATAAATAATTGCGAGAGCTTATCACATAGAAGGCATATGTGTTATCCTTGGTACATTCTGAATTATCTGGATTTATTTTTGTCTCTTGAATTCATTTATACACAATTCAAAGGCTGCCTCTTTAGCCTACAGAAATAGGAAGAAAGAAGCTCAGAATTAATTGCATTTTCCAGTAGCTTGAGTCATAGTGATTATGATAACTTGGTGAAAAAGCTGTGTAGCAGGTAAACTTCACATATGATTTATCATGAATACTTTTTGTATTTGTTTACTTCTAAGTATTCGATACCTTTTTTGTGTTAAAAGAATCTCCTACTCTTTGTATCTTGGGTTTGAAGCAGGTGAATCCTAGCTTCTACTTTATATTTTTTCCTATCTTCTACTTTAAAAAGCCTAAAGGTTGAGTTGGAGGCTTGTGGTGTCCCCTTGTGTGCCCTGAAGTCTAGAGGGAGGCTGTCCATGGCTACTGTTGTGGCTCCATAAGTATCTGGAATCCAGGGCCCCTCAGTCTTTTTCCTCCATCACCCTGTACAGATGACTTCCACCCTCAAGTTTGCCCATGGTCACAAGATGGCAGTTGCAGCTCTAGCCATTGCATCTTGCTTTCCAGGGAAGGAGGAGGAAGGCATGGGGGAAAGGGAAAAGGAAATTTCTGGCACACCCTCCAGTCCCATTCAGTAGTTTCCATTTCCATCTCTGTGTCCCTCTTTTTTTTTCCTGAGGAAGAATCAGTAGCTTCAGTAACAGTTGTTTCTTTCTCACTCATGGGTTTGGGTGGGATTCAGATCTGTTCTCAAGCCTGTTGTTCCACAGCCCAAGAGGGAGAAGCAACTGCCAGGGATGGTCTCTTCTTAAGCCAATGTCAGGAGCCCAGGAGGAGTGAATGGTCACACAAAGGCCTTTTAAAGTCTCTTCCTAATCAATATTGTGAAAATGACTATACTACCCAAAGCAGTCTACAGATTTAATGCAATCCCAGCAAACTACCAATGGTATTTTCCACAAACAACAGCAAAAAAATTCACCATTCATATGAAACACAAAACACCCCAAATAGCCAAAGCAATCTTGAGAAAGAAAGGAGCTGGAGGAATCAACCTTCCTAACTTCATACTATCCTACAAGGCTACAGTCATGGAGACAGTATGGTACTGGCACAAAAAGAGAAATACAGACCCAGTGGAACAAGATAGAAAGCCCAGAGATACACCCACACACCTGTGAACACCTTACCTTTGACAAAGGAGGCAAGAATCTACAATGGAGAAAAGACAGCCTCTTCAATAAGTGGTGCTGGGAAAATTGGACAGCCACATGTAAAAGAATGAAACTGGAACCAACTTCCTAATAACCTTTCACAAAAATAAACTCGAGATGTATTAAAAACCTAACTGTAAGGGCAGAAGCTATAAAGCTCTTAGAGGAAAACATAGGCAGTACACTCATTGACAGAAACACAGCAAGATCCTCTTTGACCCCCCTCCTAGAGTGATGGAAATAAAAATAAACAAATGGGACCTAATTAAACTTAAAACGTCTTGCACAGCAAAACTGTAAGCAGGGTAAAAAGACAACACTCAGAATATGAGAAAATAATAGCAAATGAAACAACTGACAAAGGGTTAATGTCCAAAATATATAAGCAGTTCATACAGCTCAGTGTCAGAAAAACAAACAAGCCAGTCAAAATATGGGCAGAAGGAGGACTTCCCTTGTGGCCCAGTGGCTAAGACTCCATGCTTCAGTGCAGGGGGTCTAGGTTCAATATCTGGTTAGGAAAAAGTGTGAAAGTGTTAGTCACTCAGTCGTGTCTGCCTCCTTGCGACCCCATGGACCAGATCCCACCAGACTGCTCTGTCCATGGGATTCTCCAGGCAAGAATTCTGGAGTGGGTTGCCGTTTCCTTCTCCAGGGAATTGTCCCAACCCAGGAATTGAACCCAGGTCTCCTGCATTGTAGGCAAATTCAGGGAACTAGAACCCATATGCCGCAACTAAGACCCAGTGCAGACAAATAAATAAATTTAGTTTAAATGGGCAGAAGACCTAAACAGACATTTCTCCAAAGAAGACAGACAGATGGCCAGTAAACATGAAAAGATGGTTAACGTCACTAATATAGAAATGCAGATTGAAACTACAGTGAGGTATCACCTCACACCAGTCAGAATGGCCATCATCCAGAAATGTGTACAAACAATAAACGCTGGAGAGGAAGTGGAGAAAGGGGAACCCTCTTGCACTTTTGGTGGGAATGTAAATCGATAGAGCCACTATGGAGAACAGTACAGAGAGTCCTTTAAAAAAAACTAGGAATAAAACTACCAGCAATCCCACCACTGGGCATATACCCTGAGAAAACCATAATTGAAAAAGACACATGTACCCCAGTGTTCATCACAGCAGTATTTACAATAGCCAGGACATGGAAGCAACCTAGATGTCCATTGACAGATGAGTGGATAAAAAAGCTTTGGTACATATATACAGTGGAATATTACTCAGCCATGAAAAATAATGCATTTGAGTCAGTTCTGTCTGATGAAGTCGATGGACCTAGAGCCTGAAGTATGTCAGAAAGAGAAAGACAGAGTTTGTATATTAACGCATATATATGGAGTCTAGAAAAAAAGTGCTAATGAAGTATCTGCAGGGGAGGAATGGAGACGTAGACATAGAGAACAGACTTGTGAACACAGTGGGAGAAGGAGAGAGTGGGATGAATGGAGAAAGCATCACCATATATGCACTACCGTGTGTAAAATAGATAACTGGTGAGAAGTTGCTGTATGACACAGGGAGCCCCTCCTGATGCTCTGAGATGATCTCGAGGGGTGGGTGGGACGGGTGGAGAGGAAGGAGGCTCAAGAGGAGAGTGGGATATGTATTATCACGGTTGGTTGTCGTATGGCGGAAACCAACACAACCCTGTGATTTGCCTCCACGTAACTAAGAAAAATGAAGTCTCTGCCTCCTGAGTCCTGTCGGTGAAGCCAAGTGTGTATGAGCACGTGCAGAGCCCGTTGGCAGGGAGGTGTGCTCTGCCCACAGTCCACTGGGCGAGAGCAGGAGATTCAAACAGGCATCATGTTCTGCTATGTTCTCTTCTCTCCCAGGACGCCGTCCCAGCTCTTTAAGAAGCGGGGAGATAGCTTTCTTTAGCAGAGCACAGGGTCCTGTGAGGAGAGCAGACAGAGGACCTGGGTGTTGGGGGCCAGCTGGCAGTGCCTGCCGAGGGGGACAGATAATTCCTTTCCCTTGGTCTTCCGAAGCTCGGGGGTGGCCCTGAGACCCAGCCTTGGCCAAACCCATTCTGCCCTCCAGGACTCTGATTTTTGAATCTTAGTTCCCTGACCAGGGATTGAACCTGGGCCTTCAGCAGTGAAAGCCTGGATTCCTAAGCCCTGGACCACCAAGGACCTCACCGACGTGACCTCTTGTCTTCGAAGAGACTCAGACTCGCGAAAGACAGTGAGAAAGAAGTCATGGTAACAGCCCGTGCAGCGGGAAGGCAGTGACTGATGTCTGATGATGGAGTCGTGGTGCTGCCCAGGGTGGAGGTCCAGACCAGGTGGTCCCCGCAGTAACACCTGGGCTGTGTTTTCAGTCAGGCAGCTGCTGCCGGGGGCTGAGTTTTCTAGTCTTCTCTGCATTTCCAGCTTCTTCTGCAGAACTCATTTGAGACTGGAGCTAGCTAGAGGTGGTTTCTGTTGCTTACAACTGGTACCTTGACACTTTCAGTTTTATCTTGAGTAGGCTGGATAAACAGGGGCTTTTGGAGCCATGTCACTTTAGGATTAAATCCCAGCTCACTCACCTACTAGCTCTCAGGTTCCATTTTCCTCCTCGAGCCTCAGTGTTACGTTTATTTAAATTCTGCTTCTGTGACGACAGCTGAGCCTTCACTGATATTGGGTGTAAAGCAGTGACTGGGAAAGTATCCTGGCCTGAGCTTTTTGATGGACTGTGTATCATTTGGGTAGTGGGTTAACAACCCAGGAGTACTATGAATAGCTCTATGAATAGTACTATGAATGGGCCCCTCTGGGCAGGGAGTGAGAAAGGACTGGAAGCCCTGTGGGGGCTCACTGTTAGCAGGCTGTTGGCAGACCCTGGCCTCTGGCAAAGCACAGTGGTACTTGACAACCAGAGGCTGCTTTCTGAATGGAGGGATGGTGCAGTGCAATTTCTTGGGATCCTGGCAAGTCGAAAGTCTTTGAAGAAAACAGTTAAGCCGCAGCTCACCCTCCAATGAATCTTCCTAGGGTTAATGCCTCCCACTGGGCAGTGGGAGCAGTGATCATCATGAGTGCCCCGGGACCAACTGTTAAATTTCCTTCTCATTCTAGACTTGAGTGTGACAATTCTTATTGCTAACTTAGTACCAGTCCACTCATGAGCAAAAACTATGAACAGGAAGCTTTTAAAGAAGAGAGACAGGTGGCCAATGAAGATAGGAAAAGAGTTCTGCCTTGGTGATAATTAGAGACACGCATGGAAACAAGCACATGCCATTTTTACCTACCAGATTCGTAAAGATTCAAAGGCTGGGTAGAAAGAAAAGACCTAGTGCCAGCAAATGTTGGGCTCGGCTCCACTCCATCTCTGTCAGCCCGGGTTGGCCTGCACATGTGGTCAGGTGCATGCCTTGCCTCTGGATGTATTTGGATCCACTATCGAGCAGGCAGCCTACACACATGGTTCACAACTCAGGAAGTGGGAGCTCTCTGGTGATGCTTGGTCTCTCAGTGTCCCTGCCACCACCTGGGCCCCTCTGCAGGGAATGACTGTCTCCAGGGGCTTCTTTGTGTCCTTTGAGGTGTTCTATACACAGACACGTATTTTTAAACCTACATTGATTTCCCTGCACCTGCTTGGGTCATCGTAGCTAAGGTGTAGTTTTGCCCATTTTGTCTACATTCCTAAGTTCACTAGCAAGAAGCTGTGCTTAGCTTTTCATCAACCTCTGCAACATCCATATTTGTCTCCTTTTTCCTTCTGCTATTGTTGTTTTGTTCCTTTTCTTTTTCCTTAGTAACCTGTGGGTTTTACTGGTCTTTGAAAAAGTGAACTTGTGGGCCTTGTTGTCCTATTTGACTTGTATATCTACTTTCCAGTCCATTGAGTGGTGTAAAATTTTATCCTATCTTCTACTTTCTTGCAGTACAGTCTCTAGTTTTCTTTTTCTCACTTGTTAAGCCTAAACTTAGCTCATTGGTTTTCAGCTTTTCTAACATAAGCATTTAAAGCTGATCCTCAAACAATTTCAGCTGCATTGAGCCAGTTTCAGTGTATCGCATCTCTACTGAAAGTCAGCTTGAAGGGTTTTTTCAAAAATTTCCTCTTATGATTTCTCTTTGACCCACAAATCATTTAGAAATATGTGTGTGTGTGTGCGTGTGTGTGTGTTTTAATTTCCAAATACATGGCTTTGTGGGTTTTTTCCTAGTTGCTATTTTTAAAAATCCAGTTCTGGCTGAATGGCACCATGCTCCAAGACTGTGATCTCTGGGGCGTCCACCTCATGGCTTGTGGAGAAGTGCAGGACCGGATGAGCATGGGCTGTTGGTGGGGAACAGAAGCCAGAGGAAGCTCGTCTCCTTCATCTCGTCCATTATGAAAGTGTCCTCTCTTCTTACTGTTGTTCTACTTTTGTTCACTACTGGGGAGCATGTGTCACAAAGTCCAGTTTGCTTATTTTACCTTTATTATTTAAGACCAAATTTTAAGCTTTAGAAACTGTTTTGTCTTCCTGGTAAATCAAGCTGTTTGGTGTTACGAAGTGAACCTCTTGGTAATTAGTAGTGCTTTTGCCGTGGCTGTTGCTTCATCTGATAGTAATGGTGCTACACCACCTGTGTTTTCGGTCAGCACAGCTGCATTGAATTTTCCTCCTTTTTGTGTCTTTATGGATTAGATAGATGTAGCTCATGAAAATGGCAAATAGCTGGATTAAAAAAACTTCATTCTGTCTGTTACATCCATTAACATCTGTTTAATTACTAATGAATTTAGATTTGTCTATACCATTTTATTTTGTGCGTTCTGTTTTTCCCACATTTCCTGTTTTTTTTTTTTTTCCTCCTTTCTTGCCTTCGGCTGGATTAAGTTGGTTTTTTTTTATCATCTTAAGATACACGTAACATAAACTTTACCATCTCCCCATTTGTAAACCGCTGCACCACCATCTCTGCGAATGAGTTTTAGTTGGTGTCAGGCAGTGTACATAGTGCCATACTCTGCTTTCCCCTTTACCATTTAACAACAGAACTTAAGCATCTCTTGTTATGAACTAAAGTGTGTGTGTCCCCACAGATTCGTATGTTGATGCCCTAACCCTCAATGGGAGGATGTTTGGAGTGGGGCCTTTGGGAGGTGACTAGGATTAGATGAGGTCATGAGGCTGGGACCCACTGGGATCAGTGCCTTTATAAGATGAGACACCACAGAGCCCATTCTCTGCCATTTGCCATGAGGTGGACACAGTGAGAAAGCAGCCATCTGCAAACCAGGAAAAGGGCCCTCAGCAAGGAATCTCCCAGAACCTCGATCTTGGACTTCTGCATCCAGAACTGTGAGCAATAAATTTCTGTTGTTCAAGCCACTCAGTCTGTGGTATTTCACATGGCAGCCTGAGCTGAAATACTTTTGTTAAGAAAAACAGGGAACATCCCTTGCAAGCTCACTTAGATTCCATCACAAATGTAGCAAATCTTTCTTGGCTCCCTGTCCCTTACCTCTGGATGCTTTGCTGCTTCTCCATGTGAGGCTTTCCACAAGAGTAGTTTCTGTTCCTAAGCTTCATGTCCCCCTTGGTCAGGTCCTGGGATCACATCCGCACTGAGTCCTTTCACTCCACACACACACACAAACTGGGGCGGTGGGGGGGGTGGTTCTAGATCAGCTGCTGTCTGCCTGCCTGACCAGGATCCACTCCTGGAATCTTCCCACTGGGCCCACACTGGGCTGGTCCCTAACCTGTGCTCTCCAAATGAGAACATACCAGGCTCAGCATGTATCTTAGTAGCCTCTCCATGGCCTGTGAAAATTTGCATTTCCTTCTGGCAGCTCTTCGCTGGCAGAAAGGGGCGTTCAACCAGATCATGCCCTTTGGCTCTTGTCTCTTCATCCCCTCCTGCTTCCCTGGGCTCTGTGGCCTTCTCGCCCAGTATCCTATGTGATTATTCAGTTGTCTGTTGCTGCACGTGTCTCCTATCAGGTGAAGCCACTGGGGGTGGGGGCTGCATCTTCTTGCCTACCACAGCCTCCCCTGGCGTCCTTGGGGTGGTATGTGTTCCTCTTCTTGTCTGTGAGTGACCTTCTTGAGTCGTCAGAGCTCTGGGAAGAAGGCAGTTAGCAGCAAGGGATATAGCTCTTTGTTTTACCCCTCGAGCTGAGACATTTCAGTAGATTTTTCTGCATTCCCATACGTACAGAGTCAGTCTTCCTCAGCCTTCAGGTGCACGTGAAACACTGGAACTGGAAACAGCTCGGGTACGCTCAAGTGCCCCAGACTTCTTGTCCCACCAAAGACCCATTTCAGAGGTGTGGTTCTCTCAGCCGGACCAGCTTGGTCGTGGGGAGCTGTGTGTTTGAGCAGAGTAGTCTCTGTGAGTGTAGCCAAGTCTGAGTGTGTCTCTGGGAAAGGAACTGAAGTGGAATTGGGTGTTATCAACACACACCTGTCTCTGTTAGCTCCAGGAAGCTCTGTCTTCCAGAAGAGGGTCCCACGAATCCTAGAGGCGTTTTCAGAGATCTAAAGTTGGCTGAGCAAGTTCTCCGGCACCCAAGTGCTGTTCCATCCCCTCCTGCCTCAGTGGCAGTCACCTCGGGAGCCTCAGGTCACCTGCAGATCAGTCCACAGGTGAACCTTGGGGTTTCAGCTGACATCCCATTAAGTGGCGAGAGAGCACTGAAAATGAGTATGAACGAAATCGAACTTGTTTTTCCTTGTGTGAGAGAAAGGTTCACGGGGTGGGTGTGTGTGTGAGAGAGAGAAAGGCTTACAGGGTGGGTGGGTATGTGTGTGTGTGAGAGAAAGGCTTACAGGGTATGTGTGTGTGTGTAAGACTCACAGGGTGTGTGTGTGTGAGGCTTACAGGGTGTGTGTGTAAGAGAGAAAGCTTACAGGGTGGGTGGATGGGTGGGTGTGTGAGGGAGAGAAAGGCTCACAGTGTGTGTATGTGAAAGAGAGAGAAAGGCTTACAGGGTGTGTGTGTGTGCATATGTAAGGCTCACAGGGTACGTGTGTGTGTGTATAAGGCTCACATGTGTGTGCGTGTGTGTTCATCAGATTTTACTGTGTGTGTGTGTGTGTTTGCTCACAGGGTGTGTGTGTGTAAGGCTCACAGGGTGTGTGTGTGTGTGTGTGTGTGTGCATGTGTGTGTATGTTCAGCAGATTGGACCACGCAAAGGCACATAGGGTCCTGGCCCTTTTTTCTCCCTTCCCTTCTCCTCATCCCACTGCCCGCCCTCCCACTCCACCCCCCACTCCAGAAAGAAGGTGGATCGACCAGAAGGCGGGCAGGTGAGACCCCAGGTTGTCCGGTCTCTGTTGTGGTGGAAGGCAGCCCCTGTCCCACCATCTGGGAACGGGCCTTGCCAGCTCTGCTCCGCTCTTTCTCTCTCCCACCTCTCTGCCCTTGCCTCCCGGCCGCCCCGGCCTGGTTCAAGCCTTCCAGCTCTCCCTAACATCTCTCCTGGCCCCACGGGGTCTAGTGTCAGACCTCACTCCACTGCTGGACCCCCAGAGTGGGGCCCCATCCTCTGCTGGCATCATGGCCCCTCACCTGATTCCTGCCTCTTTCAGCCATGTTTTTCCAGCCATGAAGAGCTGCACTTAGCTGCCTGGCCTTTGTCCGAGCTCCCCTGCTGCCCCTCCTCCTCTGCCAGGTGCTCGAAGATGTGAAGACATGCCCCCTTGGGGTCAGATCTCTCCTCTCGAGCTACAGCTTCCTGCAGGTCCCTCCCCGCCGGAGGACAGTGTTGACTGTCCCACCCCGCACACCCTTGGCAGGAAGAGGAGCAGAAGTGTGTCCCCCACAGTCATGAGCCAGTCTATGAGGAACATCGGCTGTGATGCTTGAACTCCTTAAGTCCCCATGGCAAGCCTGCTTGCCCTCTGGACACCCCCCTCCATCGAGAACTTGGTGCCAGGCTCACAGGCTTTGTCTGGCTGTTCCCAACCATCTCATCCCACAGATAACTTAAGCAGGCATGTAGTAGGCTCAGATGGTAAAGAAGCTGCCTGCAGTGCAGGAGACCTGGGTTTGATCCCTGGGTCGGGAAGATCCCCTGGAGGAGGGCATGGCAACCCACTTCAATATTCTGGCCTGGAGAATTCCATGGACAGGGGAGCCTGGCGGGCTGTAGTCCACGGGGCTGCCAAGAGTTGGACACGACTGAGTGACTAACAGTAACAGAGGGTCCTCCTGGTGCTTGGCTCCCAACTTTTGATCATCTCCAGTGACCTCAGCCACCCACCACCAAGGTCACAGTCTGCACTTCATCATGTCCCTGGAGATTGCCCCACCCTTGGAGCGCTAGCACACAGCTCCCCTGGTGACAAAGACTTCCTGGAATCTGTCCGTTTTCCCTCCTTTCGTGAATCCTGCCCATCACTGTACAAACGTCTTTTCCAATTTCCCAGCTTCAACAAGCACTCCAGCCTTAGCTTCTTCCCAGTTCTCTGTTCCCTCTTTGCCTAAGCTTTTCATGACTTGTCTACTGAATATTCCCCTTTCCCACCTCCCAGTTTTGCTCCGCCCCTAGTGGATGTTTGCCTTACCTGGGCCAGTGGGGATTCCTCCCAACAAGCTTGTTCTCTCCTGGAATCCTCTTCCTGCATCTCTTCAGGGGTCCCACCCTAACCCTAACTCTCTACTGGTGCAGAGTCACTGGCTTCATTTGGTTTTCTTACTTCACATCTGAGCCGCCCCATCTTAGGAGTTTGATGAGAGACTGTGACTGGAGTCACTGAAAATGCTCTTTGATTCTTTTTCATAGTTGCCCTTTCTGCTTGAACCACGGTTGGTACACTACATCTCATGGTCAAATCTGGCCCACCTCCTGTTTTTGTAAAGAAAATTTTCTTGCAGCCCAGCCCTCCTCCTTCCCGTATGCATTGTCTGAGGCTACTCTCCCACTTCACTGGCAAGTTGAGTGCCTCCTGTAAAGCAAAAAATGCTTGCTGTGTGGCCCTTGGCAGAGAAAAATGCCCTAAGCCCTGCACGGAGGTATGGCCATGTGTCGCTGGCTGGCTCATCAGACCCCACCCCTCCCCAAGGGAGCAGGGCCAGCTCCCCGGCCACAGTGGCTGCTCTGCTGTGGCCAGTGCTGCCCTCTGCAGGGTGGCAGATGCAGTGCTATCTGCCCTGCGCCACCTTGGCAGCAGAATTTGGAATATTGTTCCCGGCTAACTAGATTCAAACCTGTTTCTCCCGCCCTCTGGCCCACCTAATAGGCTTTCATTCCCCCCAGTTTTTGTTACTGGGGTAAAATACACTTGAAAAAAAATTACCGTTGAAGTGTAAAGAAAGAAAGAGAAGTCGCTCAGGCATGCCCGACTCTTTGCGACCCCATGGACTGTAGCCTACCAGGCTCCTCTGTCCATGGAATTTTTCAGGCAAGAGTACTGGAGTGGCTGGCCATTTCCTTCTCCAGGGGATTTTCCTGACCCAAGGATCAAACCCAGGTCTCCTGCATTGCAGGCAGATGCTTTACCATCTGAGCCACCATGGAAGCCCCCATTTAAGTGTACAGTTCTGTTGTATTAAGTATATTCATATTGTACAAACATTACCACCTTCCATCTTCCAGGAGCTGTTTAATCCAGTCATGTTCTGCATAAATCAGCTTGAGTTGGTCTCTGTTGCTTACCACCAATAATCTGGACAGATCCACCTGATTGTCTTTCTTCTGCCTCGCTCCTCTTTGTCTCCTTTGCTGACTCTTTCTCCTTGTCACAGGGCCAGATAACGGGAGGGAGATTGTCCACACTCATATCTAAGGGACCCTTACTTGCTCGCTGGCCTCTTCAGACCTCCGTGCTGAGGACTACCACATCTCTGTCTCTAGCCTCAAGCCCTCGAAGGTGAAATGCCTCAATATGGAAAACGTAAAATACAGAAGTCAGAGTCCTGGATCTCCAGCACTGCACTGGCACACACATGCCCTCCCCTGATGGCACCTAGACCAACCACAGTGTCCCCTGCTTAGACTCTGCAGTAGCCCCCACAGTAATCAAGGGGGTGACCATGCAGATCCACAGAAGGAGTGCAGTCTGCAGGCCACCCCCAGCTGCCAGCCCCTTTGGGCTTGGCCTTGGCATTTGTCTCAGCTGTGAGAGCTTCCTTACCCAGTCAGGCTGATCCCAGGGCCGTGGGTGGGTGATGGAGGGAGAGGGTACCAAACCCCTGCCCTGCCATCACTGCCCAAGGCTCCAGAAAGCTCTGGAGCCTGCATTGCACTTCAACTTCTTCCCCCGCCCCGGTCTGCTTGCTCTTCCTTCTGTGCATGGGTGTCAGTCCCTAAGAAACATGTAGCATCCCACACTGTGAGTGCACCTGCAGCACCTCGTGTCTCCCTTCCACTCATCCTGCCCCACACTCTGTCTTCCATGAATGACGAGCCTCTTCAGACTGTTCATCTGATCATGTCACTCCTCTGAGAAAACCCTCTGAGGGCTTCTCATCCCTCACAGAATAAAATCTCATCTATTCCTGGACAGGCAGCCTATATCATGCTCAGGGCTTAGAAGAGCCATGCTTGGTTTAATGCTCCACTGCGACCAGCTCCAAAGTCTCCATTTTTGAAGAAGTCCTGCATTCTTATTTGATACTGGGTCCTGCAAACGAGGTAGCCAGGCCTGCCTCATGTTGAGCTCCTTTTCTCTGCCTTGCTCACTTGGCTCCAGCCCATCATTCTTGCGTTTCCTGGAATGTGCCAGATTGTTCCTGGAGTTGGGGCCTTGGCTCTTCCTAGTCCCTAAACCTGGACCCCTCTTTACATGATCCCTTGAGGCCCTGAAGAATTCTTAATCCTTTATGTTCAGGACATTGACCACCATCCCTCTCACTGATGGGTTTTTTTTTTTTTAATTTCTTTTTTTTGGAAGCATGGTGTGTTACTTCAGCCTGCAGATGCAGCTCACATTTGTCTCAGGTTAGTTCTCTTATATATCTTTGATGGTGTCTATGTGCCATTTGGGGTTCCCTACTGCAGGGACACGAATTATCCTTATGTTGGATTATCTTTGTCTCTCTTCCAATGCTGTTAGCGTCACTCTAATTGCTTTTGCTTTTTATCTCTTTCATCTGCATGCAGTGTTTGTCTGACTGAATTTTCAGCTATGCATATTCTGTTTCTGGCTGTTTTTAAATGTATTTATTAGTTCCGTAATGGCGCATCTTGGTCTGTAATTTGTTTCCCTAGGTTGGGAATTTGCCCTTTCATCTTACTGTGTTTTATCTTCTCATCTTTGAACTCTTATTGAGAACATGTTCTTATAAAATTGTGAGGAATTTCCTTCTCTTCCTTTTGTGTATTTGCTACTTGGTGAAAGTTTGCCTTTCCTGAGCCATCTTCCTCCCTGTCTCTCTTCTCTCTTTTTTTTTAGCTTTTGGCCATAAAATGTTTCTAGAGGTACCATGTGGTTTTTTGTCAACTTGGCTCAGGCTTTGATGGCTCCTTCCAGTTGTTCTGTTGGCTTTGCTACAGAGGGGAGTTCTGACTGTCTCCTCCTGGTCCGCTGGCATGTCCATCTCAGTGCTTTCCCCTCTGGGCTGTCGTGAGCTTGTCTCTTGTGGTCAGAACCAAGTTGCACAACCAGGGGAACTGCAGGCAGGGGGACTCTTCAGCTACATCTGAAGTCACTAGCTTAGGAACAGTGTTCATTGTTTTATGTCACGGCTTGCTCTAGCCCCTTGAAGGACATGCGTGCCATTCCTGGAAGGCGGCACCCCAGGCTCCTGCTGGTTCCCTGAGAGCCGGGTGGCCCCAAGCACAGGTGCCTCCTGCAGGGCTGGCCTGGCCCACTGGCTACTAGACCTGGGACATACGTGTGCTTGTGCCTGGTTCACACTGTCACCCTGCAGAGACCAGCACACCCCTATAAAGCAATTCTATTCCAATGCAAAAGGAATTTTCAAGAGGGAGAGATGCCTCCCCAGTTCCTCCGTTCCAGCTTAATGGAGGAGAGGTCTCGGGGCTCTCATGAGCTCCCCAAAATGGCTTCCAGGGGTGGAGCAGCCCCGCGGCTATTTTGTTCTCCGGAGCCCTTTCCTCAGCTGCCAGGTTGTGGCATGTGCTGCATGCGACGTTACATCCCTTGCCTTCGCGGAATGAAATCTGCCCTTCTCACTCCTTGCTGTCTGTGTGTTTCCCCATCTTCTCCGGGATCAGGAGAGAGCAGGTCTGTGGGAGGTTGGAAGCCGCCGTTTGGACTGGATGCTCTCATCTGCGGTGACTTGATTGTGTCGTGTGCCTGCTGACGCAGGGTCCCCAGAAGCACGTCCCAGCCCCGCCATCCTCTGTTGTCTTCAGCTCTTCCCAGGTGCGGATTCCAGGCGACTCTCCACCAGCGGGTTAGAAGTCAGTCTTCCATTGTATTTTCTACCCCGTTAGTGCTTGTACACAGGGCCACCGCTGACTTACTGATGTGTGTCTTCTCACTTTTTCTCTGGTCCCCAGAGTTGTTTCAGGGAGCGAGATTGAGTCCCTGCTGGTGACCTACGGAAACCCCGCAGCCTGCTGGCGCCCTTACCCTACAGGCTTCTTGGCTCTTCCATCTGCCATGGGCAGACCGTGCTTTTCAGCCAGCCTGGCTCCAGGTCCCCCTGTTGTGACCTTGAAGATTTCCTTGGGCTCTGCTGGTGGCGGGGGGGGGCGGTTCCTGTCCCAGACCCCCCCCCCCCCCACCTGGCAGGTCCTTCCTTGGCGTCACTCATGGTGCCTCAGTCATGGGTGTCACCCCTTCTTTTTGTCTTTTGTTGCTCCTTTTCTTCAGCGGCTCCTGTGTCGTCATCAGGAAGCAAGGCTGTTAGACCTGCAGCTGTGGGGTGACCTCCACTAGTGAGAGGAAAACAAATGGTATTGGGAGAAAAACTGCAGCAGGCGAGAGCTGTGGGAGTCTGTTGCTGGGAACCAGAGAGGCAGGCGCGACCTGAGTGTCTGTGCACACGGGCGGTGGGGACCTGAAGCTGGATATTTGGCAAGGGGGCCCCACAGGCCAGCTTTGCCCTGATGAGTGTCCGTCTGTTTGTGGGAGGACTTGACATGAGTAGTCTGCAGCACAAACGTGCACAGGGGCCTGGAGACATGGTGGGAGAGAAGTAGCTAGATGTGAAGGCTGGGAAGAGACAAAGTAACAAAAATGTCAGTCATAAGACTTGAGTTCTGGGTTTCCTCTCATTCTTAGCGCGTTTATCCAGCCCCTCTGCTGGGAACGGTGGGTAGTGAAGCCACCCAGCTTGGCTTTAGTCATGGTCCACAAGTTTACCAGCTTCTCACACAGGACCTGATCCTTCCCACCCCAAGCAAGCCACACCACCTTCCAGAGCTCTCCCCTGGCTCCTGGTATCTCCTCTCTGACAACACTCATCAAAAGCTCTTTAAAAGCTTGTTTGTACCAGGAGAAAGAGAAGAAACGGATGCAGGTAGAAAGCATGTCTTGTTGCCGGAGCGTCCACTATGGAGTGAATTAGGTGGTGACGTGAAACACTCCTCCCTACTCCCAGTGTCCTCGTTGTGACAACTGTGTTCAAAGTTTGCCCCTCCCTGCTGGGCATTCCAGAGTAGAAGCCATTTCTGCCACCCAGCTTTATTCCTATCGAGTTCTAGAACATTTTCATCACCCCTAGAGGAAGCCACATGGAAGACAGCCTGACGTTTCCTCAACAGGTTACACGTGGAATGCCCGTGTGACCCAGAAATTCCACTCTAGGTATAGACCCAAGTGAATCAAAAATATACACCTGTGCAAAAACTTGTACACAAATATCCACAGCAGCTAAAAGGTAGAAGCAACCCGGATGTCTATCAACAGATGAATGGATGAACACAGCGTGGTGTGTCTATACAGTGGAATGTTATTCAGCATAGAAAGGAAGTTCTAATACATGCCACAACGTGAAAGAACCGTGAACACATTATGCTGAGTGAAAGGAGCCTGTCACAGAAAGCCATATATGATTCCATTTATATGAAAGGTCCAAGCAGATCTATAGAGACATAAAGGAGATTAGTGGTTGCCAGGGGCTTGGGAGTAAAGGGCGCTGGGGAAGTACCTGCTTAGTGGGTGTGAGGTTTCCTCGGTCGGGGGGGCGGGTGACGAAATGTTCTGAAACTAAATAGTGGTGATGCTTGCACAACATTGTGAATGTACTAAGTGCTGCTAATGGTAAATTTTGTATAATGGGTTTTACCACAATTAAAAAAAATTTGATCAAATGCCCTCAGAATATTTAGCCAACAACCTTCAACTTGGCTACATGCCTAGTCATTAAACTTCTTGGACTAAATTCCTCTCTGATTGTCATGGTTACCATGTTCTGGGCTTCGGAGATTTCATTTGGGTCAGCGTGGTCCAGTCCACCATGTGTCCCCATAGGTCCCCACACTCACCTCTTTCTCTTGAATGGCACAGCAGAGCTACTTGGCAGAGCATTGGAAAACCTACCGTAACGATTTAGGGTAATTGGTGAATCGGCTATCATTTTAGTGGGTTCTTAGGAAAATTAAGGTTGAAGTCACATACCATGACATTCACCCATTTAAAGGGTGCAGTGGTATTTAGTACATTTGTAACGTGCATTCTAATGGGAAAGATTGAAGGCAGAAGGAAAAGGGGGTAGCAGAGGATGAGATGGTTAGACAGCATCACCTACTCAATGGACATGAGTTTGAGCAAACTCCGGGGGATAGTGGAGGACAGAGGAGCCTGGCGTGCTGTAGTCCATGGGGTCACAGTCAGGCACGACTTAGGGACTGAACAACAGCAACAAATGTGCAGCCATTGCCTCTATCTAATTTCAGAATATTTGTATCACCCCCCCAAAAAAAATCCCTGTGTTCATTAGGAGTCATTCTCTATTACCTACTACGTCTGGCCCCTGGCAGTGAATATCCTACTTGCAGTCTCTGGATTTTCCTATTTCTGGATATTTCATATACATGAAATCTCATAATATTTGTTCTTTTGTGTCTGGCTTACCTCACTTAGCATTAACAGCTTCAGTTCATGATCCATCCATACTGTACCAGGTGTCAGAGTTTCCTTCTTTTTTTTTTTCCTTTTGGCCACCATGGGGCTTGTGGAATCTTTTGTTTCCTGAGCAGGGATTGAACTCTGGCTCTTGGCAGTCAGAGCCCCTAGTCCTAAGCACTTGACCAGTAGGGAATTCTCGAGTTTCCTTCTTTTTAAAGCTGAATGACATTCCATCATATGGACGGACAACATTTTGTTTCTGCATTTTTATCTGTCCATGGACACTTGGGGTGCTTCTTGGGACCTTCTGGCTGCTGTGATGTGTGCTGTTAGGAACATTGTCATCCACGGACTCTTGTTTGAGTCCCCGTTCTCAACTCTTTGGGGTCCATACCTTGGAGTGGAATCTCTGGGTCATGTGGGAACTCCACATTTATCTTTTTGAGGAACTGCCTGACTATTCTCCACAGTGGCAGTGTTTTCTCAAACTTGCTTATCTTTCCCACATGTGGTGGTCTCGTGCTGTGACAATGAGACTTATCATATGGCACTGACTGCCTTCATTTGGGGAGGGTTCTATCTTTGGGTAGCACAAACTGTGTTTTGTACAGCTTTTCAAAGCATAGTTTCTTGCATCTTCTAAAAACTGGGGTATTAAAAATACACTGAGTTCAGAACAGGGCCACTAAACTTTAGGTCCCACTGCTGAAGCCTTCAAGCAGAACCTCGTCCCTCCTCCTGCTCCACAGAAACCCCTGAGACCATCTTGCAGTGCCAGTTTGATTGCTCTCAGATCTTTAAAGGGGCAAAAGTTGGCGATTCACAGCGCTGATGCCTTGATGATTCGTGCAGAGAAGCCTCCTGGATCCTGAGATGCTGCAGCTCGTACTGGAGGGAGAAAGAATTGGAAGCCCCAAGGAGTGACTCTTCAAGACAGAAGCAGCCTCTGCCTGGAGGCCTGTTCTCACCTCGGATCCCAGACTTTTGACATGGGGAAGTAGCCACCCCCTTGTCCTTCTGGTTTGTGGCTTCGTAGTGATGCTTGGGCTCCTGAACGGACTCCACTGGGTGGCTGACTGGAAATGAAAGGTGCTGAGACACGCATCTCCCGAGATGGGGCTGACGCAAGCGTGACTGAAATTAGGAAATGTCAGGATGTCACTGGGGCCCTGGAAGTGTCCCAGAGCTCACTCTGGGGGGAGCCTGATTCCACTTCAAGGGAAGAATACCTTTTCAGCTGCAGCCTTCACCTGGCTTTGTGGTCTGTCTGTCTTTAATCTGAAATCCTTGGGGGTTGAGTAGTCCCACCTAAGTGGCCGTGGTCTGATCAGTGCAGGTGCCTGATGTCAGTGATTGCACCCCTGGAATTCACAGGAGCCATGGATCCAAAGAGTGCCTGGTACTGTGTCCCAAGGCTGCCTCCCGCATGATTACTGGAGGTTCCTTTCGTTAGGAAAATACAGTCAGTTCTCGCCATCAGACCCCTTGGGATACAGTGATTTGGACTGAAGTCAGGATTCCTGCAACTCTTTTTCCTTTGCTAGATCAAAGCAAGGATTTGATCTAATGTTTTTTTTGTTTCACCGGCATAATTAGCAAATGATTTCATTTACACAAGAGCCTCCTCTCAGTCTTTGTAGACATTTAAGATTTGTGTAGCCCTTATGCTTCAGTGTGATACGTGTATTTCCTCCCCAAATCATGTGTTCTGCTAATCACACATTGAAAAACAGAAGTTATTATGGGAAAAACTGGATTGGGGTAGACCATGAGAAACCTGTGTGATTTGGTAATCAGAGTTCACAAAACCAGTAACCATTATGGTTAAAGGAGCACCAGGGCTCACTGAAGGCTCTGTTGGCATTTGCAAGTGGCATCAACATCAGCTAACTGGTTTTTGCCATGACCCCCAGATTGGTGCCTCCTTCCCTGCATTGCACAGGTTAGTTTTTCCGTTGATATTAAAAGCTGGGTCCTGGGCAAGGCTGCCTTTGGCAGTGATTTTTTTTTTAAACACAGGGAAACATGTCAACACTTTTTCTTTCACACTTGTAGCTGTACCATCTAGAGCATAATGCTATTGAAAACGTTGTGGTGCTTTGAGCCACTAAAAAAGGCACTTCTGCAAGGTTTCCAGTCTTTTCTCTTAATATATTCACGTGAAGTGAAGGCATCTTCTTTAATTGTGAGACAGCTTGGGTGAAATAGCTTCGAAATCTTGGTGTCAGGCAGCACAATTTCCAGTCATGTTGCCGTCACCTCCACCTCTGCGGACATGCTGCCCCTGCTCCCTGGGCAGGCACGCCATCACCCTCCTGAGGCCTGAAGGCTGATTCTGCTCCAAGCATCCATCTGGGGCAGTTGGAGCCCTCGAGGACTTCAGCATCACCTCCCTGGCTGCCTTCAGATTAGTGAGCCAGTCCAGGCTGGCGTGGCGCTCCTGGGTGGCCCATGTCTTCAGTCACCGGCCCTTTTTCTGCCCAAGCCGCAGCCCATTCTGAAGAGTCCATGCCCGCTGCTACGTGGGATGCCCCTCTGTTTCCAGGCCTTTCCTCGTGGCCTCAGGAGGCACTGCTGTCACTGCTTTTCCCTGTCCCCAGCTCTTCTGCTGGCCGGCCGCGGGGCACCTGCCAGAGTCCTAACTGAACAGGACTCCCTTCCTCCCTTCCCAGCCTCTTTAGCCTACGTATTCCTTAGTCTCTGGCCAGTTTGTGCATATTGGTCAACCTTTGTAAGCACTGTCTTCTATAGCATCTTCTGGAAGTCGTTCAGTCCAGCAGTTTTGGTAGTTTCAACCAGAGGAGTCTGCAGGTCTCTCTGCCTCACTTCGGGGAGCCGATCCATGGACCTGCACCCCAAGCATGACCATCCTCTGTGGCCACACACTCTCTGTCGCTGTAGGTATCACTCTTGGCTTTCCTGGGCCCTTGGTGGCTACTCCGGCACCCTCTCCTGCCAATCGCAGGTCCCAGGCGCCCATAGTCAGCATGTCCTGGCTGCCTCTTTGAAGCTGATGGCCGGGGGGGGTCATCGTCCCTTGGCACACGGTTCCTGAGTAGGGGGACGACAGGAAAGAGGACATGTGTGCTGTCTGGGGCACTGCAGGGAGCAGGAAAGGCCTCTCAGAAGTCGAGAGCCAGGGTGACACACGGGGCTTACCCCGACTCATTCATTCCTCCAGGGAGGGGCGTCCCAGTGGTGGCAGGATAGAGCTGTTGCTGGGGTCACCCAGGCCCACCTGGTCTGCCTTGCCTGGAGCACTCATCATCAGCCCTGAAGACCTGCTGTGTCTGGCCTGCCTCTGGCCTGGGACAGAGGACAGGGTCACCTTTGGCTACCTCCCCTCATCTGCTCCCCCAAACGGGGAGCACTTGAAGCCTAGAGAGTGAGTCTGGTTCTACCCTGGCCTCCCCGCCCCGAACTGAGGCTGGCTCTGGGCAAGGGCCATCGATGAGCACGTGTCATCTCAGACATGACCTCAGACAGGTGACCTTGTCTGGTTATCTCTGCTTTTCTTTTGACCTATAACACTGAAGAGTTGATCAGGTGGATACCCGCAAGTCTCAAATGGATGAACTTAAGAGCTAGGTGCTCAGTTCTCACGGTCCTCTCCAGGGCGGTGTGTATGCACGTGCACATGCACACAGAGATACAGTCTGATGAAAGGGGGAATGAAAAGAGGACTGTTTGGTTTCTTTGAAACTGTGTTTTAACAAATCCCATAACCCTCATGCTGGGGGGGCCTCAAGTATTTGTCTGGCCTCCCTCCTTCAGGTTACCCTGCCACCGAGCAGGCAGCTGAGCCAGGAGTAACTCACTTGGATTACCTGTTTGGCACCCTTTTTGCCTTCACTTTGCACCCAGCAGAATGGCTTCAAGGCTTCTTTGTGGACTTTTATTTGTTTTCAGTAGCGGTCAGAAAATCTAAGTACCAAACCACCTCTGTGCCTGTCAGTCCACAGAATTGAAAATCACCATATTTTCTTAGTGGCTTCAAGTAATTTCAATTTGAAAGAGCCAGGACGTCATAGATAGTTAAAGGCTGTCTTATTCCCATCTTTGGTGCTATTAAAAACTCATTTTTCGAACACTTAGAAACACGTGAAAGGGCAGATTTTACGTTATGTCTATGTGATCGTAATAAAAATCTTTCAAAGCCCACACAATTCGTTTAGGCCAAGTCACAGTCTGGGCACAGGGGTCTCCCCACTTGGTAGCTGAAGAATTCTCTCCTCCCCTCCTTAAGCTTCTTTTTAGTTGTTCCTTTGTGTTGAAGTGGAGACAGCTTATAATGCGGTGTTAGCTGCTCCTGCAGTTCCTCCTTGCGGGGCTGGCTGTTGCTCCACCCTGCTGCTGGCCCAGGTTTCCCCGTCCTCAGTTGGTGGCACTTGTCCCCATACTGGCCAGCTGTGTTGCTCCACCTCCTGGTCATGTCCCGAGTCCCCACCAGCCTCACCTGGGACCATGCCTCGAGAGCCCCTGGAGCGGTCTGCCCTGCCCTGGGCATCGCCCCCTGAGGAATTGCCATCCCCTGCCCTAGATCATCAAAGTGACGCTGCTGCAGGGCTGCTGTGTCATGGAATTTAGCAGGCCTCAGAGTCCCCCAGGCCACCTGCTGCTCTCTGGGGTCTCCCGCAGGCTACTCTCCACACAGCAGCTGGAGGAATCCCATCACACCCAGAATCAAACCCGACACAGCTCCATGACCTCCCCTTGAGGCCTCCCTGCTGCCCAGAACCTTCTTCCCCATAAGACCCTTGAGACCCTCCCTCACTTTCTGTCTTTCCCTCCTTCCCCCCCACCCCGACATCACCAAGCAGGTTCTTTTCTTAGCTGAAATCTAAGCAGTTCATGCTTTTGGACCTTCACTTGCCCCAGCACAGGCTGCCCTAGGACCTGAGCCAGCCTGCTTCCCCTCCATGGATGCTAGACGTGTTCTAGTCTCTTCCGTTCTGTCTTCATTTTCTTTTTGGTTATGTAAACTTTTACATGATTCAGAAAATGAAATTCTGGTCCACAAACCTGGCGAGTTTGGGCCCTGTGCCAGTCCTCACCTCAGTCCTGCCTACCCCATGCCGGACCAGTTCCGTGCATTTCTGCCCTCTGCTTCCTAAAGTCTCCTCCATTTCTCCCCTGGAGGGTGGCCTACCGTGGACCGTGAGCCCTCACAGTGGTTCCTGGGGGTCCCAACCCGGGGTTCAGGCTTCCTGGCTCTGCGTAGTGTGCACATGTCAGTGTTGGCCCAGTAGGTCTCGGGCGGTGGCTGTCTGACTTGGCCGCAGTCTTGGGCCAGTGGAAAGAATGTTATCGCCAATTGCATTATGCTCAAATGCAGAATGTTGTTTTGCGTTTCCGTGGGTATGTCTTCCTGGTAAATTTCCAGAAGGGCTGGCCCTAGATGGCATTGAAACCCTTGCTGGTACCTAAGGGGCATTCCTGGGGCACGTGGTTCATGCCAAAGCTCATCGTAGTTACAGTATCCGCAAACGCACATGAGGGCTCTGAAGAAACCAGACTTGGCTATCGGGGCTACGTTTTGCTGTGGCCTGGGACTGTCTGGGTTTCCGACACAGAGCTAAGCCTAAGCTCACCCTCGAGCTCTGCTAGAGACAGCCAGGATAGGTCGGAGGGCAGGGTGTGCTCTTTCCACGCCCTGTCTCCTCAGGCCCAACCTATGAGTTCCTGGTGCGAGCTCACCTCTGGGGACTGAGCCATGTCATTCGAGTCTTAAGGCCAGGGCAGACCATGGTGCCTTGGTGGTGGTCTTCAGGACATGGCCAGCAAGGGAAGTCACTTGGGGTGGGCTGTTGTGAGCCACACGGATCCGGGGGCTCTGAGGATGAGATCTGGAATACAGATGAGTCTGGCTCTTTTCCAGAATGAGCTTCTAAGAGAGGGCTTTGTAGGTGACTGGCTGTGAGCCCACAGTTCTGGTTTCTGGGCCTCCCTGGCCCAGGTGATGCTCTTGCCCTGTTGGCCCAGCCAAGACAGCAGCATGGCCAGACTGATCCTGGAGTCTGGAGTCTCACAGTAACCATTGTCCAAGGAGATGAGGAGGCCCTACCAGGCGGGACCCACACATAGAGGAGGAGCTGGTCTGTCAGCATGGAGGAATGGGGATGCACCCGCCCTGGAATCAGGCACGTCCCAGTGCCAAAGCCTCGCATTGTCAGGAGAGTCTGGTGAGAAAGACTCCCCCAGCAGGGAACTGCTCCTCTTCTTACGTGAGAACCCTGGGCAGCAGTGTCTGGTTGCCCCATCCCACTGTTTAGACAATGCCTTTGTGACTCTTCTCTGTCTAGGGTGTTGGTACCCACCTTGGTTGTCAAGATGAGGAGACTGAGGCACGGGACGTTGAAGTCAGTTGTGCAGATCCATGTTTGGAAATGGCAAAAAGTCATGATTTGGGCTCGGTGTGGCTTACTCCAAATCTGCAGATTTTTCCTCAGCACTGCACTCAGCACCACCTCCCCAGGGGCAGTGTTGGGCTCTTCCCATCATCAAGGTGTACTGTGCGGTTTTCATTGAACACCCGTTTGAGAAAACCCCAAACACAAAAGCTTAGAGTAACACTCAGGCTAGGCCCTGGGAAAGAGGAGCCCCCTCCTTTTTGGTGAGTAGGTCCCTCTCCAACAGGCGAGAGAGTCTCTCGTCATCCGTCCAACCCAGAGGCCCTAGCTCATAACACTGAGAAGCCATCTGGGCAAGCCTGCTAGGGATGGGCCTTAGGGTGTAGGGTGCTGTGGGCCGTCACTGTCAGCAGCCCCGGGCTCTCAAGTCATCTGTAAAGGGGAAGGGCATTTCGATCTGGGGGACACTGGCAGGACAGCCCCTCTCCTGGGGCACTGCCCGTGTCTGGGCACCCCAGACCTGCTGGCGCCCACTTTTTTCTGCACACCAGTTTGTTCCCTGTGATAATGACATCCTTGTTTAACACTTCAGGGAAGAAAAGTCCGAAGAGCAGGATCTCCAGGGCCTGAAGGACAAACCTTTGAAGTTCAAAAAGGTGAAGAAGGATAAGAAAGAAGACAAGGAGGGCAAGCATGAGCCCCTGCAGCCAGCAGCCCACCACTCTGCCGAGCCCGCAGAGGCCGGCAAAGCAGAGACCTCAGAAGGGTCAGGCTCGGCCCCAGCCGTGCCAGAAGCTTCTGCGTCCCCCAAGCAGCGGCGCTCCATCATTCGCGACCGGGGCCCCATGTACGATGACCCCACTCTGCCTGAAGGTTGGACCCGAAAGCTTAAGCAAAGGAAATCTGGCCGCTCCGCTGGGAAGTATGATGTGTACTTGATCAAGTAAGTGGGGTGATTCCTGTCTCTCCAGAGCAGGGAAGGCTAGTGGTGGGGGAGTGGGGGAATAGTCAGGGACTACCGCTAAGAAACTGATGGGGACCCCTTGGAGTGTTAGCTCCTTGCAGCTCATGGATCAAGAAAGTGTGTGTGCGTAACCCCACTTCGAGTCTGGTCTTGAGTAGTGACCACTGCTGGTGGAGTGCGACCAGGTATGCTTGGAATGACCACCTGGGGAGGTCACTGCCCTGAGGGAGATGTCCATCAGGGCCTTATCTGGAGGAAGAATAGCACTGGGGATGCAGAGTTTCACCACACATACTCTGCTGTTGGTTTCCCAGCAGGGGGGCTGTCCTCAGAACCTGGGAACCTCTTCTTTGTGGGAGAGTCCTTCTGTGCCAATACTTCATGAGCCCTGAGAAATACGAATTCGTAGGGTTCAGTCTGTTGTATGAGGCATGCTGGGAAAGGGGGGCTGTCTGATACAGCCTAGAGAGAGCCCCAGATGGGCTCGGAGTGCCTTTCTCACTGTCCCTCTGGCCTTTGTCCAGCTGTGGGCTGGTGGTCCAGTGTTACCTGTTGAAACAGAGTCACTGACGAGTGTAACTACGTTCATTTCACTTGTCCCCCTTAGATGACTCCAGACAGGTTAGCCATTTTCAAAAGTCACTCATAGACAGTCTCATTTAATTCCAGTAACTCAGATAAAGGTGAGCAAAGCATCATCCTACTGGCGAATGAGGAAACTGATTCCTGGAGAGTTCAGTCCGGCAGGTAGACAGGGTCCCCGGGCCAGACCCCTTTGGGGGGCTGAGGAGTGCAACTCCCGGGGGCATCCAGATAACAGCAGGCCACACAGGCACCTATGGCCATCAGGTGACCTGGTTGCTTCCTGTGTAAGTGGGACCACAGCTCCCTAGTTTTAGCTCACATCAGCTTCTCTTAAGTGTCCTTCTTGGTGAGCTGTATCATCAGGCATGTCAGTTGCAGAATACCTCCCGTCAGAGGGTTCACCACCCACCTTCTCCTGTGCTCCACCTCCAGTATTGCTCTGGAAGCTTCTAACCATTCTTTGTGTGTCTCCGCTTGTTCCCACAGTCCCCAGGGAAAAGCCTTTCGCTCTAAAGTGGAGTTGATTGCATACTTCGAAAAGGTAGGCGACACCTCCCTGGACCCTAATGATTTTGACTTCACGGTAACCGGGAGAGGGAGCCCCTCCCGGCGAGAGCAGAAACCACCTAAGAAGCCCAAATCTCCCAAAGCTCCAGGAACTGGCAGAGGTCGGGGACGCCCCAAAGGGAGTGGCACCACGAGACCCAAGGCAGCCGCGTCAGAGGGCGTACAGGTGAAAAGGGTTCTGGAGAAAAGTCCTGGCAAGCTGCTCGTCAAGATGCCTTTCCAAGCTGCGCCGGGCAGCAAGGCGGAAGGGGGTGGGGCCACCACTTCGGCCCAGGTCATGGTCATCAAGCGCCCTGGCCGGAAGCGAAAAGCAGAGGCCGACCCCCAGGCCATTCCTAAGAAACGAGGCCGAAAGCCGGGCAGTGTGGTTGCCGCTGCTGCCGCCGAGGCCAAAAAGAAAGCCGTGAAGGAGTCGTCCATCCGGTCCGTGCAGGAGACCGTGCTCCCCATCAAGAAGCGCAAGACCCGGGAGACGGTGAGCATTGAGGTCAAGGAGGTGGTGAAGCCCCTGCTGGTGTCCACGCTCGGCGAGAAGAGCGGGAAGGGACTGAAGACCTGCAAGAGCCCAGGGCGGAAAAGCAAGGAGAGCAGCCCCAAGGGGCGCAGCGGCAGCGCCTCCTCGCCCCCCAAGAAGGAGCACCACCACCACCACCACCATGCAGAGCCCCCGAAGGCCCCCGCGCCACTGCTCCTGCCCCCGCCCCCACCCCCGCCTGAGCCCCAGAGCTCCGAGGACCCCGCCAGCCCCCCCGAGCCCCAGGACTTGAGCAGCAGCATCTGCAAAGAGGAGAAGATGCCGAGAGCAGGCTCGCTGGAGAGCGACGGCTGCCCCAAGGAGCCTGCTAAGACTCAGCCCACGCTCGCCACCGCGGCCCCGGCCACAGAAAAGTACAAACACCGAGGGGAGGGAGAGCGCAAAGACATTGTCTCATCCTCCATGCCAAGGCCAAACAGAGAGGAGCCTGTGGACAGCCGGACGCCCGTGACCGAGAGAGTTAGCTGACTTTACGCAGAGCGGATTGCAAAGCAAACCAACAAGAATAAAGGCAGCTGTTGTCTCTTCTCCTTATGGGTAGGGCTCTGACAAAGCTTCCCGATTAACTGAAATAAAAAATATTTTTTTTTCTTTCAGTAAACTTAGAGTTTCGTGGCTTCAGGGTGGGAGTAGTTGGAGCATTGGGGATGTTTTTTTCTTATCGACAAGCACAGTCAGGTTGAAGACCTAACCAGGGCCAGAAGTAGCTTTGCACTTTTCTAAACTAGGCTCCTTCAACAAGGCTTGCTGCAGATACTACTGACCAGACAAGCTGTTGCCCAGGCTTCTTAGGGTGTGCCTGCACCTCCCTCCCACCCAGTCCCCCCACGTGGTCACTAGGGACAGAGAGCGCTTGAGAAGACACTCCTGGTTTGGGGGCCATCGGTACCCCAGTCTCAGCTCTCCTTCCCCTCCCACCCCACCCGGCCTCGAGCTCCCCCCAACCCCCCACCCCCCTTACGCCCACCCATGTCAGGACCAGGAGGTCCGAGGCAAGAGAGACAGTTGGATCCTTTGGAGATGGTGGAGACGGCCAGTGGCTCCAGCCCGTGTGATCCCACCCATGGGGGCACACAGACAGCTCCCTGCCAGCCCCAATCCCAAATCGACCAAGACATTTCACAGGATGGGGATGTAGCATCTGTCGGCCCCGGTTCTGGCCCGGCTAGGAGGGAGGCATCCTTTGAGCCCCCCTGGGTGTCGACTGGCCTGCGCCGGAGGTGACATTGGCCCAGGGCCGGCCTCCAGCAGGTAGCGCTAAACAGAGGCCACCAAGGCCACAGGCCAAGGCCCCGGCAGGCTGGCCCAGGCTGCAGCCGGCAGAGTGCCGCGGGCCAGGTGGAGGGCATCCCTGGCTGCTCAGAGCAGTTGTGCCCACTAGTTCGAGCGTTAGTAGATGGGGCCAGGGGCCAGGGGGAAGGCAGGGGAAATGTTCTTCCAAAACTTTTCCAATTCTCAACTCCTTTAGGGACAGCTTAGAACTATTTGCACTATTGAGTCTTCATGTTCCCACTTAAAAACAAACCTGCTCTGCGAGCAAGCTAGCGGGCTTGACTTGGTGACCCTTTGTCCCTCAGGCCACTAGACGTGACGGTGTTGACAACTACCTGGATCTGTATATACCTGCGCTTGTTTTCAAGTGGGCTCAGCACATAGGGTTCCCACGAAGCTCCGAAACTCTAAGTGTTTGCTGCAATTTATAAGGACTTCCTGATTGGTTTCTCTCCTCTCCTTTGGTTTCTGTCTCCTTTCATTTCAGCCTTTTCATTTCTCCCCCTCCTCCCTCGTCCTCACTGCTCCCTTCTGTTCCAGGCAGCCGCAGTGCCCAACTGTACCCCGAGCCGACACTGGTCAGCTCAGGCCCCCAGAACTCCCCCTACCCTTGGCCTTCCTGCCGTCCGCCTCAGCCCCCGCTCCCACCCATTTCTGAGCCCTGAGGAAGCCCCAGACTCTTGCTGAGTTCCCCCAGCTCTAGTACCCCAGCCTCTCTGAGGGGCACGGGAGAGGCAGGATCTTGCTCTCCCAGGACTCCCCTCCTTTGGTCAGACCCTGGATCCCAGGTCTCCTCAGCCTTCCCACTCAACGGTAGTGGGTAGGAGAAGTGGACCCAGATTGGGACTGCAGAGCCAAGGGCAGCACAGAGACTCGCTGTGGCCTGCCAGTGTCACAGAGTGGCCAAGCCCTGACCTTGGCCTATGCAGGACCCGGCTAGGGTGGGGTAGTCAGGCCGGGCAGCAGGCAGAACGAGTCCAGATACCCCTCTGACACTCCTCTGAGCAGGAGTTCTTCTCTGCTGGGCCCCGAGTGGGCTTCACTTGCTGGAGGCTGTGGGGGGTGGCTGGTACCTCATGCTTTTCCGCATCAGCACCAGGGCTGTGGTGTTGGGGCACTGAGGCTTGGGCTTGTTGCGGGGTGTTCATTGGTCAGTTTCAATTCGAGACCCTGTGCTTTTACCCTCTGTTCAGGAAGTCCTTATCTAGCTGCATATCTTCATCATATTGGTATATCCTTTTCTGTGTTTACAGAGATGTCTCTTATATCTAAATCTGTCCAACTGAGAAGTACCTTATCAAAGTAGCAAACGAGACAGCAGTCTTATGCTTCCAGAAACACCCACAAGCACGTCCCACGTGAGCTGCTGCCATGAACTGTCAAGTGCGTGTTGTCTCGTGTATTTTAGTTACTATCCCCCAGCTTTTCTCACTGCGGTGTAACCATGAAGGAGTGAAACATCTTAGAAACCATCTAGCACTTCCTTGCCAGTCCTTTAGTGATCAGGACCCCTAGTTGACAGTTCCAATCAGTAGCTTCAGAAAAAAAATGAAACCGTGTCTCTCTCTCGCAGAACGGTTAGAAGCAAGGGAGTTTGCCCTGTTCTGTTTGTGGAGTAGTAGCTGCCCTTTCTAGCATTTTTGTATCTGTTTCTTGATGCTGCAAAAGCAAGTCCCCCAACCAAACCCACTCTGCTGTCCACCCGCTGGGCTTCACTTCTGAGTCCTCCCCCAGGAAGGGATGGGAGTTGGAAGAGGGGGCATGTCTGTCAGGTTCCCTCTTTCCTCCAAGGACAAAAGGCTCCTGGCACTCTCAGAGGACCCCTGTCCACATGAGCCCACTGTCCAGCCCGTTTGTCATGGAGGTACCATCCGGTTTGCTGGGTCAGGTTTTGAGGCATTAATTACACTGAATCCATAAAACGGGGCTCCTAGGAATGGTCTCCAAAGCTGACCTCCCCAGCAGCTTGGCACCATCTGCTCCTGGGCCAGGGAGAGCTGGGCCTGCCATGCCCCCCCCTTTGACCTGTAACAGTTGATTCTGGGGCTGACTGATGGTGGTGGTCGAGAACACCGAATCTCAAGTGGCATTTCCTTTCTGCCCAGCCTGACCTACAGGCCCCTCGCTCCCCAGCTCCCACCCCTAGAGTTTCAAGGCTGCAGGTTGCACCTTAGGGTTTTCTCCCCCTTTCATCCACATTCCCTCTCCCCCAGATACAGACATTAGGAGCGAGTCACCTTTGGGCAGGGGTGCTGAAGGTCCTATACCACTTCTGTCCTGGAGACAGGTGGACAGAAGGTTGGAGGGCAGGCTTAGCCTTGGAACTCTCACCAGCTGTGTCTGGCCCAGTTGGGGAGTGTGATGTTGATTCTGTGTGTACTTGAACACCGTGAAGATTCAGGGGGCATCCCTTAGGGACTGTGTCCAGAAGGCAGGAATTGATAAGACAGCTTTCAGATACCTGAGGGGCTAGGTCCGTACGTTGGGTCTCCCTGCCCTGTGCCTGTCACTCAGCTCTCCTAACCCATGTTGTTGCTGGCGTTGACACCACAGTGAGGCGGGGCCCCTGGGCCATGGCAGGGTCCAGTACACGTCCCTTCTGCACCGTAGTCCTTATCGAAAGGCACAGGAGACCCCCAGAAATGCCCTGCTCCCCCCGCCACTCCCCTCAGCTCCCTGGACGGTGGAAGCCGCAGTGGTGGCCCGGGCATGTCGGCCACAGCCAGCACCTGACTTCTCTCCTGAGCCCCCGTGCCGGTGCTAGTAACAGTCTGCTCAGCGGTGGTATGCCATCTTAGAGGCCACGAGCAGTGGCGATGGGACTCGGAACAGCACCAGGTTGTTACCTGCCTCCCTGCCTGTCATTGCCGTGACAGCCATCATGAAGGAGGGTGCTTAATAGCCACAAGAACGCCGCCATCTTTGGTGGGAGAGGAATTGGCTTAGCTGACAGGACGTCTGGATTTGAAGTGACTTCTAACAAAGCAGCATGAGCCCAGGAGGGAACAGAGGGTGTAAAGGGAAGCCACCAGGTATGGCAGCCCGGATCTCGTGGCGCCTGGCAGCTGAGCTCTGTACCCCTCTCCCGAGCGTTCCTGCCAGGCCCGACAGGGCTAGGGGAGGTCACAGGCATCAGCCCTAGCTTGGTGCATCCATCTCTAGTGGGGTCATGGCCCCAAATTGTTTTCCTGATGCAAGTTGCCCATGTGGGTGGCCCAGACCATCCAGACCTCGGGGAAGTGAGCTCTCTCTAGAACCTTGTGGGTGTCAGCCTACCGACCCCCTGAGTACTGGCCAGTGCCCAGGGAGGGCTGGGGCACAGGCATGTTGCCAGGCTCATAGTGGAACCTCTGCTCTCGAGCCCGACAGCCCTGCCACGTTGCGTTCCAGCTCTCAGTTGCTCTCTGCAAGGGCCCCATCTCAGCGCTCTGTGCGTGAACCTGTCTACCGGAGGGGTTTGTTGAGTCTCAGTTTTTGCTTTTTTCTCTTTTTGAAATGGTATCAATCTTTAGAAAACATAGCAGAATTGTTAGAGCTCTCTAGGATACTGCCTCACCCAGGGTCTAAAGTTCCATGTTCAAGGGGGAAAAAAGGGAACATTGAAGCCCCTTGTCAACATTGCAGAAGGAAGACTTTGAAATCTTGAGCAGGAAACTACATCTTGATGTTTCTGAGTGAATAAGAGCAAGCTTTCGCCAAAAAAAGGCTGGTCTAAGAGGACTTGGAGCCTGGCCTGCTGTGTGGTCAGTGCTGCAGGTGAAGGGGAATCCAGCCTGAAACTGCTGGGTCTGCGCCTTGGGGCCCTTGGGTCACTGGAAAATCTGTCTCTCTCTCTGTTTCTCTGTCTCTCGGGTAGTGGTCCCTGCAGGGAGACCTGCCTGTCGCGAAGCTACAGGAGCCCAGCTCCAGGTGGGAAGGGGGGTGCTCAGCAGGGAATTGTGAAGGCGCGCAATCTCCTCGCTACCTGATTGACCTGTTCCTTCCTCCTCTGTCATCTCCAGTGAGCCTACCCCAAATGCCGAGGTGTCAGGAAGAATTGGTTCGAATTAGGGCCCAGGCCACTAAGCAGGAGAGGGTGATGTCTCCTCCACAGCGTCTGCCCACGGTGCGGCCTGCCCCCGAGGACAGTCCCTGGCTCTGCCCTCCTTGGGGCCTGGGGCTGAGGGAGGGCAGGGGAGAGGACCCTCATGGAAGGGGCTCCAGCTGGGGGTTTCCAAACATTGGGGAAACTTGCCTTGGCTCTGCCAGCCGCCCCCTCGGTCATCTGTCTCCTCGATTCCTGCTCAGCGGTGAGGGGAAGAGGCCACAAGGTTTGGCTCCTGCCCAGTGGTAGTCCCTCTCCCCAAAGTGTCTGTGTGTCAAGTGACAAAGCTGTTCTTCCTGGTGACCCTGATTATATCCAGTATCTTCTAGACTATACGCATAGACCTGCTTGGTCTTTTCTCTCCTGGGCGTTTGTTTTGCTCTTTAGTTTTGCTTTTCCCTCTCCTGTCCCTTTTATTTAAATACACCAACTAGACACACAAAGCAGTTGAATTTTTATATATATATATCTGTATATTGCACAGTTATAAACTCATTTTGCTTGTGGCTACACACACATGTGCACACACACACACACACACAGACCTGTTAAAATTATACCTGTTGCTTAATTACAATATTTCTGATAACCATAGCATAGGACAAGGGAAAATTTTTAAAAACCAAAAAAAAAAAAAAAAAGAAAAAAAAACACAAACGAAGAAAAAACAACAACAAAAAAACAAACCGACAAATCCGTCTGCTGGTCACTCATGTCCAAGCAGAGCCGTGGTCTTTCCTCGCTTCTTTCAAGGGCTTCCCAGTGCCGAGCGAAGGAGGCAGCTCCTGGGTTTCGCACTGTTTCTCCCGAGCTTGTGAGAGAGGCCCCAGGGCGCTGGCATAGGCAGGACAGTTCGTTTCAGTGGGTGGATGCAAGCGTGCTCCCTGGCTCTGGCGAAGCCCAGGATGTAGTTGACACTGCCTGGTCCCCTTTGATCTCTGGGTGGGGCAGCTGGCATTCATGGGGGTGGCCTGCCCCCCCCCGACACCCTCCAGTGACCCAGTCAGAGTGATGGTGTGCAGACAGGCAGCAAACCTCCCCACTGGTAGGGCCCCTCTCTGCCAAGTCCGGGGACCACAGGGGAGACGGAAGGCCGTGTCTTGATTCAGAAAGTGTGAGCCATACCAGATAGAACATCAGGGACCCCAGAACCACATGTGTGGTCCAGCGGGTCCCTTCCATGAGGTAGCGAAGACTCCAGAAACGTTCCTTCCTCTTCCCCCCACCCCATCCTACGAGTAATTGCATTTGCTTTTGTAATTCTTACTGAGCAATATCTGCTAGAGAGTTTAGCTGTAAGTTCTTTTTGATCATTTTTTAAGTAAGTAAAAACACCAAAAAAAATAATAATAATATCCAGAAACTTGTTCTTCCAAAGCAGAGAGCATTATAATCACCAGGGCCAAAAGCTTCCCTCCCCGCATCATTACTTCTGAGGCCTGCGTCCAAAAGAAACCTGTAGAGGCCCTTCAGGTGGCCAGGCACCCCTCAGGCCCCCGGGAGGACCTGGGCCTGGGGGCTGGGCCCCACCTTTGGTTCAGTATTAGTGGTGGGTCCCTGCCTCTTCTCCCACCCAGCCTGGGCCGGGGGGTCAGAGGAAGCTGCTGCAACCGCTGCTGTCCAGCCTCTTGCAGATGGGTGTTGGCGCATGTCCAGTTCTGCCCGAGATCTGAAGGCAGCACCGAGTTAGCCTCAGCCGGTGACCTCTCGCCTGGCCTGCCCCAGGCAGCAGGGCCCGCCCGGTGCACTGTTCCTGGGTTGCTGGACGGTGGCGTGGCAAAGGCTTGCAGAACTCAAAACCTGCTCCTTCCCTTGCTCCCAAGGCCTCCTTTTCCGTTTGAGTTGTCACTGCTTCAATCAATAACAGCCGCTTCAGAGTCAGTAGTTGATGAATATATGACCAAATATCACCAGGACTGTTACTCGGTGTGCCGAGCCCGCTCCTCGTGCGGGGCTCCTGTACCCGGACACTGTACCGTGTGCTGTGTTTGCGCTCCTCCCCTCCTCCGCCCTCCCCTCGTCTCTCTGGGGTTGTTTCTGTTTGGGTTTGGTTTGGTTTTGAGTTCTCCTTTTGTGTTCCAAACATGAGCTTCTCTCTACTGGTCCTCTTAACTGTGGTGTTGAGGCTTCTATTTGTGTAATTTTCGGTGGGTGAAAGGAATTTTGCGAAGTAAATCTCTTCTGTGTTTGAACTGAAGTCTGTATTGTAACCATGTTTAAAGTAATTGTTCCAGAGACAAATGCTTCTAGACACCTTTTCTTTACCAACAAAAGAATTTGGAGGGAGGGGATGGTAACCAGGAGAGGGGCTGTCCTCTTGCCCCAGGAGGGGGAGAGCCAAAGACAGGACCCCCTGCCCAGATCAGCCAGAAGCCACCCAAAGAAGTGACACCTAGAGCTGACAAATCGAATGGCTGACGTGCTGCAATTTGTGAAGTCAGAGCAAAACCAGGTTTTGGTCCACTCCCAGATTAGTAGCATCAGGATTATTTTTTTTAAGGACGGACAAGGTTGACATTCCTGCAAGGAGAGCCAGGAGGGGTGTGAGCAGAGCCAGCCACACCTCGGCGGGAGGAGGTCAGGGTGGGCTTGCGGGGCAAGGCTTGGCCAGAAGTTGGGCGTCTCCCTGGAGACCTCCACTGTGGCCACAGGTCAGGTGTGTGTGGACAGGGCATTTTGATTCAGGGGGGGCATTACCGTTCGGGGTACCATCATCAAATCCACCCCGCCCCACAGTGCACGACACTAACATAACCTCTGGATTCCCCACTTTCCCAGATGAGGAGATGATGGCAGGGTGGCGGGGGGCGCACACCCTTGGCTGTCATCTGATCCCCAGCAAAATTTGGATGTGAGAAACCACCCCCCTTCTCGTTTCATGGCAAAACCCGATCCTCTTCAGAGTAGCCGTTACCTCCCAGACACTGTTGAGGACTGACGGAACAGTGGTGGCCACGTGCTCCCTTAGCGCCCGGGGGCCCCCCCTCTTCGAGGACAGTGCTGACCATTCAGGCATGGGGCTTAGGAGCGAGAAGAACCAAGCAGGGTCACCGCCCTCTCCTGAGTCGCAGGGACCCTGGTCTCCCTGTGCAGAGGGAGCTGGCTCCAGCCCAGGAGGAAAAGGGCTGGAAAAGTGTGTGTGGGGTGCGGGGAGTCACCCAAGACAGACTTGGCTGGAGATGATCTCCTAAAGCCCTCTATCGCATTCACCTTCAGTTTTTGTGTTTTGGGACAATTACTTTAGAAAACTTAAGTAGGTTGTTTTAAAAACAAAAAAAATATTGATTGCTTTTTTGTAGTGTTCAAAAAAAGGTTCTTTGTGTATAGCCAAATGACTGAAAGCACTGATATATTTAAAAACAAAAGGCAATTTATTAAGGAAATTTGTACCATTTCAGTAAACCTGTCTGAATGTACCTGTATACGTTTCAAAAACACCCCCCACTGAATCCCTGTAACCTATTTATTATATAAAGAGTTTGCCTTATAAATTTACATAAAAATGTCCGTTTGTGTCTTTTGTTGTAAAACCAAGTGATTTTTTCATAAGGTTCTTTTACTATTTGAAAAGATGGGCAGCACGCAGTTTTATTTTATTTTTGTAAGTTTTTTAATACGTGTGAAAGCCAAGAATACTCAGCATGCCTTTCTAAGTGACGCGTTCGCACCTTTTGTTGGGAAGTACTGTATCCTGTGCTGTTAGCATTCTCGATAAATCTCTCTGTGAAAGTGACTCCAGGTCTGGGCTTTCATTATCAAGACAGCTCCCAGGACAGCAAGGTGGGGCACTTCCTGGGAACACACAGAAGCCAGCCGCTTTTTGGGCACCCTGGGGAGGACAGGGCACTGGCCAGCACCCCACACTGGCCTGCCTTTGGGGTCCACCTGCCCAGAGGGGAGCTCTGAGCCGGCAGGCGGGAAGGGCCTTCTGCAGAGCAGCACAGCTTCCCTGTCCCAGAGGGCCAGGGCAGCATCCTGGCTGTCCCTGATGGGCTGCAGGGCTTTTGGAAACCCCCCAGCTCTGACTCCTCCGGTGCCTCTTGCCTGAGACCCTCCCAAGGTCTCTGCTGATCTGATCCTGGCCCGAAGGACACGCTGTGTGCCACCCCCCCCCATTCCCAGGCTTCCAATGAGGTGGAGCGCTCTCTGGAGCTCGTGGTTCCCCTACAGCCGTCCTCCATCAGGCTGCCGATGGCTTGGAGGTGACAAGAACTGCTCAGAGTTCAGCATCACAGGCACATGTATGTGAACACAGCTACTTGGAGGTGCACTCGAGCGTCCTGGCCTTAAATGGTAAAACAGAGGGTTGACATTCATGGTGTGTGTGTATCCTGAGCATCCCTGAGGTGCCAGGGCTGTCCCAGGAGCTGCAGTCCAGCAGAATTGGAAGTGGGACCAAGTCCTGGTTCACTTATTGTGTGTGTGCCCACTAGTTCCCTCCTCAGCTTGGGAGTCTCAGTAAGAGCTGTCCCTGTCGGAAGCCACTGGGGCTCAGGGCGTGGCTGGCCTCCTCTTGGGGAGTGGCTGCAGCTTCTGGGAAGAGGCTGCCATGGAGGTGTGTCTCGGGCTGACCTGTTTTCTGCAAACCACTCTTGAAGTCTCTGGATGGACAGCCTGCGGGCAGGGAGGGTGGCAGCCCTCAGGGGTCAGGATCAAGTGGACAAGGGGGTGGCTAGCGAAGACCTGCCTTTCAAACTGGCATCCAGCTGGAAAAAACAGAAGAGGAAGGTGCCCTGGCTGCTTGACGGGGGGCGGGGAGGGGTGTCGGGGAAGCAGATGAGTGCTGAGGCTGAAGAAGGACGCGCCAGGGGACGCCAGGCCATCTTCCAGCTACCTGAGTATCTGCTGGACGGAGCTGCAAGTGCAAACCCGTGAGGGTGGGAGCCCTGGCACATTCTCGGAACCCCAAGGAGTTGTGGCTGGGTTAAGGCTGCCGCTGAGTGCCAAGAGCGAGACAGGTGGGCACAAAAGGGCCACGTGGTGACAACGGTCAGAAGCCGTGCTGAAAAGCTGCGATCCCTCCGAGGGCTTCAGGAACCCCGGGAAGGTCTTAAGCAGGAAAACTGGTGTGAGTGCTTTGTGCCTAAGGAAGACCCCTGAGCCGAGAGGAGGCAGGGAAGCATGTTCGTCTAGGTTCATCTAGGTCAGAGCCCGGTGGGGAAGAGAGGAACTCCGGAGAAGTTTAGAGAGATGACAGTTTCCTTGTGGCTGCTACTGCTACTGCAAATGATGGAGGCATGATGGAGGCATGCCGGAGGCCTGTGGGGAGATGCCAGACAGGCCAAGTATGGCGTTCTGTGAGCTTCAGAGAAAGGGGTGGGAGCCGCCAGAGCCCGCCATCCTCATGCATGCCAAGAGGGAGGAGGGCAGCCGGAGCAAAGGTCTGTCTCTAAGAGAAGTAAACACGTTTTCTGTGCTAGTGGAAGGAGAGAGCGAAGAAGCAAAGAGGGCAGATGCTGCAAAGACCTAACCACCGCTGGAGCAGGTTCCCAGAGGGCCAAGAAAAGATGGGATCCAGGACCCAGGAGGTGGGTGGAGATGCTGCGAGCTTCCAGATCTTTCTTCCTGCCCCCAGTCTCACAAGTCAGCTGCAGGGAGTCGGCAGGGAGCCCTGGTGTGACCCACATCTAACCCTGTCCCGCCTGGATGTCTTGACCCCTCTCCACCGCTTTCCCCACGAAACGGAAACCTAAAGAGGGCCGGCCAGTGGCTCTCCGAAGCCCTGCTTCTAGCCCATTCTGGAAGGCCTTCGCTGTGCCCATCGTCCCTGGGGCCGAGAAACATTCTCCTGCAGCCCTCGGAGCCCTCCTCCCGCTCCGGGAAGCTCACCCGTCCGCCTAGCCGGGCCCTGGGTGCTGCCCTGGGAAGCGTGACCGCGCGCGGCGCCCCCTTGTGGCCGGGGCTGGCGGTGGCGGCGGCGGGCGAGCTGGCAGCGGCCCCGGGTACCGCCCCTTCCGGCCCGCCGGGCGTCGCACGAGGCCGCCTTAAAGGGGAAGTGAGTCAGTGTTTGCGGACCCGGCCGGCCGAGGCCCGCGCCCGCCGCGGCCCGGAGAGGCCCCGGCCCGGCGGCGGTGGCCATGGCCGGGGGGCCGGGCCCGGGAGACCCTGCGGTCCCCGGCGCCCAGCACTTCTTGTACGAGGTGCCGCCCTGGGTCATGTGCCGCTTCTACAAAGTGATGGACGCCCTGGAGCCCGCCGACTGGTGCCAGTTCGGTGGGTGGCCGCAGGCCGGCAGGGGCGGGGCGGGGCGGGCCGGGGAGCCGCGCGGGGACCCGGGCGCCGCGGCCTGACGTCCCCTGCCCCGCAGCCGCCCTGATCGTCCGCGACCAGACCGAGCTGCGGCTGTGCGAGCGCTCCGGGCAGCGCACAGCCAGCGTCCTGTGGCCGTGGATCAACCGCAACGCCCGCGTGGCCGATCTCGTGCGCATCCTCACGCACCTGCAGCTGCTGCGGGCGCGGGACATCATCACTGCTTGTGAGCGTGGCCCCGGGGACCCCTGGGACCCCCAGGACCCTGGGCCAGGGGCCACCCAGGGCTTACCCCAGAGCTCCTCCCTCCAGCCTGGGCCTAACGTCCTTTCCTTCCCCGGCCTCCCAGGGCACCCTCCCGCCCCTCTTCTGCCCCCCAGCACCACCTCCCCGACACCCAGCAGCATCTCCGCACCCTCCGAGGCTGCGGCTCCCGGCCACCGGAAGTTGCCGTCTCTGGCCTCCACCCTCCTCTCCCCAGGTAAGACAGCCCGGGTTGGGGTGGTTCGTGGGGGTTGGCCTGATGAACCTCAGGAAAGGACCCCCTTGCTCCTGGCCACACCAGTAGATCCTGCCACTGGCCTCTGCCTGCCTCTGACTGGTGTCTTTACGAAGCTTTTCCAGGCTCTCAGACTCACTCTGACTCTGAGCTCTGTCCTCGACCAAGCCCAGCTGCCCACCAGCCACCATTGCCATCTCCAGCCCCCTCATCTACCAAGGTAGGTGGGTCCTGCCCCCCACCCAGAGGTTTGATGCCAGCAAGCAGTGACAAAGCCGCCTTTGGTCCCCTAGGCCACCCCAGGCAGCCCAGCAAGGGTGGGCTGAGGCAGAGGGGAAGACACGGGACCTCACCTGATACAGGGTCTCTTCCCACAGCCCAGCCCGGAGAGCCCCGTGTCCCTCCTGCCAGGGGCCCCCTCCTCTTCATTCTGCTGGCCCCTCCATGAGATTTGCCAGGGCACACACGACTTCTCAGAGGAGCTCAAGATTGGGGAAGGTGGCTTTGGCTGTGTGTACCGGGCAGTGATGAGGAACACTGTCTATGCTGTGAAGAGGCTCAAGGAGGTGTGTGGAGCATCCTCGCCAGGGCCCTCAATGGCTGTTCCCAGACTCGGGCTTTTGTAGTCCTCCCCCACCCCCTTTGCGACCCCACAGGGTTCCTTCAGCCCTCTGATTTCGCAGTCCAGGGCCCCCAGCCCCGTGCTCCTTCTGGGCCCAGAACAGGTGGCAGGGGGGGTGGCTGTGAAGTCTGGGCTACAGGTGTCTCACACTGCCAGTCCCCCCTGCCTCATTCTCCCCGAGGGCTGCAGGAGGCCGACCTGGAGTGGACCACAGTGAAGCAGAGCTTCCAGACCGAAGTGCAGCAGCTGTCGCGGTGAGCCTGCGGGCAGGAGCAGGGCCCTGCCAGGACTGCATGTCTGGGGACCTGGCTCCCCCTTGGTCTGCAGCCTGCCAGGCCCAGGCGAGCCGGGGAACCTGGTTAGGGACCGTCCGCACCCCACACCCCACCCTGAGATGGCCGGATGGAAGGCGTGCTGGATGCTGGGAGCAGAGCGCTGAGACCCCACTGTTTCAAGTAGGTTTCGTCACCCCAACATCGTGGACTTTGCTGGCTACTGTGCTCAGAGTGGCTTCTACTGCCTTGTCTATGGCTTCCTGCCCAATGGCTCCCTGGAAGACCGCCTCCACGTCCAGGTAAGCCTTGCCCGGCCTGGCCTGGCACACTGTGTCACGCTTGGCACCTGGTCTGAGTGGGACACGGGGCCAGGGCCCTTGGCCTCGGTGAGCGGGGCCTCTCTGTGCTCGGAAGCCGAGCTCACGGGGCCTCTGAAAGGGGCCCTGTCTGCTCCCCTGGGCAAGCAGTGTAGCGGAAGGGTCTTGGTGGCATCGCCCAAAGGGCAAGAGGCAACAGACAGTCACTGGGCCCCATCTAGAGAGGCACCCACAGGATGCAAGGGCTGACCAAGCCCAGGACAGGAGCATCTCTGACCTGACTCTTCAGCACTCAGGGGAAGCATGGATAGGCATCAAAGACAGTGGCTCCGCAGTCTCCCCTTTCTTCCTTGTGCCCCTCCAGACACAGGCCTGGCCCCCTCTCTCCTGGCCTCAGCGACTGGACATCCTTCTGGGCACGGCCCGGGCAATTCAGTTCTTACATCAAGATAGCCCCAGCCTCATCCATGGAGATGTCAAAAGGTGAGGCGGGGACACGGCTAGCCCCTGGGGGCCTTTGAGGTTGGCAGGAGCCCTATGGCAAGGGGTGATGCTCCCACACCTCCCACCAGCAGGGACCGGGGGTGCCTGCTGCCTGGTCCCTGGGAGCCTGGCCCGAGCGATCCCCGTGAGGACAGGGGACGTCAGGGCTGGGGTCTGCGGGTCACTGAGCATCCAGTGTGGGCCAGGGGTGGACTCGGAGGCCAAGGATGGGCCCCACTGGTGAACAGGGCCTCAACTGCAGGATGGGGCTCTGGGGGCCACTTGCTCAAAGCCTCAAGGGGCCAGAACACCACAAGCATGGGCCATGATCCGCCACTGAGGTGCACGTCGGTAGCTCTGGTCTGATTGTCTCAGGACCTGGCAGGGGGCAGTAGGTGCAGGGGTGATGAGTCACAGAGAGGGCTAGGGCCAGGCTGACACCACTGCCTTCTGTCCCCAAGTTCCAATGTCCTTCTGGATGAGAGACTGATGCCCAAGCTGGGGGACTTCGGCCTGGCCCGTCTCAGCCGGTTTGCTGGGGCCAACCCTGGCCAGAGCAGTAGCGTGGCCCGGACTCGGACGGTGCGCGGCACCCTGGCCTACCTGCCCGAGGAGTACGTGAAGACCGGGAGGCTGGCCGTGGACACCGACACCTTCAGCTTCGGCGTGGTGAGCTGCAGGGCCCTCGGATGGTCTGGGGGTGGGGGACCGTGGCCCCCAGAGAATCCCCCAGCAGGCCTGACCAGCTTCAGCTCCTGGGACCCGTCCTCCCCAGCTCGGGCGCCCTACGCAGTTTCACACCTTCATGTCTGTTGTTTTCCATTCCTCTGCTCCCTGTGGGCCCTCCAGACCCCCCAAGCTTGAGTCCCGTGAGCGGGTTCTCAGTGGCCCCAGTCTGCAGCCTGCTCTCTCTGCAGGTGCTGCTGGAGACCCTGGCTGGCCAGAGGGCTGTGAGGATGCATGGCTCCCAGCCCAAGTATCTGGTGAGCCTCCTCCCGAGGCAGGTGGGGAGGGAGAGAGGGAGGGTGGAACAATCCGGAACGCGGGGCCCCGCAGGAGCCAGTCCGGCCGCTGCTGACTCATCGTTCAGAGTAGGCAGGGCCCCAGACAGCTGTATCTGCCTGGCCGGGGACAAACCTGTGTCCCCGGCAGGTGCCATGGGCCCTTCCAGACCCCACCTGGGTTGAGGGGGGTCAGAGAGGGTGGGGTGCAGCCTGATCACAGTGGAAAGCAGAATCAAGGGACCTGGGAGAGGCAATGGTTGGGAATCGGACCATGTCCCCCCTCACCCCAGACACCTTCCCTGGGTTTTGGGGGGCAGGTCTGCTCCTCCACGGACTGACCCAGAGCCCAAAATCCAGCTCCTCTCTGCTTAGTCAGCAGGATCCTTCACACTGTATAAGCCAGTGTGTTGCCCAGGCTCGGGGCTGTTTCTGTCCATTCCCGGGTCTCGGAGGGGCCTGCGCCAGAACTGGGCACCGACTAGATCGTCACTCAGGCCCATTGTCAGCACTGCTGTGGGGCAGCATGCCAGACCCCACAGGGTCCCCGCCACGGCTTCTCTGGGCAACCACCAAAAATGCTCTTTCAGAACTGTGAGGAGGTGGCAGAACCCCTTTACCCCCGCCATGCTTGGGGTGAAGGCCCAGGCCCTTGACGTGGTTGCCAGCTTTCTGTCTGTCTTCCAGACCTGGCGGCTCCAAGGTCCTCTGCCTGAGAGGCCACGCCCTCTGACCCCAGGGTCTGCTCCTGGTCCTTCCTGTCTGGTCCTGTCCCCCCAATCTCCCTGCACCCCGCCCTCTCTGGCTAGTTGTTATCTTTTGATCAGAGCCCGAGTGTCACTTGCTTGGCCCCCCCCATCGAAACCCCCAGAGGGGCCTCCCTGCTGTGGTTTCCCCTGGTTTTCAAGGCATATCAATGTCTCTCCTCTCTCAGGAAGTCAGCTCTGTGAAAGCCAGCCCAGGTGCTGGGCGTGTGGCTGGATCCCAGGGTCCCAGGTCAGCTCTGAGCATATGCAGACGAGGGCCAGGGGATGGCAGTGCAAGGCACGGCCCACAGGGGTCAGATTCACGTTGCATGTCCCACAGAAAGACTTGGTTGAAGAGGAGGCCGAGGAGGCCGGGGTGACCCTGAAGGGCACCCAGACCGCAGTCCAAGGCGGGCCGGCTGCAGACACATGGGCCGCCCCAGTTGCCGCCCAGATCTACAAGAAGCACCTGGACCCCAGGCCGGGGCCGTGCCCACCAGAGCTGGGCCTGGCCCTGGGCCAGCTAGCTTGCTGCTGCCTGCACCGCCGGGCCAAGAGGAGACCCCCAATGACCCAGGTAGTCCTGTGAGCTGGGGGTACGGGAAGTGCTTGAGATGCCAGTCTCCACATGTTGCTCGCCTGCCCTTTGTTTCGGCTTGAGTCCCCGCTGAACCCGGCCAGGTACAGAGAGGGAGGCGATTGGCTTTTTACTGCGCCCCCTTCTGGGTGCCTGGCGCCACTGCATCTGCCTTTTTTGTGTCCCTTCCACCTGTCTCTCTTTTTTTTTTAATTTATTTATTTATTTTAATTGGAGGCTAATTACTTAACAATATTGTGATGGTTTTTGTCATACATTCACATGAATCAGCCGTGGGTGTACATGTGTTCCCCATCCTGAACCCCCCCCATGTCCCTCCCCATCCCATCCCTTATTTGTCTCTCTTGAGAAAAGAAAGAAGCATCATGGAGGGCATCAGGGCAACGAGGTTTGCTTTCTCGAGGACAAAGAGAAGCCGCTGTCAGTCCTTAGCTTTAGTGGCGATGATTCTCTTCTCTGGCCCCGACCTGGAGCTGCCCTGCGGTTCCGCCACCCTCTGCGAGGACTTGGACAGGGCCACTCACCCTGAGAGCCCCGGTCCCTCCCTGCAGGTGTACCAGACACTGGAGGAGCTGCAGGTGGCGGTGGCAGGGCCATGCCTGGAGCCGGAGGCTGCCAGCCACAGCCCTCCTTCCCCGCAAGAGAACTCCTACATGTCCACCAGCAGGAGCGCCCTGAGCCGTGCCAGCCCCCGGCAGCCCCTGGTGGCACCCTCGGGGGCCCAGGCCCAGGCTACAGACTGGCCGCAAAAAGGAGCCAACCAACCCGTGGAGAGTGACGAGAGTGTGTCTGACCTCTCCGCTGCCCTGCACTCCTGGCATCTGAGCCCCAGCTGCCCTGCGGGCCCAGGGGCCCCCAGCTGGGTGCCAGCACCCCTCGGGCAGGCTGCCCGCACCCAAGGAGGTGCTGCCCGAGAGTCAAGCTGGGGGAGCGGCCCGGGTCTCCAGCCCACAGCTGTGGAAGGTACCAGCAGGGGGACCAAAGGCCTCCTTTCCGGGCAAACCCTCCCCACCCCAGCCTTCTGGGCAGAGAGACCCAGGACCCACCGTGAAGCTCTGTCTGTGCTTAGAAAGTTGCAGGCTGCTGTCTTGGGTTGGGCTGCTCACCTGACCCAGGAAGGTCCACAGAAGGACCATCCTGGGCCATCTCATCTCGCTGTGCCATGCCCCCAGCTGATTGAGGACAGACCAGGAGCAAGGCAGGCCCAGTCCACAACTGGACTCCAGGCCTTGCCCATAGACAGACAGAGCGCTCAGGACCTCTGTCCTTCGGGAGGGCAGGGAGGGAGCTAGGCTGGGGATGGGGAAGTCTCGCGAGGCCAGCAGTGAGTATCAGCAGGAAGTTCCCAGAGGCTCAGAGGGTCCTCTCTCCACCCCAGGGCCCCTCCTGGGCAGCTCCACGTCCTCACAGCCCCCACAGATTGTGATCAATCCAGCGCGACGGAAGATGCTGCAGAAGTTGGCGTTGTACGAGGATGGAGTCCTAGACAGCCTGCAGCTGCTCTCGTCCAGCTCTCTCCCAGGTAGCCCCCGAGAATGGTGGCCTTTGAGAAATCATGTGCTCTGGGCACAGCCCAGTCCTGTCCTGTCCCACCTCTCTGTCCTTCCAACACTCCCCCTCCCCGTAGTCCAGGATTGCCAGCCCTGCCTGTGCTTCCGAAACATATGAAGCCCCCGCTGGGCAGGTTCCATTCAAAGAAGTGCTGCTGAGGAATGGAAACCACTAAGTCCAGAGAGCGCCCCGGGAACAAGGGGGTAGGGCAGCCCCACTGTTGGCTAACTGACTGGCATTTCCTACCCACTGTGCAGACTCGGGCCGGGACCTGCGGGACAGGCAGGGGCCCGAAGAGAGAGACGAGTTTCGGAGCTGAACCGCCCGCCTGGGCCGATCCCCAAACCTGGAAGTCCAAGTTCTCATGGTCAGAAGTTCTCACGGCCCTCAACCCCTTGACGGCCTGCGGGCATTGGGGGTAGGGGAGCTCCATCCGCCTGGAGGAGGGCGCGTGGTGGCCCTGGCACTCTTGGGGCCGGGCTTGGAGCCCCCTGCCCTGAGTAGGGCAGGGATATCTCTATGACCTGCCCTCGGTCCAGCATCTGCAGAAGCGGAAGGCCACTGGCTCTGGAGGGGCCAAGGAGGAGTCAGGAGTGGGCACTGCCAGTTGGGCAGGGCATCTGTAGCCCAGGGCTACAGGGTACAGAGCCGTCGAGGCGGGGCCCCTCCCAGCCTTGTAACTGGGAAACACAGAGGTGTGGCTGGCCCGTGGTTCAGTCCACAAGCTGGAAGCGGGGGTTCCAAGAGGCCCCGGGGAGTCCTGCAGCACCTCTCGCCAGGCCAGTGTCTGCAGGCTGCCCCAGGGGGGCAGAAGCTGGCCTACCACCCAGGCCACCTCTCAGTGCTGCAGACGGTCACCGAGCCAGGCCGGGCTCTCCAGACCACAAGCTCCGCCCCAGGCACAGCTTGTGGCAGAGGGGTCATGCTCCGCCCCCCTCCAGATTTGGCTTGGCACACACCATGTGTCACCCAGACTGTGAGAAGCCCCAAGAAGGCAGGAAGTTGGGAGCCAGGCAGAGAGGAAGGAAAAAGACAAGGGGACTCCGAGTTTTCGGAGCAAGTCAGGGTTTTTGTCACTGAGTGTCTCTGAGAGCAGCCCAGGGCTGTAGCAGAGGCTCCAGATGCTTCTGTGTCTGCAGTCATGAGTCACACTACAGGCCCCACATAAGCGAGGCATTGGTGGAGTCCAAGTTCTCCTGGAGTAATAAAAGCTTACCCTTCCATCTCTGGCTGTACTCATAGATTTTGTGGCAAAGCCCTGAGCTTGTCCAGGGCCTTTCTTCTCAGGGTTGACTGTCCAAACCCAGACACCAGTCTCCCACCCCATCCCCAAATCCTCTGCAGGTACTTGCTTCCTCTCCCAGTAAGCCGCCATGCTGGTAACAGGTCACACAACACTACTACCCAGCAGTACTTTCACAGGTTGTTAAATTTCCCCCTATGTTACACATTTTTATTGTAAATGGCATCTTTGTTTCCTTTTCTAACTGCTCCTTACTTGTGTATAGAAGCACAATTGAGTTCTGTCCATTGGCTTTACCTTCTGTGACCTTGCTTCAATTTACACATTAACTCTAATAGTTGTTTGGTAAATACTGTGGGATGGCTTATGCACACAACCATCTCATGTGCAAATAAAGACTGTTTCACCTCTTCCTTTCCATTCTGTATGCTGTTTAGCTCTTGTTCTTTTTTTCATTTCTTTCTTTCTTTATTTTTTTGTTTGGCTACACCGTGTAGCTTGTGGGATCTTAGTTCCGTGACCAGGGATTAAACCCAGGCCCACGGCAGTGAAAGCGCAGAATCCTAAACACTGACCCACCAGGGAATTCCCTTTGTTCTTTTTTTTTTTTTTTCCCTTTGTTCTTTTTCTTACCCTGTTACACTAGCTAGGGCTTCTGGTCCGGTATTGAATAGAAGTGGTGAAAGGGGACATCCTTGCCTTGTTCTCAGTATTAGGTGCAAAGTGTTATATTTCACCGTGAAGCATGATGCTACCAATAGAATTGTCATAGGTGTATTTTGTCAATGTAGTAAATCCCATAAGTTGATTTTCTAATATTAAACCAATTTTATATTCCTTAGATAAAAACAGCACTTGGTCATGATGTTACCCTTTTATATATTGCTAAATTCTATTTGCTAATACTGTTTGAGAATTTTTGCATCTGTTCATGAGGGATACTGATCTGTAGTTGTCTTGTAATATCTTTACCTGGTTTTGCTATCAGATAGGCTTTCATAAAGTAAGTTGGAAAGTTTCCTTCTCCTAGGTTGTTAAATGGCTCGTATATGCTTAAGTGTCACTCCTGTAAATGTTTGATGGAATCACCAGTGAAGTCCTCTGCATCTGAAATTTTCTTTTTTTTTTTTTTGAGTTTTCTTTGAGGGAAGGTTTTTCATTATAAATTCAATTTCTTTAATTAGATATCAGGCCCTTCAGATTTTTTTCATGTGTCAGTTTTAGCGATTGGTGTCTTTCAAGGAATTTGCCCATTTCATCTAAGTTGACATACACTTAATAATGCCCCCTTACCCTTTGATATCTATAGGATATATAGCAATAGCCCCTCTTTCATCCCCAATACTGGTAATTTGTGTGTTTCTTTTTTCTGAATTTATTTTTGGCTGTGCTGGATCTTCACTGCTACACACAGGCTTTCTCTAGTTGTGGCGAGTGGAAGCTACTATTTTTTGGGGTGCACAGAGGCTTCAGTAGTTACAGCTCATGGGCTTAGTTGCTCTGTGGCATGAGGGATCTTTCTGGACCAGGGATTGAAGTCATGTCTCCTGCCTTGGCAGGCGGATTCCAAACCACAGGGCCACCAGGGAAGTCCCATGTCTTTCCTTTTTTTTTTTTTTTTATCAGCCTAAATAGAGGCTTATCAATTTTATTGATAATTTCAAAGAAGCAAGTTTGGTTTCACTGATTTTTCTCTATTGTCCATTTTCTCTCTTATTAAGTTCCACTATCATGTCCTTTCTTTTACTTGTTTTGGAATAATAAATCTTATTTGGGGTTTAATTTGCTCATCTTTTTTCCAACTTCTTAAAGTATAATCCTAAATCAGTGATTTTAAAAGTTTCTTTTTCTAATATAAGCATTTAAGGTTATAAATTCCCTTTGAGAACACTGTTAGCTGCATCCTACTGATTTAGATATGTTGTTTTTATTGTCATTCAATTCATAATGTTTTCTACTTTTCCTTGTGATTATTTTCTTTAATGTCTTACTTAGAGGTGTATTTAGTTTCCAAATACTTGAGGATTTTACAGATACCTGTATGTTATGTGTTTTTTAATTCTGTTGTGGTCAGAGAATCTACTCTGTATAGTTGCATTCCTTTGAAAATAATTGAGACTTGCTTCATGACTTAACATATGGTTTAGCTTGGTGAATGTTCTATGTGTATTTGGAAAGAGTATATATTCGGCAGTTGGGTGGAGTATTCTATAAGTGTCAGGTCAAGATGGTTGATAGTGTTCAAGTCTCTGGATTGCAGTCTCCAGCTGTAACTCCATCTTTCTCCTTTCAATTCTTTTAGATTTTGCTGCATGTATTTTGACATTCTCTTTGGCATGTTTAGGATTGTGTTCTTTATAAATTGGCTCTTTCAGCATCATGAAATGCCCCTCTTTATCTCTGGTAATGTTCTTTCTTTGATGTCTGCTTTGTCTGGTGTGGATAAAAGTGGCTACTCCCAACTTCCTTGTGCTTAATTTCTTCCCTGGTATAGCCTTTTTTTCAGTTCTGTGTCTTTGAATTTAAAGTGCACTTATAGATGCATATGGTTCAGTGTTACTTTTTGTTTTGGTTTATCTTTTTTAACCAGTTTCATAATCTCTACCTTTTTAATTCATCTGTTTAGTCCATTTACATGTGATGGTTAGGTTTCAATTTATCAACTGCTTTTTTTTTTTCAGTTTATCAACTGCTTTTTATTTTCTGTCTGTCACATCTGTCCTGTGTTCCTCTTTTCCTCTGTCCCTAATATCTTGATTAATCACATGTTTCTTGTATTCTATTATTTCTCTCCTGTTGGCTCATTAGCTCTAATAACTGAGACCCCTGGTTCTACTCTGGAGCTGCATCATATCCTGGAAAGTACCCCTAGGCAGAAATGCCAGGCTGCTCATAGCGGTCACAACATTTGTTTTCCTTCTGATCACTGCCAGTAGTCCAATATCTAAAAATAGTTGTTTCAGATATTTTGTCTAGTTTTCTAGTTCTTCACAATAAGAGGGCTATTCTGGCCAGAATCACAACATTCCCCTCTTTTTTGAGGAATTCTTAGTCCTAAGATGACCCCATCTTTCTCCTGCGGGATCCATTTATTCCTCACTCCTGGATCTACATTCATCAAATATGTTCTAGTAGCTTCCATTCTTTCTTTATTTTCTAGTCTCATGTGATTTGATTTTAATTTTTCTTGAAATGCAGTAGGTTAACAATGTTGTTTCAGGTGTACAACAGTGTTTCACTTATACACTATAGCTATATCTGTTCTTTTTTAGATTCTTTTCCATTATAGGTCAGTCACCACAAGGTATCAAGTAGAATTCACCATGCTATACAGTAGGTTGGTTAGTAGCTTGAACCATTCCTTTGACCCAGCTCCTCTCTCCAAATCATAACCCCAATTTTCTATTCCTCTTTATGGACAAAGGTCTCAAAATTGTCTCTTTTCCTACTTTTTCCCCATTTCCTCTTCAAACCCTTCTAATCTGGCTTTGACTCGACCACTCCACCAAAGTTATGTCCAAGACACCACTGACCACGTTACTGAATCTTGTGACCCCCCCTTCTGACTTCATCCTCCGGGCCTCTGGGTGCCACCTCTGCGATGTTACCTGCTGTGTCCACTATGCCACCCCTTCACTACCTCCACTCCCTCCTTTTCACCCAGATGCCTACCAGACATGTCCTCTTTGATGTCTCACAGGTGCCATAAACCTAAATGACAAAATAGAACATTGGATTCCTAGCTCATTGATGTTGTTTGGCTATAGACAGCCAGGTGACAGCCACCACTGAGATCTAAGTCAGCACCAGTTATCTCTTGTCCCAAATAACCACCTCAAAACGGGCTGAAAAGATGACATTTATTTTGCAAACCCGCAACGTGAGCAGGCTTCTGATGGGTACAACTCAGCGTCAGCTGGAGTAGCCAGAAGGCTGGTTGCTGGGACCACTCATGCTCCTGCACGTGTTTGGTAGTCAACACTGGGGGCTTGCCAAGTACCCTGCTGGGGCCGGGACACCTACCTGCGCATACTACTTCTTCGTGGCCACATGGCTTCTTCCCAGCATGGGGGCTTGCTTCTAAGAGTGAGCCCCTCGAGATGGCCTGCTGGAGGCCATATCACTAGTTTTGGTCTGGTTTCTGCTGCATCCTCAAGGAGGAAGTGATTACAATCCAGCTTTTGGTGCGAGGAGTGTCAGAGGATTCATGGATGTGTCAAAAACCAGCACAAGGGCATTTCCTTACACAAAGAGGACAACTTTGCTGGCTTCAAACACAGAAGAGTCTGCTGTGTTCTTGAACTTCCCAGAAATGGAACCACGTAGATGGGCCCTGTTGTGGCCAGTTTCTTTCACTCAGCACGTTGTTCAGAGATACAGCCGAGTGGTAGCCGCAGACAGGATTTCGTGCCTGCATGCTCTTCCATTGCACACGCAGACCACATTTCACCCCTTCTCCCCTTCACGGACGTCTGGGTTGTTTTCATTCAGGGGCTGGTATAAATAAAGATGCCGTGAACATTTCTGTGCATGTCTTGGTGATGGATGCCTGCATTTCTCTTGGATGTTCTATGCATTAGGGTTTCAGCCTAGAGGCAGAACCACTATTGGTTACAGATAGGGTTCGGCCTGCCGGGGTGCGTGAGGCTGTAGCTTCTGCCTCTCTCGGACCTCAGGTCAGCAGGCCTGGCTTCTGGAAAGAAGAGACAGCCATTCATGGGAAAGCAAACCCCAGTGAAGCCTGCGTTGGTCTCACCATATCTCCATGGTGCAAGCGGCCCGGGACAAGCCAGTACAGAAGGTCACACGCACAGTAACCCCCAGCCACGCTTCCCACAGTTGTCAACTCCAGACCACAAAGGCACTCCGCCCTCCACCAGCCTTCCTACCCGCTCCTTATCTGCCAGATCGCACCCAAATTTCTCCTGAGGCCAACCTTGCCCTGGGATCACATGTGGAGGGGAATTCTGGGAAATTCAGAAATTTCAGTTCAGCTTGAGTGACACAGTACCAGAGCAGCTCAGGCACATATACACATGGGATGCGTGTGGTCAGCTGTAGCGAGTCCTGTCAGATGTTTTCCAGTGAGGCTGTACCAGTTTACCCCTCCTCCCCCAGCAGTTCGTGAGCATTCCAGTTGCTCCACATCCTCACGGATACTTGGTGTTCTCTGCGTGTTTTTGCTGTAGTCATTCCAACAGGGCTGTGAAGGACTATCTCATGGTTTCAGTTTGCATTTCCCTAATGACTCATGGTCAGTGTCCGTTCATCTGCTTGTTGGCCATCTGCAGGTCCACTCCTGGGAAAGGCACACCGCCTGATGAGGCCCTTGTTGATATGCAGGGCTTCTGTGTCCATTCAGAGGATTTGTCTTGGATGACAAGTGTCCCATAGCATCTTCTGCCACTCTGGGCTTTATCTTTTCATGCTCTGAATGACATTTTTTGATGAACAGTTCTTAATTTTAATGAAGCCCAACATAGTGATTGTTTCCGTTTGGGTTAAGGGATCTTTTCTGTTGGTCTGTGCTCTGCTTAAGAGATTTTGGCTTCCTCCAGGGTCATGAAGATATTCTCCTTTGACTTCTAGACACTTCATTGTTTTACATTTCATATTTAGGTCCATGCAATACCTCAAGTTGATTTTTGTTTCTGGTGGCAGGTTGACATCAAGCTGTCCTTTTTTTCCCCACATGGATATCCAGTCTCTCCCACGTATGTTCAGTCACTCAGTTGCGTCTGACTCTTTGTGACCCCATGGACTGTCACCCACCAGGCTCCTCTGTCCATGGGGTTTCCTTCTCCGGGGGATCTTCCTGACCCAGGAATCAGACCCACACCTCCTGCATCACCTGCTTGGCAGGCAGATTCTTTACTGTGAGCTATTGGGGAAGCCTCCACCAGTAAGTAAAAAGACCATCCTTCTCTAGTGGATCACAGTGGGGACTTTGTCATCAACCTGCTGGCCAGCTCTGTTCTCTGTTCCATTACACCAGGCTCTCTGCCTTCTCTCTACCAGCACTGTATCAGCTTCATTACTGCTGCCTTAGAGCAGGTCTCTATCTCTGTGAGCTTTGAGCCTTCAGGTTTTTTCTTCTAGATCATCTGGTTTTTCTTCCAGATCGATCTTCCAGTTTTTCTAAGCTCTTTGCATTTCCACATAAATCGTAGAGCAGTTGAAGCTCTCCTCCACTGCTGCTGGGAATGTCAAATGGGTCAGCCACTTTAGAAAATGGTTTGGCAGTGTCTTAAAATGTCATCATCCACTTATATGATGATACACTCTTCCCCGGCTAGCATCTAAGAGGAGCAAATTCATCCATCCACACCAAGACTTGTACGTGAGTGTTCACAGCTGCTCTAATAACAACAGCCAGACAGTGGAAACAATTCAAACAGCCAACAGGTGACTGCGTGAACTGTATAATCATACAACAGAGGAAAACTTAGCAATAAAAAGGAATGAACTATTGGACTCAGAGTAACTACACTGAGTGAAAGGAGCCAGACCAAAAAAAGCACACAATTCTAGGAAATGCAAACTTATCTCTCCTGACAAAAAGCTGGTGGGTGGCTGGTCTAGGGATGGGTGGGGATGGAGGTGTGAGAGAGGGGAGTCACCAAGAGGGAGGGGAAACTTTTGGAGGTGACGGTTTCATAGATAGAACTTTCAGAGGTCTAGGCTTTCAATTACGAGCAGTTGATTTTATATCAATTCTATCTCAAGATAGCTGTTTTTTTTTTTTTTCAAAATACAATGTGACTCTTTTAAGCAACATATCGTTGGGTTTTTTTCCATTTAATCCAGCCTGGCAATCATTGTTTATCCACTGACATTTTAATGTAATTGCCCATATGGTTGTGTGTGTGTTTATTGTGGTTTATATACATGACATAATATTTATCACGCGAGCCATTTGTATCCGATTCAGTGGCTCTGGATACATTCACAGTGTTGTGTAACCATCACCACCACTGAAACCCCCCAATTTTCTCATCATTACCAACATGAACCCTGTGCCCACTAACCAGTGACACCCCATTCTCCCTCCTGAGATGCCCATATTGTCCCATCTGCTCTGTGTTCCTTCCTTTTTCCTTTCTCATGTTCTTTCAATGTCACTAGTGTCATCCGTCTTGGGTTACCCTGCGGATCAGGTCTGCAGCCCTGCATGTACCCCTCCCCCAGCACTCCTGGCTTCATAGTGTCTGCATGGTTTCACTTATGCTGCGTTGACTGCATAGATTCCCTTTCTAATGCTCTGCATGCTTTCCTGCTGCTCTGGTCTTCCACCCTGGATCCCTCCTTCCCTCCCTTGCTTTATTTCTCAAATGACTTCATCTCCTGGCTGAAAATAGGGTCAAGAAAATAATGAGAGGATAACATCACCACCGGAGCCATTAACGAGTATGAACCATCCTCTGTTGTTTTCTGCTCTTGACTCCTGCAAACATCACCAAATCCCCTCTATGGGGCCCATGACCTAGACATCAGTGTTTTTTGAATAACACTTTAAATAGCAAATATTCTCTGGATGGACCTCTGCATGCAGGGGAAATGCGGGGCTCCTTCACGCATTTATCAAGAGGGCTGGGGTGACTATGCTGGGGTCTGTGACACCCTTTCTTGGCTATAACTCACATACCATAGCGTTCACTTATTCCAAACTGCAAAAGGAAATGGCATGCCCATCAGCAGTCACTGCCTGTGTTTCCCTGTCCCCCTTCCAGCCCAAGGCTATGCTTAGTCACTCAGTCATATCCGACTGTGGTCCCATGGACTGTAGCCCGCCAGGTTCCTCTGTCCATGGGATCTTCCCAGCAAGAATGCTGGAGTGGGTTGCCATGTCCTCCTCCAGGGGATCTTCCCCCCTCCAGGGATCAAACCAGTCTCCTACATTGGCAGACAGATTCTTTACCACTAGCACCACCTGGGAAGCCCCAACCCAAGGCAATTATTAACTTATTTGCTCTCTCTATGGTTTTAGCTATTCTGGACATTCCACATAAATGTGACTGACTTTCAGGTTCAGCCACATTGCAGCCTGTGTCAGACCTCCATTCCTGTTGATGGCTGGATAATATGCCATCGTACAGAGAGACCACACTTTGTTAATCCATTCTTCCATAGATGGAAATGTGGGTTGTTTCCACTTTGGGGTGCCTATTAATAGTGCCACTATGAACATTTATGTATGTTTTCCTGTGGCTGTGTTTCATTTCTCTGGGAGTGGAATTGCTAGGTGGTATAGTAACTTACATAGAACATTTTGAGGATCTATTTCCACAAGGGCTGCACCATTTTACAGCCCCACCAGCAACGTGTGAGGGCCCCAAGTTATTGTCTGTCCTTTTGACGAGCACCATTTTAGTAGGTGTGAAGGGCCAGCTTATTGTAGTTTGCAGGTTTCTACTCCCTTAATGGCTAATGGTGTTGAACATCTTTTCATGTGCAGGGGCATTTCCCTTCAGCCTGAAGAACTACCTGCAATATTTCATACAGGATAGGTAGGCTGGCATTGAGTTTCCCCAACCTTTGCCTGAAATGTATTTATTACGCTTTCATCTTTAAAGGCTATTTTTCTGGGTATAGAACTCCAGGTTGGCAACTTTTCCCTTTTGGCACTGTTTCAGGTATCATCCTATCACCTTTCATTATTTCTGTTGAAAAGCCCACTACCAGCCTTATTACAATGCTTCTGCAGGCAATGTTTCATTTCTTTCTAGCTGCTTGGAATAGTTCTCTCTCTTGCATTTTCAACAGTTTGACTGTGTAAGGTGCCTGGAGCCTAGCTGTGATTTTCTTTGTATCTATGTTGCTCAATGTTTGTAACCTCCTTGAACCTGGGATCTGATGTCCTTTTGTCCCTTCTGGAAAGTTCCTGGCCACTATCTCTTCAAATATTGCTTCTGTCCTCTTTCCTCTTTAGCCGCTCGAGTAGGCCTTGTTCTGCGGTGCCTACAAATTGTTCTTGAAAAATATACATTTTTTTTGGGAAAAATGTACATTTTGACCAACTTCTCAAGGTGTTTCCAGGGAGAGTTAGTTCTGATATACTCTTATCAATTGTGACCAGAATGAAAACTCACCACAAGTTATTCTTGACACCTCCCATTCCCTCACTCGAACTCCCAACACAAGCTAGCCAACACATCTTATCTTCTTCCACACTGTGTATCTCTCCCCTCTGTCTCCTTTCCTGCCACTTGGGTCTCTTCAGACATTAAACTATAACGTTGGTCAAGACAGATCTGTGCCCCAGCAAGCCAGAACCAAATCCAAGCAAAGCTATGTCCCTTCCCTTTTCTCTCTGTTGAAGGGATAAACCACACTAAGCTCCCTAGCTAATACTGGGTGGTGATTTTGGCTTGCTTGTGCTCTAGGAACCACCAGTTGCAAAAGGAAGCTTGCTTTACACCATCAGCGGGAGGCTCTGGGATGCCAGGCCACAAGTAGAAGCTGCAGATTCAGTAGAACCAAAGGAACGGCTGGCAGAGGGCAGGGGACCTGTGATCTCCTAGGGACAGAAGAGACATCACTCTGCTAGTGACAATATAGAAGAGAGGGTCGATGTGTCCTAAAACCTTCATTTTTTTATCCTCTCGCCAGATTGCAAATGTGACATCAGAAATCCTCCCTCACTGTTGTTTTTCTAGAAGAGAATAAAGTCAGCAGGCACAAACAATGAATGGAGACCTCCCTCCTGGGCTAGGTTTTCTGCTGAGTCACTGCCTTAATGGCTCCCCGAGATAACTGGCTCCCCCTCTCTTAGCCTGTTTCTAAGGCAACCAGTGAGCAGGCTGGGAGCAAAGCCAACCTGGGATCAGTAGTCCCATTCCTGGCCACCATGTGGTCAGTTTTTTTCCTAGCCAGAACATTTTTTAGAGTCCTTTTTTTTTTTTTTTTTCAAAAAATCAAACCTTGCCTTTTAAAAATACCTGCTTCTCATGGAGAACCCCAAACAGCCTAGGAGTATAGTATATGAAGGAAGACAAAGCCCTTCTGAATTTCCCTTCCTGCATCATCTCCTCCCCAAGAGCAGAGAGCAACCATGCCAGCACCCATGGTCCACTGGCCGCTGCTCAAAATGGTGCTCCCCCAGCCTACCCCACGTCCAGCCAGGTGTTCAAAGGCTGCTCGCAGGTGGACCCCCGTTTTGCTCCTCTGCAGAACTGCGGAGCAGACACTGTCTGGATATGCTGTCAAGTGATGTACATGGTCCTCTGTTGGGGAGTCACTTAGGTTGTTTCCAGTTCTTCTCTTTGTGCTTTTGCCACTACAAACAATCCTGCTTCCTTGCATGTGTATTTTTACACACTGAGACAATGATATTTTTTAGGCGAGACCCTCAGGAGCTGGATCACTAGCTCACTTTGGTAGACGTAGCCCACGTGGCCTCCAAGACACCAGGTATTGGCCAAAGTTTCACCTTTGCCAATTTACTGGCAAAAAAGCATAGCTTGCTTTTTATGCACATTTCTTTTGGTTTGAGTGGCGTTGGATGTTCTTCATGGGCCCTTTTGAGTTTCTTTTCATGTGAGCGACCTAGTTATAGCTTTTATCGGGAACAGAGAGTTCTTTCCATATCCAGGATGATCTGTGTTCCAAGTATTCTATCCTCATTTGGGACACGTTTTTAATTTTGTTCCTGGTACTTGCCATGCAAAATTGTACAAATCTTCACCTGTCAGAACGGCTAGCATCAAAAAGACTACAAATAAATAACAAATGTAGGCAAAGACATGGAGAAAAGGGAACCCTCATACGCCATTGGTGGAATGGATAAGTTGGTGCAGCCACTATGGAGGACAGTATGGAGGTTCCTTTAAAAAGTAAAAATAGAACTACCACAGGACTCAGCAATTCCATTCCCGGGTATATGTCAAAATAGTCTCAAAAAGTAGAAAAACCGAATCCAACAAGATCCACACGTGATATGGAATGATATGCAAAGGGCTTGTATTCAGCAAACTGTTCTTACCTTTCACAGAGGCATTCCCACAGTGGGGTGAGCCCAGGGAGTGTAAGAAGGAATGAGACTTGGGGGACCCTGCCTGGCTGAGGCCTGCTGGGGGCTGGGGCCACATCTCCCCCACCCGGTGCCACCATCTGGCTTTGAACACAATTCTGCCTCAGGGTGACCATGGGGGCCCCCCTCCCACCTTTTCCCAATTGCAGCTGTTGGCGGAAGACTCCTCAAAGACCACAGGCAAAGCCTTTTGATCCGGCAAAGCTGAGTTTACTGGACTCAGTGCAAAGGCAATGAGGAAGGACACCACCTAGACCAAGGAAGCTAGAAAAAAGACTCGGGGCCAGGGAAGTGCGCAGTGATATCCAGGTGGGAATCTGGGGGCAAGCCAAGGGTATGACATGGTCACTGTGGATTGATTGGTGGACACAGCCTAGGGGTGGGTCTTCACCTAGGGTTGGGTTACAGTCTTACCTTCCTGGACCAAGTTTGTCCTGGAGCCAGAAGCTCGTGTACTCTGCTCTGTTCCCAGTTTGACAACACAGTGGGAAAGGATGCCCAGTCCCAGAATTGTTTGTCTTGGGGACAGGATGGTCTGTTTGTTCCCAGTATGATGTAACACGGGACTAGGAAAGGATGCTGGTGTCAGATTTCACAAGTTAAGACCCTTAGGCCACTGTTGGCACCCACTCACTCCCCTGTGAGGTCACCAAGATGATATTTGGTCAAGCCAGGCCAAAATCACTTCGGGCTGCACTAAGAGAGACCACGACCTTAGAGACTTCTCAGAAGGGCCAGGTCAGGGGTGAGATGTTTTTAATTAGATTTTTTTGAGTCTGCTGTAAGGCTGGACTTTTAATGATGGGATCTGATGGGGATGGAGCCAACCTGACTCAGGATTGGTGGACCCTTCTGAGCCAGGGCTTTGAAGGTAACTGCAAGAACAAGGGGCCCTCTGCAAAGTCAGTGCTGTGATGCTCAGTTGGAGGCCGTCACCCTGATGAGGGCTGGTTAAGGAAGGTCATGTTTGGATAAATGGATTTTGAGGAAGCTCCTGAAATCAACAATAAAGTTATTTACAACTTCTATGTCCTAGACAAGAATTTCCTGGCATAGCAGAGGCACCGGGAGCTAAGAGGCTGGGTGACTGCGGTTGTGGTTCTCGCCTGAGCAGGTCAAAAGTTGCTGCAGTGTGGGGGAAGCCACCTCCACCTGGGACTGAAAGTGATGAGATGGTGGCTGTCAGGTTGGCTTTCTCGCTGACTTCTACCCAAAAATATGTCCTACTGAGAGACCCCCAGCAGCAAGAGCTGTGGGGTCAGCAGGGCTGAGAGGTGAGAAAGAAGGCAAACCCAAGGTGGATGGATTCCTGAATGGAGGTGGAGGACAGAGGAGCCTGGCATGTTGCAGTCCATGGGGTCACAAAGAGCCAGACACGACTTGAACAACAACAAAACAACCCAGATTAATCCTCAAAATTATTCCCCAGAGTGAAGCATCCAGACAGTAACTCACCTAGCCTTTTGGCTTGAGATATATATATATAATGAAGAGGGCATGACAACCCACTCCAGTGTTCTTGCCTGAAGAATCCCATGGACTGAGAAGCCTGGCGGGCTATACAGTCCATAGAGTCGCACAGAGTCAGACACGACGGAAGTAACTTGGCACGCAGGCGTATATATCAGCTTTTGAAGCTAGCATCTATCATAGGTTTCACTTTCCAACAATGGCTGGAGTGATATCCCCCACACCATTTGCTCTTCCAGAACATTTCCACTCCCCCATCAGAAGGTAGAGTCCCCTTGGCCCTGGGCAGGCCTTTATGACTGCCTTGACTAGATGGAGTCTGGCAGAAGAAACTAGTAACATCCAAGGAGAAGTCCATCTCTTGAGAGGCTCACCCTCACAGGCCCCACACTGTGAAGGAGGTGACCCGGAGGGGCACGTGTGCAGAGGGACCATCCAGCACCCACTTGCCCATGTGCCATCTTGGCAATAGATGCCCAGCCCTCAGTGGGCTGGCCCCAGCTGACACCACATAGAACAGAGATGAGCCCTGCCCATGATTTGGACCCACCAGCCAAATGGACCTTTGGAGTTGATTTAAGCCACCATTCTGGGGTGGATAGTGAACTGGAACGCCATCTATTCCAATTCCTGTGTTATTAAGCGAACTGAAATTTTTTTTAACAATTACCATTTTGACCACTTTGAACTGTCCAGGTCAGTGGTATTTAAGTTCAGATCATTCACACTTGTGTGCAGCCATCACCACCATCCATCCACAGAGCTCCCTCCATCTCCACAACTGAAACTCTGTCCCCCTTAAATACTAATTCCCCCTCCCATTGCCCAGACCCTGGCACCCAGTATCCTACTTTCTGTGTCTGTGAGCTGAGCTTCTCTAGGGACCCCATACCATAGAATCATACACTCTTTGTCCAGTTGTGTCTTGGGTTATTTCACTCAGCATAATATTTTCAAGGTTTGTCCATGTTGAAATATGTATCAGAATTTCTTTCCTTTTTAAGGCTGAATGACACTCCACTGTATGTCTCTACCACACTTTGTCCACTCATCTGTGAACACTGATGTATAAGTACCTGTCCCAATCCCTGCTTTCAATTCTTTTGGGTGGAATTGTTTCAAATACCCTTTCGAGATCTACTGATGTCATGTTTTCCTCCTTGGATGTATTAATATTGCTAATTATAGTAACGTCATTTGTAGTTGAATCACCTCTGCACTCTTGGAATGAACTCCACTTGGTTATGGCATTGTGTAGTCATGTAGTTGCTGAGTCGTGTCCGGCTCTTTGTGACCCCATAGACTGTATCCCGCCAGGCTCCTCTGTCTATGGGATTCTCCAGGCAAGAATACTGGAGTGGGTTGCCATTTCCTTCTCCAGGGGATCTTCTCAACCCAGAGATCAAACCCACGTGTCCTGCACTGGCAGGCAGATTCCTTATCGCTGAGCCACCAGGGAAGCCCTAGGTTATGCTATATTCATTTCTTAATCTGCTTTTGGATTGTCTTAGCTAATTTTTAATTTTTGAACTGTGCACCAATATTTCGGTGCAAAGAATCTGCAGTTTTCTTTGTGGTGTGTTTGTTTTTTGGGGGGGGTGGGTAAGGATTCTTTGTCAAGTCTGGAAACCAGCTCAGACCGTCAGTCAGGCCAGAAGTGTCCACGGAGCACCCCGCCCGGCCTGGACTCTTGCAACGGAGCCCGGGAGGGAGAACCACGGGGAGTCGGCCTGTGTGTGCCACTCTCAAGAAGGTTCTTCCGGTTTCATTAGACGCACTTAGAAGCTTGTTTTTACCTTCTGGAATACAGTGGCATGACCCGTTTCTGAAAAGCCAGAAAGGATGCATTTGACAACTCTCCCCTTTTGCTCTCTTTCTTCTGCGGTCAGTGCCGGCGGTGTCCGCAGCCAAGTCGGCAGAGAGGATGGGCGCGGCCACCGCTCAGAAGCGGAAGACACCCCGCGCCGCCCGGCGGGGTCCGGCGGTGGGGGCCAGCGGGCCGGCGCTCCTCCCTGCGAGCCCCGCCCCGCCTCCGCCCTCCCCCTCCCCCTTCCTTGCACAGCCCCGCCCCCGCCCTCGTTGGTCGCCGGGAAACGCCTAAGACCGCAAGGACATGGCTGTGTACACACACACCAGGATGACTAACACTAAAAAGACTGCTCATACCAAGTGTCGGCAAGGGAGTGGAGCCAACCACGGCACAACCTGGGCCAGTCACTTTTCTTCCGAACTTGAACTTCACTTACGCACCCCACCCCCCAGCCAGCCATTCCCCTTCTAAGTGCAGTGCAAGTCGCTCAGTCGTCTTTGCGACCCCATGGACTATACACTCCATGAAATTCTCCAAGCCAGAATACTGGAGTGGGTAGCCGTTCCCTTCTCCAGGGAATCTTTCCAGTCCAGGGATCGAACCCAGGTCTCCCACATTGCAGGCGGATTCGTTACGAGCTGAGCCACAGGGTAAGCCCAAGAATACTGGAGTGGGTAGCCTATCCCTTCTCCAGTTGATCTTCCCAACGCAAGAATCGAACCGGAGTCTCCTGCATTGCAGGCTGACTCTTTACCAACTGAGCTACCAGGGAAGCCCATTCCCCTTCTAGGTGTGTAGCAAAAAGCAAGGAATGCACACGTCCATACAAAGACTTGTACCTGCATGTCCACGGCAGCTATTCTCCTATGAGGCCCCAGCTGAAAACAAACTAAATAAATGCCCATCAACAGAGATGTGGGACCTCCATATCACAGACTGCTGCTCAGTGATAAAAAGGAATGGACGTGCCGATACAGGTATGGATGTCACTGTGAGCTTCTTTTCATACCAACGTCTAGAACTGCAAAAGGAATCTGGAGAGTTTGCTTTGGGGCTGAGTTTGATGGCGCCTCCGCTGTGTGTATGGAAAGTTCCAGTGGTTACACTCAGTATGTTTTGGTTCAATAAAAATAATGCAGGTAAGTAAGCTCATAAAGTTGTAAATTTTACTTTAAATACCACTTTCACTGTCAGCCACCAGTTTTAATATTTCCTTCTTTCTATTACTGTATTCTAAGTCTTTTTCTTTTTGGCTGCACCAGGCATTTTGGGAGATCTTAGTTCCTGGACCAGGGATCAAACCCAGGCCCTGGCAGTGGAAGCACAGAGTCCTAACCACTGAGCGCCAGGGAATTCCCTATAGCTCTAAGTATCTTTTAAATTTTCGTGATGATTTTTTTCAACTTTGCAGCATGTGGCAGTTGTGTGTGTGTGACACCACACCTTGCAGCTTGCCTGCTTCTTGCTTTATGGTGACAATACTACCATGATCTTCAGAGCCACCTGCAGACACAGTGAAGATGCCCCTAGCCACAGGTTCATTTATGTTTTCTGAATCTTCACAGAACTCATCTGCTTGACCTAAATACCTTCAAGGAAAGTCCATGGAAACCTCCCTCTAAGGTGCTAGATGTGTCTATTTCTCCATGGAGTTCTGTCCATTTGTGCTTTATATATTTTGAAACTATTTTAACATTATTCCTAAAATGTTGTAGATTTGTCTGATATTAATATAACTACACCAGCTCCCTCTTGGTTCTTAGGTGCCAAGTAGATCTTGATTTTCTCCTTCTCTCACATGTGATCTTTCCACAGACATATGTTTTAGGTGAGTGTCTAGTAAACAGCATATGCCTGGAAGTTGTGGTTAGGATGCAGTGTGACAATGTCTATAATCTCTAACAGTCCTGCTATCTGAAGTCCTCTCAGAGTTGACATCTGTTGTTTGTTGTGTCGGCCACCACAGAAGCAACCCCCCCGCCCCCCCCCCCCCCGCCCCTCTGCCCTGTGGGGCTGGCTCAGCTCATTGTGGATGTCACACTCTCAGCTCCCCCACCTGTTTGGGTTGTACACTATGAAGAACAATCTGGAAAGAAAGCCCATCTGAATGGCAAGGACAAAGAGTTGCAAATGATAAACATTTCAGATGGCTGCCTGGCAAGGTCAGGGTGCTCTCCAGAGAAGCTGAGGTGCCCCATGACACAGTAGAGCGCTGATTAGAGGGCTTTGAAATTAAGCATGTATGTCCAAACCACAATGAGACCCCATATCATGCCCACTAGGAGGCTTACAATAAAAAATCAGTAAAAAAAAATCAGTAACAAGTAGTGGTGAGGATGTTGAGAAATCAAAAGCCTCGTTCACAGTGGTAGGAATGGTGCGTCCAGTCCTCCAAAAATTCAACAGAAAATCAGCCCCTGTCCCAGCACAACCCTGTGAATGTACTAAAAACACTGAAACATACACATTAACAGTGTGAATTGGGGCATTCTCTGGTGGTCCAGGTGTTAACACTCCACACTTCCAATGCAGCGGGGGGGTCTCAGGTTCAATCCCTGGTCACAGAACTAGGATCCCACAAGCCACATGGCCAAAAAAAAAGTTATCAAAAGTAACATGAAAGAACATGAATTATATGGTATGTCATTCAGATCTGAATTTTTCAATGTATTTTCCAAACGAAATTTGGCTCCCAAGCCATGGTAGCAAGGGCTCCAGTTAAAAAGACCAACGTAGCAGCCAAGAGCAGGGCAAGCCTCACCTTGGCCACTTCCTAGCTCCTCGGACCTGAAGGTCCTTCACCTCCTCTAAACTTACTGTTCTGGACAGTAAGGCCTCCATCCTCCCTGAAATGATCTGTGTTTCCTCATCTACAATGCGGCTGAGAGACGCAGCCCCGGGGGGGAAGGGTGGCCAGGACACCACCCGGTTCTGTGCAGACACTTTCCTGATCTGCTGGGTTTGTTGGTTTTTTTTTTTTTAAGATTTATTTATTATTTTTGGCTGCACTGGGTCTTTGTTGCTGCATGGGCTTTCTCTGATTGCGGTGCGGTGGCTTCTCTTCTTGTGGGGCATAAGCTCTAGAGTGTGCGGGCTCCAGAAGTTTCGGCTCACAGGCTTAGTTGCTCCGTGGCATGTGGGATCTTCCCTGACCAGGGATGAAACCCGTGTTCCCTGCATTGCCAGGCGGATTCTGAACAACTGGACTAGCTGGGAAGCCTGTGACCTGCTTTTATGTGACCTTGTCCAGTGCTCATATAAGAGGTGAAACTGAGGCACAGAAGGCTGACAAAATGTACGCAAGGTGTCCCAGCTCCTGAACTGCAGACATCAATGTCGATTTTGAAACTGTAATTAAGTACTGATAACATCAAATTTGGGTTTCCTTGGTGGCTCAGTGGTAAGGAATTCACCTGCCAATACAGGAGACCCAGGTTCGATCCCTGGGTTTGGAAGATCCTGTGGAGAAAGGCAATGGCAACCCACTCCAGTATTCTGGCCTGGGAAATCCCATGGACAGAGGAGTCTGGTGAGCTACAGTCCATGGGGTCGCAAAGACTTGGACACGACTTAGCAACTAAACAACAACAAACATCAAATGTAGCATCTTGACCATTTTTAAGTGTCCAGCTTGGCAGCACTAAGTATGTTCATGTGGGTGTGCGGCCATCCCCAGAACGGTCCATCTTCCCCAATGGAAACTCTGCCCCATTAGACTCTAACTCCCCCTTCCCAGCCCGTGCCCCCTCCCCATCCTCCTCTCTCTGTCTAGGGTCTGACGACTCTAGGCACCTCATACCAGTGGAGTCATACTGTGTCTGTCCTTGTGTCTGGCTTCTCTCACTGACCATCACACCTTGTCAGTCCAGCTGTGTTGTAGCGGCTGTCTTTTGAAGGCTGAATCACACTCCATTATGGGGCTGGACCATGTTCTGTTCATCCAGGCATGCATCGACAGACACTTGGGTTGTTTTAAATGTTTTAGTTATTGCGAATAAGGCTGCTGTGAACACAGGGGGACAAGTATCACTTCAAGGCCCTGCTTTTCCTTCTGGTGGGGAGATCCCCTTCAAGTAGGATTCCAGGATCCTATGGTAATCGTATGTTTGATTTTTCCGGGCAACTTCAATTTTAAGCCAGGAAAGGCAAGCAAGAAGGCAGTGCAGTTCTAGTTGGCTGCTATCCGGGTAGCGGACAGCAACCCTTCTCCCAGCACCATGTGCTGGTGATGCTTGGCGCACAGAGACTTTGGCAGGCAGTCATTTCAGCAACCACTGTGGCTGGAGGTGCAGGCATGCTGCACGTGGGCAGATCCTCTAGCGACGTGCTCACACGTAGGCAGAGAGTCCCAGAGAGCAGCACCAAAGGAGGAACTCCCCGGCTGAGTACCCAGGAGCCCCGGGAGCAAACGCCCACAGATTGGGTCCTGCAGCCGGTGGGAGATGGCTCTGGACCACGTGGTGCATCTAGAGAAGTTTAGAGCATGTGACAGCAGGCAGTGGGCATGGCTGCTCGTCTCCCTCTGCCCCCAGGAAAGGTCTCAGAATGTACCAGGGAGTGGGTTACACCAAACTCCCGAGGGCGGCTGCCTCGGGTGGGAGGGTAGGGTCAGGACCCCAATGTGATCTGTGAGGCTGCACGGGATGGCCGAGATAGTGGCAGTGCAAACCCCATGGAAGATGCCCCAAGTGGAAGGCAGGCAGAGCCGAGAAAGAAGAGGCAGAAGGAAAACCAGAAGTCAGCGGTTCTGAAGCTCAATGGAGGGCAAGGATCCAAGTGAAAAGCAGGAAATGGAAGAAAATACTAGAAACGCATGAAAATGGTTAGAAGGACCCTGGGCCCCATCGTTCAGCCCAGGTGGCGGTGGGCAGCCTCCAGGTCACTTAGAAGAGAGGCAGCTACGGTTCGAGGGCCACGTGGACCTGCAAACACCAGGAACCTAAGCCCCGCTGATAAGGGGCTAGTTACGTGGCTGTCTGGGGGCTCGCTTGGGAACTGGAATTCCCTCATTTCTATTTACCCAAAGATTTCCCCTCATGGAGGCCTTCAAAGGCGAGAGGAAAATGCTTACCTGTGGGATGCGGCCAATTTTAAGTGCCGAGAAACAGAACCTCCTTTGTCCTCCAGCCTTTGATGAAACGCATTTGGGGTTTGGGCATTTCCTCTCGGCCATGTATTGTGACTATGAATGGCTCTGGTCAAGTTTAGTTTGGTGAATTTCCTGTGAGCGGTGGTGACAGCTGCACTGTTTGGTTTCTGAATGCACACTTCAACTACTTTAATTTTTATTCTGAGTACTTTTAGAATACATGTTTATAAGGCAAAATATCTGAAGTAGCTATTGCAGATATTAAGATTTGACAAAGGTAGCTGATATGTACACAAGAACCCCAAAAGCTACAAGGAAAAAGACAGACATATAGAAATCCATGACTAGGGAAAACCTGCAACCACCTTCCTTTAAGATGCCCACAAAAGCAAAAGACAAATGAGAATAAGAAAACGTGTATCATCCATATGACAGGTGAATGGCTAATATAATATAAAACAAGCTTCTGCAAACTTTTGGAAGAAAAAGTCCAAACTGAGGAAAGGATATAAACATCTTACAGAAGAACAAATCCTAACTTTCAATAGAAAGCACAAGCACGAGTTGTGCACAAGTGTGTGTGTGTGTGTGTGTGTGTGTGTGTGTGTAGAGGGGCACGAGTTAAAGTCAAAGCAAGATCTTGCCTCGCCCCCATCAGATTGGCACAAAATGAAAAAGCCTGTGACACCTTGCCTGTGGCTGGGGACCCCGGGAGTCCTCTCTGACCACCGTCAAAAACATTTTTGTGGGAAATACAAGTGTCAGTGGGAAAGGCAACCCGGGTGTCCTCTGAGTCGCCTCCTGAGGCTGACTCAGAGGAAGACAAGCTCCAGGGCACAAATGCAGGAGGTCAGGTGAGGGCAGCTTGCGTAGACGCAGCTGCAGCCATGCCCAGCACCAACTGGGAAAGACAGGTGCGGTGGGGGGTGAGTCCGATGTCGGGGCAACCACAACCCTGACTGAGCTCTCAGGTGGCTTGTCTTCCCTGCCGTGAGCCTGGATACCTGCGTGATCAGAGCGAAACCGTTATCGCTACTTTTGGTGGGGGTAGGAAGGGGCCAGGTGGCCACGCCACGGTCACCGCCCCCTGGGAGAGGTGAGGTGGCCCCGAGGACAAGGCTTTGGGCCCAGAGGCCGGCCACCTGACTTTCTGATGCTCAGTGATGAAATTTGCAGCCCAGTCGAACATCTAAGAGTTTCAGTTTCTGCGAAACGAGGGGGTTGGCACAGATGCTGAGATCCCGCCCAGCTAGGGAACTTCTAAACCATTAGGCCAAATGTGGGGAGGGGCCCATCTGCCAACCACTGGCTTCTCTGTTGTCCTCCAGCATCTCACACAGGGCTGGGGCTGGGCTTGGACCAGCCCCGAAAGGCAGGACTCACCAGGGCTGGAGGGGACACAGGAAGCTGCGTGGCAGACGCTGGCCACCCTTTGAGAAACGCTGATCAAATACATGGGCCAGAGAAGGAAGGTTCCAGGCCTCTGGCATTGGTTGGATTGGCTCAATGCAGGGTCATCTGATTTGGCAAATGAAGTCAGGACACCCGGTTAAACCTGAATCTGAGATAAGCAATGAACATTTTTTTAGTATAAGCATGTGTTGTGCGACACTGGAGACCCAGTGGTCCTGAAATATCATTTGTCATCCTGTATTTCATCGGACCATGTTAGGTAGGAGGCTTGCCAGGAGGCAGTGGCTTTGGGCTTCTGGGGGTTTCGGCCCCCCCCCTGAAGTGTCCCTTCCACACGAGTCTCTTTTTTGGGCGGAGTCCACCCTGCCAAGGGTCTCCCCAGGCCCCAGAGTGGAAAAGACCCCTGCGGTTCCCCACTCACTCTCCCCACCTGCACACAGTGGTGTGTGTAGATCTCCTGGTCTCAGTGTGCCACCTGTTTCCTGTGGGGACCCAGCTTGACGCAGGAGTGGAACAACACCCAGAAGGTTCTCAGGGTTATTTATTAAATGGGAATTGGTTTAAAACAACAACAACAACAACAACTAAATATGTTATGGGTACTTGTGGCTCAAAGGTATGGAATGAATGAGGCTATGCAAAGTCCCAGTTCTCAGGGGACCCACACTGTCAAGGAAGGAAACAGCAACTCTGAGAGAGACAGCAGAGCAGAGGGGAGTTAGAGCCCCCCCCCCCGCCCCGATCAGACCCTGGTCCTCCCCCGGCCCTTCACCCTCCCACCTCCATCTCTAACCAAGCCATCCGAGAAATCAGATGTTCCCCTCTGGCCTCTTCAAGGAGATGTCCTGGCCATTGTGCTCTTGTAGGACATACAGAGCCTTCGAGATAATCGTGGCAGAACAAAGTTGCTTCCTGAGGCAAATGCTGCCCAGCAGGCCCCGCCTCGGGCCCAATTCCTGGGGAGAGGGGCAGAGGTGACAGTCCTCAGCTGGATCCTTCAGGTAACGACTTGGTTGAGACCCACCACCCACTGGGGATGTGCCAGCTGGGACAGAACATCCAGCACCAGGTATCTGGTTTCAAAAGCACCTCGGTAGTCATGGCAACGGTCCACCGGCCAGCCCTTGAGGCTCTAGGGACACTCAGGGGACACTGAACAGATGCATGTGGGCTGCCCATACCAAGGAGCCATTTGGCAGGGAAAGGGCGTCCTCTCCTCTCCACCCTCACCAGTGTCTTTAAAGACCAGACGCCTTTTAGGTGACAGGGGAATGAAACTGGTGTCTAAGGAACACGTTAACAAACAGGAGAGAGTGCAGAGAGAGTTAGTCTCCACAGGGCAACTCCAAAGCAGAGTCCTCAGCATTTGTCAGGGTCGCCCACCCCTGGGTGGGCCCGCTGGTTCAGACATCATCATCTGCATGAAAAGCGCACTTCAGGGCTGAAAGATGCCAACTCCAGGGCCCATGCACCTGAGATGCCATCAGGGGAATCATGGTTCCCAATGGCCCCAGGTTTCTCCATGGGTGACAGACACTTGACACTTCAGTAACCCTAGCTGCTAAGGACATCTAAGCCATCCCCTGGCTCTGAGGGAAGAGTCACTAACAACATTCTGTTGAGAACTCAACTTTTGTGTTTCTTGTGGGCGTTTCTTCACCTAGACGCACCTCGCCTTGTTCCACAGAGGATCTGAAGGGATGTGGCTTCCTGTGACCTGCTGTCAGCCTGGCAGTCACAGATGTCATGGTGAATTAGTGCTCTGGCCTTTGGATTTCCCCATCAGTCTGCTAGGTGTGTGTTTAATATGACTCTGTCTCCCTGAAGCCAGCTACCTCTGGGGATACTCACTGGTAACCCCAGTGCCTTGCCCGGCACACTGGTCAGAAGCTTGCCCTTTCTCCCAGTCGCCCGCCCATGCTTGGAGCCAACATCCCAAAGCAGACAACCATTCTCCAGCCAACTGTGAGTATGATGGATTTCTTGGGGGTCACTTCCCCCCAACATTTTATTTTGAAAAGTTTCAAACCACAGAAAAATTACAAGACTAGTACAATGACCCCTACATCCCCGGCCCCTAGATATTCGCTCCAAGCCTTTGAAAGTAAGTTGCAGAAAGCATAACATTGCATAAAATCGAATGCTCATATTCATAATACTGAAGCCTGTAACTTCAAAGGCAGGGACAGCCTTCTGTGTCATCACCCTGTCATCACACCCAGGACACTGAGCACTGATGACAGAATGCCATCGGTCAGTGCATGTAGATGTTGGGGAGGGGGTTGGTGGTCATAAGCCCCTTCTTCCCACACTTGAATGCATCTTCTCCATAGGCGGGCATCTTCGGCAGGTGTGTAAGTGGGTTAGGAACAGGAAGGCAAAGTGGAACTGAAGCACGTCACAGACTTTGGACCAGAAGTGGCCTGTGAGCTGCTGGAAGAGATGCCACTGCGCGAGCTCATGGTCATAAAGCTTGAGGACCACAAAGCCGAGGCAGGAGAGCACGCCCAGAGCCAAGTAAGTTCCCGAGGAAGTGTCGCCGTGGCACCCCTGGGTGTGCAGGGCCTGGCCCACGGCAGCTGCAATGTGCAGGCCCAGCGCCAACTCAAACCCACGGGAGTGCAGCAGGGCCAGGCTGTAACTGCACAGGGAGAGGCCCTCGACAGCCAGGAAAAGCCAGGGCTTCCAGCCCCTGTCCAGGCAGAGGCACCAGGCCACTGGCCATGCGAAGATAGGTAAGGTGAGCCACTGGTCCAGCACGGCAGTGGGCCGTGTCTGCATCCCGATGCGCAGCCACTGGACTGGGCCATAGACCAGGGCCATGCCTGCGAAGACGTCCTTCAGGTAGCGAGCCCTCTGCCTCTCTGTGAGGCCTCCCGGGGCACAGGCCTGGCTCCGCAGCCAGTACACCCCTAGGAAAACGTAGGCCATGTTAATGAGGGAGTTGAAGGGCATGGCCAGGAAGGCAGGGAGGCTGGTGACTGGGGCTTCTGCGTAGTGCTCATAGCCCACTTGGACAGAGACACGTTCAAAAATACCAGTGTGGACGGTGGCCACGCAGAGGCAGCTGGCCAGGGCCACGTGGAAGAGGGCCTGCCCCGACTCAGGCTTCATCTGGAACCCTAGGTGTGGCCCCAGGATGGAGAGCTTCACAAAGCAGCGCCTTGGCTGTTATTTCAGAATTCGGATAAACGGTTTCTTTTTTTTTTTCTTTTTTTGCAAAACACTCCTCAGCCTCCCAGCTGAGCCAGCAGGAAGAAGTCCCCGTGATTTCCGATGCAGATGCTGCGACCTTGCCCCAGTGGAGGTAGCGGCCCCGAAGAAGGCAGCGGTTCTGCTGATTGGTTGGCACCAGTGGAGGCCCGTTCTGCCTTCTTCCTTTGTGGTTACAAAAAAGAGAGTGGGTAGAAAGAAAACCATCCAAAAAAGCGCCTCCATCTTCCCAATTCTCAGCCTCAGGCTCTACCAAAGTTTTCTTTTTTTTTTTAGTTTTACCACTTTATTGCTACCAAGCCATCTCCCTCCACCCTCGTGCACACACGCTCAGTCATGTAATCCCATGGACTTCAGCCCGCCAGACTCCTCTGTCCATTGACTTTTCCAGGCAAGAATACTGGAGTGGGTTGCCATTTCCTTCTCCATCTACCAAAGTTTTCATCATGACCGTCTCTCCTGACACCTATGCTGTTCTTTCATCTGCATATTATGAAAAATCCTGCTCCTCATCTGTTCCCCTAGAGCCACTGCATTTAGAAACTTAAATCTTCCCTAGGTCTGTTGTTAAAACTCAGGATATGCTTTGTCACCTCTGTGGTACTACAAACGTGGAGTTTTCCAAGCCAGTCCCAAAGCACTTTGAACTAAACTCCCAGTTAAATTAGAGACATTAGCTGTGGTCCAGATTCTGGAATCTAAGGCAAGGGAATGGTGGGGCGGGTTGGGGGTGCAGACAGGAAGGAAGGGCTCGGCTGCTTAGTGGGTGTGAGGCCAGGTAGCAGAGGGAGCCATACCCCCAGGCCTGCCAACCTGGGTCACCCCCTCCCCCGCCCTCCCCTGAAGTGCCACACCTTCCAAAATCACCTTCTGTCCTTGGCTCACACGAAAACCTTCCATTTTCTGAAGTCTCGGAAGCAGACAGATAATTTAAAAACAATGTGGACTTTTCATGGACTGTCAACTGTTCCGGGGCCAGCTGTGGCATGAGTGGGCCTCGTTGCCAAGAAATGTATTAATATTAACAAGAGAAGAGGTTCGGTGCCCTGAAGATGACTCAAAGCCAAGCTGGCAGGCAAGCACATGGGTGTGGGGATGAGAAGAACCGTCTGTGGTCAAACCCTGGCTCCCCCACCTACTAACCCTGTGATCTTGGGCCTTAACCCTTCTGGGCCTTAGTTTGCATACCTGTAGAATGGGGATGTACATCCTAGCAGAGTTGTTGTGTGACCTACATGAGTCCTTAGGTATGCAGAGCACTGTTTATTTTTGAGGCCCCTTGTCCCCTCCTGCAGTTTCGGCCCTGAAAGGGCAGGGCCTGGTCTGATCCTGGGCCCTCCCTCCCATGCTTAGCAAAGACCTGCTAATTTCAGTTCAAGCACAAAATTAACACCTCTCCTCTGTCCTCATCCTGTTTGCCATTTCATTGCTCTGACTGGCCCTGGGGCCCACCTGTAAGATCCGGGAAGTGGCTGGCTGGGCCTCATGGTGACCCTCTCACTCCCCTCCCGCCTCCGGGGGGGCCTGTTGTTAAGGGGAACAGCATTTCCATGAAGGAACTGAAGCCCTTGTCCTGACCCTCATCTCAGCCCGTGCCACTGTCGTGCACCTCCCCGTTGCAGCCTCTGGTGAAGGAGGAGTCTTTAAGTCGGGGGGCTGTCCTTCCCCCAGGGTTCCCACTTCCAGGCTCGCCACCACTCACGTGGTCTGCACACAGCAGCCCCCAGCAGCCCCCTAGAGGACCGCCCCTGTTTAACACCCTTCAGTGGCTGGCTCTCGGCTCACACGTGATCATGCCCCAGCCTTTTGGCCAGACACCAAAGTGCCATGCTCATACAGTCCTGTGAGTTCCCAGGCATAAGTCTGTCTTCCTGCCCTCCTCTGCCTGGCCTGCTGAAGCCCTCAACTCAGCTCTCACTTCCTCTCCAGCACCAGCACTTCCCCACTCAGCTCCCGAGTCCAGCGGGGATACCAGCTGAGGCCTCACCTGGTGTCTCCAGGTCCTCCCCTGACCCCACCCAGGGTCTGAATCCCTGGTGTGAAGAGCCAGGCTTCTGGGGCCCCAGGCCACCAGCACTAGCCTGACCCTCCTGTCTACCAGCCAAGCATGGAGGAGAGCTGCGGACAGGCAGTCCAACACTGTCCGCTTGCTAGAGGAGGAGGTCCAGGAAGGGCGTTGAAAGGGACTCCTCTCCGGCCGCTGGGCAGAGGTTGCTTGAGCCCTTGTGCAAGCTGAAAGCGACATGTTAGCAAACCAACTTCCCAAGTCCACTAGGAAGGCCAGGGCAGGTCTCTTATGGCCTAAGTCCTAAGCTGCTGTGACCCTTGTGACATGACTCTCAAAGTTCTTCCCAGTTTACCCTGCCTGGCACATGAAGGTCCAAGGGCTCACCAGCATCACCCTTTCCCCTGGTCTGGTTCTGGGCTCGCTGTGGAGGGAAGTCCTGCAAAACCCAACAATCCCCGGGCTGAGGGGTTAAGATGCGTTCCTTAAACTCTTCTGCTTTCTCAGTCTGTATGCATTTAAGCAAGAGCCACTGTTGCCTGTCACAGTGGTGGCTTCTTTAACCTGTATCCCTTATGACAACTGCCTGTTGTGCCTGTGACTACCCTGACCACCGTTGTTCCCTTTCTGCAGGTAAGGGGATGCCAGTCTGAAGGCTGTACCACGGGACACCAGCAGGAGAGCTCAATCTGAGCCACCTGGATGCCCAAGGAGCTACCATAGTAATTCTTGAACTCTGAGAACAGAATCCTTGCATGTGGGCAAGGCTGCTGGGAACCTGCAGCTCAGTTTCCTTATTTGAGAGGGGAAGGACTTGGCCAGAGAGGTGACGTGAATGGCCAAGGTCACTTAGGACAGTTGGTGGCACAGAAACACAGGTGAGGGTTCTTGTCCCTTGACTGTGTCACAGGACTCGTTGGCCTGTCCTCAAACAAATGCTTCCAAATCCATAAACTAAAACAGAGAATTACAGCACAAACTTAATATGTTTAAAGATAGTTATTAAAATATTTTTGATAATGTATGATATAGTAATAAACGTGCTTCTTTACTAACATGTTAAATTACAGGATCTATGGGCAGGTTGAATAACTACAGTAATTTCAAATGAGTTATTCTGTACTAACTTGCAGTTTAGCTAACTTTCAGGCTGTCTAAAAGAAAAGCTATATGATCTCAAATATTGTCATTTCCCTTGGTGACACAATCACCAGGTTAACGCTCTGTGCTTTGTTACCTACACTTTAGTTGCGGGAAAAGCCAAATTTTGCCTAGAGGCTGATAAATGTAAAGATCAAATAAAAATGAGAGAAACTGGAAAAACCATCTGTTGTCATTCCAAGATCCCGGAAAGCAGCGCATTACAGCCTGCACCGTCTGGGAGTGAGCTTGGGGCGGCGACCAGACTGGCTCCTGCAAGATTTGGAACATCAGGATGATGTACCCACCTCTCAAGATTGTTGTGAGAACTTACAGTATTGGCGCGAAAAGGCCAGCGATCACCATCCGGGTATTTTGCCTCTCTTGCTTTGCTGGGGGAAATTCAAATCTCAAAAAAGGGCGGACCCTAAAGGCGGTTGTGCGCCTGCGCGCGGGGCGGGGCCCAGGGCTCTGGGAAGCAGGCGGGGCGGGGTGACGTGAGGCGACGCGGGGAGACGCGGACCTCTCCCGCGCCCGCCCGCTCGTCTCAAACACTGCCAGCCTGGCCGTCCGCCCGGCGGGCAAAGAGGCGGGGGCCGGCCCGGCGCGCGGTAGCCCGGTTAGTTTTCTTGGGGCGACGGCGGGGTCTCTGCGGCGCCCCCACTTGGGGGCGGGGCATGAGGCCTGGGAGCTTGGGAGGGCTCCGCCCCCAGCGTCGCGCGCCAGGCCGCGTTATCGCCCACGCTCGCCCCGCCCCCGGCTCCCCCCGTGGCGGGCTTCGGGCTGCTTCCCTGGAGCCAGCTGGGTGTGAGGAGGGAAAATGTCCGCTCTCCGATCCGAAGCCTGATATTAGTGTCTCCCGTCAGGCACTCTCTGCAACCTGTGTCCTGTCCCCACTGCTAGTTAAAACGATTCCTCTGGCAAGTGTCCCTTCAGCGACCCGGGGGGCAGTTCCCAAGGGGGCGGGGCCAACCGCGTCTGAGGCATTCTCATCCGGGCATTCCCCAGATGCCGCAGCCGCCATCTTTGTTTTGTGCTGAAAGTCGCTATTGACGCCCGCGGACGGCCGGGCGAAGGGAAGTGGCAAGATGGCGGCTCCCAGAACGGAGGCGTGGAGGCGCGCTTCGGCAGCAACAGAGCTGGGCACGCCTGTGCCTGACCCGAGCGCAGCCTGACCTCAAGCCTAGCGTGCAGCGGCCCCGGTCCCTTGCCGCGAAACAGCGCGGAGTTCTTTTAACGGGCCTTAGCCGGGAGGAGAAGCCTGCGAGGGCGGGGTGGGGTGGGTGAAAAACAGTGACGTCGTCCGACTCCGCCCCCTCGCCCGACCACCGCTGCCGCCATGTTTAGTTGTTACTTCTTCGCACAAGATGGCGGCTCCCAGGGAGGAGGCATGAGCGCCCTGCCGTTACCGCTCCTCCTGCCGTACAGTTGCCACTTCGGGGCCTAACTCTGCCTTTTTGAAGCGGCTCCTGTGGAAAGGAGTCATAAAGAGGAAAGCGAGGATCGGACGCTGCCTTGCGTTTGGTTTGCAGTGGAAGAACTGACCCGGGAGGAAGAGAATAGGGGGGAAGGGGGAGCTAGTTTCAAGATGGCGGCTCCCAGGGCGGCAGGCGCAGCCTGAGCAGCAGAGGCGGACTAAGGGTAGACGCTGGAGACCTCACGAGCCATACGGGGCGAGTATCTGAGCAGCCCTCAAGAACTCAAGCTCGTTTCACTGGCCTCTGGCGCGCCTCTATTCCTTACGAGTGTCGAGGCTGTGAAGGGAGCGGCCTCTACACTAAGCGCTGGGCGGGGAAGCGGGACGGTCTCAAGATGGCGGCTCCCACAATTGTGGTGTGAGCGCCGGCGGGGCTGAGACAACCGCTGCGCTTGTGGCTCCTTTCCACCCGCCCCGGAAGCCGGCCAGTGCAGGGGACTCGGGGGGTGTGGGAACCGGGCCGGGGCTCCGCCATTTCCGGCAGGGGAGGGCTACGACTGAGGAAGGGAGGAGAGAGAGGCGGCTCAAGATGGCGGCTCCCAGGGCCTCCCGCTCGAGCCTGTAAGTGGGAGCTCCCAGGCAAGTAGTCAGGGCGGCGGGACTCGACGGCCTCCAGCTTCTCGGGTCCAGTCGCTTGACAGTTTCAAGAGGCTCTTGACAAGACGCGGTAAGCGAGAAGAAGGGGAAGAGGAGAAGGGAAGGAGAAAATAGTTAAGATGGCGGCCTCCATGGAGCCGTCCACCGCTGTGTGAGGAACACTTTCTCAGTGAGAGCCACCTTAGACGAAAAGGGGTGTGTGTGAGTGGAATTGGGGGGCTCCCTTCCCACTTGGCGACTTTTCTCCACCGCGCCCTTTCCCGGAACTATGGCTTCGGCCGTGTCAGCCGCCAACTCGCCAGCGGTGCTCTTGCAGCCCCGCTGGAAGCGAGTGGTGGGCTGGTCGGGTCCAGTGCCCCGGCCCCGCCACGGCCACCGCGCCGTGGCCATCAAGGAGCTCATCGTGGTGTTTGGCGGCGGCAACGAGGGGATAGTGGACGAGCTGCACGTGTACAACACGGGTGAGTGTAAAGCCCGCTGGGTCCTCGAATCTTTCCCTCCCTCCATCTCCTCCCTCTCCCTCCTTTCCTCTCCTCCCTCCTCCTTCCCTCCTCCCTTTCTCTCTCTCCTTCCTCTCCTCCCTTCCCTGGCTGCCCTCTTCCCCCTCCTCCAGCCGCACGGGACTCCCCTCCGAGACCCTTTGCTCTGCATGGCTTGTCTGTTCTTCCCTGCTCTTGTCCCCATCCTGACACCTCTGCTTCTCCTGCCTTCGAAGGGGGTGTCTTTCAGTATTGGAGAGGAACCCTCTAGGCCAGCTGGTGAGGGAGCGGGGGCGGCGCCCGCGGTGGTGACTTCAGACAAGACACCGTTACCCCCGCCAACTAGGCGGGCGGATGCGTCCCTTTGGCGCAGAGTCCCACCCCCTTTCCCCCCCCCCCCCCCAATGCCTGCTAGGCTCTTCCTCATCTCTGGTGCGGTTTGGGGAGCAGTGACAACTTTTCGATGACAGATGAGGTCGCCGTCTCGAGAAAAGGGGCAGAGTTGAGCGGCCTCAATCCTGACCCAGGGATGGGGTGGGCGGGCGGTGTGCCACGCTGGGGAACTGTCGTCCTGGGACCCCACAAATCCGACGACGCTGCCGTTCCCCACTTGCAGTGTCGACGCCTGCAGTGTTTCCTTTCCCATGGCCTGTGGTCTGGATCTGGGGCCTTTGGCTGGAAGAGAGGGATTCGTTGTGGTCATCGTGCAGTGGACCGAGGAGGTTACCCTGCCCATTCCCAGGCCGCCCCTAAACCTGAGGCTGGGTTCATTGGGAGGAGTCAGGTGCAGTCAGAGTCGAAGACCGCGGTGTGTCCCTGCCTCCGGGTGTTGCCACCAGGCTGACTTGCTGTGGTCCTGTTGTCTGGTGCCCCTGCTTGGTCTCTAGAGCTTCGCCGCATTCTCGTGCAACCCCTCCCCCGTGGTGGCCAGTTGGTACACCTGGTGCCTTAGTGGGCCCCAGTTGCCTGTTGAATGGAGGCTGGTCCGGGGAGAGGGACTGAGCGTTCTCACTGGGGGCAGTGGGCCTGGGCGCGCTGCGTTCCGTTCCGTTCCAGAGCCTGAGAGGCGGAGGCGGGGCTGCTGCAAACCCCCTCCCGGCTCATAGTGTGCTTTTAGCAAGCTCTCCTCCACAGCTCCAGGTTGCCTTGGGGTCAGCCGCGGCCAGAGTCTGGCTTCTAACCCATTTCCCCCTGCCAGCTCATCTGTCAAACTACTTTGGCCACCTAGCCGTCCTGTCCCAGGGTTCTGGTGGGCCGGGGTCCTCGGGTCTGGGCACCCCGTGTTCTTCCCCCCCACCCCCGCTGCCGCCGCCCCCAGCTCCGAGGTTGCTCTGAGCTAGGCTGTTGGTCAGTGCGCTGAGGGTTGGACCCGAGCTTTCCCTCTGTTGAGTGCTCCCCGCCCGCGCCTCCCTTGAGGCACAGAGTTCAGTGTGATTGCGTCTTGTAAGTGGTTGACCCTACAAAGTTGACTTTCCGAGGCTGGTGGGTTGCTGGTGGCCCTTCACATTCTGGGTTGGAGCACCTGTTGCCTCCAGGGAGGCTGGGCTGGCTGCTGGAGCTTGGTGCCAGCTTGGACAGCTGCGGCGGCAGCGATTAGCCCAGTAAGGGAAGGCCGAGGGGCAGGGCTGTTTTTAGAGAGGCCGGTGTGCTCAGCAGAACCTCCTCAACCCCTTGGACCACCTTCCTTCTTGTAAGGCCTGGAGCAGGTTCCTTGGCACGGAACGCCAATTTTAGAAAGTAGGCCAGGGGCCTAATTACCATCAGCTCCAAAGGCCACTGCTTCTTGGGGCCTCTTTGTCGACATGCGTGTATTAAACTGAGTTGACCATTTCGGCATTCACTCATTCCCCCTCTGGAAGGGTAGTAGTGGTAGTGGTAGTGGGAGCCAGCCTTCCAAAGGGCTGCAGCCCTGGATTCCTCCAGGGTACCAGTTCAGAAAGTGCCCTGAGAACTCCCTTGGCGACTTCTCGCTGCTAGTGAATGCGGCTCTCCGGTCCTCACCGCATGTTAGTGTTTCCTGTTTGACGGAGCCTCGAGCTTCTGCTGTTCTCAGAGAGCCAGGCTTGGTGTGGCCTCTCTCCCACCAGCCGGGGCACAGATGCCCAGCATCCTTCTTAGGGCATCTTCAGTGCTGCCTTGACAGCCGGCCTCCTGCTTACCTTGTGTCTTGTGTCTTAAATGAGGTCAGAGCATATTCTCTAGCTTCTCCTGTAAGAGGAATGCACAGAGAGACTCATCATTCAGAGAGAGTTCCCAGTTGCTAAGACAAAAGACCCTAGGGGGGCATGTGCCTGCTTTGCCATCTCGGGCAGCTCAGAGATCGGGGGTGATGGGGCTGGGGGTGGCAGGTGTGCACTGAACTGGAAGGGGGTGCATGAGGAAGTGTGTGTCTTTCCGCCTCGGTGGCGGTGGAACACTTCCCCAGCCTTTGGGAGACCCATCCTCGACCTCAGGGAAGTTTCTGGCAACACCAAAGTGGATCACCCAGGGGCCCTGGCCCTGACACGGTGGGGTGAGCCCTGGTGTGGGGAGGCTGTGGCTGCTGGGCGAAGCAGCAGTCGAGGCGGGTCTGCCTCAGTGGTTCTCCAGCGTCCCCAGCTGATGACGCCAGAAGGAGCTTTGGAAAGCGGCTAGTGAAACTTCCTCGTTTTCGCACACGCGGACCCTGGGGTCTCAGGCGGGACGTGCTGGGTCCAGGGTCACCCTGTTGGCTATCTCGGCCTTCAGTTCGGTTATTAAGTGCAGGCCCCCGCTTTGGGGATACCTCCCGGGCGTGTTCTCCTTGGGGCTAAGTGGTTACTAAGTTGAGCTTATCTCCAACCTGTTCACTCTCTGTTCCCGGCCTTTCGCGTTCTCACAGGCACTTCCTGCCTGGCCCCGCCGGTTTCACTTGTTGGGAAGTCCTGTTCAGCCTTCAAGGCCCTGGCTCCCGTGTCACCTCTTCTGAGAATCATCTCCCCCACTCCGTGCCTCCTAGCACCTGCCACCGCCTGCACCATGCAGGAAGCAGGGCGGGGGGGGGTGGGGGGCGCTGGGCCACTTCCTCCAGGGTACAGACGTCTCTTCCTAGCCTCCCTCCCAGCCGAGAGTGGCGGCAAGCCAGAACTGAGGGGGGCGGAGGGACCTGCAGGGGTCGTGCACCACCCACCCCCCCTAGATGAGTGAGGGGTGATAGGATTAGGGGACAGCTGCCATCTCAGGGCAGAACCAGGCTTCAGCCCGGAACCCGCGCTGCCTGACAGCCTGCTCCTGCCTGGAGTGTTCTAGAACGAGGTCAGCCCCTCCTGGGTGCTGCAGAATGAGCTCTTGGGACGTCACTGGTCCCTTTCACCCAGCCCCTGAATTGGGTGGCAGGTGACCCGACACCTGTGGGCCCATCCCTTTCCCGTGTAGTCTCCCCCCGGCCCTCAGGGAGGCACCTGGTGGTCCCTTTTATTCAGGGACAGGGTTCTTGTCTCGTGTGTCTGTTTGACCCTGTGAGCTCTGGTCAGTTACTTCCCCTTTCGGCCTCTGTTCCTGTGTCCAGTTTTAAAAAGTTTGGTGGCTCAGATGGTCAAGCATCTACCTGCCATGTGGGAGACCCGGGTTCGATCCCTGGGTTGGGAAGATTCCCCTGGAGAAGGAAATGGCGACCTGCTCCCGTACCCTTGCCTGGAAAATCCCATGGACAGAGGAGCCTGGTAGGCTACAGTCCATGGGGTTGCAAAGAGTCAGGTGTGACTGAGCGACTTTATTTTCTTTCCCATGTCCACGGAGGGAGGTTCAGAGGTCTGTGTCGGCATTTATTGTGGGAACTTGAATGTAGCTCCTTTGGACGCTGTGTCAGCCATCTCCCCCCAGTTTGTGTAGGGCTGAGGGCTTAAGCCTGGAAAGCTGCTGCTCTTCTCAGTTTGTTTTTGCACCTTGAGGAAGGATAAGGCGGATCTCCGGACTCTGGGGCCAGGGTGCACGGAGCAGGCAGGGGAGACGGAGGGGAGTGCTGGGCGTCCCCAAGGCCCAGTGACTCCCCTGACCAAGGGTGGGACCCACAGCCCGTTCCAAACAGCTGTGTCCACCTGGGAAGTGGCCAGCCAGGGTGCCTTTATGCCGGGAGGTGCAGTGTGCTTTGGGATGAGGGGGCAGGTCTCTTCCTCCTTGAGGGTGAAGCTGTGGGAGTCCGGTTACCCAGCATGGAGAGGGTGGTAGGGACTGGCCCCTGTCATGCCCTGGGAGGGGCTCCATTGGCGCTCAGGTCCCTTCCCTGCCCACCGTCTCCTCAGTCCTGATTTGCTCGCCTGTGTTTGACCAAAACTGATGGAGGGGCGTGGAGTCAGGTTTGCAGCTGGCTGCTGGTTTGAGGTGTCTGGTGAGAGTGCAGTGTGTGTTTCAGGGGATGGCCCTTCAAATAATACAGGACAGGAGGAGTTCCTCCAAAGAGGGCAGTGTTTTCCCTGTGACTTTGCCAGGAAGCCCTGGCATGGCAGGCAAGGGATTGGTTGCCTGGTAGGTACGGGGGTGCCAGGCGGAACAGGGGCAGTTGGGGAGCTCCACCCTGGCTCGAGGCGGTGGACTTGAGGCAGCTTCCAGGGCTGGGAGGCTGCCCGCCACCGCCTCTGCCCGTATTCTGGAGGAGGGAGCTGTGGACCGTCGCCGGGGAAACCACAGCAGAGCTCGAGCATGCCCCCACGGCTCTCCTGGGCCTGTACTCGGGTTGCTGCCCCTGGCCTGCAGCATTCGCTCTTTCAGCCACTGAGACGTGCAGCCTGCTGTGGGCCTCCGGGAGGGTAGCTTGGGTATTAGCTGTTTCTTTCTTTCCAAGTCCCCATAGAGTGGCAGGAGGTGGCTCCATCTCCAGAAGCTGACAGATTCTCTTGTCAGTGACTTCCTGCTTATTAAGATGACTATGATGAGAAGCAGGGTGACTTTGGGGTGGTCTCTGAGACCAAAGGGTTTGGAAGATGGCTTAGAGGGTCAGCAGTTAGATGCTCAAAGGAAGAAGTCCCACATTCTTGGGAAAAGAGGCGCTGCCTTAGCCTGTCCTTTCTTGGACTGTATTTTGAAGGCTGGTGAGTTTAGGGAGGCAGAGGGGGGGTGGTTTTGGTTCTGGTGGCTCCCAGGGTGTTCTGACTTCTGCTAACTTTTGTCCCCCAGCGACCAACCAGTGGTTCATCCCGGCTGTGAGAGGGGACATCCCTCCTGGATGTGCAGCCTATGGCTTCGTGTGCGATGGGACACGCCTGCTTGTGTTCGGAGGGATGGTGGAATATGGGAAGTACAGCAACGACCTCTACGAGCTCCAGGTAGTGTCCTGCTTGTCAGAGCGTGGGCAGGCCCTGTGCCACCCAGACCTTCTTACCCTAGTCAGGTGCACCCTCCCACCCCCAGCAGCCCCTCCGTATGTGACAAACAACCCAGCTCACCCTTGAGTTAATCACTGAACCTTGATTTTGCAGGCAAGCCGGTGGGAATGGAAGAGACTGAAAGCAAAGACGCCCAAAAATGGGCCTCCTCCGTGTCCTCGACTTGGGCACAGTTTCTCCCTTGTGGGCAACAAATGTTACCTGTTTGGGGGTCTGGCCAATGATAGTGAGGACCCCAAGAACAACATTCCGAGGTGAGGCATTGTCCTGTTCGTGTGGAATCCCATGAAGGCTGGGGAGCTTGCCCACACAGCAGTCAATTTTGCTGTACCAGGTCCCTTTCATTTGTGAAACAGGAGAGTTTGGTTCCCCCAACCTTGCCTTGGGCTGGTTCCTGCTCCTCAGACCCAGTTTAGAGCTGGTCCTTCTTGGTGCCTGCAGGCTTCGTGATGGGTATTTTCCAAGGGCCTTTCTAAAGTCTGTAGGTAGTCCTGAGCTGGTGCTCCCTTTTCACCTCGGAGGTCCTCATGTCATGTCCAGCTTCGTGCAGGGCAGCTGAGCACACCCCATCCTGCTGCTCCCCTTCCACTCGCACCCCTCCTTAGGGGTGAGGACAGAGGTAGAAGGATTTGGAGTTCGTGTAGCGTTAGCCCCGCTTTGTCTCCTCAGGAGTCTGCCATTCCCTCGTCAAAGCGGGTGGCCTGCCCTAACCTGACCTTTCTTTTCCAGGTACCTGAATGACTTATACATCCTGGAACTGCGGCCGGGCTCTGGAGTGGTAGCCTGGGACATTCCCATCACTTATGGTGTCCTGCCCCCACCCCGAGAGTCTCACACTGCAGTGGTTTACACCGAGAAAGACAACAAGAAGTCCAAGCTGGTGATCTATGGAGGGATGAGTGGCTGCAGGCTGGGGGACCTCTGGACCCTGGATATCGGTATGACGTGGGTGTAGCTGCTCCTGTGGTCTAGGAGTGCAGCTGGGCAGCTGGCGTGGGGTGTTGTGGTGGGGCTGTCGCAGAGGGGGAGTGTCCTGCCTAGAACCCTACTTGTGACTGGGTCAGGATAGGACCTATCTGGGGCTGTCCTCTTTGCCCTGAGCTTGCAGTGTTTAAGAAAGCGCAAGGCTCTGTTGACCGAGTCGATCTGCTAGCTTGCAGTAGAGTGAGGGGAGAGGGAATGGCCTAGAATGACGTTGTGTGGGTGAGGTAGCATGAGTCCCTATCAACTCGTCAGTGGTCACGGTGTTCCGGGAGCAGGGCCCCCTGGTCTATCCCAGTCAGAGGGGCTGCCCAGACACGGTGAGACCCCTAGGGACTATTTGGGCAGGTCGACAGGCAAGGAATCAGGAGTTTAGGCTGAAAGGAGTTCAGGCTTTTGACCTGAAGAAGGTGGAGGAGAGAAGGTGACCGACTGCACAACTATAGAGGGTTAGGTGGTCCTGTAGCATTGCGTCAGCATTCTAAAGAGATCATTTTGGGCACAGAATTCCTAGCAGCCCTGGGTCTGTAGAGGGTGGAGCTGACGGTGGGTGAGTGCTTCTTGAGTGGGAGCTGTTATGGTTCGTCTGGAGGGTATGGCGATGGCTCCTACCCCCAGCCCCAGCCCTGGTTCATAGCAGGTGCTCGGGAAAGACTGCTTGGGAAGTGCCAGAGCTTGGTGATCAGGGGGGTTCTCAAGGCCTGTTGGGAGGACAGGTGTGCAGTTCTTGTGCTGTGTTAATACCTGCTTTCCAGAGCCTTCCCCATGTCTGGGACACAGCCTGTGGGCCAAAGGGCACGTGTCCAACCCGCTGTGAGTAACCTTCTCTTCCCACTGCTCCGCACAGAGACTTTGACGTGGAATAAGCCCAGCCTCAGCGGGGTGGCACCTCTTCCTCGAAGTCTCCACTCGGCCACGACCATAGGAAACAAGTGAGTAGCCAGCCGTGGCTTTTTTCTCTTTGTAGCCCCCACCTCCCACCCCCATGGGCTCACAGTTTCGTTCTAGCAATCCCTGAGGCCTGAGGAGACCTTTCTTTGGTTGGGCTGGCATTCAGCAGCCCTGTCTTCCCCTTATGACCCTGGGGGACCAAAAAAAAAAAAAAAGAGGGTAGAGGGACACAGATTGTTCTAGATCCTCTGCAGCAGCAGCTGAGTGTCTTTGTCAATGCCAAGGTCCCAGAGTGAACGTAAGGATGATGGGGACAGAGTGGAGCTTTGCGTGAGCTACACCGAAGCTCTGTGCGCTGGAGGTGACACAGTTCTTGTGAGGGCTGAGCCACCAAGGCAGAGAGGGCCACGTTCAGAGCTTTGTGCATCCCGGGGAGAACTAGAGGACCCAGGGTGTTCAGGACATTCTGGATGGAAGAGGTGGCCTCGAGCTTGGCACCTCGTCCACAACCGTCTCCTACTCTTCCCTCCCTCGTCCCAGAATGTACGTGTTTGGTGGCTGGGTGCCCCTCGTCATGGATGACGTCAAAGTGGCCACACACGAGAAGGAGTGGAAGTGTACCAACACCCTGGCTTGTCTCAACCTGGGTATGGCCTCCTCGGGCTCAGCGCGGCCTGCAGAGGGCTGCGGGAGGCTGGCCCACCTCAGCCTGCGGGCTGTGTTGGGGCCGCAGGGGGCCGAGCTGCTTCTAGGCCGTGCCTCTGGAACTCCGCGAGGCGTAGCCAGTGGTCTAAGCGCCCTGAGGGACGCTCCTTGGCGTGTTTTGAATAGGCTCTTCCTCACCGGCATAACCACGCAGTGCCTCCCTCTCATTTCCTGTTGGTGGTTTCTCACCCACCCTGCAGGGACCACGCTATAGATGTGAGCATTGCTTATAGGTTCCTTAAAAACGGAGCACACAGGACGGTGGCCTGCTCTACGCAGCGCAGTGCCTGGCCCTTGTGTTTTCTCTGTCCCGGAGACCATCCCATCCTCGCAGGGCAAGTGGCTCATTCTTTTGAATTGCGCTCGTGGTGTCAAAACTTGCACCGACGCTGCTCCGTGAGTATCCTTGCACCGTTCTCACCACGTTCAGGTGTATCCGAAGAGGGACAACCTAGAGGTAGCCTTGCTGGCAGGGGGATGTTACTGGACATGCAGATGTCCCTAGCGGTGCTCACCAGGCCGGCAAAGCCTACGCTCTTCACCAAGCCCAGTAGGTGCTTGACTTCCCACGGGCCAGCTCCCGGTCCCCTCCCCTGGCTCACCCTCAACCCTGGCTGCAGCAAAAGGAACATCAAGCTGCCAGGCACCTTCTGGGTTAAGTTTGCCTTTCTCTTATCTTGAGTGAGGGTATGTATTTTTCTTTTCTGAGATCTTCTGTCACTATTTCCGTAACTTGCGTTCCTCTTTGCCCATCTCTTTCTAGAGGCTTTTGTGTTGCTCCATGTGCAAGAAGGGGAACCTTTGACTGTGTCTCTCATGTAGTTTTCCCAGTTTATAGTTTGTGGTTTCTAATTTTGTACAATCTTTTTGCCATACAGAATTGTATTTTTTTTGTTTTTGTCTTCGTCTTACTTTAGTAATCTTGGATGACTTCCTGATTTTAATTCCCCATCCCTGACAGCAAAAGGCCAAAGAGCCCCTGAGGGTTGTCAGTTCCTCTGTGCCCTGCTGACTTTCACATCCTGTCCTCCCCAGATACCATGGCTTGGGAGACCATCCTGATGGATACGCTGGAAGACAATATTCCCCGGGCCCGTGCTGGCCACTGCGCAGTAGCCATCAATACCCGCCTTTACATTTGGAGTGGGCGTGACGGCTACCGAAAGGCCTGGAACAACCAGGTCTGCTGCAAGGACCTTTGGTACCTGGAAACAGGTAAGGCCAACTAGAGAAGAGCTTCCACACCTGTCCCCAAAGTGTCTGCCTCTCCCTCCTCACCAGTGATGCTCTCTTATAGAAAAGCCACCACCTCCAGCCCGGGTACAGCTGGTGCGAGCCAACACTAACTCCCTGGAGGTGAGCTGGGGGGCCGTGGCGACAGCCGACAGTTACCTTCTGCAGCTCCAGAAATATGACATTCCTGCCACGGCTGCCACTGCCACCTCCCCCACACCCAATCCAGTCCCGTCTGTGCCTGCCAACCCTCCCAAGAGCCCTGCCCCAGCAGCAGCCGCACCTGCCGTGCAGCCGCTGACCCAAGTAGGCATCACGCTCCTGCCCCAGGCTGCTGCCGCGCCCCCGACCACCACCACCATCCAGGTCTTGCCGACGGTGCCTGGCAGCTCAATCTCCGTGCCCGCCGCAGCCAGGACTCAAGGTGAGCCGGGCGCTCGAGGGCAGGAACTGGCTCACCCGGAGGTGGCATGCCTGAGCGGGGGCTGCTAGACCGCACGCCTGGAGGCCGTTAGTGCAGACCGGAGGCTGAGTGCTGTTGCGGAGGCCTGGTCCTGACCTGCAGAGACTGTCCCCGAGCGGTGCTGGAAGGGCGGGAGCTGAAGCCCAAGCAGATCCCGGAAGTTGCTCACTTCGGCCCCTTCTCTGAGCAGGTGTCCCGGCTGTGCTGAAAGTGACTGGTCCTCAGGCTACCACGGGAACCCCGTTAGTCACCATGCGACCTGCCAGCCAGGCTGGGAAAGCCCCCGTGACCGTGACCTCCCTTCCCGCAGGCGTGCGGATGGTTGTGCCTACACAGAGCGCCCAGGGGACGGTAAGGAGCCAGGGCAGGGCGTGGTGGGACGTTCTTGGTAGTGGCGCACTGGCAGGGTTTGACTCCCACCCTGCGCTAGCACCTTTCATCCAGGGCCTGGAAAGTGCTGATGAGGCGACCTCAGCACTAACTTCAGGATTAGTAAGCTGACACCTCAGAATGATCTCCTCGCCATCTGATCTCAAGGGCATGTTAAATGTGTATTTTCTGAGGGGAGAAGCTAGCCAGCTGGGGTTTGACATGGGCCTGGTCAGTGGTGGGAGTCCAGGTCTGGGGTCAGTAGAGCAGCACCTGGCTGTCCTCAAAGCCGAGAGGTGCTGCTCCAGGAAGCAGGGATTGGAGCCGCCTCGGGCCTGGTGTCCCCTGTGGGCTCACACTCCTTGTGTCCCTTGCAGGTCATTGGCAGCAGCCCACAGATGAGTGGTATGGCTGCGTTGGCAGCCGCGGCTGCTGCCACTCAGAAAATCCCTCCTTCCTCGGCACCCACGGTCCTGAGTGTCCCGGCTGGCACCACCATCGTCAAAACCGTGGCCGTAACGCCGGGCACCACCACGCTCCCAGCCACTGTGAAGGTGGCCTCCTCACCAGTCATGGTGAGTGTCCCTTGGAGCTGGTTCTGAGCTCACAGCCTTGGGGCTGGGGGTTTCTGGATATCGTCGTTACACAGTGGTCACTACTTCTGGCTTTTGGACCAACCATGGAGGATGGTGGTCCATGGTTGGTGCTTGGTGGGGGCTGGGGAATAAGCTGGCAGCCATGGGGGTGTGGCTGCCTTGTGGCCAGACCTGTGGCCCAGTGACCTCCCTTGTTTCACTAAAGGAGAGGTAAACGAAACTGAGCTTGGTGGACATACACAAATGCGCAGGGGCCAGCTCTTCCCCCCACCAGTTCTAGGTCGAGTCTGGGGTGCTTTGTGACCTACCCACCACTCTTCTCTGCGATCTCCAGGTGAGCAACCCAGCTACTCGCATGCTGAAGACTGCAGCTGCCCAGGTGGGGACCTCTGTCTCTTCTGCCGCCAACACGTCTACTCGTCCCATCATCACTGTACACAAGTCTGGGACTGTGACAGTGGCCCAGCAAGCCCAGGTGGTGACCACAGTGGTGGGTGGGGTCACCAAGACCATCACCCTGGTGAAGAGCCCCATTTCGGTCCCAGGAGGCAGTGCTCTGGTGAGTGACCACCACCAGGAGCGCCCACCCCAGGCCGTGCCCTTGACCAGTCTCTGGATCACTATTTTTGGTGCTCTGTCGTTTCGTTTTTAGATTTCCAATCTGGGCAAAGTGATGTCAGTGGTCCAGACCAAACCGGTTCAGACTTCGGCAGTCACAGGCCAGGCGTCTACAGGCCCAGTGACTCAGATCATCCAGGTGAGCTTGTGGACCCTAGACTGGGACCCTGCCTAGATGAGCTTGAGTGGCTCAGAAGGTCCTGTTGCTTGGTTCTGTCACTTGCAGTCTTCAGAATAGTCCAAGCTGCTTGGGCTGGCAGTGAATCCTGGCCAGACCAGACTCACCATTAAACTTGCAGTTCTTCTAAAAAATGACAGAGACACCTGAAGTTAGCATAGCATCATAGAGCAACCAGACTTCATTAAAATTCAACAATGACAACAAAGCCACACTTTGCATCCCAGCAGTGATGCCCATTCATCTCAGCCTTCCTCCCCCCATGCGTTTTCTCCTTACAGACTAAAGGACCCCTGCCAGCCGGGACCATCCTGAAGCTGGTGACGTCTGCAGATGGCAAGCCTACTACCATCATCACAACCACGCAGGCCAGCGGGGCAGGGACTAAGCCTACCATCCTGGGCATCAGCAGTGTGTCCCCCAGCACCACCAAACCCGGCACCACGACTATCATTAAGACCATCCCCATGTCGGCTATCATCACACAGGCGGGCGCCACGGGTAGGGGCCTTCCCCGGTGTGCTGGGGAGAAAGCAGGTGAGGGGGTAGCCAGTCTGCATCGTCTTTCCGTTGAGGTTTTCCTCTCTGCTCCACCCTCTCTTTGCCTCTTGTGTAAGATTTTCCCGTCTGCTCTGCCCTCTCCTTGCCTCTTGTTTACGATTTGTCAGGAGGTAGCAAGGGTACGGCTGCAGTTCGTACTAGGTTTTAATTGAGGGGCAACAGGCGTAACTGTTTGAAAAGAGGGCCCGAGAGAAGCGGGCCTGGGTGGGAGGCTGGCACTGTCGCCTGGCCCTTCCTAAAGCCAGGCTGCCCCCCTCTCCTCTAGGCGTGACTAGCAGTGCCGGCATCAAGTCGCCCATCACCATTATCACCACCAAGGTGATGACTTCTGGAACTGGAGCCCCCGCCAAAATCATCACAGCCGTTCCCAAAATCGCTACGGGCCACGGGCAGCAAGGAGTGACCCAGGTGAGGTGTGCCCGGCCCTGTCCTCCCCGAGGGTCTAGCCCGGGACCGCAGCAGACCACGAGGGGCCTGGGAGGGGCAGCAGAGGGTCTGCTTTGGCCAGCCCCCAAGTGACACGGGGGCCCTTTTCTCTGGTTTTCCAGGTGGTGCTGAAGGGCGCACCTGGCCAGCCAGGCACCATCCTCCGCACTGTGCCTATGGGGGGCGTCCGCCTGGTCACTCCCGTTACTGTCTCTGCTGTCAAGCCGGCTGTCACCACACTGGTTGTCAAGGGCACCACAGGTATGGAGGCCTCAGGGTACAGGGCCGTGAGGGCAGGGTCGGGGTGTGCCCCAGCCCCACTCACCTGGGGAGAACAGCCGCACCAGCCGTTGACCTCCTCCCACACCCGCCTCCTTCCCCGCCTCCAGGCGTCACGACCCTGGGCACAGTGACAGGCACCGTCTCCACCAGCCTGGCCGGAGCTGGGGGCCATAGCACCAGCGCCTCGCTGGCCACGCCCATCACCACATTGGGCACCATCGCCACCCTCTCAAGCCAGGTGATCAACCCCACTGCCATCACCGTGTCAGCAGCACAGACAACGCTGACAGCGGCCGCTGGGCTCACCACGCCCACCATCACCATGCAGGTAGGGCAGTCGGAGCTGCAGTGTGCCGGCGGGCCCTTGGTTCCCCTCCCGCATGTGGCACCCATAGGATGGTTACTCTGGAGGTACATAATCGCGATTCTTAGTCACTGCCTGCTAGTCTGTCAAGTTGAGATGATATATCTCAGCCATGTTTAGCGTTTGAGCACTAGGTTCTTTGTGCATCTTGAGCTGAATTCCTGGTGAAGTGGTGAAGCTGGCCTTGGCACAGCACAGGGTCAGCCAGGTTTTCCCCCCACCCCTGCCCGACCGAGGGCTTGCCCCAGCCTAGGCCCTGCTCCTCCACCCATTCCCGGTTCCTTTTCCCTGGTCCCTGAGCCAGTCAGTGTCTTGGAGTGAGGGTGAGCAGGTCCTAGACTTGCCAGGGCTTTTGCTTTAGGTGCCAAGCCACTGGTCCCAGGGGGTACTGCAGGTTGGTGGCAGGGGCAGATGCGGGAGGATGGGCAGCAGCACTAACTCCCCGTGTACCCTCTCCCCAGCCTGTCTCCCAGCCTACCCAGGTGACTCTGATCACAGCCCCAAGTGGAGTGGAGGCCCAGCCTGTGCACGACCTCCCAGTGTCCATTCTGGCCTCCCCTACTACGGAACAGCCCACGGCCACGGTCACCATCGCTGATTCGGGCCAGGGTGATGTGCAGCCCGGCACTGTGACCCTGGTGTGCTCCAACCCGCCGTGTGAGACCCACGAGACGGGCACCACCAACACAGCCACCACCACTGTCGTCGCTAATCTGGGGGGGCACCCCCAGCCCACCCAAGTGCAGTTCGTCTGCGACAGACAGGAGGCCACTGCTGCTCTTGTGACCTCCACGGTGGGCCAGCCGAATGGCAGCGTCGTTCGTGTCTGCTCCAACCCGCCATGCGAGACCCACGAGACCGGCACCACCAGCACAGCCACCACCGCCATGTCCGGCATCGGAGGCGGGCCACGGCGAGACATCCGGCTCGCCTGCGCGGCCACCACCATTCCCACTGTAGTCCGGGTCAGCGTGGCTGCTGGGGCGTCAGAGGGAGCCCAGGTTTCCATCAAGCCCGCATGCCAAACCCGTCAGACGAGCGCAACCAGCACCACCATGACTGTGATGGCCACCGGGGCCCCGTGCTCAGCCGGCCCGCTCCTCAGACCAAGCGTGGCCCTTGAGGCCGCTGGCCGTGGTGCCACTCTCTTACAGCTGGGGCCCCTGAGTGCCCAGGTCAGGCCCAGTGGCGAGGAAGGGTCCCTCGCCAGCCTGGGCCCACTGGTGTCCGTGGGGCGCCAGCTGGAGGTGCATCACACGCACACGACCAATACGGCCACTGTGGCCCGCTCTGCCATGGGTGCCGGGGAGCCCCACGAGCTGCTGGGGGCCCCCACACTGGTGTATGAAAGCTCAGCCAGCGCCTCTGTGACTGCCGCGGCTCTGGAGGCACTGCTGTGCCCCTCAGCCACCGTGACCCAGGTCTGCTCCAACCCCCCGTGTGAGACCCACGAGACGGGTACCACCCACACACCCACCACGGCCACGTCCGGAGGGGCTGCAGGCCAGCCAGAGGGTGGGCAGCAGCCTCCCACCAGCCGGCCCTGTGAGACGCACCAGACCGCTTCCACTGGCACGACCATGTCCGTCAGCTTGGGCGCCCTGCTCCCAGATGCCACCCCCTCCCACAGGACCCTGGAGTCCAGCCTGGAGGTGGCGGTGCCGCCCGCAGTCGCCCCCCAGCCCGGCGCTTCATTGCTCACTCCTTTCCCGACGCAAAGGGTGTGCTCCAACCCGCCCTGTGAGACGCACGAGACAGGCACCACACACACGGCCACCACTGTCACCTCCAACATGAGTTCCAATCAAGGTAGGTGGACACAACCAGCCAGGTCCCCGCAGGCTCCCAGGCCCAGGGCTCACCAAGAAGCCTGCAGTTCAGTTCTGTGCAGCCCGGTTGTATGGTACGGGCAGGTCTTCCAGGCAGCCATGTTTTCTGGTGGCAGAGCTGGGTGGTAGCCCTGCTGGAGGAGGGCCTGTCACCCCGTTCTCTGCTTGCCCCATCAGACCCCCCACCACCTGCCGGCGACCAGGGAGAGGTGGAGAGTACCCAGGGCGACAGTGTGAATATCGCCAGTTCCAGTCCCATCACGACAACAGTGTCCTCCACGCTGACACGGGCTGTGACCACCGTGACACAGTCCACGCCAGTCCCAGGCCCTTCGGTGCCGGTAAGAGCCCAGGAGGGTCCCTGTGACCTGGACTGCCTGGGCCCATGTTGTTCCTGAACTGGACACCAGGTGGCGCTGTTGCTCCAGGCATGCGCCGCTCCTGGCCCCGTTTCCAGACCATAAAAGGGCAGTTTCTCGCCTAACAGGGCAGGGCACAGGAGGCCCCAGTCCTTGGTGGGTGTCCTGTGGGTGATTTTATTGCTGTAGCTGGTTCCTGTGGCTCATCACTTGGCTATGGAGTAGCACAGGAGGAGTTGGTGGGCCCCTTTCATGAGACCAAGGGGTCTCTCTGGGGTTGGGTTAAAATGGGCCAGTGGGTCAGAAGTCTCGCCTTGCCATGCCTCCTGCCGCTCAGTGATGTACTGTCCCTGTCTGTCAGGCAGGGTTGTGGCAACCCATTGAGAATGCAGATCCCGACCCACAGGGAAAGATGAAGGTCTGCCTGGTTTCTGTCTTCCTCTCCTCCCCTCTGACAGGGCTTCTCTCCCTTTCTAGAAGATCTCATCTGTGACTGAGACTGCCCCAGGGGCTCTGACCACCGAAGTCCCCATCCCGGCCACGATTACAGTGACCATAGCCAACACAGAAACTTCTGACATGCCCTTCTCTGCTGTTGACATCCTGCAGCCCCCAGAGGAGCTCCAGGCCTCGCCAGGGCCGCGCCAGCAGCTTCCGCCACGGCAGCTCCTGCAGCCTGCCTCCGCGCCCCTGGTGGGGGACTCCGCCGAGGTCCTGTCAGCCTCCCAGAGCCCTGAGCTCCAGGCCGCCGTGGATCTGAGCAGTACAGGGGACCCGTCTTCAGGCCAGGAGCCTGCCAGCTCGGCTGTGGTGGCCACTGTGGTGGTCCAGCCACCGCCACCCACCCAGTCTGAAGTAGACCAGTTGTCCCTCCCCCAAGAGCTGATGGCTGAGGCCCAGGCGGGCACCACCACCCTCATGGTGACAGGGCTCACCCCAGAGGAGCTGGCAGTGACTGCTGCTGCTGAAGCGGCTGCACAGGCCGCAGCCACAGAGGAGGCCCAGGCCCTGGCCATCCAGGCCGTGCTCCAGGCTGCACAGCAGGCTGTCATGGGTAAGTCCTGCACGTAGGCCAGCTGGCTCAGCAGGCTATCCTTGCTTGAGGCCAGGGGGTAGCCCTGAGGGAGGGACAGGCCGCTCAGGGGTAACGAACCACGCTTCAGGCACCTCCCTCCAGGCGACCTGAGCAAAGGGAGCTTGTTTGCCACCAGGATGGCACAGTATGGCCTAACCGGAACCGAAGCTGACTTTGGTGCACAGACAGGAGGCGGGTCTTGCCAGGGGGAAGGCAGGGGAGAGGTCTGGGGGACAGGCTCTGAGGGCTGGTGTCCAAGGATCCTGCCCGTCGCTCTGAGAGGGCAGTGGTGGTGGGAAGCCGGGGCTAGCGTCCCTCCTAAGTTGTCGTCTTCTGCCTCTGGAGCAGGCACTGGGGAGCCAATGGATACTTCAGAGGCGGCCGCGGCAGTGACGCAGGCAGAGCTGAGCCACCTGTCAGCCGAGGGCCAGGAAGGCCAGGCAACCACCATCCCCATCGTGCTGACACAACAGGAGCTGGCCGCCCTGGTGCAGCAGCAACAGCTCCAGGAGGCGCAGGCCCAGCAGCAGCAGCACCACCTGCCCACAGAAGCGCTGGCCCCTGCCGACAGCCTCAATGACCCAACCATCGAGAGCAACTGCCTCAATGAGCTGGCCGGAGCTGTGCCCAGCACCGTGGGCCTGCTGCCCCCCACGGCCACCGAGAGTATGTGGGACCTTGCCTGGCCACGGGCGGGTTGGCCTGCAGCCTCGCTCCCCTGGGGAAGTCAGTTGACTGGGGAAGAAAGTCTTGTGAGTGGGGTCCCAGGTTCCTCGGGGTAGAGGGCCCTGTCGTGTAGCCCGAGGGAGGGGCTCCTGTGCAGAAGGCCCAGTCTCCGGGGCCTTTCCTGCTGATGCCTTTTTGTCCTTCCCAGGCCTGGCCCCGTCCAACACATTCGTGGCCCCCCAGCCGGTCGTTGTGGCCAGCCCTGCAAAGCTGCAGGCCGCGGCCACCCTGACGGAAGTGGCCAATGGCATTGAATCCCTGGGCGTGGTGAGTCTGGAGTGACAGGGTGTTGGGAGCGGGCTAATGAATCCGGACTCAGAGGGTGTCCTGATCACTTCTCCCTCTCTGCCTTCCAGAAGCCGGACCTGCCACCGCCACCTAGCAAAGCCCCTGTAAAGAAGGAGAACCAGTGGTTTGACGTGGGGGTCATTAAGGGTACCAATGTGATGGTGACACACTATTTCCTGCCACCCGAAGATGCTGTCCCAACTGATGTACGTATCCCTGGGAGCCAACACCCTCAGGTGGGCAGGGACTTGTGAATCTCCCAAGGGATGCTCTCTCCGTCTCAGGGCTGACCCCTCCTCACCCTATCCCCTTTGCAGCCTTTGAAGCAGTGGCAAAGCTCAGCCCTGGCCCCCCTCGCCCTGTCCCCCCTGGTCATGACGGGGCTGCCATGGCTGCCCTTTGCCCACCCCACTGTCGCCATGGTGGAAAAGTGCTCCACTGATTCCTGCAGCCCTCTCAGTGGTGGGCTTCACGTCACTCTCATCTCTCCTGTTCGCCTGATCTCTCCCTGTAGGATGACTCGGGCACCGTGCCCGACTACAACCAGCTAAAGAAGCAGGAGCTGCAGCCAGGCACCGCATATAAGTTCCGCGTCGCCGGGATCAATGCCTGCGGCCGGGGGCCCTTCAGTGAGATCTCAGCCTTTAAAACATGTCTGCCTGGCTTCCCGGGGGCCCCGTGTGCCATTAAAATCAGCAAAGTGAGTCTTGTGAGATCAGCCTCTGTCCTCAGCTAAGTCCGTGCTCATGGGGCTTTCTTCTTTGCTGCTCTGGGTGGGGGTAATTTGGGAGGGGCTCCTGAGATATAGGCAGAGTCCGGTGGGTCTGGGCTGAAGCTTCTTGGCCTCTCCCTCTCTGACACAGCGTGAGCCATGACTAATGTGCTCATTCACCTAATCCTCTAATGCCTAAACTCCCTGATGAGGTCTGGGCCTGTGACTCTCCATTTTTCTGATGGGGAGACTGAGGCACCAAGAGGCTAAATGACAAGCCATTTGTTAGGTGACAGAACAGGTCTAGGAAAGTGTTTGGAGTCCCGGTTCATTTTGCCATTGTGTCACGCTGCCTTCTAGGTGGGGGCAGACGAAGCCATCTCTTTGGAGCTCCTTGAGCTCTGCTGTGAAATAGGTTTGTTGTGTCAGGAGCGGGGTGAAGAAGGAGCTGTCAGCTCTGGAAGCTTCGACTCGGTCTAGGTTCTCTGTTCTCCGACAGGCAGGGGAGGAATAAGTCACAGAGGCTGAAGACGGCCCCCTTGGCCTCTGCTTCCTCTGTTTTAGAGTCCAGACGGTGCTCACCTCACTTGGGAGCCGCCCTCTGTGACCTCCGGCAAGATCATCGAGTACTCAGTGTACCTGGCCATCCAGAGTGCGCAGGCTGGCGGCGAGACCAAGAGCTCGACCCCGGCGCAGCTGGCCTTCATGCGGGTGTACTGTGGGCCCAGCCCCTCCTGCCTCGTGCAGTCCTCCAGCCTCTCCAACGCCCACATTGACTACACCACCAAGCCCGCCATCATCTTCCGCATTGCCGCCCGCAATGAGAAGGGCTATGGCCCAGCCACCCAAGTCAGGTGGTTGCAAGGTGGGTGTGTGTGGGGCTCACTCTGGGGAGGGAGAACTCTTGCCAGCCGCTGGCCTGGTGAGCTTGACCCTCTGGGGTGGGTGGATCCCACACCTCGCCTGGTGGAGAAAGCTCCTTGGGGGGCTGTTGGAGGGGGGTGGGCATGGGGAGGGCCAATAAGACCTGCAGCCAGAGGTGGGGGGTGGGCGCCCAGGCTTCGGGCTGCTCTGTCACTTGGGGGGGCAACAGCAGAGGCCTCTAAGCTGCGTCCAGAATGGCCCTGGGGGGTGGCATGCGGGTGGCCAGGACCCTGGGGCACATGCCCACTGGAGGGGCCGGCATACTCGGTGCCCGGCTGCGCTGTGCTGGGTGGCGTCAGGGCTGCCCGCCCACTCCCCCCCTCTGCTTTCAGAAACCAGTAAAGACAGCTCTGGCGCCAAGCCGGCCAGCAAGCGGCCCATGTCGTCTCCGGAAATGTAAGCAGGGGGTGCCTTTCCAAGAGCCTTCTGGGGCCGGGAGTAGGCAGACCCCGAGAGCAAGGAGCAGTGGGGACAGCTGGGCCCTGCTTCTCCTGAAACGTGGGGGGCCGCCCAGCCTGGGGGGCAGCTGGAGCTCTGGCCAAGTTCCGCTCGCTTCACCACGCAGACCCACGCTGACCCTGTCTTTTTTTGCCTTTGCCTCTCATCTTCCAAGGAAATCCGCGCCAAAGAAATCGAAGGCAGACGGTCAGTGAGAGGCAGCTGCCCGGCGCCTGGCTTCTTCTCCAGCCTCCCCTCTGCTTCAGGACCGCCGCCCGCCCCAACTGCCCGGCGCGCACTCCGCCCTCACGAGCCAGCGGCTGCCCTCCTCTCCCCCTCCTCTCTCTCTGTTTTTACAAGAATCTTGAGAAAGCACATTTTACCATGGCTGCGGGGCAGGGGGGAGCGGAAGGCAGATGCTAAAGAGCGAGTGAGGGAGTGGGTGCCCCCCCTTCCTCCAGGGAGCCCTCGAGGGAAAGACTGAAACGCACTGGAGCAGACGGAAAGCCTGCCTCCAAAGTCTACACGCCCCTTGCTGTTGCCCTTGGCTCCAGGGATCAGCTAAGGCCCGAGGAGTTGGGGGGGGCGGGGCGCTTGTAGAAGCACCCCCTGGCCCTCTTCCCTGCCTCTAGTCTCAGAGGCTTGGGGGGCATCCCCCCCCAAACCGGGTATCTGTCTGGTTCTATTTTCTTTTGTGACCTTAGCATTTCTTGCCATGTGATACCTGCCTGTCCTTTTGGCTTATCCAACCCTGCCCTGCCTGGCAGTCCCATGGGAAGCTGACCCGTTTTCTCAGAGGCCTTCGTCCTCCCATCCCGTCCTCCCTCCCCTCCTCTTACCCGTTCAGAGAAGAAAAAGCGAACGAAAAAGCAAGGGGTGGAGAAGGAGCCCCGGGGTGGCCTGAGCAGTGTTCTGTGAAAACCTCCTGACGCCCACCTGGGGCCTCGAGGAGCCCTCCCACTGAGCCTGGCTACGGCCTCTCTGGGGTCGGGGTTGGGGGCCACATCACCAACTGCTGCATTTGTTGTATTTTTTTTTTAAGTTGAAATGGGTGAAGTTAACAGTTTTATTGTAATTTTAGTCTTAGCGTGTGGGGTTTTGTCCCTTTTTTGTTGTTGTTAGTTGTGTACAGAATGTGTATCTTTTTCTGTTGTCTTTTTTTTTTTTTTTTTTTTTACCTTTTCTCCTTGGCAAAGCCTTGGCAGGGATCTTTCTGGACGAAAAAGTGAGGGGTGGCCAGGGCAGGAGGAGTATGGCATTTTCCCTGTGGGTCTGGTGTCTGCTGCCCAGTGCGATTTTCTTCTTTCTGGCCCCTGCCCTGTGCCCCTCTGCCTGTCCCCAGGCCTCTGGGATGACGGAGGGTGAGCGGTCAAATCTTGCCCCCCTCATGGGTTGTGGCTCCAACATCTAGAGGCTTGAGCTTTAGAGTCTACTAGAGCCCAGAGTCAGACTTCCTGAGGATGATGGTGCAAAGGCGTGGGCATGACCCGATACCCAGTCCTGGGTCTGTGGCCCTCTCCACAACTCCCAGGCTCCCTCCCTGGCATGAGCGCTTAGAGCATCCAACACCCACAGCTGCCGCTTTCCGTGGCCACCCTCTCTGGGCAGGGCTGGCACGCAATGGACAGGAACCCGGCCTCTGAAGCTGCCTGGGATGACAAGTCGTGCAGTACCATCAATGCTACAAAGTTGGGCTCTGGGTTCTGCTGGGAGTGGCTAGTCCAGTGTCAGCTCTGCCCCATGTCCAAGGTTTTTTGCAAGGAGTGAGACTTGGAAGCAAGTCGCACCGAAGGATTTGAACCGAACAGCCGATGTCTTCAAAGCCCCTTCCTCTGCCCTGGAGATGCAGCTGGGGCTGGGAAGACCCCAGCCTCTGCAGACCCCTGCCCCCAGCCCCCACCCTCTGGGGCCTCTGTTGTATTATAGTATATTTCGCTGTGGAAAACGTCACGTTTAGTCACCTTGGAGCCCACCGCCTGATCCCATTGTCTTCCCCCCAGCCCGATCCCTGAGCGCCCTCCGATCTCTCTGTTTCTGGAAACAGTACGCCCATTCATTATTGTAGAGTAACCCTTGTGACTCAATATTACCATAGTGCGATGTCGTTTTGTGCTATTTTGAACAATTAAAAGACTTTTTTTGAAATAACGACCTGCTGTGTTGCTGTGTCCGGGACTCCCACGGGAGGAGGCTGGAGGCGGGAAGCTGGGCCCTGTGGGGCTCACAAACCACCCTCCTCTGTCCAGGAGTGTTTTGCTCCCAGAATTCTGCCTCCCTATCGCCTCCCACGGCCCAAAGTTTGTGCTGCGAGCTGTGCCCTTGGCAGCGAGCTGATCTAGGACCTGGTTTCCCCCAGAAGATCCCACAATGGCAGCCGGAATGCAGGGCACAGGCCAGAGGGGCTAAAGGGGCCAAAGTTGCTGCTGACTCCCTGTGTGGAGGCATGTTACCTCCCTCTTCTCCCTCACCACAGGACAGGGGGCAACCACCACCCTCCTTGGACCGAGAGCTCACAGCCCCTAGGACAGACCAGCATCACCAGAGGGACGCCCCTGTGGTCAGAGGGCACTGCTGGAGTAACTCCTGGCCTTGCTCTTTGTGCACATGGGTCAGGGTCCCCAAATAAACAGTCCCACTGTTGGGTTGTGGTGCCAGGGCTAAGATGGTGGTGTAGCCAGGGGCAGGCAGGCAGCATCAGTCCTCAGTGCCAACCAGGACAAAGGCCCAGAGGGCCAAGTGGGGTCGCCAGGGCTTGGCACAGCCTCGGTGCCAGAGAGGACCAGTGAGGCTACTGCCCCACTGACATGGATGGGGCTCGGACACTCCTCTGGTACCAAAATCCAGCAGGTAGGGATGGAAAGTGGTCAACGCACAGTTTGGGAAAAAAAACTAGAGACAATTCAAGTTTTAAAGACAGGACTGGGGGACTCAAGACCTCGAATCAAGTGCCCTGTTCCTCGGAGCCACATCACATTTATTTAGTGTCTTGGCAAACAAAGTATTTGTTGTGCTCTGATGAAGTCAGCCTCCTGTGTCCCTGGTCACATCTCCCATTTTATTACCTTAAACTATCTCTTATTTTCTTGTACAAGGGGTGTCACCTAGCTGGAAGTCATAGACCTGCATAGGCCTTGGGAAAACATCTTGGTGTGTGCACAAGCAGTGTTCTGAACTTGTGCTGACCCAGCGTTCCAAGGTCCACACTATGTTTTTCCTTAGCTTAGCAGGGCATGACGACCCCAACTCATCAACCCGATGTACTTTTATTTGGGTTATGCTGTATTGCTATATTTTATTCTTTGCCCATGGGGTTTTTCTCATGGCTTAGAACAACAGGCAGCTGACTATTATCCCCTGCACCTCTCCACTCAGGGCACACCATGGCACCTCACCCCAGTGCATGCTCCTTTGTCCCTGGTACCCTCTCTGTTGGAATCATGGGGTCTTGTGAGCATGGGGTCCTGTTGGTCCCTCACCATGCCAACTCTGACCTGACTCAGAGCCCAGGCACCTCATGCCTCCGAGGGGCCCGGATGGGGGTGGTGGGGGCAGGCAGAGGCCCAGGGAGAGTGGTGGGCACATGTAATTCAGGCTACAGCAGGGGGGGCAATGTCCAGGGGTGGGAAGATGTGGGCCAACTGTGGGGCAGAGAGTCTACCTGAGGGACTCCAGAGAGAAGTCACGGGGTGAGGAGCACCGCCCGCTTTCACCTCGGGGTTGCCCCATGACCGACGGCCATGTCTGAGGCTGGAACTTCAGAACCCTCCCCGGAGCAAAGCTCATCCTTGGCTAGGCATGTTACAGGAAGGCAAGGGAAAGCTGGGTAGAAGGGATACACCAGGAATAATGATGGGCATCTGCAGCTGGGTGGCTGATACCAAGCCAGCTGCGACCCCAGCCGGGACCGCCCCCCAAGCACGAGGTCACATGGGGGGCACACAGCGGCCACAGGGTGTGCTGACCTGCAGGGCGCCCATGGTCTCATCGGGACAAGAACACGGCGCGCCAGGCTCCTGTCCCTGGGCTGCACGGATGAGGCAAGAGGCCCAGTTACATCTCCGGCAAACAGGGTGCCCCCCTCTGAAGCCCAAGCTTCCCCAAGCCCCCATAGGAGTCCAGGGTCCCGGAAACGGCCCCTCCACATAATTCTTCCATTGGCTGAGCAAGAGGAGGAAGTTTGACCCGCCTTCTTCAGAGCACCCAATGTAATCGGACAGTCCGGAGAGGCAGACTGGGTGCTGGAAGGTCTCCCTGGAGAACTCTGGCTCTGAGGACCCTGCTCTTCACTTGCACGTTTCCCGCCTGACTGTCGAGTGGCATCTCTGGGGTGAAGAGGTCAGGGGCTGTGGAGCGGATTCCACAGAGACAGGACTTGCCCGCCCTGTGGGGTCACAGGTCAGAGGGGTCTCAGCGTTCAGGCATTTCCAGCTGTCTCTTCTCTTGGACTTCCCTGGTGGTTCAGACGGTAAAGAGTCTGCCTGCGATGATGGAGACCTGGGTTCGATCCCTGGGTCAGGAATATCCCTGGAGAAGGGAATGGCACCCACTCCAGTGTTCTGGTCTGGAGATTCGCATGGACGTAGGAGCCTGGCGGGCTACAGTCCATGGGGTCGCCAAGAGTCAGAAGTGACTTCACTGTCACTTTTTCCTCTCCTGAGCACCTGGACTCATGCCCTGCCCCGGGGGGCCCCCCTCAGGCGGGGAGACGTGGCTGGAGGAGGGAAGACAGCCCTGAGTTCCCTCTTTACCCCACCTCCCACCCCAATCCCAGAATGTCCTGCCAACTCACCCAGCACTTCCCACCACTAGGGCATTAAGCGGAGGGCGCCCAGCAGAGGAGCTCCAGCGGCCTCAGCTTCCCTCGCGGGGGAGGGGGGGGGGCGGAGGGTCCGCCCGGGGGGCGTGGCCGGAGGGTGGGGGCATGGCCGTGAGCCAGCCAAGCCCCGCCCCCGCTGTGGGCTTGGCCCCCGGGCCAGGCGGAACCTAGCGGGGTAGAGGTGGGTGGTGCTAGGCTGGGTCAGCTGAGTGACAGTCACGCGACCTCACTCCGCTCCGTGTGGCTTCCTGGAGGAGAGGGAGTGATGAGCCGGGGTCTCCGAGTGTGGCAGGCCAGTGCTGGGCGGCCCGGGCAAGGGGTGAGGGCTGGGGGTGGTCGGTGTTGTCCTGGAGGAGGCCGTCCAGGACGGGGGGCGGGGACGGGGGGGGTTCAGTCCCAGGGCCCATCTTGGTCAGGAGGGCAGACCTGCCTCGGGGGGCGCGGGGGGGGAGCTTCCCGAGGCTCCGAGTCAGGCAGCCCTAGGGGGCCACTCGAGCCTGGGGTGACCTGCGGCCCCGGTGAGTCCACCGACGGGACGGGCACCCGAGAAGACGGGGCGGCCTGTAGGGGAGCCGTGTCTCCAAGTCTCTGTCCACAGGACATGGAGAAGGAACAAGAGACGCTGCGGGCCTGGAAAGAGCGCGTGGCGCGCGAGCTGGATCGCGTGGTGGCTTTCTGGCTGGAGCACTCCCACGACCAGGAACAGGGGTGCGCGCCTCGCCCTTCTGGGGGCCTTGGACTGGGTTCTTCGCACCTCTGGAGCCCCTGTACCTCACTCTGGACTGACTGCCATCTGTGGGGTGCCGCCCCCAGCCCCCGCCCCCACCCCCATCCCCGCGAACTCGGCTAATGTCAGCGTGTCCCGCAGGGGCTTCTTCACGTGCCTTGGTCGCGACGGGCGGGTGTACGATGACCTCAAGTACGTCTGGCTGCAGGGGAGGCAGGTACGGACGAGGCGTGCCCGGGGGCGCCCGGGACTGGAACCGGCGCGCTGGGTCCTGCCTGAGTTCGCACACCGGTCAGGGATCGCGGGCTCACCGCCCTCCTTCCCACGGCCCTGAGGACGGCGGCTCCCCACTTGAGCCACGACCCCTCCGCTCCCCCCCCCCGCCCCAACCCAGGTGTGGATGTACTGTCGCTTGTACCGCCAGTTTGAGCGCTTCCGCCGCCCGGAGCTTTTGAATGCAGCTAAAGCAGGTGCCCTCCCTCCCCGTCCCCGTCTCCCCAGAGGCCACTCTCGGTGATCCCCGCAGCCGCGCGGTACTCCCAGTTGCCTGCTTGCCAGCCGGCTCTGGAAGCCCCCCCTCAGGGCGCCCAGTGCCCACTGATGGGGAGGAAGGCACCGTCTGGGGCATCCCCAACGCGCCTTCCAGCGCACCACCTTCCTGACCACCAGGTGGCGAGTTTTTGCTGCGTTATGCCCAAGTGGCACCTCCTGCAAAGAAGTGTGCCTTTGTGCTGACCAGGGACGGCCGCCCAGTCAAGGTGCAGCGGACCATCTTCAGCGAGTGTTTCTACACCATGGCCATGAACGAGCTGTGGAGGGTGACGGGGGACGCGCGGTACCAGGTGTGGGGGAGGATGGGCACGCTGTACATCTCTGTCCCTCACCTTCGCTGGCTCCTGGCACCTGGGTGCGGGCCAGATCTGTCCTTAACATCAGTCCTTTCTCTGGGCCCACAGGGCGCAGGGCTGCCAGTCACGCCCACTGTTACTGCTGTTACTGTCACTTTGTGTCCTCCCTCCCCCAGAGGCCCTCCCTCAACAACCCCCACAGGGGCCCTGGGCACCGTTCAGTTCAGTTCAGTGGCTCAGTCGTGTCCGACTCTTTGCAACCCCATGGACTGCACCATGCCAGGCCTCCCTGTCCATCTCCAACTCCCGGAGTTTACTCAAACTCATGTCCATCGAGTTGGTGATGCCATCCAACCATCCACTCCTGTGTCTTCCCCCTCTCCTCCTGCCTTCAATCTTTCCCAGCATCAGGGTATTTTCTGAGTTGGTTCTTCGCATCAGGTGGCCAAAAGTACTGGAGTTTTAGCTTCAGGATCAGTCCTTCTAATAAATATTCAGGACTGATTTTCTTTAGGATGGGCACAGAGGTGTTACCAAACCAGACTTGGGCCCATGTGTGGTGAAGGCAGTCCACTGACACCAGGTGGTGGGGAAGGAAAGTACAGCATTTATTCCAAAGGGACAGGGTAGGTCCTGCTCAAAACACCTTTCAGAGAAGGGTTTAGGGCAAAATCAAGGAGGAGGTCGAAGGGCACCTGATCGGCTTAGGAACATTCTTCTGATTGGCTGGTGGTGAGATAACCAGGAGGGAGTTACATGATCCACTTTCTGGTACCAATGGTCTGTGCTCTATGTGCCACTGGGCATCATGTACTTAAGTTCTTCCCCCTGGTGGGTGTTTTAGTTATGTGCAAAACAGCTCAAGGATACAACTCAGGATTTTATTTATGGCTCTTGGGGAAGACTTTAGTCTAAACTCATTGTTTTGTCTTGCTTATCTGTTTTCCTTTGTTTCTGCATTTCCTCACTTCTCTGATTAAATATGCTCCTTGGAACTTGGAAAGGCCTAGGAGGCTAAAGCTTTTCAACAAACAAGAAGTGGGGGACCCTGGGAGATCAATTGCCTGCACCCCCCCCCCCAGGTTCTGCAGGGTCCTGCCCAGAGGGACCAGCCCTGCCCTGGCTAGGAGGGTGCTCCTCCCTGGCCCCATCATCTTTCAAAGCTGACCTCACTGCCTGGGCACGGTCTGCAACCCCCAGCCCAGGAGCCCTAGCACCCAGCCTGGGGCCAGGCCTTGGTAGGGGTGTCCTAGGAGCTCAGCCCAGGGGACCTGGGCGGAACAGACTGGATGGGCTGCAGCCTCAGCCTGGGTCTCCCCTCCCCCCTCCCCCCGCAGAGCGAAGCCATGGAGATGATGGATCAGATCGTGAGCTGGGTGCGGGAGGACCCCTCCGGGCTGGGCCGGCCCCAGCTCCCTGGGGCCCCAGCCTCAGAATCCATGGCGGTGCCCATGATGCTGCTCAACCTGGTGGAGCAACTCGGGGAGGCGGACGAGGAGCTGGCAGGCATCTCCGCGGAGCTGGGGGACTGGTGTGCTCAGAGGATTCTGCAACACGTGCAGGTGGGGGCAGGAGGTAGACACTGGTTGCCAGACCAGTCCTGGGGGGCTGGGGCACAGGGTGACCACCATTCCCCACCCCCAGGCCCACACTCACCCCCGAGCTCAGTCATCTCCAATTCTTTCTGACCCTATGGACTGTAGCCCACCAGGCTCCTTGGTCCATGGGGATTCTCCCAGGCCAGAATACTGGAGTGGGTTGCCATGCCCTCCTCCAGAGGATCTTCCCCACTCAGGGATTGAACCCAGGTCTGCCGCACATTGCAGGCAGATTCTTTACCATCTGAGCCACCAGGGAAGCCCACTCATGAGCTAGGGGTCTATTTTACAGATGGGGAGACACAGGGAGGTGTGGCCCAGAACCCTTGGAAAGGGTGGGGGAGGACCCCAGGGATCCAGGTGGGGGTGAGGGCAGGAGGGTGGGGTCCAGACCCCCAGGCCCATCAAGGAGCTCGAAACCCAGACCCAGCTTCCTCCCAGGCCTCTGGACAGCCAGGTCAGCCCAATCTCAGTCTCCCCATTCAGTGTCTTCTGGGGCCCAGGCCCAAAGCAAGTTCCAGACCCTTGGGAGGGAATCAGCTCCTCAAAGCCCCTCGCCCACCCCTGCCAGCCCACCCAAGCCTGCAGATGGGGAGGGAGGGGGCAGAGGGGGGTGCTGAATGCTGAACCCCCTTCTGCTCCTCCCTCTGCAGAGGGGTGGGCAGGCTGTGCTGGAGAATGTGTCAGAGGATGGTGAGGAACTCTCAGGCTGCTTGGGGAGACACCAGAACCCAGGTGAGGGGTTGGGTGGGCTTCAGATGTGGGAACTGCCTGCCTCCCTCCACACTGGGCACTGAGGACCTGGCAGAGAAGCAGGGATGGGCCTGCCATGCTGGGGGCACGGCTCAAAGCAGCCCCCACTGCTGGCAAGAGAGGAAGGGAGTCAGCATGCAGCGCAGGGGGCTGGAGCCCCCTACCTGGGGGAGACCACACTACCTGCCTTACCCTGAGCCCTTAACCAGGCCACGCGCTGGAGGCTGGCTGGTTCCTGCTCCGTTATGCCATCCGAAGAGGTGATGCCAAACTTCAAGCCCACGTGATCGACAAGTTCCTACTGTTGCCTTTCCACTCTGGATGGGACCCTGAGCATGGTGGCCTCTTCTACTTCCAGGATGCTGATGGCCTCTGCCCCACCCAGGTGGGAATGTGCCCAGGGCTGTCCTCAACCCATTTCACAGAGGAGGGGGGCCCAGGGAGACCCCAGTGGTCCTCAAGCTCACACACACAAGGAGACACATGTCCCTCCATTTTGGAAAGGCTCACTGGGTGATTCTAAGCCATCAGCAGTGGGGGCAGATTTGGTCCCTTATGTCTGTGTGATTATACCTTGATCCCACTGAGGTCCACAGAAGGTGGCTGAGTTGGCCACCGGCAGGAGCTGATTGTCCAAGGGGCTCTAGACAGACCAATGAGACAGCCAGGGTTTGGATTCCAGGGCTCAAGGGGAGCCTGGCCCAGACCTGCCCTTCCGGCTCAAGAAGCTAGTGCCAATCTGCTGGGCAGTCAAGGCCTCCATAGTCGTCCATGCCACAATGAAGCTCCAAGTGCCTGGGCCGGATGGAGTCTTAGCCAGGGCCTGAATGATGGGGGTGACCTTCCTGCTGAGAGGGGTGGCGGAGGGTGGTACCCAGGCTTCCAGATGCCTCCTCTCTGCTCCCAGCTGGAGTGGGCCATGAAGCTCTGGTGGCCACACAGTGAAGCCATGATCGCCTTCCTCATGGGCTACAGTGAGACTGGGGACCCCGCCTTGCTGCGCATCTTCTACCAGGTGGCTGAGTACACCTTCCGCCGGGTAAGTGCTGCTTCTTGGTCTCAGCAAAGGTGTGGAGACTGCAGACCGGGCGGGGAGGGCGAGTCTTCCTACACATCCCCCGCTTGCCCCTCAGCAGACATGGAGGTCCCGGCCCCAGTACCCTCTGTTGAGTCAACAGAGCAGCCCCTTCCCCACTGGAGCTCACATTTTGCTGGCACTGGGACTGACCATAAACAAGTAAACAAGCAAACAGAGATGGGGATGAGAGCTCTGGGAAATACAGCAAGGTCAGGGGGCTGGGGGGCTGCTGATGGGAAGGAAAAAAGCTGGAAGGGGTGCTCAGCAAAGAGGGGTCAACCTGACTCTGGGGTTCAAGGGTGCTGGGGCTTTGGGAGGGGAGGCCATAGGGCCCCAGGCCAAGGTAGGGAGATGGCGTGGTGGCTGTCATCCTGGCCAGTGAGCGGGGGCCTGACCTGGGGTGGAAGATGCAACAGGAGCAGGGCTCAGAGTCTGGTTGAATGGGAGGAGTCTGAACTGGCCACAAGTGTCTTGAGTGTCATAAGGATATAGATGATATATACTGAAAGCCACAAGGCAAGGTGAGCTTTGAGGACAGAAAGAAAAGAGAAGAGGGAATAGGAGGGCCCAGCAAAGGAGACAAGAATCAGTTGTGAGGCAGGAAGGAAGCCAGGGACACCCCCCACCACTAGAGGCCTGAGTGTAATGAGTGGAGTGATGACCTGTGCCAGCCATGGCTGAGAGGCACCTTGGGGGCTGAGCCTGAATGAAGGAAAATTCCCAATGTGTTTCGAAAGCCACAACTCACTCCATCAGTAAACCCTAGTACAGGAGGGATTACAACAGGGGGGTCTTACTTGGTGGTCTGTGGGTTTTGTGACCTGGGAGAAAACTCTATCTTTCTTTACGCTAACCTCTAACTGAAATCCGGTATTTGCTTCCATCATGAATGAAAGCACAGTGGTATTAGCAGTGTCTGACTTCATCACCAGTAGACATCCCAAATGTGTTCATGTTACATTGTAGTTCAAGGGGCATCTCCCAGTATTGCACACGCTCATCATTACTTCCAAACACAACAGTCACAAGACCCGGGGTGATGTATGTTAATACTGAATGCATTCAAAAGAACCTGTGTTCGAGGCCATCGGGGTTAACTGCATAAAGTGAAATTTAAGGAATAAATTGTCAAGAAAGAGAGATGGCCATCGAACAATCAGGAAACTTATAAACAGATCAGTCATTATGCACTGATCATCATAACAGAAGACAGGAAATTCAGACATCCACAGAAATGCTGGACAGGAAAACAGTTCAATCTGTCCGTGTCAGATCACATAGTTGAATAATAAGTGAGAACATGAGCAGTGTTACTGGAAAGATAGAATGAATAGATATAGAACTAGTGTTACCTGCTATGAAGAGGAGTAGACCTATTCACAGGTCGACATTTAAAAAGACATTTTTATAGTGTACTTCAGTGTCACTGACTTCTTCCACAGTCCTTCTGAGAAGGGATTCCACTCACGTCTCTATCTGGGGAGGAAAGAGAAGGGTCTAGGCCAGGGCTTTGGAGTCTACCCTGGAGCATCTGCAAGGAACTGTGGGCAAGAGAGAAGAAAGAAATTCGGAATGGGTCAACACAGCTGCTGGGCAGGGTCAGGCTTCAGGGGGCTCCAAGGGAGAGGGAGATGTGTTTGGGACCTGTGACAAGCAAGGCTGGAGTCAGCTCAGTGCTAGATATCTACAGTCTCATCAACTGGAAGACGGGCCTGTGAAGCGGAGAACAGGAACTCAAAGGGAATCATCTGTTAGAAAGTTACATGACAGGTCAGCACTTCTATTCTCTTTCTTTAAATCAATTCTGTTGAAGTGCAATGAATATTTTAAGTATCCATTTTAAGTATTCAGTTCACTGAGATATAGCAATGTATATATCTGTGTTTAGTACCTAAGTTGTATCTGACTCTTGTGGCCCAATGGACTGCAGCCTGCCAGGCTCCTCTGTTCATGGGATTTCCCAGGCAAGAATACTGGAATGGGTTGCGATTTCCTTCTCCAGGGGATTTTCCCGATACAGGGATCCAACCCAGGTGTCCTGCATTGGCAAGCAGGTTCTTTTGCACAGAGCCACCAGGGAAGTCCCATATATATCTGTATAACTTCCAGCATACTCAAGATACGGAACTGTTCCATCATACCCAAGCAGGGTTCTTTATTCCATCTTGCAAGGTTTCATCTCACAGTCAGCAGCCCCTTTCCAAAGTGGGGTATCTAGGTGCCCACTTCGGCTGCAGAAAAAGGAAAAGAGAAAGCCCTTTGTGTTCATATTTGTCCAGGACACGGGATCTAACAGCACTGGTTCTGTAGTTATGGTATCTGGGATCTGCCTGGGCTCTGATCCCGGGTAGCGCTTTAGTGGGACGGGTGAACACTTATTCCCCAGGCGTTTGGCATCTGGGTAGCTCCTGCCGGCGCTGCCTGTCACTGCCTTGTTATTGCAGTTTCGCGATCCAGAGTACGGGGAATGGTTTGGCTACCTGAACCGAGATGGGAAGGTCGCCCTCACTATCAAGGGGGGTCCTTTCAAAGGTGAGTGGGGGACAGGGCGGAGCTGCAGGGGCTCAGGGCACTTGGCTGTCCCTAGCCCTCCCAACCCGCTGTCCCGCCTCTCCCCGTAGGCTGCTTCCACGTGCCGCGGTGCCTGGCCATGTGCGAGGAGATGCTGAACGACCTGCTGAGCCGTCTCGCTCCTGCCTCGGCCCTCAGCGCCCGGCCTCCGCCCGCTGGTCCCGCCCGCCCGGGTGCAGAATAAAACGAAGCCTATTACACTGTCTGCGTGTGTGAGCTTCCGTGGGGTTGCGGGAGTGGGGGTAACGCCCGCCGCCTTTGGCTGGAGAGCACCTGCTCGCCCGGCCAGTGACCCACCCGGAGCTCTGGAACCTCCCACCTTGACAAGAGGCCCGCCCCGCGCCGGGGCTCGCCCGGCCATTGGCCCGCCCCGCATAGACGCCCCGCCCTGCTCTTGGAGCTCCCTGCACATTGGCCAAACACCCAGGAGGGTGGGTCCGACAGTGCGCCACTTCCGGCCGGTGGCCGGGCCAGGCGCGCACCGCCTCTTCCGCCGCCGCCCCCGCGATCCGGGACCTAGCTCCAGCCCTAGCCGTGGCCTGGCAGCCCCGGTGTTGCTCCGGAGCGTGGCGGCAGCTGACTGCGCGTTCACGACCCGCTGGGAACCGCGAGCCTCGCCGCCGTTATGAACATCCGCAATGCGAGGGTGAGGGGCCGGGTCCGGAGACAGTCCGCGCCGCGTGGGAGCGGGGCCTGGTGGCCGCGTGCGCATGCTCCTGAGGGGCCCGGCCGAGCCCCAGGGCCGGCCGCCTGGAGCGCCTGCGGCCGCCCGGCACGAAACAGTAAAGACCACCGTTCCCATGGGGTTGGCCCTCCCCACAGATGAGGCCAGGGGTTCAAGGCCGGGGTTGCGAACCCCTTCTTTCGGGGATGTCGGGGCTCCGTGGGGTGGTGTTGGGGAGCTTCCTGGCGCTCTCACGTCCGTTCCTGGAACCGTCAAGTTTTTGCCCGGCGGCCCTGGGCCAGGCATGTGCAGAGACAGATAGTCCCAGCTCCCGCCCAGATCTGGGGGTGGGGGTGGGGGTGGGGGGTCGGTAAGCAGACAGCGAGCAGGGCTCCAACAGAACCGAGGCCTACTTAGTGCAGCCCCAGGCCTGACCGCATTCCACTGCCCTCCCTCGCAGCCAGAGGACCTGATGAACATGCAACACTGCAACCTCCTGTGCCTGCCTGAGAACTACCAGATGAAATACTATTTCTACCATGGCCTCTCCTGGCCCCAGGTGGGGCGGCTGTTGAATTTGGGGACTGGGTCAAGGAGGCCAGGGAATTCCCACCCTGAGTTGGCTGAGACCATGAAGAGTCCAGGGCGGGGGGCGCCTGGGTGAAGGAGGCCCTGAGGGTTGGCTTCAGCTGGGGTGACTGGGGGTGGAAAGGAGGTGTCTGAAGACGGGAGATGAACAGGGCCAACCTAGAAGCAGAATTACCACCTGTCTGCCCACCTCTTCCTGGTTAAGAACAAGGGGCACTGTGTGGTATGGGAAAACAAGGCCACCTTGCCTGGAGGTCAGGAGCTGTCACTGAACTCCACCCTGGGCTGCTGTCCATCATGGCCAGGGCAAGAGACAGGCGGTTTGACCAGGTGTCTGCTAAGGGCTCCTCCAGCTCTGATAGAAACTTGTTTTCTGCCTCCTTTTTCCTCCTGTCTTCCAGCTCTCGTACATCGCCGAGGACGAGAATGGGAAGATCGTGGGGTACGTCCTGGCCAAAATGTGAGTCATCAGGGACAGAGAGACAAGACTGGCGCCTGACCTGCGGGTGGGGGAGAAGGGACACTGACATTTGCACATGTCTGATGGAGGCTGCCTGGGTTGGGTTTTTTTTTTTTTCTTTTTGAAATGAATAGACTGTTCTTTAGTTCAGTTTGAGCTTTAGAGGAAATGTGAGTGCAAGATACACACCCCTCTCACATAACTCCTCCCCTGTCTTCCCTGGTTGCCTCTCTTACTAATATTTCCTTGTACATCTGTTACAATATTGCTACATCATTATTAAAGTCCATAGTTCACAGTAAGTTTCATCCTTGGAGTCATATGGACAAATGTATAACAACATGTGTTCACTTCTATAGTATCACACAGAGTAGTCTCACTGCCTGCCGAGTTTTCCTTACGCCACCTGTTCATCCCTCCTCTCTCCCCAGGGAACCACTGATCTCTTTACTATATCCATAGTTTTGCCTTTTCCAGAACATCCCACAATTAGAACATACAGTGTGTGGGCTTCCCAGGTGGCTCAGTGGTAAGGAATCTGCCTGCCACTGCAGGAGACACAGGTTCGATCCCTTGGTGGGGAAGATCCCCTGGAGGAGGAAATGGCAACCCACTCCAGTACTCTTGCCTGGAGAATCTCCATGGACAAAGGAGCCTGGTGGGCTACTGTCCATGGGGTCACAAAGAGTCAGACACGACTGACTGCGCACGTACCTCAACATACAGTATAGCCATTTCAGACTGCCTCTCAGTCTTTTGTATTGAAGTTTCCTCCATGTCTTTTCCTGGCTTGATAACTCCCTTCTTTTTAGCACTGAATAGTGTTCCATTGATACTGCACTTGTCTTTTGTCTGCTGCCTGGGGTCTGGAGAGCCCTGACTCTCCCCTACTTGGGTCTGGGGGCACTGTGGGGTTTGCTCCTAGCCTCTCTTTTCTTCTTGCTCTAGGGAAGAAGACCCAGACGATGTGCCCCATGGACATATCACCTCACTGGTGCGTAGGACCGCCCCCCCCCCCGGCTCTGGTGGGCGTGGAAGTTAGTTGGAGCCACCTCTGAGGTCCCACTTTTCTGCCCCCAGGCTGTGAAGCGTTCCCACCGGCGTCTTGGTCTGGCTCAAAAGCTGATGGACCAGGCCTCCCGAGCCATGATCGAGAACTTCAATGCCAAATATGTCTCCCTGCATGTCCGGAAGAGGTGGAAGCCGGGGTCAAAGGAAGGGGCGTGGGGGCTACTGTCTTGATTCGGGTCCTGGGCAGCCTTGGCTTTTGGAGAAGACTGGGAGGTGGAATTCGTGGGGAGGGGGACTGGGAGGAGGGGCAGGACCTGGACATGCTGTCCCTGTCTGGCCTGGCCTGTAGAGCTCAGCACTGCCTTGTTCCCCTACAGTAACCGGGCAGCTCTGCACCTCTATTCCAACACGCTCAACTTTCAGTAAGTAGATCTAGATGTTTCTAATGGGAATGGGACAGTCCCCAGGTCTGGCTTGCCCAGGTGGCTGAGATGGGCTGAGCTACCTTCTAGGCATGAGGGTGGGCGGCAGCTGGAGCTAGGGACAGGCTGTGGCCTCCACTTGGAGACAGTGACACCTATCTGCCACCATCTGCTCGAGACGTGTTGTGGGTCTAGAGGACATTTAGTGTTTCTTGCTGGGCAGAAGACGACTACCTGCTGCTGGTGGGGGCCAGGTGAAGGGCAGCATGGTGAAGGCGTTCAGAAGTAGAGACAAGGACCCAGGACAGGAACAGGACTGAAAGTGACCAGGCACCTAGAAGCATCTCAGCAGAACCAGAAGAAAGGGTAAACCAAAGCACATTGGTGCAGGAAGGGTGCAGCAGAGGGGTCTAGAGCCCTGGGTGTCCCAGTGGGCGAGAGCAGTCCGCTCAGTGTGCCCAGCACAGGACACAGAGAGCCTGGCCAGGAACTGCCCTGCCCAAGGCGTTGTGGTGAAAGCCGCTGGGATGGGCTGTTTGTGGAGAGCCCACTGAGACAGCCTTAGCTTCAGCTCGCTTAAGGAAGGGAAGGACCTACAGGCTGGGCATCTGAGGATCTTTGACCTGGATGCAGACGCCCCTGCTGGTTGACAGTTCCCGGGTCTGAAGGCTGGCAGGGCCTTTCTGGGCCGTCCAAGAACACCAAGAACAGAGGCCACAGCACCCCCCCCCCCCATTTCCAACTGCTTGGCATGGGAGGCAGCCAGACATGCGTGCCCAGGAAGTGACAGGGAACTGGACAAGGAGGGGGAGGGTATTGCCACATTCAGGGGCGACGGTTCCCAGGAAACCACAGACACACATCCTTGGGAGCCAGGTTAGGGATGAGGGGTGGTGGCAGGATGCCAGGGGTGGGAGGGAGTCCAGCTTACTGTTGGAGAAAGCAGACGGAAGGCCACGTCAGAAACGTCTCCAAAGGGCCTTTGGGGGGGCACTGACACCCTGTCCCACTGGCAGATAGCAATAGAGGGTGGAGGAGAATTGCCCCCAACTCGGTTTCTCCTCCTCTCCACCCTCCCCCCGCCCCCAGGATCAGCGAAGTGGAGCCCAAATACTACGCTGACGGGGAAGATGCATACGCCATGAAGCGGGACCTTACCCAGATGGCCGATGAGGTGAGTCTGGTGGGGCCAAGGCCACCGGCCCCAAGCAGGCTGAGCGGGGTGGCCTGAGGGAGTTGGAGGTGTCCTGGTCCTCTTCACCTCAGCTGACAGGTGGGGAGCCGGACCTTGGCGGGGCTTTAAAGAAGGCTGTCATTGGGCCAAGGCTCCATTTTCTGAGGAGGAGGCCTGTCCTGCCCAGAGGCCGCTGTGACAGGACAGTGGGGAGGCATCTGGACGTGCTGAGGCGCGGGGCTGGGGATGGCTGCGGCCGGCTCCAAGGCTGAGGAGACAGTCAGGGTTCTGCCCAAGGCTCCACAGGGGCCAGGGCCATTCAGAGGGCTCCACAGAAGCCGCGTGAGGGCGTATGAACACCTCCACTTCATTGAAGAGGAAACAGGCCCAAAGGAGGCAGTTGCTGGGACTAGCCCTGGGTCTCCCAACGCAGTCCTGTGTTTCCTGCCCTGCCTGCCCCCCCAGCAAGGGACCAGAAACAGGCAGTGGGAGCAGACCCTTGTGGTCTAGAGACTTAGGCCCTGTCTCCTTCCTCCCGCCTCTCCCGGGCTTCCGGTGGCAGCTGAGGCGGCACCTGGAGCTGAAGGAGAAGGGCAGGCATGTGGTGCTGGGCTCCATCGAGAACAAGGTGGAAGGCAAGGGCAACTCGCTTCCGAGCTCAGGGGAGGCCTGTCGTGAGGAAAAGGGCCTGGTTGCGGAGGACAGCGGTGGTGACAGCAAGGACCTCAGCGAGGTCAGCGAGACCACAGAGAGCACCGACGTCAAGGACAGCTCAGAGGCCTCTGACTCGGCTTCCTAGAGCCCGCACCTGCTCCCCTCCCTGTCCTGGCCTGCCCATCCTATCCTCACCGCAAGAGGTTTCACAATAAACTTCACCCAGTGGCCTTGGGGAGTTCACGTGTGCGAGTGTGCACCTTTTGGGTGGTGTGTGGATGCCCCGCTCTGGCTCTTGTGTTCCTCTGGACGTGGACCTCACAGCCTTTTGGCACAGTGTGTCCTGCAAGCCCTCCTAGAAGGGAAGAGCTTTGTCAGGGCTTTGGAGAGGTCTGATGGCTTGGAGCCATCTTTGGGTCTGGGAGGGTGGGGGAAAGAGACCCTGGAGTTCTGGAAGCCTTCTGAGCCTTGCTGTGCTGCTGCCCTGCCAGGCTCCAGATGTGGGAGTTCAGCTGCTCATTGACCTTACCTACCATCTCAGTAGTGACCCAACCAGCTCCCCAGTTCCCCAAGCCCTGGCAAGTGTCCTTGATTCCTCCCTCCCCTGCAAACTAAAAGGTCTGCCAATTTTGTGTGTTTGATCACTGTGATACCTCTTGAATCTCCTTCCTAACGGTTTTAGATTCACAGAGGTGAGCAGATAGTACAGGGTTTCTGTGGATGCACGCCCCCCCCCAGTTTCCACTATTAATATTTTTACCTTTCTTCTATCTTTTTAATTGGAGGCTAATTACTTTATTATTAATAACATTTTGTATTCTTACATTTGACCCAATACTGATACATTATAACTATAGTTCAGGGTTTACATTTCCTTCTGCATTGTACACTCTGGGTTTTGACAAATAACATCATGTCATTTCATGCAGAATGCTGCTGCTGCTGCTGCTGCTAAGTCGCTTCAGTCGTGTCCGACTCTGTGCGACCCCATAGACGGCAGCCCACCAGGCTCCCCAGTCCCTGGGATTCTCCAGGCAAGAACACTGGAGTGGGTTGCCATTTCCTTCTCCAATGCATGAAAGTGAAAAGTGAAAGTGAAGTCGCTCAGTCCGACTCTTCGCGACCCCACGGACTGCAGCCCACCAGGCTCCTCCGTCCATGGGATTTTCCAGGCAAGAGTACTGGAGTGGGGTGCCATTGCCTTCTCCATTCATGCAGAATAGACGCCTAAAATTTGCTCCAGTACCTTTCATCCCTGCTATTCCCTCTGGCTGCAGCACCATTGTTTGCTGCCCCTCCTCCCTGGGCGGGCTGCCTGGGCCGCCCACCTCCCAGCGGAGCTCAACACTCCTTGCCTGTCACTACCTTATGCCCCTGCTACCGCAGATGGCACACTGCTCTCCTGCTACGCTGAATAATTCGCTACCAGAGGTTGGAGCTCCTGTCTCTCTCTGGCTGGCGCCTGCCACGTGATCAACAGGCAGCCTGGTAAGCGGAGACCAGTGGGCGGGTGGGGAATTGGAAAACGCGCCTGCGCGGGCCTGTGCGCCGCCGCCGGCTCCTGGGCCGGCGAGGGGGAGGGAGGCAGTGTTCTGATGGACTCAAATTTCTGCCTCGCTCCGCCTTTCGTGCCAGGCATCAGTCCCTTTCGATTCGCCTACGGAGCCGGCTTCGTTCCCAGGCTCTGATTGGTCCGGCGGCGGCTGGGCCGGGCTCCGCGCGGAGGGCGGGGCGGGGCGAGCGGCGGAGCATGCGCATTACCTCGGCCGCGCCCCAGCGCAGGCGGGCAGGAGCCGGCAGAGGCTCCCACGGCCCCTTGCGGGCCTCTCCTTCCTCTCTCGTCCGACCCGCGCTCTACCCCCACCCCCCGCGCCCTGCGGCCCAGGCGGGCCGGCTGAAGCTCGGCCGCCCCTAGGCGGTCGGGTTTCCTGAGCGGAGGCGGGAGCTGCGGCGAGGGCAGAGGGCAAAGAGGGGAAGCCGCAGGCCCGGGTGACCCTTGGGGCCCAGCACTTCCTCCGCCTCTGCAGGACTCGCCTCTGGAGCGGTCGCTTCAGGGCCATCGGGACCACCTGAGGCCGGAAAGCTGGGGGTGGAAAAGCAGGAATGCCTGCCCTCTAGCCGTGGGACTGTGGGTGGGTTCCGGGGAAGTTTTCCTTGGCATGAGCCTATACACCGAGGTGCACAACCTGACGTAGGCACCTGGTAACAGCCTCGCCACCGATCTCATCTCCCTCTGGTCCATTCTCCGCGTAGCAGACCTGACCCCGCCTCCTCCCGGACCAAGTATTCACTCGCCAACCGGTTTAGCAGATCTGGTCCTGCACGGATGTGGTCCTGCCCTTCTGAGCAGTTTAGATCCTCCGAAGTGGAACAATAGAGCTGAGGATAGAGCGGGCAGTACGGCCTTAAATGCCAAAGAAGCGTTTGGCCAGTACTAGTGACTCAAAATTTTACACCAGTGGCCGAATGGGGCATCACGTGAATATTTCTGGAGGGATAAAGCAAAAGGACAGAAGGAGAGTAGGGGCCGAGGCCAGTTCAGCAGCCGTTTCTTGCGGGCTTGAGCCCTGTGCCTGGCTCTGCTGAATGGGGGAGGGACTTCGGGGACCAGTCAGGGCTCAGATAGAGGGGAAGGGGCAAGATGTGTTCCATCCAGCTCCTAGGCCCAAAAGCCCCAGTCCCTGATGCACACACTGCACCTTAGAGAAGGGCCTAGACACTGGGGGTGGGGGGCAGGGAGCTGAGAAGGTATGTTTTCCCCTTCTGGGCAAGAGAACTGTGCACAGTTGAAAGCCAGGAAGTACCTGTGCAAAGTCTCCTCCCTTGCAGAGCTGCAGGTCAGGGTCATGTGTGCCCACATCTGCACAGAGCCTGACTTTGAAGTCCATGCAAACACATGCCTGGACCCCTTGCACAAGTGCCCACAGGCTCCCCTTCCCTGGGCACCACCCCAAAGCCTAAATACTTCTGCTACCCTTGTCACCATCTGTGTACCCCAGGGATTTCTCTAACACAGTTGTCTGCTCCGCTTTGTCACTTGCTAACTGCATCCTGCCTTAGTATACCAGAGAAACACTGTTGCCCTCTGACTTTGAGTTGCTAGAGAGACGTGAAGCATCCCTAGATAAGAGAAGCTCCAAGCTGCCCCCCAGGCTCAGTAAAGCCCTGTTCTGAGGGTTCAGGAAGAGAGCTACCCCTCCCCAGCCCCCCAGGCCTAAGACAGAGCAGGTGTGAGATGCAGGGGAAAGGAGACAGAAGAGTGTCTTCCGGTAGCAGGAAGTGGTAACCACCTATGGGGAAACAAGGCTGGTTCCTCTCTATGGGGCTAAACAGAAGGGGAACCTTAGCCTAGCCCTACCCTCTGCCCCTGCCCCCACCCCACCATGTGGCCTGGAGGGACCAAGGGCAGGTTCTGGTCTCCCCTGCTGACCTTCCTTCCCCCCTGGCTCTCCTAGTGTTGGGAAGGGTGGGCCCCATCGAATGTCCTGGGGGTCTGGGGAAGGCAGCTGACCCATGGGAGCCCAGTGGTCAGGAGCAGCTTATGGTGTTGCTGCACACTGGCACTGATGGCTAATGGCCATGATGTGAGGGGTGCAGTCTGGCAACGGGGACGACAAAGCCCTCTGGAGTCTGGGAGGGAGCGGCAGCCAGAGGATGCCAGCTTGTCAGGCACCTTGGGGCTCTCACAGCCACCCTGGCTGCTTAGCAGCCGAACCTGGGGCACAAGGCTGCCCGAGGGCATGCCCTGTGTGTCCAGGGGGCGGGGGAGGGGGGGCGGGGGGCGGGGGAAGCAAGGTCCAGCCGCAGTGAGAACCACACCAGGCCGAGACCCTCGTGGGCAGTGCCAGGCCCAGGGCGCCCCGCCCCAGGAGCTGCGTTGGGGACGGGATGGGGCGGGGCGGGACGGGGCGGGGCTGGCGCAGGGTGCTGGCTGCCGGGGCCCACGGGTCCCCGCGCCTGGCCCGCTCGCGGCCGCGTGGGAGCAGCTGGGTTTGACGGCACGGCCACTAGGCGACCATGGCTACGCACGGGAAGCTACGCCGAGAGCGAGGGCCGCAGGCTGACTATGAGGCACAGGTCAAAGGTGAGAGGGAGTTAGGTGCTCCTGGCCCGTTTCCCCACGGAGACCCCAAAGGTCGTGGGAGAGCCCGCAATGTGCTGGCCGCTGGCCCGGGACTCGCGGCCCACCCGCAACAACCTCCGGAGCGGGCTGAGGGAGGGAACCCAAGCCCCCTGCCTGCCTCCTCACGCCCCTTTGGCCCCAACTGCCGCTGGTCCCGCTTCCTTCCTCCTTCCCTCCATTCCTGCCCTGGTGGCTCTGCTCTCCTAGGTTCTCCCTGCCCCTCAGGAGCCCGAGGAGGAAAGGGGGGCCACCTGTTGGCCCTCAAAAAGTGGCATTCTAGCCACCAGAAAGTGGAACACCTTGACTTTGCTGAAGGGGGCTGGGTAGGGGTGTCCGGGGGCTTCAGTGGGTGAATTAGTGATGGGTTTACCCTAAGACCACTCCAGTCCTGTAACCCAGTCCCGATTGCCCTTCTTTGGGCCCTGAGGTGGCTCTGAGTTGAAGGCCACTGTCTCTGGGTCCAGCTGGCACAGCGAAGGTGGACTGCAGAGCAGACCTCTTTGGGTTCTGATAAACACTCTGTGCAAATCGCATGCAAATGAGCCTTGCAAACTTAGTCGACAGCTTGTCTCCGGGTCTTATTCAGGGTGTGGTGGCTCTTGCAAAGGGAAGAAAGCCACATCCAAGCACCAGCAGTTTCCTGGTGTCTCAATCACTTGATTTTACCGACGAGGGAGACGCAGCTCAGAGCGTGCTCATGGTCACACAGCACCATAGGTCCTAGGAGGTGTAAGGAAATGAACCTCGAATGTTCTTCCAGTCCAGAGGTGGAAAGTCCAATGTAATTCTGCGATACAAGCAAATTGCACTAAAGCGTGCGCAAGTCCTTCCCGTCTGGTAAAGGTGGGCTGCTGTCCAGACCCAGCTTGATGTGACTGTGCATGGCAAGCCCGCTCTCCAGGCCTTGCTGCATCATCCCTCAGATGGAGAGAGCGATCCCAGCCTGTATCCCCCAAACGTCATGAAGCTGAAGGACTTTGGAAACCCTTCAATCAGCAGATATGTGCCAGTTCATTCACACTGAAAAGATTGGGCTTTGAGCAAGGCTGTCTTTAGATGTTCCTCGCCTGCTGTGGGCGTCTAATGACTTGAGCTTCTGTTTCCCATCTCCTCCGCCCTCCAGCCCCCGCCAAAGAAACTTCCTACTATGCTACAAAAAGAGGATCAGTATCTTGACACCCGAAATTCTGAAAGGTCAGCACAGTCATGGTTTGGGAGGCTGTCTTTTCTGCTTTGCTTGTCAGCAGAAGTGAGACTGAATGCCTCACTCACAGGAAGTGTTGTTGGGGCCCAGTCCCGGCTCAGCAATGCAAGCAGACATGGATTCCATCCTTTTGACAGATGTTTTGTACGCATCGGTTCTCTGCCAGGCTCTGAAGATAGAGCAAGGAGCACATGAGAAGCCATCCTTGCTCTCATATGGCTCACAGTGGAGGAGACATATAGTAAACAACTTATCACACAACTTGTTTCAATTATGATGAAAACCACTGTAAAGAAAAAGCTCAGATGTCCAGAAAGTGGATGGGAAGACGGCTAGACCTAGTTTATGGGGAGATCCGGAAGGGTTCCCTGATGAGTACACCTCAGCTAAGATATGAGAGCTGGATGCTGCTGCGGCCTAGAGCCTGGGGATTTAGGTAGGTGCCAGCTGTGCTCAGACCCTGCCGAATCACGTCTGCTTGACACCAGGTCTGCTGGATCTCAACCAAGGCTTGGTTGCACTGAAAAAGAAATGAACACTTGGCTGTGCTGGCCTGTCGAGCACTACTCACTTGTGATAGGTCCCCAGGGAACTGTTGTTCCAGGAGGGCAAACAGAAGCCAGTGGACAGCGAGGCAAGCCAGGACATCTCAGCTCTTTCTTGGAATGAAGTGAAATTGACTTTTATCCGAAAAAATGTTACCATGATTCAGTGAAGAGTCTCATGATCGCAGGTGGCTGAGAGCCCACTCCAGTTGGCCCATGGAATTCAGTCTGCCCCTCGGACTAGGCCTCAGACAGTGTAAGGAGACGGCGTTGGTTTCAGCATCAGGAAGCAGTCCCACCCCCCCAGGCTTCCATTAACCCAGCTTGACTATTCCTTGGAAAGAGAGTGCTCCCATTCAGTGTTTGCAGTGAAAGCATGGGCTTGGTGGCCCTTGGGCCTTTCACTGAGCTAGTCCCAGCGGTGGAGGGGGGTGAAGGGGCCACATCTGGGGTGCCTGGAGCCAGGGAGACGGACCCAGGGGCTGAGAGTAGGAAAGGGACCTTCTCCAATGGGAAATCAGAGGAGATGGGAGTGCTGGGCAGGCAGGACCCATGGAGGTTGCTGCAGGCCCCACAGACCCCCCTGGAATGGCACTGATGGGACAGAAGTCCCAAGTGTACCAGTACCGAGTCCTTATCCACAGCCACCCTGGGTCCTGCTGCTTCCTGCCTCCTCTCATTCTGGCTCCTGGTTGAAACCCCCAATTTTCTATTGCCTAGACGGGTACACTGGTGGCCACTGGGGCTGGGCACTTTTCCTTTGTCACCTGATCCCTGCCCAGGCTCTTCACGGCAGCCCGTGTGGGCCCTGAGAGCAAAGCAGGACCCTATAGCTCCACTGCTGTGGCTGCTCTCTCCCTCTGTCTTCCCCCTGCCGCCCCCCACTGGCGTGGCTCTCTTCAGCCATGCTGCCTGCAACAGCCTTCACAGTGCCGTCTGCCTGAACATTCCTCCCCCGGATGTCTCCACAGCCCCTCTGTCACTTCCTTCAGCTCTTGTGTTCCAAAGCTGCTTGTTCCTGACCACCTTCCTCTAAAAGAACCCCTCCCTGCCACCACCTCCCGCTCTGCGTTGTCACCCCTTGTTCCCCTGCTGTCCACCCCCCCACCCACACTGTTCCCATCCCAGCTCCAGGAGGGCAGGAAGTGTGTCTCCGAGTCTAGACCCACTGAGTGTATAAGCAACATGCTGCTGAATGAAGACATCAGTTAATGCCCCTCCCCCGCCTGGCATCTGGACAGCTGTTAGTACAGGGGTGACCCACCTGCCAGAAGCCAAGATACAGGGCTTCTGTCCCTGGGATGCCCAGGGCTTACCAGTGGCTTACTTAAGCTCGTCATTCTCATTGAGGCGGTTCTTTGCTTTGGGTCTGTGTGGGGAAAGCGGCATTGCCAAATCAAACCAGCGATAAGGTGTCACAAGCCAGCAGTGTGGGGACCCTGGGTGTGGCTCTCTGCCGAGAGGTGGTATTAGGGTGCCCTGGAGGTTGGTCATCGGGAGTTGGTACTGGGAACAGAAACCAGCCCCGTTGCCTCAGTCCTGTCACTGGTCAGCCCCCACTGGCCAGCCTGGCCCTTGCGGTGGGGCCACCCTTTCTCCTGGGGGCGAGGGCTGGGTTTCCAGCCCCCGAGGCCACAAGTTCATGGCAAGTTTGGCAAGAGTGCCATGGCTGCCCCAGCCCTGTGCAGCCCCGTGCGTCCATGTGTTTGTCGAGGAGGCTGCCCTGCCTGGAGTCCTGGGCACCCCAGGGGCCGTAAGTGGCAGGGGAAGCCACTGGGGGCTTTCTGGGAAGCAGGGAATCATGAGACGGCCACGTGACTGGTGCCTGGCAGGGATGGACCCCACTCCGTCTCAGCCCTGGCCCATGGTCCCGGGAACGGCCTTTCTGTTCCTCGGGTCCTGGCCCACCTGGCTGGTTCCCGTTAGCTTCTGCTTGGAGGTCCGTTTCCTCAGGCCCACCCGGAGCCCAGCCAGACTGCCAAGCCTGGAACTGGCCCCTCTCCCCACGGGGCCAGCATCACCTTCCTGGACTCAGGGGGCCCACAGCCCTGGCCTGAGCTGCCCTCCCGCCCTGCAGAGATGCGCTGGCAGCTGGGTGAGCAACTGCGCTGCCTGGAGCTGCAGGGCGAGCTGCGGCGGGAGCTGCTGCAGGAGCTGGCTGAGTTCATGAGGCGCCGTGCCGAGGTTGAGCTTGAGTACTCGCGGGGCCTCGACAAGCTGGTGGAGCGCTTCTCCGGCCGTGGAGGCCGCCTCGGGGGCGGCAGTCGGGAGCACCAGAGCTTCCGGTGGGTCCTGGGGCCGGGCAGCTGGGATGGCCGAGCCCGAGGCCCACTCCCGGTTGGTCTGAGCCCCCACCTCCACCCCCCCCCATCCCCAGGAAGGAGCCGTCCCTGCTTTCGCCCTTGCACTGCTGGGCCGTGTTGTTGCAGCAGACACGGCAGCAGAGCCGGGAGAGCACAGCCCTCAGTGAGGTGCTGGGTGGGCCTCTGGCCCAGCGCCTGAGCTACATTGCCGAGGATGTGGGGCGCCTGGTCAAGAAGGCAAGACTTCTGCCCTGGGCCTGGGAGGCGGGTAGACCCCAGGATCCAGCGAGGGCAGCCTGTGGGTGCTCAAAGCCCAAGTGTCAGGGACGGGAAGGCCCTGGAGGCTGGGGGGAGCTGGTGGGAGCCTGGAGTGCTGAGCTGAGGGCTGGTGGGATGGACGTGGGTGTTGCCCTGGAGCAGGGTGGCACTCAGCTCGCCTCCTCCCCAGAGTAAGGATCTGGAGCAACAGCTGCAAGAGGAGCTCCTGGAGGTGGTGTCAGAGCTTCAGATGGTGAGAGCCCGTGATCACAGGGAGGCCGTCACCTCACCTCTCCTGGGGCCAGGCTCAGGGAGGAGGATCAGGTGCCTGGGAGAGACCTGGGTTTCAGGGATCGAAAGCCGGGCCCTCTCTCCCTGCCCTGGGCGCTGAGTGCTTGGACCAAATGCTCAAGGCCCGAGTCCGAGACAGGCTGGGAGGAGGATGGGGTGGGCTGGCTGTGGCCACGGCCTTGAGCAGGGCTGCCTGGCCTTGGGCCTCCTTGCAGGCCAAGAAAACCTATCAGGTCTACCACACGGAGAGCCTGAGTGCTGAGGCCAAACTCCGCGAAGCCGAGCGGCAGGAGGAGAAGCGGGCAGGCCGAAGTGCTACCGCCACCACCACCAGCACCGAGTCCGGGCCACTCCGCAAGGGCTCCATCAAGAAGGGAGGGCGGCTGGTGGAGAAGGTGGGCCTGGGGGGCACCTGTCTGTGTCCAAAGGCTCTGGCTCCTGGCCTTTGTCTTTTCACGTCCTCAACCCTCACTGGGCCTTGTAGGGAGGTGGTGTGTGGGTCAGTAAAGCAGGGCTGGCTCTGAGGGGGGCTGTGGGGGGGGGCTCCCTAGGCTCAGTTGGTAGACACAGGGGGCAGGAGAACAGTCTCTAGGCCCAGGACAGCCTGCATTCTCCCCTCCCTGCAAACCCAGCTGGCCAAAGAGCAATCCCAAGCCTGGGGGTCCTGCCTCCCACCCATTCTCGCCTCACACAGTGCTGGGAGATAGAGGAGTGAGGAGACACGTTGGATGGGGGGCTGAGTGATCAGCGGGGAGGATGCGTGTTCGAGATGGTCCCCGAAGGAAGGATGGGGAAGTGGAGGCTGTCAGGGTTTAGGAATGAAGAACCTTTCAACTTCTGGGCTATATAGTTTGAGGGGCCCGGTGGGATAGTGGGGGAGCTGTCCAAATGGGGAAGGGAGGGGTGGGGAGTGTGTGTCGAGGGTGAGGGGTACATGGAAGGCAGGGCTGGGGCATTCGGCCACATGGATGACCCGGGGACTCATGTGATCCTGAGCAGCGTCACGCCAAGTTCTTGGAGCACAAACTCAAGTGCACAAAGGCTCGCAATGAGTACCTACTAAGCCTGGCCAGTGTCAATGCCGCCGTCAGCAACTACTACCTGCGGGACGTCATGGACCTGATGGATGTGAGTGTGGGGTGTGGGGAGGGTGCCGGGGGGGCCGGGCACCTGCGCCCCGAGCCCTCCCAAGCCGTGTCCTCGCTCGTCCCCTAGTGTTGTGACACAGGATTCCACCTGGCCCTGGGCCAAGTGCTCCGGAGCTACACAGCTGCAGAGAGCCGCATCCAGGCCTCCCAGATGCAGGGCCTGGGCAGCCTGGAGGAGGCTGTGGATGCCCTGGATCCCGTAGGTGACAAGGCCAAGGTGCTGGAGGTGCATGCTGTCGCCTTCTGTCCCCCGCTACGTTTCGACTACCAGCCCCACGAAGGGGATGAGGTGAGGGTCTCTGCCCAGCCTTCAGGAAAATGGCTTTTTGTGTTCTGATCTTCACTGTGGTGGTAGCTGAGTGGAATGGATTTCCTTCCCTTTGCCAAGACCTCAAACCTCCTGAATGCCACTTACTTCTCAGACCCTCGTGCAGTGGCCTCAAGGCAAATGGGGCTCTGGAGTTTCTGCACTTGCATTGTAACTAGCAGACCTCCCTAACCCACTTCTGCGGTACAGCCAGTGAACACAGCACCTCCCCCCCCCACGAGGGCAAACATAGCCAGGATGGCAGCAATTTTGAGGCCGGCTGGTTGGTGGTAGACAGCTGCCCGTATACTGTTCTTTTGGTGGTTCTGTGTGCTTTAGATATTTCACAATGCAAACTTGGGAGAGAAAGAAACCATGCAAACACTAGCATATAACTAGACATCTTCTTTTTTGGCTGCACCGTGTGGCATGGGGGACCCTAGTTCCCCCACCAGGGATAGAACCTGTGCCCCCTGCAGTGGACCTCCAGGGAATTGCTCACTAGGGCATTTTATGCATCTCTGAGCTGTACTGTCCTTTACCAGTTTATCCTCATGAGCATGGACTGGGATTACACTGGATTGTGCATGGACTGGGGTTCCACTGACCTTTTTCTTTTTTTGCTTATTTCATTTGTATTTTGACCAAAGTCATATCTGATTAAGTCAAACGTTACTCAAGGCGTTCAAGGGCACACTGCCCTTCTCTGACCCACCCTTCCTGTTCCTGATTCCCACTCCCCAGATGCAGCCACTTCCCAGTCTTCTAGCTGCTGCTGCAGACAATGCATCAGGTGCTGCTTGTGCTTTGCAGCTTGCCAGAGGCCCTATGATCCCCTTCTATGGACGATTAGGGCTCCAGCCCACATCACCATCTGTCTCCACCACACCAGGCAATCTCTTCTCTTCAGAGCCCTGCTATGGAGCCATGCAGTCCCAGCTTGTAGGCCTCAATTGACTTCTAGGCCGGCACAGTCCAGGACCTTTCTTTCCCTGTTGTCCTGAGCATCCCTGCTTTAGACCCTCTGCATCCCAGATTGCGTGTCTTTCTCTGTTTTGGTTTATTACCTTGTTTGCACGGAGATCTTCCCCCGTACTTTCCTGACTTAGACTGTCAAAAAAAAACTGCCTGTATTCTGTTCTTGAAATTGGTTGGTAGTTTACCTGGGGGTAGAAGTCAAGGTTGAAAAGCATTTTCTTTTTGGACTGTTCAAAGTATCCCTCCAAGCTTTCAGTAGTATTGTGGGTGAGAAGTTCAGCCACCGTTCTGATTTCTGCACTGTTGTCTGTCACCTGTAATTTTTCCCGTTGAAGCTTTTAGGATAGTCCCTTCTCCTCATGTACAATTTTATAATGATATGCCTTGGGGATCCTTTTGCCTTCATGGTGCTGGGCCACCTGTGGGCTTTGTCAGTACAGAAACTTAAGTCTTAAGGTTTTGAGCTCGTATTGTTCCTTTGGTAATTCCTGTCCCTTAATTTTCTTTGTGCTTGCTTTCAAGAATTCTTGTAATTGGATATTGAACCTCATGGGTTGTCTTAATTTCGTTATCTTTTATCTTTCCTATTTCTCATCACTACACCTTTTATGTTTATTAATACTATTTAGGTATATTTAAAAATTTTATTTATTTGGCTGCATTGTGTATTTAGTTGTGGCATGACAGATCTTTCTCTACTTGCGGCATGTGGACTCCAGAGCATGAGGACTCAGCACTGTGGTGCACAGCATACATGTGAGATCTTAGTTCCTAGACCAGAGATCGAACCCAAATCCTCTGCATTGGAAGGCAGATTCTTAGCCACTGGGCCACCAGGGAAGTCCCATCACTATACCTTTTAATTCTGTTCTCTGAGAGATCTTTTTGACTTATCTCTGCCCACCCCTTTTTAATTTTTCTTAAAAATTTACTTTGGTAAGTTTTTTTTTTAACAGTTTTGGTTTGTTTTACATGTTCTTATTTAAAATAGCCCTTTGTTCTCGTTTCTTGATACAGTATATTCTCAAATTTTTCTGAAATGTTTATCGTGTTTCTTGGTATTCCCATGTCCCTTACATTTTTTCTGTTTGCTTGCGTTGATCTCTGTCTTCCACTTTATTTAAAAAAAAAATTTTTTGTGGACCATTTTTAAAGTCTTTATGGAATTTGTTAGAGTATTGCTTCTGTTTTGTATTTTGTTTGTTGACCTTGAGGCATGTGGGATCTTAGCCCCCTGACCAGAGATCGAACCTGCATCCTGTGCATTGGAAGGCAAAATCTTAATCACTGGACCACCAGGGAAGTCCCTATGTCTTCTTTTTTTTTTTTTTTTTTATGTCTTCTACTTTAGAGCTCTGTCTCAAATTGCTGCCAGTTCTTGGCTGTCAGTTCCTATTCCTGAGGAGGCACTGAGAGATGGATTAGGTATTTGGTGTGTGTGAGAAGAGCTTGTCAACAGTGGCTTTCCCCACAGGGTGGCTGGGTAGGGAGTTGGAATGTTCTGTGATGCTCGCCTTCAGCACGGGGAACTGGAGGTGTCTCAGCTGCTGGAAAGAACTTCAAGGACTTGGGGGAGGGGCTCGGCTCTCGCTTGGATGCTGTCAGGAGGCAGGGGTGACTCTGATTCTGTGTCTTAATAAATCTTCTCAAGAAGACGGGGCGGAGGTGGGTAGAAGGAAGCTAGAGTGGTCATTAGCAAGGAGGGAAATGCCTGGCATGCTAGCCAGGCCAGCAGGAGGTTTGGTCATTTTTGTGGCTTGGACAAAGTTCTTGTTCTGGTCCGTGCTCAGACGTGCTGATGAGGTGATATTGTTTTTATCTTCAGCCGCCATGGCCAGAGAGTGGCTTTGTGTGATGCTGATGCTCTGTGACGTCCCTTATGTCTGACAGGTCCACGCCGAGACACAGATGGCGGTGGCTGCTGTGCCTGCTCATCAGGACTAGTCTCTGATTTATCCTTTCCAAAGAGTCAATTTCTCGTGATCTGCCTGTTATGTGGGCTTGAGGGCGGTGGGTCTTCTCATGTCAGCGTTTCCTAGAGCCTGGATAGAAATTTTATAATTGTGGGCAAACATACATGGGATTTACCGTTTGGACCTTCACATGGTTGGGCAGCCACCCCCACCAGCCATTCCCCCAACGTTTTCCATCTTCGCTAATAGAAACTCTGTCCCTGTTAGACATTTTAACTCCCCATTCGCCCTGCCCTAGCCCGGGGCCCCCACCATCTGATTTTCTGTCTCTATGAACTTGACTGCTCTAGGCACCTCATATAAGTAGAATCTTATACTATTTGTCCCATTTTGTTTGTTTGTTTTGTTTTGTTTTTTTACAGAAGGCTTATTTCACTGAGTATTCCTCAGGGTTCACCCATGTTGAAACATGTATGAGAATTTCCTCCCTTTTACTGCTGAATAATATTCCACTCTATATAGACACCACCCTTTGCTTATTCACCCATCAGCTGCTGGACACTTGGGGTGCTTCCACCTTTGGGCTATTACGAGCAGCGCTGCAAGGACATCCGTGCATAAGTCTCAGTGCTCATGAGTGTACACCACCTTCCTCTCGGAAGGGGTCCATGCTTCCGATCTGGCTGGACCGGGTGTCAAGGCTGGTGACCCTCTGCAGTGGCCCCCAAGGCAGTGAAAATCAGCCCCAGAAACCTCTGTGCCTGCTACACAGCCCACCCGTGTCTCAAGTGCAGCCCTAACCCCCTCTACCTGATGCTGCACCCTGCAGGTTGCTGAGATCCGGGTTGAGATGGAGTTGCGAGATGAGATTCTGCCCAGAGCCCAGAATATCCAGAGCCGCCTGGACCGCCAGACCATCGAGACAGAGGAGGTACGGGGTAGCCTGGCCCCAGGGTGGGGACAGGGACCTGGACACATGGAGCTGGATGGCCGTGACCTCCCCTTCTCCTTCCTTCTGACTCGACCTCCCTGTTCTTCGCCTGTCCCCCATTTCTTCCTGCCCGGGTACCATCCCCTCCCAAGGTGAACAAGACACTGAAGGCCACACTGCAGGCCCTGCTGGAGGTGGTGGCATCAGAAGATGGAGATATGCTCGACTCCTTCCAGGCCAGTCCATCCACTGAGTCCCTCAAGTCCACCAGCTCGGACCCAGGGGCTCGACAGGCTGGCCGGCGGCGGGGCCAACAGCAGGAGACTGAGACCTTCTACATCACGGTGGGGAGGTGGTGCTGGACCGGGAGGGCAGGTGGGCAGCAGGGGCCAGGGAGGGCTGGGGCCAGGACTAAAGCCTTGGGCTCTTCCGGGGGCTTGGCAGAAACTCCAGGAGTACCTGAGTGGACGGAGTATCCTTGCCAAGCTGCAGGCCAAGCATGAGAAACTGCAGGACGCCATCCAGAGAGGTGGGCCCCCCTGCCTCGCCACCCCCAGGGCCGGGAGCAGCCCAGCCACGGTGTGGCTCTCCTCCTGCGGCTTCTTCCTGGCCAGAGAGTGTGCTGGGCACGCAGGAAGGAAGCCAGCCAGGGTCCCGGCCCCTATCCTGCCCTTTGTCCTGCGGCCGCCCTCACCTGTAGGCTGCCCCGTTCCTCTGCCATGCGCCGAGAAACCTCCCGGCCCAAGAGGCACACCAACCCTTTCTCCTTGCCAGGTGACAAGGAAGACCGGGAGGTGACTTGGTGAGTCCTTCGAGAGGGACCAGTTTGTCCTGAGGACCCGTGGTATCCCCACCTCCCTTGTTCCTCGGTGTCCTTAGTTTTCTACTTATTTTGCCCAGAGGGTTCTGGAATAACTTGCGAGCCCCAATGTCCAGTTGGGCTGGGCTGGGGGGGTCTGAGCAGCCTAGTGTCCAGGTCTGCTCCCCTCAGAGGCAGCTCCTGTTCACTGCGACAGGACCCAGTACACACAGAGAAAACTCCAGAAGAGCCGCGCCCCCCGCCCCAGCTCCCAGTATAACCAGAAACTCTTCGGGGGAGACATGGAGAAGTTTATCCAGGTACTTGCCTTTCCCTTCAACCGAGTGCAGGCCCCTCCCTGCTCCAGCCGTGCCTCCAGCCCTGGGGCCCCTGTGGGCCCGAACGAGTTACCAAGAGCTGAGGACTTACCAGGAGCACGGGTACCCGCAAGCCCCTCTTCTGGGATGCTTGCTAGGGAGGGAAGTCAGGAAAGCACCAGAGATCAGAAAAGAACACTATTGTTTGCAGTGATGTGATTTAGTCTCTCACCGTTCAGAAGAGTCAGCAGGTTATTGAAGTGAACAAACCCAAGGTTCATGATGTTGCTTGATTCGAGGTCAGCAGAGAGAGGTGGGTGGTATTTCCACTCTGTAGCAGGAAACAGATAAAATGTCAGGCATGGCACCAGGGATCAGAAACCCGCCCCCCCAACCAGGCATACATCTCCCTGGCCTTGTTGGTGACTGCGGAATGCATTAAGACAAAATGAAAATGAGCGAGTGACAAGGTGGGCTGTGTCATACCCACTGTGGAGGGCACTCTCTTTGTCTTTGTCTGCAGAGTTCAGGCCAGCCCGTGCCCCTGGTGGTGGAGAGCTGTGTCCGCTTCATTAACCTCAATGGTGAGTGAGATCTGGACCCTCCTGCCCCTGGCCTGCCCCACCCCACCAAGATTGGAGGGGCGGGGGTGGGAAGGAGGCTTGGTGCACACCAGTTTTCTGTCCTCCCACAGGCCTGCAGCATGAGGGCATCTTCCGGGTGTCAGGTGCCCAGCCCCGGATCTCGGAGATCCGTGATGCTTTTGAGAGAGGTGGGGATGGGCGAGGTTGGGCAGGGGGTGGGGGGGCTGGGAGAGCTGATGTCATGAGCCTTGCTCCTTGCTCCCTCCCAGGAGAGGACCCGCTGGTGGAGGGCTGCACCGCCCATGACCTGGACTCGGTGGCAGGTGTGCTAAAACTTTACTTCCGGAGCTTGCAGCCCCCCATATTCCCACCAGACCTGTTTGGAGAGCTGCTGGCTTCTGCGGGTGAGCCAGGGGCCTGGGGGTAGGGTGGGGGTGGGGGGCTCCTTACTCCCTAGTGGCCACCTTGCCCGGGCTCATGGCTTCTCCCTGGGGTGATGGCCTTGTTTGCAGAGCTGGAGGCTGTGGCCGAGCGGGTGGAGCACGTAGCTGGCCTCCTGTCCCGGCTGCCCGGACCCGTGCTGGTGGTCTTGCGGTACCTCTTCACCTTCCTCAACCAGTGAGTGCTTCTGGGGGGCAGGGGGGAGCTCAGGGGCAGCCCAGTTGGGGGAGTGGGGATGCCGAGCCAGGAGCTCCGTGCCTGTGACCTGCCTGTATCCTCAGCCTGGCCCAGTACAGCGACGAGAACATGATGGACCCCTACAACCTGGCCGTGTGCTTTGGGCCGACGCTGCTGCCCGTCCCTGCTGGGCAGGACCCGGTGGCTTTGCAGGGCCGTGTCAACCAGCTGGTGCAGACCCTCATCATCCAGCCTGTACGGGTCTTCCCGGCCCCAGCCCAGCTGCCTGGCCCCATCTATGAGAAGTGCATGGCCCCACCTTCTGCCAGCTGCTTGGGGTAGGCTCTTGGCGCCGCCAGGAGAGAGAGGCTGGCCGCAGGGGGCACCCTGAGGACGCTCAGCCACCTCGCTCTTCTCTGGACTACAGGGATGCCCAGTTGGAGGGCCCGACGGGGGACAACGAGTTGGAGCTGGAGCCAGGGACCTCAGCCCAGGAGGAGGGTGAGGGTGGGGAAGGACAGCCCCACCAGGTCCCTGGCCAGGGCGTCTACGCCACCCCCACCCCACCTCACTTGCATCTCCTCTCCTCCCAGACCTGGAGGGTGTCGTGGAGGCCGTGGCTTGCTTTGCCTACACGGGCCGCACGGCCCAGGAGCTGACCTTCCAGCGTGGGGACGTCTTGCGGCTACACGAGCGGGCCTCAGGCGACTGGTGGCGGGGCGAGCACGCGGGGGCACGGGGGCTCATCCCCCACAAGTATATCACTCTACCTGCGGGGTGAGTTTGGAGGCTCTAGAAGGAGAGCCTCCTTCTAGCTCCCCCTCCACCCCCGGGTTTCCAATCCTTCCCATACACAGAGTCCCAGGTCCTGCGGTCCCAGGCTGTGCCTTGCTGACTGCTGGCCTGCACCATGCCTTCTGCCCTGCAGACCCCAAACCCAGAGTGAGCATTCCAAATGTCTTGTCTTTCCATCCCCAGAGCAGAGAAGCTCGCGGTGGGCCAGGGGCTGCTGCCCGGTGGGGACCTGCTGAGCAGCTCAGAGGGGCTCCCTGTGGTGGAGCTTGTCCAGAGGTGAGCAGGAGTGGGGAAGACCCCTTCTGGGCCTTGCTCGCCCAACCCAGGCTGGAGGCAGAGTGGCCAGGGACCAGCCTTGCTGTTTCTTTCCCTTTCCTGTGCCCCAGGCTGGGAGAAGCCCCTGCCTGGGAGCATGGGGCCTCCCCAGGGCCCCCTCTAGGCTCCCTGTCTGTGCCCTGCAGGCCAGAGCCATGCACCCCACCCGAGATCCCTCTTGGCATCCCCGGGGGTCACTCCGGGCACCGACGGCCCTGCATGGTCCCAGCATCCCCGGAACGACACGTGGAGGTGGATAAGGTGAGCGCTGGGAGTGGTCACGTGGCAAGAGGGGTGCACCTGCCCAGGTGTGGGTTCTCTGCTTCCCCTTATGAGCCACTCTTCCCGCCTGAGGTTCAAGTCTGACATTCCTGATCGCAGGCACACTGGCTGAGCCCAGCCTAGAGAGGGGCAGGCCGGTAAGGGAGTGAGCTTGGTGGGGAGGGACCGGCCTGGAGGCAAGGTAGTGGGAGACCTGGGGGAGGGCGGTCACACATTTATGCCTCATGTTTGGTTCCTGAGTGGGAAACAGCGCACGGGACAGGCTTTAAGGCTGGCATCTAGAGCCAGGCTAGGTGACAGGTGGTAACATGGCAGGCGCTTTGTGAGCCAAAGAAGATGAAAGGGGCAGATGGAAAAGCAGCTGAGTGAGGTGGTGAACTGGGGAGCCTGGCGGGGTCATGGTTCTTACAGGGGGGCAGAGAGCGGGTGCCAGATGGGGCCCTGGCGTGGAGTGCAGCCTGGGGAGACACCCAGCTGCCTTCTGTGCCCACTGGCCCCAGCACACCCCTCCATGGGCTCCTGGTGGGCACTGCCAGAAGCCGTGGGGGACAATGTGAACCTGGGGACAGAGAGTAAGAGAGCCCGCCGTGACCCAGGTGTGGCCTGGTGACCGGGTCTGGGCACCAGGGACAGAGGGGTGATTGGGGACACACATGTGAGGTGGCCGGGGGAGTATGGGCCAGGGGTGAGGGGCAGGGCATCCATGAGACCCCAGGGCAGGTGGCCAGTAGGCTGGGCCAGGCGGGCTGTTGGGGAGCCCTGGCCTGGGAGGTCGGGGCCTGCTGGGGGCCCCCCAAGCCAGGGGGTGGTGGCTGTGATCTCTGCCAGGGAGAGAGTGGGGAGAGGATGGGTACCCAGGGCCCAGCCCGAGGGGCTCCCATTTGAAGGCTGAGCTAATCACCGCAGTCCACAGAGGCAGTGGCTGAGGACTTTGTTTCAGGGGGCAGAGGAGTTCAGAGGGTCAGAGGGCCTGACTCCTGAGTCAGGTCACTGTTTTGGGGGCAGGGGACCGGCTGGGCAGGTGGGGCCCACTTGTGCCAACATCCTGCCTTTCTCTCCTCTCCGCCAGGCTGTGGCACAGACCATGGACTCTGTGTTTAAGGAGCTCTTGGGGAAGACCGCCCTCCGTCAGGGCCTTGGACCGGGCACCAACAACTCCCCAAGCCCCGGGCCTCGCAGCCCGAAGCCTCCAGGCTGTGGGCGCCTGGGCAAGAACAAAGGCTTCTCGCGGGGCCCTGGTGCCCCGGCCTCACCCTCGACCTCCCATCCCCAGGGCCTGGACTCACTCTTCAAGTCACACTGAAGGCCCACCTCATCCTCTGCAGGCCCTGCCCCAGCCCAGGGCAAGACTGGCCGGGTGCCCCCAACCCTTTGCTTCTCCCTGGCCCTGTCCAGCATACCTGCTCGTGACCCTCTGCAGAGAGGAGGAAGTGGCCTCTCCAGCTCCCCGCTGCCTTCCCCGCTCTGGTTTGGGCCCCTCTGGGAGGCCGCCGCGGAGGGAGGCAGGGGGCAGGTCCCTCCTGGCCCTGGGTGTGAGGGCTCGTGGCTGGTTGTCACCCTTGACAGCCAGCAGGTGGCGGGTGCCTTTGCTCAGCTGAGGGTGCCAGCCTGGTGGGGGTTGACAGGCATTGGCAACCATTCATAAAATCCTGTGCATGGACTCCCAGATGCAAGCCAGTTCTCTGTCTGGCTGGGGGGGTGGTGGTTGGAAGGTGGGTACAGGGCCAGCCTCTTGGCACCCTCAGCACTTGAGGCCAGGGTGCCCAGCTTCTGCAGCTACTTGGCACAGGGCTTTGTGGTTTGGGGACCTGTACCTTGGAAGTCCCGTCTCCTATGTGGTAGGTTACAGAACCTTGCACGCGTCTGTGGGTGTGGGAGAGGCCTGAAAATCTCTCTGCACTTCCCCCACATTTAATGCAATTAAACATGCATGAATTTTTTTAAATACCATCCTTGTAGAGAAGGGGAACAAAAAGAAGCAAATATAGAAAAATATGGGAAATCTATTGAAAATGTGTTCATTTCTCCAGTACCCCAGTATTCAAAGAGACTCACCAGGTGGAAAATGAGCCAGAATTTTTATGAGGGCAAAGTCAGAGGGAGGGCCAAGGGGGACAAGACAGTGGGGGCAAGGATGGTCCCTGGCCCAACCTCCTTTTTCCGCCCCCTGGGCCCTCGGGACCTCTACTGGCCAGCCACATGTCTCGGCCAGGCTCCTGCGGAGCCAGTTTGTAGGTGGTCAGCTGAGTTCCGTGGAGCCTCTAGAAGGAGAGCAGCTCCATGCCCCGCCCCCCGCCCCCACTGCTGCCCCGATTTCTCAGGAGGGGTTGTCCTTGGCCAGGAAAGAGCTGGCTGTGGCGCATGACTCTTCTTGGGGCCCCGGGCTGGGCGGGGCACGCCTCCAGGTGCAACAGAGCAGGCTTCGCAGCTCGGAAGAGACGCTGCTGCTGAAGGAGGCGTAGATCCAGGGGTTGGTACAGCTGTTGAGGCTGGCCAGCAGCATGAGCAACACGAAGGGCGGCCCTGTGTGGGGCGGGAATCAGGGCTGGGGCTGAGGGGCCCTCGAGGTCAGTGCACCTAGGCTCGGAGGCCGAGCTGGCTGGGTTGGGGGGGTGGAGAGGGGTGAAGGTGCATGTGCACCAAGATTGGGCGGCCCCCTGCAGCCCCAGCCACCGCCACGCACCTTCCCGTGGTGCCTCCGGGTCCCACGCGGCCCACAGCTGCACAAGGAAGAAGGGCGCCCAGCACAGCACGTACACTATAACGATCACCAGAGTCATCCTCACAGTCTTGGCCACGGCCGCCGACACCCGGGCTCCCTCTGCAGGGCCGCCCGGCCGGCACTCTCGATGGGGCCCGCCGGCCCTTGGCGCCGGCCCCGGCCCCAGGCTGGCATGAATCTCCCGGAAGATGAGCACCTGACAGGCAGCGATGCCCAGGGCAGGCGCCACAAACACCATCAGGGCGATCCAGGTGACATAGGCGCGGAGGCCCCAGGGCTCGGCAAAGTGGGCCCAGCAGTCGAGGACCCCGCTGCCATCCACGTCACGCTGGGCAAAGATGAAGAGCTGGGGCAGGCTGAGGAGCAGCGAGAAGGCCCAGGCCAGCAGCACTGGCCGGTTCCAGTGAGTGCCACCCCCGTGGCGGTGTGCCAACATGGGGCGGCAGATGGCACGGTGGCGGTCCAGCGTCATGGCCAGGATCATGTAGGAGGAGGCATACATGCCCACCATCTGCAGGTACTTGACTGCCCGGCACAGGGCATCAGGCCCACGGAAGCGGTCGGTGGCATCCCAGGCCAGCTGGGGCAGCACTTGGAACAGAGCTACGGCCAGGTCGGCCAGGCACAGGTGGCCGATGAAGACGTGCATGGGTGCCCAGCGGCCCCGCCGGCCCCGCCGCACCAGGGCCCCCAAAACCAGGCCGTTGCTCAGGGCCACGGCCACAAAGACGGTGGAGAGCAGTGCCAGCTCTGCCTGGGCTAGCAGCGGGTCCCGGGCAGTCCACAGCTCCCCTTCGCTGCCATTGCCTGCTGCGGTAGATTGAGAGAGGTGCCGGGGCACAGCTGGGCAGAAGTGGGGACAGAGGGCCAAGTCAGTGAGTCTATTCTGCCCGGGCACTGGGCCGCTGTCACCCTGGGCCCTCTGTTTCCCTCCAGCCTCCTCTTTCCTGGCTCCTGGCCTTCCAGCACAACACACATCGTCCAACCCGCCCGTCTCAAACCGCATGTGGTGGGGAGGAAAGGGCAGCCTCAGGCCCCGGTGAACCAGAGGGCTGGCTCTTTCCAGTGAGGGAGGCGGGCTGAATGGGGGGCGCCCAGGGACAGGAAGCTTACCTGAGGTGGTGGATGCCAAGAACATAGCGGGGCAGGCAGGAGTCCTGAGCGCCTGGGGGAGACAAGGTTGTGAGCTCAGCCTCCCACCCAAGGGGCCAGCCATGCTGCCCAGAGTCTCTGGATAGGGGTCCTTAGAGCCTTGGCCAGGGTGGTGGGGTGGGGGTCTCGCCTGTGCGTGCGACTCTGTGTGTGTGTCTGTGAGACTGTGTGTGTGACTCATGTGTGTCTGTGTGTGAGACAGACTGTGTGTGTGTGTGACTGTGTGTGTGTGTGTGTGACTCTGTGTATGTGTGTGTGTGTTCATTCCCATGGCCGGGCCCTGGGGGGTATGTCTTAGCTTAATCGACGTTGGTGAAGTCTGGCCACTGAGGCAGACACGGACCTTGGCGCCCAGGACCGGACAGGGGAAGATGGTGCCAGGGGTCGTCAGACAGATGGACGAACCCAGCCTAAGACCCACCCATGAGAAGTGAGGCAGACACACAGACGCCCCCACCCCCCACCCTGACAGAGGCCCAGAGAGGGAACCGTTGGAGGGCTGGGGTCAGGGTGCGAGGGCTGCTATGTCCCCCTTACCTGGCTGGACTCCCGGGCTCCTGGGCAGCTGGGCGGCAGCAGGCGTAAAGGTGGCCCCAGAGCTCAGATCGGCTTTCCATGGGCAGCCCCGCCCCAGCCAGTCCTCTGGGAGTGACCAGCTCAGGAGGGGACTTCCTCCCCGCCTCCACGAGCCTCCCTGCCTCTGGTACCGGGAAGTAGGCTCCTGGCCTTCTCTGCTTCCCTTCCCAGCCTGCCCGAGCCATCCCAGGTCCGTCCCCGGGGCCCCAGGCTGCCCCTGAGAAGACCCGAGCCCTCCTGAGCTGGGCCTGGCTACCCCCTAACGCTCCCCACACATACCACCTTATGACAATGTCGGGTCTGGGGAGCTCTGGGCCATCCCCGAGTTCACAGGGTCTTATTTTCAAAGTGGGGCAGCTGTGAGCAGAGATGCACTGGCTCAGCACCACACAGCTTTCTCCTGGCAAAGCCTGACTCCCCTTCACCGGGACAGGCTCCTCTGGCCCCTCTCTGGGCCTGGGCGAAGCGCCCGAGGCCCCGACTAGGCAGAGGGAGGGCTTGTCCCCAGCCAGTCAAGGCCCCACCCGTCCTCAATTAGGCCTCCCGGAGATGAGGGCCGGAGATGAGGTCCTGCCAGCTCCCTCCCCTGAGGTTCTGTGGGAGCCTGGACACCCCACCCCCCCTCACAGTTACCTGTCCGTCTCTGTACCCCACATCCTGTCTCCCCCTCCTTGTGCTTCCTCAGCCTCCAGGACCCCCTCCCCTCCAGTCTATCGTTTCCCCGCCTCGCCAACCCTCTCTTGCCACCGGCCCAGCCCAGCCCCAGGCCATGCCCCGTGCACTGCACAGAGCCTGGCTCCAGGCTGACGTTGGCCCTGTCTTCCTGTTTGTCCGTCTTCCCTGTTGATCTGCGAGGTTAGAGACCAAAACGGCCTCTCCCAGAACAGACCCGGGTACAGCCCAGGTCAGGCCTCCTCCTCCTAGCCGGACTCTGGCAGCACCAGTAGGGGGACATTAGGACAGGGGTCTATGCGACCTTATGCACCACACATAGCACACAGCATGCACACGTACACATCACACATAGCACACACCATATGCCACACACACCACACATCCACACACCACACACACCCCTTCACACCCACACACACCACACACACCCCCACACACCCACACACACCACACACACCACACAGTGTAAACAGTACACAGCACACATCCACACAGCACGCACACACACACACCACACACACACACACACCACACAAACCACACCCACACACATCCACACCACATACCCACACCACGCACCCACACCATACACCCACACACAGCACACACTCACACACCACACAAACCACACACCCACACCACACACCCACACACAGCATACCATACTTGCATCATGTTCAGTATTCATACAGCACACAGTACACACACACACTGCTTGTACACATGCTCTGCCTCACACCCCTGCAGTACACATGGGTATTTATAATGGTTTTTCCTATTTGGAAGTCAGTTATAGAATACCAGCGCCACACGTCTGAATACATCAGCCACACCTCCTGACAACAAGAGCGTCCTCACTTTCTGCCTGTAACCACATGAGTGTTATTAACCCAGAAGCATAGAAACAACTTTTCCAGCTGCCATCTAGATCAAATAAAAAGGTAGAAAGCAGAGTTTCCAGGTAAGTTTATAGAACAGATTTTTCAAAGGAAAACCGTAAGCCACTGGGAAAAATTCACATCACATCACACTGACTCAATGGACATGAGTTTGAGCAAACCCCAGGAGAGAGTGGAGGGTAGAGGAGCCTGGCATGTTGCAGTCCTCAGGGTCACAAAGTTGGACACGACTTAGTGACTAAAACACCACCACTACCCAGTATGTCTTTCTTCTTGCCTTGTGTTCCCATGTGCCTCACAGGACCTCAGTCCCCAGGACTCCCCCATCGGCCTGGGAACCTGAGATACCTGCTTTGCCACTCCCCCACTGTGTGACTCTGGAAGGCTGTGACCAGCTCTCTGTGACTCAGCTTGCCCCTCTGTAAAATGGGAATCCAGTGACTGAAAGTTGAGCCCTGGCTCTAGGATAGGCAGAGACCTGAGCTGGCTGGTGATGAAGTGCCAACCCCATCACCTCCTTATGGGGTTCTCTGCCCAGACCCAAATGGGGCCCGGCAGGGCTGGATTCCAGCAGCGAGCTGGCACAGGGCCGGGGACCATCTTTGCTCCCCGTGTTCCTTGTTTCCTGTTGTCGAGAGTCCAGGGAAAGTCACAGGGAAGGCCCCTCCCTGCGGCTTTCTCTGGGTTCCAAGAAGCAAAGGGAGGGATTTGTGTCTACACCAAAGCCAGGGTGTAAAGGGAAGCAAGTGCTGGGGACCTCTGGAAGGGACAGAGAGACCCCAAGGCCAGTGGCTGTGCCTGGAGAGAGACTCTGGCTTCCCCCGGCCCCTGAGAACACCCCCCGCCACAGAACCCCGGTGCACGTGCAGGTGCTGTGCCCCTTGAGAGCCTGGGCCGAGTCCTGCTGCCTGCAGCAGAGACCTGTGAGAGAGAGAGACGCCCCAGGAGGCCCCTGCCCCAGCCACCAAGAAAGACTTAGCCATGGAGCTATGCTGATTAGCCTCAGGTGGCCTCAGGCATGGGGCAGAGCTGAGTAGACACCCTCCCCACTCCCTCAAGCCCCTTCCCCAGCACAGCCCCCTCTGCCCTGCCCAGGACTGCATTTGCAGATAGGTTCTATGTGTGGCCAAGGAGTGTGCCCTGAGCTCCCCTGGCCCAGTGTCTGAGCAGAAGGCTAAAGAAGGCCGTCCCCCAGGTACTGGGTGCCAGGGTGGAGGTCGGGGGAGCAGGACCCAGATCCTCCCTGGGGAGTGCAGTCCTGTGCCAAGTGGTGTGCAGGCAGGCAACAGGTGATGGTGGTTGTTTTTCAGTCCTTCACTCGTGTTCGACTCTTTGTGACCCCATGGACTGCAGCACGCCAGGCCTCCCTGTCCATCACCAATTCCCGGAGCCTACTCAAACTCATGTCCATCGAGTCAGTGATGCCATCCAACCATCCAACCATTTCATCTTCTGTCCTCCCCGTCTCCTCCTGCCTTCAATCTTTCCCAGCATCAGGCTCTTTTCCGATGAGTTGACTCTTTGCATCAGGTGGCCAAAGTATTGGAGCTTCAGTATCAGTCCTTCCAATGAATATTCAGAACTGATTTCCTTTAGGATTGACTGATTGGATCGCCTTGCAATCCAGGGGACTAGCAAGAGTCTTCCCCAACACCACAGTTCAGAAGCATCCATTCTTCGGTGCTCAGCTTTTTTTATGGTCCAACTCTCACTTCCATATGTGACAATTGGAAAAACCATAGCTTTGGCTAGATGCACCTTTGCTGGTAAAGTGATGTCTCTGCTTTTTAATATGCTGTCTAGGTTGGTCATAGCTTTTCTTCCAAGGTGCAAGCGTCTTTTCATTTCATGGCTGCAGTCACCATCTGCAGTGATTTTGGAGCCCAGCAGGAATGGAGACAAAAGGCATTTCTCAGGCCTTTGGGAAGACCCTGGAAGGCTATTTTAGGCATGAGCAAGAAAGAGGAGCCAGCCCAGGACACAAGGAAAGAGTGACAAAAAGCCTGGAGAAAAACCAGGGGAGCAGAGTTTCCCAAGGTTGGGAGGGGAGACAGGTACTGTGAGGGAAGGAAAGACAGGAGCCAAGCCGAGGGGAGGCCATACCTCGAGTCAACTGGAAAAAATGTACACCTGAAAAGTGAAGTATGTTTTATTCAGCAGACTTTCGGAGGACTGCATCCCGGGGGACCAGCCTCTCGGAAAGCTCTGAGGGACAGTCCCCAACAGGTAAGGGAGGAGCCAGGATGTATGGGAGTTTTTGCAATTAAAATCAGGTCATGGGAACATCCAAAGATTAGCATTGGCTAAAGAAAGCTAGACAACTCAAGTGACTGCATCAAGTACTTTTCTGTGTGTGGAAGATGCAGGGGTGCAGGTGACATTCTTTGTCCACACCAGACATGGAGAGAGGGCCCATAACTGGGCATCCCTCCAGAGGCAGGCGTTGCAACCCGCAGCTCCTGCCTGCCATGGGAGGAATGCGTGATGTCCCAGCGAGTGAACTGATATGACAGGGACAAAGCAGGGCCTGGAGGCAGGCTGCGGACACAGATGCCCTGAATCCAAACATGCGCATGTGCTTTTGGGCAAGTGTGTGCTGGGACAATGGAAAGACAGGGTGACCACTCGCCTGAGGTCTGAATGAAAGTGAACAGGGATTTTGAAAGTGAGACAAGCCCTGTACTTGGGGGAGGCCGGGCAATGGAATTTGATGGCTTAGGAGCCCTGTAGGCTCTGAGCTCTCTCCGGGTCCTGGATGAATTTTCAAACATTAAGTCATGAAGGCTTCCCTGGTGGCTCAGGGGTACAGAATCCACCTGCCCATGAAGGAGACATGTGTTCCATCCCTGATCTGGGAAGATCCCACATGCCTCAGAGCACTCAAGACTGTGCACCACAGCTAGTGATCCCATGTTCTAGAACCCATGCTCTGCAACAAGAGAAGCCACCACGATGAGAAGCCTGTACACCCCAACTAGAGAAAAGCCCGTGCAGCAATGAAGACCCAGCACAGCCATAAATACATAAATAAATGCATAGTTTTTAAAAATTCATTAAATAATCATTTCAGTCTCACCTCTGCTGGTGGGATCTTAGTTCCCTGACTAGGGATTGAACCTTCACCCTCGACACTGAAAGCACCGAGTCCTACCCAATTGATGGCCAGGGAATTCCCCAGGAATGACTCTGTAAAATCAGCTCTATTTAAAGCAATTAGAGAAGGAAGAAATGAAGAACCCCAGAGTTAGCAGAAGGAAAGAAATCTTAAAAATTAAGGCAGAAATAAATGCAATAGAAACTAAAGAGACCATAGCAAAAATTAACAAAGCTAAAAGCTGGTTTTTTGAAAAAATAAACAAAATTGACAAACCATTAGCAAGACTCATTAAGAAACAAAGAGAGAAGAACCAAATTAACAAAATTAGAAATGAAAATGGAGAGATCACAACAGACAACACTGAAATACAAAGGATCATAAGAGACTACTACCAGCAGCTCTATGCCAATAAAATGGACAACTTGGATGAAATGGACAAATTCTTGGAAAAGTATAACTTTCCAAAACTGAACCAGGAAGAAATAGAAGATCTTAACAGACCCATCACAGGCAAGGAAATCGAAACTGTAATCAAAAATCTTCCAGCAAACAAAAGCCCAGGACCAGATGGCTTCACAGCTGAATTCTACCAAAAATTTAGAGAAGAGCTAACACCTACCTTACTCAAACTCTTCCAGAAAATTGCAGAAGAAGGTAAACTTCCAAACTCATTCTATGAGGCCACCATCACCCTAATTCCAAAACCTGACAAAGATGCCACAAAAAAAGAAAACTACAGGCCAATATCACTGATGAACATAGATGCAAAAATCCTTAACAAAATTCTAGCAAACAGAATCCAACAACATATTAAAAAAATCATACACCACGATCAAGTGGGCTTTATCCCAGGAATGCAAGGATTCTTCAATATCCGCAAATCAATCAATGTAATACACCACATTAACAAATTGAAAGATAAAAATCATATGATTATCTCAATAGATGCAGAGAAAGCCTTTGACAAAATTCAACACTCATTTATGATTAAAACTCTCCAAAAAGCAGGAATAGAAGGAACATACCTCAACATAATAAAAGCTATATATGACAAACCCACAGCAAGCATCACCCTCAATGGTGAAAAATTGAAAGCATTTCCCCTGAAATCAGGAACAAGACAAGGGTGCCCACTCTCACCACTACTGTTCAACATAGTGTTGGAAGTTTTGGCCACAGCAATCAGAGCAGAAAAAGAAGTAAAAGGAATCCAGATAGGAAAAGAAGAAGTGAAACTCTCACTGTTTGCAGATGACATGATCCTCTACATAGAAAACCCTAAAGACTCTACGAGAAAATTACTAGAACTAATCAATGAATATAGTAAAGTTGCAGGATATAAAATTAACACACAGAAATCCCTTGCATTCCTATATACTAACAATGAAAAAACAGAAAGAGAAATTAAGGAAACAATACCATTCACCATTGCAACAAAAAGAATAAAATACTTAGGAGTATATCTACCTAAAGAAACAAAAGACCTATACATAGAAAACTATAAAACACTGATGAAAGAAATCAAAGAGGACACAAACAGATGGAGAAACATACCGTGTTCATGGATTGGAAGAATCAATATTGTCAAAATGGCTATTCTACCCAAAGCAATCTATAGATTCAATGCAATCCCTATCAAGCTACCAACGGTATTTTTCACAGAACTAGACCAAAGAATTTCACAATTTGCATGGAAATACAAAAAACCTCGAATAGCCAAAGTAATCTTGAGAAAGAAGAATGGAACTGGAGGAATCAACCTGCCTGACTTCAGACTCTACTACAAAGCCACAGTCATCAAGACAGTGTGGTACTGGCACAAAGACAGAAATATAGATCAATGGAACAGAATAGAAAGCCCAGAGATAAATCCACGAACCTATGGACACCTTATCTTTGACAAAGGAGGCAAGGATATACAATGGAAAAAAGACAACCTCTTTAACAAGTGGTGCTGGGAAAACTGGTCAACCACTTGCAAAAGAATGAAACTAGAACACTTTCTAACACCATACACAAAAATAAACTCAAAATGGATTAAAGATCTAAATGTAAGACCAGAAACTATAAAACTCCTAGAGGAGAACATAGGCAAAACACTCTCCGACATAAATCACAGCAAGATCCTCTATGACCCACCTCCCAGAATATTGGAAATAAAAGCAAAACTAAACAAATGGGATCTAATGAAACTTAAAAGCTTTTGCACTACAAAAGAAACTATAAGTAAGGTGAAAAGACAGCCGTCAGATTGGGAGAAAATAATAGCAAATGAAGAAACAGACAAAGGATTAATCTCAAAAATATACAAGCAACTCCTGCAGCTCAATTCCAGAAAAATAAATGACCCAATCAAAAAGTGGGCCAAAGAACTAAACAGACATTTCTCCAAAGAAGACATACAGATGGCTAACAAACACATGAAAAGGTGCTCAACATCACTCATTATTAGAGAAATGCAAATCAAAACCACAATGAGGTACCATTACACACCAGTCAGGATGGCTGCTATCCAAAAGTCTACAAGCAATAAATGCTGGAGAGGCTGTGGAGAAAAGGGAACCCTCTTACACTGTTGGTGGGAATGCAAACTAGTACAGCCACTATGGAAAACAGTGTGGAGATTCCTTAAAAAACTGGAAATAGAACTGCCATATGACCCAGCAATACCACTTCTGGGCATACACACTGAGGAAACCAGATCTGAAAGAGACACATGCACCCCAATGTTCATCGCAGCACTGTTTATAATAGCCAGGACATGGAAGCAACCTAGATGCCCATCAGCAGATGAATGGATAAGGAAGCTGTGGTACATATACACCATGGAATTTTACTCAGCCGTCAAAAGGAATTCATTTGAACCAGTCCTAATGAGATGGATGAAACTGGAGCCCCTTATACAGAGTGAAGTAAGCCAGAAAGATAAAGAACATTACAGCATACTAACACATATATATGGAATTTAGAAAGATGGTAACGATAACCCTATATGCAAAACAGAAAAAGAGACACAGAAATACAGAACAGACTTTTGAACTCTGTGGGAGAAGGTGAGGGTGGGATGTTTCAAAAGAACAGCATGTATACTATCTATGGTGAAACAGATCACCAGCCCAGGTGGGATGCATGAGACAAGTGCTCCGGCCTGGTGCACTGGGAAGACCCAGAGGAATCGGGTGGAGAGGGAGGTGGGAGGGGGGATCGGGATGGGGAATAAGTGTAAATCTATGGCTGATTCATATCAATGTATGACAAAACCCACTGAAATGTTGTGAAGTAATTAGCCTCCAACTAATAAAAAAATTAAAAAAAAAAAAATGAAAAAAAAAAAACACATAAAGTAAACATTACTGAGAAAAAAAAAAAATCAGCTCTATTGAGGGATGATTAGCATACAGTAAAATTCACGACTTGTTTCACAAGATCTGACACAATACAGTCGTGTAAGTGAAAGTGAAAGTTGCTCATTCGCGTCTGACTCTTTGCAACCCCATGAACTCGTCCATGGAATTCTCCAGGCCAGAATACTGGAGTGGGTAGCCTTTCCCTTCCCCAGGGGATCTTCCCAACCCAGGGATCAAACCCAGGTCTCCCATATTGTGGGCAGATTCTTTACCAGCTGAGCCATAAGGGAAGTCCAATACAGTCATGTAAGCACCGTTACAATTATGATACAGAACTGTTGCATCACTGCAGAAAGCTTCCTCATGACTCTTTGTGGTCTCCTTCCCCTACCCAGAGCCTGGCATTTTCCTATCCCTATAACTGTGTCTTCCCTAGAACTGTCTACACATAGAATCCAAGCATGTGCAATATTCCAAGTCTGGCTTTTCTCACTCAACAAGATGCCTTTGAGTTCATCTCTATGGCTGTTTGTATCAGGACTTTGTTTGTTCTTCTTGCTAAGAAGCATTCTGTTGTCCAGATGGACCCCAGGCAGCTTCTTCCATTAGCAGTGGATGGACAGGTAGGTCGCTTCCGGTTCTGGGCTTTCATGAATGAGGTGACTCTGAGCCCCGGAGTGCCAGCATTTCCAGGCTTTAGCTTCTCTAGCCGGCGCCTTGGCCCTGGGACCGCCAGCCCCTGTGATAAGTAGGTTTCATTCCATAAGAAACCAGCAGGTTGTTTTCCACACGCCTCGGATAGCTTTGTATTCCCACAAGCACAGTTCCATTTGCTCTGCATCTTCACCAGCCCTTGCTATGATTGGTCTGTCATTTTTCTTGAGCCTCTTTCAATTTTCACCATTTCAGTAGTATTTTCTTCAGGTTTTATTTTGCATTTCCTTTTGACTGATGATGGTGAAATCTTTTCATATACTTACTTGCCAGTTGTCTATATTCTTTGGTGAAGAATATACAATATACAATTCTTTGGTCCAATCTCTGGCACTTTTTAAAAGTTTTCTCTCTCATTTTTTTTTCCATTTTGTGTGTATTTTGGTTACAAGTCCTCCAGCAGAAAGGCTTTGCAAATAGTTTCTCCCACCCTGTGGCAAATGGTTTTCTAAGTTTGACAAAGTCTAATTTTATATATTTTTTTCTATTATGGTTTGTGTTTTTTTGTGTCCTCTCCAAAAAGTCTTTGAGTAATTCACTGTTGCAGAGATATTCTCCTATGATTTCTTCTAGGTGTATATTTCTAGCTCCTACAGTTAGCTCTACGATTCATTTCAAGTTAAATCTTGTGCATAGTATGAGGTAAAAGTCTGGGTTCCTTGTTTTCTGTGTGTTTTCTGTGCTAGAAGCAGTGGTTCAGAAGACTGTTCTTTTCGTCTTGAATTATCTTGCACCTTTCCTGAAAATTGATCGTTATGTGTGTAGGTCTTATTTTTTCTGGGCTTACAATTCTGTTCCTTTGATTTCTATGCCTACCCTTATGCCTTATACCAAGGCTGGCTACACTGCCTATTTTTTAGAAAAAAATTATGTATGTCTTTGTTTACTGTGTGGCTGTGCTGGGTTTTGGTTGCTGCTTGGGCTTTTTTCTAGTTGCAGAGAACGGGGGCTACTTTCCAGTTGCTGTGCATAGTCTTCTCATTGTGGTCATTTCTCTAGTTGGGTAGCATGGGCTCTAGGGTGTGAGGGCTTCAGTAGTTGCAGGTCCCGGTCTCTAGACCACAGGCTCAATAGATACGGCAGAAGTGTTTAGATGCTCCTAGACAAGCATGATCCTCTTGGACCAGGGATCGAACGCACGCCTCCTGCACTGGCAGACACTCTACCACTGAGCCACTAGGGAAACCCAAGGCTACGCTATCTTGATTACTCTAGAGTGATAGTAATTTATTTTTTTGGATCGTGCCAAACAGCTTGTGGGGACCTTACTTCCCTGATAAAGGATCGAACCCATGCCCTCTGTGGTGAAAGCTGAGTCCTAACCCATGGACTGCCAGAAAATTCCCTATTGTAAGTCTTCAAATCAGATAGCATAAATCTTGTGAATTTGTTCTTTCTCAAAATCCTTTTGGCTAGTCTAGGTAATTTGCATTTCCATGTAAATTTTAAAATCAGCTTGTCTGTTTCTACCAAAAAATAAAAAAAGCTTGCCAGGATTTTAATTGCTATTACATTGAATCTGTAGATAAATCTGGGGAGAATTGGCATCGTAACAGTAACAAGTCTTTCAACCCAAGAATGTGGTGTTTCTTTCCATTTATTTAAGTTTCTTTAATTTCTCTCAGCAATATTTTGTCGTTTTTGATATACAGGTTTTACACATATGTTAAGTTATCCCTAAGTGTTCACATTTTTGATGCTATTGTAAATGGTAGTTTTAAACTTCAATTTCTGATTGCTGTTAGTTTATAAAAATACTAACAATTTTTGAATATTGACTGTTTATCCTGCAACTTTGCTAAACACTTATTGGTTCTACTGGTTTTTGCAGATTTCTTAGAATTTTTTCTTACATAGGCAATCATATTCTTTCTGAATCAAGACACTCTTACTCTTTTTTTTTTTTCCTGATCCGTATGCCTTTTATTCCTTTTTCGTGCCTTACTGCACTTGCTAGGACCTCCAGTGCAGCAAAGGGTGAAAGTGATAAGAGCAGACAGCCTTGCCTTGTTCCTGATCATAAGGGAAAAGCAATCTGTCACCATTAAATATGACAGTAACTGTGGGTTTTTCATAGACACCCTTTATCAGGCTGAGGCAGTTTTCCTCTATTCCTAGTTTACTGAAAGCTTTTATTGTGAGTGGGTGTGAAATTTTATCAAATGTTTTCTTGCAGCTATTGAGATGATCACTTGATTTTCTTTTTTTAATTGTTGCCTTGTTAATATGGTCAATTACACTGACTGATTTTCAGCTATTGAAGCAAACTGGAACCTTATTTGGTCATGATGTGTTATCTTTTTACATATTGCTGACACGATTTGCTAAATTGTAAAAAAAAAAAAAAAATTGCACTTCACAGCTTGTAAGATCTTAGTTCCCTGACCAGGGATTGAACCTAGGACTTTGACAATGAGAGCATGAGTCCTAACCACTGGAACGCCAGGGAATTCCCTGAGTTGCTAAAATTTTGATTCGTACTTTTACATCACGTGTGTTCATGAGCGATACTGCTCTGTAGTTTGCTGTTCATGTAATGTTTTCAGTTTTTGTGTAAAGATAATGCTTACCTTGTAAACTGAGTTAGGAAGTGTTCCCTCCTCTTCTATTTTCTGAAAGAGTTTGTGTTGAGTTGGTATTATTTCTTCCATAACATTTAGTACAATTTGCCAGGGAACCCATACAAGCTTGGAGTTTTCTTTGTGAGAATGTTTTTTTGCTACAAACTCAACTCCTCTAATGACTATAGGGTTAGTCAGGTTATTTATTTCTTCTTTAATGACATTTGATAGTTTGTATATTTCACAGAATCCCTCCATTTCATCTAATTATTGCCATATGTTTTTTACAACATTCTGTTAATATCCTTTTAATATTTGTAAGATCTGCATTGATGGCCCCTCCTTCATTTTTGATATTGGTAATTTGTATCTTGTCTCCATTTTTCCTGATCAGACTGGCTACAGGTTTATCAATTTCATTAATCTTTTCAAAGATCAGCTTTTGGTTTCATATATTTACTATATTATTTTTCTGTTTTCTAGTCTACTGATTTCTGATCTTTATTATTTTCTCCCTTCTACCTAATTTTTATTTAATTTACTCTCGTTGCTAGAGGGAATGCTGCCCAATTCATCAATTGCCTAATAAAGCCAATTAGATCTTCAAATTCACTTTCTGAATTTTTTTAACAGTATGCACATAGATCAATGAAACAAAATTAAAAACCTAAGACTATATCTACGTGAAATGTTATATATAATTTATATACATACAATTATTATAAAGATAGTATTATAAATCAGTTGGGAAAATATGAATTATTGAATGAAGGATATTAGTACTTTTACATCATGTAAACTGGAAAGTGATTTGGAAAAAAAATTTATTTGGGTCACTACCTCACACTTTATAGCAGAAGAAATTCCAGACAGAGGAAAGGTTGGAATGTGACAGCAAGTAGATCATATGAGTCAACCCTACCGGAAATCAATCCCGAATATTCACTGGAAGGACTGATGCTGAAGCTGAAACTCCAATACTTTGCCCACCTGATGTGAAGAGCCGACTCATTAGAAAAGACCCTGATGCTGGGAAAAATTGAAGACAGGAGGAGAAGCAGGCTACCGAGGATGAGACGGTTGGATGGCATCACTGACTCAATGAACATGGGTTTGAGCAAACTCCAGGAGATACTGGAGGACAGGGAAGCCTGGCGTGCTTTAATCGATGGGATTGCAAAGAGTCAGATGCTGAACAACACTAGAAGAAAACATGGGAGAATTTTTCTCTCTTGCTGTGGACAAGCCATCCTCATTATAGTAAAACAAACACACAGATGGATAAAATGAGAAACTATAAAAGGAAATAAAAATAAATTCCAGTTTTTCCCCCAGTTTTATTTTCTTGAAATTGTATATATTTAGGTATACTGAAATTTTTTTTTTTTGATGGTGGTGAGAACCCTTGAGATCTACTCTCTTAGCAGAGTTCGAGTATACTATCATGCCATACATTAGGTCTCTAGAACTTATTGAGTTCTAGAAAACTTATAACTGAAACTATGTACCCTTTTCCAACATCTTCCCATTTCAGCTGCCCCACAGTCTTTAGTACTCACCATTCTCTGTTACTACGCGTTCCACTTGTTTGGATTCTATGTATAAGTGAGATCATTTGTCTCTCTGTATTATTTCACTTAAATTCATTAAGTTCAACTATTTAACAATTTTTAAAAATTCCTGTACAGAGAATAAGTCATAAGAGAAAGAACAAAATTGATTTGGGACTTTTCTCCTTTTCTAATATAAATAGTTAATGTTGCACATTTTCCCCTAATCACTTATTTAATTGAATTCCCAATTTATGATATGTCATGTCTTTAGTTTTATTCAATTACAAATATTTTCTACTTTAACTTGTGATTTCTCCTTCAATCCATGGGTTACTTAGAAGCATATATTTTTTTCATTTCCAAATAGAAATTTCCTTGTATTCAGAAATCCTGCTTTGTGTGATTTCTATCCTGTGTGATTTATTGAGGCTTGCTCTATTGCTCAGCAAGTTGTCTATGTGGGTGAATGTTACATATGTACTTGGGAAGAATGTATATACTCTTGTCGTCGGGTGTAGTCATCCATAAACATCAGTTAGGTCACTCTGGTTGATGGTGTTGTTCAAATCTTCTTTAGCTTAACAATTTTTTTGATATTTATTTTGTCAGTTACTGAGAAAGGAATAGGAAAGTCTCCAACTATGTTTTTAGATTTGTCTATTTTCAGATCAGTTTGGTGCTGTCAATTTTTTTTCATGTACTTGGTAACTCTGTTATTGGGTGCTTACATATTTTAAATGATTATATCTTCTTGATGATTTGACCTTTTTCCATTATGAAATATTCCTCTTTACCTCAGGTAATATTCCTTGTCGTGAAGTCTACTCTATCTGATGTTAATGTAGCTATACCGACTTTTTTATGTTCAGTATTTTGCATGGTGTATCTTTTCCTGTCTTTTTACTTGCAACTTCTCTGTGTCTTTGTGCATGTAAATAGGACAGCTATTTTATCTAGCCTGATGCTCCCTGCCTTTTAACTGGTGTGTGTGGCAGATTGTGTTTTTCAAAGGTAGACGCAACAATATTTCCCATCCCACATGCTCTTCTGGAACCTTTCCATTTTCCCATCAAGAGGTGGGATTTAACCCTCTCCCTATAATCTGGACAGACTTGTGACTTACTTCTAATCAAGATGATAAGGTAAAAGTGGTGCTGCTTGATTTCCGAGGCTAGATCAGGAAAGGCAATGCAGCCTTTAGCTACTACGTGATCAGTCCAAGTGCCCTGAGGTTGCCATGCTATGAAGAGGCCCAAGGTAGCCCTTGACAGAGAGACCACATGAAAACGCTCTGAGACAACATGAAGATGGAGAGAAAGGTAACTGACCAGCTCTAAGCTGCCGCAGCTCCAGCCACTGTCTGATGATAACTGCATGAAAGACCTTCAGTCAGAACTGCCCAGTTGAGCCCTTCCCAAATCCTTTAAAAAGAAAAAAACTGTGGTATCACTGGATAATATGGTCCTCCTATGTTTAGCTTTTCGAGGAATGCCTATCCCGTATACTTGACTCACAGAAAGCATGCACAATAAGAAAATTATTTTAATATTTAAAAACACTAGGGAAAAAATAAATAAATAAAAACACTAGGAGAGGGAGGTGGGAGGGGGGTTCAGGATGGAGAACACATGTACACCCATGGCTGATTCATGTCAATGTATGGCAAAAACCACTACAATATTGTAAAGTAATTAGCCTCCAATTAAAATAAATAAATTAATTAAAAAAATAGAAACACTAGATTTTGGAGCGATTTGTTACACAACAGCAGTAACAGGAATAGTTTTAGTACATTTGGTCCATTGATATTTTACCAAAATTATTGATATCTTTGGGTCGATCATCTCAATGTTTGATTTCTATTTGTTCCATCCTTTTTTCTTCTTTTCCTCCTTTTCTCCCCCCCCTTCTTCAAGGGGAGAGGACAAACTGGATTTTGTCAGTATTTCATCTTCTTTATTGCCTTGGTAGTTCTAAATCTTTGGTGTTATTTTAAAAATTATTGCTCTAGAGACTAACGTTTGTTTCTTTGGTTTAGCACACTCTACCCTCAAAAAAAAAATATTCTACTACTTTATAAATAATGTAAGACTGTTACAACAGTATTCCAATTCCTTCAGTCCCAACTTTTGTGTTCTGGTTGTTATATAATTATTTTCACACACAGCATACAAAAAGATAACTCTACCTTCCATTGTTATTATTTTTACTTCAAAGAGTAAATAGTCATATTTTAACTCTTTCTGGTCTTTTTCATTCCTTTCTTCAGTCTGATATCATTTATCTTCTATTTGGGGATGCAACTTTATTTTGTCTTAATTTTTGTAGGATATATTCGCTGGATATAGAATTCCAGATTAAAATTTTTTATTTTCCCCCTAGCATTTGAAGGTGTTGTTTCATTACTCTCTGGCCTCCATTTGTTTTTGGATTAGGAGTCTGCCGTCACTCTCAGTATTCCTCTGGATATAGCATGTCTTTTCTTCTCTGACTGCTTTCAAGGTTTTAAAGAAATTTTGTTTTTTTTAGCAGTTTCACTATGAAGTGCCTAGAGGGTATTGGAATTATGATAAATACATTATTATATTAAAGTCTCTGTCTGGTAATTATAACCTCTGGGTCATCTATGAGTCTGGTTTCATTGATTCTTTTCTTTTGATGATGGATCCTGTTTCCTTGCTTTTCCACATGTATCTTTTTAAAAAAAAAAAAAAATTGAATGCCAGACATCGTATGTAATAGAACAGTAGGGAGTATAATAAATAACATTTAGCCCTATATCCTGAGAAAACCATAATTCAAAAGGACACATGCTCCCCAGTGTTCATTGCAGCACTATTGACAATAGCCGGGACATAGAAGGGCTTCCCAGGTGGCTCAGATGGTAAAGAACCTGCCTGCAATGCAGGAAACCCAGGTTCAATCTCTGGGTCAGGAAGATGCCCTGGAGAAGGGAATGGCTACCTACTCCAGTATTCTTGCTTGGAGAATTCCATGGACAGAGGAGCCTGGCAGGACATAGAAATAATCTAAATGTTTATTGAGAGATGAATGGATAAAGAAGATGTAGTACATATAGACAGTGGAATATTAGCCATAAAAAGGAACAACTTTGGGTCATTTGTGGAGATGTGGATGGACCTAGAGTCTGTCATACAGAATGAGGTAAGTCTGAAAGAGAAAAACAAATATCATGTATTAACACATACATATGGAATCTAGAAAAATGCTACTGATGAACCTATTTGCAGGGCACAGGTAGAGACACAGATGTAGACATGTGGACACAGGGGGAGACAGGGAGGGTGGGATGAATTGGGAGATTGGGATTAACATATATACACTACCATGTAGAAACAGACAGCTCTGGGAAGCCTCTGTACAACACAGGGAGCTCAGCTCACTGCTCTGTGATGACCTAGAGGGGTGGGATGGGGGTGGGGTAGGAGGGAGATCCTAGAGGGAGGGGATTTATGCACACATATAGCTGACCGAATGGAAACCACAATTACTGAAAACTAACCTGATCACTTAGATCACAACCTTGTCTAACTCAGTGAAACTATGAGCCATGTTTCATAAGGCCACCCAAGATGGACGGGTCATGGTGGAGAGTTCTGACAAAATATGCTACACTGGAGAAGGGAATGGCAAACCACTTCAGTATTCTTGCCTTGAGAATCCCATGAATAGTATGAAAAGGCAAAAAGATAGGACACTAAAAGATGAACTCCCCAGGTCAGTAGGTGCCCAATATGCTACTGGAGATCAGTGGAGAAATAACTCCAGAAAGAATGAAGAGGCTGAGCCAAAGAGAAAACAACACCCAGTTGTGGATGTGACTGGTGATGGAAGTAAAGTTCGATGCTGTAAAGAGCAATATTGCATAGGAACCTGGAATGATAGGTGCATGAATCAGAGTAAATTGGAAGTGATCAAACAGGAGATGGCAAGAGTGAACATTGACATTTTAGGAATCAGTGAACTAAAAAGGACCAGAATGGGTGAATTTAATTCAGATGATCATTGTATCTACTACTGTGGGCAAGAATCCCTTAGAAGAGATGCAGTAGCCCTCATAGTCAACAAAAGAGTCCAAAATGCAGTACTTGGATGGAATCCCAAAAACGACAGAATGATCTCTGTTCGTTTCCAAGGCAAACCCCATTCAATATCACGGTAATCCAAGTCTATGCCCCGACCAGTAACGCTGAAGAAGCTGAAGTTGAATGGTTCTATGAAGACATACAACACTTTCTAGAACTAACACACCAAAAAAGATATCCTTTTCATCATAGGGGACTGGAATGCAAAAGGAAGAAGTCAAGAGATACCTGGAGTAAGAGGCAAGTTTGGCCTTGGAGTACAAAATGAAGCAGGGCAAAGGCTAACAGAGTTTTGCAAAGAGAACACACTGGTCATAGCAAACGCCCTCTTCCAACAACACAAAAGATGACTCTACACATGGACATCACCAGATGACCAATACCAAAATCTGATTGATTATATTCTTTGCAGCCAAAGATGGAGAAGCTCTATACAGTCAGTAAAAACAGGACTGGGATCTGACTGTGGCTCAGATCATGAACTCCTTATTGCAAAATCCAGACATAAATTGAAGAAAGTAGGGAAAACCACTAGACCATTCAGAAAGAAAGTAAAGAAGTAAGTGAAGTCACTCAGTCGAGTCTGACTCTTTGCAACCCCATGGAATGTAGCCTGCCAGGTTCCTCTGTCCTGGAATTTTCCAGGCAAGGATACTGGAGTGGGTTGCCATTTTCTCCTCCAGGGGATCTTCCCGACCCAGGGATTGAACCAGTGTTTCCCGCACTGCAGGCAGCCTCTTTACTGTCTGAGCCACCAAGGAAGCAGGTATGACCTAAATCAAATCCCTTATGATAATACAGTGGAAGTAACAAATAGATTCAAGGGATTAGATCTGATAGACAGAGTGCCTGATGAACTATGGACAGTTTGCAACATTGTACAGGAGGCAGTGATCAAGACCCCCAAGAAAAAGAAATGCAAAAAGGCAAAATGGTTGTCTGAGGAGGCCTTACAAATAGCTGAGAATAGAAGAAAAACAAAAGGCAAAGGAGAAAAGGAAAGATATAAATGCAGACTTCCAAAGAATAGCAAGGAGAGATAAGAAAGGTTTCCTAAGTTAGCAATGTAAAGAAATATAGAGGACAATAGAATGGGAAGGACTAGAAATCTCTTCAAGAAAATTAGAGAGAATCAAGGGAACATTTCATGCAAAGATGGGCACAATAAAGGACAGAAATGGTATGGGCCTAACAGAAGCAGAAGATATTAAGAAGAGGTGGCAAGAATACACAGAACTATACAAAAAAAGATCTTAATGACCCAGATAACCACAATGGTGTAACCACTCACCTAGAGCCAGATATCCTGGAGTGCGAAGTCAAGTGGGCCTTAGGAAGCATCACTAAGAACACAGCTAGAGGCTGATTCATATCAATGTATGACAAAAAATAAAAATAATAAATAAATAAATAAATAAATAAAAATTAAAAGATCAAAGCTAAAAAAAAAAAAAAAAAGAACACAGCTAGAGGTCATGGAATTCCAGTTGAGCTATTTCAAATCCTAAAAGATGATGCTGTGAATGTGCTCCACTCAATGTGCCAGCAAATTTGGAAAACTCGGCAATGGCTGCAGGAGTGCAAAAGTTCAGTTTTCATTCCAATCCCAAAGAAAGGCAATGTCAAAGAATGTTCAAACTACTGCACGATTTTACTCATCTCACATGCTAACAAAGTAATGCTCAAAATTCTCCAAGCCAGGCTTCAACAGTACGTGAACTGAGAACTTCAAGATGTTCAAGATGGATTTAGAAAAGGCAGAGGAACCAGAGATCAGATTGAAAAACATACACTTCTGCTTTGTTGACTATGCCAAAGCCTTTGACTGTGTGGATCACAATAAACTGTGGAAAATTCTTCAAGAGATGGGAATACCAGACCACCTTACCTGCCTCCTGAGAAATCTGTATGCAGTTCAAGAAGCAACAGTTAGAACCAGACATGGGTCAATGGACTGGTTCAAAATTGGGAAAAGAGTATGTCAAGGCTGTATATTGTCACCCTGCTTATTTAACTTATACGCAGAGTTCATCATGAGAAATGCTGGGCTGGATGAAGCACAAGCGGGAATCAAGATTGCAGGGAGAAATATCAATAACTTTAGATATGCAGAAGACATCACCCTTATGGCAGAAAGTGAAGACAAACTAAAAAGCCTCTTGATAAAAGTGAAAGAGGAGAGTGAAAAAGCTGGCTTAAAATTCAATATTTCAGAAAGGAAGATCATGGCATCCGGTCCCATCACTTCATGGCAAATAGATGGGGAAACAATGAAAACAGTGACAGGCTTTATTTTCTTGGGCTCCAAAATCACTGCAGATGGTGACTGCAGCCATGAAATTAAAAGATGCTTTCTCCTTGGAAGAAAAGCTATGACAAATCTAGACAGCATATTAAAAAGCAGAGACTACTTTGCCAACAAAGGTCTGTCTAGTCAAAGCTATGGTTTTTCCAACAGTCCTGTGTGGATGTGAGAGTTGGACCATAAAGAATGCTGAGTGCTGAAGAATGGATGCTTTTGAGCAGTGGTGTTGGAGAAGACTCTTGAGATTCCCTTGGACTGCAAGGAGATCCAACCAGTCAATCCTAAAGGAAATCAGTCCGGAATATTCATTGGAAGCTGAAGCTCCTATACTTTGCCCACCTGATGCGAAGAACTGACTCATTGGAAAAGACCCTGATGCTGGGAAAGACTGAAGGCAGTAGGAGAAGGGGATGACAGAGGATGAGATGGTTGGATGGCATCACCAACTCAATGGACATGAGTTTGAGCAAGCTCCAGGAGTTGATGAAGGACAGAGAAGCCTGGCATGCTGCAGTCCATGGGGTCGCAAGGGGTCAGACATGACTGAGCGACTGAACTGAACTGAACTGAACTGAATAGCTGATTTACTTTGTTGTACAGCAGAAACTAGCACAACATTGTAAAGCAATTATATTCCAATTAAAAAACAAAGCAGAAACATATTTATGCCCTCCAAAAGACATGTCTCTTCTTCTGTTAGACTATTTGTGTGTGTGGGGGGGGGGGGTTGGATGTTGGTTCTGAGTCAATTTGCTCTGTAGTTGAGCTACATCTGCAATTTCCTGTTGATTTAGGTAGATTCTATTCTCCGCGAGCTTCAAAGATTTCAAGTAAGGACTTCCCTGGTGGTCCAGTGGTTAAGACTCCGAGCTCCCAGTGCCTCAGGGCATAGCCAAAAAGGAAAAAAAAATGATTTCAAGGTAGGATCAGAACCTTCTCTCTAGCAGGACTTGTGATCCCAGACTCCAGTAGGTCCATGAACACGTGCTTCCAGTCTTCTGCCATAGCAGCCTTCTGCTTTGGGTTTTTATTCACCCTAAGTCTCAGTGGGAGACTTAGTCGGTGGCCTGGAAGTTGTCTCTCAGTCCTCCTTATCCTGACTTATGACCTCACCATCCTTGTCCCTTCGACCTGGGGAGGCTCTCTCTTAGCTCTTTTGCCCCTTCCCAGCCACCAACTAGCACTGGAAGTTCTGGAGTGTGGTTTCCCTCAGCCCAGCTGCCCTGTCTGCAAATTTTGTTGAAGGCCCATAGCAAAGGGTTGGTGGGTGAATGCAAACTCTATGTCTAAGGTTTCTAGGGATTCAAACTGTCACGTCATCCCATACTCAACGTTTAAAAAATTTATCAAAAGTTCCTCTGTTTTCTGCTCACACTAGTGTCTGGCAGCTTCCTTCTCCTCCTGCTGCAGCTGCCGTCCAGGATAAAAGCAGCGATGGGTCTTTTTCCTGGGAAGGACTTGTCATTTTTCAGATTTTGGCCCACTTTTGTTGTTGCAATTTCAGATCCCTGATAGGCTTCAAAGAAAAAAACCTATGACTCTGTTCCCAGACAGCAGCAAAATAGCCATCTATTGACTTTGGAATTTCTGCAACTGCAGAAAGCTCTCTTTGGTTCTCTGAATGTTCCTTTTTATGGCTCCTCTTCTTCTTTCATGGATATTCATTTTATTATCTCCTTGAGGAAGTTAAGGAGTTTTAAAGAAAATATTTCTTATCCCTCACAGTCCTGTTTCCCATCAGTTGTTTTCCTCTTCGTTTTGATCTTTATTTTTCCTGCTTTCATGTTGGAGGCATTCTCAGATGTCTAGTGCATCTTGATTGTCGTCTCATATTTAAGGATGGGATACTAAAGAGCTTATTGCAAGAGGCGGGCTTGTCAATATGAGCCTCATGGTAGGGTGAAGTACCTGGGCTGTTTTCGAGGGGAATCCCAACGTTACCCTCTGGGGTCCCTTCCTTGTGAAATGTTCAAATGGTCCAGAGAAAGACCTTTAGTCTGATGGCTGTGGCTGGTTGTCAGCACTTGAAGAACTGAGTCAGTGAGAAGGCCCAGAAGACCCCATGTTCAGTAAGTAAATAAACAGTCTCTTTGTTTTCAACATGGTAACCGCTCAGCTGTTCCTGGTGTTTTCTAATTGAGACACTCATGCTTTCATCATCCCCAAAGAATGAAGTTATTTTTCTTCTGGGATGGACGATGGCATCCAATTGCTTCTTGTACAGTTTCATTCCCCTCCCCACTGCCATTTCTACTGAGTTCCAAGCCTTGCGTGAGCTCTGCCTTGTGAATTCAGCTGGTGCTCCGTCGTCCCCACTGCCTTGGCTTTCTTTGACCTGCTACAGCGGTTACTGCTCTGTTGTCATAACCTTGTTGCTGCTATTTCATCTCCTATTATTTTTGTCCTTGAGAATTTTTGCTTTTAAAAAATCATTTACTGTCATTGTCATGGGGCTTCCGGGGGGTGGGGTGGGCGGGGAGAGATAGTAAATACATGTGTTTATCTGTCCCCTTTGTTTCCAAGTCAACAGTATGTGGAAAAAGTCTGGAGAAGCCACTGAATGGAAACAGAGGGAGGCTGGCAGGGGGTGTGTGACAGGGCTATGGTGCCCACCAGCCAGCTTGTTTGGAGCCCGTGAGTCCCTAGTGATCTGTCTACACACTGACTTGGTTTCTTCCAGCAGCACTCTCTGCAGCCTGTTGGGGGAAGCAAAGTCAAATAGGCAATTCCATTCAAAACCTGGGGGTTTATAGGGAAAACAAGAGAATAGGTGACTTAGGTATGGTTAGACTGGACAGGCCCAGCAAAATGCCACCAAAGACATAGCTCCCTGCTGCAGGAGCACCTCCAGCCAGTGATTTACATGTAGCTGCTGTTTTTGTCAACTCTCTTCCTGGCTTGTAGATGGTTGTCTTCTCACTGAGTCCTCACATAGCAGAGAGAGAGAGAGAGGGCACAGGGACAGTTGACTGTGGGGTCTGGTGTGACTTCTTATAAGGACACTAATCCTATCAGCTCAGGGCCCCACCCCTATGACCTCATTCAAATTTAATTATTTTCTCAGAGGCCCGATCCCCAAATATAGTCACATGGGAGGCTGGAGTTTCAACATATGAATTGTGGGGGGAGGGGGACACAAAATTCAGTCCACAGCAGATGACCAGACTATATATCAAATAGTCTGCCCCAACTTTAATCTTAGCTGCTTGGATCAGGAGCAAGCACTGGCCAAGAACAACCAGTCTATATAGACTAGTTAGTTGCCTATCAGGTTACCTGGGATGAAGGCTCTTCCCAAATAAGGATGGTGAGGATTTGGGCCAATAAGCTCCTTTCTTGTAGGTACTTGAACTGCAGTGAGATTAGAAGCCAAAAGACATGCAGGGGAAAGGTCACATGTGACTTTCATGAAGCAGTCGAAGCCAATGGGGAGCAGAAACCAAGATTAGGGAGAAGCAAAGGGATGAATAAAAGACAGCCATAGAGCAGAGGTGATATTGTTGGCTGGTGGTGGTGGGAGCTGCAGGTGCTGAGTCACCATAATAGCAGCTCAGGGGTGGGAGGCTGGGCATATAGATCAGAAAACCTGGTCCACAGACCTGCTCAAAAATCTGGTTCAGGTTCCCCAAAGCTCAGGTGTCGGGTTTTGCCAGGGACCTGTCCATATGTCTGAGGTCAACCTTGTCATGGTTAATTTTATGTGTCAACTTGACTGGGCAACAGGATGCCCAGACATGTGGTCGAACATCATTCTGGGCATGTTGGTGAGGGTGTTTGTGCATGAAATCCATATCTGAATAAGTAGATTGAGTGAGGTCGATTGCCCTCCATAAGGTGAGTGGACCTCATCCAATCAATTGAAGATCAGAATAGAACAAAGAGGCTGAGTGAGGGGGACTCTCTGGCCAGACTGCAGGAGCTGGGACACGGGTATTTTCCTGCACATGGGCTGGAATTTACACGGTCAGGCCTCCAGCTTGTCAACTGTAGATTTTGGAATTTCTCAGGCTCCATACTTACAGGAACTGATTCCTTCTAATAAATCTCTTTACACACACACACACACACACACACACACACACACACACACACACTCAGACACATCCTATTGGTTCTGTTTCTCTAGAAAACCTCTGACTGACACAACGGCCTTCCTCATTCTTACAGGAACCCTCCCTCAAGGCAGAAACTTGAGCGTGAAGAGATCTACTATCGAGCTGAGGTGGGATACGGAAGGGAGAAGAAAGTCAAGTGGGATCCGATAGATTGAGTGCAGGGGTCAAGGAACTGAAAAGCTTGGAGCTCAGTTCAAATGCAGGGGTGGTAGAAGGGTGAGAGCTAGAGAACGAGAAGGGAAAATTGAAGGTCATGCCCAGAGAGGTGGCATTTGGAACTTAACACCTCAGAGCAATTCTGTGGGTGGTGACGAGGCACAACTGTGAGAGGGAGAGGCTGAGGTGAGGCCAAGAAGGTCTTTAGAGATAAGGTCAAGGAACTGAGAGGTGGGGATGTCATATGGGTGAAGGGCAGGTTGGCAGAGTGATAGCACAAGAAGGAGCAGAGGGTGGCCAGGCCTGATGAGGAGAACCTCAAACAACATGGCGTCTGACTTTCAGACAGAGCAACCCTGGAAGAGAACAGGAAGCAAGAAGCAGTGCCTTTTATGACCTGCTCCCCAAAGTTGCCTGTTGTCCCTTCTGTCTCTCTCTATTCATTAGAAATGAGTCACCAAGTCCAGCCCACACCCGAGAGGATGCACCTCTTGAAGAGAAGAGCATCAAAGAGCTTGTGGCCACAGGTTAAAATCACCAGAATAACTTTAGACTTTGTTAAGGAGGCATGTTGAAATGGGAACTACAGTGCTTCTAAACAAATAAGAGGGGAGAATGAAAAAAGAGAGCACATTCAGTCTGTCTAAAAGATGGCCCAGAGCTGAGGGAACTGCTGGGACAGTCGCTGGAGCTCAGCTTTCAGGCCCACCTCTTTTTCTTTTTCAGTTCAGTGCAGTTCAGTTGCTCAGTCATGTCTGACTCTTTGCAATCCCATCGACTGCAGCACGCCAGGCCTCCCTGTTCATTGCCAACTCCTGGAGCTTGCTCGAACTCATGTCCATCGAATCAGTGATGCCATCCAACCATCTCATTCTCTGGCATCCCCTTCTCCTGCCCTCAATCTTTCCCAGCATCAGGATCTTTTCCAATGACTCAGTTCTTTGCATCAGGTGGCCAAAATATTGGAGTTTCAGCCTCAGCATCAGTCCTTCCAATGAACATTCAGGACTGATTTCCTTTAGGATGGACTGGTTTGATCTCCTTGCAGTCCAAGGGACTCTCAAGAGTCTTCCCCAACCCCAGGGTTCAAAAGCATCCATTCGTCAATGCTCAGCTTTCTTTATAGTCTAACTCTCACATCCATACATGACTACTGGAAAAACCATAGCTTTGACTAGACAGACCTTTGTTGTCAAAATAATGTCTCTGCTTTTAATATGCTGTCTAGGTTGGTCATAACTTTTCTTCCAAGGAGCAAGTGTCTTTTAATTTCATTTCCCTTGTGGCTCAGCTGGTAAAGAATCCACCTGCCATGCAGGAAACCTGGGTTGGGAAGATCCCCTGGAGAATACCCACTCCAGTATTCTGGCCTGGAGAATTCCATGGACTGTGTAGCTCATAGCGTCACAAAGAGTCAGACACGACTGAGCAACTTTCACTTCTTTTTTAAAAAGTAATTTATATTGGAGGATTGTTGACTTGGGGCTTCCCTGGTGGCTTGGAGGTAAAGAATCTGCCTGCCAATGCTTCCCCTGGGAAGCCCAGATTCCTCTCTTATTCCTCCATTTCTGCATATGGCAGTCATACAGAAGCAAGTGCAAATCCCAGCTCTACCATTCACCTTCTGGGTGATCTTGGGTCAGTCACTTGACCAGTGTGAAGCTCAGTTTTTTCATCTGGGAAATGGGAGTAATACTGGTGCTGACATAGTGTGATGTGCTGAAGAACAGGTGGGTGAATGCAGGCGAATTGCTCCATACATCACCCCTGGTTGCTCGATTGCCCCCCTGCCCCTTGCACCCCTCTCTTGGAGAGGGGGGGTAACTTGTGGACACAATGAGCTAAAGAGACAAAGACACTCTTCCCAGCTTTGCTTCCTGGACACGTTCCTTGAGCTGGTTGATGTGGTTCATGGTTGACCTCACTGGTTGGTGTGAAAAGTAAATGTGCCAAGACTCGACATGTGCTGAGAACAGTGGCAGGTCTGAGGCAATGGTCAGTAAATGGGATGTAGTGGAATAATAGTAATGAATATAGTATGAGAAATGGAGACTGAGCCCATGACTCTGCGCTTAGCAGGAGCACACGAAATGGCTCTATCATCTTCTTACTTCAATGTGGTCATTCTCATCCCAGGGATAAGCATGGAACCCTAGGGTCCTTAAAAGACTTGTGGAAATTGGAGCTGGGAACTTGGCGGGGGGGAGGGTGCTGAGTGAAGGCATAGGCCAGGCCTATCAGAGGTCAGATCAGAGCCGGCAGGAAGCCAACCGCAGCTCAGTGCCTCATGGAAAATACCCCCTCTTGGGCGCCCATGCCCGCCCTCTGCCCAGCTTCCTCCACGCGCAGCTCCCAGCCTACCGGCCTGGTGCCCCCGCTAGCCCCAGCTTCCTCACGGCTCCTGAAGGGGCTGGATGGGTGGCACAAAGGCCCAGGCAGCTCTCCTGCCCTGGGTCTGTTGGAATCGAAGAGTGGGGGGCCACTGGCCGCCCTGGGACACACCCTGCACCTGGCTCCCTTGGTTCTCCCTGCCCCAGCCCCCCCCTCCCCCTGCTTCACTCAAGATTCTGAAGACGCCTGGACCTTGCATCCAAACCTTCCCTGGGGGCACATGGGACCACTCAAAGATTCCCCTTCCAAGGATTGTGGGATGGAATGGCAAATCGAGGCCCCCTCCCACGGGGGCCCCTTGCACAACTCAGAGGGTCTCAGGAGGCCCAGCTGAGGGCCTGAGTATGCTTCACTGGGCCACAGGCATGCCCATAAAAATACCATGGCCACCAGGGCCGCAATCTACCATCTGGGCCCTAGGCCTTCCTTGCCCTGCGGCTGGGCTCGGCTGGCTCCGGAATAGCTCTGCCCTCCTCCTGGCCTCGGAGGTCACGGCCGCCAGCACTGGTTGGGGGCGCTGGGGAGGGGATGGTCCCCGGGGACTTTCCAGGGAAGGGAAGGGCTGGGCCACCGGGAGAGGTCGGGATGAGGCCATTTCCCAGGACAAAGAAATCAGACGCCAGGAAAAGGGACGGGGCGGGGAGGGGGGTAGTTCTGGGAATGGGTAATGGCAGCTCGACGGGGGTCCCTCTCAGCCACCTCCACGCGCCCCGCATCCCGGGGCTCTGTGCTGCTCAGGAGCGCGCGCCCCGTTGTGCCTCCCTGACTAGCTGAGATCCCTGCCCTAGCGAACAGAGCTCCTAGGAGTGGTTCCAGGAAGAGCTGAGAAACTCGGGAATCCTGCTGGAGGTGGGGGGCGGGGGGCCATCCAAACATCCCCCAGCCAGGGCGCGGCCGAGCCCGCTTGGCGCGTGGGTCTCCGCCGCTCGCCAGCGCCCTCGAAGGCCGGGTGGAGTCTGGGGGGCATTTCTTTCTCCCCCACCTCGACCCCCGATTCCTCTCTCCGCCGCCCGGCACCACGATCCGGGGGGCGCCCCAGCCTCGAGACTCCTGCCCGGGGCCTCCACTGCGGCGTGGATGTTCGGCTGCGGGGCGCCGCCAGGCCAGGGACTCCAGGGCTACGGGCGCGGGTCTGGCGGGACCCGGCGGCCGGGATGCCACTGAGCTCCGGAGGGGGGGGTCACCGGGGTTCCCCAGCCTGCGCTGGCCTCGGTCTCCGGGTCCCGCCGGGACGAGGGGCACTACGGGGCGGGGCGGGCGGCGGGGAGGTGATCTCACTCCCCCCGCCCTCACGTCCCCCGCCCTCCCCGCCCCCTCCCCGCGCGCACGCCCGCCCCGCCCCGCCCCCGCCCCGCCGCCTCGGCCGCCGCAGCATCAGCATCGCAGTCTCGCTCGGGCGGCGGGTCCGAGGCCGGCGCGTGCGGAGGCTGGGCGGGCAGCCCGAGAGGCAGCCACAGCGCAGGTAAGGCGGCCAGGCCAGCCCTCGGGCAGGGGCCGCGCGGGCAGCGCCCCGAGCCTCCTGTCCCAGCCCTTCCCGGAGGGGTTGGAGTGGTAGGCGGGTGGGCGAGAGCGGGGTGCCCCACCCGGACCAGCCCGCGACCACCGGCGGAGCGGCCAGAGCTCCACCCTGGCCGGGCGCTCGGCTCCGGGCCCCGCAGAGCGCAGCGGGGCAGGGAAGGAGCATCCCCGACAGGTGAAGACTACCTGGGCGGCGCCCCCAATGCCGACTCTCCGGGAGGAGTCGGGCAGGGTCGGTGCGGGCCGATGGGGGGCCGAAGTTGACACGTCTCGCCGGGTGTGCGCGCGCGGGTGAGAAGGCAAGAGGGATGGGACCCAGGGACCCCCACCCACGCGTCCCCATCAGCCGCCGTGGGGTGTGGCCCTGGGCGTGGCTGCCCCCCTTCCCCCGTTCAGGATCCTGTTTGGTGGAATATTAAGCTTCCCCGTGTGCTTGGGGGGCAGGTTGGACAAGGCCGCCCAGCAGTTGGGGGGCAGGGGAGGGAACTGGGCTGGGCGCTGCCCGGCTCTCTGCCCCAAGGTAGGAGAGGGGGGCTTTGTTCTCCTGGTTTCTAAACCCCAACCTGGCCTCCCCAGGGTTCCCCTCCCCCCTTGTGCCAAAGACCAGAGTCTCCCGCCTTGGAGCCCGCAGGTTCTGCAGGCTCTCGGGACCCAAAGAGGGCACCCCAAGTGAGGTGGGCCTGGACACCCACTAGGGTGCCACTGGGCACATGGATGTAGACTGTGGCCCATCAGGTAGGGGAGGTGCAGGAAGGGGGGGCCGCGTTGGTCTAGTCGTGACTCGGCCCTGCCCACTGCAGGGCTTGTGCTCATGGCCATCTTCCTTCTGGCTGTCTAGTTATGGGAGGAGATGGCATTTCCTCTTGCCGCTTCCTAGGGTAAATTTTGGGAGACTCTTGGTTGGCATGCCCAGGGCCATCCGCCCCCCCCCCAAGAAGTGGGGGGCCTGACACCCCCTTCCAAGGAGGTGCCCTACTTCCAGTTAACTCCACCCAGAGAGCAGGGGCTTCTGGGCAACCCGGTGCCATCTCTGCTGACTCACGTGGCCCTGAGGGTGAATAAGCCAGTAACGCTTCCCTCCCATAAAATGCCCCCGAGTCCCACCTTCCTGGTCCCCTGTGGGGTGGCTGGGGTGGGGTGGGGGGGCCTCTCGCCTCTGACCAACGCCTTGCTGCAGGTGATGGGGCTCAGCCCAGCCTGGCCAATCACAGGGCCTCCATGCAACACCCACAGGTGCACCCATGGGCTCCTTAGCTCTCCTGGGGGGCTCTTGGCTAATCTATGGCCACATGGCAAGCCCTTATCAGTGCTGAGGTTGCGACACCCCTCCACCTGATGTTTGTCTTTGCTACATCCTTTCTTTTCATGTGTGTCTCTTTCTCTTCATGTGTGTGTGTGTGATCCCCAAAGTAATACATCTTATTGTGCTAGGCTTGAAATATACAAAAAAAAAAAAAAAAAGAACAAAAGAAATTAGGGATCTTTGGGGATCTGATCACAGAGAGAGACCCCCGCTCAGCACACCCCAGCCTCAGTCTCCCTGCTTGGTTACAAACCACTCCCAAGAGTCTCCTCCCCCAGCGCCCAGCCCCCTGCCACCGGGCAGTCAGGAGCTCCTCCCAGCTCAGGAGCTCCGGGGCCCACAGGGCGCGCAGTCATTCACAGGGCAGCATGCCCTGCTGGGTGCCTGCCTGTGCCAGGTTCAGGGCTGCCCATGGAAAAGCCAGGGACACACTGGACCCTCACCTTCTTTGTCTCCAGATGGGTTTTCTGTTTTCCTTTGTGACTCCCCACAGGGTAAGAGGAGACAAGAATTGAGGCAGGGCCTTGTCCTGGGCCTACTCCAGTGGGCAGATGTGCCCAGGCTGTGTGCCCCCATCAGCCTCTTCCTGTGCCAGGGTGGGTAGCTTCCATGGCACGCACTTGGGCGAGGCCAGCTGGGGAGGCGCCCCTGTGCCACACCCGCCATTGCATGGCCCAGAGACGCAGGCCCTTCTGCCCTTTCCCCTCTGAATCATGGCATTCTTGGCTGTCACGTGGGGTGTGGACCCCTTCTTCTGCAAAGTCCCTTTCAAGGCAGACTGTCCCTGGTGCCCCTCTTGATGGACAGAATGTCTCCTGCGACACTCTTTCTGTCCAGGGGGCAAGCAGCCTTGCCGTGCCTGCCCTGGCGAGCCAGGGCGAAGGTGTGATGGAAGCCTTTCTCCAACCCCTTCTTGGGGGTGACACAGGAGTGGGTGGGAGCAGCTTCCCAGGGGGTGCCCTGGGCTGAGCAGGGGTCTGTTCTGGGGGAGAATGGAATAACGGAGCCCACTTCCCTCTTCCACCAGGCCCCCCCGCCACGTGGCATCAGTGGCCATCCAGAGTGCTGTCCCCCCCAGAGCTGTGCCCCACCCTGGGATGTGGACCGTGAGGGAGAGAAAGGATCTGAACCCCCGCTCTAGGGTCCCAGGTGGGCTGCTGGCTTGGCCCTATTCCTCCTCCCCTAATTGGGAAGGCTGGGTTGAGGTCCCTGGGTGGGGCCTTACACCCCCCACCAGTTTTCTCCCTCCTGCTAGCTCTGACCTGGCCATTACTGGATGCTCCCCCACTACCCTGCTCTCAGCTGCCTCCTTATACCCTCACCCCCCACCTGTTAGCTTCCTTCTCCCTCTGCTCGCTTCCTGCCCCATCGCTGTGGGGGGGCACGCCACTGTCCCCCTCTCTTTGGTCCCCACACACCCTTGTCCCTTGTCTCCCCATTTCCCCTTTTGTCTGTCTCCCATCTCAGAGTGACCACCTCCTAGCCTGCGTCCACTGGGTTGGGCCCCGGCCTCCCGTGGAGCTTTGTCTGACCTGCAGGGTGGCCAGGGCGGGGGTGGGGGGTGCCTGGTGGCCGCCAGCCAAGGACTGGGGGCAGTCAGCAGAGGCTGGCCCACCTTCTCCCCAGACATCAACAGGATCTTTGTGGCTTCCTAGAGGCTGTGGTCTGCGAGCGGGAGGGGCCGGAGGGTGGTGAGTTCCTATGCAGGGGGAGGGTCTGGATGGACTGCTGGTCTTTCCAGAAGCTTTTCTTTGTCCAGTGCCCCCCACCCGAGGCCTGGGCCTACGTCCCCACCCCCCGCCATGTTCTCCCCAGGTCACAGAGCTGGGGGAGGGGGTCGCAGACCCACCCTCTCCCCTGCAACGGGGCAGCCACTGCCAGCCTCTGGCCCTCAACCTAGTAGGGCCAACTGGGATAACCTCGGGTTGAGAGGAGCAGGAGGGCTGCGGTGTCCTAGGCCTGGCCCTTCCTGCCCTTCTGGTGTGTCCCAGGAGCCAGGCTTCCCTCGGAAGTGTTCAGAGCCAGGCAGCTGGTCTGGAGGTTTGCACCAGGGCAGCTTTCTGTATGTGTGTGTGTGTGTGTGTGTGCGTGTGTGTGTGTGCATGGCTTCCCCATATTCCTGTTTGCATGCATGAGCATTAGCCATCTCATTGCAAGTGTGCAACCGTGTGTGTGTCCTTGTGCTTGGGAGAGTGTGTGCACACAGATTGTCCTGTGCCGCGTGGATCCTGTGCTAGGAAGGGGCGGGGCTGATGCTGGTGGCGGCTTCAGAGGCCGTGTGTGTATGTGTGTGTGTGTGTGTGTGTGTTTCCCTGTGCGCTGTGGGGGCTTCCTGCTTGGGATGGGGGGTGCCCTCTGGCCCCTCCCCTGGCCGCCTGCATTCATGCCTTAGGAATGCTGAGGCCCAGGGGACAACAGAGCCTCCATTGTCCATCTCCAGGCTTCCGGTGCCCCCTCTGCCCTTTAACCCTTTGGAACAGGGAGCCCTGAGGCAACCAGAGAGGCCCAGCTGTGTCTGAGCTGTTTCCAGGAGGCCCCTTCTCGCTTGGGCCAGGTGTCCCGGGGCCAGCGGGGCTGCGCAGTTCGGGGTGGGCCTTGGGCCGGGCCCCTCTTGCCTCTCCCGTTGTCCGGGCACCCTTCATCTCCCATAGGGCCTGCCACCTTCTCTCCTCTGGGGTCCTGGAGCAGATATATGTCGCCCCCTCTTGCCCGGTCCCCAAAGCCCCCAGCCCCCTCTGGTGCCAGGTTCATTTCTCAGGATGCGGGCTTGCGACCTTATCCTGAGCCCACTTTCCAGACCTAGAGGGAGGGCTTAAAGGGGATGAGGGGGCCCCATTTTTAGGCCGTGGGCATCAGTTTTCCCAACTGGCCACACATCCTGGGAACCTCTCTGCTGCCCAGGAAGGGAGTCCATGCCACCCCTAAGCTGAATCTGGAAAGAGGGGCCCTCTAGGTAGCCAGGTCTTTGTGAGAGGGGCCCTGGAGCCTTTGGTTTACAGAAAGAGGTCAGAGCATCCCAAGGTTCTGCATGGCCAGGAAGAGAGGAGCCAGAAACCAAGAGCTGTCTGCCTTCTCTTGTGCAGAGTCCTGGGTGGGGGGGGAGGGGTTGAGGGGTAGGGTGGTTTCTGCTCTGTGCTGAGACGGGATGTGGGTCACCTTCTACTTCCGCATGGCCCGCTCCCAAGAGTTCCCTCCCGGTTGCCCACATTTGCCTGCCATCTGCCTAGCAAATAGGCCCTTCCCCAGGGGGCAGGCTGGCTTGGAGCGCATCCCTGTCCAGGCCCCTGACCCTCTGTGAACACAGGCAGGTGTACACACAAGGATGCCTGAGACGCCCAGAGGCAAGCTGATCCCCCTGGAGTCGTCTTTGGCGGCTTTGGGGGCCTCCATGGCATCTAGAACCCCATACCTGGTGAGCATGGTGCTCCAGTTCTCTGAACCTCAGTTACCTCAATGTATACAATGGAGATAATGATAGTACTGCTCCCCCCAGGGTCATTTTCGGGATTCAATGAGTGATGCATGTAAGGCTATTTAGAAGCGTTCCTGGCATGTGGGACGTGCTGGCCACAAATTCAGTTAATAAAATAAGAAAGGTGGGAATGTCCAACTGCCGTTGGGGAGGTTTCCACCCCCCTTCCTTTCTCAGTGGAGACCGTCTGCTCTCCCCTCTCTCCCACAAAGGGTTAACCTCTGCCCCACCCCTTCCTTACCCTGTAAGGAGAATGGTCCATTACAGGTGAGCTGGTGTTGCCTTGGAGACCGCAGCCTTGTAGGGGCTGAGGGCGTGCTCTCCCTGAGGGTGGGGCGAGGCTGGGACTCAGCAGCTTCCTCTAAGACTTCTGGCCGCCCCCCCACCCCCCCACCACGGTACCTGTGGGGGCTCCCACCCAGGAGCCTCTTTTCTGTAGTATCTAAATTACCCATTAGGCTGCGGCAAGCTTTCCTCCCTTCTTCCCCCATCTTTGCCAGTGGAGGGAGCTGGCTCCCATCTCCATGGAAACCCGCCAGCCACGGCCTGGTGGGGAGGGTGAGGAGGAGCCTTAAAGAAACACAGTGCCTGGGGTGGAGGTGACACCCACCCCACCCCATTTGTATACCCACCGACAGCCTGGAAAATTCCCCACCAGCCCTGCTGAGCAGACAGCCCAGATGTAGGTGGCCCCAAGCGCCCCTTCAGGCCTACCAGATCATGGCCCTGGCACTGCCACTCTGGACTATCTTATATACCCAGGCTGAGCCCCCAGCCCTGCCCCCTGCTCGGAACAGACCAGCGGGGGCACCTTCCTGTGGCAGGGGAATTTCTGTCCATGGGAAGGGGCCGGGAGGAGGCCAGCTAGGAGGTTCCCAGAGTGTGTGCAAGGAGAAAAGCAGCCCTCCCAGATCTCAGCCTGGCTTCACGACCTCCCAAGTGTGCCCCCCCACCACCCCGCCCTGTCCCCACTTAAAGGATGGAGGCCAGAGGAGAGGATTGGCCTGAGGATTCGGGCTGTGGCCGGGGTGGGGCTCCTCCAGGGTCTCACTGAGGTGCTCCCTGCTGGCTCTTGCACCTCGGAGCCTGCCACGCCCTTTCTCCCTCCCTGCCTGCCCCTGTTGAGCTGGCCCGTGGATGCATGGGCACCCCCTCTGCCCTGGGGCAGCTCGCTGAATGCCAGCAGAAATCTTGGAGGGAGGTCCTCTGAGTGCTTGTCCCTCCTCCCTTGTGGGACTCCCCACCTGCTTCCTAAGGGTCTGCCAGCAGCAGCTTGTTTCATCTGTAACCGCCCCCCATCCTATGGCCACAAGTGGCCAGGGCCCTGCCGCTCTGTATCTGTTGTTGCAGGCTTTGTTTGTCTCTGCCTTCTGTTGGTCTCTCCACCGTCCAGCCTGACTTCCGAACCCAAGAAGCCCCATTCCTGTGACTCGGGTCCATCTCCTCTCCCCCCCCAACCCTGGCCCTTGCCTGGCACACCCCTGTCTACAAGGATGTGGAAAATGTGCCCCTGGGCTTGCGCCTGGGCACACACTCACACACACACTCGAGTGCACACGCACATACACACCCCTCACTCATCTTGCTCTTTCGGCCATTTCTCATCAGTTGCTTTTTGCTTTTTGTCTCGTCCTTTGTGCTCCTCGCCCTTCTCCTCTCCCTTTCCCCGCTGCCCGGGTCTCTGTTTCTGGGTTTCTCCACGTGGGTTACTGTGGTGGTCCAGCATCTGTCTTTGTCTCCCATTCCCTGCCCCCCCAGCCCTCCTGCTCTGTCTCTCCTGTTCCCTCCTGCCTCTTTCTCGCCCTGTCTGTCACCTTTCAGTCTTCCCCAGCCTGCCCCCCAGCGCCACCCCCCCCCCCGCGCCTTTGCAGACGTGGCCTTGGCTCCATCTGTACACCAGCTTGTGGAACACTCCCCCGCCTCCTTTGCCCCTGGAGGTGCTGATAGGGGGTGGGGGGCCTGCTGCACTGACAACCTGAGCTGCTTGCTCTGTAATTGCCTGAGGAATGGGGAGAGATCAGAGACCCAGCCACAGCTGTCAGGGGCGTCCCCAACTTCTGGCTCCTGCCTGGACTCCGGGGGCCTGGGAAGGTGGTGAGCTGGGTGGCAAAGACCAGGAGACTAAAAGAGGTTGAATGTGAGACTGTGGGGTGTCAGGATGGGGCAGTGAGTGGAGCCCATGGGGATTGGGGCTATCCTGTATCCCCTGCATATACACCAGGGTACACATGCCAAACCCCATTCTGGGGACAAACAGCCATCCTCTTTCCAGCAAAAGGGAGTGCTCCAGCCTCACAGGCCAGAAGGATGGCGTTGAAGATTCTTGCTTGTCTCCCTCCCCTCCCCCTCTGAAGACCAGAGCACTCAGAGCTCCCAAGGCGGCTGTTTGATTGCCTGCCCTCTGATCTGAGTCTCCTACTGCTTCCTACAGGCCTTGAAGCTGAGGCCAAGGCCGCGTGAGGCCCACCCGGCTTGCGTTGACTTGGTGGACCTCCTCCTTTCTGGGACCCAGTTTGGCTCTTGCCCTCAGGAAGTGACCAAGCCATTGCCACTTCCTTACTCTCCTGGTCACTCTCTCGGCCATCAGCCTGTCCATGTTGACCCACCCAGGTGCTTCCTTCCCTGCCTCCCCCTCCAGCTTTGGGTCTGGGAGTCTGAGAGCTCTAGGCTGACAGCTATTCGCCACTGTCCATTTTGCCTGCCGGGTCCCAGGGCAGTCTGCTGAATTCACCATGCTTCTTGGGTCACCTTCTACAAAACCAAGTTGTGGCTTCTGGCTGCCTCCTGATTGACTGAGTCTGAATGTCTTGGCATGGCATTCCAGGCCTCCCCACCCACTGCTCCAGCCTTCTGGATGAGGCTGGTCCCCATTTTGATCAGGTCCTGGCTGGGAGGGAGTTTGCCTGGGATGGACTTGGTGAGCTCAGGCATGACATCCAGGCTCCAGCCCCCAAGCTCTCGGTCACTTTTACTTTTGTCTTTTTCTCACACCTCTTCCTGTTTGGGGGTCACAACTCTCTTCTTGGGAGTGTCTCTTTTTCTCATCGTTGGCAGAGAAGTGCCCTCCACTGGGCCCTCGGTCACTGGGGCTTCTTGCATGCAGAGGTGGCCTGTGCATATAGCTGGCAGACTTGGGCTTGGGGTGGACACATCTATCAGTTGAGCCCTGAAGACTCAGAAAAAAAAATCCAGAAGGTGGGCCTGGAAGACACTCTAGATGTAAGAAATGCTGTCCCAGAGCTTTCCCTGAGCCCTGATCTGAGCCTGGCTTGCAGCATCTGGAAGGGGGGAGGCCACAGTTGCCTCTGTTGACCCCCTAGGAGCCCGAGGGACAGCTGAGAGGTGCTTTCCTCGACTCTCTCCTGCCACTCCTTGAGGGCAGGCTTCCTTTCCCATTCTTTCTTCTTTTTTCCTCAACCTGTTCTATGAAATGCAGCCTTCTTGGTTCCCTTCTCTTCTTGTCCTGTTCCCACTTCCCAAGTCTCCCTGTCCCCCACCAGGTTTTTAGGTCTGAACAGCACCCGGGGATCAGTTGGTTCCGAAACCACCAGCAATGAGACTGTGACAAGGGTTCTTCTCTACATATGTGTGCATGCATGCTGTGTGTGCACACAGAGATAGCAGACAGGAGTCATGCCCCAGAGACACAGATGCGCAGGAGCAGACGCCTATACTTCTGCGTGCCTGCAGTCATACACACACCCACTCATGAGTGCCTCCCGGTTCCAGAGAAAAGGGACATGTCCTCCTGCATGTATGCACATAGCCACACAGCTACTGCACACCCACATCCACACTCATGCCCACAGGCCCCTGCTTATGGGCCCTTGAGTCACACATCAGGAGGACGGGCACAGAGAAGCCTGTGCCAGGCCCAGGGGAGCGGATGGGGCAACAAGTTGGTGGTGCCGGAGAGGCAGCTGGTGAAGGAGGCACGGCCATTAGGAAGGGAATGAAAGGCGAACTGGAGGCCCAGACTCTGCTGGTCTCTTCCAGGTTTTCTTCTTCAAAATGGGGGGGTAGGGGGAGGGAAGAGTGGAGGGGGCGGGGCCGGGGGAGGGGCCAGGAGCCCAGGCTCGCCCAGATGTTAGTCACTAACATCCGTCCGTTCTCTCTCCTCCCTTACCTTGCCCTTCCCTTCCTCCCCTCTCGCATTCCCCCCACCCCCGGCTCCCTCCCGCAGCCACCCACCAGCCACCCTTCCCTCCGGCCTGAGCTTTAGCCGAGCCCGGCCGGCTTTGCCGCGCCGAGCCGCCGGCGCCGCCGGGAAGATGGCCATGGCGCTGCGGTACTTGTGGCCTCTCCTCCTCTGCAGCCCTTGCGTGCTCATCCAGATCCCCGAGGAATGTGAGTAATCGGAGGGCGCCGCGGCGCCTCCCTTCTCCGCCGCGCTGGGCTTTTCTTTATTTTCTGCTTCCTCACTTTCTCTGGGTTCCAGACCCCCCGCCCTTCCCTTCCTGGGGACCCGGAGTGCGCAAGAGGTACCCGGACTTTGGATCCCCCCTGTAAAGTACAGGGTAGAAGACTTGGGCTATATCAGTACCACGGACAGGGACCAGAGACGCGGGAGGGAGGGTGCTGTTTCAGCACCAGGGACAGCGGGCCTGGCGCCTGACCCGCCCCCTCGGGCCTCAGTGCCGGCCCCACCCCGCCAAGGATGGGGCAAGCGCGAGAATGTCTTCAGCTAGCTAGACCAAGCCTCACTCCGGCTTCTGACTTGAGTAATCCTATCTGGGGCCCTTGGTAGCTCTTTCCATGAACTGAGACAGGAAAAGACCCCTTGCGAAGATCCAGCAGCCTTCTGGATCCTTAAAATGTGATGTGTAGTTGCTTAGTGGGGGGTTGGAGGTGGGGCTGTTGGAGTAATCCTTTCGAGGGGGGTTCCTGGGGAGGGTGACTACAGGGCTGTGACTGAACGCGAGTATTTGTGTATGCTTTCGAGCTGGACAGACTGTGTAATTTGTCTGGATATATTTTTAGATGTGTGTGGTGTGATACATTGACTAAGTAGGGTGATACATTGACTAAATGGGGATATTCCCGAGTGTGATTTTGATGTCCTGTGTAGGTAAGTTTGTGAGTCACTCTAACCGCTTCTTACTGGTCACATTTGTGAAGCTCTGTAGGTATTTGACTGTTGACATTGGATTGTACTAGTGAGTCATACGGGCCTGTGAGTACCTGTGTGTGGACCGTATGTTACTGTGGGTGTTTTCTCCTGAGTGTGAGAAGGAGATATAAACACACTGCTATAAGCGGCTTTGGGGCTTGTGTGAGGGACAGTTGACATGGTAGATTTGTGTATCTTAAATCTGTTCCTTGTTCGCTCCAGTAGCTTTCCCCCTCACCTTTCCACCTTTGTCTCTGAGCCTGCACCTGTTGGAGGCCAGCATCACTGAGAGATGAGCTGTGTGCTGAGGCTGGGGGAGGCTGTCCAAGCCAGGAATGGGTCAGGGGCTGAGAGAGGTGACCATGACTGGCCCCTGACATTGAGGGGCCTTGAGGGTTTGCAGGAGGTGGGGAGGGTCTGATGGGAAGAAAGGTTGGGGCTGTCTCCCTAGATATACACATGGAGCTCCAGGCAGTCACACCCGAAACCCTACCCCAGCTGCAGAAGCACACGGACCAGCCACCTGTATCCAGCCAGGCACAGAGACCCCCCCAAGAGGACACACGGGGGCACACAGGCACACACAAGTGAGAGGCTGAGGTACAAAGGAACACAGCCACCTGCATGAACACAGGAGCGGGTAGGCCACAGAGTCGTACAGTAAATGCAGGCAGGCACTCACAGCCTCCCAAGGTGCTCTGGCCAGACACGTCCGTATAGAGGCACACGGGCAGATGCTCACAACGTCACTGCAGCACTGCCTGGGGCATGCCCACATGTGCCCAGACTCATATTTTGGCACATTCCCACACATGTGCTCGTCTGCCTCCCCCTTCATCTCCCCCCAGCAGCCTTCAGGCCTTACCCTGCTATGCCTGTGTGTGGAGGGGCATCGGAGACCCACGGCGGGTCTAAGGGGGCCCTGGGCACTGACTGGCACCTGTTATTGACCCTGATGCAACATGGCAAGCAACCTAGTGCCTCCCAGTTGGAAGCTCTCCTCCAGCTCTCTCCCTCCCCGGCCGCTCCAGGCCCCTTTGTCTCCTTCCCCGCTTGCCCCATCCTGTGGTCCCTCTCACTGTCTCTGCCTCTCAGGCTGCCTTCACTGGCCCCTCCCCAGCACAGAACCCTCTCTGCAGTGTCCCCAGGGAGCCCCATCATCTCTCCTGGGGGCCCCTACCCTGAGGTTTTCTGCAGAAACAAAAGCTTTCAGAGGCAGCCCACTGCTGTCAGCCACCCTGGCCAGTGCTCTGCTGAAGCCTGGTGGCACTGGGGGCAGAAGCCCCGGCCTCAGCTCCACGGAGCTTGGCGGCAGGCTGGGAGGAAGGAGGGGGAGAAATTGAAGCCTGGTGCCGGACTGGCAGGCCCTGGAAACTCAGATTCAGCAGGGCCTTGGGGAGGATTTGGAGGAGAGGGGGCCGCTGGGCTCCGAAGGCTGGGTCCCGGGTAATTGAAAATACTGAGCTGTGCTAATTGGATTAGGAGGGATACGAGCTGGAGCAGGAGGGGAGTGTGCCCTGGCTGCTATAGGCGGGCTGTCTGCCTCTCTGGCTCCCGAGGCATCCTGGGTGGAGGGCGGGGGGTCAGTTCTGCAGGCCCTGCCAGGAGGAGGCAAGGATCTGGCCACAGCGCAGTCTTTGTTAAAGTCACAGATTTCTTTCTCCCTGCCGCTGGAGCTGAGGCCTACTGGCCCTGGCCATTGCCCGAGCCCAGGACTGGCGATCAGGCTGTGTCCTGGAGGTCTTGACCTTGCCATAGCTGTAGCGTGGCGTGTGTCCCCTTCTTACACCCTCTCCCAGCCTCCCCCTCCCCCAGGGTTTTCTGTACTTCTTTCTGCCCAAGTCATCGGGAGACTTGTCAGCCTTTCTCTCATTCTCTCCCTTGCTGCATGGATCTCTCAGATGAAGGACACCATGGTAAGTTGGGGGGAGGGTGGAAATGTTTCCCAGGAGGCCCTGTATGCCTTGTGCCTCATGCAGGCTGCAGTCTTTGCTGGTTCTTGGGTCCTGTGGCACCTGAGGGGGGCGGCCTTGTTCTGTCTCCAGCAGGTGGGTTTCCTCCCTGGCTCTCCACCTGTCTCTGGTGGTCCACCCTTCCCTCTGGTCCTCCTCTCTCCCCGTGAGGGGTTTGCCCTGGTTGGTGCCTCTGTCTTTGACTTCCCCTGTCTCTCTTTTCTTTCTTTCACATGCTTTGTCTTTCTGTTTGGCTTCTTCTCTCTCTTCTGGTTTCTTTCTCTGTAACTTTTGGTGCCATCCTGTCTCTGTTCTGGTCCCATCCACCTTTGCCCAGATGCTTTGGGCTCAACTTGCTTCTCCCCGCCCCGAAACCCCATGGCCATGTGGCCTGTCAGGCTCCAGACCCGGCTTCCGTCCCCAGGGGACAAGGGTGAGGGCTGAAGTGCTCACCACATCTGTCCCCCCTCCCCACCCAGTGATGGAACCCCCCATCATCACGGAGCAGTCTCCCCGGCGTGTGGTCGTCTTCCCCACAGATGACGTCAGCCTCAAGTGTGAGGCCAGTGGCAAACCCGAAGTGAAGTGAGTGACCATCACCTTCTAAGCCCTGGGGCTGACCACTGACTTGACCCCCAAGCCCTTGTGGTCCCCGGGGCCTTCCCCCTCCTGGGCATCCCTCGCCAGTCAGGGTCGTCACCCTGGCCCAGCCCCTGGCCCAGCTGCCCGGCTTCAGGCCTCCTCTGAGCCTTTTTCTGCCCTACAGGTTTCGCTGGACTCGGGATGGCATCCTCTTCAAACCCAGAGAGGAACTGGGCGTGACCGTGAACCAGGCGCCCCATTCTGGCTCCTTCAGCATCACGGGCAACAGCAGCAACTTCGCCCAGAGCTTCCAGGGCACCTATCGCTGCTTTGCCAGCAACAAGCTGGGCACTGCCATGTCCCATGAGATCCAGCTCATGGCTGAGGGTGCGAGGCGCTGTGGGGACTGGGGAGGGTCTGGGGCATGTGAGCGGGTCCCCAAAACCGATCCGCCGAGCACATGTGAGGCTCCAACCTGAAAGCCGAGCTCTCTCAGCTGGTTGTTAAGAGTGCCAAGGGACCGGGCACCCTGCTGGCCCGCAGCCACCTCTTCCCTCCTCGCCCTGTTCTTTTGCCACTCTTTCTGGTCAGCTCCATCCCCCCTTCCCTCTCTTCTGTGCTTTGCCCTTCTTGGCCTTGGGGCTTGCTGCCTGGGGGGTGCCCTGGGAGGGCTTGTTGACTGAAGGAGGGCAGGACTGAGCCTTTCTGAGCCTGGGCTTCGGCTTCTACCCCATCCATCCCTGAGTTGCTGTCTGCTGTCCACCACCCTCCGGTCATCTCCTCCCACGTCCCCTCCATCACTGTGTCTCCTCTCCCCTCCGTTGTGCACCTCTCACCTGACCCCTCTGGCTTCCCTTCTTACCGCTGTCTGCCTCTGTCTTTATCTGTGTCGCCCTCTCCCTGGGGTTTTCCCCCCCAGCATTCCATCCTCCTCTGTGAGCTTTCTGCCTCCCGAGCTTGCACTCATCTCTTTTCCTCTGCCCCTCCAGTTACCTTGGGAACCGTTGCCATGGTTTCTGTGTCAGGATGATGGAAGGGGCTGTGACTCCAGCATCCCACCACGGCTCCCCTCCCCCCATCGCTGCACCTCAGCCTTCCCCCACCCGCCCTCATCCCTTCCTCCTGGTGGGAGCTGAGAGTTGTAGAGAGTTAACCCTTCATGGCCATCTGGCCTCTGGCCCATCCTCTCATCTGCGCACTGCGCTGGTCTTGGCCTTGAGCCCAGAGAGGATCCAGAGTCCTCTGCCTCCCTCATGTGCTGCCTCACCAACCTGCGCCCTCGGGTAGCCCTCCTCCTCTCCCTCTGCCCTGCCTTCACCAGGAAGAGACTAGAGACTCCATGGGGCCAGCCTCTCTGTCCCTTCCAGGTACCCCCAAGTGGCCAAAGGAGACAGTGAAACCTGTTGAGGTCGAGGAAGGGGAGTCGGTGATTCTCCCTTGCCACCCGCCCCCCAGTGCAGAGCCGCTCCGGATCTACTGGATGAACAGCAGTGGGTGCCCATGAGGGGCTGCCGCCAGGGGCAGGGGACGGGTCAGTGGGTGTATGTTCCCAGGGGAGGGCTCCTGACCTCTGACCTCTGCCTCCTTCCTTCCCCCCACCCCCCCTCCCTCCCACAGAGATCTTGCACATCAAACAGGATGAGCGGGTGACCATGGGCCAGAATGGCAACCTCTACTTTGCCAACGTGCTCACCTCAGACAACCACTCAGACTACATCTGCCACGCCCACTTCCCTGGCACTCGAACCATCATTCAAAAGGAACCCATTGACCTCCGGGTCAAAGCCAGTGAGTCCCAAAGGCTCTGATACACTGCCCTACTCTTCTCCTACCCTCATGGTGCATCCCATCAGTCTTCTTCGAAGACAGCATGCCCCACATGCCTTCCCTGGGTGGTGAGGGCAGAGATGGGGCCCTCTCTTTAAGAAGACGAAGAGAAGGAAATGGCAACCCACTCCAGTATTCTTGCCTGGAAAAGTCCATGGACAGAGGAGCCTGTCGGGCTGCAGTCCATGGGGTTACATGACTGAGTATGTGTGCATGAGGGTGGAGGGAGATAGGCTGGTAGCAATAAACTGGTAGAACTAAAAAAAAAGAAAAAGACGATGATGAAACTGAGGCTCGGAGGGCTCCCTGGGGTGTCCAGAGTCACCCAGCCTGGGAACATCGTGGGTGGGGGTGGAAGAGTGCGCCATGCTGCCCGCTCTGTCTCCTCACAGCCAACAGCATGATGGACAGAAAACCACGCCTGCTCTTCCCCACCAACTCCAGCAGCCACCTGGTGGCCCTGCAGGGGCAGCCCTTAGTCTTGGAGTGCATCGCTGAGGGCTTGTGAGTCTGGGTCCCCTGGGAGGTGCGGGGCAGGGGTGGAGTCTCTGTTGTGGGGCGGGGCAGGGGTGGAGCCTCTTGTGGGGCGGGGTGTGGGCGGAGCCTCTGCCATGGGGCAGGGCTGAGCGGCCGGGTCCTCTCTCCTCTCTGCTGTCTCCCTTGGCCTCTGTGTGCGGTGGCCCCGGGCAGCCCCACGCCCACCATCAAGTGGCTGCGCCCAAGCGGCCCCATGCCAGCCGACCGGGTCACCTACCAGAACCACAACAAGACGCTGCAGTTGCTGAACGTGGTCGAGGAGGACGACGGCGAGTACCGCTGCCTGGCTGAGAACTCGCTGGGCAGTGACCGCCACGCCTACTACGTCACCGTGGAGGGTATGGCGCCACTGCGGGCATTCAGGCAGCCAGAATGCCATGCCCATAGTCACGGGGGGTGGGGGTGGGCAGAGTCAGGGCCGGCCCGGGAGCTGGCCGCCTGCTGTGAGCTCAGATCGGTTCTCCCCTTCCTGGCAGCTGCACCATACTGGCTACACAAGCCCCAGAGCCATCTGTACGGGCCAGGGGAGACTGCCCGCCTGGAATGTCAAGTGCAGGGCAGGCCCCAACCGGAGGTCACCTGGAGAATCAACGGGATCCCTGTGGAGGGTAAGCAGGGCTTTGAGCAGTGATAGGGAGCGAAGCTGGGGGGCCCAGGGGGTAGTGACTCACTTCCCTGCCCCGGGCCCACGGCCCATCTGCCGTCCGCGCAGAGCTGGGCAAGGACCAGAAGTACCGGATCCACCATGGAGCCCTGGTCCTGAGCAACCTGCAGCCCAGTGACACTATGGTGACCCAGTGTGAGGCCCGCAACCGCCATGGGCTCCTGCTGGCCAATGCCTACATCTATGTTGTGGGTGAGTGTCAGCCATCTGCCTTAGAGCCCCCTGGTCCATCCCTGTAGCCCTGCCCCGGGCAAGGCCACCAGGCCAACTCAGCCACAAGCTGGTCTGTGTGCAGTGGCTGCCCTGCTCCTGTCTGGAGCCTTCCCCACGTCTCCCGCCCATCCTGCCAACAGCGGGGCAGGTCTTGCTGGTATTTCCAGACGAAAAAGCAGCCCCTGAGCCTGGTCCCTGAGCAGAGGCTCACCCTGGCCAGGATGCTTCTGTCCCCAAGCCTCGGGGAAGGTGGGCTTGGGGAGACCCAGAGAGCTTTCAGGAAGAGGCAGGCTGTCAGCGGGTGAGGGGGAACCTCACATAATTGATAGGACGTGGGAGACTGAGACAAGAGGCCAAGAGAGGCTCAGCCTGGCAGGGGCTGTAGCCGGGCACAGGGAAGCAAGATGGGCAGGGCTCACGGGGCCTGGTGGAGTCACTGTCAGCTTCCAGAGGCTGCCAGCTCTCCTGGGAGAAGCTGCCCTGGTGATCCCTGCATCTGCCTGCTGACTGCATGTGGGTGCTCGCCAAGCCCTGAATTCGGCCCTGTCTCCCATGACTGCTCCTCGCTCAGAGCTGCCGGCCAAGATCCTGACCCCAGACAATGAGACATACATGGCAGTCCAGGGCAGCACCGCCTACCTTCTGTGCAAGGCCTTCGGAGCCCCTGTGCCCAGTGTCCAATGGTGCGTGCCCTGACCCTGGTGGCAGGGGGTGGGGGACACCTGGAAGCCATCTTCCAGACCAGGCAAACAGGGAGGGCCAGGGGTCCCAGCCCACTGGGGTCTGAGTGAGGCCTTCCTTGCTTGTCCCAGGCTGGACAAGGACGGAAAGACAGTGCTGCAGGATGAGCGCTTCTTCCCCTATGCCAACGGGACCCTGGGCATCCGAGACCTCCAGGCCAATGACACTGGGCACTACTTCTGCCAGGCTGCTAACGACCAAAGCAACATGACCATTGTGGCTAACCTGCAGGTCAAAGGTCCGATGCCCCTCCCTGCTGCTGCTGATTGTAGCTAGCAGCCCCTCCCTGAGGGAGGGTCAGGGTCTCTGGGGGACCCTGGAATGACCTTCCCCTTCTCATCCTCATCCTCAGATGCCACTCGGATCATGCAGGGGCCCCGCAGTGCAATCGAGAAGAGAGGCTCCCGAGTGATGTTCACGTGCCGGGCCTCCTTTGACCCCTCCCTGCAGCACAGCACCACCTGGCGCAGGGATGCTCTCGACCTGCAGGAGCTGGGGGACAGTGACAAGTGCGGGCCCAGCCCTAACCTGGCCTTGGCAGATGCGGGGGGCAGAGGGGGGGAAAAGCAGGATGCCCAGACCTCCTGGCCTCATCCATGGGGGCAGGGGCGTGACCCAGTGTTGAGCGGGAGGACCTGGAAGGAGAGGGAGGAGGGAGGAGTGGCATGTGGGGGGGGGCAGGGAGTCGTGGGTCCCCTGGGGGGACTGGAAGGACAAGTGTGCCCCCACCCCCCACCCCCCACCAGGTACTTCATAGAAGAGGAGCGCCTGGTCATCCACAGCCTGGACTACAGCGACCAGGGCAACTATAGCTGTGTGGCCAGTACCAAGCTGGACATGGTGGAGAGCCGGGCAGAGCTGCTGGTGGTGGGTGAGTCCCCAGAGGGTATCTGCCTCTTGGCGCAGAGGCGAGGGAGACATGAGAGCCCAGGCATCCGTCGCAGGGGAAGTGGGCCAGCTTGGTTGTGAGTGGGCCAGAGATCCAACTCCTGTGGCCCCTAGGGAGCCCCGGACCCGTGCCCCAGCTGGAGCTGTCTGATCGCCACCTGCTGAAGCAGAGCCAGGTGCGCCTGTCTTGGAGCCCGGCTGATGACCACAATGCCCCCATTGAGAGTAAGAAGACAGCAGTATGGTACTCTGTTCGCCCTCCCACCTGGCTCCCTGTCCCTTCCTCTGGGAGAGTCAGACTTTGCACACCCCCCCGACTCGCCACCCACCAATGACTCCACCACCGGTTCACTTCTTGGTAGAGTATGACATTGAATTTGAGGACAAGGAGATGGCGCCCGAGAAGTGGTACAGCCTGGGCAAGGTGCCCGGGAACCAGACCTCCACCACCCTCAAGCTGTCGCCTTATGTCCACTATACCTTTCGAGTCACTGCCATCAACAAATACGGCCCTGGGGAGCCCAGCCCGGCCTCTGAGACTGTGGTCACGCCGGAGGCAGGTGAGCGCCAGGGAAAGTCAGGAAAAGGGACAGTGCCCAAGCTCCCTTACTGCCAGGGGTTCTCCTGGGGCGGCTGCTGCCTCCTGACGTCTAGGGTCACAACAGGTCATTTCTTTCTTGGTCTTCGGCCTTCATGGCCTTAGTGGGCGCCCACAGCATTGATGTGTCCACATTACTTTGCAGCCCCGGAGAAGAACCCCATGGACGTGAAGGGGGAAGGAAACGAGACCAACAACATGGTCATCACTTGGAAGGTGAGAGCCCTGGGCCAAGCTCACCCCTGGACCTCAGATCAGGACTCAGGGGTTTGCTACCCCCTCAAAAAGCTGGCTGTCCTAAGGACCAGGGACCTTAGGAGCTTCTTTTTCGCTCTCCCCCTCTAGCCGCTACGGTGGATGGACTGGAATGCCCCCCAGATTCAGTATCGAGTGCAGTGGCGCCCCCAGAAGATGCAGGGGGCCTGGCAGGAACAGATAGTCAGTGACCCCTTCCTGGTGGTGTCCAATACATCTACTTTTGTGCCATATGAGATCAAAGTCCAGGCCGTCAACAGCCAGGGCAAGGGCCCTGAGCCCCAGATCACCATCGGCTACTCTGGGGAGGACTGTGAGTATCCTGCCCATATGCGGCCGGCGGGGGGGGTGGAGCCCGCATGTGCCTCCCTGGCCCACTCTCCGCCCCCCACTCAGGGATCCGGCCCAGTGCCAGCTCCTACCTCTTAATATAGTGCATTCCCTAAGAGTAAGGCTATTTGCTTACATAACTGAAGAGCTGTCTTGCAAATCCAGAAAGACACTGACCATCCATAAGTTGGCATCTATAACTTAACTGTCTGTTTTGATGGCAGCCGATACCCCCAATGTGGGACCCAGGACTGTCTTTCCTGCAGTCCATGGTCCAAGTCAGGATCTCCCACATGGCGTCCACTTATCCTGCTTCTTCCCTTGCCTCGAATCTAGAACATGACCAAATGTTTAGTTTGATTATGCAGTCGAGATCTTTTCTAGTTCCTCTGTCACAGTTACTATTTTCTCTCTCTTTGAGGAGAGACCCTGAGACCATGTGAATGCCCTTGCTCATTAAACTGCCCACCTGTCACATCACATCCAAATCCATCTTCCCGCTGTGGGTGGTCAGAGTCCTGGGCTGGCCTCATCCATGTCACCGGCCCTTTGCAGACCCCGAGGCAAGCCCTCTGCTGGAACCCGTCGAGGCCCTCAATTCGAGCACTGTGCTGGTCAGGTGGCAGTCTGTGGACCCAGCCCTGGTCAAGGGCCACCTCCGGGGATACAATGTAAGAGTCCATCGTGTGGGGGCTGGAGAAATCCCTGGGGTGACGGGTGGGGCAAAGGAGTGACAGTACTGGGGCTGGGTTTCTGCCAGCTGCTCCCTTGGGAGGGCCGTGAGGAACACATGCTTCTCACCCCACCCTACCCCGACCTGGGTCACTGCCAGACCCTTTCTGTCCTTCTGGGGTCTCCTATCCACCTGCAGGTGACATACTGGTGGGAAGGCAGTCAGAGGAAGCACAGCAAGAGGCATGTCCACAAAGGCCACGTGGTGGTGCCAGCCAATGCCACCAGCGCCATCCTGGGAGGCCTGCGGCCCTACAGCTCCTACCAGCTGGAGGTTCAGGCCTTTAATGGGCGGGGACTGGGGCCTGCCAGTAGGGTGACCTTCAACACCCCTGAGGGAGGTGAGCTCTGTGCCCTGCACCCCTGCCTCCACGCCCCCCATCCCTTCCCACCTGGGGTGACCGGGGCAAGGACTTGCCACTGGTCTCTGTGCCCTGCAGTGCCTGGACACCCCGAGTCGTTGCACCTGGAGTGCCAGTCGGACACCAGCCTCCTGCTGCACTGGCAGCCTCCGCTCAGCCATAACGGCGTGCTCACTGGCTACGTGCTCTCCTACCAACCTCGTACGTGTGTTGTGGGCCCGGCCAGGGGGTGGAGGGGGGAGCCGGGGAGTGGGCCGCACTGGGGGCCAAAGCCCACTGCTCACCTGTCCTCGCAGTGAACGACGGGAGCAAGGAGCAGTTGTCCTTTGACCTTCCGGACCCTGAGCTGCGGACACACAACCTGACCAATCTCAGCCCCCGCTTGCGGTACCGATTCCAGCTGCAGGCCACCACGAAGGAGGGCCCGGGGGAGGCGATCGTGCGGGAAGGAGGCACCATGGCCTTATCCGGTGAGCTGGCGGGGGCTCCAAGCAGGCGGCGAGGGCAGGCCTTGGGGCAGCCTCCAGGTCCTGTGACCCTTCTCTCCATTACCAGGGACGCCGGACTTTGGCAACATCTCTGCCATGGCTGGCGAGAATTACAGCGTGGTCTCCTGGGTCCCCAAGGAGGGCCAGTGCAACTTCGGGTTCCAGATCTGGTTCAAAGCCCTGGGGGGTGAGCCTCAAAAGGGGGTTCAGGGCCCAGAGGGGCTGGGGCTGGCATGGACCCAGGGTGCTGCCAGGCCCTCCCTGCTCAGTCGGATTGCCCTCGCCCCCTACAGATGAGAAGCTGGTGGCTCGTCTCCCACCACAATACGTCAGCTATAACCAGAGCTCCTACACGCAGTGGGACCTTCAGCCTGACACTGACTATGAGATCCAGCTGCTCAAGGAGCAGGTGCTCCTGCACCAGATGGCAGTGAAGACCAACGGCACTGGTGCGGGGGCCGCGGGCAGGCCTAGTCAGCTTCCCTCCATCCCTGGACTGCCCACTGCCCCACCAGAACCTCTGTGCCCCTAAGCCCGTGATGGAGAAAAGACCGGGTCCCTGAAAATAGCCCTTTTTTTTCATATCCTCCACTGGTCCTGTTGCCAGGGAAGCCATTTCTACTGAAGGTCTTCCTCCCTGTTCCCCCAGAGGGCCCCCCGACTTTCCCTTCCCCGATCAGCTCACCCCTCCCTCCAGCTGTCTGAAGTCCTCAGACATCCTCAGCTGCTCCTGTGAAGTCCCTGGCGTGGGGGGTCCCTGGCATGGGGGCTTGGCAGGGTTGGGGGTTGGCAGGGGACAGAGCCAGAGGCTTAGAGGGAGGCCCTTGCCCAAGGCCGGGGACTGATGGGGCAGGCTCAGGTCCTGCAACTGCAGTGCCCCTGGGGGCCCCCCGCATTCAACCCTGGCCTTGGCCTCAGTCTCCTGCCTCCTCTCCCCTCCCCAGGCCGAGTGAGACTGCCTCCCACTGGCTTTGCCACCGAGGGCTGGTTCATTGGCTTTGTCAGCGCCATCGTTGTCCTGCTTCTTGTTTTACTCATCCTGTGCTTCATTAAGCGCAGCAAGGGTGGCAAGTACTCGGGTACATCCCGGCCGTGCCCCCCCCTCGCTCGGTCCCTGAGCCCGGGCAAGACAGCATGGGCATGCTGGGGGCGGCGGGCAGGTGGCCCGAGGGGAGTTGTCGGCATTGAGTGTGCGAAGGACTGGGCCCATGTGCCTGGGGCCGGGCTGGGTGATGGGGCAGGGTGAGCAGCTGGGCCTGTTCTGTGTCTGCAGTGAAGGACAAGGAGGATATCCAGGTGGACTCGGAGGCCCGGCCCATGAAGGACGAAACTTTCGGCGAGTACAGGTGAGCTGGGGGTGGAGCCCATGCCCCCAGGCCGCCCAGCGGCACGCTTTGTGTGCGTGACTGCATCTCTTTGTCTCTCCTTTGTGCTGCGGGGTTGATGGCAGGTCCCTGGAGAGGTAAGGCTGGGCTGTCACACTCGGGGGGCAGGGACCCTCCTGTGGGTGCTTTGTGCCAGGCCAGTGCACTCCCCATGCCGCCCGATCCTACAGGTTCCTGGTTCAGGGACCAGCCAACAACACTGACACTCAGCTCCCAAGCCTCCCTGTCCCTGTCCCTGTCTCCAGGGACGGGCTGGATGGGCACCCTTGCTCAGCCCGTCTGGAGACGGGCGCCCACACACCCCCAGGGTGCAGGCATGTAAGCTGCACATGTCCAGAGTGAGGCCTTGTCCCCAGTGTGCTCAGAACACACAGAAGGGGGGTCGAACCCAGGCCTACCATCTCAGGCCAGAGGCTGCCTGCTCCTGCTGGGTACCATCGGGTCATCTCCCATGGTCCCCGCCCTCCCCTTGCAGTGACAACGAGGAGAAGGCCTTTGGCAGCAGCCAGCCATCACTCAACGGAGACATCAAGCCCCTGGGCAGTGATGACAGCCTGGCTGACTACGGAGGCAGCGTGGACGTCCAGTTCAATGAGGATGGCTCCTTCATCGGCCAGTACAGCGGAAAGAAGGAGAAGGAGGCAGCAGGGGGCAACGACAGCTCTGGGGCCGCATCCCCCGTCAACCCCGCCGGGACCCTGGAGTAGCGGGGTCTGGCCAGGCCAGGCAGAGCACCGCCCAGGTTGCGGGGCTGTCAGAGGTCACCATGATGGCCCAGCCCGAGACCTGTGCTGGGTCCCTGACCCTGGGACTGAGGCCCGTCCTTCTCTCCAGTGAGTTGGGGGGCCAAGGAGGGTATCTCGCTGCCTCAACGCCCCCTTCTGACTCCCTGGTCCCCACTTGATTGCCAAAACCCAGCTGCTCTGCTTCTTGGGCACACACTGCTTTTTCACTCCAGCTCGGGGGCCACTCACATGCCAGGAGCTTTCAGGTGCTGCCTTGCCGGCCTTTGGGCAGGGTGAGGCTGTGGTTGGGGCAAGGAGGCAGGCACAGCTGTGGAGGGGCTCTCCCCAGGACCAGGGTTGGCACCTCCAGCCCCAGCCACTCGTTGGCCAGTCAGACTGGGACAGGGGACCAAAGTCGGTGTCCCCGCCTTCTGCCCCATCTTCTCGGCCATCTCTGCTCCAACTGGGATGGGAACTGAACAAGCTGGCCACGGGTATGGAGGGGGCCATCTAAACAGACCAGAGTCCCCCTCCCCGACTGCCTGTGTCAACTTGGCCCACCCCACCCTGCAGCTGGCTTTCAGGAGTTCCAGACACACGCTGCCTTCGGTGCCCACCACACAACATCCAAGTGGGCTCCGCTGTCCCTGCCCAGGCCCACCTCCTCCCCTGGCCCCAGGACCCCTTACCAACCCATGCCCCCAACCCCAGTCTGAACTTGTTCAGCCCCTTGCTCAGCGATCCCCCCCAGCCCTGCCCCCCCCACCTTGGAAATGTAAATACACCGCGACTTTGCAAGTTTGTGCTCTCACCCTTTCCCCATATGCCACTAGTGTGTAGGCAGATGTCTGAGTCTCTAGGTGGTTTCTAGGTTTTCTAGCAATTAGCTTTGATGATCCCATCCCAGGAAAAAAGAAAAACAGACAAAAAAAAAAAAGGAAAGATCAGTTCTCCCAGCAGCCACCATCGCCCCGAATGCCTTTGCTTGGTCTGTCAATGAGCCCTTTACAAAAAACAGAAGTATATATATATATGTACATAAATATCAGAATTATAAAAGGCAAATAAAAACCTGGAAACAAAGAGGCACTCTTGTCATTTTACCCAGCACCAGGTCCTGCACTGTGGTTCCACCTGGCCTGTTCCCCTTAACCCGCTGGACTTCCAGGGGCAATCTGGGCTCTCAACCACTGTTGGGCACCTTGTTCCTGCAGCTTCAGGCCCCGGGGGGTAGAGCACCCTGGGCTGCCTGGCCCTCCCAGGCAGTAAAACCCCCCCTCATATAAATGACAGAGACCTCAAGTGGACCCGCTGGTACAGACGGCCAGCCGGTCCTGCTGATCTGCATCTCTTTGCCCTACTCCCATGCTCAGCAGAGGTCTTGGTGTCTGTCCTCTTTAGCTGAGTCACTACAAAACACCAGTAGAAGGCATCTTTGCCCCCATTCTCACCATCAAATCTGCCCCCTCCACCCCAGCCCCAGCCCAGAACCCTCAGTGAGGTGAGCTGAAATCCGAGGTCGCCCTCTCCACCCAGGTCCCAGGTCCCACCCCACTGCGACTCATCAAGGATTATTCTCTTGCTGTATCTTCCTTGTCTTTTCTGCATCTCTCATTTTTGGCTCCTGTTGGTTAGTTCCGGGAGCAAACATGCAATAACCACCTTTCATCCCTAAAAACACCAGCTAGTAACACTACATGCCTCTGTGGCTCTTGCCCTGCTATTCTGCTCCTATTAATGGATCACCCCTCAAGACTTGTCTGCCCTAATCATCCCCTTTTAAATCTCCACCTAAAACAGCATCTGCTTCTTGGTCCCAAAACATGTCTTCTTGTTCTTGCAACAATAGAATGTCTTCACTCAGCTGAAGATGCATTTCCCAGACTCCTTTGCACCTAGGTGGGGCCACTGGGACGGAAGTGCGGGGCTGTGCCCTGAAAGAAGCACAGCGTGTCTTTCCCTGCCTGGCTCCATCTCCTGGCCAGCCTGGGAGAGTGGAAGTTGGCTGTTGATGATGACAGAGCAGCAACATAGAAAGAGCCCACGGTCCTGGTGAGATGGAGCTGCCATGTCAACCCTGGGCTGCCTCTCTGGATGGTAAAAAAAAAAGAAAAAAAATTACAGACTTTGTTTTCTAGAACAATTTTAGGTTTACAGAAACATTGAGTGGCGAGTAGAGAATTTCTGTGTAGATTTCAGTTCCTCACCAGTTTCCCTCTTTATTCCCCTCTTCCATCTCTTGCAACTGATGATCCAAAATTTGTTAGCATTAACTGAAGTCCACAGCTGCCATTAGCGTTCACTCTCGGTGTTGTATGTTCTGTGGATTTGGATAAATGTATGGTATCATACAGAGTAATTTCACTGCCCTAACATCCCCCCAAAATGTCATCACTGGGACTTAGCATGCATGACATAAAGTGCTCACCTGAAGTTGGCACTTTTGAATCCACCACTCACAACACTGGCAACACAGAAAGCCCTATATGCCCCTACCCACTACTTGTTCCAGACACAGCCCCGCTTATGGCATCTTCCCTCCCATGCCCTGCTGGGGAATGGTGCAGATGTACCACAGTTTACACATCCATGTGCCTGTTGGTGGACACTTGGGTTGTTTCCAAGCTCTGGCTGTTCTGGGTAAAGCAGATCTACGCAGTCCTTTCTTTAAAGCGCATGCCCCAGGACGAGCGTGACTGGGCCAGGTATTAAGCTCTTGTCTCTTGAGTGCTCTTGCTCTCCTCTGCCTCTTGATGCTAGAGTGGAGACTCTGCAAATCCCATTCCTGCTTGGCCTGCTGGCCCTATCCTAAGCTCTGCTCTCAGAGGCTGTTAGAGGGAGACTGCAAGGCCCGAGGAGGAAGAAAGGGTATGCTTTTGTGGAAGCATCACCCTCACAAGTCCTTCACTCCTCCTCTGGCCTTGAAGACAAGAGGGGCTGTGCTTTGTTGCATCCCCAAACTGAGGCACCAATGCCAGGTGACAAATGCCCCTTCTCCTGGGGTCCCCCCTGGGGCTCTTTTCTGAGCTTGGAATCCCCAGCACTGGCTAGGCTCTGCCCCTACCTTAACACTGAGTGTCACCTCTCAGGGCCCCCATCAGTGTGGCTAAGTTTGAGGAGTTGCAGTCCTGCTTTTCATTCCAGCCTTAGGGGCTGTATGAGTTTGTGAAGGTGGCTGTGACCAAGGACTACAAGCTGAGGGGCTGCAACAGCAGAAACGCATCGTCTCGCAGATATGGAGGCTGGATGTGTAGGATTGAGGAGTTGGCAAGGCCCTATTCCCTCTGTAGCTCAGCTGGTAAAGAATCTGCTTGCAATGCGGGAGACCTGGGTTCGATCCGTAGGTTGGGAAGATCCCCTGGAGAAGGGAAAGGCTACCCACTCCAGTATTCTGTCCTGGAGAATTCCCTGGGCTGTATACTTCATGGGGTCACAAAGAGTCGGACTCGACTGAGTGACTTTTTATTTATTTATTATTATTATCCCCTCTCAAGAAGCCGGGGAAGGACCTGCCTTTGCTTCTCCTTCCTGATTGGTTGGATCTAGACCGATGGATAAACTGGTAACAAGGGTAGCGTCTGGAATCTCATCTTCCAGTTCAAAGGTACCATTTGCTTCTCACCACTCACAGCTCCACCTCTCACATGAGAAACCAAGAGAGGCTGGGAATTAAGTTAACACGGATTCTTCAACCTGCACAATGAAACGCTGTGCTTGACTTGCAGCACATTTCAGCTCCATGGCTACAAAAAGTAAGAGAACTTTTAGGGTTGTCGTGGAAGCCCTCTGATACTTTGCAAAGGGACACCCATTCTCCATGAGACCCGTTGCCATTAGATCCATGAGGAGGGCCCAGTCTCAGCATTCTCTGGGGGCGTGGGCACAGGAAAGACTTAAGAGGAAACAGCTGTAACCCCAAAAGAATAGTAAGATTTTTGCAGGTTATTACTGACAGACGCCTGGGAGCATTTATGTGAGAGTGGATCCTAAGGATGTTATACCAAGAGGGTGGAATGTAATGTTGGGTTAGACACAATTTATTGAGCTGGGTGCGTTTACCGGAGAGTCTATATTCATGTTAACCCATGTAGCTGGCAGGGATTCTAACTGACAACTTGTTTGGATGACTTCAACTTGGACTCCACTGTGGCCTATGTTCAATGAGATCAAGATGCCAACACAACCTTGGCTGCTGCGGGGGCAGGAATGCAAAGATGTAATTGCTAGTGGGAATTGCAGGTGTTTGTGCCTTGACTTGAAAGTTACAGTTGGGATGACATGGCTCATATCCCCATTTATTTATTTGAGTCTGTGCAGAAGGTGGATGGATCTTGGAGAAAGACTACAGACTGATTTCAACTTCATCAGGTGGTGACTACAATGATAGCTGCTATTCCAGATAGAGTCTCTTTCCCGAAGCAGTCAGCACACAACCCCTGGTCCCTGCTATGTAGCTATTGGCCTATTGACTATTTTACTCCATACCAATATGCAAAGGGATTCCCCGGTGGCTCAGATGGTAAAGCATTGGCTCGCAATGCGGGAGACCCAGGTTCGATCCCTGGGTCAGGAAGATCCCCTGGAGAATGAAATGGAAACTCACTCTAGTACTCTTGCCTAGAAAATACCATGGATGGAGGAGCCTGGTGGGCTACAGTCCATGGGGTTGCAAAGAGACATGACTGAGCGACTTTACTTTTTCTTTTCTTTTCTAATACACAAAGTCCACCAGAAGCATTTTGTTTATACTTGGCAGGGCCAATAGCACACTTAAGGGATCAAGTCACCTCTCCTCCTCTCTGACATAATGTACTGCTCAGAGACTCAGACTATCTCACCATTTCTCACAAAATCTACTGGTCCACTGCACTGATGACATCATCCTGATTGAATCTGATAAGCAAGAAGCAGAGAGTACTAGAGATGCTTTGTAAGACATATACAGACCAGAAGGTGGAAGATTTACTCCATGAAAATCTAGGGACGTAAAACCTCACTGAAATTTCTGGAAGCTCAGTGCTGTACAGAATGTAAAGTTACCGTCTTCAAGGTGAAAGACAGGTGCACCTACATCAACCACCTCTAAAAATAATGTCTGGTTGTACTCTTTGGGATCATGGAATATATATCACAGGCAAGTGTGCCACATTGACCCATTGACTGTGTAACTCATGAGGCTGCCTGTTTTGTGTGGGGATCCTGGCAGGAAATAACTCTGCAGTGAATCCGGGCTGCTCTCTCACTTCCAACTGGGCCTGTGACCCAGCAGATCCAATAATGCTCAAAATGTCTGTGGGAATTGGTGAGGCTGTGTGGATCCTCTGGCCAGCACTGATAGGGGATCACTGTGCAGAGCTCTAGGGTTTTATAGAAAGGCCAGGCCCTCTTCTTTCTGATAACCAATCTCCTCTGGAGAGGCAGCAAAGGAAAATTCTCCAAGTAGGCAGAGTTTGGAGTGGCACAGCTAATTTTTCACAAATTTTTTCCCAACTTTATTGAGAAATCATTGTGTAAGTTGAAGGTGTACAGCATGATTTGGTACACGTATGTGTTGCAAAATGTTGACCACAATAAAGTTAGAGAACACATTCTCCACCTCACAGAATTTTCATTTTGTTGTTGTTATGGTGAGAACATTTAAAATCTACTCATAGCAACTTTCAAGTGTACACTACGGTAGTATTAACTCTAGTCACTGTGCTTTACCTTAGATCTGAGAACTTATTCATCTTCTAACCGAAGTCTGTGCTCTTGATCACCAGGTCTTTTTTTACCTCAGCCCCTGAAAACCACCATCCTTTCTATTCTATCTCTTCAGCTTTTTTTGAGTCTACACAGAAATGAAATTACACAGTATTTGTCTTTCTCAGTTTGATTTATTTCACTGAGCATAGTGCCCTCAAGGTATATCCACATTGTCCTAAGTGGCAAGATTTCATTCTTTTTCATAGCTGAGTAATATTCCATTATATATATATGTGCGTGTGTGTGTGTGTATTATATACTATATCTTCTTTATCCATTCATCCACCGAAGGACACTCAGCTTGTTTCCATGTCTTGGTTATTGTGAGTAATGCTGCTGTGACATGGATGTGCAGAAAACTCATCAAGATAGTGATTTGATTTCCTTCCAGTATATACCCAGAAATGGAACTGCTGGATCCTATGGTAATTATATCTTTTTAAAATTCATTTTAAAAAAACTTTTGGCCACATCATGGGGCTTTCCTGATGGCTCAGATGGTAGAGAATCTGCCTGCAAAGCAAGACACCCAGGTTTGATCCTGGGTTGAAAAGATTCCCTGGAGAAGGGAATGGCAACCCACTCCAGTATTCTTGCCTGGAGAAATCCAAGGACAGAGGAGACTGGAAGGCTACAGTCCCTGGGGTTGCAAAGAGTTGGACATGACTGAGCACCTAATGCTGTCACTGTCACTCGGGCATTCAAGATCATAGTTCCCCAACCAAGCTTAGAGCCTTAACCACTGGACCACAAGGGAAGTCCTGGCAACTCTATTTTTAATTTCTGGAGGAACTTCCATACTGTTTTCCAAAGTAGTTGCACCAATTTACATTCCCACCAGCAGTGCAGAAGTCTTCCCTTTTCTCCACATCTTCGCTAGCACCTGTTATCTCTTGTCTCTTTGGTGATGGCCTTTATGACAGGCATGAGGTGATCTTTCATGGTGGCTTTGATTTGCATTTCTCTGATGATTAGTGGTGTGCATCTTTCCATGAACCTGTTGGCTATCTGGATGTCTTCTTTGGAAAAATGTCTATTTGGGTCTTTTGCCCATACTGAAATCGAATTAAATTTTCTGCTTCCTCTCCCTCCCTCTTATTACTTTTTATAGCAATCCTTTTGATGCATAACTTTACAATTTAGTCTCTGGATCACAGACTATTCAAGTGGGACTATGACATTTAGAGGAGAAATTAACATTATCAGCACTGTGGCTGTCATCAGAGATGATTAAAAAGGCTTTGAGGGGAATTCCCTGGCAGTCCAGTGGTTGGAGTTTGGCACTCTCACTGCTGGAGCCCAGGTTCAATCCCTGGTCAGGGAACTCAGATTAAAAAAAAAAAAAAAGGCTCTTGGGGATTGGCCTCTCTCTTCCTTGGGTAGAGGGTGGAGCATATTTTTATGGAGGATGCTGGCATTTGGTCCGGCAGAAACATACAGTCGTCACCATCACTGATGGAAGTCCAAATACATGTAGAAGGGTTTGGACTGAGATTGAGAAGCTGAAAGACATAAAAACCCAGAGCTCAGCCACATTGGGCTTTCAACACTTCCTCCTCTTCTGGCTGTCTGTCTGTTGGCTTCCACCAGTAGGCGCCCTAGAGGAAGACTGAAAAGCTGGAGTCTTGTCTGCTTTTGGTTCCTCCGGCTGACCTGACCCTTCCCCCAAGCCTTGGCAATAGCCACTTGGCAACAGCTTGGTGACACCCTCTCCTTGGGCTCTGATTTCCAACTCTGCAGGGCTCCTCCTCTGAGCTTTGAGACCCATATCCAAGCTCTTCCTTGAGTTCTCCCAGCCCTGAAGGTGGCACAGGCTCCCTGTGGCCATTGCCTCCTGCTGTCTGGTTAATCAGTTCTCTGTATTACATCCTAAGTTAAACCCCCAATGCTAAGAAGCATCAAAAGAAGATGCTCAAGCCCAGCGATTATCAGAGAAATGTAAATTACATGAAAACAACAGTGAGATACCATTTCTACCCATTAGACTGGCAAACACACACAAGCACAGATAATATGAAATAAATGCTGGCAGAGATATAGGGCTACAGGAGCCTTTGTGTACTGCTGCTGGAATACAGACTGGCATGGTCGTTGTGGAGAAGAATTTGTCAGTATCTAGTTCAATTAAGTATGTATACAACTGACCTAAGACCCTATAATGCTGTGTCACCTAAGATCCAAGGTATATGCTGTCATGTGAGACAAAGCTTGCTGTAACTTTATTTTCGGTGACAGGGGGAAACAGGTAGGACACTAGGGAGCACTGTGGGCCCAGGGGTTGGGACTCTGTGCTTTTGCTGGGTTCAGTCCCTGGTGGGAGAACTAAGATCCCACAGGCTATAGGGCACAAGCAAAAACAAACAAACAAAAAACAAAAGATTTACATGTAGACACAGTGCCGTAAAGAGAACCTCAAAGCATGATGCTGAGTGACTTCTGTGGCCAGCAAGGACAGAGTACGCAATCTGAACCCCAGCTTTCACTGAGAACAACTAGGCAAGCTCAACAACGCATGAAAACATTTGCTGGAAAACATGCAAGTGATAACAGGTAGTGAAGACTCATGAGGCCAATGTATGGAAGAGGCAGCAAAGTGAGAGAGACATGAACTCAGCATTTAAGGAGGTTTAATCCTCTAAGGCCACCTGCTTGGGTCCTGCAGGGTCAGAGAAGCCGAGCAGAGCTGTGGACAGACTTACAAGGCAGAGGGTCCAAACCTGGAGTTCAGGGCCCACCGAAGGTCTAAGAGTGAGTGTAAGGTGGAACTAGAATAGCCCTTGAAAAGATTGCAGCCCTGTCCCCTAAGGGACTATACTTAAGATCTGAGCTATTTCAATCCCCAGAAACTAGATTAAGGAAATCCGGGATTTCTCATGTCCCAGCTGTCCACCAGATGCAAGTATAGATTGCCTCTGGAGGAAAGTGTGGAGTCCTAACCACAGGACCACCAGGGAATTCCCTATTTGTAGATTTGTTGATGAAGGCCATTCTGACCTATGAGAGATGATACCTCGTCCCAGTTTAGATTTGCATCTCTCAAAGATTCTTTAAATTGGACTACAACTTTCCAAGATAATTGGAACTGGCTCTTGATGAAAGATCAAAGAGGAATTTCAAAAATACAGCATCATTTGCTTCTTTTTAGATCAAAGAGCAAAATGAGTATCTTGACTTTGTGACAATTCCTTTAAAAACCCTTCCTCCACTCTTAAAAAAAAAAGAAAAAAGAAAAAAAAAAAAAACCCTTCCTCCACTCTTGACAATATACCGTTGCTCTCTACCATGAGCTTTATTAACATAAAATGTTAAAACAGTTGATATATACATTGTGCCCAGCAAGTAAATTGGCAATCTGACCTAAATTCAACAAGATAAACCAGAAGCAAGATAATTTACCAAATTAAAGCCCTTTAAATATTAGTGCGAAAAAAAAAATATTAGTGCGTATGGTATTCATTCCATGATGCAAGGGGCAGCATTTTGTCCTTACTGGAATGGACAGTCAGTGTGGCCTCCTCTGCCCATGGAATTGACTGGTGTTACCCTCCAGCGTGAAGCAGCTGGCTTGGTGGGTAGAAGGGTGGCAGGCCCTCTTTCAGACTCAATTGTCATGCCAGCTGGGTGGCGACACCTCTGAGGCAGGGCCAGAGTCTCCAGAAGGCTGTGTACACAAGGCTGTGTATGCTCTGATTCAGCGTTCGTTGTACGGAGCTGTTTCTCTTGCAGCCAGGATTCGAGGGTGTGGGCATGAGGGGCTGGAAATGGGAGTGGCTTTGCTTCCTAATCCCTTGACTTTGTGCTCTGCTGGGCACAGAAAATTAACCATCAGAGCCACCAACAATAGATGAGAGCTCCAATCTCTCCACAGCCTCTCCAACAATTGTTTTTATCCTGGCCATTCTGGTGAGTGTAAAGTGGCATCTCATTCTGGTTTTCAGTGGTGTTTCCTGGGACTTCCCTGGTGGTCTAGTGGCTAAGTTACTCCACACTCCCAATGCAAGGGATCTGGGTTCAGTCCCCGGTTGGGGAACTATATCTCAAATGCTGCAGCTAAAGATTCTGCATGCCACAACTAAGACCCAGGGCAGCCAAAGAAATAAAAATTGGGTTGCCTAAGGGATAAATAAGATACACTGTTTTTCATATGCTTATTATCCACTTGTATGTTTTCTTTGGTAAACTGCCCATTTAAATCTTTTGTCTGTTTTTTATATTGTGATTTCACAAATAGGTAGTGACATTGATCCAGTCAAGATACTGAAGGAGGAAACAGACAGAACAGGCTCCATCTTGAAAGCAGGACTCAGTCTTGGGCTGGACTGTGGACTTTGAGCTATATGCCCAGTATCTATGGAAACAACATACCAACTGGAAAACCAGGTCCCTGGAAGGAAGAGCCCCAGGGCTCGTACCTAAACTCTCCATTGCCTAAAAGAATACCTTAATTATCTGTGTAACCAAATAGAATCATACATTCTATTATGCTTATTGGGGTATGACCACAGGCCTATTGATAATTGTCCACTGTTATCTACCTAGGCTTAAGGCATACGAATCACAAGTTAACTTTGATTGTATCTTTCTTTTCCTTTGTTCAGATTAGCTTCAGGGAATTTGGGGAGGTGGGTTTGAGCACAAACACTTAGGGTATATAAAGTTTTCACAAAAACTGGTCGGGGTCCTTGGCTAAGAGGAGACTCTGCCTTGGGCCCACGGGTGTAATAAACTGCACTCCACTATCTGCGTTGTCCTTCTGAGTTTGTTTGTTTCCCGGAATGCGTGGCTACAACACTACCTTCCCATCACCTCGAGATTCCCTCCTGTCCCTTTTATAATCACACCCCATTTCCTCTTCCTCCAGCCCTTCCATATTCCTTGGTAATCAAGATCTGTTTGGTTTTGTTTTTAGCTGTGCAGCACGCAGAATCTTATTTCTTTAACTAGGACCCCATGCTTACTGCAGTAGACGCCAGGAATCTTAACCAATGGCCTGCCAGGGAAGTCCTGGGATTGCTTTGCAACACTGAGCACAATTCTCTGGAGATTCTTCCAAATTATTGAGCCTACCACTAGTTCCTTCCTTTGTATTGCTGAGGGCTTCATAGTGTAGATGGACCACAGTTCTTTAACCATCCATTATTGAAAGACATTGGAGTTCTTCACAATTCTGGGCTATTACAAAGGAGCTACATACTGCTATAAACATTCATGTACAGATTTTTGTGTGAAAGTAAATCTATGTTCTCTAGGATAAATGCCCAGGACTACAATTGCTAGGTCATACAGTAGTTGCATGTTTACTTTTATAAGAAACCTGCCAAACTGTTCTCCATAGAGGCTGTACCATTTTGCATTCCCATCAGCACATAGGAGTGATTCAGTTCTCTGTACCCTCACTGACATTTGGTGTTGTCATGATTTTTTATTTTACTATTCTGACAGGCATGTATAGTGATAATCTCATTATGATTTTAGTTTGCCTTCTCCTAGTGGACAATGATGTTGAACATCTTTTCATGCCCTTAGTGGCCATCAGTGTACGCTCTCTGGTGAAAGATCTTTTCATGTCTTTTGCTCATTTTCTAATTGGATTGATTTACTGTTGGGTTTTGAGTTCTAAATATATTTAAGATACTAATCCTTTCTCAGATATGTGGTTTGTAAGTATGTTCTCTCAGTCGGTAGTTGGTCTTTTCATGCTCTCACTTAATAGTCTTTCAGAAAGCAAAAGCTTTTAAATTCTAATGAAGCCTGTTTTCTTATATGGATGGGCTTCCCAGGTGGCACGGATCATTCTTTTGGTGTCAAATTAAGAACTCTTAGCCTAGCCCTAAATCCCAAAGGTTTTCTCTTTTTTTTCCCCTTGAAAGTTTTACACTTATGTCCATGATCCATTTTGAGTTAATTTTGAGAATATAGTGTGAAGCTTAGAGACTTAGGTCAAGGTTTATTTTTTTAAACTACTCTGAACTGTTAAGTTTTGTTTGTTTGTTTTGGCTGTGCTGGGTCCTGGTTGCATCATGTGGGATCTTTCATTGCATCACACGGACTCCCTAGTTGTGGTGCTTGGGCTTAGTTGCCCAGTGGCATGTGGGATCTTAGTTCCCTGACCAGGGATCAAACCTGTGTCCCCTGCAGTGGAAGCAGAGAGTCGTAACCACTGGACTGCCAGGAAAGTCCCTAAATGATATTGTATTGTAAATTTTGGTGTCCACATGTTTATATTTTTTATATAGAAATACAACTGATTTTTGCTGTATTCTACAGCCTCGTTAAATTTCCTGTATTAATTCTAGGAGCTTCTTGGTACACTCTTTGATATTTTTCACATAGACAACTATGTCACCTATAAATTGGGATGACTGTATTTCTTCCTTTCTGATCTGTATGCCTTTTATTTCCTTTTCTTACCTTAATGCACTAGCTAGAACTTCTAGCACTATCTTGAATAAGGGTAGTGAGAGCAGACATCCATGCTTTGTTCCCTCTAGATCTTAAGGGAAAAATAGTGTTTCATCTTTAAGTATAATGTTAACTGTAGGATTTTTGTTGTTCAGTTGCTCAGTAATGTCCGACTCTTTGCGACTCCATGGACCACAGCACGCCAGGCTTCCCTGTCCTTCACCATCTACTGGAGGTGATTTTTATAGATGCTCTTAATCAAATTCAGGAAATTCCTCCTCTATTCCTATTTTTCTGAGAGTTCTGAATCATGAATAGGTGCTGAATTTTGCCAAATGCTTTTTCTGTATCCACTAACATAATCATGTGACTTTTTCTTCTTTAGGCTGTTAATATGAACTGCACTAATTCTCAAATATTGGACCAGCCTGCATCTCCAGAATAAGATTCTCCTTGGCCATGATATATGTCTTTCCATATTTTGCTGAATTCCATTCACCAATATTTTGTGAAGCTTTCTTTGTGTCTAGGTTCTTGAGGAATATGGGTTTATAGTTTTCTCTTTTAAAATTTTCTTTGCCTGGTTTTGGTGTCAAGGTAATACTAGTCTCATAAAATAAATTAAGAAATACTTCTTCTTCTTCTATTTTCTGAAAGAGATTGTGAATAGATATTAATTCTTCTTTAAATGTTTGCTGGAATTCTCCACTGAGAACATCTGTGACTAGAAGTTTCTATTTGGAGGAATTTTTTTTTTTGAAAGAGGTCCCTCTCAGAAGGTGAGAGCAGCCCTGGGGTATGGGGCTGTTAGAGGGTTTTTTTTTTTTTTTTGCTTTTATTTATTTATTCATATTTATTTGGCTATACTGGGTCTTCACTGCAACATGTACGATCTTTATTTGTGGCATGTGGGATCGAGTTCCATGATCAAGGATTGAACTTGAGCCTGCTGCATTGGGAGCACAGAATCTTAGCCACTGGACCACCAGGGGAGATTTTAAATCATCAATTCAATTCCTTAATAGTTACAGAATTATCCAAAGTATTTATTTTATATTGGGTGAGCCTTGGTAGTTCGTGGGTTTGGTTTTGTTTTGCTGAGCCAGGTCTTAGTTGTGGCACGTGGGATCTAGTTCCCCAACCAGGGATAGAACCCCGGCCCATGAACTGGGATGGTGGAGATAGAGTCTTGGCTATTGGACCACCAGGCGAGTCCCAGGAGTTCGTGTTTTTTGAAGAATTGGTCCATTTCCATTTCATTTTTTGATTTTAACTTTTGGCCTTGCAGCACATCTCGGACGATCTTAGTTCCCACACCAGGAATCAAACCAGGGCCCCCTGGTGGAGGTGCAGAGTCCTAACCACTGGACCACCAGGGAAGTCCCTGTCCATTTCCATTTAAATTGTCATATTCATGTAAGTTACTGGTAGAATTCCTTATGATCCTTTTGATGCCTGAAGGGTCTGGGGTGATATCCCTTATTTCATTCCTGATACTCACATCATGTTTCTTCTCCCTTTTTTCTGTCAGTCTTCTAAAGGTTTGTTGGTATGATTTACTGATCTTTTCTTCCATTAACTTTTTAATTGGTTTTTCTGCTTCCTCCTTGATTTCTGGTCCCACGTGTATTGTTTCCTGCCTTTGACTTGCTTTAGGTTCATTTTGTGTTTCTTTTTCTACTTTCTGGAGGTGGGAGTTCAGGTTATTGATTTGAGACTTCTCTTCTCTGAGGTATGTATTTAGTGCTATAAATTTCCCTCACAGCACTGCTTTAGCTGTGTCCCACACATTTTGCTATGCTGTATTTTCATTTTGCTGACAAAGGTCTGTCTAGTCAAAGCTATGGTTTTTCCAGTAGTCATGTGTGGATGTGAGAGTTGGACCGTAAAGAAGGCTGAGGACCAAAGAATTCATGCTTTTGAACTGTGGTGCTGGAGAAGACTTATTTTGTTTTTGGAGAAGACTCTTAAGAGTCCCTTGGACTGCAAGCAGATCAAACCAGTCCATCCTAAAGGAAATCAACCCTGAATATTCATTGGAAAGACTGATGCTGAAGCTGAAGCGCCAATCCTTTGGCCACTTGATGCGAAGAGCTGATTCACTGGTAAAGACCCTGGTGCTGGGAAAGATTGAGGGAAAAGGGAGGAGGGAGTGGGAGAGGATGAGATGGTGAGATAGCATAATTGAGTCAACGGACATGAATTTGAGCAAACACTGGGAGATAGTGAGGTACACAGAAGCCTGGTGTGCTGCAGTCCATGGGTTTGCAAAGAGTCGCACACAACTGAGTGACTGAACAACAACCACAACAGACCAGTGATCAGTGACAAGGCCCTGGCCCTTTGACTTTGCAGAAAAGAATTCCCACAAAGATGGAAAGCAGTGAAACAAGTAAAGAGTTTATTACAAGGAAGAGAGTATAATACATGTAGACCGACACACTGAAGAGGAAGAGTTAAAATTTTACATGACCTCCTTCTTGTCTGCCTCTGTAACTCAACTTGCTCCTTGCAAAGTCTTGATCACATAGGTCATGCAGTCTCAGAAAGTGGGGACTTAAAATAGTAGGAAATGGAGATTATCTCACTCACCTTTGTCCTGCTGTTTGCAACTGCCAGGCCCCTGCAAACCTGCTTAATCATGCCTGTCTGTGTAAAGGTCAGACATCCCCCTCCCCATCTTAACTGCTGTTCCCTCATGCGTGAAACCCCTTAGTTTAAACCAGCCTATTAACAGCCAGTGTTGCCCACTACAGTCTGTCTATAAAAACTCTGTAACCCCTTTGGTTGGGGGCTCAGAGCTTGGAGTGCTAACTCTTCTGGGCCCGCTGGCATAATAAACCTGAATTCTCCAACTCTGAGTGTGGTGCTTGGTTTCTCAAGTACTGGTTTCACAACACGGTGCACTCAGTCTTGCCTTCGTGGTAGTTTAAATCACCTTTATGGATTATTTCTTCTGGATTTCCTTTGGCTGATCATCTTGATTTGCCTGGTTCTGAGTCTGTATTTGGCTTACCTCAAGATCCTCCCACATGTGCGTGCATCTTTCAACCAAGATGGAATCCAGCAAAGAGGACTGTAAATAGTCCTAGCATCACTCCCCTTTTGACCTCCAAGGAGCTTTCTAGTTGGGAAAGTGTCCTTGACTTTGAGACTGAGAAATGTGTGGTCTCTTCTCCCTTATCTGGGCAAGGCTCAGCCTCCTCTCTTAATTATCCTGTTATTGATATTTTAGAGTTTCTGTCTGCAGGGTATGAAGTCAAATTGCTCACCCTGGGGGTGGGGGGCATCTATGTCCTGGTTCACTATGACTATTGATTTGGACTGATGCAAGAAAATGGCCCAAGGGACTGGTTTGTACTAAGACTGGAAACAAATCTGGCCATGGATTTCAAACACTGGAAGTTCCATCTGTGCCCTTGAATTGGTGCCTCCTAAGACTTGGATGCTAGATGATGGCCATGGGTGTGTTTGTATTTCATATCCGAGATATGGTATTTGAGAAGATAGAACAATTACAGAAGAGCCTCAGTTATCATGTAAATGTGATGTTACTTATATATTTGATGAAAATTTGGGAGAAATGTATTGGGCTTTATAAGAACACTCTTATACAACCCCAGAGTTAAGCTACTCTAGACTTGGATTGGAGAAGACTTTGTAAGGAACTTCAAAATAACACTCAAATAGTTAACTATTTGAAACCTCAGGTAATAGAGAGGTCTCAACAGCTAGCAAAATTAATGGAAGACAGGAAAAAATGTGCATTGCTTCCCAAGAATCTGATTTAACCCTTCCCCATTGGTATATTTAAAGTTTCTTCTCTTCCAAGGCAAATATCAGACTGCATTGTGAAATTCATCCTATTGTAATTCTGATCATTGTTTTGCTTTGCATTTTCCTTGCTGGCTCTTCAGGCGTCTTCAATTTGCCCCTCACCCAGAAAAAGTTAAAAGGACAGTGGAGATAATGAAGTATTGTAATGTGACGAATTCTTAAGAACACAAGGAGGTGGTCCTTGGAAATATTCAAATGAAGAGTAGGAGCCTTCCTTCTCCCTGGAGAAGATAAGATGAGAGACTCCCCCTCCTGGACCTTTTCTTTCAGAATTTCCTCCTCATTCCTTTTAAATACATGCAAATCTTCTCACGGCTCAGGAATGTTCCCCCCCCCTCCAGGGTCAGGGAGCATCGTTTTGCATTGTAATCAAGCTGCAGCCCCCACAGACCTCCTGGCTTCCTGGGAGAGGTCTCACTATAGCCAACTGGACTCCAAATGGCCAAAGCTATCAGTTAGGGGCCCAGGGACAAGGGGTGTCCCCCACCCCTTTGGAGAAGCTCCTGGCATCCGCATCCCTCAGGTGGGGCGCCTGGGTTTGCACAGATTATTCTGATTTTTATCTTTTCTGCCTTTGTGGCCAGGTATTCCCAGTTGGGAGATTTTGTTTTCAGTTCTGTGTCTCCAACACACTTCACAGCCATGGAGAAAGGACACAACTTCTTCAGTGGAGATGTGTTCATTAAATATCCATCTAAAGGGGGAAAAAAACAACAACAACAACACTTCTTTCCTCAAGTGTCACCATCAGGCAGAAAAGGGAAAAGTCATCAACGCACTGAATCTTTTTCCGCTGTGAAAGTGCTTCCCTGCGCCAGGGCCGGGCGCGGGGGCTGGAAGACTGTATCATAAGTCTCACTGTGGCATGCCAAGTGGTTCCTATGCCACCTGTCATCTGAGCCCAAACCTCTGTGTCTTATCAATGCTTCACAAATCCAACAGGCCTTTGTCTAAAAGGTAGAAAAGCTTCCCGTTCTGGTCACTTCTTGGGGTCTTCCTGTCTTGTGAAGGTGGCCAGGTTCACGTAAAACGTTAATCAAGTGTTTGCATTTCTCTTGTGAATGTGTCTTGTGTTAGTTTCATTTCCGGGCCCAGCCGGTGACCCAAATATGGTAAAGGAACATTTACCCTCCATGTCCCTTTGGGTCACCCCTGCTTCCCCCAGAGATGCATGTTCAAAGGCTTCTCCAGCAGTGGTGGGAAAGCGAGGGTGCTGAAGGGACTTGGAAAGAAGGGGGGGCCCGAGGAAGAAAGGAGAGAAATGGGCAATTGGAGAAGGGTCCGAGCGAGAGACCCCACACCAGCCCTTCCCCCAGGAACTCAAAAGGTGCATTTCCTCCAGGAAGCAATGGTGATCAGGCCCGGAGAATTTCCACCGGCCCCCTTACAATTTAAAAATGGTCAAGCCCTGATAGGGATAAGTCAATGCCTCCTCCCTCAGAAGGACTTGCATTTCAATGCCCTTGAGTTCCTAGAGGCACGGAGAGCCTTCCAAGTGTGTGAACCCACAGTGGCCCCTCCCCACTGGAGAGGCCTTTATTCCTGGAGGCCATTGTGAGCAGACCTGATGAATTTCCCAGGACTTCCCTTAAAACTTAAAAGTGCCCCAAGACCCAAGCTTAGAGAAGCAAATGTCCTGCCAGCAAAGGGACTTGCATCTCAATGCTGTGTCCTTTGAAAGGAAAAAAAGGACATTGGCCAGCTTTCTGGAGTTCTTCAAAACAAAGATCTTGAAAACCAACCTGGATCTCAGGATTAGACCTTACAGAACATCTGCAAACTGGAAGTCTTTTTTTTCCTCTTTTAAGAAAAAAAATAGATCTTGACTGCTGCCAGACACCATGGACAAAAATCAATTCCAGTTGTACCGGAAATCTAAAAGCAAAAGGCAAAATAGCAAAACTTGTAGAAGACAACAGGAGAACACTTTCATGATGTTTGCAGTTGAGAAAGACTTTCTTAAGTTGGATACAAAAAGTACTAACCGAAGGAAATGTTGATAAATGAGTGTTTTCTGAGCTCCGGGAGCACTGGGTTAGTTTTGTCAGGCGAGTGTATTCTCCTCAGTTTTTGTCTCGTCACAACAAAGATTTGGAGTGATGGACAGTAAAGCCCCCTAGGCGTGTCACAGCTCTCAGGTCTCGAATGGACCATGTTATAGCTCTTAGACAAATCAGTGTTACAGCTCAATTTTATTTAGAAGATAGCAGGAAAATCCATCTTCGAGGCATGAGGGCATGTCGATCCAAAGAGAAGAGCGCCCCATCATGTGGGAGAAAGAGAGAGAAACCGTGCACGCACGTGTGGGGGAGAGAGAGCCCTTTGGCTCCTCTTTTTACCTCATAGCAGTGTCCGTCTAAGGGTGAGTGATATTTTCCATGGTCGGCTGTAGTTTTGTATCTTTGTTGAACTGGCACCGCATGTTGACCTGAGCAGAGACAAAACAGGTTAGACAATTGACAATGTATGGAACGATCATAAGCAGCATCAGTATGGTGTAACAAGGACTAGTAGGGGCATTCAGTTCAGTCAGTTCAGTCGCTCAGTCATTTCCGACTCTTTGCAACCCATGAATCGCAGTATGCCAGGCCTCCCTGTCCATCACGAACTCCCAGAGTTTACTCAAACTCATGTCCATCGAGTCGGTGATGCCATCCAGCCATCTCATCCTCTGTCGTCCCCTTCTCCTCCTGCCCCCAATCCCTCCCAGCATCAGGGTCTTTTCCAATGAGTCAGCTCTTTGCATGAGGTGGCCAAAGTATTGGAGTTTCAGCTTCAGCATCAGTCCTTCCAATGAACATCCAGGACTGATCTCCTTGAGGATGGACTGGTTGGATCTCCTTGCAGTCCAAGAGACTCTCAAGAGTCTTCTCCAACACCACAGTTCAAATGCATCAATGTTTTGGCGCTCAGCTTTCTTCACAGTCCAACTCTCATATCCACACATGACCACTGGAAAAACCATAGCCTTGACCAGATGGACCTTTGTTGGCAAAGTAATGTCTCTGCTTTTTAATATGCTATCTAGGTTGGTCATAACTTTCCTTCCAAGGAGTAAGCATCTTTTAATTTCATGGCAGCAGTCACCATCTGCAGTGATTTTGGAGCCCAAAAAAATAAAGTCTGACACTGTTTCCACTGTCTACCCATCTATTTCCCATGAGGTGATGGGACCAGATGCTATGATCTTAGTTTTCTGAATGTTGAGCTTTAAGCCAACTTTTTCACTCCCCTCTTTTACTTTCATCAAGAGGCTTTTTAGTTCGTCTTCACTTTCTGCCATAAGGGTGGTGTCACCTGCATATCTGAGGTTATTGATATTTCTCCCGGCAATCTTGATTCCAGCTTGTGCTTCTTCCAGCCCAGCGTTTCTTATGATGTACTCTGCATATAAGTTAAATAAGCAGAGTGACAATGTACAGTCTTGACGTGCTCCTTTTCCTATTTGGAACCAGTCTGTTGTTCCATGTCCAGTTCTAACTGTTGCTTCCTGACCTGCATACAGGTTTCTCAAGAGGCAGGTCAGGTGGACTGGTATTCCCATCTCTTTCAGAATTTTCCACAGTTTATTGTGATCCACACAGTCAAAGACTTTGGCGTAGTCAATAAAGCAGAGGTAGATGTTTTTCTGCAACTCTCTTGCTTTTTCGATGATCCAGCGGATGTTGGCAATTTGATCTCTGGTTCCTCTGCCTTTTCTAAAACCAGCTTGGACATCTGGAAGTTCACGGTTCACGTATTGCTGATGCCTGGCTTGGAGAATTTTGAGCATTACTTTACTAGCATGTGAGATGAGTGCAATTGTGCAGTAATTTGAGCATTCTTTGGCATTGCCTTTCTTAGGGATTGGAATGAAAACTGACCTTTTCCAGTCCTGTGGCCACTGCTGAGTTTTCCAAATTTGCTGGCATATTGAGTGCAGCACTTTCACAGCATCATCTTTCAGGATTTGAAATAGCTCAACTGGAATTCCATCACATCCACAGCCAATTCCAGATTCACATTGCCAGGATGGCTCAAGTCCTTCCTTGTTCAGGGATCAGAAGATCTATCTCCTGTCTGTTTTGGAGTACAATCTCTACCAAGTTGTGTTGGCTCTTTAGAGATATCCTGAGAAATCTTGTCCCCAGAAACCAGATTTTGGGGGTATTCATTAGAATGGCACTCATTTGTAGTTCTGAATAGGTATCTGAGATCTCCCAGGGGCTCACAGGTGTACTGAGTGTCCTCTTCTGTTTTCTTCCATGGCTTGACTTGCAAGTAGTGAATCCAGGAGTCATGTCCTGGTACCTTGACTGCTGTGGGGGTACAAAGTATTACAGGGTAGGGGCCCTTCCATGTGGGCTGGAGTTGAACCTTTGGGGACCCATCTTTCCAGACTTTAATTACTACTTGTGTCCCTGGAGCATATAGACTCCTTAGAGTCTTTTGGGTCCTGGTTCATACCCCACAAGCGTATATCCTGCTGGAATTGCCCAATGGCCATGGTATAAGACAGGAGGATGTGAGCCTCTGGATCTAGGAAGAAGTCATTGACATAAACAAAAGGTCTCCCATATAGCATCGTAAACCTGTTCCTTAGGGGCAATACAGGTGTGGAGGAGAGCTATTGGTAAAGCCTCCTTCCATTCCAAGGAGGTCTCCTGGGTTATCTTTTTTATTGATGTTTTTAAGAATTGGTTCGCTCTTTCTACTTTTCCTGAAGACTGAGGCCTCCAAGTACAGTGGAGATAATGAGTAATGCCCAATGCTTTAGAGATCCCTTGGGTGACCTTAGAAGTAAATGATGTCCCATTGTCACTTTGTAATGACCTGGGCAGACCAAATCTTGGAATGATTTCATGGAGTAGTTTTTTTTACTACCTCCTCAGCCTTCTCAGTCCAGGTCGGAAAGCCTTCAACCCATCCTGTGAATGTATCTATCATGATTAATAGGTATTTATACCCTTGAGAAACTGGCATCTGGGTGAAGTCCATCTGCCAGTCCTCTCCTGGATAGGTCCCACGTCTTGGACAAGATGGGCCAGCTGGGGTCTTTGAGCTCCTTGGGGGTTGTTTAATTGGTAAGTGGGACAATAGGAGACCACTTGCCTTATAGTTGTTTGGAGGCCTGTTCCTCTGAAGGACCTTTCTAGTAATCTTTGAAGGGCCTTTTCCCCTAAATGAGTGGTAGCAGGTAAGGAGTTAACCAACTTCCACTGGAGTTTCCCAGGCAGAAAAAGGAGTCCCTCCTTTTGGAACCACCCCATATGATCTTGAAAGCCCTCACTCTTAGCTTTAAGAGTCTCACCTTCAGTATATGAAGGAGTTTCTTGAAAATTAGTCTGTGGAACTAAGGTGGCAATCCCTGTTATGTCATTGTTCTGTAACGCTGCTTTCTTAGCTGTCTGATCAGCTGCTTGGTTCCCTTGTGCCACTTCCACGCTCCCTTTTTGGTGTCCTTTACAGTGGGAGACTGAAACCTCAGTGGGCAGATGGACTGCCTCCAAGAGTCTAAGAATTTGATTACCATATTTGATTGGTGACCCTTGGTGGTCAAGTGGCCCCTTTCTTTCCAAATAAAAGCATGTGCATGTAGCACCAGAAAGGCATACTTTGAGTCAGTGTAAATGGCTATTTTTTTCCTTTTCCCAGCTCTAGAGCTCAAGTCAGGGCTATGAGCTCAGCTAATTGGGCTGAAGTACCCGGTGGCAGAGGCTTAGCCTCTATGGTCTCAAAACTGGAGATGACTGCATATCCAGCTCTTCTTTTTCCATCTAAGACAAAGCTGCTTCCATCAGTGTACCAGATTTCCTCAAGAGTGTTCAGAGGATCTTCTGACAATCCTTCTCGGTGTTTTGTCCAGTGGTCCAAGGTTTCTAGACAAGAATGAAAGGGGAAGAGAACCCTCAGGGATAGGCAGGAGGGTGGCTGGGTTAAGAACCTCACAAGGGGATATAGTGAGGCCTGGATTTTCCATGAGCATTACTTGATATCTGAGGATTCTTTGATCAGAGATCCATAAATGGCCTCTCCCATTTAGGGGTTGTTTTACTTGGTGGCTGGTAAAAATAGTTTGCCCCCAAAGGAGAGTTTTAAAGCATCTTCTATAATGATTGCAATAGCTGCAAGATTTCAAAGGCAGGAGGGTCGGCCTTGGATCGAGTCTCTTGGATAAGTAAGTTACAGGCTGGGGCTCAGATCCCAACCTTTGAGTTAACACTCCCAAGGCTATTCCCTCTCTTTCATGGACAAAAAGGGAATGCTTTTTCTGGGTCTGGCAACCTCAAGGCAGGTGCCTGAGTTAAGGCCTGTACTGCACAATTACACTCATCTCACACGCTAGTAAAGTAATGCTCAAAATTCTCCAAGCCAGGCATCAGCAATACGTGAACCGTGAACTTCCAGATGTCCAAGCTGGTTATAGAAAAGGCAGAGGAACCAGAGATCAAATTGCCAACATCCGCTGGATCATCGAAAAAGCAAGAGAGTTGCAGAAAAACATCTACCTCTGCTTTATTGACTACGCCAAAGTCTTTGACTGTGTGGGTCACAATAAACTGTGGAAAATTCTGAAAGAGATGGGAATACCAGTCCACCTGACCTGCCTCTTGAGAAACCTGTATGCAGGTCAGGAAGCAACAGTTAGAACTGGACATGGAACAACAGACTGGTTCCAAATAGGAAAAGGAGCACGTCAAGGCTGTATATTGTCACTCTGCTTATTTAACTTATATGCAGAGTACATCATGAGAAACGCTGGGCTGGAAGAAGCACAAGCTGGAATCAAGATTGCCGGGAGAAATATCAATAACCTCAGATATGCAGGTGACACCACCCTTATGGCAGAAAGTGAAGACGAACTAAAAAGCCTCTTGATGAAAGTAAAAGAGGGGAGTGAAAAAGTTGGCTTAAAGCTCAACATTCAGAAAACTAAGATCATGGCATCTGGTCCCATCACTTCATGGGAAATAGATATGGAAACAGTGGAAACAGTGTCAGACTTTATTTTTTTGGGCTCCAAAATCACTGCAGATGGTGACTGCAGCCATGAAATTAAAAGATGCTTACTCCTTGGAAGGAAAGTTATGACCAACCTAGATAGCATATTAAAAAGCAGAGACATTACTTTGCCAACAAAGGTCCATCTGGTCAAGGCTGTGGTTTTCCAGTGGTCATGTATAGATGTGAGAGTTGGACTGTGAGGAAAGCTGAGGGCCAAAACATTGATGCATTTGAACTGTGGTGTTGGAGAAGACTCTTGAGAGTCTCTTGGACTGCAAAGAGATCCAACCAGTCCATCCTCAAGGAGATCAATCCTGGCTGTTCATTGGACAGACTGATGCTGAAGCTAAAACTCCAGTATTTTGGTCACTTCATGCGAAGAGTTGACTCATTGGAAAAGACCCTGATGCTGGGAGGGATTGGGGGCAGGAGGAGAAGGGGACGACAGAGGATGAGATGGCTGGAGGGCATCACTGACTCAAAGGACATGAGTTTGAGTAAACTCTGGGAGCTGGTGATGGACAGGGAGGCCTGGTGTGCTGCAGTCCATGGGGTTGCAAAGAGTCGGACATGGCTGAGCAACTGAACTGAACTCAGTGTAGCCTTTGCCTTCTTTTGAGGAGTTCCCCATGTCAGTGGGATTGAATCATCCTGTCCCTTTAAGCTTTCATATAGGGGCTGGGTGATTTGACCATAGTTGGGTATCCAGATTCTACAATACCCAGTTAGCCCCAGGAAAGCTCACAATTGTTTCTGAGTCATGGGAGAGGGAAACTGGAGGGTTCCTTGTACCCGATCGGAGGACAGCTTCCTGGACCCGCGTGTAATCTGAACTCCCAGGTAAGTGACTTTTGTCTTGACCATTTGTGCCTTAGCACGGGAGACTTTATATCCCCTTTCTGCCAAAAAGTTTAGAACCTGAATTGCATGTTGTTGGGCATTTTTCTCATCTGGAGAGCAGATTAGTAGGTCATCTACATATTGTAATATTTTCTCATTAGGTCCCAGGTACAGATCTAGGAGATCCTGGCTAAAGGCTGGTCCAAACAATTGGGGGCCATCTCTGAACTTCTGAGGTAATACTGTCCAAGTCATCTGTTGGTGTTTTTCTCCTGGAGCCTCCCACTCAAAGGCAAAAAGATACTGGGATTCTTTAGCCAGTGGTATGCAAAAAAAAAAAAAAAAATGCATCTTTGAGATCCGAGACTGTAAACCACTTGGCACTGGGTGGGATTTTCCCCAAGATTACATAGGTATTGGGTGCTGTGGGATGGAGGGGGACTACAGCTTCATTTATGATCTGGAGATCTTGAACCATTCACCAGATTCCGTCCTTTTTCTTTACTGAGGGGATTGGGGTGTTACATGGTGAACTGGTGGGGACCAGTAGCCCACAAGCAAGGAATTTATTTATTAAAGGCTGTAATCCCTCCCAAGCCTCTCTTTTGAGGGGATACTGTTTCTGGTTGAGAAAGCGAGTGGCATCTCAGAGGACAGTGATGACCGGTTCAGCTTGGTGGGCTCCTCCAGGAATTCCCTGGTCGCATACCTGGGGGTTAATTTTGTCCTCCCATAGTTTTTGGTCCCTCTCTATTGGAGAAGGTGTAATGGGTTCTTCAGTAGTAACCAGGAGCTATAGAGTTCTAGGGGATGAAAATCTTCCCATCCCAAGGGTTGTCCCCAATTTAGTGACTATGTCTCTTCCCATTAAGAGAGTAGGACACTCGGGGACCACCAGAAACTGGTGAGAAAATATTTGTCCATCCCAGCAACAAAGAAGTGCTTGGGTGAATCTTTTAGTAGTTGCTTTTCCTGTAGCACCCAAAATGGTACAGGTTTGGGAGAAGGCTCCGGAGTAGGAGATCAAGACAGAGTAGGTAGACCCTGTGTCAACCAAGAAATTCTCGGACCTACCTGCCACATCCAGTTGCGCCCTTGGCTCCAACCCCATGATGGTTATCTGTGACAGGCGGGCTGGCTGGAGCGGGTGCTTCAGTCCTCTTGAACCATCATGAGGTAAGGCTTGGCGCTTGACCTTGAGGCTCTTGGGTCCTGAGGGCAGAGTGCCAACCAATGTCCCAGTTTATGGCATTTGTAGCAAGCCATTTTAGGAGACTTGTCATGGTTTGGACACTCTTTGGCCCAATGCCCCGCCTGTCTACAGATTCCCTGCATTAGGCATTTGCCTAGTGCCTTGTCCTTCAAGGACTCGGGGTTTGCCATATGGCTTCTCCGGAGGGCGGCTAGCATCTGGGCATGGCTTGTCTCTTTCCTTCTCTCCCTCTCTTGGGCCTTGGCCTCCTCCTGTTCTCTGTTATAAAAGGTATTGGTGGCTGTCTGGACCATCTCATCTAAAGAGGAAGCAGGGTCTTGCTGCTGTAGCTGTTGTAACTTAATTCTGATATCTGATGCACATTGGGACAGGAATTTGTCCTTTAAAATCAGCTGTCCCTCATAAGAGTCTAAGTCCAGGTTGGTAAACTTTTGGAGGGCCTCTTTTAGCCTTTTCAGAAAGGCAATGGGGTTCTCATTGGGCTCCTGGGTTATTGCTGAGACTGGGCACAGTCCCACAAGTAATAGGCTTCCTTCTATTTTCATGGGTGGACTTTCTTAGGGGTGAGTCTGAAGCTTATTCTACCCAGTACTATTGCAACCTGAGAGCCAGGCATCCCCGGGTCAGGGTGCAGATCCCCAGGCAGGCTGAGGCATGACAGCCTCCTAGAGATCAAATCCCCAGGCAGGTCGAGGCTTGACAACCTCCCGAGAATTGGGTCCCTGGGCAGATCAAGGCATGATGACCTCCTGGGACCCCTGGGACTGGCGGATCCCCAAGCAGGTTGAGGCGTAACAACCTTTCAAGGACCACATCCCTAGGCAGGTCAAGGCAGGTTGACCTTCTGGGACCCCCAGACTGGAGTTTGGGTGTCCCCAAGGTCTCCAGCATGACCAGTGCTGGGTAGGATTAAGGGGTTGGATATTATACAGTATTTCCCTCCCAAGGCCAGCTATTTTCTGGTTGTCCCTCCAGAAGATTGTAGAGGCAACATTGTGGACCCAGATGGGGCTGAGGAAAAGAGCATGAAACAGGAGGGAAGGAGGCAGAGCACAACCTTTGAAAGAATGACATAGCACTAGGGTATAACATAAACCAATTAAAATCAACTGGGTCAAAGATGACAAGTCAAATTCAAGTAAACCTTAATCCCCAATATGTAAGCCAAAAGACACACCCAGAGGTGGCAAAACAGCTCTAAGTCACTGTCAAAAGACAGAGGAGTGGCTGGTTCCCCAATGGTTGGGATGATCCTCCCACTCATTAGCATATGAATTCGCCCCACAAAACCTATCCATACCACATTCCCCGGCCTGAGCCCTTGCCCTTGGCAATGGCCCACACCCTGAAGATTCTCTCTGAATCCTAAAAAATCCACTTCTTACCTATGGCTTTGTCTGTCACTGAATTTTTTCACTAAGACCTCACAGCCTGAGCTTTATTAGGTCCTGAGGCAGACATTCTGGGTTTGGCTGGGCTCGAGTCCCAGGAGAGAGCAGAAGGACAGGAGGAAAAAGCAGTGGGAAAAATGAGCCAAGGAATCCCCTTCATAGCCTGCTGGAAAATCTGCTAAATTCCTGACCTGTGCTCACAGTTTTCATTGGTCTGATCCTTGGCACAGAGAAGAGTAAGGACAGAAGAACCCCCACCGGCTTGGGTAACAGCTACTGGGGACCAGCAGATAGTGCCTTTGGGACATACCAGAGAGTAGTCTCTCCAGAGTCCCTCAATTGCGCCCACTGCCTCCCGCCTGTTTGAGGGGGGGTTCAAGGAAATGAGAAATGAGAGATTGTAAAGGAATTAAGATTTTGTTAGGCATGTCCCTCCAGCCGTAGGAATGAGGACCTCCTACCTCAACCAGAGGTCTTCTGGAATCTGAGGCTGAGCCGCGTGAGCTTTCTGCTGAGTTCGTTTTTCGCTGTCCCAGTTTCCAGCACGACGGGCCTCCCCCTGCGCTGGGTTTTCTTTGCGTTCCGCTTCTACCGCGCGGGAGCTTCGCTGAGTTGGGCCCCTGCTGTGTTTGGCCTCTTTGCGGGGGGCCACGCCGAGGTTGTTTCAGCCAGGTTAAACCCGAGTCATGGCACCATAGATGTCAGGCGAGTGTATGTTCCTCGGTTTTTGTCTCGTCACATCAAAGATTTGGAGTGATGGACAGTAAAGCCCCCTAGGCATGTCACAGCTCTCAAGTCTTGGCCAGACCGTGTTATAGCTCTCAGGTCTCGAACGGACCGTGTTATAGCTCTTAGACAAATCAATGTTACAGCTCTATTTTATTTAGAAGATAGCAGAAAAGGCGCCCAGGGGTGGGGGGTGGGGGGGAGAGAGAGGGAGAGGGAGAGAGAGAGAAAGCGCCCACGCACATGTGGGAAAGAGAAAGACCCCTTTGGCTCCTCTTTTTATATGTTTTTTCCTTCCCCCTTGGCCTGCCCTATGCAAATTGGGCTTGACCAAGAGTGCTGTTCTACCTGAAGTCCTCACTCCGGTCCTCAGACTTTCCTTTGACCTTCCTTTGTTCTATTTTCGCAGGCTTTTCCCTTCCTTGTCTTTTAGCCACCGCCATTTTGGGCTCCTATTTTCTATGCTAACTACCTAACAGCTTGATTTTCTCTGTTCCGCTCTCCCCCCCCCCCCCCGCCCCCGCCCCCCCCCACCCCGTCTCCTTGCAGAGTGGCTTCTGCCCTCTCCTTTCTGTTGCCCCCACCTCCAAGCTCCTGCTTTATGGGGGGCAGGTAGGATTACCCTGAGAGGATGAGGCCCTCTGCTAGAGAAGTGCACTTTGTTTCGGGTGTTTTCTGAGATGTCCTGCCCTTGGCTGCTTTGTTATGCTCTTCATCCTTTAATGACATGTATCCCCTGCATGGCCTCCATTCGGTCTCCTCCCGCAGTCCCCCAGATCCTATAGCTCTTGCTGTTGGTAGGGACTTGGGTTATCATCACAGAGTCAGCTCCAGACTTGGATAAAGTGCTCTGATCTCAGGATGGGACGGCCTCACTGTGGACTCTGCATGCCAATGCTAACTGCCTTGGGGCTGAGATCTGTCTCTTAGGGGTTTTATGGCAATTTAATTTTAAAATCTTTCCCCAATTTATGCATTGTTTTTGTCTCTTAGTTTTGCTGAAAAAAATTTTTTGGGGGGGAGGGGGAGTTCCATGCAACTTATTGCCTTTGTGACATCACCAGAAGAGTCAAAACACTGTCTCACTTCCTTGCACTTTCTTAAAAAAATATTTTATTGAAATATAGTTGATGTACAATATTGTGTTCTTTCCCTTCTCTGTGATTGTCAACCTGATGCGAAGAGCTGACTCATTGGAAAAGACCCTGATGTTGGAAAAGATTGAAGGCGGGAGGAGAAGGGGATGACAGAGGAGGAGATGGTTGGATGGCATCACCAACTCAATGGACATGAGTTTGGGTAAACTCTGGGAGTTGGTGATGGACAGGGAGACCTGGGGTGCTGCAGTCCATGGGTTCGCTGAGTTGGACACGACTGAGAGACTGAACTGATACTGATACTGATTGTGTTAATTGCCACTGTACAGCAAAGTGACTCAATTATACACATGTATGTTCTTTCTGATATTGTTTTCCATTATGGTTTATCACAAGATATTGAACATAGCTCCATGTACTATGTAGTAGGACCTTGTTTCTTAGCCATCCTATATAAAATAGTTTGCCTCTGAGAATCCCAAACTTCCAATCCTTCCCTCCCCCATCCCCTATCCCCCTTGGCAATCACAGGTCTGATCTCTATGTCTGTCAGTCTGTTTCTTAGATGTTTGTGTCATATTTTAGATTCCACATATCAGTGATATCATGTGGTATTTGTCTGCCTTCTTGTGACTTACTTCACTAGTATAATAATCCCTACCTCATATTCTTTTTTTTTTTTTTTTTTTTTGAAGAGTTGTCCAGGCTGTTATTTTATTATTTTTAAAATATTTATTTGGACATGGTATCTTCCATCTTCATTGTAGCATGCAGGAAATTTTTTTTTCCAGTTGAGGCATGTGGGATCTAGTTCCCTGATCAGAGATGGAACCTGGGTCCCACACATTGGGAACGTGGAGTCTTAAGCCACTGGACCACCAAGCAAGTTCCCAGGCCAATCTTTTCTTATGTCTATTTTTCTTAAGGAAAATATTCCTCTAAGGTGAGCCAAGCTCAGTGGCTCATTTTAACTTAGAGCAACTATTTGCTGCTTCACGTGTTTCAGCCATCTAACAGGATTCTCCTAAGTCAGCTCTCATTCCAGCAGTGCTCTGCATACCTGCTTGGGAAGCTCTGAGGGAAGCAGATGAAATTAATTAGGATACAGCCCACCAAAGCCAGGGCAAGTATTTTACCAGCTGTGTACAGGGACCTTCTCACAACCATGGCAAAGGCCACAGAAGAAATATTTTTACCACTGAGAGTTCCATAGTCACTGTCCTTTTTGACTCACTCCTCCTCTCTTCAGCTCTCTGCCCTGACAATCTCAGCCAGTCCACCATGTTTGTTCTCCCAGGGGCATAAGGATTTCTTTTTAGCTTATTTTTGTGGTTTACCCAACTAACTGGGAAATCAGGCCTGTTGGGACAGAAGGTAAAATCAAATAAACAATTCTCTGAATGTCTGGGAAATGGCTGCTGGGTGGTCAACTTCAGGAGACACTTGGGCCAGCTGTGCTCTTCTACACAGGGTCCTACTCATCTGTCGCCACGTCATCACTGGTTCATATTCTTTTTTAAAGGAATGAGTTTGGTCAAATGAGTTATTAGCACCTACTGATGTGATCAAGCTGGTTCCTCTAACTTGCTGAGGAATAATTTCTATGAAAAGATTTTCTCACGTTGAATTACCTTTGTATTTTTGGACTAGACGCTACTTGGTCATACATAATATCCTGATCTTTTGTTACATTGAGGGAATCCACACAGTTATTTTTTCTGTTTGCTTATAAAAAAATATAGGCAAGTATCTTTTTGACTTCAGGGTAGGGAAGGACTTCTTAAACCAAGCATAAAAGGCATTAATCCTTTAAATTTTTTGGTATATTTAACTATGTTAGAATTGGAGACTTCTGTTTAGCAAAGACTCAAGAAAGTGGAAAGGCAGGCCACAGACTGAGAAAATATGTGTAACATTTGTAACTGACAAAAGATTAGTATCTAGAACATAGAAATAATTCTTACAAATTAGTGGATGGGTAAACAAGGGAAACAGCAACTGACTTTATTTCCTTGGGCTCCAAAATCACTGCAGATGGTGACTGCAGCCATGAAATTAAAAGACATTTGCTCCTTGTGTTGTAGCCACATGTTCCAGGAAACAAACTCACTCAGAAGGACAATGCAGATAGTGGAGTGCAGTTTATTACACCCGCAGGCCCAAGGGAGGGTCTCCTCTTAGCCAAGGATCCTGACCAGTTTTTGTGAAAACTTTATATACCCTAAGTGTATGTGCCCAAACCCACATCCCCAAATTCCCTGAGACTAGTCTGAACAAAGAAAAAGAAAGAAACAATTAAAGTTAACCCGTGATTCATTTGCCTCAAGCCTAGGTAGTTAAGAGTGGACAATTATCAATAGCCCTGTGGTCATACCCCAATAAGCATAATAGAATTATGATGCTATTTGGTTACACAGATAATTAGGGTATTCTTTTAGGGAGAGTCTAGGTATGAGCCCTGGGGCTCTTCCTTCTGGGGTCCTGGTTTTCTAGTTGGTATGTTGTTTCCATAGTTACTGGGTGTATAGCTCGAAGTCCACAGTCCAGCCCAAGATGGAGTCCTGCTTTCAAGATGGAGCCTGTTCTGTCTGTTTCCTCCTTCACTTGGAAGAAAAGTTATGACCAATCTAGACAGTATATTAAAAAGCAGAGTTATTACTTTTTTGACAAATGTCCATCTAGTCAAAGCTATGGCTTTCTCAGTAGTCATGTATGGTTGTGAGAGTTGGACTATAAAGAAAGCTGAGTGCCGAATAATTGATGCTTTTAAACTGTGGTGTTGGAGAAGACTCTTGAGAGTCCCTTGGACTGTAAGGAGATCAAACTAGTCAATCCTAAATAAAATCAATCATGAATACTCATTTGAAGGACTGATGCTGAAGCTGAAGCTCCAATACTTTGGCCACCTGATGTGAAGAACTGACTCATTAGAAAAGACCCTGATGCTGGGAAAGATTGAAGGCAGGAGGAGAAGGGGATGACAGAGGATGAGATGGCTGGATGGCATCACCGGCTTGATGGACATGAGTTTGAGCAAGCTCCAGGTGTTGGTGATGGACAGGGAGGCCTGGCGTGCTGCCATCCATGGGATCGCAAAGAGTCAGACGCTACTGAGTAACTGAACAACAGCAAATCAGTAGGCAAATGGAAAAAAAAACACTACAAAAAAAGGGCAAAAATCAAAACCAGGTGCAACATAAAAGAGAAAATGCAAATGGCCAAGAAACCTGGGAAGGAAAGATTTGCCTCACCAGTGTCAATGAAAATAATCAATAAGCAATCTATAATAGAATAGAAAAGAGTTTTAACTGAGCCAAAGTGAGGACTCTGGGGACCCAAGGATGAAAATGCAGATAAAACCAAGGAGGGCCTTGGAATGCAGGAACAGAAAAACTACACCCTTATTGTCCTTCCCTCCCCCATGTAATTTCAGGTCCTCCTGAGCAGGATAACCTGTCTCCCTCCTACCCCATAGGGAGAAGGTATTTGCCTTACTCTTCCCTCCACCCTTCCATTGTGGCTCAGCTGGTAAAGAATCTGCCTGCAATGTGGGAGACCTGGGTTCTATCCCTGGGTTGGGAAGATCCCCGGGAGAAGGGAAAATCTACCCACTCCAGTATTCTGGCCTGGAGAATTCCATAGATTACAGTCCATGGGGTTGCAAAGAGTCAGATACAACTGAGTGACTTTCACTTCACTTCACTTCCCTCCACCCAGTATACGTGCCTCATACAATCAGCGAAGGACCCACAAAACCCCTATCCTACTCCTTGTACCCCGGGTATAAAAATGTGAGAGTTGAACTATAAAGAAAGGGGAGTGCCGAAGAATGGATGCTTTTGAACTGTGGTGTTGGAGAAGACTCTTGAGAGTCCCTTGGACTGCAAGGAGATCCAACCAGTCCATCCTAAAGGAGATCAGTCCTGAGTGTTCATTGGAGGGACTGATGCTGAAGCTGAAACTCCAGTACTTTGGCCACCTGATGCAAAGAGATGACCCATTGGAAAAGACCCTGATGCTGGGAAAGATTGAAGGTGGGAGGAGAAGGGGACGACAGAGGATGAGATGGTTGGATGGCGTCACTGACTCAATGGGCATGAGTTTGAGTAAACTCTGGGAGTTGGTGATGGACAGATAGGCCTGGTGTGCTGCAGTCCATGGGGTTGCAAAGAGTCGGACACAACTGAGTGACTGAACTGAACTGAAGGACCCCTGCTCAATGTCAGTTCTCCCTTGAGCTGGCCCGCTGTTCTAACAGTGTCTCCCACTCTGATAAACTGTATTTCTCTCTCCTTCTGCCTCACGTCTAGAAATTCTTTTCCAACCCATAACCAGACCACGACAGGCTCTAGCCTGGAAGACAGCCTCTCAGAGCCAGTCAGAGGCTGAAGAAGTGCTCTGGAGAGGCATGGTGTTCAGAGAAGTTCTATAACTTGTCAGAACAAAGAACATCAAACAAGTCAAGGATACATTCCTTTAAGTTTAGAAAACAAAAATAAAAACAGACCAGCATGTATATGACGAGTCAGCAAGGCCTTGGCACTTGGGAAGGGAGTCTTTTCATCCAAGCAGCCCCAGAAAGGGGGGCATTTCATTTTTATTTTTATCATGGACATTCTTTACTTCTGGTCAATGTGTTCTTTTCTTTCATAATTAAGGCAGATGTACAGTCTATGTTCAATAGGCCACAAATAGGCTAAAATTCAAGTTAAGTCACACATAAGCCAGAATGCCTTCCCCAGACCTCAGTGCGTGAACATTTCTACCATAATCAGTAATCAGGGAAATGCAGGATCATAGTGAGAGACCATTTCCACCCACCAGCCTGGCAGACATGAAGTCTGAAAATACCCAGTGGTTAAAAGGCAAATTTTGTGTTATACATATTTTTTTCCCAATTTTAAAAAGCAAGAGAATGATAAATCCACCTGTGGCCTATTGTCACCATGGGGCATTGGAGCAGTGGGGTCAGGATGGTATATGGCCCTGTGCCAGGGTTGGGTGGTGACTTCATAGGTTTTAATGAGCTTTATTCTTTAAATAAACAAAATGAAAATGGGCCTTGAGTGGACCCGTCAGATAGTGAGTGATCTGATTCTCTGCATCTGCATTAAAAAAAAAAAAAGCTAGAAAAGCAAATACCCATGTTCCCATGATCCAGGACTTGTTCTCAAAATGAACACGAGAAGCCCTTTGGGTCCACCATTTGCTTCCTTTATGTCATCAACAGGGTGTTCAGTTTCGCTACATGGAATAGCAGGAATAGTCCCTGACAACTACTGTCAAGTGATCTTTGACAAAAGAGCAAAGGCAATTCAATAGAGAATAATTTTTTCAACAAATGGTGCTGGAACAACTGGATGTCCATATGCCAGAAAAAAAATTAATCTAGACACAGACTTTATGTCTTTCAAAAAAATTAACTCAAAATGAATAATGTGGAATTCATTGGAATAATGTGAAACTAAAAAATCTGAAAGATGATGACCTAGAGGAAAATCTAGGTGAGTTTACATTTGGTGATGACTTCTTTGGCTATACCACCAAAGGCATGAGCCATGAAAAACACAGAGGCAAACCCAAAGAATTAGGAGAGTACAACCTCTTCATTCTAGGATTCAGGCAGGAGGTAGATGCCCCCACATCCCACCTCCTGTAAACCAATCGGAGATTCATTTCCTGTGGACCAAAACTCCAAGATGAAAAGAGCAGGACAATTAAGGGAGGAGGCTAGGCCCTGACCACATTTCTCATTCTAGAATTCAGGAGACCTCTCGACCACACATGTGCAGAAAGGCACCTTGGAGGTCAAAGTGGGGGAGTGATATCAAGGGATGCTCTACCCACAGGCCTCTGGGATAGAATCCTTCTGGGCTAAGAAATGTGTGTGCACACATGGGAATATCCTGAGCTGTACCAAATATGGACTGTGAACCAGGCAAATCAAAATGATTGGCCAAAGGGATGCCCCATATAAGTGATTTTAAACTACTATGAGGGAGTGACTCAGGGAGTCTCCCTCTGAGTCTGCCCATGTGTCTACCCACACATATTATTGTCCTCTTTTCCTCTCACTAAACACTTTACTTCAATACTGTCTGTCTTTGTGGGAATTCTTTTTTAAAATATATATATATATAGGCTGTGCTGGGTTTTGTTGTGGTGCACAGGCTTCTTTAGTTGTAGTGTGCAGACTTAGTTGCCTTGTGGCATGTGGGATCTTAGTTCCCTGAGCAGGAATTGAACTCATGTCTCCTGCATTGGAAGGCATATTCTTAACCACTGAACCACCAGGGAAGTCCCTGTGGGAATTCTTTCCTGCAAAGCCAAAGGGCCAGGGCTTTTGTCACTGACCACTGGTCGAGTGGCTAGGATCTGGTGCTTTTACCACCTCGACACAGCTTCAGTCTCTGGTTGGGAACCCAAGTTTCACTCCAGGCCGTCACAGGCCGAGGCCACCCACCTGAGATCAGGATAATGGATGATAAAGAGACCAGGCTCTCAAGAGATGAGAAGCTGGACAGTTTCTGGGTTGTGCTCTGGCTCCTGCTTCCCTGGGAGCTCCCTTCTGGGGATGCCAGTGGGTAAAGTCATGAATGACTACTGGGAAACAGGACTCCTCAGTGGGGCACCTGGCAGGGCAGAGGTGAGGAAATACAGTCACAAAAGCACCAGTCCAGATCAGAACCTGGGCCAGGGTCACCTTGGTATTCGATCCATGGGGATTACAGTGGTGATAAACCCACCTTGTCTGTCTCTTGTCTCTTTCAGCCTGGTTGCCTGCCATACCTGTCACCCTCCTGCTCTGCTGGGGTGGTCCTCCCTGTCCTCCTCTTTGCTGAGCTCAGATCAAAGCCCCTGCTCCTGGATCCATAGTCGGCCTTCCATCTTCCTCTCCCACACTCTCAGGTTTTGTACGTTCGGATTGTTTTTTGATCGCTGGAAGACATGGACTCGACCTTCAGCAAGAAAAGGGATTTATTTGGAATGAGGCTGGGTAGATCACCCAATGAGCAGGATTTCTCATCTTAAGCAAGTCTCGAGATGCACAGCTATCATTTGTTTTGAGAGTGGTCCAGAGTATGAAAGGGCCCTGCAGAAGGTCAGGGCTGCAGACCAAGCTGCTAGGCCACTAGAGCTAGAAGACACAGCCACTCTAAAGTCTCAAGGGGATCTGTCCATGGTAGATAGTGATGCCGGGACAGAGTCTCGGGGAAAGCTTCAGTAGAAGGATTCCAGTACAGATCCATAAAGGTTTGGAGCAAGGACACATCTTCCATGGCAGAGCTATTCACCACTCAAAAAGCAGCTGCTGTCATGCTACTGGGCTGTGGTTCAGACTTCGAGCCTGATCCCAGGATATCAAGTGCCTATGTGACTGGTGATGCCCATCATGATGTAAATATTGGCAGACCCGCTGAGCTCTGCAGCCAGGAGGGCACGACAGCAATCCAGCAGAGAGGGCACCTTCCTGACCAGGCCCAACTGGGGCCCAAGGCCCAAGTCGGGTACACGGACAGGTAGTCAAGACCCCAGGTCACCTGCCTGCATTATACAGTACCCTCTCCCAGCTCACACCTGTGGGCTTCTGGGCAGAGGTTTCCTATGATGGACCCATGCAGGGGAAACACTCAGACCTGGCTCCTGGGTGTGTCACCGTGGTAAGGTGAGTACTCCCGGTGGGCAGGGCACTTGGCTGTCCCCTTGGTAGAGAGCTATGGCCTGAGATAAAGATGTCATGGAAAACAAGTTGACTGATTGGTCTGGGACCCAGGAAGAATAAGACTTGGTCAGTAGAAAGGGTTTTGCACCCAGTTCCAATGTGTGGTATGGAGGTCTTCCCCAGTTCAGATCAGTTCAGTTCAGTCACTCAGTCATGTCCGACTCTTTGCCACCCCATGGACTGCAGCACTCCAGGCCTCCCTGTTCATCACCAACTCCTGGAGTTTACTCAAACTCATGTCCATCAAGTCAGTAATGCCATCCAACCATCTCATCCTCTGTCGTCCCCTTCTCCTCCTGCCCTCAATCTTTCCCAGCATCAGGGTATTTTCCAATGAGTCAGCTCTTCGCATCAGGTGGCCAAAGGATTGGCATTTCAGCTATAACATCAGTCCTTCCAGTGAATATTCTGGACTGATCTCCTTTAGGATGGACTGGTTGGATCTCCTTGCAGTCCAAGGGACTCTCAAGAGTCTTCTCCAACACCACAGTTCAAAAGCATCCATTCTCCGGCGCTCAACTTTCTTTATAGTCCAACTCTCACATCCATACATGACTGCTGGAAAAACCATAGCCTTGACTACGTCTTCCCCAGCACCAAGCAATTCTCACACATCGGCTGGTCTAATTCAATGCAAGAGCAACACATTTTGAGTCTCCCTGGAGATAGCATCAGATCCCACAGGTTAAGGGCTCAGTCCCATGAGACTGCCCCTCACCACTTCAGATGCCAAGCACAAGCCAAGTTGTCATCTGTGCTTCTGACCAACCAGCTACATAGATGAGAAATTCCCTCGACCCCTTCTGAGGATTCCATTAATTTGTTAGAAGGACTCCCAGGACTCAAAGCAACATTTCCCTTACTAGACCACCAGCTTCTTATAAAAGGATATAACAGAGGACCTGGCAGATGGATGTGATGCACCAGGTGCCACTCTCCCAGCACGTCTGCTGTGTTCACCAACACAGAGGCTCTCGAAACCCCATCCTGCTGGCTTTTTATGAAGGCTTCCTCACACAGGCATTATTGAAGAAAGCTTAGGCCCTCTCGGGCTAGAGGTCCTGATTTCTGGGTCTAGGGCATTGCTTCCATCAGAGCTCATGGAAAGGGCTCTGTAGAAACCTGCCATCTGGCTAACGTGGACTCCTCATAGTCAGGGATCACCCAGCCAAGAAAAGACCTCTGTATTGGCAGGGGAGTTGACCCTGAGAACTTCAGGAGCTAGCATTGCTGCTCTCCAATGACAGTAAGAAGTATGTTTGTGACACACAGATTCACTAGGGGTTCAAGCCCTGGTCAGGGAACTAGATCCTGCATGGGGCAACTGAGTTCGCAGGCCATAACTAAAGATCCCACACATGGCAATGAAGATCCTGCAAGCTGGCAACACACACCTGGCACAGCCAAATAAATAAATCTTTAAAAAATATTAATAGATAAGCAATTTAATAAACTTGATTGATAAACAAAATAAGCAACTGCACAATGGTGGCCTAATAAAGAGAAAACAATTAAACACTCAGAGCTGTGGTGGGTAAAGGTCTGGTTCAGTCCCCCAGGAGAATCACCTAGACCAGTGGAGATGCTTTCTGAGGGGGAGAAATATCTAGAATGGGTGATGGAGGAGGGTACGGTAGATGGCAAAATGGACACATTGGAGTCTGCACTCACGTTCGAGACACTCACGGTCCTATCGACTGTGACTTTTGTCTCTCCTCCCACCAAGAAGCAGAGTCCATTTTGGCAGGCTGAGAAGCTGGACTTGCCGATGTGTAGTGAGTGGGTAGAGCTACATCCTCCAAAAAAGTTCAAGTTCCTTTAAAAAAATTAAAAACAATGTACAGATATTTAAAAAAAAAAAGTTTAAGTTCCAGTCCCTGGTACCTGTGAACATGACCTTCTTTGGAATTAGTCTTTGCAGATGTGACTGAGTTAAGAGGGGGTCACACTGGATTTGGGTGGGCCCTAATTCCAAAAGGATTCCCTGGTGGCTCAGACAGTAAAGTGTCTGCCCACAATGTGGGAGACCTGGGTTCGATCCCCAGGTTGGGAAGATCCCCTGGAGAAGGAAATGGCAACCCACTCCAGTACTCTTGCCTAGAAAATTCCATGGATGGAGGAGCCTAGTGGGCTATATAGTCCATGGGGTCGCAAAGAGTCGGACACGACTGAGCGACTTCACTTTCACTTTAAGTCCAAAGACTGGGGTCCTGAATTTGTATTGATTTATTTTGCTGCTCAGCAGTGAAAGTGCAGAGTCCCAACCACTGGACTGCCAGGGTGTCCTTAGAAAGAAGGAAAGTTGGGCCCAGACACAGAGGAGACACATGGGGAAGAAGGTCATGTGAAGACAGAAGCAAAACCTGGAGCCATGCAGCTATAAGGCAAGGAAGAGCAAAGATGGCTAAGAGCCCCCAAGCAGCTAAGAAGAGGCAAAGGAGGACACCCCTCCCCCCAGAGCCTTCGGAGGGAGCACGGCCCTGTCAACACCTTCATTTTGGACTTGGAGCTTCTAGAACTATGGAGAAAATACATTTCTGTTTCTGTTGTTTGAAGCCACCAAACTCATGGTCCTTTGTGGTATGGCAGTCTCCTCTTGGGGCTTCCTTGGTGGCTCAGGTGGTAAAGAATCCACCTGCAAGGCAGGAGACCCCGGTTCGATTCCTGGTTCGGGAAGATCCCCTGGAGAAGGGATAGGCTACCCACTCCAGTATACTTGGGCTTCCCTGGTGGCTCAGCTGGTAAAGAATTTGCCTGCAATGCAGGAGACTGGGTTTGATCCCTGGATTGGGAAGATCCCTTGGAGAAGAGAAAGGCTACCCACTCCAGTATTCTGGTCTGGAGAATTCCATAGACTAAGTTCATGGGGTCGCAAAGAGTCAGACAGGACTGAGTGATTTTCACCTTCACCTTCACCAGTCTCCTCTCCGGGTCTGGGGTAGACAGTTATATCCAGCCTGCCCCTAGCAGGGTCAAGTCCCAGCAGCTTCAAGTGCCAACCAGCTTGAGGACATACCCTGACATCGGTTCTCATTCCCCTGAGACCACTTTCTGACATATGCAACTTACACACCAGCCCTGACTCCAGGGGCATGTCCATCTACCTCCCATTTCCAGACTCCAGGCAGGCCCAGCATATTCCTGATTTCTGTTCTCTAAACCAGGAGTCAGGGAGGAAAGGAGGGCTATGGAGGGGCCTCCACCAACCGCTGCGGTGTAATTAAACAGCCCTATGTGGTTAACAGGATTCCATCACTTGCCAAGACCTGGCAATGAAGCAGGCAACAATTGAATCAAGTCATCTCTGCAGCCAGAGGGCTTGGACTCTGCGGCTCTCCCTGGCACCCCATGGGAACCCGGCCCTCCATCCAAGGTCGCTTTCCAGACCAAGGCCTTCCCTCTCCAGGCTAGTTCAAGGAAGCCAGGGCAGGTTGTGGGAGAGATGAGGGAAGAGATGGAGGGAACGTGAAAGCGGCACGCTGGGCGCAGGCGGGGGCAGAGAAAGACGCAGGTAGGTAGCCGATCTGGTGCGCCCCGGGCCCAGGCATCCCAAACCGCTCGGTTGGCTTTCCCGGAGACCCACCCAACCTCACTCTTTTCTCTCTTATTAAAAAAAGTTTTTGTTTTTAAAATTTTAACAAAGGTGTACGTTTACAACGACAGAGAGAGAACTGTTGAGTTGAAGGAGAGAAGCGATCGTTAAAGGGAAGCCCGAGATACGGATGCTGCGCGGAGGATGTGGGAAAGAGGCTGAAATCGTGACCCCCTCCCCTAGTCCCGAGGCCGCGAGCTCGTTGGGGGATCCCGGGAGGCGCTCCTCCACCCCGGACCCTGGTATCCCGGGCTGGCCCCGCGCAGTCGGCATATCCAGGGCCAGGTGCTCCGGGCCGGACGCTGGCGATCGCGGGGAACCATGGAACCAGAGACCCCCCCCCCCCCCCCCCCCCCGGGACTCGGGGCAAGGCCCAGCCCCTGACTTCCAGCGCCTGCTCCCGCTGCCTCCAGCCTCGCGCTCGCCCACCCAGACCCGCTCCCCTCTCTCCCGCGCGCGTGCGCCCGCTCCCCGCGCCCCTCCTCCGCTGCCGCCGCGGGCGCGCGCGCGCCGTGCCCGTCGTCCCAGGCGGGAGCCGAAGACTGCGGGGTGGGCGGCGGGCCGGAGAGCGGGCGCCCGGAGCGCCGGGAGCGCGGCCCGGCCAGGCGGGAGCGCGGGCGGGGCGGGGCGGGGTGGGGCGGGGAGCCCTGGCTGCGAGCAGGGTGGCCGCCGCTCCCCCCAGTCGGCTGGCCCGGACGCGGCGCCAAGCGCGAGGGCCGGGCTCCTGGGGCCGGTGGCCATGGGTGGGAGCCGGAGGCGGCAGCGGGAGCCGCGGAGCCCGCGGGCTGGGAGGGTTTCGGCCCGCGGCCCCTGACGGCCCCCAGCGGCCTGGCGCGCCCCCGCGCCTCCGGGGGTGGGGGGGGGGACGGTAGCCAAGCAACGCCCGGTGCGCCCGCCCATCCCCCGCTGCCCTTTTTTTTTTCCCCCCTGGCGGGGTGCGAGGGAGCTTGCCCGCGCCGGGCCGCGGACAGCTAAGGGTTAACCGGAGGGGCGTGGAGCTGCCCCCATCTCGGGGGCGTGCCCCCCTCCCCCGCTAGGCGGCCCGCCCCCGAGCTAGGCTATGGCCCCCGGCCCCGGCCCGGGGCCCGAGGTCCCGCGATCGGGCCAGTGAAAGGCGTTTTCCAGTGGCCGCCCTCCTCCCCTCGGCGGCCGGCACCATGGGATGTAATATGTGCGTGGTCCAGAAGCCGGAGGAGCAGTACAAAGTGATGCTGCAGGTAGGGCGGCCCGGCCGCGGGGGCGAGGGGCTGGGGGGCGTCACCTGGGGCGGAGGGCCCGATGGAGGGGCCGGAGGGCCCCGAGCGGAGAAGGTTACGGAGGCATTTTCATCCTCCGTCTCTGGGGCGGCTGGATGTTGGTGTCCGTGGGAACCAGGCATAGATGGGGGAGCGGGTGGGAGTCCCTGCGTGGAGATCCGGGTACGGGGCGCATCCCTGGGGCGCCCGATTGATGGCGAGGCAAGCCCTGGATCCCGATCGGTCCGGGTCGGGAAGTTGGGCTGAGCCCGGGTCCGCTGCGCGAGCACCCTGGGACCCGGAGCCCGAAACCCGTTGCCACCGGCGCCGGCGCGGGACGGGGGTTGCATAGCAACGGCCTGTGTTTCCCCAATCTCGCTGGCCCCGCTGGCCCCCGGGCTGGGGAAGGGAGGTGGGCGCTCGCGGAGCGCCGGGAGGCGGGGGCAAATCGCGGTCCCCTCGGGCCAGGGGTACGGGGGCCCGCGGGCTGCGCCCCGGGACCCCGCCGACGCCCGGATGGAGCGATCAGGTACCTCCCCCTGCAACCCCTCTCTGCTCTGGCCCTGCCCAAGCCAACGGTGGGCTCCCAGGCCTTTGGGGCCTCGAGTGAGCGGCCGTCGCTGGGTCTGCTAGAAGGGCAGCCGCGGCCGTCGGTGCCCGGTCCGCCCTGTGCCCCGCAGGGCCTTTGGGCAGTGGGTGGGGGCGTGGACCGGGCAGTGCTCGACGCCCAGAGAGATGGGAGACTCCAGGTCGCGCTGTCGGACCCGGAGCAGGGCTCCTTTGCCTGTGCGTGGCGTGACTTCGTGAGTGCGTGCTTGTGCCCCGTCTGTGTGTGCGCGGAGGCTCCTGCCACCCCGCGTGTGTGTACTTTCTCTGTGCGCCCTGAGAACCGTCTAGAGACGTGTCCCGGTGGCTTGGCCTGAGACGTTCCCCGGGCTCTGTGGAGGGAGTTCAAGGTCAGAGGTGGGGGGGCGGATCGGGACCCAGGGGCAAACCGGGCGCACCCAGGTATCCGTTTCTACTCTGGGTTTGTTGGTCCGCACCGGGCGCAGGTGTAGGTCGGAGAGGTGCTGGTTGGGAGAAGGGGGTCTCCTTAGAAAAATCGGGGAATCTCCTGCAGGCATTGGCGGTGGCGCGGGGGAGACGGGGGAGGACGTGGGAGCTTTGGGTGCGTGGTGGGAGTGTAGGTCCTTGGACCCACCCGGGCAGAAGCCGGCGGCGGGCCGGACGCGGAATCATGCCCCAGCCTGGTGGCGCTCCTTCCCGCCTGTCCCAGGCAGGTCTCAGTGGACGCGCAGGCCTTCTGCTTTCCTGGCTGGTGGCTCTCTGCCTTCTTTCTGCCTCAGTACCCCCTACCCTCCCGACCCCACCCCCACCCCAGCCCCGTGCTTGGTTTCATCTCTCCTTCCAGATGTTTGGAAATCTTGGCCTGGCTATTTCTATTTCCTCCTCCTGTGATCGGGTTGGGGAATGACCCAGGTTGGGGTCACTAGACCAGGCGGTTGGGTGGAATCCCAGTGGTCAGCACCAAGGCTCCGGGGAGGGAGGTGGCGGGGGGTAGATGGGTTGCCCTGGTTGTTCGATAAGGCCATGCGATCCCATCTTCACGGCTACCTTTTCTTGCAATCATTCCATCAAACGGGCAAGCGAATCCAAAGCTCTTGAGTTGGCTCTTGATGGTAGAACTTCATTAAAGGCCAACCCCATGGGGATAAAGTGGAAAGCAACCTGCCCCATGCTGCAGGCCTGAGTTGAGCCAGCCAAGCTTGGGAGAGGATGCTGCTGTGATCCTCCAGATTCCCCAGGGCAGGAGTGGGGGTCCTCAGGTCTGGCTGGGTCGACCTTCAGGGAGGCTCCCTGTTGGAGGAACACTTGAGGTGAACCTGGGCAGGGAAGTCCTGGGCCAGGGTTTTCTCCTGGAGGGAGACCCCCAAGCCCTAGGTGAGCAGCTCCCCCAGGAGATGGGTCCTTTGCCTTTCCTGGTCTTTGCCAGCCCTCACCGACTAGGCCCTGGGGACGTTGATCCCTTTTAAAGTTCCCACAGAAGTTTGGACAGAATCGGAGACTGGATGTGGTTTGATTTTACCTTTTACATCTTTACATTGATCTTTTAATTTTTACTGCGCTATAGTTGATTTATATTATTGTGTTTCTGCTGTATAGCAAAGTGAATTATTTATACTTACGTCTACTCTTTCTTGGAATCTATTTCCATATAGATCATTACAGAGTACAGAGTGGAGTGCCCTGTGTTACACTGTATGGGTGCAGTTTTTAAGAAAAGAAGCTGTCCTTTAAGGGAAAATAAAAGAGAATTGAATTGTAAAAAATCTAGAGAGGAGGGAAAGCCATTAGCGATCCCAGATGACTCCAGGTCCGGGGGCTAGCAGGGAGCTTCTCCCGGCTTGAACCTCTTTTCAGAGCGAAGAAAGTTTTTGTCCAGAAGACCAGCTTCCAGGACCTCTGCCTACCCACCACTTAAATTCTGGTGCTTCCCGGTTTCAGAGATGCTTCTCCATGGCTTGTCCATACGTGCCTGTAGCCCCAACATCTTACCAAAATAAGGAACCCCACCAGGACACAGCGCAGCCCAGAGACATGCACAAGGCCACCTATACCACTTGCCATGTGGCTTCCTTATGCTCTGAGGCTCTTTCCTAGGTCCCCAGAGGCCTCTGACCCCCAGGTTAAGAAGTCTGAAGTCTCTATTCTAGCCTTGATTCCAGACCCTTTTCTCCAGATGATTCACAGTTATTAAAAAAAAAATGCACACACACAGAGCTCTACTGATGTATAATCCACATACCCTTGCAACATGTACAGTTGAGTGGTTTTTAGTATATTCAGAATTGTGCAACCATCACCAATTCCAGACCATTTTCATCACCTTAAAAAGAAACCTCATACCCATTAGCAGTCACATGCCCATTCGTCCCAGTAGCTCCGAGGCTCTGGCAACCACTAGTTTACTTGTCTTTATGGACTTGCCTGTTCCAGACATTTCATTTTAATGGAACCAGTTTCATTTCAGGAACAGTATGATACCTGATCTTTTGTTGTCCAGCTTCTTTATCATGTTTTTAAGGTTCTTCTACATTGTAGAATGTTCTCGGTACGAAATTTCTTATTGCTACTGAATAATATTCCATTGTGTGGCTATATACCACATAATATTTGTCATCATCCGGTGATGGACATTTGATTTATTGCCACCTTTTGGCTAGTGTGAACAGTCAGCCTGTGCACATGAGTGTACAAATACCTGTTTGAGTCCCTGCTTGCAATTCTTTTGGGTAAATACCCAGAAATGGATTTGCTGGATCATATGGTAATTATGGTTAGCATTTTGAGAGCTGCCCAAACTCTTTTCCACAAAGCCTACATCATTTTACATTTTACATTCCCAGCAGCAGTGTAAGAGGATCCTAATTTCTTCACAGCCTCTCCAACACACGTTTTAGATTACAGCCAACCTATTGTTTGAGGTGGTATCTGTCTCATTGTGCTTTCCAAATGCATTTCCTGATGAGTATCCTTCCTGTACTATTGACTATTTGCTTATCTTTTCTGGAGAAATGTCTATCTTTATGCCTTCACCACAGCTTTTACTAGAGCTTTGTAAATAAATTTTGAAGTGTGGGTCTTCCAACTTTGTACTCTTCAAGATTGTTGTGTCTGTTCTGGGTCACCTGCATTTCCATATGAATTTTCGAATCAGTTTGTCAATTTCTGAAAAGCCAGCTGTGATTTTGTAGGAATTGAGTTGAATTCATATTGAATATTGCATTGAATAGATATTGAAAATGTATTGAATATTACATTGAATTTGGGGAGTATTACCCATGAACATGGGATGTCTTTTTATCCCACTTGTGAAATCTTACTTCCCTGACTAGGGATTGAACCTGGGCCCTTGTCAGTGAAAGCACAGAGTCCAAACCACTGGACCATGGGGAAATTCCCCTGGTCTTCAATTACTTTTGCCAATGTTTTGTACTTTCGTTAAATGTATTCCTGAGCACTTTATTCTTTATGATGTTATTGTAAGAGTTGTTTTCTTAATTTCCTTTTCATTTTTCTTGTTGCCACTGTATAGAAATACAATTCAGTTTTTTGTATTGGTCATGTATCTTGCAACTTTATTAAACCCATTTATTAGCTGGAATAGTTGTTTTGAGTGGATTCCTCAGGATTTCCTATATATAAGTAGAGATAGTTTTCCTTCCTTTCCAATCTGGATGCCTTTCATTTCTTTTTTTGGTGGAGCCTTGTGGTTCCTGGATCAATTAGAGATCAAACCCCTACCCTGTGGAGTGGAAGCACCAAGTCTTAACCACTGGATGAGTCTTAACCACTCGATGGCCAAGGAAGTCCCGTCTCTTGCCTTTCTTTTACTTGCCTACTTGCTCTGGCTAGCACCTCCAGTGTAATGCTGAATGGAAGTGGTCAGTGGACATCCTTGCCTTGTTCCTGATCTAAGTAAGGAGTCTTTGTCCTGTGAGTATGAAGTTAGCTGTGGGTTTGTCATAGATGCTCTTTATCAGGTGGAGGAAATTCCCTTCTATTCCTAGTTTGAGAGTTTTTATCATGCAGGGTTGTTAGATTTTGTTGAATAGTTTTTCTGTGGCCATTGAGATGATCCTGTGTTTTTTTTGGCCCTGGGTTCTTCTGATGTGGTCTATCACAGACATGTCAGAAGTGCAGCCTGTCAGAACCCCAGTTCCATTTCTGTTGTCCCAGTCTTGTCCTCCAATGATATTTAACCAAGTGTGGGTGCTGGGAGCCTGGGGGGCACAGGGAGAGCTTGGAAAATCTGGAAATGACCCTTAGTGGGGGGTCGGGTTATGCAGGTTGTTAGGAAGAAAAGAGGCCAGGTCACAAAGGGTAGAAAGGGCGATAGTCTGGTCATCGTACACTGAGACACCAAAGCGCCTTCGAGAGCCATTCCTGGTGTCCCTGTTTGTTGGGCCTGTGTCAGTCTCTCTGTCTGACACCATGACCCCTTGTCCTGGATCTGTCTGAGTCATTGATAAAAAATTCTAGAAAGGCAAACTATAGTGACAGAAAGCAGATACTGATAGTGTGTGTGTGTGTGGGGGGGGTCCTGGTGGCCTGAAAGGGAAAGTGTTAAGTCACTCAGTTGTGTCTGATTCTTTGAGACCCCATGGACTGTAGCCCCGCAAGGTCCTCTGTCCATGGGATCCTCCAGGTAAGAATACTGGGAGTGGGTTGCCATCTCCTTCTCCAGGGGATCTTCCTGACCCAGGGATTGAACCTGGGTCTCCTACATTGCAGCCAGTAGGGAAGGCCTAGTGGTTAGGATTTGGAGCTTTGACTGCAGTGGCCCAGGTTCAGTCCCTGGTCAGGTAACTGAGATGCTACAAGCTGGCCTCAAAAAAAAAAAAATGCAGATGGGGAACATGCAGATCAGTATTTGCAGGGATGGTGGAAGGGGTGGGAGGACCCTTTCGGGGATGATGGAAATGGTCACTCTGTTGATTGTGGCGATGGCTTTACAGATGTGCACATACCCCTGGTATCAAAACTTTTCAAACTGTATGCTCTAAATATGTGCAGCTAATCATATGGCAATTATACTCCGGTAAAGCTTTAAAAGCAAGAAGGCAAAAGGAGAAGGGGGTGGCAGAGGATGAGATGGCTGGATGGCATCACTGACTCAATTTAACATGAGTTTGAGCCAACTCCAGGAGATAGTGGAGGACAGACAAGCCTGGCAGGCTGCAGTCCATAGGGTCGAAAGAGTCGGACACGACTTAGCAACTGAACAACAACACATACACTTACCAAAAGCACTACCCTTACCAAAAGCACATGAATGCGTTTAGCTCAGCTGGGGCCCCTGGTAGGGCCAAGTAAGTCTTTCTTTCCTTCTCCTTCAGGGCCCCTGCCAGGGAATACACGGTGTGGAGGTACTGAATGGCTCCCTGTCTCAGTTCCTCAGCTTCTACACGTGCCACATGGGAATACAGAGGGCCTGCCGCCTGGCGTCACTGCCATTGAGAAATCAGCAGGGCATTTGGTCCCCTGGAATCTCATCTGGGTGGGTGAGGAGTTGTGGCCATCTGATCAGGCACTAAGGAGTGGAAAGTGGATGGAGAAATCCTTCCTCATGAACCTGTCACAATGTCCAGTGACAGAAAAATGTCCAATATTATTGTGAGGGTTTTCCTAACAGGAAAGAAGGGGGAGGGACTTACCTGGCCCTCTGGCAGTTAAGATGCCGCCCTTCCAAGGCAGTGTGTTTGGTCCCTGGTCTGGGAACTAAGACCCCACAGGGTGGGGTACAAAACCAGACGGGCCCTGAGTTGTGAAGTAAAACATATGAGATAAGTCAGGCACTGGACAGATACCGAGATGGTGGCACACTGAGTCCTTCTACATAGGAGCCATGCCAAAAGAAGGAAGACTGAGAAGCTGGGGTTCGTAGCTGGCTTCGGGTGTCACAAGGCATTGCCTTTCTTTGTAAGTGCAGTCTGTCTCTTCTCAGGCTTGCTTTGAGCAGTGGAAATAAAAGGAATATTTTCATTTTGCATTGATCACTGAGGAAGGCTTCATTTGAATGAAAAGAATATTTCAGTCTTTATGGAGAATATCATTTGGATTACTGCAAGACATGGCCTTTGCCTTGGGGCCAACCAGGTTAGCCCAGAGGTACGTTGGTGGAAGGAGGTTTTCCTTTGTCATCCACGGGTGCCTGGGAAGCTGTGAGCACACAACCAAGGATGACCTTAGGAAGTGCTTTGCTTTGTTTATCCATCGTGGCTTCAGTGGGGGCATCCCTCACTCCCAGTCTCTCTCCAGGCAGGACTTGAGAGATGCCTGAGAGGCCTGCTCATCCCTGGAAAGGCAGGAAGTTCAGGGTTGCTGGGTCAGATTTCAGCTTGCCCCTGAGTGGGCACCACCTACCCTTTGGGGAGGGCTTGTGGGGAGGAGAGACCCTGTGAAATCCTTGCCTGTGGTCTGAATCCCTTCCAGGTGCCTGCAAGTCCCGGATCCTCAAGGGGGCGCTCTGGGCCAACACGACTATCCTGAGGCCCTTGTTAAAATGCAGAATCTGCTTCAGCAGGTCCAGGGTGGGGCCTGGGATTACTCACATGCTCCCAGGGGATGGATGTCCACGCTGCTGGTCTTAGCCTACACTCTGAGCAGTGAGGACCTCGAGCGGGACTTTGGATCAATCCATGAACCCACAAATTCCATCAGTATCACCTAGCAAGTAAGTTTATTACAAATAAAAGGGAGGAGGCCTCAGCTCATATCTGTCAAATCAATTTCCAGGGATGATTGTCCATGTGGGGCCCCCAAGGGACATAATCTGCTCTTCCAGGCCACGTGCAGCTAACTGAGCCTCTTCACGTCACCTACATCCTTACCAATAACCCACAGGTAGCTCACATGGGAACCCAGACACACACACCACCCCCATACTAAAGGATCCGTTGAGATGAAAGCTTCCTGAGTGCTTCATTCTCTCCGATCCTGCCCCTGGGCAGAAAGGGTGGGTAGATTTTTAGGGGTGGATGGTATAGTTTGTCCAGGCAGCCTCAACTGGGAGCACACCATTCACTGGGTCAGTCGCATGTTGTTGGCATGTAGTGCGGTTTCCATGCTAGAATTCTAACAAATGAAGGCATTTTGCAGCCACCAGTGCAATTCATCCAGTTGAACTGATCCAGCTGGGGAGCATCCTTGGGTGGTCAAACCATGAGATGAAAGTTGTTGTGGAAAAGAGAGTCCCTGGGTCTCAAGGTATCACCCAGATGACTTGTGCATTAGGAAGGGAGAAGGCAGCTTTACCAGGGAGAGACTGAGTGATCAAACAGCCTCCCTCACACTGTGTGCAGAGGGACACAGCCTGCCCTGGGTGGCCGCTCTCCTCAGAAAGCCTAAGCTGAATCTAACCAGGAAGGAAGGAGGCGAATCCAGACCCTGGGACTTGCTATGAGGCCAGTGCCCTGGACTCTTCCAAGAGGTCAGTGTCATGAAAGTTGTTTTTCAGTGCATAGATTGTTGTAGATTACAGGAGACTAAAGAGGGAGAAGGAACTGGCAACCCACTCCAGTATTCTTGCCTGGAGAATCCCATGGATCGAGGAGCCTGGTAGGCTACAGTCCACGGGGTTGCAAAGAGTCGGACTCGACTTAGCGACTTCACTCACTTCACAGAGACCTAAGAGACTTCCCAGGTGGCACTAGTGGTAAAAGAACCTACCTGCCAGGGCAGCAGACATAAGAGACATGGGTTTGATCCCTGGGTCAGGACGATCCCTTAGAGAAGGGCATGGCAACCCACTCCAGTATTCTTGCTTGGGAAATCCCATGGACAGAGGAGCTTGATGGGCTACAGTCCATGGGTTGGCAAAGAGTCAGACACAATTGAGCAGTGGAAGTGACAAATAGATTAAAGGGATTAGATCTGATAGAGTACCTGAAGAACTATGGATGGAGGTTTGTAACATTGTACAGGAGGCAGTGGTCAAAACCATCCCCAAGAAAAAGAAATGCAAAAAGGCAAAATGGTTGTCTTAGGAGGTCTTACAAATAGCTGAGAAAAGAAGAGAAGCAAATGGCCAAGGAGAAAAGGAAAGATATATCCACCTGAATGCAGAGTTCCAAAGAATAGCAAGGAGAGATAAGAAAGCCTTCCTCAGTGATCAATGCAAAGAAATAGAGGAAAACAATAAAATGAGAAAGACTAGAAATCTCTATGAAAATTAGAGATACCAAGGGAACATTTCATGCAAAGATGGGCATGATAAAAGACAGACATGGTATGGACCTAACAGAAAGGGGAAAGTGAAAGTTGGTCAGTTGTGTCTGACTCTTTGTGACCCCATGGACTATAGTCCACGGAATTCTTCAGGCCAGAATACTGGAGTGGGTTGCCTTTCCCTCCTCCAGGGGATCTTCCCAACCCAGGGATCACACCCAGGTCTCCTGCATTGCAGGCAGATTCTTTACCAGTTGAGCCACAAGGGAAGCCCAAGAATACTGGAGTGGGTAGCCTATCCCTTCTCCAGCAGATCTTTCTGACCCTGGCATCGAACTGGAGTCTCTTGCCTTGCAGGTGGATTCTTTACCAACTGAGCTATGAGGGAAGGACCTAATAGAAGCAGAAGAGATTAAGAAGAGGTGGCAAGAATACACAGAAGAACTGTACAAAAAAGATCTTAATGACTCAGATAACCACAATGGTGTGATCACTCACCTAGAGCCAGACATTCTGGAGTGAGAGGTCAAGTGGGCCTTAGGAAGCATCATTAAGAACAAAGCTAATGGAGGTGGTGGAACTCCAGCTGAGCTATTTCAAATCCTAAAAGATGATGCTGTGAAAGCGCTGCACTCAACATGCCAGCAAATTTGGAACACTCATCAGTGGCCACAGAACTAGTCCATTGTTCATTCCAATCCCAAAGAAAGGCAATGTCAAAGAATGTTCAAACTACTGCACAATTGCACTTGTCTCACACATTAGCAAAGTAATGTTCAAAATTCTCCAAGCCAGGCTTCAACAGTGTGTGAACCATGAAATTCCAGATGTTCAAGCTGGATTTAGAAAAGGCAGAGGAATCAGAAAACAAATTGCCAATATCCGTTGGATCATAGAAAAAGCAAGAGAGGTCCATAAAAACATCTACTTCTGCTTCATTGACTACTCTAAAACCTTTGACTGTGTGGATCACAACAAACTGTAGAAAATTCTTCAAGAGATGGGAGTACCAGACCACCTTACCTGCCTCCTGAGAAATCTGTACGCAGGTGAAGAAGGAACAGTTAGAACTGGACATGGAACAACGGACTGTTTCCAAATTGGGAAAGGAGTATGACAAGGCTGTATATTGTCACCCTGCTTATTTAACTTATATGCAGAGTTCATCATGAGAAATGCTGGGCTAGATGAAGCACAAGCTGGAATCAAGATTGCAGGGAGAAATATCAATAACCTCAGATATGCAGATGACACCACCCTTATGGCAGAAAGTGAAGAGGAACTAAGCAGGCTCTCGATGAAAGTGAAAGAGGCGAGTGAAAAAGCTGGCTTAAAACTCAACATTCAGAAAACGAAAATCATCGTATCTGATATCATCACTTCATGGCAAATAGATGGGGAAACAATGAAAACAGTGAGAGACTATTTTGAACTATGGTGTTGGAGAAGACTCTTGAGAGTCCCTTGGACTGCAAGGAGATCAAACCAGTCCATCCTAAAGGAAATCAATCCTGAATATTCATTGGAAGGACTGATGCTATAAAGAAGGCTGAGCACACTGAAGAATTGGTGCTTTTGAACTGTGGTGTTGGAAAAGACTCTTGAGAGTTCACTGGACAGCAAGGAGATCAAACCAGTAAAGGAAATCAACCCTGACTATTCATTGGAAGGACTGATGCTGAAGCTGAAACTCCAATACTTTGGCCACCTGATGTGAGGACTCATTGGAAAAGACCCTGATGCTGGGAAAGATTGCAGGCAGGAGGAGAAGGGGACAACAGAGGATGAGATGGTTGGATGGCATCACTGACTTGATGGACAGGAGTTTGAGCGTTGGTGATGGACAGGGAGGCCTGGTGTGTACCAGTCCATGGGGTCTCAAAGAGTCAGACACACTGAGTGACTGAACTGAACTGAGCGACTAACACTTTCACTTTCAGAGAACTAAGAACCAAGTGTGTAATCCTTGATTGGGTCCTGGATCTGGGGAAAAAAAAAGGTTATAAGGGCATTAGTAGTATAATTGGAGAGATGATTGCATCGGTGTTCAGTCCCTGAGCACATTAAGGGTGTTGGGATTTCCTGGGAGGGGAAGCTTGGTGCTAGCTTTTTGCTTGGGAATGTGTGTGTTGAGATAGGAGGGAGCACGTGGGTTGGATCTGGGTGAGGGGCATGCAGACGTCCCTGGGCAGATGGCCCTGTGGGTTGACAGTTTTCCAGCTCCAGAGATGGGTAGGCATGAATGAGGACTTCTTTCTGGGCCCCTGAAAAGAGCCTGCCCTGCTCTGGGCATCTCCTTTCTGGGTCCCGCGGAGCCAGACACCCAGCTGCGTCCAAGGTGTTCCCTGGACACTGGCGATAGCAGAGCTGAGCTAGCCAGTGGGACTGGGCGCCAGGGCAGAGGCTAACTTTGGTTTCTGTTCTGCCTGGCCTCGGTTTCCCAATCTGCAGAGTGGGGTTGGGAGAAGCAAACCAGCTGTGGGCGCCCCTCGAATTATGGCGTCAACCCCCTCCTCCTCTGCTGACCCTGGGTGAAAGGGGCGTTCCCCAGACCTTCCAGGGGGCCGCGGGGCCTGTGGGACCCTGAGTCATCCGGTCCAGGGCTCTTTTCTCAGACTACCCTCCTCGCCCCGCTCAGAGATGATCAAATCAGAGCATCTGGGACGGATGCTGAGGGCCTTCCACCTGGAGCCCCCGGCCCCCTAGGGCCGGGGCCGGAGATTCACCACGGCTGGGGGCGAGGGCGGGGTACCGGAGGGGTAGGGGCCGTCGATCAGGCCGCGAAGCGCGGGAGAGACCCGGCCAGCGCGCGGGGGACCGGGCCGGCTGGGCGGCCCAGCCTCGCTCGCGTCGCCGCCGCGGCGCGCTCTTTGTCTGCGGCTCCGCGCCCGGGGGGGGCGGAGCGAGCGCGCCCGGGCCCCGCCCACAGCCGCCGCGGCCCCGCCCCCTCCGGGGCCGCCGCCGCCTCGCCGCGGGCGGGAGTTGGGGCCTTGCCTCTGGCTTCGCTGATCAGGCACCTGCTTGATCCCGACTGCGTCGCCGAGCTATCTGCGTTGCTGTTTTCTGACCCCTTGCACCTGTGTCCTCTCGTTGCCCTCATACCCGCACCATGTCCCACCGGACACCGCTGCCCCTTCTGCTGCTCCGCCGCCGTTTGCCTCGCTCTTGCCCCCTCCCCCCACCACGTGTTTCCCTGGATCCCCCCCCCCCCCACATATACCCCCTTTTCCAGGTCTGTCCCTCGCTCTTTTTTGGCATTGAAATTTTTTTCGTCTTCTGAACCTACCTTTCCCAACAAGCATTCAAATGCTCTCACGCGTCTGTCCCGGTAGAAACCAAACCTAGGGCTCTCCCACACCCCCAAGCCCCTTCCACCCCATTCTCTGCAAAAGCTCCCAAAGGCTGAGTCTATACAGGCCGGCTGGGCATCCCCCTCCCTGACTGCCTTCTTTCAACCAATCTAGAGGGCCCTTCTGCGTCCTGATCCGGTCCAACCTCCCCTCCTTGGTACACTGTCTTGCCCAGCTTCCCTTCTTCACTTTCCTTCTCTCTGGGTGACTAAGCTCTGTGTCTCTGCAACTGCTCAATGTCAAGGTGCCTTCGGGTCCTCCTATCTCACCCTACACTCAATCCCTGGCTGATATACCTCCATCTCAGCATTTATAAATACTTCCCTTGTAGCTCAGACGATAAAGCGTCTGCCTACAAGGCAGGAGACCCAGGTTTGATCCCTGAGTCAGGAAGATCTCCTGGAGAAGGAAATGGCCACCCACTCCAGTACTCTTGCCTGGAAAATCCCAAGGACAGAGGAGCCTGGTAGGCTACAGTCCATGATGTCGCAAAGAGTTGGACACGACTGAGTGACTTCACTTCACTTCACTTCAGCATTTTAAGTCAAGAACAGTCAATCCCACTTGAATTCAACAATAATGGTCATATGACATTTGGTTTGGTGGCTTGGTTGGAGACGCATTTAGATGGAATGGGGGATATCTGCAAGTCTCAGGAACTTCAAATCAGAGATCAAGGTTTGCATTGGGGCTTCCCTGGGGGCTCAGTGGTGAAGAATCTGCCAGTGCAGGAGTCATGGTTCGAGCCCTGGTCCGCACATGCTGCGCAGCAACTGAGCCCATGTGCCAAGAGAAGCCACCGCAATAAGCCAATGCACAACAACTCAAGAGAAGCCCCAGCTCGCTGCAAGTGGAGAAAAGCCCTCTCAGCAACAAAGGCCCAGCACAGCCAAAAATTAACAAATTAAAAAACTTATTTTTTAAAAAACAATCTTCATTGAGTAAAACCAGTTCCCCAAGTCCTGCCTCTCCCCCACCTCTGTGTCTTTTCCAGTGGCCCACATCTTTGTGAGGGTGCCTGTGGTCTCTGTGGGTTCAGGGAGCAGTTTTAATTTTTTATTGTGGGCAACGAGGTATGTCATAAAGTTTCCCATTAGTGACATTTGAGTACTTTCAATGTGGTGTCATTGTCACCACCACCTAGTTCCAGAACATGGTGATCACTCCCAAAGGGAACTTCCTACCATTATGCAGGCTCTCCCCACTCTCTTGGCCCTCCTCAACTTTCTGTCCCAATGGATTTGCCTATTCTGGAATCATACAGCATGTGGCCTTCTGTGCCTGCCTTCTCTCACTTGGCTGGGCTGCCAAGCTGTATTCATCCATGCTGTATTATTAGCATGTATCAGGACTTTGCTCCTTTATATGGTGGAATGATCTGCCGGGTGGACGTTCCCCCATTATGCTTGTTCATCTGCTGGTGGACATGGAGGAGGCTTCCAAATTCTGCCTATTTAGAAAAATGCTGCTGGGAATTTCCCTAGCAGTGCAGTGGTTAGGACTCAGTGCTTTCACTGCTGGGGCCCAGGTTCAATCCCTAGTCATGGAACTAAGATCCCTGCAAGCTGCGCCACAAGGCCAAAAAAAACCCCAGAAAACAATAGTGCCGATATGAGCATTTGTGTACAGGCTTTTGTTAGGGTGCCTGTTTTCCATTCTCGTGGTTATGCTGGATTGTATGGCAGCTCTAGAGTTTTCCACATCCACTGTTCTCCATTGACGTTCCTGCAGCCTCATGCCCTCTTTTACTTCGCTCCTTCTAATCCCTCTGAATCCTGGAGAAGCCCTGTGGAGATAGCATAGCAAGGCCTTGTGCCTGGAATCCTTGTTCTCACCCCCTGGGGTCCCCCTCAGTGCACGGGCGGTGGGCAGTGACCCAGGTACCCAGACTCACTGCCCCAGTTCAGCCTCTGATGCCGGGGGGCCTCCCCTTCCTTGCTCATCTCCCCAACACCCTGGATTGTTAGAAGGGTCTTCCCCTGCCCACCACAACTGCCTCCCACTTAGCCTTTGGAGCTTGGGTTGAGCTGGTCCCTGTGCCAGGTGTGTGCCAACTGTGTCTCCTCTCCCCTACTCCTCCCACCCTCGCCCCTCTCCCAGCTGCCACAGGCACCTGCCCTCCAGTTGTTGGAGGGGTCCTATCCCAGGGCCTGGCTTACTTTGAGGGGCTGGGGTGGGCAGGGCCCCCTCTGAAGGCAGACCTAGGGGCCTGCTGTGTTCTCCCCCTGACTGGTGCCTCGTGGGTCAGTGTGCCCCCACCCCTGGGGCCTCCTGCTGCCTTCTGCTCAGACACGGGGCTGGGGGAGCTCAGGGCCCACTCCTTGGCCACCCACAGAAAACCCCTTCTGCAAATGCAGCCCTAGAGCCAGTGGCGGGGTGCACATGGGGGAAATGGAGGGTGGGAGGGAGTCTGCTCGGTCCTGCCCTAGGCCTGAGACTAATTGACAGCCCCATGACAAGCCCCTTCTCGAGCCTTCCAGAACCAGCTTCCTGGTGTTCCCTGGGGTGGGCCTGGGACCCTCCTGGCCACTTCCCCTAAGGGTGGGCACTGCGATCCACTCAGGGGATCCAAGATCCTGGGAGCTGCCCCTTCTGTTTCAGGGACACCTGGTCAAGAGTGTGCCTCCCCCGAGCTTCCCCAGCTCAGATCTGGATGTGAAGTCTGATGTGACTTCATCACCACTGCTCCCAAGGGGCCTGAGCCCAAAGGCCGCACCATGCCTCACCCCCCTACTGGGCCAGGGCTGCCCAGGGGCCAGGAACACAAAGCTTCCCCTGAGCCTGGGGCCTTGGGAAAAAACTCAGAGCAGGGCACAGGCTAGATTGTCAGTTTTCTCTAGGTAGCCAAGTAATGTTTACAGGAGAAAATGCTGTAAAGAACAAAAGACAAAAGTCACCTAGAAATACTAATTCCCAGAGATAACCAACCACTGCTGGGAGAGTCGCTCAGTTGTGTTCCACTCTTTGTGACCTCTGTGAAATTCTCCAGGCCAGAATACTGGAGTGGGTAGCCTTTCCCTTCTCCCGGGGATCTTCCCAACCCAGGGATCAAACCCAGGTCTCCTGCCTTGCAGGCAGATTCTTTACCAGTTGAGCCACCAGGGAAGCCCAAGAACACTGGAGTGGGTTGCCTTTCCCTCCTCCAGGGGATCTTCCCAACCCAGGGATCAAACCCAGGTCTCCTGCCTTGCAGGCAGATTCTTTACCAGCTGAGCTATGAGGAAAGCCCCAACCACCACTGACATTCTTCCATTTTGATGAATTTCCTTCAAGTCTTTAAAGAAAGGATTGTGTAATAATACTGATGCAGGTACAAATGAATATATATATGTCAGGCGTGCCCATTCCAAATAGTTTTCACAGCCCCGTGCAGTCTCCAAGCTGCACACTTGTGGCACTATGATGCTCCTGTGGGCTCATATCTCCCTTCACACCTGCACCCCATCAGCTCTCGAAACTGGGCTCACACTGAGCTCTCCCAGCAGGTCCTTTTTGCTTGATAGTTTATTATGAGACTTGTCCAGCAATGCTATCTTTTTGAAGTCCATAAACAGTTTTTCAAAAAACAATTTAGCCATGGTATATAAAGTTGGGAAGAAAGCAAATTCTCAGATCTTCATTTCCTTGGAACAAATGTTTCTATATATTCTTTTGCAGTCTTTTTCTGTAAACATACATTTTACATGATAGTCATCAGAATTCATGTGCCATTTTATATCTTTTTTGAGAAACGCTTGTTAGAAGACTCTGGTAGGGCAGCTGTACATTTCCATGAGGCAAACACTTGTACTAAAGACTACTGTAAAATTTTTGGCATTAGAAATAATGCTGGTACCTCCATACATTAAATATAGAATGACCATATGGGCCCAAATATTTGAAAACAGGGTCTCGAACCCTTGGACACAAATGTAGTGTGATTCACAATTGCCAAAATGTAGAAACAAACCAACATGTGTTGAGGGATGACCTATTTGTCCACTCAGTGCAGTTTTCTGGAATAGGTTGCAATGTTACCCATAAAAAAATGAAGTACTGATGCCTGCTGTCATATGGGTGGAGCTAGAAAACATTTTGTGGAAAAATGCCAGACATACTGGACCACCTGTTGTAGGATTCCACTTAGGAAATGTCTAGAGGCAGTTGAAAGAAAGAAAGATTGGTGAGTGCCGGCCAGGGGCGGGGGTGGGGGGGGTGGTGGTTGGTGAATTTGGAGAGAATGGGTAGGGCATCTCCTTTTGGGGGCTGAAAATGTCCTGGAATTAAATAGACGTGATGGTTGCATGACCATTCAGAGGCATGAAATGCCACTGAGTTGTACACCTGAAATGGTTAAAATGGTAAATTTGATGTTTGCTGTATTTCGTACACACACAAAAAATGAATGCTGCTCTGTTCTGAATATCCTTATCATTCATGTAATCTAAATTCTGATTATTTTAGGATCTATTATTTATAAGAAATGTACTGGATAAAAGGATATGATGAATATTAGCAAGGTTCTTTCTAGTTATCAAAAGATTCCTCCAGCAAGTTGACCATCTTGTGTTCAGGGGTGAAACTGAGCCCAGGCCCACACAGAATGCACCTGACTGGGGATTGCTTCTGGGTCTAAGCAGGAGCTGGGTGCCCCAGCTCTCCCTGGGAGACAGACGCGGCTAACAGCCCTGAGGGCCACTTGGAGCACTTCTCCTCCGAGCCAGGGTTGTGCCATCAGTCCTTGGGCCTGCTGACATGCACCCTGAGCCTTTGACCTCCCACGCTGGGAGGCGAGGCCCATGGGTAGCCTCCAGAACCTGATGGAATGCGAGTCACCCTGAAACCGCCTGCTTGGCATTCTCCCTGGGGTGGGGGGGGTGTTGCCAGGCCTGGCATGGCTGTTGGGCTCGGAAGGGACACACCAGGGCACTTCGCCTTAAGTGAGTGTAGGTGTCCGCAAAGCAAGAAAGAAGGGCATTGGAGGGGGAGAAGGCACCACAGGGGCCCAGCAAATGAAAAAGCTTGGCTGGAGTGCCAAGACCATCCCCACCCCATCCACAGCTGCCACCCCAAAATCCCCTCCAACTCAGCCAAAGCCCTACCTTCTCCCCCCATCCCAGGGGTACCCGCCATCCACACATCCCCAGCCCCTACTATATATAGTCCGCTCCCTCCCCCTCACCAGCTGGAGATGCTAACCATGGTGGGCATGTCTGGGTGAATGGATAGTCATGCCATGTTCTGTTCTGTGTGCTTTTTGGCTGGTCCTGGAAAACAGGCACTAAGAGACATCCACCTGACAGATGAGGAAATGGGGGAGGCTAAAGGATTCACCCAGGACACAATGCCCGGGCCAGAAGCCTCTGTGCCCCAAGTCTCACCCCTTCCGCATCCTAATAGGTAACAGCAGCTGTCCCTCCACATGGACGTGTTCTGCATTGTTTCTCGAGTATTGCACGTGTACTGCCATCCAACCTCAAGGTGGGCCTTGTGGGCCTCAGCGTTCTTTCCATCCCTGACCCATTCCTCCCCTCCCCTGTCTAGGGGGATTCAGGTTTGTCACCCCGAGGTACATTTTCTCCTATCTGTGATGTTCATAAGCATGTGTATTGCCACAAACCATGTGTATGAATATACCTCAGTTTTTGGATCCATTCTACAAATGGCAGACCTGCACTCTTTCTGGTATTTACATCCCAGTGTCCTGAAGGGGCATCTTCTCAACCCTCCTCAAAAGGGTTCGGGGTCCCTTTTCCTGGAATCCCTGCTTCCCTACTGAGTTCTGGATTTTTCCAGTGTTCAGTTCAGTTCAGTTCAGTCGCTCAGTCGTGTCCGACTCTCTGCGATCCCATGGACTGTAGCACACCAGGCCTCCCTGTCCATCACCAACTCCTGGAGTTTACCCAAACTCATGTCCATCAAGTCGGTGATGCCATCCAAACCATCTCATCCTCTGTTGTCCCCTTCTCCTCCCGCCTTCAATCTTCCCCAGCATTAGGGTCTCTACAAATGAGTCAGCTCTTCGCATCAGGTGGCCAAAGTATTAGAGTTTCAGCTTCAACATCAGTCCTTCCAATGAATATTCAGGACTGATTTCCTTTAGGATTGACTGCTTGGATCTCCTTGCAGTCCAAGGGACTCTCAAGAGTCTTCTTCAACACCACAGTTCAAAACCATCCATTCTTCAGCGCTCAGCTTTCTTTATAGTCCAACTCTCACATCCAGTCATGACTACTGGAAAAACCATAGCCTTGACTAGATGGACCTTTGTTGGCATTGTTCTATAGGAGTTCTTTACTCTGGATAATCCTGTGTCCGTTCTATGCCTGTCCTAACTGTAGTTATGATGTCTTTTGTTATCCAGAAGTCTTATGGTTTAACACAGTCAGAGTGATACCTTTTTCCATTCTTGTTTGCCCATGTTTTATCTTCAGGCAATTCCCTTGCCATTTGGCGCTTAGGCCTGGGTGCTTTCGCTGCCATGGCCCACATTCAGTCCCTGGTCTGATCCCTGGTCAGGGAACTAACATTTTGCAAGTTATGAGGCCCAGCCAAAAGAAAAAGAAAAAATGGCTTCTCTATGTCTGCACCATAAAAACACTTTTCTCACTCCTCCAAATTAGTTTTAAAGCTTGATCCATTTAGGACTTGGGTCCATTTCGAATTGGCTTGGTGTGGGTTTGGAGCAGTGGCAGCCAGCCAGGGAGGTGGGGCGTGCCTCTGGCGAGTGTAGGCTGTGGTCTTACCCTGCGGGGGACTCTGATGGGCTGGCTTTGCGTTCACACCTGTCCAGACAGGAGCAGGGACATTTGAATGGTGGCTTGGCCCGTGCGTGCACGTCTTTCTCTTCTTCGTGGCTGAAGGATGAGGGAGCGTGAGAAGTGCAGAATACTGCTTTGATTCTTGCCCTGAATGTCGCCATCTTGTCGGTAGCCCTCACCCTCCCTGGGAGGGGCTCACATCTTACCTGTCTTGCCCTGTTCCTGCCCCTTATTAGCTCTGGGGATTCAACAGGATGGCTGAGGAGGAGAGGAGGTTGAAGGTGCCCCAGGAGCTTGTGGCAGGAGCGGCCCTAGAGCTCTAAGCCTCCGCACCCAGAGCTCTGCTTCTGCCCAGTGCCACATAGGTCAAGGATCGGATAGCTGCAGGGTTGTCACAGGGGTAGCCTGGATCTGCGTGTGTGTGCCCATCCCCCTCTTGACATCCCAGCCCACCCAGCTCTCCCCTCCCACTGCCTGGGCCCGGTTTCCATAGTAACACTGCGGCTGGGTACCGTTTCCAGGGAGAAATACATCCCTGTGTTTCTCAGCATCACCTGAGCGTCCCACTGCACATCATGAAAATGTGAAACGCGCCTCCTTCCAAAAATCCTGAGTGCAGCAGCTCCACACGTCCCCTTCTGGACTTAAGGGCAATGGGGTATCAGTTAATGTTCTGAAAAACCCTGGTTGGGTGTGTTTGTCGATTTCCGTGGTGTGAATATTCCCACCATGACCACCACCCTGGCATCACCAATTGCCGGGTTGGGAAGAAACGCGCAGCCACCCACCTCCCTGTGGCGTGTCCTTCCACACACCCTAAGGGGCCAGATAACTGGAAATGTAGTAGTTAGAAAGCCATGAGTTTGGACGATTCATGGCCTTTGTTTTTAAGATAATTCATTTAGTTGTACACTTGTACCATCGAAAGGTCGATACTGGATGTGCGTTAATGGATGCTTCAAACATTCCCTGACCCTTTTGGCTCTGCTAAGGGCTTCAAGGCCAGTCAGCCCATTCCCTTGGCCCCCAGCCTTAACCAGACCAGCCATCACACACCCCCTCATGTACACAGCAGCTGGTCCTTTTCTCCCGCGCACCTCCTTTCCCTCCTCCTTTTATAACTGCAACCTCCTTGGCTCTCTTGATCCTCTAGGGCTGTGCTGACCACATTCTACAACTAATATCTGTCTCCTTGATACTTTTTGATCCAATAATTCCACTTCTGGAAATGTTCTCCATCACCACCTAGATTATACAAAGACATACATAGATAATAGGTACAGAATGTACAAAAAAAAGGTGTCTCTGCAACCTTCTTTCTGACTGAGAACCACTAGTGATAGACAGTAGAGACCAAACCAACACAGAGTGGATGGTCCATGCATAGGCTGCCTGTAGTCACAAAGTGGGAAATGACCAAGGAGGAGATATGCCAACAGTCACAGCTTTTACATCCCTGAGATGGTGGGTGATTTCTGTCTTCTTCTTTAGGATTTTCTGTCTTTTTCAAATGTTCTACAGTAAAACTCTTTATTTGCTGATTAGATGAACCTGATTAAAAAATCTTTCCCGACTATGGAAAGATTGGGGAGAGAGGAAAAAATTTCCTGAAATTGCTATCTACAAAGGCCATACCCAAGGTAGCCACAAGATGACTATCTGGGTTCCATGACTCAGAGGAGCCACCTGCTGTCCAGGGGTCCTTAGGACTCTATGCTTTCCTGGAACGACACTCAGGGGCTGGCCTGTTCTTGACAGCCTGGAAACCACGATTTTGCAACTATACTGGCCATCTTGGTGAAAACCTTCATTCCTGGAGATGCCCAGCTTGGGGGAGCACTGTCACAATTGAAGACTGGGACAACCATGGTCTTATCAGGGCCACTTCCTCAGCCCCTCTCTTGGGCTCAGGTGTGTGGCATCCTTTTCTCTGTGGCAAGCCTTGGCTGCCTTGAGGATGGAGATCCAGTCCTTCGAGCCTTTTTGCTCTTCGCGGCACTTGTATCTGAACCCGTTTGTGGACTGACTTCCGTCGGCAGAAGGCAGTCAAGGTCTCCCTCCCAACTCGGATGCTCAAAGGAGGAGGAGGGTGGCCCAGCAGGGCTCTAGGCGAGGCTCCCCAGCCCTCGAGGTGTGGCCTGTCATCCCCAGATGGCTCCATGTGGTGGTGGAGGGGGCCGGGGTCAGCAGGGCCCCAGCGCGTCCTCACTGGGGCGTGTCTCTGCCACAGGTGAACGGGAAGGAGCTCTCCAAGCTGTCTCAGGAGCAGACCCTGGAGGCCCTGCGTGCCTCCAAGGAGCCCCTGGTGATCCAGGTGCTGAGACGCAGTCCCCGCCTCCGGGGGGATGGCTCCTGCCACGACCTGCAACTGGTGGACAGTGGCACTCAGACGGACATCACCTTCGAGCATATCATGGCGCTGGGCAAGCTGCGCCCACCCACCCCGCCCATGGTCATCCTGGAGCCGTTCGTCCCATCTGAGCTGTGAGTCGCCTTCAGGAGGGCCCCGGACCCTGCCTCCAGAGAGGGCATTGTCGCAGCTCTGGGCATGGCGGGGAAACCCCAATTGGGTGCCCTCTATGGCAGAAAGTAGGCTCCTTGGCCTCCAGAACTGACTGTCATAGCCCAGGGCTCAGGAATCTCCGGGCTTCTAGCCTCTGGCTGGAAGCCAGCTGGTTTTGGGCCCGGGGGGTCTGACACGCAGGCTCCCCATTGTATCTACCCCCAGGGCCACGGGAGGACCGTCCTGGGACCTTGCTGCCGGAAGGTTGGGGTCCTCAGCTATTCTTCTTCCATTCTCTCTTCTCCTTTGCCAGCATCACCTCTCAAAACTTCTTGCATCTTTGTCTGTTCCATTCCTCTTCCTGCTTTCAACTTCCTCCATCCCTTTGACTTTCTTCTTTGGCCCGGTTGCAAGAAGGGCCTCTCCTCCGGGCCTGATGGCTCATGACCGTGTGAGCGCTGACTTGTCTCACTAGTCTCCCGGGCAGCAGGGAGGTGGTCCCGTGGTCCCATCCTCTGCAGAGAGGCAGACCCAGGGCTGGCAGTGGCCAGTCTTAGCCTCGGGGCCAGGAGGGCTGCCTCTGGATGGAGACTGGGTCCTGCTCCACTGCCCAGCCATCCTCCAGGGCCTGGATAACTCCTGGGGGCACTGCATGAGTGGGTCCAATGCCAGCTGGGAGGGGCGCCTGCTGGCTGGCATGGTGAGAGGCATCGAGCTGGGGGTCAGGACGGGATGGTCCAGGGCAGGGTGAGGAGCTTAGGCATGCCTGGGTCCTTGGTGCGGACGACCTTGCAATCTTGGTCAAGACATATTCCCAGTCTCTGCCTGGGTGCGTGTAGTGCAGGAGGAGGGGTACGGAAGAGGTAGCTGGGCTGCCACCTGATGCCCCACTTCTCCTGGGCAGCCCCCCCATCAGTCATGAGTATTATGACCCGGCGGAGTTCATGGAGGGCGGCCCGCAGGAGGCAGACCGGATGGACGAGCTGGAGTACGAGGTGAGACGGGCGGCCAGCCCTAGGATAGCTGTTGGCCGCCCAGTTGGGGCCTGGCTCCTGCCACCCCCAGGTGGCCAGATCTCATGGCCCTGTCCTGTGTGTGGCTTTTTACTCGGGCCCAAGGGCCAAGTTGGGCTGAGTCAGGGAGGGCACGCGTGAGATCCCTTGCTCGGTCTGTGTTGCTGAGTCTGTGTCCCGCGCCTTTGTCTATCCCATGAGTCCCGTGTGTCCTGTGTGTGTGTGTCCTGGGTGTTTCCTGCGTTAGGGGAGACCACGGGACCTGCACACCATTTGGGATGGTAAGAGAAAGCCTTGGGAGCTCGGCTGACGTGACACAGTCCTGGGGTCAGGACTGAGCCAAGGCTGCACCCACCCCCCGCGGCTTCTCATCATCTGTTTCTTCATCCCCCTTGGCAGGAGGTGGAGCTGTATAAAAGCAGCCACCGGGACAAGCTGGGCCTGATGGTCTGCTACCGCACAGATGAGGAGGAGGACCTGGGCATCTACGTGGGAGAGGTATGAAGCTGGGAGGAAGCAGGGGTCTTCTCGAGGGCTCCATGCAGCCTCCCTGTGCAGCAGCACCCAGGAGGGACCAGGGCACCCCAGGGCTCTAAGGCTGCCCAGAAGGAGCCCACTTAGCACCACAGGGAGGCTGCCGGTCGGCGAGGCCAGGGCAGCCCATGGCTTCTGTGTGTGTGTGCAGTCAGCTGGTCCTCCCCACAGGCACCGGGCTTGTAGTGGAAGAGCCCTTCCCAGTGATCGCAGGGGTCCTTCTCCTCACCTGTCTGCCACGCTCAGAAAGTCAGCCCCCTGTTCACTTGTGGGGCTGCCCTGAGACTGCCTCTTCTTACCAAACGGGCACCTTAGTGGAGGGGACCGAGGCCCCATTGATGCCCGTGCCTTGCAGGTGAATCCCAACAGCATTGCAGCCAAAGATGGCCGGATCCGTGAGGGAGACCGTATCATCCAGGTGAGCTTGGGGGACAGGCTCTCTCCTGCTCAGAGCCTAGCCTGAGGCCAGGCAACCCCCCACCCCCGTGCCTGAAACCAGGGCTAGGACTCACCTCTCTGCTGCACAACCACACCCCCAGCTCCTGTGTACCCATGGGATCTGCTGGCATGGCAGGCCACTTGCCAGCCTTTCCCTCCATGCCCCCGACATGAGCAGGTCTCCCACTCCACGTGTGTCTCTGAGCACACGTGCTCTTGGGTGGGCCAGGCGGTCTCTGTCCATAGCATCTTCCACTTGCCTCCGTCTTGCCAGACCCCAAGAACCCATCCTGGCCCAGGGTGCTTGCTTTGTAGCTCCAGGGGAGGGGGACCCCTGTAGCTCAACTGGGGCCTGCCCCCGCGCCAGCCCTGGGGTCTCCGTTGATGGTCCCTGGCCTGCCGCAGATAAATGGCATGGATGTCCAGAACCGGGAGGAAGCGGTGGCCATCCTGAGTCAGGAAGAAAACACCAACATCTCCCTACTGGTGGCCCGGCCTGAGAGCCAGGTGGGTGTGTGCTCACTCAGATGTCCTGGGCCCCCTGACCCTGGGTTAGGGTTCGGGCTTTCTGGCACCGATGGGGGGCGGGGGGGTGTGCGTTTCCAGGGCCCATTGCCCTCTATGGCCTCTGATGAAAGGAGGTGGGGCTCTGGGGTGGTCCTTGAGGCCACAGGGACAGCACAGGCCTGTCTCTGCAGCTGGCAAAGCGCTGGAAGGACAGTGACCGGGACGACTTCCTGGATGACTTTGGCTCTGAGAATGAGGGCGACCTGCGGGCGAGGAAGCTGAAATCCCCTCCGGCCCAGCAGGTGAGGAAGGGGGGGGGATGTGCGGGTAACGGGGTGCCAGAGGGCAGAAGGAGGAGGGGGTGGGGGGCTGTAGGAGATGGAGCAGACCCGAAAGAAGCCCTTGCAATCCCCACCCCCTGGCAATGAACCCCCCACCCAATGGGGCCCCCACTGAGCAGGACTCCTCTTGCCGCCCCAGCTTGGACATGAAGAGGAAAAAGGGGCCCCCGAGGCGGGCCCAGGCCTGCACAACAGCCAGGAGCTGGACAGTGGGGTGGGCCGGACAGACGAGAGCACCCGCAACGAGGAGAGCTCCGAGCATGACCTGCTGGGGGACGAGCCCCTGAGCACTGCCAACACGCCTGGGCCCTTGCGCAAGTTCGGCCTGCAAGGGGACGCCCTGCAGAGCCGTGACTTCCACTTCAGCATGGACTCTCTGCTGGCCGAGGGCGCGGGGCTGGGCAGCGGTGACGTGCCAGGCCTCACAGACGAGGAGTATGAGCGCTACCGCGAACTGCTGGAGATCAAGTGTCACCTGGAGAATGGCAACCCGCTGGGCCTGCCCTTCCCCCGGGCTGCGGCTGGCCACGGCGCCCTGGACGTCAACCGCAACGAAAGCGCGGGCCACGAGCTGGCTGTGCTGGAGGAGGAGCTGCGGCACCTGGAGTTCAAGTGCCGCAACATCCTGCGGGCTCAGAAGATGCAGCAGCTGCGGGAGCGCTGCATGAAGGCCTGGCTGCTAGAGGAGGAGAGCCTGTACGACCTGGCGGCTGGCGAGCCCAAGAAGCACGAGCTGTCTGACATCTCTGAGCTGCCCGAGAAGTCGGACAAGGACAGCACCAGCGCCTACAACACGGGCGAGAGCTGCCGCAGCACCCCACTGCTGGCCGAGCCCCTGCCCGAGAGCCCCCTGCGGCGGGCGGCCGCAGCGGTGGGCAACTCCAATCTCAACCGGACCCCCTCGGGAGCCCCTGGCGCCGCCCACCCCAAGGCTGCTGTCCCTCCTCCCCCGGGGAGCCCCACCAAGTTCCGATCCCTCTCCCGGGATCCCGACGTGGGTCGGAGACAGCACTCGGCCGAGGAGCGGGTCCGCCATGGCCCCAAGATGGGGGTGGCCCTGGAGCGCGTGGGCCCTGAAGGCAGCCCCTACCTGTCACGGCGCCACCGCAGCCCGGGCCAGGAGGGCGAGCACTACCACAGCTGCCTGCAGCTGGCAGCCCCACGCGGCCTCGAAGACCTGGGCCCCGGCCCCTTGAGTGTGGCTGCCGGCCCCCGGGTGGGAGGGGGGGCCGCGGCCGTGGCCCCTGAAGCGCCCCGCACGGAGTGGAAGGTCAAGGTGCGCAGCGATGGGACCCGCTACGTGGCCAAGCGACCCGTGCGTGACCGCCTCCTGAAAGCCCGGGCCCTGAAGATCCGTGAGGAGCGCAGTGGCATGACCACCGACGATGATGCAGTGAGCGAGATGAAGATGGGCCGCTACTGGAGCAAGGAAGAGCGGAAGCAGCACCTGATCCGGGCCCGGGAGCAGCGGAAGCGGCGCGAGTTCATGATGCAGAGCCGGCTGGAGTGCCTGCGGGAGCAGCAGAATGGAGACAGCAAGGCTGAGCTTAACATCATCGCCCTGAGCCACCGCAAGACCATGAAGAAGCGAAACAAGAAGATCCTGGACAACTGGATCACCATCCAGGAGATGCTGGCCCATGGTACGCGTTCGGCCGATGGCAAGCGGGTCTACAACCCTCTGCTCTCGGTCACCACCGTGTGAGCACCCTCTGTGCTCCCGGGCGTGGGTCCAGCGATCTGACCAGACCCCCATCTCCCGCCCTCCCTTAGCATCTAGCGTATGTCTGTGTGTGAGCGTGGGACTTTGCTACCCAGATAGAAGCCCCCGCAGAGAAGGGATGCCTCTCCTCATCAGCAACTTCCTTCTCCCCAGGGAGAGTGACCACATCCACAGGTGGCCTGGGGACAGACCTGTATCTGCCTCCCTTCAGCCATAGGATGCGTGTGTGTGTTTGTGTGTGACATGAACCCAGGCACATGTATGCACACACACATGTACTTCCCTCTAGAGTGGCTACTTGGGGACAGGAAAGTCTGCTGAAAAGGAGAGGCAAAGAAGACTGTCCTAAGCACAAGAGAATGTCCATTATTTGTAGACAGAGGCAACCCTGATTTTTTGTGGCTCTTTCCCTTTTCTGTGCTTGCTATTTGTTTTGGTTTGTTTCTTTTGTTTTGTGGACCTGCTCTGGAGCCTGGCAGCTCCTTCAGGCAGCCTGACCAAGGTGGAATCCCCAAGTTATGGCTGGGAAGAAGGGGGTGGGGGGAAGAAGGGACAGGGGGGGGAAGTTTGGGGGTGGGAGGGAAGGTGGGGAGATGAAGGCAAGAAGGGGAAGCAGCTTTGCTGGGGGCCTCCCCTCCGAAGTGTGGGGACAGGGAGCATAGGTGTAGCGTGCCAGGCTCACCCTGGAGGTCACCTCCTTCCCTGGTGGCTGTGGGGACAGAAGGGGCAGTCTCCATCCAAGATGTCAGGAAGCCCAGGCTGTGCCAGACGCCCCTGGAGCTTGCCTTCTCTCCCGAGTGGCAGGAGGGGTCCAGAAGCCAAGTCCCCTGAATTGCAGCAGAAGACCCTCGTGACGAGACCCACGCGGAGCTAGGGAGCGCCCTGGCACTGAGTGACAGGCAGGTGCTGCCAGCTGGGCGGACTGGGGAGCAGATGCCCTTGCACCCCACTTTGCCAGTGTGGACGGGGCCCCCTCAGGGACCTGTGTATCAGTAAGAGCTGGCCTCAGGATCCTTATGCAGTTCAGAGGGCCTCAGATGGGAGGCAGACAGGCTGCCCATCCCTGCCCCCTGCCGGCATCACAAGAATAAAGCAAGCTGCCTTTTGAGGGTGACTCCTGGTCTCCTGGTATTCATTCTCCAGCACTGGGGGCTGGTTTGGGGCTTGGTGGGTCACAGGGAAGCTGAGAAACAGGGAAGTGTCCTGCACAGTCAGTCTCCAGAATGCCGGGAGGGACAGAGCACCAGGATCATTTCCGAGATCAGGCTTGGTCACAGGGATGGTACCCAGGTGTAGGAAGCAGGGCAGAGACTGAGCTCAGGACTGGCAACAGCCTGGCGCTGGCATGTGCCTGAGGCCAACGCCCTAGCTCTGGTCGGGACCTAGAGAAGTGGTTCAGGGAGAGCCCTATGGGGCAATGGGCTGCGGTCTTCTGGAAGGCAACGTCTAGCACTCATGAGATGTAAATCAGTGTCTTTTGACCTGATGAGTACCAGATGGCTGTGGGAACTCCCAGAGGGTCCATTCAGCACAGCAGTCCTGATCAGTGCCAGGAATTCTGCCAAGTCTAGCAATTCCAGGGACCATGTGTGTGGCGAGCCCTTGAGCTTGGTCTCTTGAACAGACACAGGACAGGACGTTGCCAGCACCTTAAGTGGGTGGGGATACATTTAAACATTTTCTTGGAAGAACAAGAGACTTCCTCTGAATTTCTCTAATTTGCCAAGATTGGTGTGAGCAAGAAATCTGAGCCCATAGCAGAGTGCCCTGCTGTCAGAACAGCGGGGAGCGAAGACCCAGCATGGCACATGAACACCAGTGGCTTCTTTGTGAAAAGGGGCAAACAGCTGACACCCAAGGCCTCTGGAGCTGGGGGCTAGGCATGCCAACTCTAGGGACATGAGTGTCCTCGGGAGGGGATACTCCATACAGGTCCCCAAGACCCAACACGTCACAGAAAACTGGCTAGAGCAGGTGATCAAGGGCACTCACTTTGATGGCTCTAGAGGAACCTCATTCTTGCTCTGGGGTGGGGTGCCAGATGCCCAGGGCTCCTGGGATGGGGTCCAGGACAGGCCTGTAACCTTGGGTCCCCTGGCCATGTGAGAGCTTAGCTCTTATTGGCTCTAGCAGATGTGACATCACAATGGCCTGGACCAGTGACTTCACATTTGGGTCTAACCCTCTCTGGGCAGAGTAGTGATGGAGCCTGCATCTTAAAAGAACCCCAGGGTGGCCAACCTCTACCGTGCCTTTTTAGGAGCAGTGCTCAGCTAGCAGGCACCTCTGTCTGGAATACAGAAAGCCCCTCAGCCAGGGTGCCCTTGCCCCTTCTGGTCTTAGAGGTACTCAGCTGTGCCCTGGAACCTCCCCATTCCTGCCAGTCACCCCCTGCCCACCTGAAGGTGGGGGCAAGGAGCAGCTGGGACCCCAGATTCCAGAGGAGGTCCCCAGAGAAGTCCCTCCATGCTCCCGAGGACAGAGCCTGGAGGAGACCCCCTACCTGCTCAGGTAGGTTTTGAGTCTACCCTCCCTTTTGGTGCAGCCTCCGTGAAGGCTTGTTATTCACTCTGGTAACAGGTGATGGGCACCAGGTGCTCTGCTGGCAGATCCCAAAACAATCTCTCACTGATGCCCGGGAGGCAGCCAGGTCACAGCTGAGCATATGTGTGCAGCAGGGAAGGACCCTAGGCACTCCCCCCTCACCCACCGGTGGCAGGAGGGAAACCAAACTGGGCAGGAGGGAGGGCTGTGGGTTGACTCAGAACATGGAGCCTGCACAGGAATGCCTGCCAGGTGCTTGGAGGGGGGTTGCTAGGAAGCAAGGTGCAAGGCCAGACTGGAAAGGGCTCACTGTGGGTTCCTTGGAAGCTCGGGGGTCTGTCTGCCTTTCTCTGGGCCCCACCTAATGCCACGAGATAGGAGCATCCTGGGGTTAACTGGCTGGAGCAGAGAGCCTGCAAGGTCTATCCCTCAGAGAGCTACTAGAACTCGATTCAACAGCATCAGCTCCATAGGGGTGCCTGCAATACCCCCCAGGAAAAACACATAAAGTACTGGTGTGTGGCTTGTGCCCCGAGTTCCAAAGCCCAGGAACCCTTCCGAAGGCCAGAAGGGCTGTGCCTGCTTGTGTTGCTAACTCCTGAGTTCCAAGCAAGCTTCCCACACCACTGTCCCTGGGACCCTGCCCTCATATTGGCAGGTGGTCAGAAGGCCCTTCTCTAGGCGGGCCCAGGCAGGCTGGGTGAGGGCAGGTGGACAAGGCCACGCTCTCCCAGAAGACAGCTGGAAAACCACGAAGGCAACCCTGAGAGATGCCAGGCACTGGGCATTCGGTCCCAAAAGCCATCTGGGGGCTAAGAATGGAGTGGTAGTGACGGCCAAGGGATGAAGCAGACACACACGAGAAGGAGGACCTCCAGACCTGTGCCGTCCGCCTGGGTGGACAGATGCTGGGCACCCAGCGCTGCCCATGTGCGTAACCTAGCTCCAGTGCTCGGGATAGCCAATAGCTGTTTATTGAAAGAAGCAAGGGTGGGGGGCGGGCACCACCCTCAGGCCTGGATGTGGCTCTTGGCGCTAAAGGCCAGGTAGTAGATCACTAAGCCGATGGCTGCGGCCAGGACTTCGGTGGAGACCCAGGGCCCGTTCCAGGTACCCTGCAAGAAAGGAGACCACGGTCGTTCCCACGAGGACAGACAGGGGAGGGGGCCAGCCACTCCAGGGGGCACAAAGACACGCCGGCCACCATGGTGCAGCCCCCAGTGCCCCCTCAAAGGCAAGGCTGGCCGCGTGCCCCACCCCTTCCCTGGGCCGAGCCAGTCCCCTCCTCCAGCTCACCCGATGGTCAACGCTGACCGTGAATAGAGGTGGGATGACGGAAACGTCCTCGTTGTTTCTCTGAGCCTGCGAGGGAGGTGCTGGGGTCAGGGGGCTCTGCCGGGTGGGCTGGTCGAGGCAGAACCCTGCCCAGAGTCATGGGAGAAGAGAGGTGGGCAAAGGAAAGAAGGCATGGGGCTAGCTGGGGTGGGTGGTCAGGTAGGAAGGTGCCTACCCACCCATCCTGCTGAGTTGGGGAGGGGGACGGGGACCGCAGGGGGGAGACAGCTGTGGCTGTGGGCAGCACCCTCTCTCCAACAGGCCTGGCGGTGGGGGGCTTTGGGGACACTCACCTTCCTCAGAAGGCTGTAGGACTCCTCATCAAAGAACCGGACCTCATAGGTGCCCGCATGGGCGCTCTTGTGATCTAGGCTCCAGGAAACCTGGGTGGGGTACATTTGGCAAGGGGTGGATACAATGGACATGGTGCTGCTATCAGCGCACAGAGTCCAAGAACCTCAGCTCAGCTGGCCAAGCCGCCCAGGGCTTCAGGCTATGCCTGCAAACAGGTGGCCTCCCCCGGAAGTGATGACCACAGCCTCCCTTACCTGGTAACGTCCCACGTCCTGGCCCCGGGTGACAGGAAATTGTTTTCCACTGACGTCAGCATAGAGAGCCATGTTCTGGGGGAGCGGATAAAAAGAGAGTCACCTTCTCCCCTCTCGGGCGGTCTGTGAGGTTCTGCTGTGCCCATGGCCTGGGGTAGGCAGGCTGCCAGGCAGAGTCAGGGACTGAGCTGGGTCTGGTAGGGGAACCAAATGAGAATCCTGGGGGCCAGTCTCTCCATGCTGGTCTTGCTCCTTGGGGACCACACCTCCCCACTGGCCTGGCCTCCCTAATCCACAACAAGCCTGTTAGCTGAACAGGGGCGGGATGACTGAAGTGTTCTCCTTTCTTCTCTGAGTCTGAAAGCGGGTACTGGGATCAGGGGTGCCTAAGGAGCTGCCTAAGGAAGGTGGTACCTAAGAAGATCCAACTTCCATCTTTCTTTGGGCCTTCAGGTTGCAGGGGCCCAGGCCAGGGCTGCTCAGTTTTTAAATCACCAAACACCCATGCAGACACACGTTTCGGCCAAGAGCAACCAGGAAGGGGATACAGGAGCCCTGGGGCTGAGCCTGACTCTGTCTCTTCCCACGAGCATGCTTTCCAGACACAGCAAAGTGTCTACCTACACTGCTGCATGGGGGAGAAGTAGACCTGGCCGGTGAGCTGGATGTTCTTTAATCACCTGTTAGAATCTGGCCTGCCTGTGCCCCAATCTCACCTTCAGCCTGGCAGTGAAACCCTGATACTTGCTCTGTCCTTGTGGAGCCCCAGGCTACCTGCCCACCTCTGCCCTCACCCTCTTGGCTGAAGCCCTGCTGCCTCACCTGGACCCTGTTCTTGCAAGTCAAGGAGATCTCCACGATGAAGACAGTCTCAGTAGAAATGACAGCATCCGAGGTGGTATAGTAGGAAGGGGTGATCTGGGGCTCCACACAGGCCTCTGCTGCGGGAAGGGGGCAGAGAGGGAGGGATAAGGCCTGGTTTTCACCCACTGAGTTGTGGTGCAGAAGGGACCACCCTACCCCACTTCCCAGAGCTTATCTACTAAAGACACAACGGGCCCTTTGGACCCTGCCAGGTGGAGTCTGGGAGATGGATCCAAATGACGAATCAGAAGTGCAGAGGTCAAGAGGAGTGGGGTGGCCTTTAAGAAAGGCAGAGCAGGGGATGGGAAGACTTTGTACAGGTGGAACCTCGATGTCAGGGCAAAAAAACAGGTGAGCATGTTGGGGGGTGGGGAGTGCACTGCATGACTTCACTGCACAACTTGACTCTGCCTGGACCTACAGACAGAAAAGCCATGCAATGGTTTAGGGATGCAGCCTACCCTGGAACACCCCAAAAGCCCAGGGCCAGGCTGACCTCAATTCAGAGCCGCAAGGCCCTAGCTAGTTGACTGAAGGCATGATCTGCAGACATAAAAGCACAAAAAACTATGTGGGCTTCCCACATGAAAGGTCTCTGCCCCAGACAGTTGACAGAAAACCAAGACTGGCCCCAGTGGTTCCCGAGGAAAGGAAATGGGCGATCTGGGTCCAAAAGCACAACTTGTCCCCCTGCTGCCCTCAGAGAAAGGACACACCCTCACCATCTCCACACTGCTAGAGGCCACAGGGAAGGAAAGGTGTCACCGAAACCACCAGGTGCCAACTGCTCTAACACGGTGTCAGGGCAGGGCCATGACTTGGGCTGAGGCTTGGGATTAAACAGTGGGAGGAAAATGCCTGGGAACGTCGGTGGGAAGTGGTTCTCAGGAGCCACATTCCCCAGGTGCTTCCACACTTTGCCAAGTTTGACCTTCTTCCTCCAGACACGGGAAAGCAGTTTCATGGTCAGGTTTGTCCTTTCCAGGCATCACTGCCTACAGCCTGGGGAGTTCCTGAGGAGCCAGTGACCAGGATGCGGGTGGGGTGGCCACTGAGGCTGATGAAACACTCCAGGCCTCAAGGGCGCTGGCCTGAAGTAGGGCAGGTAAAGTGAAAGTGCTCAAAGTGGCCCTAACCCAGTCCAGACCCCCAGGCCCAATGTGGGCTCCTGGAAGGACCTCCTGCTAAACACACTTCTGGACTCCGGTGTCAGTTAGAACTCAGCCAGGCCACTGTTAACAACCTCTCAAGAATGTGAAGCCATCTGACTCTGCTGAAAAACCCCATACGGATCCAACAAGGCCTTAGGGGACACAAACCAAGCATCTGATTTAGACACTCATCTTTCCCTCTTCAGGTCTTTTCTAACTCACCTGCACTCTGGGCCCCTCTGCCTGGACCGTCCCTGCTTCCTCGCTTCACTCAGAGCCTCATTCCTAGGGAGGCCTGACCCCACATCGGGTCAGGTGGTTCCTCTCCACCTGCCCAGTTTCTCGCTCTGATCACCCTACGCTGCAGGGCTTCGCTCCTGTCCGACCGCCCGCCCCCCCCCCCCCAAATGCCAAGACCGGAGGCTCTAGGAGTGGCGGCAAGGACGAGTGTCACTTTCCCTGCTGGAGCTGGGGCCAGGCGCACAGAAAAGCTCTGGGAGTCTTCCTCACTGGAGCAGACGGGGCACAGATCAGGCTGTTTCTTCCAGCAGCTCAGCTGCTAGGTGAACGTGTGTAGTGCACGAAAGCGTAGTAGCCTCGGCCGCCGCGACCAGAGACCACCTGCCTCTCGGAGGGAGAAGGCCCAGACCCCCGCTCTGCTAGCACCCGTCCTCCCCCGACGCACCACCAGTCGTGGGTGAGAGGCTCGCCAGAAAAGAACTCCGGCCAGGCCGCTACCTGAGCAGCAGGAGAGGCCGGACAGCAGCAGTAGCGCCAGAGCGCCGAGAGATGCCAGCGCCGCCATCGCCTGTTCTCTGCCAAGGGAAAAAGAGAGCGGTTAGCCTGAACACGAGGAGCAGACGAGGAAGCGCGACGCGTCAGCGGCCGCCGCAGCCAATCGGGTGCCGGCAGGCTGGGCGGGCCTGTGACGTCACCGGCGGTACTGACGTGTCTCCTCCCCGGACCAGACGCCCAGCCGGCTGCCCCCCAAAGATGGCGGCGGCGGCGCCTCCGGCGCCGGAAAAAGGCGTGGGAAACCGGCGCGGCCGCGTGCGTGCGCACTGCTGGGACCACGCCCCCTCCCGAGACGTCGCGCTCTGCCGAGCTCTCGCGAGAGCGGCAGCTGCGTGTCGGAACCTGAGGCTGTCTTCACGTTCTGTCATGGCGCTGAAGGTGGCGACGGCCGCGGTCGGCGCTGCGAAGGCAGCGCTCAGGCCGGCCCTCCTCTGGCGTCCTTGGGAGGTGAGAGGGAGGAGTGGCCCATGGGGACAGCCGCCGCGCTCGCTAAGAGGTGTTCGCACCTCGGCGGGGTTAGGCGGGTCGCCGCCGCGCTCGGACAGTTCTGGAGCCAGATTGGCTGCGGGCCTCGCGAGGGGAGGGGAGAGTGTCGCGGCCCGGGGTTGATTGGCCACCTCCGCTGTCAGTGAAGGGATTAGCTGAAGTTGACCCTGGTCTGGCGCTCCAGGAGTCTGCATATGGTGGCAGGGGAGCTCCCGGAGAGCGAGGGGTAGTGTCACTTTCCAGTGTCCTTGTGGGAACCCTCGTGAGGCGGTCGCGTGTCCAGCCCGCCTTGCTCTTGCCCTCTTGGGAATCCGTTCCCAGCTGCCCGTCCTCGGGTTTCCCTCTTATGAACCGCTTTGCCACCTCTCCCAGTGGAGGTGGCCAATCGGACTTTTCGGTGCCCCAGGGGCTTTCCCCACCCTGCAGGCGCTGGGAATGGAAAGAAGCTAGGATTCCTGAAGCTGGTGGCGGGTCGGGAGGCCGCGAGGGCTTTGCTTCCGTCGTTCTCCGTTTAGGATCTTGCTTATTAGGGTCTGATTCTTCTTGTGACACACTTCCATGAGGATAGTATAGTCCCTAGGTGGGTGGGAAGTCCGAAGCGTCATCAAGTCGGGACTGGCCCGGAGGGATGAGAGGTCTGACCTACCTCTCTGGGCTCCAGTTCCCTCTCGCTGTCAAAGGATCCACCCACCTCTGACCTTCCAGAACTCAGTGACTTTGCTGACACTCCTTGCGGTCACATCTCCTGGCATGCTTCCCCCCTCTGAGCCCTTGGGAAGGCTGGCCTGTCACAATTTCTGCCTTATTAAATTCTGTTTAAAGTGCTGACTTCTCCCACTTGCTGGCGAGAGGCTTTCCAAAGGTCCCTGGCCGCTAGGCACTTGCAGGATCTTGGTGGGGACATTTGTCTCCTTGCTGACTTCCCCTGTGTGTGTGCTTGTGTTCATATTGGGGCAGGGATGAGGAGACTGAAATGCTGCTAGCTGAGCAATGCCTTGCCCTGAGACTGGTTGTCTTGGGTATGGGAACCTTTAGAGATGAAGCCCGAATTTTTGGTCCCAAGTAGTGGGACCTTATAGGAAAACATGCAGACACCATTGGTACTTGATCCAACAGAAACATGCTGAAGAGAGAAACTTCACTAAAGTGCAGCACGGGAGCCCTTTGGTTGAACCACATACCATTCTGGACTGCTTTCTGTGGTACTATCAAAGGACAAGGGTAACAGTCCACCTTCCTGCTTGATGAACAAGCTGGAGACCAATGCGTGTATCACATCTTGCCTCGTCCTGGGGTCCTTTGATGGGTAGGTTCACAGAATCTTTGTAACTCCCTGAAGGAAGGGACCTGAGTCTATCCAGAGCAAGGTCAAGGAAGTCGCTATCCCGAGAGCTCTCTGGGTCTTTGGCCAAAGCTGGATGGAACATGTAGCATTGGGACCAGGTGAGGGAGAGGTTCAGCCCTGGTGGTAGTCATGGGACCCACGGTCTGGTGGGGTTTCCTTGCACTGAAATAGAGCCAGGCCCAGTGTGAGTGGTGGCTTACAATCATGGCCAGGATACCTACCCTGTGCTCGTGGGCCTCAGAGCTGGAACCGAGGAGGAATTAGCTGGCAGCCATAGGGGCCAGCCCAGCATCTCCTCATTGGTCACCAGCCTTGCACCCTGGCCTGAGGGGCTGCTGAGGTGAAGGGGAGCCCTCATCCCTCAGCTTGGGACTGAACAGCTTGCATACCTCTTTTTGCTTAATGCTTCCAGTGGTCAGATAAAGTAGGCACCTCTGTTCCATGGATTTCAGGTAAGGGGAAGAAGCTTAGCAAGGTTAAGCTGTTTGCCACCAGGAGTAGTGGACAGAGGCTTTGGACTGAGGTCTCCCTAGCCTCAGAACCTGCCTTATCTTTCTTCATCTTCTGATGTGTTCATTTCACTCAAGAAATGTGTTTCATGTCCCAGCTCTGAACTAGGCATTCTCCTGGGTCCTGGGGTGATAGCAGGAGATCAGACAGACATGGCGTCCATTATGTGGGGCTCAAGTGTTGGAGAAGGAGTGAGGCAGCTGTAACCTAGGGAGATGGGGATTGGGAGGAAGGGAATGAGTAGGGCTTTGTAGCCCAGGGGAACCAGCAGCTCAGCAGCCTTAGGGCATCAGGGAAGGCTTCCTGGAGGAAGGGCAATCTAAGCCACCATGCGCAAGTTTGTGTCGAGAGCCTATAGACAGATGAATCTAGATACTGACAGTTGCTAGAAGGCAAACAGAAAAACCCCAAGTGTGTATCTGGCTCCTGATCCGGGGGCTCCGTGGATCAGTAGAAACCCAAGGAGCATCTTGTCCTGTTCCTCACCCCCTTCCTAACTCCTGTGCCTACAGAGCTTTGTGCAAGCGGGTACCTTGTGAATACCAGCCGGAAAGACCCAGATGGGATGGTTAGCCTCTGCCTGAGCTTTCTAGACTCCTAGCAGGAAGGCAAGGCTCTTTGAAAAATGGCCACGGTGACTCTGTCATTGGCTGGCATCCTCTGCTGCTCCCCCAGCAGGCAAGTGGCAGGGCATCCCTGAGTGAGAAGGAGGGACTGTGGCTCGGCCCCCACCTCTTTGCATTGAGGGGCACGCAGGTGGGGCCCCCAGGGAGGAAAGTGTGGGCCTATAGCCCCCTGTGGCAGGAGCTGGGAACTGGGCTTCTTCCTCCAGGGAAGTGTGGGGACTCCAGATGGGTCCCTCTGAGCACCTGTCCATTTGACTCAAGTGGCTGTTGCTCTGAAGCTCTCAGGCATAGCACTGACATGACCACATGTGGCCGTTGCGAGTGGGGGGTTGGGGACATCTGTCATCCATGCAGGCCATGAAGCAGCTTTGCAAACCTTTATGAAGGCCTTGATTAAGGATGAGCATCTGCTCTTCTGATCCTAGAGGGCTATTCCCCATGCGGCCAGTAGGGCTCATCTCTGGCTGGGCAGAGGGCTGGGTGCTATCTTTTCCCCTCTGGTTTCCATGATCCAGATCGTCGCCATGTTTTGACCGTATGCTGCTTTTGTAATAAGGAGACCTAATGGAAAAAAAGGATGTGGATGATGGTCGTGGTAGCCTTGTGGTTTGCTATTATGGTTTCCGTTTTGTACTGTGTTGAGTGTGCCAATTTCTGCTCACTCAACAGACCTCTCTGAGCAGGAAAAGTTTTCTGAGAAAACTCAGAAACAGCAAAAGGCGAGGAGGGAAGCATCATTTCTATAAATGTCTTTGGACAGCCGAAGCTCCAGAACCACAGGGCCTGTCTGGGCATGGTGGGGGTGCCCACCTCCCCTGCCAGGAGCTTGGCTGACCCTGGCCAACTTGACAACAACCACTGGCATCTGGGTTCTCTCTGGCAGGTTCTAGGTGCCCACGAGGCCCCCCGGAGGAGCTTCTCAGTAAGTAACCTGCCGTAGTACATACGGGCACGTGTCTGTCTGTACATGTGTGCAGAGGCGTGGGTGTGCAGATGCGTGCGGGTGGGTTTGTGGGCACCTGGGGTGCAGAGGGGTGTGTATGTGGGCACGTGTGTGCACCATGCCTCTTGGCTCCATCCCCTCCATGTCTCCCCTGAGGCGCAATCTCCACCTCTCCTCCTTCCCTCCTCTCCTCTCCTCCTCCCCTGAACCCTGGGGGCAAGGCCCAGTTCTCCAGGCCCTGCCTTGTTCTTCTAACCTCGACTGATCTGTGTCTTCTTCCTTCCTGTCCCCCCCTCTAGCAACAAACAATTGTGAGTATCCTTCCGGTCTGCCTGTTTGTCAGGTTGGGGGCTTTTAGTGGCTTTGGGGTTGACCCAGGTCCAGGCAGAGGTGGGACCGGCTTCTGTGGTTGCCCTCCTGACGTGGGGGTGCTGCAACCCCCCATGAGCAGCACTGCACCGTGGGTGGGGCAGGGCATATGGTTGGGGTACCCTGAGCTTGCACCTCCCAATTGGCTGGCCCACTGGGTCAGGGCTCGAAGGAGGAAGGGAACTGAAGGCCTGCCCTCCTCCCCCTCCCTTCCAGCCCCCGTCGGCAAAGTATGGTGGGCGGCACACGGTGACCATGATCCCGGGAGATGGCATTGGGCCAGAGCTCATGCTGCACGTCAAGTCAGTGTTCAGGTACAGAGCCCCCGGACCCAGCCAGGGGGGACCCTGAGAACTGGGCACCACAAGGGTAGCGAGCCAGTGGCGGGCAGCCCCTTGTTCTGGTGCCTGCCCTCCTGCCAGGCTGAGCCAGGTGAGGGGAAGGGTGGAACCCTAGCGGCTCATGCCGTCATGGAGTGTCAGGGCACCCCCGTCAGCTGGCTCAGTCTCTCCTTGGCCAGAGCCCGGGCAGAGTGGGCAGCAGCAGAGGAGAGACCCCCGCACTCCGTGGTAGGGGCCCGGGGTCACCATCCTGATCCCACTCTGCCGCAGGCATGCATGTGTGCCTGTGGACTTCGAAGAGGTGCACGTGAGCTCCACCGCCGACGAGGAGGACATCCGCAATGCCATCATGGCCATCCGTCGGAACCGTGTGGCCCTGAAGGGTGAGACTCCCTTTTGAGCTGACCCTTGTCCCTGGGCGCCCATGGGTGCTGCACCTCGGTGGTCTTGGTGTCTCTGGCCGCTGCGGGAGCCTGCCCAGGCATGGGCTACCTCCCGCCTGGGGCCGCCCTCTCTGCTGGAGTCAACTGTGGCTCTCAGGGTCTTCCTTCACACACCAGGTGTCACACTGATGTAGGTTTAAGCCCCCACAGGTGGCCTTGGCTCCAGTCGGCACAGCTGTGGAAGTTACAGCTGGGAGCTTGACCCTTGCTGAGTGTTCCTCGGTTGGGTCCAGCTCCTTAAACTGTTTCCATCACTCATTTTGCACACTTGAGCCCATCACCTGCTCTATAAGAGCAGTGAGCGAGCTGAGACGAAGGTAGAGATGCAGGCCCTGGCTGACGCCTGGAGGGGCTGACATGCCAATAATAGGGTGCCTGAGGCAGCCCTGGGGGGACCTGAGAAGGGCCCCCTCGACTTGGCATCCTCTGACTGCCTTCTCTCAGGGGCAGCTGGCCTTCTGGGTGCCCTGGTTCCAGCCAAGGTGAAGCCGTGGTCTTTTACAGGCAACTCCTGCCTGCCCCCAAGCTGGAGCTCTTGTGGCACCTTGACACAAGGCCTGGCACGAACCCTGGCCAAGCTGCCCTTGCAGCTTGACCCGGGCCTTGCCAAGCCTCACCCAGGGTCTAGCAAGACCTTCTGGCTAGCTGTCAGCTGTTTTCATCCCTTCCTTCATCAGTATTTATCGAGCATCTGTTACATGCCAGGAAGCTATCAGTGAACCCAACACACAGAGGCACATATCCATCCGCCCTCATGGTGTTTTGACTGCAAGTGTGCTAGGGTGTTCTATGAAGCCCTGCTCCCACCAGCTCAAATGTGGGAGTACACCAGAGCCAGGGCCCCTCTCCAGCCTGCTGGTCTTGTTTCTGTCCTGCAGGCAACATTGAAACAAACCACAACCTGCCCCCATCCCACAAATCGCGAAACAACATCCTTCGGTGAGAGCCAAGGGTGCAGCATGGGTGCTGGGTGGGGATGGCGGTGGCTGCGGCCAGCTGATCTGATTTGGTGCGCCTGCAGCACCAGCCTGGACCTCTATGCCAACGTCATCCACTGTAAGAGCCTGCCAGGTGTGGTGACCCGGCATCGGGACATTGACATCCTCATCGTCCGGGAGAACACAGAGGGCGAGTACAGCAGCCTGGAACACGAGGTGAGTGGGGCATGGGGGGCACCTGGCTAGGCCTGTGGTCAGGAAGGCCATGCCTGGAGGGAACCTCATGCCAGAGGGCAGGCTCTGACAGGATATGGGTCTCCGGACCCTCCTCACCTTCCCAGAGTGTGGCAGGCGTGGTTGAGAGCCTGAAGATCATCACCAAGGCCAAGTCCCTGCGCATCGCTGAGTATGCCTTCCAACTGGCTCAGGAGAGCGGGCGCAAGAAAGTGACAGCCGTGCACAAGGCCAACATCATGTATGTCCCCCATGCCACCCCTCCACGCTGGGGCCTGGGCCTGCTCTCAGTGCACATGTCGGAGGGAGGTGGAACAGGATTCTGCCCACTCTGCAGACGGAACTGGTGGTTCTGTGGCACCGGTGAATCCGTTCCCTCTGGCGGGCAGTGGCTGTGGCTAAGCCGGTGTCCTGCATTCCCCTAGGAAACTGGGCGATGGGCTCTTCCTCCAGTGCTGCAGGGAAGTGGCAGCCCGCTACCCCCAGATCACCTTCGAGAATATGATCGTGGACAACACCACCATGCAGGTAGTTGGGCTGCCATGCTGCACGGGCCCCTGCCCTGGGTGCATGGGCCTACTGGTGCTCCAACTCCTGACTGCTCCTCCCTGCCTCACAGCTGGTGTCCCGGCCCCAGCAGTTTGATGTCATGGTGATGCCCAATCTCTATGGCAACATCGTCAACAACGTCTGTGCCGGGCTAGTTGGGGGCCCTGGCCTTGTGGCTGGGGCCAACTATGGCCATGTGTATGCCGTGTTTGAGACGGTGAGTGCCACCAGCGATGCCAAGGCTATGGGCCTTTGTGAACTAGAGCTCAGTTCAGTCGCTCAGTCATGTCTGACTCTTTGCGACCCCATGGACTGCAAGCATGCCAGACCTCCCTGTCCATCACCAACTCCCAGAGCTTGCTCAAACTCATGTCCGTCGAGTCAGTGATGCCATCCAACCATGTCATCCTCTGTTGCCCCTTCTCCTCCTGCCCCCAATCCCGCCCAGCATCAGGGTCTTTCCCAAATGAGTCAGTTCTTTGCATTAGGTGGCCAGAGTATTGTAGCTTCAGCTTCAACATCAGTCCTTCCACTGAATATTCAGGACTGATGTCCTTTATGATGGACTGGTTGGATCTCCTTGCAGTCCAAGGGACTCTCAAGAGTCTTCTCCAACACCACAGTTCAAAAGCATCCATTCTTTGGCTCTCAGATTTCTTTATGGTCCAATTCTCACACCCATACGTGAAAGTTAAAGTGGAGTCGCTCTGTTGTGTCTGACTCCTTGCGACCCCATGGACTGTAGCCTACCAGGCTCCTCTGTCCATGGGATTCTCCAGGCAAGAACACTGGAGTGGGTTGCCATTTCCTTCTCCAGGGGATCTTCCTGACCCAGGGATCGAACCTGGTCTCCGTCATTGCAGGCAGACTCTTTACCATCTGGGCCACCAGGGAAGTCCACACACATAACTACTGAAAAAACCATAGCTTTGACTAGACGGACCTTTGTCGACAAAGGTCGGCAAAAAACTATAGTTCATATACTTTCTAGTTCAGTCATTGAAAGTAAGCGATTTAGTGGTTTCTAGAATATTCAGAATTGTGCAGACATCCTCACTAATTCTAGAACATTTTCATCACCATAGAGAGAAATCTTGTAGGCCCTCGCCCTCTGTGATAGCCCACTCTGTAGAGTGTGCTTCTCTCTGAATCTGAATAAATCCACTTCTTACTTACAAAAAAAAAAAACAAAACAAGAAATCTGGTAATTGTGGCCAGCATTCTCTGTCCCCCCCCCCCAGCCCCTGGCACCAATCTCATCTGCTCAGTCTCTGGATTTGCCTGTTCTGGACAGTTCACACCAATGCAGGGTACCCTCGACATTCTTACATTCACCAGTCCCCTCCTTTTTCATATTACCTCTTCCAGGCTACAAGGAACACAGGGAAGAGTATTGCCAATAAGAACATTGCCAACCCCACGGCTACGCTGCTGGCGAGTTGCATGATGCTCGACCACCTCAAGTAAGTGGCTTCTCAGTGCCCGGCCATCAGCCCCCAGACTGCGTCCAGAGGACTGAACTCTGTTCTTCCTCCTCAGGCTTCACTCCTATGCCACCTCCATCCGCAAGGCCGTCCTGGCATCCATGGACAATGAAAACGTGAGCCCCCCCCCAAACCCCAACCCCCACCCAGGTTGAGCTGATAGGACGCCCGAGGGGCTGGAAATGGTGACCTAGCGCCACCACGAGGAGGGTGACACCAGGTTGGCTGGGCCTTTTGGGCCTTAGCTGGTACCGCGGCCCACCTGGTGACCCTTCCAGCTCCTGCAGGCCACAGAGTGTAGTGGGCAGCCCTGGGCTGCCTGCAGGCCAAGGCTCAGGGATTGGCCGGATCCTAGCGTGTGCCCAAGCTTGCCTGTCTCCTGTAGATGCACACCCCGGACATCGGGGGCCAGGGCACCACGTCAGAAGCCATCCAGGACATCATCCGCCATATCCGCGTCATCAATGGCCGGGCAGTGGAGGCCTAGACTGTCCCCAGGACTGTGGAGGCCCACTCTTCAGACCTTCTTGGCGCCTCCATCACCCGGGCTGGCTCACTGGGCGGACCCAGAATAAACCCACTTCCTCCCCAGCCCTTGGCGGCATGCTTCTGTCACTGTGGACGCGGGTGTTTCAGGTCACACTTTATTAAGAAAAGAAACAGCACACTTGCCATTCAGAGGGCCCCTCTGTGAGGGTTGGGGGGCAGAACACATTCTGAAAGGGCCTGGCCCCAGCAGATCCCTCTGTCCTGCCCCACCCAGGTGGGTATGAGAAAGCTCCCACTCAGCAGGGTGGGCAGGAGCTGTCCTGCTTTCCCTGAAGGCACTGGGGGCCAGGGGGTTGGGAGGGAGCCGGGCCTGCCCCAAGCTGCCCAAAGTGCCCGCGGGGCCTAGGGATTGAGCCAAGGGTGCTGCAGGCAGTCGGCTGCGCTGGCCCGCTTTTCGGGGATGTATTCCATCATGGGCAGCAGGAAGGCGCTGAACTGTGTGGCCTGCTCCAGGGGCCACTCATACTTCTCCATGAGCACCTCGTACAGACCCCAGTGCTTGAGGTTGTGGATGTGCCGCAGCTCCCCTGGGGGCAGGCCGGCATGCCACAGGTCAGCCTCCGCCTGGGAGGCCTGTCATCTGAGACCCCTCGCTGGCCCCCAAGTTCCCACCCCGCCTCTCCATCCAGGTGGCCCCACCTCTCCGGTTGAAGAATTCCCGGGAATAGCGGCCCGAGAGGGCGAAGGCTGGGGGGATGTCTCCTAGCAGCTCCACGATGTGGGCAATGTGGTCTGTGGACAGAAAGGGAGCCAGGAGGTCGGCCAGGCGGCCGGGAGGTCCCGAGGCTGGACCCTAGGGTTTGCCACCTCCTACCCTCATCACGACTGTAGTCTTCTCCCGAGTGTGGTTCGAACAGGTAGTCACCAGTGGCCAGCTCAAAGGCCTGGAAAGGGAAGAGGGTAAGGTGGTTTGTCCCGGTGAGTCTGCCCGGGTGGGGGACAGCTGCAAGCAGACATACCATGCACGCCGTGCTCCAGATATCAGCAGGGGGCCCGTACTCGGCGCCGATCAGCACCTCCACAGCCCGGTACTGCCGCGTCTGGATGTCCTCGGTGAAGTGCTTGTGCTGGAGGCAAGGCGAGCCCAGGGGAGGGGCTGGGGCCAGGGCTGGCCTGCCCTTAGTGGCTCCCCACGCGTCTCCCACCTCCTGTGGGCCCATGCACCCCAGGAGCATCATGGGGCTCGCTCTGGGCATCAGGGGCCCCCCTTGTCCTAAGAGGGCCTGGCAAGGTGACCTGAGACTGAGGCCGGCCCCTGCACCATGGCCGTCCACCCCTGCCCGTGGGCCCAGTCCTGCCAACCGGGTGGGAGAGGTGCTGTTTTGGGTTCAGCCCTGGGACTGCAGCCTGAGGCAGGCGTGGGGGTCTGGTCAAGCCCTGGGGACCGGCCTCGTTCATAGCAGGGTGCCTGCTCATACCACCCAGCAGGCGTTGCCCAGGTCTGCGATCTTGATCTTGATCTTGTCTGCATTTTGGGGCTCTAGGGGGTTCACCAGGAGGTTGGAGGCACCAAATGGTGCTGGGGAAGCAAGAAAAGGGAGAGTGGCTGAGCTGGTCAGACACCGGCCTGGCCCTGCCCACTGCCCACTGGCCTGGTCCCACTTACTGCTGGGGGAGAGGAGGCCGCCGGCCTCCCGCTGGTTGGATGAGCCTGAGAGGATGGAGCACGAGGCGGGGGAGAAGAGGGAGCCGGAGAAGCCTGAGGTCTGGGAGCCTGGGCTGAGGCTTCGGTTGCCCCCGGGGGCCGGGGATGAAGAGGCCGGTGAGGGGTCAGCCCCTGCGCCGCCCGGGTGGCAACCGGAAGAGGACGTGGAGCCGCTACCCGCCTCAAGTCTGGAGCCTGAGTCTGGGGAGACATGCAGAGGTGCTGAGTGGGCAGCTGGCCCCGTGGCTGCCGCCAGGGGGCCCGCTCCCCGCTCCCATCCTCACCCTCGGCCTGGGCCGCGGCCTCCATGGCCTCCAGCTTCTGCAGGTCACGCAGCCGCTCCTCCAGCAGCCGCTTCTGCTGTTTCCGCTTGCGCCGCATCTTCTTCCTCTTGTTTTTAGACAGCTTCCCCGTCTGCCAAGAGAGATGGGGTCAGCCTGGGGGTGCCTGGCAACCAGCCGCAGAGCAGCCCAAGCCTGTCCACGGGGCCCCCCACAGGGGACAAGGTCTGTGGGTCCCAGGAGTCCATGGCCACCAGGACGTGGTCCTGCCACCTCAGCCACCTCCTGGGTCCCCTCCTGCACTCCCCACTCAGAGCTGGAGGCCAAGGAGGAACCAAGAAGCTTCTGGCTGGGCACCAGCCTCCCCTGGGGCCAGCCGTAAACACATTGTCCTTCTGCGGAGGTGGTGGTGAGCCCCAGTGGCCACTCAGGGCCGTTTAGGGCTTGTGGCCCCCTCTGTATCGCCCTCATCCAGGCCACCTGGCCTTTTGGAAATGCCCCTGCAGGAGTGTTGGGCAGCGGGGAGAGTTAGGGAGAAGGGGGAACCAGAGGCTGAGAAGTGAGCTCTGAGCAGATGGGAAAATGAGGCCTAGAAAAAGAGGCAGCCCAACTTACCAAGACCTCCTGGGGGGCGGTGCTGACTGGTGGAGCAGGCAGAGCAGGGAGGAAGAGAGAGGAACCGAGACTCAGGCTGGGGCTGAGGCCCACAGGCCCCACCCCAGCCCCATGCAGGATCTGGGTACCTGTGGAGCGGGATGGGGGTGGTGCCCCTGACTGTTGCCACTCTGTGGCCTCAGCAGCCAGGCGCCGGATGTAGGCATCCCCTACACACAGCAGGATGTTCTCGGGCTTGATATCTGTGTGGATGATCTTGCACTTGGTGTGGAGGTAATCCAGGCCGTGCAGCACCTGGAGAGAGCCAGTCCTGAAGTCCACCCACCCTGCCTTGGCTGCCTGCCACAGGGCTCTTCCTGCCGGACTCAGGAAGAGCTCACCTGCCTCACGATGCTCTTCACACAGGGCACGGGCAGGCCCTGGTAGTTGGACTTGATGATCCACTTGAGCAGCTGGTGGCCAAGGACCTCCAACACCATGCACACATCTGGGGCCAGGAGTGAAGGACAGCTGCTGGGCGTGCAGCTGGGGCCCAGGTCCTGCCCACCCTCAGCTGGAGTGGGGGTGCCCCGAGGCTCAGGCAGCATAGAGCTGGGTCTGGGAGGTCCTGTATCACCACTGTCCCAGTGGTGCTTTAGTGGCCCTGTCACTCTCTGGTGTGCCAGTTGGCACCGTACTTTCTATGGTCTTCCTAGGGACAGGGCACTGGAGGAGTAGACAGAGGTTTCTCAAAATAACCCCAGTCCTGTGCCCAGGTCTGCCCAAGAGCCTATTGACAGCCCCTCTGAAAGGGAAGGCACACAGAGGGTTCCTCCCACTTGCAGGTAACCTAGCCATGTGTTACCAATGCCAACCTGGTTATCCGTTCCACCCCCCAGGCCCAGACACAAACCCCTGAAGTGGTGGGGGTATTTCATAGACTAGTGTCGTTGGAAGGGATAAACCACCCATCACACAGATCAGCAAACAGGTCCCTGGAGCCAGAAGGCACCAGCCAGTTAGCTCCTGCTGAGATGCCACACTTGCTTGCTCAGCCTGCAAAGGATACGGACTCCATTAACCCCTGAGATCCTGAAGTCATCGATGAGCTGGACAATGGTTTCTCTTTTGGGGTCACTGGGGTCACTGTCTCGGACCTGCATTAAAACCCAAGGGGCCACAGATGGCTTCAACCTGCCCCTCACTGGCTGCTCCCCCGGGGCGGGCAGCCCCTTCGGCCCCCCTGTCCCACTGTTCTTAGGCCTCACTGGAATAAAAGCCTCAGGCCCGCCCTCCGGGTCCTCCCCTTCAGCCGAGCCAGCTGGAGCCTGACCCTGTGGGCACCCCGCCCCAGCCCGCGGAGCCCGGCAGGCCTCGCACCCACATTGCCAGGCCCCAGGCGGCTCCCAGGGAGCTGGGAGTGGGTAGGGGAGGCGCCTCACACATTTCAGGAGCTTGATCTCATCTACAGCTGTCTCCGTGTAATGCCCTGCGCTCTTCACCACTTTGAGAGCCACGAAACGCTTGCGCCTGCAACACCGAGACCCGCGTCGGCCATGGGCACCAGGCAGACCCGTGGGCCCTCACCATAGTCGCAGGCATGCCCAGGGGCAGGATCCCAGCTGGCATGGAGCCCGGGGTCGGGGGGGGGTGGGCGAGGGAAGACACTCACTGGATGTCCCAGCAGAGCCAGACGGTGGAGAAGTGGCCCCAGCCCAGCTTGCGCACCACGTGGTACCGCCCATTGAACAGGTCCCCGATTTTCACAGGGTAGTAGCCGCCTGGGGAAGGGAGCCCACAAAGGCCGCTGGGGGTGGCGCCTTGCCCCTGCCCTGGCACAGTGCAGCCCTGCCGGGCCCCCCTGGACCATGTGGGCGGGCTCCAGGCCCCCTCCTCCTCCTCCCCAGGGCCTCACCCTTGCAGTAGTCCTTGGGGTCTTCCTGCTCCTCGTCATCGGAGCCCAGCAGCCCCTGCAGCATCTGCGGCGCGGGGGCGGCAGGGGCCAGTTCGGAGCCAGAGGACTCGGGCCCGCAGGAGGCCTGCGAGCTGTGGGTGGGGCGGGCAGGCAGTGAGCGCGCGGGCCGCCAGGGGCCCCGGGCAGCCTGGCCCAGCCTTACCTGCTGCTGCTGTCGCTGTCGCCACCGCCGCCGCCGCTCGCGCTGGCGCTCATTCTGGCTGCGTTGCCCGCAGCTCCGGTGCCCCGGGCGGCCGCTCCTCTGGGGCCTGGCCGCAGCCCGCGCATTTATAGCCTCGGCCGCTGATCTCACCCGCCTTTATAAATAGCCTCCCAGCTGCTCGGCTGTGGGCAAGGTATGCAGCGGGGAGGGGGCGGCGCGGTGACGGCGGCCCTTGAGGGCCCGACCCCCCAGGACGAGCCCCCTGCCCCCATCCCAGGGCTGACCAAGGGCGCCGCCGCAGGGACACGGTGTGCCACTGCCTCCCCGGGGAACTCCCTGGCACCCTAGGACCACCACACCGGGATGTGACCTGGAGCCCGGGCTAAGCTCCTGCACCCCAGGACTGGCAGAGGGCGCTGTGGAGTGGCCACGTGGTGGTGAGCTGGTCCTCAAACTGGAGTCCCGGGACTCCAGAGCCTGCTGAGGGCCCTGTGGGCACGGTGCCCCCTCTCATATGCCCTCAGGCAGCGGCCACAACTGCAAACATGCTCTAGCTTCTGGCTTGTGCGAGCCTGCCCAGAGGCGACCCCAGCCATTCTCGTGGATACCTTGCTCCCTGGCCACTCTCAGTTGGGTTCCCACTTTTCCAATGGGTCCTGTAGCCCCAAGATGCGGCAGCCCAGTGTCCTCTCATCCCTCCACGTGGCATCCCTGAAGGGCCCTGGCCAGGCGTGGGTCGGGGCCGTGAGGTCTTCCCACTGGAGGTGCAGGCCTGGGGGCTGCCCACGTGGGACCCCAGCACTGCACAGCATCCCTGTGGCTCCCTGGGTCCACCTCTCCCTTCCTCCCTGGCTCCAACAAGTGCATGTGTCCACGTGGGACGCACAGGGAGGTGTCCACCCTGGCCCTGCCCTCAGGGAATCCTTAAGTGGGAAGCAAAGGAGCCCATGACTCTAGTGGTCTGGGTCACATAGCCCTCCAAAGCCTGTGACCATGGGGTGGTAGCCAAGGGACCAGGTTTTGAAGAATCTGGTCCCCCAAAACAGGGTGGGCAGGGGAACCTCCAAAGAGGGAGCAGAACACCCTGGAGACCTCTGTGGCTGGTCTTGGCTGAAGACCGGCTGTGGGTGTGGAAGATGAGGTGGGGCGGGGGTGGTGCTTAGGTGATCAAGGAGCCCACCAGAGCCTGTGGGCATGGGTGTGGGGTTTCCGCAGAGGGTCATGGGCACTTTGGCTCTTTAGAGAGAACACACTGATTGCTCCTGGGAGGGAATGGAGTCAGAACAGAGTAGAGGGAGCTTGGTAGTAACTGGTGATCCCAAGATGGGACACACTTGGTTCTACATCCCTGTACTAGGAAATAGTTGGGAAGGTGCAGGTGGGTATAGATGGTGGTGGGAGGGCAGGGGCACCTTTCCCGCAGGGGTCATGTGAGGGAGCAAGGCCTTGGGGTCCTCTTTTCAGCATGTGGCAGAACTTCTAGCTGCGGGCTGGGGGCTAGGCCAGGGCATCCAGGAGACTCATGGGGAAGGTGGGGCTGGGGACTGGGTGTTTTCTAAAAAGACATGTTTGTGTTTTATTTCCAGATGTGATCCTCCAGCAAGCATATAAATACAGTGGGGGAGGGGGAAGGATTGCTATAAATTAGAAAGAAGCCCCCAGCAGCGCGGCAAGGAGGGAGAGGGGGAGGCCCTCCCACTTTGTGCAGACCACGCCTGGGTCACAGGCTCCATCCAGGGCTCCATCCTGGGTCAAGTGTGGGAAGGCGTGGAGATGGCGGGTCCTGCTGCTGCCTGACTCACAGATCGGTCACCTTGTTCTCTACCAGCGCAGCGATCTGCTGCAGGCGGCAGGCCAGTTGCATCTTCTGGCCCACAGGGTCTTCCTCCAGGGCACCAATGATCTGCCAGGGCAGAGGAGGCCGCCCCGCCTGAGGCCTCGGCCTCTGACCTGCCTCCATCTCAGTAGCAGGCTGGGAGCCAGACCTTCCTAGGGAATCTTCCTCTGTGAGGAAGCCGAGCCCCTTCCCCAGCCCCGGGCCCTTCCACTCCTCTGCCTACACTGGACCTGGACACTCCTGCCCCCAAGGGAGACTCCTGGGGCCTCCCTCTGGGCTCCGGAGGCATGTCCCTCTCCCCGGAGCGCCCCCAGGTCTCACCTGGTCGTAGTACCTGTGGATGTGGGTGTAGAGTTCTTGCAGAGCTTGTAGGCAGTGGGGAGCCGAGGTGTAATTCTGGGGGCGGCACATAGTGGGTGAGGCCCCAGCCCAGACCTTGAGCCCCCAGTTTCCCCCTTCCCCTGTGTCCTCACCCCCGAGAGCTCAGTAAGAGCTGAGTTCATCTCCTGGTAGCTCGCTGGAGGGCTCTGGCGGATATCAGAGTAGTATCTGCAGAAAGGCACAGAGTTAGGGGCAGGCAGCCCCAGAGGTCCCTCGTCCATGTTGCCCAACACCTACCTCTCTACCATCTGCTTGTAGCGAGGGATCTCCCGGGCGTAGAGCAGTTTGTTCACCGGGGAATCCTGCTCCAGGCAGTGTGGGCATGAGCGGGGAGGTGCCCCCTCCTGGCCCCATGCCCCATGGGGGGCCAGCCCAACCCAGGGCTCAGCACGGAGCCCCTGTGTCTACCTCCCCAGCCTGCCCTCCTTGGCTCTCACCCGGCCCACTTTATGCTCCGAGACTGTGCAGGAGTCCATGAAGGTCTGGGCGATGACAGCGAGGACCGCGTCCACATTGTCTGACACCCGCACGTCAAAGATGAGCTGCGGGTTCTTCAAGGTGTTCACCCAGAACCGCAGCAACAGGCTGGAGACACAGGCCGGCGGCGGAGTGAGGCCTGGCCGGTCCAGCTCAGCTCCTTCACCTGGACCCCGGCGGCCCTGAACTGCCTTGGGAGCTGGCCACACTGGGGCGGGGGGGCGACTGGTCACCCGGGGTAATGGCCCCTAGGCCTGGGCTCCTGTCCTGGCTGCACTGGCAGTGTCCTGGTCTCTCTGGGACTCATCTGCCCAGGGCCAGGCCGGCAAGTGACGCACCTGTTAGTCTTCCAGATGTGCAAGGTCTCTGGGTCCTCAATGCTGTGTTTCTCGGCCAGCTCATCCAGGAAGTCAAACAGGTACTTGACGGCGATGGGCACGGGCCGGTTCACGCTAAGGATGGCTTGGAAGGCGTCATCCACAAACTTCTGCAGCGTGCCCTAGAAAGCAGGGGATGGGGCAGTTTTGGGGGGAGATCAGGGTGGGGGACCCTTCAAACTGCAGCCAGCCCCATCGTCCCACAGCGTCTCCCCAGGTCTGTCCAGGTGCCCTTGCTGAGCCTCCCCGGGGGCCCCACCTTCATGGACAGCAGGCGCGTGAGGTAGATCTCCGGGATGGCCTTGGCCCGCACTCGCTCCCGGTCCCGGTCCCTCAGGCTGCTCCGCCGTACCTTGGCCACCTCTGGCTCCTCGGGGGTTTTCACCAAGTGCCACAGACGGATCCCACCCTCCTCGCTATCCTCCAGCATGGGGGTGTCTGAGGGTGCAGAATCTGGGCCTCAGTCCTTGGCCCCCCTTGCACCCATGCCACCAGCCGGGGAGCTCCAGCTCGCACCCAGGAGCTCCCCGATGGTGACGCACTGCCACCCTTGTCCACCCGCGGGCCTGGGCCCAGTAGGGAGTCTTGGCTTCCCCGCTGACAAGGTATTGGGAGACCCAGGAAGGACCGATGCCGTGGCCTTGAGCTCCTGGGGGCCTGTGGTCCCAGTGGGACCACACTCACTCTCCCCCGATGGGCAGCTGGGGGCCAGGCTCTGGGAGATGACACCTCCTCCGTTGTGCAGCTGGGGGATGAGCCTCACCGTGGCACCATCTGGGACCTGGTGGGGAGGGAGGCAAAGGCTGGGCTCCTTCCCTTGCCAAGCCCAAGGTGGGGGCCTGCCCCCCCAAACCCCACCTGCCGGGCACCTTGTAGTGCTGCAGGGTGTTGAGTCTCTTCCAGCGGTTCTGAGTCACCGACGTCACGTCCTCATCTGACAGGGTGAGGTGACCCGCCAGGCCCGAGCGCCACTCTGGGGGTGCCAGGGGGGGGACCCGGGGGAGCCAGTGAGCCCACAGCCCATTCCTGCTGGGCAGAGCTGAGCTGCCAGAGGCAATGAGAGCCTGGGGCGAGCCCTCACCGAGATCCAGGGTGTGCGCTGAGGGCCTCTGGGAGAACGGGGTGCCCTTGTAGATCTGATCCAACACCTTTTCCTTGACCTGAGTGATCGTGTCCGTGTCGAGCACCCGGGTGGGGATGTGCAGCGCTACGTTGCTCCTTGATGGCCCGCCTGGCCCCGGGCCAGCCAGCACCATCAGCGTCAGGGCCCGGAATTCCACATCCTCCCGCAGTAGGCGGCTGTCGTTCAGGGTCCGTTTTGCCTTGCCTGTCACTGCGTCCACGGGGCCCTTGTCCACCTGGTACTGGATGGCCCGGAGGAGCATGTACATTGGTTCGCCAGCCACCTCCTGCAAGCATCAACCCAGGGATCAGCCGGCTGCATGAGCTCACAGGGGCAGCCGGCTGTGCGGAGCCAGGGCAGAGGGCGGCCCACACCAGCAGGCTCGGCTTCGCACGCGGCCAGGGGAAAGGTTCACCACCCGTCCCTTACCGACACCCTGCCCTTGTGTCCAAGGCCCCTGGGAGGGATCGGGCCACAGGTCAGGGAGGCCCAAGGCAGCAGCCCCAGCATGGGGTGAGGGGAGAGGGGCTCTCACCCTCAGGAAGGCGTACAGGCAGATGGACACCCAATTGGTGAGCAGCTTCTCCGCCATGGTCTCCGTCCTGCGTGGAGCGGGCCCCAGGTCAGAGGGGCTGCCGCAGGACTGTCTCGTCCCCCACCCAAGGCCAGTGGCGGAGGTCAGGCAGGGCTGACTTGCCCTACCAGTGGCTCAGGACCCAGCTGGCTGCCTGGGACTCCCCGGGCCCACCCAGCCCAGAGCCATCCAGGGCCAACCTGCGTAGCATGAGCTTGGGGTTCTTGCGCACATAATGGGAGGCCAGGTCACTGAGCAGCGTCCTCATGATCTCGGTCAGGTACTCGAGCTTGCTGTGCAGTGCCAAGGACAGCAGCGAGGCCACGTGGCAGCGGTCCCGCTGTGAGAAGCTGGGTTGCCCCTCCAGGGTGTGGATGAGCTAAGCCGGAGGGGGCGGGGGGCACGGGTGCTCACTCTGGGGAGCCCAGCAGCCCGCGTGGCCTCCCACCATGTGGCCCACGCCTGCTGACCACCCAGCCTCCCTCCTTGCCCCAAACCCTCCCTCCAGCCTGCCCACGTGGCCCTCACGGTCAGGAGGAAGAGCTTGCTGTTGAGTAGGTTGGAGAGCTGCATGAGGCCCTGGTGCATGGGTGCGCGGCGACCCTCTTCGCCCAGCCCCTCGACGGCCAGCTGCAGGGTGCCACCTCCGCGCCCGGGGAAGAGGACCCGCTCGGCGTAGGTGCGGTAGTCCACAAAGGGGATCCCGCTGGCCTCCAGGTCGCTGCTGAGGTCAGTCATCTCTGTCATCAGGTCTGCAGGCCGGGAGCCACCGGGGTCTGAGCTCGGGAGCGGCTGTGCGCACTCCCTGCCCCCGCCCGGCCCCGCCCCACCCCCCCACCCCACCTGTGAACTCCTTGCGGCACTGGTCACCCACGCCGATCTCCAGGCTCTCCAGCTGCACCAGAACCTTCTGGTAGTCCCGCAGGGCTTGCTTGCTCTTGTGCCTGCCGCCGGGGGACCGGGTGTCAGCCACACCAGCCAGCCTGCCTGGGCCGGGACCCCCAAGCCTAGATGGCAGGCTGTGGGAAACCCTTGCCAGAAGTGAAGAGGGGACTGGCCTGGACACTGGCGTGTGTGTGATCTTCACCTGTACATGAGGGTCAGGAGGAGCACGGCAGCGATCAGCAGGGCTGCACCTATGCCCAGGCCCACCTGGGCCTCCACAGGGAAGGCAGACAGCACGGGTTCCACCTCGTACTGGACTGGGCCCAGTGCCAGGCGCACGTTGCCCATTTGCACCTGGGGGTGGTGGGAGGCACAGGATTCCTGAGCTTCGGCTCTGATGGTTCCGGCTGCCCACACCCACGCCTGCGCCTGCGGTCCCAGCCTCACCACGAACTGCAGCAGGGTGCCCGAGCCGTTGCTGGGCTGTGGGACCCGGGGGGGCGGCTCACAGTACAGGTGGGTGAGCGTCAGTGTCTTCACCAGGCACTCGCCATCACCGATGTGCACGCGGACTTCCTCCTTGCTGATGGCCAGGTTGAGGCCCTCTCCCTGGGAGACCGATCGCAGGCCTGAGTGGAGTTGCCCAGCCTGTGTCCGCAGGTCCCCCCTGCCCCCCAGCACTGCTGGCCGAAACCCTGACCTCCACATCCAGCACGTGGCCTGGCTTGAGGCGGTAGGGGCCAGTGGGCCCCCCCTCGCGGTGGAGGGGGGCCAGCCGAGGGTTGGGCTGGTACAGGAAGTCCTGGCCCCCACTGGCGCTTGCAAAATCCACATGCACGTTGTCCAGGCTGAAGAAGACCCGCCGGGGGCTCGCCATGTCGGGCACCGCAGGGCTCCGGCAGAGGAGGAGGGTGGATGAGTTGATGGAGCACACGCTGGAGCACTGGGAAGGGGCAGGCCGAGACCCTGTGGGGTGAGCTGGGGGCTCCTGGCCCGCCCCGACCCCTTGCTGGGCACAGCCTCGCCTGCCGCTGCAGGCTCACCTGCAGCCAGCCCCGCTCCAGCTTGATACAAGCCTGGGGTGCCGCAGCTGGAACCTTGCAGCCACTCCTTGGGGTTGGGTCCTGGGACTGCAGCTTCACAGCCGCCCCCTCCGAGGTCTCCAGCCACACGGATAGCAGGGGCTGCTGTACCACGTCCAGGCTCGTGCCCCTGACTCGGATCAACCGCCCGCCCCTGTGCCGGGACGAGACTCAGCGTGGCCCAAGCAGTCTGGCCCCGTTCTGCCACCCCATCCTGCTGCCAGGGTGCACGGGTTGCCCCAAGTGCACCAGGTCCTCACCCCCGGAAGCTGACACTGGGCTCGGCTGCCACAAGCTGGGGGTTGGCAGTATAGTGGAAGGGGCTGGTGAGTAGCAAGCGCTGGGCCTGGCCAAAGACCACTCGGACCACTGCGTCTCCTGGGATAGCCTGGGGCATGGTGTGGCACACGATGGCCTCAGGACACACCGGCTCCTGGCTGCAGGGTGGGGAGCAGTTTGGCACCTTGGGTTTGAGCCTTGGCCTGGCCAGCCTGCCAGAGACCCACTTTGCCACCAAGGGCAGAGACCCCCCACCACCACTGTACGCCAGGGGACTCGGGCCCGTCGGGAGCACCCCCAGCTGGCAGCGACCAACTGGAAGCAGGAGCCACTTACATAGGGCAGGGTTGGCTGCCCACAAAGGCGCTGATGTTGCCTCCTGTCTGGAGGCGCTGTCCATGGATGGTGAGCTGGGTTCCCCCTGCCTGGGGGCCCCGCTGGGGACTCAGGCTCAGCAGGACAGGGTCCTGGGAGACAGGGCAAGCTAAGGCAGGCATAGCCATCTGGCCTGGCATTTCCTCACCTTGGCTCCAGTCCCTAAAGTCCTGTGCCCCGCTGCCATGCCCCACCAGGGGGTGGGGCTCTGGTCCCCTCCCTGTGTCACCTTGCCCTCAGCCCCAGCTCTAAGCCCTAAGATGCCGTCACCTCCTTGGGGATCTCCTCATCAGTTCATCAGGGTGCTGTCTGTGCCAAGCAGCACCCCCGATATGAATCGGCGCTGCCCCCCATTGCTCCCGCCCTGGGCTTCCTGGCCCTGGAAAAGGCCCTGGGCAGGACAGGAGGGCTCAGGCTGGCGCCTGGAGGCATCTCTGCTCTCCTGCATCCCTGTGCCCTTCTCACCCTCCCACCTCGGCCCCCACACTCAGTGGCCAGAGTGACCCCTCAGATTATGTGGCTTCCTTCCTGGACAAGAGGCAACTCTTTCTGCTCCCCTCGGGTCAAGTTGGAAGTGCTCACCCAGATGTCACTAGCCTTCTGCCCCTTCTTGCTACGATCCCCCAGTGTGGGCACACAGCCTGGGCAGGCACTGACCTGGTAGGTGAAGTACTGCGTTGAGATGCCTGGGGGCCGCCCCTTGATGGCCACTTGGATTGGCCCCATGGTGCGGTTGGGGGCAGGCGATGTGACACACACGATCCTGGTAATGGAAAGCCCATGGCTGCTCAGGGGCCCTTGCCCGGAGGGAGCCATGGGGCATTTGCCAGCTGCTGCCCAGGGCCCAGCCCCCCTCCCTCTGGCTTATCCTTTGGCACATCTGACCCCGGGCCCACGTGTCTTGGTTCCAAGCCTCCCTTCTTTCTGGGTGGCCAGTCTCTGCGGGCCTCCCTTGGAGGGCATCCCTTCACTCCTGGCTGCCAGGATGCCTCACCGGGTCGAGATGCGGTAGAGAGACGGCTCAGGCCTGCAGGGCCGGCCGGCCACGCTCACGGCGTCCTGCACGTCGGCGAAGTCCCTGCCCAGGTTGGAGCCCTGGATGGTGAGGACCAATCCGCCCTCAGGGGGGCCAGTCAGGGGCTCAACCTGTAACCGGGAAGGATGGTGAGGGAATGCCCTCGACCCACACCCACTGAGGTGGAGTGGGCAGGGCTGCTAGGGCCAAGAAAGTGGGGGCTAAGGGTTGAGGGGAGGAGGCGGGTGGCTAGGTCGTGAGGGGGCGGTGGGTGCAGGTTCAGGAGCTCACAGTCTCGATCCTGGGTGTGGGACACAGTGGCTCCACGGCTCCAGGTGGGCACAGTGGTCCATAGCGACAGGCAGGCTGGCCATGGCTGCACCACAGGCAGCCCAGACTCCTGTTGGCTGCCTGGCAGTGGCTGCAGTCGGGGTGGCCCACGGCACAGTCATACAGGGTCACTGGGGGGGGTTTAGGCGGCATGGTGAGGCGCCCCCGCCAGCTGCACACCCTGCCCTGCCCGCCCCACTGCCCCCGAGCTGACCATGAAGAGTGCGGGCATTGTCCAGCCGCTGGCCCTCGCCCCGGGTGACGTAGATGGGCACTGGGAGCTCCCGCTGGACCATGGAGGGCTGGAACTGTGGGTGGAAGGGAGGGTCAGGCCCGACGCAACTCAGAACCTCTCAAGACCCCCGCCCGCCTCCTCCAGGAAGCTCTTCCGGCATAGATGACCCCTCCCCCAAGTGCAGGGCACATCTCCCAGCCATGGCCTGCCCAGAGCAGGCCTTGTGAGTGACAGTGGGCTAAAGGGGGCGAGCGAGCCCCCGAGGGCCCAGGACAAGCCCAGGCAGCAGGAGATGTCCAGCGGCAAGTGAGACTGGTGGGGGTCGGGCACCTGCCCACCTGCTGGGCCTGGCAATGAATGAGGCCCGAGTCCCCAGCCACCTCCTCCAGGGACGCTGGCAGCCTCTGCAGTTGTCCGGGCAGCTCCAGCCAGCAGTGGTAGGAGGCAGGCAAGCCCTGGGGGGTGTATGCCGTCAGCAGCCTGAATGCCATTAGCTGCCCCCAGCCCCCACCTGCCGGAATGCTCACCTGGAAATGCTGAAGATTTTGCACGCGGAGGGCCAAACGGCTCTCCCAGCCCACCGGCACCAGGGGGGGGCCCACCAGGCCCTCGACCTGAGGACAAGCCCGCGGGCCACGCACCTGGATGTCCGCCTGGCCGGAGGAGATGGCTTAGCGCTTCGGAAGGCAAGGGGCCTGGGGGCAGGGGGGCGTGGGGCAGGGTGGATCCACCCACCTCTTGGGTGCTGTAGATGGTCCTCTCACCCTCTGGACAGTGTTCTCCATACACACAGTGGCTGCTCTGGGGGCACCAGTGGCAGCGCCAGAGGCTGCCCACACAAGCATGGCACCTGGGAGGGCAGGGTGCTGCTGAGACGAGGCACTATCTGCAGTCCCAACCCCTACCCCGCAGCCAGGCTGGGCACTCACGGGGCAGCTGCCTCCAGGGCTGCGACTGCGCCACAGTCGTAGAAGGAGAAGTTGGTGGCAGCCACGGGCACGTCCTCGAACATCAGGACCAGGGGCAAGGTGATGTGGTCTGGGAGGGGGATGGCATCGGCAGGGCAGGTCAGGTGGCTCCTGCCCCTTCCAGTTCCCACCCTTGCCCCTCGCCCCAGGGGCCCCTCACCTGTGCCTGGAGGGTTCAGTGGCAGCTGGTCCTGGGGAGGGGTGACGCAGGCCAACTGGGGCCCTTCCACATGAGCCAAGCTGTCATAGTTGCCAAAGGCGCAATGGAAGTATTCATCCACAGCCAGGGTGGGCAGCCGGGGTACCAATAAGGTGACCTGGGGCACGTGAAAGGAAGCCCAGCAGGTGGGGCCTTTGGAGGGGGCCACAGGGCTGAGGCAGAGGGGTCCATGCAGGGAGGGTGTGGGCAGAGGCAGAAGGAGAGAAGGAAAATGGGGCTCACCTGGCCCTGCTCCTGGCGGGGGTGGTGGGCTGGTAGCACACTCTGGATGTGCAGACAGAGGCCGTTCTCGTACGTCCACAGCCACTGGTTGGGCTGGGTTGCCCGCCTGCATTGGCTCTTGCGGGTACACCTGCGGGGCAGGGGCCCAATGGGTCCCTGCATGAGACTCAGGCTCCCTGGGTGATGGGCAGTGAGGGGCATGATGCGGTCCAGGCGGAGCGCAGCAAGTGGGGGGCAGGGAAAGGGACTCCGCTCAGACAGGAAGGGGTTGACCCTGCAGGGCCTGGGGGCTGATGCACGGCCTTTGGCCTTGACTATCAGTCGAGGCCTGCTGCTGCGGTGGAGACTTGCACATGGACCTGAGTGAGGGGCGCCATCAGGGATTGATTCCTGGGGCTGCCAGGTGGAGGGGAGCTGGAGTGGGCCAGGGGGCACCCGAGAGAGGCCGACAGAGGCCCTGCCCAGCCTGGGGCAGTGTTGGCAAAGGGACACCAACCAGGCTGGGGGAGGCGGACTGACCTCCTGGCCCACCTAGAAGCACTGCAGGCGCAGTGCCCCGACTCACCTGCCCTGCAGGACGCACCAGCCGCACAGAGGGTCCTGGGCCTGGAGGCAGCTGCTGCAGTCCGGGAGCTGTGGGCAGGCTGCCACAGGTACCCGGGCCACCTGGACAGGAAGCAGAGGGCAGAGGTGGTAGGTGCAGGGCCTCAGGCCTCGTGTGCCTGGGCCCCTGGGACAGCCCTCACCTGCTGGGACGTCAGCACGTAGAGGTGGCTGCCGCTGCTGTCCACGAGCAGGTCGGGGCTGATGGCCGAGCCCGGGGTCCCCACTTGCTGTGAGTGGTACACCTGGCCTTGGGTGCCATTGAGAAAGACCTGAGGGAGTGGGGGACAAGGCCTGCTCTCAAGATGGCCACAGGCCAACCATTTGGGGCAGGTGCTGTCACAGTTGGGGTTCCAGGGGAACCTCCTGGCCCACAGAGCCAGCTCCCATTCCCTCCCCAGATAGGACAGCTGGGTCAGGCCATGGAGGGTGGGGCAGGCCCCTGGGCATCCAGCGTGCCCAAGTAGCCTTCTCGATTGAGCCTTACCCAGCTAAGGGAGACACGCAGACCACAAAGAGGCAAGAGTACCCTGTTATTGGCTGTGGCTGCCCGTGGGACATCCCTAAGCTACACATCAAGAGGTGGAAGGAGATGGATGCTTCTGTGAGCTATCCCAGGGCAGGAGGGCATCCAGTCGGGCCACTGAGGCCAGGCCCAGCCTGGCAGCATAGAGGTGGGGCATCGGGGGTCTGGCCAAGGGCCACCTTGCCTTCCTCAGGCCCTTACCTTGTGCAGCTGACCTCGGACATCCCCCAGGAAGGCGATTGTGTGTCCATCTGCCTGGAGGGCCGCAACAGCACTGATGGAGTGTTCAAGCTGCAGCAGAGGCCCTGCCTCCACGGGCTGGCGGCCTGCAATGGGGCTGGGCGTGTGTTCATCACCACAGGGGTATGACTCCGGGGAGTCCTGCAGAGGTGAGGACAAAGGTGGGAGGAATTAGTGCCCAGAAAAGGGAGGCCAGAGGTGCCTTCCCTGGGCCCACGTCTGCAGTCTGTGGAGGAGGGCAAGGCAGCTGGTAGGACATGTGCAAGGTCGCACCTAAGAGGGAGAGACGAAGAGCCAGGAGACTTAGCCTAAGCTGGCCCTCCGTGTTATCCTCTAAAGCAGAGGTCACTGGTGATGGGGAAAGCATCCAGCCACCTTTGGCCAGACAGTGGCTGGATGGCTCAGACAGTCTGGTGGCTCAGATAGTGAAAGCGTCTGCCTACAATGTGGGAGACCTGGGTTGATCCCTGGGTCGGGAAGATTCCCTGGAGAAGCAAATGGCAATCCATTCCAGTATTCTTGCCTGGAAAAATCCCATGGACGGAGGAGCCTGGTGGGTTACAGTCCATGGGGTCGCAAAGAGTCGGACATGACTGAGCGACTTCACTTTACCCTTGGCCAGGACGACTTGTGACAGCCGCGGCTCTGGGCTGGGAGATGCTTCAGGTCCACAGAGGGCCAGGGCCAGGGAGGCAGGCTGGGATAAGATAAGGTTGCCAGCTGCCAGCAGGCAGAGTCTCAGGGGACAGGGCAGGTGTGAGGCCTGGGCCCAGTCACTCACAGGCGGCAGGGTGACACAGCGCGACGTGACACCATATTCCACGGTGGCTTCCTCGGCGCCGCTGGGGCCCCGGCCGCCGGCCGTGTAGCAGAGGCGCCGGGCCCGCTCCATGCTGGCATCCAGCTCGGCCAGGGGAAAGGCGCACAGGGCCGCCTGCACCCCCCTCGGGCCGGCGGCAAAGGCGCCCAGTAAGGCACCTGGGGCGAGGGCGGCAGCCTGGACGAGCCCATGGCCCCGGCAGCTGAGGGGCACCTCCACGTAGGAGTAGAGGTTGGCGTCCCTCAGGCAGACCCGGGCCACGTACGAGCGATACTCAGCCTGTGCCCGGTCCCCACGGCGCCGAAAGACAAAGTAGGCCGACTGGGCGTCGGCGAGGGCCGCCACATAGCTGTTGTTGTAGTCGGAGAGGTCACCCACCACCAGGCGGCCCAGGCCCTCGCTGGAGAAGGGCTGTGGCCCGGCCAGCTGGCGCACTGTCAGGGGTGGCACCCCTGCTGACAGCTTGCCCGCCAGGCCCCGGGCCACCAGCAGGAGGTCCTGGTCGGGTCCAGACACCACCAGGCCAACTGTGGGCACCCCCAGGGTGTTGGCGGCCACGAACTGCCCGTCGCCCGGGTCCTCGGCCCGGTAGAGGAGTTCTGCCACATCCTCCAGCCGGCGCTTCTCACACACGCCCTGCCGCACCTGCCCGCAGGCCACCAGCTCCCGGGCCCGCCCACTGACCAGCAGCAGCTGATTGGTGTTGTCCATGAGCTGGGCCTGCGGGCACTCAGCTGGGTCCCGGAAGGGCACGCAGTCGGGGCTGTCGAGGACGGGACCCGTAACGGCCACTGACTCCAGCCGCAGCTCGGGGCTAAGTTGGAAGAGGCGATTCACCGCACCCACGTAGAGTGCCCCCTGGCCCGGTGCTAGCGCCAAGTGGTGGAGGGTGGTGTTGGGCGCCGAGAAGCGGTGCGCCCTGGTTAGGGCGGGTGGCAGGCACAGCAGCGGCATCACGAGCAGCAGGCGGGCACCCAGCAGACACCAGGGTGCCATCTCTGGGCCCTGGGGGAGGCCGGTCAGGAGGGCGCAAGTCAGGGTGGCCGTGGGAACCGAGCGCCCAGGAGCAAGAGGGACAGACAAACAGAAAGGGAGGGAGAGAAGGGAGGAGAGACAGAAGCAGAAAGCTGGGGCAGACAGAAGCAAAGGCAGAGGAGAGAGAAAAAGTCCGAGCAACTGGGGGACCGAGAGAGGGATGGAGAGTCCCCAGGGGATGACGGTGGGGTGCCCGTGCGTGTGCAAAGAAAGAACTTTCTTCATCTTCCACTTTATATGCAGATCCTACAAGGCTACGAGAACACCCGCAGAAGGACTGAGTCACCGAGAGAGGAGAAACCCCTGAAAGGCCCTGCAGACAGCAAGAGCCAGTGGCCAGGGCCAAGGCAGACAACAGAGGGCTTGGGGGATGGAGAGGGGTGGCCCAGACTGAGCTGGGGGTGCTCAGTGCCGAGGAAGGGGAGGTGCAAGGGACCGAGAGACCATTCAGAGTGCAGGGATCAGGGGAGGCCAGTCCTTTGCCCCATGGCTCCGGCAGCCAGGGGTCCACCAGGGTCCAGTACAGAGAGTGTTTATGGGGATGGGGTATGAGAAAAGACAGTGCAGGGACTTCCCTGGTGGTCTGGTGGCTAAGACTCCATGCTCCCAATGTAGGGGCCCTGGGTTTGATCCCTGGTCAGGGAACTTGATCCCAGTGCCACAACTAAGACCCAGTGCAGTCAAATAATTAAATAAAAACTTAAAAAAAGACAGGGCATAGAGAAGACAGGCAGAGAGTGGGCCCAGGGGAGTGAGAGGAGCGCTTGAAAGAAAGTTTGAGCCAGGAGTTAGGCATCCCCACCCCCCGGCCTGCAGTCATTTGGGGCCCAGACCAGAGGGAACCCACTGCAACCCCCCACCCTGCCCCGGCCCTGTAGGGGCCCAAGGTTGAGCCTGAAGCAGAAGGCTCCGAGTGGGGTCCCTGTTGCACCTTCCAGCTCACCTCCCGGCCAGGGGCAATTAGCCGCCTTGTGCAGTGCCCAGGTGACAAGGTGAGGGACACTCGTCACAAGCACCTGGGCCCATGACCTCTCGAGCCTCCCTCCTCCTGAACCCGGGGGCAGAGCCCCAGAGACGGGCAGAAAGCAGATCCTGAGTTGTTGACCGAGGGTCCCACACCGCTGGGGGTGCGGGCAGGTGCCAGCCAGGAGGGCACTGTGGGCATTCCATAGCCAGCAGCTCCAGCCCCCATGGGCGTGCCAGCTGCCGGGAGAGCCCCAAAGGAAGGTCCCTGGGCCCTTATCTTGGGGGCACAGACAGGAAGGTCAGGCCTGCCTCGGGACTGGGCCATTTCCTCTGGAGCCCGGTATCAGTGGCCATGTCTGGGGTGGGTCTGAGGCTAGAGGGCTTGCAGCTGGAGGTGCAGGGCAGGGGACCCCCGGGCTCCAGGCTTCTCTGTGCTCAGGGGATTCAGGCACTTACCCTGGCAGACGGCAGCAGCAGAGGCATCTCCCGGGCGGCGTGGCACACACCTCCTGGGTTCAGCTGCCCTGGGGCAGTGGTGACGGGCACAGGACGGCTATAGGGGGCATTGTCCTGAGTGGGAGGGAGACAGTCGAGGCTTGGCCCCATTCACATTCACCCCGCGGGAGGAGGGGGCCAGGGCCTGGCAAGCAGGCTCCCCCACAGCTGGCAGCTTTGTCTCTGCCCCAACAATGTCCCTTCTGTCTGGAGGCCCAGGCCAGGGACCCACTCTCTGGTGTTCCTAGTCCCACATCCAGGCTGCCCTGACCCGGGGGCTCCCTGTCACTTCCCACTCGCAAAGAGACACCCCCTGGGGATCTTGGGACAAAGGGGGCAGAGTTGCCTTCAGCCAGAAAAAAATGAGACCCACACAGCCAGTTCTCCGATGCCCACCCGGTGCCAGCCACCAGGCTCCTCCCCGTGTGCCCCCAGGGATCCCTGTGAAGGGCCTGGAGGAGGTCACGGAGCACCCCCCACCCCCGAGGGTCAGCCCCTGCATGGGCAGCCTCACCCTCCGCAGCCTTGGCGCCTGGCTGGAGGCGAGCCTTGGCCCTCAATGGCTGCCTTTGTCCAGGCCGGAGGCAGGGGAGAGGCCGGCCAAGGCAGCACCCCCTGCCAGGAGACCTCCCCCTACACTCCCAACTCCCCACCCCCAGGGACTGGCAAAGTCGTGCCAGGTACAATCTGGTGCCAGCGGAGGGGGCCGTGGCCAAGAGGATGCACAGGAGCAGATGGGCACCCAGCCTTCAGCCTCGGGTGGGGATGAGATTACCAGCAGGCGGCCGGCTTCCCATGCCAGGCTCACATGGCCCTGTCTGCATGCCGAGCTGACAGCGCTCAGGCCCTGACTGTGGGGCAGGATCTGGTCAGGGTCCCCCTCTCGCCCATGATGTGCAACCGCAGCAAGCTCCAGGGTCCAGTGGCAGTGGCAAGGCTGGCAGCCACCTGCCTGGGCCAGTTGGGTGGCTGTGGGGGTGGGTAGCGAGGCGGGCTGCTTCCCTACCTCCCGTGCCCTGCCCCCTGGCCAGAGGCGCCAGCTGTCCCATTTGGGGCCACAATGGGAGTCTTACCACCCAGCTTCCGGGCCACCCCGCTTGCCAAGGTGAGGAGATCCATCCCCTCCACTCCCCCACCCTTGACCCAGAGGCCCCTGAACCCTGTGCCTGGCCAGCCCTGGCTCCTGCCTACCTGGGCGGGGCTCCTGGCCGGGGCCGAGGAGCAGCTGGCAGTGCCAGGAATGAGTACCGGCCTCCCTCCCCACAATGCAATCGCGCCCAACCCGCCTCATCCCAGTGGCCCGGCCTGGGCAGTCCAGCCCCTCCTCTCCCGCCCCTTTGCCCGACGCCTCAGGGCAAGGCACTGCTGCCCTCTGCTGGCTTCAGTGGGCATGGCAAGGGGGCCGGCTGCTCACTTGACCAGAGGAGATGGTGACCTCCCATGGCGGGACTGGCAGGCACGCAGTCCATAGCCTGCCATGAAGTGCCTACTGAGTGCCAGACACAACCCCGGCACTGGCACCATTCAGAGACAAAGCCCACTGCTGTCTGTCTCAAGACACTCCCAGATCTAAGAGGCATAACTACCTACCAGCAAATGAGACCCCAGCTCATCTGTGGATGGCACTGTGGGTCACCAAGGAGGGGGACTCAAGTCTAGGGCTGCTCAGCATCTAGGGGTGCTCTAGATGTACAAACTGGGTTTAGAAAAGGCAGAGGATCAAATTGCCAACATTCGTTGGATCACGGAGAAAGCAAGGGAATTCCAGAGAAACATCTACTTCTCTTGCATTGACTACATGAAAGCCTTTGACTGTGTGAATCACAACAAACTGGAAAATTCTTCAAAAGATGGGAATACCAGACCACCTTACCTGACTCCTGAGAAATCTGTATGCAGGTCAAGAAGCAACAGTTAGAACCGGACATGGAACAACGGACTGGTTCCAAATTGGGAAAGGAGTACGTCAAGGCTGTATATTGTCACCCTGCTTATTTAATGTATATGCAGAAAGCATTATGCGAAATGCTGGGCTGGATGAAGCACAAGCTGGAATCAAGATTGCTGGGAGAAATATCAATAACCTCAGATATGCAGATGACACCACCGTTATGGAAGAAAGTGGAGAGGAACTAAAGAGCTGCTTGATGAGACTGAAAGAGGAGAGTGAAAAAGCTGGCCTAAAACTCTACATTCAAAATACCAAAGATTGTGGCATCTGGTCCCATCGATTCATGGCAAATAGATGGAAAACAATGGAAACAGTGACAGACTTTATTGTGGGGGGGTTCCAAAATCACTGCAGATGGTGACTGCAGCCATGAAATTAAAAGACCTTGCTCCTTGAAAGAAAAGCTATGAGAAACCTAGACAGCATATTAAAAAGCAGAGACATCAGTTTGCCAACAAATGTGCATATAGTCAAAGTTATAGCTTTTCCAGTAGTCATGTATGAATGTGAGTGTGACTGTGGCTTAGTTGCTCAGTCACGCCCGCCTCTTTGCGACCCAATGGACTGTAGCCCGCCAGGCTCCTCTGTCCACAGGGATTCTCCAGGCAAGAATACTGGAGTGGGTTGCCATACCTTCCTCTAGGGGATCTTCCCGACCCAGGGATTGAACCTAGGTCTCCCACATTCAGGCGGATGCTTTACCATCTGAACCAGTTGGACCTTGGAAGGCTGAGCACCGAAGAATTAGTGCTATTGAACTGTGTTGCTGGAAAAGACTCTTGAGAGTTCCCTGGACAGCAAGGAGATCAAACCAGTCATCCTAATGGAAATCAACCCTGAATATTCATTGGAAGGACTGATGCTGAAGGTGAAGCTCCAATACTTTGGCCACTTGATGCAAAGAGCTGACTCCCTGGAAAAGACCCTGCTGCTGGGAAAGATTGAAGGCAGGAGAAGAGGACGACAGAGGATGAGATGGGTTGGATGGCATCACCAACTCAATGGACATGAGTTTGAGCCAGCTCCAGGAGTTGGTGATGGACAGGGAGGCCTGGTGTGCTGTAGTCAATGGGGTCGCAAAAAGTTGGACACGGCTGAGGAACTGAACAATAGCAACAAGTGCATCAGGGAGAGCTTCACAGAGGAAGTGAGTTTTCAGCTGACCTTGAACCACATGGCCTTACCCCTACTGTTGTCCTTCAGTGAACAAGGGCTGATCTCAGTGTTGGATGTATATGAATTCATTCAGTCCTTCCAATGACCCCGGAGGGGGTTGCAGTTATTTCCCCTGGTTTACAGGTAGGGAAACTGAGGCAGGCGAGGTTAGGGAACTTGCACCAAGTCACATGGCTTGTAAGTGGCCAAGTCAACCATGGGCCGCTGCCCTTAACTATCAGGTCATGAAGCCCTGAAGCAGGAAGCAGGCATTGGGCAGGAGGGGAGAAGGGATCTGCCTGAGGCCAAGCCTGCAGGTGATACGCCCATAGAACATTTCCTCCAGCCTTGAAATCAACTTGGTTGAGGTGGTGAAGGCAGGAGAACCCAGGAGATCCCTAGAGAACAGGACTGCCTCTAGGAGGGGAGGATGGGGGGTCCACAAGGCAGAAGGAGGTGGCCAGTAGAGCCGGTGAGGTCTTAGCCTGAGAAGCTTGACTTGGAGTGATGAGCTCTGGGGGTGGGTGAGGGTCACAAGAGGGAACTTGGGAGACCAGGGTGTCAGGGGAGGTGAGCCACCCAGAACCTGAAGTCCAGCAGATTTGGAGTGTGGGTGCTCAATGAGTTGTCTCTGTCTACACCCTTCATCTCCTAGGCAGAAGGCCAAATGCCCAAGAAGGGGCCTAGAATGGAAGGACCTAGAAAGGTGGGATCTAGAATCTCTGGGTGGGGCAGGCTGCTGGCAGAGTGATGCGGCAAGGGTCTCTGGACACTAAGACTGGAAGCAGAGACAAAAAAATTGCAGATGTCTCTGCTTTTCAATACTGGATGGACCGTCCTTCCCCCTGCCCATAGAAAGTTTTAGAATTTTCAAATGAGCTTGTCAAGTTCCAGGAAAAACCGTTGGTACTTTTTTGAGCAGGTAAATGGAGATTTTGTTGAATTTTGAATCCCTTTCTAGACTAATCATCTCTAAAATATTGTTTCCCCATCTCTAAGCATGGCACCTCTCTCTACTTATAAACATCCTTTGAATACATTTTCCCCTAAGGACTTGCACATCTCATGTTAGATTTATTTATTGTCTGATGCCATTAGAAATGGTATCTTTTTTTAAAAATTCACTTTCTGATTGTGCTGCTGGTACATAGAAGCACAACTGGTTTTTAAAAAAATTGAAGTTAGCTGATTTACTGTATTATGTTAGTTTCAGGTGTACAACAAAGGAAACACAGTGGACTTTGGTGTATAGATTTTGGTGTTTTTTTGGCCACACCACGTGTCATGTGGGATCTTAGTTCCCTGACCAGGGATCAAACCTGGCACTGAAAGAGTGGAGTCTCAACCACTGGACCACCAGGGAAGTAGTTGTCTACTTCCGATGTATGGATTTTGTATCCGGTAACTTCATAAATGCTTGCATGAAGTCTAATAATTCTTTCTGGATTCTTTTTTGGTGGATTCTTTTTGGTTTTCTACTTACATAGTCATACAATCCACCAGGAATGAGTGTTTTGTTTTTTCTTTTCCAGTCTTTTTAAGTACAATTTCTTTTTCTCACTTTATTTCCCTAGACAGTACAAAGTTGAATGGAAGCAAAGAGAATAATATTAAGATTTCATCATTAATTATGATGCTTGCAGGGGGTGTTTATAGACAACTTTATGAGATTAAGGAAGTTCCCTTCCAGTCCTAGTTTGCCATATGATGAATGTTATCAAATATTTTTCCTGAATGGATTGAGTCGATGATAGAATTTTCCTCCTCTCATCAGTTAATGTGGTAAATTATGTTAAATGATTTTGTAATTTTAAACCCCTCTTTCAAAGAAATGCATACTCTTGTGTTTTTCGGATTAAACTCAAGTTTGTCATGGTGTATTGGCTGGATTGGTTTTGTTGCTGTTTTTGGAGCATTTCCTCTTTTTCTGTTCCCTGGAACAAATTATCTAATACAAGGGTTACCAGTTCCTTGAAGGCTTGATAGAATTCATCTATAAAACGATCTAGGCCTTCCTTGTTTTTGCAGCCACCAGCCCCTCTGTCCATATATTTTAAATTACCAATGTATTTAATAATTGTGGGACTGTTCAGGTTTTCTGTTTCTTTTTGAGTCAATTTTTTGTATTGTGGTAAAAAAATGCATAGTATAAAGTTTACCATCTTAACCATTTTTGTTTACATATCAGTAGTGTTAAGTATACTCACATTGTTATGAAACAGATTTCCAGAACTTTTCCATCTTGCAAAACTGAAATAATATATTCATTAAACACATCTCCTTTTCCCCAGCCCCTGGCACCCACCATTATACTTTCTGTGTTTATGAATCTGACTACTCTAGGGACCTCACATAGGTGCATACATGCTAAGTCACTTCAGTCATATCTGATTCTTTGCAATCCCAAGGACTATAGCCCACCAGGCTCCTCTGTCCATGGAATTCTCCAGGCAATAATACTGGAGTGGGTTACCATTCCCTTCTCTAGGGGATCTTCCCGACCCAGGGATCAAAACTATGTCTCCTGCGGCTCCTGAACTGCAGGCAGATTCTTTACCTATGAGCCACTGAAGAAGCCCTCACATAGGTGGAATCATGTATTTCTCTTTTGTGACTGGCTTATTTTGCATAACATAATGTCATCAAGGGCTACCCATGTTATAGCATCTGGTTGGATTCCCTTCTATTTTGTGTATAGACCACATTTTGTTCATCTATTCATCTGTCAGTGGACATTCAGTTTGCTTCTGCCTCTTGGCTATTGTGGACAGTGCTGCATGTGAATAGAACATGGATATGTATATAGCTCTACTTTCAGTTCTTTTGGATATATACTCAGAAGTGGGAATGCTGGTGGTAGTTCTCTGTTTGCTTTTTTGGAGAACTTACAGACCATTTTTTTATGGCAGCTTGCACCACTTTACAATCCCACCAACAGTGTGCAAGGCTTCTAATTTTTCCACGTTCTTGCCACTATTTGATGTTTTCTGTGCTTTTTTAGTAGTAACCATTCTAATGGGTGTGAAGTATTTTAAAGTGGTTTTGATTTACATTTCTTGATGATTAGTGATGTTGAGTATGTTTTCATAGGCTTGTTGGCCATTTGTATATCATCTTTGGAGAAATGTCTATCCAAATCCTTTGCACATTTTTTAATCAGGTAATTTGATCTGTTGTTGTTGAGTTGTCAGTGTTCTTTGTGTATTCTAAATATTAATCCTTTTAGATATATGACATAAATATTTTCTCTCATTCTGTAGGAGGCCATTTTACTCTGTTCATTGTATCCTCTTACTACACATATGTCCCCAGTGTCAACGGGAGGACAACATTACCAATGACTCTGAAGCCCCCATATACCCTCTTCCTTCCTTGACAGAGGCAACCACTATCCTTACTTTTCTTTGTACTTGGCCCAAATGTGGATAATCCTTAAACAATATACATAGTTTGGTTTTATATTTTTGGAATTTATATAAATGGAGTCATACTGGATATATTTTTCTGTAACTTTTTGCTTTAGTTCCATATTACATTAGTGACATGAATCCAAGTTTGAAACATATAGCTGGAGTTTATTCATTTTTATTGCTGAATAATTTTCTATCATATGACTGTAACATTGTTCTGTTAATGGACACCTGCTTTTTTTTTTTTTCCTGGCTTTTGCCTATTATAAATAAGGCAGCTGTGAATGACCTGTACATGTAATCTGGTATATTTGTGAAAGATCTTCTACAGGATACACTCAGGAGTGACATTGTCAGCTTGTAAATATGTACATCTTCGATTCCACTGGGGTTTAGTTGCTAAGTTGTGTCCAACCCTTGCGACCCCATGGACTGTAGCCCACCAGGCTCCTCTGTCCATGAGATTTTCCAGGCAATTCTACTAGATAATGCCAAATTGTTTTCCAGAGTAATTGTACTAGTTTATATCTCCCCCACAGTGTATGAGTTCTTGATACTCCAGATCACTGCCAACACGTGGCATTGTCTGACTTTTTGTTGTTGTGCAGTTGCTAAGCCTTGATTCTTTGCGACCCCATGGACTGCAGCACGCCAGGCTTCCCTGTCCTTCACTATCTTCCTGAGTGTGCTCAAATTCATGTCCAGTGAGTCAGTGATGCTATCCAACCATCTCATCCTCTGTTGCCCCCTTCTCCTCTGCCTTTTTCATTTCTCTCAATCAGTGCATGGGACTAAAACGTTATCTCACTGTGGCTTTTTTTTTTTTTTTTTTGACTGTGCTGTATGGCATATGGGATCATACTTCCCTGAGCAGGGACTGAACCCACGCTGCCTGCATTGGAAGTGCAGCCTTAACCACTGGACCGCTAAGGAAGTCCTCACTGTGACTTTAATTTGTGTTTCCACAGACCTTCTTTTCTAACTCACCAGAGAGTAAAGTCAGCTTTTCTGCATGAGGTGGGACAAAGATGTGAGAATCTAGCAGCTTTATATATACACATATATATATATATACATATATATATGTATATATATATGTATATATAATTGAAATACATGTGATCTAGTAGCCTCTTATACAGACTCTCAATGGATCCTCCTGTTCCCCACCCCAGCACACACCCCCGACACACACGCACGCGTGCACACACACACACAGAGTATTTCTTCTGAGTTATCTGGTGCTTCCAATTCTTGTGGAAACCAGCCTCTGCTGCCGGCTGCCTCTCATTGCTGTTTTCAACAAAACCAAAGGTTGGTACTTTGAAATTAGTTCTGCTTTCTCAAAACACTACAGAAGTGATGGTAAGGGGATGACAAGTGAAAAAGGAATAAATGTACCACAGAAAAGGAGTACCTTTCAGGGGCTACACGGGTGTCCACGCTTCCATGCTTTATCCAGAGCCTCTCATTATGTTGGCAAGGGCCGTGGCAGCTGTGATTCTACCTCTTTTCCCTCCTGACATTGTTTATTTGAATACCCTCCTCTTTTCATTCTTGCCAGTGAAAGTGAAACTTGCTCAGTCATGTCCGACTCTTTGCGACTCCAGGGACTATACAGTCCATGGAATTCTCCAGGCCAGAATACTAGAGTGGGTAGCCTTTCCCTTCTCCAGGGGATCTTCCCAACCCAGGGATCGAACCCAGGTCTCCCACATTGCAGGCGGATTCTTTACCAGCTGAGCTACCAGGAAAGCCCATCTTTCTTGCCAGAGCCTTATCTATGTTACTAATTTCAGAGAACCAACTTTGGTTTTATCTTTGTTTTTTCTCAATTTCATCAACTTCTACTGTCTCAGAGAGTTCCTTCCTTTGGCTTTCTTTGAGTTTATTCTACTGCGGTTTTTCTGACTTCCTGTGTTCAGCTCCCTCAGGTTAAGGTTGTACGTTTCCTCATAAGTCCTGCTTGAGCTACATGCTGCACATCTTCATTGTCATTCAGTTCTAACATTTTTTAGATTTTCATTATCATTCTTCTGGACCAATAAGTTATTCAGAAGTGTATTTTTAAATTTAACTGTGTAAATTTAAAATTTCAAAAGTGGGAGGACTTCATTTTAGCTTTATCATCCATTTATGGGTTTATTCTATTGCAGTTTGAGAACATGCTCTGTGTGATACTCATTCTAGTATTTGTTGAGATTTGTTTTGTGGCTGAGAACATGGTGGGTTTTAGTAAGTGTTCAAGGTGAACTTGAAGTGTGTACTCACTAGTTTTCGTGTATCTGTTAATCAAACTTGTTCAACTGGTGCTACATTTTGTCTGCTTGAGCTACCAATTGGAGTGAGGGGTAGTGTGATTTATTGTGGTGAATTTACTAATTTATTAATTTTTCCTTTTCCTGCTACTTTTTTGTAGTAGGTTACACACACACCTTCAGAATGGTTAGTGCTTCTCAATGGATTACTTCTTTAATCATTGGGCAGCAACCTCTTGTATTTCTAATAATGATTTGTGCCCTGAGGTCTACTTTGTCCAAAGTTAAATTCTCTTCACTAACTTCCTTTTGAGTGATATTCACTGGGTATGTCTCTTTCCATCGATATCAATTAGGGTTTGGTGGCAGACCACAGAACCATTCTAGCTTTGTAAGCTGAAAAAAAAAAAAAAAGGATTTATTATCAAGTAGGGACAACTTGCATAATCTTTGCAAGATACAGGGGAACAACTCCTAAACCTCTGAATTGCTAGTTCTCCCAGGATCACAAACAACTCCTAACCTCAAAGCTCAGATAAAACGGAATCTGCCTCCTGTTTCCCAGATAAGAGACCAAGGCACCTCCTGCCCACGCTGCTTCTCTGCTGGCCAATGCCCCCTCAGAGAACCTCCAGCCTGGAGCTCTCAGCCAGCTGCATCCTCCTAGCACCAACTGCCTGCTCATCACTTCCACTCGTGCCTTTTGCCGGGCCTGCAGGCCCGGGGCCAGCAAGCAGTCATTGGGCAGAGCACATTCTCTTCGACCTGTCCCTCCTTCAGCAGAAGGTGCTACCACCCACCTGGCCACCCAAGCATCACCTTGAGTCTCACCCCACCCCTTTCCTGCCCCCGAGTTTGAGCTGTGCTCCCCCCATCCCTGTTGACGTTTTTTTTTTTTTCTTGGCTGCCCTGCACGGCATGCACATGCAGGATCTTAAGTTCCCCCAAGCAGGGATTGAACTCGGGCCCTCTGCAGTGGAAGTGCAGAGCCTTCACCACCGGACTGCCAGGGAAGTCCCCCTGTTGACTTCTACTTACTCTCTAATCCATCTGGGGTTTCAGGCCTCAGCACATCCGGCCTGGGTTGTCAAGCGGTGTGCTCCTTTTCTATGTCTCTCTGTATCACTTCACCTATTATCCATCCATCATCATCATCAATCTATCATCTCTATTATCTATTGGTCATCCATCACTTCTACCTCTTTAGGATCAGTGTCTCTATCATCTATTTTTTGAGGTACAATTCACATAAAGCCATGCCTTTTAAAGTTCACACTTTGTTGGCATTTAGCAGACAGACAGTATTTACAACCATGGCCTCTACAGTTCTATAACATTCTTATTACCCCAAAAAGGAAAACTGAACCCATTCAGCAGTCACTCCCCAGCCCCCGGCAGCCATCAGTCTACTTGGGAAGCAGAATAATACTCCATTGTATGGAGAGACCACATTTTACTTGTGCATTCATCTGTTGATAGACATTCCAGTTGTTTCCACTTTGGGTTACCATCAACAGTACTGTGAAGAATATTCATGTGTAAAGGTTTATGACTGAACATCTAGTTTCCATTCTCTGGGTCTAAACCTCTGAGTAGAGGTGCTGGGTCACATGGGAACTCTGTGCCCAGCTTTCCCGGACCTGCCACCCTCTTGCCCACCATGGCTGCCCCGTTTCCGGCCCCACCAGCAGGGGATAACAGCCAGGTGCGGTGTTCTTGTCTCCCTCTGCTTGGCCTCCTTGAAGCATTAGCTCCCATGTTACCTCCATCCTGTTTCTGGAGTAAGTCCAGGCTCTTTAAGCAAGGCCCTGGCCCCTCCCTTTCCCCTGCACTTGGCATGTGGCACAAGCATCTCCCACTCCTGCAAGGTCTGGAAGTCCTGTGTCCCACTACCCTTGGCCTGGTTGGCTCAGGACTCTTGTTCCTCCGTGTCCCCCACAAGCCCGCTGCTTGGTATCTCTCTCAAAGCTTTTCATGCATGGACCAGGCCTCAGCCCCTTCCTCTTCCCTGGCACAGGGTTCAGGGTCCTCTTGGCTTAGCCATCATTTTGGGGAAATATTGCAGATGCTTCCTTGCCATGGCCGGGTCCAGAGGACATGTGGGCCAGCATCTTTGGCTGCAGGTGGGCCACCGAGGTTGCCCCTCACCCAGGCCTACAGCTGCCCCTCCTGCCTCTCCCCCAACCAAGCCCCTGTGTGGACAGAGAGGCTGGGAGGCAACAGTGCACTTTCCACGGCAGGTCTTTACTGAGGAACTCAGGGAAGCTCCCCGACCCCAGGGCTGAGGGCCTGAAAGGCACACGGCGGCGTGGCAGCAGTGGGGGTCTCCCTCTCAGGTCAGGGCTGCCTTTGCAGACACAGCTTCCCCGCTGACCCCTCTTTGGCACTGGACTGGGCACCACGGTGCCCTCATGCCTCGTGGCCCCAGGGTCTGTCGCCCCTGGGGCCGGCCCGCACCCACCCACCCTCTGGTGGTCGGCAGTGTAGGCTGGTGGGGTGGTGGGCGGGCCAGGGGCTGGCTGACCAGGTGCTCCCGCTGGCGATGGAGATGTCTACAAAGAGGAATCCAATAAATTAGCTTGAAGAAGGGGATAGAGACGGGGCTACATTCTTATCATGGCTCGGTAGGAAAAGCTGTGCAATTCTTTTCCTTGCGGATTCTATAGAATGATGGGTGGGGGGGGGGCACGAATGAGGGGTTCTGTCTCATTCTGAGGGTATCACTTGGCTGTTTTTACAGCAACGAGGGCATCCCAGGGGATGGGAGCCTCGCTGGGTCCCTGGGATGATGGCAATAGAGGCATGGACCATGATGTCTCTGAGGGACCACAAAGCCAAGAATGATGGGCTGCAGCCTGGGGAGGTGCTACCCGGCAAACCCCAGGACTCCAAGGCCCAGGCTGCTGCTGGCAGCGGGGTGTGCCTCTGGCCACTCTCCCTTCCCCACTCAGGTCCCCGGGAAGGGTGCACGGGTTTCACGGGTGATCCCCTGGGAGGCCTGCGAGAATGGCGAAGCATGCGACGGGGGGCGGGGGAGGGGGGCGTGGGGCCGGGTTGCACAGGCGCTCTGTCTCCTTCATGTGATCCGAGGGTTGGGGCAGGGGTGGAGGGGGGCCGAGGGCCAAGCAAGAGAGAGCCAGGGCCCTCGGTCAAGTGGCAGCACCCTGGGTGGCCCCAGGACCCTGGCCCAGGATCTGGCAGAGCTCCTGGTGGCGCCGCTGCATCTTGGGGATGCCCGCCAGCTGCTGCTCGAGCCGCTGCTTCTCCTCAGTCAGGCTCAGGCGGGCGGCTGAGTCCAGCTTCTCAAACTTCCAGCCGCCTTCCCCATCGAACTGCAGCAAGTGGGTGTGGTACTTCCTGCGTCAGGAGAGGGACCGGGAGGAGGCACTCAGCGGGCTGCCAGAACCTTTGGCCAGAGTCCTGTGGGAAGGGAGGGCACACCTACCACAGGGAGGGTCGGTGGGTGATGGAAAGCAGCGCAATGCCTGCGTCCTTGGCTGCCTGGAAGATCTTCCCTTCCACATCGATGCTCACGGCACTGGTACACTCATCCAGGAGGGCGTACTTGGGCCTTGGGGTCATGGCCATGTGGGTGAGGCTGCGGGCCTCTGGGGCTAATGCCCTGGGCTGGCCCCAGCCCCTCAGGCGGAGGCAGGGGGAGCTTGACACCCCCATCCCCCCCCATTCCCCCCACCCCCCCGGGCCCCCAGGGCTGGGGCCAAGCCTCCAAGCAGTTCTGCCTCCCTGCTTCAGGAGGTCCCAGAGAAAGAGGTTTGGGGAACTCCTGGTGCCCAAGGGAGCCCAAGCACCTTGTTACTGGGAGGCTGGCAGCTCACCTGTGGTAGAACATGCGGGCCATGCCAACTCTCTGCTTCTCGCCCCCCGACAGGACATCTTTCCAGTCGCACACGGCCTCCCAACCTGGCACAGGACAAGGGTTGCTGTTCAGTTCAGGAGGGCTGGGCAGCATCTGCAGAAGGGCCCGGGCCCAAGCCCAGGCCCGGGCATGGTGGGTGTTGTGGGAAGGCTTGGGGTTGCTCAGAGGGCTACAGACACGAGTGAGAGCAGAACACGGCAGGGAAAGGCCAGCCACTGGGGACGTCTGCAGACACTGTTTTAGTCCAAAAGGGCTCGTTCCAGATTTACACACATTTCCTCTGATAAGACACCAGGTAGTCCTCACTTGCAGGCCCTGAGGATGCCACCCACCGCATGTGGACACTGGGTCTTCTTAGGACTGGTCGAGTTAAAGGGAGGTCACGAGGGTGACCCTAATCCAATGGGACTGTGTCCTTATAAAAGGGGACACTTAAAAGACACAGCCACACATGGAGGAAAGATGACACAGGGTGCAGATGGCCTCTCCCATCCCAGGAGAGAGGCCTGGAACACACCCTCCTTCACGGCCAGTGGGAGGAACTGACCTTGCCCACGCCTGGATCATGGACGTCTGGCCTCCACGACTGGGAGACAATACATTTCTGTTGTTTGCCCCACCCAGTCTCTCGTGCCAGCAAACTCACACAGGACCTAACGGGGCTAATGAAGTGCCACTGGATAGCAGACAGTCAAGGCAGAGCCCCAAGAATGGCTCTGGGGGTCTCTCTGGAAACTTCTCACCCACAGGGACGAGGCCTGTGTGTCCCAGTGTGAAGCATGTCAACAAGGCTCAGGAGAGTTCCTTGGATGAGGAGGGAAGTGGGTGATTCATGAGAAACGCCTCCTGGCTTGCTCTTTCCACTCTCTTTCCAGAGAACTAGAATTTTCAGTAGGGCATGTGGCCACCCACCAAAAAAAAAAAAAAAAAACTTTACTGTCCAAGTTGCCCTGATGGGAGGTTTAACCACAGAATTGAATCCTGGCCAATGGGATGTAAGTTTACGTGTTACACATGTGGCAGTTTCTGGAACTTTCTTTAAAAGACAGCATTCACTCAGTGATTGCCCACACCTCACCTTCTCTATCCTATGGCTCGGGATATGTGATGTGACATGACGCCAAAGCAGCCACCATGGACTGCGAAGTGACCTCGGGAATGGAGACCACATACAGCAGTGACTCGGGGGCCTTTATGGGGTGGGGCAATCCCCACCAACTGCAGCTTGCCTTCCTCAGGACTTCTATGTCCCAGTAAGATAAACTTGTAAATGATCTGAGCCACTGTTGGTGGGTAGTTCTGTTACTCACAGCTGAACTCAATGCTAATGGGGTGTAACAGCCAGCTCGGGGACCCCAGGCACTCAGGGGCACGTGGAGCCCAGGTGGAGGGGAGCGCTCTCAGGGTGAGCAAAAGGGGCCCCAGCAGGCCAGGAGGAAGTGAAGTGAACTGAAGTCGCTCAGTCGTGGCCGACTCCTTGCGGCCCCATGGACTGGAGCCTATCAGGTTCCTCCGTCCATGGGATTTTCCAGGCAAGAATCCTGTAGTGGGTGGCCATTTCCTTCTCCAGGAGATCTTCCCGACCTAGGGATTGAACCCGGGTCTCCGCATTGCCAGGAGGAAGCTTAGGATAAAGCTTTGCAGGGATCATGGCAACAAGGGGCCCCAGAGGAGCCAGCCCACTGAATCCACTGTCTGCGGCCCCTTTCTGTACAGGTGATGACACCTGTCGGCCCTGAGCTTGAGACTGGCACCTGCCCCTGTTACAGGTGGAGGGCATGTCCAGAGGTCAGGTTTGGCTCAAAGTCAAGCTGCCCCTCAGTGGCCAAGGCAGGACTCTGATTTCTACTATTCGGCTTTCAGTACAGAAACCCCAAAGCCAGCAGTTGGGCCACCCTCTCCTCCTCTGGGTGCCGTGGGCATTTAAAGACCAACCTGAGAGGCCCCCAAGTACTGGCCTGTCCCTCCTTCCTGTGGTCTCTTCCCAGGGGACACAGCCCCAGGCTGGAGGCAGACACGTGGGAGGGCAGGCGTCCCCTCCACTTCCACTGTTGCCATGCACATACCAGGCTGCCCTGCCTACACCTGGGCTCTGTACTCTCACTGAAATGCCTAACGTACCTGTGCATTCCCTGCCTGGCCCGAGGGGGCCTTGCCTGCCCGAGCCCACCGCCCAGAGACAGTGCCCTGTTGGATGCCCCTGCCAGGGTTGGTTGCCTTCCATGCTCAGTCTGTCTGGGGCTGTGTGCTTCCTGTGGGTCCTCCACTGGGGTGAGGCTCTCCCGACTCCATTGTGCTTTGGACTCCTGCATGTTGCTTGGGGTCATTTTCACCCCTGGGGGTGGTGCTAGGAGGGAGGCGGGGGCAGCACTGGTGGGTGGGGATGCCCCTTCACCTACCTCCTTCCCGTTGCAGGATGTGGTTCAAGTGCACGATGTCCAGGATGCCTTCCAGATGCTCCTCAGAATAGCCCTTCCGGCGCATGTCTTCCACCGAGTCGGGGTAGATCACCTGGTCACGCAAGGAGCCCACGGACATGTAGGGCCTGCAGGAGAGCCAGGTGGCCATGGAGGCAAGGCTGGCACCTCGGCGGGGGGGACCAATCGGAGGGAAGCACTCCCACCCCCTGGCAGGCTCAGACATACTCACGTGTGCACATGTGCCCCACTGTGGTAAGGTTTCTGGGCCAGCAGGTTGGGGCGGGGGGCTGGCAGGTGGAAGTGCCCATCCCCTCCGACCCCAGGGGCAGCCTCTTGCTACCCTCTGCCCCCTCAGATCAGAGGGGGCGGAGGGTGCCGCTCACCTCTGGGGGATGTAGAACATACGCTGGGGCGGGGGCTTGTAGAGCACACCGCCGTATGTGGGCCACAGCCCACCCAGGATCCGGAACAGGGAGCTCTTGCCGCAGCCGTTGGGGCCAGTGATGAGCAGGTGCATGCCTTCTTCCACCTGCAGGGGCGGCAGGCAGCTGTGGGCATGGCCCAGGCCCCCTCCCCTCACCTGTGGCTGACCTGCCGGCCTCAGGTCAGCACCTGGCCCATGCCCACTCTCCATCTCTGGCTGCAGCACGGCAGGGCCCCCAGGGCAGGCTCTCGAGTTCAGCTGCAGGGCCCTGGCTTGTCCCTGATGCACGCCAGAAACCACGGGAACAGCAGGACAGCCTGTTCTGCCGTGGTCCAGCAAACAGTCAGTGGCGCCCCCCTCCAGCACACCCGGAGGCCATGCGGGCAGCGAGTGCTTCAGGTTACGCAACGAGCCTGATATCTGCTGATCTGGAGACACCTGGTGGGGGGGGCTGCTGTCTGCAGGGTAGGGGACGGCACTGAAGGCGCAGCTCCCCAATCTGATCCCCACCACCACCACCTTGTGTGATTTCACCGTGACACCCCGGGCCTTCCAGCCAGGGTGGTCCTCTCACTATCCCAGAGCACGTGTCCCAGGCGGTCTCCCTCGCCCCCTTCCCTGAACCTCTGTGATCGCCCTTCTTACCCTATCACCTGGCTGAACAGAGCCGGGGGCCCCCCATCGCTAACCTAACCAGAGCCCAACTCCACCAGTGGCTCTGCCAGGATGGAGCTCTTTCTCAGCCCCCGGCCCCCACTCCCTCACCTCACCTCACCTTCTAACTAGCTGCCCACCTGGGCCTGCCTGGCAACCATTCAACTGGGATAAACCGGCCATCAGCAGCACCCCAACCTCCCAAAGGTGACTACTCCCAGGGGTAATGGCGATCATACCACTGCTCTGTGCCCAGCCTCCAGCTGGCCGCCTGCCCACCTGCCTAGAGGCTCCTGGGTGAAGCTTCATGTGATTTCTATGCCCCCAGAGCTGGTGAGCTGGGGTCCTTGCTGAACCTGGAGAGCCATCTGACCCGGGCTCTTTGTAACCCTTAAGGGCTTCCCTGATTTACCTCTGGTTTACAGTGCCCAGCCTGGAGCTCAGGGAACATTAGGTGAACAAATGAATGACTTCCATCCCCAGGACGACCCTTCAGTCCATCACTCCGTCCAAAGCCCTGGCTAGGCACATGGGTTACTGGTGGCTGTCGGCCCCCAGGGTGTCCTGTCCACAGACAGCCTGCATCGTGGATGACAGCTCTCCCAGGGAGCCAGGCCATGCCCACCACTCACTTTCCCTGGGTGCCTCTCACAGCAGATGGGTGGGACTGCATGCCCAGGTTGGTGGAAGAGCTTCCACCAACCTGGGACCAGAGTTGGACCAGAGTCCCCAGGTCCTGGGCTTCTCAGGGACGGGGTGGGGTGTGGGGTGTGGGGTGCTGGCAACAATACGGCCAGGAACCTATGGGTGACTGTTGCCCAATCCTGGTAATCACAAGGCTCTTTTATCAGTTCTGACTCCATTGCCCCAGAACTAATAGGTAGACACATTGCTCTTTCACCTTCAGCTTCAGCTGCCTGCCACGTAGACCTGGGGTCAATGGCTACTGACAACACAAGGCAGGCTGACCAGGCTGGGTCCTAAGGGCTGAGACTTGTGGGTGGCTTGTGGGTGCAAAAGGCCAGGCCCAGGGCCTCAGGGTTGGCTTCAGCCCCACCCGAGCTTCTGGGCTGGTGCTTGGCCACGCCTTCTACTTACCCTGATGTTGAGACTGGCTACCACCACCTCCCCGGTGGGCGTGATAATGGGGATGTTCTCACACACGATGCCCTGTTCCACATCCACCACTTGGCCTGGAGAGAGGGCGTGAGGCAGAGAGAGGGGGGTGGAGCGCTCCCCCACCTTCTGCTGGCTTCCGTGGGCCCCCACCCCCCAGCAGCCCACCAGTGTGTGGCTTCACCATGCTTCCCTTGCTGTGCTCGGGGCTGGGAAGAGGGACAGTGTCTGCTCCTGCCCTGCAGCGCCCCCCAACGCCAACTCCAATGCTTGGGGCCTCTTCCACAGCACACCGACCCCCCCCCCCCAGCCTCTACTCCACTCAGGGGCCACCCTCCACCTCTTTTGCAAAGAGAAATCCTGGCCAGGGTTACTGCTCTGGGAAGGGGGTCAGTGGGGACCACAACTTGCCTGGGAAGCCCTCCAGGGCACACCGGGCAGTGGTGGGAGGTCCAGGACCCGTGGGGCCTCTTTGGGGAGGGCGACCTTACCTCGGATCTGCAGGGGCCCCTCCACGCGGACGCCAGACTTCACAATGGCCCCGGACCCCGCCTGCACATCCTCCGACTCCCCGGGCCTCTTGAAACGGCACTGCCGGACATCTTCGAATACCTGGAACATCTCGTAGACCCTGGCTGTGTAGCCAGCCAGCTCTGTGACCTGCAGGGAGGGTGATCCTGGCTTAGCCTCTGCCAGCAGGGGTGGAGGGGAGAGGGCACGAGTGGGGTGGGGGGAGGGCCGGGGCAGGGGCTGGACCGGGGGCTACCTCCTTGTAGGATGACATGACCCGCTCGATGGCATCCGCGGCAGCAGTGAGGAGGTTGCGGGCGATGGTGAAGGCTTCCGTGCGCTCACTCACCAGTTCCCCCTCCTTCATCGCTTGGGCGGCCTTCTTCACCGCCTCTGAGTCTGCAGAGCATGGCAGGGGTTGGGGGGTGGGTGGGGAGGGGGCAAAGACAGTGGAAAATCAAAACTGACCCACTAGGGGAGAGAGGAAGTCCCTCTAGCTCATGGTGCTTGGACAACCGGGTCTCCACGTGCCAAAGACAAACCTTGACCTCACACAACACACAAAAACAAACTCTAAGCAGAGCCCTGGCCTGCACACAGAGCTGAGACTATGTAACTCTTAGAAGAAAGCACTTGGGCATTAGGTATGGCTCCTTGAATAGGACACCAAAAGCAAAACAGAGAAGGAAGCTTCATCAAAGAGAAAAAGTTGGGGGCACCAAAGTAAATCCACAAAGTGAAAACACAGCCTATGGATTGGAAGAAAGTACCTGCAAATCATGAATCTGATAAGGGCCTAGGTCCTAGAATATATAAAGAACTTTGTCGATTCAATAGTAAGGAGATAAACAACACAATTAAACAGTGGGCAAAGGATCTAAATAAATGTTTCCATTTTAAGATACACAGATGGCCAATAAGCACATGAAAAAATGTTGATTGACCCCGTTTTACCCTCATCTCTCCCCTTAATGCTGTATTCTGTGGCCATGCTCAATGCTGCTATTTCTCTAAAGGAGCCTGCTTCTGTCTTGACTTGCTTTTTTCTTTTGTCTCAGTTGAGACCTCATGGTTGCCCAGTACAACCCTCTCTTGTCCATGGCTTTGACTCTCTTGATCCTTGGGTCCCCTAGAGGGGCAAGGCTTTTATACAAGAAATGTTCTCTAAATGGTGATGGGAAGCAAAACAAGCTGACTCTGAGGACTACCTCTATCCACAGGCATAAACAGTTCTGAGGCAGGAGCCCTCAAGGATATGATGGTGAGGGTGGGGTAGGAAGGGGAAGAAAGGTTAGGGCAGGTGCAGTGGGGGGTAGACAATTCTGGACCGGAGGCCAGAGCACCAGGAATCCAGGGCACTGGGCAGGGGAGGGGACTGGCGATTCTGAGAGTCTAACATCCCAGACCTTCCTTCCAACTGTGGTCCTAGGTGGGGCGGGGGAGGGGGGAATACAAACCATCCTCTCTGGACATCCTGAGAGCTTGAAAGGGACTGCACACAAAGGGGAAGGGTCTGCAGGGACCCTGGCAACAGCGGGTACCTCCCTGGAGACAGCATAACTCTCTGCCGCTGTCCTCAGTGCCCACAGCTAGACACCCGACAGCTATTCCTGGCCAGGTGGTCCCTCTCTGGCCTTCTAGCTTGGCGGTGCCGGCAGGCCAGAAGGGCAAAGTTAGCTACATCTGTTTCCCCTGGTGATTGCCTGCCTCTTTACCTCATTCCCAGCACTCTCCAGTTTGCAGTTACTGGAGACACAGCAGGGACAAAACAGAAACACCTCTGGCTTCCTTGAGTCTGGCCATGAAGGTGGGCACAGGAGCTGAGGCCTCCGAATCGCCCACAAAGCCTAACACGGCAGAGGCTCCGGAAAGTCCTAGGCCTGCAGAGGAGGGAACTGGTCGCAAGTGCTTCCTCCCAGAAACCGCAGGTTGGTTTCCTCCTGGGTCCCTTCCCATGCTCCTGGCCAAATCAAGGCCACCCCTTGAATAGGTCCATTGGTGGAAACAATGACCACTTCCAACTAGATCTTTCCTCTTGGCAGAGAGAGACAGACAGCTGAGGATACAGAAGCCCCAAGAGAGAGGCACCGATACGGAAAGAGTGAGAGACACTTCTTGTTCTGGAATGTGCGCATCAGGCTCCCTCTCTTCACATAGTACTGAAAACCCTCTAACCACCCAACTGCACAAGATACAACACCTTTTCCATTGGAGCTGTGCTTGCAGGAAAGCGAGGGAAATTCCCAGGAGCGAGAAGAAAAGCTAGCAGCTAGTGCTCCTGTGACATCCCTGGAGACGGAGATGGGAGCTGCTGTCACACAGCCAGGGCTCAAGATGCAAAGTCGCCTCTCTGAACTGGTAATTATGTGTCTAGGGCTCAAATTAATATCACCTCCAAGTTCAGGAACTCCTTCACCCCAAGTGGAGAAGTTAACAGGAAATGGCCTCCAACTGGTTCCTTACCTGGGAGCCCAGCTAAAACCAAAGCCAATGAGTGTTCTGGGGAATCCTACCCTCCAGTGTTTGCTAAGCCCACAAGGACCTTGAGCAAAGAAGACCAGCAGCTGGAAGATGAAGTTGGCTTAGACGCTCAAGAATTCAGACAACCAAATGGCTGGATAAATAGTGAAGTGGCTCAGTCATGTCTGACTCTTAGTGACCCCATGGACTGTAGCCTACCAGGCTCCTCCATTGGTCCATGGGATTTTCCAGGAAGAGTACTGGAGTGGGTTGCCATTTCCTTCTCCAGGGGGATCTTCCTGATCCAGGGATTGAACCCAGGTCTCAATGGCTGGATAGAGACCCTGGAATAAGCATGATTAGTATGGTAGCTGGCCGAAGAGGGGCAGCCAGAGAGATGAGAAAAGCAGACACAAACACAGCTTGAAATTTCTATTTTCAAATGTCTATTTAAAAGAGAATAAAGTATAACTTTACAGAAACATCATTGAAAATGAAAATAATTCAAATTAGATGCAGCCGAAGAGAAAACGAGCCAATGAGTGAACGGGAAAATTGGAAGACCCCTCCCAGAATTTAGCGCAGACAGTGCGAGGTGGGCCAAGGGGCAGACAGAGGCCAGAAGGAAAGAGCACAAAGAATGAGAGAGACAATATTTAAAAAGGGAACAACTGAGAACTTTCCATGATGGAAGCAATCTGAATGACGGAACAGTCTGGATATTCACAGGACATACAAGAAGTTTCAAGCAGAATAAATGGAAACACACGGGCAAACACCTCCCAGAGAAACTGCAGAGAAAAAGTCTAACCAGGGAGACCATGCAGGCAGCTGAGAGCAGTTAAGCTGATGGCAGGTTTTCCAATAGAGGCAATGGGATGTTGTCAACAGGCTAAAGAGATACCAACAGACCGCCTCAACTCCCTCATCCAACTAAACTTCAGTTGTGGAGGGGAGGGTAAAATAAAGACATTTTCAGACAACAAAATATTCTCAAAGCTCCCTTGACAAAAGCCTCACGGTAAGAACTTCTGAAGGACATCTGTCCGAAGGAGGGTTACCGGCCTGTGGGGAAGGGCTTTCCTAGAGAAAACTGCAGAGAAAGAGAACCAAAAAAAAGCAGAAACTCATGGGTGAAATCTGAACATGCAGTGACCCGATAAAGCCATGGCAAAATTGATGGCAGGCTGGTCCTCCAAAGTGTGGTAAGCAAGGGCCGGGATGAGGAGGAGCTATTGATTAACCCAGACTTTTCTCAAGTATGCACATTAACCTTTGAAGGGCAACCACGAAGACTGTAAATAGAATGAATTCTTTGCAAACCAGTAGAGGAACAAACGGAATCCTTCACAGTCCCCAGGCCTCAGGCAAGAGGGCCCTGCCCTTGACAACCTGCAAGAGCTATTGTGGGTGTGGGAAAGCCCAGGTTTGAGCCAGAAAGGGGCTCCTTAAACGTACTTCCCCATCCTCCCACTGCCAAGATGGGTCAAGACAGGGCCAGGTGGGCAACAGTGCAGATGCCTGTTGAAGGGTGTTCCTGAACTGCCATCCTCAGGCTTGGCTGAGTGGGACCAAGAAGCATGAGATACTATAATGGGGACCCACATGTAGTTTGGCAGAGAGGAGCTCCGGGAGAGTGCAACCTCAGATGTTTCCCAAGGGTGCCAGCTGGGGTCCCCAGCAGTAGAAGAGGCAGGTGGGCCAGCTGGGCACCAAGCCCTCCCAAGTCTAGTCCAGTGGTCCAGAAGGCCGGCCCCCTCTCACCTGACTCTGAGTAACCAGTAGCAGTGATGATAGGGACAGCCACCATAAGCAAGCCTGAGGCGCTCCACACGTACTTCATGAGGAACTGCTCCAGCATGACGTACCACAGGCGTTCCAGCAGAATGAGGTTGATCTGGGAAGCCAGGTCCTGGTAGGAGTGCTGCAGAAGGGCCAACTCCACCTGTGAGGAAGGGGTGCCAGAGACCCAGAGGCATGGCAGTCAGTCCCCCGGGGCAACAGTGATCATCCCTGAGTGCCAGGACACACAGGCCATTCGAGGGTCATGTTGGGGCTGAGAGCTGGGGCTTAGGACTGGGCCACGCTTGATGAGTCAAAGCGTCGTTTACCAGAATTGGCTTTGCTTAATGGCTCAGCCTACCTGGTCCAAATGCCATGCCTCTTGCCACCTCCAGGCTGTGAGCTGGAGCAGATCACTTTCCCTGTCTGGACTACCATGGACAGGGGGACAGGTCTCAAACTCGGGAGAGGTATGGCATAGACAATGCAGCGCTGGGGTACAGCGGCAGTGAAGGGGCTCACCCCCCTACTTCTGAAGCTCCCACCCCCTTTCCACTGTCTCTTCAGTTGGGATGCTCACCATGCCCCTTCTCTGCCCCAGAGAGCTTTTCAACACGGGCCGAGGGCAGCCACCTTGCCCATTCTTTGAGCAACTGCCAGGGGGCCACCCTGAACGAAGCGGAGGGGAGCGCAGGAAACCCAAAAGCAATAGCTGGTTTCAAAGAACGCGCTTCGGTCATCTCTACCTCCGTAGGCCCTGGCCTCCCTTTCCTTTCCCTCAGTTCCTCTGGGTAACAAACTTGCACTGCGTCCTCCCACAGAGACCGGTAGGGCACACTCCCAAGCAAACTCGTTCAGGAATCATCCTCAGTGGACAGCCCCATGCCCAAGCCAGCTGAGGACACCAGCCCACCAGCCAGGCCGCTAGGGGAACTGCCCTGCCTGCTCCTGCACTGGCCACCACTTGCCATCTCAGGAGAGTGGGCGAGAAACAGGCTCTCTGGGACAGCAGCAGTTAGATGGGCTGGAGTGGCCAAGAAGCAGTCGCAGCAAGGTGGCCATTGGGTCCTGGATGGCTTGGTAGGGGCGCCTGCCCTGATTCTGTCTCCCCACCCAATGGACAAGAGCTGCCCAGCCTGGAATAGTTTCCTTTGCCAATTCACCATGTCATAGCTGACTCTCTACTTGATTCTCACCACGTCCCATCGTATGTGTGTCCTCCTGTCCATGGTAGCCCAGACAGGCAAAATGACCTGCTCCAGCTCACACAGCCTGGAGGTGGCAAGACATATGGCATTTGGACCAGGTAGGCTGAGCCATTAAGCAAAGCCAATTCTTGTGAATGATGCTTTGACTTATTAAGAAAGGTCTACCCATGCTCAGGCTAATAAGAGGTTGGGTGTGTTGGTATGAGCCCATGTAATAACCCTTCTCCTTGACATCCCAGGAACAGCAAAATACTCGGCGGTCTGCCCTCCAGCCTGCTGATCTGAGCCTGGGCCAGTGTCCATGGGGATATCAGCCAATGGGACTGGGCTGAGTCGCGTGCCCGCACAGCGAGGGCAATCAAGCCACCCATGAAGGCCCATCACATCACACAGCCCTTTGCCCGAGGCCTCGACAGACAGGTTGGGGACGCACGCACAACCAGGCCCCTCCCACCCCTGCCGGTGAATCTTCCCCGTGAACGTGCCATTTCCTGAAACTAGCCCAGAGGAAATCCTTCAAAGAGCTAGCGATTCTCCCTTCTTCCCACCTTCCCTGTCCCCAGCCAGGTCTTGGGCATCGCTTTGCCTTTCCTGAAGCGAGCACGCCTACTCTGAGCGCCCTGGCGATCCAGGCTCGTGTTGGGAGCTGGCAGGCGTGCCAGCTGGGGCTGACAATGTAGCTGCGGGGAATGCGCCAAGTGCCTCACCCAAGGCCACGGCTGCCTGCCAAGACCCTGCGTCCCTGGAGCACAGGGGAGGAGGACGGGGGGTTGCGGCTGCAGAGCCGGCCCTTTTTCTCCTTATCTGGAGCCCAACTGGGAATGCCCCCTATCTGCTCAGGGATAAGTCTTAAAAAAAAAAAAATCAGGGACAAGCCTGCCTCCCTGCCTGATAAGATTGACTGCCAATGAGACAAGGTTGAGGACACAAGGCCATCTGACCTAGGGAGGATCCGCGGGCCTTCAGGAGCTGGATGCCATTGTACCCCTCCCCCAGAAGCACTGGGGAACCGAAACCAGAGTCGCAGAGAACCTAGCCGGAGGCAGCTGCAACCCAGGCAGGAGGAGGGGAGGGGCTAGAGCACTGGCCTGGAGTAACCTCTCCCAGGCCCCGGCTCCTGGCCCTAGCCGGCTGGCCGCTGACCCAGCCTGCTGGGGAGCTGCATGGCTGGGACCTGGGCGGAAGGGCGGCCACGCTGGGGGCAAGGTGGCCGCCGGGAGGGCAGGAAGTGCGTCTTGCTGCAGCGGCGGCTTGGGCCCCGGCACCCTAGGCTGGGGCCTCGGGGAGACAGCCAAGCCCACAGCCGGGCGAGCCTTTGGGCTCCAGAGAGGGGGGAGCTTGACCTGGAGCGCTGAGCTCTGATCGACACACCGGGCGCTGCTGCTCGTTAACCTCCGCTTGGGCTGAGTCATGCCCATAATGCCCACTTGCCTGGCCGGACGCCGGTCTTCAAAGGGTCTGGGGGACTAGGAGGGGGGCCAGGCAGCAGGCCACATCCCGTCATCCCTGCCCCCAGGTGGCAGGAGCCCCCTCTCTGTTGGCTGCAGGCAGGGGGCAGGCTGGGAGCTCTTGGGTCTCCCATCACTAGGGTCTGTAGCCCTAAGGCCAGGACAAGGGAGGCGGAGAGGAAGCAGAAGTGACCCAGGACAGTCTCCACCCAGCCTTCCTGCTTCTCCATTACTGTGCCAATCTGGGCTGCCCACGGCTCTGGGCGTCCCCAGCCTCCCTCTCCCATGGCCGGCCCACACCTGTGCCATCAGCCGCAGGCAGCCCCCGGCCTTCCTGCCCCGGACTCCCCCAGCCACGCGCTTTCCGGCCCCACCTCATGGCCCCCGTAGAAGGCAATCTCCTCTGAGTTGGCCACCACTCGGGAGTGCATGTAGCGCAGCTCTCCCTTGCGCCGTGCCTCCTCGGCCACCAGCTCCCCGAACTTGGGCGAGAAGGCTCGCAGCACGTTGGCTGTGAGGAAGACCACGAGGCCAGCGATGGCTGAGGGCCAGGCCGTGCCGGCCCCGCGGGAGCGGGCCGCTCGAACCAGGGTGTAGGTGGTCACGGCCACGTCCAGGAGTGGCTTGGTCAGGTTGGAGTAGAGGTGGGCCACAGAGGCAGCGAAGGCCACCACGTCCTCCGTCAGGGACTGGTCCGGGTTGCGAAGCCGCCCGTCCATGTTGCTGACCCGGTAGTAGGTCTGCTGGGAGAAGTAGAGGCTGTAGGCGTGGGCCACCAGCCGGCTGCGGAACCCCAGGGCCAGCTGGCCCTCCAGGTAGCGGATGGCACTGTTGATGAAGGTGGCGGGCAGCGCGATGAGCAGCCACTGCACGAGCTGCCAGCTGAAGGCCTGGGGGTCCTTGCGCACGATGCAGCGGGCCAGCCGGCCATCCAGGCGGGCCACGTACACTGACAGGAACGTCCGGCTCACCAGGGCAGCCGAGTGCAGCGCCAGCAGCCCCGTCTCCCGGCACAGGATCCTGGGGAAGAGCAGCCGCAGGAGCCACAGGAGCCGCTGCAAGAACACCCGGTTGACACCGGCCTTGGCCACTGCGGCCACAGGGGCACCAGAGACGTCCTGTGCGGGCTCCCCAGCCACCGCCGGTACTTGAGGGCTCCTGGCCGGAGTCAGGCACTGGCGCACCAGAGGATAGAGTTTGTGGGCTCCATAGGCCACGAGGGCCAGGACCACAGCAGTACGCTTCAGCGTGGTCACCCGCGAGGCTCGGGGGGTAGAGAGCACCGTCATGTCACCTGGGCTGGACTCACGGGACTAGGACTGGTGCCTGAGGCGGTAGAGGAGGCAGGTGGCTGCAAGGGTGGTGGCTCTGACCCCGGGCTCGTTGTCTAGGCAACTGGAGACCTTGTAGTGGTCCCTGAGACTGTCGCTTTAGGCCACCCGGGTGGTGCTGGGGCCCCTGGCGCGGGGGGGCTCAGGGGCCTCCAGGGTCGCGGCCTCTTCAGGCGGCCGAAGTGGAGGAACTTGTCAGTCCCTTGGCCCTTGGGGTCAGAGCCTCCAGAGGTCCGGGCCGAGAGGGCGTCTTTTTCTCTCCACCTCCTACTCCTCCTCCCCTGGTGGCGCCCCTCCCCGGGGTACCGGGCGCGTCCGTCCGCTCCGCAGCCCGGCTGAAGCGACTGTGACTCCGCCACCCGCCCAGAATCCCCACCTACCCACCCACCCACCCCTCCCCAGGGGCAAGTCGGGGGAGGGGGAGGAGGCGGAGGAGGGGCGGGAGGCGGAGCCCAGGCGCGGGGCGCCCCACCCAGTTCTCGCCCCACGGTGGGGCCCCGCCCCCTCCCCGGACCACAGAGACGCGGGAGGACCGCGCGGGCTAGAGAAGCGGCACCTCGCCTTCCCGCCAAGGCCGGGGCCCTGTCGCTCCGTGCGCGCGCGCAAGGCGAGGCTTCTTCCCCAGTCCCAGGCGTCGGGAGCCTCGGCTCGGGGGCGGGGCCTCCGGGGCCCTGTGGCGGTTGGGGGCGGGCCGGGACTAGCCGGGCGCTTCCGGTTCCGGCCGCGGGGAAGGGGCGGGGCCGGGCTGGTGGGAGAGTTTGGCGGCGACGAAGCGTGCGTGGTGACTCTGGAGAACTCGGTAAGCGGACTCGCGCGCTGCGCTGGGCTCCGGGGCCGTCGAGATCCCCCGGCTCCTCGACGAGGAGGCCCGGGGCGCGGGGTGCAGGGGCGGGACCGGGCGGAGGGAAGTCAGGGTGGCGGCGGGTGGAGTCATCTCCAGGGGTGGGGGGCGACGTCGAAGTCCCTCTGGAGGAGCCGGCGGGGTGGGGCTTGGGAGGGCGTGCCAGGTCGGGGCCCTCTCTAGGGGTCTTCTGGACCTGGGTAGGCCCCGCGACCGACCTGGGAGGCTGGGAGGGGTTTCTCTGGTTTCGGAGGAGACAGTCTTCTAGAACTTTCTCTGGATGGGGCCGTGAGGTGCTGGGTCGAGACCCGCGCTTGCCCTTGGCTCCGACTCTCGCCCTCTAGGAGTCGCTCTCGGGAGCTCTCGGAGGTATCGAAAGCCCGAGCCGAAGGGGCGGTGGTTGGGAAGCTTTGGCGTTCCGCTCCTGCCCTGGGAGGAGCTGCTCTCTCCTTTTCTGTCGGCCCGGGTGGAAGGGCCTAGAGGCGTCGCAGCTTGGGAGGAAGCGCGAAGGCGTTACTAGGACCGAGGCTGCGGTGTGGTGGGTGGTAGCCTCTGGCGCCCCTCAGCGGGGTAGATCTCCGGGCTCCCCGAGCTGCCGATTCCCACCCACTGCTGCTCGAGTTCCGCAGGCGGAGTCTCCCGGACTCCACGGGGAGGAATTGTTTGGAAAGGTGTCTCTGGAGGTGTCGGCAGCAAGGCTGCAGGGCTTGAGGGCTGGGAAGACTCAGGTCTAGGGCTGGTGGCTGCCGAGCTGTCGCGACGCCTGTTCGTTCTGTGCTCCGTCAGGAACAGGCTCGCATCTTCCCGGTGGAAAGCTGCTAGCAACACGATGAGTCTGCAGTGGACTGCAGTCGCCACCTTCCTCTATGCGGAGGTCTTCGCTGTGCTGCTGCTCTGCATTCCCTTCATTTCTCCCAAAAGGTATGGGCAGACAAGCCAGGAAGAGTCTCGTTAGCTTGTGCCTGCAGAGTTGGGGGCCCATGGAATTGAAGCTAGCCAGAAACAGGTAGAACCTGTCTGGGATGGGGTGGCAAGGACTGTGTTTATTATCTCCAGCCAGGCCCACAATTCTGCTCAGTCACATCTTGAGAGGTCCTTTCCCCTGCACCCTACGTTCTGGTCTTCAGAGTGTGCCACAGGGGAGAAGACTGAGTGATCATTCTGTGAATGATGCCCTCCGGGTGTTTAGGGGATAGCATTGTGAGATCTGCAAGACTTGCCCCTGGGTTATGTTCCTGTTGATTTGGTGACTTCTGTCCTCCTAACTAGTTTCTCTGGGGTTGCGTAGTGGCCTCATGAGCATTACTCAGCTTAGGAAGGCTGAAGCCATGTTTCTTTTCAGTGAACAGAGGACTTCTGAAAAGTTATTTTGAAATTCATCTTGATTACACATACTATAGGAACACATCTGGTCTTAAGTTAGAACATTACAAATACGACTTTTTACAGATGTTTTCATAAAAGCGGCTTTTTAATGAAAAATCATAGGCCACTATTGTGATAGAAAGTGTACACTGCTTAAGGAATGTTCTTGACAAAAGCTAGATCTGAATCACCTCATACAGTTGACAGGAAATGCAGAGACAGCGGCCCACTTGGAGCTGCTACATGGAAAGCTTTGCAGGATGAACAGCCTGGTTTCTGCAACAGTGAATTGGGAGAGAAAACAAAAGAGGGCAAGGGAGGGGGGAGTTCATAGAATAAGAGAGGTTTAAGGTACTTATAAACAGAATGCAGAATTTGAAACTTGTCAGGATTCCAACAGACCAATTGTTAAAAATCATTGCCTCAATTGGACTTTGGAGTTCTGATTCTGATGATGAGAGATTTTTGTTGACATTTTTTGAGGCCTGGCTGTGGCATTGCGATTGGTAGCCATTTCTGAAGGCTCTTCTCTGATGGAGCTGTATGCGGAAGTATTTATGGAGAGAAAGGAAGGGAGGTCGGGGGTCTCCTTCATGGTAATCGGGGGTGGTGGGAGTCTAGATGAGCCAAGATTGGGCACATAGGAAAACAGTTTAAAGAAATAATGTCGATTTGGCAAGCATTTTGATACTACAGGGGGGACACTAAGTTTTGCATTTTTCTACCGAGAGCCTACCAGTATTTTAAGACTTTTTCTAGAAATTTCTGTACTTGGACAGGTATCTTTTTTTTTTTTTTTTCTTTGTAACACTGTTGAACGGATGTCATAAGCTGACGAATTGCAAGCAGCTGAGACTGAGTCTGTATGAGATAGTCAGCCTTTGAAGAGTGCAAAACTGTTTTTCTGTTTTCAGGGCCTTGGATTCTAGGTGTGTGTTCTTACTCTACTGACCTTAGCCTTTTTGTCTTCTTCACAGATGGCAGAAGATCTTCAAGTCCCGCCTTGTGGAGTTGGTAGTGACCTATGGCAACACCTTCTTTGTGGTTCTCATTGTCATCCTCGTGCTGCTGGTCATTGGTGAGTGAGTTGTGGCTGATGGTAGCTACCTGACTTAAACCTTTTGCCATGGCCTCTGCTACAAAGCCCTGTGCCATGTGCCATGTTCCATGATTAGAGTATAGCTTTGGATTCTCAGAGACAGACCATTTAGTGCACCTGTCTTTCTCTTGGGGGAAGAAAAGCTCCCTTCGTCCACAAAGACGTCAGCATCCCTGCTACTGACTGCTGGCAGGGTCTTCACTTTGACCAGCAGCCTTTGTGCCCCTGGTGCTGACCACCTCGTGTCTCAGGCAGCTCCTTGGGTCCTTCCAGAGCTGAAACCAAGAGAGGCTAATGGACCTGTGCTGACCTTGGTCTCAGTAGGCTGCAGGGTTTAGGAACTGGGTGTGTGTGCTTTTGCTTTTGGGTATGGGCTGGGGGCAAGAGTTGGGGTGGAGAGGGACCATGCTGGGGGTTGTTCACTTAGAGCTTTGCCCTTCTGCACACCAGATTCCACGAACTCTCCTGGTATGGCAGATTGGGTGGGAGAGGCCCCTTGCAGAAGGTGGTAGTTGGCAAAAATGCCATTTTTCTTTTCGAGGGGTCAGGGAACTGCCTGAATGTTCTAGAGCGACATCCTGCTATGATAACAGGCTGCTTCATATCTTAATGTAATCTATAGAGGCCTGCCTAAATAAGTTGTTAGCTAGTAGCAAATGCTAGTGACATAGCATAACTAGCTGGAAGCTGCAGCCCTGGCTGGCCCCTAGCCATCCTTGGGAAGGGGCCTAGGGCACATCTCACTGGGGGAGTGGGCTTAATGAGAGTTCAGGGTCAACTGCCTTGGGCTGGAGGCCTGAGATAGAGAGGGTAGCCCTCTGCTGTATGACTTGAGCTTGTTTGGCCCAATGCCCCCATTCCTGGTTGGTTCTTTGCCATTAGTCAAGGTGGACGTTGAGGTGCTGGGGTCTCTGGATGCAGAAGACAGTGTGGGAAAACATGTTTTTTGTTTAAATCACAAAAATAGCATATCTTTAAAAATTTGCAAATTTAACTTGCAAAGTTAAAGGTCCCCATAAACCCATGTTTCACAGGTAATTATTTTAACAGTCTGTGTTATGTTTTCCACAGTCATTTTCTCTGTTGCCATGTCCTCACATGGAGGAAGGGACAAGGGAGCTCTCACTAAACCCACTCATGAGGGCCTTGTGCTCATCTCCCAAGGGCCCTGCTTCCTAGTATCATCTGGTTGGGAGTTAAGGTGCCCAAATGGGAATTTTGGGGGCTGGGAACCCACATGTGTGCACGCTGAGTCGCTCAGTTGGGTTCGACTATTTGCGACGCTGTGGACTGTAGCATGCCAGGCTCCTCTGTCCATGGGATTTTCTAGGCAAGAATACTGGAGTGGGTTGCCTTTTCTTCCTCCAGAGGATCTTTGCAACCCAGGGATAGAACACACGTTTTCTGTGTCTCCTGCATTGGCAGGCGGATTCCTTACTGTTGAGCCACTTGGGAAACCCACGGATGTAACACAAAGATACCAGTAAGTGGAGGTGTGTTTTTATAATGTAAAATCAGCCTAAAAAACAAGCAGTATTGTACCAGAAATTAAGAAGCAGATAGTAGCCTTACATTGCTTCTCTCATGGGGATCCATTAAGAGCCCTTTTTAGGTAGATCTTTCGAGTTAAAAAGATGTCTCAGATGTTCATTTCAGCAGCACATATCCTGAAATTGAAATGAGACAGAGATGATTATCATGTCCCCTGCATAAGGATGACATACAAACTCATGAAGCATTCCATATTTTTTTAAGCATGTTGTAGGGGATACAGAAATATAAATAAAAAGTACTAATGGAACTTATATAATGTTACAAATCAGTGTACCTCAGTTGAGAAGAAAATGATAGCAAGGTTGAGGGAGAAAAGCAGTAGGTATGGGATGGTTCCATTTCTAGCCTGCAAACCTACAGATGTGAATATATATATGAGTGGCCAGCAGTGGCTCTGTAGAGCAGAGGCTGTTCACTGTTCAAGTGTTCGTGCTGCCCCGTATGCCTAGAGCTATGTTAGGCCTTAGGGATGTAATAGGAAAGGTTTCTGCTCTTGTGGCACTGTAGTCTAATTTGGGGGACATGGACATTGATTTTTAAGTGTGTGTATTACGAAGAGGATAGCATTGACTAACGGGACTGAAAATGACTGCTTTATTTAAGCTGGCCGCATGTAGCAGGTTCTGCTGGAGGTGACTGATTATATTATGGGCTTCTTTCTCCTGCATTGAACGTTGATGAGAGTGAATTTCTTTTGTAAGCAGAATACACCAGTTTAAGTAACTGGTTATAAAGCTTAGACACATAGAAATGAAAACATTTGAATCTTTAGCAGGCATGCTCCAGGTCTTGACTCCTAGGCAGCTCATGCCGCCCTCGTGGGCATTTCCATAAACAGGACTTGCCTGGCTTATCAGTTTGGTGGCTGGTGGCCAGCCCAGTTTGTGATGAATAGAACCAAACACTGGGGGCATCGTGGGAAAGGGAGTTGCCCCGGTTGCCGGCAACATCTCAGATTCGGTGAGCTTCTTGACATGGAGAGCAAGCTTGTGGTCTGGGTAGAATGGGTCCAGAGGGTGACATGAGAAAAGCTGGAGGAGAGAACAGGTCGGAGAGCAGCACTTCTGACAAGGCATCCACCAAGATGTGTGTAGAAGGGGAAGACCAGGGGAGACCGTTTCGAGGAAAGCAAGGCTGCCCAGACTCATGCCTTGCATCTCAGCTGGACTGATCTGGGGCTGAACACCTGTATCTCTGCTCTGCCACAGATGCTGTTCGTGAGATTCGAAAGTACGATGATGTGACAGAGAAGGTGAACCTCCAGAACAACCCTGGGGCTGTGGAGCACTTCCACATGAAGCTTTTCCGTGCCCAGAGGAACCTCTACATTGCTGGCTTTTCCTTGCTGCTGTCCTTGTAAGTAGGGAGGGGTGAGGGACTGTGAAGGGACCTATGGGCTAGTCTGTGGCCTTGAGTTGGAGGCCCTTTCTGCGTTTAGGGAACCACACAGTTTCTCCAGAGGCAGCATGGAAGATGAGAGAGGGCTGACTGGAAGGTCAGAAGACCATGCTGTGGCTCTGCCATAACCTGCAACATGTTCTTTTAGGGCATGTGTGTTACTATCACCTTGCTCTTCACACAGAGGGAAGAAAGTGATGGGTGTTTTCCCTCCTCTGGAGAGGCCCTATGGAGCCCAGCTTTAAAAGGGAACAACTGAATGTGGCCTTTTTGTGTATGGGGTCCTGTCCTGAGAAAAGTGGGCAGAAAGGGCACAAAACAGGGCGGAGACCAACTGTGTCCCCAGGGCCTTCCCCAGTGTAGACCTATCGCAGGAGCATGAGACCTATTGGAACCTGAGGGCTGGCATGCTGCCTCCTGTTCACAGGGTTTCTGATGGAGTGAGGGGCTGGCTATTCTCAAGTGTGCTTACCTGGCAGTGAATAAGACATTGTGCTCGGGACAAGGGCTTCCAGGAGTATTGGGAAAAACTTACTGTGAGGTTACTCAGAAGTAGGGTGAGTTTGTGGATTCTTAGGCTGGGCTCTCTTAACTCCAGTCGTCTCCTTCTTCACTAGGCATTGGAATGACTATCTTGCTTTCCCTTTTTCACAAAAAACGTCAGTTGCTTAGCTGAGCCTGGCATCTCTGGGTCAGAGTTGGAAAGTGACAAGAGGTGGAGCTGGCAAGGGCTCTTCAGGGGGATACACCTAATCCCAGGAGTGATCTGCAAGCCTGCCGTGTTCCACCTTCCAATAGTCAGAAACTGAGAGTGCTGGGAGGGGTTGGACACAGAGCCCAGAGTTTTAGGGTTTCAGGAAGCTCCAAAAAAGAAGTATGATCTTGTGGATTGAAACTGAAAGGGAAGCAGATTCAGGGGACTGAGTCCAACCGCAAGTGAGCCAGAGGGTGGGAAGAGAGAGCTGGCTGTATCTGAAGGACCACAGAGGCTCTTGGGGAGGATTTCATCTGGAAGTTAGGAAGGACAGAAAGAAAACTAAGGATTGCACTGGAAGAGGACAGGGAGCTTTAAGAATAGTATTGAGAAGGCAAAAGTCTGGTGAGCACTGGATCGGGAGCACCGTGAGGCCTGGGAAAAAGACAATCCCTTCAGTGTTTCTGTGTAAAGTAAGGAAGTGGTGGGTAAGGGGTCAGGGCAAAGTAGCCCTGGGATGAGAGAACTGAAATCCCAGATGGGCAAGGAGATACTGGAGCGCCCAGCTTCTCTGACTCAGTTTCCGCTTGGGCTGATGAAATGATGTCCAGAGGCTCTGGAGTTCATTTGCAGCTGAAATCACCAGTCCTTGAGGAATTGCAGGGTAGGAGAGATTCTGCACGACTGCAAGATGGCTAGCATCCCAGTTTCCAAAGGAGGGAGATAGTAGGTGAGGAAACAGACTGGGAGGGTCTGGTCTGACTTTGATGTCAAGCTGTGTTTCAGAAAGAACAGCTTGTATGCTTTTAGAGAAGAGAGAGGGATCATTGGCAACCACTGTGAATGCTTAGGGTACAGGTTCTGTCAGTCTTATCCCTGCCTTTGCCCATTTGGGGTGTGTGGATTTTCCGCAAAAGGTTTGCCAGTCTCCTATTCGAGAAGATTCTTGTGGACCAGGTGCTGAAGTGTGGGCAGAGTGCTGGCATAATAGTGTAGTTGGGTGGGGTCCTAAGTCCCAGGAGTGGCTGCTGTATGGGTCAGCTTCATCCAAATAGGGGTCTCAGGAGCTTGCACTCCGCCGCTGGCCTGCTCAGTGCTTCTCTGCTGAGGACATTTGTTATGGCGAGCAGGTGCAGGGAGAAATGGAAGTGGGAGGAGTTGAACAACAGGTATGTGAGCTACTGCTCAGAACCCACGGCCATCTAGACAGGTTTGTTGATGGGGCCAACTCAAATGAGACTTGAGTTTTTAACAGGGTTGTGTTTGCAAACGTGTGTGTAGGTTCAAAAAGGGCAGTGGAGACAAGGCCAAACAGGAACTCAGAAAGACTTGGGCTTGTGCCTTACTGCAGCTTAGTAGGAGTTCATGGCAGAGCTACTGCAGCAGCTCATGAACTGTTAGTCCCCTCTATTTTTTTTTTTTTTTTAGTCCCCTCTATTGAGGGCTGGAGGCACCAGCCTTGCTTGGCTCAGTGTCAGCCAGTGCTGTCTGGAGGGTTGCAGTTGGGGTCCCACCTTTTAAAGAGATTCTGGCAAAGCTCAGGTGGTGAATATAGAAGTAGTCATAGTGCCTGTGCCTGGAATGGTGTTCATTCCCCGTACAGTGGTTTTGAAGTCTGACTCTCCTGACTGCCTTGCTTTTGTGATCTCTTCCAGAAGAATGCTTCCAGGGCAGGTATTATCTAAGTGAGCCGGGGGACAGTGGGTAGCCAGGTGTATCAGATGAGTGTGTGCTCAGCTCAGTTCTCTGTGACACCATGAAGCTAGGCGTTCCAGCTTAATTTCTGCAGTTGACTTTAAAAAACTGACGTAAAGCACAAGTCAGCATCTAGTTCTAGCTTGACCAGTGCAGAGTAGGATAACACCACCACAGTCAGGGTGCAGAGCAGTTGGCAGTCTCCTTTTGAACCCAGACAGGTGAATTTAAAGAAGAGCAGTCGTCCTTTATATCTCTGCCTTTTCCTAAGGGGGGCGTGGAGTCCACGAGAGGAGAGTGAGATCTGGACCGCTGGTCCAGTGCGCTCTGTCCTCTCAGCTGCCTCCCCCACTGTGCTGTGACCTCTCCATCTGAGAAGCGTGTAAGGAAGGTTTCAGCAAATTCCCTTTAAAATGTGTCAGACAGTAACTTCTTGGGCCTGGTTGTTCCTGCAGCTCCCCATCTGTTCGTTGTCTGTCTTGGCTGAAAGAGGCTTTGCTGTACCTGCCACACCCTTCTGGATCCCTGTCCAGTAGCTGATCAAAAAAAAAAAAAAGGATGTGAAGTCGTTCTCGTGTGACATTTTAGAAAAGGAAACAGTGACCCCAAAGATCGGTGTGGATTCACTAGTTGCCCACGGATGATCTGTTTAGTTTCTAGAATTTTCCAAGATGATACACTCTTCCCTAGTCTAGGGGTCAGATCCTGTATGGTGGCTGTGACCCTTGAGGAATTTCTCTCTGCGTGACATTAGCCATAGAATTGTTCTTGTCCAAATACACAGCTCATATGCAGCTTGCAGGAAACGCTTTAAGAACACAACTATGACCTTTGTTATTCTGATTACAGAAGTTATCCCTACTCACTGTAAAAATAAACAGAGCCCCCCAAACTTCAAATAGTAATGTGTGGTGAGAAACTGCAAGTTTTCATCTCCAGAGATAGGTATAGGTAATAAGTGGGATGTTTCTGAAACTTTTAAAAATAATCTTTTACATATATGTTAACTTTTTTTCTTATGAGTACTGTGGGTATTTTTTTTTTCTCTGCTTTGACTTGCCCTTTTCACTCAATTATCTTGGCAGTTTTTCCAAATGACTTGCACAGACTTCTGTACTTCATGGCTATGCAGTGTTCCATGCTGTGAGGGCACCATCATGTATTAAATCAGTTCCCTGGTCACACATATGTGAGATGGTTGGAAATTTTTACCGTTAAAAAACCATTGTCCCACATTGATGCTTTCTAATCTGGCACAGGATGCTTCTTTTTCCCCCGCTTTTCTCTTTAATCATTGGAAATGGGATCTGTGGGATCCTGGTTCCCTGGCACCTAGCTGCTCTCAACGTGGCCTGTGGCCAGCAGCACTGGCCAGACCTGGGGGCTTGTTGGGAACGGAGACCCTCCGCCCTGCCCCTGGCCTGCTGACAAGGACCTGTGTCTTGCTGAGCTCCCAGTGACCCTGGCGTTTAATTGTTAACCATTAACAAAAATTCTAACTATAGTTCATTTACAACATTGTGTTAGTTTCAGGTGTACAGCAAAGTGACTCAGTGGTCAAGCGCATTTAAAACACTTGGTGTACTCTCTCCTCTCCTTGTGTACCTGGTTGACATTTCCAGAAACCATGCTCTGTCTGTCCTGTAATTTTGGAAGTGCTTTCTCTTTGAAGGCTGCCTTGTCTCCTCTGTCTGCCCTACATGGGCTAGTTCCTTTATTGTCCTACATGGCTTTGCTTCCATGCTCCTCTCAACTTTTGTACACTTTTCTTTTGCATAAATGACCTAACAACTCTTGTTAGCCGTGTGCAAGTCTGTGTGAAAGAACAAGAGAGATACTCTCTGTCACGGCTGGGTCAAGTTAAGGTATATCAGAATCCTTTTGTGGAGTCCCGCTCATGGTCTTAGCTCCATAACCGGAACATCATTGTGCAGGAGACAGAGCTGACAGAGCTGCTGCAGGAATATCAAGGGAGAGTAGTTGTGTGTGAACTGCTTGGGTTCTGGTTCAGCTTGAAGTCACTAAGGACTTCTGTAAAGCTTCATAATTCAGGGGGCCTTTGTAAGTGGAAAAGGGCAACCCAGGAGAGAGGAAGCATTGGAGAGATGGCCTGAGTTGCACAGGTTCTAAGTGGCCAGCCCAAGCCTCTGCCTAGTTCTGGTGGTACCAGTTCGGATGCCCACTTGTTTGTGTTGATGTGAGCTCTTAGTACCACATTGTTGGTTTATAGTCTGCCTCTGACTGTGGACTGGATAGTAGGCTGTTTGTTCCCTTGGATTTTGGTAGGAAGGTGCCAGGGTCAAGCACATAATCTGTGCATCAGCCTTAGCCTAAGTTTTAGGAGTCCAGTGACTTTAATCTCTTAGTCCCTTTTGTACTCTGAAGATTATTTATTTGGCCACATCGGTCTTACTTGCAGCCTGCAGGATCTTTGCTGTGTCGTGTGGGATCTTTCTTTGTGGCCCATGGGCTCTCTAATTGTGGCACAATCTATGGAGTGCACGGGCTTCAGTAGTTGTTACACGTGGGCTCATTTGTCCCAACCAAGGATCGTCATCTGCCTTGCAAGGCGGATTCTTAACCACTGGACCACCAGGGAAGCCCCCATCTGAAGATTATTAAACAATCTGATAGCATATAGCCTTTGGAGGAAGTTGAGGCTTTAAATAAACAAATAAAATATGTCCTCTAAAATGTCAACCAGTGTTGCCACATGCCTTTTTGAATATCTTTCTAGACTGATATCAGCTACCATTTGTTAAGGATTCCATGTGCCAAGCACACATTAATTTTTACAGTAGTTCTGCAAAGAAGAGGCTGAGGTTCAGAGACCCAAGTTCCCAGAGGTAGTCATCAGCAGAACTGAGAATTCCAACTTAAAGTGATAGGACTTCAGCACCTGGGTTCTTTCCCTACAGCAGCCACACATGTCTTCACATTGGAACTACCACAGGCAAACTCGGATCTTCCACTGTTCGTCATGAGCATTGTTCTAGGACAGCCCATCAGTTTCCAGCGCTCTTTCGAATCTACCAGTTCCCCGCTGCTGAACATCAGGCTTATCCCCCCAACTTTCTCTCATAAACAAGGAAAACCCCTCTCAGTTGCCACTTTGCATGCCTCTCAGCTGGACCTCCTGGTCATAGCATTTGTGTCAGTCTTCCTATCTGTTTTTCTCCTCCGAATTTGCACATGTCTCACTGGCAGGTACTGGCCCAGTCCCAGAACCCTAGTGGGATGTTTGAGAAGGAGCACGTGGAGCAGGATGGATGACTCAGGAGTGGCCAGAGACATGGTGGAGGGTTTTTAATACCAGTTTCAGAGTGTGTACCCGACCTCTGTGTGGTAGGGAGCTGCGTTTTTCCAGCGGTTCTGCGCCGTGGTCCGAGTTGCACATTTGTACTTAGCAGCAGCACCTGGGGTGGGGTAGTTTTTAGCGCAGGAGCACCTAGAAGCAGGGGGCACAAAGGGGAGATCACTGAATTGGGAGATGCTGGTGGCCTGAACCAGGTTTCCAAGATGCCGGTGGGAGAAAGGGGGGGAACTAGTGGGGACCCCAAGCCTCGGAGGCAGAGGCAGTGGTGGTTCTGCTGTGGGTGCCCGCAGAGTGGCAAAACCCAGAGGAAGACTGGCACACGCACATGCATGCGGGGGAAGGGAGCTCGAGAGCCCTGCTGGAAGGCGCAAGGAAGCAGGGGCCAGGCAGTGGAGGGGGTGGCTTCACGGAGGGGTCGAAGGATGGCGGATGGGTGAGAGGGTTGGGCGACCACTCCCTGGAAGCCAGGTTAAGGGTAATGAAGGCTGATTCAGGGAGAGGCAAGACTAGGGGAGACAGACAGCAAGTTAGTGGTGAGGGGACCACAGAGGGAGAGACCAATGCTAGGAGAAGAGCCTGGGAGTGGTGCTGGCTCCTTCTGGGTCTGGGGTTAAGAGCACGCAGCGGGGAGAATTCCCTGGTGGTGGTCCAGTGGTTAAGAATCCGTGGTTTGACTGCTGAGGGCTTGGGTTCAATCCCCGGTCAGGGAGCTCAGGTTATGCGGACGACCACCACCAACCGAAAAAGAGCACATGGTGGGGGGAAGCCTTGAGCAGCCCTCGTGATTGCAGATGGGGGCCGCAGACTTAAAAGAATGCATCACATCATTAAACAAGTATGTCCTTCCCCACAAAGCTCTGCCCTGCTGCTCCATGGTTGCTCTGACTTGGGGCAGCTTGCTACCTTTTCAGATCTCAGTGCTTCCTGCCCTGTGGGCTGGGCCGCGAAGTTCAAGAACAGCTGTCTCCACACAGAAGCCCGGGGAAGCTCTGCCCGTTTTTCTCATCACAGGTGATTCCCCAGCTCCTGTGGTATCTTTTTCATTCGTTTGTTTGTAATTGTCAAACGTACATAGCATCAAGCGGGCTATCTGAACCACTTTTTGGTTCTTCTGTCATATATGAGATTGTCAGACAGACTTTCTTATACTCGTCAGTTGCTATTTTGGCCTGGCTGTGTGGCTTGTAGGATCCTAGTTCCTCTACCAGGGATTGAACCCGGGCCCTCGGCACTAAAGGCACAGAGTCCTAACCACTGGACCACCAGGGAAGTACCCGCCCCCCAAACCATTTTTAGGTGTGCAGCTCTGGAGTGTAGTTCAGGCAGCCCTCCCGAACTCTTCATCTTCAAAACAGAAACTCCATCCCCACTCCACAAACCAGGGAGCTTACCTCCTAAGCTTCTCTTCCTCGGTGTCCAGAAAGCACTGTGTCATCTCAGGTAGGCTTCCTACCCAAGAGTTGCCCTCGTAGCCTGTCTGTGCTGCCTGGTGCAGCCAAGTGTGCTTTCTGATGGTATAAAACCGCCCCACAGCCCCTGCTTCCAGTGTCTTCAAAGCGGCTTTGACATCAAGGCCTGATCCCGAGACCTTCGGGATGTGACCCCTTCCTGCAGCCCTCTGAGTCTTTGCTTTGGTCTCTCTCATGAACCAGCCACGTGGGGCTCCTTCCCTATTTCCGTGGCCTCAGCCTGGAACCCCACCCCTACCCCCTGGCCTGCCAGTCCAGCCCAGACCCCCTGTTTATGCTTCCTGCCTTCCTGATTCTGCAGTGCGAGGCCTGTGCTGTGCTGACCTCAAAGGCCCTGGTGACCTGGGACATGGAGACCTGGGGTCAACCCCTCTAGTCTTGCCAGCTCTGTGCCAAAGGCCGGACACACACAGTGCTGCCTTCCCCTTTTGGGCCTGAAGGGAGTGTCCTGGGCAGACAGGACCGGCTTCAGGCCCGTGTCTAGGTTGAACTCCTCGAGCTGCTGTGCTGACTGTTCTAGGTTGGACGCCCAGCTCTTCAGGTCTCCTGAGCACTGGGAGCAGGAATGCTGGGGCTGGGGAGAGTGCGTGTGAAGACACATGTGTTGAGGACACGGGTGTTGCTGGTTCTGGCACCGCGCTCTGGGTCTCTGGTCTGTGAGGGCACAGTGTAGGTCACCATTTAGTACGGGCCCGGGCAGTGTGCACTGTGTCTCATCCGTTGCCTTTGTGCCTTCTTCCCTGTGCCTGAGTGGGGCTGCAACTGACCGGTGTCCCTCTGCAGTTGTGGATGTGGCTGCCCGGCAGCTCTTGCTGGGCTGAGGTTTGCAGGTTCTAAGAGTCAAGCGCTGTTTTCTTTGCCTTTGAGGAAATGTGAATGGTCAGGACCAAAGTAGTAGTTGCATCCAGACCCGGGAAGGGCCTTGTGTGTGAAATTGCCCCATCTATAACGACCTGAACTTGGTCCGCGGTTCCCTCTTGTTTTCTGCCTACTCCTTTGAGGCTGGGTTCTGTCACCACAGTCAGTACAGATGGGGCAGCCTGGGCTTTGTTGCAAGGTTTCCTTGCCCAGGGGACCGTAACAGCCAACGACGGCCCTGAGAAGCAGGTGGCTGTAGTGAGAGTGGGTGTTGGAATAAGCTGGGTTTGGGCCCTGGGTCTGTTACTGTTGAGCCATGTCATCTTGAGGAAATCAGTCAGTCTCTGGAGCCTTTTCCCTCCCCCATTAAATGGCTGAGGATTCCTTTTCACAGGCTTGGTGTAAGGATCGAGGTGACTGGGGCTGTGTTCTTGGCATCCTGCCTGGCCTATGGGAGTGCTTCATAAACAGTGACTGTTCTTGGTATCACCCCAAATAGTGAGAGAGTTTTGTGGGGTTTTCCCCACTTGTGTGGTGGGCTCTGCCACAGAGAATGCCAGGCCTGGCCCTCAGGATCTTACATTCCAGGCTGGGCACAGGGTGGGGAGAGTGAGTGAAGGAGGATGAGTGGAGGGCCGGAAGAGGCCGGCCGAGGAAGGGCTGGGAGGGGGACACACCGAGGAAGCCTCAGGGCCCTGGCGTCTGTTTGGATGTTGCTGGGGGTTCTCAGGCCTGGCTGAGCACTGGAGGCAGCAGAGAAGAGCAGCCCCCCGGGGGTGTCACTTGGTTTCAACGGTGAGCGTCTCCTTGGCCAGGCTAGTTTGATCACCCCCGTTATCCTCTGGAGTATTTTGAAGCCAATCCCAAATAGGATGTTTACAGGCACAATAGGATTTTGGCCTATCGCTTTGAAAAGAGAGGGACTTGGTTAAAAAGTCTTAAGCACGCTAGCATCTTGTGTATGAGAACTTTAGAGTAACTTCATAGTAACCAACTCAGTGGTGATTGGTCACATTTCCCAGATTACTTTGCAGGTTTTGCTTATACTTTTTTGAAAGTGACCATGAAAGTGGCTCAGTCATGTCTGACTCTCTGTGACCCCATGGACAGTCCATGGGACTCTCCAGGCCAGAATATTGGAGGGGGTACCCTTTCCCTTCAGGGGATTGTCCCAGCCCAGGGATCAAACCCAGGTCTCCCACATTGCAGGTAGATTCTTTACCAGCTGAGCCACAAGGGAAACCTAAAAAAGTATACTTTTTTACTCTTACTTTAATCTGCATCTAAATAAGGTAACTGAGGGGTTTCTAAAATCTGATGTTCGAGATCATCCCAGAGATAAAGTGATTTAACTGGAGGGCTGACCTTAGAAGGCCAGGTAGAGGGATTTTTGGCCTTAATTTCCTCTTGATCTGTCAGTCAGCTTCCATCATTTTCTGAGACTCCAAATATAATACTGCTTCAGAGCTAAGCACTGAGTAACAGCCTTTTTGATAAGTCCATTGATTTCTAGTCCCCTCCTCCTCCAGCCAAAGTCCCACAGCTGCATTAGTGTGCTGGTGTCCTGTGGGTGCTAGGCCCAGCAGGGGCTCTGATAAAGTGGGGACTGCAGTAAAGTGGGGGGAGTTGCATACGAAAAGATCACAGAAGACTATCTGATATGCATCAGCTTCTTTTAAAATTGGATTGTTTGCTCAGCCACTTGGTTTTGGCCAGAGAATTCTCTTCCTCATACTCTAAAGGTCCTCATACTCTAAAGGCAAATGGCAAAAGAGCAGTTTGGGGGCAAGGTGCCAAACAATAGGGATTCAGTCTTCCTGATTCCAAGGTCATGGGATGGAAGCCTGATGTTCCAGCAGGGCCCCTTTCTCGGAAGGCAGAGGGCTGGAGGTGTGGAGATGGGAAGGACTGTGAGCTCCTCCATCTCAGCACAGTCTGACCAGTTGCCTCCAGGCTGGAAACATGCTCGCTGTGAACAAGTGTGGCTGCTGTGACTGAGGAGCTAGATTTTTCATTTAATATCATTTCGGTTCAGTCGCTCGGTTGTGTCCAATTCTTCGTGACACCACAGACTGCAGCACGCCAGGCTTCCCTGTCCATCACCATCTCTCAGAGCTTGCTCAAACTCATGTCCATCGAGTTGGTGATGCCATCCAGCCATCTCATCCTCTGTCGTCCCCCTTCTCCTGCCTTCAGTCTTTCCCAGCATCAGGGTCTTTTCCAGTGATTCAGTTCTTTGCATCAGGTGGCCAAAGTATTGGAGCTTCAGCGTCAGTCCTTCCAATGAATATTCGGGACTGATTTCTTTTAGGATTGACTGGTTTGATCTCCTTGCTATCCACGGGACTCTTAAGAGTGTTCTTCAACACCACAGTTCAAAAGCATCAATTTTTCGGCACTCAGCATTCTTTATAGTCCAACTCTCACATGCATACATGACCACTGGAAAAACCATAGCTTTGACTAGACACACCTTTGTTGGCAAAATAATGTCTCTGCTTTTTAACATGCTGTCTAGGTTGGTCATAGCTTTCTTCCAAGGAGTGAGCGTCTTTGAATTTCCTGGCTGCAGTCACCATCTGCAGTGATTTTGGAGCCCAAGGATATAAAGTCTGTCGGTGTTTCCATTGTTTCCCCATCTATTTGCCATGAAGTGATAGGACCAAAATTTGAATTTATTTGAATGGAAAGGCCACCAGTGGTCTCTGTGTTGGATCGAGTAGCTGATACCACCTCTAGTCATTTGCTTTGTTCCCTGTTTGGGCCAGGCCTCTTTCCTGGGCTCATTGCCTTGCAAGAGACACTTTGCTTTGGATTGGAGTACTGTTGGGGCTTTCCTGGTAGCTCAGTTGGTAAAGAATCTGCCTGCAGTGCAGGACACCTGGGTTCGATCCCTGGGTTGGGAAGATCCCCTGGAGAAGGAAATGGCGACCCACTCCAGTATCCTTGCCTGAAAAATCTCACGGACAGAGGAACCTGATGGGCTGCAGTCCATGGGGTCGCAAAGAGTCGGGCACGACTGAGCGACTAACACTTACCTACTGTGTGGGGCACATCTGGGGTGACTGCTCCCTCCCTCTGAAAGGTTGCTGCTGCAAGCCGAGCTGTGACCTCCGGAGGACAGGAGTTCGATCCAGGGTCAGAGACGAGGCTTGACTACTTGGAGCATTTTGTGTGGCAAAGTTTTATTAAAGTATAACAGATAGGGAAAGCTTCTGGCATAGACATCAGAAGGGGACAGAAAGAGTGCCCCCTTGCTAGTTTTTAGTAAGGTGTTTTATGTCTGTTAGCAAGCTTATTAATCACATAAGAGAGACACCTCAAGGCTGGGGGAGTTTCACCAGGCCCCTCTCCCACAATATATATGCATTTTTGAGATAGGATGGCACAAGGTGTCTCGACCCCCCCCCCCCCCCGGCAGCCATAAAACAATTGACATGTATACTAGTTTGTTGAACCATTATCAGCCCAAGGTTTGAGAATAGAAAAAAAGTTAATCTTGAACCACTTCGAAGAAAGGCAGATTCTAAAGCAAATATATAGTTTCACTAAGAAAAACATTTCCATAAGAAAAACACTTTTGTATGTGAAAGTTACTCAGTCCTGTCCGACTCTTTGTGACCCCATGGACTATACAGTCCCTGGAATTCTCCAGGCCAGAGTACTGGAGTGAATAGCCTTTCCCTTTTCCAGGGGATCTTCCTAGCCCAGGTCTCCTGCATTGCAGGTGGATTCTTTACCAGCTGAGCCACAAGGGAAGCCCAATGGAGTGGGTAGCCTATCCCTTCTCCAGCAGATCTTCCCGACCCTGGAATCAAACTGGGGTCTTTTGCATTGCAGGTGGATTCCCTGATAGCTCAGTTGGTAAAGAATCTGCCTGCAACCAGGGTCTCCTGCGTGGCAGGTGGATTCCCTGATAGTTGAGTTCCATGTCCGGTTCTAGCTGTTGCTTCTTGACCTGCATACAGATTTCTCAGGAGGTAGGTAAAGTGGTCTGGAATTCCCATCTCTTGAAGAATTTTCCATAGTTTGTTGTGATCCACACAGTCAAAGGCTTTGGCGTTCATCAGTAAAGCAGAAGTAGATGTTTTTCTGGAACTCTTTTGCTTATTCGATGATCCAGCGGATGTTCGCAATTCGATCTCTGGTTCTTCTGCCTTTTCTCAATCAAGCTTGAGCATCTGGAAGTTTTCGGTTCATGTACTGTTGAAGCCTCACTTGGAGAATTTTGAGCATTACTTTGCTAATGTGTAAGACGAGCAATTTTGCGGTAGATTGAACATTCTTTGGCATTGCCTTTCCCTGGGATTGGGATGAAAACTGACCCTTTCCAGTCCTGTGGCCACTGCTGAGTTTTCCAAGTTGGCTGGCATATTGAGTGCAGCACTTTAGCAGCATCATCTTTTAGGACTTGAAATAGCTTAGCTGGAATTCTATCACCTCCACTAGCTGTGTTCTAGTGATGCTTCCTAAGGCCCACTTGACTTCACACTCCAGGATGTCTGGTTTAGGTGAGTGATCACACCATTATGGTTTTCTAGGTCATTAAGATCTTTTTGTATAGTTCTTCTGTGTATTCTTGCCACCTTTTCTTAATATCTTCTGTTTCTGTTAGGTCCACACAGTTTCTGTCCTTTATTGTGCCCATCTATGCATGAAATGTTCCCTTGGTATCTCTAATTTTCTTGAAGAGATTGGTAGTCTTTCCCATTCTACTGTTTTCCTGTCTTTCTTTGCATTGATCACTGATGAAGGCTTTCTTATCTCTCCTTGCTATTCTTTGGAACCTTGCATTCAGATGGGTATCTTTTCTTTTCTCCTTTGCTTTTAGCTGCTTTTCTTTTCTCAGCTATTTGAAGGTTGTGGTGGAGAATTCTGACAAAACATGGTCCACTGGAGAAGGAAGTGGCAAACCACTTCAGTATTCTTGCCTTGAGAACCCCATGAACAGCATGAAAAGGCAAAAAGAATGGCCACTGAAAGATGAACTCCCCAGGTTGGTAGGTGCCCAGTATACTTCTGGAGATCAATGGAGAAATAACTCCAGAAAGAATGAGGAGGTGGAGCCAAAGCAAAAACAACACCCAGTTGTGGATGTGACTGGTGATGGAAGTAAAGTCCAATGCTGTAAAGAGCAATATTGCATAGGAACCTGGAATGTTAGGTGCATGAATCAAGGCAAATTGGAAGTGGTCAAACAGGAGATGGCAAGAGTGAATGTCAACATTTTAGGAATCAGTGAACTAAAATAGACTGGAATGGGTGAATTTAACTCAGATGACCATTATATCTATTACTGTGGGCAAGAATCCCTTAGAAGAAATGGAGTAGCCATCATAGTCAACAAGAGTCCAAAATGCAGTACTTGGATGCAGTCTCAAAAATGACAGACTGATCTCTGTTCGTTTCCAAGGCGAACCATTCACTGTCACTGTAATCCAAGTCTATGCCCTGACCAGTAACGCTGAAGAAGCTGAAGTTGAACGGTTCTGTGAAGACCTACAAGACCTTCTAGAACTAACACCAAAAAAAGATGTCCTTTTCATCGTAGGGGACTGGAATGCAAAAGTAGGAAGTTAAGAGATACCTGGAGTAACAGGCAAATTTGGCTTTGGAGTACAGAATGAAGCAGGGCAAAGGCTAATAGAGTTTTACCAAGAGAATGCACTGGTCATAGCAGACATCCTCTCCCAACAACATAAGAGAAGACTCTACACATCGACATCACCAGATGGTCAACACTGAAATCATATTGATTATATTCTTTGCAGCCGAAGATGGAGCTCTATACAGTCAGTAAGAACAAGACCGGGAGCTGACTATGGCTCAGATCACGAACTCCTTATTGCCAAATTCAGACTTAAATTGAAGAAAGTAGGGAAAGCCACTAGGCCATTCAAGTATTACCTAAATCAAATTTCTTAGGTTTATACAGTGGAAGTGACAAATAGATTCAAGGGATTAGCTCTGGTAGACAGAGTGCCTGAAGAACTATGGATGGAGGTTTGTGACATTGTACAGGAGGCAGTGATCAAAACCATCCCCAAGAAAAGAAATGCAAAAAGGCAAAATGGCTGTCTGAGGAGGCCTTACAAATAGCTGTGAAAAGACGAGAAGGGAAAGGCAAAGGAGAAAAGGAGAGATACACCCATCTGAATTTTATGTAGAGAAGGCAAAAAACCCTGCACTTTATTTCCTCCTGCTGCTTGGGGAGCTCTGGCCTCCCTACCTGTTAGACACTCACCTCCCACTCCATCCAAGTAGCCAGAGTGCCCCCAGTGTATTTCAGCACTAGAACATCTACCTGGGGTGTGTGGCCTCTTTTGGTTGCTCTCTGTCCCTGGTTTCAAAAAGGCAACGTGACAAGCTTGCTCCTGTTCACGGCTTCTCTTTAGCTCCAGAGGGCCTGCCACCCCTGTGCTCTGTATCTGGACTTGCTGTCCCCAAGGTGGACATTGGGGCTTAAGCTTGTGTTGCTGCAGGGCCTTGGCCTTTCCCTGACCACCTCCCATTTATTCTGACTTCACGGGTGAAGAGGACCTCTGAGGGCTGAAATGTACTCCTGAGATGAATGGATGGGGGCAGCCTTCAGATTTTTTCCTGGACAGTTTCTGAGTCAGCTCTCCTTCCCCTTCTGCCGCCTTCTTATTTCTGTGACTCCCGACTCATTAGGGCAAGAGTTCCCTGGGGCCACTTCAGCCCTGCTATTAGACTTTGCCTGTCTCCTTTGCCTCAAGCTTTTCCTGGGGCGGCACCTGGCTTTCGGCTCCTCACCAGGGTGGCCACCTCCCCGTGTGTCTGCACTGCAGCCTCTATGTTTTGTCTTGGCATCCACCTGTGGCACAGGGTTGTAGTCGGCCTGAAATGTCAACAGGTGGCGCTGTGACCCCAGCTTCCTGCTTGCCTGGTGCAACAGGGTGAGGTAAGGTGCCTGCCCATTTGTCTTGTCCTGTCGTGTCCTGAGGGCCGAGTGACCTGGTAAATGTTCGTGGCAGGATCGGAGACAGCCAGGGTGGAGCGGGGTGGCCACAGGCCTAGAATATTCCATTTGGGATGTGTGAGGACCCTCCTTCTTGCTCTCGTGTCACTTCCTATGAAGCCAGCGTCTGCCCTCCCCTCCATTTTACCCAGAGGAGGCAGACAGGATTGGTGGAGAGCACCTGTGAAGCACGTCCCTGCTGCTTGATATGCTTGGCTCTCTCTCTCCTGCCGACTCTTGTTTACTCAACCTTTTAGAAAAGCAGGAAAGCCCTCCTCAGCGTCCAGAAACATCTTACCAGGTCTCTGGGGATGATGTTTGTCCGCCAAGGCCACTTTTGGATTCTCTTACGGTTCGGGCCCTGACGTCTCCCTCTGTCACTGGGTGCATTTATAACCCAGACCCCGGGCCCCTCTGCCAGCCCTGTGCCTCTGGGAAATCCCTTTGGCGGTGGCTTCTCACCTGTTGTCCAGAAACAGCTAAGAATAGGTACCTGCAGAACAGGACTTGGGCGGTCGAGCCGAGCGTGATGGAGCGGTGCCAGCAGGCATGGGGAGAGCAGGCTGCCAGCCTTCTCTCTAGGCTGACTGCTGTCTCTGCGCTGTTGAGACTTGGAGATTCTGAAGTGGAGTGCCTTCTGCCGTGTGCCCTGCTCTGTCCTGGGTCTGGGTCCCAGGGGAGACTCAGAGCATTCAGGAGAGAGACAGAAAAAGGGTGCACTGATGTGCCTGAGAGGGAGTGGAGGGTTCCAGGAACTTTGGAGCTGGATCTTGGGTGAATGAAGGGCAGGCCCAGGAGCATGGGCCTAACATGTCAGGGGCAGTAAGAAGTTCTAGAATGCCGACTCCTGGGTAGCCCTGGGTGGCCGTGCTAGGGAGTGCTGCTGTTGGTTTTTCTGGGTACCCGGCAGGGGCACCCTTTGGACTTGGGCCGGGGCACTGGGCTCTGCCCCCAGCTTTGATGATGAATGTTTTTCCAAGTGCCTTCTCAGCTACCACGGCAGTCACAAGCCTAGCTGGCTCATCACCATGGGTCTGACATGGCACCTTTCTGTTGCCATTTGCTGTCACCCTGTGGTTCAACTGACCGGCAAGCCCTGCCTGTGTCCCCCTTCGCCGTGGCCGGGCTGAGGGAAGGCTGAGTCTGGGGAGAGCCAGGGCCCCAGACCTACGTTCTGTCCTGGCCAGAGGTGTGGTCTCACAGCTGCGGGGGGCGGGAGACGTCATTTGCTGGGCCCCTTCCGGTGGACCCGGGACAGGAGGGTTGGGAGACTGAGGGTGCCGTCCTGGGCCCGAAGGCATCTGTAGCTGGGCAGCCAGGTGAGGAGCAAGTGACACAGTGATATGGGGAGATGATCGGGAGAGAGCAGGGACCGTGCAACAGGCGGAGGGGACCGTGGGCATTCAGGAGAGGCTTTGAGGGGAGAGAGGGGTTGAGCAGGCTGGCTCTTGAGTCATCAGTGAGTGTGCTCCACCAGGAGGGGGGACTGGCGCGGGCCAACATGCAGTGGCATGGAGATGAGGCAAGCGAGGACTGGTGTGTTCACGCGTAGCCAGCGGTTCGGTGTTACTGGAGCAGAGGGCCATGCAGGTGGGGAGGGGACAAGAGCTAGCTTGCCGAGGGCCGTGTGCCAGCCAGAGGCAGTAGGCGGGCATCAGGGATCGCAGCAGAGGGGTGACACGCTCAGACTGTCTTGGAGAAGGGTCGCTGGCTTTCCTTGGGGTTGTGGTTTGCAAAACTGTATGATCAAGGGTAGGGAGGAGGCCGGTTAGGAGCTGTTAAAGTCACCCAGGAGAGAAGCAGTGAGGCCTCAGGAGGACTGGGGCCCCAGGTGACATGCAAGTCTGAGAGCTCAGGTAGATCAGCGATGCCATCTACTGCAGGGCTGGTTGGCTTGTCTTGGATGGGCTGAGTCGACCATGCCCTGGGGATACACAGGAGCCACCAGAGGGTAGGCCGCTGGATGTCGGGGTCTGGCCGAGATCCTGAAGGCAGGCAGTTGGGGTGTTGGAGGGAAGGGGAGGGGAGAATTGCAAGGGGGTGACCTGTCAGCTGCCCCAAACGCTACAGACAGGCTGCTTCTGGGATGTGGCAGTTACTGCTGGTGGTGTGGTCAGGGCAAGGCTCAGGTCAGTGTAGGTTGGGGCATGGAGGGGCCAGGGGAGTCACGAGGGCCTTGGGCTGCTGGGCAGGAGAGCCTGGAGGGCTGAGGCTCCTGGCAGAGGGAATTACCCGGAATCGCCAGGGGCTGGGTTGGAGGAACAGGTCTAACAAGAAAGGAGAGGACAAGGATGAAGATCGGTGGCATGAAAGACACGTGGCGGGGGCAGGGCCCTGATCCTGGAGGCTCCTGACCTGAGTCCGGGAGGCCCTCACGGTGGGCATTTCTGGGGCTCGGTACCACATGTTCGCTGTTGCTGCTCACCCTGATTCTCCGTAAGCGGGGCTGGGCTGGGAGGGCCCCGAGCAGAGCTGGGCCTGGCCTCCCTAGCTCGGCCGCTGCGGACACTCACAGTCCTGCTGCAGTCGGCCCGTGGGGGCTGGCAAAGGGGGAGCGTCATTTCAGGTTGGCCCGCCCTGTCGTTGCCGGCTGGGTCTGCCAGGTGGCACACGTGCCCTCCCCACCAACCCAGTCTCCAGCTGGGAGGAGCAGCCGGCTCCACCCCGCCAGGATCGTCTCGGGGTTGAATGAGACTTGCCTTTCCTGCGGGGCTCCTCCGGGGACCGCCACTCTGCCTGTGTGCCTCAGGCACGTTGCTTCTCTCTCTCTGGCTCCCGGGGCGCTTGAGAGGTCCCTGTATCTCCAGGGCTCCAGCCCAGTGGGGGGCAGGCTGGTGGGCAGTCGGGGCTGAGACAGGGAAACCTGAGCCCCAGGCCACGAGGTCCCGCTCGCTAATTTTAGAGAGCACATGTCACTGGAAACTGTCCCTTCCTGCCAGGAATCAGTCGCCTGGCTCTCCCCGTCCTGACAGGGGCCCCTGGAGCCACTTTCTGAACCAGGAAGCGTGATGGGTCCCTCACAGCCCCCGTGAGCCACTTCGCCTCAGGCTCATCCCTGGCAGGGACTCTGCCAGGGCCTGGCCAGGGTGAGCTGGGTGTCTCGTTGGCCCTCCCATCTCTCCCTGCTCCTCTTGGCCGGTGTGAGTAGCAGGTGTCCACAAGAGCCCTGCAGAGGCTGGAGATGATGCCTCAGAGCAGGCGGCCTTGGTTGCTTTGTCTCCTCTGAGTGAGCACTTCGTTGGGGAAATACCCTCGCTGTGTCCTCCCCTTGCCCCTGGGGCCCTGGCCGTCCTGCACCCTCCTTGGGGCAGTGACTGAGCAGGTCCATCCTAGCCTTTGCCCTGCTACATTCTGTACTCCAAGGCCAAACTTGCCTGTTCCTCCAGGTGTTTCTTGACTTCCTACTTTGGCATTCCAGTCCCCTATAATGAAAAAGACGTCTATTTTGGGTGTTAGTTCTAAAAGGTCTTCATAGAACCATTGAACTTCAGCTTCTTCAGCATTACAGGTCAGGGCATTGACTTGGATTACTGTGATTTTGAACAGTTGGCCTTGGAGACGAACAGAGATCTTTTTGGCTGGCAGCGGCGTGGCTAGTCTGGACCTGAGATGTGTGCCTGGGCCGTGATCCCTCATCCTCTGTCCCCTCGCCCTGGGAAACCGCAGGGTGGTGATCCTGTCTAACACATGTGTTCTGGCAGCCGCCTGTGGACTGCCCATGGGAAGGGGCTGAGGAGAGAAGAGGTGTCTCCATCTCGCGGTTGCCCTGGGGCGTGGTTCCCTGGAAACTGAGAACATGGCATGGTTGCCAGCTTGGGCCTTGGGGTCAGAACGGGCAGGAGTGCACATTCCAGCCACATTGGTTTCTGGCTCATAAGCGATGGCTTCAGCTGCCTGAGTCTCTGTTCCCCTCTGTAAAATGGGGGCAGCGTTAGTGTCTGCCTCCCCAGGTGAGTTGCACGATTCGGCTGGCCTGTTCGAAGTGCCCCCAGCACGGGCTGCTCTGGGTGATCAAGGCAAGCGCAACCTTGCAGCAAGGAAAGGAGCAGCAGGGCTGCTTTGGCATGTCCGGGCCCCGCCCTGCAAAGTGCCAGGTTCTGGGCCTCCAGGTTGGATGTAGACCTGGTCCCCATTGTCCTGTCAGGCCCCTGCTGCCTGTGTCTTCGAGACTGGAAGAGAGCCCCAGGCCTGGCAAGCAGCCTTTTGGGGGCGGTAGCAATCATGGTGGCAGAGGACAGCTCCCAGGTCCATCTTTGCCCTCGTGTTGGCAGTACGTTGCTCTTCTCCAGGCTGGCGATCCAGAAGGACAGGTCTTGGTTGGAGGCAGGTGGAGGGTGGGCGCAACCCAAAGAAATTCATGTGAGCCATTTTTTCCTCTCCCTTCATTTTATCAACAATTATAGCCTGCTTAGACGCCTGGTGACTCTCATCTCCCAGCAGGCCACACTGTTGGCCTCCAACGAAGCCTTTAAAAAGCAGGCAGAGAGCGCCAGTGATGCGGCCAAGAAATACATGGAGGAGAACGACCTGCTCAAGAAGGTCAGTTGGGTCCACTTGACCCCCTTCCTTCCCCCCTGCCACGTGACATTCTTTGTGGGCCTCGGAAATGTGTGACGCTGCTGTTGTCTGAAAAGTGAAGCAGTTGGGCAGATGGATGAACGGACATTTCTCGATGTGGAGGGCGGGTGTCCGGGAAGGGTCTGGGGGTCGTGTTGGCCAAGGGGGCGCCCTGGCTGCTCTGTTGGCTCTGCTGCAGCCAGGCCAGACTCTTCCCTGATAAAACCGACTCCCTAAGGAGCCGAGCACTGGGTTTCGAGCATGGGGCAAGTTAGCACAGAAACACCCAAGATAAGACCCCCCTGGTCTTCCCGAGTATGGCTATCAGCTGGAGACGAGGTGGGGCAATCCTCGAAGGCTTGTCCAAGGAAGTGAGGTGTGAGCCAGACTGGGGAGGAGGAGATGGAGCTGGATTCAGAGGCAGAAGACAGCTGGCTGGGCAGTGCTGCGTGGGGGCTTCCTGACTAGAGTGAAGGGTGGCCCTTGGGGAGAGGAAGACTGGAGGGCCTGAGTCAGTTGGGGGTGACTGGCTGCAGTCTCCAAATGACAGCAAGTTGAGTTGTTGGCTAGCTTGGGGGTAAACTTGGAGGCACTGCTGAGAATGGAGCCGGGGCAGGCAGGGCATGTAGCCTGTGAGCTGTAGCAGGTGGCTGGGAACACTCAGTGGCTTGATTCTGCCCTGACATTTCTGAAGGGGCAAGTGCCCAGGGCAGCTTGAGGAATCCCAGCTCAGTGGGGAGGACGGATGAGGCCTCCTTTCCCTCCCTCCCTCCCCCCCTCCACCTCTCCACCTGAGTGACCCGGATCCTTGGCGCTTTTCCTAGGAAGCTGGCGGTGTCACCAAGTTGGGCGGCAGGGACAGTGAAGTGAAGGTGCAGGAAGAGAACAGGAGCCTGAAGGCTGATCTCAAGAGGCTGAAGGATGAGCTGGCTGTCAACAAGCAAAGTGAGCACTACCCTCGGGTCACCCATGGCCCCCAGAACTCCGGCGCTTCCGCGGGTGGCTGCCGCACCTTCTGTGCCAAAGGATTCATACCAGACTTGCACGCAGGCTGAAGAGCTGGGTGAAAGTGAACAGTGGCTCCCAGCTTGCTCAGCCCAAGCCCAGCTGGGGTTGGCCTCAGCCAGCGGGGCTTTGTGGTTTAGCTGTCTGTGCAGGGTCCCACCAAGGAGGGCCCAGGCACCCCAGAGATGCAGGGGCTACCTCCAGAGCATCTCAGCCAGTGCCAGGCATGGGGAGTGGCACTTTGTGTCTTGTCAGCAGGGGCCTGGTGGGTGGGGAAGGCCGGCTAAACCAGAGCCGCTAGAGATGCTCCTATCTGCTTCCTTCCTAAAGGCCTTTCTTGACACGTCTCTTGTTCCCAGCTTCAAGACTGGGGTCCTGCTGCTGCTGTTGCCCCCATCCTTTTCAGAATGTCTCTCCCAGGCCCCCAGCCCCCTGAAGTCACTCCTACTGAGAGCCATGCAGGGTCTCTCCATGACAGGGATTGGGGGGGAGTCCCGATGTCTTCCTGTTGCCCCAGGTTTGTTGGCCAGGCCTCTCCCACTTCTGGAGACTCTCCTTCTGGATGCTTCCACAGCAGCTGGCGGAAGTCGTCTTGAGAGGAGGGGTCTCCTGGACACCCTCACTGGGGACAGACCTGGGGCAGCCGCATCTGCTGTCTCCAGAAAATGGGGCTTTTCTCCCTCAACCTGATCTTTTCCTTTTCCTTCCTTTGCCACTTGTGCTCCCCCCAGAATTGGAGAAGGCGGAAAATGAAGCTTTGGCCATGCGGAAGCAGTCTAAGGGCCTCACCAAGGAGTACGACCGCCTGTTGGAGGAGCATGCGAAGCTGCAGGTCAGCCCCTCAGCCTCCGGGCCGACCTGTCCGCTTGACGAGGCCTTGGAAGCAAGCTGGCCACAGTCTCCCAGTTCCCCTTTCCTCTAGTGCTGCTCTGGCCAGTGCCAGTCTGGGCCCCAATAGCCAGAACTCCTCCTTGGGCAGGAGGGCTGTGGCCTGGTAGATGGCAGTCACTTAGCAAGTCGGCCTTGGCCTCCAGGCCAGCCTTCTGCACTGTGGGCCTTCCCAGCCTCGTGCCCAGCATCAGTGCCCTCGAGAAGAGATCCTTTCCTGCTGTGTACCCCTGGTACACAGTTTGGAGCCCCCCTGACTCCCGTTCAGGTTCACTGAAGGACCCCAGCAAGTACCAGAGAGGTTCATGGGAAACTCCCCTCCCTGCCCCTGGCCTTCCCTGCTCTGGGGCAGAGAGCGGGGAGCATCACAGGTCCTAGTCACTTGCCCTGTGTCCAGATGCTCCAGGAGACCGGAAACTGGGCCTGAGGGCTATGGAAATACCCCTGAGCTCTGACAGCTTGACTGACTGCTTGGGGGCCCAAGCTGGGGCACCACGGAGGGCTGGGTCTTCGGGGCTGAGGGGACTGGAAGGCAAAGGGGAGGAGTGCGCCTTGCCCGCCCCCCACCACTTTGCAATCTTCTGTCCCCTCTGCAGGCGGCAATAGATGGCCCCTCGGACAAGAAGGAGGAGTGATGCTCCCCGCCTCCCCGCGGCCGGCTGCTGCCTGAGGGCCCGGCCTCGCTCGGTACTGCAGCTCGCTCCTTTGCGCTTCTGTTCCCTTGTGCCGCTTGCCGTTTCACGTGCTGCTCGCATTCCTTAGGGGACCCGGGTTCCCCCCAAGAATGAGCCAGGCTGCGGCAGGGCTTGCTTCCCACTGGGCTAAGCCCCTCGATGTCACGTGCTGATATTTTGGGCTCCTAAGGCCCCTCTCCTCTGGTCCTGCCGCAAGGCAGGCAGAGCAGGAAGAATAGCTTCTTGGGGGGCAATAAAGTTTGTTGTGTTGTGTCTGTGCCGCGTGCGTGTGACTGAGGCCGCAGGGAGGCCGCCTTGTGATCCCCCCACCTGGACCAGCTGAGATGCTGATGGCAGGCAGCTCGGACAGAGACCCCGGCCCCAGAGGCCTGCAGGATGCTTTTCCCTGCCATTGTTCTAACTCCCAAAGGCTCCCTCCTCCCGGGCCAGGCGTGGGCTCACACTTGCCCCATCTGTGTCCTGCCTCGGGCACCCCAGGCCAGGCCTGGCTTGACAGCCACGCAGGGCGTGTTGGTCCCGAGGCCCAGGGGAGCTCGGGAGACTCAGGGAACCCACCGGACTTCCGGGTGGCAGCCTTGCCTGCCTCCTCTGGGTCCTGTTCATCACATCGAGGCCAGATAGAGCATGGCAGACTGCCACCAGTCCCTCCCTGGCCCGCCCCCTCCTGAAGGTTTCCAGGATGACCTCTGACTAATGCCGGCAAGAGCGAAGACGTGCCCTTGGCGGTGACCTATGCCTGGCCCAGGGCAAACGGAGGCAGTAGGCAGAGCCTCTGGGTGGCTCTGGGGTCCCCTCCGCCACCCCATGAGCCTGCTCTGGTCTGGGCACTGCCTGGGCTGGCTTGGCAGGTGGCCGCCATCACAGAGGCTCTAGTGTTTCTCCTCTGCTGCTCCTGAGGACTGGGTGAGGGGGTTGGGGGCAGGTCAGAGGTGTTTTCTGCTGGCATTTGGGGGCCCCTGGAAATGGGGGTGCAGACAGCCAGCCTTGGGCACCGGCTCCTCCCACCAGGCTCAGGCTGGTAGCTCCCTTCGGCAGTGTTCTTTGCCCACGTTCTCGTGGGGAGTGCCACCCCCGTTTCCGGGCAGCCTTCTAGGTGGTGTCTGCTGCGGAGGGAGGCTGCAGGTGACACCCTCTGGTTGCTATGCCAAGGCTGAGAGCTCGTCCCACTTTTCTAGGAAGTGTTCCCTGACTACCTCAGCCTCCCTGAGCTTGCCTTGCTCTGAACTCCTGCAGGCCAAAGTCCGCACTGTGGGCCCTTAGGTTCTTCCCCGGGCTGGGCGGAGGGGAAGCAGCTAGCTGGGGATGAGAAGAGAGTGACGGGGATGGCCAGCTCTTAAAAATGGAAAGCATGGTGTCGCCTCGCTTAAGACTGGAGGGCCAGCTGTGGACACTGTCCACCCTGGCCCATTCTGAGGGCAGCTTTCAGCCGGCAGTCTCTGCTCAGAGTGGGGCTGTAAGCCACTGTACCCAGTAGTCTTCCCTGCCTTGCTTGCACCTCTGGTAACCTCGTGGGCACCACGGGGCTGGGCTGATCCATCTTCTGGTCTGTCTTTCCCACTGCTGGTCCGCATGTCCTCCATCTACCACAGGGACGGGTTCCCGAGTTAACGGGACCCGGCCAAGCAGCATGACCTCTGTCAAGTGCCCCGTACTGCGCTGTTGATGTTTTCTGAGTCTTTGGTGGCCTGGTGGCAGGTGGCCTGCAGGCCATTTGGCAAGAGGTGACAAGGATGTGAGCCAAGGCACGGCCACAGCTAGAAGAATGGAGATGTGAAGGAGCTGGTGTGACTCACGGTCGGAAGATCCCTTGGAGGAGGAAACAGCAACCCACTCCAGTATTCTGGCCTGGGAACTCCCCCGGACAGAGGAGCCTGGCGGCTGCAGTCCATGGGGTCATAAAGAGGCAGACACAACTTGAGCACATGCAGGGTGGGGAGTGGCGAGGGCCTAGGGCAGCAGGGACTGTTGACGGAGGAGGTGGGGGGTGCAGGGGCCTTCTTGGGAAAGCCACACTGGTGGTTTGGGGAGCTGCCAGCACACAGGCTTCTTGGGACTGTGGGTGCGGCAAGAGCAGAAGCTTGTAGGATGAGGAGCCTTTCAGAGAAGGGTGAGACAAGGGTTGGGTTGGCAGGCCAGGCACTGGCACCGCAGGGGCTGGGCCACCACCTCGCCAGGGAGGCGCCTCCACCAGCCAAGGCTCCAGAGGCCCAGGTTGACTTGGGGTGGGGCCTACTCAGCTGATATTTCTCCGCAGGCTCTGGTGACCCACACCCCGTCCAGGTTCTTGGTGACCACCGGAACATTTGCTTATGATTCGCACAAGTTAGAGCCCACCCCTGGCTGTTCAGTTCAGAACTCAGGCCCTCCCCTCACTAAGGGGTCGCCTGGCTAAACAGGGGGACTGGTGTGTGAGGAACTGAAGAGGAGCCAGTTGTCTACTTTCTCTGAAGGGCCACCCCCTCCCTCCTGCCCAGGCTGGCATTCAGAGCAGGCAGCTGGTGCCCTACTTGATGCCCACCCCAGGAAGACCCGCCTCAGCTGATTAGCAGACTGGCCCTGTCCACCCCTGTATCTGTGTCCCACCCTGCCCTCCCTCCTGTTACTCTGGATGGAGCCTGAATGGGTTTCCCTGGTCCACTTCTTCCCCGCCCCTCTGAAACCTCATGCCAAAACTTCCCCTGGAACCATTTTCAGGATGGCAGTTGAATGGCAGTAAGTGCATTTCCGTCATGTGCAGCCATTCCCATTGTGTGTCTCCTGAACTGTTCCCTCTCTCCAAGTCCCTGTTGAACACTAACTTCCCCCCTCCCCTTGCTCTCTGTCTTGGAATTGGACTCCTCAGAGAAGTCGAGTCACACAGGATGTGTCTTTGGCTGCTTTCCGCTGCGTGTCATGTCCCAGAGGTTCATCCATCTTGTCGCAGGTGTCAGAATTTCCCTCATTTTTCAGGATGGAGCTCTTTTTCTTTGTTACTGTCTGTGGAGACTTGGGTTGCTTCCACCCCGTTCTTAATACCATCAAGTTTTTGCCTTTCCCCTCGCCCCAGATTTCTCTTGTCCCGTGTGATCTTATCACCAAAGCTCCGACAGAGCCCATCACCCCCTCCTCCCTGACACCTGGAGGGGGTGATGGCAGGCCCTCATTTGTGTTCCAGGTGGTGGAGGGTGTCCCTCCCAACCTTCCTGACTCTGCAGCCAGCTCCCCCTCTGCTCTGCCGCGTCTGGGAGTATCTCAGGGCTCATTGCCTGGGCCATGGCTCTCTCTCCAGCTGCCCAGGGACTCATCCAGGCTCGGGGCCGTCTTTATGTAATGAGAACTCCCAAAGTTCTGTGTGCAGTGCAGACTTTCCAGAACTTCAAACTCCTTGTCTATCTGCTGACTAGACATTTCTACTTGGTAGATAACACTGTCCCCTCTGAACCTCCTTGTCTTTCTGGTGCAGTGCCTGGCAACACCACCCTTCTTGGGATCCCGGCCATTCACAAACCTGTTGGTTGTTCAGTTGCCAAGTCATGCCCAACTCTTTGCAACCCTATGGACTGCAGCATGCCCACAGGGTCAGTGATGCCATCCATCTCATCATCCATCGCCCCCTTCTGCCTTCCACCTTTCCCAGCATCAGGGCCTTTTCCAGTGAGTTAGCTCTTCGCATCAGGTGTGGGCAGGTCACTTACCTGGAGACTTTGCACCTGCTAGTGCCTTGGTCCTGCCCAGTGACCAACCTTCCCCTGGGCCCTACCTGCTCTCAGAGGAGGATCCTTGAGAAGCTACAGAGCCTGGATTTGACACCCACCTTCCCTGCGTTCAGTGCGTTCCTCTTCAGTTGTCCTTGGTCCCCAAGTATGTCAGCTCCCTGCACTGTTTCTGGAACTGTGCCGGGTGTAGAGACCTCAGAACCAACACTTGCCCAGGGAAGCTGCTCAAGGTGGGGAGGACCCCCCCACCCCGCCATCCCCTGACTGCCCCCCAACACCTGACAAGCAGGAGCCAGCTTTGGAAAATGACGTCTTTATTGCTATGTTTGCAGTGGCTTTTAGCACAGTAAGGGCGTCCCCACTGGACCCTGGCCCTCCCCCAGCCCCACCCATCCAGCCCTTGTCAGGGTGTGAAGGAAGCCCCTCAAGGGCCCCCGCGGGACTGGACATGACAGACACACGGGGTTCAGTGAACCTGCCACATGGAGGATTTGAGACGTGGACAGGGCATCAGCCTGAAGCTCTCAGGTGGGAGCCATACCTAGGCAGGTGCCCACCTCAGGTCCCTGCAGTAGTGGTGCCCATCCCAGAGGGCAGGGTGCGGGCCAGCCTGAGCAGGCCAGGTGGGCAGTCCCAGGCCCAATGATGATGCATCAGCCAACCCCACTGACTTGTGGGGACACCCAGTGAGGCTCCCCCCAACCTTGCACTTTTCCACTGGTCTGGGGCTGGGGACTGCACATGCATACCCACGCGACGGACCTGCACACTTGATAGCTTGAAGCTTCTGTTTTGCCTATGAAAATTAGATCTAGAAATTCACACTCCTTGGCTGGGGGCAGAGGTATAAGAGGGGCTGAAAGGGATGGGGCGTGGCAAGGAGAGGGACATCGGGGTGTTTCTCTTAGAAATATACAAGCAGAAATCTCTCAAGTTTTTATAAAATGTGCAAAATACAAGCCTCATTTGCCCACAGGCACAACTTACACCTGGTATTCACCATTGCTAAGAGAGAAGAGATCTATACCCTACGTACTCACGCACACGTGCACTCGTACACAAGCTCACACAATTGATATTGGTGGCAATTGGCGCAGGAACCGAAGGTCCCGTTGCTGGCTGGCTCTCTAAGCATCTAGATTTGGGATGGGGAGAGAGGGGTCTAGCCCAGCTGAAGTATCTGCCTTGGTTCTGAGGCTGTGCCCACCTTCCCCCTCTGCTCTCCAATCCTGGGCCCCACACTGCCACCTCTGGGGTGGGGGCCACCCAAGGGTGTGTCAGGCAGAACCTGGAGGCAGGCAGGGAGCAGCGGGCTCAGGTGAAATGTGACTGCAGCGGGTACTAGCGGGGGGCTGGGGAGCAGCGTGTGCACCAGCTTGGTTATGGGGGTGGGGGAGGCATCTATTTTTGGTGGGTTGTGGTATTTTTTTTGGTGTTTTATTAAAAATGGAAAAAAAAAGTGAGTTATAAGCACTCTGGTGCTTCCTCCCCTCCCCCCACCCCAGGCAGGCAGACCCCCCCCTGTTGAATGGCAGGGAAAGGCAAGCCCCCTGGGAGGGGTGGGGGGGGCTAAAGCAGGGGTGCTATGGCTACAAGAGAGGGAGCTGGTGCCGGGGGCCCATCACATGACACTCTCCACCACCACCACCTTGCTGCTCTCAGACACTGGGGTCAGGGTGGTCAGGCCCCTGACATCCGAGTCTTGAGCTCTGTATTCCAGGTGGTGGAGGCCCCAGATGGGCTGCGTCAGGTGCTGCCAGCGCTGTGGGAGAGAGGGGGGGGCGCCTTGAGTGCCTGGGGAGGGGACCCTGCTCACCCTGGGCCTCTGGCCACTTCCCGCCACCTGCCACCAACATGGAGCCCCAGGCCAGCCCTCCTGGGGTCGCTGGCCAGGCTGGATACCTGCACTAGGGAAACTGGGTTCAGGGGAGGGTTGAGTGAGTGAGTGAAGTCGCTGAGTCGACTGCAACCCCATGGACTGTCACCCACCAGGCTCCTCTGTCCATGGGATTTTTCCAGGCAAGGGTACTGGAGTGGGTTGCCATTTCCTTCTCCAGGGGGATCTTCCCAACCTAGGGATCCAACCCGGGTCTCCCATATGGCAGGCAAATGCTTTACCATCTGAGCCACCAGGGAAGCCAGTGGAGGGTTGAGGGGCTGTAAAAACAGAGGCTGGGGACAGGTCTCTTGTCTACATGACCTGAGGCCCTGGAGGGCCCACTTCTCTTCCACCTATACCCCATCGAGGGTGCCCTGATCACCTCTCCTGGCAGCTGGTGGGACAGGCACCCTGGAGGTCCTGTCTGCACCCAAGAAGGGGGGGGCATGGACGGAGGGGGACACGGAGCACTGACCTCAGCCACGGTCCCCTTGGCCCTGAGGAGGCAGCCCAGGAGGTGGAGGGGCACACACAGCATGGAGGAAAGCGCAAAGGCCCAGCCCACGGCCTCGCCCCACCATGGGTACACGTAGGTGTTGTTGTAGACCAGCGGCTCGTGGTAGACCATGTTGAAGATGAAGATGCCCTGCGAGTGAGAGAAGCTTGGCACTCACCCCCAGCAAACGCAGCCAGCCGGCCCCTGGGTGCCCTGCACCCTGCCCAGCCTTCTCCCTTACCATGCACACAAGTGGGGTGAAGAAAGACCAGCACCATTTCATCCAGGGGCAAGGTCGGTACCCGATCATGCAGGCCACGTCGTCCATGAAGCGATCAGCTCCTGGGGAGACAGGAGGCAGGGAGGGCCAGAGCTCAAGACACCCCTCACCACCGCCCCCAACTGTGCCCCAGCCCCGGCTCACCTGTTGACCCCGACCTACCGTACACCCAGGCGACCACCACACACTCCCAGAAGGCCTGCCAGAGCAGCGTGGTGCCGCTGGCCGAGTAGTAGTCAAATAGCTGGAAGACATACATCCCGCCCTGCAGAGGGGGCCAGGTCAGGGGGGCCAGCAGCTGGCCACCTGCAAGGCGGGGTGGGGGTGGGCAGCCCATGTCCCACTCGCACTCACATCGGTCACCATGGAGAGGTCGATGACAAAGCAGAGGGTGCAGCAGAGGGCCACGGAGATCTCCCTTTGGAACCGGAAGTAGTAGGAGGCCGGGAGGAGGTCCAACAGGCCGGTGATGAAGCCTTCGACACCTACAAACTATGGCGGGGCAACTCAGGCCAGGCCCCTCCCATGCCTACCCACTGTCTCCTGGCGCCCGGGGTGCCCTAGGCCCATGACCACCCCCCACCACACACCTCGTAGGCCTATAACCCCTTGCAAACCTGGCTGTCGAGACCAAGCAGCAACAGCATAAAGAAAAACAGGGCTGCCCAGAGCGGCGCCACGGGCATCAGCGTGACAGCCCGTGGATAGGCGATGAAAGCCAGGCCAGGCCCTGAGGGGGAAGATGCGGGGTGTGGACATCCAGAGCTCCCCACCCACATCTTGTCTCCCACCCCACCCTGCCCTCCAGCACCAGGGTAATGAACTATGCCAGGGTAGCCTGTGGACAGAGGCCTTCCCACTTGTGGTAAAGCATCACTGGGCCATTCCCACCCTGGTGTGCGCGCCATGCCAGGGACCACGATGGTAGGTTCCCGCAGGCCCTTGGTAGACCAACACCCATAACAGGGATGTCTGGCTCAGTCTTTGGGGTCTGGATTCCAGCAGCCATTGTGGTTACAGGTCCCCACAGACCCAGAAAAGGCCACCCTTGCCCTGGGCAACACTGGCAATGGAGGCAAGGACATGCCCCAAGGCCCCTACAGAGAGACAGATGGGGGCTTGGGGCTCCGGCCCTGAGCTGGAGGCATAGTTGTGCCTCCCAGCTGCTCAGCCAGGTCTCCTCCTGGCCCATGCTGATGGGACAAAGCGAGTTGGCTATTTGTGTGTTCATATCCGTGGTCCAGCTGCAGTTCCAGAAGCCTGGCTGGGGCTTGGGGGGGGGGGTGTCTTTACCTGATTCTGCTACCTTGGAGATGTGCACGCCCTGTTCTGTGGCCATGAAACCCAGGATGGAGAACACCACGAAGCCTGCAAAGAAGCTGGTCCCGCTGTTGATGAGGGCGAGTATGATGGCGTCCCTGTGGACGGGGAACACGGAGGCTCTGGAGACTGCCTGCTGCCCACAGGTGGGTAGGGTAGGGCAGGGGCGGCCGGCTGTGGTGCCTACTTGTAGCAGTTGTTGTTGAAGCGATTGTAGCTGCCCAGGGCGGTGAGGGCCCCCAAGCCGATGGCGTAAGAGAAGAAGATCTGTGTCCCTGCGTCGATCCATACCTGGAGGTGAGCCAGGGAAGAGGTGTGGGGAGCCCTGCTGGAGTACCTGCCCCCCCTGTCCCCCGCACCATGTCGCCCGCCACCACCGTGTCCCCTCCCTCCACTCTCCCTCACCTGAGGGGATGCCAGCTTTGACCAGTCAGGCTTGAGATAGTAGATGATGCCATCCAAAGCGCCAGGTAGCAGCACTCCGCGCACCAGCAGCACAACGAGGACCACATAGGGGAATGTAGCGGTGAAATACACGATCTGGGTGGAGGGGGTTGGGCTGCTCAGAGAGGGATCCTGCTGGGAAGGCCATGGTCCCCCCCCCAACACTGGCCACTCAAACCACCCCCCCACCCTGCCTTCTAGTCAGAGCCATGGCTCTCAAAGGAGGCTGTGCTCAGCTGAGGTACTGGCAGCCCCAAAGCAAGCAAGGTTAGCTGCAGGGAGGGGAGACAGGGTCAGGTCCCATGCTCCCTGGGCCCAAGTCTAGGTCATGTGCTCGCAAGGTCCTTGGGATTAGAACTCAGCCCACCAGAGACAGGTAAGAGCGAGATAACAGCAAAGGCATCTGCCTCCTGTCTGAGCAGGGCCGCCTGTTCAGCACGCTATCTTATTTTGTGTATGTTCAGTGGTCCCCCAGCTGGACAGTGGACCCCCGAGGGAGCTATGTGTCCAGGCTCCCTGCTGGGGTCCTTTAGGCCACACAGCAGGGGACAGACACAGGCAGTAGACTGGGTCTACCTGCACCCTAAAACTTACCAGAACCCTAAACTGGAGCTAGAATCAGAAACGGGAAGGATGGGAAGGCGGGACAGGGATGCCCCACCCCCAGAGAAGGGGCAGCCACTGCGGGGGCCTCTCCCCCTCCACTGGGTGGGGCTCAGGGGCCAGAATGAAGTACAACCCCTGATGCAGTCACCTCCCGTGGCAGCAGTGGTCCCTGGCAGCTGCACCCCACGCCCAGGCAGTGGTGCCCCAACCCCGTGGTCTCCCCCAGCTGTACCTTGCCTGTTGACTTGACCCCCTTCCAGACACAGAAGTAGACCAGCACCCAGCAGGTCAGCAGACACAGGGTCACCTCCCAGTTGAGGGCCCCTGGCACCTCCAGCCCTCCGGAGAGCCGCAAGACTTTGTTCCTGGAGAGGGAAAGCCCGTGAGAGTTGTGCCAGAGGCCAAGAGACTGGGGGTGTCCTGCGTGGCATTGCTCTTCTGGAAGCTCTTGAGTCTAGCTGGTCCCACTGGTGCTTCTGGGGGGCCTGGTGTAAGTCCCCAGCCTGGGGTCCCTGCAGTCTATGTGCCTGGACCCCCAGGCGGCCCAGCGTCATGCCATCCCCAGTGGGCCCAACAGCAGTTCCCACTTCCCTCCCCAGGCGGTCAGACACAGCCTGCTCTGCATCCCTGGTCGAATGCCTCCAGGGCGGGGCCTGGGACACACCCATGTGCATGTACCTGTGCTGGCATGCACGTACACACATGCACGCACACAAGCTACATGCAGGAGGCAAGACAGACTAGGCCTGGCTCCGAGGCACTTTGACTCACTCCCAGAACTCGATGACTGGGGACCGGCGGTCGGCAAGCTGGTCACATGTGAGGTTGGCCATGGTGGCATTGGCACAGTCTTCGTGGCGGAAGATCTCCACGCAATCAGGAGTGTTCCACGTGTGGCCACATGTGGCCCAGGGCAGCGTGGTAGTAAAGGACTTCACCAGATAATAGAAGCCCCAGGCCAGCACCATGATGTAATAGGTGTTGCAGTAGAAGACGATCACCATGGAGGCGTAGCCCAGGCCTGGGGAGCAGGGGAGAGTCTCTGTCCAGGCTCATCCTTGGCCAGCCCCCCATTGCTCTCCTGACCAGGCACTGCCAGTGGTCCCTGCTGGGCCCCTAACATCCTGCTCCCTGCATCTGCTGACCTTGATCCCCCTCGGTGCAACCAGACCCTTCTGTTGATGTCTACCCAGACCCCTCTGAGCCCCCAACTCTCCTTGTATAAGTGCCCCATGCCAGACAGACCTCTCAATCTGTGGCCAAAAATCAGGCCCTCTTCCTCCCCCAGCCCCCTGCTTCCTCCCCAGCCTTCGGACAAGCACACATCCCAGCATCAGAGAGGCAAGTCCTGTTTCCCTAGTCTCACACCTGTCATCCCCTGAGTCCCACTGCCAGCATGATGGGTGGAGGAAGGGCAAGCCTTCACCTGTTTCCCGCCCCCCTCCCAACAGCAACCTCCCATACTCAGCAGCTGGGGGGTTTTCTGGGGACCTGGGGCAGGGTGGGAGACAGTCACCCTCTCAGGGACAACCTCAGCCAATCACTTCATGAGTCTGTGCCACAGCCCAGGGTCAGCTCCTTTCGGCTTCTCCTGCCATTGCGTCTCACACACAGCCACCCTCCTTCCAGCCCTAAGGGTGCTGGGCAGGGCTTTTCTCGCCCAGGGTGTGGGCAGAGGTCCATCCCCCAATCAAGTCTCTGCCCCCGCCAAGGTCACCCAGGTAGGTGGTCTTCAAGTCCTTGCAGCTTGGGGGCCACATGCCAAGCCTGGTGCTCAGACAGGATGAGGCTTTCTGTAGTGGGTACCAGCTTTGTCCCAGGGGTGGAGAAAGGCAGAGGTCCGCGAGGGTCACACAGGGGCTGCCAGGGCTGCTCACCTTTGAACAGGGGGCAGATATTCCAGACGTTGATGCTGCCGGCCTTCATGAACTGGCCCAGAGAGATCTCCAAGAAGAAGATAGGGATTCCTCCGATCAGGGCGATCAGAACGTAGGGAATAAGGAACACACCTGGGGGACAAAGCTGGAGGTGGGCACTTGCACAGGGTTGCCCCTTGGCCAGGCAGGGGACTTGACCAGAACTGCACAGGCAGGGAAAGACAGCCCTAGGCCTCCCCAAGCCCTGGGGGGTGGGTGGAGCCCCACCTCCAGGCTCCACCCATGCCATGATAACTTCCCACTGAGTGAATCAGTATAAGGGGTGGCCGCTGACTCAGGGGCCCAAGGTGAACAGTCTTGGAGGTGGGGGGTGGGCATCGAGCAGAGCCCCACTTCCTTCTCATTTCCTGAGAGCCCCTTTCCCCTGTACGGCTTTGGCCCCTACTCACTGAGGGTGAGCTAACTAACGGGCACATCAGACACACACTTGTGGATACAAGCCATCCCTTGAGCCGCAGTTTGCTGGGCGGCAGAGGAAGGAACTGTGAGGGCATGAATGAGTGTGCATGCTCACGCCTGTTGGCTGTGGTTGGCACTCAGGCCCGGGGGCCTGCTGGGCTTGGGTAAGGGAAGGGAGCCTCTTGCCCGCACATCTGAAGGCCCAGGAAGAAGAGGGTGGGTGGGTGGAGCTGTCCACCAGTGAGCAGAGTGCAGGGTATCTGAAAGGGTTGCTAAGCAAGGACACGAAGTGACCAAGTTAGGGGAGCCTGGCAGGTACAACAAGACAGGAGCACCCAGGATGGGGGTGGGGGACCCCTCCCCTCCAGGTCCCCAATCCTTGCCCCAGCTCACCAGGCAGACTACTCAAAAGCCTAAGCTTTGACTGCCGCTTGGCTGGGCCTGCGGTCTCCGCATCCTCCTGCTGTGACCTTGGGCCAAGGCCTTTGCTCTGGGCCTCAGTTTCCCACCCACTGCCTTGTCTCTGCAGCTTTTCCCACCACCCCCCTGGGGCTGCTTTGCAGTCACAGGACACACGCGTGCCCATCGCTGTTGCTAAGCTGGGCTGGGGCGGGCGGGCATGGGGTGTGCATGCAGTGTGTCCAGCGATGGCGCCAGGCGGCCCGGGCTGCCGGCTTCCCAAGCCTGGCTCCGGCACCCAGTGTTCCAGGCCCAGGCTCGAGGGGAGGGGAGGGGAGGGGAGGCAAGAGGAAGAGAGAGAAGGGAAGGGAGGGGAAGGCAGGGGGAGGGACAGAGTGGCCCATTGTGTGTGTGTTCGTGTGTGCACACGTGGGGGGCCGCACAATGTGCCACTTGTGTGCCTGATCGGCGGGGGCAGCCAGGGCTCCTCACCTCTGGAGGCCTCCCCCCAGGCGGGAGGCCTCGCCCGGCCACCTCGGTGGCCAACCACTTGCGGGTGGTGGTGCTGGGGGGTCGGCGGACACAGCTGGAGGCTTCCTTCGCAGGCCCCCTCCCCCCCCACGTTGCCAGGCACATGACCGGCCGGGGAGGGGGTGGCCGCCCGGCTGGGCCACCGAGCGGCGACGGCGGGCGAGGGGCGGCCCCCTGACCTCCTCTCCCTCGCCGCCCCGGGGGCCTCCCCACCCCCTGGACTTCGCCCGGCCGCCCCGGTGGGGCCAGGGAGGGGCCCGGCGCTCACCTCCGCCGTTCTTGTAGCACAGGTAGGGGAAGCGCCACACGTTGCCCAGGCCCACAGCGAAGCCCACGCACGACATGATGAAGTCCATCTGGCGCGTCCAGGTCTCGCGCGGCGGAACGGCCAGGAGGCTGCCGGGCGCCCCCAGGGCCGCGGGGCCGTCGCCCTTGGCCGGGGCTCCATCGGGCCCGGGCGCGATCAGGGGGCCCTTCTTCTCCTCGCCGGACACGCTGTAGATGCCGTTCTCTGTGCTCTTGTTGGCCATGGCCGGGGGCACGGTGGCCCGCGGGGGCGGGCGGGCGGACAGGCGCGGGGTCGCCAGCGGCGCAGGGGGGGATAAAGGCCTCGAAGGCGCGGGCCCACCGGGGGCCGAGGACGGCCGGACCGAGGGGTCGGGGCGGCGGGCGGGAGGCGGGCGGGGTGCGGGACGGCGGGGGCGGCGCGGTCAGAAGCAGTCCACGAAGCACTTGAAAGTGAGCCTAAAGAATCTCATGTGTGTCGGGGGCCCGGGGGCTCGCGGGCGGCGGCGGGGCCCGATCGGGCGGCGGCGGCGGCTCCCGAAGCTCCTGCCCGCAGCTCCCGCGGCGGCGGCGGCGGCGGCGGCGGCGGCGGTGGCTCGCCCGGCCCGAGGCTCAGCCTAGCGGGGGCGCGGGCGGCATCCGCAGCCCCCTGCCTGCAAGCGGCGGCCGGAGCAGGAGCCTGCGGCCCGCACCTCCCGCGCGCCCCCCCCTGCTCCGGCCCGGCCCGGCGCGGCGCGGCTGCCGGACTAGCCTGCGGCTCCCGCGGCGGCGGCGGCCTAGGCGCTCGCCCCTCCTTCCCGGCGGCGGCGGCGGCGGCGGCGGCGGCTTCAGCCGCTCTCCGGGCCGCAGCGGGCTCAGCGACTCACCACCTCGCTCTGATCTCGCCTCTCCTCCTTGGCCGGACTGCTGGCTGCTTATGAACCGTCTCCAGGGTGACGTCACTCTCGCCCCGCCCCCCGCGGACGGGCCGCGCCCCTCCCCCTCCGCGCGCCCGTCCCTCCCCCCCCCCGTCACCCCGCCCACCTCCTCCCGCCCTTCTCCAGAACCGGAGACGCCGCTCCCGCGGGAGGCCGCCCGCTACCTGGGGCGCCCTCCAGCGCCTCCTTCCCGGGGCCCAGCCGCCCCTGATCCCGGGTTCCCGCGGCCCCGGCGCACCGTCCACCCACCTCACTTGCCCTTCCCGCTTCGAGGCCAGCCGCTGGCCCGGCTACCTTCTCGGACATCCTGGGGCGGCCCCCGCCCCAACCTCCTTCTTGCAGCCTAGCCCATCTCTGAGTCCCAGCCGAGGTTGGGTACCAAGGCCTCCAGCTTCCGGGTCCCGCGACACCACCTCAGGGGTGCAGGCTGCTTCCACCTGCTGAGGCGCTGGGCCCAACGAGCCCCCTCAGAAAGGCTGTGGTGGCGGTGCGGGTGTCTGTCTCCAGGGGTGCTGAGGGGCTTTGCCGAGACCCTGTCTCCTGCCCTTGGGCCCCCCACACGCCCCAGGGAGACAGCCTTGATCAGTCAGTGTCCCGGCTGTCGGAGTGACAGCGCTTGTTGACTTTCCTCAACAGGCCGAGGGAAGCCTGACTGGCCGACGGACAAGGCCGCACTTTTTCACCCAAGTGGACGGTGGGAGGGACTCCTGCGGCCCCTCTGCGTGCCCGACCTGCAGGAGACTGTGGCACTATAGGGTAAGGGTGCCCTCTGGTGCTTGGCAGGTGTACGGACCCTCCCCCAAAGGCCTCCGCTCCACGCTTTTCTCTCTCCAGGGATCGGCAGGACCCAGGTTGTTCAGCTGCTTCCCCAGCAGCCCTCGAGCCGCCTGTTTGGAATTTTCCAGGACTGAGAGCAGCCCCAGGATGGGGTAGGGAGGGGTCACCATCATGGCTGCAGATGTGCACTGTGCCCACCCCCAACCCCCTGCCCCCAGTCCCAGGCTCCCCCGAGCGCGCCACCCTGCAGTCCCCAGATGGCTCATCCCGTTAAGCTAAACCCTCGGCCTTCCGGGCGGCTTTAGGAAGAAAAGCAGTTCCGGTCCGAGCCAGCTTGAGCCTGTTAGGTGAAGGAGGGGCAGCATCTCCACCCGGGCTCGCTGGGGGAGACTTGACTGGCCGCTGGGGGAGACGGGCAGGGTCTCAGGGCTCAGGCTGGGGGCGGGGCCTGGGGCTCAGGGAACCCCCCTCTTCCCGAGGTGACGGGGGTCCACTGACTCCTCAGAAGCCCCGATCTGGAGCTCTGTCCCAGCCTCAGAGCGAAGCTGCTCGGGAGACAGGCAAATGAGGAGTACTGGACCCAAAGATGTCCTGAGGTAGCCAGGGGCCACCCTGCCTGCCAAGTGAGGACCGAGGAGGGACAGGACCAGGCCAATCAAGCGCAGGCACCCCCAGACACGTTGGAGAGAGCAAAAGAGGATCTAAGTGGAGCGGGCAGAGGGGAAGGGGCAGGGCACCACTTGCAGGCCGGGTGGGGTGACGCCTCTGAGGGGAGGCGTCAGCTGTGGCGGGGACCTGGGTGACGTGATTACTGGGACAAGTTCGGGGATGGTGAGGTCCTGGCCAGGGCAAGGAGCCTCCAGAATGTAACAACTTGCTTGTTCTGAGGAGGTTGGCAGGGAGAGGGATCATAGGGCCGGAGGAGGATGTGGTGAACTGCTGGCACTTTCTGAGGACACAGGGTGAACCCAGCAAGGCCAAGAGTGGGGACTCCCTGTGACCTTGCTGGGAGGGCAGGGGACATATGTCAAGGCCAGTGGCAGGACGGGAGGGAGCTGTCACCTGTCGCGATCATGGTGGGGTCAGAGGCTTCTCAGGGGGAGGTGACTGGGTCCCAGAGAACTCTCAAGGGTGAGCTGGCTGTGGAAAATGGCTCCAGCTCCTTCAGGGACTACCTCCAGCCACTCGGAGCCAGGGTGTCCACATTTAGGGGCTGCAACAGGCTGGTTCCAGTGGCTCCTGACACCACCTCCCGCTTCCTGGGACTCCATGTGGCCCCCTCCTGTGGCCCATGCTTCTCTCGGTGGCACAAATCTGACCAGGCCCTCCCCACGTGTCCTCTCCTGTGGTTTCCTCTGCACCAAAGATCCACCTAACATTCGTGGAGCTGGCCCACAGGCCATGACCCAGGGTGCCTCTTCCTTGCCTACCACCTTCCAGTCCTTCAGGGTTCAGCTCAGCTGCCACCTGGCCCAGGAAGCTGGAGAGGAGGCTGGGGGTCCACATGCACGCCCACGCGGCCTCCTGCGTCCAACTGAGGTGAGCTGGCCTTCGGAGACACATGGAGTTCATGGACCGGTCCTCTGGTGCGTGTTAGGCGAGCGTGATGACCACTACACTACAGAAACTTACTCTCTGGTGTGTGGACCCAAGCAGCCTGTGGGAGTGTCCCAGTGGACAGGGAGGTCTCCAGTGTTCAAACACAGGCAGAGAGGTTTCCAACCCTTGGTGGGGTCTCAGGGCTTTGCCAGCACATCCCTCTGCTGCAGCAGAACCTCAGCTGAAAGCCAGGAGGCTGTCCTCCACTGGGCCCAGGTACTGATGGCCCTTCCAGTCAGTTCAGTCGCTCAGTCGTGTCCGACTTTTTGCGACCCCATGGACTGCAGCATGCCAGGCCTCCCTGTCCATCACCAATTCCCAGAGCCTGCTCAAACTCATGCCCATTGGGTCGGTGATGCCATCCAACCATCTCATCCTCTGTTGTCCCCTTCTCCTGCCTTCAATCTTTCCCAGCATCAGGGTCTTTTCCAGTGAGTCAGTTCTTCACATCAGGTGGCCAAAGTATTGGAGCTTCAGCTTCAGCATCAGTCCTTCCAATGAATATTCAGGACTGCTTTCCTTTAAGATTGATTGATTGGACCTCCTTGCTGTCCAAGGGACTCTCAAGGGTCTTCTCCAACACCACAGTTCAAAAGCATCAATTCTTTGGCTCTCAGCTTTCTTTATGGTCCAACTTTCACATCCATACATGACTACTGGAAAAACCATAGCTTTGACTAGATGGACCTTTGTCGGCAAAGTGATGTCTCTGCTTTTTAATATGCTGTCTAGGTTGGTCATAGCTTTTCTTCCAAGGAGCAAGCGTCTTTTAATTTCACGGCTGCAGTCACCATCTGCAGATGCACCATCTGCATCTTTATTTTGGAGCTCCCCAAAATAAAGTCTGTCACTGTTTCCATTGTTTCCCCATCTATTTCCCATGAAGTGATGGGACCGGATGCCATTGTCTTTTGTTTTTTGAATGTTGAGTTTTAAGCCAGCTTTTTCACTCTCCTCTTTCACCTTCATCAAGAGGCTCTTTAGTTCTTCATTGCTTTCTGCCATAAGGTTGGCCCTTCCAGGTGGGTTCCCAATCACTCCTCCCCGGTGAGACAGTGAGACGCAAAGCATTCCTCAGGCAGAAGCCACAGTTAGACTGTGGGTGAGAGGTAGGAGGTGAAGAGGAAGGGGAGGGGAGGCCAACCCGGAGGGCTCCCATTGTCCAGGGAGGCCTGGGAATTTGGGCTGGGGATTGGACCCAGTGCTGGTCACAACTGGGGTCCCTGGAGTAGTGGGTTGAGTGGGAGGACACCCTGCCCTGGGGTGACTGGTTATGCCAAGAGGGTCTCGCAGCTGGAGACAGGGTGGGGGCAGATTGGGGGCTCCCCCTCTTTGGAGGCTGCCAGGCACAGGAAGCTTTGGAGTTAGAATTAGCTGGGAATAAAGGAAAAACTGGAGTCTACCTTAAAGGGCTTTGTGCTTCCAACCACTGGGAAGGGGAAGAGAGGTGCAGGCTGCCCGGTGGGCTGGGGGGAGGGCCACCCGAGAGGCTGGAAGCCTGCAGAGGCAGATGGTGGGCAACCTACCCCTCCCCAGCCCACACAGCACGATGGTCCACCAGCTGTGCTCATCCACACAGATCTCCCCCAACAGGATTTTAAAAATTGGTTTCTGTGTTGTAAATGAACTCTCTTTATATCAGAAGAGCTTTAGAGGCATAGACCAACAGCGGAGCTAGTAGTGAGAATTCCCACCCCCACCCCCGGCTTCCCCTGTTACTAACACTCTCCGTTGTGTGCTCCTGTTGTTACAGTAATCAACCAATGTTCTACATTGTCACCCACTGAGGTCCAGTTTTCCCCCTTTGTCCTGGTGCCTGAAACTGCCAGTACTGAAGACATGATTCCAAGGGACCCAGGGCCCTTTCCCTCTGCCTCTGTACGTTATGCAACTCGGGACCACACGCCTGATCCCTGCCAAGAAAGGGAGGGTTCCAGTCCACGGTCTTATTCATATTTCCTCATGTCTTTTTTCTGCCCCAGGATCCCACACTGCATTGGCATTCCACCTTCTTTGGTTCCTCTGGGCTGTGACGGTCCTCGTTTTTGGTATCCTGGAGGAGGTCCTGGAGGACTCCATGGAGTTTTTCTGGTTTTCATGTCTCGGGACGACAGGGTGATGGTTATTGAGAGGAGGGCCATGGAAGTGAAGTGCCGTTCTCATCACACCCCAGCAGGACACCATGCTTTCCACATGACTCCCACTGTCAGTGTTGACCTCGGTCACCTGGCTGAGATGTCCCTGTTTTCATCCTGTCCTCTTGGGAATTAAGTCACTGTGCATGGCCCACCCTTGATGAGTGGTGGTTATGCTCCCCAGATAGGAAGAAAGGGACCAAGGCATAATCCTTAAAGAATGACACACCCATTAAGAAAAGCAGGATATTGGAGAAGGAAATGGCAACCCACTCCAGTATTCTTGCCTGGAAAAGTCCATGGACAGAGGAGCCTGGCGGGCTGAAGTCCATGGGATTACATGACTGAGCATGTGTGCACGAGGGTGGAGGGAACTGGGTTGGTAGCAATAAAGTGGTAGAACTAAAAAAAAGAAAGAAAAAAAAAGAAAAGCAGGATATGACAGAAACTGGTTAAAACTCATTACTTCCAAGATGGCAGAAGATTCTACTTTCAGTAGACCTTGAGCCCCAATGTAATGCATTAACATACTAAATGACACACCCACAGGTGACAAGACAGTTCACAGGCTGACTATAAAAGGCCAAAAAGAGGGCAATGGCTCAGTTCTTGTCAGTTTCCACCCCTTCTCCAAAATAGTTGGGATAATCCTCCCCCTAGGTAGCCTATGAAGCTACCCAGCCCCTAAAAACTAAGCACCTATATTTCAGGACCACTGTCACCTCTGAGACACCCCACATTCTGCCTATTGAGTGTGTTGTTTGCTGCTTAGTCACCAAGTTGTGCCCCATGTTTTGCAACCCCAAAGACTGTAGCCCGCCAGGCTCCTCTGTCCATGAGATTGTCCAGACAAGAATACTGGAGTGTGTTGCCATTCCCTCCTCCAGGGGATCTTCCCTATCCAAGGATCGAACCTGAGTTTCCTGCATTGGCAGGTGGATTCTTTACCACTGAGTCACCAGGGAAGCTAAGGAGTATGTTTCTCTCTGTAAACCTGCTTTCACTTTACTCTGGCTCACTCTTGGATTCTTTCCTATACAGAGCCAAGGACCCTCACCTGAGACCTGGGCATGACTATGCTCTTATGGCCCGTTTTCCTGCACCATCTTTCCTGATGGTGGGACCTCAAAGGGCATAATCTCAGTCCATCTGTTGGGCTGTGGCTGTCCTCTGTGGAGGGTGGCTGGGATTCGTCCCAAGCCAGGTAGATTCAAGTAGCCTCTCAGGTGGTGGCTGACACTGCCTGTGGAATCTAGCAGAGACCAGTTCTCTGGCCATGAAGGAGCCCGAGGCTTTTCTCCGTTCATCTTTTTCATTCTCCCCTATTGCTCTATCTCTTTGGACTCAAGAAGATTCACCAAGAGAACCATGGAGACATCCTAATTACGGGGGCAAATAGGGGATAAGCCAAAAAGTTCATTTGTTTTTTTCCCTAAGCTGGTTCTAGTAGCACTTAGTTGTCTTTAACTTCATTCAAAACGATGCTTGTAGATTCTTTGGTGACAGCTGTCATATCAGTGAGCATTTTTTAAAAAGCATCAAAATTGGTAAACGTTTGTGTAACCATTTTAATATTGAAGATGGAAGAAAAACAGCAACATTTTCAGCATATTATGCTGTATTATTTCAACAAAGGTAAAAAGGCAACTGAAATGCAAAAAAAAAAAAAAAATTGTGCTGTGACTGATTGAATGTGTAGAAAGTGGTTTGTGAAGTTTCATGCTGGAAATTTCTCCCTGGACAATGCTCCTTGGTTGGGGAGACCAGTTGAAGTTGATAGTGATCAAACTGAGACCTTAACTGAGAACAATTAACTTTACACCATTCACGAGACAGATGACATATTCAAAATATCCAAATCAAGCATTGAAAAGCATCTGCACCAACTTGATTATGTTAGTCACTTTGATGTTTGGGTTTCACATAAATTAAGGGGGCAAGGGGTTGGGGGGAACCAAACTGTGACAGGGGATGGAAAGTGGATACTATACAATATTGTGGAATGGAAGAGATTGTGGGGCCCATGAAATGAGCCACCACCAACCACACCAAAGGCTGGTGTTCATCCAAAGAAGATGATGTTGCATATATGGTGGGATTGAAGGGAGTCCTCTATTATGAGCTCCTCCGGAAAACCAATTAATTCCAAGTACTGCTCCCAATTAGACCAACTGAAGTCAATAGCAAACACATAATCTTCCATCAGGAGACTACAAGATCACATGTTTCTTTGATGACCAGGCAAAAACTGTTACAGCCTGCCTGGGAAGTTCTGATTCATCCACTATATTCACCAGACAGCCCACCTTTGGATTTCCATTTATTTCGGTGTTTACAAAATTCTCTTCATGGAAAATATTTCAATTCCCTGGAAGACTGTAAAAGGAACCGGAAATGGTTCTTTGCTCAAAAAGCCAAACTGTTTCGGCAGGATGGAATTATGAAGGTGCCTGAAAAATGGTGGCTCGGACAGTAAAGCATCTGCTTACAATGCAGGAGACCCGGGTCCAATCCCTGGGTCAGGAAGATCCACTGGAGAAGGAAATGGTCACCCACTCCAGTATTCTTGCCTGGAAAATCCCATGAACAGAGGAGACTGGTAGGCTACAGTCCACAGGGTCGCAAAGAGTCGGACACGACTGATTAACTTCACTTTTTCTTTCTTTAGTGGGAAAAAATGGTGACTATGTTGTTTATTCAAGTTCATGGTGAAAATGAAAAATGTGTCTTTTATTTTGACTTTAAAGCCCAAGGAAATTTTTTTGGCCAGCCCACTCACTGGTGACTCGATTGGGTTGTTTCCCCTCTGTGGCTCGTTGGGCCTGACTCCAGCTCCATACTGGATCACAGCGTCAGTCTGGTTCCTAGACACCGGAACTGTGATGAAGAACAATTTGGGGGACTCTCTGAGGCTTCCTCAAGGTTTGCAGCTCGGCCCCCTGTGAGGGCTGTTGGGACTAAGGCCCTCATAGCACCCACAAACAGAAGTTGTAGGCGAGCACCACCTTCTTGAGGGTCACAGTCCCTTCCCACGCTAGGAAGTGCACCTTCCTAGTCCCACCCAGTCTTCCTCTTGATTTCACCCCCCTCGTTGATGGTATCACTGAAATGAGGACTGTGTTCCCCACTCGCATCTCTTAGGGGAACCTGGATACCCCTGAGTGGAAGCTGTGAGTGAACGCCTTCTCAGGGGGCTTAGGAATCTCTCCTGGGAATGGTCGTGGTTGGACACCTTCCCTCCTATCTTGGATATCCCTTATGTTTTCCTTGTCTCCTGATTTCTTGGACTTACTCCTGATCCTTGAACCTCTTAGCCAGCTTTCCCAGCAGATGGGTGTTGCCTCTTTTACTTCTGAGGAGAGGGAGGCTCTTCTCCATCACAAGGTCCATATCCTGAGGGGAACTTCAGCCTTGAGTTGTTATCACTGCCTGGTGGGTTATGAACCAGCCCTACCCTTCAACTCTATTTGTTTCTCTTTTGTGGCTGTGATAAAGGTAATCTCTAGTTGACTCAGAGCCTAGGTCTCCTTCCTCCTTCTCTGAAGGATTTAGGCCCTGGGACTCTGGTGGGTTTTTTCTCCCCCACTAATCCAAGCGGCCTTCTCAGGCTAACAAACCTGGCAAATTTAGGGTGCTCAACAGGGAACCCATGGTTGCCTTTGCCAAACAGACTCTTTCTCTCATAGCTGGACAGCCACAAGCCCAGTTTTCCATGCTTAATTAAACACCTTTTCTGCCAAATCCCCAGAGTCAGGGACTGTCAGGGATCAGGCCAATTATACTGTCTCCTAAATTGCCATCAATGAAGAGCAAGGAGACATAAGAAGACCTTAGATGAACAGTGCAAAGAAATAGAGGAAAACAACAGGATGGGAAAGACTAGAGATCTCTTCAAGAAAATTCGAGATATCAAGGGAGTATTTCCTGCAAGAGTGGACATGATAAGGACAGAAATGGCAAGGACCTAACAGAAACATAGAAGAGATTAAGACAAAAAAAAAAAAAAAAGAGAGAGAGATTAAGAAGAGATGGCAAGAATGCACAGAAAAGTGAAAGTGAAGTCGCTCAGTCATGTCCAACTCCTTGCGACCCCATGGACTGTAGCCCGCCAGGCTCCTCTGTCCATGGGATTCTCCAGGCAAGAACACTGGAATGGGTTGCCATTTCCTTCTCCAGGGGATCTTCCTGACCCAGGGATCGAACTCTGGTCTCCAGCATTGCAGGCAGACTCTTCACCATCTGAGCCACCAGGGAAGTCCGCAGACAAGCTATACAAAAAATATCTTAATGACCTAGATAACCACAATGGTGAGCCAGACATCCTGGAGTGAGAAGTCAAGTGGGCCTCAGGAACCATTAGTACCAACAAAGTTAGTGGAGGTGATGGAATTCCAGCTGAGCTATTTCAAATCCTAAAAGATGATGCTGTTAAAGTGCTGCACTCAATATACGAGCCAATTTGGAAAACTCAGCAGTGACTACAGGACTGGAAAAGGTCAGTTTTCATTCCAAGCCCAAGGAAGGCAATGTCAAAGATTGTTCAAACTACAGTATGGTTGTGCTCATTTCACACGCTAGCAAGGTAATGCTCAAAATCCTTCAAGCTAGGCTTCAACAGCACATGAACCAAGAACTTCCAGATGTACAACCTGGATTTAGAAAAGGCAGAGAAACCACAGATTAAATTGGCAACATCCGTTGGCTCATAGAGAAAGCAAAGCGATTCCAGAAAAACATCTTCTGCTTCATTGACCATGCTAAAGCTTTGGACTGTGTGAGTCACAACAAACTGTGGAAAATTCTTCAAGAGATGGGAATACCAGACCACCTTACTTGTCTCTTGAGAAATCTGTATGCAGGTCGAGAAGCAACAGTTAGAACTGGACATGGAACAATGGACTTTGGTTCAAAATTGGGAAAGGAGTATGTCAAGGCTGTATATTTTCACCCTGCTTATTTAACGTATATGCAGAGTACACCACACAAAATGCTGGGCTGGCTGAAGCACAAACTGGAATCAAGATTGCCTGGAGAAATATCAATAAACTCAAATATGCAGATGACACCACCCTAATGGCAGAAAGCAAAGAGCTTTTCTTCTTTCAAGAGGAGAGTGAAAAAGCTGACTTAAAACCCAACATTCCAGAAACTAAGATCGGGTTGGCAGCCAGTCCCATCACCTCAGGGCAAATAGGAGGGAAGAAAGTGGAAGCAGTGACAGATTTTATTTTCTCAGTTCAGTTCAGTCACTCAGTCCTGTCCGACTCTTTGTGACCCCATGAACTGCAGCATGCCTGGATTCTCTGTCTATCACCAACTCCTGGAGCTTGTTCAAAATCATGACCATCGAGTCAGTGATGCCATCCAACAATCTCATCCTCTGTCATCCCGTTCTTGGGCTCCAAAAATCACTGCAGACAGTGACTGCAGTCATGAAATTAAAAGACCTTTGCTCCTTGGAAGGAAGCTATGACACACCTAAGACAGTGTATTAAAAAGCAGAGATATCACTTTGCTGACAAAGGTCTTTCTGGTTAAAGCTATGTTTTTTCCAGTAGTCACGTACATATCTGAGAATTGGACCTTAAAGAATGCTGAGCGCCAAAGAATTGATGCTTTCGAACTGTGGTGCTGGACAAGAGTCTTGAGAGTCCCTTGGACAGCAAGGAGATCAAACCGGCCCATCCTAAAGGAAATCAACCCTGAATATTCATTGGAATGACTGATGCTAAAGCTGAATCTCCAATACTTGGGCCACCTGATGTGAAGAACTGACTCCTTGTAAAGGACCCTGATGCTGGGAAAGATTGAAGGCAGGAGGAGAAGGGGATGATAGAGGATGAGATGATTGGATGACATCACTGACTCGATGGACATGAGTTTGAGCAAACTCTGGGTGGTGGTGAAGGACAGGGAAGCCTGGTGTGCTGCATTCCACAGGGTCACAAAGAGTTGGACATGACTTAGTGACTGAACAACAACAACAAAATTGCCATCTAGACTTATCTCTGAAACACTGTCTTGAATGTTTAAGGAGGTCCACCCATTTCACCCATTCAAATCCCTGGCAGCACACTCCCTTCTTAGGCTTCTGGGATATCTATCAAGGACACTGGCAAAGTGCCAGGATGAATAACCAGGATCTGGCCAGAATCCATCAGACCCCTGTGTCGTCATGACACCCTAAACAAAATGGGAGCAACTGTAGACCCCCTGAAAGAGTCTTAGCTAGGATGCATATTAGCTAATCAGGGAAAATTTAGACAGTGTGGTTTAAGAAAAAAAATTAATTTTCTTTTGTAATCCTGTATGGCTCCAATACAAACTAGAGGACCAAGACATCTGGCCAGAAAATTGTCATTGAGTTACAACGCTATCTTGCAGCTGGACCTATTTTGTCAAAGGAAAGGGGAATGGAGGGGAGTCCCATATGTTCAAATTCCTGTCCTTAATCTAAGATCCAGGTCTAAAGAACTCCCATCAGACGTGGCTGGCTCAAACTCCTTCAAAATGGCTTCTTCCCTGACAGGAGACCGATGTTTTGGAGAGCCCCCTTATGAGTCCAGCTCTGGGAATTCCCACCTCCCCCGATTCTGAGAGGGGACAGTCTTCCAGATCATCCCCCCTAACTCCTCATCTGGGCGTCTGCAGTCCCCAGGTCTCCATGAATCAGCTCATGGACTTGGCCTTTGGAGTATTCAGTGATAGCGATAAGGTTGAAGAAACAAACCAGATTCAGGGACAATAAGGATGAAAAGCACAATTACTGGGGGCAGCCCTGACCCCTGCACCACCTCAGAGTTACCCTCCCTTACAAAAGCCCACGGTGTGGCCAGAGTTCAAGAAGCCAGGATCAGAGCCACCATCTTGCCAAGAAAGTATTGAAGTGTGGCCAAGAGGGCCATTGCAAGGATGAATGCCCTCTGTATGGGAAAAGCCCACTGGGTCCCTGCCTGATATGAAAACGAGAGGGCCACTGGAAGTGGGACTGGCTAGGACCCTTCCTGGCTCGAAAAGGAAACCTGGTCATTTGTCTGGAGGAGCCTCAGGTAACACTTGACGTGGCAGGTAGGACAGTTATTTTCTTATCAGATATGAGGGCCACCTACTCTGTGCTAACTGATTTCCCTGGACCCTGGTCCTCCTGATCGTGTGTGATAATGGGGCTCGATGGATAGCCAAAGCTAAGCAATAAGCCCCCTACCACCCTCAACTGCTTGCTAGGAAGTCATACCTTCACACGTCAGTTTCTGCTCAGGCCTGAGCATGCCTTCCGCTTGCTGGGAAGGGACTTGCTCACTCAATTCGAGACAAGAGTCCAACTTGGAGAACCTTACAAGGAAGCCACACCCCAAGAGAAACGATCGTTCTTGCCTGTGGGAGCCTGCCTCAGTTTTAAGCCAGAGGGGGTCTCCCCTCCACCTCAGGTCGATTCTCAAGGGAACCCCACTGTGTGTGATGCTGAGATTTTTGGTGGAGCTACTGCTGTCAGGCTACTTTTAGAAACAAGACCACGTGAGGCTGTTGGCCAGTCTCTGCAGATATGAGGCTGAACTGGGAGCCATCATCAGAGAATTTTTTTAAACCCATGGAAGATCTTCAAATAAATAGTTTATAGATAAGTTACCAAAATGGGAGGCCACCTGTCTGATTAAACTAACCATGTTAGTCGCTCTGTTGTGTCTGACTCTTTGCGACCCCATGGAGTGTAGCCCACCAGGCTCCTCTGTCCATGGGATTCTCCAGGCAAGAATACTGGAGTGGGTTGCCATTTCCTTCTCCAGGGGATCTTCCTGACCCAGAGATCGAATGCGGGTCTCTTGCACTGCAGGCAGACTCTTTACCATCTGAGCCACTAGGGAAGCCCTGTAACCATAGCTAACCATAGCTGGTAGGAATCTGGGGGGAGGCTCTCTCCCCTAAGCTAAATGAGGGAAACTCAAACATGCCAATATAGGTGAATGGGTGTGTCAGTCCTTTAATGCCATTGAGGTGGCCACCCAATTGTTTGATGTAAAAAAAAAAAAAATGATCTTCTTGTTTTGTAAATCTAGTCTTTACAGGACCAGAGGTGTGGCTCCAGAAATAATCAAATGCAGGGGACGTCAGTTGGCTCCCTGGTCTGGGAAGATCCCACCTGCTGTGGAGCAACTAAGCCCATGTGCCATAACCACTGAGCCTGTGATCGCAGAACCCGTGAGCTGCAATTACCGAGCCTACGCCCCCTAGAGCCCGTGCTCAGCAACAAGAGAAGCCACCGCAATGAGAAGCCTGCACACCGCAACTAGAGAGTAGCCTCCACTTGCTGCAACTAGAGAAAAGCCCACACAGCAACGAAGACCCCCGCACAGCCAAAATAATAATAATAATAATAATAACATAAAGCTGAAAAAATGCACAACTTGCAAAAGAGGGTGGGTAACTTAGACCTTAACTGGTCAAGGACAAATAGAAATTCTAAGTGGATCCTTCTAGCACTTGCCCCTGCTCGTGTGTATCTTCCCACTGGCTCCCAGCATTTGCCTTCCATGTATTTAACTGACTAATTCCAGCAGGCAGGTAGAGAGTGCTCAGAATTATTAACCCTTACCTTCAGGAGAAGCAATGTTGGAAACTACAGCCAAGGGCTTACATGTTGCTCCTTCTGCCTTTGCTTTTGACAGATGCCATTCATTTCCAAAGTGACGTAGATCAGCTCCTTTCCACCCTACCCCCTATTCAGTGACATGGTTTTGTACATTTCTAACCTATGTCGATTCTTTTTGTCACAGTCTGCATTCCTTCTGAGGCTGAAAGCTCAGCCTCTCTGCACACTGGAGCTGAATTGAGTCTCAGAGACAGAGTTTCATGTAAAGTAGAAAGAAAGAAAGAAAAGTGAAGTCACTCAGTTGTGTCTGACTCTTTGTGACCCCATGGACTATAGCCCACCAGGCTCCACCATCCATGGCATTTTCTAGGCAAAAGTATTTTGTGGGTTGCCATTTCCTTCTCCAGGGGATCTTCCTGACCCAGGGATCGAACCCGGCATGGCGGGCAGATGCTTTACCGTCTGAGCCACCAGGGAATCCCAAAGTAGAAAAGTAGAAAAGGATAGCTTTATTGCTTTGCCAGGCAAAAGGGGACATAGCAGACTACTGCCCTCAAAACCGTGTGTCCCAGCTTGGAGAAGACAGTGAGGAATTTTATAGTAATTGTTCAAAGAGAGCAGGATCAGCCTGTGGACCTTCTTCTGATGGTGGTGAGGTAAGTAAGCATCAAGATTATCAGCCTTCAGGTCCAACTGATCTGGGGTCTACATTTTTTGTGGGCAGTGTACCAGAGGGGGTTTCCAGAATCTGCAGGACAGCTCAAAGATGTTGTTCTGTGTAGACAGGGAAACAAGACCTTGCACCAAGCCTGCTCTGAACAGTTTATTTCTCCCTGGTGTGACATCCCCTCCCTCTCCTAAGGAACAACTGTTTGTATCTGCCCCTTGGAACTCAGGGAAGGTCATGGAGGCTGAATGAATGCTGTTTCCTGTGATCAAAGACACAGGCACACAGAAAGGGTTTGGGCCCCGGAGGATCACTTCCTGGGATCTCCCAGCCTCCTCCCTCTTTCTACTTGACGGTTTTCTGCAGGGTGTCACATATCTACCGTTGACAGCATCATCACGCAGAGTATTTTCATGGCCCTAAACACACCCTGGGCTTACCCTAGTCAAACCCTACCCACCTTCTCAAACCCCTGGCAATCCCTGATCTATTACCGCCTGTAGCTTTGCTTTTTCTGAAATATCATATAAATGTAATCATACAGTATGCAGCCTTTCCCAAACTGGCTTGTTTGCTTATCAATGTGCATTTAAGATCTGTGCTTTTTTTTTCATGGCTGCATAGCTCTTTCCTCTTTATCATTGAATCGTATTTCATTGACCAGATGGGCCACAGTGCGTTGATCCATTCACCTAAGAAAGTACATGTTGGCTGCTTCCAAATTTTTGCTGATTGTGAATACAGCTGATGTGAATATTTGTGTGCTGGTTTTTCTGTGCCTGGTTTGTCTCTGAAAATACAAAGGGGTGTGGTTGCAGGATTGTATGGTAAGAGTGCATTTAGTTTGGTAAGACACCACTAAACTGTCCTCCAAAGTGGCTGCACCATTTTGCAATCCCTCCAGATTGCAAACTCCAGGAATCAGAGTTCTTGTTGCTCTACAGCCTCTACATGCCACTATGGGTGTTGTCCATGGTCCGGATTTTGGCCATTATCTTAGGTATGTAGTGGTGTCTTATCATTTGAATTTGCAATGCATAAATGACCTATGATGTTAAACATCTTTCCATATGCTTACTTGCCCTCTGTATTTTTCCTTAATTAGGTATTTTTGGCCTATCTTTAAATTGGGTTGTTTGTGTTCTGTTCAATTCTCAGAGTTCCTTATCTATTTTGGGCCTTTCATGGATCACAACCTTGAGATGGTGAAGGGGCTTGCATAACTCAATGAGAAAGCAAAGGAATTCCAGAAAAACATCTACTTCTGCTTCATTGACTACAGGGAAGCCTTTGACTGTGTGGATCACAACAAACTGTGGAAAATTTTTCCAGGGATGGGAATATCAGACCACCCAACCTGTCTCCTGAGAAACCTGTATGCAGGTCAAGAAACAATAGTTAGAACCTTACATGTAACAACAGACTGGTTCCAAATCGGGAAAGGAGTATGTCAAAGCTGTATATTGTCACCCTGCTTATTTAACTTATATGCAAGAGTACATCATGCGAAATGCCTGACTGGATGAAGCACAAGCTGGAATCAAGATTGCTGGGAAAAATATCAACAGCCTCACATATGCAGATGATACCACCCTTTCGGCAGAAAGTGAAGAGGAACTAAAGAGCCTCTTGATGAAAGTGAAAGAGGAGAGTGAAAAAGCTGGCTTAAAGCTCAACATTCAGAAACTAAGATCATGGCATCTGGTCCCATCGCTTCCTGGCAAATAGATGGGGAAACAATGGAAACAGTGACAGACTTTATTTTTATTTTCTTGGGCTCCAAAATAACTGCAGATGGTGACGGCAGCCATGAAATTAAAAGACACTTTCTCCTTGGAAGAAAAGGTATGACAAACCTAGACAGCATATTAAAAAGCAGAGACATTACTTTGCCGACAAAGGTCCATCTAATCAAAGCTATAGTTTTTACACTAGTCATGTATGGATGTGAGAGTTGGACTATAAAGGAAGCTGATCACTAAAGAATTGATGCTTTTGAACTGTGGTGTTGAAGACTCTTGAGAGTCCCTTGGACTGCAAGGAGATCAAACCAGTCTTAAAGGAAATCAGTCCTGAATATTCATTGGAAGGACTGATGCTGAAGCTGAAACTCCAATACTTTGGCCACCTGATGTGAATAACTGACTCACTGGAAAAGACCCTGATGCTGGGAAAGATTGAAGACAGGAGGAGAATGGGATGACAGAGGATGAGATGATTGGATGGCATCACTGACTCAATGGACATGAGTTTGAGCAAGCTCCAGGAGATAGAGAAGGGCAAGGAAGCCTGGTGTGCTGCAACCCATGGGGACCCAAAGAGTTGGACACGACTTAGTGACTGAACAGCAACATCTATTCTAGATACCAGTCCTATATCAGATCTACCTTTTGCAAAGATTTTCTCCCAGGCTGTGGCTTGTCTTCTCCCTGTCTCTCTCTTTTTTTCTCATTGTTTTAATAGCGTTGTCTACAGAGCAAACGTCACAGTTTGATACAGTGCAAAGTATCATTTTTTCTTTCATGGACCATGCTTTCCATATTGCATCCCTAAACTCATCACCAAACCCGAGGTAAGACAAATTTTTCTCCTATGTTTTCTTCTAGATGTTTGCCATTTTACATTTAGGTCTGTAATCCACCTTGAGTTCATTTTTCTGTAAGGGGTCCCCTGAAAAGATTTTGAAAAGCTCTTTACCCACCACCATATAACACACACACACATGTATTGTGAAGTTGACATCTACAGTATTTCAACGGATGTTTCAACAGTCGTGAAGGTATAATTTCCGGTGTATTGTAAATAGTAGATTTCTTTTTTTTTTTTAAGGGTATGGTATATATATATTTTTCCAGTAGTAAGTGATCCATTGTCTTCACCTGGGAGAGCATCCTGCAGGAGGTAGAGCTTACACTGGGATTAGAAAAATGAGAACATTTGGATAAATGCAGCAGACTTTGAAGGCCATTTGGGGGTCAGTAGTCAGGCAAATGAAGGCTTAGAAGTGGAAAATCATGGCCTCAAGAGTAAAGGAAGAGTTCTACGCAAATAGAGGAACATAAGCTCTGGAGAGATTGTCTTAAATCCAATTTTTAGGGGAGGGGTAGCCAGCTACTGAAGGACCTGGAGATTTCTGCATGACTAGACTCAGCTGGAAAGTGGGATCATGGAAGCTTTTGAGGAAGAAGGTACCATCAGAAAAGGTGAGAAGGACAAGGAAGACCCCAGCGTTTTCAGTCTGATGCTTTGAGATACGGCAGTTCCACTAAACAAGACAGGCAGGTGGGGAGAGAAGAGAGAAGCAAAGACAAGAACGTGTGTTCAGGTGTGTTTCGCATGAGTTCACTTTGAAACATTCGAACAGAAATGTCTAATAAGTGGTTAGTGATAGGTTCTATAATTTAGACTGCCTTATAAACTTGCTGCTGCTAAGTCGCTTCAGTCGTGTCCAACTCTGTGTGGCCCCATAGATGGCAGCCTACTAGGCTCCACCATCCCTGGGATTCTCCAGGCAAGAACACTGGAGTGGGCTGCCATTTCCTTCTCCATGTAAATAGTAGATTTCAAACAAAAACTATGAGATCACTTTTTCCACTTCCACAGGTGATTTTCATGCTGCAGGCCCTTTGGAGGTGGTTCTTTTTCTTCCTGCCTCCCCTTTCCATCTGCTGCCCCTCCTTTGCGGTCCTTCTTCACGCAGGCCGCCTTTTATTATTCACCCATCCTTGTACTTTTCCAAAACACCAATTACATTTCTTGTTAGGACCTGTGACCACGGGGGCAGTGGATTAGACATGTGGATGTGTAATTATGAAACAAGCAAGTAAGATGTGGTTTCTGTGTCAATTAGTCCAAGTGTCCAAAAACAAATAGTACTTCCTGCCAGCATGAGATGGGTTTCACTGTTGGCTCTGTTCCTCATTTTTTCATCTTTTAGGTGGAGACTCCAGGAAACCCTGTGCACAGATCAGAGCAGTTGGGAGGGGGGCCCAGGCTGCCAAGTGCTGAGGCCCCTGGAGCCTTCTCAAGGGAATTGAGAGAGGCGGTTGAGAAAGCAAACCTAAGAGGGTGTTCCCCGACCCCCAGGTTTTAAAATGTAGTTTGAATTGGAGGATAATTGTTTTACCATGTTGTGTAGGTTTCTGCCATACATCAGCATGAATCAGCCATAGGTATACATATGTCCCCTTCCCTCTTGAACCTCCCTCCCACCTCCCATCCCAGCTCACCCTCTCAGTTGTCACAGAGCCCCAAGACCCCCTCTTTCGAACAGAGGATATGCAAGCATTGAGTTATGGAGAGACGATTTTGATTTTTTTATCTTTTGGCCCGCATGGTGTGTGGGATCTTTGTGTTTCCCCTGACCAGGGATCAAACCCATGTCCCTCCACTGGAACAGTGGGGTCTTAACCACTGGACCACCAGGGGTCTTGAGAGAGAGTTTTAAAAACCTTTGCCTGCCCCGTGGACCCTCTTGAACACTTTGTGTCAGACTGAGGGCCTACAGACACCTAGAGGACAGATTCAGTGGGATACTCCCAGACCCTGAGGTTCCTTGAAGACCCTGCAACACTGGCCTGTGTGGGTGCCCTCCTGTCAACAGCCAGGACACCTGTCGTCCCCATCCTTGGTGGGACCTGGACCCCCTGGGAGGAGTGCCAGAACTGAGATGAGACTGGATGGGCCGAATCTACTTATTGTCGGATGAAGGACTGGATTCAGTCACCCAGCACTTAACTTCTAAGTGATTCTCCTGGGCCAGGTCGGCAGAGACACTCTCTGGGAATGGATGCTTTGCTGAGATGTATGCTCTTCAGACAAGGCAGGCAGGGTGACGTTTTACAGAACGTGTTGGAGGGGGACAGTTGAGGCCTGTTGGAGGAAGTAACATTCAAGTTGAGACCTGATGGAATGAGGGAACCAACCAAGCAGATGCCTGAGTGAAGAGTATTCCAGGCGCAAGGCTGGCAAGGGCCAGTGCAGAAGCCCTAGGGCACGTGCCTGGGTGGCATGTTTGAGCAGCAGTCAAGAAGCCGGTGTGGCTGAAGCTGGCCACAGCTGCTAGAGCAAGGGGCAGAGTGTGTAGAGAGCGGCCAGAGCATTGATGGGGGAGAGGGACCCATCCTGCAGAACCCTGGGCCCCCTGAAGGATTCCTGCTTTGGTTTGCAGTGACACAAAGTGCCCCAGCAGGGTTTGGAACTCATGGTTGGCCAGATCTCAAGGAAAGGCATGCTGCAGCGGCTTGGGGTGGGGGCGGGGGAGAAGGGGCCAGTCGGAGGGGGTAAGGGTGTAATCAGAGGGCAGGGGACCCCAGCGAGGAGGCTGTGCTGTCCCCACCTGAGTGCCCAGGCGGGCTCAGGCCAGGGCTGCCAGAAGCGGCAGTGGCAAGGCTGGGGCGAGGGCGGGAAGCTGTTTTCGGCCAATCAGTCTGGACGGCCTGTCGTCGGAGAGGACGGTAGAGCCGGAGACCTGAAGGCAGGCGAAGAGCCAAGGGCAACATGTGGGTGAAGAAACTTCTGCATGGCTGCCGCGGTGGTGGTGCAAAGGCCCTGGGGTTGACCCCGTCAGGTTGCCGACGGGGGTCGGGGGGTGGTGGTTTCTGGAGCCAGCAGGAACCCGCACAAATGACCAAGGAAGGAGGCGGGGGCGGCCGGCGTGGGCCGATTGCCTTACAAGGCGCCCTGCAGGGCCACACACAGGGCCGTGCACAGAGGAGGCGGGGCTGCCGGGGCGCGGGAGGGGGGCTTGGCGTGGCGGCCACTGCCCAGGGGCGACGCTGCGGCTTCGCTGGGGCCCCAGGTCCGCAACGAGCGCGCGCCCAAGCGGGGCGCGGGCTGGCGGAGGGGGGGGGGCGCGCAGGCCGGGGGCGGGGGGTGGCGCGCGCAGGCAGGGGGACGCGCGCAGGGGCTCGGGCCGTAGCCGGCGCCGCGCACACCTGTCACGCCCAGCGCGCCCCCGGCCGGCACGCGCGCGGCCCACGCAGCTCCGGACGCGGGAGGCCCGGGCTGCCGAGTCCCTCCCGCCGCGAGGCGCCGCGGGGCTGGGCTGCGCTGGGCCGCCGCGTAGGTAGCCGTGGCGGGCGGCTGTGCGCCGGGGTCGCAGGTGCATCTCGGGCGGGTCGGAGCCCTCGGGAGGGAGGGGGGTCGTGGGTGGCAGGTCTAGGCCTGGGGGTGAGCGGGAGCGGTGGCGGGGCGAGCGGCCCGGGGCGAGGGGGAAGGGGTACGGAGCCTTCTGGAAGGCTGCCGATCACGGCTGACTAGGGGGTGCAGGGGCGGAGAGGGGGGCGTCTGGGCGCTGGGCGCTGTCGGGGGTGGCCGTGCGCGGGAGCGGGGAGCAGGGTGGGCGTCCGCCTGGGAGTGCGGACCCGGACGGTGGGGGAGGGGCGGGCCGGGCCGGGCCGGGCTGAGGGAGGGTGTGCGGGACCGGGTTTCCGGACTGAGGCTATCGCTGAGGGCGCCCTGGGGGCACTGCTGAGTCTGGGATTGGAGGCCGGGGCTGCCCCTCGCCCCGGGGAGCCTCCCCCACCTCCCCCTGCACCCCCAGATATGCTGCTGCTCAAGAAACAGACGGAGGACATCAGCAGCGTCTATGAGATCCGGGAGAGGCTCGGCTCGTGAGTGTGTGTGTGTGTCTAAGGGAATCTGTGTGTCTGCGTCGGGTGGGGGAGGGTGCCATGGGACCGAGAGGGCCTCCCCATCTCCTTCAGCTCAGGGGGTCCTTTCCTGTCCTCTCCCTGCCTGCCTGCCTGCCTCTCTGCCGCAGGGGCGCTTTCTCCGAGGTGGTCCTGGCCCAGGAGCGCGGTTCCTCACACCTTGTCGCTCTCAAGTGCATCCCCAAGAAGGCTCTTCGAGGCAAGGAGGCCTTGGTGGAAAATGAGATCGCGGTGCTCCGCAGGTGTGCGCCCCGCCGGTCCGGGGAGTATTCTGGGCTGGAGCGCCTACCCCCCCCCACCCCGCCTCCTTCGTGGCCCCAAGAAAGGCCTGTCCTGGGGCTCTGCCTGGCTGGACTGGGCGGGGAGGAAGTAAAGAAGCTGCTGGGCTTCCCAGTGGCGGCCCACAGGGGACTTCTTTGTGCCGTTGCAGGGTCAGCCACCCCAACATCGTGGCTCTGGAAGATGTCCATGAGAGCCCTTCCCACCTCTATCTGGCCATGGAGCTGTGAGGAGGGCAGGGTCAGGCGGGGTGGGGTGGGGGGCGCCTGGTTTGGGTGGTAAGCTGGGGCCCAGGGGGGGCCTGGGTCTGCTGAGTTGCTGCTCTCCTCAGGGTGACAGGGGGTGAGCTGTTCGATCGAATCATGGAGCGTGGCTCCTACACGGAGAAGGACGCTAGCCACCTGGTGGGCCAGGTCCTTGGCGCTGTCTCCTACCTGCACAGCCTGGGCATCGTGCACCGAGACCTCAAGGTGCCTGCCCACCTGGGGCTTGCCCGGTGTCCCTGTGCCAGGGATCTGGGGAACCTGAAGGCACCCAGCTCCAAGAGCTGCTCCGGGGCTGACCTGCCGTTCTTTCTGCCATCTGTGCATCACAGCCTGAAAACCTCCTCTATGCCACCCCCTTCGAGGACTCCAAGATCATGGTCTCTGACTTCGGCCTCTCCAAAATCCAGGCTGGTAACATGCTAGGCACCGCTTGTGGGACCCCAGGCTATGTGGGTGAGTGAGGGGGTGCCCCCAGGCTCCGTGGGGAGCCAGGGGAGGGGGCAGGGGACCCTGTGGGTGCCGTGGTGCCAGGGGCAGGGCAGGCGGTGGGTCCACTAAGCTGCACTGAAGGCACAGTGTGCGTCTGTCTGTCTCTGGCCTCCAGCCCCGGAGCTCTTGGAGCAGAAACCCTATGGGAAGGCTGTAGATGTGTGGGCCCTGGGTGTCATCTCCTACATCCTGTGAGTGACCACTGGGAAGGTTCTTCTGCCTGCCTGCCCCCGGCTGGGTTGGGGAGGTTTGGACAGCTGGCTGATTCATCTCTGGGTGCCAGGCTGTGTGGGTACCCCCCCTTCTATGATGAGAGCGACCCTGAACTCTTCAGCCAGATCCTGAGGGCCAGCTACGAGTTTGACTCTCCCTTTTGGGATGACATCTCAGAATCAGGTGAACTTGAGGCTGATCCAGAGCTCAGGGAGGCGGGTAGGGACGAGGGCCCGTGGGGACGTGGGGGACTGACCCCAGCCTGATCTGGCTTCCCGGCTCCAGCCAAAGACTTCATCCGGCACCTTCTGGAGCGAGACCCTCAGAAGAGATTCACCTGCCAGCAGGCCTTACAGCATCTTTGGTGAGTGGGACCCCTGCTGAACTGTCCAGGAGGAACCTTCAGAACCCCCACTGCCACTGACCTCCGGCTGCCCCCTAGGATCTCTGGGGATACAGCCTTTGACAAGGACATCCTGGGCTCTGTCAGTGAGCAGATCCAGAAGAATTTTGCTCGGAATCACTGGAAGGTCAGTGTGGACAGGGACCTGGGGGAACCAGCTCAAGGCTGGCTGCTCCTTCCGTCAGCCTCAGGAGGATGGTCTGGGCGGCCAGTGACCTTTGTGGGCCTGCAAGTCTTAGAGAACCTCTTTATGGGCCTCCAAGTCTTGGGCCCAAGACGTGGTGGCCTGATACCCCTCTCTCCTGGCAGCGCGCATTCAATGCTACCTCCTTCCTCCGCCACATCCGCAAGTTGGGGCAGAGCCCGGAGGGTGAGGAGGTCTCTGGAAGAAGGGTGATGAGCCGCAGCCACCCGGGCCTCCCGACTGGCCAGCCCCCTGAGTGGTGACAGCCAGGTGCATGCTGGGAGATGGCTCCTTGGCGAACTCCAGAAGTGGCAGGCCTCGGGCGGCCTAGAGCTCAGTGGGCTGAGGGCAGAGTGCAGACAGGGGTGGGGGGGCGGGGGCAGGGTCCCCAAGAAAGGGATGAGAGTGAGGTGGGGGGTCAGGCCATGCTTCCGGCCTGGATACTTGAGGGGCCGGTTGTCAGGCCCCAGTGGGCACCTGTGCTGAGAGCCTGGGCTGGAGGCTGGGGGCATAGGGCAGGCCATGGGGGGCCTCCTCAGCGTCAGCTTTCCTGTGCTTCTCTCCTCCCCTCTCCTCCAGGCAGGTGCCCAGGCTGAGTGCATGGACCCTCAGACCCCCCTGCTCCACACACCCCACCCCGTCAGCCCAGGGCGGGTCGCCGCAGGGAGAGTTGGAGTCCTGTTGGGTGGGGTGCATGGCGCTGGGGTGGGGTGTTTGCAGACTTCCCCTCCCCTGTTGCCACCACACCCCAGCTACGAGCCAAGAGGCCCCAGGGGTGTCCGGCCCGCGCGTGTTCTGTGCTTCGCTGTGGGTGGTCCTGCTTGTGTTGTGGCCCTCCGGATCCCCCACCTGCCCCAGTCTCCCCCAAATCAATAAAGACAGACAGAGCAGTGGGCAGTGGTGAACTGGAAGGAGGGATGAGGGGTGGCAGGGCGAGGGTGGAGGGGGCTGGATGTCTTCCACGGGAAGGAAATCAAGGAGGCAGGTCCACTGCCACGAGACTTGGCCCATCACTGCCCGAGCTTTCACACACAAGTGCCCGGCGGGCCAAGGATTTCCTGTCCCTACTCTCCAAAGTGCCAGCAAGAGGCAGCCCAGAGGGCCAGCGGGGCCACCAGTCGGGGTTGGCCTGCATGTGACTCTGGGGCCCTAGGAGAGATTGGGTGCATCTCCTGCTGGCAGCGGGGGTGGGAGGTGGGGAGGGCTGTCTCCAGGCCTCCAGGGATGGGCTGGGTCGGGCTCAGGGGCAACCAGAGTCCCGGGACATTTTCTGCCCACTCTCCATTCCTTCCCCTGCCTCCTGGGGCCCTGGATGGACAGTGCACGCCCTGTATTTGCAGGCAAAGGCTCTCCCGCCTCGGTATCCAAGGCTGAGGGAGGAGCCCCTGGCCAGTAGAGGGCTGCACTGGGGCCTCCACCGTATGCTGGGTCGTGGCTTCGGCGCACCTGGGCTCCAGGTTCCACAGGGCCTTTGCCCTGTTTGTGCTCATCATGGGAAGACTCTGAGGACCTTGGCCCCATCTGGGGCAGAGGGAGCACCCTAAGTTCTGGGTGAGCGGGCCACCCCTTTGCCCCACCGCTCTGTGCTAGCCTGAGACGCCCTCAGCAGGACCAGGCTCTGGGCCCATCAAGGCCAGCCTCTGGAGCTCCGCCCTGTCCAGCCACTGCAGAACCTGATGAAGACGCTTCTCCGTGTTGACATTTGGGCCCTGAAAGGAGGCAGTGAGAAAGCCCAGAGCAGGACTGGCCTGGGGCTCGGGGGTGGGGCTGGAACAGGGCATGCCTGCCTGCTGCTTCCAAAACCCCAAGTGCCTTCTCTGGCTTTCTCCTTTCCCCACTCACTACCTTCCATGTACATCTGCCCACGGGCCCCTGAGCCCCAGGGCAAGTCCTGAGGGCATAGGCAGCTTCGTCCTCTGTTGCCACGGGCACTTTTTGCTCCAGGCTTCAGGGTCAAACAGGGTCAAACACTGAGGTCCCACCACACCAGCTGCCAACAGCCCAAGGGACCGTGGCCAGGTCTCCAGAGCTTGGCCTCTTAACCTCCAACAACCTGGCCTGCCTGCCACTTGGGGCCTTTTCAAGAACTGTCCTGCCCCCTTGGACGTCCACTTCACTGGCCCCCCTTCCCTGATTTCGGTTGTTCACACTGTCTCCCCAGTGCACTCACGCTGTCTCATTTTACTGTCCAAATTGATGGGGCCTGTAGTGTGTGCCAAGCGCTCAGCCCGCGGGTCAAGGGTGCCTGCCTTTACGCAGAAGGCCCTGCAGCAGAGGGAGTGGGCTTCCTCAGATGCAGGAGAGAGTAGCCGCTGGCTGCTCCTGCAGGCTTGAGCTGGCACACCAGAGCCAGCCTTCCAGAAGAAATGGCGCTCCCTCAGAGATATCAAGCCCAGGTTGCCCCCTCATCCTCACTGAGGAGTCAGAGCCCTGGCTCCAGCAGCAGGGAAGTGAAGTGGTCACTCAGTCGTGTCCGACTCTTTATGACCCCATGGACTGTAGCCCACCAGGCTCCTCTGTCCATGGGATTCTCCAGGCAAGAATACTGGAGTGGGTTGCCATTTCCTTCTCCAGGAGATCTTCCCGACCCAGGGATTGAACCCTGGTCTCCCGCATTGTAGGCATGTGCTTTACCGTCTGAGCCACCAGGGAAGTCGGCCACAGGGAGATACGGTGCAATTTGACCTCCAGCCAGCAGGTGGCGCCACGGTCACATTTTTTCCCTCACCCTGTTGATCCTTCGGCACCTGGGGCAGCTGCTCAGAACCACTGTCTCCCCCAAATCTTGCCCTCCTGCGAGTCAGGCAGAGGTGGCACCCTTCCCTTCATCCCTCCAAGCCCTTCCCATCTTAGGAGCAGTTTGTGAAAAGAAAGCTTTGGGTCACCCAGGCCGTGGGAGCATTTCCGGGCTCAGGGAATAGCAGGTTCTCAGGCGCTGGGGCTGCTACTGGAGGGACCTGTCAGACTGGAGCCTGGCTTGGGGGAGTCTCTGGCCAGTGATGAGTCAGCGTTGGGGTGGGAGCCAGACAGCGCCCTTGTCCACACTGGGCAGGTGCTGAGCTTCTGTGAGTTGGGAGTTGGGATCAAAGGACTGGCCAGTCCATCCTAAAGGAAATCAGTCCTGAATATTCATTGGAAGGACTGAGGCTGAAGTTGAAACTCCAGTACTTTGGCACCTGATGTGAAGAACTGACTCATTGGAAAAGACCCTGATGCTGGGAAAGATTGAAGGCAGGAGGAGAAGGGGACGACAGAGGATGAGATGGTTGGATGGCATCACTGACTTGATGGATAAGAGTTTGAGCAAGGCTTTGGAGTTGGTGATGGACAGGGGCGCCCCTGTGGGTGAGACGAGACGAAGCTGTCTCCCTCATTCTGGGCCGCCCAGGGTGGGTCACATGCTCTGTCCTGGAGCAAACCCCTGAGTGTCAGGAGTTTCAGGGATGCTCAACCTGGGGAGCCTCCCTGGGGATGGGGAGACTAGGGCAGTGGTCCTGGGAGCTCTTCAGAAGTCAGTGATGGGTTGAGGGTGGGGAATGAAGGAGAGGAGGTCTGAGGTGGCCCGTGGAACCATTCACCAAGAGGGGTTCAGCTGGGGTGGGTTTGGGGGAGAGACAGCAAGACTGGCTTTGAACATGGTGGTTTGGTGCTGCCTGAAGGGACATAGAAGTAGAACAAAAGAGACATGTTCCTCACCCTTCTCTGATCAGAAGAGTTAGCTCAGTGATGAGTTTTTATTGAGTACTTACTGTGTTAATCCAGGCACCTGGATTAACTCCAGCCTCGACTATGAGGTAGTCATTCTCATGAGCATCAGCCCCACTTTGCATACGGGTGGACCAACACATCAGTTCAGTTCAGTCACTCAGTCGTGTCCGACTCTTTTCGACCCCATGGACTGCAGCATGCCAGGCCTCCCTGTCCATCACCAACTCCTGGAGCTTGCTCAAACTCATGTACATCGAGTCAAGTGATGCCATCCAACCATCTCATCCTCTGTCATCCCCTTCTCCTCCTGCCTTCAATCTTTCCCAGCATCAGGGTCTTTTCCAATGAGTCAGTTCTTCGCATCAGGTGGCCAAAGTACTGGAGTTTCAGCTTTAGCCTCAGTCCTTCCAATGAATATTCAGGACTGATTTCCTTTAAGATTGACTGATTGGACCTCCTTGCAGTCCAAGGAACTCTCAAGAGTCTTCTCCAACACCACAGTTCAAAAGCATCAGTTTTTCGGTGCTCAGTCTTCTTTATGGTCCAACTCTCACATCCATACATGATTATTGGAAAAACCATAACTTTGCATAGACGAACCTTTGTTGGCAAAGTTATGTCTCTGCTTTTTAATATGCTATCTAGGTTGGTCGTAGCTTTTCTTCCAAGGAGCAAGTGTCTTTTCATTTCATGGCTGCAGTCACCATCTGCAGTGATTTTGGAGCCCAAGAAAATAAAAATAAAGTCTGTCACTGTTTCCATTGTTTCCCCATCTATTTGCCAGGAAGTGATGGGACTGGATGCCATGATTATCGTTTTTTGAATGTTGAGTTTTAAGCCAGATTTTTCACTCTCCTCTTTCACTCTCATCAAGAGGTTCTTTAGCTCTTCAGCTCTTCTTCACTTTCTGCCATAAGGGTGGTGTCATCAGCGTATCTGAGGTTATTGATATTTCTACCGGCAATCTTGATTCCAGCTTATGCTTCATCCAGTCTGGCATTTCACATGACATACACTGCATATAAATTAAATAAGCAGGGTGACAATATACAGCCTTGACGTACTCCTTTCCCAATTTGGATCCAGTCTGTCGTTTCATGTCCATTTCTAACTGTTGCTTCTTGACCAAGGCATAGAGGCCATAAAACTGAGCTAAGGTCACACAGTCTTGTGCTCGACCTCCTGCCGGCCTCTGGGCAAGGAGGATGGCTCCCTGGGAATACGAAGGCCATATGGGGACTGAGAAGAAGATGGCGGCGCTCTTCTCTACCTTTCCTTTGGTGAGTGCAAATTGTTCGTGTGAGGACAGAGGAAGAACTCTGGGCTAGGGGGGCACCCTGGATTGGAGTCTCAGCCTTGCAAGTGGTTCTCTTGCCTTTAATATCCTCTGTGCCTCTATTTCACTGAGTTAATTCTTTGTGAAATAGGAACCTGGGTAGTGGGGTCAACCCCTGGGGTACTGGGAAGTGGGGCAGGGCTGACACTTCTGGGGGACCGTGTCAGGGGGGCAAGGCAAGAAATGGAGGGAGCCAGTATCAAGGCAACTGAAGAAGGACAGGAAAGATGAAGGTTGGCAGTGGTGGATGGAACAGGGCTCTGTGAGGGAGTCTAGGAGAGAAGCAGACCAGTTGAGGAGATGAAGGGGCCAAGCCAGGCCCTCTGTCAGGACTTGAAGCCTAGCTCTTTCCTACCAGCCACTGGGTGGTCCCACAGCAGCCGTGTTCTCTACCCAACCCCAGCTCTGCCCAGGTATCCTTGTCTCCATCCCTGTCTCCTCAGGTGGGCAAGACATGGAGTATGGAGTGTTTCAGGAAGAAGCAAATAACCTGATTTGATTTCTTGAAGGTGGTTGTGAAAAGTGGTTCAGAGATTGGCCAGAAAAAGTGAACTTTCTCAAGAGGGCACTGTGGAGCTACTGGAGGGCTGTAGGTAGGATAGTGACAAGATTAGATTTTTGCTTGAAGAGAGTTTTCCAGTATTTTTCAACCCTATCTGGCCTCTCTTGATAAATATAAAAATCTCATCTCTAGATTCCACCCCCCCCACCCCGGCCCCATTGAGAGTTCTATAGTTCCCCTCATGCCAGGGAGCCAAGCCTGCCTCACGTGATGTTCTGAGTAGAGGCCCAGTTGCTTTTTCCTCAGTTGAGGCTTGTTGTTCAGTTGCTCAGTCGTGTCCAACTCTGTGACCCCATGGACTGCAGTACTCCTGGCTTCCCTATCCTTCACCGTCTCCTGGAACTTGCTCGAACTCATATCCATCGAGTCAGTGATGCCATCCAACCATCTCATCCTCTGTTGTCCCCATCTCCTCCTGCCTTCAATCTTTCCCAGAATCAGAGTCTTTTCAAATGAGTCAGTTCTTCGCATCAGGTAGCCAAAATATTGGAGTTTTAGCTTCAGCATCAGGTCTTCCAATGAATATTCAGGATTGATTTCCTTTAAGATTGACTGGTTGAATCTCCTTTCAGTCCAAGGGACTCTCAAGAGTCTTCTCCAACACCACAGTTCAAAAGCATCAATTCTTCAGCATTCAGCCTTCTTTATGGTCCAGCTCTCACATCCGTACACAACTACTGGAAAAACCATAGCTTTGACTACACAGGCCTTTCTCGGCAAAGTAACATCTCTGCTTTTTAATACACTGTCTAGGTTGATCGTAGCTTTTCTTCCAAAGAGCAAGCGTCTTTTAATTTTGTGGCTGCAGTCACCATCTGCAGTGATTTTGGAGCCCAGGCAAATAAAGTCTGTCACTGTTTCTATTGTTTCTCCGTCTATTTGCCATGAAGTGTTGGGACTAGATGCCATGATCTTCATTTTTTGAATGCTGAATTTTAAGCCAGCTTTTTCACTCTCCTCTTTCACTTTTATCAAGAGGTTCTTTAGTTCCTCTTTGCTGTCAGACATAAGTGTGGTGTCATCTGCATATCTGAGGTTATTGATATTTCTCCCAACAATCTTGATTCCAGCTTGTGTTTCATCCAGCCTGGCATTTTGCATGATGTATGCTGCATATAAGTTAAATAAGCAGGGTGACAATATGCAGCCTTGACATAATCCTTTCCCAATTTGGAACCAGTCAATTGTTCCATGTCTGGTTCTAACTGTTGCTTCTTGACCTGCATACAGTTTTCTCAAGAGGCAGGTAAGGTGGTCTGGTATTCCCATCTCTTGAAGAGTTTTCCACAGTTTGTTGTGATTCACACAGTCAAAGGCTTTAATGTAGTCAATGAAGCAGAAGTAGATATTTTTTGGAATTCTCTCGCTTTTTCTATGATCCAATGGATGTTGGTAATTTAACCTCTGGTTCTTCTGCCTTTTCTAAATCCAGCTTGAGCATCTGGAAGTTCTCATTTCATGTACTGTTGAAGCCTTGCTTGGAGAATTTTGAGCATTACTTTGCTAGTGTGTGAGATCAGTTCAACTGTTCAGTAGTTTGAACATTCTTTGGCATTGCCCTTCTTTGGGATTGGACTGAAAACTGACCTTTTCCAGTCCTGTGGCCGCTGCTGAGTTTCCCATATTTGCTGGCATATTGAGTGCAGCACTTTAGCAGCAGCGTCTTTTAGGATTTGAAATAGCTCAGCTGGAGGTCTATCACCTCCACTAGCTGTGTTCATAGTGATGCTTCCTAAGGCCCACTTGACTTCACACTCCAGGATGTCTGGTTCTAGGTGAGTGATCACACCATCATGATTATCTGGGTCATTAAGACCTTTTTTGTACAGTTCTGTGTGTTCTTGCCACCTCTTAATATCTTCTGTTTCTGTTAGGTCCATACTCTTCCTGTCCTTTATTGTGCCCATCTTTACATGAAATGTTTCCTTGGTATCTCTAATTTTCTCGGAGAGATCTCCAGTCTTTCCCGTTCTATTGTTTTCCTCTATTTCTTTGCATTGTTCACTTATACATGAACAGTTATATGTATACATATATCGACTCATTTTTAGATTTCCCTCCTGTTTAGATCACCATAGAGCACTGAGTAGAATTCCCCATGCTATACAGTAGGTTCTCATTAGTCACCTATTTTATACATGGTGGTGTATCTATGTCTGGAGAAGGCAATGGCAACCCACTCCAATACTCTTACCTGGAAAATTCTACGGACGAAGGAGCCTGGTGGGCTGCAATCCATGGGGTTATGAAGAGTTGGACACGACTGAGTGACTTCACTTTCACTTTTTGCTTTCATGCATTGGAGAAGGAAATGGCAACCCACTTCAGTGTTCTTGCCTGGAGAATCCCAGGGATGGCGGAGCCTGGTGGGCTGCCATCTATGGGGTCGCACAGAGTCGGACACGACTGACGCGACTTAGCAGCAGCAGCAGCAGTGTATCTATGTCAACCCCAGTGTCCCAGTTCATCCCACCTACGCCTTCCCCCCTTGGTGTCCATATGTTTGTTCTCTTCATCTGTGTGCTTGTGCTTTATAGGCGACTTATACAGTGATAGTAACATAGCAACTGTATCTTTCTTTTGGTGAATACTTGTCTGGCATATCTTGTTCAGTTCTTTTTCTTTCAAGCTTAATTTTTTTTTTACTGAGATATAAATCACATACCATAAAATCCACCCTTTAATGTACAATTTATTGTTTTTTTAGTATACAGATGGTCCCTGACTTAAAATGGTTTGACTTTTTGACTTTTATGCTGGTGTGAAAGCAATAAACATTTAGTAGAAACCATGCTTTGAATTTTCAATTTTGATGTTTTTCCAGGCTAGCAATATGTGGTGCAATCCCCTCTCATGATGCTAGGCCGTGGCAGTAATCTGAAGCTCCCACTCAGCTACTTGATCATGAGGGTAAACAACCAATAACGCTCATCAAAATTCTATACCCAGATAGCCATTCTGTTTTTCACTTTCAGTTCAGTATTCACTTATATGAGATATTCAACACTTTATTATAAAATGAGCTTTGTGTTAGATGATTTTGTCAAACTGTAGGCTAATATTAGTGTTCTGAGCACATCGAAGCTAAGCTATGATGTTTGGTAGGTTACGTGTATTAAATGCATTTTTGACTTAGGATATTTTCAGCTTATGATGAGTTTATTGGGAATTAACCCCATCAGAAATTGAGGAAGATCTGTATTTACAGTTTACATCATCACAGTCTAATTTCAGAACATTTTCATCACCCCAGAGGAAAATGCTGTACCCGTTAGTGGTAACTCTCCACTTCCCCTTCCCCAGCCCCTGGCAACGAATGATTTACTTTCTTTCTCTGTGGATTTGCCTGTTCATATATTTTACATAAATGGAATCCTAACATGTGGCTATTTGTGTCTGGCTTATTTCACTAAGCATAACGATTTCAAAGTTCATCCACTTTGTAACATGTATCAGTACTTCATTTATTTTTATAGCTGAACAATGTTCCATTGTATGGATAGATCATGTTCTATTTATCCATGGATCCACTGATGGACATTTGAGTTGTTTACACCTTTTGGCTATTGTTAATAACGCTGCTATGATCATTTCTGTGCAAGCTTCTGTGTGGACATACATTTTCAGTTGCCTTATTTGATAGAATTCACCAGTGAAGACTTCTGGAGTTGGATGTTCTTTGTGGGAAGACTTTCAACTACTATTTCAACTTATTTGCTTGTTATAAGCCTATTGAGATTTTCCATTTCATTTAAAGTCAGTTTTGGTCATTTGTGTCTTTTTCCATTTCATCTGAATTGTCTTAATTTGTTGGTATAACGTTGCCTTATAATCGTTAACATTTTTTAGTTCAGTAGTAATGTCCCTCTTTTCATTCTAGACCTTGATAACCTATTTTTTTTTTTTGGCTCACTGCATGGTCTAGGTTTCCCAACCAGGGATTGAACCTGAGCCTATGGCAGTGAAAGCACTGAGCCCTAACCACTGGACCACCAGGGAATTCCGAGGTAATCTTTTTTTCTTGATCAGTCTAGGTAAGATCAACTGTTGTGGTCTTTAAAAAAAAAACAACTTTTGTTTTCACTGATTTTCTGTAGTTTTCCTGTTTTCTAATTCATTTCTGCACTTATCTTACCTTTGCTTACTTCGGATTTAGTTTGCTTTTCTTTTTCTAGTTTATCAAGATTTATCATTTGGCCATTGATTTGAGACTTTTTTGTTGTTGTCGGTATAGGCATTTACAGCTATAAATTTCTCTTGTAAACAATATATATTCAATAGTTGAATCTTGTTTTTTTGAATCTCTGATTTTTGATTGGGGTGTTTAGACCATGAATATTTAATGTAGTGATTGATATGGCTGAATTTACATTTTCCATTTTGCTATTGGTTTCTCTGTACCTTCTTTTTGTTGGTCTCTTCCTCCTAGACTTCCTTCTCTTGTGTTAAATGTTTTTTAGTGTACCTTTTTTTCTTCTGTTGATTTTTAACTATATGCTTTTGAATTGCAGTTGTAGTACAATATATATCTTAAGTAATTACAGTCTACTTCATATTAATACTCATTTAATTTTGGTAAAATGTAGAGACTTTTCTCTAACATAGCTCCATTCCTGCCTTCCTCTTTTGTGTTTTTAATGTCATATATATTACATCTGTATTGATTATCATAGAAACTCAACATGACAGTGTTATAGCTATTGCTTTATATCAATACAATCTAACTTTTTTGGAAGAAGTTAGGAGAAGAAATGAGGAATAATAAGAGGCACATTTGTATTAACACAGATATTAATCATTTTGGCTCCTCTTCATTTCTTCTTGTGAATTCAACTTACTAACTGGTGTCAGCCTGAAGGACTTCTTTTAGTATTTCTTGTAAAGAAGTATAGTAGCAATGAATTCTCCCAGTCTTTATTTATCAGGAAATATCTTTTTTAACCTTCAATTTTTTAAGGGATAGTTTTGCTAGATACAGAATTTTTGATGGATACTGTTCTTTTCTTTCAACTCTTTGATTATGTCACTTCACTGTCTTTTGGCCTCCATTATTTCTGATGAGTAGTTAACTGTCAATTTTATTATGGTTTTCTTCTACATGGGTCATTTTTCTCCTATTGCTTTCAAAATTGTCTATCTTTGGTTTTCAACAGTTTGACTGTAAAGTGTCTATGACTATCTCTTTATCTTATTTGGGGTCCATTGAACTTCTTGGATCTTCTTAATGTTTCTCATAAAATTTTGGAAGTTTTGGTCTTATTTCTTCAAATACTTATTCTGACCCTGTTCTTCAAAACCCCCCACTACACGTATTTTAGAATGTTTGATGTTGTTCCAGAGGTGTCTGAAGTGATATCATTTTTCTCTCCATCCTCCAGATTGTATAGTGTATATTAATGTTGTTGATCTATTTTCAAGGTCAGTAGTAATTTCTTATAACATCTTGAACTTACTCTTGAATACTTCTAAAAAAGTTGTCATTTCAGTTATTGCACTCTTTAAAGCTACTTTCATTTAGTTATCATTTCTTAATTTGTGTATCCATGTGGAGAATCTCTATTTGTTGATTTGTTCTTGTCATCATACTTTCCTTTAACTGTTTAAACGTGGCTTCCTTTAGTACTTTGAACCTATTTATACTATGTGCTTGAAGTTTTCATCTGCTAATTCTAACATTTGGAAACACTCAGAGACAGTTTCTGTTGACTTTTTTCCCGAATGTGGATCATACTTTACTGTTTCTTTGCATGTTATACAGTTCTTTTGTTGAAAATTGAACTTTTAAACAAATATTTATTTATTTGGCTGTGCTGGGTCGTACTTGTGGCATGTGGGATCTTTAGCTGTGGCATGTGTGATCTAGTTCTCTGACCAGGGATGGAACCTGAGACCCCAGCACTGGGAGTGTGGAGACTTAGCCACTGGGCAACAAGGGAAGTCCCCGCAAATTGAACATTTTAGACCATAGTTTCCATCAACTCTGGATTATTATATTCCCTTTACCCCTAGAAGTAGTTTTCGGGGTGTGTTTGTGTGTGTGTGTGTGTGTGAGTGTGTGAACTTGTTTCTTTGTTGTGTAACTTTTTTGGACAAAGTCTGTGAAACTGTACTGCCTCCCACCCCCACCTGCAGTGTGCAGTCAGTGGTGTCTCTGTTGAGTTAAAAAAACAGTTTAAAATGTAGCCTGGTTTTCTAGGGGCTGCTGCATATCTGTCCAACTTAGTGGCCAGTCAATGATTGGACAGAAACTGTGTTGAAAGATCTCAGGCCACTAAGGCTTGTGTCCTCTGATGATGAATCTGTGTGTGGGAAGGGGCGTTCTTTCAACATTGAGGTAATTTTCAGGCCTTCCCAGGGTTTTCTTTCCCCTGATGCCTTTGAATCTCCTACATACAAGTGTATAGCCTCAGTGTAGTCAGGAAAGCATGATTAGATTGGGACCTCTCCATTCTCCAACTAGTCAGGAACATGCTTGCCCCAACCACATTCACAGCCTGTCTAGTAGAGCTGAGCTGTTGGCCCTTCCCTGTTGGTCTGCCCCTGAGAAGTTTATTTCCATTGACAATGCCCCTGGGTGTGGATATTCCCCACCAAATTGACTTAGCCCCCTTCAAACCTAGGCAGAGAAGCTGCTGGTTTTCATGAGCTGCCTTGTACTGGTAGAACCTCCATGCCAAACCGAGCTGGGAAGGATGGGAGCAGCTCTAGGCCAGAATGCCACAGATTCCCAAAGTTTAACTTCTCATTTTATTATATACCTTTGGTTGAGTTCTAGATCATAAAGGTTGTATTTGTCAGCTTTGTCCAGCTTTATTGCTTTTTTTTTTTTTGAGGTTATTTGTTGATATCTTTGTTTGGCCATAGCTAGAAGTCCTGACTTTTCAATCTTTTCCTTTTCTGTCCTAACATTTAGCTGTACCACTTTTTTAATTTTTATTTTTGTGTATTTTTTTTTTTTTGGCTGGGCTGCATGGCGTGTGGGATCTCAGTTACCCATCCAGGAATTGAGCCCATGCCCCCTGCAGTGGAAGTATGGAGTCTCTACTACAAACCTCTTATGGGTGGATTTTTAAAAATCTTGTCTTCAGTTGAATAATTTAGTCGATTTTGTCTAGTGATGTTTGGCCTAATTTCTAAATTCTTATTTTATGCTTTGTACTTATTCCAATGTTTCTATTTCTTTATTTTCCTCTTTTTACTTCTTCTGAATTGAGATTTTTCTCCTTGTTATTTGATATTTTCCTCTACTAGTTTGAAAGTAGTATGCTCTATTTATATTCTTTTAGTAATTAGTCTAGAAAACCTAGCATGCATATTTGTCTTAACAAAGCTTAAAGTTAATACTGATATGGCCATGAAGGAATAACATGGTTCAGAATTTCCCTTCCTCCATACATGACTGGAAAACTTGGCAGATATATGAATCAACCATTTTAAGATGGTGAAGACCTGGTGGTACCAGAGAGAAAGGAAACAAATGAGGTGAACTCCACCACCAAGACTTTCTAACTGAGAGAGAAGAAGCATAAAAATGTAACCTGTAATGATAAAGAATCAGCCAATCAAAACAGACACAGGGAATTTCCAGTCTCTGATCTGGCATGTGAGAAGCCTGGAAGTCATCACTTGATGCCAACAACAAGAAAATGTTGAACAAGCTGAAAAACCAACAACTGTTTTTAGATCCATTAGAGAACAGAGGTCAAATGGCAAAGTATTTCTCACACAACTGAAGAAAGAGACAGGTGGATACAGAAAATCACAATTTACCAGAGCAGAAACTTGTGAGTGGGTACAGTGTTGGGGTAGGAAAACCTGAGCTTTAACTAATGATTTGCTGGAGGCTAGTGTGGAGAAGTATGAGAGTTAAAAACTGCAGGGAGCCTATTCTTAGGGAGGCTCTCACCTCCTACACTTCTGTGAGTTTTACCTCTAGGAGTCCCATCAGGTTCTCACAGTGAAGACTGGAGAACAATATCCTCATGTTTCTGGCCGGGGGTCGGCGGGGGTGGGGGTGGGGGTGGGGGTGGGAAGGTTGACACTTTGAAATACACCAGAGCAGTCTGTTCTTAACAAAGCCTGCTCTGAAGACAAACCATTATACCAGAGTCTGACCTATTGGGCATTTATTAGAGTCTAAGTGACTTGGGGGAAGGGAAATATCCAACTTCAACCCCCTATAGCTATCCTAGTCCACCTTGGAGAGGGGGCAACTGATAAGCACTTGCGAAGGTCACAACCCAGAAGCACAGGCTCACCAAAAGACTGAGAGCTAACCATTGGACTACAGAACGCTTCCACTCCCACCATACTTCACCACTAGTAAGTAATGACTTCCTTACTGCAGTTCCTTTACCCAGTATATCGTGCCTGGCTTTCAACCAAAAATTGCAAGGCACACTAATGGGCAAAACCCTCCACAGTTTGAAGAGACAGAGCAAGCATCAGAACCAGACTCAGATATGGCAGGGATGTTGGAATTACCAGAACAGTCATTTCAAATACTATGATTAATATGCTAAAGGCTTTGATGGAGAAGCAGACATCATGGAAGAACTTGGCCATAATTAGCTACAAGGGAGGATAGGAAATCAAGTTTCTGGTTGGGAACCAAGATTCCCCATGAACCTTTGGAGATTTTACTTCTAAAAGGGGAGAGGTCAGAAATCCAGCATAGATTTCACTGAGCTAAAATTGAGGTGTGGGCAGGGCTGCATTCCTTGAAGAGTCTCAAGGAAAGAATCAGTTGTCTTGCCTTTTCCACCTTCTAGAGACCACCCACACTCCTTGGCTGGGGGCCCCTTCATCTTTCTTCAAAGCCAGCAGTGTCGTATCTTCGAAGCTCTCTGACTCTGACCCCTTTTCTATCATCACATCTTATCTCTCCTGCTGCCCTCTTTCCCTTATAAAGATGCCAATAATGGCATTTAGGGCCCACCTGGGTAACCCAGGACAATCTCCCCATCTCAAGATCCGTGACTTAATCACATCTGTAGAGTCCCTTATTGCCACATGCACAGGATTCCAGGATTCCCATGAGGCCATCTTCTGGTGGGAGGCAGGATACAGTGCTGAAGACACCTGTTGAGAGCACAGCACCGCCCTTCAAAAATCCTGGCTTTATGTGTGGGCCCAGGCGGTATCTCCTATCCTGTGATTGGTGTCTGGAAAGCTGTGGAAAGAAGGTGTCCCAGGAGAAAGGATGGGCTCTGGCTCCTGGGTATAGATGCCCCTGGGTCAGGTGCTGGCTCCAGAGCTGACTCACTTCTCTGGACTCAAGTATCCTCATCATTCCTGATCTTGGAGGCTTTCTCTTATTTCCCTACCAGCTCTGCCATTCACGCAAACAGATTTTTAGGTTCATTCTATGTTTTAGAGGTTCTGGACCAGGAGGGTGGCTCTGGAAACGCGGGTCACGTTGTTCACAAAGTCTCCAGTGCCTTCTCACACCGTGCTTGTTTCTGCCCCCGCTCCAGCTCCCTGCTACTTCCTGCTGTGTCTCTTGTCACCAGGAATCGTGGCTTTAGAATGGCTGCTCCAGCTCCAGTGTGCAGAAGGCCCTGGAGGAGGCCAGAGAGAAGCAAGGTCCTGTTGTCGCTTCAAGTGACCCAGTGGCCTCTGCATGCTCCCCCTAGCCCCCAGCCCTGGCCTCCAGAGTCCCAACTCCACCCTATGTCAGCCAGAGGGCTGCACACCGGGACGGGCAGTCTTCCCACGTCCCTCACCAGTTTGGGTCCTCCTGTGGCTCCATCTCCTTGTCCTGGAGCTTGGGTTTGACTCCGTGCTGAGTCTTGGGGCTCAAGTGCCCACCCCTCACAGTCACACTTGGGTCCCTGCTCCCCCCGTCTGTTTGCCACCCTGGGGACCTGACATCATTTGCTGCATCACCAGATCTCAGTGCCTCCCTCCCACTCTGGGAAGCTGACCGTGAGCAGGAGGCCTCTGACTTGCAGCTACATGCTCGTCTGCAGCCTGCGTCCTAGTCCTGAGCCATGGGGCACAGAGTTGGAGTTCAGTGGCTTGTGAGTGCAGGAGGGGTTCAGTCAGAGGCTGGGCAGTGTGGATGCCGGATGGCACATGACAGTGGTGATAGGGTGTGGTGTGTGAGTACCCCGTGCACCCCTTTCCCCAGGCCTCCCTCCCCACCTTCCCCCCCAAAACTCTCCAAGATGCTCAGGATCTCAACAGAAACCATTTATTGAGGAACAATTAAAGAAAGCAACCGTGCTGTGGATTCCCCAGGGTGAGATGGCCTTGCCACGGAGACTGCTGGTCCTGGGCTGGGTCTGTAAGCCAGGAGGGTGTGTGTGTGCGAGTGCTGATACATGGACACACAGACACACATGCACACAGGCTGCCCGTCAGGGAGATGTACTGCAATGAATGACCGTGTGTGTGTGTGTGTGTCTGTGTGAAGCTTGGCCTTTTCCCCACCCCCCAATCCAACCAGGGCTACGTGGGACCCACTGCAGCAAATTCCAGGCCGTCTTCTCCCCCTCCCCCCACCCAGGTCTTGCTTAGACCCCATCTCCTCTGGCGGCAGTCTGACCACCCTCAGTCACAAAGAGCCCCAGTGATCCTGTCAAGACATCTGGGGGAAGAGGAAAAAAAAGCATCTTTTCAAATGTCAAGTGGATAAACAGTCAGGGCGCCAGATGTGCAGCCGGGAACCCGCCCAGCGGCTCCTGGCTAGGAGCACACCCAGACAGGGATGGTCCCCGTAGCTGTGGGGTGGCTGCTGTGTCTCCAAGGTCATGTCCCCTGGGAGTCCCCCCACCCCGCCCCCCCATCCCAAGAGGCCTCAGGCCCCTGTGGAGGAGCACAGGGTGACTGTGCTGGTGGTGATGGTGGTCCAGCCGCATGGCAACAGGGATGGGGTTGGGAGCAGGTCCCTGTGGCCATAAGAGGCCCAGGCCCTTCCTGAACGGGAGACCCCGGGGAGGCTTGGGAGTTGGCTGAGCACACATCTCCTGGGCCCAGGGAACCGGCAGCCACCTGGAATCGTCCCTCAGAATGGGAATCCACACCCCCACTCCCAACCACCCCCCCAAAAGAAAAGTAACAGTCGTAGAACAGGCAGGTTCTGGAGCGGGGTTCCGCCCCAAAGTGGCGCGGGTCAGGCCGGTGGCCCCAGGCCTGGCCCGTAGGCACGTTTAATAGGATTCCCCGTGGATGTTTCCAGTGGGTAAGACAGGGCTGTCCCCACCACCACCCTGGAGGGGGTCCCCAGCCTCTGCCTCGTCCCACAGCCCCAAATGAGGTATTGTGCTCTCCCCCCCTCCACCCCCCACTTCTGCTTAGGCCAAGCCCCCTCTGGCCTCCTCCCCAGCACGCGGGTGGCTGGGCTGGGCACACCCGCTGGAGGGTGCCCTGGGGCCCTATGTGGCATCCAGCTCGAAGACGCCATCACTGGTCGGGGTGGTGAAGAAAGAGGGGGGATCAGAGGCAGCCGACTCCTGCCCCCCACTGCCCCTCTCCTGGGCACGGCGCTCTTCCAGCTGCAGGCTGCGCTCGAAGTCCAGCAGCTGCCCCATGAAGCTGAAGTTGGGCGAGATGTTGGACTTCTTCCTCTTGACCAGATCGTAGGCGTCATTGAGCGAGAGGTGCAGCTTCTGCATGAGGTAGGCCACGGTGACAGTGACGGACCGGCTGACGCCCGCCAGACAGTGAACGAGCACCCCGTAGTTCTGCGACAAGGCCTCGTCTAGTGGGGGCAGATGGGGGCCCCATGTGAGATGGCCCATCATGGGGATCGCATCCTTGGAGCCGCCCGGCCCCAGCAGGGCCATCCTGGGCTGGGCCCCGGGGGAAGGCAGGCCTGTAGGGGCTGGGGAGGGAGTGGGGAGGGCGGAGTGGACTCACCGATGAACGCAATGGCCTCCGGAAAGAACTGGGACAAGTTCTGGCTCCAGTGGTCTGAGATGGGGATCTGCTTGTAGTGAAAGTCGCCATTCTTCTCGAAGAGGTTGGGGAGGTTGGGGGTGACATTAAGGATGTAGCGGATGCCCAGCTTGGCCAAGCTCTCCACGTTGGCCGAATCGCGGGCACTGCCCAGGTAGAGGTTGGGCAGGATCTGGACAGGGAAGGACGGCAGCAGCCCTGCTGGCGGGGGCGTGGCACCCTCCGAATCCAGGCCGCAGCTCATTGCATCGCGGTCAGGCTCGGAATCCGCATCAGAGCAGTCGGAGCCCAGGCACAGGCCCCCCAGCCCCACCACTGGGCTGGGCAGTGGGGCCATGCTTGGGCTCCCCCGGCGGTCGAGGCTGGTCTCACAGAGGTGAGGGCACTCGGCCTGGAATCTGCTGAAGCCACCTGGGAGAGGGGATGAGACGGGAGGCCCATTGAGGTGGCCTCCCGGGCAGCTGAGTGCCCTGGCTGGGGTTAGGGATCCAATCCTAGATCCTTCTGATGCCTGAAGAGGGGGGTGGGCAGATGTACCCAAGGGGCACTCAGGAGTGAGCAGCCTTAACCTACATGGTGTCCCAAATGGTGTGCTTAGCCCTGGAGCCAGTCCTCTGGACGGCAAGCCAAAGAGGATCTCACATCCCTGGGGCCAAGCCAAGGCAGGCATGAGGGCTCAACACATAGTGCCAGCCTTGGGAAGGACAGCGGGCATCAGTTAAAGACAAGGAAAGGTTCAGATGTGAGTTGTCTGCCTGGGTGAGATCAGGGGCCAGGGCACAGCCACGTCTGTGTGCTCTTCAGAGCACGGGAGAGAGTGTAGCGTGCCACCTGAATGGTCCCAAAGTGCCCAGAAGGGAACATCTCCATCTCCAAATAACTACTATTTTCCCCCGGCTGGGGGTGGTGTGGCACTAGAAATCCAACATGTTCTATATTTCTATATCCCTGCGCATTCAGAATTGAGCAAGGGATGACAGTCCAATGACCCTCCTCAATGGGAAGAGGGGTCTAGGTTCCTGGAAATCCTGTCTCTCTCCTGGATCTCTGGGGCGGGGGGTGTGTTTGGCTTGGCAAGGAGCCAACACACCTGTGTCTGTCCATCGCCTCTCCACCCCCCAGCCCTGTGCTGACCGTGGCAGAGGGAGGGGAAGTCTCTGCCTTAGCAGTTTCTCTCCCTGTCTTCCCCTCCCCCTTCCAGGCCCTTTGGTGAGCAGGGGGGATTTGTCCTGGGGCTCCAGCTTCCTTTACCCATGGCTTAGAAGCTAGGGGAGGGGGTGATAGGGACCCACTGGGGTCCCAGGAGCCAGGTTATATCAGATTCTCCCCATTTTCCAGGCTCAGAAACTGGGGCTCCCAAGAGTGAAGGGCTTCCCCAAGGTCAGGCTCAGAGGAGGACAGACTCTCATCTCCACTTTGGACCACAGGAGGTCGGGCTCGCCCACGATCAGATGGATTCGGCTGGCCCTCCGAAGGTGGGGTCCTGCGCTCCCGGGGCAGGGGTCCTCCCCAGACAGGTGCCCGCCAGCTGCCCACCACCGGTACCTACCCTGTAGGTAGTAGGCCAGGTAGCCTTCCTCCCGAAGCTTCTGCAGCAGAGTGCCCAGCACCGAGTCGGCCTCCCACTCCTCAGCCTCGGCCTCGGTGCGCCGGTGCCGGCCCCCGCCCTGGTCGTACAGGAGCACCGGGGCGGGCGGCGGTGGCTGCAGCGGCGGCCCAGGCAGGAGCGCTCGCACCGACAGGCTCCCCCGCCGCAGGCGGCGCAGCAGCAGCGCGGGCAGGGCCACGCTCAGCGCCCCGCCGATGCGCGCCGACTCGTAGAGCTCACGGCTGCGGCAGTCGAGCAGCAGCAGCCGCGGGCGCGGGGGCGATAGCTCCCGGCGCAGCCACAGGCACGAGCGGCCCAGACCCTCCATGGCTTCGCGGCTCCCGGCACGTCGGGCTTCCGGAGCTGCGGAGAGAGGGAAGGCACGAGACGTGAGCCTGCGATCTGCGTGCCCAGAAACAAGGCGCCTGGGGTCCCGCAGGGGAGCCCCTCTATCGCCGGATCTTCTTCTGCCTCTCCCACGGCATGCCCAAAGGCACCCCCGTGCGCCCCAAGAAAAACGCCCCAGGCAGCCACTCGAGTGTCCACCGGAGAATGGAAATTCGAGAGGTGCCCCAGCCGAGGAAGGCTGGGTGTCCGACGGCCCCCTTTGAGAACCGCTAGGGTCCCTCCTGGCCCCTCAGAGGGGCTCAGGCCCCTTCCTGCGTCTCGCACACCCACGATCACTCCCCGCTTTCCAGCTTCCGACTGGGGGGACCGCGTGCGTGCGGGGTGGGGGGGGAGTGGGGGGGGGGAGAGGGGCTCTAGACCGAGATCGTCCCCACGGCCCGCCGGGGCCAGGGAGATAGAGGCGGTGCACAGGCGCTGGCCCTCGGCAGGCGGGACCTCTCGGGGCTGCCCGACTCCACCCGGAGAAAACAAAAGGAGAGACCTGGAGCGTGATCCCGCGGCGAGGGGTCGCTCGCGGATGTCCCGGACACAGCCACCGCGGCTCGAGGGGGGTCGTTCCCGGGCTGGGTTGCCCCGGCCCCGGCCACTGGGAAGAGGGAAGGATGGCAGAAAGAGCGTGCCGCACGTGGAGACAAGTCCACCGCAGCCCGCGCGCACCCGCAGCTTCCTGGCACTGCGACCCAGCTTCCCACCTTGGAAGCCAGCTGCCTTTGGACGTGGAGTTGCCTTTGGAGGGGCGGGGCGGCGGGGGCGGGCTCAGGGGGGCCAGCGAGCCAACGGGTGCCCTCGAAAGCCGGTGAGTGGGCCCCCGCAAGTGGCGCGCTGGGCTGGGGCTTCCACCCAAGCGGGACAGGGCCAGGGGCAGAGGCCAAGGGCAGGTCAGGGGCCCAGCAGGGGACCAGCTGCAGCTCCCCTGGCCGGCGCCAGCCAGGCCCCTGGAGACAGGGGGAGGGGTGTGGACAAGAGCCCCGTGCCCCCGCCCCACCCGCCCCACCTCCAGCCTGGCTCACTTGGGGTGCCCCTGGACCATCTCGTCCTGGGACTGGAGTTTAGTGGCTTCATCCATATAACAGGCTTGTCACCATGGCTGCCAGGGAAATGGTGGAGGGGAAAAGGAAGTGGAACCACAAATCCACTGCTGCCTTCTGGCCAGAACTCAGCCCAGGGCTATCTGGAAGGCTGGGTAGGCAAAGGGCAGCTTTGGGGCACCCCAGTAGCTTCATTGGCATGAGCCAGACCAACGACTCCAAGAGCCCTGCCCTATTGATCCTGGGAGTCAGCCTGGCTCCTCCGGCTGCTTCCTCCCTAGTCGAGCCAAGGCGTTTCTGCCTAAATGTCTCTCAGTTCTGTACTGTCCCCTCCACCCCTGTGCTGGCCCAGGTCGCCATCAGAGCTTTCAAAGCCCTCTCCCCATATCCAGGCCTGTTTGCCTCAACTCCCTTCAGCCCTGCCCTGCAGTAAAGGCCCCGTGGTAGCCTCCAGAACCTTCCGTGGACACAGGACAATGAACCGACAGGACACATTTGGGCCCTTGCTTGCAAGGCACTCCCAGGCCAGCAGGACAGGTCAGTAATAAACCGAGGGATGGAACGAGAGAATACCAGGTGTGATAAATGCTGACAATGAAATGAGGTGGCGGAGCTTCTGAAAGTCTGGTCTATGTCCTTTTTTTTTTTTTTTTTTGCTTAAAGCCCTAAAGCAAATAGGCCAGTTGAAGGAAGGTGTACAGCAGATAAGAGAAAGCTCATACAAATTAATCAAAAGGTTGAGACTCCTATAGGTACATGGCAAGGAACCAGAAAAGACTGCATGAAGGAGCACATGCAGCTGGTACAAGGCATTTGGAGAAAGGTACAACTTCAGGCATGGGAAGGAAAACAAATTTAAAAGCCCACCTAACAATGACAAAATACAAGGTAACACTTCCTTCTTGTTACATTAGTAAAATGTTCTCAGACTGAGAACACCCAGTGCTGGCATGGCTGCTGTGAGATGGGCGTGCTGCTCTGTTGCTGATTGCTAGAGGTATGCTGGTGTGGCTCTTTTGGAAATTAACTTGGTAATATACACCCAGAGTTGGGAAGAACCCCACACCGGGCCTCCACCCCCAAGGAACTAAGTAAACAAAGGTAGAGTGCGCACACAGGATGGGCACCAGGAGAGAGGTGACTAAGGAGTGAAAGATGCAGAGCTGTTGGGGGGTCACTGATCAGAACACAAAGTAGGATGGGGACATGCAGGAGGTATTGCTGGGGAGACAGCAGGTCACAGACAGCCAGGTTGCCTCAATGGGGCCTCCAGTTGCCCCTTCCTACCCTGCCTCCCTTCCCAGCCCAGTGGGCCACCAGGCTGGGACTTGTCTCCAGCCACACTCCACCATGTCTTGGTCTCTGGGATGAGTCCCATCACCTGGCTCCAGGGGCCGTGGGCAGCTGGCCTGGTCCCCTCGCCCCTAGCCTGGGCTGCCTCCTCTGCAGCCTGTTCTGATTTGATTACTTCACTCCCCCTCCCTCAGGTTTCTGTCTCCCTCCTCTGTGCTCCAGACCTCAGTTCCCTGAGGTTACCAGCTGAACTGGAGCCGAGTTGGGGGGAGGTGTTGTGTGTGTGCATTTCGTTTCTCTCACATCCCAAGTTCCCACAGGCAGAGGTGGGAAGCCACCAGCCCTGGGGGGCTCCCTCCAGGCCTGCTGCAGCTGTGGGCAGGACCCCAGAGTGGGCTGGGGTTGAAGGCACCCAGGGGTTCCGGGATGTGCCAGCCTGGTGTGTCTGGCTTGGCCAAGTCACCAGAGTGGGGGTGGGCGCCCTGTGCCGGGAGGTAGAGAGAGACACGCCTGGGCTCCTGCCCGGTTCTGTGTTCTCAAGGGGTTGGAGAGAGGGTCGCCCACCCCGCAGGAGGCAGGAGCTCCCGCGGTGCCAAGGCCTGCTTTCTGGAGAGGGCTCCCTGGGGGAGGGGACCAGCATCAGGCCAGGGAGGCAAATTCTGCCCCTGGGCGGGAGTCGTGCGGGTCTGCCCCTTGCCCAGATCCCTGCTGGTCAGCCGCGCGGGAGTGAGCCTTCGGGGGGAGGGGGCGTTCAATCACCAAAGTGCTCGCTGCCCAGCGCCAGCAGCGCCCGCTGTGCCAACAGCAGGAAGACATCCTGGAACCTGTTGCCACCTCCGCAGTGCAGGGCTGAGCGCCGCCAAGCCCCCCTCCCCCGACCCTCGCTGGGCCCCCCCCCCGCAGCGCCGTCTGGGGTGGGGGTGGGGGTGCGCCAGGCCCCGCACCCACTCCCCAGGCGCCCGCGCGGGGCGTGCAGGGGCCTCGCCAGGCCCCCTCAAGCGGGTGGAGCTCGGCCGCGCGCTTCCCGTAGGGTGGGCGCTGCGCCCGCCGCCCGCCCCTGGCTCCTGCTGGGCGCCCCTGGCCTCCGCCCAGCTCAAGCAGTGCCCCTCTGAGGCGGCGGAAACGCCGCTGCCCGTGCGCCCCTGGGGCCCGGGAGCCTCCCGAGAGCAGCTCCCCGCCTGCCCCCCACACGCCGGCCCCCACCCCCAAACACTTGGGTCCCTCCGGCCCGGTGGCTGCAATTGGGCCGTCTGGCCCGGTTGGAACTCCCAGCCACAGCGCTTCGGCCAAATCCAGTGTCTTTTCCTCCACATCCACGTTCCGCCGGGGATGGCTTTCTGCTTTGCCGGGTCGGCCTCCTGGCGGGACTGGGAGTTCCTCCAAGGCAGGAGCGGGTGTGTGCCCGGCCCCGAGCTGGCCCCAGCCCCCCAGGGAAGGGCCTGGCACGCGGCGCTCACGGAAGAAATGCTCGTGAACAAAGAAGGCATGAATGAATGAAACCAATTGTTGCACCAGGGAGCCCAGGGGGGTGGCCGGTTCTGCTTTCTCCCTCAGCGGGTCACACACCCAGACACGCAGAAGCACACGTGCACACGCGGTTCCCCCCCCCCCCCGCCCCCCCCGCGCTGCCCCCCACCGCACGGGCAGGCGGGCACACACACACACACACACACGGGTACTCCGACTCCTGCCTCCAGGAAAGCCACCTACTACGTGCGTGCCAATACCTGGGGCCCCTTTGGCCGCAGCTGGGTGGCCTCCATCTCAGTTGCCTGCCTCTCCCTTGCCCTCCCCCATCTAAGTATGGTACCTTGCACCCCCAGTGCCTTTCTTATCTCTTAGGGACCAGGCCAAGTCAGCCACTGGGGAGACTCAGGGCCTGTTTAGGGAGCCACTTGGGGGGCCTCAGGGTGGCGAGCCACTGCTGCAAAGGCGAGCCAGAGGCGCCTGGCAGAGATGCCACCAAATGCTGCAGCCTCCAGAACCCGTGTGCCAGGTGTTGGAGGGTGCTTGGTGGGAGGGACTGAGATGTGTTAGAGGACGTGGAGGGCTATGTGCCATGGGGGTGGGCCAGGGTGCCCAAGATCCAGAATCCCACAGGTGTGCACACATGTTGGGGGTGTACAAGGTGCAGGCCTGGGGAGCCAGCTGGGCTTCAGGAGTGCGGTGTCGCCTCTGGGTGGGGGTTCCTGCTGGGGCTTCGTCCAGGGGTGGGTGGATGGCAGCGTCTCTGGGCTGGGAACGTGGGTGGGATGTCTGTGATGAGCATATGGGGAGTTAGAGATGGTGCGGGCCAGCGAGGGGAGCTGTGTTAGTGCAGATATCCCAGGGATGTGTTGGGTATCTATGTATGTGTGTGCGCTTCTGTGTGTGTGTGTGTGTGTGTGTGTGGTGTGTGAACGCGCGCGCGCACGCTCTCGTGCGCCTGGGTGTGTACTGAGGCGTGGCAGCGTCTGGGATGGGTGCTGGCCTGAGTTGGGGACAGTAGTCGATGGTGACTTAGCGGCTGCCGGGGCGTGCACTGCAGGGCCCTGGGTCCGCGGTGCACGGTTTGTGCACGCGCGTGTAAGTGTCAGGGGGTGTGCGTGGCCATGGACACGGGAGATGCACGGGCGGGCGCACTGAGTGGGTCTCCCAGGGGCGCGTGCGTCGACCTGGCAGGGTGCGCGCTGGCGAGACTTTGGGGGCACAGGGCGGAGGCGCACACACGTCGGGGGGGGCGGCCAGGCGGGGTGGGGGGGGGGTGGGTGCCCGGGCGCCGCGTGCCCCGCTCACCTCCGTTCCGCTCGGCTTCCTGTGCCGGCTCCGCGCGTCGCGGCCGGGAAGTTTCCAAAAGCCGGGCCGGCGGGAAGCACTACCGCCGCGGCCGCCGCGCGCCACCGGAGCCTCGGGCGGCGGCCTCGCCTGGAGCCAAGCGGCCGCTGCCGCCGCCGCCGCCGCCGCCGCTGCGGAGGGAAACTCCAAATCCCGCCTCCGCCGCCGCCGCCTCCTCCCCTACCGCCGCCGTCTTCTCCGCCCCCTGCCCAGGAGGGGCAATGTCGCCGGCGGAGGCGCGCGAGGAGGGAGCGGGGAGGGGCCGCGGCCTGCCCGGCGTCTGCTCCCACCTCCCCCGCCCGCCTATCTCCCACCTGCCGCCAGCGGCCCGCTCCGCCCGCGGCGGCCCCTCTCGGCGGGGGGTGGGGGTGGGGGGGATGCCCCCTGCGGCCCCGGCCCCCAACCGCCTCGCCGCGGGGTCTCCGAGCCTGGAGCCTGGGCCGCCGGTGTAGGGTGGGAGGCCCTGACCTCGGTCGGGCCTGGGCTGTGCTGCCTGGAACAGTCCGCCCTGGCACTCCTGTGGCCATCGAGGACCAGGCACATATCGGCCCCCTGGGGCCATCTCCTGATGCCCCAGGGGCTAAGGTGTAAGGTCCGGGTGAGAGCATACCAAGCGCCCAACCCGCAGTCCCCCGACTCCTGTCTTCTGCCATCCTCACGTATCAAATTCTGGCTCCTGGAGCTTTGGGGCCTGAGTGCCTGGAAGGGGTGCGGCCAGGACGGTGGGGGGTGGGGCAGGGAGGGGGTGCTGTCTGCAGGCCTGGGGTGCTTTCCTCTGGCCCTCGGGCCAGGGTCCCCCCCATCACGAGCCTCCTTTGGTTTTTACACCCATCTGGGAGTTGGAGGAGACGGTTCCCCTGCTATAGCTAGGGAAACTGAGGCAGTGGTTTCCTGGGGGTCACGCCACTGTGTGGTGACAGGGCCAGAGTGGAGGGGGATGTTGGGAGGGCTGGGATGCCAGCGGTAGCCTGAATTCTCCTGAGTCATCACCCCTGGGAAAAAGAGGACAGAGGCTGTGTGTTTGGGGATGGAGCAGACCTCACCATCTCCAAGGGCCCTCTCCAGATTTGCAGCAGTCTCTCTCCAGGGTGTGGGAGCTGGGGCAGGGTCCAGATTCCACCAGCCTGGCAGGCCCAGCCTGCCCTTTGGCCTCCTTCGACCCTCAGCACGTGCCTGCCCTTACCACCCTCCCCCCTCGAGTGTCTGGGCCCTTCGAGGCTACCCTCGCTGGCAGGTGCATCTGTGCGCTGGGCTGATCGTTCACCTCCCATTCAGCAGCAGGGTCCCAGGGGCCGGCGTGGAATCAAACTGCCAAGACGATGGCAAGCAGGCAGGCAAACGAAACCGTGAGTGGGTCCTGCCACTCTACCCCGTGCTTCTGTGCCATCCACACTGCCAGCTGTCCTGGAGTCAGAGGGCCCTTTGCTAAGATAGCAACCTGTCCTAAAAGGCATGCCGTTCAGCGATAGGACCATTTTGGTCTGTCAAAGGGGCAAAATACATGGAAACCAGAAGAGATGGGGGCCAGCTCTCCTGGGGACCCTCCCATTTGGGGAAGACACATGGCAGCCGTGCCCCTGGCCCTGGGCACTCGGCCCCCTGCAAAGGCTTGGTGAGCTGACTCACAGAGGAGTTTCTGGAAAGGTTGGAGTACTACCCACCCCCCCATCTTGTGCTTTAGTGACTCAGGGTTGAACGGCTTGAGGAGGAACATTTGGACTGGATGATGCCACCCTCACCCCTGCAGAGCTGCTATCCCAGCCCTCCCACAGGGCCTCTGCACTCCAGGCAACAAGACCCACCCAGCGCTGGAAGCGAAGAAAGCTAACCCGAACCGCCGGGCCAGTCCTGGGAGCTCTGAGGACACAGACCTGGTCCTTCTGGGGAAACGGGGTCCACCTGCCTCATCCTCAGGGGCTTGGCTAGCCAGGCCTAGCCTGTGACCCTGTTGAGGGATGAGGTGGAGAACCTTCTCGAAGAGGACTTGAGTGAGAGGCCAGCCATGTCGGAATCGAGGCTGTTTTGAAGGCATAGCTGGGCCTGCCTCTGAAGCAGCCAAGCCTGCATGCTCAGGTCCTAACAGAAACCTCAGGGTGGGTTCTCCTCTGTGGCCTCCCCGCTTCTCCCACTGGGCACCCCCCAAGCCCCCCACCCGCCCCAGACACACAGCAGAAATTGCCTGTGCAGGGCAGAGGAGCAGAAAGCTGGGCGGTGGCCGGGATGTGCTCCTGTGCACCTGTGACTGAAGGCGGCCGTACCTGTGAATATGCAGCTTTTCCAGGTCCTGATTCTGGGTCACTTTTCAGACAATCAAAGCTTTGAAGAAAGGCCTGTCTCACTGGGTCCTTGCATGGAGGCCCCGGCATCCCCAGAGCACCGGCGTTCGGGTGCACGTACACGTGAGCCTTTATTTCTGGGCAACCATTGGGTCCCACCGAGCGCAATATCCTCCGCTGAAGCCATTTGCTCACATGACAACCGCCCCCCAGGCCGCCACCGCCCCTCCACCGCTGGGGAACAGGCTTCACCGCCCCTCCCCCCTCGGAGGCGCGTAGCCAGCATCTTCTGGACGCATCTCGCGCTACCAGTTGCCATGCCTCCGGGAGCACATCCTAGGCCCTGTTCCCAGGCACCCCACTTGCCCGCCGCAGCCCCCCTGGCAGGACCATCTGCGGGCATTGGAAACCAAATGACCCGGTGATGGCTCTCAGATCGGCACTTGAAGCCCAGGTGAAAGGGACAGAGAAGACAGGAGGGAGGCAGTGTGTGCAGCGCAGCAGCGATTGATTTCTGTGGGGCCAGGACCTCGGGAGCCATTAACATCCCCATTCTGGGAGGGCTCCAGTTCAGGTTTGATAACCTGGTTATCAACCCCCTCTGGCCAGCCGTGCGGGCTCCTGGTCCTTGTCTTCCCAAGAAGCCGTGCAGCACGTGTGTTGGGATGTACGTTTCAGATGATATAATTCTTTTACTGGGAGAGAACTGGACTCCCACGCCCATTAGCTGGACGGGCAAAGAGAGGCAAGAGGGAACCGGGGGCCGGTGGTGGGAGGGGATGAGACAGAGGGCTAAATGGGACCAGGAGAGGGGAACCAGAAAGGTGGAAGGGACAGGCCAGGAAATCCGGCCCCTTTCAGCCCTGTCTCTCATCCCCTGCTGCGGGACCTGTCGTCAACCGCTCTGATGAAGGCCTCTGTGAGTGAGGCCATCACCGGGTTCTCTGGTCACATTTCCCTGTCCTCCCGCCAGGAACATGGTTCTTGACTCAGGCCATCGCCTCACAGGAAGGAATGTGTGAAACAGAACAGTGGGCTCAGGCCCCTGGCTCTGGCTCAGTTGTCTTTGGGGGGCCGGGAGGGGCTCCTGGGGATGCTGTGGGTTTTTCTCATGTCCTCCTCTTCAGGGGTCTGCCTCCTTGTATCACAGATTGATCACCTCGCTTCCCAATACGGCAAGGCCAGCCTGCGTCTCGGGAGCTCCTTGCACCCAGACCAAGGCCTGCTAGCAGGTTGGCTGGGTCACTGCTGTCCTGGGGTCAGGGGTGCTGGGCACAGCTCTGCACACATCTCCTCCCGTCGTGGGAGCTTTCCACCCCAGTCCGGTCTGGGAACACCTCAGCAGTGTCTGGGATCAATGAAGTCAGGGAGGGGGCCAAGGCCCAGGTCAGGGACCTGCCCCGTGGCTATGGCTTCAGTGCTGAAGCTGCAAGAGTCAAGGTGAGAGCGTTGCACAGGGCGAGCCTGGAGCCACTTGGCCCCTGGAAGGGAGACTCGAGTGGGCTTTTGCCATGTCAAGTCATACTTGCTGCCCTCTGTAGCCTTGCCGTCACAAAGTTTGGAGCCGGCCCTCCTTGCTGGCCCAGAAGGCTCCCTCGTGAGACCCTTAAATAATGAGAACAGTGGCCTTTTCTGGTCACCGTGCCAGGAACAAGGGCCACGAAGCTTCCATATGAGGAAACCGAGCCCCTGAGAGATGAGGCTGAGGATCCCAGCCTCTGGTGTCAGGGCTTGGGTCCGAGCCCATCTTTCTCACAGATTTCAAGGTTTTGTGGTGTCGGGAGGGGGCCCGGTAACACAGCCCCAGCGAGGAAGGATGGAGCTCCAGGTCACAGAGAAATCACAGAGAGTGGTCCACATGGTCCAAAATGGTGGCGAACAGCCAGTGGAGAGACCCTGGTCTGCCTGTGAGTTCAGACCCACCCTGGCCCGGATGAGGCCTTCTGTCATTGCCCCTCGGCCTTGTCCCTGTCCCCAAGCACGCCTCCCCGCCAACCCCTCTGCCACCCTCTCCCTACTCTTGTACTCGAGAGGCTTGCCACAAGGAAGGCCCAGGATCTCTCTGCCAACTCTGTGGGGATTTTTCCCGTCTAAATTGAGAGAGTAGCTATTACCCTGCTGTACCTGCTTCTCACAAAGAGGAGAGACAGAAGAAGAGCGAGGGGAAGGCCAAGGCCTGATGGCGGCAGGGCCAGGGGAAGGTCACTCTCTCCCCACAGATGCCGCTTCAGGCCCTTGAAGCTGGCCCTCTTGGCAGGAGGCTGTGAGGGTCAGGGGTTCCTCTCAGGGGTCCTCAGAGCTGTCTCCCTCCAACATAGTGTGTTCACCCCTCCTCAGTACCTGCCACCTGCCCCCTATCGCCCCTCACCCCCAGCACCATTTCACTATCACACAGAGAAAAGCCAAGGCCTGAGGTTGGTTTCTTAGCCATGGTGGCCTCTCTTCACCACACCTCCATTTTAGGGACCCCTGTTGGGGCTGGCGTGGGCAGGGACCATGAGTGTAACCTAGAGCCCAACGTGTCAACCTGCACGACTTGGCTCTTGGGACCTGTCCGGAGCCACAGGGACTGTGACTGGGACTTTGGCCGCCCTATGGCATCCCTGGCTTGAGCTGCCTGTTCTCTACGGCCCCAGAAGAGAAGAGGGAATCAAAGATGGAGTCCCCACGTCTATAAGCCTGAGAGGACTCTTCCTAGTCAACAGAATGAAGTCCCCAAGGTCTTGTGCTCTGGTTCCCAGTAACAGCTTGGGACGCTGTCTCTGTCTTAGCCAAGCCTCCCCTCCCCATCTCTGTGTCCTCTCCCCCCACCACTGGCCCTGTCCTTCCAGCACCAGCCTTGCCTCCACCCAAGTCTCTAAATTGCTCTCAAAGGTCCTTCTGTAATATTTTGTAATAACATATCTGGGAAAACAATCTGAAAGTATATGTATATATATACATACATATACATACATATATATATATATATGTATGTATGTATGTATCCGAATCACTGGGTTATATACCTGAAGCTAACATAACATTGTAAATCAACTATACTTCAATAAAATAAAGAAATACCTTGTGAAATTTTAAAAATGAAAGCTATGGCAAATAACACAACATGTCTAAAGAAAAGCACTTCTGCGTGTTCTTGCTCACTGCACCTCCCAGAGCCCAAGGCCGGTTGGCATAACCTTGCCTCCTTGGCTTCTAGATGTGATTTGTCCATCTTCCTGTTGAATGCCAGGACCTTTGGAGCTCTTCTTCTCAATAGACCCACCTCTCACGCCCTGGTTTTGGATTCAGCACTGGAGCCTTGGGTCTGGGCTCCCACCTCTGTCCTGTCCTGTCCATTCGAACCCCTGTGTCTCTGGGCTTCTCCCGTAACCCTGGTCCCCTCTCCACTTGGTACCCTGTGGATCCCTTACTTGCCCCTGGCCACCTTCCTTTTCCACCATCCTCAGTGGCCAGTCCCAAGCTCCATCAGTCTTCTGGAGCCCAACTGAGGCCTGACCCTTCCAGTGGGTACCTTTGCCACTCATATAACCTGGCCATCTTCAGGCCAATCGGGTGAGAGCTCCCTGGACTTCCTGCCCTTCCTGAGTCAAAGCCAGCAGCAGTTGTAGTCCCAGTGCCCTGGCATCCAGGCTCAGAAGAGCTGGGGTCTGCTGTCCCACCCCCCCAGCTACTGTCCCAGATGTCACCTGCAGAGGTGCCTTCCTATGTCCCTCCCACCCCTCTCTGCCCTCCAGGTATGCTTCCCACTACTCGGGCCATTTCTGTCAAGTTTGTCTCAGGCTCTGAGTCCTCTTCTCCCACTGCGTGTTCCCCCGAGATGGCCTCCGCTACTGTTCTGGGTGGGCTTCCCTGGTGGCTCAGACAGTAATGAATCTGCCTGCAGTGCAGGAGACCCAGGTTCTATCCCTGGGTCGGGAAGATCCCCTGAAGGAGTACCTGGCAACCCACTCCAGTATTCTTGCCTGGAGAATCCCATGGACAGAGGCGCCTGGTGGGCTACAGTCCATGGAGTTGGAAACAGTCGGACATGACTGAGTGACTGACACTTTCACTTCAACATGTTCACCTCTCCTGGGTGATGACTGTGCCATCACAGTCTCCGCGGCTCCCTGGATGACCCAAGGCCCTTCAGATGTGTTCTTTGCCACAGGGAATTCACTGTCTCCCCTCAGTTGCCTAGATCCCAGCCTCGGGGCCATCATTCAGTTCCCTTTTCTCTCCACCCCTCCCACCTTGAGTTGCCACCTCCTGCTGGGTTCCCACCTAAAGAGTGGGCATGTGCTGCCCTCCTGTCCCTGATCAGACCCTTCCTCAGTCTTGCCCTCATCCCCACAGAGTGGACGTGGTGATTCTCCTAAAGCAGAGGCTCTTGCCACCTCACCCCGCAGCATTGTTCAATGACCTTGAGTGGCCTTGTGGACTTGGGGACAAAGTCCAAGCACTTCAGCTGGCTCACATGGTCCTGTGCGACCTCTTGACTTCCAGCCGCTCTCTCTCAGGAATCTTCTGCAACCCCACTGCAGTTCCAGTGCTTGCCAGAATGCACCAGCTTTCTTGTGTCCACTTGCCTCATTCAAGATAAGCTGACGCACTGAGGCTCCAGGCACACAGGTGTTTTGTGGGGCCACTCTTCAGCCCACTACGGCCAGCCCACTGCCCCCAGTGCACATCAGCCCATGTGCAAAATACATTCCCCCCCACCCTCTCATCTCCTAGAGACTTCAACAGCCATACCACCACCACTTAGTGTTGCAGCTCCTCATTGGCCTGGTGAGGGCACACCATCTTTCTTCCCTTTACTGGTACAGAATAGTTGGGGACAGAGGCCACACCATGTTGGCGTCTCTCTCCAGCATGAAGCGCCCAGACTGGCTCTGGGACGGGGCTCCTGTAATGTGTGTGGACCCCAGGAGTGAATGGATCCAAGAACCTGGCTATGATGGCTAAACAACTGAACCGGGTCACCAGACCCTGCTGATTAAGAAGCAGGAAGACAAAGCCGGCTACCAAGGAAGGGGCCGGGAGACACGGGCGTCACTGCCGGCCACCTCCATCCTGGCCACAGGAGACCTCAGAGTGTGGGGCTCTGGTTCTCCTGGCACCCTTTGGAGTCGCGGGTCTGAACTCAGGCTGGTCCTGAACGCAGATGGATGCCACCCAGCCGCCGCGGGCCCTTCTTCGTGATGGGCCCTGGCACATCCTCTGGCCCTGCGCCACAGGACGCTGGGCATCCCGGCACAGCCGCATGCTGACACTCACTCTGGACCCACCAGGGTCGAGGCCAGTGGTGGTGGACTCTGGGCCGAGCCTCTGCAAGATGACCACTGGGCAGCTCGTGGTGGTTAGACCAGCCTGACTGTGAAACACTCGGTGCCCTCTGCAAGGATTGGCTGGGGGCTGCTGCCCGGGACCCCAGCCCTGGAGGCCCCCAGAGAGGCCCACATGGCTGTGACTCTGGGTGAGAAGGGGGTGGCTTGGCCAGGGCCCCCGGCCTCCCTCTTCCGAGCAGGAGGCAGCACTGTCGTCTCATTGCAGGGGGTGCCAGGCCTTTTGTCCCAACTCATCCCCCACCATCCACCAGCCGCTTCCTGGCTCTCAGCCTTAGTGGGCATCTGGCCGGGAGCAGGCCAGGAGGGAGCTCAGGGCACCAGGAAGGAGAAGATTTGGAACCCGGGGAAAGGCTGGCCTTCATCTCTGATGGACTGTATTGCAGGGCTTCTCTGTCTGTTGTCTGCTCCTCTGCCCGGGCAGCTGGTGAGCCCAGCGCCCCCATTGCAGGTGCCTCTGGGCTCTACCTTGCCTGGCATTGGGCCTGGGCACCACAGGCCCTCCACATATGTCTCCTGAGTGAATGATGTGTAACCCCACATGGACCTTCCCAGCACCCCCGCCCTGGCCCACTGCTGTCTGACCATGGAGCTGACCTGTGGCTGTGGCCACTTGCCAGGGCCCCTCCCTGCCCCGGGTTGTCCTCCTCCTCCAGGTGAGGACTGTGAATTCCTGGGGTTGAGCTCCGATGACTGTCTTGGCTGCCTCCTTTGTGCCCGGCTGTACCCACAGCCTGCAATCTCGGTCACGGAATCTGGATGCTCCCGCTGGCCCGGGTGCCCCCACACCGCCAGTCATCTCTCCCAGAACCCTCCAACTGCCCACACATCCCTCTTCCAGTCCAGGCAGCTGGCCGGGGCCCCGGGGTAGCTCCTACCCACAGCTGAAGGCTGAGCATGTGCTTGCTGATGATGGGGCCAGCCACCCCTGCCCTGCCTGAAGGCACTTGCTAGGCATATAATGCAGAGGAAAGGGGGGCAGGGGCCGGAGGGGGGATGAGTTGCCATGCCATCCTGTTGGCATCCCTGGGACACCTCTGCCACAGGTTCTGTGACCAGTCACCAGCCTTGGTTACTGTGGAAACCGGAGCCTCGTCTGAGTGCTTGTCAGCTGTGTGGAAGTGGACAGGCAGAGTGCATCTCTCCAAGGGATGAGGGCCAGGGTGCCCACAAGACTGCATGGAACCCCACCGGTGTCCACCAAGACCCTGGCTGGCTTCCAGGCTAACAGGGGCCCTGGATTGGGCTAAGGGAGAAGTTTAGGAGCACCAGAGGCTCCCAGTGTCAGTGCTAAAACTTGCTTCATCAGTGGTGCTATAGTAGCACAAACCCAGAACCAGGACAGTCACATGGTGTCCACACGTGAATGTGCACAAGCCTTTACAGGGCATAAATTCACCTCCCCAGGGAGCCTGCCAAGGTTGAGACACATGCGCACATGCACACACTCGTATATATCCAATTAGGATTTAATTGGACCACATAAGGTGTAGCCAACAAAAGGGACAGTGATGCAAAAGACCAAAATGTTCTAATAGGACATTAGTGTAGGGCTTGTTACGGATTGAATGGTCCCCCTCCCACCACTCACATGTTGAGTCCTAACCTCCCTGTGCCTGTGAATATGACCATCTTTGGAAACAGGGCCATTGTTGATGTAATTAACATGAGGTCATACCAGAGTGGGGTGAGCCTCTAATTAAATATCAGGGGACCCCAGCCCTTAGGCCACAAACTGGGCCGCACAGGAGGAAGTGAGAGGTTGTCTTCCACAAAACCAGTCCCTGGTGCCAAAAAGGTTGGGGACAGCTGAGTATGACTGATATCCTTATGAAAGGGGGATATTGATTTCTCTGTTGCTGCAGCATGTGGGATCTTAGTTCCTCAATCAGGGATGGAACCCATTCTCCTTGCACTGGAAGCATGGAGTCTTAACCACTGGACAGCCAAGGAAGTCCCAATAGGGGACATTTAGACACAGACACTCCCAGGGAAAATGCTGTGTGGAACTGTAAAACCAAGGGGCATCAAAGGCTGCCAGCACACCAGTGGGATCCAGGGGCGACCCCTGGGGCAGACCCTTCTCTACTGCCTTCAGAAGGAGTAGAACCCTACACACAACTCGATCTGAGACCTTCAGCCTCTAGAGCTGCGACACAATAAATGTCTTGTTATTTTAAGCTGCCTAGTTTGTGGTGCTTTGTTATGACAGGTGTAGCAGAAAAGTGGAGAGCCTTAGAGCTCTTGAAAGGCTTTCTCATCTATTGCATCATTTAAGCTAAAAGATACCCTGTGAGGTGAGAAAGTGTTAGTCACTCAGTCGTGTCTGACTCTTTGCGATCCCATGGACTGCAGCGCACCACTCTTCCCTGTCCTTCACCATCTCCTGGAGTTTGCTCAAATTCATGTCCATTGAGTTGGTGATGCTAGACAGTCTGGATACATGCTAGCTGGTGGTGAGGCAGATAGCCTTAGCATTTCTCAGATGAAGAGTTTAAGATTCAGCACCCTTGAATGACTTTCCCAGAGTAATTCAGCTGGAAGCAGACCTGGGGCTCAGTGCAACTCTTCTGGTTTAAAATCTAGATCCAGTGATATGTAAAAGCGCTAAAGTCTCCAAGCTTCCTGATATAGTCAGATTTTAATTCTGTTGTAAACAATGAATTTCTGAAGTTTTCAGCCTGACAGATACTGTTGATTGAATGAATCAAGGCAAATTGTCTATCCTTACTTTATGCACTGTCCTACCTCTGATAAATTGATTCCTTTTGAAGGAGAGAAAGAATCTTTATTTTTTTTTCTTCTTTTTTTTTTTTCTATAAATATCCCTCCTCAGCACTGCTTTAGCTGCTTCTCACAAAATTTGCTATATTGGAATTTTATTTTCTTTAATTTCGGAGTATTTAAATTTTTTTCTTTAGACTTCATCTTTGCCCCATGGATTATTTAGATGTGTATTTAGTTTCTTAGTGTCTGGAGATCCTTTTCTGCTATCTTTCTGTTACTGATTTCTAGTTTGATTCTATCATGATTGGGGAATAAACTCTGCATGATCCAGTTCTTTTTGGTTTGTTGGGTTGTTTTATGGCCTGGGATATGGTCTGTGTCAGTACATATTTCATGGTGTTTGTAAAGAATGGGGATCTGCTATTATTGGGTAGTGGTGGTGTAGTGGTGGTTTAGTCTATAAGTTGTGTCTGACTCTTGCAACCCCATGGACAGAGGAGCCTGGCGGGCTACAGTCCATGGGATTTTCCAGGCAAGAACACTGAACTGGATTGCCATTTTCTTCTCCAGGGGATCTTCCCAACCCAGGAATCGAACCTGGGTCTCCTGCACTGCAGGCAGATTCTTTACCGACTGAGCTATTATTGGGTAGAGTGCTTCATAAATATCTATTACATCGGGTTTATTGGTGGTGGTGTTGAGTTCTTCTACATCTTGTTGATTTTATCTCGTTCTTTTGCCAGTTTTTGAGAGATGAGTGTTGACCTCTCCAACTGTAACTGTGGACTTCTCTGTTCCTCCTTTTGGTTCTAACAAATTTTGCCTCATGTATTTTGCAACTCTGTGGTTTGGTGCATGCACATTTAGGAATGCTATGTCTTCTTGGTGGACTGGCCCTTTATGATAAGTTTTTATTGTTGTTGAGATGACTTTGTTTATTTTTTATGTAGATGATTTTTTTTTGCCAGTTACAGTTTTCATGATTTAGGGGATGCAGCAGAATTAGAGGGTCTTGGAAATCAAGGGAACTCATCTTAGAGGAGGTAGTTTTACTTTGTTTGGCCATTCTAGACTGAAATTAAGGAAAAGAAAAGAAAGTCTGCACTCTTTTCTGCCCCTCCCCATGGAAAAGGGAGGTAGCCATGAGTGGACATTGTCACCTGCTTGGGAATTCCAGCATAGCAGAGTTATGGATGGGGCTGGGCATTTTGATCAGAAATCACAAAGAGGTGTTTGCTTATTTTACCTCTGGGACAGATCCAGCTTTAACAAGCAGCAGCAATTCATAGTTGACATTGAAACAAGGTTCTTAATTTATCTTTTTTTTAACTGTGTCCTGTAGCATGCAGGATCTTAGTTCCCCAACCAAGGATCGAACTTCTGCCCTCTGCCGTGGATGTACAGAGTCTTAATCACTGGCAGGAATGTCTTTTTAGCTTATACTTAATTAATTGTATTCCTTTAAACCCTGCTCTAAATTATAGCTTTTCCCAAATATGCATCCCAACCTAGTAATTGATAATTATTTATGTTAGCTAAGAGCTTATCTTTAGGGAGGAAGCATAATTTAGTTGGCATCTAACAAATGCCTGTGGAATAAATGAATGAGCTGATTCTGTTGGTTTCCAGGGATAATCTAGGTCTGGGAATAGTTACTGACACGGCAGCCGAGAAACCAGGATGAAGTGGACTGCCTTCAACAAGTGGTCAACAAAATCCACAGGCTGGGAAAGAACAGGAGAAGCTCTGTATAAGGTGGGCCCTGGACCCTAGTCTTGCAGTAGGAGTCCACCGGATGGAGCAGGGAAGAAAGTGGTACCAGGCTGAAACAGCATGGGCAAGAGCAGGGAGGGAGGAAAATGCTGAACCTCTTCAAGGACTCAGAAAGACTCCCTGTGGCACATATGTGTGTGTGTCTACTTTGGGTAAAGATGAAGCTGGAGGCAAAGAAGAACTGAACGTGCAGAGCCACACGGCTGCCACATCAGAGAAGGGGACTCTGGGGAAGGCGATGCCCAAGACTGCCCCCCTCCTTTGTTCAAGAGCTGGAGGCTGCTTCCCAGATGGCAGCTTGTCTCCCAGAGCCCCTGGGACACACACACACACACACATTTTTGGGTCTTGATCACTCCCACTCCTCCCACACACTTCTGCCTGAAGTCACGGTACATGCACCCACACGTTCACAGTGTGAGTGCGAGCTCCTGGGTACCACCTTACCTGCCCTGTACAGCTGCCCGCATGCACACATGCATGTGTGTACACACACACACACACACACACACACAACACACACATACATAGAACTCTTTGCCTCCGCTGGGCAAAAAGCAGACAGACATGCCTGTCCTTGGGGCTGGACCCTTTAGCTAGTGGCCTCTCACCGAGCCTTCCCCTTGCCCCCTCTTATGCCAGCTTCTGGTTCTCTATACCCTTCCAGAGGTGGGCAAGGGGAGCCAGGCACCATGCAGCGTGACAGATCCCTGCGAGGGAGGCAAGATGTCTTTGCATCCTCATGAGATGGTGGGCGGGCAGTTTGGTCCACGGATCAGTGGCTTGGCTGCCAGCCTGGGCCAGGCACAGTGGGTCATGGATGGGGGTGGGCAGAGCCCCGGGTGAGACCAGCTCCCCCGTCCTGCCCACCCCTGAGGCTCAAGCTCCAGTCACACCTGACCTTTGTGCTGAGTTGATGCACATTCTCTCTCTTCTGGTGATTCTGCCTCCTTGTGATGCAAACCCCCAGGGCGATGGCCGACCAGGCTGGTTCCCACCCCAGGACCCTGCTTTCCCCACGCGACCCTGGCAGCCACCTTGTGCCCTCACCAGCTCTGAGCTGGTCCCCTGGGGGACAAGAGGTTGATCTGTGAACTCAAGACTCCTGAGTCACTGCCCAGCCCAGCTGAGGACACCCCAGTGGGCTGCCTGCAGCCCCCAGCCCAAGCCACAATAAGGGCAGGACGGCCCTGTCTGGTGCTGGCTGGTGCATCAGCAGAACCTCTGCCCTCCTTGTTGCCACCAAGCCAACGTGGCACCAACATCCACTTCCTGCTCCCGGCAAAGTTGGCCCATGGCCTCTTTGGGCCTGGCCTCCACGGCCGGCCCATGGTCTCCTTCTTAAGGGGCTCGCCTGATTCCCACCTATGTCGTTGCTTCACCCTGGACTCTTTCTCTAGGTTCCTTCCCCAATGGTGTCCCAAGGACCTGCTGCTGAGCTCAGTTGGTGACCCCAGCACTCCCTCCCCGGGGCCTTAGCTCCATTGACTGCCCATCCTGGGCTAGTCTCAGACAAGGGGAGACAGGATGGAGAGAAGGGGGCCTGGGGCAGCCTTCCCCTGCCCCTCCCTTCAAGCTCTTCTTCACCCCTGCTCCTTCCTGCCCCTCTGGACCACCAGCCTATAACGGTCTTGGACCTTTGGCCTGTGGCCTCCATGCGTCAGTTCGGTTCAGTTGCTCAGTCATGTCCAACTCTGTGACCCCATGGACTGCAGCATGCCAGGTCTCCCTGTCCATCACCAACTCCCAGAGCTTACTCAAACTCATGTCTATCAAGTCAGTGATGCCATCCAACCATCTTACCCTCTGTCATCCCCTTCTCTTCCTGCCCTCAATCTTTCCCAGCATCAAGGTCTTTTCCAATGACTCAGTTCTTCACATCGGGTTGCCAAAGTATTGGAGCTTCAGCTTCAGCATCAGTCCTTTCAATGAACATTCAGGACTGATTTCCTTTAGGAAGGACTGGTTGGATCTCCTTGCAGTCCAAGGGACTCTCAAGAGTCTTCTCCAACACCACAGTTCAAAAGCATCAATTCTTTGGTGCTCAGCTCTCTTTATGGTCCAACTCTCACATCCGTACATGACTACTGGAGAAACCATAGCCTTGGCTAGACATGCCTCTGTGTCTGGTGAGCATTAACTCAGAGGCCAGTAGTCGGCAGGTGGTTCAAGACTCGACTGTGAGGAGGAGACCTGAATCCACGGATGGACAACAAGGACCTGGAACAGGGCTTTGGTGATGTGTACCCAGGGGTCAGCTTCGTGGTTTTGAACACCCTCTCCTCCCTGCTCTTGTACGGTGTGATGGGCCTCGTCATTCATTCATTCATTCATTCAAAAAATAGTGAAGTACCTCTAGCATGTCACGTACTGTGCTAGGAGCTGATAGAACAGGCAACAAAGCCAAGCAACTATTGTCGAGGTGCTAATATTCAAGCAGGGCAGGCAAATGGTGACTCAGATGAAAGGCAAGTTTCCCAAAGCTCAGGGGAAGCCTGGGCCCAGGCATCCTCCCAGAGCCCCTTGGAGCCAGCATGGCTGTGCCAGATCCCCTCTGGTGATGGCTAGGCCCTGAGTGGCAGTGGCCTAGCAGCTATGAGGCTGGGTTCAGGCTAGCACACTGTCCCCTGCAGGCCCCATCCCCATGGGGGAGCCCCTGGGGCCATCCCCTCCTTGTGCATCTGGTGTCTCTCTTGACTACAGCCTTCACTCCTGCCCGCAGTACTGTTTCTGCACTGTTCTCATCTTGGCATGTAAACCCAAGGAGGCCTCAGAGAACTGGCCTGCCTGGCTGCCCTGGGTCTCCACCGCTCCCCTGCCCCCCATCAAGTCCAGGGAACACAGAGCTGAGACTGCAGACAGACAGGTAGACAGGTCGATGGGCCATCAGGCCTGTAGGGAGGAGGGTCATTGTGGAAAGAAAGGAAATGGCTGAAGTCACCAGCTTTGGCTACATGGAGGGCCTTGGCCAGAGCAGTGTCTGTAGACACTGGGTGGGTGGCCATCGAATGGGCGGAAGGCTTGGGGCTAGGGGGTGATGGCTGGAGGGGTTCCTGTGTGCTGAGTCCCAGCTGCCCAACCTTCATGGTTGGGGGAACGACCTGGGCATCTTGCTGGGTCCAGCATGCTCACCGAGTGATGGCCACCAGCCCTTGCTGGTTTGGAGCATCAGCCATCACCCTCCTGGTGCTTAGAAGGGCTCTTTCCCACATTCCTGTCTCCCCTGGAGGAGTGTCCTGGGGCTGCCTTCAGGGTCCCATGAAGGGGTAACGACCTTCCAGAATGTTCTCATCTCCAGAGCCTAACCTCATCATGTCTTTGTCCGATTGGGCCACATTCATAGGGCCAGTATGTGGACTTGTCTCTCGGGGGAGGGGGTTGCACCATTCACCCCATCAGACCCACAGTGTGTCACCCCCTCCGCTTCTGAGGGCAGTGACTTGCAGAAGGGTTCCTGGGTCCTCCCAGTCAGGCTGGAGGATGGGGCCTCCTGGCAGCTCTGAGGGGGGGTGGCCACCCTAGCCGCTGTCCAGCACGTAGCCAGATGGGAGTTCCGTCCCCAGAGGGGCTGCTGTGTTTGCAGCTGGGCACGTGCTCAGTGCATGATGGAGAGCAGGCCAGGAGGGAGGGGCCCAGGGTCCCCGTGGAGGGGCTGGCCTCACAGGGGAGCAAGGACAGGCCATCTGGAGGACTAGGGGGTGGGGAGCGAAGGGCCATGTGGGTCACGGGGATGGCCAGGGTGGGGGGAAGGAAGAAGCATTTGGGAAGCGGGCCCACCTGTACCTTGAGAACCTTCTTGAAGGCCTCACTCTATCCTGCCCCCAAACCTTGGCTCACAAGGTCCCCTGATCCCTGCCCTTGCAGCCCCCCCACCCCCCCACCCCGTGCTTCCGGGCTTCTCTGTAGGACAAGGGTTCAGCTCTCCACCCCCCACTCCAATCCCCCCAGCCTTGAAAATTATGCAGCCACGTAAATGCCATTCACCGTTAAGCCAAGCAAGCCATGGTTACTTTTCTCCTCTGCACAGCATTTTGTTTTCCCAGGAGTTAATAATTGTCCTCTGGCTGACTGTTTGCTTAGCTTCCCATGCACTTATCACTAATTCAACCCGAGACTCGTCCTGGTGTGTAAATGTTCTCTCAAGACGTTCAAACACACCAGGCATTCAAGTGATTTCATCTTGAAAAAAAGCTCTCATGGCAGAGCCCTCTGGCCTTCTGGCTGCCCGTGGCCCCGTCCCTGGGCACAGTGGGCACACTGGGTCTCTCTTTGCCATCTCCCTGGGAAGCCCCCCATGCTGCAGCCCTCAGTTTATGGTCAATTTCCCTCCTCCTTTTATTTTTTTTTTAAAGCATGTGCTTACCTACTGCTTATGTAAAGTTTAAAAAAAATATATTTTAAGAGAATGAGATTGGAGATCAGAAGCACTGGGATTCCATGTGGCCTTGAGAAGGCCTCCCTGGGTCTTGCTTCCATGATCTATAGAACCGCAGGTTTTGACTGTGGTTATTCATTAATCCTTCATGTATTCATTCATCAGACATTGGTTTAGCAGTGACTCTTAAGAAAACTGTTTATTGCGGAAAATATCAGCCATTAAGCAAAGGTGAAGAGAATCGTTAATGAGACCCTGGGGACTGACCAGCCAGTGTCAACAGTTAGCAACAACTGGCTTGGATTTTTCCTTTCGACCTTTTTTTTTTTTTTTCTGGAGTATTTTTGGGAATTTATTATTTCAGAATAATTAGATTCACAGGAAGTTGCAAACAAACAGGCAGGAGGCCAAGGCCCCCCTCCCCAGTTCTGTGTTAATTTCTGCTGTAGAGCAAAGTGACTTAGTTATAAACACACACACATATATTCTTTTTCATGCTCTTTTCCATTCTGGTTTATCACAGGATGTTAAATACAGTTCCCTGGGCTGTACAGTAGAAACTTGTTGTTTATCCATCCTAGGTGTACTAATTTGTAATCCCGTACCCCATTCCATTCCTTCCCCATTGCTCTCCCCCTTGGCAACCAAAAGTCTGTTCTCTATGTCTGTGACTCTGTTTCTGTTTCATAGACAAGGTCATTTCTGTCATATTGTAGATTCCACACATAAGTGACATCATATGGGATTTGTCTTTGTCTTTCTGACTTACTTTACTTGGTATGATCATCTGTAGTTGCATCTGTCTTACTGCAAATGGCATTATTTCTTTTTTTTTATGGCTCAGTAATGTTGCACTGGATACATGTACCACCTCTTCTTTATGCATTCATCTGTTGATGGACATTTAGGTTGCTTTCATGTCTTGGCTATTGTGAATAGTGGTGCTATGAACATAGGGGTGCATATATATTTTTGAATTATAATTTTCTCTGAATATATGTGCAGGGGTGAGATTGCTGGATCATACAGCAGCTCTATTTTTAGTTTTTCAAGGAATCTCCCTACTGTTTTACATAGGGGCTGCACCAACTTACATTTCTACCTACAGTGTAGGAGGGTCCTCACAAAGTGAGCTTTTGACTGTGGAATAATTTTGTTGTTGTTTAGTTGCCAAGTTGGGTCCAACTCTCTTGCAACTCCATGGACTGTAGCCCACCAGTCTCCTCTGTCCATGGAATTTTCCAGGCAAGAATACTGGAGTGGGTTGCCATTTCTTTCTCCAGGGGATCTTCCAGACCCAGGGATCGAATCTGCATCTCCTGCTTGGCAGGCAGATTCTTTACCACTGAACCACCTGGGAAGCCCTGGGATAATTTTACATGAAGTTGCAAACATAGTGCAGAAGCTCCTGGGTTCCCCTCACCTACCTAGCTTCCTATAAAGTTGACACCTGGCCTTCCCAAGGTACGTTTGTCAAAACCGAGAAATGAACATTGGTACAGTACCAGTAACTAAGCTCCAGACTTCATGTAGATTTCACCAGTTTTTCTACACATGTTCTTTTCTGTTCCAAGAGCTCACATCATTTCTAGTTTGGATCATTTGAAAATAAATGGTAGACTTCATATCATTTCACACATAAAGACATACCTATGGGTTTCTAAGAGATCCTGGCTTCTAAAAACAGATACTGGCTTCTAAAAACAACCCCACAAATCATGATCACACCTAATAATCGATATTAGAAATAGTCCTTAATGTCACTTAATATACACTTTCTTTGTCTGAAAGATGGCTTCTTATAGCTGGTTTGTTTAGATATGAGCACCAGTAAGGTGATCACCTAGCAGAGAGTTGATTCGCCTCTCATGTCTTATAAGATCTTGAAAAAACCATGTCCATCCTGAAGCATTCCTCACAGCCTAGATGTGTCTGATGATGATGATGATGACATCCTTGTAGTGTCTACTGTGTCGTTTGTCTCCTGTATTTCCTATAAATTGGTAGGTAGAGCAAGACGTGTCACCAGATTCAGGTTAAATTTTGTTGGTAAGATGACATGTCAGGTGGGGCTGAGCACTTCACATCCTACGCCAGGAGACACACCTCATCTAGTTGCCCACTTTCAAAGTCAAGATGGACTGGTAGGTGCAGGTGGGGTCAACCTGATACAGCAAATGTCCACCCAGAAGTTTCAGCAGGCATTGATGATCTCCATCTAGGACCATTATTTTGAGTTATGAATGGTGATTTCATGATTCTATAATTCTTCTTGCACCTCCTAGTTGGCTTTTTGGATGTAGCGACTGCTGGTTGCTTCTGTGGTGACCGATCTTTAGCTGGGCCCATGACTGTCTGAGGATAAGACTACACTTCTGAGCCTCTTTTACAATTGAGTGTGGCCACATGACCAGTTCTGGGCAGTGAGATTAATTAATTAATTAACTTTCCTTCTGGGAAATTCTTTTCAAAGGTGCTGGTATTCTTCTTGTTCACCCTTTTGTCTATTTTCTTCCTTATCTTTGTCTGGTACTATGGTTGGAGCTCTGGCTGCTGTCTTGGATCAAGTCAATGAAGACCACACTCCAGGGTGTTGGAATGATCTGGAAGGACTATTGATTGCTAGTGATTTTGTGAAATATCCATACTAGTCATGAGTGTTTTACCTCTGGACTTCATTAATGCACAAGACAAATAAATGTCTCCCTTGGTTAAGCCACTATTAAGCTTTTTCTCATATGTGTCAGTTCAATTCAGTTCAGTTGCTCAGTTGTGTCTGACTCTTTGTGACCCCATGAATCGCAGCACGCCAGGCCTCCCTGTCTATCACAAACACCCAGAGTTTACTCAAACGCATGCCCATCGAGTCGGTGATGCCATCCAGCCATCTCATCCTCTGTCGTCCCCTTCTCCTCCTGCCCCCAATCTCTCCCAGCATCAGGGTCTTTTCCAATGAGTCAACTCTTTGCATGAGGTGGCCAAAGTATTGGAGTTTCAGCTTCAGCATCAGTCCTTCCAATGAACACCCAGGACTGATCTCCTTGAGGATGGCTGGTTGGATCTCCTTGCAGTCCAAGGGACTCTCAAGAGTCTTCTCCTACATCACAGTCCAAAAGCATCAATTTTTCGTCGCTCAGCTTTCTTCACAGTTCAACTCTCACATCCATACATGACCACTGGGAAAAAACCATAGCCTTCACCAGACAGACCTTTGTTGGCAAAGTAATGTCTCTGCTTTTTAATATGCTATCTAGGTTGGTCATAACTTTCCTTCCAAGGAGTAAGCATCTTTTAATTTCATGGCTGCAGTCACCATCTGCAGTGATTTTGGAGTCCAAAAAAATAAAGTCTGACACTGTTTCCACTGTTTCCCCATCTATTTCCCATGAGGTGATGGGACCAGATGCCATGATCTTAGTTTTCTGAATGTTGAGCTTTAAGCCAATTTTTTCACTCTCCTCTTTCACTTTCATCAAGAGGCTTTTTAGTTCCTCTTCACTTTCTGCCATAAGGGTGGTGTCATCTGCATATCTGAGGTTATTGATACTTCTCCCGGCAATCTTAATTCCGGCTTGTGCTTCCTCCAGCCCAGCGTTTCTCATGATGTACTCTGAATATAAGTTAAATAAGCAGGGTGACAATATACAGCCTTGACGTACTCCTTTTCCTATTTGGAACCAGTCTGTTGTTCCATGTCCAGTTCTAACTTTTGCTTCCTGACCTGCATACAGGTTTCTCAAGAGGCAGGTCAGGTGGTCTGGTATTCCCATCTCCTTCAGAATTTTCCACAGTTTATTGTGATCCACACAGTCAAAGGCTTTGGCATAGTCAATAAAGCAGAAATAGATGTTTTTCTGGAACTCGTTTGCTTTTTCGATGATCCAGAGGATATTGGCAATTTGATCTCTGGTTCCTCTGCCTTTTCTAAAACCAGCTTGAACCTCTGGAAGTTCTTGGTTCACGTATTGCTGAAAAGCATGGCTTGGAGAATTTTGAGCATTACTTTACTAGTGTGTGAGATGAGTGCAATTGTGCGGTAGTTTGAGCATTCTTTGGGATTGCCTTTCTTAGGGTTTGGAATGAAAACTGACCTTTTCCAGTCCTGTGGCCACTGCTGAGTTTTCCAAATTTGCTGGCATATTGAGTGCAGCACTTTCACAGCATCATCTTTCAGGATTTGAAATGGCTCAACTGGAATTCCATCACATCCACTAGCTTTGTTCGTAGTGATGCTTTCTAAGGCCCACTTGACTTCATGTTCCAGGATGTCTGGCTCTAGGTGAGTGATCACACCATTGTGATTATCTGGGTCATGAAGATCTTTTTTGTACAGTTCTTTGTGTATTCTTGCCACCTCTTCTTAATATCTTTTGCTTCTGTTAGGTCCATATCATTTCTGTCCTTTATTGAGCCCATCTTTGCATGAAATATTCCCTTGGTATCTCTAATTTTCTTGAAGAGATCTCTAGTCTTTCCCATTCTGTTGTTTTCCTCTATTTCTTTGCATTGATCGCTGAGAAAGGCTTTCTTATCTCTCCTGGCTATTCTTTGGAACTCTGCATTCAAATGGGAGTATCTTTTTTTTTTTCTTTCTTTATTTTTTTAAATTAGTTGGAGGCTAATTACTTCACAACATTTCAGTGGGTTTTGTCATACATTGACATGAATCAGCCATGGAGTTACATGTATTCCCCATCCCGATCCCCCCTCCCACCTCCCTCTCCACCCGATCCCTCTGGGTCTTCCCAGTGCACCAGCCCTGAGCACTTGTCTCATGCATCCAACCTGGGCTGGTGATCTGTTTCACCATAGATAATATACATGCTGTTCTTTCGAAACATCCCACCCTCACCTTCTCCCACAGAGTTCAAAAGTATGTTCTATACTTTTGTGTCTCTTTTTCTGTTTTGCATATAGGGTTATCATTACCATCTTTCTAAATTCCATATATATGTGTTAGTATGCTGTAATGTTCTTTATCTTTCTGGCTTACTTCACTCTGTATAATGGGCTCCAGTTTCATCCATCTCATTAGAACTGATTCAAATGAATTCTTTTTAACGGCTGAGTAATATTCCATGGTGTATATGTACCACAGCTTCCTTATCCATTCGTCTGCTGATGGGCATCTAGGTTGCTTCCATGTCCTGGCTATTATAAACAGTGCTGCGATGAACATTGGGGTGCACGTGTCTCTTTCAGATCTGGTTTCCTCAGTGTGTATGCCCAGAAGTGGGATTGCTGGGTCATATGGCAGTTCTATTTCCAGTTTTTTAAGAAATCTCCACACTGTTTTCCATAGTGGCTGTACTAGTTTGCATTCCCACCAAATGGGAGTATCTTTCCTTTTCTCCTTTGCTTTTAGCTTCTCTTCGTTTCTCAGCTATTTGTAAGGCCTCCTCAGACAACCATTTTGCCTTTTTGCATTTCTTTTCCATGGGGATGGTCTTGATCCCTGTCTCCTGTACAATGTCACGAACCTCCGTCCACAGTTCATCAGGAACTGTACCTAAATGCTAACTGATGTAGTCCCTGTTATTACCTAGTGTGGAGACAGCCATTTGATGACACTGTTATTATTATTGCAAAGCTATCTATTAAAGAAAAACACAAGGCTACCCCTTAAGTATTCTTCCCTGGAGAATCCCATGGACAGAGGAGCCTGGCGGGCTACTGTCCATGGGGTCACAAGAGCTGGACACGACTTAGTGACTAAACTATTACTACTACCCCTTAACAAAAAAAACAAGAATGAGAGAAAGAGAAATTCATCTTGGATGAATTTATCGAGATTTTTGCAATCAGAATACCAAGAAGGAAGTCATTTTTATGACAAAGTACATGCAAGGTTTGTGATCTTTCAAAAGGTGTAAGTTGATTTCTGTTTTTTTCAGCATTATAAACTAGATGCTCTGTGTGACCTTTCTGATGAAAATAATTAAAGTCACTGAATAAAAGATCTAAAAAATCATCTTTTTAAATGGACCAATTAGATGGTAAAAGAGTAAGGAATCCCAGAGTCCAAAAATTCAATCAAGACAGAAACTCAGAGAGGGAAACAGAATGCTGAGGCCAGTCTTGAGAACATTTGTGGATCCTGGTGACCTTGAGCTTCAGTTTTCACAGCATCATGGATTAACTCTAGATATTCAAATGATCAAATATAAACTTGAAAATAGCTAACCATACACAGTTCAAAGATATAATTGACAATATTGATAATTATGGCAGGGAACTGGAGCTATAAAAAGAGCTGCTTAAAAATTCTAGAACTAAAAATGACAGTAATCAAAAGTAATAAACAAATGGGTGGGCTTAAGAGCAGACTATGTATAGCTAAAGAGAGTATCAGTGGACTGGAAGGTAAGTCAGAAGGAACTATGCAGAATAAACTAGAGAGAGACAAAGAGATGGAAACTAAAAAAAGAGGAAAAGAGAGACAGGATATAGAGCTAAACAAATGGATAATTAGAAGAGGAGAGAAGGAAGGGGACATGACTAGCATTAAAAGACCTAATGGCTGAGAACTTTCCAAAAACCAGTGGGGGGTACCTCAAACCACAAATTAAAGAGGGCTTAGAAACTACTTGAAGAATAAATGAAGAGAAATGTGCACCTAGAGATATCTGGGTAAAACAACTAAAAACCAAATCACTGAATTGTGAAATGTTGAAAGCATTACGTTTGAGGTCAGATACAAGATAATGCTACAGTCTAATTCCATTTGACATTGTACTTGAGCTCCTGGCCAGTGCCATAGAGCAATCCAAATTAAAAAAGAAGATTTAGACATTCTTTGCAGATGTTATGATAGTTTATGTAAAAAGCTTGAAGATTCTGCAGATAAATTATTCAAATTAATAAGAAAATTTAGCACAGTTTCTGGATATAAATCAGTGTTTAAAAATAAGCAGGGACAGAATTTATGAATAAAGAAAGATAACATTTACAATAGCATAAAATATCTACGTAGGAGTAAATACAAAAAATGACACGTAAGACCATTATTTAGAAATTGACAATCATTTGAGAAGACATTGAAGGAAAGATGAAATAACAATATAACAATAGAAATATATGCTATGTTCATGAATTGGAACACATACATATTTTTTCACTTTAACTTTTTTAAACATAACTTCAAATTTGTGAAAGATTACAAGAATAGTAGAAATAAACAGTGGTAGGGGGACATCTTCAATGTGAAATAGGGCATGTAGGAAAAAATACAGCTAACATTATACTTTATGGTGAAAGACTGAAAACTTTCCCCCTAAGATCAGGAACAAGACAAAGTTGTCCACTCTTGTCACTTTCAGGTAACATTGTGCTGGAGCTTCTAGCCAGGGCAATTAGTCAAGAAAAAGAAATGCAAGGCATCCAGATTAGAAAGGAAGAAGTAAAACTATCTCTAGTCACAGATGACATGATTTTGTATCCTAAGGAATCCACTAAAAAGCTATTAGAATGAATAAATGAGCTCAGCGAGTTGTAGGATACAAGATCAAGGTATTAAAATCAATTGTGTTTCAATACACAGTAATAAACAATCCAAATGAAATTAAGAAAACAGTTTATTTATAAATCACAAAAAAGAATAAAATGCTTAGGAAGAAATTTAACAAAAGAAGGGCAAGTCTTGTACAACAGTATGTTCTTAAAAGACAATAAAGAAGATATAAATAAGTAGAAAAACATCCTATGTTCACAGATCAAAGAACTGATATAAAGTGGTAGTACTGTCCAAACTGATCTATGGATTCAATACAATACTTATCAAAATTCTAGCTGGTGTTTTTGCAGAAATTGACAAGCCAATTCTAAAATTCACATGGAAATGGAAGGGATCCAGAACAGGCAAAATAATCTTGAAAAAGAAGAAAGTTAGAAGACTCACACGTCCTTATTTCAAAACTTCTAACAAAGTGTCAGGAATCAAGACTATACGGTATTGGCATAAGGATAGACTTATAAATTAATGTAATAGAATTGAGGTTCAGAAATAAGCCCTTACACTTATGGTGAATTAAATTTTTTGAAAAGGAAGCCAAGACAATTCAATGGAAGAAGAAATGGTCTTACAACAAATGGTGCTGGGATAACTGGATATGCACCTGCCAAAAAATAAAGTTGGATTCCTACCTCACACCATACACAGAAAGTAACTCAAAATGGATCAGAGACCTGATTATGAGAGCCAAGACTATAAAGCTCCTAGAAGAAAACATAGGTGTAAATCTTCATGACCTTGGATCAGGCAACGATTTCTTAGATATGACACCAAAAGCAGGAGTGACCAAAGATAAAATAGATAAATTGCACTCATTTAAATAGTTTTATGCCGCAAATGATACTACTGATAATGTGAAAGCACAACCCACAGAATGAGGGGAAACGTTTACAAATCATATATTGGATTAAAGGGGGTATAGTTCAGGGGCATATATTGGACAGAGGGTTTGTATCTACAATATAAAAAGAAACCTTACAACTCCATGATAAAAAGACAAAAGATTCAAATCTAATAATGGCAAAGCATTTGAATAGGTATTTCTCCAGAAATGATGTATAAGTGGCCAAAGAACACAGGAAAGATGCCCAACACCATTAATTGTCAGGAAAATGCAATTTCAAAACATCATGATGCACTGCATGGTATCTGCATTCAGCAGTTTGTTCCTGCTGGCTGTTCAAAAGACAGTGCGATATAAATTCAGTATCTGGCATCGTTGGTTTTTTTGCTTTGTGCATGTCAGACCTGGTATTTCTACTGATACAGTATCCTTTTAGTTTCTTATACTGTTCAGTTTGACATAATCTTCAATAGTAACTAATACTTTTTTTTTCTGTGGTTGTCATGAAGAACTAGACATCCCATCTCCTGACCCTAAACAGGTATTTCGCTTTTCACTTTCTGTTGCTTTTAGCAGCTTTCCTTTACTGATAGCATGCTTAGCAAAACAGTGGAACTTCTATATAGGTGCTACTGCTGCTGCTAAGTCGCATCAGTCATGTCCGACTGTGCGACCCCATAGACGGCAGCCCACCAGGCTCCCCGGTCCCTGGGATTCTCCAGGCAAGAACACTGGAGTGGGTTGCCATTTTCTTCTCCAATGCATGAAAGTGAAAAGTGTGCTCAGTTGTGTCCAACTCTTAGCGACCCCATGGACTGGAGCTGTACAGGTGCAGAAGAAGTCTTTCGCACATTCTCTTAAGCTTGGGAAACTTACTTATAAAGCCTCATTCTACTGAAAATGGGCACTTGTTCATGGTGTCCATAAACTGTTAATGTGGCTACATTGAGAAGAAAAAAAAAAAAACATCATGAGATACTACTCTATACCCACTAGCATGCTTGGAATCAAAAAGATGAATGGGGACTTCCTTGGAGGTTCAGTGGTTAAGACTCCATGCTTCCACTGCAGGGGACATGGGTGTAATTGCTGTTCGGGAAACTAAGATCCCTAATGCCATTCAGCGTGACAAAAAAAAAAAAAGAACAAAACATGTTGATGAGAAAGTGGAGAAATTGAAACCCTCATACATCACTGATAAAAAGGTAAAGTGGTGCAGCTTGTTTAGAAGTTTGATAGTTTCTCAAAATGTTGAACATAGAGTTGCCACATGATCCAGAAATCCACTCCTAAGCATAGTCCCAATAGATAACTTGCATGGCATATGATTTATATCTCACTATAGTTGTTAAAAGAATAGTAGATAGATTTTTTTCTATACCTTTCATAAAGATTTCCCAAATGTTGACATTTTACTGTTTGCTTTATTCTTGTCACTTTTATCTGTAAACACACACACACACACACACACACACACACTCATAAACACATTTTCTGAATCTTTTAAATCAATTAAGACATGATGCTACTTTATCTGTAAATACTTCAGAGCACATTTCCTAAAAACGAGGAACATTCTCCAATCTCAGCACAGTTCAGTTCAGTTCAGTCACTCAGTCATATCTGACTCTTTAAGACCCCATGGACTGCAGCACGCAAAGGCCTCCCTGTCCATCACCAACTCCCCGAGTTTGCTCAAACTCGTGTCCATCAAGTCTGTGATGCCATCCAACCATTTCATCCTCTGAGGTCCCCTTCTCCGCTTGCCTTCAATCTTTCCCAGCATCAGGGTCTTTTCCAAGGAGTCAGTTCTTCACATCAGGTGGCCAAAGTATTGGAGCTTCAGCTTCAGCATCAGTCCTTCCAACAGTTATTCAGGACTGATTTCCTTTAAGATTGACTGGTTTGATCTTGCTGTTCAAGAGACTCTCAAGAGTCTTTTCCAGCACCATAGTTCAAAAGTATCAATTCTTTGGTGCTCAGCTTTCATTATGGTCCAACTTTCACATCTGTACATGATGACTGGAAAAAACATAGCTTTGAGTATACAGACCTTTGTTGGTAAAGTAATGTTTCTGCATTTTAATATGATGTCTAGGTTGATCATAGCTTTTCTTCCAAGGAGTAAGTGTCTTTTACTTTCATGGCTGCAGTCACCATCTGCAGTGATTTTGGAGTCTGAGAAAATAAAGTCTGTCACTGTTTCTATTGTTTCCCCATCTATTTGCCATGACGTGATGGGATCGGATGCCATGATCTTTGTTTTTTGAATGCTGAGTTTTAAGCCACTTTTTTCACTCTCCTCTTTCACTTTCATCAAGAGGATCTTTAGTTCCTCTTCGCTTTCAGACATAAGGGTGATGTCACCTGCATATCTGAGGCTGTTGATATTCTCCCAGCAATCTTGATTCCAGCTTGTGCTTCATCCAGTCTGGCATTTCGCATGATGTACTCTGTATATAAGTTAAACAAGCAGGGTGACAATACACAGTCTTGATGTACTCCTTTCCCAATTTTGAACCAGTCTGTTGTTCCATGTATGACTCTAACTGTTTATTCTTGACTTGCATACAGATTTCTAAGGAGGCAGGTAGAGTGGTCTGGTTTTCCCATCTCTTTAAGAATTTTCCACAGTTTGTTGTGATTCACACAGTCAAAGGCTTTGGCATAGCCAATGAAGCAGAAGTAGATGTTTTTCTGGAATTCTCTTGCTTTTTCTATGACCCAAAAGATGTTGGCAATTTGATCTCTGGTTCATTTGCCTTTTCTAAAACCAGCTTGAACATCTGGAAGTTCTCAGTTCATGTACTGTTGAAGCCTGGCTTGGAGAATTTTGAGCATTACTTTACTAGCATGTGAGATGAGTGCAATTGTGTGGTATTCTGAACTTTCTTTGGCATTGCCTTTCTTTGGGATTGGAATGAAAACTAACATTTTCCAGTCCTGTGGTCACTGCTGAGTTTTCCAAATTTGCTGGCATATTGAGTGCAGCACTTTAACAGCATCATCTTTTAGGATTGGAAATAGCTCAGCTGGAATTCCATCATCTCCACTAGCTTTGTTGGTAGTAATGCTTCCTAAGGCCCACTTGACTTCGCACTCCGGGATGTCTGGTTCTAGGTGAGTGATCACACTTTTGTGGTTATCCAGGTCATTAAGATCTTTTTTGTATAGTTCTTCTGTGTGTTCTTGCCACCTCTTCTTAATATCTTCTGCTTCTGTTAGGTCCATACCATTTCTGTCTTTTATTGTGCCCACTTTGCATGAAATGTTCCCTTGGTCTCTCCAACGCTAGGTCTGTGAATCAAGGTAAATTGGAAGTGGTCAAACAGGAGATGGCAAGAGTGAACATTGACATTTTAGGAATCAGTGAACTAAAATGGACCAGAATGGGTGAATTTAATTCAGATGACTATTCTATCTACTACTGTGGACAAGAATCCCTTAGAAGAAATGGAATAGCCCTCATAGTCAACAAGAGTCTGAAATGCAGTACTTGAGTGCAATCTCAAAAATGACAGAATGATCTCTGTTCATTTCCAAGGCAAACCATTCAATATCACATTAATCCAAGTCTGTTCCCCAACCTCTAGTGCCGAAGAAGCTGAAGTTTAACAGTTCTATGAAGACCTACAAGACCTTCTAGAACTAACACCAAAAAAAAGTCCTTTTCATCATATGGTACTGGAATGCAAAAGTAGGGAGTCAAGAGATACCTGGAGTAACAGGCAAGTTTGGGCTTGGAGTACAAAATGAAGCAGGGCAAAGGCTAACAAAGTTTTGCCAAGAGAACACACTGGTTATAGCAAACACCCTTGTCCAACAATACAAGAAACGACTCTACACATGAACATCACCAGATGGTCAATACCAAAATAAGATTGATTATATTCTTTACAGCCAAAGATGGAGAAGCTCTATACAGACTGGGAGCTGACTGTGGCTCAGATCATGAACGCCTTATTGCCAAATTCAGACTTAAGTTGAAGAAGGTAGGGAAAACCACTAGACCATTCAGGTATGACCTAAATCAAATTCCTTATGATTATACAGTGGAAGTGACAGATAGATTGAAGGGATCATACCTGATAGACAGATTGCATGAAGAACTATGGATGGAGGTTCATGACATTGTACAAGAGTCAGTGATGCAAACCACCCCCAAGAAGAAGAAAGGCAAAATGGTTGTCTGAGGAAGCCTTACAAATAGCTGAGAAAAGAAGAGAAGCAAAAGGCAAAGGAGAAAAGGAAAGATATACCCATCTGAATGCAAAGTTCCAAAGAACAGCAAGGAGAGATAAGAAAGCCTTCTTCAGTGATCAGTACAGTACAGTTATCAAAATTGCGAAAATAACACTGAAATAATACTATGATCTTACCCTTGTCCAGAGTTTGCCAATTGTCCCAATAATGCCTTTTCTAGAAAAGGAGCATATTTTATCATGAATTACATTCAATTACCATGTCTCTTTAGTCTCATTTAATCTGGAGCAGTTCTTGGGTCTTTGTGGTTTACGGCATTGACATTTTTCAAAGGCGTAGGCCGATTATTTGGAAGAGTATCCTCTGTTTTGGTTGGTCTGACATTTCCTCACCATTAGATTCAGGTTTTACACTTTTGGTAGACGTGTCAGAGAAGCGATGTGGCGCATGAGACATGGAGGCACACAATGGCGGTTTGTCCCATTACTGGTGAAGATGTAACTTTGATGGCTTAGTTAATGGGATGTCTGCCAGGTTTCTCACCTGTTGAGTTGCTATTATTTTGAGACTATTTAAACATTTAAGTATTTAAACTATTTAAACATCCAGTTCTTTGTCAAACTTAGACCCAGCAGTTTTTTCAGTCACTGATCATTTTTGCTTGAGTCAGTCATTCCTATGATGGTTTCCAAATGGTGCCTTTCCAGTTATATCATTCCTTCCACATTTATTCTTTGGCTTTACTGTGAGGAAGAACTTCCCTTCACCTCTCCCCATTTACCTGTTTATTTAAAGCAACACTGAGTCATGGATTCCTTACCTTCTGGAGGAACAGGATGTTTTAAGATTCCTCCAGACCTTCCCTGACCCCCACTCCTAGGATCTGCCATTTATCCTAGGATCCCTAGTTCATTTTGAGTGGATAATTGTTGCAGTTAGAAACCTATTGGGAAATTACACCCACACACACTACATACATTTATGTATAACACATTCATGCATACATGTAGATGTATGTGCTTAGTCTCTCAGTCATGTCCAACTCTGTGCGACCCCATGGACTGTAGTCCACCAGGCTCCTCTGTCCATGGAATTCTCCAGCCAAGAATACTGGAGTAGGTTGCCATGCCCTCCTCCAGGGGATCTTCCCAACCCAGGGATTAAACCCAGGTCTCCCACATTGCAGGCAGATTCTTTACTCTCTGAGCCACCAGGGAAGCCCATGTAGATGTATATCTTTGGATATATATGTACACTTTCACACATCTGTATTATCAATCAGTATTTAATGTCTATCTATTCTCTATCAATGATCTATCTCTGTCTCTCTCTCCACGAGTTCATACTGACGTCTCTGATTCCAGGTTCACTCTAGCGTTCTTCCCACTTGCTTACTTGTAACTTCTCTCTCATTGAGAAAGCTGGCTCACATCACCCTCAATTCATGTGTGTATTTGCTCAACCCCAGAACACTCTGAAAGCAGTTTCAGAATTGTCAACTCATGTCTCTGCAAATAAGAAAGCTACTCTCTGGAGTTCAATATTTGTTTGTAGTTCTTTGTCTTTAACTTAAGGGCAGCAAGGCCAAGGACTGTGTTCAAAGGTTACCTGGCTTGCTTCTTTTCTTCCCCTTTAGGGTGGTTATACATTGATACATGTGTTGCTTAATTTGTTTTTGTTTGTATTTCATTTTTAAGAGATTTCCCCCTGTCCTTGTGATTTTATTTATTTTAGGTAATTTGAAATTTGGATGCTGTCTGTCTTCTGGTTATGCTGAGGGGCATGGGTTTTGTGTGGTCGTATTTGTTCTTGTTTTTCTTAATTGATTTTTGGTTTGGAAGCTGTATTGAGAGTTTCAGATATATGGACCTTGCCACCATTATCTTGGCTACCCAGAAGTCTCCAAAAAATCAATGTTTTGAGCATGTTTTGAACATTTCCATTTGATTTATTGATTGACTACAGTAGCAACCTAAATGCCATTTTAAAAATGGAGCTTGACAAGGTAGTTCTTAAATGTATATGGAAAAGTAAGCAAATGGTCAGGTGGACGGAGCTGCCTTAGCAGTTTCTGAGATGGATTCTGAAGGGACAGCATTTAAGCAGCTGCGGTGTTAGCAAAAGGAGGGACAAACAGACCAAGGTGGCAGAATAGAGACAGTGGAAGCAGATGAGCCGCGTGGAGAAATTCAATGTATGACGAAGTTGGTACTGCAAGTCAGTGGAGACAGATGTTTTTCAATGAAAAATCCTGGGACAGTTGGTTATCTGCATGGAGGATAAAGTCTGACAATATCAGGCTCTCTGGGCAAACCACGAGAAAACTCAGAGGCTGCAGGTCCACAAGCCGTGGGAAAGAGATTCATCCGATCTTAGCAGAGTGGAGGGCTCATCTGACATGTGGCCCAGGGGCCTCCCCCTGCCTGTGATCATTACAGAAACTCGCCCTGAACATCAGGACACCTGTCCATGAATGTGTCAAGCCACTCTGTTTGTAACACCACAAAAGATGGACTCAGGCCCACTGTCCATCAAGCTGACCATGGAACTCAGTGTCAGCTCTTAGGGGGGAGCATGGGTGAGTCTCAAGATTCCCATGTTCAATGAGAAAGCAGGTTCGAGAAGAATACACACAGCATGATTCCATTTATGTACACTTGGAATCTGGTGAAAGGAAACATGTTGTTGGGGGATGGACACATATAAAGGTGGTGAGACTGTAAGGAAAAGTCCAGGAGTGATCAGTGCAAAATTCAAGAAAGAGGTCCCGTCTGAAGCAGGGGGGGAAGTGAGGTGGGGTGGACAAGAAGGGACACCCAAGGTCCTTAAAGGCAATGTCACCTTTCTTTTTTCCAAGCTGAGCAGTGAGTAAGCAGGGCCTGCTGGCATTGGTCTTCCTAACCACATACGTTTTGTTGGTACTCTTTTTTTTCTTTCAATTTTTACTTTTAAGTCTTCATTGTTTCCTAAAGTGTTTAACTGTTAAACATTTTAAAAGGAAAAGCAAGTTTTCAAAATTTTAGGCCCTTCATTTAAGCACCTCCGCCAAGTCCAAAATCTTCTTCGCCATCCTGGAAGCAAGACATTCGCAAAGAACCATGTTGCTACTCTTTTTTTTTTTTATAGGACAGGATAGGATATCTTTTATTAAATTTTCACATAAAAAGAAAAAAGTACACAGGGCATTAATTATAAGTAATACCACAATTAATTGGGCATCATCTCTCTGTAAAGAATAGGCAAGCAATGTATCACTTTAGTAACATTTTTTCCTGGTCTTTCACTTTCTGTATTCTCTTTTCTTGATTTCTGATCATTGAAGACATTGCTGAAAATGTTGATAAAACAAGGTTAGAAAAGCGACATATACTCAGGCTTTAAACACATACTTCTATTACGTATTTCTTAAAAGGTCAGCTTGCTACCATAGAATAGATACATGCTGAGCTCAAAAAGTTCTTAAAAAGTGCAAAGTAGCGTATTAAAAAAGACTTTAATTATGAAACAGAGCTGAGAGTAAATCTTTGCTCTTTTAGCTGTTTTCAATGAACATGATAGGGAATTCCCTGATGGTCCAGTGGTTAGGATGCTGCGCTTTCACTGCCAAGGGTATGGGTTCAATTCCTGGTCAGGGAAGCAGCACTGTGTAGCCAAATAAATAATTAAATAACATGATAGTTATTGTTACAGAAGTAATACATACTGTTGCTGCTGCTGCGTCACTTCAGCTGTGTCCGACTCTGGGTGATCCCATAGACAGCAGCCCACCAGGCTCCCCTGTCCTTGGGATTCTCCAGGCAAGAACACTGGAGTGGGTTGCCATTTCCTTCTCCAATGCATGAAAGTGAAAAGTGAAAGTGAAGTCGCTCAGTTGTGTCCGACTCTTAGCAACCCCATGGACTGCAACCTACCAGGCTCCTCTATCCATGGGATTTTCCAGGCAAGAGTACTGGAGTGGGTTGCCATTTCCTTCTCCACATGTTGCTACTCTTTTGTGCCTTCTCTTTATCTAGTGGGCTTTCCTGGTGGCTCAGAGGGTAAAGTGTCTGCAATGCGGGAGACCCGAGTTCGATCCCTGGGTGGGGAAGATCCCCTGAAGAAGGAAATGGCAACCCACTCCAGTATTCTTGCCTGAAGAATCCCATGGACGGAGGAGCCTGGTAGGCCACAGTCCACAGGGTTGCAAAGAGTTGGACATGACTGAGCTACTTCACTTCCTTTCTTTTTTCTTTATCTAGTAGAAACAATTTTAGAGACTAAGACTTCTGTGGAATTATCTCTGGTGAGGTGCTGGGATCCTGTCCTGGCTGAAAACTTCAGAAGCCGGGCTCTGGCGCCTTCCCAGGGAGGAGGGCCCAGTGTTCTGGGCCCACGGTCCTGATCACAGCAGCTGGAACCCTGGGAAGGGCGGTACCCGCAGTTAAAATGCTGCAGGACTTCTGCACACATCAGTAAATTGCAGTTCAGATGCTCCTGGTCTGCTGCTCCCCGCCCCCATCCTGATCCTCTAACAAGGGTCGTGTGAGGCCCACGAGAGGCCCCCTGAGACCTTCTCTTTTGCCCACCCCCCCCACCCCAGGCCTGGGCCCCCGGGGTTGGCAGTATGGGAAATTGGAGCTGCGCCTCCTGGGGCCTCTGGTCTGGGAGGAGGGAAGATTTAAGGTTATGTCTGCTCACCAGGTCCCTTCGCCTCCCTGTCCTCAACCAGTTTGCCTAACCACCAGGTCACCTCCAAGCCTGCATTTGGAATTCAAATGACGGAGTTTATTTCCACCTTTTATTCCAACAGCCGCTCCAGCTTAATCAGTTTTCTAATGATCAATTTGCCTAATTAAAAAAATGAAGCATTTGGAAACCAATTCACTGACGGCCCTTCTGTCTCTGCAGTGTGTTTCCAAGCCTTGCTTTGTGCTGGGTTAGGGGTGACGGCTCTCCTGGGGAAATCTCTTGCTTCTTGCAAAAGTAGCCGTGTCTAGCTGTAAAGCATCTCCTAGAGCAGCCCGCCTGGGTCTACACAGAGAAGGGGCAAGTGGGGCAATGAGGTACTGCCCTCAGTACCTTGGTACCTGCCTGTCACTCCAATCCACACAGGAAAACAGGACTAGGAGACACGAAGCGATGTACAAAACCCCTGAATACTTATTCTTTTTCCTGGAGCAAAACAACTGTAGGGGAAGATCTTTATATCAACACACACACACACACACACACACACGAAAGTCCTTCAACTTTTCTAGGGCGGCGACTGAGTCTGTGGAGCCACCCCAAGAGCCGGAGCTGCCATATCCCCTCTTCCACTTCCCGCTGCAAACAATAAAAGGTCATTTGTACAGTAAAAAAAAAAAAAAAAAGTCCTTCAAGCACTCCAGAGATGAGCAAAGGGAAGAAAGGCCAGTCTGGACCCAACAGCTCTGCTGTCCCTGGCCTTTGACCCTGGGCAGGTCACACCAGCCTCCTCCTTCATAAAATGGGGCAACAATGGTGTGTCCTTCACATAGGTGATGAGTTAATCGGGTTAATCCATTTACTGTTTACCGTGGAGCTGGCCTGGAGATCCATTCAACGGCTGTAGAAACACAGATTAATGCGTACTGCCCTTAGTTAGAGGAGTGTTCTTTTTTTTTACATCTTAAAATGCTGACAACTTGGGAGAAAAAATCGGGCCCCATAGCTGCAGCCCCAGCCTCACAGTACTTTCTGAAAGGACCCTCACCACCTCCCTGGGATTGTTTCTGCCTTTCCCTGAAAAGCTCCATGCAGGTCTCTCCATTAGCATCCTCCCCAGGAAGCCTTCCCTGAGTCCCCTACCCTTCACGCAACTAACAGCCTTCACCATCTTTGGGGGGCAAGGCCTGTACCCCTCTTTTTGCCCCCTTCCCTCACTCAGAAGTTGTTAATGGTTTAATGGTGGTGGGGGGATCACCCTCCACCATCAGGCTAGTCACCCCTAGCCCGATGGAAGGGTGACTCAGAGAGTGTCACTCCCCACTCTTCCAGCTGCCTTCTGAGGGTGTGGTGTGGGGAGAGCTGGCTCTGTGGTCTTGGGAATGGGGGTATCCGTATCTCTCCACTGGGGTCTCAAGAGGCTTGCTGGAGTGCCCCCCCCACTTGCTTGGCCAGGAGGGACTGAGAATGCATGTTGAGAAGGAAAGCTTGGGACCCCTGCTCACCTCTGCCTCCGGGGGCAGGAATTGTGGGTGGCCAGAGGGCCAGTGTCGGGAAGGGGGCACCCACCTGGAGAGGAAGCTGGGCTGTGGACATGGCATGGGGCAAGAAGACAGGGTTGGCTGGCTACCTGAGTCCTTGGTGAGGGGGCGCTGAGCCCACCCTGGGAAAGGGGTGACCCCTCAGCAGGAGTCACAGTCAAGATGGAACAGCCCCCACCCCCTCGACCTTGGGCCGGTGGCACCAGACAAGGCTGGCTGGCCCCAGCCTTAGGAGCAGGGCGGGTGGGGGGGGTTGGGAGGGGAAAGGAGGTCAGAGCTACTTGTCTCCATTCCGGTCCGTTCCAGTCCTGGGGAGGTGGATGGGGCACTTCAAATGAGATGTGAGTCTGGGCTGAATTTTAATCACCCCCAAGGACTAGAAAAATGAATGAGTCAGGGGTGAGGGGGTAGGGACGGGGGGAGCTGGTGAGTGGCATAAACAAAGCCTTTTGAGTGAGTTCCACCGGTGGGGAAAGTTTGGGAATGACTGGTAGAGACCCAGGAAGTGCCAGAGGGGCTGCAGGTCTGGGTGTGATTCCTGTTCCAGGCTCTGGGTGCCCAGTGCCCCTGCCAAGCCTTGGGGCAACCTCCTCACCCCAACACACCATGGTGCCCTCCCTATCCCAGGAGACCTTTCCCAGAACTAAGGCTGTGGGGACAAGGTGAGTCCCCTGAGTCGTGTTGGAAAACTGAGTAGAGAGAGGGTTCCCGAGCTAGCACAGGGGCTGCCTGCAGGTTTGGAGACTGGAGGGACTCTGATTCTTGCCTACTCTCCTGGGAGGGTGGTGGGCTACCTACAGGGCATCCTTGGGCCCGTGGAGAACAGACCGGGTCCCAAAGGGAAGCTGCAGCCCCAGCTCAGAGCTACCAGCAATTTCTAGGTTCCAAATGGCAGGGTGCAGAGGGTGGGATCCCAGAGTCTGTTGCACTTGCAGGCTGTGGACACCCAAGATGTTCCTCCCACTCACTGTGTTCTGGCCAAAAGAGAAATGGGCTCCTCTGTGCCAAGAACCCATGCCCAGGGCCCAAACCAGCGGTGCCTTCTGCCCAAGCACGTGTTGGCTCTAGCATTTGGATTTTTTTTTCTGTGTAGTATTTTTTGCAAGGCCTCTTGATCTGTGTGCTCAAGGAGTGTATAATGCCCTGATGTTTACTCTCTGGCCCTGGGGAGAGATCTCTGGGACGAGGTTTTTTTTTTTTTTTTTTTCACCATTTCGCTTGCTTTTGGCCACCGCAGCTGCACACCCAGCCAGCACCAGCATCCCGTTGCGGGAAATGGCTTCCACCGCGCCCGCTGCTTGGTAGCAGAGTGGAAACCATGGCAACAGGAAGCAGGGAGGATCTTCCCGTCACCCTGTAGAAAGGGCAGCCTATTTCTGGGACCTGAGCCCAGTTATTCACTAGTTCTGCATTTTGATGTGAATTTCAGTTGTCGAGATCTGGCTTGGAGGGTGGTGGACCTGAGTTTGTGGGGGCTGGTTAAGTGGCCTGCTCCCTTCTCTCTCTGAAGGAGACCCAAATCCTGGCTCCAAAGAGGGCTGTTTGTGCTGCCACAAGACTCAATCTGTAACACCCAGTCGGATCCCTTCTTTTGCCTGAACGGGGGAGATGGGTGCTTTGGGTGTTGACTAGGGTAACAACCGGATTGCATGAGCTCTTTCTGTTCTGAGAGCCTGTGTCCAGCAGAGAGGAGGCTTTCAGCCACCGTGGCAGCACAGAGGAGGCTCTAACATGGTTGGTGAAGAAACTCAACCCAGCAACGAGCATGCCCCCAACACGCCTGTACACACACTTAGACACACACACACTCGCACTCTCCAGCTGTGTGGCCTTTGATGTAGTCGACTGTGCCCCCTGGTGGTAGGCTGTGGCCAGCACACTGGGCTCAGGGCAGCACGCTAGCCCTTAACTCACTGGGATTCCTTCTAGCCTTGACTTAGGGAGACCGTCTTTGGAAATCAAGGAGATAGGAGACTGGTCCTCGGATACTACGTCCAAGGAGAAAACTTCAGGCTAAGGTTGGGGTGGGAGAACTTCTGAGAGCATCTGCAGCTGGCCTCCCCCAAGCCATTCTTTCCACCCACCACCTGCCCACCCCTCTTTGGGTGACCTGCACCCTCTCCTTGGGTGACCGCAGCTCCCCTCATGGCTGTTGAGGCTTTTCCAAACTGGTGACAACTCTTTGATGGCTTCCCTCCTCCTCCCTAACACCTAACACCTAACCCTCACCCTTCTGGGGGTTTACATCCCAGATAGATTTTAAATAACCCACTATGATAGGCATAATTTTGACTCTCACGTCCTTGGTCCTCTGATGTCACACCCATGAATATGTTGCACTGCACAGCTGAGGCGACTTTGCAGATGTAATTAATGCTGTTAACCAATTGACCTGAACATAGGGAAGTTAGCCTTGATTATTGGCTGGGCTGTGTCATCACAGGGGACCTTAACAAGCAGAGCTTTGCTGGCTGAGGCCACAGGGGAGTCAGAAAGATTAAAAGATACTGAGAAGGACTCCACTCGCCAGCTTGAAGATGAAGGGACCACGAGTCAAGGAAGCAGGGAACTTGGTCCTTCCACCTCAAGGAAATGGATTCTGCCAAGAACCTGGATGAAGTTGGACACAGAGCCTGGAGTTAAGACCCCAGCCCCATCAGCTGCCTTTGGTTTTTATTTTGAAATTGTTGCAGATTCACAGGACGTTCCAAAGGCAATATGGGGAGTCTCGCGCGCCTTTCTCCCAGCTTCCTCCATGGTGACAGCTATGTGACCACAGCGCAGGCGTCAACTGCTTCTGCGATGAGGCTTTGGGGTCTTCACTTTGCCTTCCAGACAGAGCTGCCCCCGGGCGGCAACAATTTAAGGGTTCCCTTTGGGCTTTCACTTTTAAAAAACAGAGCTTTACTGAAATATCACTTACATACTAATTCACTCATTGAAAGTGTACAGTTCAATGCTTTTAGAATCTTCACCACCATCACCACATGGTTGTGCAAACATCACCACTCTCTTAGGCCAGAACATTTTCATCACTCGCAAAAGGAAGCCCATATTCACTGAGTGGTCATTCCCTAGTTCCCCTCCCTCCAGCCCCTGGCAGCCATGAATCTTTTTTTTTTTTTTTTCCAGTGCTGGGGGGCCAGTCAGAGCTCAGGAAGCCCCGCCACGCTGCCCTGCTCAGAACTGTTTACTTTTGATGAAGTACAATGTATCTGTGATTTTAGAGCTCCAAAATCTGCAGATGGTGACTGCAGAGATGAAATTAAAAGATGCTTGCTCCTTGGAAGAAAAGCTATGACCAACCTAGACAGCATATTAAAAGCAGAGACATTACTTTACCAACAAAGGTCTGTCTAGGTCCGACTAGTCAAAGCTATGGTTTTTCCAGTAGTCATGTATGGATGTGAGAGCTGGACCATAAAGAAAGCTGAGTGCTGACAAATTGATGCTTTTGAACTGTGGTGTTGGAGAAGACTCTTGAGAGTCCCTTGGACTGCAAGGAGATCCAACCAGTCCATCCTAAAGGAGATCAGTCCAGAATATTCACTGGAAGGACTGATACTGAAGCTGAAACTCCAATATTTTGGCCACCTGATGTGAAGAACTGACTCACTGGAAAAGACCCTGAGGCTGGGAAAGATTGAAGGCAGGCGGAGACGGGGACGACAGAGGATGAAATGGTTGGATGGCATCACCGACTCGATGGACATGAGTTTGAGGAAGCTCCAGGAGTTGGTGATGGACAGGGAAGCCTGGAGTACTGCAGTGCATGGGGTTGCAAACAGTCGGACGCGACTGACAGACTGAACTGAACTGAACTGACAATGTATCTACTTATGTTATTTATTGGTATCATATCTAGGAAAACATGAACTTATCCAAGTTCACGAATATTTAAGTCTGTTTTTTATAAAAGAGTTTTATAGTTTCAGCTGTTACAATACATTTAGGTTTATGATTCATTTTGAGTTGATTTTTCTATATGGTGTGGGGAAGGGGTCCAAAACTTCATTCTTTTGCATGTGGCTGCTATCCTGTTGTCCCAGCACCATTTGTTGAAGACACTATTCTTTCCTCATTGAATGTCTTGTCACCCTTGTTGACAATCAGCTAACCAAAGCAGTATGGGTTTCTTTCTATTTTGTGGATCTGTATCTCCATTTTCTTGTCAGTACTACATAGTCTTGATTCCTGTGGCTTTGTGGTAAGTTCTAAAATCAGGAAGTGTGAGTCCTTCAACTTTGTTCTGTTTCAAGATTGTGTTGGCTAGTCTGGGTCCTTTGCATTTTGGTATGAATTTTAAGATGGGCTTGTCAATTTCTGCCAAAAAGCCAACTGGAATTTAGATAGTGATTGCATTGAATTTCTAGACCAATTTGAAGAATATTACTATTTAAACAATTAAAACCTTTTAATATATAAACACAATATGTCTTCCTATTTAGATCTTCTTTAATATCTTTCAGTAGTATGTTTTTGCACAAGTTTTGCCCTCCTTTTGTTATATTTATTGCTGGGTATTTTATTCAATTGATGCTCTTATAAACAGAACTCTTAATTTCATTTTTGATTGTTCATAGGTATTGTGTAGAAATACAATAGATTTTTTATACTACTCTTGTATTCTACAACTTGGATGGACTATTTATTAGCTCTAGGTAGTTTGTGTGTGTGTGTGTTCCTTAGGCTTTTCTTTATATAACATTGTGTTATTTGTGCATAGAGGTAGTTTTATTTTTCCCTTTCCAGTCTAGATGCACTTTGTCAATATTTCAATGGCCTGCCTTCAACGTAATACTGTAACTCTTCAGATACTTGCCTGTGCATCTCCAGACAACTGGCTTTTTCCCAGCTATTTCTTCATCTAGCAATTTAGACCACCTCTGTTGACTGCCTGCCAAGAAAGTTGAGGGCTTTATTTCCTTGCCCAGTGAACAAATAGCAAAGACAAGATCTCTGGCTGACCACTGAAAGGTGGGTGATGACACCCTTTTCTCTGAGTCCCTTTCTAGGTGTATGGGGGTGGTGCACAGAGCATAACACCTGAGGTCGTGGGCTCAGATGTGCTGAGACTGACCCTGCCAAATGGGTGTCTTTGGGTTCCTGGGTTGGCATGCTGGTCACTGCCGATCTCCCACACAGCTTCCCTAGGAATGTGTACAGACACTGAGCCAGCCCACCCTGCCGCTGATTTGACCAAAGGTGGCTTCCTGTTTCAGAGGGCTGTGTGTTCATAATGAAGATTCATCCCATCAGATTCTCCCTGGAGATTTAGACCTTTAGAGACAGACTTGGTCAAGTGATGGTGGGCATGCACATGAGGAAAATCTGGGCTGCATTACCGCCCAGTCTAGGCAGAGGGCAGAGACAGCAATAGGTGTGTCCCTGAGCCTTGGTGATTGCAAACACAGGAAGGGCTCTGCTGGCATTGACATTGACAGGGTCTGGTATAGATCGAGATGTTTGGGGCTAGAGAGGCATACAGGAGAGCGGTGTCTGGCAAGGATGACCAAACTGTCAAGAAGTTCCCTTTCTAAGATCCCAGAGCTAACAACCCCGACCCATTTGGGCTGGCATCCACATGCTGGGAGGCTTTGAGAAGCCTCCCGACCTTCTTGGATCTGACTGCTTCATCTGCAGTCTTTTTATCTCTTTTGTTTCCCAGTGCTCTGGGGTAAAGATTATGCGCCCCTCAGGCCTTCTTCCCTCCACTGGCAGAACTTGTGAGGGGCCCACGCAGCCATCAGAAGCCACAACCATCTTCTCTACTGTCTCTGTAGCAGATGGCAAGGTGGGGCTTAATCACTCCTTCCCATACCCCTTTGTGTGAGTTTCCTTGGGCTGTGGCAACAGAGGACCACAAACCAGGTCAACAGAATGGATTCCCTCCCATCTGGAGGTGTTAGGGAAGGACCCTTCTGCATCTCTCCCTTCCGCATCTCTTCCAGCTTCCAGTGGTTGCAGGCATTCCTTGGCTTGTGGCCGCATCACTCTTAAGCCCTGCCTCTATCATCACACAGCCTGTGGGTTAAAGTCACTGGCGAGAGGCACTCGGGTCAAGATATCTCCATCAGCCCCCACTCAGGCCGGCGGATCCTGGATGCATGGAAGTGTCAGGCCTGGATGTTCCCCCATTTCCAACAATCCACTCAACTACCCTCCCCAAGGGGGAGCAAAGTACTGTGGACCATTATCTACCCTATTTCAGGACTTTGAGGGTGGGTCTGTCAGTTCACTGAAGAAGGAAATGGCAACCCACTCCAGTATTTTTGCCTGGAGAATCCCATGGGCGGAGGAGCCTGGTGGGCTGCTGTCTATGGGGTCGCACAGAGTCGGACATGACAGAAGCGACTTAGCAGCAGCAGCAGCTGTCAGTTCACTTGTCTCTGAAGAGCACAGGAACTTTAAAAATTAACAGCTATGGAGATATGTCAGATACCATAACATTCACTCATCTAAGCTGAACAGTTTGACATGTTATTTTTTTTTAACATATTTACTGAGTTATGCACTTATCACCATAATCTAATTCCGGAACATTTCCATCATGCCTTCAAAGAACCCCTGTGCCAGTTACCAGTCCCTTCTGTGGCTCGTTGGTCCCTCGCCCCCACTGATCCACTTTCTGTCTCTGGATCTGTGGCAGCTGTTTGTGCATGTCTGTGGCTGAACTGCATCTACTTCTGACCCTCATACTGACTCTCAGCCTTACTTCTGAGGCCCAACTTGGCCTCATAGATCTCATAGGTGCTCAGAGCTCATTCCATTGTTCTCCGTATTGAGTCTGTCTTCACTTGAAACTCGTGTAGTCCAAAGGAAATAATCCCAGGCAGTAGATAAACCAAGAACTGTAATCTCACCAGTGTTTGTGCCTGGGAGGACACTTGCCGGGTAAATAGAGCTGCCTTCTGGCAGCCGGTATGGCTCTTGTGGGGGTTCAGAGAGGGAAGGGCACTGATTGGACTTGGTTTTTACAAAGGTTGTTCTGTCTGGAGCCAGGGCAAGGCTACTGAAGGCAGACCCTGTCTGATCTGTCCCAGCACCAGGCCTGAGCCCGACTCGCCGGGCACTCAGCTGACCCAGGAGGAAAGAGATGAGCCAGGAGAACAGGCCCGGAATTCAGGCCCGGAATGCCCGAAGGGAAAGCATTTGGGGCAGGAGGGCGTGTGTTGTGGTCGGCGTGTGTTGTGGTCACCGTGTGCAAGTGAGATGGACCCCCCTGCACCCCGAATGTGGTTTGGACATGGAGACTGACGGCCCCAAACCCACTAAGAGGTTATGAAAAAACTCCCTGGCTGTGAGTCTGAGGCCCCCCAAGGTGCTTGGAAAACAGCTCGAGTGCATGGTAAACTCTTTGCTCTGGCTGGGGCTGGGGGGAGGGTATCCTGATCAGCTTGTCCAGATGTGGGGGGACAGGGAGCATGAGGCTTCAAAGCTTGCCCAGACTTGGGGGGCGGTGCCTGAAGGGACACGGAGCACAAATCTTCAAGCTGTCCAGGTACAGAGCCAGACCATGTACCAACCAGTCAACTGCAAAGGGTGCCGCGGGTGGGAGACAGCTCGGACGTGATCCTTGACCTTGGCGAGGGCTATGGTCTGAATAGGCCCTCCCCCAGATTGATCTGGTGAAGTCAGAAGGCCCAAGGTGATGGTGGTACCCGGAGGTGGACTTTTGGGAAGCAATGAAGCAGAGCCCTTGTGGAATTAGTCCCCTTCCAAAAGCATCTCAGGAGCTCCCTTGGCTTGTCTCTCTTGAGAGGCCAGAGTGAGAAGCTGGCTGGCTTGTAACCCTGAAGGGGGGGTCCTCCCTAGAACCCAACCCTGATGGCATCCTGGACTTCCAGCCTCCCAGAAGTGGGAGAAATCCGTGTCTCTGGTGGTTTTGTTCCAGCAGCCTGAATGGACCAAGAGGATGGAATGGGGGCAGGGTGGGGGACTGAGGGCACAGTATGGAATCCAGGGACACAAGTAGCTTCAAGGATGCGGTATTGAGAAGGGTGGGTGGGCGGAAGGCAGTGGCGGGTGGGCAGGGAGAGGGACCCACAGGGAGGCTTGAGCAGCTGCCTTCACTGGCCCGGAAAGTGCCAGTGAGCCGGGGTGGGGGGGGTGGCAGGGAAGAAACGGTGATAGTGTGATAGTGGAGTGAGAAGTTTCCAAGGAAAAGTGGCAGGGCTTCCACTGACTGGTCCTTGGGTGGAGGACCCTGGGGAGCAGGTGGGCAGGGCAGGCACTTCGGAGGTGAGCCCTGCCTTTGAAAAGCATGTGGGCTTTCCTGAGGTCCCGCCCGGGTTCAGCTTTCCTCTGTGCCCCAAATGCCTCTGCCCTCCTCTGCCTCATCTTTTGAGCTTCAGTGTGACCCTCTCACTCACTCATTAGTGGACAGCCCCTTTGTGAGGAGGTTGCGGCTCCCTCAGGATCACAGAGCACGGTCAGGGGTAGATAAGGAGTCTTGGCAAATATCAGAGTCCTCTTCCGAGATGATGTCCACCCTGCCTTTATTGGCCATCTTCTCTGTGCAGGGCCTGGAGGTTATCCCCAGGTGAGGTCGGGTGGGGGGGGATGAGAGGGGACAAGGCAGGGAGGGCCTCCATAGCAGGTGTGGCTTGCCTGTGAGAGAAGAAATGCTACCCCGAGGTTGGCTGGCTCCAATTGGTGGCTAGTGAATGATTCATTTATCAACCGCTGTGCCCAGGCGGCCTGCCAGGAGGGTGCCCTGTGACCCAGCGCTTTCAAAATTAATGTGTTCATTGAGTCATTCCCTTGAGTCACATTCACAGGCACCTATTACTCACTGAGCCTAGACTCCTCACACCACAAAAGGCTCAGGGGAGAAGGAGGAATCCCAGGGGCACTGTTTAACCAGCAAGCCCAGTGGGCAAGGAGGTGACAGGCAGGCCGATGGGCCGTGGGCCAGAGGGAAGAGTGATACAGTTTGGGTGTGTGCACGTGCACACCCCAGCGGACGAGAAGGGAGTGTCTGACTCGTGTGTGCGTCTGTGTGCGCATGCGTTTTGGGGAGGGGGGGCATGTGCGTCCTACACAGATGTGGGGAGCTGGGAGGGGTCAGGGGGGTACTGCTCTGGGCCCAAGGACAGACAGCAGTTACAGAGTGATCAAGGCATGACTTGATCACCTAGATTGCTGGTCATTTGTTATAGCAGCCCAGGAGGCTGGGGGCCCCAAGCCCCTTGACAAGCATGCACACGCATGCACACTCAGACATAATCAGCCCAGAGGGCCTGCCTCTTGCCTTGGACAGAGGGAACCAGGGAGAAAAATGTGGGGAGCAGTTCCTTCACTGGGCAGAGAGACCATAACCTTCGGGGAGCTGCCCAAGGCCTTTGCCATGAATGACCAGTTAGCAGGGTGACTCCTCCAGGACTAGAAGGTCAGGCAAGGCCTTGGGCTTTCTCCTGAGGTGAAGGGGCCCTGGAGGCTGTTAGGCCAGGCAGGGTCCCCTTAGCCTCACCTGCAAAAAACTCACTCTGGTGGCTGCTGTCATGGGCAATGGTAGCCACCCCACTCCCACCAGAGATGTGTCCATGTTCTCATCCGTGGAACCATGTGCATGTGGTCTTATTTGGCAAAAGGATCTATGCCGATGTGCAGATGTGATTAAGGACTGCAAGTTGCTACCATCCTGGATTAGTCCATAAATGCAATGACAAGTAGGGCAGAAAAAAGAGACAGACACAAGGGAAGAGGCCATGTGACAATGGAGGCAGACACTGGAATGATGTGGCTACAAGCCAAGGGACATCTGGGGCCACCAGAAGCTGGGAGACAAGGAAGGATGCTGCTATAGAGCCTCTGGAGGGAATATGGCCCTGTTGATACCTTGATTTAAAGTTCTAATGTTTTAAGTCACCTACTTTGCTGGTGATTTATTATAGCAGCACCAGGAAACCAAGCCAGCTGGTGTAAAGAGAGGACCAGGTGGGGGAAACTGACTAGGGAGGGGCTAAAGAAGGTGAAGGTTGGTCTTAAGGTGGCTTTTTCCTCTCAACCTTCCAAGCTCTCTCAAATGATAGGAACTGTCTGGCTGTATCAGAATGACCAGAGTGCACTGTCTATCAGTAGCTTGGGGGTCCCTTTGGGGTTGTACATCCCTAATGCCTGGTGCAGAATTTCCTGTTTGTAGAAGACACGAAGTGTGGGATTGCACTGGGAGCTGGATATTCAATTAACACTCACTGAGCAAACATTTCTTAAGCTCCTCCCTTGCTGCCAGGCTGGAAAGGAGAGCAGCAAGCAAGTCCCCCAGGGATGCTGGGCCCCTGGAAAAGCGTGACACAAACAGCCCTACTAACTGTCCTCATTTTGTGCACAGTGGTTCCTTCGGGGCTCATCTGTAGGTCTGGGAAACTCTGGCAAAGCCGGATTTATGTTTTAGGAACACTGAGATTGAGCCCCACGTCTTGTCTGGTTGGGAGACACCGTTGTGAGCTCTGGTAAGTGCCGCCTCGGCCCCACGCTGGGCCACCAGCCCGGAGCGACACTGTAGGGACTTGTCGCTCAGGCGTTAGGGGGGTTGTTTTCGCGCTCTGGCCCTAGGACTGTAACCTCCCTGCGCGTTGGAGGAGTAGCCTCCCAGGTTCCCGAGGCCGCCTGTGAGCTTCCAGGGGCGGAGTGTGAGTCTCCGGGGGCGGGGCCTACGCCTCGTGAGGCGGTGCGGGATGACTTCCGGAGTCCAGGCTGAGGGGCGGGGAGCGCGACAGTCGCCTGACAGACGCCTGACAGGGTGGACCTGTGCGCTTGCGCTTGATCTGGAGCCTGCGCAGTCTGCCGGGCTCGCCTTCACCCTCACCCGTGGGGGTGGGGAGGGCCGGCCCAGGCAGGGCGGGGCGGCACCTCGGCTCCCGCGGCGAGGACCCGCGGAGCCAGCCGCCACGCGTCTGGGCGCCTCTCCTTCCGGTGGGGGGCTCTGGGTCTGTGGGGCGGGGCCTCATGGAGGCCGGCGGCCCCGGGACCTGCGGAGGAGGGGCTGAGACACGGGGCTCGGAGGGGCGGCTGGCACCTGAGTCGAGGGTACACTTCCGAGTGACAAGGTTCATCATGGAGGCAGGTAACCGCGCCAGGAAGAGGGCGGGACGTGGGGGCCGGAGCCGCAGTGCTGCCCTAGCGTCCAGCCGGCCCCTAGCCTGTCACGGGAGCCGAGAGCGGGTGGGCAGGGGCTGCTGGAGTAGGGGACCCGCTTCCCGGAGGAAGGGGACCTGCCAGACGCGGAGCTGGCGTGGCTGAATGGAAGGCAGAGATCGGGCCTGTCCTGCCCGAGTGGAGGCTCGGCCTGTGCGTTCTGGCCTCAGCCTTGACGCCACACCCTGCCTCCTGGGCTTTTGGCTATTTCACAACTGGCGCCTAGGCCCCAGGAGAGGATGTGGCAAGTGACTGGCCCTAGCTTAGAAGGTGCCTTCCGACATACCTGTCTTCCAGCATAAGGGGACGGCAGCACTTGGTCACATAGAACCTTCTGGAACACGCCATTGGTGGCGCTCCTGACAGGTCCCGTCACAGTGAGGACCCAAGGCGCACCCTCTGTTCTGAACCCTGACATGGTGTCGCCTGTGCTGTTGGACGCCCCTGCTCCCGAGGCTGAGGCTATGAAGCCGGTTGTATTTCCTTGCAAGCATGTTTCTCTGTCAAAAATGCTAGGTTGTTTTCGATCTTGGTTGCTTTGTGTACACCCTGTGGAAGAGGGGTTTGAGTGTTTCCAACCCTGACTTGGCGTCCACTGTAGTGTTGAGCGCCCCTGTTCCCAACAGGCGAGGAAGCCAGTTGCATTTCCATAGAAACATTTCTCTGTCAAAAATACTGCACTGTTTCCATATGTACACTCTGGGGAAGAGCGGTTTGAGTGAGTCTGCTTTCAAGTCAACATAAGCAGACTCTGGAGAAATAGTTTAGGACCATTAATCCCAGTGGTTTGTACATTTAATTTTCAAAAAGTTTTGAAAAGTGTATAATAAGGAAGGATGGCAGTGGCCCCTCATATATGCCACACATATGCTTGGAAGGTCCATGTAAACCAGGGAAACATGCCACCCTTTGAGGCTCACATGTAGCAATACCACCTCATCTGACATCTCTGAGAATGACGGGTTCCATGTAGGAACTGTCTACATAGAACTTCACTGTCTAAGGTCAAGTTTAAACCTTGAAATGCTAAATCTAAGTGCTAAATGCTGAAAGCTAATGCTAAAATGTTTGCATATGTCCTTCCTCTCATGTTTTGCATATGCCCTTGCTCTCTGTGTGAGGCTGAATACTGGTCCAAAGAGTGCCCCATCCTAATCCCCAGAACCTGGGACTGTTACCTCATGTAGCGAAAGAGATTTTGCAGGTAGGATTAAGCATCTTGATGTCAGGGAATTGTCTTAGATGATCTGCTGCATCTGATATAATCACACCCATCCTTAGAGATAGAGGCAGGAGAAGTAGACGGCAGAGGAGAAGGCCATGTGATGATGGAAGCACAGTTAGAAGATGCTGCACTGCTGGCTTTGAAGCTGGAGGAAGAGGGCACGAGCCAAAGATTGCAGGCACCTCTAAAAACTGGAAAGGGCAAGGAAATGGATTCTCCCCTGGAACCTCCAGAAGGAACCGGCCCTGTAAGAGAAAAAGCGTGTTGTTTTTAGCCACTTTGTTTATGGTAATTTGTTCCAGCAGCTCAAGGGAACTAATACATCTTTTTAGGTAGAGGATGTTGAACACAGTTTTAATGATTATTGGTTGTTCTCCACCTTCCCTCAGTCTGGGGTGTCAAGTTAACCTTCCCTTGTTAATACTGGTCACTGTGAATTTGTTTTAGTTCTGTGACCCAGTGCAGTGATTTCATTAGTAGCTGTCTGAGGGATATAGGGCTTTTAAGGCCTAAATCAAACTATCATGCTCCAGTTTTTGAGTTCTTTCTGTTCCCTTTTCACTATCTTGCTCTTCCCTCAAGCCTGGCTGTGGCCATCAATGTTCCTTTTCTCCTGCTCGGCCTGTGGTTGCCTTTAGCAGTCACCCTGCTTCCTTTGCTTGCCTTTTCTGACCCTGTGGACTAGTACCCCAGTGCATCAGAACCTGTGGCATCTGTGTGGCACTAAGAGGCCTTTTTTCCTCTTGTCACCTTGGCAGGGTTTTGGTTACGAGCTGCAGAGGTGGGGGTGACCTCTAGTTAAATGCCTCCTCACGTGGAAACAGACACACAGCTGGTGCTTTCAAGATGTGCAGAAAGGGATATGCCAGGCACGGATCGGGGAGAAGTTTGAAGCTTTGGGGGCTTGGGAGAAGTGAGGAACCTGCAGAGCTATAAAGGGAAGGTGGCACTTGAGTGTGAACTCCAGGGGCTCATTAGCCTGTCAGAGTCTGACAAGCCTGCCTCTTAATTCCTCAGGTCAAGAACCCCGTGGAAGGGTCAGCAGCCCCTGTCAGCTGGGCCCTGGGCTCTTGGTGCTGTCTGAGCAGGCGTGTGCACCCTCAGTGCCCAACTGAGTGGCGCACCTCACACTTCACAGGGGGTGAGCTCTGGATGAAGATCTCCCCTGCGTGTTTTCTTTTGGTAGGTGCCAAGCTAGGGATGCGGTCCATCCCCATTGCCACCGCCTGTACCATTTACCATAAGTTCTTCTGTGAGATCAACCTGGATGCCTACGACCCCTACTTGGTGGCCATGTCTTCTCTCTACTTGGCCGGCAAAGTGGAGGAACAGCACCTGCGCACACGTGACATCATCAACGTTTCCAACAGGTAGCAGCTTCTGGTGTCTCCCAGGTGCCAGCAATCAAACTCAGAAGGAGGCACTTGGGTGACCTTGAACTGGGGCCAGGAGCCCCAGCAGCAGAGGCAGGAGTGAGCACAGTGTCAGAAGTCGAGGGGCACCTGTGCAACAGCAACTGGGGCCAGATTTGGGGGAAACCTCAGAGGCCTGATGGTGTGCAGAGAGGGGTGGAAAGAGGCTGTCACAGGCTGGAGCACAGGGAGCTTGCAGAGGGGCACCAAAGAAGATTCTTGAGGAGTCTTGGACAGGACAGATCAAAGCAATTGGATTCTGGGGCCGTTGTCCTATTTAGATGGTGTGGAAACTGGGTCAGAGTCACCCAGGAGTGTCTCTCGCAGCCCTGGGCCTGAGTAGCCATGTTCCTGCTGGGGAAAAACATGGGGGTCCAGCTGGCTGGGTGGGCTGTGCCAAGGCCCAGCGGGTTTGGGAGAAAAGCAGTTTCTGGAAAGTTACTGACTAGCAGTGTGTCATAGCCCTTCCAGGAACTCTGTAATCGTTAAGGAAGAAAGCTATTTTGTGCTGCTTCTCTTTTAATAAACAGTTAATGGAAAAGCACTCCCTATCCCATAAACATGACAGGTTCGCAATGTACTGAGAATGACTAGGAAAAAAAACCAGAGAGGGCACTGTTGGGGTGGGGGCAGCTGGAGTCCACCTGTAATTGCCAGGGCCCAGCAGGGAGGGCGGGTGGGCATGAGGGGAAGTTGTGGGGCTCACTAATTGGATGTGGGCACCCAGGTGGGTTCTGTGGGGAGCTCGGAAGACGAGAGGGGAGCTGAGAACAATGACTCAGTGGCTGAGAGTTCTGATCACTCGAGTGTAAATCCTGTTCCCGTACATCTTAGTGATCTTGCATAGATGGGAGTCTTGTAGACAAATAAGGTGTACACAAGGACAAAAAGATCTAGAATGAAAGAAAGAAAATCTGGGAAATAGCTGAAATACTTTCATGTTTCTGAGTGTGTATCATCCCTGTGTTTAAATACCTTCCCTGGGCCCAGACTGAGTGCCCTGGGCATTGCCACCCCCGGGTGCAAAGAGCCCATGTCTTGCTGAGTGCCATGGCACAGCCATTGGGGCTAACACTGGAGGCAGCTTCTTTCCTCCCTGGTTCCTGTTTTTATCCCCTATGCAGACATGTGGGTGGACCGTATGTTGGTCGATGGCAGAGGAGCCCTGGTGTGTGTATCTGGACACTCCATGACTGGGGGCTCCTGGGGGCACCCCCTTCTACTGCCAGCCATGTTGTTTCTCTGTTCAGATACTTCCACCCGGGCAGTGACCCCTTGGAGCTGGACTCGCGCTTCTGGGAGATCCGGGACAGCATCGTACAGTGTGAACTACTCGTGCTGCGGGTCCTGCGTTTCCAGGTCTCCTTCCAGCACCCGCACAAGGTTTGGCGGGGGTTGGTAGAAGGGCAGCAGTCACTTATGGTTCCCAGCGGCATGAAAGTCTTTGCTCTTTATCCGGAAAGTGCAGTCACCTGAGCCTGGAGCCACACGGGGCCCCAAGGAGGCGCAGTGACGCTAGGGTGGCCTCTCTCATCCCCACTCCCAGGGTTCTCAGGCAGCTCTGATTTCAGCTTCTGCCTTTCTGCCCACTCGGCTGTGGCCGAAAGCTGGGATCCGTGTGCCCTCTGAAGCCTGTGCCTGTCTCCAGACCCATATAAATTGTGTGTTCACTGACCCACAAAAGCGGAGGCAAGGCTGGTTTCATGATCTGCTGGAGTCTCTGTTCCTGGGAGTTGCTGCTCCGCCTCACAGCTCATACGCAGCTCATCTGTGCAGAAAAACCCTGAGAAAAGTCGGGTCACTGACTTCACTGTTAGGAACACATTCCTCCCAACAGCAGAGCTATCACAGAAAGCAGCCCTGCAACGGTCTCCTTTGGGGGCCTGAGGCCTCATGTGGGCAATTGGTGGGTGGACTGCAGAGAGAAGGGGGAGGCGCTGTGATGTGGGCCTCTGCACTGTGGTTTTGTCTCTTTCCCATTGGAATTTTTGTTGAGTGAGTTGTAGATTTAGAAGGAGTCAGAAGAAATAGCCCAGCCTCCCCAAATGGCATTTTGCAAAACTCGAATAAATATAAGATAACAGTCAGGGTGTGGGTGACGATACAGCACCCCTGCCCAAGTTCCGGGTGTTGCTTGCTTGTCATGTGTACTGGTGGCCACTGCCTTGGTTAACGTATGAAACAACAACTTGGTCACCATGGAGGCCTTCCTATTGCCCCTGTTATCATCTCTTCCCCCCACCACCTCCCTAATCCCAGAACCCATGGTGAAGATGCTCAGCAGTCATGGTTTGTGTCTGTGTGCAGTGCAGGGCTGCCCTACCCATGGGCTCAAGGAGAGCATGTGTTCAGGCAGAACAGGAGCTGACAGTTGAGCTGGAGGGTGTTCAGAGACTCGAGCCCCCCTGATGTCCTGTCTCTGGCTGGCCCGTGGGGGCTGTGGTCTGTTCTGCAGATCAGGCCACAGTTTCTGGAGCTTTATGTTTGAGCTGGGCCAAGGGGAGGAGCAGAATAATTGCTGATGGTGTCCAGGGCAGGGCCATGTTGACAGAGAGGCCCAGGCAGGTTTCAGGAGCTGGGTTCAGAGGACAAGAGCGGGTGAACCCGTGGGGACCTGGGGTGGGGGTTGGTGGAGGTGGACCTGGTAGCAGGGTGGGGCCAGGCCTGTGGAAGTCACTGGGGCTTTTTTCCCCAAGTGACACAGGGAGACGACATCTGATCTGTGATGTATACACACTGTGGCAGTTTAGGAGAGAGAGGCTGGCAGGGGGAGGGCCTGCAGGCTCCCGGTTAAGGAGGCAGGTGATGGTGGGGGGCGGCTGACTGGCATATGTCTTTACAGTACCTGCTCCATTACCTGGTCTCGCTCAAGAACTGGCTGAACCGTTACAGCTGGCAGCGGACCCCTGTCTCCGTCACCGCCTGGGCCTTGCTACAGGACAGCTACCACGGGGGGCTATGCCTCCGCTTCCGAGCTCAGCACATAGCTGTGGCAGTAATCCACCTGGCCCTGCAAGCCTATGGGGTCGAAGTGCCTGCTGAGGCCGAGGCCGAGAAGCCATGGTGGCAGGTGAGGTGACTGCATTGGTGTGTGTCCCCTCCCCCCCTCCTCGCCTTTTCCCTCCCTGAGGACCTTCAGCAGTCCCCGCACCAGGTGTCAACTGTCTTTGTAGTAATTACCTGCAAAGAAAGATACAGGCTACTGGAGAACCTTGAAGTTTGAAAATATCCTGTCGCCATAGCCTAAGCTGGGCTCTTCCCCCTTGATATTGTGGATGTTTGGGGGGGGTCATGCTCGGCACTGTTGGGTGCAGGGCGGCATCACCAGCCTCCACCCACTGGACGCCATGACAACCCAAGCAGTGTCCAGACATTGCCAAGTGTCTCGGGGTGGGGAGGGATGCCAAGTGTCACCCCTGGTTGAGAACTACTGAGCTCAAGCGAGCACTTTTATTGCATTGAGTGGGAGCTTTCTGTAGATCAGACATCAATAAGTCTGGCATCACATCCAAAGTATCGGGGGTGCCCTTAAATGACAGTGGCTGGTAGGTAGGTGGATAGGCGATAGATACAGAGATGGATCAGTGATGGGTAGATGGCTGGCTGGATAGATGTTAGAATGGGAATGTCGATGGATGATGGATGGGTGGGTGGATGAATGGATCAACAGAGGAGATAGATGACAGCCCTCCTCCTCAAGACTGGCTGGACCCAGGGAGCAGTTTATTGAGAGCTGAGTCAACTGTGTCCACCAGAAAGGCTGCATGCAGTCCTAGCAGGTTTCCCTCAGTAGTCCCACCATTATTTAAAATGGGATTTTGAGATCATTCTCTGTTTTTCCTTTCCCATGCTTGAAATCCGCTGTTCCTTTCTTCATGAAACGAAGCTCATTGTCCCTCCTCGTCCTGGAATGAGATTCCATGTGAGCAGACTGAATTGCTGGAAGACTCCCTCTCTTTGTGCACCACCCCTCCCCTGCGAACCTACAGTGGCTGCCTCCCCCTTCCTGAGCGCCGCCCCACCTCGGGCTGCCCTTCCTCGGAGATAGCAGCTACTCTCTGTGCTTCATTGTCCTTTCCTGCTTGTCTGTCCTTCCCCCTCCCCTGAGGCCAGGGATCTTGTCTACTTCATCAGAGGCCCCAAGCCCAGCGCCTGGGCCTGACGGGTAGTAGGTGTGCAAGTGTCCTCAAACAAAGGCATCTGTGGCCCCAACCTCAGGCCGGATGTAGCCTGATGGCAGCTTGGAGGGGGGAGCAGGAAGGGTAGCTGTGTGGACAAAAGCATTGCTCCATGCTGGACTTCTTGGGGACTTCCAGATTGTGTGACCCCCTGCATCCCCCCTCCGTTGAATCAGGTAGTGGGCCTCTTTTCTGGGTGACACACTTCCCCTGGGTGAGCCTACTTCTCTGGGCGGTATAGCTGTGCTTCCCCCGTTCTTCACTCTCTTTGGGTGGCTCTGGGCTCCGTGCACCAGAGCCCTTGGACCTCCTCTGGGCATGTGAGGGCCACTTGCTTGCTGATGAGAGACACCTCCTGCTTGCGTGCTCCCAGCTGCCACCTTTCTGATGCCACTTGTCTGCTCTGAGTGGGCTTCCCATGCTGCTTAAGAGACTTGACATCCCCCCTGAAGCCTGTCTGCCCTTGGGTGTGGTGGTGGCGATGGGGCAGACCTTAGCACCCAACTGTGTTGGTCCTCTGGGTGGATGACGCTCCAGCTCTAAAGCAGTAGTGAGTTGTAGCAGGACTCAGAATTTCCATCCTTTTTAAGGCTGAGTGCCGTTCCATGGTATGGCTGGTCTGAGTCATGTTAGTTCATCCTCTGTGGATGGACTCTTGGGTTGCTTCCAGATTTTGGCCCTGGGCTACTTTTTAATGGTCATTTCTTGGCTTGGGGTCTCCAGAAGCATTCAGGTAGTGGATCCTGACAAGCAAGCCTGTGTTTCTGAGATATTCATTTTCCACCCAGAGTGCGGGGTTGGGGGGGGGCATGGCTGGATCTTCCTGAGCTGGATGGGGAGGGCGGGGGTTTTTCCAGGTCACTGTCTCCCACCTGAGATGATAGCCCATGATGGGTTCAAGCTTCCTTGGGTGTCCATGCAGCAGGGGGGACTCAGGTCCAGCTTTTGCCCCAGCTCAGCCCCAGACCTGGAGCCCAGGCAGCAACCCCTAGGCCTAGGGGCCACAGCATCCAACCAGGGACTCCTTTTTTTGCCTTTTACTTCTGGTGTTATCAGGGGTCCCCAGGAGCACCCTTAAGCTCCATGTGTCACTGGGAGGATTCCCAAAGTTCAGAAAAATCATTATACTCATGGTTATGAGTGTCAGGGTTAGTTCTTGGGGAAGGATGCAGGTTGAAATCAGCCAAGATAAGAGGAATGGAGGTAAGGTCCAGGAGAGAGCAGGTCCAAGCTCCCAGGTCCCCCTCTCATCAAGCAGGGACTAGCAGTCCCTTCCCAGGAGCAGGGCCAGGGCCAGATCTTACTTGGAAACAGGCAGGGTTACCCCTTTCATTTGGGCCCCTGGGGACTCACCTTGCAATTTTATAAGTTCTGTGGCACAGTCAAGGGGCAGTCTGAGCAATTTCCTGGTGGTCCAGTGGTTAGGACTCTGCACTCTCACTGCTGGGACCTGGGTTCAGTCCCTAGTCAGGAACTAAGATCCCTCAAGCTGAGTGTTGCCACTGAGAAAAAAAAAAAAAAGGTGGTCTGGTCCAGGCTAGAGAGCAGGTCCATGTGTTCCTCAGGGGCTGGCCTAGGGTGGGGTGTGTCCAGTCTACTTCTGGAAATGGACCCCCCAGAAACCATGGAGCTGAGAGCCCAGGGTGGAGGGTAGGAGCTTGTGCTCTGGGCCCAGCTCTGTCACCAGCTCCCCACGTGCCCAGGACAAGTCCCCTCTCCTGTGTGAGCTGGATGATCACCAAAGCCTCTTCTGTCTGGAATGGTCTCCCATAGCAGAGTCCCCATGCCGTCCATACTCCCATGTACTATGGTTCTGTGCTTTGTGGCAGGTGCCTTGTTTAACCCAGAAGCAGTCTAACCAGAACCTGTTTTCCTTCTCCTTTCTAGGTGTTTAGTGAAGACCTTACCAAGCCAACCATTGATAACATTGTGTCTGATCTCATTCAGATTTATACCATGGACACAGAGATCCCCTAGAGCCCTGGTCCAGGCCTCCCCAAAGAGAAGCCCGGGACGCTTGGCGGCCTGGGACGGCACCGCCACAGGGCCGTGAAGGCCAGCCCCCAGAGGACCAGCTGGGAGGGCTGGTGAAGGCAATGACTGTCCCCAGCAGCCGTGGTCGGGACAGTGACGGGAGTCACGCCTTCAGCGGGCAGGCTGAGCGTGTACCAAGTGGGGCAGCTCAAGGCCAGTCGCTGCATCAACATTTGTGCTTTGAGAGGACCTGACTGCCATTGAAGAGTGATGTCATCGGCAGGAAAATCTAAGAAGCTATGGGACTGCACCCCTGGGGATTTTTTAAAAGCCAGATTTATAGAAAATATGAATGAATGTTCAACATAGATGAAATTTTATTTTGTGTAATAAAAGATGATAGAAATCAACTGAGACGCCCGGTGTTTGCTCTGTAGCCCGTGCTGCCCTGCAGGTCTGTGGGTACCATCCAGACTCGATTTCTCCTCAGAGGCTCTCCAGGTGGAATTGCCCTTCCTACAACCTGAGGTGCCAAGGGCAGGCCCTCCATCACTTCTGGAAGGGCAGGATGACACAACTTGTACCCATGTCACAATGGCACCCCCTAGAGGAGCCAACGTGACCTTCTTCCTCTGCTGGGACGCTTGCAGGGCTTGGCAGTAATTCTGCTTGGTGAATGAACTTACATTTTGGAAGGAGGGGTTAAGGACTATCATTTGAGATTAAGAAATCTAGATCTGACCAAAATGTATCTAGAAAGTTACAGATTTTTTTTTAAAATGCTGAAATGGTGAGTCTAGATGCAGAGTCTAGTTAATCTCCGGCCCAAATGTCCTTCTGGGAGAAAGGGTCCAGGCTCCACACGTACTGGTGGGACTGCCCTTCACCATGATAGTGTGGGGCCTGGTGGACTGTCCCAGACACTTCACTGCATTTCCGAGCTTGTCACCCAGGGAATGTGGGCTCTGGACGCCAGCCACTGTGCCCCCTGGCACCCACAGGTGTGGGAGCTGGTTGGCATGCCTGGGGTCCACTGGGTCAAGGGCATAAGGAGGAGTCATACCTGGGTGACAAGTCAGGCAGCAGGGCTCCCTTGAGTTATGAGTGACTGTGTTCTTTGGCTTCAGGGTGAAGGATATGAGCCAAGGTCCCCTTTTCCACTTTGTCCTTCCCTTTGAGAACAGAACTGGTGCCCAAGCCCAGGGCCTGGGCTCTGAGTGTGGACGGCAGAGGGTGAGGGCCTGGCTGGGCTCTGAAGGTGGCTTTGGCTTTCTTGCCAATCCTTTTCACCTTGTGCTTTCTAAAAAGGACCTTGCCTCCATCACCCCCTTCCTCCCCACAGGCTGGGTGTGGCCCCCCACCCTGGGACTTGCCTGGCCTGCGTTGACGAGCTCTGTCCTTGGTGTCCCCACTCCATCTGAGAGTCACAGAGCTGAACTGGGTGAGCTCTGGGCTGCGGGGCTAACAGCAGCCTCTCTGGAGGTTTTGTGGCCCTAAGTTTCCTCTCAATGATTATCAGGTATCAGGCAAGTTCCTTTGTCTCAGTGGGACTCAGTTTCCCACTGTGTAAATCAAGCAGGTTAGACCAAAACATTTCAGAATGTGATGGCTGTTTTAACTCCCTTGACCCACGTGTGTTATCTGTCACATTGCCCTGGGGACTTAGGGGGTCACTGAGGGGTTGTCTGTGTGTGTTGTCATTGGAACAGAGGTAAGGAATGGTATTGGGACATATGTGACACTTTTGGGGAATATGTGACATGGCCAGCTCTGCTTTGTAAGGACAGTTCAGTCACACAATATGAATTAAAATCCGGTGCAGAGTTATTTTCTTTTGTTTGCTTTGGCTTCCTATTACTGAGGCTTTGTAAAAGATAATAGGGATTAAAGAGATACTGTCTTCTGTTTTTTTTATTTTAGGTTCAAAAAGGTCAATAATGAGAGATGAAGATTTTCTAGAACCCCAGGCCTCCAGGAACTTTTTAGTCCAGAGCACATCTTAATTAAAGTGATAAATCTTTCCTTGGCCTGTCAAGCCAGAGAAAGGAGGGGGAAAACCAGGTCCTGGGAGGGGCTCGGTCCATCTCTCCATCTCTTTTGTAGCTGGGATGGGGTGTCTGGTGTCCCCCAAAGACATGGTCACGTCCTAAGCCCCAGAACCTGCGGAGATGGGACCTTATTTGCAAATAGAGCCTTTGCAGTGTCATCAAGGTAAGATGTGATCCTACAGGAGTAGGGAGGCCCTTGTACAATATGCCTGGTGTCCTTTATAAGAAGAGAGAGAGACAGACACATACCAGGTGGAGACACAAGCTCATAGGGACAAGGCCCCATGATGATGCAGGCAGAAACTAGACTTACTTGTCTATAAGCCAAGGACTGCCAGTGATGCCAGAAATTGGGGAAAACTAGAATCTGCCTTCTGGCCTCCAGAAACAGGAGGGAAGAAAGGCCTGCTGCTTAGGTCCCCCGAGTTCATGGCACCCACCCGTGTTCCCAGGCTGCCGGCTAATAAGAATGGCTCTCAACTTGTGAAGGGATGGGTGTTGTAGTACTTTCCCTGCCTCAAGGCATTGGTGAGTGACCAGTTTTTTTTGTTTTTGTTTTTTTTTTTGGTTTTGTCTTGCCTCTTGGCAACCTGAGTCCTATTTGCTCATGGAAGTCCACGGAAAAGAGAACTCAGATATAGATGAGTAATATCTCCCCAGAAGGCACAGCTATCTTGATACAGTGTTTGTCCCTACCTCCACTGACTTTGCCTTCTTATTTGAGAGGACCTTGTGTATCAATGAAGCCAGAACTTCTTGCTATTCATTTCTCTGCTGTTTGCTGCCATTTGCCTTTGGCCTTTTCTGGAAGTATAGCCTCAGGTGGTTGGGAGGGAGCTTAGGAGCCATTTTGCTTGTTTCTTGGCAGTTTCCCTGGAAAATGCTCCCTCTGGCACTGCCAAGTCTACCAAGGTGATGTGCACAGTGGAGGAATAGAAATATGAGGAAATAGGATGCAGGGACTTTGGGCCCTGTTTCCACGGGAGTCATTTGTAAATCATGAGTCAGGGTTGCCCTTGTGGCTCTGCTGGTGGGGCAGAGGGGCTGGGCCATGCAGCCCGGCTGTCCCCAGGACAGATGTTCACACAGCTGGCCCCAGCACAGATGTTCAAAGACGCCTGATGTGTGAAGGCATGAATGGTGCAGTGACCCTCGGAGCCAGTGAATGAGGGCAATAATGGGCTTTCTTTTCATGGCTTTGGTTTAAAGAGGAAATCTGTGACAGCAACCCTTGTACACTGCTGGGGGGAATGGAAAACGGTGCCATGGAGAATGGTCTGGCTGTTCCTCCAAAAAGTAAATAGAAGATTACCATAGGTGGAGAACAGTGTGGAGATTCCTTAAAAAACTGGAAATAGAACTGCCATATGACCCAGCAATCCCACTGCTGGGCATACACACCGAGGAAACCAGAATTGAAAGAGACATGTGTACCCCAATGTTCATCACAGCACTGTTTGCAATAGCTAGGACATGGAAGCAACCTAGATATCCATTGGCAGATGAGTGGATAAGAAAGCTGTGGTACATATACACAATGGAATATTACTCAGCTATCAAAAAGAATGCATTTGAATCAGTTCTAATGAGGTGGATGAAACTGGAGCCTATTATACAGAGTGAATGAAGTGAGTCAGAAAGAAAAACACCAATACAGTATATTAACACATATATATGGAATTTAGAAAGATGGTAACAATGACCCTATATGCGAGACAGCAAAAGAGACACAGATGTAAAGAACAGACTTTTGAACTCTGTGGGAGAAGGTGAGGGTGGGATGATTTGAGAGAATAGCACTGAAACATGTGTATTACCATATGTGAAATAGATCGCCAGTCCGGGTTCAATGCATGAGACAGGGCGCTAAGGGCCAGTGCACTGGGATGACCCTGAGAGATGGGATGGGGAGGGAGTTGGGAGGGGGGTTTAGGATGGGGGATACATGTATACCCATGGCTGATTCATGTCAATGTATGGCAAAAACCAGTACAGTATTGTAAAGCAATTAGCCTCCAATTAAATAAATTAATTAAAAAAAAGATTACCATAGGATCCAGCAATTCCACTTCCAGGTATCTACTGAAAAGCAGTGAACACAGGGGCTAAAACACATATGTGTACACCCGTGTTTACAGGTACACGCGGTTCACAGAAATCAAAAGGTAGAAGGAACCCATGTCCATCGATGCATGCCTGGATGAAGAGAACATGGTCCAGCCTCACAATGGAGTGTGATTCAGCCTTAAAAAGACAGCCACTACAACATGGCTGGACCTACAAGGCGTGATGGTCAGTGAGAGAAGCCAGACATAAGGACAGACCCCATATGACTCCATTTGTATGAGATGCCTAGAGTCGTCAGACCCTAGACAAAGAGTAGGATGGGAGGACACGGGCTGGGGAAGTAGATGTCGGTGTCTAATGGGGACAGAGTTTCCATTGGGGAAGATGGGCAGTTCTGGGGATGGCCGCACACCCACGTGAATGTACTTAATGCCACCAACCTGGACACTTAAAAATGGTCAAGATGCTAAATTTATGTTATTTGTACTTTGCAGCAGTGAAAATAAAAAGACACCATCTGCATGTGTACCAGGGTTCTGGCATTTGGGTAGTGTTCCCTACCCCACCCACCTCTGAGGATGCTAGTCTGGACATTCAGGTGAGGCCCTTCCAGGTCAAGACCATTCAAGCCTGACCACACAGAGCAGGTGAGCCGAGCACTCTCCTCCTTCCATTAGGATCAGCAAGGTGGCTGCACCCCCAGGAACCCTGCTGTTCCTGGGGCTCACCCCAGCTTAATGAAGGGGAGAATGTCACCTGTCTAGCTTCAGAGGAGAATTCACCAAATAATAAATCACACACATTACCCAGAGAGAGATTGTAGGAGCCTTGCATTTTTTTTTAATATACAGAAATTTTGGTCTAGTCTTAAAATTAGGATATTCAACTACAGACTTTAAATTATGATGCATCTGTGGTCTTCCTCATTAAGTTATTTTTGTTCATCTTTTTTAACAGGCAGATAAAAATGTAAAACAGATTTAATAACTGAACACAGTTGACCAAGCCATTCCGTATAAGATAATGCTTTAGAGAGAGGGGCTTCCCAGTGAGACAGGGCCCCCTGGTCTGAAGATGCACAGAAACGAGAGCAGCGGTCTGCACCCCACACCCCGTGGAAAGGCACCCGGGGACTAAACGGTCGCCGAGCACAGGAGGCGACTGGATAGCAGCAGTGAGGCTTGCGCTATATGTCAACCATGTGTCCTACCAGTGTGTCTACAACAGAGGATGAAAAGAAGCCCGTGAGCAAAGTGTTCTGCGTGCATCGTCTTCCATTTCAACATTTCCAGTTTGAGTTCTTGTTTAAGAACACACAGACCTGCGACAAATTGAGTTGCCCTGTTTGTTGTTGTTTAAACAAGGACATTGGGGAACAATTTACAAATGGGTAACATTCTCAATGTGCCCTTTGGAAAAAAGGGATGGCTTTAAGTTATCTGTAGCTGGCATTGTGAGTGGGATTTGCCTTTCTAACTGAAATTCCTTGGCCCAAGATATGGTGTTATGTTAACAGTGGGGACATGGTGTTATGTTAACAGTGGGGACTTGAGCGTGCTTGGGATGCCACCCATCCAGACATGCACAGACACAGGTGGAGGTCAGGCCAGCCCTGGCCAGGGGCTGTGGGATGGGCCCGGGATGGGCGAACCAGCCTTGCCAGCGGTCTAGCTAATGCCTCTCCGCCCCTCAGCTCCCAACTGTCCCCCAGAGGCTCAGCTCCTAGGCCCCAGCCGCAGGCTGTGGCTGGACCCCAACCTCCTCCATGCAAAACAGGAGACAGAAGAAGATTCTGAAGGTAAAAGAACCGCTGCTTTTTTCTGCATTTCCCTCCTGGGATATCATAAATTTGAGAAAATTGAGGGCACGCTGGGTGCTCACACTGCCAGGAGAGATCCCCAAGGGAACTGTCCGGGGAACCCAGGCCCAGCCATCCATGTGGGCTCAGTCAACCACGTGGCAGAGCTGACCTCCTCAGCTTCCCACCTTTGCAATTACAGCCACAGAGATGAGGTACAATTGCCCCCAGGGGCTTGGCATCCCCAAGGTCACCATAGGTGGCTGCAGACCCAAATCCATGCCCTCATGCATCATAGTTATCCTTGAGCGAGAAGACCAGGGTCAGGAGAGTGCTTTGGTGAGGGGTGACTGAGAATTGATCCCAGTCTCTTTAGGGGCACCTCAGCGACTTCTTGGCATTCTCCAAACCAGAGTGGGAGTCCAGCTGGAGGTGCCGACGGGGGCTGAGGTCTGTGCTGTGGCCGAGTCAGCTCCTCCTGGGTTTGGTCCCTCTCTGCTTTCTTTCTGACTCTGCATTCTGCCCCACCTGCACCTGCAGACCTGGCTCTCCTGGATTGTCCCCAGGAGGTCGGGCACATCCAGGGCCAGGCTTCGTGCTCTTCAAGTTGGAGATGCAGACAAAGAAAACCCACCCACTGGCCAGAATTCAGGACTTAGAGAATCGGAGTTGGAGCCAAAGGAAACCGAAATCAAAACTCCCCCTTCCACCTACTGGAGGGGATCATTCTCAACGATACTTTGGTATTTTCCTTTGAAAGAAAAATTTTGACTTTTTTTTTTTCTCTATAGGCAGGGGTCTCAAAGTGCAAATGTTCCCAGTGTTCTGATTTTGCCTGCCTTCCGTGACCTTCCTTACTGCTCCCAGGAACTGTGCTGGGAGGATGGGGGATGGAGGGGACTTGTGGGGGAAGAGCAGTGAACGGGGGTCCCAAGCAACCAAAAGGAGATTCTTGTAGTCTAGTTCCCTGAAAAAACAAACAAACAAACAAACAAAAAAAACCGACCCTGGCACAATAAATAATGAAATTTCAAAATGAAAATACCGGATAAGAGGAATGGAAATATCATGCCAATAAGCAGTTCCTTATTCTTGAGATATTCATCTGGTCCTCTGTGTGCACACACATGGGGCTACGCACACATGCACACACAGACCAACTGCACCCATCCTGGAGAGGGGGTGCTGGGCTGGTGGGCCGCCTGGGTGAGAGCATCCTTCCTGCAGAGTGGCGCTCCCTTGTTGAAACTGTTGATCCAATTGCTCTGCAGTGAGTGCTTCCCCCCCCAAAAATGACAAGGAGACCTCTGTCCCACCGCACCGCCAGAACAGTGAACATCTGGTGGAATGACAGTGTTCATTTAAAAAAGCTTCCATAGAAAAAAGGGGGGGAGGACACACAACTCTTCTCACTCTCTGATCTCTCCTTCCTCCTCCTTCCCCTCCCAGAATGGATTGGCTTCAGGCAAGGGTGGTCAGGCATCTTCAACAGTCCTCGCGGCCCGTGACCCCACCCATCCGAGTGCGCGTGTGTGCATGGTGCGAGTGCCCAGAGCAGTCCTGCTTAGAGGGACGTCTCCACGCTGTGGAGCGGGCTCCCGGGTCTGGAAGAAAACAGTGACGAGGTAGCTGACTTGGTGCCGCGCGTGGTCAGGTAGACGCCGCTGTCTATGGCATTGTTATTCTGGTTGGGAGAGGGCGGAGGGGGGGCTCTCAGGCGTTCCTCGTTCTCATCCACGTCCGTGTCGTCAATCAGCGGGATGTTGTGGGTGTAGTCATTGATTAGAAACTCGGGCGTCGCCATGAAGTTATGGATGGAGGTCTTGGATTCTGGTTTCTCCAGGCCTTCATAGAGGGAGCTACGGAACGCTTTCACCACCCGAATCTGAAGGGGGACAGGGGGAGGGAAGGGAGGAGAGAGGAAAGAAGGAAGAAGGAAGGAGACCATGAGCGGTGGGCTGGCGCTGCCAGTTGTGCCCACATCCATGGCAGGGGTCACTGCATGACAAACATTGGTCTTTTGGAAGAGAATGGTCGGAGCCCTCTGTCTGGGTGCGGTTACCTCCCATCACCTGACATGCATGCAGGACAAATGGTAGATATTCTGGAACTCAAGAGCAACGAATGCAGTGGACTGCTGGCTACACGGGAGAGGTGGGGAGGCAGGGGATTCCAACATGGGAGATGAGAAAGTTGACTGGGAAAAGGGAATGTGATGGGCCCTGGGCTCTCTACTTTCTCCTCCCGAAGAATCTGGAACTTTCTGGCATGAGAAAAGTCTCCAGCCTCTGGGCAAATGGCAAGCCTTCCTTGAGTGGGTCCCCCTCTGGCTTCTCCAGGTCCTCTCCTCTGTCCCCCAGCTCCGATGCCTCAGCGACTGCCCCTCTTTCTGGAAACTTCCATGACACCGCCCCTTTCTGGCCCTCCTACCTCACGTGTCTGTCTCCCTCTCCTCCACTCTTTCTTACTCTGTCCCAGGGTGCCTAGAGTGCTGGCCTGTCCTTGTCCCTCCTCCTCCCTGACCACACTGCCAGGCCAACCTCTTGGCCCTGGCCACAGCCCAGGGCTCATCTGGCTGAAACCAGGGATTGGGGCTCAGGCCCCTGCCAGTCCCCCATCTGGAGGCACCCAAGGTGGAAAATGGCTCCACTTTTGATTTCTACCCACCAAGTCTGTCCTGCTCGGATGCCCAGCATTTGACCAGGTCATCACTTCCTTTCACAGACCCTTTGCAGTGTGCTCCTAACCTGCCCCTCTTGCCTTTCTCACCCTCCTCCTTTTCAGTCTCCAAGACACACAACTTCTTTCAGTCCCTGGAATCTGCCATATTTGCCCCGTTCTCAGGTTCTCTGGCCACCTCACTGGCATCTGCAGGCCTCAGATCAGCACAGGGGTCCCCAGGAAAGAGCTTCCCACAATGCCTTGCTCCCCAGCTACCGCAGCTCCAGCTGCACTCAGGCAGCCCTGAGCCCCACACCCCCTGCAGGCCTAGCCCCTTGACTTCTGCTGGCGGCCCTGCCTTCACGTGCATGCGTGCTGAAGTCTCATCGGGTCTACAAAGCCGTAGAGCTGCTGCCTCTCTCTGCTCCTTCCTTGGGCCCCCAGCCTGGCTGCCCTCATGCTTCTAGAAGGCAGAATGGATGGGAAACCCTCAGCTGGGCCCCATGCTAACCAACTGGCCCTGTGCTGAGATTCAGAGGCCTGACCCTCCCTATGTGAGTGAATGGACACATGTCAGTTCTAAAGCTACTTCCAAGTCCAAGGTGCTAGGGTTGGATTTTCTTGGTTTAGACAAGATATTGGCAACTGTGGCCCAAGAGCTAACTCTGGCCCTCAATATGGTTTTGTTAACAAAGTCGTAGTGGGGCCACAGCCACACCCATCCCTGTGAGCATTTTGTCTGGCTGTGTTGGAGGGCAGAGATGTGTAGTTTCCACAGTGACTTGGACCACAAGCTAAAAGTACTTGCTCCCTGGTCCTTCACAAGACAACTTCACTGTTCCCTGGTTTCGATCATGAATCCCACTGTTAACAATGAGTCCTTTGCTACCCTCTAGTGTCTGGACACCAGGGTTGGCATTGCTCAACCAAGCTCAGTGCTCCATGATCAGTTTAAACCAGGAGAACCTCACTGTCAAGTGCCAAAAAATGAGCCACACTGCGCCATTAAATTGGAATTTTCTAATTGCATGTCTTAAATCCCGTGAAGATTTTCTTGGAATTTGGCGAAGACCCATCTTCTGGCTGCTAGATGGCCATCATTTGTTGTCGGCTCCTTCATTCCCTAGACTGGTTTCTGAGACAGGGCTGACACCAAAATTGAGTGTCATTTTGACCTTTTTAATGAAAAGGAACAGTTCACTTTTTGTAGCCATGGCAGATGTGGCCTCATCATTTGGAGCTTTTCTGGTGCCAGGACTGTGGGGGAACCACGGGCAGCTTTCAGGCTGCAGAGTCGTGCTGGAGGACTTGGTTTGGCTCTCAGCCACACCCCCCAAGCCACAGAAGCTGAAGCAAGTGGCATCCTGCCACCCTCAACCCTGGTGGCCTTCGTGGTAAGTTTACCAGCAGTCATCTGGTGCCCTGGCCACCTCCTTTGCCCTCCCTTGGACCTGGGTCGTGTGATCAGGCCAGGCCTCTGCTCAAACTCACCCACAGCTCTCCCAGTCCACCCTCGCCAGGGCCGTCGTCCTGGCTGTACTCAAAGACTCACTTGAATGCCTGTCACTAGCCTTCTTTGCTGCCTGGTGCCAAAGCCTGGCACAGAGCAGCTGCTCAGTCACCAACACGAGGTGCCAGGACTGCCTGCTCAAACATGTGCCCCTGGCTCAAGTCAACCTGAGTGTGTTTATAGCTGACCATGAGTCAGCTTCCCTCCAGCTTCCGTTTCCCTGTATCCTAATCTTGGGCTCTTAACAAATGGCTTGAGATGGGTCTTACGATGGGATGTTTTCAGGCCACCTGCCACCAAAGGGCACAGCCAACCTCTGGGGCATGGGTTTGGTGGGAACTGGGAAGACAGGACCACCCTGGAGGCCTGGGCTCACACCCGGGGGCCTGAGAATGTCCCCATGGTGGAGTTGGTGCCTCCCTGTGAAAGCCCGGTCACAGCCAAGTGGGTCCAGCACCCTTCCCTAGCTCCTCTCCTGGCCTGGGACTGTCCCAGAGGCTGGGGCAAGGCCCTCAGGTCACCTCTCCATCTCGAGAACCCCAAAAGGATGTCACTGTGCTCAAGGCTGCCAGTGTCGCCCACGGCTCACAGACTAAGTTGATGCCATCAACACCCGCTGTACCACGACCACCTGCAGCCAGGACCCACCCTTCCTGGCACCTGCTGCCCCTGCACTTCCTGTGGATGGCTAATAGGCCTCTCGAACTGAAGGAGGTCCTGGAGGGACCCCCCAGCCTTGCCTCTGCTGACCCTGCCCTTTGCCTCGTCTTCCCATCCAGGGGGCAGGGCTCCGGCTGAACCTTGGAGGCTCCCAGCACTGCGATCCCAGGACTGAACATCAGCGTGTCTTGCGGCCCCTAGTTCTCAAACCTCTCCCCAGTGGAGCCTTTCCCACCTCCATGGCTGCAGCTGTGTTCCCCGGGGACCACAACCCCCAAGCACAGAGACGCTGGGAGCCAGGCCCTTGGATCTTCCCTGGGTCCCCAGGGGTCTTCCTTGTCCCCATCCCTTTTGTCTGACACTGAGTCAGGCCCTGCCCTCGTGTCTAGCAGGTGAGGACTCCAAACATCCCAGCAGCTGCTGAGGTAGCTCTGGGTCCTACTGTGGTGGCACTCACACCAGTCTGTGCAGTATGGGACACCCCCCACCCCCGAGTCCAGATGACTGTAAGATAATTTAAAGGTGAAAGAAAGACATGAAAAGCACTAGCCAGTGAAGAGGACTCCTAGGTTAGGGCAGGTCTGGCTGGAGCTGGACGCCGTTTTGCAGTTTCTTGCCCCATCTCTCATGAGACCCGTCGCAACCCCCACCTCCTGGCATCTGAGAACTGCCATGTTTTCTCCTTCACTGCCTGGGCGTGCCACCTGGCCATCTCCCTGTCCCTCATCTAGGTTACTCTTTGCCCCTCTCTTGGTGCAGTGGTCCCTCCAGCTGTGGCCACGCAGGGCCCCAGCTTCATTTGGCTCTGTTCTCTTCTGTCCCTTGCTCTCCACACCAACCCCTGTTTCCAGGCTGGACACCGGGTCATCCAGGCCTTTTCTTCACCCATGTCCATGCATCTCCTGGGTGCTTCTAGCTGTCTGTCTGGTAAGGAGGCCCCATCTCTATGTCCATACTCAGGGCTCTGCCTGCTTTCTTAACTTTACCTCCCACTCCCACACCTCCTCCCTTGTCTGGCTGTTGCCGCTCTTGACCTCCGCCCTCTCTTGGCATGGAAGCCTGAGCCATGTTTACAAACAAACACAAGTCAGACTGCGTCTCACCCTCCAGTGCTCCAAACCCTTCAGTAGCCCTGTCTCCCTCAAAGGAAAAGTACTGCCAAAGCCTGCCTCGGGCCATTGTCTTCCTCTTCCTCCTTTACTCTCTGCAGCCCCCTGGCTCTTCCTCAAGCGGGACACTCCTGCCTCAGGGCCTTTGCACTGGCTGTTCCCTGTGTCAGGAAGGCTCTTCCCCAGTGAGCCTCATGGCTCCCCTTCACCTCTTTCTGTGTGTAGCTGCAATCCACCCATCTTCCTCAGCAACCCGGCACCTCTTCTGCCTCCTTTTCTCCCCAGCACGGTTCGCCTTCAAACAACTCACACATCCTATTTATTCTCTGTTTCCTGTCACTGGAACATAAGACCCCTGAGGGCAGGGGGCCCACACATACTGGCACATGTCTCCCATCATAGCTTCCCCAACCAGCACTCTCCACCTGCGTTGCTCAGAACAGTTAGTCTGAGTGTCCCACAGGGCCATCACACCTGCCCCCTTCCCCCACCTAGACTTTTCTTCCACCAGGTCATCCCGTCAGCCTTGTCTCCTCATTTGGAACTCAGCTCACAATCCACCCTCTAAGAGGCTGTCTCAGACAAGCTTTATCCCAAACAGTGCCCCTAAAGTTTCTCTTGTTCTCCTTCCTTTTGTTCTGAGGCTGGTGAGCATCTGCACTGAGCGAAAGCTTACTTCTATATTGTCTGCTGCCTGGGGCCTGCTTTCTCCTCACTCTGAGCTCCTTGAGCAGGGACCAGCTCCTGACCCACAGGACCACCGGAGCCACATGGAGGAGGGGTGCTTGTGTCAGACTCTGCCATGGGGCATGCTACTGATGAAGAGTTGGGGTCTGAGGAGGCGGGGTTGTGAAGGTCACGGCTGAAAGTGGATGGACTGTGCTTTGGTTTTGAATTTTAATCGCTGGAGTTTGCAATGGAGGTGCTGGTGGTGGCAGGGAAGGGCCATGAAAGCAGACAGGAGGTGAAGGACTGAGGGAACACCTACCCTATTAAAGGAAAAGAAAAGAAGAGAAAACTAAAAGCAATGACAACAGTCACAACAGAAACTGGGCCTGACGCCTTCTGTCCTGTGGGATGAACAGGCCCTGGGGGGTTGACATCCTCTCTACCCTCTGCTCCTGTCTCAGCACGAGGCTCACAGAACTCAGAATTTTTCTGGCCAACTCCTGCCCTGTCTTGCTCTACTCCCTGAAAGCGTGTACATGATTGATGGACATGCTTGGCTCTGGACCAACCACTAATCCAGACTTTCTGTAGGAGGAAGGAAGCTGGCAGCTTCCCTGGCACTGGGGCTTTGGATTTAAAGCAAATTCTGAACACAGCAGCCGGGGAGAGCCATGAGGCCTCCATGAACTTCAGGTTCTCAATTCCCAAACCCTCCCCATAGGCATGAAGGTGAATCATGACTTGAAAGCAACACAAAGACATGTAAGGTGATGGAACCACAGTTGAGGGGACAGAAAGGGGAAGGTTCCCTTTCCTCAACCATGGAATTAGGAGATGTGAAAATGCAAACTCCAGAGTTGGCCCTTTCACTGAGGTACTGAATCCCAAACAAAAGACGGATTTGTGGGTGTTGGCCAATCGAAAATGCTGGTGACTGGTGAGATTGTGAAGATAACCCCCCATTCTGTGGGCATGTGTGTGTGCCCAGGACTGGACAGTCCACCCTCAGTGGCTGGCATCAGTACAACATTGCACTCAATTGACCCAGGCATGGAGAGTCTTGGGCTTTTGGGGATCTTGGCCTTGCCTCTCACCCCAGCCATCTTCAGCTTCAGGATCTCAACTAAGTCTCTTGAGCTGTCTCAGCCCTGGCTTCCAGCCCCTGGAGTTGGCCTGGAAGTGCCTACTGGGAAGGGCTCCAGAGCAGGGCTTCCAGGGTCGGCCTTAGGCTTTCAGCTGGTGTGTGCTTTTGGAATTGCCTGCAAGGTCCTTCCACATGGTAGGGCCCCCGGCTGCATGAAGGCTTGGGCAGGGTTGATACTGCTCCTAGTGTGGAGACAGTGTCCACACTGTCAAAGAGCCAGCTGCAAATGCCAATACACTATTCCCAGAAACCCACAAGGGCAGAGTTGGCTCGAAACCAATGGATTTCCTGAGAAGGAAGCAAACTCCAGCAAATGAGACAGCTTTCACTTGCAAGACTCCTTCCTCCATCTTCCACAGGGCTGCCTTAACTACTGCTCTGTGAGCATGTGAGGAGCATGTCTCCCTGCTCTCCAGAAGGGCATGTCCACAGAAGACCCAAGGCCCCACCTAGTGGGGCTTTGCCAAGTTGGATGGAATGTTTTCACATTGCAAAAGCCAATTAAAATAAAACAACTGCCATGATATGTTTCTGGCATGGTTGATCAGAACAAAACCGCCCTGAGGGAGTCCTTCTGGCCACATCTGACCAAACTCACAAGCTGCCCCTGCTACAGTAAACACTGGAGTATGGATGGCTGGACTGATGTGGAACAGGCTTTGGATGTGTGGCTGGGGAGGGCCTGGGGTGTGTCTGTGTGTCCCCCCTCACACCTGGGAGCAGCCACCTGGCACCCTGGGCTTGCTGCTCGTAAGTAAACCTGAGTAAATAGACACTCCCTGTCTGGTTGTACCTTGGGCATCCTGACAGCCAGCATTATTGTGTGAGAGTGTAATCAGGGCAGGAATGGGGGTGACTGACACACTAACAGAGGATAGGATTTCACACCCCTTTCATTTCCAAAAGACTGAAGGTGGTTAGTAAAGGATGGCATTTCCCTAAGCCACTCAGATGGGTGGCCTCAAGGCCAAGCATGGCTGAGGTCCTGTGAAATGAAGTGGCAGGCCAAGAATGAAATGGCTGTGGTGGGGCAGCCACTGAGCCAGGCGGGAGAAATGGCTGAGTGAGCAAGGAGGAGGCAGCCAAGGGCATTGTGGAGCTGGGAGGTCATTGCCTGTGACCAGGGGTGTGGGGACCGAGTTAGGACTCCCGAATCCAGGAGCAGCAAAGACCTGCATGCACATATGGGCATGGGGAGCCCGGTTGGGGGGGGGGTCAAAGGTTGACTAGGAAGCGTGGGTGGCTGTGAATGTGGGCACGTTCAGCCCCAAGGATCACTGCATCTCTAGCCTCCCCCCAAAACACCCTTTGGAAGGATTCTCCTCCCCTTCAGATTCTGAGGACATTCTCTGGCCACTTCTTCCATTGATATTACATGCTGGGACCTGCATTGGGTGATCTGTGTCATGTTTCATTCTGGCCTTCAGGCTCCTTGTCCATACCCTGAACCGGGCCTTCCACCTAGAGAGCCCGAGGTTCTCCGTAGAAGTGACACTGGGCTGGGACTGGCTGTGGTGCTTAGGATGAGGCGTGGCCTGGCCAGGTGGTGGGCAAGGCGGACAGGAGACTTCCTGAAAGAGCCAGGTTTTCCCGAGGAAACCTTGTGCCCCATGACCACTGGTAAGTTCTGAGAGGGAGAGTGAAGGCCTGGGGCTGTCCTCTGCTCCACCAGGCCTTCCCCTGATTTGCATGATGCGGGTGCCAGGCTTGGTGATTTCTCAGGGTCTTTGAAGCTCAGACTGGGAACCAGTTCAGAGTTCCAAGCCAACCTGCCACGTGGTGATGGTGGGAGGAAGCAGTTTTGGTGGGCAGTATCTGGAATCTGGGAATGTCCCCTGGTGTCACCTGGTCCTCCATCCAGCATCTTCCTTCGCAGAGGGGTCCTTTCCGAGGTGCTGTGCCTTTGAGGCCACCCCTTGTGAATCAGAACATCAGAACCCTCCGCAGGCCGAAGGCACTCATCTCCCAGTGGCACAAGGTGTGGAAGGGACAGCGAACCTTCTTCTGGCCAGGAGCTACTTGGGTCCCTGTCGAGTGGCTCCTACTCTGCACTGCTGGACTCCCAGCAGTGGGAAGGGAGGTGCGGCACGTGGCCACAGAAAGAAGGAAGGCACTAGGAGCCAAGGAAGACACAGGAGAGACACTGCCCCAAGGGAGGAAGCTGGAGGCACCCAGACAGACAGGCAGATGGACAGACAGACAGAGAGAAAGCACAGAGAGAGATGGCAAAGGAACACATGGAAGAAGTGGGGCAGGGGGAGGGCAGCAGCTGCCCAGTGGGCCCTGGCCAAGCCTCCTGTCTGTCTTCCTGGGTGGAGTGGTGGCAACTCCCCTGTGGGATGAGGCTGGAGCTTTCCAGCTCACCCATGAGGGCCATCAGCCAGTATTTGTGGCTCAGGTGGGTGTCTCAGTGAGCATTCTAGGTAGCCGGATGTATGTGTGGCCTGTGGGATGGAGAATGCATTTGTGTGTGTGTGCGTTCACGTGTGTGACATTTTCAAAGGGGACAAGGTGACCCCAGTGGGGACCAGTGCAACCCACACCACTTCCTTAAAGGGCAGAGTGGCCTGAAACGACATCTTAAGCAAGAGGAGGGACACTCTCCACTGGGGACCTCTCACCAGTTCCTAAAAAAAAAAAAGAAGAAAAAGAAGAAGAAAACAAACAAACAAACCAAAAACCAAAAAGAAAGTACAAGACAACAGAAAAAAAGGAAAAGAGAAGAAATCAAGGTAAAGGAAAATCCGAGTCTGGTGGGAAAAGCATAGTTAACGACTCTTGTCTGTGGGGAGTGGTGTGTTCTCAGAGTGAGAGCTGCCAGGTCCCACTGGAAGGAAAGGAAAGAGGCTCATACCTGAAGGTTTACTGTTTTGTTTTTGAAAATGTCAAGTTTGTTATGAGAAGTAGGTGACCCTGGGTTGGGGGGCACACATGGTTCCTTGCATTGTCGTTTGGGGGACCATGGGGTAGTGGATTCAATGGTCCAATGGCTTTTCCTTTGCCTTTGTGAAGAAATGTGAGCAAATGTGGAAGTTTCTACCTCTTCAGGTCCGCCCCTGGGTTCCTTTCTAAATGTGATGACATGGCGGGAAGTTTTCAGTGGAACGTATAGCAAGGAATCAATGTCTCCCAACTTCTTGAAGGAAGGAGGACAGAGAGTACGGACCAGATCAGGTTAAGACCTTCCAATCCTGAAGCCTGCTTGGAAAGAGCAAAGATGCATTGGGGACAAGTGGAAATGTGGCCGAGGGTGGATCTGGGGCATGAGGAGGGCTCCTGGGGACACCTCTAATGCCTGGTGGCTCAGGTCTACTGCCTTTGGAAACCACTTCAAGGAGAGTTCTGGAAGCTGTTTCTTTAGTCCCCAGTGGGTGGGCTGGGTTCTCCACTGTGAAAGATGCTGCAAAAGCTTCTCCTTCGAGTCCCAGAGACGGCCCTGAGCCCGCGTGCCAACATCATGCTGCCCCGCAGAACACTGACCAAGTCCCCACCGAGTCCCAACGCCACCAGAATACGGCCCAAGTGAAGAACCATCAGCAAAGGCAGACCAGTTCAAGAAAAGAAAACCAATGACAGAAGGAGCACCAAACGAAAATTAAAAACATAAAATAAAATAAACCAAACAAAGAAAAGAACGAAGGTCCAGCAGTGCCATGGATTCAATACATTTCATAAGAGGCTATGGCTTTGGAGCGACACACCGTCTGGTGGGAAGGACTGAACGGGGCAATAAAGAAAGAACGGAAAAGCCACGGTGCGCGGAGGATGCAAGACTGGAAAAAAAAGAGAAGGAAGAGTTGGAGGCTTTTTCCTCCCTAGAGATGCCATTTATGAGAGAAAAGGGGACTCAAGACTCACTCCCAGCGGCACTGGTGGGATTGGCAGCAGAGAGAATTACGTGAGTAGGGGTAGAAAGATTGGTTACGTCATGGAGCTGGCTGAGGACCGAGGACCGCCGGCGCACAGCACCCTGAAATGAACCGCTTCTCTTGAAGGTACTCACTACCTCCATCTGTGGGAGAGAAAATGAGATAAAGGTTGGCTTGCACTGTGGTCCTGGGGATCGCATGGGGGTGGGGCTGGGTGGGGACAGGGACCACGCTGGGCACATATCGTGACAGCAAAGCCTCATGGGGGTCGCCGCGGTGCTTCCGACGGGACCATGGCCGAGGCCCTCGGCCTTTGCATCATCCATCAAGAGACGATTTGCTGAGTGAATGATTTGGGCTCAGAAGACTTGGGGCACTCGGGGATTAGTGATGGATCGGGTGCACCACAAACGATTTTAGGGAGAGCCATTTGCATTCACGATATGCTCATTGCAAGCCACTCATCAATAAATACCTGTGTCTGGCAATACTTTGTTATCCTAGGTCAGTAGTGCTCAACTTTTTTGCTGCCCCAACACACCTGAAGGATGTGACATGCTCCCATTAGGAACGAGGTCATGGATGGTGGTGACAGCTGCCCTTCCCTGCCCATCCTTGCTTACATGGCTCTAACCTGGCATCACTCTGCTTCTGTGGCTCATCCAAGTGACTGAGGGGTACTTAGAGGGAAATCTCAATGGAAGAATGGATTTTACAAGAGGGGGAGGGGTTTCCCCAAAGCCCCCGCTTTATCTTATCAGAACGCCTACCCGCAGAGCCACAGGCAGGGTGGGAGGAAAATGGAGAGCTAGGTCTGGGGAGCAAAGATGGCTTTGGCTTTGGCCCTCACCCCTTAAGCTTCCAGGGAGCCTTTGGGAAAGAAGAGCCATGGGGGTGAACTTGCCAGAGACACAGTGTCTTCAGATTTCCCGACCCTGCCTTTGGCTGGCAGGGGGACTGGGGGTGGAGCAAAGCCAGGCATGGGCTTCCAGGTAACTGTGGGTGGGTGGGCACTATGAATGTCCCACTATCAGAAATCTATCTGTCTAGATTCTGGGATGCCAGCCTGCTGTGACGCACTTGGGGTACTTCTTAGGGAATGACCTCTTGGGCGGGCTATGTGTGTGTGTGTGTGTGTGTGTGTGTGTGTGTGTTTATGGAATTTTTTGGCGTTAGAAAGTGGATCCGATTTCTAGAAAGTGCCTATCTAGAACTATTTCTAGAGAGTTCACTAGATGATGTGATCAGTATGCATTTCTGGAGCCCAGAGCACACTGGCTGCCTGCTCTGGGCACAAGGTCATGGCCCCTGCTCGCAAGCCCCCAGGTGGCTACATGGTAGCCACCAGGGTCAGTGGTGTATCTGACATAGGGCCAGGCTCTAGGAAGAAGGCAGCTTGAGTGCTCGGACTCCCTCCATCCCAACCACAATGAAGATGTCCATCATTTCAACCTTTGGATGCACTGTGAGACAGATACTTATTGTTGTGTGCCCACTGCTGAGTGCCCATGGGGCTGGCACAGTGCTGAGCACCCCAGTGCACTGAAGGAAGACGACCCATGTCATGATGTTGCCGTCTCTTTCTATTTCTTCCCTAGGTTGAGATGTTTCTAAGGCTACAGAGATAAATCTGTCTCAAGAGGGGACTCTTACTGTGGAAAAGGCAACAAAGGAAGGAAAAAACGCCTTTCCTGTCTCTGATTGGGCCTCTCTGGGTGGTGTACCGATGGGATGATGGTATCAGTCAAAATACCACATCATTTTCCCCTCACCCCCACCCCATCCCAGAAGCCCCCACACTGGGCCAGGAACAAGGCCCAGTCACTGCTGAAGCTTCTCTTTGGTTTACAATGGAATGCAAAATAGACCGTGTCATGAATGCTTCGAAAAGCCCCAAGTCCTTAGTTTTGAGGACTCATTCTGGAATGAGGGTTCCCTGATAGCTCAGCTGGTAAAGAATCCACCAGCAATGTAGGAGACTCCAGTTCAATTCCTGGGTCAGGAAGATGCCCTCGAGAAGGGGTAGGCTATCCACTCCCGTATTCTTGGGCTTCCCTGGTGGCTCAGACAGTAAAGAATCCACTTGCAATTTGGGAGACCTGGGTTTGATCCCTGGATCAGGAAGATCCCCTGGAGAAGGGAATGGCTACCCACTCCAGTATTCTTGCCTAGAGGATTCCATGGACAGAGGAGCCTGGTGGGCTACAGTCCACAGGGTCGCAAAGAGTCAGACACGACTGAGTGACTAAGCACAGCACTACACGTTCTCAAATGATGTCCTGCCTGGCTGGTGCGCTGCCATGATGGGTGGGCAGCAGGTTAGGAAAGGCCTCCATTTAACAATGTAAAAAGTTGTGGTGGCCTCTGAAATCTTGGGAGCAATTCTGTATTTTGCAAAAGTCAGAAATAGGCTGGCTGCCTAGACAATGGCTCTCTTGGCTAGGGGTATATACAACCTGAGGGACTTTAATTTTCCTGGGCTTTATTTTCTCATTTCAAGTAGGTATTTTGAATAAAAAAGAACTTTTAAAAAGTGAGCTACAGTAACGTTGGTTCAGCATTCTTGAGAAGCGTGGCGGGTTCGATGTGACCAAGTCAAGGGGAGGGAGGCTTGGGTGACCTTAGGTAGGTCCCTTCTCTCTGGGCCCAATTTCTCTGTGTGGAAAGCAGGGGTCAGAAGTGTCAGACTCTGTCTGAGGGGACACAGCTAGCTGGGGCACCAGGGAACTCCACCCAGACACCTTGGATGGGGGCAGGGCGGCTGCCTTCAGCTCATTGATGGGATTGAATAAGCTCTGCCACACAACCTGCCTGGCATGACACCCCAGAGCCGGTCGGGGCCGGGACAGGGTGGGTAGGGGCTCACAGATGAGCAGCAGGAGGCCACAGGGTAGAGCTGGGCAGCTGGTATCAGAGGCTCCTCCCATTCTGGGTACTCGCTGTTATGGCTGGGCCGAAGACATCCTTCTCTGGCCATGCTGGTGCTTGGGATGCCAGGAGGCATGAGCCAGAGGCCGGGAGAAGCCCCTTGGGACCCCAGGGAGCTCCTTCACATGGTGCTCTTTGATGCCCCCTCATCCAGCCCTATAGGATCCCAGGCTCTGGGTGACCCAGGACCCTGCAGCTTTGGAAAGTCCCCCAGGGCATCCTGCCCGCCTCTGATGCCAAGTGGAGGCACAGATGCCCTGAGTGTGTGTGCCCTGGTGGCAGCAGGGTGGACTCTGAGAAGGCTTCACAGGATGAGGAGCTAAGGAGGCCTGGGGCCCAGAGAGCAGCCAGCTTGGAGGCACAGCAGCAGCATGGAGAAGCAGAGAGGAAAGTCTGGAAAGGCAGCAGGGATTCTCGGGGCACAGGGCGCATGGGTTAGGAGAGAGGCTGAGAGCTTCTGGCCAGGGCTGGGGGAGGAGAGAGGGGTGCCTGGAGGCTAGGACCCCAAGGTCTGTGCGGGAGCAGCTGGTGAGCCATGCACACCAGGAGGGAACTTTGGGATGAACCCATGGTGATGGGTGAGTTGCTGCAGGCAGATGCCGGGGAGAGCCGTGGGCTGAGGTCCCCGTCAAGGCCAAGGGGCCCATGGCAGGAAGTTGTCTAAACAGGGGTTGGGCAGTGTTCTTCTCTTCCATGGGTCTCCAGTGGAAGAAGCAGTTGGAGCTGGCTCAGGGCAGTGGGGCTGGGGGTCCGGTACAGAGTGTGGAGAAATGCACAGGAGAAGCAGGGAGTGGTAAGTGTCACAGACTGGCTAGGTTGACAAAGAGCTGCAGGGGTCCAGGGTGGACACAGGAAACCTCAATCCAGGCAGAGACGTGGGTGGTTAGGCCCAGAGGAGGCCGGCGGTGGCTGGACTGCAGATGCGTATTCGAAGGGCCATGGCCATGCACCCAAGTGTTCAGGGACACAGGAAGGGGGCCAGGGGCAGCTCCAGGTTCTTGGCTTGTGCAGAAGTGATGGAGCCATCCATCAGCAGTTGGGGGTCTGGGAGGTGGTGGGCTTGGGGTGGTGGGGCCTGTGGTCTGGGCTGAGCAGAGCCCCGGCCCAGGGCTGCTGGGTATCTGGCCAGGAAGAGGAGGAGGTGGTTGCCATCTGGAGGCTGTGCAAGGAGGGCCAGGCCACGGGGAGTGGGAGCCCCCACTCCCCCGCACCCCAGGGCCTATGGGATTTCCAGCAGCTGGGGTCACAGCCAGGAGGCGGGGGCAGACCAAGATCTCAGCAGGGGGTGGGAGTGACAGGCAAGGAAGAGGGAGAGGGGACAGGAAGTTGCCAGGAGAGCAGGGCAGACTGCACTTCCGGAAAGGCGCTGGGAGGCAGCAGGAGGAATGGAGGGACGGCCCAGCTTGGAAGCCAGGAGGACGTCTCGCAGACCTTGGTGAGGACTGATGTCAGGCCATGATGAAATCACCAGGGAGTGCCAGGGAAGGACCCGGAGAAACAGCAAGTATGGAACATTCTGGCAAGAAGGCTGGCCGGGAAGAGGTGGGGGCAGGAAGTGAGGGTGGCTGTGTCAGGCAGGCTCTCATGAAGCCTTCGCAAGTGCCTCCAGGGGTTACCCATCACGACTGTCTGACTTTCTAGAGGACAGCTGCTGATGGCCTGGACCTTGACTGGCACTGACATTTGGAGATTGGGATGAACAGAATGGACCACCTTGGTGGCCAGAGTGTGCTTCCCAATGAAGTCTTTCCCTAGAATTCACAATATAACCCAATAAATGGTGAGCTCATCAAAGGCTACTTGGAGTGGGCATCTGCCTCAGCCTGAGAAGGTCCCTTTCCCGTGACCTGGGACCACCCCCAGGAAATAAAACAAGTCTCAGTAGCTATTTGAATAGCAGGTGGACTGTGCCCTCGCCTCCCCAAGACACAGCTCTTGGTCACAGCAAACACTCTTAGCTGCCACCTGCACCCACTCTGGGGAGGGCCACTTGGGCTCTGAGGGGGTGTCAGGGAGAGGCCTTCTCGGTGACATTCTGTCCCTGGGCACTGCCAGAAACTGCCCTTGCGCTCATGGCGACCAGACCCCAGGGCCACCCTGTGGTCTTGGGCTCACCTCACCCATTCTCTACCTCTGGCTTGCTGGCCCCCATCTTAAGGCAGGAGAGCCGGAGTGGCCGAGCCCCTCGGTGGCTTACCTGTGTCTGGATCCGGTTGAGGCCCCGGAACCAGAGGATCTGGCCCCTGCGGAGCTCCCGCTCGGCATGGTCAATCTCTTCTTCTCCTTCAGCCAGCTCCTCGTCAGTCATCTCATCCTTCCCGGGACCATGTCCTGCTTCCTTCAGGCACTTGAGCTGGCTGGTGGGGATGGTGGCGATGACCTGGATTGCCGGAGGTGAGGGACAGCAGGCAGAAGTGACTGTCAGAAGTGGGAGGGCCGCTGGGGCCGGGAAGGGACACACACTGCCCACCTCCCTTGGACCCAGGCCAAGGCCGCTCCCATCGCCTGCCCTGCACCATGCTCGGCTACTTTCTCAAGGCTTCCTCCCAGTGAGGGGGCAGTGTGCGTGCCCAGAGGAGCAATGCATGTCACCTTTCCACACAGCATGTGATATAAGGGACTCGCCTTACCAGACCAAGGTCTGGCTCTGGCCTGGCTCCTGGGAGGAGACCTCTAGGGCCCTGCCTGATGAGTGGGTCTTGGTTTGCCCGGGGCTGAGGGCCAGTGGTCTATGCCACTGGAAATCATGGCAGCGTGATTTCTGGCAGGGCCCTGGACCTCATATACCAGCTTGACTTCTGGGGCCCAGAGATCAAGAAACTGAGGTGAGCCACATGGGTGCTCCAGGCCTCCAAGAGTGACTCCCCTTCAAGTCCCCAGATGGCACTGCTCAGGGGAACTTCCCTGGTGGTGGTACCTGTGCATGTTGTTACATGTCACTTTTGGGAGAAATCATGCTGCTGGCGGCTCCTGTGGTGGGGACCTGGAAGCCTGTGCCTGCCCCCCTCCTGGATCTGCCCTAAGTAAGCTTGATCTTGGATGTCCAGCCTCTAGACAGTAACATCTGACATTGAAGCTGCTTGGTCTATGATACTTTGATGTGGTGGCCTGAGACACAGGGTAAAGCACATGCTGGTCTCAGCCTCCTACACCAATGTTCTAGAACTCTGAAGAAATGCCCTTAGGGGCCTCTTGTGTTCCCAGGGCCTGATCTGGCCCCTCCTGGCCTCTGCCCAGTCCCAGTACCCAGGCCCCTTCTTCCTAATGTAACCTTTGGCACTAGGAACTAGCTTTAGCTGCAGCCACAGAGCCAGAAGTGTGAGACTTGCCCTCTGTCAGCTCAGAGGATTTCCTCATTTCCCTTGAGATATTCTCTTGTCCTCTTGAAGGTTCAGAGAGGTGTTGTGGAGCTTCAAATATATGAGCATCTTCCAAGTTACCCAATTCTAAAGCACGATTTTCAACTCCTACTGTATAAAAGGGAGTGGCAGGTGGTTTTACCAGGGCCTGTCACATCCCAGCCATGGTCGTTTGCATGCTCTCCACTGATGCTTTCACTTGTGGCTTTGCACCTAGGTCATGGCCTGTCCCAGAGGCAAGACAGGAGCCCCTGGGCTGTCTGCACTTACCCAGACAATTGGGAAGGAAGCACAGGGCTGGAAAAGTGGCCGAGGCAGATGCTTACCTGTCCCCAAACCAGTTCCCCAACACCGACAAACAGGCACCAGAGCCACTGCTCCGTGGACAGCGGGGAACAGCTGAAGGGCTTTCCACCAAACTGGACGATGACAATCTGTGGGAGAGGGGTGGGCAGGAGGTGGGTCCAGCCAGCACCTCTAGCCCTCGGGGTACCCCCTGCCTGTGGGCCCAGCTCAGGGAGTCAGAGGGGCTCCTGATTCACCCAGAGAGACAGGCCATTCTTGGGAGAATTCCTTTCTCCAGGCTCCTTCTCTTCATCTCCCTCTCAGTCAGTGCTGAAAGAAGCTTCCCAGACCAGCTGACCATAGGCCGTGGGTGCCATGCCAGATGGGCTCAGGGCCTTGCTTGTTGCCAGGAGCCTGCTGACCCTGGTGCCCCGGACCATCCTCTTTCCAGCATGCAGGTGTGTCTTGGCCATGCTAGCCAAGTCCCCAGCATCTGTGGACATGGTGTTTGAATGTGCTAGGTGCTGGACACTCCAATGGGCCTCCTGCAGCCTCATCACTGCTCCACGGAAGGTAGCCTCTTCCCAAGGGTGAGCTTTCCAACTCCAGACAAACTGGTCCTGAGCTTGCACTCCAACTCCCTCTGTTCTGGACTCTCACCCTCCAGGTCAGTGTCCTCCTGCCTTAACCACCCAGGGCCAGGTCTTAGACCATGAAGTAGACAGCCCTATACCCCAGAGCCCAGAAATTGTTCTTACCATCAGACCCTCAGCCTGCTCCCCCAACCTCACAGGTCCTGCCTCCATTCCCCACTCTCCCTCTGCCTCCCGAGAAGCCCAGGTGCTTCCCCGGGTGTTCCCGTGGTGTGGCAGGCCTTCCTCTGAAAACTGCAAGGAAAAAACTGTCCTGGCCTATTGGCCTCGCTCTGCCTCACATTTTCTATCAGCATGTCCTGGTTTTGAATGCTCAGCACCTCCTGGAGAGCTGAATGACCAGCCTGACACAGGGAGAATTGCCACAGGAAACTTCTGGAGCTAGGGTGGCCTCTTGCCAAGGAATCGAGTGCTAGACATGGGAGTGGCATATGTGGAGTAACCTGTGAGAAGGTCAGCTCTGGGGAAGATCCACTGAAACCCTCTGGAACTGAACAGGTGAGCCTGGGGCCATGCCAGGGCTTTTGAAGATGAAGATGCTCAGAGGGCTGGGCATCGGGGAATGTGGGCAGGAGGGGCAGAGAAGCCAAGGCTGGTGTGGAGAGTCGGGTGATGGTCCCCTCTCCCCCACCTTTTCCAACAGTGGAGCCGCCCATCCTACCTGGATGGCAAATGTGCCTAGCACGATGGTGCAGAAGATGGGGTTGCTGAAGATGCCATGGAACACATTGCGCTCGCCGTGGATCTTGCGGGCGTTGATCTCATTGAAGAGCTGCATCATGACGAAGGTGTTGAAGATGATGGTGTAGTGCTCGGAGGGCGGCGAGTGCAGGGGAGCATTCCGTCCACTGTCAATGTCAAAGAAGAGCTCCCCTGCAAGTCCAGGGCCACATGAGGAGAGCCGGACCCAGGTGGGTGATACCTCACATCGGGTGATACAGGGGGAAGTCATGAGTCCCCCAGCCCCCCGGGCTAACCCACATTAGGTCACAGCAAAGGCCGGATCCTGACCAGGGGAGCTGTCACCCAGGACAGGAGTGTCCCCAGGACATGAGTGAAGACATTGAAACCCATTTGCACATCGGCTTGAGCTAGGGAAGGAATGGGAACTGAAGTCTCAGGGCAGGCCTGACCCTCCTCTGCCCTGCCTGTCCTGCCACAAGGACCAACCTTGGCTCAGCCATGAACAGCTTCTGCTCCCAAGATGGCACAGAAAGGTCCCATGAGAATACGCCCAGGGGCTGTCTTTTGGTGCCCCCAAAAGATGATTTGCATGACTATTACCCTTGGCCAGCACCATCCCTGCACTGAGCTTCACGTCTGCTCCCAGGAATGTGTGCTGAAAGCTGAGCCACCAAGGGTCACCTGACCCATGGAGAGCCCCCTGATGTCAGGAAGAGAGGCCACGAACAGAAGTGACGATCCCACTCCATGTAAATAAAAGAATCACCTAAAAGTTGCTGATGCCAGACACAGAAGAAAACTCCCAGGACAGCAGTGAGGTGAGGGCTGAGGGGTCCTCACTGGAAATCAGATTCCCAAGTGCCTGTCCCTTCCACTGCTACACAGGGCCACCAGAGCCTTTGTGGCCCTGGATTAACCTACCGACGAAAAGTAGGGTGAAGATGATGGTGAGCTGGTAGACGGCATGGCCCAGGATGTTTTTCATCATGGTCCGTGAGATCAGGGGCTTGTCCCGGCCGTATGGCTTCCGCAGCAGCAGCGACTCAGTGGGTGGCTCTGTTGCCAGGGCCAGAGAGGCAAATGTGTCCATGATCAAGTTCACCCACAACATCTGCACGGCTTTGAGAGGAGAGTCCTGTAGAGAGCAGCCAGTCACCCCAACATGGGCCTGGAACCCTCACTGGCACCCCCCACCCCCTGGGAAGAAACTCAGCTAGGGGTCAATGTTACTGGAATTTAATTCAAGTGAAATTGCAACAAATCCAGCTTTCCTGTAACATTCTGACATTTCTATCCCTATGTTTCCTTAAGGTGAGCAGAAAGTTTTCACTGGCTCTCAGATTGCTGCTCTTAAAATGTTGCTAGTCTCCCTTCTTCTCTCACCTGCTGGCATTGATGTAGAAGATGTGGTCCCAATTGTTAGCAGGAGGTTGCCACCCCCTTGTCAGTTGCCCCAGACCATAAAAGAGCGTGATGGATGGGTGCTCTCCTGTGCTCCCATGCCCATGGGCCAGGAAGAGGCAGAAACTGCACTGGGCCTTCCTTCTCATCACTTCTGACTTGTTGGTTAAAAATGAGCTTCACAGAAGATAGACACCAAGGACATCCTGTAGGAGTCCATTCCTATGAAACTTCCAGAACTGACAGATCCATGGAAACAGAAAGCAAAAGGGTGGGTGCCAGGGGCGGGGGGAGAGGAGAGTGACGTGTGGCTGCTTAGTGGGTACAGGTATAGGTAACAGTTGCACAAGATGGAGACAGCATCAAAAACCACTGAACTGTACACTTTGGTTCAAACGGCTATTATGGTACAGAAGATGTTATGAAGATTTTATCTCAATTAAAAAATACCTTTGAGAAAAAAATACCTTTGAAAGAGAGACAAATTCTGAATACTCACTAATGGGGAGAATCGGATGACAGAAAAAGGGAAAGAGGCTCCTGCAGAGGTTAACCACAGAGTTCCCAGCAGACCCAGGACAAGACTTGCACACACAAGTCCACAGTGGCCACAGGTGGAAACAACTCAAATGCCCACTGAAGAAAGGATGCAGAAAAGCTAGGTGTTCCATCCATAAAATGGAACATCAGTCTGCCATCCATAGGAATAAAGTACCTGCTACAACATGAATGGATCTTAAGAACATTGTGCTAAGTGAAGGAGCCAGACACAAATGACCACCTATGATTTGCTTCCATGGAGTTGAAATGTCCAGAACTGGTGGGAGGTGAGTGGGGAATGACTGCTGATGAGGATGGCGCTTCCTTTGGGGTGATGAAAACACAATGGAACTAGACAGAGGGGACGATGGCACAGTGCTGCGAATGTACTTAAAAGTCACTGAATGGTGAATTTTTTGTTAGGTGAATTCTATCTAAATGGAAAAAAAGTCAGCAGCAAAGAAAAACCTGGCATCCTCCACTGAGCCCTGAGGCCAAGGCACACCAGGTGGGAGGGCTGTGGTCACAGAAGGGAGAGCCCCATCACCCACCTGAGTGATGCAGGCGCCCGTGAAGGCCACGATCACGGCCACCACGTTGACCGTCAGCTGGAACTGCAGGAACTTGGAGATGCTGTCGTAGACGTTGCGGCCCCACATGACAGCCTTGACAATGCTGGTGAAGTTGTCATCCGTCAGGATGATGTCCGAGGCCTCCTTGGCCACGTCCGTCCCTGCAATGCCCTGGGGGGCACACACATACCGTGTCCATAGGCCCCTTCCCCAGCCCTCCTTGCCCACTCCAATCGTGTCCTTGTACTAGAGAAGTTTGGCTCACAAATGAAGGAGACACCACCCCTGCAGTGGCCGCCCCCTGGTTTCCTATCGGGTCCCTGCATAAGGGGCCCCGGGAGTCCCAGAGTGAGAACATGGCTTCCTAGCCCACACAGGTCACCACGGTGCTGCCCAGCTGGGTTCCCTCAGTGCTGGGAGCTGGGGCTGGGCCCCCTCTGGATATGGCCCTGGGAAGGACTGCTCTGTGCCCCTGGTGCCTGCACTCTGAGGGCTGTGCCCCTCCTTCGAGGTGGGCTGGGAGAGGCCTTGCTTGGTTTCTGCCTTAGGCAGCTGAGCACAACCTGTTTCATGCCAAGGCCTCCCTGCTCAGCCATTTTTACAGAAAGAACCAGCTCTATTTCAGCCATGAGAGAGATACACAGAGGAAAAGCTCATGTGGGGACTCGGCTCATCACACTTGGGGCTGAGGTTCACTTGAACTGGACCTGGAGATGGTGAGGCAAGTGCTCAGCAGACAAGTCCCCGTGACCCCCTAGCAATGCAGCCAGTCCCTCGTCACCTTGGGTACCATCACACCAAATACCTTGGCACAAATCACCGGCAGAGGACTGGGTGGTCAGGACATGAGAGAAAGAAATGTCTAGCACTTGGAAACTTGTCTCAATGCTAGCTCCCACATTCCTGCCCAAAGCTTACACATCCTATGTCATGCGGCCCCACCTGGCACAGTCACCCAGACTGGCACAGCAGGCGGCTTACCATGGCGAAGCCCACATCCGCCTTCTTGAGGGCTGGCCCGTCATTGGTGCCATCTCCTGTCACGGCCACCACCTGCCGTTGCTCACCCGTGTTGCTGTCGATGATCCCTGGAACATAGATCGGGGCAGGGCACGGCTCCTGCCATCTGTGGCCCTGGGTGACCAGCCCAGGGGCCGTGGGAGGCCAGTTGGCTCTGGAAAGCCTTTGAGATTGCCACCAAGCCTACTGCCTCCAACTCTCCATGCACTCCATCACCTTTGGGACCAAGTCTTGCATCTTGATTGGCAGCTGCATCCTGCTTCTCCCACCCTGGTCCCTCACCCAGTGAGATGATACAGGGCAGTGGGATTTGGTACAAGGCAGGGGCCTGGCACTGAGTGACTTGGAAAAATGTCTCCTTCTCCCGGGCCCCCATTTGCCCATCTGCTTTGATGAGAGGCTGGCCCCTACTGGCATCTTCCATTGATACTGTGAGTGCAAGAGAGTGGAGGGTTGAGCTCTGGCCACTCAGCCCTTGGAGGGAGTCTCCATTATTATCCCCATTTTCCCAATGAAGAAACTGAGGTTCAGGGAAGACCAGTGACTTCCCCTGAGACAAAATCTCCAGGAGCCATGTGTCCAGAGCTGAGTAGCCTGCTTTGTAGGCAGGGCCCAGAAACCCGATTGGAAGCTCAGCGTTGGGCATCTGGGAACAGACGACCCACAGTCGAGGTGACAGCCACACCCCTCCCCTGCATCATGCCACCTGGGCCAGGGGGAAAGAGGGGCAATGAGCAAGCCCACTCCATTACCTTTAACCAGAGTATGTTTGTCGGTGGGAGATGATCGCGCCAGGACCCTCAGCTTAGGCCACACCTTGTCCAGACGCTCCTGCTCTATCTGCGAGGGGAAAGCATGTAGATGCTGCAGAGTCTTGGAGGGGCTGAACCGAGGGGCAGGGTGAAGAAAGTGCCAGAACCCTGGACCCCCCGGGGTGCTGATGGGCGGAGAACTACCTCGCCTTTCTCGTTTCGGATCCGACGGTTGAACTCTTTCCCCTCCAGGCACAGGAAGTCCTCCCCGGGCTGGATGATGCCGCACTTGGCTGCAATGGCGCGGGCTGTGTTGATGTTGTCCCCCGTCACCATGCGGACTGTGATGCCGGCCCGCTGACATTTGCGGATAGCTTCAGGGACCTGCAAGGGATAAGATGGCTGGGTGCAGCTGTCCAGGACAGACACAGCAGTGTCTGAGCTCTACCCTTTCCTCTGTCCAGATCTGCGGTGCCCCTTGTCTCAGCACGGGGCCTGGAGGTGGTGGGGGAAGTGTCCTGACCCACAGGGAGCAGGGTCCCCCCATCCCCTGCCAGGTGCCTCCTTCCTTGTGCCAGTCCTAGGGAGCAGCAACAACTCAGACCCAGGCCCTAACCCCACGAGTAAGGCCGAGAGAAGCCACGGGAACGCTGTTGAGCAGCACCACTGGGGCCATGTCCAGCAAGGTGACTGTAGAAATCACCCAGTTTCCACCAGGGAAATGGAGACCCACAGCAGCTGAGCCAGGTCCAGCCCCATTAGCAGGCTAGCTGGTGGGGTACCGTGTCTGTGAGTTCCAGAAGGACGAGAAAAGAACTTCTGGTCCCAGTTGCCCCATCAGATGGCAGGAGCCATCATGGGCCTCCCCTCCCAGGCCTTGATTCACTTGTCTCTGCATCTCTTCTTAGTTTTTTTTTTTTTTTAATAATATAAAACCTAAGACTTTAACAGCTTCCCTGGTGGCTCAGATGGTAAAGAATCTGCCTGAAATGTAGGAGACCCAGGTTTGATCCCTGGGTTGGGAAGATCCCTTAGAGAAGGGAAAGGCTACCCACTCCAGTATTCTGGCCTGGAGAATTCCATGGACTGTATAGTCCAAGGGGTCGCAAAGAGTTGGACATGATTGAGTGACTTTCACTTTCACACATATATATTCACACACACACATACACACACAGATGGGCTTCCAGGTGGCTCAGTGATAAAGAATCTGCCTGCCAATGCAGGAGATGCAAGAGATGCAGGTTTGATCCCTGAGTCAGGAAGATCCCCTGGAGGAGGAAATGGCAACCTACTTCAGTATTCTTGCCTGGAGAATCCCATGGGCAGAGGAGCCTGGGGGGGTACAGTTCATGGGGTCACAGAGTCAGCCACAACTGAGTGACTAACACAGGACTAACTTTGGTAAAGAATCTTTCTGCAAGGCGGGAGATGCAGCTTCGATCCCTGGGTGGGGAAGATACCCTGGAGAAGGAAATGGCCACCCACTCCAGTATGCTTGCCTGGAGAATCCCATTGACAGAGGAGCCTGGTGGGCTAGTCTAGAGGGTTGCAAAGAGTTGGAGACAGCTGAGCAATGAATGCTTTCACTTTCAAGACTTTTAGAGCCAAAGGGTTGACATGATTAGGTGTTCTCAGGGGGAAATGGGCCATCGCTGTGGTTCCTCATATCTCCATTTTCCTAACATAAGAGAAGATTCCAGAAAAGATAGAACAAGATATCCCTCTGGTGCTGAGGGGAAAATGGGTTGTAGGGAGAGGAGACCAACTGGGAGGTGGTGCCCTTGTTCCAGAGAGTGGAGACACTCCTGTTTTTTCGATGAGGACGGGCTGGTGAGCCCTGAGATGGCAATGTGGAGGGGAGCCAGGGTGACAGTGCCTGAGGGCCGGGAGGGGACAGGAGTCTCAGAGCTCAGGGAACTGGATTAGGAGGTGAGACCTAGGCCTGTGACATGTCCAGATGGGGGTCTGGTGCGGGGTGCAGCCTGGGGAGACCCAGCTCCCTGCTGTGTCCACTGGCCCCAGCACAACCCTCTGTGAGCTCCTAGTGGGCACCGCCAGAAGCCTGGGGACAATGTGAGCCTGGGAACAGAGAGTGAGAAAGTGCGCCATGCCCTGGGTGTGGCCTGGAAGCTGGGCCTGGGCACCGGGGACAGAGGGGTGATCGGGGACACACATGTGCGGTGGCTGGGGAAGCATGGGCCAGGGGTGGGGGGCAGGGCATCCATGAGACCCCAGGGCAGGTGGGTGGTAGGTAGGGCCAGGTGGGCTGTGGGGGAGCCCTGGCCTGGGAGGTCGGGGCACTTGCGAGGCTGGGGGCTCCCCCAAGACAGGGGGTGGTGGCTGTGATTTCTGCCATGGAGAGAGTGGGGAGAGGATGGGTACCCAGGACTGTGACAGAGTGACCTTACACATCTTGCCAAGTGGCCTAGAAGCCCAGCCCTGGGGGCGTTGCATCCTGCCCCCTCTGTAATGTGTCTGTCTCCTCGCTCAGCCTCAATTGAGGACCCTTTCTGCTCTTGGGAGCTGCCAGGAGACACCGTCCCTTCCAGCAAGTTCCCTTCTGGCTCTGAAGCATCTGGTAGCTGGCTCTCTGCTGCCACCCAGTGGTCATGATGCGCCTGAGCATGCGGAGCTTCAATCCAAGCCTCTGCTTGTCTCTGCGCGGCTGCGGCCCCACTGGCTCCCTCTCTGGTCTGAAAGGCCCTTGGCCTCCCAGGCAGGTAGCAGGAAGCTCCCCTCCATCTGCAGGTGCCTTCTCCCTCATCGGATGACTGTCCTGCCTCCCTGCTGTCCTAGTGGACACAGCCCTGGTCCACTGATGCCCAGTGGCTCCATGTCTGCACGAGCCCCTGCGCCCCTCTGGCGTAAATACAGCATGCCTACAGGGGCCAAGTGATCCCCCAGGGGCAGAGACATGCCACTGCCAGGCCATCTTTGGGTTGCAGCTCTCCCAGGCCCACAGACATCCTGACAAGTCTAACAGTGCTATCGGTCTTCCTGCCTGCCTTTGGGACCCAGGGTGTCCTCCTTGGCCACTGCCTGCTGGCTGATCCCCATGGTGGGGGGTGGGGGTCCTGCCTGGCTTCCCTGTCCTGGCTGTGTTGGTGCCACCTGCTGCCTGGCCTCTCATGCAGCCATTCACCAGCCAGAGGCGAGCCATCTTGCCCCCAGGGCCCCTTTACCAAGGCCATTTCTGGTTCTTAAACAAGCACCCCATTACTTTGCCTTGAGGGTTCTCCCCCCCTCTGATTCAGCCCACTGGGGCAGCCACTGAGGCTGAGCCTTCATGGTGACCTTCTTGGAAATTTTATCCAGGTTTTTTCTAAGATGAAGACTTTTTTTTTTTTTTTAATGTATCTCTGAGAAGAGCACCAACACGGAAAGGTTTAGGCCTTGCCCCACCCACATGCTGGCCTTCTAGACTGTTCCATCTAGCCTCCACCCCGGTCCTCAGACTTGAGCCACCATGGACCTGCCTCTGCAGTTCTGTCTTAGGATGTATGCATACATCTCAGGCATCCAACCTTGTATCAATGACCAGAGCTTCAGTTTGCAATGAATATTTATGTGGGAAATGAAGGGAAACTGGAAGGGCTCCTTGGCCCAGGGAGCTGAGGTGGAGGGGCCGGATGGCCTGGTTATGATGCTGTGGACATGGCCTTGGCCATGGCTCTGGGAATCTGGGAACCTCATCTTCCTCTCTGATAGCTAGGTGGAAAAGTGTAGAGCTGTTGCCGTTGATACTGGGGACAGCAGTGGCGAATGGCTCTGTTCAGAGGGGGAGGCCATTGGTCTAGGCAAGGGCCACATGGCTTTAGGACTCGGCTTGCTGTGTGGACACAGCCCTCCTCTTTGCCTCAAAGTTTCTCCTTGGTCCGGTGAGGGGAAAGGCTTGCTTCCTGGGGCCCCTGGGGTGGCCCTGCCACCCTCAATGGCACCTTCTCACCCTGCTCTCCTGGGGAGCTCCTCCCACTGCCCACCTTCTCTGGGCCCACTCCAGGGCCAGCCTAGTAGGCTCTCTTCCTCCAAGATGGAGTTTCCCATCTTGAAGGACCCACACCTCTACCCATTGCTCTTCCTCTCTGGGCCCTGATTAGCTTCTGCCCTGTTGGTGTGTTTCCTGTTCAAGAAAGCTCTGAGTGAAGTCATCTCCAAGCACTGGCTCCCTGCGCCATTCCACAGGACCTGCTCAGCTCAGGGTGGGACATGCCACCCGCCCTCTTGCTCCAGCCAACACGTTTCCCATGGTTTCACCCCCCTGCCTGGCCCTTTCCTTTGCAGGCTCCTCCCACCATCTGCTCGGCTACCCTCATGACCCTAAGTTATGTAAAGTCACTTCTGGACAATGTCCCTCTGGCTAGGACCTTTGCTCTGAGCTTTCCACCTAACCACCTCTCCCTAGGGATGTCCGGAACCCCACTTGGCCCCAGTCAAAGCCTCAATTGAGAACTGTCCTCCTCTCTCCCAGTGCTCCCCAAGTATCATGTACCCAGTTCTCTGAACCAGAGCCCAGTCACCTGTCCCTGGCTCCTTCCTCCCCTCCTCCTCATCCCCTCTGGTCCATCACTTCTGCTGGCCTTGGCAGCCATCAGGGTTCTACCTGCTGTCCTCTCTCCCCTGGCAGAGGGTACCTGAGACAGGCATGGATGCCAAGCCAGAGGGGACCTTCCAGAGGGCAGCACAGAGCCTCCTGAAGGGCTCCAGGGCCAGAGGACAAGGGGGCTCCAGGGTGCCTGGGAGGTCTGACCTGGGCCATGGCAGCCACGCCCCTGAGGCTCTGCCATCGTCCACCCTCCTCACTTGGTCCAACTCTGGCCAACTGCCGTGTGTTCTACCTAGAAAGCCTGGCAGGGAGGGGTGTGATGGCTAGGAGGGCAGGAGGAAGGGGCAATCCCCTCCTTGCATTTGTGTCCCAAGGCCGAGGCCCTGTGCAGACAAGGATGGCTCCCCCAGCCATCCTGACAAGCTACCTCGGGCCGCACGGGGTCCTCGATGCCCACAACGGCTATGCAGGTGAGGTCGCCCACCACCTCGTTTTCGTTGTCCCAGTCAGGCTCCTGGGCGGCGGTGAAGTCCCGGTAGGCAATGCAAATGGTGCGGAGCCCATCGCAGGCCATCGGCTCAATGATCTTCTTCACCATGTCATCCCGGTCCCGAGGGCGAAAGCTGCGGAGTTCCCCATTGCTGTTCAAGATGTTGGTGCACCTGGGGCGGACGGAGCAGAAGCCGGTATGAGACAGTGTAGAGGGTTTCTCCGGGGTGGGTGGTGCTCTGTTGCTGCGGGGGCTTAAAAGACCCCCCACCTTGTTCTCCCCAGAACCTCAAAATGTGATCTTATTTGAAAAGAGGCTTGTTGCCAATTTAGGATGAGGTCATCCTGGATGAGTGTGGGCCTTCAATCCAATGCCTGCTGTCCTTATAAAAAGAGGAGAGGCCACATAGAGACATAGACACAGGGACAAGGCTGTTTGATGATGGAGGCAGAGACTGGAGAGATGCAGCCACAAGCCGAGGAAGACCAAGGAGACACACCAGGGAGCATCCTACCCTGGAGGTCTTCCGGGGAATGTGACCCCGCCCACACCTTGACTGAGGACTTCCGGTTCTGGCACCAGGTTTATGGTACTCTGTTTCCCCGGGAGCCAGGAGCTCAGACACTTGCACAGCACATCTCTGCACACTTGATGGGACCTGGTGGCAGGGGCGGGGGTGTGTTACTCTTGCCCTGTTGAGCTTTGGGGCAAGAGGGGGGATGTGAGCAAAAACCCAAGGCCCCAGAAGGGCTGGGATGGGGAGGGCTGACGGGATTTGGGTGCAGAAAAGGAAGGAAAAAGGAAACCTGAGCTCCAGGGGCCAGCATGGCCATTGGACAAGTGGAGGCTCCGAGAAGACTGGTGAGGAAGGAAAAAATGTTGGTTATGGAGGTTCTGCTCAGGCCTTTGTCCTGAAGGCTCCGGAAGGTGGTGGGGGCGGGGGGATGGAGGGGTGAGCACTGAGGTACAATTAGGTCAAGTCTTAGGAGGTGGCTCCTCTGGAGAAGGCAGCTGAGGAGCCAGGTGGGTGGAGGAGGGTGCTTGAAGGCCGCAGAGGTCAAGGCCAAGGGAAGGTGTGAATGCTGAGGGGTTGGGGGGGCAGGGCACTTGGCAGGGCACTGCCTCAGTCTTCCTAACAGCTCTGTTGAGATCTAATTCACACAGCACACGACTCACCCATGCAATGGCTCCTAGTATATTCATAGTTGTGCTGCTATTACTACTATCACCTTGAGAACATCACTAACCTCTAAAAGGAACCCAGCAGAAGCTACAAAAGAGGAGAGATAAATTGGACTTCCCAATTGAAAGATATTTGTGTGTCCAAGGACAAATCAAGATAAAGAACAAGAAACCTATCAAGGGAGTGAAAAGACAGCAGCCCACAGAATGGGAGGAAATGCTTAGAAATCAGATACGTGTTAAGAATCTAATATTCAGAACATACAGAGAACTCTCACCGCTCAACAATAAAATGACAAAGAATTCAGATCCAAGATGGGTAAGGGCTGGAATAGACATTCCTCCAAAGGAGCTAAACAAATGACCAATAAGCGCATGAAAAGGCACCAATATCCCTAGTCATCAGCAAAATGCAGATCAAAGCCACCGTGCGATCCCGACAGCTATAGCTATAGCAGCAACAATAATCAGGTAATAACGGTGAGGATGAGAAGCTAGAACCCTTAGGCACTGCTAATGGGAAGGTAAAGTGGGACAGCTCCTGAGGAAAACCGTTTGGCATTCATCAAAAGATGAAACACGGAGTTACCAGTTTTGCTCCCAGGAATATACCCAAGAGAGCTGAAAATATGTGTTCAAGCAGAAACTCTATGCGAGCCTTCAAAGTGGCACGACTCACGGTAGCGAAAAGGTGGAAACAACTCAACGGTCTGCCAGTGGGACAACTGGATAAGTAGAAGGTGGTTCATCCATGCAATGGAATGTTATTCCATCGCAGAAAGGGATGAAGCACTGATAAGGGCTGCAATTCAGATAAACCTTGCAAACCACACTCCGTGAAAGAAGCCAGGTACAAAATGACACATCGTGTACGATCCCTTCATATGAAATGTCCATAATAGGTAAATTCACAAACAAGAAAGCAGATGTTGTTGGTTATTTGTTTGGTTGTTTAGTCACTAAGTCATGTCCGACTCTTGTGACCCCATGGACTGTAGCCCACCAGGTTCCTCTGTCCATGGGATTTTCCAGGCAAGAATACTGGAGTGGATTGCCATTTCCTTCTCCAGGGGATCTTCTCGACCCAGGAATCGAACCCGAGTCTCTTGCAAGAACTGGGGGGATGGGGATAGGCATGGGGTTTCCTTTGGGGTGATCAACTTGTTCTGGGACTGAATGCACTTTAAAGTGATTTAAAGGGCCAGTTTCAGGCTACTGTCTATTGCAATAGGAAAACCAGAAACGCCATAGCCTTTGGCTAGCCCCAGTCCCATCCACTCACTTTTTCAGCAGGATCTCTGAGGCGCCCTTGCTGAAGAGGCGGAAGCCGCCGTCAGGCGTGCGGATGACTGTGCTCATGGACTTGCGGACCGAGTTGAAGGTGTATACTTTATAAAGCTTATCTTCGGGAATCCGCTCCCGCACCGGCTGGAAGTCCCGCTTGAGGTCCAGGACGAAGCCAAGCAGAGCGCACTCCGTCTTGTTGCCCACTTGGCGTGGGAGGGCGCCTTCCTTCTCTGGAGGCTGTGAGGTGAGGAGAACCATTGTGGCCCTGGGGGCCCCAAGTCTACCCACCTTACTGTCCTTGGACCCCAGGCCAGCCTTGGCCTCCAGCGTGGACTAGATGGGCAGCTTTCCCACCATTCTCTGGGCTGTGAAGGGCTTCCAGAACCTGTAGGTCCTGCCCAGGTTCCACAGATGAGGAGGGAGCCCAGCACCCCAGAAATGATTGTGGCCCTGCCCAAAAGAGTCCTTAAGGGAGCCTAGCCAGCCCCTGGCAACAGCCCACCCCACAGCCACGCCTTGCTGCCCCTGCCTGGGCCCACCCGCCGCTGGCTCCCAGCTCACTAGTATTTTGGTGGTGTAGGCACTGTTGATGGAGATGGCGTGGACCAGGAGGTCGAGGATCTTGGGGGTCAGGGCACTGGGGGCTGGAACCTCTTTGTAGTGGGTGTCCCCGAGGTAGGACTGCACCACGGTCATGCGGTTGGTGGTGAGTGTGCCCGTCTTGTCGGAGCAGATGGCTGTGGCATTGCCCATGGTCTCGCAGGCATCCAGGTGGCGGACCAGGTTGTTGTCCCTCATCATTTTCTGTAAAGGGCACAGATGGAGGCTTGGGTAGCCAGCTGTTCTGGGGGAGGGGGTTGGCCCAGGGCGTGGGGGAGCAAGAAGCACAGCTCAGATGGGCCAGGATGATGCCCCTGCCCAGTGCCCCCTCTCAGGCAGGCCCTGTGGGTTCTCCACCCACCACAATCTCTGCCTTCATCCCCTGTGTCCCAAGGGTCATCCTTCCTCTTCTCTCCCATCTCAACCCCCTGCCCCCTGGGACCCTGCCCTCATCTGGCAGATGCTGGCTTGTCGTGCCCCCATGCTCAGGAGGCTCAAGGATGTCCAAACCCAGCTCTGTGTCCCTGCTCGCCACCCACCACGTTCTGCCCCTGAGTGATCCCAAACTTTATCCGGTCCTCGCTTGTTCAAGCTACTTAAGGGCTTTGCGCCTCGAGTCCTGGTTCTGTATCCTGGTACCACGGGACTCGTATCCATGGTGTGTTGATTTTATTACCTTGACGGAGTAAGCTAAGGAGATGGTGACAGCAAGAGGCAGGCCCTCCGGGACAGCCACAACCAGCACGGTGACACCGATGATGAAGAACTTGACAAAGTACTGCACATAGACAGGCGTGCACTCCGCCAGCCATGCCCGGCCATCTATGACGAAGGTCTCGATCACGAAGTAGAGGACCAGGATGATAACAGTGATGGCGGACATCACCAGCCCTGCCATAGGCAGTGGAGATAGGAAGGGAGAGCAAGACGGAAAAGATAAGGGATGCTGCAGCCTGTCCCTGGATTCTTGGAGGGTCACAGTCCATCCTCACCAGAAGGGGCAGAAGCGGGCCCTGAAGGCCATCACGTGTCCCTGGCTGGTCCCCTGGCTGATTGGCCCATGGTCCCCATCACTTTTCCCTTGCCCACTTGTTCTCCTTGGCCCAGCCTCAAGCCCAGGAGCCCAGCATCCTCCCTGCCCACCAGGTGGCCCCCTGGGCCACCCCGTCGACAGCCCCCACCTGCTTTCCCAATCTGCACGGCCAGTTTGGTGAGCTTTCCCTGTAGGACCGACTTCTCCTTCTTGGGCACGTTGGCTTTCTTCTTTTCCCGCTCCTCCATCTCCCCACCCTCTGCACTCTTCAGGGGCTGCATTTCCATGGCAACGGCCCCATCCTGCTTCTTTGCTGTGCAAAAGAGAAGCCCGAAGCCAAGGTTAGGACCTGCCTGCTGGGGTGACGGCTGCAAGCGGGGCTTTCACAGGGCAAGCAATGGCACGCCAGCCCTCCTCTCTCATCAGCCCAGGCCCTCCTGAAGCGGGCGCTGTCCAGGGCAGGACCGAGATGCTCCTCTTGGGGCCTCGCAGGGGAAGAGAAGATAGACAGAAGCACTGCTAACTGGGGCGTGCACACAGCATGGCCAGTCCTGTGACGCCCCAAATCTCAATATCCGAGAGCAGAGACCTGGGGTCCATGGAATATTCCAGAACCCAGAGCTGACTCTGGCACACTGGCGTCTAAGCCATGTCCCCACTCCCCTCAGGGAGGCCCAAGAATCCCCGTACTGTCCTCCCCTGCTCTTGGCTCAGGCCTTTGCTCCTCTCCACTAGCTGTCTGCCCACCTCCTCTCTGGAACTAGCAGTTCTGTCACAGCGCCCCTGGTGCACCCTAACTTAGTGGTGCTGTTTCTCATCACCCTTTATGGTCCCTCCACCACCCGGAGTGGGCACCCAACGCTGACACTTATCCTCGTCTCCACTCAATGGGCTCTCAGTGACTCTGCACGCCTCCTGCCACCTTGTGGGGTCAGCCAATCCCTGTGGCCTCATCTCCTAGCCCTTTGGCTGCAGCCTCAGGGACACTCAACATCCCACCTAGCTGGACCACTCTAGCCTCTGCCCCCAATGCAGTCTGCCACTCCCCGTCCCAGCCTGGGGCTCTGGCCATCGGACTATCCTCCAGTCCCAAGTGCCCTCCCAACCGCCAGCAGCCTCTGAACTCTGTCTGCCTCATCTGAGATGGCAGCAGGCCTCAAAGCCTCAGCAGAAAGGCCATTGAGCTGGGAACCCACTGGCCCCACGAGGACTTGAGTGAGTCCCCCTTCCGGAGCGTCAGATACCTCACCAGGATGCAGGCTCACGGGCCATCTTTGTGCACTCCTGGTGGGGTCTGCTGACCAGCCGCTCGCCCCACTCACCTGGCCTCCAGGTCCTGCCCCTGCAGCCGAGGCAGGCGGCCCCCCCAACCCCGTCTGGCACCCTCTGCCACCCATCCTGAGTGCAGAGAGCCCATTACCTTTGGTCTGGCTACTCTCCATCGCCCCATCCTGCTGCTTGCCTACAACGGAGAGGAACGACAGACACGGAGACTTGAGAACACCACGTGGCCCTGGTAACACACATGCACACGGGACAGCGGGGCACAAGACACTGCAGCCAGTGTGTGTCGGAGGAGGGGCAGGCGGCGAACCCGCGGGCCAGAACCAGCACAAGGGGCTTGCCTGGATCGGCGGTCCCCAACCTTCCTAGCCCTGGGGACTGCTTTCATGGAAGACAACGGCTCACGTCCTGCTGTGCAGCCCAGGTCCTACATGGAGCAGTATCCATCCGGGGCTCGGAGGGTTGTGGTTCCCTGGCCTAGATGGTTCCTAAGCCCGGTGGCCTAGAGATCAGCTTTCTACTCAGCACGGCCATGGAGAGAGAGGAGTTGGCCAGGGTCAGGACACCCACAGCACTGGAGGGAGCATCAGGGCTGGACCCCAGGTGGATCTGTGCAGGGGTCTTTCGCTTATGTGCTTTGCCACCATAAAGCCTGCAGCTGGCTGCTAGGAATGGTGGCAGTGACCGACTTCCCTGTGCCAATGTAAACGGTGCCAGCCATGCCTCTGGTTTGCAAGGTTGGCAAGGACTGTCCTGCTGGGAGGGCTCAGGAGAGCCAGCAGGTGAGGGGATTCGGGCTTGGGAGTTCGGGTTCTGCACCCCAGCTTCTCTTGCTTCACCTGCACTCAGGAGAGCTCTCCAGAAGACACACATGGACAGCCCCATATCCAAAGACCACCGACCCTGGGCAGGAAGGGCTCGTGTGGGCTGGCTCATCAGCCCCCATGGAATAGCTCATGGTCATTGGAGATCCTGGGATGCAGACTGGAGGAAACGTAGCTCCCAGGTGGTGGGGTGTGGTCTGGGGGGTTCTAGGCAAGCAGGAGAGGACCCCTCCCCACCCCCATGGGGGGTTGGTTGGGCCCCGTGGGGGCGTTCAGAAGTGAAGGGGTGGGTGACAATCCGGCATGAGGAAGGTGTGTTGCCCTGTGATTGGGAGAGCCTTCTGGGGGAGGGAGGGAGGTTTGAGAGGAGCACAGCCAGAAGACGAGGGCTAGACCTGGCCTGCAGAGGGGGCAGGAGCCAAGGGAGGGGAGGAGGAGGAAAGACAAGTCAGCCCAAAGTGGACCACGAGGAGTCAAGCCAGAAGGCAAGAAACAGCCTTTAGTGGTCAGGGAGTGCTGAGCCCCGCAGGCAGGATGGATCTCAGTGGAGGTGAGGAGAGAGTGAGATCCCACCTTCCAGTCTCCAGTGTGCAGTAGTGGGTGCAACGCCCCCTCCCGGAGCCTGGCCAGGTTGGCCTCCCCTCGGGGCTCCCTTCCTCTAGAAAGCCAGGTGCTGGGGATACCTCCTACCTGACATAGCAAGCAGGGGACAGGAGCTGGGGCTGCGGGGACCCAGGGGACTGGAGGTCAAAGGTAAGGGGCCTAGGACTGAGGCCTTCAGGCCTCTGACATTGAAGGGACCTAGCATGAGGGGAGGAGCCTGGGAAGGAACGTAGAGTGGGGGCGACCTGCCAAGTAGTCATCACGATGTCACTGGAGGGTCACCGGGGACTCCAGTCCAGCCTAGGGGAGGTCTGGGGCCCGCCTACCCACCCACTGGTCCTCCTGGGGGCCCCAGGGTGCTGACTGTGCAGAGACACTGGACTGAGCCCTGCGGGGAGGAGAGCCCACAAAGGGAACCCAGGCCCAGGCTGCCAGGACCTGGGGCCCTGGTAAGCCTCTAGGCAACAGCAGCTCACCTATCTCCTCCAAGGAACACAGTGGCCCAGGGAGGGGGACATGAGGATGTCTTTCCTTACATTGACCCGTCCCCGTGTTCCTGGGTTGGCAGACTGATCCCACCTGCACTCAAAGCCCAGTGGCTTTGATTGACTGGGGTGGAGCTGGTGACTGGTGACCTGCTGCCCCTGTCCACAGGACCCTGGCTGCAGGTTTCTGGCACACAGTCCCCCCGTACCAGTGTGTGTCTTTGTACTTCTAGTGGGCCCAGGGGGCTTCACAGAGAGGTGGGGTGCACATGGAGCAAACACCATTCCTCACCTGCTTTGTCACAGGAGTGGCCTGAGGGGAGACCCAGGTCAGTGCAAGGTGAATTGTGAGCAGATGTTGTGAGGACTGCAGGGGGCAACTGCCATGTCTGGGGCTCAGGATGGTAGCAAGGGGAGGCAGCTGGGTAGCCATGTGCCAGGGTGGATACAGAGCTGGGATCTCTGAAAACATCTGTACCTCGACAGTGCTTTCCCTTGGGGTGAAGGCCCTGGCCCCCTCTCAGCTTCCCCTGCCATGATGGCCTTTAGAGAGGCCTTCCTACTTGGGAGCCCTCCACCTCGGCTGTGTTTCCCTAGCTGTCGTGGCCTGGACCCTCAACACCTCACCATGGGGGCTGAACACCCCCCCCAGGATTGCCCCGAAGCTCTCTCCAAAGCCAGGGTGGCTGGTCTCTGCCCTCCAACTCCCTTCCTACTCAAGCAGAGCCCTCCCCACACCCTGGTACACCTGCACCCGGGCACACATGCCCCAAAGCCTTCAGGGCACAGCCATCCAAAGGAAACTGCCTTGCACAAGATTTGGGGCCCCAAACTGCTGGACCTGGGGGAAAGACCTCAGAAAAGGGGCCTCCAAAAGGAATTCCAGGAGAGAGGGTATGGGTTCCCACCCGCTGAGGGCTGGTTCTCATCAGTGCCAGAACAGGGATGGGTTGAGCGAGGGACCACCAGCAGGCAGGCTCAGAAGAGAGAGCAGGCTTCATACAATGGTTAGTGCTGCATTACCTTTCTTATCCTTCTTCTCTTCCTCCTCTCCACCAGCTCCAAGCAAGGTAAAGATGATGCCCGTCTGGGAGTTCACACCCACAGCCGTCACCACCATTCTTCCAGAACCTTCCATGACATGAGTGCCTGGCACAACAACACAGAGAGGCTGAGACAGACACCTGTACCACGGGGCTGGGAGGTATGCTCAGCACCTCCAGGTCTTGTCCCAGGACCAAGAGCCCTGCTTCCCCCTGGGCTCACCTGACAGCAGCATGGGGTCCTTGTCTGTTGACTTGCGCACATGGTCCGACTCGCCCGTCAGGGAGCTCTCATCGATCTTGAGGTCGTTGCCCTGGATGAGCACGCCGTCGGCAGGCAGCAGGTCTCCTAAGGCCGGCCAGGCAGCCAGAACCACAGACCGTCCATGCGTCTGGGCAGCCTTCCTCCGCACTGCCTCCCGCCACTCCCAGAGGATGTCCCTTTGGGCCTGGGTAGCCACCCATCCCCAGTCCTGTCGTCCAGCTGCCAGGGAACCGGGCCCACAGAAGCACCCAGCTGGGTGCGCTGGAGGGGCTGCCCTGGGCGCACTCACCATACTTGACCTGGGCGATGTCCCCCACCACAAGCGCAGCCACGGGCACCTGGAGGAGCTGCCCGTTCCGGATGACGGTGAACTTCTGCTCCTGCTCTATGCGACTCTGCAGGCCTCGGAACTGCTTCTCTTTGCTCCAGTCGTTGAAGGCCGTGACCAGAACCACGCAGATGACAGACAGCAGGATGGCGGCCCCCTCGATCCAGCCCGCCTCGGCTTCCCCTTCATCTTCCGCCCCAGCCGACACGTTCCCACAGGCTGCGCCCACCCGAGGACAGAAGGGAAGGACGGAGGCGGCAGATGAATTCCTTCACTGGCTCCTTCCTGCTGCCGGTACCTCCTGGGACCCCCTCCTGCCCGCCCCTCGGTGGTGCAGCCCTCGGGCCCGCTATGCGCCTCCACGCCCCGTCCCTCCGCGTCCGCCCCACCCCTCCGCGTCCGCCCCGCCCCTCCATGCCCCGCCCCAACACCCCGCCCCCTGCGCCCCTCCACTCCACTCCCCTTCACGCCCCGCCCCGCCCCTCACCTTCGCTCTCCTCCCCCGGAGGTGCATAGAATGAGAGGCCCAGGGATACGATGGCGGCCACCTCCAGGATGATGAGGGTCACATCCTGCAGGGCCTCCCACACCAGCTGTAGGAAGGTCTTGGGCTGCTTGGGGGGGATGAAGTTCTGCCCATAGATCTGCCTGCGCTTCTCCAGGTCGTTGGCGTTGTCAGCCAGGCCTGCGCAATGCGGGGACACAGAGCAGAGGCACAGAAGGAGACGATGGCACACACCCCCCGCTCCCTTCTCCGCATCCGCCCGCCTCCCCCTCTAGACTGAAAACTCCCAGGAAGCGGAACCACACTGGCCGAGCGCCTGGAGCCCTTCTGCAAAGCCTGGGGGGGCACATAGGGGGCGCAGGCAGCATCTCCAGCTGCCTGGACGGCACAGGTGTACGAGCACGCGATAGTGAGGAGTCCCCAGCACGAGGAAGGGCTGGACCACCCTCCCACATGCCTGGGTGGGGCCAGGAGCTAACACCTCCCTCTGCATCCTCACAAGCTAATGTGTGTGGGGTGGCAGGGAGGGAACGCGGGGTGCAAAATCCACACCCACAAAGGGGCTGTCCCAGGCACTCATTTCAGAATCTGTGGCCTGACTTCTCATTCTGGGGACAACCCACTTCCTACCCAGGTCAGCACCAAGGCCTCTGGGTCTCTGCTTTCACAGGGTGAGTCTCCTCAAGCCCATACCTGAAGGCAGCGAAAGCTTCCACGTGGGACTGGCATTCAGGTCGCTGCCTCCCAAGGCCAGACATCCGCTTGGCCATCTTCCCCAGGGGTCCCACCCTCGGCCTTTGGGCTTCAGCTTCCTTCCGGGCCCTTCCACAGGACCCCTCCACCCCAAAGCTTTCTGGCTTTTCGGTGCCCCCAAGTGTCTGGCCCCACACTGACACCTCATGGACTCCGTGGCTTGCAGTTGCCAGCCCTGAGGAGCTACAACTCCCAAGGCCTCCAGTGTGGAGGGGCGGCGGTTGGGGTGGGGCAACCGGAAGGGCTGGGGTCCCAGCCCATGGGGTGCTCCTTGTGGCAAGATGTGGTCCTAGATGACTTAAGAACATGAAGGTGCTGAGGGTGGCATAGAGGAGTCCGAAAGAAGGAGGGTGGGTGTGTGCTGGGTAGGGAAAGGTGGTTTCTCGGGAGGGGATGATGGAGCCCCTAAGGGTGGAAGGACCAACAAGAAAACACCCTCTGAGCTAGGCTGTGACTGCACACTGTCTCCCCCACCCAGCAGCAGCCACAGCTGTCTCTGCCCTTCTCCGCTGGCTTCACTGTGCCTGGGCCCAGCCGCGGGTCAAGTTTTTGGAGGCTGTGGTCTCCCACTGGGAGAAGCTGAGAACCTCAGCTCCTAAGGGCCCGGGGACCCAGCTGAGGGCTTGTGTCCCACTCCCCTGACCTACAGAAGATATGAAAAGTGGGCTTACTACTCAGAAGGTTCTTGAACCCTGAGTCTCCCAGACACCCAGAGTCTCCACTACCCCCACTCTGGGAAAGGGCGCTGACTTGGAGCCACCAAGAACCACAGAGGCCCAACCCACCATCTAGAGAGCCCCTGGGCCCCTGTCACGCCTCAAGAATCTGCATGCTGCCTGCCCAGCCCCATCTGCCCAGCCGGGCCCTCAGGGCCCCTTTCCCAGGAGTTTCCTCTCTCCCTCCCTTGGCCTGTCCGTTGGCCTTGGTTTGCCCTTGATGCTGCCGCAATGCTTCTCTCTCCCTTGCCCGACAGCAGCCCGAGGGCCTTGGCCTTCCTGTTGGCGCTGGGGTCTGGAGAAGTGCTCATGGGGGGTGACCCAAGACAGCCAGCAGCCCCTCCAGTTCCGAGCACACACTGGTCCGGCCCAGGTCCAGGCTGCAGGGGCAGTGGCCGGCGGTTGGCATGGACACAGATGGGCACCCTGCCCGGACCAGAGGCCAGATGCCATCAGAATTGGATTAGGACCACATCGTGCGGCTCTCCGCTCATCTGCCCCTCCTTTCCATGAGTGTCAGCGGAGGCCAGCCAGGAAAAGGGCCACTCACCCTAGCCTGGCCTAGGCTCCCAGCTTCTGGAATTCTCTTGGATGCACTTACTGCTGGGAGGAAACCCAAAGTCCCCTCCTCCAATATAGCATGCACCTGCCTGGCCTGCTGCACCCCCCACCTTGCCAGGGGGTGTGCGGGGACCCTGGGGCTCAGCTAAGCTGTACCCCACCACCCCCCATCCTGGAGCTCAGGTCATTGTGTCTGAATGGCAGTGGGAGCATCTAGGTGGGCCAGGACCTGCGCCTTCTTCCAGATGCAGAGTGGGCTGGCTGGCTCCCTCTGCCATGGCTGGGCCACCCACCTGGGCACCTGCTCTTCTCTAGGCCTGCCCCTCCACCGGGTGAGCGCCAGAGCCGCTGTGGCAGAATCGGGCATGTTCCCAGGGGCCTTGACATTTTAAATATTTAACAAGGCCTGACAGGCAGAGGAAGGAGCTGCCAGCTGAAGCCCATCTGCTTCCTTTCATCTGGGAGAGGCCAGAGCCCTGGTGGCTAAATGGCCCTCTACCCCAGGCCTTCCCCCAGCCCCAAGTTGGGGGTGGGGGGACGGGTCAGGAGGAGGGGAGGATAGAGATCCTCTGGCTCTGAGCCAAGCCATCTGCCCCTGATCGATCACACACCCGCACCAGGCTGGGGCCCTTGAGAGCACAATGCAGGAGGGACCCAGGCGGGCCCTCAGTGCTCCTGACCTGGCCAGGTGGGTGTGCTCTCACCTGGCCTCAGGCCCACCTCCTCTGCGGGGAGCAGGGGCGCATCTCTACCCCCTGTTGCAGCCCTGGTGTCACCTGCAGACAGATGGAGCCAGGGAGCAGGAGACAAGGGCAGCAGCCAGGGCACTGGTGTGCCAGCCGAGACAGGGCTGACGGGATCCATCTGCACTGGCTGGGGACTGTCCTGGCACCGGCCTGGGGTAGCCCCAGTAGCCCTGCCAGGGAGGTGGCAGCTAGGCCAGAAATGCTCCAGCTGGTGGAATCCGGGGCCAAGCCTGGCTCCCCCCAGGGGGTCCTGGCCTCCCAGCAGACCCATAAGGCCTCCACACCCAGAACCTTCTGGAGGACACAGAAGGGGGACAGCGTGTGGGGAACACTTGGTCAAGGGCCACCCCGCTCATCTCTTGCTGAGGTTTCAGTTTATGGCCCATCCTGCCAGCATGTGCCATTCAGTGCCAGCTTCCTCCCTTACTCAGCTTGGGTACTCCATTGCTATTTCATCCAGAGAAGAGATGCGAGTGGGAACCGCTGGTGATGGAGGCAGGGGGACAGGGGGGAAGGTTGCCCCATGCAGAGCATCTCCTGCTCTAGGGGAAAATGGTTGCCCAGGGAGGGCACAAGGGCACAATCGTGGTCATGGTTTAGTGAAGAGTGCCTCTGGGAAGCAGCTGCAAGCCCGGTCTGCTCTGGGGCTATGGAGCCTCTTCAGAGAGGAGCGTGGGGAGGTAATGACCCTGCACCACTGGCATACCCACCCTGCTGGCAGACTTACCCTCGGTGGGTGAGGTCTTCAGCCTCCTGCAGAGCCCGCTCACATCCCCGTAGGCCTCCTGGACTTTCTGCAGTGCCTCAGCCCCCCGGAGCTCCATGAGGGAGCGCAGCTCGGCCAGCGTGCACCCGAAGCCGCCTGCATGTGGGGCCTCCCGCTGCTGCTGGGGTTTGGGGTGGAACTCGATGGAACTGTTGGCCACGTCGCCCATCCTGCCTGTGGCACGGGAGGGGGTGGTGTTCTCACAGGTGCAGCCTCCGTCTGGGGCAGGCAGACCCCCGAGGTCCCAGCACCGGGGTGAGGTGTAGCCGGGGCGGCCAAGTGCAGACACCTGGGGAGAAGGAGGTGAGAAGCGCAGTTGAGACGAAACCAAGGTCCCCTCTCTGTAATGTTCTTTGCAAATGTGCACTCATGTCGAGCCACAACTCACTGGGTGCAAAATTCCCCCACCCCCCACCACCCCCAGGCCACGCCAGGGCCCCTCATGCCCAGCAGGCCTGCCTGCCAGGTCACCTCTCAGTCCTGCCCACCACAAGCACACAAGCTGGCAGGGCTTGCCACTGGGGGCAGGAGGCAGTGTGAGAGCCTCCTGGTGGGGACCTGCTGTCAGCAGCAATAGGCAACCTGGGACATGGGGGCTCTCGCTGCCTCCCAAGTCCACCTGGGCCCCCACACTGGAGCAGGTGCGACATGTTGGGATGGAACGAACAGTGGGTGGTCCTGCTCCGGCATAGATGCTCCGTCACATTCCCTCCCTTGCCTGATTTAAGACTCGCCCTGAGTGGCAGGCATGCTGTAAGTCCCTGGCGGCAGTGGTCTTCGGGGGGGGGGGGCCCTGCGGTTCAAGGTTTCAGGCCTGCGGGGGTCCAGGGAACAGGGCAAGCCACGGTCAGAGCCAGCTGGGCGCTAGGTCAGGGCTTAGTGCACAGGTGTTTCTGCTGCCCTGGGGGCACCTGGGGTCCAGGGCTAGGAAGGGAGAGGGTGGGGTGAACAGGGGAAAAGGAGGGGAGAGGGCCAGAGGGGGAAGGAGGCAGGGAGGGAGGGAGTGGAAGGGGAGGGTGGAGGAGAAAGCGGAAAGCAGCCACAGGTCACGGGTGACTTCTCTGTCGCCCTGCCCCACAACACAGCGCCACCCCGTCCCCCATACCCTCCAAATGGCAAAATGAGGAGCTGGAATCTCACCCAAATTAACAGCAGCTGGCTAAGTCCTGGGCCACCCACCTTCCTCCTCCATGGAGCATCCTGAAACTTGCCTGAGGAACTCTGGTACCCCTGGCTGCCCTGTCCACAGCCCTCACTGGGTCTGGTGGCACAGATCACGGGGGCCTCTGGGCTGCTGGGTCCTGGGTCCCGAGCTTCTCCAGCTAGTCTCTCCCCTCCTCTCATCCCGGATGGCAGCCTGCACGGAGTGGCAGCATCACCAAGGCCACGCATTAAGCTCCTGGAACTGAACAAGTCTCAGTGCATGTGGCCTTGGCCTTCACACCAGTGCAGACGCCTCCTGGCAACGTGGCTCAGTTGGGCTGGATCCCTCACCTTTGGGGAAGCTCCCGGCTCACAAGGATCCTCTTGGAAGCAGCTCTTGGCTACCCACCCAGGTTTCTGATCTAGAACTGCCCATGGAAACACAATGGCCCGGAGGCGTGCAGCCTCTGATCTCAGGAGAGCTGTGGCTGCTCTCAGAGGCCGGCCAATGCCAGGAGCAGGGACGTGCCCCAGTCCTCAGGGGATGAGACCAAGTCTCTGGGAAACAAGGTTCATTTCCTTCATTGCCCACCGGCCCAAGGGGGCTCAGAACACAGAGGGGCTCTCGGTTCCTCTGGACACTGAGGCAGTCCCTGCCACAGAGGTGCAGCCTGAGAGGCATCTCAGCCAATGGCCATCTAAAGTGAGCCAGGTTGTCAAAGTCTGGGCACCTAAGTGTTAACTCTCTAGACAGTTTCTGCACGAAGCAGCCTTCCCTGCCGGAAGACGTGGGAACAAGATGGCAGACTCGCGAATGCATGGTCCTCTCTGGCTCCCACGCATCTCCCCACTGCCTGTCCCTCTTGTTCGCCATCTGACCGAGCTTTCCTGAGCACCTACTCTGTGCCCATGCTGGCCATCCCTGCTGGCTATGGAGGGGTGGGCAGGACTGAACAGGTCCTTGCACTCTCTGGCTAGGAGGTGGGTACCTAGCGGGTCCCGCTGCTGAGACACGTGGCCATAACAGCTTTGGAGTGTTGGGGGGGGCACAGTTTCAGCTGGGGGCCGGGATGGAGGAGTGAGCCATTCTTTTTGGAGGGAAGAGTGTTCTGAGACCAGGAAGGAGGCAGGTAATGGGACAGGGTCCCGGACAGGAAAGCGGGCTGCTGACCCCATGGGACCAAGAGTGGCAGAGGCCACCACCAAGCAGAGGGCTGCTGGCTGATGATGGATGATAGGGGAGGGAGGCAGGAGATGAGGGCTGGGGCTGCAGGAGAGGGGGGAGTGGGGACCCCAGGGTGCGCCTGGAGCTCAGGGGACTTGAAGGAAGTGAGACTTCCAGGCATTAGTCTGGGGCCAGGTGGGCTTCTTCCGGGATGCTCTGTGAAGGCGCTACCCACCCAGGCAGGCACGGCAGGAATCCCCCTCCCATTTGTCACTTGGGCAGGTGAAGGGGCAGAGACACAGGGATACCTGGGTCTCCTGCTTCTGACTGCAGGCTCTTTCTGGAAGCGCTGAGGCTGAGATGGCAGCTTCTGACTGTCAGTAACACTCCTGAGTCCTCTGCAGATGCCCCGAACTGTCACCCCCCCCTCCCCAGCTTCCTTCTCCACCTTCACTTAGGTGCTGCCCGTGCTGGGATACCTGTTTGCCCTGCTTTCTCTACCTTGAGCTCTGTGTCCGTGCTTCGGCACTCCCAGTAGGGAGCACCCTGGATGAAACTGGCCAAGTTGGGCTCAGTTGCCCCAGCCCCTTGCCTATTGGTTGCTGGAGGGGAGAGGGGAGTCTCGTCCATCCGCGGAGGCCCCAACTTCGGCTTTGATCAGCCCTGGGCCCACGGACAGGGCACCAATGCCCTCAGGAGTCTGATCCCGGAGCTCAGACAGGCAGCTTGATCTGGGGGTCCTATGAGTTCGGGAAGCTGGGGGGCATCCAGCAAATATGTGAGTCACTTGTCCCTGAGCAGAGTTCCCAGCTCTGGCCGGCACTCACCCCAGGCTGTGATGTCCTTGGCAGTTAGGCCACTGGCCTGCATTCCAAGATCTTGTGAGTTCGACCCCGGGGTCCCAAGGACAAGCTAGGTGACTTCGCGGCCCCCCCCACCGAGCCACCTCCCCAGTGCTTTGTTCTAAAAGGGAAGCTAGGTGAACAATCTGTTCCTTTTATCATTTTGGCCTCTACACTCACTCAGACAAGACTTAAGGCACCCAGGCCTGCCCACATGAGTCAGGTGGGCTCATCCAGGTGAAGGTTGCACCCTTCTAGGGCACAGCACCCTTCCTCCTGGCCCTGACAACCAGGGTTCACCCAAGGGTGCCTTTATCCTCCTCCATTAAGCAACAGCAGTTGCCCAGACCCAGCCACACTGGGGCTCTGAGCTGCTCCTTACTGTCATTGCTGTGGCCTTACTGGCTCCAAAGTGACTCCTGGTAAGGGGACCAGGCAGAGATTTGAGGCCTGGCCTTCTTCGAGGGCACAGAGCTCTCCTAGCCCCTCGCCACGGTCCCTTGGCTGGATTTGCCATTGCTCCATGCTGCAGCTTGGCCTCCTACCTGCAGCTGTGGAACAATCCCTGGCCCTCAGCGCCTGCCAGGCAGGCCCCAGAGGTCTCCCCATCTACTACCCCACAGGTCTCACTCCAGCTGGGTGACTGGTCACTACGTGGCCTCGTTCAGAAGTTGTCAGTCTGTGCCTCCAAGCTGCACTGCCCAGAAAGCATGCCCCAGCATCAGTCCTCCTAGCCCTCCCTTTTGCACATTTCTTCAAAGGCCCCCTCAGCTCCTGTCCTGTGCTGGTTGGTCAGCTCCATCCCATAGCCCGGTCAGCACACCGTCCTGTCCCCCACTCCCCTGAAGGCCTCTGATGAACCTGAGTGGCAATTCACATGGACGGTTCTCCACACAGTTCTGCCCAAACTGACTGCTGCTGAGTCTAGAATCCCAACAGCCAAATCCTTATTTCACTGTTTGCCAGGGTGCCAACCCGAGAGTGGGTCTGTCCTGTGCTTGGGTCATCATCCCTTTGAGACACGTGGTTGTTGAGTGGGTGGGGAGCCCACTTTGTGGTGGGCCGTGGCTGCGGACGGGGACCTAGACAAGTGAGTGAGTGGAGGCCTGAGTGGTCTGAGAGAAGCCAGGGGCCCATCCTGGCCCACCATCCCCCAGGAGGTGGGATGCAGGGATGATAAGTTGACCCCCCAAGTTGGAGAGTATGCTCTTGAGAATGTTCCTCTTCATCAACTCCACAGGCTACCAGGTACAGGAGTCATCAGTAAGATCAAGACCAAACAGCATATCCTTTGGTTTCCCTGTAAGCCTGGGGGATGGCCTCCCTCCGCCTGAAAGAAAGGACAGCAGTCATCCTGAAATGGCCAAGAGCAGAAGTGATCAGGCCTATCAGGGCTGCAGGCCTGACAGAGACTTTCTGGCCTGGGCTGGCTGCCTAGAACGGTTTGTAGGCACCAAAAGGGCAGGGAACATACCATTTCTGTACACTTCCATCTCTCAAACCTTAATTGGCTTAATTGAATTGTAAACCTCCATGGAGGGGGAACTCAGACTTTCTGGCCTTTGCTCCATCCTGGCCCAAACTGGCCAGCACTGGTGGGGTGGCAGGAGCCGACCTGCTAGGGGCTTCCTGACCTACCTCCCCCGGTTGTGTGACTTTCAACAGGCTGCTACCCGGGGGGTGGGGGGAGGTTGCGTGGGGCACGGCCGGAGATTGCTCAAGTTCATGCTTGGATTTTCCGATGCCTCTTGCCCCTGGGCCCTGTGACTCATGCCCACCCAACCAGAAACCCAGGAGTCTTCTCTGCCTTGCACCGGCCCTCCCTGGCCACCGCTGACCGGCTTTGTGAGCTGTCCCAGCACCTCTGACTTAATCTGCCTGGGTCCCCCAATTCGCCTCCTGTGAACCCCCTCCCCCCGGGGCCCTGGGCAGCTAGGAGCTTTCTGAATGAGATGGTGCTTCTCTTCCCAAGCCCCGGCTCCAGAGACTTCCCTCACTGCCTCTTCACAGACACCCCATGAGGGCGAAGAGATGCCTTCGCTCCATTTCAGAGAAGGCAAAACTGAGGCTCAGACCTCCAGGCCTCACCTTCCATGTCCCCAAAGGGAGGGTCAGACGACCCTGGGCTACCCGGAGAGATAGCCCTTCCGATTCCCCAGTGCCTTCGAGGAGGAGACGAGGGGTGGAGGACATCTGCGCCCACAGGGCTGACCAGGCAGCCCTGTAATTGGCACCACCCTGTAATTGGCACCACCACCTCCCTGGGGTGGACAGATCATGGCCGGTGGCCCTGGGCTAGAAGTCCCTGGGTCCTCCTGGCAGTAAGCTCGGGCTGAGAACACCCCAGCCAGGGAGCAGAACCCCCACGGTAGAGTCCCCAGTCCCATCTGAGTCCCATCCAAGTCCCATCCGAGGCAGAGTCCCAGGGCACCAGATGCCGCCTGACGCCCACCCCGTGCATGCCCTCCCGGCCGACCCAATTGCGCGGGGACCAGGGGGCTGAGCATCCAGACTCGCCATGGGGATTTCTTGAAATAACAATCCCTTCCTCTCGCTACATCCAGGCACCTGGAACCTGTAGATGGGCTTGGGGCCGGGAGCCCTTGTAGACTCAGGGAAGCGGGTGTCCTCCCCTCGTCCGGCCTGGGAGATCCCCGTAATCCCAGGCAGGTGGGCCGGGGAGCCCAGCAGCCCCTCCCCCTTGACTTCACCCACGCCACCCCTCCCACCCAGGCCCTTGCCCTCCTGCTGGCCCTACACCCTCCCTTCTGCATCATGCACCTTGGTGACCACCAGGGCAGGGGAAAGGAGGGATCCAAGGACCAGGCCTGCTTTCAGCCAGGGAGGGAGGGAGGGAGGCTGGGGGGGAAGGCGCTGAGGCAGAGAACAGCCTCATTAATATTTCAGAGGCACCATCACTGCAGCTTCTGGGCCCTCACAGCTCCGACACTTGTGCTAGTGGAGGGAGGAGGATGGGATAAAAGAAGGAACTAAAACAGAGAAAACAGATTTAAAGGGACAGCCCAGCTCCCCCACCCCACCTCCATGCCTTCCCTCCCTCCCCCCCACCTTGTTCCTGGTACAATCTGTGCACCTGCCAAGTGGCTCTCCCAGGGAAGAGCTTTGGGCAAAAGCAATAACAGCAGAAAAGGGTCAATCCTCTCCCTAAACCCGCTCCTGTCTCCACCCACGTGGGGCTGCTCCTTTCGCGCTGTGACCAGGACACCCAGGCTGCCCCAGGGACAGACTCAAAGGACTGTGTGAGGTCAACCAAACCACAGATGCATGGACTCTGGACATTGGAGGTCCCCACTGAGCACAGTCCACTCCAGAAGGATTCTAGAACCCGGAGAAACACAAGTCTGGATTCCTAGAGGTGGCAGGGACCAGGCTCTCCCTGATTCAGCTCTTGCCCTTGGGTGGGTCTCAAAAATGTAGACATACAATTACCATAGGATCCAGCAATCCTACTTGAAGGCGATCTCCCCAACAGATGGGAAGGCAGGGACTTGAAGTGATACTCGTTGCCCTGTGTTCACAGCAGCCTTATTCGCAATAACTAAAACATTTAAAACCACCCAAGACTCCATCGATGTAGAGAACGTGGTCCAGCCCCACAATGGAGTGTGATTCAGCCTTCAAAAGACACCTGCTACAACACGGCTGAACCGACAAGGTGTGATGGTCAGTGAGAGAGGCCAGACACAATGACAGATCCCGTATGACTCCACTGGTATGAGGTGCCTAGAGTTGTCAGACCCTAGACTGAGAGGAGGATGAGGAGGGGGCATGAGCTGGGGGGGGAGTTAGAGTCTAATGGGGCAGAGTTTCCATTGGGGAAGATGGACCGTTCTGGGGATGGCTGCACACCCACGTGAATGTACTTAATGCAGCCAACCTGGACAGTTAAAAATGGTCAAGATGCTAAATTGGAAGTTCTGTGTGCTTTCCCACAATTAAGAAACCTAAGAGGCCACGTGGCCCCTTTGCTCTGTATCCAGATTAGCTTCCTGTGGTGCCCCAGGCCATACAGTCATCACAGAATTTCCACTGCCTTGATAGGTAGATCAGCTGACCATTCGGCCCACGTGAATGTTAACTTCCTGGAGCAGCACCTGCCTGCACAGAAACCTAAGCAGACCTTTCTGCACCCCAACCCTGTGGCCTCAGGGGCTTTCAGCACCACCCATAGCCTGCCTCAGCTGGGTGGCTGCCTCAATACATGGCAGAGAAGCAGATGAGCTGAGAGGCCAGGCTTGCTGGCAGACACTGCCACCACTCTTGTCCCCTTCTGGAAAGCCGTGTGGCCCCCAGGGCCTCTGTGGGTGCCGTTTCTCTCCTTGGTGCGCATGTGCACTTCCTCAGAGGTGCTGATCCCATCCTGTCCTCCGAAGGAACCAGAAGGTGGTGTGGCCAGAGCAGACAATCCAGCCTTAGGAGCTGCTCACGAATCCCCAGGAGCTCGTGGCAGAGACTCGCTAGACTTTCCCTGATTTCTATTCCCGTCTTCCCACGTCGTATTTTAATCTCTAGCTAGGAGTCTAGTCATCCAGCTAACGACTATCCTCCCCCAACTCCAGTGTGGCTACGGAGGACCATGTGACTAGATCCTGGCCAATGAGAGCAAAAGGGACATGGAACTGCGTTACTCCCGGGCAGCACTAAGGGTTCTCAGCACATGGGACAGAGCCAACTTCAGGGTTGTGTCCTTAAAGAGAAGGATGTGTTCTCCCCTGCCCCTCTCCTCCTTCCTGCCGGCTGGAATGCTGATGTGAAGACTGGAGCAGAGGCAGTTATCTTGCCCCATTTGGCATGTGGAATCCATATGTCAAGGATGGCAATGCCATGCAAGGAAGCCAGATCCCTGATGGCCAAGTAACCCAAAGTTGCCTCCCTAGACTTTTACGCACAGAAGAAATCCTCTCTCCCTTTCACTTTTATGTCCATTAAGCTGGGTCTCTGTTACAGAGCTTAAACCTCTCTCCTGGGTAATTCAGGTGTATAGGGAGGAACTCACCAGCAGGTAATATGCCTGCCTTCCCTCCCTGACCAAAGTCAGCCCTGGTTCTCGGAGAGCCAGGAGGCCTCCCTGAAGTTTCCATGACCTGCTAACCTGTGACATTTCCATGGGTTCCCTGGAACATGGGGTGGTTCCGAACTGGGCTCCCTCTCATCTGTGTCATTTGATATTGTCCTAGAAGTTCTAGGCAAAGGAGAAGACAGAACCAGCAGAGTACCAGAGAGAGAGACACAGACAAGCCATCAGGTCATAGGCAATACTGAGTACCCTTCTGTGTCGTGGCAGAATTCCACATTCCCTCTGTGCCCCAAGCCTCGAAGGCGGGAAGAGTCATTATCCCCATGTTAGGACTAAGCTGCTGAGGCACAAAGAGGTTAAAGAACTCACTCAAGATCACACAGCCAGGGACTTCCCCTGGTGCTCCAGTGACTGGGACTCTGCACTCTCAAGGCAGGAGGCCCAGGTTCTGTCCCTGGTTGGGGAACTGGGAGGTCACATGCCGAAACTGCAGCTCCTACATGTCTCGGCGAGGATCAAGGACCCTGCAGGCTGCAACGAAAGTCTGCTGCAGTCGATAAATCATTCTTAAAACAGAAGAGGATCACACAGCCAGCAATGGGCAGAGGCCAATGTGGACTCAAGTAGTCTGATTCTGGAGAACTCTACATTGCTCATCTGCCAAGTGACGGCCCAGAGAGTCCCAGAAAAGCGATGAACACATGGTTTAAACCAATTAAAAGAGTTCACCAAAGTGACCAGACAGGAAATCTATTTCCATATACCTCAGAGATTGGGGGTGCCAGGGCTAGAGTGAGGCCCAGCACAAATCTCTCAACCTCTCTTGGTCTCCACTTTGGAATCAGGGAAAGGTGCCCTTGTTCCTCCTGGTGGCATTGCTGTGAACTCTGCTGTGAACTCACCACCACCACACACTGCCCCCCTAGGAAGGGCCCCAGAGCCCCGTTTCCCTGGAGGGTTTTCTCAAGCCCAGCAGCCACACCTGTAGACCAGAATTCATGGGTCAGGACCAGGCTCCACCAGGGAGGCCAGCCCATTCTGCTTGGCCAGGGGCTGACCCCTGGAGGGGCCTTTCACATCCTCCCCTGTTTCTGGGGCCATCCTCAAGCCAACCCAGGCCCCAAATCCCTCCTGTGGACCACAAGGGGCCTGGAGAGGAAATGAGTCCCTAGGATGCTTCTGGGGGGAAGTCCACACTCCTACATGGGTGGCCTCGCATCGCTGGGTACCCCTCCATCCCGAGGGAAGCGGGAAGCCCTTTTACTTACTGGGGCCTTGCAGCGTTATGGGGGTCATGACTCTACCCTGGGGGTGGGGGGACGGTCATTTGTTTTCTGCCAGGGAAGGCGACAGCGTGAGCGAGCAGGAGCGGAGAAGCCCACAGGCAGGAAGCATAGTGACACTAATTATCCAATTACGGCCGCTGTGCCAGGAGAGCGCTGCATTGCAGCAGGGAGCCCGGGCCAGCAGCCCCACCCCCGCATGCCAGGCTGCCACACTCTGCCCTCCTGCTTTACCCTGTGAGCGGGTGGCAGCCACTGAGGTCCTGGGCCTGTTCCGCAGAGCGGGGCCTGGCTGACGGGCTCAGGAATAGTGGGCTTCAGGGGCGGGACCCAGAAGCACTCGGGCCTGGCCCCTGGGGCATGCCTCTGGCCCCCCAGAGGGCAGAGAACACATGCGTGGGGCTTGCGGAGCCCTGACCTCCAGGCTTTCATCGCCAAGAACACGTGGATAGAATGAGGGGCCCTCAATCCTGATCCCCACCCCACCAAAAAAAAAAAAAAAAAATCTCCCTGGCTCTGTCCATGGTACCACAGTGCCCACCCCTGCCAGCTTCCAATCCCCGGAGCCAGCTCCAAGCCACTGGAAGCAGCCAAGTCCTAAGCAGGTAATTAAGGAAATTACAGACAGCTGGAGGCCATGGGATGCTGCAGGCCCAGGGGGACTAGATAAGGAGACTGTCAGGACACATGCTTCCTCCTAGGGACAGCCTCTGTGGGGACCCCATTATGGGTCCTCATGGGGATGGGTCTGCTTTCTGTCTCCCCTTGGGAAGGCGGGCTTGGAAGGACTCTTCAAGTTAAGGTCAGGGGCTGGGGGACCGTCAGGGAAGAATCCCCACTTCCCCTTGGCCAACAGAAGAATCCATAAGGCCAGGCTGCAGATGGGGGACCTGAGATGCGTGGGCTAAGTTGGGCCCCACCTAGGGGGTCTCTGAGTGATGGCAAAGCAGGTCTCTTTGGGTCCCTCATAGGACCCAGCTTGCCCAGAGGTTGGAGGTAGGTTTAATGGCCAGGAGAAAGAAGTGATGCGGATCATTACCATACAGGGACCCTGGGCATAGGCCACACCAAATATGTAGCAAAGACCTTGGTCGTGGACACCCCACTGGGACGGGTGAATGGCAAGGATGCTAGGTGGGGCAGAGGAGACACGTTCAGACTGAATGTGGGAGTCCAGTCCAGCTGACCTTCTGTGACCCACACATGAAAAGCTAGCACGCTGGAGTGCTTGGGCCACATTTCCAGGCTGACCTGCTGCCAAGAGCACGGACAGAGGAGGAGAGAGTGGCCGGTAGTACCACCCTGGAGGACAGCTCAGAAGCTGCGGCCCAGGGAGGGGCATCTGCATAACTCCCAGGCTCTGCTCCAGCATCCTTACCAACCACAGCTGGCAGCCATGGCAGGATCTGAAGGTCACCAGAGCATCAGATGGCAGGGGCCTGGCTGCCATCTGAATCATGGACCCTATGCCCTCCGGTTCCTGAAAGCTATCTCTGATGGAGGACCCTGCACACAAATGCAGAAGCCTCTCCAGTGAAGCCCTGCAGTCCCGGGGGGGGGGCTCGGGAGGGAGTAGGGGGTCATGCAGAGCCAGGAGGGCCCCCATCACAACAATACAGGGTCCGAGTGCCCCCCACTGGACTGATCACGGCCCACTAAGGCCGAGAGCCAGGAAGGGGCTGGTATGGTGGGGGATGAATTGGTGGGACAGGTCTGGCACCCCCTGCAATCAGATGACAGTGCCACCTCCTGCTCAGAAGAGGGATGCCGGGGGCCCTGACCAAGCCGCTCCCTTCCTACCCAGAGCTGCAGCCACGTGGGCCTCTCCAGGGGCTGCCAGGGCCAGGGTCCCAGGCAGCAGCCCCCAGCCAGTCCTTGCCCTCCAGCCCTGTGGTTGGATGGGGGTGCTGTGGGCACCCTTGCTCTGCTGTGCTCCCCATGACAGAGAAGGGGAGCACACCCAGGGCCCTCCCACCAGGTCCTGGGAGGAAGGGCCTAGTCAGCGGCTCAGGAGGGAGGGGTCAGGTAGGGTGGGGGGGCCCCCAGCACCGCTGGAACCCCAGCACCAAGGGGCCTGGACTCCTGGCCCCAGCTCACAAGCCTCCCTCCCAGGCCCCTGGCTCCAAACTAACACAGGACACTGCCCAGGCTCTTCTAGCAGGAACAGAGCTAAGGGCTGAGGAGTGGGAAGGTCCCCCTGGGCCCACCTGGCAGCTGGACGCCTGAACGAGGCAGGGAAGCAGGTGACCCAACTGAGGGCACCGAGCGTTCGCGGTCGGGCTGGTCCCACCACCACAAGCTGCCCAACGGTCATCTCGCAGAGGCTCGGCCTGGAGCCCACCGCCGCCAGCCTCACCCCCGGGGGGTCCAGGGTGGGTGTCAGCACGCAGCTGTGCCAGGATGCTCAGCACCCCATGGTCTTGGGCTGGAGGACATGCCCAGGCCCCTCGGGAAGAAGGGCCCATGGTGGCTGGGTGGCATCCACCTGCGTTCAGGGCCAGCCTGAGTTCAGATCCGTGACTCCAAAGGGAGCCAGGAGGACCAGAGCCCCAGGCTCTGAGGTCCCCTGTGGCCAGGATGGAGGTGGCCGGCAGTGACGCCTGTGTTTCCTGGCCCCTTGCTTGGTGGCCGGCTTTGTCTTCCCGCTTCTTAATCAGCAGGGTCTGGTGACCCTGGGCCGTCTGGCCATCCTCACTGTAGGCCTTTGCCTCTGATCATGCTCTCCCACCCTCCCCTGCCTCCCCTGTGTCCCTCTGTGAGGAAAACCCAGTGTCTGCGGACAGCCAGACTCCAGCCAAGTCTGCGGGGAAGCATCCTTGTTCCAGAGGCTAAAGAGACCCAGACAACAAGAGCTTGATTCGAGGGACTGGACAAGCAGCTCTAAAGGTCAGGGGACAAAGAGGCAAGCAAGAAGAGCAAAGGAGTTTTGCTTTCAGATAACTGACATGGGACCTGCAGGTCAGGTATCAAAGGATACAGGGTGTGGGCAGACGACCCAGGGACAGGCCCTACCAGACATCAAGATCACACATTAGCCAGGGAACAAATGTTTTAATAAAAGAAATGGGAATGATGGCTTACCACTTGGGAACCTCACCTTGTACTATTCCCCAACACGCTTTTTTTTTTTTTTTTTTATTAAACTGGATTTGGCAAATTCCGGCCTCAAAGCCAAATCTGGCTGTGAAGTGTTTTTGTGAATAAAGTTTTATTGGTACACAGCCACAGTCAGGACAGAGACATTGTGATTTGCAAGGTGGAAAATATTTACTCTCTGACTCTTCGAAGAAAAAGTTTGCCGACCCCTGGATGAAAGAATTAGACATCTTAAAAATGCAGCTACACATACGCTCACTCACACACACACAATCTGTGTGTGTGTGTTAGTCACTCAGTTGTGTCCAACTCTTTGCGACCCCATGGACTGTAGCCCACCAGGATCCTCTGTCCATGGAATTCTCCAGGCAAGGATACTGAAGTGGTTTGCCATTTCCTCCTCCACACACACACACACACAGATAGGGCCAACCCAGATAGCTCTGGACAGTTCTCAAGTTTCTGTAAGGGATTCTGTAAGCCTAGAAGCAATGGAAGGGATCACACACACAAAATTGTGAGACAGAAATCGTTCACCTTTTGCATGAAAACATGAAAAGGCAAAGAACAAAGGGGATTTAAAACTATTTGCAACCAGGATGCTAAACTGTCTGTATCTTTCACGGATCAAGTTTACCCAGAACCGCAAGAAGAAACACTTGGTCCTTCATAAATAAAGGTGAGGAAGAAATAAATCACTCAACAAGAAGAGAGACAATCAATAAACATGGAAAAATGCACACCCTCGGGAATAATTCAAGACAGAAACTGAAGTAGATATTTTGAACCTAGATATTTATGCCAGGTTGTTTGATTATAAAACTTGACACTGGCAAGGCTGCCTTGAGCCAGCCCTTCAGACGCCCAGAAAAGCCCTTTAGAGCAGAATTTGGCAGAACGAGCTTCCGTCTGGGCACTCTCTCCTTGGGACAGAGGGAGTCACCTGCCGAGATGCTCAGCAGAGCCTCACGGAGGATAGTGAAATGAATCCGACCGCCTGAATCTCCACAAATAGCCAAATAATTAAGCGAATTACAATCTCCTGAGAGAATATTATTCAGCCATTAAAATTTGTAATTACAGCCCTGAGGAGCATCCTGATACATCCTGGGTGCTTGAGAAATTGCTATCAAATGAGTGAACCATCATGTGTCATTCCTTCAAGTACTTTATTTGTGCGATAAGTACTGACTGCTTTCATAATCTTAAAAAAATTAAACCATATCCATTTTGAAAAAAAATCATTTAGAAAGGAATTGCATTAATAAAAAAAATGCTTGTGTGAAGTAAAAAATAGATTCCACAATGGTGCCCACGGTATAATTACAATAATGTGAAAATAAATAGACCATGCAAAGAAAACGGCGCAGAAATGGGTCCAATGAAATGGGAAACACTGGCTGGCATTTTGGTGATAGGATGGGGAGGGCTGTTTCTACATCTTCTACTTCTCAGCGTTGCATGAATTTTCTGGTAAGAGCATGCATGTTAAGAGCATTATTTTAAACTGAAAGGCATAAGTGTTATTAAAAAAAAAAAACCCACCCAAGAGCCTCCCCCATCTGCAGAGCTGCCCAGATGCCTCCAGCATGCCCAGTGAGAGATCCTGAGCCCAGGGCAGGAGACAGATCCAGTTTGCCCAGTTCTGTGGGTGCATCTGGGCTGGCCCTTGGTAAGTATGGGAATAGACTCAGGGTCCCCATGAGGGTCAGTCTGCATTGGCTCTAAAGTGGCATGGGGTGACACAACATCCTGGACTGATGGAAATGTTCTGTGTGTGACTTCTGAGCACTTGAAACATGGTGTGTGGCCAAGGCCTGGAATTTTCAACTACAGTTTTCATCCACTTGCACTTGTGGCTAGTGGCTACCACACTGAACCTTGGCCGCTATAGGAAGCACATTTCTCATCTGAAGACAATGGTTCGCCTTTACTGAGGAGCCACCTACAGAACATCAAGTCAGGCTCAGGACCACATTATGTAAGGCGATCCCCAAGGATACTGACCACAGTACCCACTTCACACGACTCTGATGTGGACCTGAGTTGCCCTGGACTTGGGACTCAGTAGAAACCTCTTGCTCTGCCCCCCAGCTGCACTGGTCCCCCTCGTCCTGTGGTTCTGGGTGTTGGTTCTGCTACCTCCTAGCCACGTGACCTTGGCCACATCCCCTTCCCAAACTTGGGCAGTCTGATGATCCCCAGCCCCGACTCCTCTGGCAGGGAGCCTCTTTCCTCTGTCCTGGGGATGTCTGGGCTCAGATCCTGCTCTCCAAGCGGCGCTCCCAGGCCCACTTCCAGCACCTCCCACCCAACAGAAGGTGCACAGGCAGGGGAGGGCTTTGCAACCAGGCACTGCTTGGCCTGTCTTCTTGCAGCTTAACCAGGGCAGGGCAGGGAGAAACAGCCAGCAGTCGGGGTACCAGCTAAAGAACTGGCCTTCTGGGGAAGCATGGGGGTGAGACAGCATCTGTGCAGTGCAAGGGTCTGCTTGCTGTTCCCAGTAAAGTAATCACCGAGCCTGGCCCCCTGAGCCCATCTCACAGGCGGCACGCCCTGGGTCAGACTGAACCGTCTGCCTTCGCTGCTACAGCCTGGGTCTCCATGCATCAGCAGACACCTACCCACTTTTGTAGAGGTGCCCTAGAGGGGTCCCAGGGAATAACACTGAAGGATAGATAGTCCCCCCAACTTGTTCTGGACTCATATAACCCCACAGTTCGTCCATTTCCCTCAGGGGGTAGCTGGGGGCCCAGCTACTGGGTCATTCTGCAGACTCAGTGAGGTGTGAGGTGTAGGGTCTTCCCAGGACTGGAAGCGCCCTTGACCCGAATAGGCTCATGCATCCAACGCTCCGTTTTGCTGAGTTCCACCCAGACTCCTAGAGGCGACGGAACCAGTGGCGACACGCACAAACCAGACTCGAGAGTCTGACTGGCCTGCCTTCCAATCCAGCTTCGAGCACCTTCTCCTGGCTGTGTGACCTTGGACAACTTGCTTAACTTAATTCTGGGCCTCACTGGCCTCATCTGCAAAACGGGGACAGCAACAGTTGCTGCTTCATTTGGTTGTTTCACTGAAGTGAGAGAATGTCTGGGAAGCCCTGACCACCGTGTCTGGCACAAATTATCATCACTGTCAGGGCTGACATTAGTTGACGTGCTGGTGACCTCTGACAGAGACAGCAGCCATCAGTTAAATACATACAGCCTCAGTTTACAAACCGAAGGGAGTGCAGCAGGCAAAGTCCACATGTATGCTGACAACTCTGTAAGGTGGTAGGAGGAAGCTGGGCTTGGCTTTGCCCAGCTGGGAGAGTCCCAGCTGGAGTTGAGCTCTCAAAGTCCCCAGGAGCCCAGGACCCTCTGATCTCACCCACTAAGGAGGCGAGGGACTCTCTCTAAAAGCCACACTGGAGGAGGGGCAGAGAGGCTGTCGCTGACCCCAGCACCCTTCGCTGCCTCCTTGTGCACCAGGAGAAGCTGCTCTGGACTGGACGGAGAGCGCACACTGAGTCACGGCTGGCCTCCCCATGCTCCCAAATGATTCAGTCTCTGAAGCTCCAGCTCTGAAGCTTGAAATGTCAGCGGAGTTCACCAAGGCCCACCCCCGGGCTCCCTGGGCCTGCAGCGGGAAGAGACTTAGCCAAGGTCACAAAGACCAGCAGGCCCAGAGCTGGCACCAAAGCGGGGTGCTTCTGGCCACCTTCTTTGTCCCCTCGGGGCCTGCTGCAAAGTCCCCGCCTGCCAGCTGCCAGCGCTCTTAGCCTCTGGGTCTTCTTTCCCCAGAGGACTGGTTTCCCTTCTGGCTCTGCACAAAGCCCCCTCCCACGCCACCCCGGTTCCATCTGCCTGTGTTACTCCCCCAGCCCCCAACTTTTGTGCCAGAGATGCCTGCCCCTTCACTCAGACCACCTGGTGGCGCTAGGCATGGACCAGGTTGGTCTGATACAGACTGCCTGTGTCCTTGGCCCTCCTCCTTGAGGCTAGCAGCAGGGACAATCCATGCCCTCAGATCACAGCTGCCCATCCCCCTCCGAACGACTTGCTCTCCAGGGACTGGCTCCACCCTCAGACCCTCTGCTGAGCCTCAACTGAGACCCTCAGGGGCCTGGGCAGCACCCCTCAACCCTTCCCTCCGTGGGCCAGAGCAGGCCTGGGGTTCCCACTGCCCAGGTCTGCACCCCAGTTCCCCTCTCAGGAGCCACGTGGCCTTGGCTTCCCCAGCTGGGAAAGGGGGTGATGGCAACAGTGGCAATGCTCGTTGAGACTCAGCTGGAGAGTCTAGATACCCTATGAGAACCATGCCAGGACCTCTGGAGCTGCTCCCCCACCAGCCACCTGCTCATCCAGGCAAATGCAAGCCCTAGTCCCTTCCCCTCTTCAGGTCTCAATTATCCCATTGGGAAAATGGGGACAAGAATGCGGGCCTGGCCTCCCTCCCTGGGTGATTCTGCAGATTCTGTGAGGTCAAGGTCGAAAACGTGCCATGCAGAAACCCATGCCCACTCTGAGTCAGACCTCCTGTGCTGGGCACCCGAGCACTCTGTGTAGATGACTACCCAGTCCCTGCCTGAAGACACTCACCGACAAGTGAGGGGTGACACCAGTGGGTTGAGAGAGGACAGAGCTGGGGGGCAAAGGAGGGGGCTGCCTCCCAGGCTGGCACTCAACTCCTTGGGGCAGCCAAGGGAGATCAGAATGATTAGGGTCAGGCTAGACCTGACCCCGTGGCTGGCAGCGATGCGCCTGAGGTTGGGGGCCCAACAGGCTCAGCTTTGATCCACCAAGTGGACCCACTCCCCCGCCCTAGACCTGAGGAGTGTCAAGTGCTGGATTCGGGGGCTGTGGCCCTGCCCTGTACTTTCACGGAATATCGCCACAGTCTCTCCCAGCCCCTCACCAGACCCCTGCCCTGGGCTCCCCAAGGCTGCCTCTGGTCCTGCCAGCCCCATGCAGGGCCCCCACCCATCCCCAGTTGACCAGGCCGCTAAGCCCTAAAGGGGCCAGTGGCAGGAAGGAGACCAGGTCTGCCAGAGTGCAAAGAGGAGACCCAGGGCTCCCAGCCTCAGGGGGATGTGCCACACCAGTGCTCCAAATGCCAGAATCCGAAACCCCAGAGAATGCGGCAGGACCCTGGAGGGAGAAGCCATCTGGCCAAGGTCACCCAGGTGAGGGGGGGGGAGGACGGCGGTGCACCGAGTGATGGAAGAGTTAGCCAAGTGTGGCCGGGGCTGCTTGCCCTTTGGCATTGCCCGGGCCGGCGGCAGGGTCGGCCCAGCAGCTGTGTGGATGTGCGGGGGTGGGGGGACAGTGTGGGAGCGTGTGAGGGTTTCTCAGACTGTGGGTCCGGGAAGGATGATATAGTGTGAGGGCGCGGGGTGCGGGGGGTGGGGGTGGGGGAGGGGGTGCCTAGAGGCTCCAAGAAGGTGCGTGTGCACGCCACAGCTCCAGCCGAGGCCCGGCGCCCCGTCTCGGGCTGTGCGCCCCCCACTTTCCTGGACCCGCCCGCAGCCCCCCGGCGGTCTTTCTCCCCAGACGCAGATGCGCGTGCGCGCAGGATGCGGGGCGCCGGGCGCAGGTTGCGGGGCGCTGCCCGCCCTCTCGGCCGCCCAGGGCCCCCAGGGGTGACGCTCGGCCGCGGTGCCGCAAGGACACGCAGGCCAGACGCAGGGCACAGGTGGCTCGGGGCGGGGATCTGGGTCCCCCCACCTGCAGGTCGGGCCACCTGCCGGGCCGCCCGCTCCGCCTGCGCCCGCGCCCACCCCGGTGGCGGCCGCGCGTCTAAGGCACCACTTACCCGGTCATGGGCACGGCCGCTCCCGCGGCCTCGGTTCAGGCGGGCGCTGTCTCTAGTCTCTGCGGGCGGGCGGCCCGGCGGGCCACGATCGGCTCCGGGGACCGCAAGGCCCGGGCACGGGGCGGCCTGGCCGGCGGCGCGGGCACGACCCTCCGCGGCTGCCGAAGGCTGCGGCCGAGTGCTCCCCACGCTCTGCACCGGCAGCGGCAGCGGCAGGCGACGCGGCGCGCTCGGCTCCAGCCGCAGCTCTAAGCGCGGAGGGAGGGAGGAGGGAGGGAGCGGGAGGGGGGAGGAGAACGGAGGGAGGAGGGAGCCGGCGCGGGGGGCGGCGCGCGGCTCGGGGGCCGCGGGGCGCGAGCCATGGGACTCCGGGGCCCCGCGCCCATTGTGCGCCCAGGACGCGCGGGGGTGCCTGCCCTTCTCGGTTTGGCAGTGACCCCCAGAGGGCGGCGGCCGAGGATGGGGGTGGGCGCAGGCTGGTACTGGGGGACCCTGGCACCCGGGAGCTCAGAGAAAGGGCGTCGAGAGCGGCAGGCTGCCTCTCCCTCTCCAGGGCACCGCCCGGAGTCTGTCTCCTTGACAGTCGAATGGGGCGTGAAGCTGAGTTGTTGATTTGTAATGTGGGGGTCTTTGCTCTTCTCCGGCCCCCGACTCCCACCCCGCGGCTTCAGAGGTGTTGGTAATTCTCAGGAAATCTAAACAGTTTTCCGGGAGGGTGGCCAGAGCTTGGGACAGGGTCTCAAAGTCAATGACCCCAAAGGTTATCACACAAACACCATCATACAGGACCCAGGGCGATCCTGCACACAGGTGAACACCCAGAGGCAGACACAGAAGAGCACACCTTACGGACACGTGGAAACAGACACACAGACCAAACTCTAGTGTGGAGAAGACCCCCCCTAATCCCCATCACCACCGTATGGCCAAATGCACATAGGGACATCTGCAGACAGACTCAAGCATGTGCCCATGGCCACCCAGTGGCCAGGTGGGAGCTGGCCAGCCCTGCTCCTGGTCCTTAAAGCTCCAAGCTGCCCAACCCCAGGGGCAGTCAGTGCCTCCACACCCCGATTGGGCCTTTGCCACCATCTGTGAGCAGTGAGCAGAGTGCCACGGGGTGGGGGTGGCATGGGATGGGGGCTGAGTGTGTGGAAGACAAGTGCCAGGCCCCAGTAGGCATCACCACCCCCGAGCAGGCAGGGAGACAAGGCCCAGACACAGCCGCTAATTCTTTCTTGCCTCAGACAAACAGGGTCCCAGGGTATCCTGTGTGCCAGGCCCAGGCTGGGCACCAGGGGTGTGGCTGGGACCCTGACACAGGGAGCTGGTGGGCAGAGCTTGAACTCAAGGCATGGCACTTGGGGTAAAGGCCGCAGGAGATGTAAGATGGTACTGGGAGCTCGGAGAAGAGGTGCCAGGGTGGCAGGACCTAAAAGCCACAAAGGCACTGCAGGAGGTCTTCCCCAGGTCAGGGGACAGTCCCACCTTGTCACAGTCTGTCCCTTCTGCAAGAAGCCCTTGAGATCTGGTACATTTCAGACATTCCACGTAGGTTCACACGTGCACACCCACACACACACACACCCACTCTGACTTACACATGCTGACATACATCCTCTTGCATGCAGACACACTCGTACATGATGACATTGTCACACGTGCTGACACATACATGGTGACACACGCACGCTCACACACGCTGCCACTCACATATGCTGACGCACTCACAGACAGTGACACACATGCTCCCGCATGCTGACATTCCTACATGCTCACTCAGAACACACACACACTTATGCACGCACATTCACACCAAAGCTCACCCATGGTCACAGCCTCACACATGCACACTTACCAGTGCTCAGCCACAATTCCTCATAGCCACACTTACTGCCTCACAGGGCTCACTCATACTCACTCACCCACACGCACACATGCTGTTATTCTCACACCTTTACCCTCTCATCTCCAATTATTCACAGTCACATACTCGCGCACAATTGTATGCACTCAGTTATTCACACACACACACACACACACACTCAGAGCACTTGGGGCTCTTCTTCCCTGGTGTGGATGCCTGGGTCAGGCTTGCGCCCCATTACCCGTCTCAATGAAAACCCAGCTTGACCACCAGCTCCGGGTACAAGTGGGTGCCCCCAGGGCCCAGACGCAGGGGTGGCCAGGACAACCAGGCAGAGAAGACCCCAGGCTGCAGGGGCCATACCATCTTGAGCTGTGGGCCCTACCTGTTGTGATAATGTGTGTGTCCTTTTAAGAGGGAGGCAGGAGTGAATTTTTGTAGCCCTCCTGATACCCTGATTTTGGACTCCTGCGTTCAGGAACACGAGACTTGATCTGTATTTGAAGCCCCTGTGTGGTCTTTTGTCAAGGTGGTGGCCCCGGGCAACTTGTACCAGCCCTGACCTGGCAGCCCGTGCTGGGTCCCTTCAGTGCTGGAGCTGCCCGGGCCCTCTGGGGTGGCAGGGGCCCTGTGTCACCCCTGACGATGACACTCTGCTCCAGGGGTTTGGCCTTCACCTCTTCCAGAAAACTCTGTCCTCCTGAGACTGGAAGCCACGGAGGTGGGGCCAGCAATGGATGAATATCCCCTCCAGGTTCTCAGAGTGGGGCCCCTCCACCCCTTGGGCCCTTCAGGAGGGGCTGTCACTTTCGGTGCCCTGGCTCTCGCCCTCAGACACCTGGCTGACTGCCCCTCGGACAAGCCCCAACTTGTCTAAACCTCAGCCGTGGATTGAGCTTAGGCTCCAGCTGGGCCCGGCCACATCCAGAAGGCACCTGACCTGCCAGGAGGGCTGGGAAATATCCCCTGCCCCAGCCCTGGGTCACTCAGGCAGCCCCTTGGTGGCCTCTCCATTCACGGGACTGCCCGCCCCCAGTGAGCTGCTGCCATGACTTTCATTGCCCTGTGTGTGTGTGTGTGTGTGTGTGTGTGTGTGTATGTGTGTGTGTGTGTGCCAGCCCCAGCTCACTCTCAGGGTCAGACCCCTCCTGCAAGTCACACCTGCATGCCCAGAGCTCCCCAGGGGGCCCCAAGCTGCCCCCTGCGCCCTCTCCAGCTCTCACCCCGTGTCCAGTCTGTACCCAAGGGCAGGCTGGACCCGGTCCAACTCAAGGTTGGCTGGACCCGGTCCCTCCCGCCTCTTTCCCTGGGGGTTACTGTGGCTTTGGAACTGGACTCCCCTCCACCCATCCATCACTCCCCACCCCAGCTTAAGCCCAGTATCCCAGCCTTCTGTACGTGGCAGGCTGTGGGCTGGCAGAGATGCGGCCTTAGGCTTTTTTCAAAGGCCGGTCACTCTCCACTTTTGCTTTCTTCTTGCTATCATCTCAGACCTTGCCATTCACCCCGTAGCTGACTGACACTAAGTGGACTGTTGGTCTTGGACCTGGGGCTCTGGCTACGGAGACCTCCCTTCCAACTGGTCTCCGAACCTGCAGTGGGGAGGTGGGATGGTGGGGTTGCCTGGGTGGTCCCCTGGGTCCCTGAGAGCCACACTCTGGTCCTGCCTGTGGGGTGTTGTCGCCTCTCATGCAGGGTGACCCATTGGGCCCATGGGCCACATTCCCAGGAACCCTACCCCAGGGGTTGGCTCTGTGCCTCCCAGCATTATGACACGGGTCCCACCGGCTTGTCAAGGCACCCATGTCCCCGAGGGAGACGGAGGCAGGGAGGGAAGGAAGGGCAGGGCAGCCAGGAGAGAAGACAGGCATCCACGATCTCCAGTGGGGGCGGAGGGTACTGAGTTGAACCTGTGCCCCAGGATCTGGTGCCCTGAGCTCCCGCCAGCGAGGGGACTTGATCGAGGCCCTGACTCCTGGCTCCCCGCCACTGCCCTTGCCCCAAGCCTGCCCAGCTCAGCAGAGATCGCCAGGGCCGTGGAACACATGGCCCAGAATAGTGCTATGATGCCGATGAGTGGCATTTTATTGCGGGGCCAACCACATTGAACAGCACCTCCCGTCCCCCAAAGGAAAAGCCCTCCTCTTGAAGGGCCTAAGGGGTGGAAGGGCCCCACTCTGAGAACCTGGGGGGGGGTGCAGTATTCATCCATTGCTGGCCCCCACCTCTGTGGGCTCCGGCCTCAGGAGGGAAGGGCTTTCAGGAAGAGGCGAAGGCAGTTCCATGCCAGACCCCTGGGGCAGAGCATCATCGCCAGGGGTGACACAGGGCCCCTGCCACCCCAGGGGGCCCGGGCAGCTCCAGCACTGAAGGGACCCAGCACGGGCTGCCAGGTCAGGGCTGGTACAAGCTGCCCGGGGCCACCACCTTGACAAAAGACCACACGGGGCCTTCAAACACAGATCCAGGCTCTCGTGTTCCGTCGGTGGCCCATGGCTGCTCAGGGAAGCCCTGGCTCCCATGGCCCAGTGCCCAGGACCCTGGTGCGGGACGAGGGCAGAGCCGTCAGGCTGGAGGTAGCCTGCCTCCTGCTTAGCCCGATGGGCTTGCCACCCAAGGGCATTTCTCTGACTGTCCTCCCTTCGTCCTCTCTAGGGCAGATCTGTGTCCCCCGGCTTCACCAGCTGTGTCCGCGATCCTTCCTAGCGAGCCTGAGCCTGCGTGCTACGACCTGGGCATGGCTCTGCTGGCATACAGGGGGACCTACTGGGTGGACGCGCTGCTGGGAGCCTAGGCCAAGCCAGCACAGGTGAGTGTACATGGCACTGGATCCTGTCCCCATGAGGCCTGAACCTCCTAGGAGTGCGCCCCCTGGTGCTCACATGGGTGTGGCGCACGGCTCTGCCCACAGCCGACATCCCATACCATTCTGAGCCCCCAGACTCCAAGACCAGCTCCCTCTGGTGGTCTGCAGCCAGCTCTGCTTCAGGGATAGCCCAGGCGACAGAAGGTAGGGCTAGAAGGGAGGGAAAGGGGGCAGCCTGGGGCCTTCTGCCTGGTTTCCCGGGTCCTCTAGGTCCAGCCTCCAACCTGAGGATGCTCAGGACCCTTCCTTGAAGGCAGGGAAAGCAGCGAGTAGGCAACCCAAGGCTGGGCGTGGGCACACAGAGGCAGAACCTGGGAGCCAGCCGCAGTAGCCCAGTGTGGCTCCCCCTTCTGCTGGGTCCCCAGGCACCCTGAGAGGTGGCACGCACACAGCCTTATTGCACAGTGTTTCTTTAATTGAAAGACAACAATCGACCTCAGAAGCAGCCCCTCCTCAAGCTGGGTGTGATGGTTTGAAACCCCCACCAGACCAGAGGCCAGAAGGCAAGGGGAGGGGAGACTGAGCCATCATGGGGGGAAGATGGACAGTGAGAAGCGTGATGGGAACTCCAGTGGGACAGACCCTCAGGGTCTGGCTGAGCCCAGGGCTCCACTCTTGGCTGTGGAGGAGAGGGTGCAGCACCTCCCTGTCTGCTGGGTTCCAGAAGGATCACCCAGGCTTTGGGTGAGCCTGGGCAGAGTAGGAGGGCAGCTGTCCCCCACTCCTGCCTGCCTGGGTAAGGGCTGGGCAGAGCCCAGAGAAACAGAAAGCAGACCTAGCCCAAGTATGTCAGAAACGAGGGTGGGGGGGGGACAGACAGAGAGAGCTGGACAAGACTGGTCCAGGGGCCAGGAGACCCAGGAGGCTGCCCTGGGGGGCCATGAACTTGCAGAAGGATGGCAGGGGGCTGAGGAGGACAAAGGTAGCCGGCTGGGCTGAGGAGTGATGTGAGTCTGGCAGGTGGGGTGGGCTTAGTGGGGTCTCCATCCTTGATCCCCCCAGACCCAGGGACCGTTTTCCTTGGACTGGAGCCTCAGATCATTTGCTTTTGGGGTGAATGGGAAGAAAGCTTGGTGGGGGGGCGCCTCTGAATGGGTATGATGTGGGTGGGCAGGGGCAGCTCTGAAGCCAAGGGGCATGTGATGGGGCCCAGGCATCACGCCCCACCTGCACACTTGGGAGCCAGTGTGGGGGTGTCAAGGGGCCGTGAGTGGAGGGTGGGGGTCAAAGGCAGGGCTTGGCTCCCTTGCTTTGCTGCCCCTTCAGGACACGTGCCATACACCCCAAGAGACCCTTCCCAGGCCACCACCACAGTGGCTGCCACAGCCTCTACTTTTTATAGTTGCCAAACTGGATGGCCAGGCGGTCAGTGACGCAGCGAAAGGTGGCCGGCTGCACCTCCCAGTAGGGCACAGGGTTGTTGAAGAGGCTGATGCCGTTGTAGTAGGCCCGCTTGACCCCGAAGCCCACCGGGCAGAAGTCGTTGACGCCCACTTTGGTGATGTTGTTGGTGTGCAGATAGACCACCTGGGGACAGAGAGGTGTGGCTCAGGGCAGCAGGCCCCTTTGCCCCCGCCCCTAACCCTGTTCCAGAGTCGGCCCCACTTGGGGAGCCCAAACAGCGGGCAGAACCCATAAGGCTGGTGCCCTCCATGCCAGCTGAGTCCTGCCCAGCCGCCTCAGGGGTTCATGTGCTGCATCCATACGACCCTTTGAGGGCCTGGAGGTGATTCTTCCATTGTCTGGAGGAGTACAACCAGGCTTGCATATGGCTGTCAGGTGGCTGTTGAGCAGTGTTCAGGCACTGGTGTGTGACTGGGTGCTGGGATGGGGGGTTAGTGGGGTGGGTGTGAATGGGGCTGTTGATGTGGGAAGGATGCCACCCTGGGTTCACACAGTCCCTGGCCTTCTTCTGGGTTCCCTGGACTGAGGGTCTCCTCCTCCTCCCAGTTCTCAGGAGCTCTTGCCCCCCCAACTCCTTGAAGGCTCTCTCTATGGGACTGTAGGGTGGGGGGCGTGGACTGTCTGATGGGGTGGGGCGGAGGGGTGCGGCATGGAGGGCTGCAACAGTGCCTTCTAGAGGTGGCAGGATATGGCCGCCAGAGGGCACTGCCGCTGTAAGTTGGCAATCCCCTTGCAGGGCAGGGTAATGGACTCGCCCCGACTGGACAGCCTGCAAGAATGGCCAGTATCCTGGCATGTAGGCAGAGACTGAGGTCCAGAGCAGGCCCGAAGAAGACCTTGAGAGGACCCCTTGATCCCCTCATCAAGCCACTTCCTGCCCAGACTGTTCCCCAAGCCCCTGGGCCTGTGGCACCTTTGTGGGGTCCCACCCACCCAAGAAACTCCAATACTTTGGCCACCTGATGCGAAGAGCTGACTCACTTGAAAAGACCCTGATGCTGGGAAAGATTGAGGGCAGGAGGAGAAGGGGATGACAGAGGATGAGATGGTTGGATGGCATCACCCACTCAATGGACATGAGTTTGAGTAAACTCTGGGAGTTGCTGAAGGACAGGGAAGCTGGTGTGTTGTGGTCCATGCGGTTGCAAAGAGTCAGACACGACTGAGAGACTGAACTGAACTGAACTGAACCCACCCGAGAGACCTTGAGCTCAAGTATCTACCAGGCTGGCTCTGGCGCATCCTGCCACCTCGCCACCCCTGTACCCAGCCTCCTCGCTGTCCCCAGTGCGGTCCCTACTCTGCCCTTTCACTTTCTCATCACCTTTCCAGATGAGGAGCTGGAGTCACCAGCCAGAGCACACATCTGACCAGCTGCACAGCGAGGTCCCGTTCTGCTCCGCGATGGGTCCGAGCACTGACAGCTAGGGTCTCAGCAGCTGCCCTGGGAACATCGGCTGCCCCTTCCCCTCGCCGTGTGTTAGAAAAACCTGGCTCTCACCTGGAGGAGCTTGAGGTCTGGAAGACCAGCCGGTACCCTGGACAGCTTGTTGTTGTCCAAGTGCAGCTCCCGCAGCGTGGGCAGAAAACTCAGGCTCCCGTTCTCAATCATGCGGATCTGGTTGTGGCCCAGGCCCAGCCTGGGAAGGGATAGATGAATAAAAGACGATGTAATGGGGTCTGTGGGCCACAGGGCACTGGGCAGACTCAGGGCCCCCTGAGACACCCCCCTCCCCAGCCTACCTGTACAACTTGGAGTAGCGGAGCAGATCTTCTAGCTCGATTGCCTGGATTTTGTTGTGGTCCAGGTGGAGTTCATTGAGGGTCTCGGGGAGGTCTGCCAGGAAAAAAGGATCCTCTGAGTTGAATCCAGGAGGGAAGACTGTGGGGTGGGGGAGGGCTGGTCCTGAGTGTGTGTGTGTGTGTGTGCACGATTTCACTCCTGATGGAGCGGAGAGCCGAACTCTGCCCCAGGATGGGAGAGGGGCGACCAAAGCCCTCCCCGAGTACACTGGGTGGTGGCTCCAGATGGCTCCAGGCTCCTTACCTGTGCCCCCCACCTGTGCCCCCCAAAATGTGAGAAAGAAGGCTACCTCCCTACCTTTGGGGATGCCAGTGAGCTTGGCCTCGGAGATGCGAAGGTAGTTGAGCTTCAGGCCATCAAAGGCTCCAGGTTCAAAGCCACTGTTCTCCAGGGGGTTCCCACCCATCTCTAGGAGAGAGGCTCTCTCAGCCCTGAAGCCAAGGCTAAGCATCTGTCCCCATACCCCTGGGGCCTGTTGCTTCCTAAGGGGCCCCCACTAAGCACCCGCTCCCCCATCTCCCCCTGAAAGCAGTGCCACTAATTTACTGGATGAGCTGCAAACTCCTTGCTGTTGAACACCATGAACTACCAAGGGCCCTGGGCCTGGCATGGGCCCTCGGGGACAAGGGGAGCCAGCCCAGCTTCTCCCACCTGGCCCCTGGCTGGCAGGCTGTGCCACCTCTATACTTGTCCTTTCCTTACAGGCCTGGGTTTCTCTTCACCTGGCCTTGGCAGCTCTGGGGTGTGACCCTAGGCAAGCCTCCAGAACGTTCTGTGAGGCCAGCTGGCTTGTCCATGGCACCTGGCTGCTCCGGCCGGCAGAGACCCCCTCCTTGACCCTCCCCCTTCCCTGTCCACCCTCACCACAACGGGGGACCACCACAACCTCAGGACCACCTGAGGACCACCACAGGGCGGGCCTGACTCACCAATGCAGTTCATATTGCGAAGCCCACTGAACACGCCCTTGGGCACCTTGCGGATGCGGTTGTCATGGATGCGGAGCTCCACCAGGGAGCTGGGCAGGTTGGGAGGGATCTCCACCAGGTGGTTCTTGGAGATGTAGAGCTTCTGCAGCTTCCGCAGGGGACTGAAGGCCTTCTCGTGGATCTTGGAGATCTTGTTGTTCACGAGGACCAAGGCCTGAGGTGGCACAGAAGGCCTCAGTTCCCCGCCTGCCTGCCTGCCTGCTCCTCTCCCCTCTTGCTTGCCCCTGAGGTAGTGATTCACATTGTTGGGGCTTCACAGATGCTGGAGCCCCAGCTCAGCTTCCAGGAGATCTACCTCTGTTCATGGGCAGAGTGCAGAGCAGGAGCCGGCACTCAGGTCCAGCAAGGTTGCTGCAGCTCGTGCCCTGGTTACCCTACCTGCACCCCGGTTGCGATGCAACCTTTCCTTTCTGAGTTGCTGGGAGGAGCCAATAAGATGCAAAGGTAACAGTCAACAGAGAGAATTGGGCTGGGTGATCCTGTCCTTCCCTGGTGGCTCAGAGGGGAAAGAGTCTGCTTGCAATGTGGGGAGACCCGGGTTTGATCTCTGGGTGGGGAAGATCTGCTGGAGAAGGAAATGGCCACCCACTCCAGTGCCCCTGCCTGGAAAATCCCATGGATGGAGGAGCCTGGTAGGCTACAGGCCATGGGGTCGCAAAGAGTCAGTCGTTTCCTTTTATCTTGTCCTGACATTGCACATGTGCCCATGACCCTGGGTGCTCCCGCCACAGCTGCCTCCTAACCTCTCTCAGGACTCCCTGGGTCCCCGGTCTCCTCTCACATTGCATAAGTGCGTGCCCACACCCATCGGGACCCCACCCCTCCACACGCCCAGCGGGCTGCAGGCCTGCTGCCTCTTCCCAGACCCTTGGAAGAGCCAGGGTAGGCTTACGTAGAGGTGCTGGAGGCCTTTGAAATCATCTTTTCGGAGCTCAGAGATGTCATTGTTCTGCAAGTCCAGCAGGGTGGTGTCGGGTGAGATCTCCTTGGGCACAGCCTTCAGACCTGGGGGCCGGCGCAGCAGTCAGCAGTGTGAGCCAAGGCCACGGCCACGGCCACAGCCCCAGCCCCAAAGGGGCGCACATGTGGACCCTCATGTGGGGACTCCGCGGCCGCAAGTGGGTGCAGCTCCAAGGCCAGGGTTGGACACTCTTTTCCCTCCCCACATTCTTTCAAGCAGACCCAGGGACACCCTCCCACGGTGAAATCAGGATCCCTGGGCTGGATCCGGATCACCCCCTGCCCACCCTCAGGCTTCCACATCCATCCGCCACAGACTGACCCAGGTCGGAGCACTGAACAACCCGCAGATGGCAGTGGCAGCCAAAAGGGCACATGGCGCTGTAGGTGGGTGGGAGGGAGTCCAGGTCTGGGATGCCCGAGGTTGTTTCTGCACCAGAAGCTTCCTCATCATTCAGCATGGGCAGCCCATCGTCCAGAGTGAAGTCCCAGAAGGCTTTTTGCTCAAAGGGCAGGGCCTGGCTCAGGGCCAGCAGGGCCGCAAGAGGCCACAGGGGCCACATGGTGGGCGTGCCTGCAAAGCCAGGGTGAGGAGGGGCCATCAGAGGAGCCCAGCCGATGCCCATGCCCAGGGGGCTGGGGTTCTGGGTGTGTGCTGTCCTCATGTCTGTCACACCTCCCCAGGGCAGCCAGACCCTGGGCTGGAGTGGCCAGGAGGGAGGTGTGGGTGGGCAGGAGGCCCTGGGCAGGGTGGGGGCATGGCTGGCTTCCTTCTGTCCTGCTCCGTTTCCAGGCAGGACTTGGCCACCGTGGGCCATGCCCTATCTTTCCAGTTAGGGAGTCTGCACCCCTCCAATGCACAAGCACACACACACACATGCATTGCCCCCCTCCCCGCACAGGACACTGAGTCAGCCTCAGCCTGTGTAGGGGGGGATCGGGGAGGTTAGTGGAGGTGGAGGAGAGGGAAACCCAGTCCTCTGCCACCACAGATCTTGAAGAGTTAAGACTGAAAGATAACCACGGGGGCCAGGGCCAATCCTTTCCTGCCTGAGCCCCCTTTGCAGTGCACCCACGTTTTTCTAAGAAAGTCAAGAGACCAAGGCACCAGGGTGGGCATGCTGGGCAGAGCTGGGCTAGCCCTGGAGCAAAGCAGAAGAGGGGGCATCCTCTCAGCCCATGTATGGAATGCCAGAGATCGAGGGGGAACCCTGACGTCCCCCCACATCCTTGCTGCTACTGGGGGGCCTTGGCTTCCTCCTCTGGCCCACGAAGCCTTCCCCTGCCTTCTATCCATGGCCCGCCCCCTTGGAAAGGCCACTGGAGGGGAACAGGCTACTGCCAGGGTGGCGGGCAGGGTCAGGCTTGTCTGGAGTCCCCCAGGCCAGGAAGCAGGCTGAGGGTGGGAGTGGGGGGAAAGCCGTCCTGCCCGAGCCTGCCCCTGGTGCCCACACCTGCCTGCCTTCTCCTCCTCCAGCAGAGGCTGCCCCCATCCACACGGGCTCCTCTAGCAGAAAATCTTGTCCCTGAAGAGGATGCCCCCTCACCCAGATTTCCTGGGCAAGCCCCAGCCTCATTTTCCCAAGTGTGACACAGGGATACACGTGCCTGCCTTGCTTGTTTCCCAAGCACAGGGTGTCTGGGGTTGCCCCATGTGCGGACCTCAGCCCTACCCCACAGAGGCCCTCACTTGGGGCCCATCTTGGCCAGGGGAGGGGTTCTTTGGGGCTTCAGAGGGGTTGGGGTGAGCCCCCCCGAGCCTGAGGCCTGGTTGCAAAGTGGGGAGAAGCCTCGGGCAGGCCCAGTGGATGTGGGGCTGGGCTGGTGGCCTGGGGGGCTGCTGCCTTGGAGCCCTGCCACCCTCAGGCGGTGGGAGGGCCTGTGGCCACTTGCAGACCTGTTGGCACAACAGCTCTGCCCCCTGGGGTTCCCATTGATCGCCATCTGGCCACCCTCTCTCGCACCTCTCTGGCCCCTCAGAGCTGGTCATGTGACCTGTCCTGGCTCCCACCTTTGCAGCAGCTGGGGCGGGCAGTGCGCTTGGCAGACAGATGCTGGAGGTGGGGGGCGGGGTCCCCAGGTGGGGGTTCAGTGGCCTTAGCGTCAGAGTCAGCCCCAGAGCGCCCCCAGCAGGCCGGCAACCCTCTTGAGTGTGCAGCCCCCACTGATAGACTCAGAAAAGCCGCCTTGCCTCCCAGGTCACACAGCAAAGTTAGGGTTCCTCCTGGTTGGGGGAGCCCCTGGCCTTCCTGGCTCCTTTGGGCCTTGAGTGCCCGTGGTCACACTCAAGGTCCCACCAGCCCTATGCTGGTCCCATAGGACTGGGGGAGTCTCCACCCCACCCCACCCCCAGCCCCGAGGGTCTTGGCACAGAGTGGGGAGAAGACCCTGGGTTTGCCTACCTGGACCACTAGTCCCTTTTCCTTCCCACAGGTTTTCAAAGCACAGGGCAAGGTAGGGTGGGCCCAGGCTTCCCAGGCACGGCTGGACACCCAAAGTTGAGAAGAGGAAGTGAAGGGGAGGATGAAGGCAGGAGGGCAAGATGGAGCAGGAGGCGGAGGAGACTGTTCCCCCCTCCCCTGGCACCCCTCCCAAAGCCGCTACCTCACAGGGGGAATGAGTCAGGGCTGGAACACCCCACTGGAGCCTTGGGAGGCTCTGGGATCCACCATCCACCTGGACGGCGGGGGTGGGGTGGCCCGGCCAGGCCTGGGGGACCGGGGAGGCCTGGGGGCCTCCACAGGGAGCCTTGGCCTGGGTTTGGGCCCTCCACATGGAGTTCCCAGGCAGAACTAGCCACTGAGGCCCTACGTGGGCTCCTGGGACCCTCCCTGGGGGTGCAGGGTGGGGAAGGGCGGGCTCCATTGGAAGCTCAGTCTGAGGGAGAGGGAGGCTGAGGTCTTGAAGGCCCCCAGAGCCCTCAGGGCAGAGGACAAGGTTTGGCTGGTTCTCCCTGGCTCCTGGCCAGGCCCAGGCAGTGGGCAGGCTGGCGGGCTTTCCGCCACAGCCCTCCTTTCCCCACAGAGAACTGGCAAGAGACTCAGCGCCCAGAACTGTGCAGAGGGGAGAGGGGCCGGCTGCATACCAAGCCTGCCAGAGACCACGAAAGACACCCCCGGGCCTCAGGGCCAGAAGGAGCCAGGGAGGGGCCTGGAGGGGGCGCCCAGGACTGAAGTTCCATCTGATGGAAGAGAAAATGGAGACCTAGAGAAAAGAACCCACCTCAGGTGATGCCAGGCCCTCAGGTTTTCACTATGGACACAGAGGGTGAGAACCATGGCTGGTCCCCCCAGCCTAGCCAGGCCTCCGGGCCTCAGTTTCCCTTCATTGGCCTCCCTGGGCATGTCCCAGAGGACTTCAGGTGGCCTTGGGCCTCATCAGGGGGTTCTCTGAGCTCAACGAGCTCCACCTCCTCAGAGCAACGGAAAGAAGTGGTGATGGTGGTGAGGCCTCAGGCCAGGCGCCCACAGGTGGGAGTGAGGACCGCCCCCCCCCAACATGGCTCTCCTTGTCTGGCCCTCTGAAAGGCTGCGCAGTCCTCTGACTGGGATGGCTCCAGGTCCCAGACAAACAAGACGCACTGGCAGCCACTGAGAACACGGAGGGGCCATGCCAGGCATTCACGCCAGGCCAAGGGTGGCAGGAGCAGGCCCTGAGGTCTGGCAGGCCCTGGGAACTCGCTTACAGATGTGTGGCCCACAGCTGCCAAGTCACAGATGCCGGACGCCTAAGCCCAGTGCCTGGCTCCACCGAGCAACCCGACCTGAACTCGGACACACGTGCCATCTTCCACTCAGCCCTGCTGGTGCCCACTTTTCTGTCCGCTTCCCTCCCAGAATCCAACCCATCATCCCCTGCACCCTCCAGCTCTAGTCTCCCCTTAGGTGGCACCCAGACAGAGGGCACGGGTGCCATCCCTGGGTCTTCCTGAAGCTGACGTGTGTGCGCGCATGTGGGGATGACTGTGTGAGGGGCTGGTGGCTGCAGTGGGGGTTGGGGTGAGCCCTGCCCTGCTTGTGTCTACACCCCAGCCACCCCTGAACCCACCGCCGTGGCCTCAATACGCCTTCCAGCTCTGAGGGAAGCGGGCATCCAAGTGTGGCTGGCCAGGACAGCTCCTTCCTGTTGGGTCCTGTGCCCCCGCAGCCTTCAGGCACAGACTCGACCTGGATGTGGGTGTCAGAGACCCACAAGGAGCCAGCCCATCTGCTGCAAGGAGCTGGCCCTGGGCCAGTGGCTGGTGCTACCCAGGCCAGACCTCTCTCCCCACAGCCCTGAAGACACCCATCACACCCCCATCCTGCTGGGAAACCTCTGGAAGGCGGAAAGGTCTAAGGGCTGGCCTTCCACCGTGCCAGGAGTCAGGCAGGAAATGAGCCAGGTCACCTGGTCTTTCCACCCCAGAGCTTTCCTTCTCCTGCTCGCTGAAGAAAGCCCAAGGGAGAGTGAGGGTGCTGTCGCTTCCCAGGGGTGCAACAGGAGGCCCAAGTGATTTCCTAACTCAGCCTTCCCCAGGGCCAGCAGGAAGTGCTGTCTCTCCCATTGCCTCTCCACGACTCAGGCTGGAGGTGACGCTGATGGAAAACAGGGCTCTGTCTTGTGGGTCTGGAGGCCCCAGGCTTGCATCACGCAGCTTCTGGAAACAGCATCTCTCGGGCCGGCACCATCAATAGTTCCCCTCGGCCCATGGGGACAGATGGCCCTGGCCCGCCTCCAGCTGCAGGGAAGTGGCCTGGGAAAGCCATCACGCCACCCTGGCCTGGAGGGTCCCCCAAGCCTTTAGGTCCCAGCAGGCGCCGGACCCCACAGGGAGATGTTCTCAGCCCGGCTCCCAGAACCTGAGGCCCTTGGCTGCCTTGCTCCCTTGTGGGACTGGGGCTTGGCTTGGGGTGGAGGTCACCCTCTGCAGCCAGCCTAGGTCTTGCTGGACCTGTGACTTTCAGCCCCTCCCAGGGCTCCCCCTCCGTGTGGTGGGGTAGCCTGTAAACCCCTAGGACCACCATCAAGGCCAAACTGGAACTGAGACTGTGAGAGGTTGGAGGTGGCACCCAGCTCCCCAGCAGTCCCTGTCTCCGGAGACAGGGCTCCCAGAGCCAGTCTCCCTCTGCCCTCTGTCTGGCTCCTTCAGGTCCCAGTTTTGTTGCCCAAATCTGTGATCCTTTGGAAACTCTGGCCTCTGACCGCTGCATCCCTTTTGGGCCATCTGATTCTCCTAGAGGCTGCTGGTGGGCAAGACGTGGCAGCAGGTTCACTGTTGCATGCAGCCTGGGACCTCTCCCAGCCCACTGCCCCATGTCCTGCAGCTCTGCTCCGTGCTGCAGTTTCTGCTGACTTGGGCCTTCACGCCATGGACCAGGAGAGCTAGGTGTGAGCTGGCTGGGTGGAGCCCCAAGGCGCCTGAACCCCGAGATTGGATGTGTTACCCAGGGAGAGGAAGCGGGGAGTCGTCAGAGTCCCCAGCACCTTTGGTGGGCTTGGGATGTCAGAGATCCCAGCCCACCAAGGAGCACAAACTGGGCTGCTGAGAGGGTAGGGGAATAGCCAAAGAGGGCTGAACTGTGGCTGGTGCTCCAAGAGCCTGGGCAGGGGCCCAGAGGGAATGAAGGAAGCCCTGGGGGACCCTGGGGCTGACGGCTCCAGGTGTGGGAGGGCTTTCACCCCAGGACCTCTTATCTAGAAGGTTCATCTTACCACAGCCCCAGTGAGCAAGACTAAGCAGACCCCTTCCCCATTCCCCCTCAGGCCATCTCCCACTGGCTTCCTTGAAGATGGGATTCACCAAGAAGGTTTTGTGCATGATCGAAGTTTGGGTGGGCCCAGTACATGAGAGGACAGAGGGGATGGGAGGGCACTGTCTGGCCCGAGAACCAGCCAACAGGAGGAGGGTGGAGCTGGCAGGATCCTGTGTACCTGCCTTCAGGAGCCCATGCTCATCCCCCTTCCTCCCCTGCGGCTCATAGCAGGGGGCCCCAGGAGGCTCACTGTCACCCTCCAGCCCCTCGAGTGGAGCTAAACCCTTGGGCTGGTGTGTCCCGTCCCACCAGCAGGGTAGAGAGGCTCAGGGAGGGGTGCCCAGCTCAAGGCAGGGACCGAGATCTCCCACCCTGGGGTAACTGATGAGGACGATTGGGAGGCTGTTGTGGTGGGCGTGGGAAGACCTTTTCTAACAATCTAGGGTGTTAGCACATGGGCAAGGAAGGGGAGGGCCCAGATATGCCAGCCAAAGGACCAACAGCTCAGTGGCCTAGCAGGTGGAGCTTTGGAGACCCTGGAATGGGGCTGGGGCCCTGCCTGGGGGCAGGGGGCACACGCCAGACAGTGCCTGGCCCTACGGACACTTTAGGCGTTGGGCTGTGCCTGCTGTTCACGTGCTCCTGGGTGGCCCTGGGGGCCAGCCACTGTCCCAGGCTATGTCCCAGGTGACCAAGGACAAATGACCACTGGACGGGCCTGTCTCCTTGGGGTTTCTCCAGGGCTGGCTGTGGGTGGCTCTGGGAAGCAGGCTTATGACTGACTCCTCCTCTGGGACTTGACGCCAATGCTGGAAGGGACCCTCTGCAGTCCTGAGTGACTACAGAGTATCCCTAAAGAGAGGAGATGCTTTCTTGTCTTTTGAATACCCCCTCTGCTCCAGTCCTTCCCCGTTCACCCTTCTGTGATGAGCCAGGGCCATTGATGGGACTGGGGAGAAATTCAGGCCAAGGCTTGTATGTCACCCTGCACAATGGTGAGAGGGCTAGCACCCCACGTTTCTGGGCCCCTAAAATCAACTGGCAAAGAAGTGCCGCCAGACCTGTGGTTGAAGGGGCTGGGCCTCAGACTCCCCATCAACACAGTGAGACCCCTGCTCCAGGGCGGGGCATTAAAAGCAATAGGCTGGTTAATGCCTTCTGTGACCTGGGTCCTCAGAACCTGAAGGTGGGCCAGTGGGTGAGTCAGCCAGGGTGGCAGGGCTGCCACTCAGCTGCTGGCTACATGGTGATGGGAGCCCTCCCTGATGCCAGCCTCTTTCCACGGCCTTGCCCCTGTGGCTGCAAGACAGCCATGTGCCTTCCTCTCGATGCGCCTATGGCAGCTGGTCATGGGGCATTCCGCACAAAAGCACCTCTGCCCAACCACCAGGGTGCAGATGGCATAAGTATTTGCAGGCAGCCAGGAGGCGCTCACTTGTACACACACAGGGGCAGCGACGTGTTATCTCTCCTCATGAACCCGAGAGCCTGGATGCACATTCCAGAGCATCTACAGCTTCTCTCAATCCCAACCAGTCCCCACAGGGTGGCCGGCCAGGAGGGGAGTGGGCACAGAAGCAGGAGACCTCAGGGCACGGGACTGGCCACATTGGCGACCTGAGCGGCCCTTAAGAAGACTTCAACTGTGAGAGCAATCTCCCAGGCCTGAGCGAGGTCTGCTCTGTGCCCCCCACCAGCACCCTGCCTCAGAGGACCCTGGGCCTTCTGCTCCACCAAGCAGAGCCAGCTCAGGAAGCTCTTGCCAACCCATGCCTAGGTCCCAGACCCATCCACAGAATGGTGAGGTGGGGCTCCCACCCCCCTAGTCTTCCAGGGCACGCTGCTGGATTCCTTGGCAGGTCCCTTGGCATGCCAGCCATTTTGGGAGCTTGCTAGTACACGGGCCGGGGGTCTGGCCGCCTCCCACACCAATCTGCACACCCTGCAGTTGACCATAAGCTATCATGATCAACACTCAAGTGTCTCTAATGGCTCCCTGGATGCTATGGGGTCAATAGCCAGGGTCTGTCAGTCAGAAGCCCTGACCCCTGGCCCCAGCTCTGCCCCTGACTGGCTGGGCCACTGTTGGCAGTTTCCTGCCCCTCTCTGGGCCTCTGTTGCCCCCTGTGTGCAATGGATGGGGTAGGGGGTCCTGTGGGACCAGCTCTGGAGGGCAACCCTGTTGGCGCCATTTGGTTTCAGATCTGAGATGCTCTCTCCATTCTAGAGGTGCCCCCAGGTACCTGCGGGGTGTGGCCTTTGGGGAACAGAGCACCTAGCCTGGGATCTCTTGAACCCCACCCCTCCCTAAAGGTGCCCATCCTGGAATGATGATGTCCTCGAATTGACCCATGGAGCCCTCTGGGGCCCTGGGCCAAGCCGGCCTGGCTAACATGGCACAGTGGCCTGGGCTTCCTTCTGCACTCCGCTTTGGAGCCTCAGTTCAAGGAGGTTCTGGGGACAGAGAAGCCTGAGCCACTCAGGCAGCCCCACCCAGGCCCCCCACCCCCCACCCTCAGCCACGGCTCTGTGGACCCATGCCTCACCCAGGAGGAGGTGAACGCAGAACATTCGCCTGCGAGTAAGCGAGGAATATCTGGGCAGGGTGCCTGGGGCGTGCCTGGGAAACCAAGTCTCCGAGCCCATGCCGTGGTCTAGCCCCAGGCCCTGGGGATCGCTCCCCAGCACTGAGTTCAGGCTGGCGCCCGCAGGTCTATGCTAACCAGGGGCCGGAGCCAGGCCAGCGGTGGGGGTGCAGGGCGTACCTGGGACTTGATGATGTTCTGGGGTGGCCTCCAAGAGGCAGAAGCCCAGGGGGATGTGGAGTGTGAAGCAGGGCTGAGCAAGGGGAGAGGGAAGGGGATGGAGAAAATGCCTGGAGGACCCAGGGGGGAAAAAAGGCCTAGACGGGACCGGGACCAAGGAGGGGCTGCAGAGTGGCCATGAAGGGGCATGCTGGGAGCCTGCAGCCGGGGGCCGTGGGAATCTGCAAGCAGCCTTGGGGGCAGGGGGTGGGAGACGGCGGTGAGGGGGCTGCGGGGGCAGGGGTAGGGACGAGGAGGGTGAGTTTGGGGGGTGCAGGGTCGGGGCATCTGGAGGATGAGACAGCGGGGCAAGGGTGGTTCCAGGCCAGCTGTAGGAATGGTGGGGGACAGGATGGGGCTTGTGGGGGTGGGGGCCTTACCTGAGGAGGGCAAGCGGTGGGCACGCGCTGGCTGGTGGGCAGCCTGAGGAATCGGCCAGTCCCTGTGTCTGTGTGTTGGGTCGTCTGAGAGCAGCTGCTCACTCCTGGGCAGTTCGGGGAGAGAGGGAGAGAGGGAGAGGGAGGCGGAGGGAGGGAGGCTAAAGGCTGGGCGGGCGGGCAGACCGACGGGGAGGGGACGGCGGCGGGGAGGGGGCGGGGAGGGAGGGAGAGAGGGAGGGAGGAAGGGAAGGAGGGGGCAGGCTTCCAGGCCCCCCTGGCAGCTTCAAAGGGAGTAATTTTCTTGTAGACGGCTGGGCTAGCTACACCCCTCCCCCTTAAGCCCCCCCACCCCGAGGACGACGCCCCCAACTCCAAGGCCACGACCCCCTGCTCCCAACCCCGGGGGGTGCACACTCTCTCACTCAGACAAGGCCCCTTGGCGTCTCCGGGCCAACGACGACGCAGCCTCAGAGATTCAAACTTTCCACCGTCCAGATGGGGACACTGAGGCCCAACAAGGGGGGCTGGAGCTGGCTAGCTCGCCGGTGCTCGGCCTGGCAGAGGAAGGCGAGAGGGCAGAAAAGGAAGGGGGATAAGGGGGTGGTGGCCTCCTGGTGCTACTCCAGCGAGGGGCCCCTGGAATCCTGTCCTGAGCCTTCCCAGAACAAACGTGTGGCAGCCGCAGTCTGGGGAGGAGGTGGTTGTTTGGGATCAGGGAGGGAGTCGTGGTGGATTGCTGGAAGGGCTGGATCCACTTCCCAGCCCACTCCAGCCTTTTTGTCCCCGTGACCTCAGAATGGGGTTCAGCTGGGAACTGGCAGGGGGCAGTACAAATTCTGGAGGTCCTCCTCCCCGGCTTGCCTCCCCCGAGCTGAGGCTCGCAGAAGCTGATTCAGAGAGGTGGAGCCGGCCAGTCATCCTTCTTGCTCCATCTGAGCAGGTCCCCCAGGGTGCAGGAACCGTGGTGAGGGTGGCCACTTCCTCAGCGCTGAGGCTGGTGCTGGCCACTTCTTGGGGTAACCGGGTCAGCCCACCAAGTGTCCCAGAAAGAGGCTGTCAGCAGCCTTGACACCCACGCCATCCCTGGTAGCTCAGCCACTTCCTGAGAGACAAGCCCACCCCTCCTCCCCGTCCCGTGGGGTCCCAATTCCTCCCCCTCACCTTGGCCCTTTTTGCCCAGCTTCGTCCTCAGGGAGCCTCCTGCAAGAGCAGCTTTGGGGAGACAGAGGTGAGGGTTTAGATGGGACGAGAAACTGAGGCAAGGAGCGCCGCTGAGATCTGCAAAGGAGAATGGGGAAAGAAATGAAAGCCAGACAGAACTCCAGTGGGCCCAAAGGAGGAAAAAAAAGAAAAAACTCAAACAGGCAGGGGCCGAGGGCAGGTCAGGGAGAGGCAGCGCCAATGAAAGGAGAAGGGGGGTGGTGAGGCCTCAGGGTCCGCCCACCCAGCTAGCAGGTAGGTTCTAAAAAGTTCTACCAGGGCAGTGGCTGGGCCCAGATCCCTTTTCTTTGTGGAAGCATCCATTCAGGCATGGCCGGTTGGACCTGGGACACAGCCTTGACAAAGCTGTGGTGGCTCCCTCTTGTTCCTGTGGGTGAGGTAGTCACACTTGGTTGGAAGCATGTGCCCTTCCAGACATGGGGGTTGGTTTTGCTTATTTGTTTGTTTTTTTTTCTCCTGTTTATTGGTGACATATTCAAATATCTCTGGCAGCAGAAGGACTCATACCATGAAGCCTGGGTCACCCCACGGAGCAGCAACCCTCATTCACAGCTGGGAAGGAGGAGAAAGAGGGTCCAAAACACATACAAGACCTTGTGCTCACATTGCGTGAGCCTGCAGGAAATGTCTAGAATCGGCACATGGACAGGGACAAAAAGTAGATTCGTGGTTTCTTAGGGGGGCATGACGGATAGAGTGGTGATAGCCAAAGGTATAAATTTTCTTTAAGACTTGATGAAAATGTTGTAAAATTGACTATGATGATGTTGGACCCTCTGTGAAGATATTAGACAAAAACCACTGTACACATTAAATAGGTGAATTAATTGTATGCTATAGATCCTTTCCAAAACATATTATGGAAAAATCTAGATAAGCTTTTTGGTCGATGCAATATAGCTCCATAAATTTATTGAAACATTTTTTAAATGAAAAAAAAAAAGGGGGCGCAAGGCATGCCTACTGCCCAAGGAGCCAAGTTGTTTACTGAGTAAGGTCCCACCTGGCCTGGTGCCCCTAGCCGCCCTCTGTGGAGCCTTGCACTGCTCTGGGGACTCTGTGGCCGGGCTCTGAGCTCTGTGGGGAGGGGACTGGGTCAGGCCATGGCCACACACAGCGCCAGAGGCACTCAGGAAGGCTTCCTGGAGGAGAGGACTTAGAGCAGACAAGTAGAGAAGAGGGATATTGTTGGCAGAAGGAAGACCATAGGGGAGCAGGAAGGCAGTTAGGTGGGAAACCTTAGTGGTGGGCCAGGGAGGCTCCTGGAGGGAACTTGGGACAGCAGTGAGGCGACACCCTGCACCTTGGAGTTCTTCCCCGCAGCTGGAGGTGTGTCTGGGACAATATGTCCGTAAATACGGTTCTTGCGCCTGGAAGGCTTTTCTGTCTGTGGTTTGCAGTCTGCAATAAGCCATAACTGCACGCCCGGCCCAAGGCCCATTGAGTCACTGGGCCTGGCCCTCTAATTTGGGGGCCACTCCCAGACCAGCCAGGCTGCACCTCGGTCCTGGGCCTCCTCCACTCCCTCCCTCTCCTCTGTAGCCGAGGAACAACGAGGACCCCAGTCGAAGCAGCCACTGAGCACAGCACATCCCACTGGCCAGCGGAGCTGCGGCCTCCTGGCCTCTGGCCTCCTGGGGCTGGGAGGAGGCAGCAGGAGGCAGGGGAGGGCAGGCATGGGGGCAAGGCAGGAAGGAAGAGCAGGCATTTCCTGAGGCCCCCGGGCCCTTGGAGGAGGCTGATGCACAGCTGTCTTAGCTCCACAAGAACCAGTGCAGACAGGGCTGGCTGAGGGACTGGAGGTGGGGGCGGGTGGACTGGGAGGCAGAGGCCGGCCTCTGCCAGCAGGAGCCCAGGGGTGACTAACGCCCTTTCCCAGCATTCTCTGCACCTCTGGGACATCACTGTACAGGCTCCCAAAGCCCTAGTCTGGACACTAGCCCCAAGGGGCTAAAGAGGACTGGGTGATCCTGCCAGCAGCCCCCTGCCCCTCAGCCAGGATACCTTAGCAGCCTCCACTTGTTAGAAGGTCCTTCTGCCAGGAGTCAAGAACACAGCCCGCTCAAGCTGCCTTTGCTGCGTGTTCCTCAAGGGCAGAGCCTGGTAGCCTGGGAGGTGGCCCAGTGGGCCGGGCTCCCAGAGGCTCAGAGAGCGCCTGCCCCAGCCTGAGCGCCAGCCCACCCAGATGCTCGCTCCCATCCTGTGTGCTTCTAGGGCCTGGAGAGATTAGCCTGGCCCTGACCTTCAGGGGCCCTCTGCCAGCCCCCTTTCAGGGCCTTCCTGGCCTCCCTGCCCTGCTGTGTCTGGCTGGTGCTCCCCTCTCTCTGCCTCTGCTAATCACTCCCCTTCTCTGTTCTTCTGGGCTCCCCAGTCCTTTTTCAGGTCTCTCTTCTGCATCTCTGTCACTTCCCTGGGCACTAAGTCAGTCAGCCTCAACTTCCACTGGTCTCCCTCACCCACCTTGAGCTCACTGGATGGGGCACAGTGAGGACTTCTGGGAGGAGGGGGCACAGGGAGGACTTCTAGGAGGAGGGGGGCAGGGAGGACTTCTGGGAGGAGGTGGCTCCCAGCGGTGTCCTGGGGCTGCCTTCTAGCCCCTCCTTGGAGTGCTCCCATGGGTTCTTGCACAGCCAGCCCAGTAGGGGGCATCACCCACAGGAGCCCCATTGCCAGGCAGGGACCTGTCACACACATACATTAGGGTCACTTCCTGAACACGCCACCCTGCCTAGAACTCAGCCAAGATCTTGGAGAGGGCCCTCAAGGCTTCTAGGCACTGCAGCCCCTGCACCCAAGCCGACACCCCCAAGTTCACAGCCTTGCCTGCCGTCACTCTCAGCCTTCTGGTTTTATCCACTCCCCTCATCCGCACTGCCCAAATCTCTGCACCCTCATGGGCTGGGCAGGGGCAGGGCAGGGGCCAGGCCCACAGTAACTAGGAGCAGTCCCTCCCACCTCATTGGTTCCTTGGCATTCCGGAGGCCCCAGGGCCACAGGTATAACGTGCCCAGGGGACCCTCTGGATGCCTGGGGCCAGTCCCACTCCTTAGAGTGGGCCAAACCTCTGCTTTCTGGAAGGTTCCCAGCGCTGATGCCTGAGGTGTGGTCGGTGAAAGCTGGCACTCTCTATGCCAGAGCTTTTTTTGACCTTCCCTTGAGGACATAATCACACAGCGGCTCTGTGTCCCAGGCCACCAGGGCTGTAATTTCAGGGCTTGAAGGGGGCTCCGTGGGGGCCTGGCCCACATCTAGCTATCTTTGGAGAGGCACGCTCTGGGTGTGGCTAGAGGAAGCAGCTGGACAGGGGACTGTGCCACAGGGCTGCATCTGTGGCCGCCTGCAAAGCCGGGAGACCCCAGAAGGCCATGAAACAGGGTGGGGGGGACATGGTCCTCCCTTGGTGGACACCAGCCCCCAGGAGTGGGCCCTGGATCTGCCTGCTGCCCTGGGGCCAGCAGGCTCCAGTGGGGGTTGTAGCCGAGAGCAGGTGCAGGGCTGGGGGCCAGGCAGCGAGCCTTACTGGACTGGCCCTGTGTGCCCACCATGGTGCCACTGCTCACAGGTCAGGGTAGGGGGAGGCACAGGCCTGGGGGGGGCAGCATGCCTGCCACATCCTTTGCCCTCCTCACTCTCTAATGCCCCTTCCTCAGCCTGTCTTTCTCCAAGACCAGCACGTGGGTTTATAAGACAGGAGGAATGCTTGGAACCTGCTGGGGGAAGCCCCTCGAAGGACTGGGTAGCTGGCCCTCGGGTTGGAGCCCTGGGGAGGAGGAAGAGGTGGCTGGAAGAACGTTGGTGGGCAGGACTCTGGGATTGTGCGTGGGGCGGGGCCCTTGAGGTTCTTGGAAGGAGTGCCCCCCAATTCCCTGTCCCCCTTCTCTGCTCCTAGTGGCCATTAGCCTCTGTGACTCACTCCTGATTCCCACTGTCCCCACTGGTCTCATCCTTAGTCGTACTCCTACCGTCGGAGGACCTCTGCCGCCTTGGTCCAGGGACTGATGAACACCTTGCTTTTAGCCACCTGAAAGTAGTCACCCCTACCCTGTCATCACCACCATCACCGTGATGACCATGAGGAACCCTCTGATGCCCAGTGTATCTGGGTTACTCACTGGGCCACGCCCACTGCTGGGCACCACCGCCAGCAGGCACCAGTGAGCAGAGGGTGCAAGGTGGGCTTGGTCCTGCCACCAAGTCTTGGCCTCACTGTGCTTGCTCCCCTGGCTCGGGGTCTATCTGGGGTTCTCACTCTCCTCGGGGTCGTGCCACCACGGGCACCACTCTGATAGGACTGAAGGCCCTGACATCCTAGCCCTCTTGGGGAGTTGCCTGAGCTGAACAGAGGGTCTTTGCCCCAGTCACCCCCTCCTTTGCTGGGAAGGCCTACCTAATGATGACAGGGGATATAAAAGTCCTGTGCCCTGTTCCAGCTCCCGACCAGCTTGGATCCAGGGCACCTGTGGGCCTTGGCTTGTCTTGCATTGTCGGTCACATGCCAGCTTCTCCCTGGGCCCACTCTTTTCCTCTCCTCCCCTCAAGAGCCTCCGAGGAGACTTCCTCACACCTCTCCTCGCCTCTGAGTCAGCTTCTGGGGAGCTCAATGGTGGATACCCACTCGGGGCTGAGGAGGGTCATGGAAGAATTGCCCAGCCCCTGCTGGGTTCAGTCCACCTGACAGAAGCCCCAAGGGCCAAGTGTTCTCTGTGTGAAGTGGAATTAGTTCAGAGGGTCTGCTCAGTAGGGAGGTAAGAGCAGTTGGGGGTGGGGGTTGCCCAGCCTGAACTTCCTGTGCCTGTCGGGGGCCAGAACTCTGAGTCTGGGGAGGGGACTCGGGGCTGACTGAACAAGCTGAAGGGGCTGGGGGTGGGGGCAGGCAGCCAGACTGGGGAGGAGGGGTTGTGAGAGCTGGGAAAGCAACAGGGGGCCTCCCCACAGGGCCAGCGCCTCAAGGGCTACTGACCTCTGACCCAGTCCAAACAGGAAGTGCCATATCTGTGGGCCCAGGCCCAAGAGGAGAAGGAATGCAAGGATGAGTCCAAAGCAAACACTCCGCCAGCTTCCCAGGCCTCTCCCCGCCCCCTGCCAGAGTCTGGCCTTTTCTCTGCTTAGAACTCAGGGCTGAGGCATGCGGGGGCTGACTACAGAATGGGACCGACGCAGAACTCCCAGCTCCCAGGCCCAGACCCCAGGCCAAGGCACTGGCAGGGCAAGGTCTTCCTTCAGCAGCTGTGCTGCATCCTCAGTGCCTGTCATGTGCTCTCTCTCTGGCCGCCATATTGCCATGAGCTCCCCACGCCCCGGGGCAGGGGCTGTGAACTGTTCCAGTGACCTCCAGCTGGCTCTCAGCACAGTTGAAGGGCCCGGTGGGGCTGAGCGCTCATAGCTAGCTGCTGTCTCCCCCACCAGGCGGACAGTCACCACCTCTTGTGTGTGTCCACTCCCAGGACAGGGATGCTTCCTGGAAAAGAGGGTAGTGATGCTTCCCTGAACAGTGGAGGTGAGCCGGGCCTCTAGATGGCTTTGGGCCAAGCTGCAAGGGGACATCAGGACCCTGGCCAGGGTGGGTGGGGGTCGGGGGGCTCTTGGAGAAGATTCTAGAATCAGGCCCTCTTAACCTCCTGCTGATGAAGCCATGTCCAGGATGTGGGCTCTGAGGGCTCCATGTACCCTGGAGTGCCAGCATGTACAGGCTGCCGAGATCCAGGAGGGAAGGAGGGAGGCCGGTGGAGGTGAATGGGCTTGAATGAGATACATCTATTATGTTTAAGTCCAAACGAGCACCGTACCAGGCTGGGCCATCTACTGAGTGAAGGGGCCTTGACAGTCAATGGGACATGGGCACATCTGAAGCAGCAGGGTCTTCTAGAACTTTCTCCCAGTGGCGCATCAATCCATCGGAGCTGGGCCTAGGCTCCTGCCACCTCCAGTCCCCCCAGAGAAGGGGGTGGAGAAGGCTGGCAGTAGGGCTAGGCAGACTCCCCTTCCTTTTGCTGGGGCTCGAGGACCACGCTATGGTAGGCCCGGATGCAGGAGAAGGCAGTGGGTGGGATGCGGCGCCGGTCAATAAGGTTGTTCTCCAGGTGCGTGGAGATGAGGTTGGAGTCCTGGGCCACACGTGTGTCACAGATGGAATTCAGGGGCACATGTCTGTGGAGGAGGGGTTGCAGGATGAGCCGAGACCCCAGAAAGGAGAGTCAGGCATCAGGCGAGAGGAGAGAAAGCGTGGCCCCACAGTGGATGGTGGGGACACCGAGGCACAGACACCAGGTCCAGGGTGGAGGGTCACCTGGCCACTCGGGGCTCCCAACCTCTCCCGCCCTCCCCCAGCCCAGATTCTTCTGCCAGCCACTGGGCACAGCCTCCAGTCACAGCGATCAAGATGGGCCCATGGAGGCAGGGAAGAATGCCCCCACAGTGCTGCTGCCAGCCTCTGGGGCCCCTGCGTGATGAGCCCACAGGCCAGAACATCTGGCCAGCCTGCCAGGTGGGGTCTCCGGGTCTCAGCAGAGCTGCCTCCCTCCCAGACTGGAGGTGGGGACAGGCCGGGGCGGGGTGGGGGGAGGGAACAGCAGGATGTGGCCCTACCTGATCTTGTTGTGGCTCAGACGTAGCACCTGCAGTGCCCGGAGGCCCAGGAGACCCCTTGGGATGGCCTGCAGCTGGTTGTGGTCCAGGAGCAGCTCGGCCAGGGAGGCCTGCAGGCCCAGGAAGGACACGCCGTGGATGCCATCCTCGCGCAGGCTGTTGTGGGCCAGGTGCAGGGTCTCCAGGCCGGGCTTCATGTGCGCAAACACGTAGCCGGGGATGCGCTCGATGCGGTTGTGGTGCAGCATCAGGTGGCGGAGGCCCCGGGGCAGGAAGGAGGGCACGTGCACCAGCCGGTTGTAGGACAGGTCGAGGGCCTCCAGCTTCCTAGGGGTGCAGTAGGGGAGTTATAGTCGGGGCCCCTGGTCCACGCCCCAGAGGAGGGTGGGGATTTGCTTCAAGATGGCAGCCACCACCAAGGCTTCCAACGGCTGGGGAGGGCCAGGCCCTGTCTGGCTTGTGTGCCCTCTGTCCACGGAGGCTGGGAAAGGGTCTGCGGGGTCCTCCCTTGCTCACCGCACAGCTAGCGAGGCTGGCCCTCGGGGCGGAGATGGAAGATCCGCTCCCTTTCCTCTCTCTCCCTCCTAAGCCCGAGCAGAGGGGCCAGTGGTCTGGGCCAAGAGCTATCTCCCTGGTGGTCCCCATGCTGCACTTTTTTGACCTCTTGGCCCTACCTAGGCTGAAGGCAAGCTGAAGACTGATGGGGAGGGAAACCAGGAGCACAGGGTGATGATGCTTCTAGAACAGACTGGGGCAAGGCAAGTGGTTCCTCTCACTGATATCCCCCCTCCCCCAGCCCCTGTGGTTGGGGTCAGCTCTTTGGCCTTGGGGTGGATGCCATCCTCTGTCCAAAGCAGGTGGGTCTCTGGTGCCTCCCAGGCCTGCCGAGCCAGCAGCCCCCTCTCCATCTACCAGCCGGAGAAAAACTGGCCGGCGCCGGCCTAGGCTTGACTGGCCGCCAGCCCCCTGCCCAGGCCCCGCGGCGGGAGTGGAACACGGCTGGGCGGCCCCTCCCTAGGCTGCTGTCTGCTTTCCTTTGCCCCCTTGGCAAGAGGGGGAGAGGAAAAAGGAATAATTAAACCCAAACGTCCTGGTAACTTTTTCCTGGAACACGAGGGCGCAGGGCGGGAGGCTCTGGTCCCTGGAATGGCGGTCTGGACTCTCAACCCCTCCTTCACCCTACCCCTGCTCTGCCTCAGTTGTCTTCAAACCCCAAGGATTGTCCCTTTCCAGCCCTTTGGCCAGTCCTGGGGTCACATCCTGACTCCTTAGGCAGTGCCTGTAAGGGCCTTGTCTGCCTCCTAAGCCCCTCCTGCCGGTGACCTGACTCAGCCATCCAAATGAGATCATGGGGACTCATCCTGGACCCTTCTTCCTATAGTGGGGTGACTAGTGCCCCCCAAAGATATGGCTGCCCAGAACCCGTGTATGTGACCTGATTTGGCAGAAAGGTCTTTGTAGATGTGAGTGAGTGAAGGATCTTGGGATGACATCATCCTGCTTTAGGATGGGCAGGAAATGCAATGGGAGGTGGTCTTAGAAGAGGAGAGACACAGTCACAGAGGGGAAGCCAGGTGAAAAATGCAGAGACTGCAGTGATGCGGCCACAAGCCAAGTGGCACCTGGAGCCCCCAGAAACTGGAAGAGGCAGAAGGGATCCTACCCTGGAGGGAATATGGCCCTGCCACACCTTGATTTTGGATCTCTGACCTCCACAACTGTGAGAACAGAGCTCTGTTGTTTTAAGCTGCCCTCTTTGTGGTACTTTGTTATGGCTGCCCCAGGAAGGTCACAGGCCTTTTTCCTGTGGCTGCCATTTCTTCCATGCCCCTTCCTGCCCTCGTTACTTCCTAGCTAAACCCAGCATGGGGACAGCTTGCAGCACCTAGACTGCCCTCCCTCTGGGCACAGGCAGAGGAGGGATTTTGTGGACTTGGGAGTTCTGTCAGGTGGGAGGGCCAGAGAGAAATCTTGGAGAAGCAGGTGGTGACTGAGGGCCCAGGCCACCCTGAACCCTGGGCAGGGATGCAGGTGACCCAGGTGACCCACCAGGCCCCGTGAAGTCTCTCTGCCTTCCCTCCTAACTCTCTGCTTCCTTTGTGAGCATCCTCTATCTTTGTGCCCATGGGGGCAGAGCTTGGGCGGTGCCAGGGGGACCGCAGTACTCACGGAAGATCGATCCAAGCACGGGGTGCCAGTCGGTCCTCCTGGAGCCGGTTGTTGCTGAGAACCAGAACACTGAGGCTGCAGCTGTGGTTCAGTGTGCCCTCTCTCACCTCCTCGATGATGTTTGTGCCCAAGTGCAGCTCCTAGGGCCAGGGTTCAGGGTAAGCATTCGACCCACCAGTCAGTGGTGGCCTAGCTCAGCTCCTTGCCCCCTTCCACTAGGCCCCACTGTCTCTGCCCCTCTCAGAGCTGTGGCCAACTGTGCAAAAGATCCCAGTTGACACCTGCAAGCTGTACCATGACTCTTCAGAGTCCTGCAAGACACAGGCTCAGAGAGCATTGCCAAGCACCAGGGATCGTGAGGCCCAGAGAGGGCATGAGCCTTGTTCAGGGACACCTGGCAGGTCCACGATGGTCCTTGACGTTCAATTTTGGGCTCCAGGAAGGTTTCGTCGGGCTGAGGAAAGGCCCTTTGGTGCTGAGGCCTTGTGGGTTTAGCATCAAAATTGTCCCCACAGGCAGCTGGCCCAGCTGTTGTGGGCAGACACTCCAGTCTTTTGGCCACAGCTCACCCTTGTGACTCAGTTGGTAAAGAATCAACCTGCAATGTTGGAGACCTGGGTTCAATCCCTGGGTTGGGAAGATCCCCTGGAGAAGAAAAAGGCTACCCACTCCAGTATTCTGGCCTGGAGAATTCCATGGACTGTATAGTCCATGGGGTCGCAAAGAGTCAGACACGACTGAGTGACTCTCACTTTCAGGGATTCCCTGGTGGCTCAGACAGTAAAGCATCTTCCCGCAATGCAGGAGACCCGGGTTCGATCCCTGGGTCAGGAAGATCCCCTGGAGAAGGAAATGGCAACCCACTCCAGTACTCTTTGCCTAGAAAATTCCATGGATGGAGGAGCCTGGTGGACTACAGTCCCTGGGGTCACAAAGAGTCAGACAACTGAGTGACTTCACTTCACTTTGCCTCTCGTGGCCTCGGGGCTCATAGTCACCTGCAGGGAGGCTGGCAGGCCGGGCGGGATGGTTCGAAGCTGGTTCCGGTCCAGCCTCAGGTACAGCAGGCTGCGCAAGGGCTGGAAGGCCAGGGGGGAGATGTTTCCGTCATGTAGCCGGTTCCCTTCTACCTCCAGTGTCAGCAGCTGGCTGAGACCTGTGGTGGCAGGCCGAGGGGGCAGGTGAGCTGACTGCCAAGCTCAGAAGGCCGGCTGGGAGCTGCCCACCTTAGCTCCAGAGACCCCCCACCCCTGGTCCTTGAGGCCAGGGCCACCTTTCTAGGTTGGTGCTCCCTGTCTGCCCCCCAGGAGGCTGCCTTGGGTGGAGCCTCCTCTCGCCCCCTCCCCCTGGGGCCTGTTCGCACCCCAGAAGCTGCTGTGCTCCAGGCCCTGAAGATGGTTGTCATTGAGTTTGAGCTCCTGCAACGAGGTGGGCAAGGTTGGCACTGTGGACAGTGAGTTCCCATCCAGGTTCAGCCGCTTCAGCCGCGTCAGATTCTAGGAGGTTGGAGAAGACCAAGCTGGAGACTGGGATGCCGCTGGCTGGGGCTGGGCCTTCCCGGTGTGGCCTTGGGCTCGCCCTGCCCACAGACACCCTGCTTGGGTTGCATCATGGCTTCCTGGTTCCCTCTTGGACCAGGCTTGTCTGGCGGTTTCTAGAACTCTCCTCAGGTTCTCCCAAGAGTGCTGGTCCCTTGGGGGACCTCAGGATCTGTGTTGGCCTCCATGCTCCCAGCTATGGACCATGTCACTCTACATCACTGATGCCCCTGGCACTGATCCCCCAGGAGACCAGGATGAGGGGCTGCTGTGTACCTTGAAGGCGTGGGGGTGCAGGCCAAGGGCATCCAGCTTATTCTTGCTCAAGTCGAGCCACTCCAGATTAGGTAGTCCCAGGAACGTGTGGGCTGGGATCTTGGCAATTTCGTTCTCTGCGCACACACAGGGCAGCCATTTTCCCGGCCCCTCCAACCCCCTCCCCTCTGCCAATCCGTACCTCCTCCACACAGGCCAGAGGCCGCAGTGACAGACTCCTTGAAGGAGCTGGGTCTTCTGATTGACCTGGTCAGAGCCTCTCAGGTCAGAGGGGCAGTGAGTCGTCCCCAGGCGTGGCGGGGAGGCAGCCACAGGGACCAAAGACCAATTGCGGCAGACACCCAGGTGTATGTCCTTCTACCCCTGCCATGGGAGTGGGTGTGAGAAAGTGGGGCCACCCACCTGCTAGGTAAAGCATGGTCAGGCCGGGGTCGGACAGGACAGGGACACGTTTCATCTTGACGTTGCCGCAGGCGATGGCCGCCTGGGCCAGGAGGCAGGAGGCTGGCAGGGAAGGCATGACCCGCTCTGGAGTGCCTGGGCCTATAGGCCCAGGGCTCTGCCCTCTCCTGCTTCCAGGTCTTTTCCGCCCATGACCTGTGGTCCCCGAGGTGTTGCTGCCCCCTTCACCTTGGCTATGATCCTTCTTCTCATGCCAGTCTGCTGGCCTGGGTTGCTGGGGGGCCCCTGGAGGATGAGAGATGAGGCTCTAGCCTGCTCACATAGCAACGGGGGCCTGCTGAGGAACAGGGTCTTTCCCGGGGCTCCCCAGACCCGCTGGTGACTCAGCCAGCTGTACCAGAAAAACAGGCCACTGGGCCTCCTGCTCTCGGCACCAAGGGCAAAGACCCAAACTAGGGCCCTGAGGCTGGGGTAGAAGATCTGCCTTGGCAGGGTTGCCCTCCTGCCTTGCAGATGGGGGCACTCAGCTTGGGCACTCTGAGAGTGGGTGGGGGTCTCAGTAGGTGGGAGTGTCAGTGCAGTTGGGCTATGTGTCCGAAGTCAGTCTTCACCTTTGGGGTACCTCTTGGGCTTTGGGCCCTTTTTCTTGGCTTCCCGGCCTCTGACCTACCTACCCTGGCCCTTCTTGTCAGCCATGGCACCCTCTTGGGCTCGGGGGGTCCTTGCTGCCCCAGGCCTTGTTGTACCTGTGGCCTGGGGGTGGACCTGTACGGTGCCGGCCCCATGGTTGTGGCCCTGTTTGTGCTCCCAGGCTGCTGGCTGTGTCGACTTCCTCTGGGTCAGCCTGGGTCTGGCGAGGACCTTCCAGCGAGGGGCTGTGGTCCAGGTAGGGGCTCTGGGGGCCCCCTCCTTGGAGGCAGGCCGCAGCCATGGCCTGTCCAGCTGCCCGTCATCAGGCCTGTCTGGGCTCCCGTTCCTGAGCATGGGTCGCACTTGACCTGCAGAAGGAGCCAGTGTGGGGTGGGGTGGCTGGGACCCCTGCGTGCCTGGGAGGCAGCACCTCCTTCCCGAGGAGGGAGATCAGCCATTGGCCTGCCTGCCTCTCTCCTGTATTTGCCCAGGCCTCACTTCTGCCTTTTTCTTCTCTCCTTAGGAGCTCTTGGCCTTCTGTCACTAACCCAAAGCCACCAAGTGTCAGAGATTCCCTGATCTCCAACTCACACTTTCACGGTGCCAGAGTGGAGGATCCTGAATAGGAGAGAGGTTCTCAATGTGATAAGCAGGCTGTGTCACCCTGCCTGCTTCTCAGAACTCCCAGGGATCCTTCAGGGACAAGGCACCAGCTGGTCCTTGGCTCATGACTGTGGGCCCAGGAGACCTTTAGTTGCCCTATTCAGAGAGGCGGGGCCTGCTCCTGTGTCTCCAGTTCCCTGTGACTTCTTCCTGGGCAGGGAAAGGCAGGGACCCCCTCTGGGAAGATGAAGGGTCACTGCCACATGGCATAGTTTGCTCTTGGAGGTGGAGGCCCCAGTGCCTACTGGGAAGGAGGTGTTGAGGGTGAGGAGAGCCTACGGGCCACTCTGAGGGGCTATCAGCCATTGAAAAATGGGGATAATAGTCTCCCACCCCAGACCTCCCCTCCACTGCATGGTGCATGCTGAATCACTCAGTCGTGTCCAACTCTGTGTGACCCCATGCACTCTAGCCCGCCAGGCTCCTCTATCCATAGAATTCTCCAGGCAAGAATACTGGAGTGGGTTGCCATGCCCTTCTCCAGGGGGATCTTCCCCACCCAGGAATAGAACCCAGGTCTCCTGCGTTGCAGGTGGATTCTTTACTGCTGAGTCACTTGGGGAAGCCCCTCACTGCATGGTAGCCCCTCCTCAACCAGCACTGACCATGAGCCTGTCCTGCAAGTCCTGCTGTCTGCAGTGGGTTAAGGCACTGGGTCCCCTCACGGGCCCCTCCCATTCCACCCCTGGGCCTGGGCGGGGCCTCCATTTTCAGCCTCCTGCGCTTCTCTCAGTCCCCTTGGTAGGCATTAAGGCAGCCAACTGTACTCTCCAACCAGCAAACCTGGGTCCATTCTTCCAGATCCAGCTGCAGCAGCCTCTCTTGGTGAGGGGGTGTCTTCTCTCCCCTGTCCCCACCATGGGCAATCAGCACAAGGGCCTCTCAGAGTCCATCATGCCCCCTTACCCTCCAGGAACAAGTTCCCTGAGGCTCATGGGACCCTCACGGCCCTGAATGGAACACTCATGGTGGGTTATGAGGTGGGCAGCCTCAGGGTGAATCTGCTTGCTCTCCCTCTGTGCCAGCCCTGGAGGTGGCGGGTCCCAGTAGTGGGGGAGAGTGCCATCCTGCCAGCCACCCTGCTAGTGCCACTTACTCACCGTCCGGGGGCCCAGATGCGCTGGGTGGTGGTGGCTGCAGGGTGGGCATCCCTGTGGGGGTTGGCTGGGCCCCAGGCCCTTTTGGGCCCAGGACTTGCTTGGCCAAGGCCCCTCCAGGGCAGCACCCCACCCAGAGAGCCAGGACAGGGAGCAGCACCCTCTTCATGGCCACCGGGGCTGGTGAAAGAGATGAAAGGCTGGAAAGGATGGAACACCAGTGGAGTGGCAGGCGACAGTCCGGCTCCCAGAGCTACAGTGCTTCGAGCCTCCCCTACCTGGCCTGGCCCCCCTCCAGGAAGGCTGCCCCCCAATAAACGCCTCCCCAGGCCTGGCCCCCGGCTTCCCGCAAAGTCCACTGCTCTCATCTGAGGAGAAAGAGAGATTGATTTTTTTTTTCTTGGACCTGAGTGCTCTCGCTCCTTTTCTGAGAAGCCTGCGTTCATTCTCCACTGGCCCTGACCCAGTGGCCCCCGTGAATAGGGCTTCTGTCTCTGCACACAGGGGGACCTGTGAGGCCCACCACAGATGGGGCTGCTCACCTCGGGCTGCCAGATCCTACCTCAGCGGCTGGGAAAAGAGAGGGTCTGGGCCTTGAGAGCCAGCAGCACACCCCAGGGCTTCCAAGGTCCTTGGGAGCCAGGGCAGGATCCTGGGGCACCGAACCATGGTGGCTCCAGCCCCTCTGTCGCAGTTGCTGATGCCGAGGCCTCCCAATTCCAGGGAAGACAGAACACGTGGGCAGAGCTGGGATGGGGTCCCAGTGCCCCCCACCTCTGGGCAGCTCCCTTTCCTCCAGGCCTCCACCTCCTCCTCTGTGAAATGGAGAGTGGGTATACATACACCCTGCAGGCCACCCCTCCCATGCCCTCACCCCTACATGGGAGTGTGTGTGGACCAGGGCAGCCAGGTTCTTCGGGAATCCTTGGTCTGGGGTGACCTGGCAGCCGTCTGGGTGAGGCCATTTCACAGGTCCTCACAGACTTCTTGGCTAACAGTTTCCAGGTCCCACTGGGACTGCTGACATCAGGCAGATGGGTCCCTCTGGGTCGGGATGGGGTCTGAGAGTAGGGGCAAAGAAGGGGTGTCTTAACCACAGGCTCCCTGGCCCGCCCTCAGAGGGCCCCAGCTCCAGGCCCAGCTGTGGCAGCAGGCGGGGGCTGGCAAAGTGGCCAGATCTCACCACATGGCTCTTTGGGGCCAGCCTTGAGGAAGCTTTTCCTACAACTCTGTCCAGCATTGACTTATGTTTGGAAGCGATCTTAAAAAATGAGTTAATTGTGGGCAAGGCTTGGGTGGAGGGGAGAGGGGGAGGGGGTGAGGAACAGGGCCAGGAGGCTTGTGGAGGAGTGTCCCGTAGCCATCTGGGGCTCAAGGTATCTGTCAGGGGTCAGGGAGGAATGTGTGAGACCTAGGATGGGGCAGGGGGCACAGATTTCCCCCCACAAGCGAGTCTTCCTTTGTGCCTGGGGAGCAGTCTGAGTCCCGAGTGCCAGATGTGGTGAGGACACAGCAGTCACTGCCTTCCCAGAGCCCTTGGGCCACCTAAAAGTTGCACGTGAGCCATACAGGGTCCCCCGTCCTATCCGGGACTCTGGGTTAAGAAGTGAATTTGGGACCATGAGACAGAGACAGTCTAGGGATTGTGATCAAGCGCCCTGGGAACCAAGGATGAAGCCACCATCTGCTTGTGTGCTTGTAGGTGACACAGGATATCCTGGGCTAACGTTTTGCTAAAGCTGGGGGAGGGGGAGAACGTAGGCACAGGAAGCCAGGGTTTGCCCAGGGATCCTGGACCATTGAGCCCAATCCCTCCCTGCTCAGTACAGAGAAGGAACCGAGAGGGGGTAGGGTTGGCCCAAGTCTGATGCCAGAGACCGGGTCTCCTGCCTCCCGACCTGGGCATTGCTTGAGGACGTGGTAGGACCCAGCCTGAGATGGGCCCCTGGAGACGGACGGACTGGTGGGAGCCCCGGCTCTGACCCTCCCCCTGCCTGGGGATGGATTCTGGAATCCTGGCCCCCAACCCATTTCCCCTGTTTGCGCCGCTCCCCAGGCGCTGACTAAACATCCTGCCATCTGGTTCCCATTAGCTGGGCTGGAGGTGGGGGAAGCCTGCTCCCAGGTTTCTCTGGCACAGTGGCCTGGAGGAGGGAGGCCTAAGCTCCTACCCACCTAGGCAGGAAGGGGCGAGGCCTGGAGCACTCTCAGCCCCCCAGGTCCCATGGAGTCCTGTCCTCACTGCCCTTCTCCCACCGGGGGCTCATTGGCCACCTGGCTACCTACTCTGTCCAGTATCAAGGCGTCTGGCCGTCGTGGGGACCTTGTAGCCACCCTCACAGAGCACAGCCTGAACACAGAGCTTGCTCGTGGACTGGGCTGAGACAGGCAGGGCCCCAGGCCAACACTAACCCTGAGCCTGGTGTCTGGATTTTCCAGGAACCAGAGATGTAGCCTGAGGGTTGCTGGAAGGGTTTTGGGCTCCCAGCTCTGCCCGGACGGCTCAGCCATGTGATGTCAGGAGGAAGCCTCCCTGTTCAGGGCCTCGGTCTCCCCATTTCGTTGTGACAGATATGGTCTCTTTAGAAAGTTCTAGAATCTGAGAACTGGAAGGGTTTTGGGCTCCCAGCTCTGCCCAGACGGCTCAGCCATGTGATGTCAGGAGGAAGCCTCCCTGCTCAGGGCCTCGGTCTCCCTATTTCATTGTGGTGGATATGGTCTCTTTAGAAAGTTCTAGAGTCTGAGAACAGGCAGGGCCCTATAGTAACTGGATGAAATGATCAAAATTGCTTCTGGCTGCACAATCTCAAGGTTCTGAGGACTAGGAAGGGAGTCTTGCTCCTTCTCCTCTGGTTCTTCCCTTCCACGTGGTCCACTGTCTACATGCAATTATCCCCCAAGAACACCCATACCCTCATGAGTCAGGACTCACTCAAATTGGCAGCCTAGAGGATGACAAAGCAATGCCCTTCGTCCCTCAAGCCTCTTTAGAACTGCACAGCGGAAAGCTCCTGTCCTGTCAAGGGAGGATTGGAGAATAGATCTTTGCTCACAGAACATTCCTGAGCCCCTGTGGTGGGCCAGACACCATGCCTGGCACAGTGTGTGGTACAGTGGTGAACCACATGGCCAGCTTTCCTGTGCTCACAAAGTGTGCTGTCTAGTGGGGTGTGTGAGGACCCCATCAGAAGGAAAGGGGCTGGCCACGGTGACTGTAGGAAGAAACACTTTCGACAGGATGAGGACTGTGAGAAACTGATGTTTGGGCTGAGATGTGAGTGAAAAGGAGATATCCATGCAAAAAGGGCTCCAGTAAGGAACCCCCCCGAGGAGGATGGACAGCAGTGCGAAGGCCCTGAGGCAGAAAAGGCTTTGGCCCACTTTGAGAACCAGCAAGGAGACCAGTGTGGTGGAGCAGGCTGAGTGAGGGGTGAGGCCGGGGAAGGGCTGCAGGGCTAGCTAGCTTGATAACGCATCAAAATGTGGCCAGTGGACTTTGCCTTTGACCTTGAAGGAAGCAGGGAACTGCTGTGGATTTCTGAGCAGAGGAGTTACATGTGATCTGACTTTTTAAAAAAAATGTTATTGAAGTATAGTTGAATTACAATGTTGTGTTAATGTCTGCTGTACAGCAAAATGAACAGTTATACATACACACACGCACACGCACACACACACACACACACACACACACACATATATATACATATATATAGTTTTTCTTTTTCATATTCTTTTCCATTATGGCCTATCACAGGATATCGAATATAGTTCCCTGTGATATATAGTACAGAGAAGGAAATGGCAACCCACTCCAGTATTCTTGCCTGGAGAATCCCAGGGACAGAGGAGCCTGGTGGGCTGCCATCTATGAGGTCACACAGAGTTGGACACGACTGAGTGACTTAGTAGCAGCAGTAGCTATACTGTACGATCTTATTGTTTATCCATCCTATATATAATAGTTTGCAGCTACTAATCCCAAACTCTCAATCCTTCCCTCTCCCTCCCACCTCCCCCTTGGGCAACCACAAGTCTGTTCTCTATGTCTATGAGTATATTTCAGAGATAGGTTCATTTGTTTCGTATTTTAGATTCTGCATATAAGTGATATCATATGGTATTTGTCTTTCTCTTTCTGACTTATTTCACTTAGTATGAAAATCTTTAGGGCCATGCGTGTTTGCAAATCCATGTTGCTGCAAAGAATTTCAGTCTTTTTAATGACTGAGTTTTATATATATATATATATATATATGTATGTATGTATACATAACTCAGCCATTAAAAAGAATGAAATTATACACATATACATACACATGTATGTGTATACAAACATGTATATATACATGTATGTATGTATATACTATATATACATATATAGTACATATATGTATATATGCATATACATATATATACATACACATATATGCATATACATATATATGTATTTACAATATACACATATATACATACATATATACACATATATGTATGTATATACAATATATATATATACTGCATCTCCTTTATTCATTCATCTGTCAATGGACATTTAGGTTGTTTCCATATCTTGGCTATTGTGAACAGTGCTGCTATGAATATAGGGGTTTAATTAGAGTCTTATCTGGGTATATGCCCAGGAGTGGGATTGCTGGATCATATGGCAACTCTGTTTTTAGTTTTTTTGAGGAACTTCCATACTGTTTTCCCTTGTGGTTGCACCAATTTACTTTCCCACCAACAATGGGGGGGGTCCCTTTTCTCCACACTCTCCCCAGCATTTATTATTTATAGATATCTTAATGATGGCCATTCTGACTGGTGTGAGTTGGTACCTCATTGTAGTTTGGATTTGCATTTGTCTAATAATTAGCAACTTGGAGCATCTTTCCATGTGCCTATTGCCCATCTGTATGTCTTCTTTGGAGATTTCTCAATTTAAGGCTTCTGCCAAGTTTTTGATTGTGCTGTTTATATTTTTGTTATTGAATTGTATGAGCTTCTGTATATTTAGGAAAGTAAGCCCTTGGGCACATCATTTGCAAATATTTTCTCCCAGTTCATAGGTTGTGATCTGACTCATATTGTAAAAGGATCCTTTGGACAGCAGGGTGGAGCACAGACTTGTTGAGGGCACAAGGGCAGAAGGAGGGAGCCAGTGTGGAGGCAGCTGCACCCTCCACTGGAGAGGTCTTTGAGTCTAGCCCAGGGTGGAGGGGGCTAGTGGGAAAAGTTGGTGGAGCCAGAACAGTGAAGGCGAGTGAGCCCGGGGCAGAAACTTGGGAGGCCAGCTCCTGACATGTCAAGTGTAAAGTGGGTGATCAGACAGCCAAGTTGTCAAATCTGTAAGGTAGTTCTGTGTATGCATCTGGAGCTCAGGGCCAAGGTCTGGGTTACAAGTCCTGCCCTCCCACTGCCTGTCATTAGACGAGTTCATTGAGCCCCTACTATGCACCAGGCCTTCTGCCAGGACTCAGGGAAGAATAGTGGCTCTGCAGCCAAAGACACACTCCTGGAGTGACACCCAGAGCAAGCAGACAGGCCTGATCTTGTGCCTTCCACAATGTGTCCCAGTAACATCAAAGCTTATCTGTGCATGTGTGCGCATGTGTGTGTGTGGGCATCTATCATATATAAACAAAGGTACAGTGGCCTTTTCCCTCTTCAAACTTTGAGAAGAAAAAAGGCAAACTTTCCATACCCTCTTCCTGTTGCCAGCCGTTTATTCCCTAGAGAAAACCCATCTTGTTTTAATGCCATGAAAACCCCAGAGGATCTGGTCCCAATTAAACAACTTTTCTTGCAGATGCTTTTGTGAGAACTAAATACATCAGAGGTCCAGATTCCTGCGTCGTCCTTCCTTCCTTGAGAACTGGTGTTCCTGAGCAAGCAAGTCACAGAGGGACAGTGAGAGAGAGAAGAGAGGCACATAGACAGACTAAAGGAAAGACAGAAGGGAGGAAAAGGGAACACAGAATCCGGATGATGGCTGGGGATACAGTGATGGGTAGTAAGAAGCACTGGCAGTCAGGGGAGAGGACCGTGGACATCCTCTGGACTGTAGGCATCCCTGGGGAAGGTGCCAGTGGAAGGCGTGCTGGAGGGGGGTGGAAAGCAGCAAGCGTGGCTTGGGGACAAAAAGGTCCCAGGTGGCCGATGTGGCTGAGTCGAGGGAGCAAGGTGAGGGGCAAGTGGGGCCACTCTCCCAGCCTCCTGTCTGAAATTCCAGATGGTTCTTGCAAATAATGTGGGCCCTGCTTGACTCCCCATGGAAGCTGCCCCTGCCCCTCTAGGTGGGCATCGAGGGGCCCCACACGTGGGGCAGAGGCTAGCGTGGGCCTGGGGGCGAACAAGCTGGAACGTGAGGTCGAGCCTCCCCCCCAGCCCCCACCTCCCCGGCCCTCCGGAGTGGGCACGTTCACGTTCCAGTCCTGGCGCCCACGTCTCCAACTCCAGACGCATGTGACTCAGCCCCGCCGGACTTGCCAAGCTGTCTAGACCCAAGTGTCTCCCCGTGGAGGGGCCGTCCCGCCCGCCACTTCCTCAGCCGCCGCCCCAGGGTTGGGGGCGGGGCGCTGTGGCGCCCCAACGCACGTGCAAGCGCGCGTCCCCGCCTCGCCTGAGCCGCGTGCGCGCGCCCCTGTCCCATCAGCCTTCGGGGGGCGCCAGGCGCGTGCGCGGAACCCCCAGAGACCCGCCCCTACCCCAGAGCGAAAGGGCGCGAGCGTGGGGCACCCCAACGCCCGCGAAGGCCCGGCTCACTCCATCGGAGCCCACCACCTCCCCGCGTGGCTCCCTCGGGGGAGGGCCTGGGAGCGCACTTGTGGGGACAACCCCGCCCATGCACCCTGGCTTCCTCCCGCACCTCCAAGCGGACCGGCGGGCCCTCGCAGGCCCTGGGGGTGGGGCCCTAAAGCAGGAGTTTCGCTGCCTTGCCTGGGTGTCCCAGGAGCAGAGAGCCAGGGGCTCTCTCAAGCCCCTCTCAAGGGCTGGCTCTCCAGTTGCCCCTGCCTTGCCCCCCGCCCCGTCCCTGTTCCAGCGTAGGTTTCAGAAGGGACAGAAAGAGGAGGCCAAGGTCCCAGGGAAACTGCTTCATCCTCTTGCGCCAGCAGACACGCTCAATGTGGACACAGGCTGAGAATGAGAACGTTCCTGATGGTTTTCATCAGGCAGCTGCTAGGCTGACATTCTTAGCCAGCCAGGGCTAGGACCAGAGACCCCAAGACTCCCCCAAGCCTCCCCTCCAGGCAGGCCCATGTCTGTCAGGCCCATAGACACAGCTCTGGGGTCTTCCAGGCTTATGCCACCCCAGTGCGTGGCCAGGCCAGTCCCCAGAGCCTCTGGGTGGGCGAATGGCAGCCCCGCCCCCCCTGCCCCCCCCCCCCCCAGCCAAAGGAAAGCTGGTGTCATTCTTGTTCCCAGAACCCTTCTGGTCTGTTGCTGATGACAAAGTTTGGGGTCCCTGCAGCCTTGAGGCTCTTCCCAATCTCACTGGTAAGTGTCCCATGTTCATGTCCTCTACCCCTCCTCCCATCCCTGTGAAGATGGTTTGTTTTGGAGTGGGCTTCTGGCTGGCACAGATGGCGTGGGCTGGCTGCAAGCCCTGGGCACCTGGGTGGATGGGTGACCAACAGTCCAGCCTGCTGGCTCAGTCTGGAGCAGATGAGAGAGGTCCAGGAAGAGGGCAGGCAGGAAAGACAGAGGGGGGAGACAGCCCTCTCACTTTGCCTCTCCTGGAGAACCTTGAACTCAGACCTTCCTCAGCCTGGCCTCATCACCCTGTGTCATTTCTCCCCCAGATCCAATGCCAGGCCCAGCCACTTACTTCTACAGAGTGCCTCAACCCATAACTAATGGAATTTTTCGCCTGAAATCTCTCTCTCTCTCTCTCTCACACACACACACACAGACACACACACACAGACATGTGCCCTTTTCTCAGGAGCGTGCATTTGGTACTCACCAGAGGATGTGGTGAGGAGTCCTTTGATCTCATTTTCTTACTGGGGAATCTCAGGGGTATGGGGAGTGGGGCACTGGAGGGATCCTCCATCCCTCAAAAGCTCCCCTTTCTTGGAACAAGGCCTTCAGTCTGTCTCAGAGGCAGCTGAAGCAAATCTTCCTTCTCTTCCTTGTGTGTGTGCGTTAGTCTGTGTCCAAGTCTTTGCGACAACTCTTTGTGACCCCATGGACTGTAGCCCGCCAGGCTTCTCTGTCCATGGAATTCTCCAGGCAAGGATACTGGAGTGGATTGCCGTTACCTTCTCCAGAGGAGATTTCCCTGGTGGCTCAGTTGGTAAAGTGTCTGCCTACAATGTGGGAGACCTGGGTTCAATCCCTGGGTTGGGAAGATCCCCTGGAGAAGGAAATGGCAACCCACTCCAGTACTCTTGCCTGGAAAATCCCATGGACGGAGGAGCCTGGTTGGCTACAGTTCATGGGGTCACAAAGAGTTGGACATGACTGAGTGACTTCACTCACTCACTCTCCAGAGGAACTTCCCAACCTAAGGATTGAACCCTCACAGGCAGATTCTTTACCATTTGAGCTACAGGGAAGTCTCTTCCTTACTGGAGAGGTAAACCTTGAACTTCTGCTTTCTTTGATTGGCTGTTGGGGGTGGGGACCTGGTTCAGATTCCCCCAGCACCCTGGGGTCTGCTGCTAATGGCAGCTGCAACTTTGGGGCCAAGATGCTTTCAGAGCCCTTCCTCTCACCCGATGCCCTGTACAGCTCCTGCCAGCAGCCCACTGCTCCAGGGCAGGGAGGCCATGGGGTGAAGCCATCTGGTTGACTATACATTTCGTACCCAAGGCACAAGGCCAGGTGCGTCACGTGGCTGGCTGCCTCAGCCACCACTGCTCGCTGCCAGCCCATCCCTGACACAGTGAGGCCAGTACCTGTCAACTGGTCTCATTTTCCAGCCTCTTTTCCAAGCACTGACACGTGGCCAAGTTTCCCCCATGATCAGGAGTTTGGTTCAGTGCTCAGGTCTGTGCAGGGCCCTGCGGTCTCTGCTGACATCTGTGCCCCCCACGCCCAGCCCCATCCCCTCTCAGGCGGACATTATCCTTCAGCTCTTAACCTGCCCAGGCCTCCTGCACAGAAGCCATGCGCTCTGGGCAGGCATGCCCCCTAACAGAGTTGTCCACATCCTCCCTGCCTCCCTGAGCTTGCATACCTCCAAGACAGAGAGCTCCCTCCCTTTTCCCAGGGAGCCAAGCTAGTGTTTTTGACAGTGCCCTCTGAGAGAAGTGCTTCCTTGTATTGAATTTGAGTCCACATTTCCAGAGGCGTCTACCACTCTGCAGTCCTTTCTACCCCACCCAGAGAGGCCCAGTAGTCTCTGTTCCCATTCCAGTCTCCAGTCTTTCCTGTGGATGAGGCTTGGGAGGCACCATGATTCGGGGGTGGTGTGGGAGGGGAAGCTGAGGCCTGCTGCTGTCATCTCTATGAGCTGAGGGCTGGCCAGTGGGCTCTCCATGCAGGGGACGGACCTGAATGACCCTTTGAGATGGTCTTCTCCCATCAAGGCCCTGACAATCCCACCACATCCCATCCTGTGCCATAGACAGAGCTGTTGAATCGGGGAAGGGCTGTTTAAACTACTGGCTCCATAGAGCTGGGTGGAGAAGGGGAATTTTCTTCCAGAATACACAGAGGCTGGTTTCTTCTTGATCTTCAGGAGCAGAGGATATGGAGAGGGTGGGGAGGCCACCACACTGCCATAGTTTCTCCCGCCAAATTCCCTAGTCCTAGGAAAGATCCACAGAAATACCCACAAGAATTTGAACGTCTGAGCTAGGGCTGTGATGGAAATGAAATTTTTTAAAAAGAAAGAAAAACAAAAACAGAAAAAGAGGGGGGAAAAAAGGTTAAAAAAAAATCCCAAAGCCCCCTACAGCCTTCAGCGGTAAGAAGTGCCCAAGGTAGCAGCCACATTGGAGGGGGAAGGGATCTTACAGTGCTTTTGCAAATCTCTGGGTCCCCGGGTCCAGGCTGGGGCATCCTTCAGCTCAAGTTTAGAGGCTCTGTGTTCTCAGAATAGCTTGGAATTCCAAACCATTCACTAGGGAATCAGGCCCTGCTCCACAAGGCCAGGCTGGGGTCCCTTCCTCTTAGCCCAGACTCCTGCCCATCCCTTCCTTCCAGAACATGGCTGAGCCCTCTCCTGTCACTCAGAGGACTGAAGTCGCCTTCAGCCAGGTCCCTAGGTCTCCTGCCCTCTAGCCCTGCCCCCTGATGCCACCCTCCAGGAGATGGCAGGATGGGGCACTGAGCAGGTACAGACTCTGGAGACAATCAAGGAGAGCTGGCAGCAGCTCCTTGCTGCTGGTTTCCCACTCTCTGAGCATCAGCCACCCTCCAGCTCCTTCCTACCTCATCTGATCAGCAGGTCCCTGGGATGCGGGCGTTAACTGAGCTGGGGGTTTTGGAGGTGTGGCAGAGGACAGGCTGACAAATGTCATTTCAGACTCATTGAGTTTGAGGGGCCTGAGAGGTGCAAAGACATTTCTAAGTGGCCAGGGCAGGAAGGAGACACAGAACCTTCCAGAAGGTCAAAGACAGACTGGAGGAGGGGTAGGTGAAAGGAGCACAATACTAGTAAACATGTACATAGTGCTTTTCACATGCCAGGTATTGCCCTGGGTATTTTATATAAAATTTTACCTCATTCCGCCCTCATAGCAACCCAGTGAAGTAAGTGCTCTCAGTATCCACATTAGGTGCGTGCAAGGAAGCACAAAGAGGTTAGGTAACCTGCCCAAAGACACACAGCTTGGGCCAGATTCGAATCCACGAAACCTCTTTCTAACTACGCTGTGAGTGTGGGTAAACGGAGACAGAGACCGGCGCTGGGACGTGGGACGCTGAAGTCCCAGTTCTGTCCCGTCACCCAGGTTCCCCCTTTATCTTCCCGCGGAGAAACCGCGGGAAGAGGGCAGGAGCGCCCTCTTCTGGAGGATGTTCTTCCTGCTCCGTCCTCCTTCCCGGGCCGGCGGGCTGGAGCCTAGTGCGTGAGCCTGGAACCAAGTGCCAGCCCCGGCTCCTCCCTCTTTCCTCGAGGTCAGCCTCCTGGGCGGAGCCACTGCCCAATGGGAAGGCACGGTGGAGGAGGGGGCGGGATGCGTCTCTGCGCAATGCCCCGGCTATGGCGCAGGCGGGTAGGCGGGAGGGACACTAGGCTCGCGATTGATTGGTAACTGGGCCGGCCAGTCAGCCGGGGGCGTGGGCAGGGCGCGGCCTCGAGCGGGAAACATGGCAGAGTTGGGTCCTGGCGGTGGCGGCGGCGGCTACAAGGGTGGGAGTGACGACAGCTCGTTCCAGGCGGCTGTAGAGGTCTTCGCGAAGCTGAAGGTGCCCTGAGGCCCCGGGAGCTGCCCCGGGGCGAAGGGGTCTGGGCGGCGGGGCTGCAGAAGTCGGCGGCGCCTCGCAAGGCCCGGATCGCCGCTGCTGGGGGGAGGCTCGTAGGCCGTCCGTCTCCGCTCCCTGGGCGGCCCTAGGCTTTCACTTTGCTGTCTCCGTGGCCCGTGCCTGGGAGTTCAGGCGCCTGAACTTTTGTCCCGCGGATGCTTTAAGGCCTGGCGTGCGGAAGGAGTGCAGGGGCGGGTGGCGGGGGTATGGGGCCACGGATCCTGGCTTCTAGGAGGAGGTCGCAGGGTCTGGTGGAGACAGATGGGCGGAGTGCATGCCTCCCGCTTTGAGTTTTCTTCAGCAAATGCCGGTGACAGCGGTGGTGAAGACGCCTTCCCCGCTAGGTCAGGCGGCGGCCCCGGGGCTGCGACCAGCTCTCCCCTCATTCCCTCTCCTTTCCCCTCCTCGACACCTCTCCCCTCGCCTGCCCCTTCCCCCCGATCCGTGATCGGCCCCGTGGGCCCTCTCCAGGTTCCCTTTGCTCTACGGCCAATATTGGACTCTCACCATAACCCCTAGTTGCTACCAAGTCAAACTACCGCTTCTGCCTCGAGGGGGCCTCCAAAAAAGACACAAAGTGGTGGGCACCTGGAGCTGCAGATGAAGGGGACTGAACTCTGGGCGTGATCAAGACCGCTACCCGTGGTCCGGGGCCGGGGATCTGTGTCACCTGCCTGGTGGCTGCTTGGCGGCCGGGAACGTGCGTGAATGGAGGTGCACTGAGAGCGTGATTACTGCTGTGCGTTTCAACCTTTCACTGATGTTGCCTTTCTAAAACTTCCTGGCTTTCCCTTTCTTGTTTAGGACCTCAATTGCCCCTTCCTTGACGGTCTTTATATCACAGAACCAAAGACCATTCAGGAACTGCTGTGTAGCCCCTCGAAGTACCGCTTGGAAATCTTGGAGTGGATATGCACACGGTAACAACCTGCTTTCTTCCTCCCCCACTCTTGGGGTACACAGACACCACTCAACCCACAGGGGAAGATGGGGTTTCTTCTTTATATGAGAAAGTGCCCACCGTCTTTAGTCACTATGAGAGCAGCTGCTTAGATAAGAAGTGAAGTCGTGCTCGGATCTGGGGAGAAAGTGTCCTGGAGAGTGCTTCAGCTTGTTTCTTCACAGCTGTGCTATAGCTGAGCTTGGCTTCTGAGCGCTTTTCTGGCTGTAACTACTACTTACAGAGCTGGCAGGGATCTGGGAAATGATGTATTTCAGACCTTTCATTTTCATACTGAGAAGCTGAGGTTCAGGGTGGAGTCGAGAACTATCTGGGGTCTTACTACCGAGGAGTGGCAAGCCGGGGCCAAGACCCCATTTCCCAATCCTTTGGGTCATGGTACCATTTCTCAGACACTGATGGGTGTCCCCAAGGAACTGGGGGTGCAGAAGGCTCAGGTACCAATCCAGTGCCTTCCTACCAGTGGCTCCCAGTGCTCTGGAGAGCCAGACAGGACAGCAGGCCAAGACAAAGCCAACAGGCTGAGGGCTCTGGCAGGGGTGTGCTCAAGAGGCTATGGGTGTCCAGGGTAAAGATGGGCATGTTTTGCCCTGGGACCTGGAGATTTTCTTTAAAAGGAGACAGGATATATGAGCCAGGTCTTTGTAGGCTGTATAGGATCCTGTATGTGTGCCACGCAGGGACCTGGGCAGACTTGGCTTCCCTTGCACGGTGCCAGGCACACACAAACACACACACACAGCTGCACCATGTGTCCAGCCACTAGCCCCAGGTCGCAGTATGGTGTTGCACATACTTGAGATGTGCTCTAGGGTCTGAAGTGACAAGTGGGCACACAGACACATGCTCACTGGAACACCTCAGACACTGATAGGTGTCTCCAAGGAACTGGGGGTGCAGAAGGCTCAGGCACCAATCCCAGTGTTGGGCACACCTGTGTTGTCTGAGTGCTGGGATGTTGGCATGGAGGAGGTCGCATTTGATCTGGGAAGGAACAGGTCATGGCGGACACTGGTTTCCATGGGAGTGGGGAGTCAAGGTGTGGGAGAGAGAACCAGGCAGCAGTGGCTTGAATGGCAGAAAGAACCCGGGACCAGGGGAGTGACATGTGAATTTGGCATTTTTGGCAGGGTCACTTGGGAGTTCTGTGTTGGATGGGTTTAGAGGGGAGAGGCTAGAGGCAGGGAAAAGACTGGAGCGTGGCTTGGAATGGCAGTGGCTCACGTGACAAGCACTGTTGGTCCTGGAAGGACTAGTGCCTGGTCCAGGAACCTGGGATAGAAGTGAGGATGGCCTGGGTTAGTTTGGAGATCTTGAACACAGGAGGGGGGCCAAAGTCAGGCCTTAGAGAGGCTTTTGTGGGAGGGAGCTCAAAGTTGCCTGGCCCAGGTGGAAACTGGGGACCAGGTCTCTCTGCTGGCCAGAGGGGCAATGGATGAGTCTGGCTGCGGCCCTCAGATGCTTTTAGTGCATTTTTAAATACAAGAAACAATCTTTTTAAGAAGCAACCAGGGAATGTCCAATTGATTTTTATGATCCCAAGCTGGCAGAAGTGCTGTAGGCCTCTCGATGGCCAAAAAGGATTTCACAGAGTCCAGTTTCTTCCAATTTCCTCTTGGTTTCTTTGTACATGGCTTCACCATTTCAGCCTCATTTAGGGCCACATATTCACCTTCCTCTGGGTGGAACCTGGGAACTGCATGCAGCATTGACTGGGGGATGGGTTTGAGCATGATGGTCTTGGTGGCTCATATGCCAAGCTGGCCTTCAGCATGGGCAAGGCAGAGCCACAGGGCCCCTGGATCGCTGAGTTCAACTCTCGTGGGTTTCCTTGGTGCCTGAGGAGCTTTACTTGCTTTCGAGGCCTTGAGCACTGTTAGTTTTTGCCCTGCTCCCTGCTGCTTCAGGAAAAGCAACTTTAATGAAAGTCCTTTCTGAGTGAGGTCACTTAGGCTTTTGGGGATTTATTCTTGAGTGTGTTGAAGTGGTTTGCTGTGGTTCAGCCTAATGGATCAGTGAGGGCTCCTGGCTCTCTGGTGCTTTGTGAGTGGGAATGTTGCCTGGCAACCAGGCCCAGGGCCAGCCTCCTAGCTTTTCACATGGTGGCACTTCCCTTTCCCACCCCTTCTGGCCCAGCCCTCTTTGACAGAAGGAATGGGTGCCTTAATGAGTAATTTAAGACAGGTGGCACAGCTGAGGCTGTTGTCCTGTCTCCCTCTTCCCTGCAGTCCTGTGATGGGGGTGTCAGGGTGGCCCCCACTTGCTCCCAGCCCCCCCACCCCGGCCCCAGCCTGGTTGGGGCAGATATGGCCACAGGGAAAGAACAATGAGCCTTTTCCACCGAACACCTGCACTGTCCTCTCCCACCATCATGATGAGATAGTCAGCAGGTCCCCAGGGTGAGGTCTGGGCCCCAACCCTGCTAGAGCTGGGCGGGTTCCTGGCCCCAGTTATCCTGGGGCTCCCTGGCTAGCAGCTGGAGCGCCCTTCACATGGCCTGACTGCTGCGCCAGGCCTGGACCTTGGAGCTGGGGTTGCTATGCTCAGACTGTGCCCCCTCACAGAGGAGACCCAGTGGGAGACTTGGGCTGTGTGTCGCTTGTGATGCCTGCTGGTCTGTGTCTGGAAATGGTTCTGCCCATCAGCTTGGCATCTTCTTTTTAAAAATTAATTTACTTATTTTAATTGGAGGCTAATTGCTTTACAATATTGGAGTGGTTTTTGCCATACATTGACATGAATCAGCCACGGGTGTACATCCTGAATCCCCATCCTGAACCCCCCTCCCACCTCCCTCCCCATCTCATCCCTCAGGGTCTTTGAGTGCCCTGTCTCATGCATCGAACTTGGACTGGTGATCTATTTCACATATGGTAATAGACATGTTTCAGTGGTATTCTCTCAAATTATCCCACCCTTCACCTTGGCATCTTAAGGCAAGATGCTTACCAATGGCCACTCTCCTGTTTATCTGTGCAGTATTGTTAAGGGTAGGGCTCCACCAGGCCAAGGGGACAGGTGGGATGGCTGTCTCCCCACCTGGGAGGCTGGTACTGTGATCCCAGAGCCCACCATGCTGGGAGCCCTCAAATGGCTCAGAGCTGTGACCTTGGGTAGCATCATTGCCTGTTGACTTACGTTAGTTTAAGAACAGAAAATGCCCCTCTGTTGAAAGAGATAGGCATGGGCCCTTACTAATGGTGGATCAGTCTGTGACAAGAGGCTGTGGTCATTCATTCATTAATGCTCACCAGCCGCCTTTTCAGTGCTGGCTGCTGTGTTTGTTAGGGCCTAGAAGTACACAACAGAAAGTTGGCTCCTGGCCTTGGTGAGCCCAAAGTCTGGGAGGTGAGAGCCCAGCAGAAGGACCGCATCCAGGACCTGCAGTGGTGGAGGGATGCCAGTGTGGCTATAGGCGGGTCCAGCCTTCCCGCGGCTTCCCTGGGGTGGTGAATGTCAGCCAGCGGTGGGCTTCACCGGATCAGCTGGAGCCAACTTGGTGTGCTTGGCTTGGGTGGGAAGAAAGCCCTGCAGGTGGAGAAGGGCAGTCAGCCACATGCAAGGAGAGGGGCCCAGGCCCGGCCTGTGAGGATGCCAGACCAGGGAGGTCCTTTTCGCACATTCTCCAAACAGACCTGCACCGTGATTGCAAGCAAAGCCAGTCCCTGGGTTCCTCCTGGAAAGGTGTCAGAGCTCTGAGGAATTCAGTTTTCTTTCCACTTGGGCAGTCCTTTCATGTTTTTATTGTGAGAATTTTAATGTCAGTACTCAAATTCATATTTCCGAGGTGAACTTTCAGAAATAGTTTGGTTTTGTGTTTCGCTGATAATTTATGGAGTTGAAATCACATAAGATTATCTATTTTAAAGTGAGTTTTCCAGTGCCATTTAGCACCTGGATATGAAGATTCCCTTTTGAGAGCATCTGTAAGGAGAGGTGTGAGGGCCCCCTGCAGTCCACTCATGCCTGACTGCTTTTGCTCTTTGCCTGCAGGGTCTGTCCCTCCTGGCTTGACAGGTTCAGCTTGCTGAAGGGGGCGTCAGCCGAAGTGAAGATCCAAGGTGGGTCTCCTCCGTTACGGGAGTTTGGTGTTGAACGGTGGATTCTGGCCGTTCTGACCTGGTGCGTGGCCTCCTTAGTAGATTGGTGGATTGTCCAGTGGACTGGTGTTTTCAGTGGATGTCCCCAGAGCCTGCTGGGATCCGCCCTCCCTTGTGCCTGTGAAGGAGACCCTGCCAGCCCATCTACTAGGGTGCTGGGGGGCAGAGACAGCCATTCTCGCTGATGCCACCAGTGATTAGGCCACGTTGTGCTTGGGTGTGTGTGCATGCCTATGACATGAGGCATTCCTGGGCAGGTCTGTGTGGGGGCTTATCTTGGAACTGCTTCTTTTCAATCCGTTTTTGGCAGAAACTGTCCTTAAGCCAGCAACGAGCACTAGGTAAAAGGGAGCAAATTGCAGTCCTGAAGGCGCTGGCTAGCTCTTCACCCACACAGCAGTGTTTCCGAAGGTCCATCCTTCTGCGAGTCTGTGTTTGCCCCACCCCCGCCCCAGGGTGGGTGAGCTGGATCCCAGATTCCTGATCCGTGCCCCTGCTGGCCCTGCCACATTAGTTATCTGAGGCCTGTCCCAAGGCTGACATGGGTTGTGTCTCGGAGCCTGTCGAGGCCGGGCCAACCTGGTCATCGGGTCACAAGTGAATCCTTGAACATGCACGCACAGGTACCTACCATGGTGTTACCATTCCCAGCCTCAGTTTCCTCTTTAGTAACGTGTGGGTGAGCAGCTCAGCCTGGCCCACCCTGTTGGGGGGGTCCCTGGGTGGCATAGCAGGTGGTAGATGTGAGCACTTGAGGAAGAGTGTAATTGGGAGAAACTGTGACACGCAGAGTGGGGATCACAAGTCACCCGTTCACATTTAAGGAGCACCCGCTCCACACCCAGCACTACTCTTGTGGAGCTTGCTTGCTAGCTAGGAGACAGGTGATACACAGGAGGTGGCGACATTTCTCAGTGTATCAGATGCTGAGAAGCACCATAAACAAAGGCAGGTGAAGGCAGGGTGGTGCTCGGGTGGGCTGGGAGAAGGGTGGCACTGTTGACATAAGATGGCTGGGGAAGGCCTCCCTTTTAAATAACAAGAGTCATGTGGGAAGGAAGGAAGTGAGGCAGGCAGATCTCAGGAAGAATAGTGTTTAGGGCGAGAGAAAAACAAGCACCAAGGCAGGGGTTAGGAACAGCTAGGAGGCCAGGGTGGCTGCGGTAGAGGGCAGAGCAAGGGGCCAGGGCTGGGGCGAGGTCCAAGGGGCGACAGGGCCAGACCAGGCCAGGCCTGGTAGACTGCAGAAGGACACAGGCCTGTATTCCAAGGAGAGCCATATAATCCTGACTTTGGGCTTATGTGCTGTGCTGAGATGGGTGTGGGGCACTGGAAGAGGGGAACGCCACCCAGATCCTGGATTTCTAGTGAAGGGACTGTTTGCTGGACTTGATGAGACTCAGATGTAGGCATTTGCAGGGATTTGGGGTCAAGGGCTGCAGGGCTGGGTGGGATGTAGAGCTTGCACTGGCCCCCAGCTTTGTGGCTCCAAGTTGTGGCCTACCATCTGGTTCTTCGGAGAACGCCCAGGATTCCCTGGAAGACGCGGCTGAGGATTCCTTGCACCACATAGGGCCTCAGTTTCCTAATCTGTGAAATGGAAGAGTAGCCACCTGCTAGGGCTGCCTGCAAGAGGAAGGGGTGTGATGGCGTGAAGGGCCTGTATGAAACTGAGAAATGTGAGATGGTTCCTTGTGCTGTGGCTTGCCGAGGTCTCTGAAAGGGTGGCATGCGGCATCTTTGGAAGGTGCCCTGGCCTCTGTGGGCTCCCCGGGCAGCTGGCAGGCTTCTGTTGGAAGCCAGCGTTGCCTGTATGGAAGAGCATTGAATGCAACCTCTCATCGCAGGTAAGGAACGTAGCCCCCAGAGAAGGGCAGTGACCAGGTGTAGGTCACACAGCAGGAGGCCATGCTGGCACCCCAGGGTGTCCGCCACCTGCCTCCTTGTTGACCTCCTTTAGCAGGGAACCCCTTGGCACTTGGCCAGGGTGCCTGGCATCCCCCTGTTTGGGTGACTGTCTGCGGTAACTGGACCCTTGTGTTCCAGCAGAGATGGTGAAACTGGGCCATGAACTGATGTTGTGTGGGCTGGATGACCAGGAGCTCCTGAAGGTAAGAGAGAGCCCCCTGTCCCTGTGGGCTGGGGGCCTCCATGATGCTGGGGTGATTCTGGGAAGGCTCCTTCCCTAGGAGCCAGCATCCTAAGCCCCTGGGGCAGGAACCCATAGGATTCCTTTGGGTGGATCCCTGCCATTCCTAGGATGAGGTGAGGGGCTGGTTGAAGCAGTTGAGGAGGCGCTTTGGCTTATGTGCCAGTAACTGTCATCCTCCTCCTCCCCAAGATAGCAGGTCCTTGTCATATGCCATCTCCCCGGGAAGGTGACAAAACAGCTCTCTCAAGGTTACTCTGTAACAGAGCCTGGCCTCTTGAACCCAACCTTCTGGCTTCTGAGCCCATGTATTTTCCTCCATGTGTTGCCTACCATGGGTTTCCATACAAAGGCAGCCACCCTTAAACCTACTCTGAAACCCTGCCACCTCCCCTTAAAATTTAAGAAGCATATTTGAAATAATTATTTCCATGTTTTGGCTCTTAGAAATAATGATGCTCCGACTGTGCCTTATACATTTTTGACAGAAGACATGTTTCTGGTTCTCTTCAGTATATATGAATAGCTAGGAGTGGAATTACCTAACTTTCAGAATTCTTTGAATATGTTAAACTTTTTGAGGAACCCCAAAGTGTTTTCCAAAGTGTCTGTAACCATTTCACATTCTCACCAGCATTGTGTGAGGGTTCCAGTTTCTCAGGTCATCACCAACACTTGTTATTGTTCATCATTTTCATATGAGCCATCCTGGTGGGTGTGAAGGGCTATCTCATTGTGTTTTTTTTTTCTCATTGTGGTTTTGATTTGCATTTCCCTGATGACTAATGGTGTTGAACATCTTTTCATGTGCCTATTAGCCATTTGTGTATCTTCTTTGGAGTAATGTCTCTATTCAGTTCTTTTGCCCACTTTTTAATTGGGTTGTCTTTTTATTTTTGAGATGTAAGAATTTTTTATATATTCTGGATACAAGTCACATCAGATATTTGATTTATAAATATGTGCTCCCATTCTGTGGATTGTCTTTTCACTTTCTAGATGTGTCCTTTGGAGTACAAAATTTTTGAGTTTTGTTGAAAAACAGTTTTGTATTTTTAGCTCTTATATTTAGATCTTTGACCCATTTTGAGTTAGTTTTATGTATGGCTGTAAGGTGTGTATCCAACTTCATTCTTTTGTGTGTGGCTGTCCAGTTTTTCCAGTTAATCAACCATTTGTTGAAAAGACCATTCTTTCCTCATTGGACTGTTTGGGCATCTTTGTTGAAAATCGATGAATGTAAAAGTGAGGCTTTATTTCTGGATTCTCCAATTCTATTCCATTGATCCTTATGCCTGTCCTTATGCCAGTAGCAGAATGCCTTGATGACTGTAGCTTTGCAGTAAATTGTGAACAAGTCAGTCCTCCAACTTTGCTCTTTTTCGGATTGCTTTGACTTTTAGGGGTACCTCGAATTTCCATGTGAATTTTAGAATCAGTTTGTCAGTTTGTGCAAAACTGAGCTTTTGATCGAGATTATGTTGAATCTGTAGATCACTTTGGCGAGTATTACCATTACCTCTAATAAGACTTTCCATCCTTAAACATGGGCTGTTGTTCCATGTAGTTCGGTTTTCTTAAATTTCTCTTGGAGATGTTTTGTAGTTTTCAGTGTACAGGCTGTGAGGAGCGGCTTACCCTTTCCTGAGCTGGTGGGGCTCCTGGAGCTGGTCTGCTGCAGATGGGCTGGTGGGCAGCCCAGGCCGCCAGTCAAGGCTTTGTAAGATCCTGAGTAACACTTGGTCTCACGTTTCTGCCCAGGCTTTCCTCCATCCAGACAGTGTCCCACGCCCCATCTCATACTTGCAGGGTGCCCTTCCGGTGTATCATTCTGGCTTGGTGTTGTTTGGGGCCGGTTGGGAGAAGGAGGCGACACGAGGTAGTGATGCCCTCAGTGGCAGGCCAGGGGGCATGGAGGTAGAGATGCCAGGAGCTTGCAGAGGCACTGGCCCCGTCCCTGTGGCTACGCAGGTGGGAGCCAGGCTCGCAGGGAGTGCCAGGCAGCTGCAACCATGATGGTTGTGGACGGGAACTGAGCTGCAAACAAGACAGCAGAATGTGACCCTGTATCCCAGTCTGCTGCCTCCCCGGGGCTGCCTGGGCCCCCTTGGCCCTCCCCTTCTCGGCCCACTCTAAACGCTGTTGCTCACAGGGCTCTCGGAGCAGGCTGTGTTTACAGCCCACATTCACACAAGCTCTCCCAGATTGAATTTGCATCACAGGGCTTGGTCTCGGGCCTCTTCCCCTTTCCAGAAGGAGTTGAGCTCTCGATCGGACCACTCCTGGCCGGGCATCCCAGCTGCTTTTGGGGCGGAGGGTGACTCAGCTGCTCTCAGGGACTCTGGCTGTAAGGCTTGGCTGCATGCCGCCTATGGGGGAACGAGTCCCCGTTGGCCACAAATTAGTGGGTGTGACGTGGCCACATCCACTGCCTGTCTTGTTGTGCTGGGTGCCCTGAACCTGTCCACGAACCTGCCAGGTGGAAGCCTGGGGGGACTACTGGCCCATTGGGGCAGCAGGGGGCCCCTGGCACATTGGGCTAGTGAGTGCATGTGTCCTTCCCTGCCCAGGGCCGGGCCTGCGCCCAGAAGCAGCTGCACTTCATGGACCAACTGCTGGACGTGGTCCGCAGCCTGAGTGTCGGCGACTCCAGCTGCCCCAGGTAAAGCTTGGCACAGGCCCTGCCCGAATCGGCCGCCGGGCGCCCTTGCTCCTCCAAGCCCCCTGGACACATCTTCCCAGCAGGAACCCCGCCACGCTCCATCCCAGGGGAACGCAGGCTCACCCCACCGAGGATGGATACCTGGGCTGTCCCTGCAGGTGGGCGGGCTCTCAGAGACCAGAGGAGATGCCTTCTCCTGGCCCCTTCGCTGGTCTTGGCTGGTCTCTGGCATTGACAGCGTGGCCCTGGGGCTGCCTTTGCAGCACGGAGGAGCGCTTTGAGGACACCAGGGAGAAGACCGAGGGGCTGCTGGGGGAGCTCTTCTCCAGCCCTTGCCTGCAGATGCTCCTGAGACCTGAGTGTGAACCGTGGCCCCTGGACGTGCAGCCGCTTCTCGACAAGCAGAGCAACAACAGGCAGGAGTAGGTGGCCTGTTGGCTGGGATGGGGAGTCTCCTGTGCGTGGTCCACAGGTGCCCTGGTGCCTGTGATGGCACCAGGCAGAAGTGACCCCTTGTTTCCCTGCAGGGCCAGCCCCTCGGTCAAGTCAGAGGAGGAGAAGGTGGCAGAACTGGCCCGGCAGCTGCAGGAAAGTGCCTCAAAGCTTCAGGCACTCCAGGTAGAGGTGAGGTGCCAGCCACAAGGGGGTTGCAGGGGGCCCCCGCCGGATGTCCTGAAGCCTCAGACAGCTCTGTCTCTTCGACGAGCATGTTGGGAGGCCTGAGTGAGGTGGCACATGTGCTGAATGGCCCAGCTTCTAGAATGTGATGGCCGGAGAGGGGAGGCTTTTCCAGGAGTGGAAAGGACCAGCTTTGGAGGGGAGCCCTGTGCCAGGCCTGGCACCCTGGGCTTTTCCTGGGCTTTCTCCTGCGGCCCTCCCTGCAGCCCCAGACTTGTCCTCATTGCCACTAAGGTCCTCAGGAGGACGTTGAGGTCCCTGCAAGCCTCCGGTCTTCTGTTTGTCTCCTGGTTTCTGGAAGCATGGAGTGGCCAGCAGACCCTCACCTCTCCAAGGGGTTTAGGGCCCTGCCTGGTGCCCCGTGGCAGGCGGGATAGCCTCCACCCCTGACTTCGCAGTGCTTTGCACAGCAAGGAGCTGCTGTGGGCAGCGCCCACGCCAGCACCCTGGACCAGAAGCTGCGCCTGGTCACCTCTGACTTCCATCAGCTTGTCGTGGCTTTCCTGCAAGTCTACGATGGTGAGCTGGGCGAGTACTGCCAACGCCCAGGCCCCTACCTCCATCCATGTGGCCCCATCGTCCAGGCCGTGTACCAGACCCTGATGTCGTGCAGCCAAGTAAGCATTGCCCTTCCCCCGGCCCCTCCCAGCGGCCACTGTACCCCCAGCGAGGCACCCGAGGGTGGGGACCGGCTGAGCTCCAGGCTCCAGGCCTCAGACTGAAACTTAAAGGCAGGTTGGGGCTATAGAGGGGAGGAGGGGTGCTGGGGATGTCCCTCCATGGGCCCCCCTGCCCTTCATGAGGGTGCCAACCAAGCCACAACTGCAGGCGCAGAAGAGGTATGTGCACTGTCTGTGCTGGGCCCCAGCTGACCGTGGGAGACTCTCGTCCCAGCCTACAGCTTCTGTCCTGGTGTTGGCCTCAGCCTGTCTGCACAAGAGGCTCAAGCAGGTGTTCGTCCTCACGTGGTCCAGAGCGGTGCCATACAGACAGACGGATGCTTGCCCGTCTGGGCCCTTGACCGAGTTTGGACACACGGGAAAAGGCGACCTCACATGGCTGAGCTGATGGCCTCAGGATTGATTCCGATCCCTGGAACCCAGACTGCTAGCTTTGGTTATGATTATGTGCACACTTGCCACACGTGACACTCTGCCATCGACTTAGGGCTCCCATGGCACTGGCCTTGGTGTTCTCACAAGAAAGCTCCCAGACTTCTGAATCTCTGACCAGCTTGTTCTTTGCTAGTCTACCAACAGGCTGAGTTAGGGCACAGTCCTCGCCCATCAGAAAGGCCCTTTGACCTTGAGACACTGACTTTTGCACTGTCCATCTGTCCCCTCAACCCTGGCTTTGTGTGGCCCCAGTGTGGGGTGGGATCTGTGATAGTGTGGTGTCCCCGCAGGGCCAGGAGGAATGGAGTTACGCTGGGGAGCTCTGGTGGGTGACTGTCCTTGTAGCTGGAGGCAGGTGTTTAGTGTCCACTGGGGCAGGGAGCAGGAGACACCTCCTATGGGTCAGACCACTAGCATTCAAGCCTACATGTCCCCACCCTCTGTTCCTCCGTCCCAGCTATTGAAGGCAGCTGTGGAAGTCACTAGCACCTCGGCGAAAGCCATGCAGATGGCGAACCAGCAGCAGGACGAGCAGATATGTTGGGGCAACAACAGCTCTGTCATGAGTCTAGGTATGTGGTCACCCCTTGCTGTGTCCGTGGCCACCGAATTGGTGGTCGGGGCCATCTTAGGGCACCTCAGCCTGCATTTGGGGACTGGTCCCTTCCTGTTCTCTTCTTTTTCTGATGCTATAGGTTTTCCTTCCCTTAAAAAATGCTTTTGACAGATCAGAAAAGAAAACCATGAATGGTGGAAAATGGGGATTCTCTAAAGCCGTGCAGAGGGAAACTAAAAGCACTGCCTAACGCAGTGGCCCAGAAGCGGTCAGTGTTCATGTTTTGGTCTGTTTCCCTCTATTTTGTTTCCTCTCATCACTTTTTAAAATTAATTAATTTATTTTAATTGGAGGCTAATTATTTTACAATATTGTAGTGGTTTTTGCCATACATTGACATGAATCAGCCATAGGTGTACACCTCTCATCATTTTTTATTTTTTGTATAAGTTGAATCTAATCACATCATGCTACACTATTATATTCTTTCCCTTGGACCTCATTTTAAGCATTGACCCAGGTTCTCAAAGTCATAATTCCAATCGTCAGATGCTTCCTTTCAGACATGAGCTAAAATTTGCTTAACGTTTTCTGTTACTGAGCCTGTAGGTCACTTTCGATTATTTATTGTTATACTGTTCCAGCATTTGCAATACTGACAAATGGGAATAATTCAAGGTTTTATTCTTGGATAATGCTTGGGTAGATACTGGTTATATGTATATTGTGGGACAGTATTTGTTGTTTCAAAATTTGGTTACAATGACATGAGGAAATGCATATAATGTTAAAAGGAAAATGCAGGTTAAAAGTGAAATACACAGTATGATCTTACTTTTCTAAAAGGAAAAAATGCAGAGGAATCCATTGTAGGAGTTGAGCTACCACATGGATGTTGATTTTCTCTGTGTCAGAGTCAGAGGTGATTTAGATCATTTGTTATTCAGTCGCTAAGTTATGTCAACCCCATGGACTGCAGCATGCTGGGCTTCTGTATCTTTCACCATCTCCCAGAACTTGCTCAAACTCTTATCCATTGAGTTGATGATGCCATCCAAGCATCTGATCATCTGTAACCCCCTTGTCCTCCTGCCTTCAATCTTTCCCAGCATCAGGGTCTTTTCTAACAAGTTGACTCTTTGCATCAGGTAGCAAAAGTATGGGAGCTTCAGCATCAGTCCTTCTAATGAGTATTTCCTTTAGGATGAACTGGTTGGATCTCCTTGCAGTCCAAGGGACTCTCAAGAGTCTTCCCCAACATGGTTCAAAATCATCAATTCTTCAGTGCTCAGCTTTCTCTATAGTCCAACTCTCACATCCATACATGACTACTGGAAAAACCATAGCTTTGACTAGACGGACCTTTGTCAGCAAAGGTAATGTCTCTGCTTTTTAATATGCTGTCTAGGTTGGTCATAGGTTTTCTTCCAAGGAGCAAGCATTTTTAACTTTATGGCTACAGTCACTATCTGCAGTGATTTTGGAGCCTGGTATAAACTTGTCAAGAAAGTAAATTCTGTCACAGTTCCCATTGTTTCCCCATCTATTTGCCATGAAGTGATGGGACCAGATGCCATTATCTTAGTTTTTTTGAATGTTGAGTTCTAAGCTAACTTTTTCACTCTCCTCTTTCACTTTCATCGAGAGGCTCTTTAGTTCTTCTTATCTTTCTGCCATAAGGGTGGTGTCATCTGCATATCTGAGGTTATTGATATTTCTCCCAGCAATCTTGATTCTAGCTTGTGCTTTATCCAGCCCGGCATTTCGCATGATGTACTCTGCATATAAGTTAAATAAGCAGGGTGACAGTATACAATCTTGACATACTCCTTTCCCAATTTGGAACCAGTCTGTTGTTCCATGTTTGGTTCTAACTGTTGCTTCTTGACCTGCATACAGATTTCTCAGGAGGCAGGTGTGGTGGTCTAGTAGTCTCATCTCTTGAAGAATTCTCCAGTTTGTTGTGATCGTTTAGTTTGTTTCCTGTCTCTTTATCCTGTTCTGCAGCCTTCACATATTCTGCAGTGAACATGTATCACTGAGGGAATTTCCCTGTGATTGTCAACCTTTAAGAAAGGTTGCAGTGAACTCGTTTCAACAGTTGAGGTTCCACACGGGGGTGAGGTTCTGTCGTCGTGGCGGTGAGGCCAGCTCCTCCCGTTTGTGGGGCTAGCTTTGTTGTTTCCCACCTTCCTGCTATTGGGTAAGGTCAAAATTGTGTCTGCATTTAATTTTAAACTTTGTTTCTGAGTAAGTTTTTTCTTCTTGTGAAAAATACACTCAGAGAAGGTTTTTCGTTGTTGTTGTTTTTTGTTATAAGAAAAAAGCAGCCTTTTGGGAGAAGTCTTAACTCAGGGTTAGTCAAGTGAAAAGCTGCCTCTGTCCCCTGGGCTGTGGCAAACCCCCTTCAGTCCATTGCCACTGACTTTAAAGCAGATAGTTGTGTACCACAGACCAGGCTAAGAGATGGAACATGCCTCACACAAGAGCGACTCCATCAGCCACTTCCTGCCTGAAGCTGAGCGCTGGCCCGGCTTGGTGAGGATTCTCTCCCGGTGCCTACACCTCCCAAGTAGGGTCTGTGATCACTCACGTTCATTGACATGTAATGGAGGCCCTGGTGTAGTCTCTTCCATCTTCCATTCTCAGATTTGTCTTGCCCTTTGGCTCTTTTTGACAGTCTTGGTGTGGGGTCACTTTTGAGTTTCTCCCATTTGGAATTGTGTGAGCTACTTGGGTATGTAGCTTCATGGTTTTCCTCCACACTCAGCCAGATGGCTGACGGTGTTTCCTTCCTCCGCACCTCTGTTGGTCCTGCCTTAAGGTCAAGCAGAGTCATGGGCTCAGGGCCTTTGCAGGTCTCTCCCAGACGCCCTCGCGGCCCCAGGCATGCATGTGGACTTCCACATTCCCAGGACTCTTGCAGCTCTTCAGAGCCCTCGTGGGCCTCTCTTGCCCTATTGTCTCTTTCTGCACTTGATGCTTTGTCTGTGTTTGCCCCAACCCTTTTCCACCACCAGAGGCAGTGGTCATTCAGAGAAGAGAACTTTCCAACCAACTTGAATGAACATACTCAGCATCTTGTCCACACATACTGAGGAAACTGGGAAGACCCAGCAAGGGGAAATACAAGCAGACACTCTTAGGGGTTAAACATGGTTGTCACAGTGTTCAGAACAATCCATGAGAGAGTTAGGCAGATCTTGAGTAGAAAACATCTCGAGACTCAAGAGACAAGGGGCAGATATACAAACAAGGGCAAAGAAAAACAGCACAGAGATGGGCTGAGATCTCTGATGCTGAGGAAGGAAGGAGGAGGGAGGCGGTTGCAGAGTTGAGGGCTGAGTCCAGACCAGAGGGAGCCCCAGGACGCACTCCAGACCCAGCCTCCCATAATCCACAGTAGCAGGGATACAGCGTCGGGGGCCCAGGCTTCCAGAGACAGCACAGCTTGGCCAAACCCTGAACCAAGAGAAGGCCATGTAGCACCGAGGGCCTGGGACAGAGGGGCGACATGTGAGCTGAGAATACGCCTGGATCTGGGGGAGCCCAGGAGCAGGGCTGGGGCATCTAGAGATTGGGAGAATCTGAGGACTTGGTAAAGGGAAATGACACCCCCGAATCCTATCTGTATGTAAGAGAAATGTGAGTGCCCTCAGAGGGAGTGGCAGTGGTGAGTGGGAAGGCTCGTTGGGACCAGGCCTGTCTCCTCTCTGTGAGATGCCTGCCCAGCCATCACCCTGAGGCCTACCCCGTGATGCCCAAGCTTCGCACTCACCCTTGGGATGGGCAGGACTTAACACCACTTGCCAACCTTGTGGGAGGGCAGAGGATGGGCTGGGGAGGTGAGCTCCTAGAGGATGGACTCGGATGAGCTGAAGGAAGGACTGATCAAAATCCATACAGCATCCAAATCATGAACCTCCCTGGCTCCTGGGCTTTGCGGAGAGTGGCAGGGAGGGACCCGGCCAAGCCAGTGAACCCCAGCCTGGGGGCTCTGCCTGGGGCCCCCAGGGACTTCCATCGGAGCTCACCAGGCCCTGGCCCCGTCGGGGGCTCCTGGCTTAACCCGTTGCTGGGTGCCCGGGGCCCGAGGACAGCTGGACTGACTAACCTTGCTATTTGCCGTTCTCTTTCTTTGGCAGCCACCAAAATAGAAGAGCTAACCCAGCAATATAAGACCTTCAGCGACTGTCTGCACAAAGGCCCACAGTAGCCTGTGAGCAGGGAGCTCTACCCCGAAGAGCCAGGCAGCAGCAGTCAGCCCCCTTGCTGCCTCTAGCTGCTCAGCACCTTCAGCTCTTTGGTGGGGGGTGGGGTGGGGTGGGGTGGGGAGTGAAGGGAAGGGAACGTGGGGATGGTGGGGGGTGGAGGTGGGGTGGGGTGGGGCGGGTTTGGATGGTGTGAGCTGGGGAGAAAAGAAAGCCCAGGTTTTAAGAAGTTGCCTGCAGCCTGCTTTTTTGCTTCTGTGGCTCTGCCTGACTGCCTCCCTGCCCATCCTGCCTGTCCCATGTTCCATTGCCTGTTAAGACTGGCGGTGTCTTGTCACGACTCCTGGCTGAATGCGACCACGGCCTCCACCAGGCCCTGATCCGCTGCTTCCTACCCCCAACCCTGGGCTGGCCTTCGGGGTGCTGGCACCCACTGCATCTGGGGTGTGGCCAGTGGGGGCGTGTGCTTCCTTCTCCTGCCTCCCCAGGCCACCCAGCACTGACCTGGGGAATTCTTGTTGGTGGCCTGACTGGTTGGCCAGGAAGCAGCTGTCGGGGCTTTCCAGGGCCACCCAGTATCTGCCTGAGCTGTGTCACAGCCACCTCCCTCCTGCAAGCCCAGGGACAGGCACACCTGGTGGGGTCCCCTGCCCCCGTCAGCTCAGGATCAGGCTGAAGGGTGCTGGGGGAGGCCCCCCCACCCCATCTAAGCATTTGGTTGCCAGTCTCACTTGCATCTTCGTTTCCCTGATTCCCCTGTGGCTGTTCCAGATCAGGAAGCTCCAGGGAGCTGGTCCCCTGCCATTGGCAGAGGTGGGAGCACAGGCAGACCCCTGGGCACTGTGGTCCAGGTTCCTTGACAGCTTTACAGCCCAGGAGACTGAAGGGCCCGCTGCGGGCAGGCTGCCCCTGGCTCTTAACTGCCTCCCTGCACCCCAGTGGGAGACTGGGCTTGTGAGCACCCACTGCCGGAGGCTGGCACGACTTGCCCAGGGATGAGGTCCTGGGGATGGTGCCATCCGCTCTCCTGGAGCAGGGAGGGCCTTTTCTCTTACCTCCTCCGTTGACTGTGCCCTTCACCCTGGCCCAAGCCACATGGGCTGGGCAGGACCCGGAGCCTCTGGCTCTCATGGCACTCGGTGGAGGGCTGCTCCCACCTGCCACACCTCCCTTTGCTCCTTCCCTGGTAGCCTCTGCTCCAGGCCCCTGAGATACTCTAGAGGAAGAGGAGCCCCCCCATAGTGGGAGGGCCACTGCCCTGGTGCACCCCAACTGCTGTCAGTGGGGCCACACTGTGGTCTGTCTTCCTAGCCCACTTTGGTTGCCTCTGGTGACAGAGCTGTGCCCTGGAGATACTCCTGTGGGAGGGTGCCAGCCCGGGGCTGGGTGTTGAACCCAAGGCATCAGGCCCGGCTGCTGCTGCCAGCCCTGATCAGTTGTGGAGGCAGGGCAGAGGGCTTGGGTTTCCTCTTCACACCTGTGACACACCTGTGATGACACGTTCTTCCAGCCCAGGCTGCGCTCCACCTGTGGGGAGCCCGCCTGCGGCCCAGGAGCCAGCTTTTCGGCCTGTAAAAACATGGGGCGTGTGTCCCAGCAGCTGTGAGCAAGTGAGGGGGTGGCAAGCCAGCAGCACAGGTCCTGTGGCATCCGATCTCCTCCCTACCCAACAGGCGGCTGGGGGCGGGCCACAGCCACAGATTAAAGGCCGCCCAGAGCAGCCTGTGTGAGACAGGTATCCAGTAGCCCAAGAACCCGGCCAGCAGCTGCTGCAGGTAAGCCAGCGTGGCCAGCTGCCGGGGCCCGGAAGCAGAACGGGGGACAGATTGGGTCAGATCCGGATTGGATCCACCTGTGTGCTGGGAGGAGGCCAAGCCAGGGAGGCTGGGAATTCCCAGGAGAGCTGTCTTGGGTGCCTGCTTGCCTGCTTTCCAGCAGCTGATCCCAGGGTCACGTTTGTTGGGCACTGGTCCTGAGGCTGCTGGCCACAGTGTGTTGGTGATGGTGCCATCCTAGGCTGCAGTCCCTGGTGACATGGGCCTGGCACACTGCCTGTCCATGTCCTTCGGGTCCAGAGTCAGAGGCCCTAGGCCAGGGTCTGGGCATATCAGACCTGCCTTTTGCTGTTTACTAGACGGTAGCAGTGGGCATGGTCAGGGAGGGTCTGAGGGCCACCATGGAGGGGGTGACAAGACCCTAGGAGGCCTCATCCTGGACAGAAGTAACAGATCCCAGTCACTGGATCCCAGTTCGGAAGGCCCCATAGCAGTCTCTCTGGACTTGGGTCTTAGAAATGGCTCCTAGAGCCTAAAGGCTCATGAGGTAGCCAGAAGGGAAGTCAGAAGGGTCAGAACCTTGGCCACGGGCAAAGCTGTGGCTGGCCGAGGCCAGGCATCCCCATCTCTTTTGCCCCTGTGTCTTCTGCCTCTTATTTCGGCAGCTGTAGGCTTCCCTGTTCTGTGAAAACCATCACCATGTCCAAGGGACCTCGGGCCGAGACCTTTGTCTTTCTGGACCTGGAAGCCACCGGGCTCCCCAGCATAGACCCTGAGATTGCTGAGCTCTCCCTGTTTGCAGTCCACCGGTCCTCCCTGGAGAACCCCGAGCATGATGAGTCTGGGACCCCCCTCCCACCCCGGGTCATGGACAAGCTCACACTGTGCATGAGCCCGGAGCGCCCCTTCACCGCCAAGGCGAGTGAGATTACTGGCCTGAGCTGTGAGGGCCTGGCTAGGTGCAGGAAGGCCGGGTTTGACGGCACCGTGGTGCAGACACTGCAGGCCTTCCTGAGCCGCCAGGAGGGCCCCGTGTGCCTGGTGGCCCACAACGGCTTCGATTACGACTTCCCCCTGCTCTGCATGGAACTGCAGCGCCTGGGCGCTGATCTGCCCCAGGACACCGTCTGCCTGGACACGCTTGCGGCACTGCGGGGCCTGGACCGTGCCCACAGCCACGGCACTCGGGCCCAGGGCGGTAAGAGCTACAGCCTGGGCAGCCTCTTCCGCCGCTACTTCCAGGCGGAGCCGAATGCGGCCCACTCTGCTGAGGGTGATGTGCACACCCTGCTTATGGTCTTCCTGCACCGCGCTGCCGAGCTGCTTACCTGGGCTGACGAGCAGGCCCTCAGCTGGGCCCACGTGGAGCCCATGTACATGCCACCTGATGACCCGAGGCTCGAGGCCTGAGCCAGGGGCTCGGTGATGCTGCTGCCCAGGGCAATGAGGCCTCAGTCCCTGCAGCAGGGCAGCACCAGCATCCGCACCATTCAGCTGGGCCCAGACACCTGCCAGGCTTTACCCCGTTCTGGTCCAACCAGCCTCACAGCCCTAAAGCCTTCTCCTGGCCTCTTCCCTGGCCCGGGCGCCAGGGAAGTTGGTTGTTGCTGGCACCCACCTGTCACCCCATCTTTCAATAAACATTAACGACTGCTCACCAGCTGGCTTTCAGTTCCCCTCCTCCCCACACCCTGCCCAGAGGGGCCAGGCAGGGAGCAAGGCCCAGGGCAGGAGCCAAGCCCCCCCCACCTGCCCCCCAGGGCAGCCCCCTGTGGCCTCTCTGCGGTGAGTCTGCTGGGTGAGACCTCCGTGCTCAGAGCCTGGTCCAAAGGGTTGACAGGCTGGGGCTGTGGACCTCAAGCCATGGGCCTCTGCCCTGGCTGGTCTCCTCCCGCGGCTTTGATTATCATCCCCCCAGAGACCCCCAAAAATCAGTGAGCAGGACCAAAGTAACCTCTGTGGGGCCTGAAAGTGTATTGGCAAAGCCCCACTGCCTCCTTCCCAGAGCCCTGTCCCTTCTCTTGAGTGGACAGCAGGGTGAAATCGGGAGGTGGGTACACAGAGCGCCGAGCGGAGTGGGGTGGGGGCCACTGGTGCGGGAGGAGGGCCGGAGATGCACACATCGAGCATGCAGGGAGGGTACCGTCGGGGCTCCAGCTGTGCTGCATAGGTGCTTAGTGAGGGAGACAGCTTGGAAGGAGTCTGTGCTGGGCCCCGCGAGGCTGAGAAGAGCCGGGAGTCATCTCAGGGCAGAGGGCACCTTCTCAGCCGTTGGCTTGGTGGGGGCGTCGGCTGGCCCACCTGCCACTGGGGCCCCGCTGGTGGCACCAAAGGATGAGGCAGGGTAGGGGCGGGATGGCCAGGAGACAGAGCAGGTGAGAAGGGGCGGGAAGGTGGGGCAACCATGCCCAGGAGTGACTCACATGAGCCACGCTTCAAGCCTTTAGCCAGCTGGGCCATCCCGAAACACAAAAGTAGGTCAGAGTGGTTGGGGCCACGGCGGTGGGCAGAGTGGCAGATGGAAGAGGCCAGGACCCTGGCAGTGGCTGCCTCAGGCCAGCCTCATTCCCCAGCTAGGGTCTGGATGGACCCTGACAGTACTGGGGAGCCACACAGCGCTGTAAGCAGAGGAGAGGAAAAGTCGACTTCTGTTTTTACAACACCTCTCACGCTGTGCTGTGGGAAAGACCTGAGGGTAACAGTCTGGGAGGGTGGTCCACACCCTGCCACCTGCCCTGGGGAGAACACCCACCTGGGAGAGGGCCAGGGCAGGGCCTTGGTCCAGGAGCTAGTGGCAGGCAGAGCTGAGTGTTGGGGTTGCCTAGAACCCCCCAGATCCCTGGTGTCCAGGCACAGCCGGGTCCCTTTATCTCATTAGCCAGGCTCTGGGCCACCTACTCACCAACTCACTGAGTCGGTGAGGAAAACAGGGCCCCCTCCAGGCCACAGTGGGTGGATCAATGGCCTTTTGTGAGCCCGAGTGCTTCTCCCTACCCAGTGCCAGCTTGCCGGGCCTTATAGCAGCTGGGGCACAGGCGCCCTCCCTGAGCCCATGCTCAGACTGGCCAGGCGATGCTGTGTACCTGCTGCATGGAGCAGACAGGCTGGGGCATGTCCCCTTGTGTCTGAAAGCTGTGATGTGCTGATCCACAGTGACAAGTAAATGTAAGCCTATTTGTGTGTGTGTGTGTGTGTGCACCTCTGTGTTGGGGGAGTGTATATATTTCTCTATGTCTGTCTATATATGCACACAGACACAGACATGTAAATTTATTATAAATTTTACTGTTATCAAATATGTAAACACACAATGTACAAATAAATCTACAATATATATACAATAAAACACATGATACACTATTTCTCAATTCCATATGACCCATTGATTCTCACCAAAATCTCTTCAGTTGACTTGCCAAACTTTTGGATGGGTACCTGACCCATGGTTGCAACTGAGGGCTGACTGTGGTTCCCACATAAACATTGGTTGATATTTCTACTGATCTTACCAAGACAAAAGCGAAACAGCAAAGGTGTGTGTTGGAACCTCATGTGTTCATTGGTGACATGAACAAAATCTCTGCTGAACTGGATAGTAGTTTTTGATATTGCAAGTTTTTTTTTTCTTTTTGTTATTCACAGTGTAATTACTACAGACTCAAGTCTACACATGGAGAAGGAAGGCACTGCTGACCCACTCCAGTACTCTTGCCTGGAAAATCCCATGGACGGAGGAGCCTGATAGGCTGCAGTCCATGGGGTCGCTAAGAGTCGGACACGACTGAGCAACTTCACTTTCATTTTTCACTTTCATGCATTGGAGAAGGAAATGGCAACCCACTCCATTGTTCTTGCCTGGAGAATCCCAGGGACAGGGGAGCCTGGTGGGCTGCCGTCTATGGGGTCACACAGAGTCGGACGTGACTGACGCAACTCAGCAGCAGCAGCAAGTCTACACAATCAACCGAACAATAACCAGTCTAGCCCTGGTTTGCAGGCAGTGCTGATTCCTGTGGGGTAAATATTCCCACCAGGCCAAACTGTTGTAAAAACACAGCTACCCACATGATGTCATTGAACATGTGGTTCAGAAGAGATCCTGGGTGGTGCACTGTGCCAAGGTACCGGGGTGAAATAAGACATGATGCGTTTGGAGTATCTCCTTTGTTTCTTTAATACAATTTAAGTGGAAGTTTATACAATTGAATTTTTTAAATAATCGTGTTTGACAATCAACTCTCAAAATTCCTGAACTTTACAAAATGTGTTTATGTCTTTATTTGGCTGTGCCAGGTCTTTGTTGCGGCATGTGGGATTTGTAGTTGCGGCATGTGGGATCTAGTTTCCTAGCCAGGGATTGAACCTGGGCCTCCTGCATTGGGAGTGAGGAGTCCTTAGCCCCTGGACCACCAGGGAAGTACCCTGAACTTCTAACATCCACTAGAATGGCTACAACACAGACCGACCATCCTGAGTGTTGACAAGGACGGGGAAGAACTGGGAGGCTCAGGCACCACTGGTGGGAGTGGGAGATGGGACAGACACTTTGTAAAGCAGTTTGGCCACATGTTAAAATATTAAACACTCACCTACCATAATGACCTGATGATTCCACTCCTGAGTATCTATTTACCCAAGAGAAATGAATGCGTGTGCACACACAAAGACTCGCACACCTCTGCTTGTGGCAGCTCTAGTCATTACTGCCCCAGGTTCCTGGGCTGGTGAGTGGTTGCAGAGACTGTGTGCATCCACAGGGCCGAACTCGGGACTCACAGCAACCATGCTGAGCAGCAGGGCCAGACCTGAAGAACCAATTCCACCGCTCCAACTCACCCTGGCCGGCCACCTGCCCCTCGTCAAAAAGTGTCGGTCGCCCAGAGGGATCGGGTAGAGAGGGAGGTGGGAGGGGGGATCGGGGTGGGGAATACATGTAACTCCATGGCTGATTCATGTCAATGTATGACAAAACCCACTACAATGTTGTAAAGTGATTAGCCTCCAACTAATAAAAATAAATGAAAAAAAAAGTGTCGGTCGCTCCCAAGCCACGTCCATGTCTGCCAGTGCGGATGCAGCTGTGATCAGGAGCATGCCTGATTGAAAACAGAACTATCCATGCAGCAGGACGAGGAGAAGAGGACAGAAGACTGGAGCAGCGGGCTGGAGATGTCTTTCGGTGGAGTCCACAGGCTATGGGACACCATGTGCATAGGACTTCAGCTTGTATCTTTACGAATCCCATCTTTCTGTCTTCTTTTTGGCTCAGTTTTTGTTCTTTTTTTCCCCCTAATTTCTTAAGAGGAATACTAACCTCCTTTGTCAGCTTTCATCTTGAATCAGTAAGGCACTCAAAGTCTGCAATTTTGCCCTGAATGAGATTTTCCTGTGTCTTGTACGTTTGTCACTAAACATTCCTCTTTGCTTTGCGTTGGGAGATGCTTTCAAATTTCACTTTTCATTTCCTCACCCATCTACTGCTTGCATAGTAGAGTTTGTCTTGGTTTCCAAGTTGTTGAGACTGTGGTCATTTTTTATATGTGTATGTTGAATTGTACTGGATAGTGCTCTGAAGATACATTGCTTAAGATTTTGGGGTGGGGGCTTTATTAGCTTTCTAGGGCAGGGCAGCTTTAACAAAGTACCACAAATTGAAATGTCCCGTTTTTATAAAGGCCCAGTCCTGTTGGAGTAGGACCCACCCTATTGACCTCATCTGTACTTGACCATCTCTGTGAATCCTGGTCTCCAAAAAAAAAGGTCATGTGCTAAAGTTCTGGGGGTTAGGACTCTTAACAGAATTCAACCAATAATAGAGGTCAAATGCATGCAACGTTTAAAATGCCCAACAGACTGAAAAAAATTAATGTCCTTCAGAGATGTGTGCTTTTCACTATTTCTCTAGAATCTAGTTTGATAATTGCACTATTGAATTTCTCCTTTTTTTTTTGTCCACTAGATCAGCCCAACCCTGTGATACTGTATTAAAATACTCCATTATCATTGTATTTTGCTGATATCATTCCACCTGTCTAGTAGGTTTTCTCTGAGCACTTAGTTGCTGTGTATTCATATGACTTTATGACTGTAGCAGTCAGGGTGCTTCTGAAAAACAGGACAAGTTGGAGAGCTCTAGATAGGTGTACATATGGAATCGGCTTATGTAGTTCTGGGGGCTGGCAACTCTGAAGTCTGCAGAATGAGCCATTGGGCCAGAGACTCAGGGAGGAGTAGCAGCTTGGTCCAAAGGCCATTTGGAGGCAGAATCCCTTCCTCTTACGATGACCTCAGTGTTTTTGTCATCAAGCTTTCAGCTGATTGCATGCAGCCCACCCAAATTATGTAGACTGACATGCTTTGCTCAGTTGCTAACTGTATTTCCCTGTTAATCTCATCTCAAAAATCCCTTCACAGTGACATCTAGACAGATGCTTGACTGAACACCGGGAACCCTAGCCTAGCCAACTTGACACAGAAACCTGCCGGCACAATGACTGCTCCACAGCCTTCTTCTATGTGCTTTACCTTGTCTGTGGAGATGGACCCACACGGTTTGCAAAGTGACCACCCACAACTGATTCCTTCATCTCCTCTTCTTTCCTGAGGCTTCTGCCCAGTGTGCTGTGTAGACAGTTTCTGGGTCCTCATTCTTCTTACCCTGCTGGGTGAGTGGCTGCGGCTGGGACAGGACCCCCTGGCCTGCATATGGCCCCAGATTCCAGCTTTCAGAGTTGCCTGCCATCTCAGTAAACAAGCAATTATGCCAGTGATCAAGCCATCAGCCACTGCAGCTGCCCCAGTACTCTGTATCCCAAGAGGAATTCAGGATGGAGAAAAATAGGATACTGATCCTAGATAGCTAATGTGTGTATCAAGGGAATGATATCAATGAACCCAGACCCTTGAATCTCACCCCCCACATAGAAAAGCATGAAATTCATTAACTTGCAATGTCTGGTTTTTGTGATTAGCAGCAATTTTTTGGTGTTTGACTACCATTTTGTTGTTTTGAAGCAAAACCTGGCTCCTCCTTGACCTCTCTGGAACAGTTTCTCAGAGCTCTCTGAAAGGCTTTGTCCTCAGTAATGCCCCCAAATACAACATAATTCTCAACTTTTAGGTTTTGCTTTTTTTCAGTCAACAATCCATTTCTGTTGTCGCTGGTTCCTTATATTCAGAAGCTTCTAAGAGGTTTTTCTGGGATTTCAGGAATGTTCAATAGGCAATGCCCTGGTTTGTGGTAATCAATCTGGTTTCGAACTTGGGGAGCCCACCCACTGCATAGACGAATCATCATAGTCCCAGGGAGGCCAGGAGGGAAGGGTGGGCCTCAGGCCTCAGATCCATGTCCTCCCACTTTAGGCTCCCTGCCCCTGGACCCTGCCCACCCAGAGTCCTCTCCACAAAAGTGGCAATGAAAGCAAACAACTTTACTCCTCAGTTCAGTTCAGTTGCTCAGTCATGTCCGACTCTTTGCGACTCTATGGACTGCAGCACACCAAGCTTCCCTGTCCATCACCAACCCCCAGAGCTTGCTCAAACTCATGTCCATCGAGTCAGTGATGCCATCCAACTATCTCATCCTCTGTTGTCCCCTTCTCCTCTTGCTTTCAATCTTTCCTAGCATCAGGGTCTTTTCCAATGAGTCAGTTCTTCACATCAGGTGGCCAAAGTATTGGAGTTTTAGCTTTAGCATCAGTCCTTCCAATGTATATTCAGGACTGATTTCCTTTAGGATGGACTGGTTGGATCTCCTTGAAGTCTAAGGGACTCTCAAGTCTTCTCCAACACCTCAGTTCAAAAGCATCCATTCCTTGGCGCTCAACTTTCTTTATAGTCCAACTCTCACATCCATACATGACTGCTGGAAAAACCATAGCTTTGACTAGATGGACCTTTGTCGACAAAGTAATGTCTTTGCTTTTCAATATGCTGTCTAGGTTGGTCATAGGTTTCCTTGCAAGGAGAAAGCATCTTTTAATTTCATGGCTGCAGTCACCATCTGCAGTGATTTTGTAACCCCCCCAGAATAAACTCTGTCACTGTTTTCGTTGTTTCCCCATTACAAAGCCAGAAGGAATCCTCAGTCTTTTAAGTCAGGCAGTCCTTCCCAAGATCACCCATCCTAGCTCACAGCAAGTTCTCCTGGTGATCTGGGTGGCCGTCTGTGCTGGGAACTGCCTTTAACCTCAGGACCAGAAAGCTTTCTCTCTGCCTGGAGGGGCGCGAGGGTAACTTCCTGGAGATTTGCATTTCAAAGAGGTGACTCCAGGGCCCTTAAGAAGAGCCTTCCTGAGCTGTAAGACTGGCAGGAGGCAGGCCAGCTCCAGGGTTCACAAAGGGGAGGTGGATCTCCGTAGTCCTCTCAAGAAAGGGAGGGCAGAAAAGTTTCCTTCCAGCAGCTTGGCTGAGGCCTTCCCACAGTCTTTCCACCGCAAATCTCAGCTTGCAGGCCTCCCACAGCCCTGCCCACTGCCCTCAGGCTGCCTCGTGGCTTCCCAGCTACTGCCCCACACGACTTGCCTCTTTGGGGACACTCGGGTGTCTCATGAGTTGCATGGACTCCGCTCATGGGGCCGCTCTCTGCTGGATGAAGGGCTCAGCACATGACCTCCCAAAGGCCCACCCACAGGGGATTGTCCCGTCTCTGGCTGGCTTCCCTGCCATTTCTCTGCCTTGACCACCAATCTGGGCACAACCAGGGCTCAGGGGGAAAGGGAGAGCTCTGGGCAATGTCAGCTGGTAGGCCTTCCCAAGGCGACATGGTGCGTCTTTAGAAAGGCCTAGCTCGGTTGTCACCCGCAGTGGTCATCGGACCCCAACAGTATTGGCAGAAGCCTGGAGTGGGGTTGGGGGCCTGGCCCGTAACCAGGTGAGGAAAAGCCTGTGGGGAGGGCGGGCACAAGGAGTGGGCAGCCAGCCCCGCAGAAGGCTGGCCAGTGACCGTGGCAGGTGAGAGGCTACACGGGGTCAGGGAGCTGTATAACCTTCCATTTAACTTGGATTAAAAAAACAAACAAAGAAAAGTGAAAGTGAAGTCGCTCAGTCATGTCCAACTCTGCGACACCATGGACTGTAGTATACAAGGCTCCTCCATCCATGGAATTTTCCAGGCAGGAGTACTGGAATGGTTTGCCACTTCCTTCTCCAAAAAACAAAGGAGATACTGAAAACTCATCATGTCTTATTTCACCCCTGCCCCCTTGGAGCCTGTCACCTGCCTGCCAGGGCACATCAGGTTGAGAAGCTGGAAATCCTGCTCGCGCAGAAAGAGCGAGCAATAAATTGTTGACTTTTCCTCTACATGTGCTTACCCTGGAGGTGGTGAGAGGTATCCAGCAGTTGGGAGAGAGCCTTGTCTCTTGGTGATGTGTGTGGACTTTGCCAAGGGGAAGAGCCTGGGAGCTGGGCCCTGCCCCTACCCACCCTGTTCCCCAACTCTGTGACCAGCAGACTGGACCTCACAGGGCAGCCTGTTTCCTTCTCTGTAAAATGGACACAGTACAGTTGTGCCAGGAGGATGGATTGAACCCAGGGCAGGGCACATATCAGCTGGGTGGTGAGCGTCAGTGACGATCCAGCTCCTGCTCCTTGGAACCCTGGCCTAGAAGCTTGGCATGTTTGAGATTCTCATTATGGCCTCTGAGCCCTACCTGCTGCCCCTGCCCACTGCCCTCATACCTCCCCCAGCTCCCTGGGTTCCACAATGTTCCTGACTGGGCTCCACGAGGACCTCGATATGCCAATTCTTAGACTCAGTGGATGTGACCTTATTTGGAGAAAGGGTCTCTGCAGATATAATTATATGACAAATGTTGAGACGAGGTCATGCTGGATGAGCCGGGGGGTCTCAAATCCAATGACAAGTGTCTAGCAGATGGACCTGAAAAAAACTAGATATCTAAATAGAAAAAAATGAATCATGAATTGACCTCACACCATACACAAAGTTAATGAAATGGATCATAGACCTAAATGTAAAAGCTAAGACTATGCAACTTCTATAAGAAAAGTGTGTCAAGGTTGTGTATTGTCACCCTGATTATTTAACTTATATGCAGAGTACATCATGTGAAATGCTGGGCTGGATGAAGCACAAGTTGGTATCAAGATTGCCAGGAGAAATAAAAATAACCTCAGATATGCATATGTCACCACCCTAATGGCAGAATGCAAAAAGGAACTAAAGAAAGAGCCTCTTGAGTAAAGTGAAAGAAGAGAGTGAAAAAGCTGACTTAAAACTCAACATTCAAAAAACTAAGATCATGACATCTGGTCCCAACACTTCATGGTAAATAGATGGGGAAAAAATGGAAATAGTGACAGACTTTATCTTCTTGGGCTCCAAGATCACTTCAGAGGGTGACTGCAACCATGAAATTAAAAAAACACTTACTCCTTGGAAGAAAAACTATGACAAACTTAGGCAGTGTATTAAAAAGCAGAGACATTACTTTACTGACAAAGGTCCATATAATCAAAGCTATGGTTTTTCCAGTAGTCATGTATGTATGGATGTCAGAGTTGTACCATAAAGAAGGCTGAGTACCAAAGAATTGATGCTTTTAAACTGTGGTGTTGGGGGACTCTTGAGAATCCCTTGGACAGCAAGGAGATCAAACCAGTCAATCCTAAAGGAAATCAACACTGAATATTCATAGGAAGGACTGATGCTGAAGCTCCAATACTTTGGCCACCTGATGCGAAGAGCTGACTCACTTGAAAAGACCCTGAGGCTGGGAAAGACTGTGGGCAGGAGAAGGGGACAACAGAAGACGAAATGGTTGGATGGCATCACCAATCTGATGGACATAAGTTTGAGCAAACTCTGGGAGATGGTGAAGGACAGGGAGGTGCAGTTAGTTCAGTTCAGTTCAGTCGCTCAGTCGTGACTGACTCTTTGTGACCCCATGAATCGCAGCAGGCCGGGCCTCCCTGTCCATCACAAACTCCCAGGGTTTACTCAAACTCATGCCCATCGAGTCGGTGATGCCATCCAGCCATCTCATCCTCTTGTCGTCCCCTTCTCCTCCTGCCCCCAATCCCTCCAAACATCAGGGTCTTTTCCAATGAGTCAACTCTTCGCATGAGGTGGCCAAAGTATTGGAGTTTCAGCTTCAGCATCAGTCCTTCCAATGAACACCCAGGACTTATCTCCTTCAGGATGGACTGGTTGGATCTCCTTGCAGTCCAAGGGACTCTCAAGAGTCTTCTCCAACACCACAGTTCAGTGGGAGGTGCAGTGTGCTGCAAAAATTGAGGAACAAATCTTAGTGGCTCAAGTTTTGAAAAGATTTCTTAACTGTGATATGAAGAGTGCAAGTTATAAAATTTACAAACTCATAAATTTGACTTCATCAAGATAAAATCACTCCTTCTCATCAAGGAACAGCTACGAAAATGAAAAGGGAAGCCACAGTCTGGGAGAAATATCTTCAAAACACGTATCTGACAAAGGACTTGTATCTAGAACTCTTACATTAAATAACAAGACAACCCAAGTTAAAAAAAAGGGGGACTTCTCTTGTGGTCCAGCAGTTAGGACTCAAAGCTTTCACTGTGGAAGGCCTGGGTTTAATCCCTGGTCAAGGATCTGAGATTCTGTAAGCCCCACAGTGCAGCCAAAAAAAAAAAAAAAAAGTAAAAAGATTTGAACACACACATCACCCAGTTAAGATATATGAGTGGCTGATGAGGTTGTAAAAAGGTGCTCAACATCATTAATCATCAGGAAAATACAAATCAGAACTACAACATGATTCCACTTCAACCCACCAGGATGTCTGGAATCACAAAGATGGACAAAAACAAGTGTTAGGATGACGTGCAAAGTTGGACCCCTCATACACTGCTGGTGGGAAGGTAGCCCGGTGCAACTGCTTTGGAAAACACTTTGGCAGTTCCTCAAACAGTTAAACATAGACTTACTATGTGACCCAGCAATTCCACTCCTAGCTATATACGAGGGAGAAAGGAAAACAACTGTCCACACAAAAAAATTGCACACAAAACTTCACAGCAGGTTTATTTGTCAAGGCCAAAGTTTGGAAAACCTAAAAATGTACCAAAATAATTTTGATCCATTCAGAAAATAAGACTAGTACTTAGTGATTAAAAAATGAAGAACTTACAAACACACAACAACCTGGATGAACTTCAAAGTCATTATGCTGAGAGGTCAGGCAAGAAGAGTGCATGCTGCATCATTTCAATTACACAGAATTCTAGAAAAGGCAAACCAATGTGGAGTGACAGGAAGAACAATCACTGTGGGAAGGGGGAGGGCAAGAAGGGGTATGAAGGAGTGAGCACTGGGGCAGACAAGGTAACTTTTTGGGGTGATGGACACACATTCACCATCTTCACTGCTGTGATGGTTTTACAGGTGGATACACATCAAAACTCACCCAATTGTACACTCTGAATGTGTTCAGGTTTTGAAAGATGAACCAGCAACCTTCAAATCCTAGAGGGCCCTTGTGTTGTGATGTCATGGACACACTGGGGCTAGCACAAGAGGAAACCATCTAAGTAGAGGTAAAAGTGAGAATTGACCTGAGAGAATAAATGGCAGCAAGCCACCACCCGGGGTGCTTTGCAATTTTGGGCACTCCCGTTTGCCTTTGCCCGCCCCCCCCCCCACCAGTACTCTGTCCTTTTGACCCCTTCCTGCATGGAAAATTCTTCAGAACTGTCTAGATGACTCCAGTGTACACTTAGTGGTCTTCAATGTGTAAATTCACAAACTCTAGCAGTTATCATCTACAACTTTTTTCTTCCTTGATCTTAGAATAATTCTGTTAGAAAAAATTGCTCTTCTTCAGGAGCCAGCTAGAGACCAAACTTCTTTGTCTGACACTCCTAGTTGTTCGTGCTCTGGTTCTCATGACCCTTTACCCCATGTCTGCCCTACAGAAAGCCCTCCATCCTCTCAGAAACCCCATGATCTCCACTTCTCGTCTTCAGAGTTCACCTGGTACTAAGTTCTACCCTGACCTCCACACAGTACTTTGCTACCTAACCAGGCAAAGACTCAGCATCCTGAGCTGAAAGCTGCCATGTCCCCTTACCGTGGCAGGGATGGCAAAAGCGGGGTCTTGGCCCCTCTGGAATTGTTCACAGGGAGTTGCCTCCAGCCTGGGCATCCTGCTTCCCCTAGATTGCCACAGTATGGGCCAGAACCAGCCCCGGAGTGAGGGGGAAGCCATCCAGTAGAATTAGAAACTAAGGACATTCAACAACAGTGGTAACAGAATCCTGCAAGAGCCCCCTTCTCAGGCACCAGGCAGCTTTGCAAAGGGGAACAAGCCTTGCAGGCAATGTAAGCAAAAGGTCTAAGACACCAGGTCACTGATGGGGTGGCTCTGCCCTCCTGCTCTAGGAGTCCCAGCGGCCTTGGGCGGCTGCCCTTGGTCTCTGTGCAGCTCCTCTTGGAGGGGTCCTGGCTTCCCTTCATGCCCAGACACACTGTCTCGGCTCCCCCTCCCCCAATCTAGGTCAGCACCCTTTCCTGAGACCTTTCACCAAACTGCTGTTACTTCAAATCAACACCCAGACCTTCCTTATTTGTTTACACCCAAAGTCAAAGAATTCAGTTGGGACAGTTTACCAGTTATGAGAAGATACTGCCGCAGCACTTAAACAGCTCTTGAAAAGTGTCCCAAGTTTGAAAGATCAAATCATGTGCTACATGATCCAGCATCTGACAGGGTCGTCTCTGGAGCCAAAGCCCAGTCCAGAAGTGTGGAGTGTGAATTTTGTTGGGGGGCAGGTGGTGAAAAGCAGGCAAGACATCCCCAACAGTCTCAGCTTTTACACTCCAGTCGTCATGAGAAAGCAAGTGTGGGCCACAATCGCAGTTCCTCACCTAGCCGGGGGGAGCCCGATTTCAAGGCACAGTAGAAGGCAAATCGCAAGCATCCTCTCCGGACACTCTCTGGATGATTCCATGTGACCAGTTTAGTTCCTGATGCACACCTGATTGATTACCACCACATGTGCTAATGAAGTGGAGTGAAAATCTAATGAAGGAGTGAGACGAGGTGGAGAAATGCCAAACCAAAGATGCATCACTTATACATGTCACATATCTGGGTAAGCAAGCACTAAAGAAATCCTGGAGCCTTTCAGGGCACTGAGACCAGAGAACATGTGCCTGGCATCTCTGCTTGCATCTCTCCAGGCAAGTCCACTTTCTGTTGAAAAATCAGGCATCACCACCTGTACCCCCAGTATCTAGTCATCTCTAGGTGGGTCCCAAGGTATAAAAAGGTGCTCACATTCAAAATCTAGTCAGCTTATCCAGTGGAACCAATAGGTTGATGCTGTACTGGGGAGATACACCTTTTCTTTATTAAAAGTTGGTTACTGACCCATAGGAGTAAAGCCATTCACTTTCTAGAGCGATGGAAATGGATAGCATTGTGCATGGATTTACGCTCCTTCCGGGCCTGTCATGCAGCAATTGTTGCCCCAATCCTGGGTTGCCTCAGCTGAACAAAAAAGGTACCAGAGCCCGAGCAAATGGCCTCAGGCCGCTGTCCCCTGCCCTTTGTGGGGGTGGGCTTCCTGAAGCCCTGCTGCTTTAAGAAAGACTGTCTGGAACCTCAGACAAACAACATGCTTCCCAGTGACCTCACCACAGTGTTCAAAGACAACACTCCTTTAAAACGTCTATTTCTAGTGGAAAACCCAAAGCTGCAAATACTTTCCACTGCCAAAAGGTAAGGTTGGAGCCAACTGTGGTCTAAAACCTGAGGTCATTTGCTAAGGGGATAAGATTCATTTCACAAATATTTACTAAACGCTGGGCTCAAAGACGACGTGACACACAGAGCAAAAGGAGGCTGAAATAAAAGCAAGTTACAACAACTAAAGAACTTTTCCTAAGTCACAAATGTGCACAAGTGATGGTCATATTAACTGTATGAAACGACTTGCTCTCTATCTCCTTCTCACTCTCACTTCCAGAGTCATCCAAGCAGTGGGCGCTCCAAGCAGCATGTGCAGAAGGAGCCCTGCACTTCCAAGCCCAGTTTCTGGCAGGGGAAGTGCGTGCTTCTCAGAGGCCCGGTGGGGGAAATCTCCAGCACACCCACCACCTGCCTGACCTCTGGCAGTCCGTGTGACTGAGCCGAAGACCCTGGCGGGTGCTGAAGGGGGCTGGCAGGTGGTGAGCCAACCAGGATGCAGGGCTGAGAAGGGCAAGGGGGCAGAACTCCTGGTCCCAGCTCTGGGGACAGTGTGGGCAGAACAATCCAGACCTGCCAGCAGCTTCCCCCCAGGCAGCATGAACTCTTCCCTGCAGAGTTTCTGTGGGTAAGGTGGGCAGGGGGTGGCCTGCAGTAAAGTGCCATTTGAAGGCTTCACCCTGTCTCTGCAGGGATAGGGGAGGGAGTGAGAAGACGGGCCAGGCTTGCCAGCAAGCTAACTGGCCGTCAGGCCTGAGGTAGGCCCCTTTCTCCTTCCTGAGGTCTTCTGAGAGGGTTGGAAGGATTCTTATTTAAGGGGCGATTCCCTGACACTCCCCTATAGCAAAAATTTCTACTATGACTTACATTACACCTGAATGCAAGAACACTGAAAGCAACTGAACCTCTAATATTGTAACAAACATCATGTGAAAGCGAGAGCCATTACTGGGCTTGCTCTGTGCAAATTCCTAACCCAGCCTGCTTTCCTCCTGATCAGCACCAGGCATGAGGGGCTGCTGTTTCAGGGGGAGAAGCAACTTAAATTGTGTGCTTTAGGCACTGAGAGTGGGGAGAAGGAGCAGACAGGCCAGTCCAGCCCTTGCAGGCTGAATCTGAAGGCAGTGGGTGGGGTGAGCCGGGGTGTGGGTAGGAGACGAAAGGCAGCAGGGCAGCTGGTGGCAGCTGGGAGGGACCTGAGCCCAAGGGCTCCTCTCTCTGGGAGGGGAAGCCAAGAGTCCCCAGGCCTCATCCTCTTCGAAGGGCCCAGGGAAGCCATCCCCCCAAATCCCCTGAGCTCCGAAAAGATGGGTCCTGGGTGCTGCTTCTCCTGGAAGCAGCTGGTGGTGCCCGTGGGAGGCTGCGATTTTCAGGCACAAAGTCAAATGGCCTGGAAAAAGTATGGGCCACTGCTCAGCACAAAAGCAGGGTGTCCTGTGCTTTACCCCCCAAGGAGATGCCACTCTCCATGGGCTGATGTGTGGGCACACAAAGTGGGCACGAGCAATTCACTGTCTCAGTCCCTGAGTCCTTTCTCAGACCATTTCTGATGAATTTTAGGTGATGTCACAGTCCAGCCACAGCCTCGATGTGGAGCCCACAATTTTGAATGCTGTCAAGTCCCTCCCACTACTACGCTTTTAAAGGATTAAAGTGCTCTTCGTGTCTTCTACCTGAAAACACTAACAAGTCTTGGGATGAATTGAAGGCCCCCATGAGATGATATGGGTTACTACTTAACTCAAGGCACTCGCTCCCTCCCACCCACAGCACGCAGGCCCCAGGCACAAGGGGCAAGAGCACTTTCAGCTGCTCCAATGAGGAATACAAATGTGTGAAGGGGCCAGTCTGTGGTGCAGTCTCTGGGCTGCAATTGCATCATCAATGAGGGAAGGGAAGGGGACTAGGAAGGCTCATCTTAAAGCCAGCCCTCCTGCAGAGCACCCAGTCAGATGGTGGTGCTGGGGGCAGTGGCACAGCTGGAGTCTTGAAGGTGATTCTCATTCTCTGGATGGGACTCCGCAGTGGCTCTTTGGAGGCCCAGGCAGGCCGGTTCCATCTCTGAGTTGTTCCCCTCCAAGAGGTTCTGGTGAATTCTTGGCTGCTGGTCAGGCTGTGGTTTCTCCTTGGAGGCCTGGTTGCAGTCATCACAGTGGCCGCAGGCACAGGGCTGTGGGCGGCTGTGGGTGCGCCAGTGTTGCAGGAAGGCAGAGCAGTGGCGGAACGCCTTCCCGCACTCTTGACACCTGTAGGGTCTCTTCTCAGTGTGCACTATCTGGTGCTTGAAGAGGTTGGATCGCCGGCTGAAGGTCTTCCCACACTCACTGCACTCATAGGGTTTCTCACCGGTGTGCACCCGGTGGTGCTGGCTGAGGCCTGAGCGGCCCCGGAAGGCCTTTCCGCACTCCTTGCACGTGAATGGCTTCTCCCCCCTGTGGACACGCTGGTGGTGAATGAGCTGGGAGATGCCCTTGAAGGCTTTTGTGCACTGGCTGCACGTGTAGGGCTTCTCATTGCTGTGTGTGCGTTGGTGCTCAGTGAGGTTGGAGCTCCTGCTGAAGGCCTTGCCGCACACATCACAGGAGTAGGGCCGCTCGCCACTGTGGATGCGCTGGTGCTCCATGAGTGTGAAGTTGCGCCCAAACCGTTTCCCACACTCATCACACACATACGGCTTCTCGCCAGTGTGGATAATCTGGTGCTTGATGAGGTTGGAGCCACGTGTGAAAGCCTTTCCACACTCGCCACATGCATAGGGCTTCTCACCACTGTGGATGCGCTGGTGCTCCAGGAGTGAGAAGTTGCGCCGAAAGAGTTTCCCACACTCACTACACTTAAAGGGCTTCTCGTCACTATGGATGACTCGGTGTTTGACGAGGTTGGATTTCCGGGAAAAGGATTTCCCACACTGCTGACACACGAACTGCCTCTCCATGTCTTTGAAACTCGGCTGCCTTACAACCAAATCCTGCCTACCTCCGCAGCTGCTTCCCTGCATCTCTCTTCCCTCACCTGGGGAGCTGCCTTGGTCTTCCTCCCCAGGAGGGTCACCCCTGCTGGAACCTGTCTGTGGACAACAGGCACGTTTCTGTCTGTGCTCAAGTGTTTCCTCTGACTGCCCAGCTACCTGGCCCATGTTGCCAACCTGAAGATTGGCCCCTGGGAGTTCTTCTGGACAATTATTCTCCTTTGAAATTGTCAGCTTGCTATTCATTCTGTCACCTGGAAAGACAGAGAGAGCACCAACCAGCGTCACTACCTTCCTGGGTCTCAATTTAGGTTTGTTCTTTACCCTCACCCTCACTCCAAGTCTGAGAAGAGCTGAATCAGGAGTTGAGGGCATGGGAGAGAAAGGAAGATGACTATCAGCAGATAGGAAGGCAAGAGGGGAGGAGACAGCAGTGAGTTAGAAATAGAAGAGCTGTTGTGAGACAGAGGATTCCATGGCAGATTTAAAACTGCCACGAAAGAGAATGTCCAACCCAAAGTGACCATGCCACCCTCCATCAACTGCTGCTCTTTGCCAATGGCTCAGGCAAGCCAGTAGAGCTCCCCTCACTCACCTTCCTGCATCCCTGTGGTGATCCTCATCCTGTGGACATCTGCTACCCATGGTTTCTCTCCTTGCTCTAGCTGGATGATCAGCTGAGGCTTGGAGGACGAAAATCCTGTCCATGGAGAGGAAGCAGGTTAATCACTCCTGGACTCAGTCTGGCATTAGTATCTTCAGGACCAGAGAATGAAGAACTTTCTAGAAAGTGTCACTGGGAAGGTCCTGAGAAAAGGCACAGTCCCTCTAGGGGCAAAGAGCTCTGAGTGTATGAACAGGCTTGGCATGTATGAAGAGTCTTAAATAGGTGGTGATTCGGGTCAAGAGGATAACCATGTTATCATTTGGCCTGCAAGATGGGCAGCTTGTGGGAAATGGGGAGTTAGTGCAGACACTGAAGGGCAGACAGAGGGCTGGAGCAAAGCTGCAGGGAGTATCAAGAAGTGAACAGAGCTAAAAGGCTGCCTGTTTCACCATGTAAGAGAGGAGATGTCTCTGTTCCTTACACCAAACCTCACTGCCTGGTGAGGGGCAGAAACAACCAAGGGGGGGCGCAGTAGAGGAGCTGGTGCCAGCTCTTTCCAGATTTTTCCAGACTGGAAAACCAAGTCCTGGACCTCTATGCCCTGGGCTCTATATGGCTTGATGCAAGGAACAGATGCTTCTAAACTTTATTACATGAAATGTACACAAAAGGCAACTTTGGTAAAAATAAGTATAAATTAATGCATATAAATATTCAAGGATAATTTGCACTTATCTTTTGGGTAGATGAGGTTTAGTTAACCTCTGATTTTATATAAAAATACCTATAGGCCTAAAACCACTTAGATAAAACTGCCTTTGAGGTAAAAGCTGGGCTTCACTGGATTACTGACCTGATGGGGAAATGCATTTATTCTTGGAATCACAGTAACCTACAAGGAAAGGAACTCAGAAATAAACTGAGTTCTGAGACAGGTTGGGGGCCTGACTGTGTGCAGGATCCTTACCCAGTGACACCAAATTGTGGTGATTATCTAGCATCACTTGCTTGTACAGCTTCCTTTGTCTATGATCCAGAAGCTTCCATTCTGCCTTGGTGAAGTACACAGCAACATCCTCAAAAGATACTGGCACCTAAAACAAGCCATCACGGTGGTTTCAGGGGAATTCACCCCCATGGGCCCCAGGATGAGCTGGCAGCAACAAAAAACATGGGTCGTGGTGGGTCCCAGAGAGCTCGTCAACAGCTGTGACAACGGGACAGGAAAATGCAACGGATGGAGGCTGATGGGGGGAATGCTGGGCTGAGGGGCTGTCCACAGTCAGGGATCCCCACTTACCTTTGGTCTGGCTGTCAGGAGCATGGCCGCCATCTTGGGGGCACAGGGATGCTAAGGGGGTGGAGAGAGACCGGTGTGAGCTGAGCCTATGCACTGTGTGACCTTGTCCAGATAAGGCCCCAATCAGAGCTGCTAACAAAATTCAACCCATAACACTTTCCAAAGCTGAGCTCCTGTCCCCTCTCCTCAGGAGACAAGGATTCCATCTCTCCTCATGCTGGGCCCGCCTAGCCAGGCTGCAAGACTGTTAAGGGAGTGTCTTTCTTCTTTCCTTTTCTCACCTCCTTCCTCTCTCAACCCTCCTACTACATGACTAGCCCCTCAATCCTGACTTTCAAGCTACCCCTGGAAGCCCCATTGCCACTCCTTTGCCCCTGAGGTCTTTATATATACCTATATATACATATATTTATACAATTTCATTTATTTATTTTTGGCTCCTCTGGGTCTTTGCTGCTGCATGGGCTTTTCTCTAGTTGTAACCCCATGGACTGTAGCCTACCAGGCTCCTCTGTCCATAGAATCCTTTTAGGCAATAATGCTGGAGTGGGTTGCCATTCCCTTCTCCAAGGGATCTTCCTGACCCAGGGATCAAACCCAGGTCTCCCGCACTGCTGGCAGATTCTTTACCGTCTGAGCTACCAGGGAAGCAGAAATAGTAGAATGATGGGGGAAAAATATCTTGACAAGTGACAAAAAAAGTCAACTTGAAATGTCCTTACACCAATTAAAGGAGTACATTTTTATTTTAAAGAAATGCTATCAACTATCAGTGACTAGAGCAAAATTAATACTAAATCACTTGCAAGTAGCTATGTAACTAACCTCCAAGTTGGGACAAAAAGCTTATAACAAACCAATAATTCCTCCCCAAACTGGCAAAGCCAGATGAATACAAAATCATGTCTTAGAAGGCACCTAAGAGTTGCCCAAGCAGTGAGAACAAGAGGGACTAAAGTTCAGGAGATAACCATGGAGAGTTAATTTAATGCTCTTTTCTTGGACAACTCAAGGCACAGGGAACAGGCTGAGAATTACACTTTGTCCTGAGCAGAAGTTTAAAGCAGTCTGAGAAGGCTATAGTAACAGAATCAGAGACATGAGAGGTCTTAAGCATATGGTTGTCTTTTCCGCTCATGGTGTGTATGAACTTCTGAAGCTAAAAAGGCCAAAAAACTAAACTGAAAGTCTGAAAAGCAGAGCTCAGGGAACTGATACAAAACTTAAGAGTTAAGGAAACTTTAAGGGAAGAAGTCTGGTGAACAAACTAGGTTTTCAGATGAAAGCCAAGAAATAATCAAAGGCAGCTGATACCTTACTAAAACAAAACCCAACCTGCACTCCATTCAGTACCTGCCTGAATTAAGGGGTCCAACTCCCACTTTATCAGTCCAGCGAAGAAAGGGTGGAACTTTTCTAGGGGAAGATATAATCTTCAGGAGTATCTATGATTTTAAAGATTCTAAAATATGAATTAAATTAACATTTAATTATAAATACTGCAAGATTATTTACATTTCTAGCATTTAACTAAAAATAACTATGTTACCAAGAAATAGGACCATAAGAACAAACCTCAAAAAGAAGAAAAACAACACAAAACAGAACAAAATAAGCAATCTACATATTTGAGTTAACAAACTAAGACATTAAAATATAATTAATATGTTAAAGAAAACAGTGGAAAAGATGGAAGAAATACATGAAAAGATGGCATATTTCCCTAGACAATTAATATCTGTATCAGAAAAGAATCAAAAGGAAATTCTAACTGAAACGTCTAAAGTGAGCTCAATAAATGGTTTTAACAGGAGATAGGGCTTCCTTCATAGCACAGTTGGTAAAGAATCTGCTTGCAATGCAGGAGACCAGGGTTCGATTCCTGGGTTGGGATGATTCCCTGGAGAAGGGAATGGCAACCCACTCCAGTATTCTTGCCTGGAGAATCCCATGGACAGAGGAGCCTGGCGGGCTACAGACCATGGAGTCACAAAGAGTCAGACACGACTTAGCAACTAAGCCACCACCAACAGGAGATTAACACAAAAGTCAGAATTTTGAATTGGATGACATGTCGATACAAAATACCAAAAATAAAAGCCCAGACATTAAAAAACAAAAAAAATGGAAAATACAGAAAAGACCAATAAGAAACATACGAAACACTATAACTGAAGATCTAAGAAGAGAACAGATATGAACGTTTACAAGACTTTCTAAATATAAGAGGAAGGTATTAACCAACAGATTTAAGAAGCTTTAAGAATATCAAGCAAGAGAAATTAAAAAAAGAAAAATTATACAAAGGCACAACATAGTTCCACTGATGAAAACCAAAGAAAAAGAGAAAACTTTACAACCAGTATGGGGGAGAAAGAGTAAGGAGGAGATATAGTACCTTCAAAGGAGCAGTAAGAAGAGTTAGAACTAGAGCTAACTTCAAGGAAAAAAAATGGCAGAAATTGGAAAAATAGGATAAAAACCTTAGGCACCACAATAACCATTTGCGTGAGTTATTTTACAACAGGCGGTCTTGGTAAGGAACACAGAACCAACAAGCCACCACCAACCACAAGAATTTGGGAAAGGCCAAAAGGCCACATGTCCCAGGATGCTCTTTGCAGGAATCCATTTTGGCTAAGCAATGCATGTGCCACCAGGAAGGGCCCTGAGTCAGAACGACTGGCCAAAGACAACCTGGAAGCTAATCCCACCCATAAAACCTGAGACTGCAGGCAACGTGGCTGAGCAGTTCTCCTGGGTTCCCTTACTCTACTGCTCTCTGCCTGGGTGCCCCTTCTCAGTGAAGTCTTTTGTAAAGTCTCAGTAAATTCTCAGGACGTGTGTCTCCTTGGACAATTCATTTCCGAGTGTCAGACAAGAGCCCACTCTCGGGCTCTGGAAGGGGTCCCCCTTCCTGCAACAAAACCATGAGGTGAAATGCTGAGGGCTGCTGGCCACATGATGTCAAAATGTCTTCCCTATTTACTGCTGGTCAGAAGAGACGAAGTGAACCTAATGGTGGGACAGAGCTGGGATATCCCCCAGAGGTGGGATGTCCACTCCCTCGGCGGAAGTGCTCAGTAGAGCTCCTGCCAAAGCTTGACCTGATTCTATGCTGCCTTGGGACTCAGCTTCTGGTTTACAGAGGACCTTGGGACAGAGGGACTGGTTAAAGGCACCACAGTGGAGCAGCCAGCGCTGATCCAGAAGGTGGGCCGTTTCCTGGTTTCCTCTGCAAATCAGTGTCACGGGGGGAAAGAGGAGGCTGGGGAGGGAGAGTGCTCTGGATGAAAAGAGAGTTAAGTGGCCAACAGCCAAGTGCAGTGGGAGTCCCTGATGACATGCTAGCATGAACAAAAGAAAAATCAAAGGGGGAGTGGGCGTGAGGGTGGGGCGACTGCTGCCCACATGGTGAGTGAATCGTGGCCCCCGGGTCAGAGAAGAAAATGTCTTTCTCAAGAGATGCACAGTGAACCATTTGGGGAGAACAAGGCTTGTGAAGTGACTCTCAAGCATTTTAATGGAAACAAAAGAAAGAGAGAAGGAAAGAGGGGGAGGGAGGCAGAGAGAGGGAGGGAGGGAAACAGGCACATAAGGCAAGCTGGAGGCCACTGCTAACCCTGGGAGGTGGGTACTGGGCTTGGTTGGACTATTCTACTTGTCCATTTGCTTGACAGTGTTCAAAGTTAAAAGGGAAAACAGTCTGGTAGTTCCTTAGTAAGTACACATAGTTATCATCAGGCCCAGTAGTTCCACTCCTGAGTATATGCTCAAAAGAATTGAAAACGTGTTTTCACAAAAATTTGTCCACCAAAAAAAAAAGAAAGAAAGAAAGAAAGAAAGAAAGAAAGAAACTTGTCCACTAAAAGAAAAAAAAAAACCAAAAACTTGTCTTCCCATGTGAATTAAGTGCAGAACAATTCATAATCTCCAAAAGGTGGAAACAACCCAAGTGTCTATCAACAGAAGAGTGGAAAACCAACCATTGTCTAGACACAGGTGGAACATTATTTGGCCGCAAAGGGGAATGAAATACTGATCTACGCTACCATGTGGGTGAACCTGGTGTCATGACGCTAAGTGAAAAAAAAACAGACACAGACACAAAAGGCCACATACTGCATGATCAACCCTGAATATTCACTGGAAGGACTGATGCTGAAGCTGAATCTCCAATATTTTGGCCACCTGATGCAAAGAGCTGACTCACTGGGAAAGACCCTGATGCTGGGAAAGATTGAGGGCAAGAGGAGAAGGGGGCGACAGATGGTTGGATGGCATCACCGACTCAAAGGACATGAGTTTGAGCATGCTCCAGGAGATGGTAAAAGGCAGGGAAGCCTGGTGTGCTGCAGTCGATGGGGTCACAAAGAGTTGGACACGACTGAGCAACTGAACAACAACAACAACTACTGCATGATTCTACTTATATGATGCAAGATAAGATTTCATAAGAGCTTTCTCGATCGAGTTTTGAGATTATGACTAAAAACTCTTTTCCTCCAATTAAAATAAATAAATTAAATTTAAAAATATTTAAAATACATATTGTGGAAAAAAAGAAAAAAAAAAAACTCCTTTCCCTTCGCCTTCTCAGGCAGTTTGCTAAGCTCTCACCCCACCAACCTCCCATATCAGGGCCCCTCTCTCCTGGTCCACTAAACCCATGGCCCAAGTCCCACTTATTGAGGTTTCACACTCTGGGGCCAGGTACCAGACAGCTAGTACAGCCCCTGTGTCCTGGAGCCTGAGAAACCATTCAAACTAGCCACTGCCCAGGGACCCTGTGGACACTAGCTACCCCTATCAGGTTCGCCTTCCCGTGGCACTCACCCCTTCTTCTGCCTGTCATCTCTCCAGAGTGTCACTGTTCTGTAGCTCACTATAAAAAAATCTTTAAATCTTATAAAACATATGACATATCCAGAGAGTCATAGGTAGATCCACATGGTCAGAGAGCCAGGGGCTGGGATTGGGTAGGGTGGGGTGACTGCTTCATGAGGATGGAGTTTCTTTTTGGGGTGATCAAAGTGTTTGGAAGTCGCTACTGGTGACAGTTGCACAGTGTTGCCAATATACTTAATGTCACTGTCAAGGGATCCTCTTTTACCCTCTTTTACCCATGTTCACTGGGAAACCACCATCATTCACTGAGAGGCCTCCACAAGCTGAAGGGGTGGGGGTGTGTGTGTGTGTGTGTGTGTGTAATACTGATATTAGCAAGGGTTTTCAGACTAGTGTCAAATTGTTTTCAAACACATCACAAGCTTATTTTTTTTCTCTATCAAGACTGTACTGCCAGGTCACCATCCATTTTGAAAAACACAGAAAAACTGAAAGGAAGAGGTGTTTTCTCTAAACCCGTATCCCAAGTTGTGCTGCAAGCCCTCAAGAGAGAAGATACTTGAACCGTGACCGCCCAAGACAAACATGTCACAGACAGAGTTCACTGGTGGACAGAGACTGACGCTCAAGTTTAGTACCACAAGGCACATCAGAGGTGCCAGCCAGCAAGCTGGTTACACACAGCAGCGTCTATCCTTGGGACATAGCACCCCACTGGCAGCATAGTTTCAAATCCTGGAAAGAAACATGACAAGCCCTGTGCTCACAGACCCTGTGTGCGTGTGTTAGTCGTTCAGTCATGTCCAACTCTGAGACCCCATGAACTACAGCTCGCCAGGCTTCTCTGTCCATGGAATTCTCCAGGCAAGAACGCTGGAGTGGATTCCCATTCCCTTCTCCAGAGGATCTTCCCGACCCAGGGATTGAACCAGGGTCTCCTGCATCGCAGGCAGATTCTTTATCATTTGAGCTACGAGAAAGTCCTTTTCACTGACCCTAATGCCCTAAAAGCCCCCGTCAGGAACAGTGTGACTTTCTCAGAGAGCAGGAATGGAAGAAAAGATATGGAAGGAGCTTGCAGAACTGGAGGGCGGCTTCTCCCAAGACACTTTGGCCTTGGTGGGTCTCCAGAGAAGGGGAGAAGCTGAAGGATGATTCTAGGCCCCAGGGCTCGGGTTTCCCTGAGATAGGGCACCAGGTATGCAGGTGAGGGCCCCTCAGATAGCAGCACTTGGGGCAAGGAGCTGGGAAGGTCCCAGGAGTCTGGGGAACCTGGTAGCCCCTTCCAGGCTGGTCTACCCCACAGAGGGGCGGCAGACTCCCCGTCACTGGCTGAGCCTGGCTGGAGGTGGCGGGATGGAGAGAGGAAAGGTGGAAACGTGAGCCCCAGAGGGAGAAGCAGAGGGCTTCAGTGCTGATGTCTTCTGAAGACCACGAGATGGGGCTATTTCCCCAAAAAAAGAAAACGGAAAACAGGGAAGGCATGCAGCAGTCCCACTGAGGGCGGGTCAGGGAAGTGGGGCTTTGCCGTCGACCAAGAGGGACGAGCGGGGCCACTAGGGTTGGCCGCCTTCTGCCCTGCTGGAACTTCCTGTGGGTTTTGGTAATTCAAGACCCCAAGTGCCTCCGCTCAGCGCCAGGCAGCCTTCCTGGAGACCTGTGTCACCTACCAGCCACCCAGGGGAAAGGCCTGAGGTCCCATCTGAGAGCTGCCTGGGGCCAGCAAAGGCCTCTGGGAGCAACCTGGCAACCCGGGTCTCCAGGCTCTGCTCTGCAGGGGCTGCGGGTTGGGGAACAGAGGGATGCCACCTGCTGCCAGCTCTTCATGGGGTGCCTCTCACTCGTGTAGAGGAGCTTCCTGACCTTGCCCTCTTCTGCTCCACACTGGCCCAGAGTGGCTCCTGCCTTTACACTGGCTGTTGCCTCTGGCCCCCAAATCTTTCACCTCTGTTAAGTTTTTCCGAAAGGTTGCCTTCTAACCACACTGCTTAAACCCGCACGCGGCCTCTCTTCTCTATTTCTGCCCCGCAGGACTTAGCACTGGTTAACATACTCTGTGATTCTTTCTTGTTTGCTTGCTTATTTTTTAAATTAATTAATTTTAATTGGAGGCTAATTACTTTGCAATATTGTAGTGGCTTTGGCCATACATTGACTCTGTGATTCTTAATTCCAAACGTTGACTGTTTCTTGCCCGTTTCTTGCCACTAGAATCGGACCCTCCCCGCCCCCACCAGGGCTTTGCGGGTTTTGCTCCCCAAGGCTGGATCTGCAGTGCCCGCTGCAGCCTGGCCCCCGGGAGTGCTTGGCCGCTGTGTGGGGGCCGGAGGGCTGGCACCGCTACCTCTGTCCGGAGCCCGGCACGCTTTGCCGCTCGGCCCCTGGCTTCCTCTTCTCGCACCTTCTCCGGGCGTGCTCGGCCCCGCTAACATCCCTCACCACCCAGGGACACAACGCCCCACCTCCCGAGAGCCGCAGGGGGCCCGTCCGGGGACCCTCGGGGGGCTCACGCTCGCGGACGGTTGGCTGGGTGTCCCTGGGCGGGAGTGCCGCGCGACCTGACGCAGAGGCGCAAAATCCAAACTTACCCGCGTCGCGACGCTCTCTGAGCAGCCCTAGAGTCAGCGGTGAACCGCAGTCGGAGGAGAGAAACCGAGAAACACCCGCTGCCTTTCCCCGGCCCGAGGAAGGGGGAGGGAAGCCCCGAGGGCTGGTCGGCAGCTCTCCGCGCTCGCCACCTCCCAGGGCGTCCCTAACCACCTGCCGAGACCTGGCTCGTGGGCTTCTGAGCCATTCTTCCGTCTTCCCCTCTTACCCCCCGCGCCCCCGTCCCTGCCTCGGAGAAAGCCCGAGGCCAAGGCCACCACCTCCGAGAAGCCCTCCAGAGCACCACACCCAGGGGGCGATGAGGCTCCCGGTGGCGGCTTGACTTTACCCTTGGGTACCGTGCGGAAGGCGCGTCCAGCACGACCGTCCGTCTGTTCAGCGCCAACGAGCCGGGGCCGGGGCACTAGCAGGGCCGGGGCGGCGGCGGCGTGGGATGGGGCGTGGTGGGGGGGGCACGGAGCATGCGCGGCACAGCAGGAGGGAGGCCCGGCCCCGCATCCGCCCTTGGCGCGCCCCGAGGGGGGTCTGGCTTAGCTCCCTGCGTCCCCCGGGGCACTTCCGCTTTCAGTCTGGGCTGCTTAGACACCTTGGGGGTCGCAGCCAGTCCAAGACCATCCCCCAGGGGCAGGGGAGGGGCAGTGTTAGTCACGCACCTCCCAGGTCTCAAGACTGCGGGGCTTTCTTTTTTGCCCGTCCGTCCATCCATCTGGGGCTCACAGAATCCCTGGGGCGGGGGGGGGGGGGGCAGTCAGCACCAAGTGGCTCAGCCACGGCACCCCAGTAAGGGACCAGCACATTTGGTCCCTTAGGAAGAGGAAGGTGCGAGAAGACAGAAGGGTGAAGCTAAGAAAGTGGGGGGCAGTGAGAGGGGATTTGGGGAGATCAGTGGGCAGACAGACAGAGGAGTAGTGAAGCGTTGCTGCGTGCTTTGGTCTTTCCCTGGGTCCCCCCAGGGCCTTGGAAACTGCATTTCCCCACAGGACTGGGACTGGAATCCAGGGCTGAATGCACATACCTGCCCTTGGTCATGATGAGTTCCTCCCAAAGTTAAGAATAGGAAAAAGGCTGTGGAAGAAAATCCACAACAAAAAACACCAGCACTGCGTGTTCTGTCCCTCCCGGCCCTGGTTGTTGGGAATTAAGCATGAGGTGGAGATGCTTCCTTCCACAAGCAGAGCACAGGACTGCAGCAAGAAGCTCTCCCCATGCTGACACTCCCAGGACACAAGCTGCCTGCCCTGGCTTAGGAGGAAAGCTGGGACCCCCCTACTCGGGTGCTTCTGGCCTCGGGGAGCAGGGTTCTCAGGCGGCCAAATGCTGCATAGCTTCAGGGCCCTGTCCCTGGATCAGAGTCAGGGAGGTCCCCTGTGGCCCCTGGTTGCAGGTTCTGATGCCCACTCTTGTCTTCTCACCAGGAGTCTGGCTAGATAAGCCTGGACCTGGGCTTTAGAGGTATAATGGGGTGAACAGTAGCCCCTTAAAAGATATGTGCATGCCCTAACTTCCAGAACCTGTGAATGTGAGTTTTCTGGGAAATGGGTCTTTGCAGATGTGATGAAATTAAGAATCTCAACATGAGAGCATTCTAGATGATTCAGGTGAGCCCTAAATCCAATGACAAGTGTCCTTATAAGAGACAGAAGAGGAGAGAGAGACACACACAGAAGAGAAGCCACATGAACACAAATGCAGAGACTGGAGGGATGCGACCACAAGCCAAGGGATGCCTGGAGCCCCACAGAATGAAAGAGGCAAGGAAGTGTCTACTCCTGGAGCCTTTGGAGGGAGCACAGCCCTGCTGGCACCTTGATTTGGGGCTTCTGGCCTCAAGAGCCATGAGAATAAATTCCTCTTGTTTTAAGCCACCTGATTTGTGGTTATTTATTGCCACATCTGTAGGAAACTCATCCACTAGGGAATGGATTGAGCCAGTTGACGCAAGGGGCTGGACCTTTGTATCCCACATTAACAACTAGTAATGGGATATGGGCTAAGGGCAACCTTGGGGAAGGCAGCTTTTGTGGTTTTGGGCAATTCCTAGAGAGCCTTGGCATCCAACCTTCACAGAAGGAGGGAGTGAAAGCCTGAGGTGGAGTGGGGGCCTCTTGGAAGTGCACCCCACATCCGCCACACTGTGGAATGGCTGAGTGTCCTCAGCATGTATCAGGAGATTCATTTCCCTCTAGAAGTTTTCCAGTTTTTGTTTTTTTGAGGCTTTTTGATTTTTTTTTTCTTACTCAAATGCTTCATTTTTAATTTAGGTTTCTTTTTTTTAAAATAGAAAATCTTATATTACAGTAATTGTCTTTGTATTAAAAAAATCTTTCTGCAAAGAAAACTCAGCCCCTCAAAGAGGATACTACAAGGAAGGAAAATTATGAGCCAATCTCTCTTATAAACACAAAAGCAAAAATTCTAAATAAAATATTAGCAAATTGAATCCATAAACCATTTGAGGTCATTTAAGTTTAGAAAAAGTAGGAAATCAATCAATAAAAATCAGCCATATTAATAAAATAAAAGAAAAACCGTGTGATCATTATTTTGCCAAAGGCAAAAAAAGATTTTGATAGAATTTAATAACCATTAATTTTTTTTAAAAAAACTTCTCAGAGTGGGGAGCAATCCAACAATAGAAGAGACTTCCTTAATATACTATTTAGCTTTCTGACTCTGTTCTTGTGCTTTCAACACTTTCACAACAATCTTCTACTCCTCGATAAGGAAAGCACGCTTGATTCTGTCACACATGGACCCACCATAGGCTCGGCTGACATGTTTCTTCGTTTTAGACAACCTCATGAGAACTTTAGGTCTCACAGCACGAACGCCCCTAAGTCTGCCTGGGCACACACCACACGCGGATTTTTGTGCTTTCCCAACCTTCTTGGTATAAAGGTAAACAATTCTATTACCAGGGATTCGGGACAGCCTGGTTTTCTTAGAGGCTGTATTGTGGGACAGCCTACGACGGTATGCAAGATGCTGCACCATCATAAATGCCTCTAGATGCCATCCCCAGAAGAGTTTCCCAGTTTTTTTTTTAATGAAGAATTTCAAACACATGCCGAGCCTAGAAAAAGTCATGTAACAGAAATCTGTGGATGCACCCGGCAGCTCCAGCAGCAATCCACCCAGGCCCATCCTGCTCCATCTCTCCTCCATCCACCTCTCCTTATTGTGGCAAGAGTGAGGGTGGGGCAGGTGCAGGCAGAGACAGTGCCCTGAAGGCAGCAAACCCTGATTCAGCCACTCTGCAGTGAGTCCCAGGGATCCCAGCGGGGAAGGGGCCTGGTAAAGCGGTCCAGGGCGAGCCAAGCCTCAGGAAGGAGGGAGGGCCCAAGCCAGTGGTGGGAGGTGGCCTGGGGGGTGTGTAGAGCCTTGAGTGGTGTCCTCCCAACTCCAGACACTAAGGGAGTGACAGACAGAGCCCAAACCTGATGGCAAGCCATTACATTTAGAGTGCATAAACAACAAGGAGAAAAGGGAACCCTCTTACACTGTTGGTGGGAATGCAAACTAGTACAGCCACTATGGAGAACAGTGTGGAGATTCCCTAAAAAACTGGAAATAGAACTGCCATACGACCCAGCAATCCCACTGCTGGATACACACACCGAGGAAACCAGAATTGAAAGAGACACATGTATCCCAGTGTTCATTGCAGTACTGTTTACACTAGCTAGGACATGGAAGCAAACTAGATGTCCATCGGCAGATGAATGGATAAGAAAGCTGTGGTACATATACACAACGAAATGATACTCAGCTATTAAAATGAGTGCATTGGAACCAGTTCTAGTGAGGTGGATGAAACTGGAGCCTATTATACAGAGTGAATAAGTCAGAAAGAAAAACACCAACACAGTATATTAACGCATATATATGTTATTTAGAAAGACAGTAACGATCACTATATGCGAGACAGCAAGAGACACAGATATAAAGAACAGACTTTTGGACTCTGTGGGAGAAGCAAAGGGTGGGATGATTTGAGAGAATAGCATTGAAACATGTATATTACCATATGTGAAATAGACTGCCAGTCCAGGCTCATGCATGAGACAGGGCGCTCAGGGCTGGTGCGCTGGGACGACGTGAGAGATGGGATGGGGAGGGAGGTGGGAGGGGGAGTTCAGAATGGGGGACGCATGTACACCCATGGCTGATTCATGTGAATGTATGGCAAAATCCACCACAATATTGTAAAGTAATTAGCCTCCAATTAAAATAAATTAATTTACAAAAACAAAAAACCAAACTGGAAATAGAACTGCCATACAACCCAGCAATCCCACTGCTGGGCATACACACCAAGGAAACCAGAATTGAAAGGGACACGTGTACCCCAATGTTCATCACGGCACTGTTTACAATAGCTGGGGCATGGAAGCAACCTAGATGTCCATCAGGAGACGAACAGATAAGAAAGCTGTGGTACATATACACAATGGAATGTTACTCAGATATTAAAAAGAATGCATTTGAATCAGTTCTAATGAGGTGGATGAAACTGGAGCCTATTATACAGAGTGAAGTAAGTCAGAAAGAAAAACACTAATACAGTATATATGGAAATTATGCAGTCCATGGGGTCACAGAGTCAGACATGACTGAGTGACTGAACTGAACTGATGGAATTTAGAAAGACAGTAATGATGACCCTATACTCGAGACAGCAAAAGAGACACAGATATACAGAACAGACTCTATTCTTCTTGGACTCTGTGGGAGAAAACAGGGGTGGGATGATTTCAGAGCATTGAAACATGTATATTACCATATGTGATAATTTATGTAATATTATAACATAATATAGCATTTATGTGATATTACCATATGTGATATTACCATATGTGATAAAGGAAATGACAACCCACTCCAGTTTTCTTGCCTAGGAAATCCCATGGACAAAGTCTGAGCCTGGTGGGTGACAGTCCATGGGGTCGCAGAGTTGGACATGACTTAGCAACTGAGCACACACCATATGTGAAATAGATGAACAGTCCATATTTGATGCATAAAACAAGGCACTCAAAGCTGGTGCACTGGGACAACCCAGAAGGATGGGATGGGGAGGGAGGTGAGAGGGGGGTTCAGGATGGGGAACACATGTACACCCATGGCTAAAACCACCACAATATTGTAAAGTAATTAGCCTCCAATTAAAATACATAAATTAATTAAAAAAAACAAGGTCCTACTGTGGAGTACAGAGAACTATACTCAATATCCTGTGATAGATCATAATGGAAAAGAATATAAAAAAGAATGTATATATGTGTACAACTAAGTCACGTTGCTGGACAGCAGAGATTGGCACAACATTATAAATCAGCTATACTTCAATAAAAAAATTTTAAAATAAAGTGTTAAAAAAGAATGAAGGTGAAATAAGTGCCTTTTGAGACAGATGAAAGCTAAGAAAACTCACCAATAGATCTGTACTAAAAGAATGCTAAAGAATATCTTTCCACATGAAGAAATATGATAGTAGAGGGAAATCTTGATCTTTGGGTAGAGATGAGGAACACCAGAAATGATTAAATATGGGTGTAAACATTTAAACATGGGCATGAATTTGAGCAAACTCCAGCAGATAGTGGAGGACAGAGGAGCCTGGCATGCTGCAGGTCATGGGGTCACCAAGAGTTGGAAACGACTTAGCAACTGAACAGCAACAACAGACATTTAAACATTAAAAAATACTTGTTTGCTCTTAATTTCTTTATTATGACTATTAAAAGTTCTAAGACCAAGTATATTGTAAGGTTTATAATCCACGTAGATATAACATACATGGAAACTACAGCATAAAAGATGGGGTAGAGTTGGAATGAGGGCTCAGGATGGTGGGAACACCTATGGCTGATTCATATTTATGCATGGCAGAAAACATCACAATACTGTAAATTATATTGTGGAAATGTTTGTACATTTATGTGAAGTGGTACAATGTTAACCACATCAGGCAGTGAAAAGTTAAAGATATCCAGTAAGTCCCCTACATAAGAGCATTCAAGTGGGGAACTTTCAAAGATGTGAATGTATATTCACATGTCCAATCATGTACGTTAGCTCACGTGTCTGGTGTACATGGTCACGTGTGAGCACCCTCTACAAGTGGATGTACTTTAGTGCACTTTACTGTACAGTACTGTATGGAGTACAGTATCTGTATTTCAAGCCCAGGATGCCCAGACTCAATCACAAAAGCAGTGACGATGTAGCCGGTACTGAGAAGAAGTGCCAAGCAATAACGATGGAAACAAAAGTGAAAATAATTGAGAGAGGGAGCAAGGTGAAAGATGGTAGACGTCACTTGTTCTTATAACATGACTCATTCAACCGCTGGCATGATTCTAAAGCATGATGACAAAATCATGGAACATGTGAAGTCGGCTGTGCTGATGATATGAACAATAATATGGCAGAAGTGTGAAAAAATGATGGAGGAACTAGAGAAAGAGAAATGTCTCGGTGTGTGAATGCAAGATCAGCATCAGTGTCAAGTTCACTCAGCTTAATGCTGATTCAAGAGAAAGGTGACAGCCTGGAGAGATAGGGTGGGGAGGGAGGTGGGAGGAGATTTCAGAATGGAGGGGACACATGTGTACCTATGGCCAATTCATATTTACGCATGGCAAAAACCATCACAATGCTGCAAAGTAATTATCCTCCAATTAAAATAAAAAGAGAGAAAGCTAAAAGCCTTTATGAAATTACCTCAGGCAGGAAAAAGGGAGCACAGGGACAAAAATAGATGGACAAGACAGTGCTATGTATTGAATGTTTGTAAATGCTCCACCAATTCACCTGTTAAATTCTAACCCCCAAAGCAATGAGATTTGGAGGTGGGGTCTTTGGGAAATGATTTGCCCACGAGGGTGGAACCCTAATGAAAGAGATTAGTGACTTTATAAAAGGGACACCAGAGAGTTCCCTCGTCCTCTTTCTGCCATGAGAGAAGATGGCTAGTTGATAAAACTAGACAAAAAATCAGTAAATATACAGAACAGCATTATGAAATTATCAGTCACAGTATAAGATGAACTATAACAGGCTTCCCAGGTAGCACTAGTGGTAAAGAACCCGCCTGCCAATGCAGGAGACTAAGAGGTGCAGGTTCGATCCCTGGGTCGGGAAGATTCCCTGGAGAAGGACATGGGAGCCCACTGCAGTATTCTTGCCTGGAGAATCCCCACGGACAGAGGAGCCTGGCGGGCTATAGCCCATAGGGTTGTAAAGAGCTGGACACGACTGAAGCGACTTAGCACACACATAAAGAGAAATTGACCAATTTGCCAGCGATGGGTTTTCCATCTACAAGTTTACTTTTGCAACTCAGCTGCCTTGCAGGGAGACCTTTTGATTGGTGGAAAGTAAATGAAGTGACGTGAAAGTTGCTCAGTCGTGTCCTTCTCCAGGGGATCTTCCCAGCCCAGGGATCGAACCCAGGTCTCCCACATTGCGGGCAGATTTTTTTTTTTACCATCTGCGCCATCAGGGAAGCCATCTTTGCTTCCCCGGGCGCCACGCCTTGGAACATCCAGTCCTTAGTGCTCACCGCTTGTTGATACAGTAGCAAAGAGTCTCCTCTCGTGTGTTTCTCATCCAATCATTTTCCTTGTAAACAGCTGCCTAGAACTTTCTCCCTCATCTTCCTGGGGCTTCCGGGAGCACGGAGGAAACCCAGGTGGCATTCGCACAGAGGGCTCGGGATAGTGCGCAGCACGGTTCCTGGCTGCGCTGCTGAGCCGAGTTCTTCAGACCCTTCTGAGTGGGATTCGAGAGTCGTTTACAGAGTCGGAGAAAGTAAGTAGACAGGCGGGGACTTTGCTGGGGTCTGGACTCCGCAGTTACCAGGAGTCCCGGGTGGGGGTCCCTTAGCTGACCCAGCAAGGAGTGGAGGTGGGGGGAGGGCCAACATCTACTAGATTGGGAATCCGGGTGAGGCCGCAGACAGCGGCAGGCTTCAGAGGGGCTGAGGGAAGGGTTTCCTCAGTGTAGGAGTTCTGAGGGAGGACTGCTGGCTGCCAGGGTGGCTGGTGGGGGGCATTCTGGTTTGGGGGTGCAGAGGGGGTGGCTAATGGTTAAACTTGTGGGGGTCTCAGAAGGAAGGGCTTCCTGCTGAGTGGGTGAGGCCTGCTTTGGAGGCCAGAAGAGAATACTACTGGCTGAGGGAGTGGGGAGGACGTGAGAGGGGGTCCCCCATGCCGAGACATGAGGGGAACATGAGGGAAGGGCTAATGTCTGCCCCCTGTTGGTGGAAGGGGCTGAGGGGAGGGGTGGATGGGGTGGACTCGTGGATGCGGTTTGGAAACCGTTAGGGGAGGTACCAGCTCTGTGGGGGGTGGGGTGGGGGCGGGACGGGTGGTGGGGTGTGGCGTGACGGGGGCGGGGCGTGACGGGGGCGGGGCGGGGGCGGGGCTGGGGAGAGAGGACGTTGGTGGCCGGAAGGGGGCTCTGGCTGCCTTCTTGGGGGAGGCAAGAGGGACAGTCTTTACATCAGTGAGATAGTGTGAGATAACGCTTGTGGGAGGACTCCCCGGTGTGGGAAGGTGAGAGGGGAAGTCTAATCTCTAAACATGTGGGGGCGCCCTGCTTCCAGGGCCTAGAGGAGAGCACCACCAAGTGGCGGGGTGGGGGAGTGGAGTTGAAGGGGGTGAGAAGGAGCCGCCTGGCCACGTGGGGTGAGTGAGGCTGAGACTGGCGGCGCTGGAGCTGCTGTGACCTGGTGGAGGCTGTTTGCTGCTGCAAATGGATTTGTGGGGGTTCCAGGCGGGTGGGGGGGGGGCTCTGGCACACTGTATTAGGAACGGAGAGGTTCCAGGTCGCCTCTGTCTGAGTGGCACAGGAATTGCAGTGGTGGGAGGGACCGGGGCCCTGGTCTCCACACAAAAATGCAGATTCTTCACTAGGGTGCTTTGTACATTCACTGGGATACACCACACCTGAATTTAAAAGTATTGCAATTTTACATGATAAGTTCTGTCGCTACAGGGGAATTTTATTTGATGTTAATAATGGTAATATATCTTTAAATACTGGGAAATCCATGAATTGAAAAAAAATCACAAAGGGATTTAGAAAATATTTCAAACTGAATAATGAAAAAACACAATTTACCCAAGTTAGTGGGAGGCAGCTAAAGAAGCAATAGGAGGAAAATATATTGCTCTAAATGCTTATGTTAGAAAAGAGTAAGGACATAAAATCAGTGACCTAACAGCCCCTATAGAGATGCTAGAAGAAGAAGAGAAAAAGAAGCATAAAATGAGTTGACTGAAGTAATAATTGGGCTAAGAGAGGAAGTTGGTGATAGAAAGCAAATTACGGACATGATAAACCAAGCCATATGTTTGTTTTTTTAAAAAAGGGCAACAAAACTGAGAAAGCTCTAGAAAGACAAATCAAGGAAAAATACAAAGATTGCTAAACACCAATATTAGGAATGAAAGAGGGCTAACACTACAGGTCAGATATACATTAAAAAGAGAATATAGGGCTATGATAGAAAAAATTATGCTAAAAAACTTGAAAAATTCCTTGGGAAAAAGGCAACTTCCTAAAACTGATGCCAGAAATGTAGAAAATGTTTTGTTTCGTAAATATATATTTAAATTTTTTTAATTAAAATTTTTTCAATTGAAGGATAATTGTTTTACAGAATTTTATGGTTTGTTTTGTAAATACATTTAATTTATCAGAAAAGTTTCCTAAAACCAGCCAAACAAAACAGGTTGGGGCAGTGCTCCAAGCTGCTGCTGTGAGGGGCAGTGGGGTGGGCTGTGTGGCCCAAACATTATTCTCTCCCCTTTGCACCCACAAGCCTATTCCCACACTTCAACGGTCTGTGCACACCCCTTTGATCACTTTCCCCACCCTCAGGTCCTCAAAAATGGTGATGCCACTGGCGCTGCTGCGAGACTGGTGCAGGTGGATGGGCGTGAATGAGGAGCGTTCTCTGCTCATCCTGGGCATCCCAGATGACTGTGAAGACCAAGAATTCAAGGATGCCGTGCAGGCTGCCCTGGGCCCCCTGGGCAGATACCGAGTGCTGGGCAAGGTCTTCAGAAAGGAACTGGGGTCGAAGATCGCTTTGGTTGAGTTTGCCGAGTATTTAAGCCGAAGCTTGATCCCTCGACAAATACCAGGCAAAGGGGGGCCCTGGGATGTTGTCTGCCTGCCCCAGGCCCCTGATGCTGAGTCACAGGATAGACCCAATTTCCCTGCACAGCCCCAGAGACGAGCAGTGTTTGGTAGGGTAGGTGAGGCAAGAGCCACAGGTGATGTTGGAGGAATAGGTGAGATGGGAGTCTCAGGTGAGGAGGAAGCCACAGGTGATGTTGGAGGAACAGGTGAGGTAGGAGCAGCAGGTGAGGAGGGAGCCACAGGTGATGTTGGAGGAACAGGTGAGGTGAGAGCAGCAGGTGAGGAGGGAGCCACAGGTGATGGAGGAACAGGTGAGGTGGGAGTCTCAGGTGAGGAGGGAGCTGCAGGTGATGTTGGAGGAACAGGTGAGGAGGGAGCCACAGGTGATGTTGGAGGAACAGGTGAGGTGAGAGCAGCAGGTGAGGAGGGAGCCACAGGTGATGTTGGAGGAACAGGTGAGGTGGGAGTCTCAGGTGAGGAGGGAGCTGCAGGTGATGTTGGAGGAACAGGTGAGGTGAGAGCAGCAGGTGAGGAGGGAGCCACAGGTGATGTTGGAGGAACAGGTAAGGTAGGAGCAGCAGGTGAGGAGGGCACCTCAAGTGAGGAGGGCACCTCAAGTGAGGAGGGAACCTCAAGCGAGGAGGGAACCTCAAGTGAGGAGGGAGCTGCAGGTATGGAGGGAGCTGTAGGTGACATAGAAGATGCAGGTGAGGAGGGAGCTGCAGGTATGGCGGGAGCCACAGGTGAGATGGGAGCTTCAGGTGAGGAGGGAGCTGCAGGTATGGAGGGAGCCGCAGGTGAGAATGGACCCACAGGTGAGGCAGGAGCCTCAAGTGAGAATGGACCCACCTGTGAGGAGGGAGCCGCAGGGGAGGCAGGAGCAACAGGGGAGGGAGGAGCTGGCTTCGAGGGACGAGCTGCCTGTGAGGCAGAAGCTACCAGTGAGGCAGATGGTACAGGTGAGGCAGGCACTGAAGATGAGGAAGGGGCTGCAGATGAGGCAGGTGGTATAGGTGAAGCAGACACTGCAGATGAGGAAGGGACTATAGATGAGGCAGGTGGTATAGGTGAAGCAGACATTGCAGATGAGGAAGGGGCTGCAGATGAGGCAGGTGGTATAGGTGAAGCAGACACTGCAGATGAGGAAGGGACTATAGATGAGGCAGGAGCTCCAGGTGAGGCAGGCACTGCAGATGAAGAAGGGGCTGCAGGTGAGGCAGGAGCTGGCATTGAGGCAGGACTTGCAAGTGAAGCAGGAGCTACAGGTGAGGCAGGCACTGCAGATGAGGCTGGGGCGGCCAGTGAGGCAGGAGCTGAGGGTGAGGCCAGAGCTGAAGATGAAGCAGGAACATCCGATGAGGAGGGAGCGGCAGGTGATACGGGAGTTGCAGGTGTGGCCGGATCTCTGAGCATGGCAGGAGCGGCTGGGGAGGCAGGAGTTCCCATGGAGGCTGCAGCTTCAGGCATCGCTGGAGCCATGGATGAGCCACGGGCCCGGTCCCCACAGTGGCAGCTGGCCTTGGAGCCTGTGCTAGAGAATATGGGCTACCAGGAGCTGAGAACCTTCTCCGGGATGGAAGAGCCGGGTGAAGGGGAAGAGTCCTTTGAGAGCTGGCTGGATCATGCCAACGACATGCTGTACCTGTGGCGCCACGTGACCGAGATGGAGCGGAGGAGGAGGCTGGTGGAGAGCTTGGGGGGTCCGGCGCTGGATCTCCTGTGCAGCCTCCTGGCAGAAGATCCCAACCTGGCGGCCCAGGATTGCCTGATGGCGCTGGTGGAGGCGTTCGGGAGCAAGGATCCCCGGGTGAACGCTCGGCTGAAGTTCATGACCTGCGCCCAGCGGCCCCAGGAGAGCCTCTTTGCCTTTGTGATGCGCCTGGAAGGCCTGCTGCAGTCGGCCCTGGGCAAGGGGGCCATGCACCCAGCCATCGCAGATCAGCTGCGTGCCCGGCAGGTGCTCATGCGGGCCCGGCCCAACAGCCTGATGCAGAACAAGCTGAAGAGGATGCGGATGGAGAGAAGACCCCCCAGCTTCGTGGCGATGCTGCAGCTCATCCGGGAGACCGAGGCCTGGGAGACCGACCCAGCAATGGGTGAGCAGTTCCCGGTGGAGGAGGAGGCCCATGGGGTCCTCGGAGACCTGGCCGCTGCCCTGGCCCATATGATCATCACTGAGGGTGCAGCTGCAGGTGGAAGTGAGCCCTCCCCAGCCAGTGGAGATACCTCTGCCCAGGTTGCCCTTTCCAGGGAAGGTGGCGTGGAGGCCCTCCCAGTGCGTGAAGAGGCCAGTAAGGCAGTTGGCAGCAGCACCGAGGTTGCCCAGGCTGCTCCTGAAGCCCGTGGTGCCACCAGGGCAGCCTCTGCCCCTGGGGAGACCACTCAGGAAGATGGAAGGGCTCCTGGCCTCCCGGGCCTAGGTCAGGCGGCACCTTCAGAGGCCCTTTGGGGCCCTGCCACTGCCTGGATGGGCGGGGCTTCCCCGGTGGTCCCAGGAAGTCCTGGCTGGGAGCCAGAGGGTCTCCCCCAGGCAGGAGACCAGGAGGCCGAGGAGCCTCCCAAGAAGGGGCTCAAGCCCGTCCCAGAGGAGCCCGGAGATGAGGAAGGGGCTGTGGAGATGAGCCCCCCGGGGTTCTCCTCTGGTCAATAGGCTCAGCAGGTCCCAGGCCCCTGGCCTGGAAACAGGGAGAGGCCAGATCAGGCAGCCTCCTGGCCCCGTGTTAGGGGCCATGTCATGGTGCCTGGGCCTCCCCACCTCCCCAAGAGGGGACCCCTATTCAGCATACCCTGGGACAGGTTGCTCCCTGTCCTGGGAAGTCCAAATGTGTCCCTGTAGGCCCCCTAGTGACCCAGATCTCAAGGAACGGCTCTCTGGTCCAGCCCCTCTCCCCTCCCCATCAACACACATCCCTGAGCTGTCATCAACTCCCCTCCCACCCCCTGCAGAGCCCCGAGGTGCCTGTGAACCCAGGCCGGGTATCCCCACCTACCTGGTCAGCCAGCCCTGGGTCCTGCCACGTTCCCTGAGCTTCAGCACCAGCCAAGGCCCAGTCCTCAGCTCAGTGTGTGCTTCCCGTGTGGATTCAGACCAAGTTCTGCTTGGTCTCCTGGAGATGTGCATGTGTTCTTCTCTGAGCAGTTCCCCCCACCGTGGCGCAGAGACACCCCAGCCCACTCCCAGGAACTGGTGAGAAGGAGGGGACGGACGAAGGCTTGGCTGGCGACCACCCTGGGACCTCGGGAAGGAAGATCTGCATCGGGGCTTCCCAGCGGGTCTTCGGGAGGCCCCCCAGGACCTGTGCTCTGCTGGGCCACGCCGTGCTTCCTTGGGACTCTGCGTTCTCAGCTTGGTGCAGCGTGCCCTGCTGTGTGACTGTCCTGTGCCTGCCATAGGGCATGTGGGCCCGAGGGGGAGGGGCTGCCCTGGGGGGATCGGGCATTGCCAGCGACCACCGTCCTGGCAAGACACCGACCACGAGGCCCTCAGGAAGGGAGAGGGTGGGGAGAGGGAGGGCCACTGCATTGGGGGAGGGAGGGCACCTCATTAGGGACCCTGGGAGGAGGTGGGGGGCGGGACTGTGATCTCCAGCAGCCATCAGAAGTTCCCTGTGTTGTCATTCCCTGTTTTCAATGGTTTCAGTCTGTGTTGTGCTTCAATAAAATTTGCTGAATGTTTCAGTTGAGTCTTGTCTCTGCTCTGGACGGTGGAGGGGAGGGGCTGCTGGGGGTGGGGCCGGGGGTGGGGGGAGCGACAGTGGCCTGGTATCCCGAGTCAGCACTACGGTGTGGTCCCAGCAGGGTAGGGGGGCGGGGGGACAAAATAGGTTCCTGCTCAGCACCCATGGCAATGGAGGGTAGAGTAGGTACTTTGAAGACCCAGACATGGTGAGGGGTTTTCTTCCATTTGATAGGTGAACTGTAACATTTTGAGGTTATATTTGTTCTCATTTTGGGATAGTTGTGTCTTTTGAACACAGCTATAGTTGATAGAGACAGAATAGTCCTCTGTCTTTTGAAAATGCATGGTGGTGATCCTGATTTTCTTCTTTACTGGGGGCAGGTGCCCCTGGCATCCAAGTGCCTGGGACCCGGGGCTGCTCAAGACGTGGGATCCAGAGAGGGGCTCCAAAACAAGGAGCTGGCATGTCCAGAGGTCTCTAGCCTCCTTGGTGAGAAAGCTAGTATTAGTCTGATAGAGTTTTGAAAAAAACCAAATGTATTTTAAGCTGAGGGATTGTAAAATGCGACAACCTCACTGTGGAACAACAGTGACAGCACTTAGCAGTGGAAAATCAGGCCTGAACACTCGTAGGGTTTCTGGGAGAGCAGGCGCAAACATACCCACACCACCTCAGCCTGCACACAAATTTGCTTTCAAAAAGAAGACATGACCAGCCTACTGAGACCTGCAAGGGTGGAGGCCCAGTCATGTGAGGGGGAGGGCCAGGGGTGCTCTCTGAAGGGGTAATGTTCAGGGATGGGGGAAACTGGCCTGATGCTAAGGGCACTGGGAAGCTGTCGGACCCAGGGACCAAACCTGCATCTCTCGTGCCTTCTGCATTGGCAGGCAGATTCTTTACCACTAGCACCACCTTGGAAGTGGTGGGAAGGAGAGGGCCAGAGGGGTGTCTTCGCCTGTCCAGCACTGTGGCATGATTTAGAGCCTTGTTCCTTTCTGCAAAGCCCCCGGGCCTGGCTCTCCAGCTCTTCCCGAATGCCGATGGGACCCTGGGCATCCTTCAGCTGATTCCCTTTGTGCTCCCACTGGCCACAATAAGATGTGATGGCTAAAGTCTCTCAGTGGTACGAGGGCCACCCAGTGACACTCGCCGAAAGGACCCCAGGCCTCAGTAGGTGCCTGCCGGGTGGCTGGGAGTTGGAAAGCTGGGGCTCATGCCCCAAGGGCAAGTCTAGGGCAAACCAGGCAGAGGTACAGAGGGTGGGTCTTCACCTCTTGTCTCTTGGAACTGAAGTCTGAGGGGGAGCCAGGCTGATGGCAAGAGCAGAGCCCAGTCTGTGGTCAGTGGCAGGGCACACATGCGTGCACGTTCAGCTGGTGCCTCCTGCTGGCTGGGAGAGCTGATTGCCAGTGGCGAGGAGCCTGTGAGCCCCTGGGGAAGCCCTGGGATTGGGAATCTCCAGGCAAAGCTTCAGTATGTGTGTGCATTTGTGTGGTGCATATGTGGTTGTATGTGACTGTGGAGGGTATGTGTGTGGAGTTCTTGTGAGTGTGCGTGATTGTGTAGTGTGAGTGTTCGTGATTGTGTAATGTGAGTGTGTAGGGTTGATGTGAACATGTTTGAGCGTGTGTAAGTGTGTGTGTGGCTACATATATGTGTGAGTGAGTGTGGGCATGGAAGGGTTTATCTCTCAGGCCATATCACCTTTGCTGAGTGGAGCCTGAGACTTCCACTGGCTTCCATCTTCCCCATGAGCTGGAGGAAGATGTCAGCTGACTCCAGCCAACTGAGGGTGCCAAGCAGACCAGCTGCAGGGGAAGCCCCTGTCCCCAGTGTGCCACCCTGTCCCCATTCCCCAAAGCTTTGGGTACTTTACTCAAGTCTCAAATGGGGTGGCTGGAGACAGCTCTACAGACTTTGACATCGCCTTTCACATTTCCCTCTCTGTCTCCCTCCGCCGTCCATCTGTCCTGCAGTCCAAACCCACGTTGGCATAGCCCCTTCTGGCCCTGCCAGGATCTGGGGCAGCTGGTGGAAGCCTGTGGGGTGGCATGCCCTCCACTCCCTGACACACCCTTTCTAGTGGGCAGGGTCATGTCCACGGCTCTGCTGCCAAGGGGTGGCAGCTCACCATGTGGATACCCTCCCTAAGCTCCTGGGGAGATCCTGCTGGTGCCCCCGGCAGTCCACTGGCCCATCTCTGTCCCAGCCCAGTCCCTGTGTGCAGAGGGGGAGACTGTATTCAGCCAATAGCCCCTGAGACTCAGCTATAAGAGTGGATGCTTGGGGGGATGCAACTTGGTACCTGACCCTTTGGGGTCACTGAGGAACTGGTCTTGAGCAGTTCCTCCACAGGGGCCTTGGTGTGGGGGCCTGAGTCTTGCTCTGTGGACACATCCCAGTAGCCACGCTGGGCTTTGGAGGACAAGTTCACCAGAGCAGGGCTCCAGGGGCCCTGCCAGCAGCCAGGTCCCGCAGGGAGCCAGTGACTTCCAGGTGAGCAGGAATTTGGGCTCAGGGTGGCGTGGAGGGAGCTTGTGAGCCTGTGTCCCAGTGGCCGTCTGGCAGGGCCCAAAGCCCTGGCTTTCTGAAGGCTTCAGGCTGGAGACCGTGTCCATCATCTTCACGTAAGCTGCCAATTTAACATCTGGTGCATTCCGCCATCTTGGGCCGCCTGAGAATCTTGCCACGGCTGCAGGGCGATGCTTCTCCTCTGGGTCCCCAAGAGGCCAGACCCCAGCAATTCCCCTGCAGTGATCCCCTCACTCAGTCCTGCCCTCTGGTGCCCATGGAGACAGGTGCCCTCAGGGCTGGGGAGGGGGGCCTTGGGTTTAGGTTAGCATACATGCACACGTATGCTTCTGAGGCAGAAGGCCAATGTTTGCAGGTGTGTATAGAGGGGCAATGGGGAGGGGTGGAGGAAACATTGAGGCATCTACAGTGGGGAGACAGCACTTGTCAAGTGTACAGTGTCCCCTGGGCTGAACTGCAACTAGTTTTCCCAGAATCCCCTGCTCTTTAGGGTCCCAGGTTTGGGTTGACCACTGGTTTGCTGGCTCTTTGTTGCGTCTTGCTCCACTCTGTTTTCCTGGGCAACTTGCAGTCTGTCTTTGCCTTTCAGCAGTTACTTCGGGCCACTTTTTCTTTAACTTCTTTCTGGGTGGCTGAGAAAGTCTGCCACCTAATGCCCTGGGTCCCAGTTTAAGGAACTGCTCAGACTTGGGACTTCCCAAGAGTCTCAACTTGCTCATCAAAGGGCTAGAGCCCATTCTCCACATCCAGCGGTGTTGAGAGAGCTGACATCTCCTTCTGTGCTTGTCTTCAGCTCCCTCCTGGGGCCCCTGTGAAGCAGCCAGCTGAGGGCTGCCTCCTGGCCATGACACATCTCCCAGTGACCCAGTGTGACGTTAACAGACACATTGCGTGTGATCTCACAAGTATGATGGCTGGCAGAGGGCAGGGCAGGCGGACAGTCGTCTCCACCTATATTCTTTCCCACAGAGCAGCTCTCAGCTTGGATAGGCTAGGCCTTTCCAGCCCGGGCTCCTCCCCAGTCCAGAGTCAGGGAGCTGGTGGAGCCAGGTGCTTTGTGCTCCTGCCTGAGTCTTAGCCGCCTGTGGTAGATACTGACCTAAGAAAGGAAATTCTTCCAAACATTGGGTTCCCCCACCTCTCACCTAGATTCACAGAGAAATGATAGGCTAGCCTGGCTTCAAAGAGAAAAACAGCTACATCTCCAGGCCGCAAATTAGGAAGCTCTCTAGTCAAACACTGCTATGTCTGCACAGGGGTAGGGAGCAAACGGGGCCAGCAATGCCTTCTCAGAAGTGGAGGATGAATCAGACTGCCCCAAAATCCAGGGTCAGTCTGGAAGATCTTGTTAGATCAAGGAAAATTAAGGACACAGAGCACTGGAGCCGTGGAATGTCACTGTGGAGACCCAGGGAGATGATGTGGACATGTTGGCAAAAGCCAGGGCATTCACAGCCCAACATGAGTCCTATTCGTAACATGGAAACAGCACCAATTACAAAAATAATAAGAGGAGGAAAGGAATGGGAGCAAACAGAAGAAAAGCACATCATAAAGGGAATCATTAATACCTACAGGGTATTAATACAGGGAGACTCTAGACAAAAACAAAAAACAACCCCCTAAAAAACCTCAAAGAAATTTCACTAAACATGATTTCTCAAAATAAAATTTGAAGAAGAAGTGTAGAGCTCAAAGAAGGGATGATTAGAAAGCAGAAGGAAATGAAAGAAAGGTAGCAGAGCTCAGAAAAGAGTGGAAAGAAAAAATAAAAATATTGCTGAGATGAAAGCCACAGTGAGAGCAATTCAGGTCAGTGTGACCAAGGTGAACACATACATAGTGATGATGTGAGGACATAGTGTAAAGGCTTGAAGAAGTCACACAATATAAAATGGGAGAGAGGACAAGATTGGAGAGCAGATGACAGTCTGGGAAGCAGCAAAGGAGATGAAGCACATATATAATGGGTTTTCTAGAAAAGAGAACAATCAAGAGAAGAATATCTTCCTGGGAGAAGTCACGCTGGCCTTAGACTTCTCATAATCAGTTCTCAATGCTGGATGCCAGTGGAGAAAGTTTTCTAAAGTTTTGAGGAAAAGGCAGTTTGCTCTGAGAACGTTCCATTTGTCCAACTTGTCCTTCAAGTCTAAAAGCAGAAAGTTGAAATTACCACTGAACAATAAAGGCTAGCCAACAAAAAGATAAACTGAAATCAAGACCTTGGAGATGGAAGGAACTATCCCGATCACTGAATCCATTTATATGCAGAACTAATATTCCATAATTGTGGAATTATGCATTAATCATTGTCCTACTATAGGACAGAATGCAAATTTTTGAAACCTTAACAATGTAAAAGTAATAATCTAACCAAAACCAGAAGTGGAGAACCGAGAGGGCAGGAGGAAGATGGTGAAATGATTTCTTCATCTGTTAGAGCCAAGAGTCATTGGATACTGTGTCGGAAGATATCATTAAACATAATCCTTCAAATATATCAGAAAACTTAGCATTCTTCAGAATTTCACTCTTTAACTTTTGTGAGATCTTTTAGGAACTAATACTCCTTGGAAAGAAGCATGTAGTACAAGTTCAAGGGTCTTGCCATTTCTTTTTCTTTGCCCCCAGTCAAATGAGTGCAATACAGGCACACCTCAGAGATGTCTTAGGTTTGGTTCTGGACTACAGCAATAAAGTGGATATCTCAGTAAAGCGAGGCCTCCTCAGTTATGTATTTGAGAAATATTGATGGTACCCGTCCTGTGTGCAGTTGTCAGGTGATGGAGGATGGGACCTGGGCCGGGAGTTATTGTAAGGGAAATGGAGAGGGAGGGATGGCTGGACCGGGGGATCCAAGGAAGGGCTGTCAGTCGGTCAGTTCAGTCACTCAGTCATGTCCGACTCTTTGCGACCCCATGAATCGCAGCACGCCAGGCCTCCCTGTCCATCACCAACTCCCGGAGTTTACTCAAACTCATGTCCATCGAGTCGGTGATGCCATCCAGCCATCTCATCCTCTGTCATCCCCTTGTCCTCCTGCCCCCAATCCCTCCCACATCAGGGTCTGAGAGAACAGGAATTCCTGACTGCCTGGAGAGGGGCGTGGGCTCCTGGTTGAGGAAGAAGAGGAGTCAAGGATGACGGGGAGCTTTTCAGCCTGGGCAACAGATGGGGGTTTGTGATCAGCACGTGTGTGCACCTAGAGGCGGGGGATGTGCTCCTAACCTGGGCTGCTCCTTGGTTGGGTTGGGACAGGGGAGGGTGCTGGGGTGGAGGAGGCCATGCCCCCCACAGGCAGCCTCTGCTGGGTTCTCACTCAGTGTGCCCTGCTGGAAACTGCCTACCCTGCCACCCTGGGGTCTGTGCCCACAGGCGGGTAGCAGCCCTCCTCCAAGGCTTCTTTCTAGGTCAATGCAGCTTTCACAGCTGCCCTGGGAAGCCATCTCTGAGACCATGTGCAGTTCAGCTACATCCATCTGCCCTGGGTGTGCTGGGTGTGCTCTGTGTGTGTGTGTGTGTGAACTTCTCACAGGTGGAACCAGACACCCTTGATGGGAAGCAGTAATATCCCAGAGCCTGGGGTGACCTCCCCAGCTCTGGAGCTCTGTCAAGTGATAGCGAACGGGCAGGAGGCCAAAAGCATTGAGGAACTTCACTCCCCTCCCCAGCAGCATCCCAGTCAGAGACGGGAGAGGGCACTGCAAGCCCCTTCACTTGTCACCACAGCTGGAGAGGCTTCTAGTGGCTTGAAACTTCCTAGGGGGCAGAGGCAGGCTAGCTCTCGGCCTTTCTGTCTGGCTCTGTGTTGCTCCCCGCCCCCTCCCTCTCTGTGTGTCACATACAGAAACACGAAGACGAGAGGCCCCCGAAGTAAAGCTGAGACCCCCCTGGGTACAAGGTAACCCTGTGTGGCTTCCAGTCAAACTCCCAAATGATCTAGCCCTTCCTGTTCTCGGAACTGTGCTGTTTCCCAGACAACCAGTTTTGTGTAATCACGGTCAAGGCAACGTACATTTTTGCTCAGAATCAAGGTCACAGTATAATACCAATTCACCACAGCAACAGCAGACTACTCATCTGACACGGGAGATGGGATTTACAAGGAAAACCACTTGCAGCCTGCTAGGGCTCTGCCTGCTGAACTAAGCTTCCTTTTCGCCAGGGCATGGTGATTCTGCATCATGAAATAGGCTTTAATCCCAGTGGAGTCTGGAACCCATGTCCTTAAGAGGCACAGAGTCCATCGTAAGTTTGACATAAGTAATTTGCCACACAGAGCCAGCCAGGCACAGGGTGGTGGTGATTTAGTTGCTAAGTGGGGTCTCTTGCACCTCCATGGACTGGAGCCCTCCAGGCTCCTCTGTCTGTGAGATTTTTCAGGCCAGAAAATGGAGTGGGTTGCCATTTTCTTCTCTGAGGGATTTTCCCGACCCAGGCATTGAACCCGGGTCTGCTGCACTGCAGATGGATTCTTTACTGACTGAGCCACCAGGCAAGCCCCCAAGTACATGGTGCCACTGGTAAAGCCATGTGTCACAAGAGGACCATCCTACCTGACCTTCCTGCGGGAGCTTAGTTCAGTCTGCAGATGCACACAAGCCACCCTGCCCTTTGTAAACAAGCTCTGTGCGCCCTAAGTCAGGCTCACTGTGGGAGCCAGGTGGCCGCCTGCCACGGGTGGGTCTCAGATAGAACAGCTCTGATGAAAGGAGATTGTGGAACAAAACCTTATAGCTTGAGATTTGATCATGTTTCTAATTTCTAGGCCCAAGGCCAAATGTCAGTTGCCTCCTACCTCGTGGGCATCATCTCTGGCTCCCTGAAATCTGAGTGGGGTAGCACAGCCCTCTCAGATTTGGTAAGCATGGGCCTGGGACTACCACGCAGTCAGTGGGTCTTAGCTCAGCTCCAGAGCCACAGGGCCCCACAAGCCCAAGGGCAGTGGTCTTCAAGAAGGCGAACGTCACCTTGCACTATCTGGGTATGCCCCCTGCTCCACCTCTGGCCCCATGGAGGGGACTGGCTGTTGGCCTCTGGGAGAAAAGGGTGGAAAGAGAATACGAGCAGCAAGGAGGGCCAGAAGACTGCCTGGTCACAGTCAGGGAGGACTTGGGGACTGGGGTGGGTGTGTGCATGTGTGGTCCACATTGGGAGGGCTGGTAGGGGGGAGGGGGTGGACTTCACACCCTCTTACTGTTGCTCTTGATGTCAGACCTTGGGATGGCAACTTCACATCCCTCCTGGTGCCTATCCCAAGGCCGTGCCATGTGTTTGAACTTTGGTAATGGGGTCCCACAGCAGTGACATTTTTTTAAATTAATTAATTTATTTTAATTGGAGGCTAATTACTTTGTAGTGGTTTTTGCCATACATTCACATGAATCAGCCATGGGTGTACCTGTGTCCCCCATCCTGAATCCCCCTCCCACCTCCCTCCCCATCCCATCCCTCAGGGTCATCCTCGTGCACTGGCCCTGAGCCCCCTGTCTCTTGCATTGAGCCTGGACTGGAAATCTATTTCACATATGGTAATATACATGTTTCAATGCTATTCTCTCAAATCATCCCACCCTTGCCTTCTCCCACAGAGTCCAAAAGTTTGTTATTTACATCTGTATCTCTTTTGCTGTCTCGCATATAAGGTCATCATTACCATCTTTCTAAATTCCATATATATGTGTTAATATACTGTATTGGTGTTTTTTTTTCTGACTTACTTCACTCTGTATAATAGGCTCCAGTTTCATCCACCTCATTAGAACTGATTCAAATGCATTCTTTTTAATAGCTGAGTAATATTCCATTGTGTATATGTACCACAGTTTTCTTATCCATTCATCTACCGCTGGACATCTTGGTTGCTTCCATGTCTTAGCTATTGTAAACAGTGAGAAGTGACATTTTTTAAAAAGGCCACCGGGACAAAAGGAAACACAAAGTGTAACATCAGGTCCTGTGTGGCTTCCCATCCATCATGATCAGTGAGAACACACAGGTAACCACTCTAGGTCAGTGAGTCCTCAAAAATATATGTTCCCGATAGCCCTCAAATGTCACGGGGCCTCCCCTGACCCTGATTTAAGTTAGGTTGCATGAGTGGGGGCAGGTGGCCATTTCTCTGGTACCTAATGCAGCACGTGTTGGTGAAGATGATGTGAAATGTAGAGGGTGGTGGGTCCTAAGCTGTAGCTCCAGGAAAGAGAGACTGTGAGAGGGGTCTCCTCCATGCTTCTGGGGCCAAGGGTCCTGCCTGAGGCCTTGAAATGGTGCTCAGTCAGTAAGCAGAGCTCCAGGGGCAGACTCTGGGAAGGGGCGACAAGATCTGTCCTCCATCAGCAGCCCTGCTGATGGAAACATGTGTCCTAACTTAGGGAGTCCCGTGACTCAGGCCAGGGATGCCCAGGAAGGGCTGGAGGCAACCTCTGGAGCCACGTGGTCAAGTGATCAAAGCCTGCCTGATGGGAAACACTCTCAACTTCACTGCTGTGGTTACCAACTTTCCGAAACTGACATTCCGCTCGGATCTCACAGTTCAAGGAAATGCCAACAGCACTTTCTAGCAGATGCGGCGCTGGGCATTTTTCCACCCCTCACCTCATTTCATCTTTACAATCCCTCCCTTCACTTAGCTTGCCAGCACTCACTGAGGCTTGGCCCGCACCAGCCTGGGTTGTGGGGTACCTGAGAGCCCAGAGGACGGGCTCAGGGACCTGGACGCTCATGGAAAGTCCCATTCACACGCTGGAAAAGAATGGACAGGGCAGAGTGCTCCAAAGTGAACAGACAGGATAGAGATGAACAGGGCAGGGGCAGGGGGATTCAAGGAAGGTGCTCTGAGCAGGTGACCTTGAATCTGTCACCTGAAGGACCAGCAGCAAGGGGCAGGAAGGGGGGTTCCGTGGAAGTGGGACTCATGTGCCAAGGCCTTGTGTGGTACTTGTGACCCAAACTGAGGCTCCCTTCACCAGAACCGTTATGTCATGACCCCACTTCCTTCCGGGAGAGATGCCCATTGCCCTTTCATGACAATGAGCTCCATGAGACCAGGGAATACGTTGCCACCACCAAACACCCCAGCTCCTAGCCCTTGGCCTACACACAGCAGGTGCTGTTTTAGGTCACCTATGTCCATGGAGCACCCACTCTGGCCTGCCTGGGAACCCAGAGTTTGGTGGGGGAGAGTGAGAGCTCCCTTCGGGCCCTGCCATCCCCACCTGGACCCCCGAGGTCCATTTGGGAATCTTGGTTACAGCTGAACCCACCAGCCTCACCTGCCACTCTTGCTGGTTGGCGCTACAATGCCAGCTCCCTGGGCCTCTCGTCCCTACCCTGCACTGCCCTCCACACTCTCCTTCGGGCTCCTCCCCAGCCCTTCTGCCATGGCCTCCTCTGGCCCTCACCCTCCTCTCCTCCACCTCCTGCTTCAGCCAAGGTATGCCTCCAGGGGCTGCCATCTTACACTCCTCCTGTCCCCCCACCTTTTTTGTCCTTCAGAGTCACTCCATGTACCTGCATGCCTCTGCTTGTGTATACAGTCTGACCCTTCCAGTCAGATGCGTCTCAACTATCCCCATTGTCTGCACCCCTCGCCCCTTTGGTTCCCTGCTATTGTGGGCACACCCTGGGTCTGCCCATCCCTCCCCCCAACAGCCAAGTGCCCTCACTGGGCCCTCATTTTGTCCTCCCCACCACCCCCTCTTGTGACATTGATGGGAGAGAACACAAGCCTAGCCCCTTCCGGGCTCCTTTTCTTCACTGCCTGGAATACAGGGGCTGCCCCGACCACCTCCTCGACACCCCTGCCTCCCATGTGGATGCTGATCCTTCCCATTTATTGAGCACCAACTGTGGGCCTGCTAGCTGCTGAGACACAGCTCCCTGCCCTCATGGATGTCACAGCCCAGACATGGGAAAGTCACCTCACAGAGACAAAGAGCTCTGTAGGAAAGTGCCAGGCTCCCAGAGTACAGAACAGCATCCAAATATAGTCTAGGAGGAGAAGGACAGAAAACTTCTCTGGAGAAAGTGACTTTTGCGCTACAATCTAGAGGAAGAGAAGGAGCAACGTCCCTTCTCTTGAATGTTAGCCTGCCGTAGGCACGTGTTTCAGCCAGGTGCCACATCATGAGTGACAAGTGTATTAGTTAGCTATGGCTGTGTAACAAATTACCACAAACTCAGTGGCCTTCATCAATACCACCTACTTATCAGCTCACAGCCCTATCAGTCAGAAGTTCTGGGAATGATGTGGCTGGGTTCTCAGGTTGCACTGGAGGTGCATAAAGAACATAAAATTACAACTACCAGGCTGCCTTCTACTCTGCAGTCTCATCAAAGCCATTGGCATGTTCAGCTCCTTGTGGCTATAGGAATGAGGTCCCTGTTCCCTCACTGGCTATCAGCTGGGAACTGCTCTCAGCTGGCCAAGGCCTCCTCCGTCTCCAAAGCCAACAGGAGAATTTCCTTCTTATTGAATCCCTTTTGTGCTTTGAATCTTTAACTTCCTGGTCTCTGGCTGCTGGGCCCAGATTTAAGGGGTTCATAGGATTAGGTCAGGTCCACTGGGGATAATTTCTCTTTCTTGAAGTCACATGTGACCTAGAACATAACCCAGTCATGGGCATGGTGGCCCATCAGCTTTGCAGGCTGGAGCTTCACACAGGGAAGATACCCCAGGGGCTGGGACTTGGGGTTGGTCAGAGAAAATCAAAGCCTAACCCTAGTTGAAGTGGCAAAAGAACAGATGTTAATTAGTCATCTACTACTGCAGGGGGGAAAAGAGCCCAGCATGAACTCAATGCAACTCCAAACCATACAGAGTGGACTGGGCGTTTTAAGGAGAGGTTGGTCCACATGAAACCTGCATGGGTTCTCTAACTGGTGCTTCTCAAAGTGAGGCTTCTGCCTTCCCACACAGGCTGGGAAATAAGGATCCATCTTCAGGCTCAGGCTGGTGCCAACTGCAAGTTCTTTGGCCAGCCTTGAGTTTTCTCAGGCAGGCACTTTAAGGAGGCTAGAGTCATCCCAGGGAGGCTCAAACTGTTCAAAACTATGTCAGTGTTTTGTTCAAGTCTTTCTCAGCCAAGATTGAGGCCTCATGCAGAACGGGGCTCAGAGGAGGAATTCTGCCAACCACAGTGAGCCATTTATGGGGGTCTCATTCCAAGTGCTAGTGGGTGCTTGGCCGCAAGTGGATCCAAGGGTTGCAGAGCTTAAAGCTCATGCAATTTGGAGGGCCGTCGTCTTTAATAAACGTGAAACATGAAAGTCGCTCAGTTGTGTCTGACTCTTTGTGACCCCATGGACCATACAGTTCATGGAATTCTCCAGGCCAGAATACTGGAGTGGGTAGCCTTTCCCTTGTCTAGGGGATCTTCCCAACCCAGGGATCGAACCCAGGTCTCCTGCACTGCAGGCGGATTCTTTACCAGCTGAGCCACAAGGGAAAGAACATAACATTACAACTACAATATTGCTAGCACCCCTCTTAGGACTTGAGGAGGAGCCTGTGCCCAAGGAGTTTATATAGTCTGCTGTGGGGTGAGGGTGGGCATCAGAAAAACAAACTCAGTTTCATTGGGTCAAAATCAAGGTGTCAGCAAGGCTGTGCTCCCTCTGGACACTCTAGGGGAGAATCCACTGCCTGATCTTTTCCAGCCTCTAGAGAAACACCTGCACTCCTTGGCTTGTAGCTCCTTCTTCCATTATCAACGCCAGTAGGAGAGCAGTTTCAACTCTCTCTCTGCTGCCATCACATTGCCTTCTCACTTCTGTCATTTAGATCCTTTTTATAAGGATACAGAAGATTGCAGTTAAGGTGCACCCAGATCACCCAGAGTCTTCTCCCCATCTCAAGGTCCTGAGCTCAAGCCTGTCTGCAAGGTGCTCCATCCACAGGCTCCAAGGGTTAGAATGTGGACATCTCCCGGGGGCCACCACATGTTCACTGGCCTTGGCTACAGGGGCCTGAGCAGTTATAAGAGGTGCAGAAGCCTTGGGAGCACACCGGGGCAGAGCCTGCCCTCTTTGGAAAATTCTACAGTCTGCCGGGGATTTTCAGCACAATCCAAAAGGAATGTAAAACATCGGAAGCTGGCCTAGAAGACTCAACTCCTGTAACAGCTGAGTCCCTCACACCTAGAATTCCAATATGCTTACTCAGAAACTGGGAAAGACTGGAAAGGTCCTGGCCCAGCTGGGGGTCTAATGAGCTCAGAATCAGCCTACAGAGGGAAGGGCCACTGAAGTCACCTAAGAGTGACAAGTTGATGGATTGATTGGTCCATTGAAGACCACCTGATGACTCAAACAGTTGGGGGACCATAACTGCCTGGTTTTCTGCTGTGGTTGCGCTTCCCACTTCCTTTGGGTTATTGAGCATGGAACAAAGTCTACCTCACTATGAAACCGAGACCCTTCTTTGGTCTCAAAGAGGCTCTGTATTTACTCCAATTTTGTCTCTCCTGCCAGCCTTACCTTCTCTCAGTCTCACTGGCTCCATCCTCGAGGGTCCTCTTTCCCACCTCCTTCCTTTTTGCTCTGTCCTTTGGACAATGGGGACTGTCCCCTCTGGCTCTCCCGGCCTCCAGGTTGGTCTCCTCCAAACCCTCCTCCACCCAGCAGCAGAGGGATCCTTGGCACATGCCACTCGCATCTTGCCCTCAACTGCTTAAAGCCACTGGGTGGCCTCCTTGAAGCCCTCAGCAGAGAGGCCCACACCAGCAGCAGAATCAGTCTCAGCTCTTCAATGTCCCCTCAGCCTTCTGCACACAAAAGTCACCAGAGCCAACACTGCCCCTCAGATGGACACAGCCTACCCTCTGTATTCTCTCACACATCTCCTCTGTGTTCAAAGCCTTCCTTTTCCTTAGGATCAAGCCTGATTCCACTCCCACCCCCACTAGACTCTGGAACTCCATCACTTTCTTCCCTGGGCACTGCTTCTTGGCACACTGACAGGGGTATGGCTTTCATGGGGCTGCCATAACAAAGGACCACAAACCAGGGGGGATGGCCTTACAGAAATGGAAATGTATTCTCTCCCTGTTCTGGAGGGAGAAGTCTGAGATCAGGTGTGGGCAGGCTTGGTACCCTCCAGAGGCCTTGAGGGAGAATCCGTCTCAGGCCAGTCTCCCAGCTTGTGGCTGTGTCACTTCAATCCTTCCATGTGGCTTCTCGTCTGTGTCTGTCTTCTCTTCTGTGAACTCAGTCATTGGATTTAGGGTCCACCTTCATCTGGAGTGATCACATACTGAGATCATTCGTTTCATCACCCTTGTAAAGGCTCTTTCATCCAAATAAGCTCATGTTCCCAGGTTCCATGTGCATATGTCTTTTTTTGGGGGGGAGGGTCACCGATCAGCTCTCTACAACAGGTGCGTGTTTTTGTTCTCAAACAATTTATTTATTTCCATTTATTTTTGGCTGTGCTGGGTCTTTGTTGCTGTGAAGACTATGGGCTACTGTCTAGTTGCACTGATGCAGGCTTCTCATTGCAATGGCTTCTCTTGTTGCAGAGCACAGGCTCTAGGGCACAGGGGCTTCAGTCATTGTGTCATGTGGCCTCAGCAGTTGTGGCTCCTGGACTCTAGAGCACAGACTCAGCATGGTTTATTATTGTGGCACATGGGCTTAGCTGCTCTGCAGTATGTGTGATCTTCCCGGATCAAGGATGGAACCCCTGTCACCTGCATTGGCTGGCGGATTCTTTACCACTGAGCCACCAAAGAAGCCCTCTTTTCCTTTTTTAAAAGTCTTTATTAAATTGGTTATCACCTTGTTTCTCTTTTATTCTTTTTTGGCCCCAAGTCATGTGGGATGTTAGTTCCTCAACCAGGGATCTAATCCATACCCGCTGCATGGGAAACATGAAGTCTTAACAACTGGACCACCAGGGAAGTCCCCAGGTATCTGTTTTCCATTGCCTCATAACAGATGACTAAAAACTTCGCAGCTTAAAACAGCACACATTTGTTATCTCCCAGTCACTGGGTTTTCCTGGTGGCTCAGATGGCAAAGAGTCTGCCTGCAACACGGGAGACCTGGGTTCAATCCCTGGGTCAGGAAGATCCCTTGGAGGAGGGAATGGCAACCTAATCCAGTATTCTTGCCTGGAAAATCCCGTGGAAAGAGGAGCCTGGCATGCTGCAGTCTATGGCGTTGCAAAGAGTAGGACATGACTGAGTGACTTTCATTCAGTCCCTGGGTTAGGTATTGGGCTTGGCTGGTCCTCTGCTCAGGATCCTGCCAGGCTGTGATCAAGGGGCTGGCTGGAGGTGTGAGGGTCAATACTCCTGAAAGCAGCCCTCAGGCGATGACAGATAGGAGCTGGAGGATAAATACCTCAACTGTGTTGCATCTCAGGCTTGCAATCCCCTTGCCCACAGTGCTGACATCCTTCCTTCCTTGCCTCACTTCCCCATTCTCCCAGAGGCCTTCCTGGGATGACTTCCCAAATAAACCACTTTCTCTTAAATCCTCACTTTAGGGTCTGCTCTGGGAAATCCAGTCTAAGATATGAGCTATGCGGCTGTGTGGGAGAAGAGTGTTCCAGGCAGAGGAAACAGTGCAAAGGCCATGTGGCAAGAATAGAAAGGAGGCTGGTAAGGCCAGAATGGAGTGAACATGGGGGAGAATGGTAGGAAGATAAAGCTGAAAGTTCAACTGGGAGTGTGTAGTGTCACAGTAGCCAAGGGAATAGTGCTTCTAGGAGGGAAAGTTTCCACCTGTGTTGAATTCTGCTGAGAGACTGACCGAAATGAGGACATAAATGTGTCTATTGGATTTAATACCTTGGAGGCCATTGATGACCTGGACAAGAGTTGGGGATGGAAGCCAAAAGAGAATAGTTCAGAAAGGGAGTACTGAATGCCCAGCCAGCATCATCTGTGACGGACAGCTGGGATAAGCATCACCTGCAAACGGGGAGGTACCCTCCTGAGTCAAGAGACTAACAAAGCAACTGCCAGACCAGGCAAGCATCAGTCATGCTCAGAACTCCTGTGGAGATGATTCCCTCTAAGGATGAACTCCCAGACTGAAACCATAAACCATACCAAGAAGCTCAAAGCCCTGCCAGAGAGTCCTCCATCATGTCAAAGAGATAAATGAAGAAACAGGAAGATCAGGATGTCATAAAACAAAGGCAGGGAGACATAGGAGAAAGACTAAGGTAAGAGCTTAGAAATTTAAAATGGCCACTGGAAGAAAATCTCATTTGTTGAGTCAAGTAGTGGAGCAGACAGAGTTGAAGAGAACTGTTGTTTCGGGAGTGCATAAGTTTGCGGGAGCTGCTGGAACAGAGTATCACAAACTGGGTAGTGTTAAGCCACAGAAACATATTGTCTTCCAGTCGTGAAGGCCGGAAGTCCATGATCCAGGCGTGGGCAGGGTCAGTTCCTCCTTGATGGCCGTGAGGGAGGGTTTGTTACAGGCTCTCTTCTGGGATTGGAGAGGCCGTCTGCACCGCGTGTCTTCATGTTGTCTTTCCTCCGTATGTGTTTGCATCTCCAAGTGTCCCCTTTTATAAATGTGCCTGTCATATTATATTAGGGCTATCCCGAGGACCTTATTTTAACTGGATTACCTCTGTAAAGACCCTGTCTCCAAATAAGGTTAACTTCTGAGCTATTGAGCACTAGGACTTCAATATAGGAATTTTGAGGCAGGGGCCACTTCAGTCCATAACAGAGAAATATTAATATAACAAGAAACTTCTTGCCCCTAAAGCATAGCACAGGGAGACAATGAAGCATGGATGATAATCAGTCAAGGCCCTCCAGAATTAAATAGGATATCCAATTAGAAAGACCAGTGAATATGAGAGATCAAATATTCTAGGAATCAATGGTTAAAAATTTTCCAGATTTGAATCAAGATACAAGTCCTCAAATTTCAACAGCTTACCAACAGTCAAACAAGGTTTAAGGAAAAAGAAAACACATTCTCAACCACTCTACACTGTGGTGAAAGTGTAGACCATCAAAGGTAAAGATAAAATCCTAAAATTCACTCAAGAGAAAAGACAAGAGTTATGCTTAAGTGGAAAAAGGAAAGTGCAAAGAGAATATAGAGTATGGTGACTTTTGTATAATAAAGAAAGGGAATTAACACACACACACACACACACACACACACACATCTGCTAATCATTACAAAAAGAAACAAGGAAAGGATAATACAGAAAACAAAGAAGTTGGTTATCTATAAGGAGTGGGGAAATGGAGCAGAAAATGTGTGTGAGGAAGGTATAGATATATTTCTCTGAGTATGCCTTTTTGATTACTTTTCACTTTTATGATCATGCTAATGTTCTTCATATTCAGAAAACAAAATCAATAAGGATAAGAAGGGGGGAAAACCCTAGAACTGAAAACAAATGAACCTGATTGGATGTCAGCTGAATACCGTAGCCACAATGAGGAGGAAATAAAACACTAAGTAACTCATAAACACAATTTTAAAAAATTATTTTAAGCTTATTTGACTATTTACCTTCACTCGTGGGAAAGGTTGGAGAACCAAGGGGGACTGCCTAGAGGCCCAAGCTCCTACAGGTTTGTTTATGGTGCTGGGAAGTATGAACGAAGTAAGCTATACTATAGGCTGGGGCAAATGACTGAATGTGTCGTTGTCGGGAGTCATGGTTCTCACTGTGGAAGAAGAGAGGTACAGATAAGGAATAGAGGAAGAAAAATAAGAAGCCAGGGGAGGAGGATGAATGTGGAATGAAGGTATAGATGTATGTGCATGCACATGTGCACATGTATCTGTATGTTGTTATTGTTCAGTAGCTCAGTTGTGTTCAACTCTTTGTGACCTCATGGACTGCAGGAAGCCAACCTTCCCTGTCCTTCACTGTCTCCCGGAGTTTTGCTCTAACTCATGTCTATTGAGTCGATGATGCCAGTCAACCATCTCATCCTCTGTTTTCCCCTTCTCCTCTTGCCCTCAGTCTTTCCCAGCATCACGGTCTTTTCCAATGAGTCAGCACTTTGCATCAGGTGGCCGAAGTATTGGAGCTTCGGCTTTGGCATCAGTCCTTCCAATGGATATTCAGGACTGATTTCCTTTAGGATTGACTGGTTTGATCTCCTTGCTGCCCAAGGGACTCTCAAAAGTCTTCTCCACCTACCTCTTAGAGTAATGGAAACAAAAACAAAAGTAAACAAGTGGGACCTAATTAAACTTAAAAGCTTTTACACAGCAAAAGAAACTATAAACAAGGTGAAAAGACAACCTTCAGAATGGGAGCGAATAATAGCAAATGAAACAACTGACAAAGGCTTAATTTCCAAAATATACAAGCAACTCATACAAATTAATACCAGAAAAACAAACAACCCAGTCAAAAAGTGGGCAAAAGACAAAAACAGACATTTCTCCAAAGAAGACATACAGATGACTAATAAACACATGAGAAGATGCTCAACATAGCTCATTATTAGAGAAATGCAAATCAAAACTACAATGAGATATCACTTCACTCCAGTCAGAATGGCCATCATCAATAAGTCTACAAACAATAAATGCTGAAGATGGTGTGGAGAAAAAAGAACCCTCTTGCACTGTTGGTGGGAATGTAAATTGATACAGCCACTATGGAAGACGGCATGGAGATTCCTTTGAAAAACTAGGAATAAAACCATCATATGACCCACCAATCCCACTCCCAAGCATTTATCCTAAGGAAACCAAAATTGCAAAAGACACATGTACCCCATTGTTCATTGCATCACTAGTTACAATACCTAGAACATGAAAGCAACCTAGGTGTCCATCGACAGATGAATGGATAAAGAAGATGTGGTACATATATACAATGGAATATTATTTGGCCACGAAAAGGAATGAGTCTGAGTCAGTTTTAATGAGGAGGTTGAACCTAGAGCTTATTATACAGAGTGAAGTAAGAAAGAAAGAGAAAAACAAATATCATATACTAATGCATATACATGGAATCTAGAAAGATGGTACTGATGAAATTATTTGCAGGCAGCAATGGAGACACAAACATAGAGAACAGACTTATGGACACAGGGGTGTGGGCGGGGGAGGAAGGAGAGTGTGGGATGTATGGAGGGAGTAACATGGAAACTTACATTATCATATGTAAAATAGGTAGCCAGTGGGAATTTTCTGTATGACTCTGGGAATGCAAACTGGGGTTCTGTAACAACCTACAGGGGTGGGATGGGCAGGGAGGTGGGAGGGAGGTTCAAGAGGGAGGGGGCATATGTATGCCTGTGGCTGATTCATGTTGATGTTTGGCAGAAACCAACCTGATATTGTAAAGCAATTATCCTTCAATCAAAAATAAATGATTTTTTTAAAAGAGTCTTCTCCAGCACAATTCAAATGCATCAATTCTTTGGCACTCAGCCTTCTTTATAGTCCAACAACTCTCCCATCCATATATGACTACTGGAAAAATCATAGCTTTGACTATACAGACTTTTGTTGGCAAAGTGATATCTCTGTTTTTAAATATGCTTTCTAGGTGTGTCATAGCTTTTCTTCTAAAGAGCCAGCGTCTTTTAATTTTGTGGCTGCAGTCACTGCAGTGATTTTGGAGCCCAAGAAAATAAAATCTGTCACTGGAACCACTTTCTCCCCTTCTATTTGCCATGAAGTGATGGGACTGGTTGCCATGATCTGTTTTTTGAATGTTGAGTTTTAGGCCAGCTTTTTCACTTGTAAATGTATATGTGTATTAAATATGTGTGTATACTAATAGGTACATACATATATTTCTTAGCTCCTTTCAGTGAAAAAGTCCAGTAGCAACTAACACACTCAACACTCAGATCTTGGTCCCTAATACCATTCCTCACTAAAAGAAATTAGGGCTCCTTGAAGAAATAGTTGATATCAGAATTGGGGTAGGAAGTAAAGAAGTGCTCAAATAAATAAGGAGGGTAACAAATCATAAGCCACTGCAAGATGGAAACCTGTGAGTTCAAACCCATAATACAGAGATAAATAGATGAATAAACAAATGGGGGAGAAGATACAGCTCTTGATTTTAGTAGAAAAGATAGAGAGGATGACAATGATAAAGTAAATGGGGCTAAATATTAAGAGTAGGTGAATCTGGTTAAAATGTGTATGGGTTGTTTTTATTCTAATCTGGATATTTTTCAGTAAGTTTGAAATGATTTCCAAATAAAAATAGAAAACATTTAATTTATAATAGCATCAAGATTATAAAATATTTTGATGTAGCAAAGGTGATGGATTGTCACATGCAATTTTAAGTATGTACTTTTAAAATATGGACTCTTTAATAACATAACTACAATACCATTATCACACTACAAATCAACAGCAATTGTTTACTACTGCCAAATATCCAGGTCTGTGTTCAAATTCTCCATTTTCACATTTTTTTCTTTATAGGTAGTTTGTTTAAATTAGGAACCAATTGAGGTCCATAGTGGAATGATATATTTTCAAGTGTCTTTAAATCTATAGGTTCTTCCTTTATCTTTTTTTAATCTTGCAATTTATTTGCTGAGAAAATTGTGTTGTTTGTACTGTAGAGTTCCCACAGTCTTTATGTTGATGATTGCATCCCTGTGGGGTAGTTTAACAAGTTGCTCTGAGCTTATTACTTCCTGTAAATTATGAATTGAATCTAGAGGGCTGACCAAACTTGGGTTTAAATTTTTTTTAGCAAGAGCAATTCACACGTGGAGCTGGGAGACTTTAACAACCCTCTCCCAGTAATGGACAGATCAAACAGACAAAATTATCAGTAAGGATATGGATTTGAAACCATGGCAGCTTTGTCTAGTGAACATGTATAGAACACTGCATCCAACATCACACTGCACATTCTTTTGCACACACAAGGGAACTTTACAAAAACTGACCACATACTGGAACTAAAGCAAGTCTTAACTTGTTTCAGAGGATCAAAATTATTCATAGCATGATCTATGAAAACTAAGCCAGAAGTCCATGAGCAAAAAGGAACAGAACAGGAGCTCCTGACATTTGCAAGCTGGCCTGGCTCTCATTTTACTGGATGTAAACTCTCTCACAGAATACTAATCTCAGACAAGGTTAATCTGGGACCATGATAAAATAAGATGAAGCAAAGCCGTTTCATGATTTTTTCCTAAGCCCAGATAAAATCGAGGTCAATATGCAACCAGCAGATACCAAACATCCCCTCTTACTTGACTTTCCCAATCAAAACTTTCACCTTGCTATATTGATCTCCCTATAGAGAAGATTTATTGACATCTTCAGTCATAGAATTGCCCTTGCTTTCTAATTGCGTCTAAAGCAAACCTTCGATTCCTTGGACTCTCCCCAAGATCACTCCACTAAAGCCCAAATGTTACAATAGGTTCTTTCTTTCTTTTAAATTTTATTTATTTATTTTTGTTTGTGCTGGGTCTTCATTACCACGGGCAGGCTTCCTCTGGTTGTGGTGAGTGGGGGCTACTCCCTAGTTGCAGTGCACAGGCTTGTTATTGCAGTGGCTACTCTTGTGGAGCACAGGTTCTTGGCACACCAGATTCAGAAGTTGTGGTTTATGGGCTTAGGTGCCCGTGGCACGTGGAATCTTCCTGGGCCAGGGATCAAACCCAGGTCATCTGCATTGGCGGGTGAATTCTTAACCACTGGACCATGAGGGAAGTCCTAGGTTCTTTCTAACACTCTCATTTTCAGACCCCCCACAGTTCCCCATGGCATGCACTTCCCTCACTGCCAAGAGTAATTGGCTCATCTTGCTCACCTACAGATGTGTTCCTGTGTGTGTTGACACTCATAACAAAAAAGATCACTAGGAAAACCCCCACGTGTTTAGAAATGAAGAAATACACATTTAAAAACCCAGGGTTCCATGACAACAACATGATGGACATTACATAATGTTTCATTGAATGGTTAAAAAAATACTACACATTTGAATCAAGTCAGTGGCCCAACAGGAAACAGATGGCACATGCAAGCTAAGTAATTTGCGGAGAGTTAAATAAAGAGTTTGGTGGCTCAGATGGTAAAGTATCTGCCTGCCATGTGGGAGACCCGGGTTCGATCCCTGGGTTGGAAAGATCCCCTGGAGAAGGAAATGGCAACCCACTCCAGTACCCTTGCATGGAAAATCCCATGGACACAGGAGCCTGGTAGGCTACAGTCCATGGTGTCGCAAAGAGTTGGACAAGACTGAGAGACTTCACTTTCTTTTTGCTTTAAATAAAAAGTATGTTCACCTTTTTTTTTTCTCTTAGTATGCCACACGGCATGCAGGATCTTAGTTCTGCAACCAGGTGTCAAACCCATGCCCCCTGCAGTGGAAGCATGGAGTCTTAACCACTGGACCACCAGGGAAGTCCCTGAAAGTAGTCCACTTCATTTAAAGGGTAGGAAAGGCATGTAAAACACATGATTTATACCCTTCTCTGCCATTGATGTTGTACATCACAATTTGAAAGGTTAAGACATTGCAAAGCAGAATTGAAGTGATGACTATTTGCAGAGGATTGCACGTGCGTGCGTGCATGCTAAGTTGCTCAGTCATGTCTGACTCTTTAAGACCCAGTGGAGCATAGCAGGCTAGGCTCCTCTATCCGTGGGATTCTCCAGGCAAGAATACTGGAGTGGGTTGCCATTTCCTTCTCCAGGGGATCTTCCCAACCCAGGGATTGAACCCATGTCTCTTATGTCTCCTGCATTGGCAGATGGGTTTTTTTTTTTTTTTTTTTACCACTAGTGCCACCTGGGAAGCCCATTTGCGGAGGATATGCCTCAATATATGGAAAATCCAAGAGAATCTACTTTAAAAATGTTACAGAGAGTTAAAGAGAATGCAGCAAGTTGGCTGGGTACAAAATTACTTAGATAAGTGACAAACTAGAAGACGTAATGAAAGAAAAAATTCCATTCAACAGAAAAGATAAAATATCTAGAAATAAACTAGGCAAGAAATATGCAAGGCCTATGCAAAGAAACTTTAAAATGTTGCTTTGGGACATAAAAAAATCTGAATATAAAGGTCTACCATGTTCTCAGATAGGAAAATTTAACTTCATAAAGATACAAAATCTCCCTACATCAATCTATAAATTAAACATCATCTAAAATACAATGATAGCAATGATAGAATTTGTAGGAACTTGACAAGGTGATTCTCATATATTAATATGGAAAACTAAAGAAGTGAAAATAGCCATAAATATTCTTAAAGGAAGACTGTGAAAAATTCTGAAAGAGATGGGAATACCAGACCACCTGACCTGCCTCTTGAGAAACCTGTATGCAGGTCAGGAAGCAGCAATTAGAACTGGATATGGAACAACAGACTGGTTCCAAATAGGAAAAGGAGTACGTCAAGGCTGTATATTGTCACCCTGCTTATTTAACTTCTATGCAGAGTACATAATGAGAAACTCTGGGCTGGAGAAAGTACAAGCTAGAATCAAGATTGCCGGGAGAAATATCAATAATGTCAGGTATGAAGATGACACCACCCTTACAGCAGAAAGTGAAGAGGAACTAAAAAGCCTCTTGATGAAAGTGAAAGAGGAGAGTGAAAAAGTTGGCTTAAAGCTTAACATTCAGAAAACTAAGATCATGGCATCTGGTCCCATCACCTCATGGGAACTAGATGGGGAGACAGTGGAAACAGTGTCAGACTTTATTTTTTGGGCTCCAAAATCACTGCAGATGGTGACTGTAGCCATGAAATTAAAAGACACTTACTCCTTGGAAGGAAAATTATGACCAACCTACATAGCATATTAAAAAGCAGAGACATTACTTGGCCAACAAAGGTTCGTCTGGTCAAGGCTATGGTTTTTCCAGTGGTCATGTCTGGATGTGAGAGTTGGACTGTGAAGAAAGCTGAGCGCCAAAAAATTGATGCTTTTGAACTGTGGTGTTGGAGAAGACTCTTGAGAGTCCCTTGGACTGCAAGGAGATCCAACCAGTCCATCCTGAAGGAGATTATTCCTGGGTGTTCATTGGAAGGACTGATGCTGAAGCTGAAACTCCAGTACTTTGGCCACCTGATTTGAAGAACTGACTCATTGGAAAAGACCCTGATGCTGGGAGGGATTGGGGGCAGGAGGAGAAGGGGATGACAGAGGATGAGATGGCTGGATGGCATCACCGACTTGATGGGCACGAGTTTGAGTAAACTCCGGGAGTTGGTGATGGACAGGGAGGCCTGGCGTGCTGCGATTCATGGGGTTGCAAAGAGTTGGTCACGACTGATCAACTGAACTGAACTGAATGAGAGGAGGGCTTCCCAGGTGGTGCTAGTGGTAAAGAATCCATCTGCCAATGCAGGAGATGTAAGAGACACGAGTTTGATTTCTGGGTTGGGAAGATCCCCTGGAGGATGGCGTGGCAACCCACTCCAGTATTCTTGTCCAGAATCCCATGGACAGAAGAGCCTGGCGAGCTACAGTTCATGAGGTCTCAAAGAGTGGACACAACTGAGCATCTGATCAAACACAAATGGGAGGGGTACTAGTTCCACCAGATTTTAAAACATAATAAACATACAGTAATTTTAAAAATTATAGTACTGGTGTATGACAGAATAGAAAAAAGGAAAGTCTAAAATATACCAAAATAGAAATAGAAATAAGAATTTAGTATATGCTAAAAATAGTTCAGGGGAAAATGAGTTACTCAATAAATGGTGTTGGGACACCTAGGTGGCCATCTGGGAAAACATATAAAGTTGAATCCCTACTTCACAATATTTATTTTCGTTGTTCAGTTACTAAGTCATGTGCAACTCTTTGTGACCCCATGGACTGCAGGAAGCCAGGTTCCTTTGTTCTTCACTATCTCCGGGAGTTTGCTCAAACTCATCTCCATTGAGTCAGTGATGCTATCCAACCATCTCATCCTCTGTCGTCCCCCTCTCCTCCTGCCTTCAATATTTCCTAGCATCATGGTCTTTTCCAATACGTCAGCTCTTTGCATCAGGTGGCCAAAGTATTGGAGCTTCAGCTTCAGCATCAGTCTTTCCAATGAATATTCAGGGTTGGTTTCTTTTAGGATTGACTGGTTTAATCTCCTTTCCACCCAAGGGACTCTCAAGAGTCTTCTCCAGCGCCACAGTTTGAAAGCATCAATTCTTCGGCACTCAGCCTTCTTTATAGTCCAACTCTCACATCTGTACATGAATACTGGAAAAACCATAACTTTGACTATAAGGACCTTTCTCGGTAAAGCAACATCTCTGTTTTTTAATATGCTGTCTAGGTTTGTCATAGCTTTCCTTCCAAGGAGCAAGTGTATTTTAATTTCATGACTGCAGTCACTGTCCACAGTGATTTTGGAACCCAAGATAAGAAAATCTATCACTGCTTCCACTTTCTCCCCTTCTATTTGCCCTGAGATGATGGGACCATATGCCATGATCTTCATTTTTTGAATGTTGAGTTTTAAGCCAGCTTTTTCACTCTCTTCAAGAGGCTCTTTAGTTCCTCTTCACTTTCTGCCATAAGGGTGGTGTTATCTGCATAACTGAAGTTATTGATATTTCTCCCAGCAATCTTGATTCCAGCTTGTGCTTCATCCAGTCCAGTGTTTCTCATGATGTACTCTGCATAGAAGTTAAATAATCAGGGTGACAATACACAGCCTTGACATACTCCTTTCCCAAATTTGAACCAATCTGTTGTTCCATGTCTTGTTCTGTTGCTTCTTGTCCTGCATACAGGCATATACAATATACAGCAAACTAAATTTCAGATGGATCAGATTTAAAGATTAAAAAATCAAAATCATGAAACTACTAGAAGAAATCATGGTAGATTTAAAACATAATGTTAGAGGAGGAAAGAACTGTTAAGGTATGACTTAGACTTGAGAAGCCAGAAAAGAAAAGAAGATAAGAGATAAGAGACTAGCTTTTGCATTAAACAAAGCATACAAAATAGGTAGAAAAATGGCAATAACTCAATAGAAAAATGGGCAAAAGCTATGAATACAGCTTATATGAAAGAAATACAAATGACTTCCAGATGAGAAAAATTAAAATGACAGTGAGCTACCTTTCTCCACTTACCAGTTTGGCAGCAGTAGAAAATTGCCAGCACACCTCATTGGCTTTCTCTTGCGTGGCTGATGGGAGTTGGAGCTGGCACAATTTCTATGCAGGTACTGTGGTGACATGTCTCAAAATTGCAAATTCATATGCCTTTTCCCAAGCAATTCCACATCTAGGCATTCATTCTACACATACATTCGCATATGTGTGAAATGAGAAAGGAATACTAGACATTAAAGAGACATGAAGAAAATGAAGACACTAGGTACTCATATGGAACCATCTCCAGCATACATGGTTAACTTTAAAAAGGAAGGCAAAGGAGAGTGTGGCTAGTGTGCTGGCATTGGTGTAAAACAAGAATATGTGTGTATGTGTGCACATGTACATTAATAGAATATTGATGGATAGCTGTTGAAGCTGGATGATGGGTACATGCCATAATATTTGCTGTTTTGTGTATGTCTGAAAATTTCTATAATGAAAGTAAAAAATATATACCTAGAATAACGGAATAAAATGAATATGTCTAGAAGGATACACAAGAAACTAATAACACTGGTAGCCTCCATAGGCACTGGAACATAGGAACTGTGTTTGATGGAGTAACAGATACACAAAAACAGGTGGTTAAACACACCGAGTTTATTCTTCTCATGTATTGAGATGTTTGGAAGTGGACAGTTGCTAGCTTTGGTTAGCTGCTGAAGGATACCAAAGAGAGGTTTTTATTACTTTCTTGTCATTTTCCTTACTGTGCCAAGATTGCAGCTGAAGCTCCAGCCATCAAATATGTGTTCCAGATTGGGAGAAAGAGACGAATATGTCTTATGAATACAAACAGAAAGATAATAAACCATATCCTTCATCATGCCCAAATAGGGTCTTCCCAAAGAAATGCAAAGATAAATGAATATTGTCAGGGTTATGGATTGCAGTGGGGATGTAACCTGGTCTGGAAGAAAGAGAATAAACAAGATTCAAGGACCTAAGGTCCCTGAGAGACTGTGTGGGGCAGAGCTGCCCCATCAACCTGGACCCCTCAGCTCAGTCTTAAGTGAACAAAGAAAAATCTTCGCTCTTCCGTAAACCACCACATTATTGCTGGCCTCTTTGTTGAAGGTGCCTAGAGCTGCCCTACATCAGCATCCGTCCTGGGTGATGGGGCAAGGCTGCCCATGCAGCATTAGTTTCCAAATCCCTGCAAGGCACCTGAATGTGACTAAGGACCAGGAAAAAAAGTGGTAGTCGCTCAGTCATGTCTGACTCTTTGAGACCCCACGGACTGTAGCCCAGCAGGCTCCTCTGTCCATGGAATTCTCCAGGCAAGAATACTAGAGTGGGTTGCCATTTCCTTCTGCAGGGGATCTTCCAGACCCATGGATTGAACCCAGGTCTCCTGCATTGCAGGCAGATTCTTTACCATTTAATTGTGCTATATCCATGCTGTGCAATGCTCAGCTGTAGTTAAAACCTTTCCCAGAGACACTTAGTTATATGAAGAGAGCAAGTTACAGAATAATCATATAATATGAGAAACTCTCCCAAACATATATATGTACCTTTATGCATGCAGATGTGCAGAAAATGTCAGGAAGAATACTTTGGCGCCTAGAGAGGGGCTAAAAGTATGTCTGCTTTATCCCTACTTAATATTTTTAAATGAAATTATATCCATTTTTTGATTGTGTCATTAAAAATAAATGTAACAGGATATTAAACAGAATGTTTGTACATTTAAAAATAATGGTAAACAGAATAATAATGTCATCTAGTGGGTTGGTATACCAGGACAGCATTCATTGCATTGAGTAAAAGAACTTTAAGAATGAAATTTAGTATTCAGTTGTTTGATTCCATTTAGGTCATAAATGTTTTCAGAAAAAGTCCTGTGGGGAATTTTCATTTTGTAAGGGAAAATCTCCAAAGTTATATATAACTCGGTTTGATAAATCATGTCTGATTCTGAAATAATAAAGAATTTGAATGTATGAAATAAAGAATTGAGTTTTAGAGAAAAACAAGGCTCTCAAGACAAACTAGACTTTTAAAAAATGCTTAAACTGCTAAAGAAAATTTAAAGGAAATCTTGTCACACGAAGTGCTACAGAGGCCGAAGGTTCTCGGTGACTAAAGACAATGGGTTTTTGAGATTTGACCGAACTGTTAATCCTAAATACAAATTTCCTTCTGGAGAACATGCTACATGTTCTCAAATTCTTGCAAAACATTAGAGGTCATGCTGAGGCCAGCGTAAAGCAGGCAAATGTGCAGCACAGGGACCCAGTGAATCAGTCACAGGCAGCTGAGAAGCATGGTTCCTAAAAGTCGTAGGATGAAAGTGGATCACAAAATTATAATAATAGTTACACTTGGAGAAAATTTCAGAATGACTGAATCTCAGAAGTTCATTCCCTGACAGTGAGACATGGGGTTTGGCCTTGGCCATCTTCTGTGCCCTTCTGTCAGGCTTGGTGTTGTGAGACTTTTTGAGGTTCAAGGTCAAGAGTCCCCATCCCACACAATTCAGCATATCCCATTCAGCTTTCCAGAGTGTAAGTGGCTCCTGGTCTGGGTCGGGGGGTGGAGGCTTCTGAGTCAAGGTCAAGGCTGCCTCCGTTCCCATCCCCCAGGCCCTGCCACTCACCCGCTATTTCCCACTGGACTTTGCAGTGGCTGTTCTGGAACATTCAGAGGCCTGGGATGAAGCCGAGCCTGAGCAGGTTTCATGGCCCGTGACATGGCTGGGGTCTGGACCCCACCCTCCTGCCCTCACCCCTACCCAGCTCCCTGGGGCCCTCCCCGCCCTCCCCCAACTTTTGGAGAGTTCTGGGCTGCACCTCCCTGTGTCTCCCAGTCTGTAAAATCAGCCCCTAGCTTGGAGGTGGGTGCAGGCCCAGGGATGGGGAATGAGGGTCTCCCTGTGCCCCAGCTCCACAGGACCGGTCTGACAGCCAGTGTCAGCCTCCTGCCCCCACCTGCACGTGCTGCAGAATCCTCTGAGCACACCAGTGCCTCAGCTCCACGGAGATGCCCGCCAACTTCTCGTCCACCAGGTTGAGCAGAGTCATGGGCACTGCCATGGACTCCCAGGCTAGGCTGAGCCAGGGTGGTCTTTGGGATGTAAAATCAACAGGACCAGAGGATGGAGGGAGGGGGATTCGTTTGCTAATCTTATACTGTGTTTGGCTCTGTAGTTTTTTTTGTTTTGTTTTGTTGTTTTAAAGTGAAGTGTAACCAGATTCTATTAAACTGCCCAAATCCCAGGAGCCCAACTTGGTGAACACAGGTCCCACTTGTGGTGACATTTTGGTTATACGTCTGGCTTGCTCTGGTGCTCTGCCCCTGGGGGCAGGAATTGCATCATCTCTTTTGGAGCCTGGCAAACAGAAGGTGCTCAATAAGTGCTTGTTGAATGAAGCTCAGAAAAGGGGTGAGGGGTGAGGGAGTACAGGGTTTTCTCCACTGTCCTGTCTGAAAACTTTGGGGGCCATTTTTTTATTATATATTTTAAAATATCTGAATTAAAGCAATAATATGTGCTCAGTGGTTACAAGGTCAAACAGCTCACCAATGGGTAAATCAAACTCACAAATGCAAAAACCCAAGCGAAGCCCAAGTCCCCTCACATCCATTAATGGTGGGCAGGGCACTCTTGCCCACATGCATCTCTCCTTTCTCCCATCACCAATGTGAAGGCTTCTGCCCAGTCCTGCTAGGCCACTTCAGACTCATATCAGTGATGCCCTTCAATGTGAGGCTAGTGGCAGCCCAGCCGTCTCTTTTGAATGAAATGTGTTTTTAGCACAGAGCTCTGATCACGACCTGGGCCATCAGGGCTGGCACCCAGCAGGTGCTTCGCCTCTCTTGGAAGAACTGGTGAGGGTGGATCTCGAAACAGCTCTGGAAGCATCAGGCTAGTGGGCTAGGAGACTCTTGGGACTAGTCTGCATTTTAGCAGAAGCACTTCCTATCTACTTACACACTTGCTATGGACTGAAGGTCTGTGTCTCTTACAAGCACTCCCTTTCTACTTACACAATTGCTATTGACTGAAGGTCTGTGTCTCCTCCAAATTCATACACTGAAATCCTAACCCTCAATGAGATGGGATCAATAGATGGGGCCTTTAAAGGGCTTCTAGGCCAGGAAGGTGGAGTCCTCATGAATGGAATTAGTGACCTTATAAAAGAGACCTGAGAAAGCTCCCCCACTGTTTCCAACATGGGAGGACACAGCCACATATGCATGAGAAAGCAGGTCCTCACTGGATACTAGCTCTGCCGGCCATGATTTGGACTTCCCATGCTCCAGAACTGTGAGCAATCAAGTCAGTTGTTGAGAGGCCACCTAGTTCATGGTATTTTTATTACAGCAGCCTGAATGGACTAAGACAATGCCAGTGGCCCCTCTCAGGTGGTATGTGAGCTGGGCAGAAGAGGGCTGGGACAGAGGGCCATGGGTGGGTGCCTCCTTAGCAATGAGGGAGGCTCGGACGCTGGCCCATGAGGTGGGGGTCTGGGGTCAGTGAACTCTCAGGTAAGACTTCTGGGAGGACTGAGTGGAGGGTGGTGTTGAGAGAAGCTCCAGGGCTCTGGAAGGCAGGGGCACTAAGAGAGGAGCAGAGATGAACATTCTTCACCCCCTACTAGAGGCCCACAGGACACCAAGAGAAAAGTCCCAGCCTGTCCCTTCTCCCCAGGCCCATTCTTAGAAAGTGGACCTGTGGCCTTGACTTTTGCACAAGGCAACTTGCCCAAACAGAGCTTGCACATGTTTGAAGGAAAAAGAGGTGAAATTCTTGGTGGCAAGCACATCATGATACCAGCAAAGCAAATGAGTGGTTCAAGCAAAGATGGCTGGGCTCTAGGTTGGGTGAGGCAGTATCAGACCACCTGCCTGGAAGTTGCATTTGGGTAGAGTAATTGACAGGACCTGGGGGAAAGAAGACATAGGCCTTGCCTGGGCACCTCCAGGGAGACCAGGTTGGTAGGTGGAGTCATGCTCCTTTCCAAAATGCTCCTTTCTCTCCTATTGGGGCACATTGTGGCCTGGAAGGGGCCAACCCACACACTTCCTGGAGCCCATTTTTCACTTGGCCTTCCAGAATGGGGCAGCTGACTCCAAGGCAGAGCTCTGTTTGCGTTTCGGAGGGTCAGGGAACCAGCAGCCTGTCCTCGTGGCCTGCCTTTTCTCAGGCAACAGACACTACAGAGGGGGCCAGCCACGGACCACCAAGAAGACTGACCTCCTCCCTCCCACTCCTACACAGCCCACAGAGGCTGGACGATTCTTAAGTCTCAGAAGCCCCTTCTGTCACCCCATTTCTGATTTCTAGGGGGAGAAGCTAAGGGGAAAGCTGGTCTTCCACTTACACCTGGAATTTAGACCCAAGGGAGAGCCTCAGCTGTGGTGGATGGAGGCACCTGGCTGAATGACAGGGCCCTTCTACCAAGGAACAGCTCGAACTTCCAGGAAGACCAACTTTCTGTCTCCAGGGATCCCTCCTTCTCTTCTAGGCATCCAGCAGGCAGTTGCAGGGCATGGGGGGAGGCAAGACAAGGGCTGGAGTCCAGAATGTGGAGAAAAAGGGAAGAACTGATAAATCAAGCTTTGACAAAATAAGTCAAGGACAACCAATGCCATTTAACATATATTTATTGAAATCTACTCGATGCAAGGCACTGTGCTAGATCTGGAAGGGGAATCAGATAAGAAGGGCCACCCCTGTCTTCTAAGAGCTCACAATCTAACGGGTTGGGGAAGGTGGGGAGAGCAAAGCGCTAGTGCAAGGCTGATTATAGTAACTGCTGTAAAACAGACAAGTTAAGGAGACCGGGGAGGAATGAGAAAAGAAAGCCAACAACCAAAACATGAACTGGGGCAGGGAATAACTGTTCTCAGTTCTGCAAGTAACACTGAAGGCCATGTTTATTTAAAGAGACCATTTCTACTTTTGAAAATAACCACCCGAACAGATGCAATGAGAACTACACATTGTAAGTATACTAGCTATCCAGAAGTTATCAGTTTCCCAATCTGACAGTTGGGAAGTAGCTGGAAGTAGCTAGACACTTCCAAAATCAAGAATAGGGTGAGCAGTGACTTAACTCATTTCCTGGGGCAAACATGGGGTCAGGAAAGGAACAATGCCCAGACAGAAAAATCATTGGTCAAACTCAGCGAGACTGGGAGGCATAGATTTGTATCCATGTTAGCAAACAGAATACCACATTGAAAAGAGGTGTTTAGAACAGTCAGGTGGGGCTTGGTCTGGGGACAAGGGCTGGGTAGGACATGAGGAAAGTCAACCATGTGATTCTTCTCAGGAAGTGGACAAATGGGGAAATGCAATTGCTCTTGACAGACTGTAAAAAGCAGAGGCCCACTCAAGCTGGCTCAGGTCAAGGGGGTCTACAGCAGGGACACAAGTGGACCAGGGCAGTTGCCAGAGATCCCAGAAGGGAACTGCCAGGCTCCCTTGTGGTGCTGGGGTCAAGGCTCTCTAAAGGTGCCCAGCAGGAGTCCATAGATCTTCAAGCTGGTGCTGCCCATCAGGGCAACTCCCCTAAATCCCAGGTGGCTCCCTCTTCCTTCCAGCACCAACTAGAAACTTCTGTTTTCTTATTTACACTTCACAGAGAACCCTAAAGATCTGGTCCATGTCTCCAGCTCTGTCGACCAGTTACTGCCCGTGAGTCAAGTGTTTAGTTCTGGTTGAATGAACATGACCTTGATGGGGTGGGGTTCACATAGCAGACAACAGGGCACAGCCCCAGGCATGTGGAATGCAACCCCATGCGAGAGAGATGCCCACCAGGACAGGGTGGGGCTCATTTTGGAAGCTGGAGAGTGGGTAAGACACAACTAATCCACACAGTTCATCTTATTAAGCAGCAGAAGTGGTAAACGGTTACTTTCTTCTGAAAATTTCAGCAAGTATTCAAAACTTTAATAAAAGTGATGGGAGGTTTTTTTCAGAATATAAGGACCCATTTTGAAGGACAGCTGGCATTCTACATAACCAACCTGCTCTCCATTTGCCTTGCAAAAGGAATATGTGTGATTAGAAAGAAAAATGAAATGAGGTAGATACATAAATGCATAGACAAGCACACACGACAGCAAGTCTGATCACATTTTGCATCTGATGTAGCAGTAGACCTAGAGAGTCCAAGGAAATTCACCCCCTCCCCCAGGGACCCGAGGCAAACACTGAACTCGGTGCAACTACAGGACACACGTTAAAGCCACAGAGAGAGCATGGACTTCACCCACAAACACAGTGACAGAAAAGATGTGTTCACTCTGGCGGACGGTCTGTTCAAGAGAAAATCATAGAACTGAGAATGGAACAAAGGAAAGGAGGGCATGACAAGGTGCCGAGGTGCCAAGGTGCTGGGTCCTGGCTGGGGACAAGTGGAGTGGTGTCGACGATGCTAAGTTCTGAGTTAATACTGCATCTGGATCCTTCCTAAAACCCAGGCAAGATATGGCAGGCTACTTCCAGGTTGTGATGCCAGACTTGGCCCCATGGACGCCAACATTCATTACCAAATGACAGTTGCAGCAAATATATCATTAACAGCTTGAAAAGAGAAAACTGATGAGACAGGAAGTAGTGATTTCAGACATAGATTTACAACTATTGCAAGAACTGAGGCCCCCGAGCAGAAAGAATTGCTATGTAACAAGATCTGTCAGCTTCTCTCCAGCCTGGGGGTCAGGATGGAGATGTTGCAGAGAGCCACTGGTGTGACCTGGGGGGGGGGGCCAATCCAGAGTACCTCTGGCTAAGGTCACAAGGGTCACTGTGGGACCCTGTTTCCCAGCCCCAGTGGGCCTGTCAGAAGGGTGCCCTTCCTTGGCAGGCTCTCAAGTTCCCCCTCTACCCCGGGCACACCTGCTGAGAAGTCACGCTACAGGGGCCAGGTTCTTGGCTAGCCCTTGCTGCTGTTCCTCCTGGGGGAGGCTGCTGAAAGTGAGAGCCCAGTCCCAGGATGACCAATTTCTATTTCTGTGCCACACGGGCTGTCATCAGAAGGGCATCATTGCCCTCCAAACCCTTGTTTTAACTGCCCCTCTTGGGCAAGGCTGTGGCAAGTCACAGCCCAGGCCTGGTGTGGCCATCAGAGGGGCAGGGTTGTCTTCAAGCCTTTGTTCTGTCACCCCCTCACAGATGTGGATACAGGAGGTGACATCAGAACACACTGGTGAATTTCCTCCTAGTCACCAAAAGTGGAAGCCACCGAACTGCTGACCTCTTTCTAGTTCCAGAATCACTCTCTAGCAAGAGGATACCATCCACGTGACAGCCATCAGTCGGTTGAGTCTTCGTGTTTGAGATGTCTGTTGGGTGGATCTGCTGCTCAGGCACTGAATCCACACCGAGCCATGGCCAAGGCTCCCAGGAGCTGGAAGGTTGGCCAGCTGCTGCCAAGACCAAGTTTGGACCGCCCCATTGATCCTGACCCATAAGTGAGGTCCTGCCCCACTGCTGAAGGCCAGGGCTATGCTGAGGAACAGTCAAGAGTGTTCTGGCTAATCCAAGATGGAAATTCCTCTTGAGTGTCTGGGTGGCCAGGTTGGAAAGTCAAGTACTGCCCACAGACATGCAGAGTCTTCATCTTGGATGAGGAGTGAGCCTGCATCTCTGGCCCATTTCCATCCAGCCTGCCCACCTGGAGCATCCACCTTCTGGTGGGGCAGGACTTTCAACTTTTCATTTGTAATTCAATATCTAGAAGAAAATGTCATCATCTCTAACTACTGAAGCAATGGAAGTTACGATTTAACCGACAACAATGAACGCTTGGATATGTAAAAATCAAAAGCTTGCACAACAAAAATGTAATAAAACTGCTACAAAGAGCAAATCAATAAAACTGGCAAAGAGATCATCACAATTGATATAGAAAGAACTGCTGTATAAAGTCAATATATTCAAAGGTAACTTGATAACTGGTCAAAGGAGATGAACATACGATCTGCATGCGAGGAAACAGAAACAGTATTTTAAGCCATCATGTGAGAGAAAGAAGTTGAGACTAGGAGTCAGGAGCCCTGGGTTCATCCCCAGTTCAGATACCAGTGAGTCACAGAACAACAGCAATAACCATGGAGGTGATGGCAGATGACTTCACTGAGTGTGTACCTCTGTGCCAGGTGAGGCATCATGGTCCTTGTGATAACCTTAGGAGGTAGTCCTGTGATCATCCTCATTTTATAGAGGTGGAAATGGAGGATTGGAGAAGTACCATCTAGGCCCCATATCAGGAGAGGCTATTGTTCCCCCGGAGGAGGCATCACCTTATGCTTAAGTCCTTGGGATGTTATTGTTATCATGGTGATTGTCTCTCAAATACTTGACTTTGAATAGTCCTGCTTGGGGATGAGACCCATTAGCCTGAAATAAACTCCAGTTGATGCTAGTTTTGGATATGCATGGGAGTCACCAGGTTGAATTGGTTTAAGAAAAAAGGACACAAAAGAAATGTAACTCAGATTCAGTACTTCTTAAGAGTATGTGCTCACAATGACAAGTTTTTAATGCTTTAAAAAAGCCTTTTAAAGGTCATTTAAAAAAAGGAACACCTTATGTGGGTGCATTGTAGAACTATAGGACAAATTAAAAAAGGACAACCATCATTCTAATGTTACATGAACAGGTACTTATGGCTTGTGGGAGGTGATTTCTAGTGAGAGCCTTGTGCAGGGATTGTCACAGTGCTACATGGCACACAGCTCAGATAGATGGAAGCCACTGGATGGGCTTTAAAAATGATGACTACAAAGGGGCTCTGAGGTTGGTGAAGACGGTGCGGTTAGAAATGCATAGGAGGAATTAGGATAAAATGATCTCATGGAGCAGAGTCAGGCAAGAAAGGAATATTTTCTAAATTAATATATTATTATATATAACGTGATTTATAATAGGTATGCATAACTAAAATAATAAATTAAATATTATAAGACATTTGATTATTCTATTTACAACCCTAAAAATTTATAAATTCAAGTAGGCCAAAAACTTTGGGGTGATCGCTTTGTTAGGGAAAGTCGGGATTCACAATCTACGGACACCATCGTTGAATATCTCTGGGTCTCCGTTTCCCTGAAGGGGGAGCTTGGAGGAGAATAAGCATCTCCATTCAGTTCCACCTCCCACATCCAGATTTCTCTTCTCTCATTCTCCGATTCAAGGCCTATGGGTTTAAATACCTTGAAGGTACTCGAGGCCAGTTGAACCAGCCAAAATCAATCAAAATGGTAAAAGCTACTCTCGATAGGCAAAATGGGAAACACAGACACTTATAAATTGCTGGTGGTAGTATAAATTGATTTCAACCTTTCTTGAAGAGAAAATATATAAGCACTACAAAACTGTTCATCTCCTTTGACTCTGCCCTCCCTCTCTAGGGACCTGGCCCCGACAGGAATCCGCTGCCAGCCGTGGGGCTGCGAGCCTCGCTTACTCGTGGTGGGTTGGCTGATGCTTCTGCAGCGCTGACCGCCTCTTGAACACACGGCCACACTCGCTGCACTCGCAGCGTCTTGCTCCGCTGTGGGTCCTCCGATGGCGACTCAGGCCAGAGCTCCGGCGGAAGGCCTTCCCGCATTTGTCGCATTCGTAGGGTTTCAGTCCGCTGTGGATGCGCCGGTGTTTGATCAGGTCGGAAGGCCCCCGGAAGGCCTTGCCGCAGTCGCCGCAGGCGTAGGGCCGCTCCCCGGTATGGATGCGCTGGTGCTCCAGGAGGCTGGAGCTCTGCCGGAAGGCCTTTCCGCACTGGCCGCACTCGTATGGCTTCTCGCCAGTGTGGATCCGCCGATGCTTGGTGAGCTCCGAGCTCCTCCGGAAGAGCTTGCCACAGTGGGGACAGCCGTAGGGCTTGGCTCCGCTGTGGATGCGCTGGTGCTCGGCCAGGCCATTGACTCCTCGGAAGGACTTGCCGCAGTCGTCGCAGTCGAAGGGCAGGTGGCCGGTGTGTATCCGCTGGTGCTTGAGAAGTTCCTGGCGATCCAGGAAATCCCTGCTACACGTCTTACAGGCAAAGGGCTTCTCTGTAGTGTGCAGCTTCTGATGGCGGAAGAGGTGGGTATTGACCTTGAAGGAGCGGCCGCATTCCTCACAGTCAAAGGGCTTCTCTCGGCTGTGGACGCGCAGATGCTGACTGAGGCCTGCGTTCTTCTTGAACCTTTTCCCGCATTCTTCACACTCGAAGGGTTTCGCCTCCTTCTCCATTTGCTCCCTCTTCTCCACGGCCCCGTCGAGGACCCAGCTGGGGCCCGGCTGGGGCTCTGCAGCCACGTGGCTCTTCCTGTGCTCATTTAACTCAGCCACCCCGTAAAAGACCTGCCCGCAATCACCGCACTCCCAGCCCTTCTTCTCACTGTGAATTCGCTGGTGCTGTACCAGAAGGACCTTAAGCCGAAAGGCATCCCCACACTCTTTACATGCAAAGTGATGCTCTACAGGCAAATTCTGGGGGCTTCCTCCCTTCCCCCCGGAGTCCCCATTCTGTTTGACCTCAGGGCTGGGCTCACTGGCCCTAGGGGAGCTTGTGGAGGCCATCTCCTGTGACTGTGCGTCTTCATCCATCATTGGCTGTTGGGTTGCCCAGATGCTTTCTGAAACGAAAACCACAAGACACTGCAGTCTCAAGAGGAGGAAGGAACAATCACAGCAAAACGAGTGAGTGTCAACAATCACTTTGCTCCTGAGACAGCTGCTGACCACTTGGCAGGAGATCACCAACCAGAAATAAGAACAGTAGATGGAAAGGACATAAGGGCCTGGTTGCTGGAAGCTCCCTCTCAAGGTGACTGAGGATCAAGCCACACCCCAAACATGTGGCTTCCTCCCCAAAGGTTCAGCTGGGCCTCCCCCATGATGCCCTGACATTTCTTTAAATTTTTTACTCACCTGAATGTTTAGCTCAATCCACGTTAGGGGATGGCTCTGACTTGCTCCAGGTGAGAGACCAAGGTGAGGGTCAAAACAGGAACTCCTTCTCGTGGAAAAAGAAACAGGCAGTAGCAGCAGCCAGAGATGACATCAGGTTGGGGCCTTTGAAGGGGAACCTTTCAGTCCTCAAGGGCTGGAGTGGCTGTTCCCTTAGGCAAGTCATTCATTCATATCAAATGCCTTTCCCAATGGTCAGCTCCTTCCAGGGGCTGCATGAAGCAAGCTCTGGGTCTATCCACATAGAGTACCAGGTCATCTTCCTGAGGGGTGGATCCTCCCTTTCCCCTGTCCACTCTCCTCAAGGTCTGCACACTGAACTTGGGGTCCTTCCATAACTATCAAAGCTGACCCCTGGCAGTCTCTCCTTCTAAGAAGCCTCCCCACCTCACACATGCAGCCCCTCGTGGTGCAAAGGAACTTGCCATGTCAGCCTCTCTCAACAGTAAACTACAATAAAGTTCCCATAAAATTTACATAATTTGTGGGTTAAAAAAGTATTTCATTATGGTGGCCAGTTTGTTCTAACTTCTTTCTAAGCCGGTATGAGTTTGGAGGGACACCCGTTACTTTGACAGGTCGTGTGTAGCAGACCCTCTGTATTTCCTTACAGCCCATTCCCAGGGAGCATAAGCTGGAAGTTGGGCTTGTGTGGGGCTATGTCAGGTGCCCCCTTGTCCCACTCCCAGCTCTGTAGGACCATGAAGCTGGTGGCAAATCTTGTGAAAGGGCTGGGGTCATCCTTACCCACAGATATCACGTTTCTTCAATATGCTGAGGTCCTCTGCTCAGGGTCCAGCCTCAATCACTCCCTTTGATGAGGTATTGTGCCACGTTACCAAACGTCACCAAATCCTGAAAGAATTCCCAGGAACAATCTGTCTTTCCATCCATTTTAGAATGAGGCAAGGGCAGTGCCAGTAACCCCAGGGATGAGAGGTGAGAGTCTAGAGTGAGTATACATGCGAACATGGAAATCTAAGTATAAGCCTCAAGAAGTCCTAGAAAGAGAACCTGGCCACGTGCCAGGAGACCTGGGCTGTGGCCCTGGCTCCCATTGTCTTCCCAAGGGATGTTAGCTCAATCAGTTTCCTGTACTGAAACTCAGCTCCCCAATCGGGATGATGGAAATTACAAACCCAGCAGGTATCCATTCCTTGGCAGACTCCGGGGAGAGAAGCAGAAAGATGGAAGAAAGATAGCAGCTGGGGTTCAGGCCCTGTTGTGTGTTATGCTGGGGCAAGAGGCAGAGACCAACACTAGAATCAGGAAGCAGTGACAGGTTCCCAAGCTAGGCTGAGGGAGGCACAGCTCATCTGAGCCTCAAGCTCTCCAAGGGGGCACTGCCAGGACTTGGTTTCCCAGAAATGGTAAGGAGTTGGACAGGACTTGACTTCTTGGGTAAGGGCCAGACCCTGGGGATCAGGGGGAGCTAATGAAAGTGGAAAGAGCCGCGAGCAACAGCAGCTTTGCCTCTGGGTCCCATGGGATGAGACTGGTGATTTCCTTTTCACTTGTTTTAAATCTTCTTGAGTCTTCCCTTGCACAGAGGCTGACTGACAAGCTAGAACATGGACATACCTAAGAAAACGTATCCCAAACAGTGGGGAAACTGGGCTGGCAGAGAACTGATACAGGCAGCCCAGAGAGAATCCAGACAAGACAAATGAATGTTAGCCCAGGCACAGAGAGAAGACAAACTCAGACTGAAAGCCAGTGGCAGGAATATTGGCTCTCAGAGACAGGTTGGCCATAGGTCTCCTAGCAATAGGCCTTGGAGAGTTTCATGCTCACACTGCACAGGAAGGCAGTGTTCCCCAAAAGAACATCAGAAGAAATAACTGGGAAGTGAGAGATCCTTTTCAACTTTGTAGGGGCAACAAAAAAACAGAGGCTACTAAAAGGAAGGGAACAGGAGCCAGGGCTTCCTGACTAGCAGTAAGGCCCTCAAAAGTCCATACTCCACCCCACTGAAACAATTCATCAGGTGACAGCTTGCAGACAAGAACATTTCTGTGATATATTTGACAAAATGAAAAGTTGAACTATAGCTGGAAAAAGACACCTCAAAAAAAAAAATCTTCAAATACTAAGTTGCTAAATAAAGGATCTGAACCACATGTGCAAGTTGCCTTTTTCTTTCAGATCCCACCACAGGTGTGTCTGCATCACAGACTGCCCACTTCAGTGAGTTCACAGAACCAAGAACCCAGTTTCTGTTCTGCTATCAAGTCAATTCGGTTCATAGTTAAATGAAAAGAAAGCATTTTTACACTAGCTCAAGGAGTACAGAACCCAGATACTTCAGAAATGCTTTTTCATAAAATTAGATGTTATATTAAAAGGGATGGGCAGAGACTTCCACTTTTGGCCATATGGAATAACAAGGAACAGATTTAATGTCTTGTCATAAATAAATACAAAACTGGACAAAATAGATGTGAATCAAAAGTTTTAAGTATTGGACAGCAGGCAGCACTGGATGATGATCTTTGTAAGAAGAGAAACAAATAATGTAAGCTTTATCAGTGTCCCAGATATCTTCCGGAGGCAATTTCCAGACTTAGATTATCCAGAAAGGGGGACCAAACAGAGCTCGGTGGCTTTATTATCAACACAGACCAGCATTCAGGGGCTGAGGCAAAGCAGAGTTTCAGAAATGAGGGAGCTATGCAGAAAAAAGAGCTCAAATAAATCTTCACAAGATTCCCCTTGAGTCTTTTCTGACCACTAAGCCATGCATGCATACAATAAAACTCACAAAGACTAGGAAAACAATGACCATGAAGTTGTAAGTTGAATAATTCCTAAGACACACAAAGGTAGGGAGATATTCAGGGTCCAACCAAACAGAGTATAGAATTCTGAGAGATCATCTGAGGTATTCAGTAGAGAATCAGAGAGGCCATGCTTTAGTAGTAGGACTGATTTATCCCTGGAGCCAGAGTGACCCTGATCTGCTCTAGAAAAACAAAAATAGGCCTTGAAGGGATGAATATATTCCACAAGCAACTACTTTCAAAAACAAAGTCTAACTCTTTTCACAGTGAAACAACAAAATTCAGACATTTAACAACATAATCTCTACAATGTTCAACATCCAATAAATAATTAAGTAAATGCCAAGAAGCAGGGAAAAAATGTGACTCATGGAAAGGAAAATAATAACAGAAACACCCAGAAATGATCACTGACAGACAAGGATAACAGCTAGTTTAACAATGTATAACTATTTAAAGAAAAACAGGAACATAATGAAAGAAACGGATGATAAAAACAAAAACTGAATGGGACTTATTGAGGTGAAAATTGTAACATTTAAAATGAAAATTTCACTGGATGTGCTTAACAGCAGATTAGATACAGCCTTCTCCCCCCAAAAGATTAGAAAATCTGAAGACTTAGCAATAAAAATTATCCCAAATGAAGATCAGAAAGAAAAAAAATATTTAACAGAATTTCAGTGACTTAGGGATAACAGAAAGTGGTCTAACACACACGTAATTGGAATCTAAGAAGATGAGGAAAAATGGGGGGTGGGATAAAAGTATAATTGAAGAAATAATGGTTAAAATTTATTATTTTCTAAATTGGATAAAACCTAGGTCCAAGAAGCCCAATCACCCCCTAGCAAGACTAAACAAACACACAAAAAACAAAACCAGAAAAAAACCCCACACATGTACACTAAGACACATCATAATCATATTGCTGAAAACTAGTGATAAATAAAAAAATCTTAAAGCAGCCAGAGAATAAAAGATGTAGTATACAAAGGAGCAAAGATAATAACTGCTGACTTCTTATCAGAAAATGTGCAAGCCAGAAAACAACTGCATGACATTTTTAAAGTGCTAAAGGGGAAAAAACATGTCAACCAAGAATTCGATATTTAGGGAAAGTATCCTTCAAAAATGAAGGCAAAAAAGAAACTTTTTTAGACAAAGAAAAGCTGAAAGAATCTGTCACCAGCAGATCCACACAATAAGACATATTTAAGAAAGTTCTTCAGGTGAAGGGAAATGGTACCAGATGGAAACTTGGATCACAAAGGAATGAAGAACACCAGGAATGTAAATATGTGCTGAAATATAGAACACTTTTACATCTTTAAGAGAAAGCTGAACATTTAGAGAAAAAAATAGTAAGGCAGTATGGGGTTTATAGGGCTTCCCTGGTGGCTCAGTGGTAAACAATCCACCTGCTAAAGCAGGAGATGCAGGTTCGATCCTTGGGTTGGGAGGATTCCCCTGGAGAAGGAAATGGCAATTCACCCCAGTATTCTTGCCTGGGAAATCCCATGGACAGAGGAGCCTGGTGGGCTAAATCTATGGGGTTGCAAAAGAGTTGGACACAACTTAGCAACTAAACAAAACCAACAATTGGGGTTTATAACATATATAGAAATAAAATGTAAGACTGTGTGCTTTAGGAAGCCCTCCAAGCCTCTGATGCATGGCAATAGTGGAGACAGAATACAATTCTAAAAAAATAATCCAAAAGTAGGTTAAAAAAACAAATGAAAATGAACAGTTAGGGCAAGCAGAAACAAACAGCAAGAGGCAAATGTAAACACAACCATATGGATAGTTAAGTTAAATATAAATGGACTAAACACACCAGTTAATTTGCAGAGATTATCAGATTGTATTTTCTTTAAAAAACTCAATTATGTGCTGTCTACAAGAAATTTTAAAGTTAAAGACTTTAAATGTAAAGAGAGAGATAGGTTAAAAGTAAAAGGATGGAAAACAATACAGTATAACCAACAGGAAGAGTGTCAGTAATCCCAATGTCATAAAAACAAGACGGAGACCTTCCTGAAGAATCCTAGAACTCAGAGCAGGAAGAAAACTGGTGAGCTCAAGCATAAAATCAATAGGTTGTAAGGGACAAAAAAAAAAAAGACATAGGACAAAAGATAAATAAGTATATGAAAAGGAAAAAAAAATCAACAGGCGGCCAATACAGCATGATACACAGCAGATTACAAAAATTTGAATCCTCCTTCAAATAAGATTATAGACAGTAATTGTTTATTAAAAAATCACAGATTGTAGAGGAAGGGGAAAGAACAGTATATATTTGCATTTTAAGGAAAAAAAGGAATAAACTGAGAGTGACTCACAGTTAATGAGCACATCTAGACTGCAATGTGCACCACCCTGGGGTAGAGTCCAGGTCTAGAAGGGTCTTTAGCTTTCTGTTTCTGTAATGAATGTTTAGTAACCAAGCTGCATTTCTTTAAAGTAACCAGAAAGGAACAACAATTTTAAAAGATTTCAGTAGACTTTGGATAAGAAAGATGCTCAGCATGTGAGAAGATAGGGCCGAGGCCAAGAAGACAAGAGGGAATAGTCCTTGAAGCTGGGTAATGTCCTGAGGTGCCCACACAGGTAAGCCACAACAGAGGAGGGCTGGCAGGAATGCATGGGCAGTCCCAGAAAGCTTAGAGGCAGGTCCATGGGATTGTGAATTCCTGGAATCATTCCCCCAAGCTATAAGCAATATGACAGGTGTGAGGGAAAGCCTCCTTTGACCCCAAAGTCCACAGAAACTCTACTTCCATCTTTAAGTGACTCCCTAGTGTGTGAGGGAAGCCCTAGGTGCCCAGCAGCCAAGCCTTCTGTAACCCACTGTCCCCTGGGCAGGGCTTCCTTCTTCCTGGTATACATCTGATATCTGGTTTGACTTTGGCTTCCAATACAAAATGAACTGGTCATCGATTATTTACACAGTTCATTCTAAAAAACTGACTTCTGATTGACATTGAGGTTTTGTTGCCGAATGGAATGAAGAGGAGAACATCTCACCTTCACCTTCTGAGCAAAATGGTCTGTTATGAGCCTCGCCTCACCGCCCTCAGGCCAGAGACCTAAGGCCTTAACCCACTCCAAGGCCCTGGCTGAGCCCACCAGACCCATATGTCTCAGTCAGTCCTTCCAGACACTCAGCTTTCATCCCGTCCTAAATACACCAAGGCAATAATCCTGAGAGCCTGTGAACCTGCCTCAGGTGGCTCCTTCGAAGAATTCGGGCCTCACTCAATTGCCACCTCCTCCAAATGTCTTCACTCTCCAGCTCCATCATGGTTTACTTATAATACATTTCACTACCTAAAACTTACCCTCTGAAATTGCTTGTTTTTACCTGATTCTCCCTGGGGAAAATGTCACCTCTCACAGGATAGGGCCCTTCTCTTTCTTGGCCACCCCTGAATCCCCAGCATTCAGGGGGCAGCAGCTCTTAGTGCTCAGTGGACATGTGACACCCTGTGGGGGAGGGGTGAGTTACATAACTTTCATTAACAGAGCACCTACTATGCATTTGGCACTGTGCTTCTCCCTTCACAGGCTTCCCTGGTGGTGCACTGGTAAAGAATGTGCCTGTCAATGCATGAGATGCAGGTTCAATCCCTGGGCTGGGAAGATTTCCCTGGAGGAGGAAAGGGCAACCCACTCCAGTATTCTTGCCTGGAGAATCCCATGGACAGAGGAGCCTGGCGGGCTACAGTACATGGGGTCACAAAGAATCGGACATGACTGAAGTGACTGAGCATGTAGATACTTCTCCTTTAAATGTGCAAAGAGTTGGACACAACTGAGCGACTGCTTCCATTTCCGAGAAGGAAGAAACGGATCTGAGGGGTGAACTAAATTGCCTAAGGTCTAGCTCCCAAGATTTGAGGCATTTTGAGCCACACCAGAGAAGAGAGGGAAGTAATATGCCACAAAGTAATACCTAACACTGGGCCTTATCCAAAGGCCAGGCTACTGTGTCATTGAAGCCTAATGGTATTTATGGGTTTAGGGGACTTGCTTTCAGTCCCATGCACAACAGATACACACGTCATTCTCTCACTCACGGTTTTTCCAAGCCACCCATGCTTAATTGAGCAGGTCCTCCTGAAAAGTTCCCATTTAATTGAGCAGATCCTACCAAAGTGTTTTCACTTAATTGGCATGAAGTCCTGGAGACACAGCCCCCAAGTGAATTGCTAATTATCTTCTCCAGTGTAGCAACAGGACTGGCCCTTCCTGTACCAGGCTTTCCCAGGGGATTTAACCCAACTGCACTTCAGATCACCACCCACAGTGACAAAAGACTATGGACACATGGAGACCGTGACAGACAGAGGCCATTTCAAAGGTGTCCATAAAAATGGGAGGGGAAAAGTGAGCCCTACTTTCACAAAAGGAAGATAAACTCTGCATAATGAATCAGGTATATTGGGGAAAACCTTTACGAGACACAAAGGAAGATCATTTAAAAATGATCCACTGCAGTTAAAAATAAAATCATCATCAATCCTGAAAACAATCTGATAATTCAGAAGCCATGGCACCCAACCACTCCACTTTAAAATGGTGGAACTAATCTGGAAAAGAAGCTGGGCTCCATGACAAAAGTGACACACACAGGTGTCTACTGCCTTCCAAAGGTGGACCGTGGGAGATCAAGGTCAAATCGATTCCAGGCACAATATGAAAACCATTGTCGTGTACTCGATGGATACACAGGGAGATCCTGACCTTGAACGTGAGGCACTTTCACTCACCATGGACAAGCATACCCAAATCTTTTAAGTGCACTCCTTTGCCCAACCAGCAAAGAGAAGTCGGTAGAAAGACTGTGGGAAAACAAATCTTGGCCTCTTAATATAAACAATATTATCTTTCTTCTTTAAGCAGGATCTTTAGTGTAGTCTAACAACTCTGTGCTCCCAGAGAATAAAGACTTTATCAGGTTGACTGTGGATTCCACCCTGGAGCTAGCCAAGTGCCACAGACTCTGCAGCTGCTTCACAGACACATTTCTGAAACATCATGCTTCCTAAAACCTGAGAGTTCATGTGAGTGAATAAAGGTTCCTGATAAGTGCTTTAGATGGCAATGTAAATTTTAACCAACTTATTTAAATCCAATTTTCTGTATCCAATCAGAAACACTGAAAACCAAAACAATCATTTCACCCTGATTTGAAAGAACAGAAATTAACAGCTGAATTTAATGTAGCCAAAAGCCAACATTTGTCACAAAAGCAGGGAATACTTCAGTGTCTTCTGGTCACCTTGGAGCTTGGGACCCCTACTGAGGGTGTCTGGTTACTAGGAAAGGTCACTTCTGAGCCTAAGAGATCAGCAGTAGACTGATTTCATGGCACAAGTAGCCAGGTTACCTCCTCAGCAGGTGCCAGTCTTCCCTGGGCGATGGGAGCAGGGGAGAGGGAGCAAAGCCACGCAAACTAGAACTGGCAGCTTCCAGAAACTTCGAAGGGGTGCCAGAAGCACCTGGTCTCCCTGGAACATCTAGATAAGGACCGAAGCAGAATGTTCCCAGACCCTAGAAGATAACAGGTGGCTCAGGGTGTTCATTTCTGTTCTGGGCCAGAGCAAAAATGCCCTGGAGGGAATCCTTATAGATCAAACAAGAGACTGCACTTTCTATCATCTAATTCAGATAGGTGCCTTCAGCTCCCTCTCCCATATCTAACCCCAATCCTAAATCATCCTATTAATCACCTGGATTCCCAATTCTCCTTACTGGATATCTGTTCTCCCTTGAGTTGTGTTGCTCAGATCAAGAGAACTATATCTGGACAAAGATGGTCCAACAGCACTGGCATATATAAAAATATAAGAGCTTCCAGAACCAAAACAATACTTCTCACCACCTTGCATCCCCATGAGGTCTTCTAACAGCACGGCCAGCTTTAAGGCCAGCAGATCTGGTCTATAAACATCCAGCCTTACCCAAAAGAGACATACAGAGATGGCATCGTGTCTCAGAACAATTCTAAGCGATTACTCAGGCAGGTAAAGTCCTACTTGTTGGACTAAAATAATTTGGGAAGACAGAACTTGGGGACAACTTCTGGGAACATGTCTTTTTGGGTCACAAGTGTTCAAAGGACAGGCTGTGAGACTGAATACACTGTTGAGATACCAATCCACCCGAGTCAGGCAATTCTGGGATGCCAGGGCCTGAGCTCTCAACTCATCCAGCCAGGATGTGGCTACAATGCCCATTTGGGCTCACCCTGTACTGTGCACATGCACTGCTACTAGAATTGAATTCTAAAAGGCCAATAGAGAGGGTGTCTCACCAGGAAAGTCTGTTTCTCGGGATGTTTGCGTCTGTGTGTGCCTTTTTCTGTGTGCGTGGGTGGGAGGCATCTGTCTCTGTCTTCTCCAGTTTTCCTCTCTCACTCTGCCTGGGCACCTGCCCCTCTCTGTTTAGGTTTCCATTTTCTTTGCCTTCTATAAAAAGCCAGGAGGTAGACCAGAAGGGGATTTTGTAGTGTTTGTTGTACTTAATTGAGGGAAGGTTTATGTTCCCATTTCCCCAAGAAGATGCATGCTATCTTACTGAAAATGAAAATAAAATTTAAGTATAGCTTCATTTAAGTTACACTGTCCTGGATATGAATGATTCTAAATGGGGATGAGGGATGCTGTGCAAATACCAAGGGGCCCTGGGCCAGTTGCGGAGTCCAGGCAAATTAGGGCCAGAGTAGACGGGTGTGTTAGACCCCTGGCTTGGGGTGTGCTAACAACTCAAGGGGCAGAGTAGCAGGTGTAGGTGGGGATGAGAAATCTGCATTTTCAACCAGCACTCAGGATACTGGGATGCAGAGTTGTGCCTTGTTAACACTGGGCCCATCTAGAATCTGGAGGCTTCCTCACCTCCAGTGCTCAGCAGACAGGTTTCTGGCCCATGAGCCTCTTGAATGGGATGCCACTCTCTGACGACTGTCAGATCTCTGGGCAGGGAATTCACACTTTCTAGTGATTTTCTAAGGGGTTTCTCACCCAAAGAAGGCTGAAAATCAGTGTTCAATAGAATTCTAAATGCAGATCCTAAGACATTTTGAGAGAATGGATTGGACTGCGCCAGGTACTGTGCAAGCTGCTTTGACTTAAAGGCCCAGTGGGGGAGGGAGAATGGGGGATGGGGTGAGGCAGCATTAGTACCTAGAGGGGGTGCTGTTCTAGCAAGCCCATCTGAAATCCTTTGGTAAAAGAAAAATGTCAGGTCTGAGGTTGAAGAGGAAATATTTCACTGACCAAGGAGACTAGAGGGGGCTGATGGCCCCTGGCTGGGCCAACGCTGGCTGGAGGGTGTCAATTGGAACAGGGTGGGACTTCTGGGAAGAGGGCCAGTGTGTGTGTGGGGGTGAAAGGGACCATGGGCTTTTTGCCGCAGGCCTGTGTTGGGGGGGAGGATGGAAAAAGACATGTAATTAATCAACCAAATATAGACTAGAGGAGGCAGTAAAGGAGTTTGGTGGTGGGCACTGGAGAGGGAGATGTAGCCCGAGAAGGGCGACAGAAAAAGCTCTGTTCAGATCCAGGGCCTTGGGCTCGTTTTCACCAGCAAGGGCTGCCCCTCCCCCTTCCTCACAGCCCTTGGGCTCTAGGCTACCCCCTCACCCTCCCTGCCAAGCCGAGGCTTGATCCCTTCCTAAAAGGAAAAGAGGGACTCCGCCTGCAGGAACCGTCCCCAGTACAGCAGGAACCGTCCCCAGTACAGCGTCTCTGGCTGCTGTTCAGCCCCTCCCCCAGACGGGGGAAAAGCCCTTTAACACACACTCCCCCACACAACGCCCTCTTCCAGTCGGCCTTTTCTGCGCTTGGGGCGGGAGATACCCCTCTTTCCATAGTGGCCAGTTCCCATCCCCTAGTGTCACCCTCAAAGCAGCGTAGGCCTCGGCACGTCCAGCGATTCCCGCCCCTGACCATCGCCCCCTGCCCGCCGCGGTAAGGCCTTCGGCCTCCTCTTGCCCGCCATCTCGGACCCGTCCCCCTCTCCAGCTGGCCCCAGGGCAGAGCAGCTTCCCGCGGGAACACAAACGCTCCTCCCCAACAAGGTTTGGCCGCCTTCTGCCCCCCTCCCCCCGCACACTTTCTGGAACACTCACCCCAGTTCTGCACACTCTCCTGGGCCGCCCCCTGCACATCCTCCCGCGGCCCAAATGATCACCCGGGCCCCGCACATTCATCCGCGGTCCCCAGCACATCCTCTAGCGGCCCGCACGCTCATCCTGGCCTCGCGCACCCTCCCGGGCCCCGCGCACATCCTCTTATGGCCCGCACGCTCACCCTAGCCCGGCAGCGGGCGACGCGCGGCTCTTGGCGGAGCAGCGCTGGCGAGGCCCAGGCCCCGCGTGGCAGGAAGCGCCACGGAGCAGCTAGCGCACTGCTGAGCCCAGCAGCCCAGCGGCGCGTTTCCGGAGCCGCGGGCGCCGCCGTGGGTAGTGAGAGAGCAAGGCCCCGCCCCGACTCCGGCCCCGCCCGGCCCGCCAGTCTCGATTGGCCCGGAGAGGGGGCGGGACGGGAAGGGGGTGTGGCTAAGCCCGGGTTTGGGGAGGGTCAGGCCCGACCCTGGGGGAGCCGCGAGTGCAGGCCAGAAGCTTCGGTGGAGGCAGGAGGCGTGGAATGAGAGTACTAATGAATGAATGAATGAGTAAACTAGCGAATAAACTGACAAGCCTACGAAGGAGGGAACGAAGAAATGGACAGGACCCCTCCCTCTTGGGCGCCTTTAGAACGGGAATATGGGTGGGGGGGGGGATGAGAAGGGAGGGCGAGGCAGAGCAAAGCCAGCCTCCACTGGAGGGATCAAAGTGCCTCAATCATTCATGCAAGGTTTTGTGAGCCCTAGCAGTGCCAGATACTGAGAATACGGCTGTGAGCAAAACCAGGCTACATCCTTGCTCTCAGGGGGTGTGCATTCGGCTCCCAAGGGCTCCTGTGAATGTGTGTGTGTGTGTGTGTGTGTGTGTGTGTGTGTACGTGCGTGCCCATGTGCTCGAGTAAAGATGGAAGGGAAACACATTTGAGTAAATTTCAAAATAGCAGGTCATATTATGAAAAGAACAGGATTCTTGGATCGGGGTTGCTGCAAGTATTGACAGCTGCTTCCAGATGAATATCTGCCAGTCAACAAAGATCTGAGAAGCTGCAGTGCTCTGCAGTGTTCTAAGCCCATCCATGCTTTTTTGAAGATTCCTGTTTCATAAAGGTCATATAACAATAATAAACAAGGGTCAACAAACAATTCATAAGAATAAGAACTGTGAAGAACATCATTTAGGGTGGTGTTTGGGAGTGGTGGGAGGGAAACTTCAGTGAGGCTATGGTTGATATGAGACTTGAATTACAAGAAGAACTCAGTGTGAAGGTTGTTGATAGGAAGAGCATCAAAAGGAACAGCAAGTGCAAATTCCCTGTGATAGGAACCAATTAGGCATATTCTAGTATCAAAAGGAAAATGCTGAAGTAAGCCAAGGGAAAAAGAGCCACACTGAAAGGATGAAGCTGGGCACTGAAACTGACTTTGAAGGACACAGTTTAACTTTTCATTTTTTATTAATATACATTTATTTTATTAATGATAATGATTGTAATCAACTTCTTAAATATTCTTCTAGCAATTTTATTTGCTACATGCTGCCTTTCTTATTTACCATCCACATTTTATTATGAAAGCTTTGCAACATACAGATCAATTGAAAGATGTGTACCCATGTACCAACCACCAATATTATATAATTAGCATTATGCCAAACTTGCTTGATTGCATGGTCATCCTTATATTACCAATCCATTTCAAAGAAAGTTGCAGACATACAAGCACACTTCACCCCTTAACACTCCAGTCTGCATAGCATTACCTAGAGCTACATAGCATTACCTAGCATACCTGTTTACTGCATAGCATCACCTCAGTTCAACCGCTCAGTCATGTCTGACTCTTTGCGACCCCATGAACTGCAGCATGCCAGACCTCCCTGTCCATCACCAACTGCCAGAGTCTATACCCAAACCCATGTCCACTGAGTTGGTGATGCCATCCAACCATCTCATCCTCTGTCGTCCCCTTTTCCTCCTGCCCTCAAAATTTCCCAGCATCAGGGTCTTTTCAAATGAGTCAGCTCTTCACATCAGGTGGCCCAAGTATTGGAATTTCAGCTCCAACATCAGTCCTTCCAACAAACACCCAGGACTGATCTCCTTTAGGATGGACTGGTTGGAACTCCTTGCAGTCCAAGGGACTCTCAAGAATCTTCTCCAACACCACAGTTCAAAAGCATCAATTCTTCTGCACTCAGCTTTCTTTATAGTTCAACTCTCATATCCATACATAATGACCACTGCAAAAAACATAGCCTTGACTAGACGGACCTTTGTTGGCAAAGTGATATCTCTGCTTTTTAACATGCTAAGTTGGTCATAACTTTCCTTCCAAGGAGTACGCATTTTTTAATTTCATGGCTGCAATCACCATCTGCAGTGATCTTGGAGCCCAGAAAAATAAAGTCAGCCACTGTTTCCACTGTTTCCCCATCCATTTGCCATGAAGTGATGGGACTGGATGCCATGATCTTAGTTTTCTGAATGTTGAGCTTTAAGCCAACTTTTTCACTCTCCTCTTCCACTTTCCTCAAGAGTCTCTACCTAGCATTACCTAGCATACCTGTTTACTGTTATTTTCTGTTTTTTGGAGGTAAAGTTTACATATAGTGAAATACCCAAATTTTAAGTGCCCCATGCAGTGAGTTTTGACAAACATACTCCAAACTCTTGTCAGGATACTGAACATTATAAACATCCCAGAAATTTCCTTTGTGCCCATTCCCAGTCAGTGTGTGTGTGTCATCAGTTGCTAAGTCATGTCTGACTCTGTGGGACCCCACGGACATATACCCATCAGGTTGCTTTGCCCATGGGATTTTCCAGGCAAGAATACTGGAGTGGGTTGCCATTTCTTCCTCCAGGGGATCTTGCCGACCCACGGACCAAATCCACGTCTCCTGTGTCTTCTGCATTGGCAGGCCAATTCTTTACCACTGAGCCACCTGGGAAGCACTTCATTCACCATCAGTTCCCACCACAATTCAACATAGGCGCAACTGCTGTTCTAAATTTTTTCCATCTTAGATTAGTTTCACCAATTTGAGAACTTCATATAAATGGAATCACATGGTATGTAATATTTTGTGTCTGTCGTGTTTGCCTCTTTGTGACTCCATGGACTGTAGCCCACCAGGCTCTTCTGTTCATGGAATTCTCCAGGCAAGAATACTGGAGTGGGTAGCCATTCCCTTCTCCAGGGGATCTTCCCAACCCAGGAATTGAACTCAGGTCTCTTGCATTGCAGGCAGATTCTTTACCATCTGAGCCAACAGTGTCTGGTTTCCTTCATTCAGTATGATGATTTATTTATGCTGTTTAAAGTGTTTCTTCTTTCCTTTAATTACTGAGTAGTATTCCATCTTATGAAATGCCAGGCTGGATGAATCACAAGCTGGAATCAAAATTGAGAAATATCAACAACCTCAGGTATGCAGATGATACCACTCTAATGGCAGAGAGTGGAGAGGAACTAAAGAGCCTCTTGATGATGGTGAAAGAGCAGAGTGAAAAAGCTGACTTGAAACTCAACATTCAAAAAACTAAGATCATGGCATCTAGTCCCATCACTTCATGGCAAATAAAAGGGGGAAAAGTGGCAGCAGGGGCATGTTTTATTTTCTTAGGCTTCAAAATCACTGTGGATGTTGACTGCAGCCATGAAATAAAAAGATACTTGCTCCTTGGAAGGAAAGCTATTACAAACCTAGACAGCCTATTAAAAAGCAGAGATGTCACTTTGCAGACAAAGGTCCACATAGTCAAAGCTATGGTTTTTCCAGTAGTCATGTACAGATGTGAGAGTCGGACCATAAAGAAGGCTGAGCACCAATGAATTGATGTCTTTGAATTGTGGTGCCGGAGAAGACTCTTCAGAGTCCCTTGGCAGCAAGGAATACAAGCCAGTCAATCTTAAATGAAATCAACCCTGAATATTCATTGGAAGGACTGATGGTGAAGCTCCAATGCTTCGGCCACCTGATGCGAAGAGCCAATTCATTGGAAAAGACCTTGGTCCTGGGAAAGATTGAGGGCAGAGGAGAAGGGGGTGACAGGATGAGATGGTTGGATGGCATCACCAACTCAGTGAACATGAATCTGAGCAAATTCCAGGAGATAGTGAAGTTCAGGGGAGCCTGGTGTGCTGCAATCCATGGGGTCACTAAGAGTCAGACATGACTTAGTGACTGAACAACAACAGTATCCCATTGTCTGAATATATTTGAGTTGATTTTTATTCATTCACCTCTTTATGATCTGAGCTGTTTCCATTTTGGAGTGGTATAAATAAAGCTACCGTGAACACTTGTGTACGACCTTGTATAAACATATGCTTTCATTTAGTTGGATAACTACCTAGAAAGGGAAGTGCCACAAAGGAGAATTGTTTTATAAGAATATTCTCTGAAGTGGTTGAACAATTTATGTTCCCACCAGATATGTATGAGAATTCCTTTTCAATCTTCCTCTGCATTTGGGGTTGTCAGCCTTTATTTTTAGCCATTTAAGTGGGTGTGAAGTGGTAATTCATTGTGATTTTAATTATCATCTCCTTGATGACTAATCATGTTGTGTGTGATGTTTTTATGTGCTTACTGGCCACTTCTGTATCTTCCTTTGTAAAGTGTCTGTTCAATAACTTGCTCACATTTATGGGTAGTTTGTCTCTTTATTACTTACTTGTAGGTTTTTTTTAAACAGCCCCTTTGAGGTATATTTGGCAAACAATAACCTGGAAATGTTCAAACTGCACTATCTGATAAGGTTTGACATACACACACACACACACACACACACATACACTCATGAAACCATCACTACAATCAAGGTAATAAAGTTATCTATTACTCTTAAAGATTCCTCATGTCCATTTGTAGTCCTTTTTGCCTTTCTCTTCTTGCTCCTCTTGTCCTAAGCAACCACTGATCTGCTTTCTGTTACTGTAAGGTAGTTTGCATTTTCTAGAGTTTTACGTAAATGGAATTGTATAATAAATGGTACCCATGTCCAAGGTAAGGAGCAGTGGCTGCACTTTGCTGGAGCAGCAGTGAAGAGATACCCCACATCCAAGGGAAGAGAAACCCAAGTAAGACGGTAGGCACTTAGAGAGGGTATCAGAGGGCAGACAGACTGAAACCACAATCAGACAACTAGCCAATCTGATTACACGGACCACAGTCTTGTCTAACTCAATGAAACTAAACCATGCCATGTGAGGCCACCCAAGATGGACGGGTCATGGTGGAGAGGTCTGACAGAATGTGGTCCACTGGAGAAGGGAATGACAAACCACTTCAGTATTCTTGCCTTGAGAACCCCATGAACAGTATGAAAAGGCGAAAAGATAGGACACTGAAAGATGAACTCCCCAGGTCAGTAGGTGCACAATATGCTACTGGAGATCAGTGGAGAAATAACACCAGAAAGAACGAAGGGATGTAGCCAAAGCAAAAACAACACCCAGTTGTGGATGAGACTGGTGATAGAAGCAAGGTTCGATGTGGTAAAGAGCAATATTGCATAGGAACCTGGAATGTTAGGTCCATGAATCAAGGCAAATTGGAAGTGATCAAACAGGAGATGACAAGAGTGAACATCGACATTCTAGGAATCAGCGAGCTAAGATGGACTGGAATGGGTGAATTTAACTCAGATGACCATTATATCTACTACTGTGCTCAGGAATCCCTTAGAAGAAATGGAGTAGCCATCATAGTCAATGAAAGAGTCCAAAATGCAGTACTTGGATGAAATCTCAAAAACGACAGAATGATCTCTGTTCGTTTCCAAGGCAAACCATTCAATATCACGGTAATCCAAGTATATGCCCCTACCAGTAACGATGAAGAAGCTGAGGTTGAACAGTTCTATGAAAACCTACAAGACCTTCTAGAACTAACACCCAAAAAAGATGTCCTTTTCATTATAGGGGACGAGAATGCAAAAATAGGAAGCCAAGAAACAGCTGGAGTAACAGGCAAATTTGGCCTTGGAGTATGGAATGAAGCAGGGCAAAGGCTAATAGAGTTCTGTCAAGAGAATGCACTGGTCATAGCCAACACCCTCTTCCAACAACACAAGAGAAGACTCTACACATGGACATCACCAGATGGTCAGTACCGAAATCAGATTGATTATATTCTTTGCAGCCAAAGATGGAGAAGCTCTATACAGTCAGCAAAAATAAGACCGGGAGCTGACTGTGGCTCAGATCATGAACTCCTTATTGCCAAATTCAGACTGAAATTGAAGAAAGTGGAGAAAACACTAGACCATGTAGCTATGACCTAAACCAAATCCCTTATGACTATACAATGGAAGTGAGAAATAGATTTAAGGGACTAGATCTGTTAGACAGAGTGCCTGATGAACTGTGGATGGAGGTTCATGATATTGCACAGGAGACAGGAATCAAGACCATCCCCAAGAAAAAGAAATGCAAAAAAGCAAAATGGCTGTCTGAGGAGGCCCTACAAATAGCTGTGAAAAGAAGGGAAGTGAAAAGCAAAAGAGAAAAGGAAAGATATACCTATTTGAATGCAGAGTTCCAAAGAATAGCAAGGAGAGATAAGAAAGCCATCCTCAGCAATCAATGCGAAGAAATAGAGGAAAACAATAGAATGGGAAAGACTAGAGATCTCTTCAAGAAAATTAGAGATACCAAGGGAATATTTCATGCAAAGATGGGCTCAATAAAGGAGAGAAATGGTAGGGACATAACAGAAGCAGAAGATATTAAGAAGAGGTGGCAAGAATACACAGAAGAACAGTACAAAAAAGATCTTCACAGCCCAGATAATCACGAATGTGTGATCACTCACCTAGAGCCAGACATCCTGGAATGTGAAGTCAAGTGGGCCTTAGGAAGCATCACTACGAACAAAGCTAGTGGTGGTGATGGAATTCCAGTTGAGCTATTTCAAATCCTAAAAGATGATGCTGTGAAAGTGCTGCATTCAATATGCCAGCACATTTGGAAAACTCAGCAGTGGCCACAGGACTGGAAAAGGTCTGTTTTCATTCCAATCCCAAAGAAAGGCAATCCCAAAGAATGCTCAAACTACCGCACAATTGCACTCATCTCACACGCTTATAAAGTGATGCTTAAAATTCTCCGAGCCAGGCTTCAGTAATATGTGAACTGTGAATTTCGAGATATTCAAGCTGGTTTTAGAAAAGGCAGAGGAACCAGAGATCAAATTGCCAACATCTGCTGGATCATTGAAAAAGCAAGAGTTCCAGAAAAATATCTATTTCTGCTTTACTGACTATGCCAAAGCCTTTAACTGTGTGGATCACAATAAACTGTGGAAAATTCTGAAAGAGATGGGTATACCAGACCACCTGACCTGCCCCTTGAGAAACCTGTATGCAGGTTAGGAAGCAACAGTTAGAACTGGACATGGAACAACAGACTGGTTCCAAATAGGAAAAGGAGTATGTCAAGGCTGTATATTGTCACCCTGCTTATTTAACTTCTATGCAGAGTACATCATGAGAAATGCTGGGCTGGAAGAAGCACAAGCTGGAATCAAGATTGCCGGGAGAAATATCAATAACCTCAGATATACAGACGACACCACCCTCATAGGAGAAAGTGAAGAAGAACTAAAGAGCCTCTTGATGAAAGTGAAAGAGGAGAGCGAAAAAGTTGGCTTAAAGCTCAACATTCGGAAAACTAAGATCATGGCATCCGGTCCCATCACTTCATGGCAAATGGATGGGGAAACATTTGAAACAGTGGCTGACTTTATTTTTCTGGGCTCCAAAATCACTGCAGATGGTGATAGCAGCCATGAAATTAAAAGACGCTTACTCCTTGGAAGGAAAGTTTTGACCAACTTAGATAGCATATTAAAAAGCAGAGATATCACTTTGCCAACAAAGGTCCGTCTAGTCAAGGCTATGTTTTTTGCAGTGGTCATGCATGTATAGATGTGAGAGTTGGACTATAAAGAAAGCTGAGCGCAGAAGAATTGATGCTTTTGAACTGTGGTGTTGGAGAAGACTCTTGAGAGTCCCTTGAACTGCAAGGAGATCCAAGCAGTCCATCCTAAAGGAAAGCAGTCCTGGGTGTTCATCAGAAGGACTGACGTTGAAGCTGAAACTCCAATACTTTGGCCACCTGATGTGAAGAGCTGAAAAAACCCTGATGCTAGGAAAGATTGAAGGTGAGAAGAGTAGGGGACGACAGAGGATGAGATGGTTGGATGGCATCACCGACTCAATGGACATGAGTTTAAGTAAACTCTGGGAGTTGGTGATGGACAGGTAGGCCTGGCAAGCTGCAGTCCATGGGGCTGCAAAGAGTTGGACATGACTGAGTGACTGAACTGAACTGAACTGAACCCGAAGCCCACACATTTCTAATGCAGCGACTGCCTTGGGTGACTGAGGGCAGGCTTTCAAGTGTAAGGTGTAATGGTGCTCCTGGCTTGGAAACAGCCAATTTGTGTCTGTTTAAGAGACTCCAGGCTTCTTGAGGGCAGAATATGTGTGCAGGGTGGGGCCTGTTATTAGGGTTCTCTTTCTAACACCCCATCCCTCACATTTGGGACAGTTGCTGATGGAGGTCACTTTGCTGCTGGAGGGCCAATGGGTGTGCCTGTTGCTTTTGGAGGCTCCAAGCCCTGCCACCTCAAACCCTCCCTAAGCAGGTTCCTTGGCGGCAACACTGACTGACACATCAAATGCTCTCCTGATCCAGCCATTGGCCCTGCACAGAGACCCAAAGGCCTTTGTCCCTCATTCACCTGGGCTCTCCTGGGGCACTGGGAAGCACACGGTGGCCTTAGCACAGAGGGCCTGGGACATCCCTGGACTGTGCACCCCTGAGGCTCCGACCAGGGCTCCAAGGTAGCCTCTGGAGTGTGCTTCACATCCCACAGGCAGCACTCCCAGAATTTGAAAAAGTGGGCAGGCGACCCAACCCCAGAATTACCACGGGCACCCTGGACAGGGGCTGGATCTCTTCCTCAATGGGCAGTGGGGACTGAAGGTGAAGTGAAGTCACAGGAGCTCCAGGTGAGGCAGAAGGCAAGGGGGGGCCAGTGGGATGTTGACTGCCTGCACCAGGTCCCTGATGCTGAGTCACAGGATAGGCCCAGTTTCCCTGCACAGCCCCAAGAAGGAGCAGTGGCTGAGGGGTCAGGTGTGATAGGAGCCCCAGGTGAGGAATAAGGTGAACATGAAGTAGAAGCTGCAGAGAAAGGGACTGCAGGTTAGGCAGGAGGTACAGAGTTCCTTGGGTCCCACCATTGCCTGGACACATAGGGCTTCCCTGGTGGTCCCAGGAAGTCCTGGCTGGGAGCCAGAGGGTCTCCCTGAGGCAGGAGACCAGGAGGCTGAGGAACCCCCCCAAAGATGGGCTCGAGCCCATCCCAGAGGAGCCCGGAAATGAGGATTGGACTGTGGAGATGATCCCCTCAGGGTTCCCCTCGGGTCAATAGGCTCAGCAGGTCTGAGTCCCCCGCTGTAGTCCTGGGTCCTCAGCTCAGCATGTGCTTCCCCAGTGCAGATTTAGGCCAAGTTCTGCTTGGTCTTCTGGAGATGTGCGTGTGTTCTTCTCTGAGCAGCTCCCCCCCACCGTGGTGCAGAGACACCCCAATCCACTCCCAAGAACCAGTGGGAAGGAGGGGACAGATGAGAGCTGAGTGACAGAGACTTGAGGGCAGAGACTGTGGCTGGTTGGGTCCCCAGGAACCTTGGGGAGCCCCCAGGAATAAGTGGGTTAGATGTGGGGGGAGGGCAGGGTCAGCAGGTAGGACACAAGGCTCTAGGATCCCTGGCAGCTCCGTGGGGGTCACTCCTCCCAGTCTTTCCCTGGTTGGAGGAGAATTTGAAAAGAGGAACGTGCACTTTCCCCACACTGGCTCTCCTTTTTCCTTTGCCTGTTCAGGGGGACCACCCATTCCCTACTCCAGGGCCCACCCTCCCCCACACCCTCCCCCCGACCCCAGTACCCACTGGCTCCTTTGCCTAGGGCCAGTAGGAAAGGTTCAAAAGCAGACGATCTGGAGACACTTCCCCAGGCCTGGCAGAGGGACCCACATCTCCTGGCTGCCGGGGGCCCCCAGAGTTGTGTACCTGACATTCCTCCCTGGCCAGGGCATGGCCCTGCACAGGAAGCTGGCTCTGCTATCAGATTTTTCCCATTTGGGGGTGCAGCCCTCCTCAAGGCCACCATCCTGCTCCAGAGCCCATCCTCCTCCTTGAGCTGGAGTGGGGCTGTCTCCAGATTCTGAGCCTGCTGTCACTGGGCTTGGTTGGGAGTCTTTACCATGAGCACTTGGCCCGATAGTACCTCAGGTGCCCTGTTTCTTCCCCAGCTACCCACCTGGGCTCAAACTCATGGCTCCCATTCTCACAATAGAAAGCCATATCTCCCTATGCCCTAGTACCTGGTCTCCATCACAAAGATGGAAGACTAGCCCCTAAGCAGATTGCTTCCCTATGCCAGAGTATGTATGACAGGGGCCGATTTCTCTCCATCAGAGCTGCCAGCCGGCCCAGATTACCACTGAGAACCCTGTGACCTGGGGCTCTGTCCCAGGACACATTGTGATGCTGAGGACTGGATGCTGAACCTGTCCCTGAGGCCAGATCCAGGTGTCCTAGTGCACGCCCACCTGGGCCTTGTAACAGGGTGATCCCCTTGCTGTATGCCCACCACACTGTGGTTCTGTGTGCTGCTCATCACAGTGCCTTCCTTGGCATTCCCACAAGGCAGCCTGAGAGCCATGATCCCACCTGGTCAAATAAGGGATGGCAGAAACCCGGTACTAATGGCCCTGCACCACTACTTGAAAGGATTTAGAGCCTGGGAGAAGAGTCAGCCCCACCCCCAGGAGCTTGAATCTCTGAGCACTCTGCATCAGGCCATGGGCTGACCCCTTGGGCGTGCAGTCACTGTTTGAGTCCTCAGAGGAGCCCTGGGGGGAGGTGGACACTGTTAGGACCCTTCTGCACCTGTTGAGGACAGTGGGCACAGGAGGGTTTAGAGACTTGTCCAAAGTGCCCCAGCTCCTCCTCAGAGGCACAAGGATTCCAGGCCAGGGTCACACATTGCATGGCCCAGTCCCTGGAAACATAGCCACAAGACTGGCTAGAGGCACATGGCTAGTAGTGACAATCCAGAAATGCAGTTGAGGGCTGTGAGGCACATTGTTAGTGGTGATAAGAGGGTGGTGGCCCCTGGTTTTCTGCTCCTGTCTTCTCTCAGGCAAGGCCCTGTTGTGGCCAGCCACATGCCTCCAGCCAGTCTTGCTGCTGCCTCTTCTGGGGCAGGTGTTGACGTGTCTCTCCAGCATCCCTCCCATCCTCAGAACCCTGTTGTGTGTCTCCTTGTGCTCTGTGCATATGGTCAGGATGGCTATCAGGCAGGGCGAGCTTGTTTCGCACAAGAATGCCCCATCCAAGTGTGAGGACAAGCAAAGGGGGCCAGGTCCTGCAGAAAATGGAAAATGGGAAGGAAAAGAGCAGCAGAGGGCTCAGGTGTAACTGAGACAGGCATTCAGTTCACCTACTTGAGCCCCTGTTCTGGACAGCATACCACATGTCAGCTGGGGGCCTGTAGATATGGGCTGTGATCCCCAATCCTGTCCTTGAGGGTCCTGTGCCCTCCCTGGCCTGCTATCTCAGGCTGAAGCTGCCCTCAGGCCACAGGATGTAGCGACCAGTGACTGGGCTCTGTGGGGGCCCAGGGTGAGGTGGTGCGGGTGTGCCCTGCATGGCAGGCAGGGAAGACCTGGGCCCCCACCTGTACCCCATTCATCTCAGGAGTCATGCTCCACAGCAGAGGCCAAGGAAGGGGCCAAGAAGGGGTCTGGCATAGTCTTAGAGTTGGAGGGGGCCTGGGACCAGTGGGGATGGGGTAAGGTGAGGCTCTGCAAGAAGGTGGCAGGGGTGGGGGTGGGAGCTCCCCCTGCTGGGCAGAGCTTGACTGAGGGGATGCTTCGGACCACTGCATCATGGGGCCTGTGGGGTCCTTCCCAAGGCAGGACTGGTCCTGGGGGGAGGCCTGGGGAAGGCTCCGTTGGCAGCAGGGCCTCGGGGTGAACAGGGTTGAAACACTGCCCACACATGCCTTCCAGACCCTGTGCCCCTGCCACACTGTGGGCGGCTGCCCTCATCTGCAGCACCCATGTGGTTTGAAACAAGCTGCTCCCGTCCCCCTCAGCTGTACTTGATGTTCCTAGAACTGTGCTTCTTTGACCCAGAGCCAAGCACATACCCTGTCCCTGGAGGCCCTCAGCATTGCTGGGCATGGTCTCCAGGGCATTTCCCCACCCCCGCCACCCAAGCTTCTCATGTGCATCTCTGATGGCTCAGGACAATTCTTCCATCTCCTAGATCTCCAAGGGGTGCATCTCTAAGCTGGGCACAGAGCTCAGGGGTGCAGGAGGGCAGGGCCTATCCCTAAGGTCACAGAGAAGAGAGCTAGGCCCAGGGGCGTCCTCCAGGCAGCCCCTGTCACTCCTTGGAAGGGCCCTCCACCCTTCCCCATATAGACCACATTCTTCTTTCTCCACTTCTTTCTCTCTACCATGTGGAACTCACCCCTTCCTCCAGGATCCTTGCTCTGCAAGCAGGTCCCAGTCCTGTCCCTTCACCCACACTCTGCCTTTGCTGTAGCCCTAGGCCCAGTGACTCCCACCCATGACACATGACCTGGGGCTGGGGTGGGGCAAGAGAAAGGAGACACCCCAGAGGGAAGGCAGAGGACTTGAACTGTATTTCCCAGCACAACCACTAAGTGAATAACTCAAAAATATAGTAAAAGAAATGAGAAGCTCAGGCGACCAGGTGCTTGGTGAGGGCACTGTCCCATGTGAGCAGTGTCTTAATCATCACTCCGGAAAGAGAAATTAAGGAAACAATTCCATTCACCATTGCAATGAAAAGAATAAAATACTTAGGAGTATATCTACCTAAAGAAACGAAAGATCTATATATAGAAAACTATAAAACACTGATGAAAGTAATCAAAGATGACAAAAATAGATGGAGAAATATATCATGTTCATGGATTGGAAGAATCAATATAGTGAAAATGAGTATATGACCCCAAAGCAATCTGTAGATTTAACACAATCCCTATTAAGCTACCAATGGTATTTTTCACAGAACTAGAACAAATAATTTCACAATTTGTATGGAAATACAAAAAATCCTTGAATAGCCAAAGCAATCTCGAGAAAGAAGAATGGAACAGAGGAATCAACCTGCCTGACTTCAGACTATACTACAAAGCTACAGTCATCAAGACAGTATGGTACTGGCAGAAATGTAGATCAGTGGAACAAAATAGAAAGCCCAGAGATAATTCCACGCACCTATGGACACCTTATCTTTGACAAAGGAGGAAAGAATATACAATGGAGAAAAGACAATCTCTTTAACAAGTGGTGCTGGGCAAATTTGGTCAACCACTTGTAAAGGAATTAAACTCGAACACTTTCTAACACCATACACCAAAATAAACTCAAAATGGATTTACGATCTAAATGTAAGGCCAGAACCTATAAAACTCCTAGAGGAAAACATAAGCTAAACACTCTCTGACATAAACCACAGCAGGATTGTCTATGACCCACCTCCCAAAGTAATGGAAATAAAAGCAAAAACAAACAAATGGGACCTAATTAAACTTAAAACTTTTGCACAACAAAGGAAACTATAAGCAAGATGAAAAGACAACCTTCAGAATGGGAGAAAATAATAGCAAATGAAGGAACTGACAAAGAATTAATCTCAAAAATATACAAGTGACTCCTGAAGCTCAATTCCAGAAATTCCAGTTCCAGCTCAATTCCAATCAAGAAATGGGTCAAAGAACTAAACAGACATTTCTCCAAATAAGACATACAGATGGATAACAAACACATGAAAAGATGCTCAACATCACTCATTATCAGAGAAATGCAAATCAAAACCACAATGAGGTACCATCTCACTCCAGTCAGAATGGCTGCTCTCCAAATGTCTACAAGCAATGAATGCTGGAGAGGGTGTGGAGAAAAGGGAACCCTCTTACATTGTTGGTTGGAATGCAAACTAGTACAGCCACTATGGAGAACAGTGTGGAGATTCCTTTAAAAACTGGAAATAAAACTCTCATATGACCCAGCAATCCCACTGCTGGGCATACACACCAAGGAAACCAGAATTGAAAGACACTCATTTACCCCAATGTTCATCGCAACACTGTTTACAATAGCTAGGACATGGAAGCAACCAAGATGTCCATCAGCAGATGAATGGATAAGAAAGCTGTGGTACATATACACAATGGAATATTACTCAGCTATTAAAAAGAATGCATTTGAATCAGTTCTAATGAGGTGGATGAAACTGGAGCCTATTATACAGAGTGAAGTAAGTCAGAAAGAAAAACACCAATATGCTATAGTAATACATATATATGGAATTTAGAAAGATGGTAACGATGACCCTATATGCGAGATAGCAAAAGAGACACAGATGTAAATAACAGACTTTTGGACTCTGTGGGAGAAGGTGAGGGTGGAATGATTTGAGAGAATAGCATTGAAACATGTATATTACTGTATGGAAATAGATCGCCAGTCCAGGTTTGATGCAGGAGACAGGGGGCTCAGGGCTGGTGCACCGGGATGACCCTGAGGGATGGGATGGGGAGGGAGATGAGAGGGGGGTTCAGGATGGGGGACACATGTACACCCATGGCTGATTCATGTCAATGTATGGCAAAAACCACTACAATATTGTAAAGTAATTAGCTTCCAATTAAAATAAATACACTGATTTACAAAAATACCAAACAAAAAAATGAGAAAGTTTAATATAATACAGTAGATATGATCTATTTAACACAAAAGAAGGCACAATGAAGGAACAGTGGAATAAAAAATGACATAAGACATAGAGAAGGGCTTCCCTTGTAGCTCAGCTGGTAAAGAATCCACCTGCCATGTGGGAGACCTGGGTTCAATCCCTTGGTTGGGAAGATCCCCTGGAGAAGAGAAAGGCTACCAACTCCAGTATTCTGGCCTGGAGAATTCCATAGACTGTATAGTCCATGGGGTCGCAAAGAGTTGGACGTGACTAAGCAACTTTCACTAAGACAGAAAAGAAAGGCAGATATAATCCTGTGTTATAAGGAATTACATTAAATGTTGCTGTTCAGTTGCTACGTCATGTCTGACTCAATGGATTAAAGATTAAAGTGGCTCAACATCATTTGTTTTTAGGAAGATAAAAATTAAAACCACAGTGAGATAGTCCTCCAGGACGTCCAGAATAAAAAAAGATGGACAATAAATGTGCCTTTGAGGATGCAATGAAGTTGGACCCCTCATACACTGCTGGTAGGAGCATAAAATGGTGCAGCCATTTTGGAAAACAGTCTGGTAGTTCTTCAAAAAGTTTAATATAGAATTTAATAGGACCCAGCAATTCCACTCTTGGGTACTTACACAAGGGTACTTACGAAAATGTATGTTGACACAAATATATGTGTTGACACACACATATATATGTCAACATATATATTAAGTATATATATATATGACATATATTGACATATATATGAAAATGTATGTTGACACAGAGACTTGCAGAAAGGCGTTCATAGCAACATTATGCATAAGAGATGAAAACTGAAAACAATCCAAATGTTCAGTAACTGATGAAGGGATAAATAAAATATAGTTTATTCACACAACAGAATTTTATTCAACCAGAAAGAATTAAAAAAGTACCAATACATGCTACAAAAAGGATGAACCTTGAAAACATTGTGAAAGATGCCAGGTGAAACATGCAGCATATTGTTTGATTCCATTAATGTGAAATATTCAGAATAAGTAAATCTACAGAACACGAAAGAGTAGTGATTGGCAGGGCCTGGCAGGAATTGTAGGGGAACTGCCTAATGCTGATGAGGTCTTGTTTGGGGGGAAGAGACTATCCTGTAGCTGGACAGAGGGGAGGCTACCCAACACTGGGAATGTGCTAAATGTTACTGAGGCGTCCACTTCAAAAGAGTGACATGCATGGAATGAGAATTCTATCTTGATTTAAAAACAGGTGATTTCTTTATGCTGGAGGCCCCCACAGCTCCTGAGTCAGCATGCAGTGGTGTACACAGAAGCAGATGTGAGCCACAGTGGTGGTCACCACTTCTCCCTACTCACCTTACACCTGTGCCAAAGAGCCCTTCCTTGTGTGCATCCTCTCGTCACATCTGTGCAGGGCTTGGGGGAACCACCCAGGGCCAGTATTCGAGGTCAGAGGGGAAAGGCCACATGCAGCACCCCCTGTCCCCTCCACTAACAAAGACAAGAGCACAGTGAGGTCACTCTGGACCACTTTCCCACCTAACCATTGCATGTTACCATATGATAAGAGCAGCTGGAGCAAACTCCCAGATGTCCCCTGTTGCCTGGGCTGGTTCAGCCCTCCTGCTTTTGCCCTCTACCACCCCACTCTGAGGACCACTGTGCAAATGTTCCGGGCAATTTGGTTGGCATGTTCCCAGATGGAAAGTTGCCCTAGGGTTAAGATGGCACTGGAGGAAGGGCAGGATTGTCCAGTCACTCCATTCTCTTACCAGACCCCTGCCCTGGTGGCCACGGGCTGGGACACGTGTGTATCCATTTGTGTTTCTGCGCCCTTGGGGTCTGATTGACAAGGAGTTGGCCCAGGGTTGGGTCCTGACTCCTCCCAAAGGAGTTGCTCGGGGATGAATGAAGAAGTAGCCTGGCCATGTGGGAAAGGGCCCCTGAGAGGGGTGGGAGGGGTGCATTTCTCTCCCTCCCCCTACCTTGGTTGTCTCTCTGCAAACCATGCCAGGCCAATCCATTGATTTAGAGGGACCAGAGGGTGATTGATGGCTGACAGGTAGAGTGGCCCAAGTGGATTCCAGGAGGTCCTGGAAGGGGCATGCCAGGGAGCAGGTGGGGAAACAACTGAGCCACACACACTGGGAGTACTACACTTTCCTTGTTTACAAGCAAGGGGCTCCATGCTCAGTGCATTCCTTCTAAGAGATGGGAGGCTGTTTGTTGCTGGCCTGTTTACTCACAGCTTGGGTTAGCTGCTCTGTTTGGCAGGGCCGGCACCAGTGCTACCATCTGGGCACACAGAGAGAAAGGGTCAGTGCTGGAGGAGAGGCATCCTGATATAGGTGGTTGTGGGAGAGACACAACTGCCCTTGTTGAGCACTAAGGATGGGGCACCTCCTTAGGACTCTGTAGGCATTTGTGTCCTATGTTTGAGTAGCACAGAGTACCTGGGCCTGAGGGTGCTTGCCATGGGGTGTGTGTGTAGGCCCGAGGAAGATCAACTTTGATGACATGGGACTCAGTCTGGGGAGAATCCACAGGGACTCTCTGGACAAGAAGTGTTTGAGCTTGGTCTTAAAGGCCCAGCCAGGGTTAAAGGGTGGGACACTAGGGGAGAAAGTGTTGCCAGTCTGTCAGAGAGGAAATCCATGTGGGCCATGATGTATGTGTGCTGGGAGTTCCTGGCACACCAAAAGAGGCTGGAGTGGCAAACAGGGAATGGCAATGAAGTCTTACTTAATTGGCAGACAGCTCTTTTGATATCTGCTATGGAGGTACATTCCATGAAAAATGCATAAGGTGATCTGCATTAAGAGGGAGGCCGCTGACCGCATTTTTTGCAAAGGGAACTGCTGAGATTACATGTCAAGGCTGGCAACAAAGCAATTTGGAAGACCCCAGCAGTTGACACTCTCCATGAAGCCTTGGAAGCTAGGCCAGCTCTGGACAGCTGTGTATAATAAATGGGCACTATTTTAAGCTTCTAAATGTGTATCTGTGGGGTGAAAGTGAAAGTCACTCAGCTGTGTCTGACTCTTTGTGACCCCATGGAGCATACAGTTCATGGAATTCTCCAGGCCAGAATACTGGAGTGGGTAGCTGTTCCCTTCTCCAGGGGATCTTCCAACACAGGAATCAAACCCAGGTTTCCTCCATTGTAGGCGGATTCTTTACCAGCTGAGCCACAATGGAAGTTCTATGTACCTATAGGGTACATGAAGCTGGATTAGGCAAGTGCAGCTCTTGCCCATGGGTGTGGTTTCCTTGTCAGTGAGGCCACATGCAGTGGTGGATGCTGGGCTCAGTGGTCCTCAGTCTTTGGGCTCCCTTTGGTCAACTTCCAACAGTTTTCCTGGCTCAACTCACCACAACAATTTGGCAGTGTTTTTGCCCTCGTTTGTACTTCTTTACAAGATCTCCTTCCTTAAATTCACTGACCAAACTAATTTCATTCCTAGCAACGCTTTTCGTCACTGTAAGATGCATCTTTAAATGGCCTCGAGGTCCCAAGTTTAGAAGGTTTCAGAATTTCAGAAGACTCCACTTTTCTTCTTTCTTTTCCTCTGTATCCCTCCTCCTATCCAAGAGTTTTGGCACAACTGTATTGGAACTGGTTTTAAAACTTGTAGGTCCAGATCATTCTCCCCACCTGCATCATATAAGCAGGACTGGACTGACTTAAAAGAATGTGAACTGGCTCCCCCAGCCCAGCGGGCACTCCTGGCCCCTGTGAGGTCCAGCAGGAAACTTAAGAGCAGAAGACCCAGTTTCTTAAGTCCCATTTCCAAGCACATAGTGACAAAGAGCAATGATGCAATAAAGGAAGTTAAGGTTTTGGCCTGATAACCTCCTCAGCTCTTTCTTATCATAGACTGAAATATGGAATTAGCTTCTTTGATTTGAGCTCGATGATTTTAAGTCATACTTCTTTTCTGTATAATTTCTCTAACCTGTGCCATTGTCTATTGTGCTAGGTTGAATTGAGTTCCCCCTGAAGGATATGTTGGTATCGTCCCTGGTGGCTCAGTGGTACAGAACAAGCTTGCCAATACAGGAGATCTGGGTTTGACCCCTGGGTGAGGAAGATCCCCTGGAGGAGGCAATGGCAACCCACTCCAGTATTCTTGGCTGGGAAATCCCATAGACAGAGGAGCCTGGTGGGCTACTGTCCATGGGGTTGCAAAGAGTTGGACATGTCTGAGGGGCTGACACACACACACACACACACACACACATTTCATTTATTAACATATACCTTTCCCACATAAAAACAAAAAAAGAAAAATTCAAACGATAAAGCATAGAGACTTAGTGCAAACATCTGATGTTTTGCATGGATTACAAAACTCTTCTGTGCTTGCCTGCCTAAATTTGAATTCTGTGGTACCTGTCCTATCATTAAGAGGAAAAAAACATAAAACATAAAACCACTGTTAAAAGAGTGAAGACTGCCACCCCAATAACCTAAGATACATTGAGAAATTTTTTACTTCATTCCATTGTGGAGCATCACATTAAATCAGTCTTTAAACTTTTTGTTCTCAGGACCCCTTTTCATTCTTAAAATTTATTGAGAATCTCAAAGAGCTCTTGTTTATGTGGGTTATACATATCAATATTTACTGTATTAAAATTGAAAATGAGAAAATAAAAATATTATTTATTCATTTAAAGATGACAGTGATAAAACCATTGCATGTTAACATGAATAACATATTTTATGAAAAAAATCTATACAAAACAAATGAAAGTTATTGGAAAGAACAGCATTGTTTTACATTTTTGTAACCCTCTTTGATGTATGGCTTAGTGTGAGAGAGCTGGGAAATCATGTCTGTTTCTGACTTTAGTCTGCCACAATATCACACTTCAGTTGCTTCTGGAAAATTCCACCTTACCCTTGGGAAAAAGTGCAAAAAGCAAAATCATCTTAGCAGCATTATGAAAAGAGATTTGATCCTGTAGATTCCAGCTGAAAGTGTCTCAAGGACTCCCAGGATTCCCTGGACTTTGCTTTGAGAAGTGCAGTGTTACTTCATACTTCTTGGGTCCTGAAAACGTATTTATTAATTATCCTGAAACTGGTCATTGTTATAATTAATCAACTTTATATTTGTGGATGCAGTCATTCTGCCTGTCCTATCTGATGTGTTACGGGGTAGAAAGAAATCTGGAGCAGCACTGGGGAGTCAAAGGAATGGCAAAAGATCAGAATGAAACAGTGGTTAGGCCAGGGCTATGGAGGGACCTGAAAGTTAGCAGTGTGGAGGCATGGGTTTGTGAACAAGCATTTCTATAAACTTCTACTTGCAGCTGGGCATAAAAAGATAAACAGGACAAGGCCATTCCCATGGAAAATTAAGAACTCAGCATGGGGGACAGATAAAGACAAATGTAAGTATAACACACAAAACCATGAGGTCATTGTTACAAGGAGTAGCAACAGAATGTGGGAGTGCATTGTTGCAGATAGAGAACAGATCAGAGAAAGCAGTCTCCTATGGGTGGACCTGGAGAATTTTTCAAAGGTGACCGTGGAAGGAAACATTCTAGATGGGGTGAAGGGAGTGTCTGAAAGCATGGAAGCAGGACTAGATCTCCAGTATTGAGAGCACTGCTGCTCCAGTGCTGAGGGTGGGCTGTGAGAGGTGGTAGAGGTCTAGGAACCAAAACATCAGCATCCTCTGGAAAGTTTCAGAAATGCAAATCCTCAGGCCCCACTCTACTAGATACTGTTGAAGAAGTTGGATGGTCGAGAAACCAAGCACCACACTTAGAGAGTTGGAGAACTCAGGTTTATTACACCGGTGGATCCAGAGGAGTTAACACTTCCAGCTCTGAGCACTGAACAAAAGGGTTACAAAGGTTTTATAGACAGTCCATGACATCAGATTATAGTGGCAGTGTTGACTGTTAATAGGCTAGTTTAAACTAGGGGTTTCATGCAAGTGTTGTTAGGACACGGTGGGGGAGGGGAGTGCCTGACCTTTACACAAACAAACATGGTTAAGCAGGCAGCTCCTGGCATTGTTTTAAGTTTCCATTTTCCCAGTCGTAACTTATGTGACTTTGCAAGGAGAAAGCTGAGTTGCAAGAAGCAAGCTGAGTTACAGAAGCAGAAGGAGTATTTAGTTATTTCTAGCTGGGTGTAAGTTTTAAATTTTCCTCTTCAATACTTCTGGAGTGGAGCCCAGAACTCTGAACTTTAACAAGCTCTCCAAGTGATTCTGACAGGAAAGAAACTTCTAGAAACACAGTAGCCCAGCATTGGTTTAAGTGTACAGGGTTTGATGTGACTGGATTCTAAGCCCAGTCGCACCACTTATCAGCTTTGTCACCCCCAGCAATACTCTTCACCTTTTGGAATCCCATTTCCTGCAACTCTGAGGTGGCCACAGTAAAGACATCTCCCTGATAGCTGTGCAAGCAGGCTTGGATAGGACAGTGTGTCTGTCCCATTCAGGTGGGGTCTCACATAGCCCTCAGCTGAGGGGAAGGGGCACCCTCTCTTGCCCACCCTTCTCCATGTGACTGCCCTCAATATGGACCTGGGCTCACTCAAACATGTTCTCTTGCTCAGTTGACTTGTTTTGGTGATTACCTGTTTCACCCCAATAAACACCATTCCCTTCCCTTTTTGGTTCCTCATCAGTAGAATGGAGATCATGAGAAGTGCTCTTGGGCTAGAGCTAGGACGTGAGATTACAGGGAAACAATCTCTCCCATACCCTGGTGGGCATGCTTCTCTCGCTCCTTTTCCTCACTGCTGTGATTGTCCTTCCACGTGTGCCCAACATCACCTCCTAGAGGGAGCACTCCTGCAGCATTCTTGTAGGAAGAAGCCTTACGGTTTTCTCAGAAGAGCTATGGAAAGCCCTGCTCTGCTTCCACCCCATCTCGGTCTTGCCTCAGTCTCGGATTGCCTGGGCTCGCCTCATTTTGTGCATGGGGGTGGGGCCAGGAGCTGGGAGGCCTGGGGGCATGATGGGAAGGGGTGTCAGTCACCACTCGGGCAGAAAGGCTAGTCTGGAGGCTCTGAGCAGTGTGACCCTAGAAGTTGGAGGCTCAGTGAGCTAGGTGCACCTTGGAGTCTACACACTGACTGATCCTGGGGCTGATCCCAGATGAAACAGGGCTGCCGGCACCTCCAGCATCCAGATCTTTAGGTGGCATATGAAAATGTACGTGCCAGTGTTTCATCCCAGATCCCCAAATCAGACTCGCAAGGGTGGGACCCTGGAAGCTGCATTTGAATCTCAGTGGCAGAGTGATACTGAGGAATACGTTTGAAACTCTGGCAGGTCAATGGTGGCAGCAATCTCCAGTGAACCTGCCATATCAAGGTCATGGAGGGGCATGTGCAAGGTTAAGGTCTTGAAAGATGGCTTTTGAAATCTCCAGGTAGCTTTGGAATTGATGACAACTCCAAGCTTCCACATATAATTTTACAGCACGATTTTAGTGTTTCATCATATTCAAATTCCTTGGACTTAGAAATTCCCAGGTGGCTCAGACAGTAAAGAATCTGTGTGCAATTTGGGAGACCTGGGTTCCATCCCTAGGTTGGGAAGATCCCCTGGAGGAGGGCATGGCAACCTACTCCAGTATTCTTGCCTGGAGAATCCCGATGGACAGAGGAGTCTGGTGTGCTTGAGTCCATGGGGTCACAAACAGTAGGACACAACTGGGCGACTAAGCATACACAAGTGACATGGTCAGTAGCAGATAACCACAAGCCATTGGTAACCAGGTGTGCAGGACCCCGGCTGTGGATTGTGTGTGGTTTAGCACTGAATTGAATGACCTGGGCTGAGAAAGAATAAGTAAATATGTATTTGTTTGTGCTAAGGAGAAACACAGGTGAAAGTCATTGGATAATAGACTCTTTGCTACTAACGGATAAGGGCACATGCAGGTGATGTGGGCCAGGAGGCTGCACTCCTAGAGGAGGAGGAGTATTATTTAGACATTCCAACTATGGACTATCTGAAATGTGATGAAGCAGAAGTTTGAGGTGAAAGACACAGTGGTTTTATTGTGAATCAAAACAGCTCACCTTTGCAAATTAAAAAAAAAATCACATGGCCATGTAAGTTTATCCCCATAACCTGGGGCTAAAATTTTTTCCTGACTCATTGGAAAAGACCCTGATGCTGGGAAAGATTGAAGGCAGGAGGAGAAGGGGATGACAGAGGATGACATGGTTGTATGGCATCACTGACTCGATGGACATGAGTTTGAGCAAGCTCTGGGAGTTGGTGATAGATAGGGAAGCCTGGCAAACTGCAGTCTATGGGGTTGCAAAGAGTCGGATATGACTGAGCGACTGAACTGAACTGAGTTGAACCTGGGACAGTGACAGTTGATTCTTTCTAAGAACAAAACCACACTCAGGTTCATGTTCAATCTTTAATGTTTATTTTCTCATTGGGTTTTACAAAATAAACTGGCTTTTGTAATACTTTTCTTCCTCTCCCCCCCCAAAAAAATAGTAATAATGAAATCTTGTTTCGAGTTAGGATAACAGTCCATGGGCTTTAGAATTTACCTGTTAAACTACCTTTCACTGTATTCTGACAGCAACCATGTTTAGCTGAATGGAGAATTTTCTGTGACCCACTTCCCAGACCCTCCTGGTCCACCTACTGTTCAGGCAGCCTGGGATGACTTACTCGTCTGCACTTACACTGCTGGAGACCTGTCGGAGCTAATTGATGAATAAGTTAAAGGATCAAGCTTGCTTGGTTTGGGACAAATGACTGCCTTTTTTGGGAGGACATGGGTCGATGAGGGCAAAGCACCTGCTTTGCTACAATCTATGCCAACTGGATGGGTTCTGAGCAGTCAGCCTGGACTCCAGGTCTAGACAAGCCGACCTGAGTCTACGATGGCTGTAGTCATCTTCCACAAGGGGACAGAGAATGGCATGTAGGGGATCCAGTCACTGTCATTTAGGAAGACAGCCAGGAGTCTGTTCATTTGGGAAAACTATTCAGTCATTGAAGAAGAGCTCCTCCCACAAATGGAATCTCAGGGAAGCCAAGGGTGAACATTCTTGCAGGGGTTGACAAAACTTACTGCACGTCGAGGTTTCATTCAACCTCACAGTGATCACATGCAGATCAGCTGTTAACTTTGTTTGGATTTCAGACTGCTTTTCTAAGAACTATTGGAAGGTAGTGCTAGTATACAGGGAACATCTCTGTCACTGGCTTCATCTCTCAGGGCTTTTTTCCCAAATGGATAAGCATGGCAGGGAAAAGTCAGGGCTTATCTTAAGGAGGAATCCGATCAATTGTGGATACCGATGTGCCACAGGAGGAATGGGAAACCCATGTGGCTTTTCTGTAAGAAACATGCCTTAGATCTTAAACATGATTGCTGCTTTGTATCTGATACAGGGGTTTTTCATGTAATAAAAGAATGCATGTCTACCTTTAAAATATGATGTAGAGTCAAAAGCCATGTTGAAAAAATATCTGGAAAACTAGACATCTGGGCAAGTAGAGGGAAGTACAGACGTTTAAAATATTTTAAAAAGTTAGTGGTGTGAGGGTTTTGGGAAGAAGAAACTGACGATGACCATGCCACTCGCAGGTGCTGGAGATGGATCCAGAGTGAATTCAAGTGTGTTCCTGAGGCCTTGGATTTCCAGAAGGTGTTTACATGCCATGTGGAGTGGGAGGATCATGCAGTTCACACAGACGGGGATTGTTGTTAATGGAGTGGCTGAGAAGTCTGCCTGATGCCCTGTTGGGCACAGGGGGAGAGTTTAGCCTTGTACTTCTTGGTTGATCTCTTTGTTACTTTCTTCAAGATTTTCTTATCAAACAGTTCTTTTTCTCGGTAATGCACAGGTGGCCCTTGCAGGTACTTTGCTTCTGCCTCCTTGTAGTCCAATCCATCCACTGTAGCAATTGAACAAATGATTGCTTCTGGCAGAAGAACTTCCAGAAGGAAGCTCACTGGGTCATCTCTCGTCAGAGCCAGCGCTTTCTTGTCTATGTGTCTGTAGATTTCTCGTAAATGGCTTACCACCACATCCAGCTGATCGTCATCCTCCAGGTATGTTTCAACGCAGATCACATACCTCTCTGAATTCAGAAATGATTCCAGCCACTTGGATTCTTTCCTGCCTTTGACGATGTCCAGAAGATGAGAGTCGGCCCCCTTTCTTTTCACGATGAAGTCCACCAGCTTCTGGTTGGCTCGGTCCTGAGCAGCCCTCATCCGGTCAGGGAGGATTCTCTTGCAGTGCCTCTTTGCAGCCACAGAGGTCTCCTCCTCAGAATCTTCCAGGTCAGAATAATTCAACTTGGGGAAATCCATCTGCAGATCCCCTTCTTGGGTGGCTTTCCTCATGGGGTAACTGATGTCAGCAGCATAATAGTCCAGGAAAGAGCCCACAAAATACCCACAAACAAGCCTTTCTCTGTAGCTGGAAATCAGTGAGAAACACCAGCTGACACTTTCCCCGTATACTTTGCTGGCTCTCTTCATTAGCTTTTCTTTGCCATTACAATCCAGATGCTTCAACCTTCGAAGAGGAACTTGAATGCCACTCCTCTCACAGTTCATGTTGGCCTCAATCAAAAGCACCCTTGCAGTCTGCTGGGTTGGGCTGACACTCTTAACCACGGCTGGCCAAAATGGGTGATTCTGAAACTTAAACCAGACCAGCATTCCTCTCTCAATGGGACATGGCTCCCCTGGGAACACCATGCTTGTCAGCTGTCCCGCTTCCTTGCCCCCGCCCTTCTTGATGGCACTGGTGGGCTTAATAGCCTTTGAGCCAGCTGAGGGTTGAGATTCTTGGCACTCTTCCTCACACCCTGGGGCCTGCAGTTTCCTTTTTCTGTTTACTAGGTGGAGTGAATAACACAGGCTCAGGTTAGGGGCACTGGAGGATGCTGCTGAGCCTTCCGAGCCGGAGTTGCAGGTGCCCTCTCCAGGGTCAACATTCCCCGAGGAGGTAGCATGTTCAGGATACACAGCCAGGGACTTTTGGCAGGTGTTGTGTGCCCCCTCTTCCAGAGCCTTGGGCACAGTGGGGATGAAACCCAGTGTAAGTGATGGAAGCACGCATCCACCTCTAACATCTACACCCACCTCCTTCACTGTACAGGGCAAGGACATAACTTTTGAGGCGTCCCCCTTTTCCTTGCCCTCTTTCTCATGGTCATCTTCTGAAAGTGATGGGAAGTTTGGATGCACCCTGGGGCTCTGAGATGACTCTGTTTGCATGTTGCTTGGGATCAGGGCAACGAGTGTGCACACCTGTGACTTGTCACCATATGGGGCATTCTCCCTCTCTGAAGGTACCACGGGTGATTTGGAGCTTTTCCTTTTCCTCACAGTCCTCCATAGGCCCTGATTGGGCTCCTGACGACTTCTATGATGTTGCTTTTGCAGTCTCCTTGGAGACTGCGTCTTGGACTCTGGATCACCCACGACTCTTGCTGGAGTGTAATTTCCATTCTTACTCAGAAGGTCCCAGGCCATTGTAATAGCGCATATGTAGGTCATTTCCTCTTCTTCTGGGGTACTGGGCTCCGGCTGGGCTGCTAGTGAGGTGGCGATGGATTCAATCATGGACAGTTTTAGGGTCTTTATCTTTGTTCTTTTCACTCTGATTTTTTCATCTACTGAGAGTATTTGAACTTCCAGAGAAAGGACCCTTTTTCTCTTCTGTTGTGCTGAGGCTCTGGGTCTGGACAAGACCTTGGCGGGCCAAAAGCGGCCTTTCCAAACACATAGGACATACTTGGCATCCATCATGATTCAACTAGGGCACCAAGGATTAGTTAGCTGAGGCTGAGGAGTCTGGCCGTCATACCACAGCTACGGCAGGTCTCCCTTAAACGGTGTGCTTGCCCACACCCTTTGCCTAGGTCTACAAAGAGTTTACAGCTTGTGCAGCCTGTGCTTTCCTGCCCCAATCTTCGAAAGATGCCTGAGGTTGTGTTTTCAATGGCCTATAATGGAGAATACTGGAATATGGAAAAGAAGAAAAGAGTCAGGACAGGTTGGGGGGAGGGGGATAAGCCTTTTGTGAAAGTGGAAGGCTTGGCCAAAGAGCATTAATGAGAGAGAAAGCAAGGAAGTATTAAGGCTGTTTATCCATGCACCTAGAGGTTAGAGACATGGCAGTTACATGGGGAGAAAATACCAAATGTACTGGAGGAGTTTTATAAGTCCTCCAAACACAACACCTTGCCTTATTTGTTACTGTGTGTGTGTTAGTCGCTCAGTCCCATCCGACTATTTGTGACCCCAAAAACTGTAGCCCACCAGGCTCTTCAATCCATGGAATTCTCCAGGCAAGAATACTGGAGTGGGTTGCCATTCCCATCTTCAGGGGATCTTCCTGACCCAGGGATAAAACCCTTATCTTCTGCACTGCAGGCAGATTCTTTGCCATCTGAGCTACCAGGAAAGCCCTATTTGTTACTACTGTGCATGAAAGGGCAATTGTGTGGGGAGGCGGGCATATCATGACTGGGACCTTGTTTGTGTCACTGGACATCCTGTAACTTGTGTACCCCTTGGGGCCAATTCCAGGAGAATGTTTCACTTTTTCTTTCCTAGGGAGCCAGTGCCCCACTGCCTGTGCACCCAGGGGAGCCAGAGGTGATCATCAGCATACAGATATATTGGGTGTCAGCACATTGCTATTTTAAATAGCATGAGCTTGGAATCCAGAGGTGCATAGAGAACTGATTCCAGATGAAATGCTTAGGAAAAGGGGGAGGGCTTACCCTGGGCATGCGGATCTTGGCAGGTGTGGTTCTGGAACTGGATCTGTTGATTCCCAGACTCGAACTGTACATCTGGCAGACACTTTGCCCTGCTTGGTGCTTCTGAAGTGCACAGAATTCTCTCAGGGGTCAAACAGCATCAACTGTACAGACCCAGGATATAAGCACCTCCAAAGTGGATCTAGAAAATGCAAAAGCAGATAGGAAATTTAAGCCACTGAACCAAGGATTAGTTCATCATGCTTCCTTCCCCAAGTCTGGAATGCATGCCACTCTGAAACAGAAATGTTAGTTAAATCTCACTTATAATGTGGGAGTCACATTTCTCCCTTCTGTTGCATTTTGAAATACTTCCATGGTAAGCTACTGACTTTCTGCTACTCCCTCCTGTCTCAGAGGAGTGGGGACGACCAGCTAGAGCCTTCATCTGCCCTGAATACATAGGTTTAGTAGGAACAGCCACAAAAGACCCTGAATTGCCAAAGCAACCTTGAGAAAGAAGGGTTGAATAGCCAAAGAAACCCTGAGAAAGGAGCCTCAGAATCAGGCTCCCTGATTTCAGATGACACTACAAAGCTATGGTCATCAAACAAGTATGGTACTGGCATGAAAATGGAAACACAGATCAGTGGAACAGAAGACAGAGCCCTGAACAGATAGCCTTAGTAGTTCATCTGCCCTGAAAACATAGCTTTAGTAGGAGCAGCCACAAAAGACCCTGAATCACCAAAGCAACCTTGAGAAAGGGGCCTCAGGAATCAGGCTCCCTGATTTCAGATGACACTACAAAGCTATGGTCATCAAACAGGTATCATACTAGCATGAAAACAGACACACAGACCAGTGGAACAAAAGACAGAGCCCAGAAATACAGCCCGGTGCATATGGTCAATTCATGTATGACAAAAGAGGCAAGGGTAGATTGTCACTGAACATCACCAAATCCGTGTGCCCAACACACAGCAAGGCCAAACAATACTCAAAACATTGGAGTTTGGAACAGATAAAGGTTTATTACAAGGCCATGCAAGGAGATGGGTGGCTCATGCCCTGTAAACCCCAATGTTACTGAAAGCTTTCATCAAAGCCCTTTTAAAAGCACTAGTTGAGGGAGGGACATGGTTAGTTGTTATGAACTTCTTGTTGTCAGAGCCTCTGTTCTTGAGGTCAGGTCATGGTCAGATGAGGTGTTCCTATAAATCTCTACCAAATGTTATATAAATACCAAATGTTATTCTCTGTCCCGATAAGAAAAGGCAATGTCCCAAGGAGCAACGTTCACCCTCCAAGGTCCCGGGCCTGGCTAAGAGGAGGCAGAGATCAGCTGGTAGCTCCCTCGGGGCCAAGTCCCCAGACCCTCCTCACCTGTCATCACTGAAGGAGCCAGGTGCCCAACCCAAGTGGCCCCTCAGGCTCCTCAGGACTCCCCAAGGGGGAGAGAGCAGGCCCCACAGACAGCAACCCAGGCTGACTGCCACTGCTATAGGGTCAAAGAGATAGGGACAGGGGAGAGGTTCACTGCTTGCCTCAAAGACTAGTGGGGGGCCTCGGTGAGGGCTCTGGAGCCGTACAGGCCCAGCCCCCAGCCTGTTCTCTGGTTTGCCAGCTAAGGCCAGGTGAGCTGGAGGCCTCAGGGAGAAGGCCCAGATCTGCCTTTTACCTTACTCTCCACTTCACCGACCACCACTCCACTGTTGTCTGACCCGTCGCTAAGCATCCTTTCTTAACAGTTGGTAGCTTGTGGGCGGTGCCCACTGCTGCATTGTCCAATGGCTGAGCAGGACCACTAACTGTCGTTCATTGATAATTGGTTGCCAGTGGGCTCCACCTACTATGACCCTGACCAATGGCTAAGCAGGACCACTAACTGTCGTTCATTGACAGTTGGTTGCCAGTGGGCAGGGCCCACTGTGAACCAACCAATGGCTGAGCAGGACCCATTGCCTGGTAACAGGGTGTGGAGTAATAATGCAGAGCAATGGCTGCTGTGCTAGGGGCTGAGCTCACTGTGTTCTGTTACAATTCTCCCCTTTTCTTTGATTCTCCTCAGTCTTGAGGATAACACACGAGTATGTTTAAACTTGGCAGAGGAACTTGTGTTTAGGGTGTCTGGGTTTCAACCTCCAATTCTAGTTCATCCTTCCCCAAGTCTTTCAGCAAATGTGGCAACAACCTGTCTAGCTGTTTCCTGTTGAAGTGGGGCATAGTCATACCTTGATTGGGGAATTGATACCAAGTTATAAATACTCCCAAGTTCCAAGTCCTCAATTCGAGTTTTATATAAGAAAGATTTTGTATAAAGAATTCAGGACAATGAGCCTGAAAACCAGCCTGGATCTGAATGCAGGAGAATAAGCCTGAAAACCAGTCTGGGGAGGCGTGTTGTCTGGTAGCCAGACTTGCAGAAGTATAATATACCAAATTATTTTAGGTCATGAGTAACTTGAGGGGCGTGGCTTCTGAATATCTGGAGAACATAGATCAAAATCAGTAATATTCCAGACAGAGACCCTAACCATTATAATCATATACACCAGTTGACTCAGGAACCAATCCTTCTGTTATTCTCATCAAAGTGATAAGGTGCCAGAACTGGGGTAAGAACAACACATGTCTCAAAGACCCTGGTAAAATGGTATTTGGTAATGGAGGGCCGTCCTCTTTTTGCTCTAAAGGCGTCACCGTTTGCCCTGAGTTGCTTACTTTTTCTTATTTGACCTTCATGCCCCCAAGGGATTGTTCTCAATGGAACTGTGTTATTTCAAGGAGCAACGTAAGCAACCCTTGGTTTTAGGCTTTCATTGTATTTTATGAAAACCAGGTTTTTCCAAGGCCAGTACTTCATAACTCACTTAAGCAGCTAACAGTTCCTCTTTCACTGTTCATTCCTAAGTACCAGCATATAGCACAGTCAAAATCCCCTCTCCCTTCAAGGGTGAGTGTCACTGTAAGACTGTCTTGTCACTCTGCTGATTCTGCTGCAGACAGCCTTAGGGTCCATTGTGGCTGCCAGCGAGAGGGAAGATTTGCTTCTCCTACCAGTTTGATGAAAATTTCCTAACCTAATTCAGTGATATATCTGACCTATGTTTGTTTAAAAGGCCTGCCTATGAATTTGCTTGAAGAATAAGCAGTTTTGCAAAGCACAGATTAACTGTCTATTAAAGACTTAAAAGGCGAGGTTGGAGTTCCACCAGTCCACGAGCTGCCATCCGCTCCGTGCGGGGGAGGGGGGCGGGCCGGGCACCCCGGGGCGCGGAGGAGCGCTCTAGCTTCACTCTTCTTTCCCCCCAACTTCACACTCCCAGGCACCCTCAAACCAGTCCACGCTGCTGCCCACGCTCCCTCTTTTCTCGCCCCTCAGCAAACTTTCGGTCCCTCCCTCGCCCCTCGCCCGTTACTCGTCGTGGCTCGGGCCCGGCCGCGCCGCCCCGAGGGCTCCTCCAGATCTCCCAGTCTGCAGCTCCGACCATTAGAGGATCAAGAAACATGTCGACCACACTTCTGTCCGCCTTCTACAATATCGACTTATTGTGCAAGACGGAGAAATCCCTGGCCAACCTCAATCTGAACAACATGCTGGACAAGAAGGCGGTGGGGACACCCGTGGCCACCGCCCCCAGCTCGGGCTTCACGCCGGGCTTTCTCCGACGGCACTCGGCCAGCAACCTGCACGCACTCACCCACCCCGCGCCTAGCCCCGGCAGTTGCTCGCCCAAGTTCCCGGCGGCTTGGCCTTCTAAGGCACCCTCAAGGAGCCGTCGGGGGGCGGCGGCACCGCCCTCCTGAACAAGGAGAACAAATTCCGGGACCGCTCGTTCAGCGAGAATGGGGAGCGCAGCCAGCACCTCCTGCACCTGCAGCAACAGCAGAAGCGGGGCGGCGGCTCCCAGATCAATTCGACGCGCTACAAAACTGAGCTGTGCCGACCCTTCGAGGAGAGTGGCACCTGCCAAGTACGGCGAGAAGTGCCAGTTCGCGCACGGCTTCCACGAGCTGCGCAGCCTGACGCGACACCCCAAGTACAAGACCGAGCTGTGCCGCACCTTCCACACCATCGGCTTCTGCCCCTACGGGCCGCGCTGCCACTTCATCCACAACGCTGATGAGCGGCGACCCGCGCCCTCCGGGGGCGCCTCCGGGCACTTGCGCACCTTCAGCACCCGCGACGCGCTGCACCTAGGCTTCCTGCGGGAACCGCGGCCCAAGCTGCACCATAGCCTCAGCTTCTCGGGCTTCCTGTCGGGCCACCACCAGCCTCCTGCGGGCCTAGAGTCGCCCCTGCTGCTAGACAGCCCCACGTCGCGCACGCCGCCGCCGCCCTCCTGCTCCTCGGCCTCGTCTTGCTCGTCGTCCGCTTCGTCCTGCTCCTCGGCCTCGGCAGCCTCCACGCCCTCCGGCGCCCCGACGTGCTGCGCCTCTGCTGCGGCGGCGGCCGCTGCCGCGCTGCTCTACGGCACCGGGGGCGCCGAGGACCTGCTCGCCCCTGGCGCGCCCTGCGCCACCTGCTCGTCGGCCTCGTGCGCCAACAACGCCTTCGCCTTCGGCCCGGAGCTGAGCAGCCTCATCACACCGCTCGCCATCCAGACCCACAACTTCGCCGCCGTGGCTGCCGCCGCCTACTATCGCATCCAGCAGCAGCAACAGCAGGGCCTGGTGCCCCCCGCGCAGCCGCCCAGCGCGCCCCTCCCTGCCAGCGCCGCCGTGCCGCCCTCGCCGCCCTTCAGCTTCCAGCTGCCACGCCGCCTGTCCGAGTCGCCGGTGTTCGACGCGCCCCCCAGCCCCCCAGACTCGCTGTCGGACCGCGACAGCTACTTGAGCGGCTCCCTGAGCTCGGGCAGCCTCAGCGGCTCTGAGTCCCCCGGCCTTGACCCGGGTCGCCGCCTGCCCATCTTCAGCCGCCTCTCCATGTCCGACGACTGAGGCAAGAGGGCGCCAGTGAGGAGGAGGAAGGGAAGGCCGTTCTGGGGGTGTTGGAGGGCGCCCCTGCTTAGGGGCAGGGGGGCACAGGAGTGTGGGGGGTAACATCGGCCACAAGCAGACTGCAGGCTGTGCCAAGCACTTGGACTCGAACTTGAGTGCCGGGAGGGGCCCCCACCCCTCCCCTTTTGGTTCCCTCTTCGTTTTTTTTTTTTTTTATTATTATTATTTTTATTATTATTACGAAGTTTCATTCTTGTTGAGCGGGGAAAAAAGCCAACGAACTTTTTGTATTGATGAACAAAAGACTCACAACAGAGCAGTTGTGATGCGAATAGAACAAAAAACCAAACAACAAACGTTTTTAGGTCTCCGATGAGTTTGGGATTTTAGGAAAAATCAACCCAGCACCAGCAGCTATCAACCACCATTCCATATCTTCACTTGAAAAGCATTAGTTACAGTCCAGATGTCGGGACTCTTATCTTGAGAGAAGTTCCTAATTGTTTGTCCCAGACCAGTGTAAACAAACCAGCCAACCACCGCCTTGCTAAACCTATAAGCTTTTAGAATCCAATATTCTGCCAAGCATATGCCTTGATAGTAGACCTCAGCTCCATAGGTGTTTTTTTTTTTTTAAACAAAGTTATATATGTCTGGAAAAAAAAAAAACCTTTGCATTCCAAAGTTTCATACTGGTTCCTGGTTTCATTGCTACCACTTAAGGGATGTTTAATTTAGAACCATTTTGTCTGCTCTTTCTGGAAGCCTTGGGCAGAGCTTAGTTCGTAATTGTTGGGGAATAACTGCTGAATTTTTAGCTGTTTTGAGTTGATTCGCACCACTGCACCACAACTCAATATGAAAAAAACTATCTAACTTATTATCTTGTGAAAAGTATACATTGAAAATTTTGTTCATACTGTATTTATCAAGTATGATGAAAAGCAATAGATATATATTCTTTTATTATGTTAAGTTATGATTGCCATTATTAATCGGCAAAATGTGGAGTGTATGTTCTTTTCACAGTAATATATGCCTTTTGTAATTTCACATGGTTATTTTATTGTAAATGAGTAAAAAAAAATCTTAATTTAAGAGATTGTATGTAATATTTATTTCATTAATTTCTTTCCTTGTTTATGTAAATTTTGAAAGATTGCATGATTTCTTTACAGAAATCTATCTTGATGCTGTGGAAGTAGTTTGAGGAATATCTTATGAGTTTTTCTTAGAATGTATAATGGTTGTAGCCCATCCGACTTTAAAAGAAAAAAATGACCACATTGCAATCAGGCTTACATGTGGCATGCTTTTCTCATTCCAACTTTATAAATTAGCAAAAGATGTTTTTTGTTTGCTTATTCCACCAGTTCTACTGTGACATACTCTGCATATAAAGACATGTAGCAATAATGGGGGGGGGGAGGGTAATCTCACAGTGCCTTTGGAAGGGCCAGAACTTGCTTTAAATTTTCCTCAACCAAATAAGTATTTTGTCTATTAGTGCTTGAGAGAATCTGAATGTAGGATGGGTTCAACTGCACAAAAGGAGAAGATTTTTACCACTTTTTTTTAATATAGATATAAGATGAAGAGGCCACCTCTTAGTGCTAAAATGGTATGTAGTACATGAATATGCCTTGTTTAATTACAGAAAATTCCAAAACTTGTACTATTTTTTTTCCCCGTGTGGAAAGGCAGGAATGCTTTTCTGGACAGCGGCTGAATGAGCAGTAGCTTTAGTTTGTACGTAGGTACAGTTGGAGCACTATGTATGTATGTATTGTGGACTACTTTGACAGAAGTAGGTATTTTGAATGTAACAAGGTTAAGTCAACTTGAGTTGTAATATATTTGGGGAATCAGTTCACTACAAATTGTGACTGTAAACATTGTACTGTAAAAGTTTTGTAGTTTTCCCCCAATAAAACTTCTGGGAAAAAAAAAAAAAAAAGAGAGGTTGAAGATCTGGTCACAATGTGTTGACAAAGAAGCTGAATCAAGTTGCTGTGGTAGAACCAGAATTATGGCTGATAGATTGTACCAGGACATATAGTAAACTTTACCTATATAGTATAATCTTGGAAGGCTTATCACCCTTTGAAAATACTTCCCATGTAATTCAACATATCAAATGAAACTAATTCAATATTCTTCCTTCAGATGCCTTAAGGGCTCCCTAAAGAACCTTAAAGTCAGCTGGAAGTCAAAAGGAATTTAATTAAAATTTGACATTTGGGAAGTTAGTCAAAAAGTCTCAAAATACTTGGTCAAATAAGATCATTGGTCACTGTAAGACAATGCAAATATAATCTAAAGGTTACATGAAATTATGGCACAAGATCTGGCACTCAATAAATACTTAATAAATGGATGACTGAAGGATAAATGCAGTGAGATTAGTTAATACTGCCATCACCTACATCTTCACTAGCAATCTTGTAAAGTAACTGAGCCCAGATTCCTCCAAGTTGCTCCTCCTGATGTGGATCTTTGCTCAGTGGTTGAAAGTTTTGGAGGAAACCTGAAATGCTCATGACTATAGGTTCAAAGGAACCTCCTCTGAAAATCCATGTTGGTATTATCTCATCTTGGGAAATAAAATCTCCTTTAAGCAACAGCATTTTTCTCTAGTGCTGGCTGCATGGAAACTGTCCAGCAGTGTTAAGTGTCTGAAGCAGTGCTTATTCTGGCAACAAAAGAGAAATCCTTAATTGGCAGATCATAGGCAACTGTTTTCTGACAAGGAAGCACATGTCAAAACTGTATGTCAGGAGGATACTACTGAGCTATAATGCTGAAGTTGATCTCTTTGGGAAATTTGTTTAAGCCATAGGAATGACTGCCCTTTTAAAGCAAAACAAAAACAGAAACAAAAACAAAAAAAAGCATCTGGCATCAAGTCTGCAATTCCAAACATCTCATGCACTGCAAGATTTATTCCTCGCCCAATGCTTGCTTTTTTCTATTATAAATTTTTTTTTCAATTATTTTTATTAGTTGGAGGCTAATTACTTCGCAACATTGCAGTGGGTTTTGTCATACATTGACATGAATCAGCCATGGAGTTACATGTATTCCCCATCCTGATCCCCCCTCCCACCTCCCCCCCCACCCAATTCCCCTGGGTCCTCCCAGTGCACCTGGCCCAAGCACCTGTCTCATGCATCCCACCTGGGCCGGTGGTCTGTTTCACCATAGATAATATACATGCTGTTCTCTCGATACATCCCACCCTCCCCTTCTCCCACAGAGTCATGAGTTCTTTTTATTTCATTTATTTTTATTAGTTGGAGGCTAATTACTTTACAGTATTGTAGTGGTTTTTGTCATACATTGACATGAATCAGCCATGGATTTACATGCATTCCCCATTCTGATCCCCCCTCCCACTTCCCTCTCTACCCGATCCCTCTGGGTCTTCCCAGTGCACCAGGCCCGAGCACTTGTCTCATGCATCCAACCTAGGCTATTTTAGACATGCAGAAAATTTGAAAGAAGAAAGCAAAATCATTCACTATTGAAAGACAGTCAGCATTAAAATCTAGAGAATTTCCCTCGTCATTTTTCTATGAATATTTTACCATAATTACGTTTGTGTATTACATGTAAAGAGTTTACACTCTGAGTTTTTCCAATTTAATGTGATAACATAGCAGTTCTTCATGGTTTTTTGCAAATTATCCAGATATTAGTGAGATCCATTTACTAAAGTTTAATCTAATCTCAGCCTGACCATTCATAAAACTCTTTTTTTTACTCAAAACATATATCCTACTTTCCTACTATATACTGATAATTTTTTCTTTATTCTTAGTAGCTTTAATTACATATTTAGATTCAAATCCTCAACTCTTAAACACCTTAATTTTTAGTGAAAACTAAGACACAAGTAATTGAGAACTGTTTGTCATACCAGTATTTTCTGATTGGAAACTTATGCTTTAGTTTTCCTCTCCTAAGAAGGCAGAGGTTGGTAAACTTAGATTTGTCCAGCAACCAATGTTCGAATATTTTATCCTATTTGAAGTGTGACCCAGATAGTCAATGAATTCTTGCCATTTAACTTGGATCACTTTCAAGTTACCAAAATCTGGAGAAAGCTATTTTAGGTAGACTTAATATTTCATCATATCAAGTTATTGATATTTTCTTGCTGACACATTTGCAACAGATATAAGGTCTTATTTGATCTCTAACAAACCTAGGTACAACAGTTGTATTACATTTAGAAAACCAACAAACTTAAGCTAGCTTCAATACCAGATATCAATTCAGTACTGAATATTTCCCAGATCAAGAAGTTTGACATTCATTTTGGTCAATTTTCTAAATATTAGGAAGTATTTAATTTGTAAGTGCTGTTAGTTTTGAGTCAGTTAAGTGGTGCTCATTTTCGTGTTAACTCAGAAGGATTATTACCCAAAATGGTCCCATTCTGGAGAATGCACCTCAAGGGGCTGCATTCAGGAAACAAATTTGAGTTTCCCATAGCCAGCACACTTACACACAAGACAAATACAAACACACAAAAACCTAATTACTAATTAGGTTTAATTACTAATTACTGCAGGACAAAAACCTAATTACTGCAGGGCAAAAACAAAAGGGTGAAGTTCAACAATTTCCTCTACTTTTTCAAACAAAGATTCCTCTTATTAAAAACAAACAATGTGAAAATGGAAAGGCAGGGAATCATAACCACACGTGTCATGGCAATTTACCCAGCAAACACAAAGCCAAAAATAACAGTGGGGGAAAGTTAAATGTACTTAGTTAACTTCATGCTTTCTCCTGGAAATATGTTTATTTTCTCAGTGTCAGAATTCTGAAAAAAATATTTTCATCAAGCCAACTTTTTTCCAACTGCATATGCAGGAAGAGCCAGTTTTGGAATTTCAAACGTTTCATCTTAACCAATTTTTCCCCTCACTATAGTCTAAAGAAGATAGTGGCCATGCAGTGTTAAAAGAAAAATCATCTTTCTCATACCCTAGGGTATAGGATGGAACAGAGCTCTGATTATCACAGCAGGTATTATCAAATACAGAACAAACAAATGTAATGCAAAACAAGCTTGAGTGACTTACCCTAGGTGACATCAAATCTGGACCATAGTTCTGGACATCTCTCTGCTCCAAACAGCCTCTTGTGTTGGGGGGTGGGGAGCAGCTGGGGCCTGTCAGGGAGAGTCCCTCCTAGTTACCCAGAGCAAAATAAACTTAGGCAGGTCTGCTAGAAACTTGGGAAGCAGCTGCCTCTGGTCAAAGTCAGTTTGCCATGGGCACAGATTTACTGCTGAGCTTGCCATAAATTGAAAAGAAGGGGAGAGCCTCAGGAATCAGGCTCCATGATTTCAGATGACATTACAAAGCTACGGTCATCAAACAGGTATGGTACTGGCACGAAAACAGACACACAGACCAGTGGAACAGAAGAGGGAGCCTAGAAACAGAGTGCATATGGTCAATTCATCTACGTCATAGGAGGCAAGGGCACATGACAGGGAAAAGATGGCCTGTTCAACAGGTGCTATTGGAGAAACTGGACAGCTACATGCAAAAGGATCAAACTGGACCATTTTCTTACACAAAAATGCATTAATTGTATGGCCTGAAACGATAAAACTCCTAGAAGGAAACACAAGCCATAAGCTCTTTGACATTGGGAATGACAGTGATGTTTCTGGATAGAGGCCAAAAGCAAAAGCAATGAATCAAAAGTCCCAAGGATGTAATGTACAGGATAGGAGATACAGTCAACCACATTGTAATAACTCTGTATGGTGGCAGGAGGTAACTAGATTTGTCATGGGGATCATGGAGTAATGTATAAAACAGAATTACTAAGTCCAGCACCTGAAATGAATATAATACTGTGTGTCACATATAATTCAATAAAGGATATTTAATAGCATCAGTGTGCATGTGCTTATGGGTGTGTGTGTGTGTGTGTGTGTGTGTATGTGTACCAAACATGGGAACCATAGTGTTTGCTTGTGTGTTTTCTTGGGCTTCTAAACTAATACTGAGTGGACTTTCACAGACTCTGAAACATGCAGAGACCAGACACTGTATGCGGAGTACATCTGGAGAAATATTGGGCTGGATGAAGCACAAGCTAGAATCAAAATTGCTGGGAGAAATATCAATCACCTCAGATATGCAGATGACACCACCCTTATGGCAGAAAATGAAGAGGAACTGAGGAGCCTCTTTGTGAAAGTGAAAGAGGAGAGTGAAAAAGCCAGCTTAAAACTCAACATTCAAAAAACAAAGATCATGGCATCTGGTCCCATCACATCATGGCAAATAGATGGGGAAACAATGGAAATAGTGACAGACTTTATTTTCCTGGGCACCAAAGTCACTGCAGATGGTGACTGCAGCCATAAAATTAAAGACACTTTCTCCTTGGAAAAGCCATAACCAACCTAGACTGCATATTATAAAGCAGAGGCATTACTTTGTCAACAACGGTCCGTCTAGTCAAAGATATGGTTTTTCCTGTAGTCATATATGGATGTGAGAGTTGGACCATAGAGAAGGCTGAGTGCTAAGGAACTGATGCTTTTGAACTATGCCAACGGATGCCAAAGAACTATGATGTTGGAGAAGACTCCTGAGAGTCCCTTGGACCGCAAGGAGACCAAACTAGTCAATCCTAAAGGAAATCCTTTATTGGAAGGACTGGTGCTGAAGCTGAGGCTGCAATAGTTTGGCCACCTGATGCGAAGAGCCAATTCTTTAGAGAAGACCCTGATGCTGGGAAAGATTGAAGGCAGGAGGAGAAGGGGAAAACAGAGGACAAGATGGTTGGATGGCATCACCGACTCAAGGGATATGAGTTTGAGCAAACTCCAGGAGATGGTGAAGGACAGGGAAACCTGGCATGCTTCAGTCCATGGGATGGCAAAGAGTCCGACACAACTGAGTGATTGAACAACAACAATGACAACAAGACAGTGTAGGTACTCATTCTCAGAAGGGTGGTGTATGGGATTCCCACATAGTTCCCTTGCATCCATATACACACACCTGCTCATGTTGGCTGGGGCCACCTTTCTTCCCTCAAGAGCACACTTGATCACCGTTTCCTGTGAATGCCCACTTTTCATGCCATTTTCCCAACTCTCTTAAAGCATGGATGCCCTGATGTTAAAAATATTTGCTTACATAAATTTCAACTATTTAGATGCATGCAATGCAGAAGACACAGTTGTTGTCTCAGTCTCTCTCTTCACACACAGAAATACACTGTTAGTAGGTCCTCCTTCTCTGTGCACATTGTACAAACATTGATTAATGTTCATCTACAGATTTTAGCTCATCCATTATCAGTAGCAAATGCTGTGTTCATGACAGGAGCCATCATTTCCCTAATAGAGCCATGTGTGTATGACTTTGTTCACACATACTACTCATAGATCTAATATGAAGTAGATCACACAGACATATTTTGGGCATCATCAGCACAAACTTATTCTTGGTCGAGGTTTCGAGTCTTGTGTTCTAGGGAACTCTGTGTTCTGGTTCTCAGAGCACAGGTGTCATGTGATGACACAGAGGAAAAGGGAGAAGGAGAAACAGGTGACTGAGCCACTGCAGTCTCCCTGCATTGGGACCTCCCAGCCCATCACACAAACTCAGGGATGGCTGAGTCACCTCAGCCCCAACCAGTGAGCTCCCCATACCACAAGACACACATACATGCACTTACACACACTTTCTCTCTCTCAGCATGACCTCAGAGACCTAAGATACCCGATATGGTTTCATATCATCCATGCTCTTTGCTTTGATACATGCATGCACATGATTCTGCTTCCAGGATAGATGTTATCCTCAGCTCCTTCTAGTTTGTGATTTTAAAAGGACACTTGGGAAAATCTAAAATGATGCTCACAGTCCTAAAATAGCAAAACTATTCAGCACCATTAAACCAATCACCTAAGAATACTTATTGTAGGCATATCAGTCCAAGGACTCTAGAATTTTTATTCTAGCTATACCTGTGCTGTATACTAAAAAGTTTCTAAAAATTGTACGACTTACTTCAGTATTCTCTCGTATTTACTTTTGTGTACATTCTTTCAAGAATGAAACACTTTCTTTGAGTGCTTTCAGTGGACAACCAGGATGCCAACTGTAGTTGTTTTTTTCTTATTACTACAGCAACGCTCCTTAAGAGGGGCCATCAGAAGGGAAGGGTGTTAGGTGAAAATATTGCACATTAAATGTCCCTCCCAGCATACACTTTGTCACATTGCCCAAACACCTTCCATTCAAGTTTGGTTTACAGACATGCAGAAAATTTTCTTTTCATATTTTGCACTAACTAGAGTGCAATACTCTTACAGGTAAGATGGATGATAAATGACAACTAGATAGATAGATAATGACTTGTCAATATGGATCACCTTATGCACAGGAGGAACTATGTGTTAACAATAGAAATTTGGAATTTAGAAAGGTGATAACGATAACCCTATATGCAAAACAGAAAAAGAGACACAGAAATACAGAACAGACTTTTGAACTTTGTGGGAGAATGTGAGGGTGGGATATTTCAAAAGAACAGCATGTATACTATCTATGGTGAAACAGATCACCAGCCCAGGTGGGATGCATGAGACAAGTGCTCCGGCCTGGTGCACTGGGAAGACCCAGAGGAATCGGGTGGAGAGGGAGGTGGGAGGGGGGATCGGGGATTGGGAATACATGTAAATCCATGGCTGATTCATATCAATGTATGACAAAACCCACTGGAAAAAAAAATAATAATAAAAAAAAAAATTAAAAAAAAAAAAAAGAAATTTGAACTAACCTTTAAAGTAGCCTGAATTTTCAGAGGGCTTGGGAAAATGAAAATGCATCCAATGTTTCAGTTCACAGTCAAATCAAACGTGCCTGCAGACACAGAATGCACAGAGGACAACAGACCAGAGGCTGTATTAACAGCCACCCTGCTGCCAGAACTTCATTGTCAATTTCAGACCATGGAGAAGTAAAGCCCTCAAATGCACAAGCTTCAAGTTCCCAGGTCCCGGTGCTCCTTTTGTTCTATTCCAGTTGTGCCTTAGGTGAGGGACCCAAGAATATGATGGCACAGGGCTTTTATTTCTCCAGTCAACAAGCCTGATGCTATACAACTTACCAGAGGACATGAAAGACGCGTAAATGCAGTGGAAAAGTCTAGAAAGGCAAACAGATGTGTCAGGACATGGTTCCATCAGAAAGAGAAGAGGAATAAGGACGGAAGTGTGTGGTGAGGGAAGACGTTATTTTTCAAATCACTTTGTAAGTCAGTATGGGGATCACACATTTAAATGTCCACAGGCACCAAAATCTTAATTTTATAAAGATGCTGAGGAGATAGGAAAGGAATAGGAAACATTAGACAATGTGAACAAACAGAAAGCAAGTGTAGAAAACGGTTCCATACCATTGCATAGAATGCAATGAGGATACATTTGAAATGTTTGGCAGGTCTTCTGAGGTACATTTTTATTCAGAAAAGGAAATATTCACTTTTAAAATGTGTGTACACCTAGCCACAGGAGAGATGTTCAATTGAAGAGAGAGAGGGGATACAGAACATGCATACAGAGGGGGCAAAGAGCCGACAATTTCACAAATAGAAAATTTCCAACGTGGAGGAAAATGTCACCTCAATGTGCCAAACTCCAAGCATAATACGTTCAAACACACACACACACACACACACACACACACTCATACACACATGCATGTGCACACACACACGAGACATGCAAATACACACACAAGCACTAAGAGTAAAGCTTTACAAAACCAAAGCAAAAGGAAAGACCTTAAAAAACAAAGACAGCACAACTCACCTGATTATTAGGCAGGGTCCACTTATTATTTTCATTAGAGGGAACTTGATAGAATTATCTGGACTCCAGAAAAAAAGGAAGCAACAGGACCAGAAGGAGGGCACCCTGGTAGGAAGATTGGGGCACTGGTCTTTCTGGAAAAAACTCTGGAAGATACGTCAGCTCCTAGAACCCATGACCTTGGAAGAGGAGGCCTCAGAGCTTGGGCTCAGACTTCTGAGGAAAGGGTCTGTCCAGCTCTGTGAGGTTCCTAAGGAGGTCAGGGGAAGGGTGCATGAAACTAAGACACCTCCCAGTGATGATGGGAAAAACCAATAAGCCTGCACCATAGGGTCAGGTTCTGAGGGGAGCCCTTCTACCCTGTCTTCCCCATCAACCCCCCCTGGGGCCCATACCCCTTAGGAGAGAGTTCCCAAGTTTGCTGATGTTGGTCTTTCTGTGGGCAGCCATGGAGACAGCCCTTGGAGTTTGGAGGTGAGCCACATTATGGACCAGTTGCTCCTACTGAAGTCACACATCCCTGTCTCTGTTGTGCAAAAGGGCAGTCATGGGGGTGACCCTGAGAGGAGCAGGAACAGACAGGAAGGTAGAGCCAGTTGTCTTGCTTCCAGACCACCTGTCACCCTCCACCAACCCTGCTGGCCAACCCTCCCGGGGAGCCAGATGGCAGAGTGAAAATGGGGTTGGCAGAACCCCATATCAGCACCACTCAGCAGCACACAGGGCTGAAGCTGAGAAGCGTGGACATCCTTTACCTGGAGCCTTCTTCTCCTGAAAGCACTTCCCTACCTTGATGAAAACGGCAACAGTATATCCTGTAAATGCTGCTGCAAAGAACTGACTCATTGGAAAAGACTGTGATGCTGGCAAAGATTGAAGGCAGGAGGAGAAGGGAACGACAGAGGACGAGATGATTGGATGGCATCACCGACTCAATGGACATGAGTTTGAGCAAGCTCCGGGAGTTGGTGATGGACAGGGAAGCCTGACGTGCTGCAGTCCATGGGGTCGCAAAGAGTCGGACGTGACTGAGTGACTGAACTGAACCGATATCCTATAAATGCTCTGTTTTCTCTAGGAACAAAGAAGACACCGCCAAAACGTAACATCAGCAGCATCCATTTCCAAACATACCACGACCAAAAGCAAACAAAAAAAGCCGACCCCAGTCTTTTAAGAAGGATCTTGTGTTCATGCTTCCATAATAAAGAAGGAGCCACTTCACTGCTTTTAATCCAATTTACCTAACCATAATTAGTGGCGTGCTACAACGAAATCTGCCTTTTAGAGAACATGTTTCTTGGTTTGCCTGTGTCAGCTACTCAGGGTAGGGAGCTGATGATGTCCTCCCCTGGGCTATGCAAAGTTACCTTAGATCTTTCAATCCTGCTCATCTGTTCCGTTTGCTGACTTCAAATTTTCTCCTGCATATCATACACATCAAAACACTTCACTCTCAGTAGGTGTAAATGATGAGCAAACTGAAAATCTTTAAGAGCTCACGCAACAGACACCCACTGTGAAGCAAAGGTATAGGATGAGAAGTGTTTGGGGATGCCTGCTTTCAGGGACTCGGGTGACAATGTCCTCCCACAACGGGTGTGACATGACATGGGGTGGGGTATGACAGGTTACTCGGGCATCTTAGCCCCCCACAAAAGGAGGAGCTGCCATACTCTCTTATAAATCAGGAGGGATCAGAGCTCTTAATATCCAAGTAAAGATCTCACCACCGGCACCACGCACCACACACCACACACATACACACACAACTCACATTGAGAGCAGACACCGACTACTGTCCATGTCTCTACGCTTACTCCAACTCTCTAGTCAGTTTTCTTGTGAAATGTTTCTGCCTCCAGGAGAGTGGCCTACCCTGGTTGTCATGGAAACAAGAATGCCATCATAATGTTCTCTGTGCTGTTAGCTTTCTGTGGAAACCAGGAAGGATCAATACATCAGATGCAGAGTATTGGTCTCCTTTTTAGACAGTGACCCCGCAGATAATCCAATGAATGAATGAATGAATGAACGAATGAACAACCAGACTATTGGACTATTAGAGACAGCATCTTCATGGAATAGGCAGTGGGGGACAGGAATTGTCACCAAATGGGTTGTGGATGGAGTAAAGTGAAAGCACAAGAGCTTCTGTTTCCCTTGAGACACATACTTTTAGGATGCAGGTCCCATTAAGGACCACCTTTCAACCTGCCATGACACACGAGGCCAGGGATGTTTGTGCAGATGGGATCCAAGGACTCAGGGTCAACTAGAAAAGAACTGCAGAGGGGAAAACGTGTGAGGATGACACACCTGGATGTCAGGGGGAGGTGAGTGAGAAACAGGGATGCCCCAAGTCAGCTCTTCTGAGGTGACCCCTAGTTAGAGACAGCCCCAGGACCACCCTGGATCCGGGACTCCAGAGTAAGACAAAACCATGCTGCTCTGCATGCAACTCACAGGAGGAGAGCCAGCCAGACTTTCATATCACTGTGTACCAACCAGATGAAGGCTTTCAACAGCTTCTTAGCATTGAGGAAAGGGAGGGACCTACCAGGAACTGCCATCTAGCCTGTCTATTTTTGTTGCTGTTCTTTAGTTGCTAAGTCATGTTTGACTTTTTCTGACCCCATGGACTGCAGCCTGAAAGGCCTCTCTGTCCTTTGCAATGTCCTGGAGGCTGCTCAAATTCATGCCCCTTGAGTAAGTGGTGCTATCTAACCATCTCATCCTCTTCTGCCCTCTTCTCCTTTTGTCTTCATTCTTTGCCAGCATTAGGTGCATGTATGTGTGCCTTGTGGTATGGGGAGCTCACTGGTTGGGGCTGAGGTGACTCAGCCATCCCCGAGTTTGTGCGATGAGCCGGGAGGTCCTGATGCAGGGAGACTGCAGCGGCTCAGTCACCTGTTTCTCTTTCTCCCTTTTCCTCTGTGTCGTCACATGACACCTGTGCTCTGAGAGCCAGAACACAGAGTTCCCTGGAGCACAAGACTCGAAACCTCGACCAGGAATAAGTTTGTGCTGGTGATGCCCAAAGTATGTCTGTGTGGCCATCATCTACTTCATATTAGATCTATGAGTAGTATGTGTGAACAAAGTCGTACACATGTGGCTCTATTAGGGAAATGATAGCTCCTGTCATGAACACAACATTTGCTACTGATGAACACTAATACATGTTTGTACAATGTGCACAGAGAAGGAGGACCTACTAACAGTGTATTTCTGCGTGTGAAGAGTGGGACTGAGACAACAACAGCATCTTCTGCATTGCATGCAGCTAAATGGTTGAAATTTATGTAAGCAAAAATTTTGAACATCAGAGCATTTATGCTGTAAAGAGAGTTGGCAAAATGGCATGAAAAGTAGGCATTCACAAGAAATGGTGATCAAGTGTGCTCTTGAGGGAAGAAAGGTAGCCCCAGCTAACACGTGCAGGTGTATGTATATGGATGCATGGGAACTGTGTGGGAATTCCATATGCCACCATATTGAGAGTGAGCATCTACACTGTCTGGTCTCCTGTATATATCTCTCTGCACGTTTCAGACTCTCTGAAATCTCACTTGGTTAGTTCAGAAGCACAAGAAAACATACAAACACTATGGGTCCTGTGTTTCATACACACACACACACACACACACACACACACACACACACACACTGCTGCTGCTATTAAATCTCTTTTATTGAATTATAACTGATGCACAGTATTATATTTTTTTCAGGTACACTACTTAGTGATTCTGTGTTTTTATACATTACTCCATGATCCCCATGACAAGTCTAGTTACCTCCTGCTACCATACAGGGTTAGTTATTACAATATGATTGACTGTATTCCCTATCTTAACATTACATCCTCGGGACTTTTGATTCATTGCTTATTCTTTGGGCCTCAATCCAGAAACATTACTTCCAATCCCAATGTCAACGAGCTTATGGCCTATGTTTCATTCTAGGAGTTTAATGGCTTCAGGCCTTACATTTAATCCATTTTGGTGTGATAAAGGGGTCCAGTTTGATCCCTTTGCATGTAGCTCTCCAGTTTCTCCAACAGCACCTGTTGAATAGGCTGTTTTTTCCCTGTCATATACCCTTGCCTCCTATGGCATAGATGAATTGACCATGTGCCCCAGGCTGTATTTTGGGCTCCCTCTTCTTTTCTACTAGTGTGTGTGTCTGTTTTCATGCCAGTACCATACCTGTTTGATGACCATAGCTTTCTAGCATCATCTGAAATCAGGGAGCCTGATTTCTGAGGCTATACCCTTCTTTCTCAAGGTTGCTTTGGCAATTCAGGGTCTTTTGTGGCTGCTCTTACTAAACACGTGTGTGGGGGGCAGATGAAGGTTCTCATGGAGCTGGTCATCCCCACTCCTCTGAGACAAGAGGGAGTAGCAGAAAGTCAGTAGCGTACCGTGGAAGTATTTCAAAATGCAACAGAAGGGAGAAATAAACGTGACTCCCACATTATAAGTGAGATTTAACTAACATTTCTGTTTTAGAGTGGCATGCCTTCCAGACTTGGGGAAGGGAGTGTGACAAACTAATCCCTGGTTCAGTGGCTTAATTTCGTATCTGCTTTTGCATTTTCTAGATCCACTTTGGAGGTGCTCATGTCCTGGGTCTGTACAGTTGATGCTGTTTGACCCCTGAGAGAACTCTGTGCACTTCAGAAACACCGAGCAGGGTGAAGGGTCTGCCAGACGTGCAGTTCGAGTCTGGGAATCAACAGATCCAGCTCCAGAACCACACCTGCCACTATCCACACTCCCAGGGTAAGCCTTTTCCTTTCTCCTGAACATTTCATCTGGAATCAGTTCTCTATGCACCTCTGGATTCCAAGTTTATGCTCTTCAACATAGCAGTGCGCTGACACCCAGTATATCTGTATGCTGGTGATCACCTCTGGCTCCCCTGGGTGCACGGGCAGTGGGGGCACTGGCTCCTTAGTAAAGAATAAGTGAAGTGTTGCCCTGGGATCAGTCACAAGGAGCACAGAAGGCACAGGACATCCAGTGACACAAATGAGATCCTGGTCATGAGACTCCCTCCCCACATGGTCGCCCTTTCATGCACAGTAGTAACAAATAAGGCAAGGCATTGGGTTTGGAGGGCTTATAAAATGCTCCGGAATCTTTGGTAATTTCTCCCCATGTATCTGCCATGCACCTACCCCATAGGTACGTGGATACATGGCCTTTATACTTCTTTGCTTTATTGCTCATCAATTCTCTTTGGCCAAGCCTTCTGCTTTCACATCCCTTGTGGCTCAGCTGGTAAGGAATCTGCTTGCAATGTGGGAGACCTGGGTTCAATCCTTGGGTTGGGAAGATCCCCTCGACAAGGGAAAGGCTACCCACTCCAGTATTCTGGTGTGGAGAATTCCATGGACTGTATCGTCAATGGGGTCACAAAGAGTCAGACACGACTGAGTGACTTACACTTTCTGCTTTCACAAAAGGCATATCTACTGCCAACCCCTGTCCCATCCTTAGACATTTCTTCTTTTTGACTTAAACATTCAGTGTGTAGAACTGGATTTTTAGCTGATTGGGTATACTCAGCCTTTCCAACCCAAACCTTTGCTAAGGCAGCTCTAAGTCTGCCCTAAGCTGGTTCTCCATCAGGGGTGTGTGTACCTGATGGGAAAGCCCAACCTGCCACCCACCTTAACCTAGTGGATTAAGGAGACCTCCTCTCCTCTGGTCACAAGTCAGATGACTGAACATCAGGCTCTGTCCCTAATATTTACTTTTTGTGAGTTGTCAAACGGGCATAAAGGTAGAAAGAACATTATAATGATCCCCGCCTATACACCACCCAGCTTCATCCATTAAGTTATACCTCATTCTGTTTCACATATATCCTCTTCGAGCTCTGTCACTATCCCACCCCCATTCAGCCATTTTAAAGCAAATCCTTGACACCCTTTTACTCACAGCCCTTGCATACATATATCCATTTCTTAAAACAACAGGCTTGATGAATTGTCAATAATTCCTAGCATTATCTAATATCTGGTCAGTGTTTAAATTTCCCAGATTATTCCATAAATGTCTTTAAATTCTCAGCTTGTTCAAGTCAGGATTCAACCAATGCCTGCACCCTGCCTCTCTCTGTCATGCTTGTTAGTCTCTTAAATCTATTATCAGTCTTTCTCCTCTTGCTTTTCCTTGCTTTTTATTTGTTGAAGAAATGAAGTCCTTGTGTCCTAAAATTTCAGAAACCCTGGGTTTGGCTGGTTGCATCCCTCTTGTGTTTCTTTACCTGTTTCTAGCCACAGTTATTTACTGTAAACTGATGAGATTCAACAGACTCAGATTTGACTTTTTGGTGAGAATACATCATAGATGTTACTTTGTACTTCCCTTCGTGTCCATGTCCCATCAGGAGATATAGCTAAAGACTGAGACACGACTTAGCTACTAAGCAACAACAAGAACAAAGGTAAAAAAAATAAGCCAAGTCTGCTGATATTTCTACAATTTTGGTGCTTAACACCAGATCAACTGTCCTCCACGTTCAGGAATTTTATGTATAAACCTCACTTCTATTACTTTGTTTATTCTTCCATCTTAGAATTGTTGTAACTGAAATTCAGGTGGCTTCAGTGACCATCTTTGTGATATCTGCCTTTTGAGGGGCAACAATGAAGGCCTAAATGGTAAACCTGAGTATTTATATTTATTATGGGCACTTGAAAAATATTCAGCAGAACAATAGTGTACTGCTTATCTTCTTCAAAAATCCTTGCACTGTATTTAATGTCAGTTCCAACTCTTGGCCATTTTTCTTTGTTTTATAATGTTGTTATCCTCTATACTGCATTATGGCACTTTCCCCTATGCCTGAACATATTACCGTATAGAAGAGGATAAGCCAGTTTCCCTAATACAAAGTTCAGTACACTAGTTCAACTTTTACAGGCCAAAATGTATCTCATAGAGTAAATTTTAAAACAAATATGTCCATTATAATAGTTTATATTTGAAACATGTTTCTCAACATTGGGAAAGAATAGTTGTTACTTTGCATTTCTATAAATTTCTATACAGTTAAGATCCCCACAATGAGAAGTGTTTTTGTTTTCTGCTTGGTTGGTTGGTTGGTGAACTCAGTATGTTTATAAAAGTGCGTTCATGGGGACAAGATGGTAGAGGAGTAGATGGACGTGGAGTATATCTCTCTCCATGGATACATCCGGAATACACCTTCAGACACAGAAGTGCATGCAGAACACCAGCTGAGAGTGGACAGGAGTACCTGGCCAGTGGAAAAGAATATATAGAGCCATGCAAAACTCTGTAAGACAAAGGAACTATGGGAAAAACAGGAGTGTCAGTAGGACTGTACCTGGTCTTGGCGGGTGGGGGAACTGAAGCAGCAGTCCGATCCCCACATTGGGGCAATTGTCTGAGTCAAAGGAGAAACATTTAAGTCTGAGAGTGAAACAGCAGATCTGTGGCAACCTAAACAGAATGAGAATCAGACAGTCCTTGCCATTGCCATAACATACTCCAGACAGGAACACTGGTCCGCTGGAAGGCACAGCAGTTGGGAGCTGGATTGTGGAGCAATCCCAGGGTGAGTCTGCTGTTTACTGAGGAGAGATGGACTGAGGGGATGTGAGGGAGCAGATGGTGTTGGGATATGCTGGTGGAGGAAAGCAGGGCAGCCATGGAAGCAAGGTGATACTGCTGAGTCACACATAGGGGGTAGGGCCATCACCATAGCTCTCTCTCTCCCCATACGCCAGTATAGGCAGCTGAACAAGAGATGCTGGCCCATCAAACACCTGATGCACTGAACTACAGAGTAGGACCTCACCAAGGGTGCTCCTTTGAGTGACTGATGCGCTGATCTACAGAGTAGGACTCCAGCAAGGGGGACCCCTCTAAGTGCCTGACACATGGAACAACAGAGAAGGAACTCAGGCAAGGGAGCTCTCTAAGTGCCTGAATGGGCGGAACTGTGGAGAAAGACTGGTTAGAGAGTCCTTCTGATTGCCAGCTACAAGAGGCTCAAAAAAAGAGTCTGGTAGGGCCATAACTTCTGCAGTGGAGGCAGTCCATGTCTCTGCACACTTGGTGCTGCCAGGGTCCCCTCAAGCCAAGCAGCTGAGCTAACTTCATGCCCAACTCTCACTGGGGCAGAGCTGCCACAGGCAAAAAAATCTAGCGTCTATGTTGGCAAGGTCACTTTGGTCATGTCCAACTCTTTGCAATCCTGTAGACTGTGGCCTGCCAGGCTTCTCTGTCAGGGAGGGGGGTTCTCCAGGCAAGAATACTGGAGGGTATTGGCCAGTACTGGTTGTCATACCCTTGTAGAGCACTAGGAACTGATTACTGGCTGGATCTGTCTCTCTCCTTTTGCTTCCCCCTTTTATCCTCCCGGCCACGTCTGTCTCCTTCCACTCTCTTCTCTTCTCTGTGTAACTCCGTGAACATCTCTGAGGGATCCAGACTGTGGAGAACACATAGGGTTACTGGCTAGCTTGCTCTCTCCCCTTTTGAAATCCCCTCTGCTCCTCCTGGTCACCTCTATCTCCCTACTCCCTCTTCTCTTCTCCATGTAACTCTGTGAACTTCTCCAGGTGTCCCTCACTGTGGAGAAACTTTCTGTCATTAACCTAGATGTTTTATCATCAGTGCTGTATAGATGGAGAAGTCTTGAGGCTACTGTAAGAACAAGACTGAAAACCAGAGGCAGGAGGCTTAAGTCCAAAACCTGAGGACACCAGAGAACTCTTGACTCCAGGGAACATTAATCGATAGGAACTCATCAAACACCTCCTTACCTACACTGAAACCAAGCAGCACCCAAGGGCCAACAAGATCCAGAGCAAGACATACCATGCAAATTCTCCAGCAACACAGAAACATAGCCCTTAGATTCAATATACAGGCTGCCCAGAGTCACACCAAACCCACTGACATCTCAAAACTCACGACTGGACACTTCATTGCACTCCAGAGAGAAGAAATCCAGCTCCATCCACCAGAACACCAACACAATCTTCCCTGACCAGGTGGCTTGACAAGCCACATGTCCAACCCCACCCACAGCAAGGAACCTCCACAATAAAGAGGAACAACAAACTGCCAGAATATGGAAAGGTCACTCCAAACACAGCAATCTAAACAAGATAAAAAGGCAGAGAAATACTCAGCAGCTAAAGGAATGCCTGCCAAACCAAACAAAAGAGGAAGACATAGGGAATCTACCTGAAAAATAATTCTGAATAATGATAGTGAAAATGATCCAAAATTTTGAAAACAAAATGGAGTTACAGATAAATAGCCTGGAGAAAAGAATCGAGAAGATGCAAGAAAGGTTTAACAAAGACCTAGAAGAAATAAAAAAGAGTCAATATATAATGAATAATGCAATAAATGAGATCAAAAACACTCTGGAGGGATCCAACAGTAGAATAACGGAGGCAGAAGGTAGGACAAGTGAGGTAGAAGATAGAATGGTAGAAATAAATGAAACAGAGAGGAAAAAGAAAAAATAATTAAAAGAAATGAGGACAACCTCAGAGACCTCTGGGAAAATGTTAAATGTCCCAACATTCGAATCATAGGAGTCCCAGAAGAAGAAGACAAAAAGAAAGATCATGAGAAAATACTTGAGGAAATAATAGTTGAAAACTTCCCTAAAATGGGGAAGGAAATAATCACCCAAGTCCAAGAAACCCAGAGAGTCCCAAACAGGATAAACCCAAGGCGAAACACCCCAAGACACATATTAATCAAATTAACAAAGATCAAACACAAAGAACAAATATTAAAAGAAACAAGGGAAAAACAACAAATAACACACAAGGGGATTCCCATAAGGATAACAGCTGATCTTTCAATAGAAACTCTTCAGGCCAGAAGGGAATGGCAGGACATACTTAAAGTGATGAAAGAAAATAACCTACAGCTCAGATTACTGTACCCAGCAAGGATCTTATTCAAATATGAAGGACAAATCAAAAGCTTTACAGACAAGCAAAAGCTGAGAGAATTCAGCACCACCAAACCAGCTCTCCAACAAATGCTAAAGAATCTTCTCTAGACAGGAAACACAGAAAAGGTGTATAAACTCAAACCTCAAGCAGCAAAGTAATTGGCAACGGGGTCATACTTGTCAATAATTACCTTAAATGTAAATGGGTTGAATGCCCCAACCAAAAGACAAAGACTGGTTGAATGGATACAAAAACAAGACCCCTATATATGTTGTCTACAAGAGACCCAGCTCCAAACAAGGGACACATACAGACTGAAAGTGAAGGGCTGGAAAAAGATATTCCCTGCAAATAGTGACCAAAAGAAAGCAGGAGTAGCAATACTCATATCAGATAAAATAGACTTAAAACAAAGGCTGTGAAAAGAGACAAAGATGGACACAACATAATGATCAAAAGATCAATACAAGAAGAAGATATAACAAGTATAAATATATATGCACCCAATGTAGGAGCACCGCAATATGTAAGGCAAATGCTAACTAGTATGAAAGGGGAAATTAACAATAACACAATGATAGTGGGAGACTTTAATACTCCACTCACAACTATGGATAGATCAACTAAACAGAAAATTAACAAGGAAACACAAACTTTAAATGACACAATGGACCAGCTAGACCTAATTGATATCTATATGACATTTCATCCTAAAACAATGAATTTCACCTTTTTCTCCATTGCACATGGCACCTTCTCCAGTATACATCACATCCTGGGCCATAAATCTAGCCTTGGTAAATTTACAAAAATTGAAATCATTCCAGTCATCTATTCTGACCACAAGGCAGTAAGATTAGATGTCAATTACAGGTGAAAAACTTAAAAATTCCAACTTATGGAGATTAAAAAACACACTACTGAATAACCAATAAATAACAGAAGAAATAAAAAAAGAAATCAAAATATGCATAGAAACAAATGAAAATGAAACACAACAACCCAAAATCTGTGGGACACTGTAAAAGCAGTGCTAAGGGGAAGGCTCATAGAAATACAGGCTTAACTCAAGAAACAAGAAAAAAGTCAAATAAATAACCTAACTCCACAACTAACATAACTAGAAAAGGAAGAAATGAAGAACCCCAGGGTTAGTAGAAGGAAAGAAATATTAAAAATTAGGGCAGAAATAAATGCAAAAGAAACAAAAGAGACCATGGCAAAAACCAACAAAGCTAAAAGCTGGTTCCTTGAGAAGATAAATAAAATAGACAAGCCATTAGCCAGACTCATCAAGAAACAAAGGGAGAAGAATCAAATCAACAAAATTAGAAATGAAAATGGAGAAATCACAACAGATAACACAAAAAAGAGACTATCAGCAACTATATGCCAATAAAAAAGACAACGTGGGAGAAAAGGAAAAATTCTTAGAAAAGTACAACTTTCCAAAACTGAACCAGGAAGAAATGGAAAATACTAACAGACCCATCACAAGCATGGAAATTGAAACTGTAATCAGAAATCTTCCAGCAAACAAAAGCCCAGGACCAGATGGCTTCACAGCTGAATTCTACCCAAAATTTAGAGAAGAACTAACTCCTATCCTATTCAAACTCTCCCAGAAAATTGCAGAGGAAGGTAAACTGCCAAACTCATTCTATGAGGCCACCATCACCCTAATACCAAAACCAGACAACATGCCACAAAAAATAAAACTACAGGCCAATATCACTGATGAACATAGATGCAAAAATCCTTAACAAAATTCTAGCAGACAGAATCCAACAGCATATTAAGAAGATCATACATCATGACCAAGTGGGCTTTATCCCGGGGATGCAAGGATTCTTCAATATCCACAAATCAATCAAGGTAATACACCATGTTAACAAATTGAAAAATAAAAACCATATGATTATCTCAACAGATGCAGAGAAAGCTTTTCACAAAATTCAACATCCATTTATGATAAAAAAAAAAACCTGCAGAAAGCAGGAATAGAAGGAACATACCTCAACATAATAAAAGCTATGTATGACAAACCCTCAGCAAACATTATCCCCAAAGGTGAAAAATTGAAAGCATTTCCCATAAAGTCAGGGACAAGACAAGGGTGCCCACTCTCACCACTACTATTCAACACAGTTTTGGAAGTTTTGGCCACAGAAATCAGAGCAGAAAAAGAAATAAAAGGAATCCAGATTGGAAAGGAAGAAGTAAAACTCTCACTGTTTTCAGATGACATGATCCTCTACATCGAAAATCCTAAAGAGTCCACCAGAAAAGTACTAGAGCTAACCAATGAATATAGTAAAGTTGCAGGATATAAAATTAACACACATATATCCCTTGCATTCCTATACACTAACAATGAGAATACAGAAGGAGAAATTAAGGAAACAATTCCATTCACCATTGCATCAAAAATAATAAAATACTTAGGAATATATCTACCTGAAGAAACAAAAGACCTATATTAGAAAACTATAAAACACTGGTGAAAGAAATCAAAGAGGACACAAATAGATGGATAAATATATCATGTTCATGGATTGGGAGAATCAATGTAGTGAAAATGAGTATACTACCCAAAGCAATGTATAGATTCAATGCAATCCCCATCAAGCTACCAACGGTATTTTTCACAGAACTAGAACAAATAATTTCACAATTCATATGGAAATACAAAAAAACCTCGAATAGCCAAAGCAATCTTGAGAAAGAAGAATGGAGCTGGAGGAATCAACCTGCCTGACTTCAGTCTCTACTACAAAGCCACAGTCATCAAAACAGTATGGTACTGGCACAAAGACAGAAATATAGATCAATGGAACAAAATAGAAAGCCCAGAGATAAATCCATGCACCTATGGACACCTTATGTTTGACAATTTGAGAAAGGAGGCAAGAATATACAATGGAAAAAAGACAATCTCTTTAACAAGTGGCACTGGGAAAACTGGTCAACCATTTGTAAAAGAATGAAACTAGAACACTTTCTAACACCATACACAAAAATAAATTCAAAATGGGTTAAAGATCTAAATGTAAGACCAGAAACTATTAAACTCCTAAAGGAAAACATAGGCAAAACACTCTCTAGCATAAACCACAGCAGGATCATCTATGACCCACCTCCCAGAGTAATGGAAATAAAAGCAAAAACAAACAAATGGGACCTAATTAAACTTAAAAGCTTTTGCACAACAAAGGAAACTATAAGCAAGGTGAAAAGACAGCCTTCAGAATGGGAGAAAATAATAGCAAATGAAGCAATGGACAAAGGATTAATCTCAAAAAATAGAAACAACTCCTGCAGGTCAATTCCATAAAAATATACAACCCAATCAAAAAGTGGGCCAAAGAACTAAACAGACATTTCTCCAAAGAAGACATACTGATGGCTAACAGACACATGAAAAGATGCTCAACATCACTCATTATGAGAAATGCAAATCAAAACCACAATGAGGTACCATTTCACGCCAGTCAGAATGGCTGCTATCCAACAGTCTACAAACAATAAATGCTGGAAAGGGTGTGGAGAAAAGGGAATCCTCTTACACTGTTGGTGGGAATGCAAACTAGTACAGCCACTATGGAGAACAGTGTGGAGATTCTTTAAAAAATCTGGAAATAGAACTGCCATATGACCCAGCAATCCCACTTCTGGGCATACACACTGAGGAAACCAGAATTGAAAGACACAGGTGTACCCCAATGTTCATCACGGCACTGTTTATAATAGCCAGGACATGGACATAACCCAGATGTCCATCAGCAGATGAATGGATGAGAAAGCTGTGGTACATATACACAATGGAATATTACTCAGCCATTAAAAAGAATGCATTTGAATCAGTTCTAATGAGGTGGATGAAACTGGAGCCTATTATACAGAGTGAAGTAAGCCAGAAAGAATAACACCAATATAGTATACAAATGCATATATATGGAATTTAGAAAGATGGTAATGATAACCCTGTATGCGAAACAGCAAAAGAGACACAGATGTACTAAACAGTCTTTTGGACTCTGGGAAAGGGCAAGGTCGGGAGGATATGGGAGAGTGGCATTAAAACATGTAAATTATCATATGTGAAACGGATTGCCAGTCCAGGTTCGATGCATGATACATTGTGCTCTGGGCTGTTGCACTGGGATGACCCACAGGGATGGAATGGGAAAGGAGAAAGGAGGGGTTTCAGGATGGGGAATGCAGGTATACCCATGGCTGATTCATGTCAGTGTATGACAAAACCACTACAGTATTATAAAGTAATTAGCCTCCTATTAAAATGAATACATTTATAAAAAATTAAAAAAAGAGCAGAGAACCTGTATATTTTTTCCAAACAAGACATACAGATAGCCAACAGACGCATGAAAGGATGCTCAGTATCACACATAATCATGAAAATGGAAATCAAACTCACACTGAGATACCACCGTACACCTGTCAGAATGACTATTATCAAAAATACAAGAAATACACTGTTGGTGGGAATGTAAATTGATACAGCCACTATGGAAGATGGTATGGAGATTCCTTAGAAAACTAGGAATAAAACCACTATATGACCCAGCAATCCCACTCCTAGGCATATAACCTGAGGAAACCAAAATTGAAAGAGACACATGTAGGGTACTCTTTTGCCCCCTTCTGATGCCTATGTCAGAAGCTTTCTCTATCTCCTTTATACTTTAATAAAACTTTATTACACGAAAGCTCTGAGCGATCCAGCCTCGTCTCTGGCCCCGGATTGTATTCGTCTCCTCCGGAGGCCAAGAATCCCGCGTCTTATCTTATCGTTCAGCAACAACCTTTCATCATGGGGGCTCGTCCGGGATCCTTCAGGACAAGATGGGTCTGATAATCTATGTGAGCCTACTTCTGCTGACTCCAAAAATCCTGAGTCTGCCGTTTGATCCTCAAGACAATGCCTTCCTGTCCTGGGCTCACTCCTATGCTGCATTCCACAATCGGTCTAACTGCTGGGTCTGCGGAGCACTCCCCACTTCATCGGTGGAAGGCTTCCCGTGGTGGACATCTCCACTTCAAGGAAAAGACTTTCTCCAAGTCTGCGAATACCTTCGACAACAATCACATGTGATGCCTCTTCTTAAACTGATGACATCTAACAACCTTAAGATGGACTGATGTAACTATGGACATAATGTGACTTTTCATTTTGATTTTAACTTGGTTTAATGACTATTTTGCCTTACATCTGTAACTGTATAATGGGGTTTTCTAACCGTCTAAAAGCTTTTAATTTACAAATAGTTGTCCGAGCTCCTATGAGTGCCACAGCCTCCTCCAACTATTACTTGGAGCCCCTGGATCAGACATCCTCACTATGAGGATTAGGAGAATATGTTGCCTCACCAATTTAGGGACAATGCCCCTTGTCAGCTCGGAAGCAGTTATGGAATGAGAATGACGCCCCTTTTCCCTAGGCAACATAATTCTCCTAAAAGAAAAGGGGGGGAATGAGAGAGTCATTTCCTAGGCAAGTTGATAAGAAGTCTAGGGGTCCCCAAGGAGAGAGAGGTCTGGGATATTCAAGGAGGAAAAAAGGACAAACTTTTTTACTTTTTTTCCTCTACATTCCTTAGGATTATATAACAATAATGTATCCTGCCTGAGGACAGTCTAAACCCTCTGGCTAATTCTGTTATCTTAAAACATAAATTATGGGAGTAGGTCTGGTCTTTACAAGGATGTATCCTGCCTGAGGACAATCTTTGGATTAAACCTTCTGGCCAACTCTGTTATTTTAAAATGTAAATTATGGGAGTGGGTCTGGTGAGGCCTTTACAACCTCCAGATATTCTTTGGATTCATTGGAGAGTATATAACTCCATTGCTAACACTAGCAAAGGGGGTACTCTTTTGCCCCCTTCTGATGCCTATGTCAGAAGCTTTCTCTACCTCCTTTATACTTTAATAAAACTTTATTACACAAAAAAAAAAAAAAGAAAGAGACACATGTAAATCCATTGTTCACTGCAGCACTATTTACAATAGCTAGGACATGGAAACAACCTAGATGTCCATCGACAGATGAATGGATAAAGAAGTTGTGGTACATATACACAATGGAATATTACTCAGCCACAAAAAGGAACACATTTGATTCATTTCTAATGAGGTGGATGAACCTAGAACCTATTATGCAGAGTGAAGTGAGTCAGAAAGAGAAACAACATATTCTAACACATATATATGGAATCTAGAAAAATGGTACTGAAGAATTTATTTAAGGGCAACAGTGGAGAAACATACATAGAGAATAGACTTATGGACATGGGGAGAGGGGAGGAGAAGGTGAGATGAATGGAAAGAGTAACATGGAAACTTACATTACCATATGTAAAATAGATAGCCAACAGAAATTTGCTGTATAACTCAGGAAACTCAAACAGGGATGCTGTATCAACCTAGAGGGGTGGGATGGGGAGGGAGATGGAAGGGAGTTTCAAAAGGGAGGGGATACATGTATACCTATGGCTGATTCATGTTGAGGTTTTACAGAAAACAGCAAATTCTGTAAAGGAATTATCCTTCAATGAAAAATAAATTAATTTAAAAAAAAGTCAAGGAGGTGATATGAATGCTTCCCCCTACTGGGTCAGGAGAAGCCCCTCTCCGAAAGGCAGAGGTAGGAGGCTCTTTTTTCTCCTGGACTTCAGTTGCTGAAGGAAACCACTTGACCTTGGTTTGTGGGTAAATTTCCTCAAGAGCTAGCCTTGAGCCTTCCTCTAAATTTTGTATGCCTCACAGCTTTGTATCTGCCTCCCCTCAACTATGGTGTTTATTTCAAGACTTTGGCCTTCTTAGAAATAACCTCAAAAGAAGAAGGTAATTATCTGACTGAATGAGATGATTACATGTTAATGACTGATGACCCTTCAGGTTAAAGATCTGTGGTTTCCTTGCACAGCATACAGTTGACATAATCTGGAGTCAGAAGTACTGGGTTTCATCTTTCAAGCCTTAGCATTTCAGCCTAGTCCTTTTAACTCTATGACTCAGTCTCTGTAACTGCGTGGAAATGCCCTGTGTATTCCATGCAACTCCAGTGATGTTCATATATTTTGAAATATATTTTCATATATTTCATATATTTCGAAATATATTTTCATATATTTCATATATTTTGAAATATATTTTCATATATTTCATATATTTTGAAATATATTTTCATATATTTCATATATTTTGAAATTTTTCTAAAATATCCTATTTTCAGTGAAAAAAATTTAGGCTACAATTTGAGATTTAAGGGATAGCAGGAATATAGCTACTGCTTCAGGAAAGACAGACCATGAAACCTTTTATATTTTGTTTGCAAAGGTCGTTGCATCATTTGTATGATGCCACATTTAGTGTTTTGTGTCTGTAAATTTCAAGACACCTTCATTGTAATGTGTTCTAGACATCGTGTCATCAAGCACCTGATCAGGTTCACAAGCTTAGTGACTGAGTAGTAGCTGAAGGAGACGACAAGAAGCCTCCACTGTAATCATTAACATTTGGGCTCAGATTTATGATCAGAATGAGAGTGCAGCAGTCTGGACATGTAATCAGAAATACAGCTCCAAAACTCAGTGTCAATCCTGAGGATAAGAAGGGAACCTCTGTGTTCAAAATTTTAGCAATCTTTGTGTCAGAAGAGAAATCCTTATTAGACATTTGGGGTTTTGTTGCTGAAGGGTTAGATAAAAATCCAGGACATGAAGGATATCTGCCTTGCTTCCTTTGATTGCAAAAAAGGGTGACATCTACTTTGAATGCTATAAATTGAAACATTAAGTCGTGATACTACCCAAGCGCATTCCTTGTAGCACTGCAATTGTTCAGTCAAAGGATATGACAAGAAAGGATTTCCTTGATGTTTGCAAAGCAAGTGTTTAGTTACTATGAAACAAAGGAAAATATGCACATTAGTCTAACTATGAGGATTTAGAAACTCAAACTGTGGTTTTTCTGAAATTTCTATTTAGTGAAAGAAATCGTTCTTTCTTTTGAAAGGGGGAGTTTGGAGGGGGAAAAATGGATCTTTACATTTGCTTTAGAGTCACTTGTCCTGATATTCTGAGTTAAAATCTCACTGTCACAGAATGTGGACACTAAATGTTCCCTCTTGTGAAAAATAAAATACCAGCTAAGGCACAAGTGACATGAAAGAAAAGTGCTGACGGAGAAATAAAAATGGTCACCAAAGGTGGCTTCCCAGGTTGCTCAGTGGTAAAGAAGCCACCTGCTAATGCAGGAGACCTGGGTTCAATCCTTGGGTTGGGAAGAAACTCTGGAGAAGGAAATGGCAACCCACTCCAGTATTCTTGCCTGGGAAATCCCATGGACAGAAGGAGACTGGCGGGCTACAGTCCATGGGGCATATGTCATTCGAGTCAGAAAAGGAGAATCTATATGGGCTTGTTTTTAAAGCCTTGGAAAACCTTAAAGAGGAGGCTGGTGTATAGGGCCAGAATTAAAAGGAAAAACACACAGAAAAACAGGAGAGTCACTCCTGCCCTCCAAATGGGAATATATTGTTTTGAAGGGGTCACAAAATCAATTTGAGTAACTTGGAAAAAGATGTTTACCTGACTTCTTTCAATATATTCTGAAACAATGCCATGTTTATTAAATAACATGTGTCCAAGTGAAGACAGTGTTGTGCTACTATGTGTAAAAAATGCACAAAACAAAAGGAAAGGCACAGGAATTAATCATCCAAGTTTTCAGGTGAATAAAAAAATCAATGTTCCACATAGTCAATGAATGTTAAACTTGAAAACAAAGCACTGTAGGCAACTTATATTTAAAGACAGACATGAAATATTTAACTGTAAATAACTAAGTGTATGTATATATTGATGAGGGCTTCCCAGGTGGCACTAGTGGTAAAGAAACTGCCTGCCAATGGAGGAGACACAAGAGACACGGGTTTGATCCCTGAGTCGGGAAGTCACCCTGGAGATGGGCATGGTAACCCATGCCAGTATTCTTGCCTGGACAAGAATTCCATGGGTAGGGGAGCCTGGTGGGCTACCGTCCATGGGGTTGTAAAGAGTTGGACATGACTGAGTCACTAACACTTTCACACCAATTAAAGTAACATTTTGATGTCTCTGTGGAAATGACGTAGTCACAAGCCCATGTCTCAGCACTGATATTTATGTATTTCAATAGCTAGGTCTTTTCTCTTACAGATATTTTAGAAGTTCAGTTAATTAAAAAACATAAATGTAAGTTGCTTTTAATAATTTCTATAAAGCAATGGAGTAGATTTTTCCTTTGAAATCATTTTTTTCCCTTTGGAATTGGATCCGTAAACTAACGAGTAAATACAAAGGGGTGCACAGATAGAATGGATCTTATACTCTTTAATTTTTTTCCTTAAGCGAGAACAACGTGCTGAGACATGGGCTTGTGAATATGTCATTTCCACAGAGACATCAAATGTTACTTTAATTGGTGTGGATGTGTTAGTCACTCGGCCGTGTCTGACGCTTTCCAACCCCACGGATGGTAGCTCGCCAGGCTCCTCTTCTTTCTATACTCCTTGGACTGATGTAGAACACACTGATGCCAAACCTAGAATTAAATCACCTTTATTGCTAAAAGTTTATTTGACAGTGTTAGGCACAAAACATCAATGTTAATAATGAAAAGAGCTGAAAGCTTGACGCTTATAATTTGAGAATTGCTGATTATAATCACAAACTCTTTAGGTTTTATATGGGCTTTAACACATAGGATGTCTTGCACTGAAAAAATGTGCTAAGATAAACAAGATGTACCCACTTCAACTACAATTTTTAAAATAATGTGCTTCAGTGTGGCTGATGTTGCACTTGTATCATACAACTTGGGTTCAAGCTCTTTCTCCAAAGCCCTCAGAATAACAGGGACAGAAGAAACTTTTGAAGCATTTGCAGTTCATTCTGCAGCTGTTTCAGGAAAGGAAAGAAATATTAAACATCTGCATATTATTTAGGTAATTGTTATATATACTTCATTAAAAAAATACCCCAATGCTCACATCCCTCTGTAGTTCTCAATATTAAATACACACTACTTACAGCTTCAACGATAATTTTGTCTTGCAGCATGGCCATTCCTTGTCTAATTTCACTTTGCTCATCACTCAGAAAATGTTCATGATCCTTCTCTAACTCCTCCATACGCTAAAAGAGAAAGTCTAGTTCAGTGAGAAAGCACCACTTTTCATCTCACATTCTAAATGGATACAATTAAAGTTCAAAAGTAATAACACTTAATATTCAAAGGATGCTCACTATTTATTCCAAATAAAAATACTGTAACAAATACATGGAGATCGAAATATTCACTTAAGGGATCTTCTAAATGCTGACTTGAGTCAAATTGTATTATTACAGTGGTACAATCACCTTACCCTTTGCTCAAAACAATAACTTAAGGAAGAGTAAAGGTCAAGGGGGAGGAAAAACAAAAAAACTGATGGTCCCACGGGATGAAATACCAGAATTTAAAAACCCTCTAATGAGCTTTCTAAACAATAAGTAACAATGCATGTATAGTGACTAATAATGAGTGAAACATGGCTCCACTGGAGGGAATAGAATGAGCTCTACTATGACCTCGCTACATGATGAAAAACAAATTTATGTTCTAAATCTTTACCATTCATTCAACAAATATTGACCAAGTGCATTCTATCTAAAAGTAAGAGTAGTCCTCCTTCCATCCTATCTAAAAAACAAACAACAACAACAACAACAACAAAAGCTAAGGAGAGGTTGTAGGCCCAGTTGTGGTTTTCTATACGTATTTTTAAAATTAAAAAACAAAAGACAAAAACATTATAACAATTCAGGAAGCACATTCTGCCGTGACTATGTAGTGGAAAACAGGATTGATTCTGACTTTGTTGGCAAAAGAATAAGATGTCAATTAGTAAAAGAAGGAGGGAATCAAACCTATTGTAGGCGAGGAGCATATGCAAAGCAAGGAGGTAATGGTGACAGTGCAGAGAAAGCAACCAATCTGGACAGGTGGGAGGAGACAAAGAATGTATGTGGGGAAACCACAAAGGCAGGAGGGATCTTGTTATGGGGGACACGTTGAACATCTAAAACTTCAAACTCGGAAGCTATAATGACAGGATTGCAGGAGGGAAGGGATAATTTTAGGAGGATCATTATTACAGAAGTGTGAAGGATGGATTGGAGAGGAGAGAAGTCAGGCAAGAGTTTAATAGAACAAGCAAGGGATGATGAGGCCCTGAACCAGGTAGGGCAGCAGCAGTGGGAATTCAAAGGAAGAAATGAAATAGGTGCAAACTATTGTACTATACATAAAACAGACAAAGAACACAGGATTTACTATGTAGCATAGGGAACTATATTCACTATCTTATAGTAAGCTACAATGGAAAATGATTGAAATATATATGTATGTATATATTTAGAAACATATATGAGTGTGTGTGTGTGTATATATATATATATATATGAACTCTATATATGTATGTATCAGTTCAGTTCAGTTTAGTCGCTCAGTTGTGTCGGACTCCTTAAGACCCCATGAACTGCAGCACGCCAGGCCTTCTTGTCCATTACCAACTCCCGGAGCCCACCCAAACTCATGTCCATTGAGTCGGTGATGCCATCCAACCATCTCATCCCGAGTCGTCCCCTTCTCCTCCTGCCCTAATCTTTCCCAGCATCAGGGACTTTTCAAATGAGTCAGCTCTTCGCATCAGGTGGCCAAAGTATTGGAGTTTCAGCTTCAACATCAGTCCTTCCAATGAACACCCAGGATGGACTGGTTGGATCTCCTTGCAGTCCAAGGGACTCTCAAGAGTCTTCTCCAACACCACAGTTCAAAAGCATCAATTTTATACCTCTCAGCTTTCTTTATAGTCCAACTCTCACATCCATACATGACCACTGGAAAAACCATAGCCTTGACTAGATGGACCTTTGTTGGCAAAGTAATGTCTCTGCCTTTTAATATGCTGTCTAGGTTGGTCATAATTTTCCTTCCAAGGAGTAAGCATCTTTTAATTTCATGGCTGCAGTAAACTTCTGCAGTGATTTTGGAGCCCAGAAAAATAAAGTCAGCCACTGTTTCCACTGTCTCCCCATCTATTTGCCATGAAGTGATGGGACCAGATGCCATGATCTTAGTTTTCTGAATGTTGAGCTTTAAGCCAACTTTTTCACTCTCCTCTTTCCCCTTCATCAAGAAGCTGTTTAGTTCCTCTTCACTTTCTGCCATAAGGGTGGTGTCATCTGCATATCTGAGGTTATTGATATTTCTCCCATCAATCTTTATTCCAGCCTGTGCTTCCTCCAGCCCAGTGTTTCTCATGATGTACTCTACATATAAGTTAAATAAGCAGGGTGACAAATGTAGCCTTGACGTACTCCTTTTCCTATTTGGAACCAATCTGTTGTTCCATGTCCAGTTCTAGCTGTTGCTTCCTGACCTGCATACAGATTTCTCAAGAGGCAGGTCAGGTGGTTTGGTATTCCCATCTCTTTCAGAATTTTCCACAGTTTATTGTGATCTACAGAGTCATACTCAATAAAGCAGAAATAGATATTTTTCTGGAATATGTATCTAAATATATATGTATGTATATGATCTACATATACACCCAAGCGAGGGTTCAATAGTACATGAACCATGAACTTCCAGATGTTCAAGCTGGATTGAGAAAAGGCAGAGGAACCAGAGATCAAATTGCCAGCATCTGCTGGATCATCAAAAAAGGGAAAGAGTAAAAAAAAAAAAACCATCTACTTCTGCTCTATTGACTATGCCAAAGCCTTTGACTGTGTGGATCACAATAAACTGTGGAAAATACACATGTATGTATATATATGCATAACGAAGCACGTTGCTGTATACCAAAAACTAAACACAATGCTGTAAACCAGTCAGACTTCAATTTTCTAAAATGAGAGAAATTGCAGATGCAGATCTAAAAATTGCAGAGCCCAGTAATTGCTGTGTGGGAAGGACAAGGGACTTGGAGGCGTCAAAAATAACACTAAAGTTAGTACCATAAATGCTGACATTTAGCAATGTCCTTCAGAAGCAATCTTCTTTGGTACTTTATTAAATCTTCACACCAATTAGTAGTAAATGGTTCTCAGGGAACATTAGAGCTACATCTTGTCTACTTAGAAACATGTTCAAGACAACTTTTGCACATATATGATTCTAAAGCTCTTTAAAGATTATCTATTTAAAAGCCTTTTACTAGTTTACTTAAGCCATCTCAATTAGTTTAAAAAGAGTGACACATTAACATCTTGTATTTGAACAAGATGGTCACTCAAAAGAGCACTTCTGCTTCCTCTCCAAGGAAAAAGAAGGGGAATGTGCAGGGTCCTATCACGTCCTGAATAAGTATGCACATATATATATGAAGAAAGGGACAACAGGCACTGAGAACAGTTTGCTAATGTGCAAATATCACAGCAAATCACTTTCAATCCACAAACATGTAGTCCACTTCTGGGTTTTTCATTCAGTTATACACTTTGACTTTCTTATGTGATTATAAATTCGCATATAAAGTCACTATTAGTTACTCATATTCTAAAAGCAAATACCCCATAAATGTTCATACAATGCATTTGAAAACAAAAAAGGTCTTCACTAATTATAACTGCCTGACTTTATATGCAGCAGCAACAGTTAATAGGAGAAAGGTAAAAGACACCTAGAGATAATTTATTAAATTCCTAAATTTCCAGTATATATTTGTCCTTGGCTGATCGCCTAAATACTCATTGCTGAACAAAATAGTTATGATAAAAAGGTTAATCAAGTATCAGTTTTCTTCACCATGTATATACATCTAGATTAAATTCCCAGTTTGCAGTTCCCCATTTTAAATGATTCCCACAAAACTATAGGCTTCCCTGATGGCTCAGATGGTAAAGAATCTGCCTGCAATGTGGGAGACCTGGGCTCGATCCCTGGGTCAGGAAGTTCCCCTGGAGAAGGGAATGGCAACCGACTCCAGTATTCTTGCCTGGAGAATTCCATGGACAGAGGCTACAGTCCACAGGATTGCAAAGAGTCAGACATGACTGAGTGACTAACACTTTCACTTTCACAAAAGTATAAAGGAATCCTAAAACTAAAAACACATTTACCAATTAGGCTGTATTCAGACCAATGAATTCAAAATGGAGAATGTTTAACAAGTTAAAGGCAGGCACGACCTAAATGTTTTCTCCCCCATAAGTTTGGATAGACACAGACTATCTTCTACTTTTATATACATATTGTTTTTATGAGAATGTACTGTGTTACCAAATACAACAGACCTTCAGGAATTGCTCATATGAATTTTTAATTTTTTTCAGCCTCTGGCTCTGAAGAAGTCTAGCTTGTTGAAGAACATTTCGTTGCTCTTGAAACATACGCTACAAATATAAAAGAAAAAGTGGTAAAATGTGGGCAACGTTTAATATTTGGAAAGCATGTTTATACATTAAGCTTTAAAGGAACTCTCTCTAACTCAATGCTTGTTAACATTTCCTGTTTTGACAACTTTGATGACCAAGTTGAAGTAACTGTGGTCACCACTACAAGACAGAAACCATATAATATTCCTACCCTATCAGTCACTGAGTAGGAGATATTCTTTCTTAACAATCTTCAAAACATGTCATTCTTGAGGTCAAAATCCACAAATGACCCTTCCAATAATGTGTTTACCACGGGTAGGCAAAATCTACAAGGTAATCCTTCCTAACAGTAATTGCTGAGGAACTATTCTTTCTTAACAATACTCAAAATATATATTAATTCTTGGCCCCTTCAATATGCACATAGATGATCCTTCCAATAGCTGGCCTTTCTGTTCTTTGACCTAAACTCCAACAATAAACTTACCCGCTTCTTTACATTAGCCACTCACTTATATAGTCATACCCCATAGTCATGGGATTCGGTCATTCCCAAGAACTGCCCTGGCTACATGATATTAGTTAGAGCAAAGACTTAAACAGGAACTACAGGTCAGGTATGGTTCCAATGACTTTAATAGACTTCTTCTATATGATCTCATTTTTTTATTCTTCAAAAAGTCTCTATGAGGTACATACTCTCACTGTGTTCCCTTTCATAGATGAGGAAACTGAGACACACAGATAAACAATCTGTCCTTGGTTTCACAGCTAGCACTGGTCAACCAAGATTGGATCCCAAACATTTACCATTCTGGGGTCTGGGCCCTAGACCATTGTACTACATATACTTTTTCATTTCCCCTAGCATTCAACCACTACCTCTCTGTTTTGCACTTCATTCCCTTTCTTGCTACATACAGGTCAACACTACATCAGGAATAACATCCGCTGATGCTAGGACTGTTCATTGTCCCCAACCCCCACTCTCTTGACTTCCTCTCTCCTCCTTCTCAGCTTAAATCCCACCATCGATCATTACACCTATGCCATGGCACATGTACCTTGGCCCCTTCTCTGTCAGTCTTCATGACTAAACCCCAATCCTGGGAAATCCGCCTCTCCAGCTGCTCTGCATCAGCCATGTGGAGTGGCCTCACTTTAAATTCATGATCACTATGACAGCAACCTAATTTGCACCCATAATTGCTGCTTGGCAATGGTATCTCCCTGGTCCTCTCAGGAAACAATTCCAGGGCTTCTTCTCTGTCCCCCAAAGGCAACAACTTATCCACCATCCTTACTCCTAAACGGTGACCTTACTACTTCACTAAATAAACAGAGGCACTCCCAAGAGAACACTCATTCTCCCTTCACTACATCTCCCACCCACCTTCACCCATCTGAGTTCAGGGGCTCTACCTTCTCTCCTGTATCATTGCCTGAGCGATTGCTAATTGAGACTTTGATACAATAAGCTCATTTTAAAGCTAAGGCTGATACTAACAGCTAGTTTTTCTTCTTGTTCCTGGGCTTTCTTCATGTCTAAATCCCACTCTCGAAACAAAGTCTGAAACTGCTGAGCATATTTGAGATAAAGATTCTGCCTGTGAAACATAAGAAAGAGCAATGTCAAACTCCACAAAGATACAAACAAATATCAACTGTATTTAAAACAAAATTGATTTGACACAATTTACACTATAAAAGAAGAAAGCAGTAATAGCACAATAGCAGCTGAAATATTCTCACGGGAAACAGAGAGGTTAAGTGGATAACTTACTCCTCAGTTCCAAAAGTACTGCTCCTGACTGAATGAATACAAACACTATCGCACATGCTCTCTACTTCTTGAAATCTAGTGACAATTTATTGTACTATGAATTTCCCAGAAACATCATTTTATCTATTAATAAAAGCAGTTTACTTTTCATTTCTTCTTACTGAATATCCTGTATGTCCTAATATGATAAGTAGATTCAGTCAGCTTATACTATCTATTTATCAGAGAAGATTACCAAACAGGAATATTTCACTTAACTATTTCCCCTCTTTGGCACAACAATGAATTTTGAAAAAAAGAACAGTAAACACAACTTAGTTAAATGGTACAAATTTTTCACAATATAAGATTAACCTTTTCTGCATAACTGAATATAGTTAACTGTCACAAGAATAATGGTTTAAGACATCAGCCTTATGTTCAGCTAGGATAGGTCTAGATTGAATATAATTTAATTATATAGAATGAAAACTCAATTGTTCTTTGAAAGGGGAAGGAAAAAGGTCATCTTTATTTTCTTCTAGGAAATATATCTCAATTCTCTTAAGGAGTAGGATTACAAAACTAATGGCTTTACCTGGTTAGGAAAAAAAAATCAAGCAAAATGTTTTGCACTGGAAAATGTAATAGTGTTTGCCTTATACATACCATCAGATACTAAGAAATTATACAAAACGTCATTGTGGCACAAAAACTTAAACCACTTTACCTTTGTTCTTGGTGTGTTTTCCAAACACTATCAAGTTTTTCATTAGTGATTTTGATAGTAGCTCTTGTGTTCATCTCAAACTTTTTTCTCTTTGCAAGAAGAGCCTGTTTCATGTCAACTATATAAAAAATATTTACTCATTAAAGTCAAATGTGGAAAATTATCTTGTTCTGATACATTCAAATCAATATGGGCAAATGCTGCCTCAGCAATATGCAAAGACACTTAAGATTTATAATACAGACACCATTTCAAAACGCAAGATTTGCTCACTTTTCTCTGGAAAACCTTTCCAGTACTAGTATCACGACTCTAATTTTTCTAACCACAGACCACCTTTAGATTTAGAGATACTGGAAAAGTGATAACAATCAAAGCTTTTCCAAGTTTCAAAACGTGTATAAAGAATCTCAGGAGAAAACTTTCCATTCATTCCTCATCAGAAAACAGTGAAAAGGCAACTCTTTCTAACTGTGTAAAATATCCTGTAGTTCAAGGGACATGTTTAGATGGATTACCATTAGGATGTGTTGCAAAATAATGCAGAAAAGAATCCTTTGCGAAAGTATCCTTCAAAAGGATAAAAATCATTATATTGCACGAAACTGATTTTTCAAGCAATCTAGTGTGTGATGCTTTTGACTGTATTTCACTAAAGGAGACAAAGACCATGGGCATAAAAACCCAGGTTTCAAGTAAGCAGTTCAGGAACATTTAAAAAATATTTTTCCCGGAGCTTTGTACATAATGTTTTTATCTGTAAGTGCTGCATTTCACAAAGATTTATTCCTATAAGATAAGCTTTGCAAATCACATGGTTTGATTTTATGGGCCAACAATAAATAGTTATCTTTCAGTAATCATGAAGGGTCTGCAATATAATAAAAATAATTTATACATCCAGAATCTATACATAATAAACGGTTCACCAGGCAGCTCACAAAAGAAGCACCTCATCCCAACGAAGCAGACCAAAGTATTCAGAGCATATTTGCCTGTGAGGGTGATCTGTATCAAAGGGGCACAAATTGCCCCAGATGCTTTCCTAAGTGTACTGTCCTCTAACACAGATATGGTAACTAGTATCTGACAGAACAGTAAAATTCTTCCAAGTTTGGGGACCTGATTATACATCTCTCAATAGCTAGGAGAGTTGTCTCTAGTTTTCTCTGACACAGATTATAAATGTTTAAATAACGAAAAAGGATTCCATTTCTGCTGCTAACCAAAGAAAAGAACATCAGAAAGTCGTGAGAAGTAATTAAATTAAGACTGTTTAAAATTGACCTGAGCACTGATACATCACTTTAGTTGTGCACACCAAAGGTGGTACAAACTATCTCATCCATTTCCTTACACGGTCCATTCAGGGTACACATGCAGAAATTAAAGCATCATTCTTGGTTCATCAACAATGTTAGTACCATTCTCACTTTGCAAAAACCTACAAAACCTAAAAGTCAAAACACACTGAATACTTGCATAAAATCCTGTATCTGAGAAGAAGTCTTATTATCCACCGATTTAACATCTAAATTTATAAAAGCTACATGGTTTAAAACAATTTTCATTAATTATAAATATCACTCAAACATACCTCTAAATTCTTCCAGCATCTTCTGTATTTCATTCCTGTGAAGAAGTTACATCAAATATTATTCAATAAAGACAACCTAAAAGACCATACTTGTTATGAAAGAAATCCGCCACTCAAGGATTTCACAGACAATACTTGTTACGTGAGCCAAGCTGACTTTACCTAGCAGGTAAAAATTGCTATAGAACATTACCGCAAATCTTCCTGAAATGTTTCTGCAGAGGGCTGTTCCCCCCCGAGGGTTTCAGTCACTGAGCTGTTTTCTGCACAGAAATAAAAATAGAAAACATTGTAAAACTGATGTATGACATTTTGGTCAGGTTTCCTGAAGAAACAGACTCACTGTAGAGGGTCCAGGCTTTGCCCCAACAAAAGCTTCTTAAAGCAGACATCTCAAGAGGAATCATGTATGTGCAGGTCAGATGAAGTTAGGTCAGGGACCAGGACCACTTTTTGGAGACAGTGTTATAAGCCTTTCAGGGTTGACCAACAGGTGAAAAAAAACTGTAGCACCCCAGGAAATGGTTTGGAAAGAAGGATGTGCAAGCTGTTATGAAGGAGAGCTGCTAGGAAGCTTACAGGGCAGTCCCAGTTTGGGATATGAGGCTGAACTGGGCAGTCTCCGATACATGACACAGCTCGGCACACACATGGCTTTCCCTGCTTACCATGTGGAGGACTGGGAAGCAGTGACCCAAGGGACAGGGTTACTGCCCGACCCGGCATCTCCGCCCTCACCCATGCACTGTGATCTGCAAAGGTTTCCGAAAGACCATACCTTGGCAAACACTCTCTGGCTCACTCAGCTCTCTTCTCTCCTGACTCCCAGAGTCACAGGCTGCCATATCCTGAGCCTCCATAGGGGCATCCTGAATCTCCTTTGAGGCATCCTTAACCCTCCTGAGACGCTTCCTCTGAGGCCTCTCCATCTACTCGTGTCTTCCAAGGTACAGACAGTACGCCTGCACCCTGGGAGCACAAATGTAAAGACACAGATTGGCACAAGGTCAACGGGCGATGGCCGGCATGGGTCCTCCATGGCAGATCAGTGTGTGTGCATTCTCTTGTCTCTTGTTGGAGGAGGAGCTGATGAAGCACGCAGTGATCGTGACCCCCTCCCCCAAGCGCTGTGATGGAAGACTGCCTCCTGCACCGCCCCTCACAGCCCCGTGCTGCCCACAGACATCTGAGTGTCAAGACCCTCTGGGGACAGAGTGTCAGGATCCCACATGGGGACAGAGGCTGCCCCCTGCGCCTTGGGTCTCCAAGGATCAGGTGTTGGGCAGGGAGGCCTGATCACAGGCAGGACAAACCTGAGTGTCCCTCCATAGGGGTGGGGAATAAACCGTTCAGCACCTGTCCAGGCACAGTCGGGTTGGGGGCCTTCCCGACACGCCATCTGGACCCCACGATGACCTCAGGGCACTGGCCCATCCTTTCTGCCCGGTCACTGGGCAGGAAGGACAGACCTGGGTGGATGATGCTTGCCCACCTTCTGAGACTCTCCTGGGTTGTGGGGACCGACAGCTTTCCCCAAACCCCGCCTGCTGGCCCAGCCCTCGGGGTCCTCCTTCTGCCCGGCTGGAGGCCGAGGGGAAGCCTTGGGGACATCGCCTCAGAGGCCAGCCTGGCTGCCACAGCCCCACACTCTGATTCCTTCAAGTCTGAGAAGATGGCGCCGCCCCTCCCCCAGCCCTGCTCACGGTCATGTGGTGCCGCCGGCCTCCCTGAGGGTCCCTCTGTCCCCCTCTTGGATCCCTCTGCCTGTCCCTCCCTCCCTCCATCCTTCATCCACACAGGGTGAGCTCCTCACCACAATCTCCAAACTGCGAACCTCACACCGCACACGGGACGCTCCTCTCAGGACCTCGGGACAGCACGGAAGTAACCGGCCTCTCCTGAGAGGGAGCAGCGCCGATTGGCCGGCACAGTGCGCATGCGGGAGGCGGGGCCTGGGCCTCACCCCGCCCCTTACAGAACAGCCCTCCGGGGGGGTGGGGGGTGCTCAGGCTGGGGACCCACGCTGCGGCTCTCCATGTTCTGTCTGCAGAGGACACTGCCCTTGCGGGCCGTTTTCCTGGGAAATCACAGAAGGCCAGGGGAGTGAGGAACAGGTGCTCCAGCCTCCGCCTGCCTGATGAAGGAGCATTTACCAACCCCTAGTCACTCTCCTCCTGATTTCCGTTCCACTCACTCCCTTCCGCTTGCAGACGAAGAGCCATCCTCCAGGGTGTCTTGTATAAACCACAACCCTCCATTTTCAGGTTTGGATTTTCCTTTCTTTCTTTTTTTTTTTTTTTAAAGACACTGTTACCTAATCCTTAAATAGTCTTGCTTACACTTGTTATCTGCAAATCACGGTCAATTTTATCAGGTTCTCTGTGGTCTTCTGCCACTTCCTCTTAGCATCACTCGACATTTGTGGCAGTATCAACCAGTATCTACAGTGTGACCTGTCTCCACCGGGCTTTCTCTTTCCTTGCCCTGTCATGTACCCTTGTGGAGCCACGCCTCCCTTTGTCCCTCCATTTTTCTTCTTGTCCCTGGACATCTGCATGCTTTCCACTTGAGAGCCCTTCAGAGCACCGATGCAAGCAGTGTTCTGATGTCTAGCCCATGTGCAATACTCATTTCAGTGTTTAAGGGAGTGGGATGGCTAGGTCATAGGCTCACTGAGTGCAGGGAAACTGTGTCCAACTTCTTCCTCCACCAGCGGGTTGAGTCCCATTGTTCTGTATCCTCACCAAATACGTGGTGGAATAGGGATTCTTGCCTGTTGGCACTCTAGTGGGTGTAAAATTATATCAGGGAGAATTATTCTTTTGCATGTCTCCAGTCACTCATACGGTTGAACTCTATTTTTATGCTGAATGACCATTTCAATTTTTTCTCCATGACAAGTGTCACGGGGGGAAATTTTTCAATTTTCCCATTGGTAGAAGGTTTTTGTTATAGATTCATAGAAGTCACAGGTATGTTGGGATATTAGTCTTTATATGTGTGCTTTCCTGTGCCTGTTAAAAGAGCTTTATCTTTACTCTGGGGTTGTAACATCTTTCTCCTTAACTTTTTTTTTTATGCTTTTAAGGTTTATTTTTCATTTTTGAATCGGTGTTCCTGGGGAAACCGGTGTTTTTTGCAGACATCATATAGAGCTCCAATTGCTTTATTTCCCTTCATGTGGACATTCAGATTTGACATATTCACTAATCGAATAGTGTATACTTTCCTCACAATCACATCATTTAGAAAAATGTACATCTTTGCACACACTGATTCAAATTCCACCTTTATCATACCATAGATTTCTGTGTGTTATTTGGTCTAGTCTGTGCTTCCCATTACATTCCATTGGTTATTCTGTCTATTTGTGGTCCAAGACCACACTGTTTTAATTATAGAGCCTTTGGGCTATCCTGTAATATGTGGTTGGCCTGTTCTCATGTAAAGCTCTTCCCTTTGGTTGTTTTTGAAGGTTTCTTGCTTTTTTTATATTCTATCATTTTGATATCTCTGGGAGGAGAGGGAAGAACTTGCTGGCATTTGTATGGGATTGCATTAAATCTGTAAGTTATCTCAGGGAGAGCTAACATCTGGATGATGCTGAAAGGTCCTAACAAGAGACAAGATGATACACAGCTAACTGATATTTTAACAAGTGTCCAATATAACAATTGGATTTAAAAGTTCCAAAATCGTAATTTGCAAAGTTAATCTTCAAAGAAGACCTCTGAATCAGCCTTCCCATCTGTCTGTCTGTCAGTCACCTGTGTGTGTGTGTGTGTTCACTCACTCAGCACTTTGGAACTTGTTCTCACCCCAATTTCGGTGCGCATTCTCTGGCATCTTGATTCCTTAAATGTCCTCATCTAAAATGACCTGCTCCTGCACTCTGTTTAAACTACATCAACTTCGAGGGCCTCACCTGAAGTTGCTCTGTCTTAAAAATCTGCCCTTCTTATATCATGCACTTGAACCACTGTCTCCTATCCTTCGAGTTCCCCCACCGCATCCATTTACCAGCCTCATCAGAACACCCACTCCACTGGCACTTTTTCTTTCCTATGTCCACGAATCCTCCTAGCTTCTCATGAGTGAAGGTCCAGCATGTCAGTCAGTTCCTTCCCTAGAACCTCCTGGGATGCCCCTGCCTTTGTCGGGTGAAGTCCTATTTTTCTGAAAACCCAGCTCTCTTTCCTTTTGCTGGCCCCTGCCACGGTGGAGAAAATTACCTAAGATGGCCAAGAATTAGCACCTTGGATTGATGACTGACAGCCTCAACCAGGCCCACAAATTCCTCCCCACTTATCCCATTTGCATCTGGTCAACCCACTTTCTCCACTTGCCATTTTCGACGTTTTCCACTCTGCTCCACCTTTAATCCTGCTCCTTCCCCTCACAACTCCCCTGCCATGCTCAGCAACTCACTCTCTCCCTATTTTTCTGAGAAAAAATGGTTCAGATGGAAACCCAGGCACCTATTGCCCTCAAACCTACAGGCCACCTGCACCTGTCCCAAACTGTCCCCCTGTCTGAGGAGAGAGGGCCTCACCCCTCTGTTCTAGGGCACATGGCCTCCTGTCTTCCAGGAACCTTGCAGTATCCACTCTTGTCCACGGTGTCTCTCCATCCTCTATCTCGAGCCTCTCTTTCTCTTTCCCACTGCTCCCACTAACCTTTGCACGTATTCAAATCTCCTTCAACTCAAAGGAGAATCTCTTGGCTCTATTTTCAATCAACCCATCCCACCCCTACTCTCCTCTTAGCAGTCAAAGGTCTATCAAGACTTGTGTATGCTTGTTGCCTCAATTTCCTCCCCTCCCATGTGCTCTGTGACCTACTGTAAGCCAGCACAACATGAACTCCCACAACTCTTCAAATGGCACTCACCTGAAAGCTGCCAGTGACCTCTGTGTGGCCAAATCGAGTGGATTTGGTCCTCATCTCTTTTGATTTGCAGCAGCATTCATCACCACAAACTGCCTCTTGCTTTTCTTTGCCCTCTTCCTGTGTTCCTTTGGCTTCCATAAGTACATATTCTCTGGTTATCCTCTTGTCCATCTGGCCACTTCTCAGTAACTTTGCTACCTCTGCCTCCCCTGACACTAGTGGGAAGTTACATGGTGGGCCTCTCCAGAACTCGCCTTCACTCTGCTCCCTTCTCGACTTATACCCTTAATCTTAACATTTCCATATATTCCCGCCAGGGTACAATTACCATTTACATCAGAGTTTCTCAAGGTGTGGAGCATGCACCAGCCTGTCTCAGGATTACAGGTTAGTGGGCATGTTAAAATCCAAACTCCCAGGGACTTCCCTGGTGGTCTGGTGGCTAAGACTCTGTGCTCCTAATGCAGTAGGCCCAGGTTCAATCCCTAATCAGGGAACTAGTTCTCATATGTCACAACTGAGAGCTCACATGCCCCAGCTAAGGATCTCACATGCCTCAAGGAATATTGCTGTAACAGAGGCCCGACACAGTCAAATAAATAAATAATCCAGTCTCCTTGGTCTTATGCAAGGCCCACAGAAACAACTCCGTGGGTGGGCACTGGGAAGCTGCATTTTAAATGCATTCTCCAGGTTGCTCTCAACCCCACTAAAGTTGGAACCACTGTATTTGTGAAGGAGGGTCTGGCTGACATTCACAAAGGCAGCTCAACATCTCCACCTGCTGGCTCCCTGACACTAGTGTCTTAGTTTCCCAATTAGAGTTCACGGATGCTAAGAAAGGATCAAAAACGAGGGAAAAAGAAAAAAAGAAAACACACACACACACACACACACACAAAGAAAACAAAGAACAAAAGATAAGAATGGAGTATCTGCCTGACCAACAACCAAGATTAAGTTATATCCTCTTCTGACTTTCCTAGCTCCAAATTAGAGCCTTCTGTGCCAAAGGTTTAGGGGTGAATTACATTGACGCCTTTCATTTCTCATCCAACAACACGAGAATTCAGGTGTTGGGTGAATCTTTTTATCTATAGACCATCACACCAACTTTCTTACTTCTTACAATGTACCAACAACACTTAACAAATGTTCAAGGGTAGCCTTCCAGAAGTTAGCTAAGGAGAAGCATTCTACATTCCCCTGATAATCTATGATGGGGTACTCTAATTTAACCTAACTTCTAATGTGAAGTCTTTGGTCCAATTGTAGAAATAATAAATCTTGAGTGTAATAAAATTGATAACAAATATGATTTATGAAGGAAATGGAATTCACCCCTAAGTCCACTACTCAGGCATAATATGCCATTTCAAATTGGCGGTATTACTTGTTTTCCTCCTTCTCTCTGCATATAGAGACAGATAGACAGGTGCCTACACAGAGGTGCAGATGTAAATAGAAAGATACAGTTATATGGACTGTTACAGATAGAGATATCGAGTCTCCCTACATCAATTTAACTTTTCTACCTCCCTCGGTTGTCTGCTTGCTCATGCATTTTCCTTCTTTCATCAAAGATTGGCAAAAAAAGGCTTCAAGATTTTGTTGATTCTGATCACACTTTCACACTGCCTAATTGAGAACTGAGTTAGTTCAAGTAACAAGATGCCATTAACTAATTGTTCATTTTGAATAACTCTTTCTCGTGGCCTTCAGTGTTTTATTAACCCGTGTGAGAACATCAGTGTGTTGAGTGAGGGATGGTTGATTCCCAGATCCCTTCCTGCACCACTAAACTGCTCATTCTGTCATCATGTAATTGAGTCACATTTTTCCGCAGTGACCTTTCTTAAAGAGTATCATTTCACATCTTTATTCATGCTAAAACTCTCTTAAGATTGCTCCCGTTCATCCTGGCCTTTTACTATTGAAAAGAAAAAAAAATGTAATAACCTGAAAAAATCTGGAGATTGTGCTCCAACAGACAATCTATAGGGAATGTGGAACAGATGCACCACCATTTCACAATTTGTTGCAGGGTTAGTCCTTAGGAGGGCATATTGTTGATACTTGTCCTTAGAGAGTCTTGTCCATTTTCTCCCTCTAATTCCCTGTATCCATGACAAAACACTTGCTTTCTTTTTTGGCAGTCTGGGATGCAGAATCTTATCGAGGCCGTTGGACAGCCTAAATATTACATGCTTTGTTTCCTCACCACAGCCTCAAAGAACTCAAGACCAGAGGCCAACTCTTAAGAGAATTTCTCAGTGCGTGAAATGTTGGCGATGGATCCTGACATATCAGTAGAAGTTTCACAGGTGAGTGAGGACGGGGAAAGATGGTCCAAGCAATAAGAGGGTCATCTGCAAGAATATCGGGGAAGAGAAGTGCATGGCACTTGTGGGAAATGTGATGTGGCTGACAAAGGGTGTGGCTAGAGCTGGGGCCTGCAGTGGAGGATGAGCAGCTATAAGATCATGAATATAACCTGAGGGTCACTGGTGAACTATGATCACTGCTGGTCTTGGAGAACTTTACTATAGAGTCGTTACCAGACTAAGTGCTTGGCAGACCTTTCTTTGGAGCCTCTGAATAATGAAATCCGTCCAATTACAAAAGTTTCATGTAAAAACAGAGCCACAGGTTCATCATATTCATGTCAAATATATTCATTCTGATGACGTTCTGCAGTTGCTTTCAAGTGTGGCAGCATGCCAACTTCAGTAATTAATTACTTCAGGGCTTTGGTCTCCCATGGGCACTTAATGTGTTTTCTGTAAATCTAGAGTGGAGTATTTTGTCAACCCAGTACCCTGACCCACTTCTGCTGAAAAATCTCCATCTGCAGTCCCCGCCAGAGGCAGATTTGGGCATAGTCCCAGCCTGAGCCTGTCGTGGTACCTCACCCCACCGGAATGTTCTAGATTGGAGCCAGAGAGGAAGCTTCTTCTTCCTCTCTGGAGGATGTGAGCCAGGACCCATCCCCACATAAAGCAAACGTTGTGCAAACTGTCTTATTACAGCTAGAAGCACAGGGACATACGGGAGAATAGAGCAGGTGCTCCTAACCCAATGTGGAATGACAACCCGTGAGTTGTACAAACTACTGTGTCCCCAGCCTAGCTTAGGGGACAGCACACACTAAGTACATGTGCAAAACTCTTGAATAAACAACAAATGGAAAACAATGTTTTAACTGATTCGCACCAGGTATTTGGCAACTTGGGGTGGGGGGAGTGTGTGAAGAAAGAGAAGAAACAGAAACGAGGAGGGAAGAGTCTGGGATTTACTTTAAAATATATCACCAAGGAGGATGATTTGATACAACGCTACCTAAACCATTGTTCAATGGGAATTCACTGTGCTGTTCTCCTGGATTTTTTGTATGTTTGAAAAATGTCATTAAAATCTTTGCTGAAGAAGCAGAGATCTATTGAGATGATCATGCTGTTCCTATTTCTGGTCCTGCTGAAATGGTGAAGAGCACTGATTTCCCACTGTTGGGCCAACCTTACCTTTCTGGAGAGGGTCCAGCTTCATTGTCAAGGGTTAGGTTTTTCAGGAGATCCCTTGACTCGGGGTGCTAGTGTTGTGTTTGGGATTTTCATGGAGGAGATTGACCTGTGGTTTTCTTTCTTGTGATGACTGAGCCAAGCTTCAGTGGCGTCACTGTCTTGATCACCTGGGATGAGTTAGACCCTGTTCCTCTGCTTTCTCTGCTCTCTGAGGAGGTGTGTGGTATTGGTGCTATTTCTTTCTTAAATGCTTTTGGCTGAGTACTGTTTAAACATTACTTTCGAATTTTTGACCTGATAGTCATGATTTGTATACTTTATGGCATGTTTTAAAATAATTTTAAAGTACACACTTTAAAAGAAAATGAGTAAGCAAAGATCAATGTTAACTTAGAAACTGTGTCCCTTGTCAGCTAAGGGCAATGCATTCATCTGACCCTAATGACTGGGCCAGAAATCCCACCCTGGCCTGGATAAAAATCCTTCACACAAACTTGCATTGACACTGTCATGATCACTGACACTTACTGGGTGGGACTATATGGCAGGCAGAGTGCTAGATGCCTTGCCAGTGTTGTTTCCTTTCCTTTCCTCATCACTGTTAGCCTATGCCAGCATTGCTTCCAGACATTCCCGAAGAGAAAGCAGAATACCAAGTGATGTCCAGGATCCAGGACTCAAATTACATGCAGACTCCGTTAGGTTCTAACCACAGAAATCTCCATTACACCCAAATGGTCATTTCTCAAAAACCTTTTCAACTGTAAATTCTTCACCTCTCAAATGATGCCCACATGCCCCCCTAAATTTCTACCATATGGTAAATTCCCTTTAGATCCCATTTTTTCCTAGTAAAAAATAAATATTTTCCAGCATGGGATATTACTAAACTATCCCTCCATGGCTTTTCAGTTAATTTTAGCAGAATTCACTACAGACTAGTGCATTGTCTTGAACCTGACTCATTGTAGTGTCACTCAAGTGACTACTGGATCTGCAAAACAATAAACTCATAAATTACAGTGGATCATCAATATGATTAACAGCCAACTTCTCTTTACAAACCATGGAGGCCAGAAAGCACTGAATGAGTGAATGACATATCTTCAATGATGAAGGTAAAAAGAAAACCTGCCAGCCAGGGTTTCTATTAAATATGTCTAGGGAAATCAAGACATATCTATGTTCAAACAAAGCAAAACAAATACAGAAAACCTGAAAAAAAAACCCACAAAAAACAAAACCTGACAGACTTCATAACTATTAAAACTACCATGCCCGAGAGACTAAAGGGTTAAAATGTGCTTCAAGTTAAAATGAAAGGACACTAGACAGTATCTCAAAATCATATGAAGAAATAAAGAATAACAGAAAAGTTAACCACATAGGTAAAGATTAAATCCTTTAGAAGACTCAGCAGTGGCCACAGGACTGGAAAAGGTCAGTTTTCATTCCAATACCAAAGAAAGGCAATGTCAAACAATGTTCCAACTATCATACAGTTGCACACATTTCACATGCTAGTAAAGCAACACCAAAATCCTTCAAGCTAGGTTCAACCATCCGTCACCCCAAAACTTCCAGATGTGCAAGTTAGATTTAGACAAGGCAGAGGAACCAGAGGAAAAATTGCCAACATCCGTTGGATCACAGAAAAAGCAAGGGAATTAAAAAAAAAATCTACTTCTGCTTCAATGATTACACTAAAGCTTTTGACTGTGTGGATCATAACAAACTGTGGAAAATTTGTTAAGAGATAGGAATACCAGACCACCTTACCTGTCTCCTGAGAAACCTTGTATGCAGTAGAAGAAGCAAAAGTTAGAACCAGACATGGAACAACAGATTGCTTCAAAAATGGTTAACAAGTATCACAAAGCTGCATATTGTCCCGCTGCTTATTTAAATTATATGCAGAGTACATCATGCGAAATGCTGGGCTGGATGACACACAAGCTGGAATCAAGATTGCAGGGAGAAATATCAACAACCTCAGGTATGCAGATGATATTACCTTAATGACAAAAAGCAAGAGGAACTAAGAGACTCTTGATGAGGGTGAAAGAAGAGAGTGAAAGAGCTGGCTTGAAACTCAACATTAAAAAAAAAAAAAAACTGATCATGGCATCTGGTCCTATCACTTCATGGCAAATAGATGGGGAAAAGTTGGAAACAGTGATAGATTTTATTTTCTTGGGCTCCAAAATCACCATGGACAGTTACTGCAGTCATGACTAAGAGACGCTTGCTCATTGGAAGGAAAACTAAAACAAACCTAAACAGCATATATAAAAGGCAGAGATATCATTTTGCTGACCAAGGTTCATATTGTCAAAGCTATGGTTTGCCCAGTAGTCACATATGGATGTGAGAGTTGGACCATAATGAAGACTGAGGGCCAAAGAACTGATGCTTTCAAACTATGGCACTAGAGAAGACTCTTGAGAGTCCCTTGGACTGCAAGGAGATCAAACCAGTCAATCCTAAAGGATATCAATCCTGAATATTTATTGGAAGGACTGGTGCTGAGGCTGAAACTCCAATACTTTGACCACCTAATGCAAAGAGCTGACTCACTGGAAAAGATCTTGATGCTGGGCAAGATTGAGGGCAGGAGTAGAAGGGCGTGACAGAGGATGGGATAGATGGATGGCATCACTGACTCAAAAGACAGGAGTTTGAGCAAACTGCGGGAGATAGTGGAGGACAGGGAAGCCTGGGTTGCTGCAGTCCATAGGGTCGCACACAGTCGAGCATGACTTAGTGACTGAGCAACAACAAAGATGTTTAAAATTTAGACACAGGAAAATAACAAGTGTTGTTGAGAATCTGGAGAAACTGGAAGCCTTATGCACCATTGTTGTTGCTGTTGTTCGGTTTTTAAGTCATGACCAGCTCTTTGCAACCCCATGGATGGCAGCGCGCCAGGCTCCTCTGTCCTCCACTATCTCCTGCAGTTTGCTCAAATTCAGGTCCACCTAGTTGGTGATGCTACACTGGGGGGATTTAAAATCAAACAGTGGATGTTGAAAATGGTCTGGAGCTTCCTCCAAAGATTCAACATAGGATTACTGTGAGACGTAGTGATTACACTCTTAGAAATAAAACATCCCCCCAAAATAAAAACCAACTTTTAAAACTGGCATTAAAAAAAAAAAACCAATGATTATATGTTCTGCTGCTGCTGTTGTTAAGTCGCTTCAGTTGTGTCCGACTCTGTGTGACCCCATAGATAGCAGCCCACCAGGCTCCCCCATCCCTGGGATTCTCCAGGCAAGAATACTGGAGTGGGTTGCCATTTCCTTCTCCAATGCATGAAAGTGAAAAATGAAAGTGAAGTCACTCAGTCGTGTCCGACTCTTAGCGATTCCATGGACTGCAGCCTACCAGGCTCCTCTGTCCATGGGATTCTCCAGGCAAGAGTACTGGAGTGGGGTGCCTCTTTGCCTTCTCCGATTATATGTTCATAGTAGCATTATTCAAAACAGCCAAAGGGGGGAAACAACCCAATTTTCAAGGAACAGAAGAAGGGATAAATACAAGGTGAACTCTCCATGAAATGGAAGAATCTGCAGACAAGAAAAAGAATGTTACAACATGAATCAGTTGGGAAATCACCATTGAAATTAAATCAACCACACACAAAAGGACAGATATGGTGTGATTCTATTGAAAGGATATGTCCTGAAAAAGCCAGTCCATCAAGACTGAAAGCCAATTAGTCCTTGACAGGAGATGAGGGTGGGGATGGAGGAGGTGGGAATCAGGAGTGACTTCTTAATGGGTAAAAGATGTCCTTTACGACTTATGGGAACATGTCATAAGAAGATACAGTGGGTGGCTTCCCAAGCTTGTGAATTGGCTTAACGTCACTGAGTGGAACTACAATCATGTCATCCAATCCCATCACTTTTGGCAAATAAATGAGGGGGAAAAAATGGAAACAGTGACAGACTTTAGTTTATTTGGCTCCAAAATCACTGCAGACAGTGACTGCAGCCATGAAATTAAAAGACACTTGCTCCTTGGAAGAAAAGCTATGACCAACCTAGATAACATATTAAAAAGCAGAGACATCACTTTGCCAACAAAGGCCCATCTAGTCAAAGCTATGATTTCTCCAGGAGTCATGTCCAATGTGAGAGTTGGACCATAAAGAGGGATGAGCACCAAAGAATTGATGGTTTTGAATTTCAGTGCTGGAGAAGACTCTTTAGAGTCCCTTGGACAGCTAGGAGATCAACCCAGTCAATCCTAAAGGAAATCAACCCTGAATAGTCATTGGAAGAACTGATGCTGAAGCTGAAGCTCCAATACTTTGGCCACCTAATGCAAAGAGTCAATTCACTGGAAAAGACCCTGCTGCTCGGAAAGATCGAGGGCATGAGGAGAAGAGGGTGACAGAGGATGAGATGGTTGGATGGTATCATCGACTCAATGGGCATGAGATTGAGCAAACTCCGGGAGACAGTGAAGGACAGGGAAGACTGGCATGCTTCAGTTCATGGGGTTGCAAAGAGTTGAACCTGACTGATAGACTGAACGACAAGAACTGAGCAAAAATCTTTATAAATTGGCAAGTTATGTAGTCTGAGAATATCATTAATTTTTTTAGTTGAATTATAACACTCTTCATACCACTGTAATAAAATCCTCAAGTATTTTGGGGGGATGGGAATAAGAAATCCACTCTATAATTCACGCACTGAAGTAAAAAAGTATATTAACTTTATCGTGATGTGCATGTGAACATGTTATACAGGAAAAAATAGTGGATTTTTAAAAAGAAAAAAATAGAATTGAAAAGCATGGCATTGTCTTACATTTTCAAAAATGTATTTTATGTGTACCTAAAGAGGAAAAGGCTGCATTTTCTTTCCTGTGTCTTCATTCCACCTGTAACAATCTCTTTGTTTCTGTGGAGGGGAACTAAGTGAACTGGGTACATGGATACTGAGTAGGGAAATGGAAGACCTCAATGGTCCCCGATCAAGTTCTCAGGGACTACTCTGCCTCTCCCATCTCTCTGTCTCAGCTCAGGGTTCCTGAAATGACCATGGGAAGGGCTTAAGTTTTCTTTCATGATGTTTAATCATCCCCTCGAGAGCAGAAACACTGCTAATTGATCTGAACCGCCCTCCACCCCTGCCAACCACCAAAAAAAGGAGTGTTGTAGGGAATAGACAATTTAGGACACAAGTTGAGAGTCACATAACTGAGAAGTGCCCAAGCTGAGACTCAAACCCATACCTGTCTTTCAGAAAGTCTCTCTGACTTGAAACTGCCAGCCAGCAACGCAACCTGCTACTAGTGAAGGACGGGGTAGCCTGGAGTGCTGCAGTCCATGGGGTTGCAAAGAGTCAGATGCAACTTAGCAACTAAACAACGACATAAATAGTTTGGATGGCAGGTCCTGGTAGGTCCTTCCCCTTCCTCCACACTAAGAAGCCTTCATCTGGTTGGTACACAGTGATATGAAAGTCGGCTGGCTCTCCTCTAGTGAGTTGCATGTGGAGCAGCATGGCTTTGTCTAACTCTAGGGGTCCCAGGTCCAGAGCTGTCCCGGGGCTGTTGCTAACTAAGGGTCACCTCAGGAGAGCTGACTTGGGGCATCCCTGTTTCTTGCTTGCCTCCCCCTGGCATCCAGGTGTGTTATCCTCATACATTTCCCCCTATGTGGATCTTTTCCAGCTGACCCCAAGTCCTTGGATCATACTTGCACAAACATCCCTGGCCTCGTGGTTCATTGAAAGGAATATAAATATAAAATACATTTTGATCAATGGTAAGGGCAGGTGTCATTTAATAGTGTACCAGCAACAATTAAATGACATTTTAATGTCTTTGTGGAAATGGCAATTCACGAGCCCATATCTCAGCATGGATATTTATATACCTAGGCCTGTCCTCTTAATGATTTTTAGCAGCTCAGTTTATTCACAAACAGAATCTCAAGTGCTTTTAATAATTTTTCTAAGGCAATGGAGTAGATTTTCATTTGAAATCATTTTCCCCCACTGGAATTGGCTCTGTAAACCAATGAGTAAATACAAAGGGGATTTACAGTTGAAATAGATTTTATGTTCTTCAGTTTTTCTTTTCCTTAAGGATGAACACTATACTTTCCACACTGGTGCTTTCCGTTTTCTAGGACTGGTACAGAACTGCTGAGGCCAAAACTTAAAATGAAGTAGATTTATTGCTAAAAGTTAATTGACAGTGTTAGGGAGAAAACATCTCCATTTGCTACCCAAAGGGTGGAAAGTTTGATCCCTGTACCTATGAAATTGCTGCTACCTATATAACTGTTTAGGATTCATTTAGTGGTTAACAGAAAAGGATTCTTACACTTAACAAACAAATGATAAACAAGATGTGCTGACTGCAACTAGAAAATTTTAGCCTATGGCAATGTATAGGTTTGATGGAGCTAATATTATGTTTCTATCATATAACTTAGGTTCCAGTTCTTTCTTCAGCATCATCAGAGAGCAGGTATTGAAGAGATTTCCGAATAGTTGCCAGATCTTGCTGTTGCTGTTTCCGGAAAGGAAAGAAATATTAAACATTTGCATATTGTGTAGGTAATTGTTACATACAGTTTATAAAAAAAGTACTCCAATGCTCACGTCCCTCCATAGTTCTCAGTATTAAACATGCACTACTTATAGCATCCGTCACAATTTTGTTTTGCAGCATGGCCATTTCTCGTCTAACTTCACTTTGTTCATCAGTCAGAAGATGTTCATGATCCTTCTGAAACTCCTCCATACTCTAAAACAGAAGGCCTAGTCCAGTGATAAAGCACCACTTTTCATTTCACTTTCTAAACACATACAATTAAATTTCAAAGTAACAACTCTCAAAGGATGCTCATTATTTATTTCAAAAATATTGTAACTAAAACATGGAGATTGAAACACCCACTTAAGAAATATTTCAAATGTTGTATCTGAGTCAAAGATCATTATCACCACACTTTGCTCAAAACAATGGGTTTGTGAACAGCTAAGGTCAAAGTGGACCAAAAAGAAGAAGGAGGAGGCAAAGGAGGAGGAAGGAGAAGGAGAAAAGGAGGAGGAAGAAAGGAAATCACTGACAGTCTCATATCATGAATGCCATAGTTTAAAAATTCTCTGACAAGCTTTCTAAACACCAGGTAACAATACACCTATAATGACTAATAATCAATGCAGCATGGTTCTATTAGAGGGAAAAGATGATCTGTCATAGGAACTCATTAAGGTATGAAAAACAAACATGTTCTCAACTTTTACTATTCATTCAGCAAATAGGAATCTGGTGCATCCTATATAAAAAAGCATTCTGTTAAGTGCCCTGGAAGAATTAGAAAATGAGTACATAATCTCTTCCTTACTCCAGTGAGAATTAAAAACATGTAAACAGAAAGCAACACAAAAACAGTATAACAATTCAGGAAGCACATTTTGCCGTTGCTATGTAGTGGAAAATAGGATGGTTTCTGATTTTGTTGGCAAAAGAATAAGATGTCAATAGGTAAAACAAGAGGAGAAGGAAATGGCAACCCATCCAGTATTCTTGCCTGGAGAATCCCAGGGACAGAGGAGCCTGGTGTGCTGCCATCTATGGGGTCGCACAGAGTCGAACACGACTGAAGGGACTTGGCAGCAGCAGCAGCAGGTAAAAGAATAAGGGAATCAAGCCTACTGTAGGCGAGGAGCATACGCAAAGCAAGGAGGTAATGGTGACTTAGTGCAGACAAAGGAACCAATCTGGACGGGTGGGAGGAGACAAAGAATGTACGTGGGAGACAATAAAGAGGGGGGTCTTGTTATGGAGGATACTTTGAACACCTGAGACTTCAAACTGGGAAGATATTATGATAAGTTTTCAGGAGGGAAGGGATACTTTTTGGAGGATCATATTGCAGAAGTGTGAAGGATGGATTGGAGAGGAGAGAAGTCAGGCAAGAGTTTAATAGAACAAGCAAGGGACAATGAGGCCCTAAACCAGGTAAGGCAGCAGCAGTGGGAATTCAAAGGAAGAAATTAAAGTACAGTTGCAGAGGTGAAAACTGCAGGGCCGAGTAATAGATGGGTGGGAAGAACAAGGAACTTTGGGGAGTCAAAGACAACACTCAAGTCACCAGCCCGATATCGTTTTTGGTACTTTATCAAATCTTCACATCAATTAATAGTTACCAGGGAGCATTAGAATAACACATTTGTCCACTTGGAAACACTTCTACAATAACGCTTTTGCACTAAATGATTCTAAAGTTCTTTAAAGGATAGTTATTTTAAAACTCTTTTACTAGTTTACTTAAACTATCTTAAGTAGTTTAGAAGAGTGACATATTAATATGTATTTGAGCAAGGTAATGAAATGGAACATCCCATCAAAATAAGAAGGGGTGTATATCTGGGAGTCCATTGCCCCCTGCATAAGTATGCATCTGTTTGAAGCAGAGGACAGTGTCATGAAGTCAATCTGCTAGTGGGAGAGTGGGATGGTAGATGATTCTCAATTCACAAGCTTTTTGTCTTCCTGTGGCTTTTTCACACTGCTATGCATTCCAGGCTTCCTCCTGTGACTACGCATTTGCATATAAAGCCGTTCATTTTTAGTCACTGTAGCAATTCTGCTTTGTCAAGTAATTATCTTCCAATTAAAAGACATTTAAAAACTAAGAGCAAATATGCCACAAACCACTCACATAATATATTTGAAAATAAAAGAGATATTCAGGAAGTACAATTGCTACTTACTATTTCACATACACTACTGAAGTAAACAGAAGTAAAACACATTAGGACCTAATCACAGACTTCCTACTTTCTGTGATAGTTGTCACTGATCTCCCAAAAAACCGACTGCTGAATATAAAATTAAGATTAAAGTATCGATTTTAATCACGATATGTCTCTTCCTAGGCAATATTTCCAATGTACCATTTCCTGTTTTAAATAACATCACAAAGCTAATAATAAATCCTAAGAATAAAAATAAATTTAGCATTCATGTTCAGCCAGAATCAACTGCTCCAAATGGAAAATGCCGAAGAATTTAAAATGTTATCACCAAAATACTGTTACCAAAACTATGAAAGAATCTAACTTCTACTTCAAAATAGACATTATGTTTTATAAGAATGAATTACATTAACAAATACAACAGACCTTTAAAATCTGGTCGTATAAGTTTACAATTTTTTTCAGTCTCTGGCTCTGAACAATTCTTTCTGCTTGAAAAATCTTTTGTTGCTCATGAAACAAATTCTATAAGTAGAAAAGAGAAGAAGTTGAGATAAAATGTAGCTAATTTAATATTTAGCGACATGTAATTCTACATGACGTTAAAAGGATTATTCTTTAAACCAATATTTTTAACATTTTCAGTGCTAAATTTTATAATAAAGCTTAGATGTTTGTGTTTACCACCAATATACAAACAAATGTAATGATACTATCAATTGATCATTGAGAAGGCTCTTTCTTGTTTAATTTACTTTTTGTTGAGGTAAAATTGGTTTATAGCATTGAAGGGAATCAACCATATGCATAAGGCGAGTGCAGAGAAAAAGAGAGCAACCCGGGCAGTCAGGCAAGAAAAGGAAATTTATTAGAGGGAAAAGAGAGGGTGACTGTCTCTTAAGGAGAACCAGCATTCTCCGTTTCTGCCAGAGTCCTTCTTATACCCCACCAATGAAAAATTCTCTGAAGGGATCATGTAGCCGGAGGTCTGGAATCTGGTGGTCTCGCAGCTTTGAGAAGGTAGGCACCAGTGAGATAACAGGATGCCATTTGGACAATTTGGTCAGTCTCACAGATCACTGTGATTTATTCTTTGTTTGTGAGGTGGACATATGAGCCATCTTATCAATGAGACTCCATGTGGGCCCTGTCATTCCAGCCTTTTTGATTTAGGATAAGGGCTGAAGGTCAGTCTTCTGTAACTGCTTCCTGTGGGACAGGGGTGTCACGGGGGTAAGACAAGAAAAGGCTGGAATGCGGGTCAAGGGGATTTGTGTGGGATCGAAGTTTTTGATAATCTGAGTGAGTTAGGAGTAGTTCGTGGATAGTTCAGTTGGTGAAGGCTTGTAAGCAGTCCTGAAGAAGTTTTGAAAAAAGATGCATTAAACATGGGCTGAAAGTTAGAATAAGGGTAAGTAGAAGGAGAGGGCCTAGAAAAGGTAGGACCCAGGGCATCCAATTCCAATCCTTTAACCAGTTTTCCCATGAATTACTGAGGTGTTGGCATATTCTAGAGACCCTGTTTGTCAGATTTCTTGCTGCTTCCTTTACAACACCTGATTTATTGGCAAAGAAACAGCAGGCTTCCTCCAAAAATAGGCATAGGCCTCTGTTTTCTGCTGTGAGGAGGTCTAATCCTCTTCTGTTTTTGAGGACCATGGCTGCCAGGGAATCTAGCTGGTTTTGGATAGTGATAAGGCTGTTAGCTATTTCTTCTAGACTGTCAGTGAGATCTTTAGAAAGGCTTTGATGGTAATTTAAAGAAGTTGTGAGTCCTGCGGTCCCTGTCCCAATCCCAACAGATATTCCTAAACTGATTAATAGAGGAAGGAATTAAATTGCCCATCTGGATCGGTTATGAGTTAGTGGGATAGTAAGGGTCTGATTGTTAGGAGCAATAGAAATATCTGGGGCTAGATGTACCAGAGTGCACGTTCCTGTCCAATTAGTGGGAAGACATAAATAAGTAGTGGTTCCACATAAGAAAACTATTCCAGGAGTAAGAAGACAACAGCAGAAATCGATAGCAAATAGGAGTCATTCTGGGAACTTGTTAGTAGTCTCTGAAACTGACAGTGAACTCACCAGTGTAGCCCCTACAAGAGGAGAATTCACACCATATGCAGAAGGGAGTCTCCTTGAGAAATAAGAGAATGTCCTGCAGTTCCTGAGACATGATAGACAGATCTGCCTGAAGGGAAGGAGAGATGTGAAGTGTGATTACAGAGGTGTGGTGGTATAGTTCCTAGTTGGGGGTAAGAATTGTTCATAGAGTTTTGTCTGGAAAAACAAAATGGAGCCTGTCATTGTAGATGAACATTAGAGCTGGTGGGTCCTCCTATAGCTGGTCCTTTATGAGTAGAAGTGAGATCTTTAAGGAGGGAGATCAGTGTCTTGTTAGGATTGTGAATTTGATCAATTGAATATAAATAACGTATGTATGATAAAAAGAGAGATTCTTCTCTGTATGTGTGATAAAGAGAAGTGTTTAAATGAGTCCATTTATCTGTGGAAATGGGGAATGCAGACCCTCAGGGGGAGGAGATGGATAAGCAAATCCAGCAATCACTGGCCAGAGTTGGGTTTGAGGTATTGAGTAAATGATGGGTCAGATTTAGAGTCCTGAATAGGTAGGCAAGCTTTGGGGCAGGGTGAGTTATAGGCAGGATATTAGTGTGAAGTTTGGACTGTAAAAGAAGAGAGAGTAAGAGTAAAATCATGATGTGATGTCTCATGTCTAAGGGGAGTAAATGATAAAAATAAGAATCCAGGTATAGACATCAATTTGGGTTGGTGTGAACTCTATGAAATAATCTCCCTGGAGCCAAAGATGAGTTATAAAGTCAGGAAGTAAGGGGAGATCAGTAACAGTGGTGTTTCCAGGAAAGGTAAGGGCTTGTGTTACTATGTGAAGCAAAGTGGATAATGAATTCATCTAGGCTGATCACAGTAAGAGGAGGGCCATGCCCCAAAAAACAAGAACTATGGAGAAGTAGGTAAAACAGAGGGAAAGCTTTTGAATGATAGTCCATTCAGAGGGAGACACAGAGTAAAGTCCTATTGTGAATAGGGTAAGTAGGGGAAATCCTAGTCCAATTAGTAACCAATACATCTGTTTCTGTTTTACTTATTGATATTTGTTTCTGGCTGTTCTGTTTCTTCTGAAATTCGATCCAGTCGAAGCCTGGTGGGTCCCAGAACAGTGCTGGTGTAGCGAGAAGCATCTGAGCTGGGAATGTTTCTTGGCAGAGATGGGGAGGCTCCTGGGGCTGCTTTAATTTAGAGATATGAAACCGAGAGGAATGACTTGCTAGTTTAGCAGCTGTTGGTATGGTTAGAATGACATCAGATGGACCAGTCCATCGAGGCTGGAGATCCTTATGGTGTAAGGTTTTAAGCAGGACTCAATCCCCAGGTATGAGTGTTAAGTCAGCTGAATTCGTTTGATGAGGCTTTGGGACAGTGTTATCAGCATGTTCTCTCATGAGGTGTCTAATAAAGTTGAGAGTGGGAAGATAATCTTCCACAAGGGGCTCTCAGGAGGGAACTGACCTAAGAGAAAAGGGTGTCCAAACATGAGCTCAAAAGGACTGAGGAAAGATGGGGCCCATGGAGTAGCCCTAATTCCAGCCAAAGCCATGGGGAGGGCTTCGGTCCATGGCCTTTGTTATTCTAGAGAGAGTTTGGTTAGGTGCATTTTGAGAATAGAATTTACCTTTTCTACTTTTCCCGAGGATTGGGGTCTGTAAGGAATATGTAATTTCCAGGTTATGTCAAGGGACTGGGCTACCTGTTGAGTGATTTGGGAGATAAAAGCTGGCCCATAATCAGATTGGAGAGAGAGTGGGAGGCCAAAGCGAGGGATGATTTCTTGTATGAGAAACTGTGTTACCTCTGAGGTAGTTTCTGATCTCGTAGGAAAAGCCTCAATCCACTCTGAAAAAGTGTCTACTAGAGTGAGCATGAGTTTTATTTTTCATGTTGGAGGCATGTGAGTTAAGTCAATTTCCCAGTCCTCTCTCGGGATATGCCTGATGTTTTGGGAATGAGGGAATAGGCTTTAAGGCTCCCTGGGTGAGACTGAGGAGCAGATAATGCACGACTGAGTGATTTGTTGTAGGAGTGAAAAAAGGTTAGGCTAGGTGATAAGATAAAGGACAGAAATGGTATGGACCTAACAGAAGCAGAAGATATTAAGAAGAGGTGGCAAGAATACACAGAAGAACTGTACAAAAAAGATCTTCATGATCCAGATAATCACAATGGTGTTATCACTCACCTAGAGCCAGACATCCTGGAATGTGAAGTCAGGTGGGCCTTAGAAAGCATCACCATGAACAAAGCTAGTGGATGTGATGGAATTCCAGTTGAGCTATTTCAAATCCTAAAAGATGATGCTGTGAAAGTGCTGCACTCAATATGCCAGCAAATTTGGAAAACTCAGGACTGGAAAAGGTCAGTTTTCATTCCAATCCCAAAGAAAGGCAATCCCAAAGAATGCTCAAACTACCACACAATTGCACTCATCTCACACACTAGTAAAGTAATGCTCAAAATTCTCCAAGCCAGGCTTCAGCAATATGTGAACCATGAACTTCCAGATGTTCAAGCTGGTTTTAGAAAAGGCAGAGGAACCAGAGGTCAAATTGCCAACATCCGCTGGATCATCGAAAAAGCAAGAGAGTTCCAGAAAAACATCTATTCCTGCTTTATTGACTATGCCAAAGCCTTTGGCTGTGTGGATCACAAGAAACTGTGGAAAATTCTGAAAGAGATGGGAATACCAGACCACCTGACCTGCCTCTTGAGAAACCTATATGCAGGTCAGGAAGCAACAGTTAGAACTGGACATGGAACAAAAGACTGGTTCCAAATAGGGAAAGGAATATGTCAAGGCTGTATATTGTCACCCTGCTTATTTAACTTATATATGCAGAGTACATCATGAGAAATGCTGGGCTGGAGGAAGCACAAGCTGGAATCAAGCTTGCCAGGAGAAATATCAATAACCTCAGATATACAGATGACACCACCCTTATGGCAGAAAGTGAAGAGGAACTAAAAAGCCTCTTGATGAAAGTGAAAGAGGAGAGTGAAAAAGTTGGCTTAAAGCTCAACATTCAGAAAACTAAGATCATGGCATCTGGTCCCAACACTTCATGGGAAATAGATGGGGAGACAGTGGAAGCAGTGTCAGACTTTATTTTTTGAGCTCCAAAATCACTGCAGATGGTGACTGCAGCCATGAAATTAAAAGATGCTTACTCCTTGAAAGGAAGGTTATGACCAACCTAGATAGTATATTAAAAAGCAGAGATATTACTTGGCCAACAAAGGTCCGTCTGGTCAAGGCTATGGTTTTTCCAGTGGTCATGTATGGATGTGAGAGCTGGACTATAAAGAAAGCTGAATGCAGAAGAATTGATGCTTTTGTTTTTGTTTTTTTTCATTTATTTTTATTAGTTGGAGGCTAATTACTTTACAATATTGTAGTGGTTTTTTTCATACATTGACATGAATTAGCCATGGCTTTACATGTATTCCCCATCCCGATCCCCCTTCTCACCTCCCTTTCTACCCGATCCCTCTGGGTCTTCCCAGTGCACCAGGCCCGAGCACTTGTCTCATGCATCCAACCTGGGCTGGTGATCTGTTTCACCCTAGATAATAAACATGTTTCAATGCTGTTCTCTTGAAACGTCCCACCCTCGCCTTCTTCCACAGAGTCCAAAAGTCTGTTCTGTACATCTGTGTCTCTTTTTCTGTTTTGCATATAGGGTTATCATTACCATCTTTCTAAATTCCATATATATGCGTTAGTATACTGTAATGGTCTTTATCTTTCTGGCTTACTTCACTCTGTATAATGAATTGATGCTTTTGAACTATGGTGTTGGTGAAGACTCTTGAGAGTCCCTTGGACTGCAAGGAGATCCAACCAGTCCATCCTGAAGGAGATCAGTCCTGGGTGTTCACTGGAAGGACTGATGCTGACGCTGAAACTCCAGTACTTTGGCCACCTCATGGGAAGAGTTGACTCATTGGAAAAGACCCTGATGCTTGGAGGGATTGGGGGCAGAAGGAGAAGGGGACGACAGAGGATGAGATGGTTGGATGGCATCACCAACTCTATGGACATGAGTTTGAGTAAACTCCAGGAGTTGGTGATGAACAGGGAGGCCTGGCATGCTGTGATTCATGGGGTCGCAAAGAGTCGGACATGACTGAGTGACTGAACTGAACTGAACTGAGGTGATAAGAGGTCTTAAGAGATGATAATGAGGTTTAGTGCCTACATGTAGGGCCTGATGGATGTCAGTAAGAATCTGTATGGCCTGAGATTGAGGAAGGACATAGCGGCCCTGTTTTTGCAACCAGTCTTCTTGTGGTTGTGCTCCCTCTTGTAATAATCATGTTTTTTCTTCGGGGCGGTAAAGGGGCTTTATGTTGGGGATTACTATAACTTGTTGAGCTGGTGATTGGAGTGAGGCTTCTTTTGCTTTTCTGTCTGTGGCATTGTTGCCCCGTGAAATGGAGTCTGAGGCTACCTGGTGACCTCGGCAATGTATGATGCCTACTTCAGTTGGCATGTTAGCTGCTTTTAAACGTTGGAGTGTAAGCGGGGCGTTAGTTATGGGAAAGCCTTTAGTAGATAGGAGCCCTTGGTCCTTCCAAATGGCAGCATGTGAGTGTATGATGTGGAAAGCATGTTTAGAGTCAGTGTATACATTTGCTCTCTTGTTAGCTGTGAGGGTAAGAGATCTAGTTAGTGCAATAAGTTCTGCCTTTTGGAAAGAGGTCCCTGAGGTGGGTAGTTGGGATTCAATAATTTCAGTGACGGAGACAATTGCATATCCAGCTACTTTTTTTTTTCTTCTGATGTTGTAGAGGAGCTGCCATCAATACACCAAGTAAAGTCAGCGTTATTTAAAGGAATTGAGGAAATGTGGGAGAAACAGGGCATCAGGTCTTCTAATGCCTCTTTGCAAGTATGAATGAGGGACTCAGAAGAGTTTGGGATAAGTGTGGCAGGGTTGAGAGTAGGACAGTGTTCAAAGGAGAACTCGGGAGATTCAAGAAGGGTGATATGAACTAGTTGAATGCATGAAGGAGATAGGAGGGTCATGGATTTGTGAAAAAGTAAGTCCTTAAAATCATGTGGTAAGCAAATGACAGTGGGTGCTCCTGAAGTGAGTTTTTTACTTTCCTGAGCGAGGAAGGCAGCTGCTGCAAGAGCACATAGGCAGGCTGGCCATCCTTGATTTGTGGTTTTTAATTGCTTTTATATATAAGCAACAGGGGTGTAGGAGGGGCGCTGATTTTGTCCCAAAACTTCTAGGGCAATTTTGTGTCTCTCAGCAGCATAGAGTATAAAGGGGCGAGAAATGTCAGAAAGTGTGAGAGCTGGGGCTGAAAGAATGGCTTGCTTAAGGGTGCTAAAGGCTGAATGGATATTTGATTTTAGCTCTAGGGATTCTGAAAGATCTCCTTGGGTGGCTTGCTATAGGGGTTGTGCCAAGAGGGCAAAATTAGGAATCCAGAGGCGTAGATATCCAGCTAACCCCAAGAAGGACTGAATCTCTGTTTTTGATGTAGGGAGTGGTAGGGTGGATATAAGGGACTTTCTATCAGTAGTAATAGATCTTTTTGTTGGTGTTAAAAGGACTCGGAGATAGGTGACTCCAGGAAGAGAGAGCTGAACCTTGGTGGGAGATACTCAATAGCCTCAATCAGCTAGAAAATTGAGGAGTTGTATAGTGTGTTGTTGAGAGTGTGTAAGCGAAGGACTACAAAGGAGGAGATCACGTATTGGAGAAGAGTACTTGGAGTAAGGTCAAGAGAGGTTAGGTCTGATGCTAGAGCTTGGCCAAATCAATGAGCGCTATCACAAAAGCCTTGTGGGAGGACTGTCCATGTCAGCTGTTGGGGGCGATGATTGTTTGGATCAGTCCAGGTAAAGGCAAAAGGTCTGGAGAGTCTGGGTATAAAGGAATAGTAAAAAAAAAAAAAAAAAAAAAAAAGGCACCTTTGAGGTCTAGAACAGTGAAGTGGGTAGTGGAAGAGGGAATGAGAGAGATAGACAAATATAGGGATTTGGAACTACTGCGTGTATGGGGATAACAGCCACATTGATAAGTCTTGGGTCCTGGACCAAGTGATAGGAGCCATTTGGCTTTTCGACAGGTAGGATAGGGGTGTTATACGGAGAGTGAGCTGGGCACAAGAGGCCCTGATGTAGTTCAGTGGCGATAGGCGTTAACCCTTGATGTTTTTGGGAGATGGGGTATTGTGGTTGATAGGGGAATTTAGAGGGTTCTTTGAGATGGATATGAATTGGAGCATGGTTTGAGGCAACAGATGGGTTGTCTGTATCTCAAACTATGGGGTTTACAGACGAGGAGGGCAATGGGGCGGGGAAAGAGGAGGTGGGGTTGAGGAGCAGTAGCCAGGCTAGATCAGAGCATGGGCTTGGGATAGTAATAGAGGCTTTGAATTTTGAGAGAAGATCTCTCCCAAGAATAGGAGTGGGGCATGTTGGGAGCATGAGAAAAGAATGGGAAAAGGGGTATCTTGAAGTGTGCAAGGTAGAGACTCAGTTATTCGTGGTGTAGATATTAAATCATTAACCCCCATAACAGAGATCTGAGAGACCTTGGTTTTTCCGGAGTAGGCAGGCATAGCAGAGTAAGTGGCCTCTGTGTCAATGAGAAAGAAGATCAGCTTACCTGCCACTGTAAGAGTTACCCTGGGCTCCATAGAGGTGATGAGAGTCGGGGCCTGGGGCCCTTGGCAACCTTCAGTCTTTAGCAGCGAGTCCGAGGAGGCTGGGCAGAGCTGGGTCAGTGGACTCCTGCTCGGGACCAGGAGGGGATGTTCGGATCCCTGGAGGGGGATTTGGGCAGTTGACCTTCCAATGTCCCTTTATGCCACAGCTGGGACATGGACCTGGAGAGGGCCTTGGATTTAGGCATGAACAGACCCAGTGGCATTCTTTGCCACATTTGAAGCAGGACCCAGGTGGCTTCCTGTGTTTGTTGGTTGATGGAGGCTTGGAGCCATGTAGGGCAGTGGTTAAAAGGTGGCATTTGGCTTGATCTTGTTGGGCCTTCTCTAGCATTGCCTGTTCTTCCCGGTTATTGAAAAATCTTAAAGGCTAAATTTAAAAGGTCTCATTGATCTGCACATCTGTGTCTCTTTTTCTGTTTTGCATATAGGGTTATCATTACCACCTTTCTAAATTCCATATATTTGTGTTAGTATACTGTATTGGTCTTTATCTTTCTGGCTTACTTCACTCTGTATATTATCTAGGGTGAAACAGATCACCAGCCCAGGTTGGATGCATGAGACAAGTGCTCGGGCCTGGTGCACTGGGAAGACCCAGAGGGATCGGGTAGAGAGCGAGGTGGGAGGGGGGATCGGGACGGCGAATACATGTAAATCCATGGATGATTCATGTCAATGTATGAAAAAAACCACTACAATATTGTAAAGTAATTAGCCTCCAACTAATAAAAATAAATGGGAAAAAAAATCAATGTAACTTCCAATAAATAAATAAATAAATAAAAGGTCTCATTGAGGGGTTTGAGGGCCTTCTGCTTTTTTTTAGTTTCTTTCCAATATCTGGGGATGACTGGGAGCTAAAATGGGTGTTAAGGACAATGGTGCCCTCTGCTGAAGTAGGGTCTAATTTTGTATATTTTTGTAGTGCTTCCATTACCCTGGCTAGAAATTGTGCTGGGTTTTCATCTAGCCCTTGAGTTATTTCCCAGAGCTTACCAAAGCTGACAGCTTTATGCCCTGCCTTTTGAAGGCCCACAATGAGGCAAGCAACAATGTGATTATGGGCTGCTCGTCCAGGTCTCCCTGCCTGATAATCCCAGTTGGGATCTTCTTGGGGGACAGCCGTTGCCCCTATGGGCATAGTGTTGTCTGTCCTGTGTATCTCATCAGCATGCACCTGAGAGGCTTGCCAAACTCATTTGTTCTGAAAGTATGATGTAAATATCCTGCCAGGTTAAGTTGTAAGACTGGGTAAGTTGTAAGACTGGGTAAGATACTTGAATTCTTTTAGATAATTATCAGGGTCCGAGGAGAAGGAGCCAAGATGCTTTTCAATCTGAGATAGATCGGTGAGGGAGAATGGGATGTGAACCCGAACAATGCCTTCTGCTCCAGCTACTTCCCATAAAGGGAGCAGTGGAACAGGGGAAGGAGCGGGTGAAGTCCTGCAGTGAAGTTTCCTGTTTTAAAGTTGTTTGGATTCTACCCAAAGCAATCTATAGATTCAATGCAATCCCTATCAAGCTACCAACGGTATTTTTCACAGAACTAGACCAAAGAATTTCACAATTTGTATGGAAATACAAAAAACCTCGAATAGCCAAAGCAATCTTGAGAAAGAAGAATGGAACTGGAGGAATCAACCTACCTGACTTCAGACTCTACTACAAAGCCACAGTCATCAAGACAGTATGGTACTGGCACAAAGACAGAAATATAGATCAATGGAACAGAATAGAAAGCCCAGAGATAAATCCACGAACCTATGGACACCTTATCTTTGACAAAGGAGGCAAGGATATACAATGGAAAAAAGACAACCTCTTTAACAAGTGGTGCTGGGAAAACTGGTCAACCACTTGTAAAAGAATGAAACTAGAACACTTTCTAACACCATACACAAAAATAAACTCAAAATGGATTAAAGATCTAAATGTAAGACCAGAAACTATAAAACTCCTAGAGGAGAACATAGGCAAAACACTCTCCGACATAAATCACAGCAAGATCCTCTATGACCCGCCTCCCAGAATATTGGAAATAAAAGCAAAAATAAACAAATGGAACCTAATGAAACTTAAAAGCTTTTGCACTACAAAGGAAACTATAAGTAAGGTGAAAAGACAGCCCTCAGATTGGGAGAAAATAATAGCAAATGAAGCAACAGACAAAGGATTAATCTCAAAAATATACAAGCAACTCCTGCAGCTCAATTCCAGAAAAATAAATGACCCAATCAAAAAATGGGCCAAAGAACTAAACAGACATTTTTCCAAGGAAGACATACAGATGGCTAACAAACACATGAAAAGATGCTCCACATCACTCATTACCAGAGAAATGCAAATCAAAACCACAATGAGGTACCATTACACGCCAGTCAGGATGGCTGCTATCCAAAAGTCTACAAGCAATAAATGCTGGAGAGGGTGTGGAGAAAAGGGAACCCTCTTACACTGTTGGTGGGAATGCAAACTAGTACAGCCACTATGGAAAACAGTGTGGAGATTTCTTAAAAAACTGGAAATAGACCTGCCATATGACCCAGCAATCCCACTTCTGGGCATACACACTGAGGAAACCAGATCTGAAAGAGACACGTGCACCCCAATGTTCATCACAGCACTGTTTATAATAGCCAGGACATGGAAGCAACCTAGATGCCCATCAGCAGATGATTGGATAAGGAAGCTGTGGTACATATACACCATGGAATATTACTCAGCTGTTAAAAAGAATTCATTTGAACCAGTCCTAATGAGATGGATGAAACTGGAGCCCATTATACAGAGTGAAGTAAGCCAGAAAGATAAAGAACATTACAGCATACTAACACATATATATGGAATTTAGAAAGATGGTAACGATAACCCTATATGCAAAACAGAAAAAGAGACACAGAAATACAGAACAGACTTTTGAACTCTGTGGGAGAATGTGAGGGTGGGATATTTCAAAAGAACAGCATGTATACTATCTATGGTGAAACAGATCACCAGCCCAGGTGGGATGCATGAGACAAGTGCTCCGGCCTGGTGCACTGGGAAGACCCAGAGGAATCGGGTGGAGAGGGAGGTGGGAGGGGGGATCGGGATGGGGAATACGTGTAACTCTATGGCTGATTCATATCAATGTATGACAAAACCCACTGAAATGTTGTGAAGTAATTAGCCTCCAACTAATAAAAAAAGAAAAAAAAAAGAAAAAAAAAATAAAGTTGTTTGGGACCGGGTACAGGGAGGGGATGTAGAGAAGTTGTGGTAAAGCCTTGAGACTCTCGGGGTAGAGGGTGGGGCTGAAGTCTCAGAGCATATCTCAGGCACAGGCTAGGGAGGGGGGTTGGGGGTTGGGAGGCCTGTGCTTGAGAAGGAGGGAGGGAGGAGGGGACGTAAAGGGGAGGTTGTGGATCTGGATCTGGAGCGGCTGCAAGGAAATTGGGAGCGATAGGGGGTGGGCTGCGGTCGGAAGGGTCGAAGGAAGAATAAGAAAAGTCTGAAGAGGGATTGAGAGACATTGTATTGGGAGGATGTGACCCTGAGTTGCCTAAGAGTATTTGAGAATTAGAATAGGATTCACAGAGAGAGGGTCGAGAGAGAAGAGCAAAGAAAGCCTGAACATAAGGGATTTCTAACCACTTGCCATTGAGGCGGTAGAGTGTTATAATCAAGAGTTCTGTTTTCTGGCCATCAGGACCTGTTATCAAGTCTGTAAAGCTTTTAGGTTTCAAAGAAGGCATCCTAGAGGAGTAGATTTTGAAGGCTAGGATTGAGAATTTCCCATTGCAGCCGAAAAGAGAGGTTAGACAAGGGAGAGAGAAAGCGAGGAGAAAGGTCTGAGAGAAAAGGCGTTCCCGTTCTCAGGACTTTTTCAGAGAGTAATAACAGTCTGCTTTGAAATGGGCGTCCCCTATTTCAAAGTCAAGGGCCAGAGGGCCCTGGGGATCCTCCTGCCTAGTGCTAGGACTTGGAAACAAGGGGAGAGAAAAAGGATCCGAGAGAATGGGATTTCACTTACCCTTGTAACCAATGGATGAAATGTGGGCTGGTGTGTGGATGTCAGTCCAGCAAGGCAAGTGGAGAGTCCCATCCCGGAGCTCGTCTCAGTTTCTTGGAAAGGTCCAAGGGAGGGGACCACTGGAAGTGGGCTCGTGAGAGGAGCCCACCCAGTTGCGATGGATCTTTCCTCATGGGTTTTGGGACCAGAATGTAAGGCTAGTGCAGAGAAAAAGAGAGCAAGCCATGCAGTCAGGCAAGAAAAGGAAATTAATTAGAGGGAAAAGAGAGGGTGACTGGCTCTTAAGGAGAACCAGCATTCTCCCTTTCAGATGGAGTCCTCCTTATACTCCACCAAAGAAAAATTCTCTGAAGGGATCACGTAGCTGGAGGTCTGGAATTTGGTGGTCTCCCAGCTTTGAGAAGATAGGCGCCAGTGAGATAACAGGAGGCCATTTGGGAAATTTGGTCAGACTCATAGATCACTGCGATTTATTCTTTGTTTGTGAGGTGGACATAACGAGCCATCTTATCAATGAGATCCCATGTGGGCCCTATTAGTATGGTGATGGATGGAAATGAAATCTTTCCTGGTGAGGATGCTGTGGTGCATAAGGAAGCAGAAATACAATGCTCTACACAGGAAATGTCCTTCTTTGCCCATATTCAAAACATCCATCTTAATTCTTGGTAGCTACAAAATTTACAAACAGTTTTCACCGCCATCTCTTTATCAAAAATAAATGAAATCTATGCAATTATCCTATTTAACAGCAATTAAGAGAAAAATTCTTTCCTAACAACATTGAAACATGTAGTAATTCTTGGCCATTCAATATACAAGATGAACCTTTCAATAATGCAAAACTTTGAGTTCTTTGACCTGATCTCCAGAAACAATTCTGTCCTCTCCCCTAGTTTAGCCATTCACTTACATTTCCTTACCCTAGATTCTGTCACCAACAACTGCAAAATCTATATAAGAGGAAGAACCGCAAACTCATACAGGAACTATCTGTCAGGCCCTGCTCTGAAAGACGTTAAGTGAACTTAACACTTAGGAACTCATTGGTGAAGGGGAGGACTGGAGGGGAGAAAGCGGGGTTGGGGGGCGGGGAAGGCTGCACTGAGTGGATTGTGGGATCTCAGTTTCCCAACCAGGGATTGAACCCTGGCCAAGGCAGTGAAAGCCCTGAATCCTAACCACTAGACCACCAGGGAACTCCCTTAGGAACTCATCCTCAAGGCAAACCTATGATGTAGGTACTCTTATTACACCCCATTCATACATGAGGACACTGAGACCTGTCAGAGATACATAATCTGCCCATGGCTCCATAGCCAGTAATTGGACAAATCAGAATTGGATCCCAACATTATGACTCCAGAGCCCAGGGTCTTGACCACTGTACTATATACTGTTTGCCCATTTTTCCCATCAGGTAACCTCTACCTCCTTATGTTGGCAGCTCACTCCCCTCTGTACTGTGTCTCAGTACCCTACCAGGACCTGATATCTACATTTGAATTGAACATTTTTCACTGCCCCCTTTCTCCACCCCCTGCCCTGTATCCTCCTTCTGAGTTAAGGCCATGGTCATTCACTATACCTACACCCTTGCACTTACACCTTACCCCCTTTTCACTCTGTCAACATGCTTAGCTCACCCTAACCCTGGAAAATCCAACTCTCCAGCTGCTCAGCCACAACCACACAGACAGGTCTTATTTTAGATTCGTGATCGCTATGATGCTCATCTAAGTTGGACTGTACTGCAGCTTGGCAATGGTATTTCCGTGGTCCATCCACTGACCCACTGTGAGGAAACAATTCCAGGTTTTCTCCTCTGCCCTCAAAAGGCAACACCTCCTCCACCATCCTTACCCCTAACTGTGACAGAGGTCAGTCCGGTAAGAGTAAACCATGCCCTGACTGCAATGGCTGGTTATGGAATAGGCAAATGATCCAAACTAGATGAGTGATAGTCTTCCGAAAGAACTTCCTGCCAAGCCACAGAACAAGATTTTCTCGGTCCACTGGGGTTTGGGCTTCCCTGGAGGCTCAGATGGTAAAGAATCTGCCTGCAGTGTGGGAAACCTGGGCTCGATCCCTGGGTTGGGAAGATTCCCTGGAGGAGGGCATGGCAATCCACTCCAGTATTCTTGCCTAGAGAATCCCCATGGACAGAAGAGCCTGGCAGACTGCAGTCCATGGGGTCACAAAGAAGTCAGACACGACTGAGAGACTAAGCACAGCACACTGGAGTTTACTAAACTGAGAGCACGTTTAGGATTGCAAGACTCTACCTTACAGACCTCATGGAAAAATCCTACTAGGAGATAGAGACAGAGCCCAAATGACCCTGCCTGAGAAACTTTCGATAAGGCCTGAAACTCTGCTTTTGTACTCTGGTAAATTTCAGACACTTGGAACTGCAAGAATCCAAACCAAGAGAGGGAGTAAAGACCAGGGGCTTTTGTGAGTGTGGTGTGTGCCTGTACTTCTCTGATTTTCTGTGATCCGGGTCCAACCACATAGGCAGCAGTGGGGCCCTGGTTCAGGTCTATGGGTCTAAGACATGACCAGGCTCTCCATTAAACTTGAGACTTGGTTACAAAGCATGCGTGCATGCTAAGTCGCTTCTGTCGTGTTCAACTCTTTGCAACCCTATGGGCTGTAGCCCGCCAGGCTCCTCTGTACATGGGATTCTCCAGGCAAGGATACTGGAGCGGGTTGCCATGACCTCCTCCAGGGAATCTTCCCGACCCAGGGATTGAACTCGTCCCTCTTAGGTCTCCTGCATTGGCAGGCAGGTTCTTTGCCACGAGCGCCACCTCTTGAGAAGCCTCTTGGTTACAACAGATTAATTAGAAAGTTAAGCCTGATACCAACAGCTAGTTTTTCTTCTTCCTCCTTGGTTTCCTGCACGCTTATATCCCACTCCAGAAACAAAGTCAGAAACTGCTGAGAATATTCACGATAAAGCTTCTGCCTGTAAAACGTAATAATGAGCAATGTCATACTTCATATTGCTAAGAAAAAAGTAAACACATTCAAAACGAAACTGATTTGACACAAATTATACTATAAAGGGAGAAGGGAATAATTGCAGCTGAAAATTTCCGATGGGAAATGGCAAAACAAAATGGATGATTTACTCTCATTCCCTCAGTACTTGTCCCCAACTGTCTAAGAGGGATGCGATCTCACATGCCTTAGCTCTTGAGAACTAAGGAAGATTTAATGCAGTATAAACTTCCCCCCAAATGCATTTTATCTATAAGTTTTTTTTTCATTTTCACTTATTGAATGATAAAGAGATTCAATGAAGATATCATATAAGTTTTCTAAACAGGAATATTTCACTTCCCCCGCCCTCACCCTGTCACAATAAAGATTTTGCACAAAAGAAAAGTGGACCCGATGATGATAAATTTTGAAGTTATTCAAATATAAGATTAACTCTTTCCACACAATTGAATACAGCTAAATATCACAAGACACTTCTCTTTTATTCATCTAGCATATTCCAAGAATGAATATAATTTTTTCTTAAATACTAACAAAATTCAGCTATAATTTTAAAGCAGAAAATAGGTTACCATTATTGACCTTTAGTAATACCTCTCTTTTCAATTAAGGTGTAAGGTTATAGGACTAAAGGAAGTATTGACGTCAATAAAAATCAAACTGCATATATTTCTCAACAGAGACACCAATTAATAGAGGATAACAGCATTATTTTAATTAAGCTGGACTCACAAACACTAAGATATGACACCCAGGTCCTGGCTCTAAAAACCAACAATGTTTGTTACCTTTGCTCCTCCTGGGTTTTCCAAACATGCTCAATTATCAGGTTAATGCTTTGGATAGAAGCATTGGTATTCATTATAAATCTTTTTCTCTTTGCATGAAGAAGCTTCTTAATATCATCTATATTAAGCATATATATTTCCACTTAGTATTGATTCAGAGTAACAGGCAAATTTGGCCTTGGAGCACAGAATGAAGCAGGGCAAAGGCTAATAGAGTTCTGTCAAGAGAATGCACTGGTCATAGCAAACACCCTCTTCCAACAACACAAGAGAAGACTCTACACATGGACATCACCAGATGGTCAGTACCAAAATCAGATTGATTATATTCTTTTCAGCCAAAGATGGAGAAGCTCTATATAGTCAGTAAAAATAAGACTGGGAGCTGACTGTGGCTCAGATTATGAAGTCCTTATTGCCAAATTCAGACTTAAATTGAAGAAATAGGGAAAACCACTAGACCACTCAGGTATGACCTAAATCAAATCCCTTACAATTATACGGAGAAAGTGACAAATAGATTCAAGGGATTATATCTGATAGATAGAGTGCCTGAAGAACTATGGACAGAGATTTGTGACACTGTACAGGAGACAGGGATCAAGAGCATCCCCAAGAAACAGAAATGCGAAAAAGCAAAATGGCTGTCTGAGGAGGCCTTACAAATAGCTGTGAAAAGAAGAGAAGCCAAAAGTAAAGGAGAAAAGGGAAGATATACCCATTTGAATGCAGAGTTCTAAAGAATAGCAAGGAGAGATAAGAAAGCTTTCGTTAGTGATCAGTGCAAAGAACCAGAGGAAAACAATAGAATGGGAAAGACTAGAGATCTCTTCAAGAAAATCAGAGATACCAAGGGAACATTTCATGCAAAGATGGGCAGGATAAAGGACAGAAACTGTATGGACCTAACAGCAGCAAAAGATATTAAGAAGAAGTGGTGAGAATACACAGAAGAACTATACAGAAAGATCTTAATGACCCAGATAACCATGATGGTGTAATCACTCACCTAGAGCCAGACATCTTGCATTGTGAAGTCAAGAGGACCTTAGGAAGCATCACTATGAACAAAGCTAGTGGAGGTGATGGAATTCCAGTTGAGCTATTTCAAATCCTAAAAGATGTTGGTTGAATAAATTTGCGACACTCAAACACTTGAGGTGATAGTTTAAAAACGATACCAGTATTTGATCCAGTTTCATCTCAACTGTGTTATACCTGGACATTTTAGATGTTTATCAAAGGTCTTTTATGGGGAAGAAAGTAAATGTATGAAATAAATGCGTGACATTGATGAGTAATGTTGGCTCTGAACAAACGTTTGAAAACTTAGTTGATAAAATTTTGGATCAACTGAAAAAAAGCATGACTTTTGAAATCTCTGAATGCCTTGGTTCTCAGTATTATCATTCTTTATTGAATTTCTTTCTTATTAAAATATGTAGTTTTTAAGACTTTTTTTCTGACAGTATTATGTAATTTTTTAGCGCGGGTAGATGGGAGTGTCGCTTGTATGTTACCGTACGGCTGACATGTATTTTTGTCTATTCTTTATTATCTCAGTAGTTTCATGCTATGTATGTACCATAACCAACCTATTGCCTATGAGAAACATGTAAGATAATGTATTTACAGCCATTGTTACAAGTTTATAATGTATTTTTCTATCTTGTTTTATATGTATGTTATATAACATTCAAAAAGAATTTTTTTCTTGATTGAGAAAAGGATACAAAATGCAGAATCCACAATTTTGATAACTGAAAATTGCCAATTGTTTTCCAGTAAAAAAAAAAAAAAAAAAAAAAAGATGATGTTGTGCAAGTGCTGCACTCAATATGCCAGCAAATTTGGAAAACTCAGCAGTGGCCACAGGACTGGAAAAGGTCAGTTTTCATTCCAATCCCAAAGAAAAGCAATCCCAAAGAATGCTCAAACTACCACACAATTGCATTCATCTCACACCCTAGCAAAGTAATGCTCAAAATTCTCCAAGTCAGGCTTCAACAGTACATGAACCATGAACTTCCAGATGTTCAAATTTGTTTTAGAAAAGTCAGAGGAACCAGAGATCAAATTGCCAACATCTGCTGGATCATGAAAAAAGCAAGATAGTTCCAGAGAAACATCTATTTCTGCTTTATTGACTATGCCAAAGCCTTTGACTGTGTGGATCACAAGAAACTGTTGAAAATTCTGAAAAAGATGGGAATACCAGACCACCTCACCTGCCTCCTGAGAAATCTGTATGCAGGTCAGGAAGCAATAGTTAGAACTGGACATGCAACAACAGACTGGTTCCAAATGGGAAAAGGAGTATGCCAAAGCTGTATATTGTCACCCTGCTTATTTAACTTATATATGCAGAGTACATCATGAGAAATGCCGGGCTGGATGAAGCACAAGCTGGAATCAAGATTGCTGGGAGAAATATCAATAACCTCAGATATACAGATGACACCACCCTTATGGCAGAATGAGAAGAAGAACTAAAGAGCCTCTTGATGAAAGTGAAAGAATTCAGAAAACTAAGATCATGGCATCCACTCCCATCACTTCATGGCAAATAGATGGGGAAACAATGGAAACAGTGACAGACTTTATTTTTGGGGCCCCCAAATCACTGCAGATGCTGCTTGTAGCCATGAAAATAAAAGACACTTACTCCTTCGAAGAAAAGATATGACCAAACTAGACAGCATATTAAAAAGCAGAGACATTACTTTGCTGACAAAGGTCTGTCTGGTCAAGGCTATGGTTTTTCCAGTAGTCATGTCTGGATGTGAGTGTTGGACTATAAAGAAAGCTGAGCGCTGAAGAGTGGATGCTTTTGAACTGTGGTGTTGGAGAAGACTCTTGAGAGTCCCTTGGAATGCAAGGAGATCCAACCAGTCCATCCTAAAGGAAGTCAGTCCTGAATATTCACTGGAAGGACTGATGCTGAAGCTGAAACTCCAATACTTTGGCCACCTGATGCGAAGAACTGACTCACTGGAAAAGATCCTGATTCTGGGAAATATTGAAGGCAGGAGGAGAGGGGGACGACAGAGGATGAGATGGTTGGATGGCATCACTGACTTGATGGACTCATGTTTGAGTAAGCTCTGGGAGCTGGTGATGGACAGGGAAGCCTGGAATGCTGCGGTCCATGGGGTCGCAAAGAGTCAGACACGACTGAGCGACTGAACTGACTGACGGAAATTGCATTAGGGATGGCAGACTATTACTGTAACATTTAAAGTAGTTTGTTTACTGCTCCTGTAACATTACTGGGAAAGTGAATACATCCTCCTCCAGAGTTTTATTCATGCACTTCTTACAGGGACTCAGACCACTGGAAACTCTGGCACCTTCAACATGTGGCATCCACAAGTTCCCCAGGGGTGGCTTCCTTTGCAGTTTGCAAGAAGGGGAAAAGAGCATGGAGATGTACCAGATTGAGGTTTTTATATGCTAGGCCAGGCAGTGACACACGTCATTCTCACTGACATCCCATTCCTTAGATCACAGTCACATGTTTATAAATTTACCCCAAACCAACTTTTATAAGTATTTTCTCATTGAGAACATGAAAAACTGTCTTTGGGAGCCTTTAATGCATTTTGGAAAAGAGTAACTTTAGTTTCTTAGCTCTTTTTTTTTCCATTACAGATTTTTCTAAAACATGTGCAGTTTTAAAAATTAGAATTGAGGTGCTAGCAACTGAAAGATTATGAAGAAAAAAAAGGAAGCAAACACTTGATTTTTGACATGATGCCTTTTTAAAAATGGTAATTGTATTTCCAATAATACTGAATCAATCAGTTAAGTTCATCACTCAGTCGTGTCCGACTCTTTGCGACCCCATGAACTGCAGCATTCCAGGCCTTCCTGTCCATCACCAGCTCCCGGAGTTTACTCAAACATGAGTCCATCAAGTCAGTGATGCCATCCAACCATCTCATCCTCTGTCGTCCCCCTCTCCTCCTGCCTTCAATATTTCCCAGAATCAGGATCTTTTCCAGTGAGTCAGTTCTTCGCATCAGGTGGCCAAAGTATTGGAGTTTCAGCTTCAGCATCAGTCCTTCCAGTGAATATTCAGGACTGACTTCCTTTAGGATGGACTGGTTGGATCTCCTTGCATTCCAAGGGACTCTCAAGAGTCTTCTCCAACACCACAGTTCAAAAGCATCCACTCTTCAGCGCTCAGCTTTCTTTATAGTCCAACACTCACATCCAGACATGACTATTGGAAAAACCATAGCCTTGACCAGACAGACCTTTGTCAGCAAAGTAATGTCTCTGCTTTTTAATATGCTGTCTAGTTTGGTCATATCTTTTCTTCGAAGGAGTAAGTGTCTTTTATTTTCATGGCTACAAGCAGCATCTGCAGTGATTTGGGGGCCCCAAAAATAAAGTCTGTCACTGTTTCCATTGTTTCCCCATCTATTTGCCATGAAGTGATGGGAGTGGATGCCATGATCTTAGTTTTCTGAATTCTTTCACTTTCATCAAGAGGCTCTTTAGTTCTTCTTCTCATTCTGCCATAAGGGTGGTGTCATCTGTATATCTGAGGTTATTGATATTTCTCCCAGCAATCTTGATTCCGGTTTGTGCTTCATCCAGCCCGGCATTTCTCATGATGTACTCTGCATATATAAGTTAAATAAGCAGGGTGACAATATACAGCTTTGGCATACTCCTTTTCCCATTTGGAACCAGTCTGTTGTTGCATGTCCAGTTCTAACTATTGCTTCCTGACCTGCATACAGATTTCTCAGGAGGCAGGTGAGGTGGTCTGGTATTCCCATCTTTTTCAGAATTTTCAACAGTTTCTTGTGATCCACACAGTCAAAGATTTTGGCGTAGTCAATGAAGAAGATGTTTTTCTGGAACTTCTTGCTTTTTTGATGCTTCAACGGATGCAAGTTGAGTAAAACTAAATTTCATTTATGTACTGCTCTGTCATTATTGTTTGCATTTGACTTCATTTTAGATAGTGGACTGGCTAAATAGGGGTTCACATATCCCAGTTAACATGTAGTAAGAAGAGGCAACTCAGGTCTGATGCTACAGCTCAAGGAAACCCGTCATCCTTTATTTGGCTTCTGTCTCAAAGTCACAAGCATTTTATCTATATACCTGCCAGGACAAAGGGAAAATATCAAGGGGGGACGCCAACTGCATCAGTCCAATCCATGAATCTTTCCAAGAAGTTCCATCACAGATGCCTGGGACATGTGTCACGGTCAGCCCAGGAACTGAACTGGGTCATGTGCCCACATCTAGATGCAAAGGTGTCAAAGTTCTGTTAGTAAATATGAAAGGATGAAGGATAGAATGCTGAGATAGATACGGGACCTGACATAGCACTTACCTTACATCATCCTTATTAATTATCCAATTCCTTGTGGGAGTGAGTGAGTGAAGTCGCTCAGTCATGTCCGACTCTTTGTGACCCCGTGGACTGTAGCCTACCAGGTTCCTCCATCTGTGGGATTTTCCAGGGAAAAATACTGGAGTGGGTTGCCATTTCCTTCTCCAGGAGATAAAAAAATGTGGTCCACTGGAGAGCAACCACTTGTAGGAGCTTCTTACAAATCCAGATTCCTGTCCTTGTGCCAGACACAAGGAATCAGAATCTCCCTGAAAATTTGAATGCACTCTACTTTCAGGTTCCTGGACCATTGACCTAAGTTCTATCAAGAACCAACTCTTTTCTTTCACCTGATCTGATCTGCATGAACTCTTCATTAGGTTTATCATTTCACAACTTTTACTTGTACTTCAAAGTGTCAAGGACAGCACCCTTCCTTGACCAATTTGTTTTGAAATTTACACTGAAAATGATAACTTGATAAAGGACTTCCATGTCTATAGTCACACTCTACAGTCTAGCTCTACAGTGCAGCTCTATGAACTTGGGTAAATATTTCTACTCTTTGATCCTCAGTATCCCAAATTATAAAGTGAGCTTACACTAATTCATCTTCCAGAGGATTATTAATATAATTAAATGAATCATGAGTTTGTATACTTTCAAAAGGCAGTAAAGCTTACAGAAATGTTGGTTTTATTTATGGGTAAACACTGGTCTATTTAAATTACAAATTCTAAATCTGCTTGCTGGAATTAGGCAGGTTTCCAGCCTAATGGTCAAAGTGAGGCAAAACAGTACAGTTTCTGCAGCACACAGTTGACTGGTCTACAGTGTAATGAGAGGAAAGAGGCTGTAAGCCACAGTGGTAGGCAAAGGAAGGAGTGCCAACCAAGATTCCACAGAGGAGTTGGCTGAGCACCTTCAAAGGCCCAGTGACACAAAACAGCAAAGATGTGCCTGAGGAAACTGCAGGAAGTTGTATTTGGAGATGACAAAAGGTGAGTTAAATGAGATAAGATGTCAAGGGTTCTCATATGTAGGGTAGACCCTCTCGTGGAGGGTTGGAGGAATCACTGAAGAGTCTTAGGCATCGGAGTGTAGCTAATACCTGAGGATTCAGAGTTTGACAGATCCAACTTGGAATCTTCGTTTTATTACTAGCTGTGGTTTTGGCACGTGATAAATAAACTGGCTGGTGCAAAGGGCTAGAGAAGCAGAAGCAGGAACATAGAGAAACTGGACATATGACAGACATAGCATTGCTAATAGTGGGGAAAGTGTACACCACTCAATAAATGAGGATGGTACCATCATTTTTCCATGGGAGGAAAAAAAGCAAGCAATCAGATCTCTGACACCAGCCCTCAAATCAAGTCTACACAAACAAAGACTTAAAAAGGCAAAGCACTGTCTTAAAATGAGTCTAATTAAATATAGGAGAACACTTTGATGATTTTAGGGTTAAGAGTATTTTATTTCAAAAGACCCAGGAGTCAGGAAAAGGAAAAAAATTGATAAATTGGACTATACCAAAATTCAAAGCTTTTGCACATCAAAGGACATTATCAAGAGAGACCAGGCAACTCATGGAATGGAAGAAAATAATTGCCCAAAATCTATCTGATAAGAGATTCAAATCCAAAATACATAAAGAGCTCCCACAACTCAACTACTACCACCACCATGGCAACAACACAACATGAATAAAAAATTGGCAAGTGACTTCAGTAGACATTTCTCTTAAGAAAATGTGCAAATGACCAATAAGCCCATGAAAAGATGCTCAATATGGCTAATGATTAGGGAAACGCAATTCAAAATCACACTTCACATTCATCAGGATGCCTGTTACCAGAAATCCACAGAATAACAGCTGTTGGCATGGCTGTGGAGAAGTTGGAAACTTTGTGCTTCACTGTTCGAAATGTAAAATGGTGTGGCCCTTATGGAAAACAGCATGCAGTTACTCAAAAAATTGATACTATAATGACCATCTGATCCAGAAATACCACTTCTGGGTGTACACCCAAAAAAAGTGAAATGAGAGACTCAAAGAGATACTTGTATGCCTGTGCTTGTACAGCATTAGTATTTGTCCATCAACAGATGAATGAGGAAACCATGTGATATACACCAACAATGATTGTTCTTTGCCATTAAAAAGGAAAGGAATTCTGACATGCATTACAATATGGATGAAATCAAAGATATGCTCAGTGAGATATCCTGGCCATAAAATATAAATAGTGCATATATGAAGTATCCAGAGTAGGCACATTTACAGAGACAGAAAGTAAAATGGTGGTTGCCAGGGCTTGGGAGGAGGAGGGGTTTGACAATAAGTGTTTAATGTGTACAGAGTTTCAGTTTGGAAAGAAACAAATCCTAAAGGCAGAAGTGGTGGTGTCACTTCATGACACTGAACGCTATACCTAAAAATGGCTAACAAAGTAAAACGTGAACTATTTATGTTTTATTACAATCAAAAGGCAATGTCACAAAACTGAAATCTGGAATATGTGAAAAGCTTCTACGTGTATCTGTAATGAAGTCATCTGATCCAAATGATTAAAGGTCATGATGCCAGGAGATCTGTCACAGAAAAGGAAAGTGAAATGACCAATAAGCACACCCACATGCACACACAGAGACACACACATGGGAGCTCCACTTTATGAGCGACTGCAGACATGTAAAGGAAGATATTTCCAGATGTAATTTTACACCCACTAGTGGCAACAGGCAAGAAACCTGACTCCATCAAGTATTTGGTGAGATCACAGAACAATAGACTAAACCCACTGGTGGAGGCAGAAGATGGAGACAGTTTCCCTGCACTCAGTGAGCCTATGACCTAGCCATCCCACTCCCTTAAACACTGAAATGAGTATTGCACATGGGCTAGACACCAGAACACTGCTTGCATCGGTGCTCTGAAGGGCTTTCAAGTGGAAAGCATGCAGATGTCCAGGGACAAGAAGAAAAATGGAGGGACAAAGGGAGGCGTGGCTCCACAAGGGTACATGACAGGGCAGGGAAAGAGAAAGCCCGGTGGAGACAGGTCACACTGTAGATACTGGTTGATACTGCCACAATGTCGAGTGATGCAAAGAGGAAGTGGCGGAAGACCACAGAGAACCTGATACAATTGACGGTGATTTGCAGACAACATAAGTAAGCAAGGCTATTTAAGGATTAGGTAACAGTGTCTTTAAAAAAAAAAAAAAGAAAGAAAGGAAAATCCAAACCTGAAAATGGAGGGTTGTGGTTTATACAAGACACCCTGGAGGATGGCTCTTCGTCTGCAAGCGGAAGGGAGTGAGTGGAACGGAAATCAGGAGGAGAGTGACTAGGGGTTGGTAAATGCTCCTTCATCAGGCAGGCGGAGGCTGGAGCACCTGTTCCTCACTCCCCTGGCCTTCTGTGATTTCCCAGGAAAACGGCCCGCAAGGGCAGTGTCCTCTGCAGACAGAACATGGAGAGCCGCAGCGTGGGTCCCCAGCCTGAGCACCCCCCACCCCCCCGGAGGGCTGTTCTGTAAGGGGCGGGGTGAGGCCCAGGCCCCGCCTCCCGCATGCGCACTGTGCCGGCCAATCGGCGCTGCTCCCTCTCAGGAGAGGCCGGTTGCTTCCGTGCTGTCCCGAGGTCCTGAGAGGAGCGTCCCGTGTGCGGTGTGAGGTTCGCAGTTTGGAGATTGTGGTGAGGAGCTCACCCTGTGTGGATGAAGGATGGAGGGAGGGAGGGACAGGCAGAGGGATCCAAGAGGGGGACAGAGGGACCCTCAGGGAGGCCGGCGGCACCACATGACCGTGAGCAGGGCTGGGGGAGGGGCGGCGCCATCTTCTCAGACTTGAAGGAATCAGAGTGTGGGGCTGTGGCAGCCAGGCTGGCCTCTGAGGCGATGTCCCCAAGGCTTCCCCTCGGCCTCCAGCCGGGCAGAAGGAGGACCCCAAGGGCTGGGCCAGCAGGCAGGGTTTGGGGAGAGGTGTCGGTCCCCACAACGGTCCCCACAACCCAGGAGAGTCTCAGAGGGTGGGCAGGCGTCATCCACCCAGGTCTGTCCTTCCTGCCCAGTGACCGGGCAGAAAGGATGGGCCAGTGCCCTGAGGTCATCTGGGGTTCAGATGGCGTGTCGGGAAGGCCCCCAACCCGACTGTGCCTGGACAGGTGCTGAACGGTTTGTTCCCCACCCCTATGGAGGGACACTCAGGTTTGTCCTGCCTGTGGCCAGGCCTACCCCCCCTGGCACCGGATCCGTGGGGATGCAAGGCACAGGGGTCAGCCTCTGTCCCCACGTGGGGTCCTGACACTCTGTCCCCAGAGGGTCTTGACACTCAGATGTCTGTGGGCAGCACGGGGCTGTGAGGGGCGGTGCAGGAGCCAGTCCTCCATTGCAGTGCTGAGGGGAGGGGGTCACAATCACTGCGTGCTTCATCAGCTCCTGGTCCAACAAGGGACAGGAGGAAGCACACACCCTGATCTGCCGCGGAGGACCCGTGCCGGCCATTGCTCGTTGACCCTGGGGCCATCTGTGTCTTTATGTTTGTGCTCCCAGGGTGCAGGCGTGCTGTCTATACCTCGGAAGACTCGAGTAGATGGAGAGGCCTCAGAGGAAGCGTCTCAGGAGGGTTAAGGATGCCTCGAAGGAGACTCAGGATGCCCCGATGGAGGCTCATGATATGGCAGCCTGTGACTCTGGGAGTCAGGAGAGAAGAGAGCTGAGTGAGCCAGAGAGTGTTTGCCAAGGGATGGTCTGTCGGAAACCTTTGCAGATCACAGCACATGGGCGAGGGCAGAGTAATGGGGGGGGGGATGGGCAGTGTCCCTTGGGTCATTGCTTCCCAGTCCTCCACATAGTAAGCAGGGAAAGCCATGTGTGTGCCAAGCTGTGTCATGTACCGGAGGCTGCCCAGTTCAGCCTCATATCCCAAACTGGGACTGCCCTGTAAGCTTCCTAGCAGCTCTCCTTCATAACAGCTTGCATGTCCTTCTTTCCGAATCATTTCCCTGAGTGCTACATGTTTTTTTCCCGCTGCTGGTAAACCCTGAAAGGCTTGTAACGCTGTCTCCAAAAAGTGGTCCTGGCCCCTGATCTAACTTCATCTGACCTTCACATACACGATTCCTCTGAGATGTCTGCTTTAAGATGCTTTCGTTGTTGCAAATCCTGGACCCTTCCACAGTGCAGCTGTTTCTTCAGGAAACCTGACCAAAATGCCATATGTCAGCCTTAAACCTTTTCCCATTTTATTTCCATGCAGCAAACAGGTCAGTGATTGATATCCATGAAGAAGAAAGTCCTTTGCAAGCAGCATTTATGGAAGATGTGAGGTAACATGTTTAAAGGAATTTGGGCTTGCCTTATAAGGTACTTTAAGAAAAGTAAAGGTGGGCTCTTGTAGCAAGTATTGTATGTAAAACACTTGGCGTGACACGTTTCTTCCAAAACCAGTATGGTGTTTTAGGTACCCTTAATTTAAAAGTTCATGTGATTTCTTTACAGGAATGAATTACAGGATATGCTGAAAAAATTTGAAGGTATGCTTTAGGAGATACTGTAGTGAAAGTAAATTGCTTTAAAACTCTATATCATAGGAAATGTTAATACCTTGTTCTCAGATTTAGGATCTTCCCTACGTGTTTAGTGTGATTTGGCTTCATAGGTTTCTTTAGTTTCCCTTTTTACTGTGGATGTGGAGAGAATGGTGCTACCAGTGGTGAGGTCAGAGCAATGCTTTTATTTTATACATGGGTGCATTTGATGGACTGTGGGATATTAGAAGAATGTGAATGAAACAATGTTTTTCCTACTTGTATCTCAGAGTAAGGAATATATCCTTCTTTAATATCAATTTTTAATTTCCTCTACCTATTTTGTGTGACATTCCTTTTTCTTTTCTTTGGTGCATACAGAATTTTATATTTAATCCTGTAAAATACGTCTCTATTGTTATATTTACATTAACTGTGCAGTGGAGAACTAAAAGGAACTTTGCTAGCATGCTGGTGATGTAAGATCAGAACCATAAACTTAAAAGTTTAAAATTGTTCTTTTAGATATCAATTACATTAACTGGGTTACAGGAAGAGACTCTTAACAAAGAGCCTATGTCAGTTTCTGAGTCCTCTAAATGGATCCTTCATACAAGCAAGATGTTTGAGTGGGAGCTGTCTCATAAACTGATTATTATGCAAGATAAACTGGATGTATAAAATTGTGTAGCTTGTCACAATCTCTGGAAAGTAACAATTCATGGTAGATCAATAACATACAATCAAATGTTTAGGAAAGCATTTTTATAAATATTGAACATTTTGCAAACTGCAAACCTTCTTTTTAAAACTGATGTAAGACAGACTCCCCATTTTTCCCTTATGAATGGATTTAGAAAGTGTTTTTGAATAAATTCCTTTATTTCCTTAAATTCTTCATGATCTTTGTCTTTAACTCAAAAATACCTAAAATCCTCATTGACTGAATTTAAAAAATCGTTTTCTTGCCTTTGCGTTTATTTTTTTTTTTCTCTTTTGGACACTTCAAAAATAGAATGATGATGTGTGATTTACCTATTGAGTTGTAACAAGAATACATCAGAATGTGTCCTTTGATATGGAGGATATTTTATAAATTTACCCAAACCCAGCTTTTATAAGTGTTTTGTTATGAGTGTTTTGTTTGTTTTCTTTTTGTCTTCTTCTTCTGGGTCTCCTAAGATTCAAATGTTGGGGCGTTTGGCATTGTCCCAGAGGTCTGTGAGTTTGTCCTCATTTCTTTTAATTCTTTTTTTCTTTTTTCCTCTATGCTTCATTTATTTACACCAGTCTATCTTCCATCTCATTTATCCTATCTTCTGCCACAGTTATTCTACTGTTGGTTCCCTCCAGAGTGTTTTTCATCTCAATTATTGCATTATTCATTATTGATTGACTCTTTTTTATTTATTCTAGGTCCTTGTTAAACATTTCCTGCATCTTCTCAATCCTTGTCTCCAGGCTGTTTATCTGTAACTCCATTTTGTTTTCAAGATTTTCGATCATTCTTACTATCATTATTCTGAATTCTTTTTCAGGTAGACTCCATATCTCCTCCTCTTTTGTTTGGTTTGGTGTGCTTTTATCATGTTCCTTTACCTGCTGAGTATTTCTCTGCCTTTTCATCTTGTTTAGATTGCTGTGTTTTGGGTGTCCTATCTGTATTCTGGCAGTTTGTGGTTCCTTTTTATTGTGGAGGTTCCTCACTGTGGGTGGGATTGGATGGGTGGCTTGTCAAAGTTTCTTCATTAGGGAAGCTTGCGTCGGTGTTCTGGTGGGTGTAGCTAGATTTCTTCTCTCTGGAGTGCAATGAAGTGTCCAGTAGTGAGTTTTGAGATGTTTATCGGTTTGCTTTCTTTTGGTCCGCCTGTATGTTAAAGCTCATGGTTATGTTCCTGTGTTGCTGGAGAATTTGGGTAGTATGTTTTGCTCTGGAACTTCTTGGCTCTTGGGTGGAGCTTGGGTTCAGTGTAGGTATGGAGGCTTTTGGATGAGCTCTTATCGATTAATATTCCCTGGAGTCAGGAGTTCTCTGGTGTTCTCAGGTTTTGGATTTAAGCCTCTTGCCTCTGGTTTTCAGTCTTATTCTTACAGTAGCCTCAAGACTTCTCCATCCATACAGCACTGATGATTAAACATCTAGGTTAATGGAGAAAAGATTCTCCACAGTCTGAAACACTGAGAGAGGTTCACAGAATTACATAGAGAAGAGTAGAGGGAGGAGGGAGATAAAGTTGACCAGGACGAGGAGAGGGGGAATCACAAGGGGAGAGAGCAATCTAGCCTGTAATTAAATCCCTATGTGCTCTTCACAGCCTGGAATATCCAGAGAGGTTCACGGAGTTACAAAGAGAAGAGAAGAAGGAGGAAGGAGATAGAGGTCACCAGGAGAAGAAGGGGGGGCTCAGAAGGAGAGAGACAGATCTAGCGAGTAATCAGTTCACTAAGTGTTCTCCACAGCCCTCAATACCCTAAGAGGTTCACAGAGTTTAGTAGAGATGAGATGGGGGAGGGAGGAGATAGAGATGACCTAGGGGAGAAAAGGGGGAGTCAAAAGGGGGAGAGGGCAATCAAGCCAGTAATCACACTCCTAAGTAAAAATGGTACTGGAGATTGGATTCTTAAAGGTACAAAATTGATAACAAATACCAAAAAGCAAAGATTAAAAATCTAGAGTAGAAGTTAGACTTTCAAAAATGCGATATTAAAAAAACAAAATAAAATCACAAAAATTATAAAAATAATATATATGAAATTTGCTTTAAAAATGGGGTCTTTTTTGCAAGGTAATAGTAGGTTACAAAAATGAAAATTAAGGGAGTAATAAAGGACTTCAAAATTTAAAAAAATTAAAAATAAAACAAATGACAATAGTAAAAATATATCTAGGAATTTCTCTGGAGCTGTTGTGGGCAGTGTGGGGGTCACTTCAGTTTCAGATAGTTCCTTGTTTCAGCTTATACTTCTCAAGTTCTATAGGCCCCTTCCAATGTAGTCAGTGCTAACTACAGGGTTTTAATCTGTTCCACCTGTCACTTCTAAAGCGGTTCCCTCTGTTTATTTTGGCTTCTTTTGTTTGCAAGTCTCTTCAGTGTCTAATTTCTGCCCTGACACAAGGGGGCGGTGGTGGTCACTTATTTAGGCTCACTTATTGAGTCGTGCTGTAGGGAGGGAGGAACACTGCAAACAAATATCACTGGCGTGTGTGGGGAGCACTTGCAGGGTCTCAGCCGCACTGGGTTTGCCCCTGCTCACGGCGTGTGTGCTTTCCCAGTCTACACTGCTGAGGTTCCAGGTTGCTCTGCAGGGGAACTGTCTAAAGTGGGCCCTGGGTTGTGTGCACTTCCCAGGTCTAAGCTGTTCAGGTTCAGGTTCTCAAGTACTCCAAAAAGGCGCAGACTCCGTTGGGCATGCGTTTTGTGCCCTTCCCAGGTCTGAGCAGCACAGGCGACCAGGTGCTTGGCGAGTGCACTCTCCCCAGCTGGGTGGGACGTCTTATCACCTCTCCTGTCCCAGCTGCTTGGTTTCCTGGGTGCACAGTGGGAGCACCATCTCAGCTGTGCTGTGTGTCTCTTCTGGGGAGCTGATCTCTGGCTGTGACCTTCCCATAGGATGTCAACCTTCTAGGATCCCAGGAAGACTTGGTTAGCAACTGGGAGCCTGCTCACAGTTTGGTAGAGGATGTCATCTCTGGGGCCAAGATTGCCCCTTTCTGGCTCTGGCTGGTCCGCAGCCGGCTAGCTTTCCTCTGGTATTCGCTCAGTCCTTTGTTCTGTGAGTGGGCCCAGCAGTGCCTTAGGTTAGAGCTTTTCACGGGAAAGTTCTCTCTCTCTCTCCTTTTCTCTTTCTCTGGCTATTCCTCTGTTTGGGTTGCTATCTCACTTTAGCTTCCTCAGATTGTCCTCAGGTCATTCAGGCCTGGTCCCTACCCTAAGCAATGCAGCCCGTGCCTCCCTGTTCAGCCCCCACTTGCTGGTGTCAGATGTGAGCGACTGGGCTACTTCTCCACTGGAAGTTGCCAGTAGGCACGTAATCTGTGGGTTTTATTTATTTATTTATTTATTTTTCCTCCCAGTTATGTTGCCCTCTGAGATTCCAAAATGCCCCACAGACTCGCTGGTGAGAGGGTTTCCTGGTGTTTGGAAACTTCTCTTTTATGACTCTCTCTCTGGGATGGCACTCCATCCCTAACTCTTTTGCCTCTCTTTTTATCTTTTATATTTTGTCCTACCTCCTTTTGAAGACAGTGGGCTGCCTTTCTGGGTGCCTGGTGTCCTCTGCCGGCGTTCAGAAGTTGTTTTGTGAAATTTGCTCAGAGTTCAAATGATCTTTCAATGAATTTGTGGAGGAGAAAGTGGTCTTCCCATCCTATTCCTCCACCATCTTAAGACCACCCCCAGTTATAAAGATTAGAATTGAGGTGCTAGTAACTGAAATATTATACAGAAAAAAGGGAAATGCATACTTGAGTTTTGACATATGCCTTTTTAAAATGGTGATTGTATTTCCAATACTACTGAATCAATACTAAGTGGAAATATATATGTTTGATATAGATGATATTAAGAAGCTTCTTCATGCAAAGAGAAAAAGATTTATAATGAATACCAATGCTTCTATCCAAAGCATTAACCTGATAATTGAGCATGTTTGGAAAACCCAGGAGGAGCAAAGGTAACAAACATTGTTGGTTTTTAGAGCCAGGACCTGGGTGTCATATCTTAGTGTTTGTGAGTCCAGCTTAATTAAAATAATGCTGTTATCCTCTATTAATTGGTGTCTCTGTTGAGAAATATATGCAGTTTGATTTTTATTGACGTCAATACTTCCTTTAGTCCTATAACCTTACACCTTAATTGAAAAGAGAGGTATTACTAAAGGTCGATAATGGTAACCTATTTTCTGCTTTAAAATTATAGCTGAATTTTGTTAGTATTTAAGAAAAAATTATATTCGTTCTTGGAATATGCTAGATGAATAAAAGAGAAGTGTCTTGTGATATTTAGCTGTATTCAATTGTGTGGAAAGAGTTAATCTTATATTTGAATAACTTCAAAATTTATCATCATCGGGTCCACTTTTCTTTTGTGCAAAATCTTTATTGTGACAGGGTGAGGGCGGGGGAAGTGAAATATTCCTGTTTAGAAAACTTATATGATATCTTCATTGAATCTCTTTATCATTCAATAAGTGAAAATGAAAAAAAAACTTATAGATAAAATGCATTTGGGGGGAAGTTTATACTGCATTAAATCTTCCTTAGTTCTCAAGAGCTAAGGCATGTGAGATCGCATCCCTCTTAGACAGTTGGGGACAAGTACTGAGGGAATGAGAGTAAATCATCCATTTTGTTTTGCCATTTCCCATCGGAAATTTTCAGCTGCAATTATTCCCTTCTCCCTTTATAGTATAATTTGTGTCAAATCAGTTTCGTTTTGAATGTGTTTACTTTTTTCTTAGCAATATGAAGTATGACATTGCTCATTATTACGTTTTACAGGCAGAAGCTTTATCGTGAATATTCTCAGCAGTTTCTGACTTTGTTTCTGGAGTGGGATATAAGCGTGCAGGAAACCAAGGAGGAAGAAGAAAAACTAGCTGTTGGTATCAGGCTTAACTTTCTAATTAATCTGTTGTAACCAAGAGGCTTCTCAAGAGGTGGCGCTCGTGGCAAAGAACCTGCCTGCCAATGCAGGAGACCTAAGAGGGACGAGTTCAATCCCTGGGTCGGGAAGATTCCCTGGAGGAGGTCATGGCAACCCGCTCCAGTATCCTTGCCTGGAGAATCCCATGTACAGAGGAGCCTGGCGGGCTACAGCCCATAGGGTTGCAAAGAGTTGAACACGACAGAAGCGACTTAGCATGCACGCATGCTTTGTAACCAAGTCTCAAGTTTAATGGAGAGCCTGGTCATGTCTTAGACCCATAGACCTGAACCAGGGCCCCACTGCTGCCTATGTGGTTGGACCCGGATCACAGAAAATCAGAGAAGTACAGGCACACACCACACTCACAAAAGCCCCTGGTCTTTACTCCCTCTCTTGGTTTGGATTCTTGCAGTTCCAAGTGTCTGAAATTTACCAGAGTACAAAAGCAGAGTTTCAGGCCTTATCGAAAGTTTCTCAGGCAGGGTCATTTGGGCTCTGTCTCTATCTCCTAGTAGGATTTTTCCATGAGGTCTGTAAGGTAGAGTCTTGCAATCCTAAACGTGCTCTCAGTTTAGTAAACTCCAGTGTGCTGTGCTTAGTCTCTCAGTCGTGTCTGACTTCTTTGTGACCCCATGGACTGCAGTCTGCCAGGCTCTTCTGTCCATGGGGATTCTCTAGGCAAGAATACTGGAGTGGATTGCCATGCCCTCCTCCAGGGAATCTTCCCAACCCAGGGATCGAGCCCAGGTTTCCCACACTGCAGGCAGATTCTTTACCATCTGAGCCTCCAGGGAAGCCCAAACCCCAGTGGACCGAGAAAATCTTGTTCTGTGGCTTGGCAGGAAGTTCTTTCGGAAGACTATCACTCATCTAGTTTGGATCATTTGCCTATTCCATAACCAGCCATTGCAGTCAGGGCATGGTTTACTCTTACCGGACTGACCTCTGTCACAGTTAGGGGTAAGGATGGTGGAGGAGGTGTTGCCTTTTGAGGGCAGAGGAGAAAACCTGGAATTGTTTCCTCACAGTGGGTCAGTGGATGGACCACGGAAATACCATTGCCAAGCTGCAGTACAGTCCAACTTAGATGAGCATCATAGCGATCACGAATCTAAAATAAGACCTGTCTGTGTGGTTGTGGCTGAGCAGCTGGAGAGTTGGATTTTCCAGGGTTAGGGTGAGCTAAGCATGTTGACAGAGTGAAAAGGGGGTAAGGTGTAAGTGCAAGGGTGTAGGTATAGTGAATGACCATGGCCTTAACTCAGAAGGAGGATACAGGGCAGGGGGTGGAGAAAGGGGGCAGTGAAAAATGTTCAATTCAAATGTAGATATCAGGTCCTGGTAGGGTACTGAGACACAGTACAGAGGGGAGTGAGCTGCCAACATAAGGAGGTAGAGGTTACCTGATGGGAAAAATGGGCAAACAGTATATAGTACAGTGGTCAAGACCCTGGGCTCTGGAGTCATAATGTTGGGATCCAATTCTGATTTGTCCAATTACTGGCTATGGAGCCATGGGCAGATTATGTATCTCTGACAGGTCTCAGTGTCCTCATGTATGAATGGGGTGTAATAAGAGTACCTACATCATAGGTTTGCCTTGAGGATGAGTTCCTAAGGGAGTTCCCTGGTGGTCTAGTGGTTAGGATTCAGGGCTTTCACTGCCTTGGCCAGGGTTCAATCCCTGGTTGGGAAACTGAGATCCCACAATCCACTCAGTGCAGCCTTCCCCGCCCCCCAACCCCGCTTTCTCCCCTCCAGTCCTCCCCTTCACCAATGAGTTCCTAAGTGTTAAGTTCACTTAACGTCTTTCAGAGCAGGGCCTGACAGATAGTTCCTGTATGAGTTTGCGGTTCTTCCTCTTATATAGATTTTGCAGTTGTTGGTGACAGAATCTAGGGTAAGGAAATGTAAGTGAATGGCTAAACTAGGGGAGAGGACAGAATTGTTTCTGGAGATCAGGTCAAAGAACTCAAAGTTTTGCATTATTGAAAGGTTCATCTTGTATATTGAATGGCCAAGAATTACTACATGTTTCAATGTTGTTAGGAAAGAATTTTTCTCTTAATTGCTGTTAAATAGGATAATTGCATAGATTTCATTTATTTTTGATAAAGAGATGGTGGTGAAAACTGTTTGTAAATTTTGTAGCTACCAAGAATTAAGATGGATGTTTTGAATATGGGCAAAGAAGGACATTTCCTGTGTAGAGCATTGTATTTCTGCTTCCTTATGCACCACAGCATCCTCACCAGGAAAGATTTTTTTCCCATCTATCACCATACAAATGATTACCTTCAATGCTATAAACCAATTTTACCTCAACAAAATACGTTAAACAAGAAAGAAAGTGCCTTCTCAGTGATCGATGAATAGTATCATTTCATTTGTTTGTATATTGGTGGAAGCACAAACATCTAAGCTTTGTTTTAAAATTTAGCACAGAAAATGTTAAAAAATTGATTTAAAGAATAATCCTTTTAATGTCCTGTAGAATTACACGTTGCTAAATATTAAATTAACTGCATTTTATCTCAACGTCTTTTCTTTCCTACTTGTAGAATTTGTTTCGTGAGCAGCAAAAGATTTTTCAAGCAGCAAGAATTGTTCAGAGACAGAGGCTGAAAAAATTTTTTAACTTATACGACCAGTTCTTAAAGGTCTGTTGTTTTTGTTAATGCAATTCATTCTTATAAAACATAATGTCTATTTTGAAGTAGAAGTTAGATTCTTTTGTAGTTTTGGTAACAGTATTTTGGCGATAACGTTTTAAATTCTTCTGCATTTTCCATTTGGAGGAATTGATTTTGGGTGAACATGAATGCTAAATTTATTTCTATTTTTATTTGTTTTTAATTAATTAATTTTTATTTTTAGGATTTATTATTAGCTTTGTGATATTACTTAAAATAGGAAATGATACATTGGGAATATTACCTAGAAAGAGACGTGATTAAAATCGTGATTAAAATCGATACTTTAATCCTAATTTTATATTCAGCAGTCAGTTTTTTGGGAGATCAGTGACAACTATCAGGAAAGTAGGAAGTCAGCGATTAAGTCCTAATGTCTTTTACTTCTGTTTACTTCAGTGGTGTGTGTAAAATAGTAAGTAGCAATTGTACTTTCTGAATATATCTTTTATTTTCAAATATATTATGTGAGTGTTCTTTGGCATATTTGCTTTTAGTTTTTAATGTATTTATTTTAATTGGAAGATAATTACTTGACAATGCAGAATTGCTACAGTGACTAAAAATGCCTTTATATGCAAATGAGTAGTCACAGGAGGAAGCCTGGAATGCATAGCAGTGTGAAAAAGCCAGAGGAGGGGAAAAAGCTTATGAATTGAGAATCATCTACCATGCCATTCTCCCACTAGCAGATTGCCTTCATGACGCTGTTCTCTGCTTCATACAGATGCATACTTATTCAGGAGGCAATGGAATCCCAGATATACACCCCTTCTTATTTTGATGGGATGTTCCATTTCATTACCTTGCTCAAATACATATTAATATGTCACTCAACTAGTAAAAGAATTTTAAAATAAATATCCCTTAAAGAACTTTAGAATCATTTAGTGCAAAAGCGTTATTGTAGAAGTGTCTCCAAGGGAACAAATGTGTTATTCTAATGCTCCCTGATAATTGACTATTAATTGATGTGAAGGTTTGATAAAGTACCAAAGAAGATATCAGGTTGGTGACTTCAGTGTTGTCTTTGACTCCCCTAAGTACCTTGTCCTTCCCACCCAGCTATTACTTGGCCCTGCAATTTTCACCTCTGCAACTGTACTTTAATTTCTTCCTTTGAATTCCCACTGCTGCTGTCCTACCTGGTTCAGGGCCTCATTGTCCCTTGCTTGTTCTATTAAACTCTTGCCTGACTTCTCTCCTCTCCAATCCATCCTTCACACTTCTGTAATACGATCCTCCAAATAGTATCCCTTCTCTCCTGAAAACTCATCATAATATCTTCCCAGTTTGAAGTCTCAGGCGTTCAATGTGTACCCCATATCAAGATCCCCCTCTCTTTGTGATTTCCTCCATACATTCTTTGTCTCCTCCCACCTGTCCAGATTGGTTGCTTTCTCTGCACTAAGTCACCATTACCTCCTTGCTTTGCATATTCTCCTCCCTGGCAGTAGGCTTGATTCCCTTCTTTTACCTATTGACATCTTATTCTTTTGCCAACAAAATCAGAAACCATCCTATTTTCCACTACACAGCCACAGCAAAATGTGCTTCCTGAATTGTTATACTGTTTTTGTGTTGCTTTCTGTTTACATGTTTTTAATTCTCACTGGAATAAGGAAGAGATTATGTACTCATTTTCTAATTCCTCCAGGGCACTTAACAGAATGCTTTTTATATAGGATGCACCAGATTCCTATTTGCTGAATGAATAGTAAAAGTTTAGAACATGTTTGTTTTCCATACCTTAATGAGTTCCTATGACAGATCATCTTTTCCCTCTAATGGAACCATGCTGCATTGATTATTGGTCATTATAGGTGCAATTGTTACCTGGTGTTTAGAAAGCTTGTCAGAGAATTTTTAAACTATGGCATTCATGATATGAGACTGTCAGTGATTTCCTTTCTTCCTCCTCCTCTTCTCCTTCCTCCTCCTTTGCCTCCTCCTTCTTTTTGGTCCACCTTGACCTTAGCTGTTCAGGAACTCATTGTTTTGAGCAAAGTGTGATGATAATGATCTTTGACTCAGATACAACATTTGAAGGATTTCTTAAGTGGGTGTTTCAATCTCCATGTTTTAGTTACAATATTTTTGAAATAAATAATGAGCATCCTTTGACTGTTAAATGTTGTTACTTTGAAATTTAATTGTATGTGTTTAGAAAGTGAAATGAAAAGTGGTGCTTTATCACTGGACTAGGCCTTCTGTTTTAGAGTATGGAGGAGTTTCAGAAGGATCATGAACATCTTCTGACTGATGAACAAAGTGAAGTTAGACGAGAAATGGCCATGCTGCAAAACAAAATTGTGATGGATGCTGTAAGTAGTGCATGTTTAATACTGAGAACTATGGAGGGACGTGAACATTGGGGTATTTTTTTATGAACTGTATGTAACAATTATCTAAATAATATTCAACTGTTTTAATATTTCTTTCCTTTTTGGAATCAGCAACAGCAAGAGCTGGCAAATATTCGGAAGTCTCTTCAATACCTGCTCTCTGACGATGCTGAAGACAGAACTGGAACCTAAGTTATATGATAGTAACGTAATATTAGCTCCATCAAACCTATACATTGCCATAGGCTAAAATTTTCTAGTTGCAGTCAGCACATCTTGTTTATCATTTGTTTGTTAAGTGTAAGAATCCTTTTCTGTTAACCACTAAATGAATCCTAAACAGTTATGTGGGTAGCAACAATTTCACAGGTACAAGGATCAAGCTTTCCACCCTTTGGGTAGCAAATGGAGATGTTTTCTCCCTAACACTGTCAATTAACTTTTAGCAATAAATCTACTTCATTTTAAGTTTTGGCCTCAGCAGTTCTGTACCAGTCCTAGAAAACGGAAAGCACCAGTGTGGAGAGTTATAGTGTTCATCCTTAAGGAAAAGAAAAACTGAAGAACATAAAATCTATTTCAACTGTAAATCCCCTTTGTATTTACTCATTGGTTTACAGAGCCAGTTCCAGTGGGGGAAAATGATTTCAAATGAAAATCTACTCCATTGCCTTAGAAAAATTATTAAAAGCACTTGAGATTCTGTTTGTGAATAAACTGAGCTGCTAAAAATCATTAAGAGGACAGGCCTAGGTATATAAATATCCATGCTGAGATATGGGCTCGTGAATTGCCATTTCCACAAAGACATTAAAATGTCATTTAATTGTTGCTGGTACACTATTAAATGACACCTGCCCTTAGCATGAATCCAAACACATTTTATATTAATACTCCTTTCAATGAACCATGATACACGAGGCCAGGGATGTTTGTGCAAGTGTGATCCAAGGACTCAGGGTCAACTGGAAAAGACACGCATGGGGGAAAAGTGTGAGGATAACACACCTGGATGTCAGGGGGAGGCGAGTAAGAAACAGGGATGCTCCAACTCATCTCTTCTGAGGTGACCCTTAGTTAGCGACAGCCCCTGGACAGCTCTGATCCCGGGACCCTAGAGTAAGACAAAGCCATGCTGCTCCACATGCCACTCACAAGAGGAGAGCCAACCGACTTTTGTATCACTGTGTACCAACCAGATGAAGGCTTTCGGCAGCTTCTTAGTGTGGAGAAAGGGGAAGGACTTAACCAGGACCTGCCATCCAGACTATTTATGTTGTTGTTCAGTTGCTAAGTCTCGTCTGACTCTTTGCAACCCCATGGACTGCAGCACTCCAGGCTACCCCATCCTTCACTAGTAGCAGGTTGCACTGCTGGCTGGTGGTTTCAAGTCAGAGAGACTTTCTGAAAGACAGGTATGGGTTTGAGTCTCAGCTTGGGCACTTCTCAGTTATGTGACTCTCAACTTGTGTCCTAAATTGTCTGCTCCCTACAACACTCCATTTTTTTTGGCCGTTTGTGGGTGCTGGGGGCAGTTCAGATCAATTAGCAGTGTTTCTGCTCTCAAGGGGATGATTAAACATGCTGAAAGAATACTGGACTTAAGCACTTGCCAGTGGTCATTTTGGGAACCCTGAGCTGAGATAGAGAGGTGGGAGAGGCAGAACGGTCCCTGACAACTTGATTGGGGACCATTGAGGTCTTCCATTTCCCTACTCAGTATCCGTGTACCCAGTTCACTTGGTTCCCTTCCACAGAAACAACAGATTGTTACAGGTGGGACGAAATTCGGGAAAGAAAACTCAACCTTTTCCTCTTTAGGTACACATAAAATACATTTTCAAAAATGTAAGACAATGCCATGCTTTTCAATTCTATTTTTTTTTTACTTTTAAAAAGTGCACTATTTTTCCTGTATAACATGTGCATCACAATAAGGTTAATATTGCTTTTTTACTTCAGTGCATACGTTATACAGTGGATTTCTTATTCCCATTCCCCAAAATACTTAAGGATTTTATTACCGTGGTGTGAAAAGTGTTATAGTTCAACCAAAAAAAAAATTAATGATATTCTCAGACTACATAACTTGCCAATTTATAAAGATTTTTGCTCAATTCTTGTCGTTCAGTCTATCAGTCATGTTCAACTCTTTGCAACCCCATGAACTGAAGCATGCCAGTCTTCCCTGTCCTTCACTGTCTCCCAGAGTTTGCTGAAACTCATGCCCACTGAGTCGATGATACCATCCTACCAGCTCATCCTCTGTCACCCTCTTCTCCTCCTGCCCTCGATCTTTCCGAGCAGCAGGGTCTTTTCCAGTGAATTGACTCTTCGCATTAGGTGGCCAAAGTATTGGAGCTTCAGCTTCAGCATCAGTTCTTCCAATGACTATTCAGGGTTGATTTCCTTTAGGATTGACTGGGTTGATCTCCTAGCTGTCCAAGGGACTCTAAAGAGTCTTCTCCAGCACTGAAATTCAAAAGCATCAATTCTTTGGTGCTCATCCCTCTTTATGGTCCAACTCTCACATTTGTACATGACTCCTGGAGAAATCATAGCTTTGACTAGATGGACCTTTGTTGGCAAAGTGATGTCTCTGCTTTTTAATATGTCATCTAGGTTGGTCATAGCTTTCCTTCCAAGGAGCAAGTGTCTTTTAATTTCATGACTGCAGTCACTGTCTGCAGTGATTTTGGAGCCAAATAAACTAAAGTCTGTCACTGTTTCCATTTTTTCCCCCTCATTTATTTGCCAAAAGTGATGGGATTGGATGACATGATCGTAGTTCCACTCAGTGACATTAAGCCAATTCACAAGCTTGGGAAGCCACCCACTGTATCTTCTTATGACATGTTCCCATAAGTCGTAAAGGACATCTTTTACCCATTAAGAAGTCACTCCTGATTCCCACCTCCTCCATCCCCACCCTCATCTCCTGGCAAGGACTAATTGGCTTTCAGTCTTGATGGACTGGCTTTTTTGGGACATCTCCTTTCAATGGAATCACACCATATATGTCCTTTTGTGTGTGGCTCATTTCACTTCAATGGTGATTTCCCAACTGATTCATGTTGTAACATTCCTTTCCTTGTCTGCATATTCTTCAATTTCATGGAGAGTTCACCTTACATTTATCCCTTCTGTCCCCTGAAAATTGGGTTGTTTCCCTCTTTGGCTGTTTTGAATAATGCTACTATGAATACATAGTCCCTGGGTTTTCCTAATGCCTGCTTTAAAAGTTTTTTTTTTTTTCTTTTTTGTGGGGGGAGGGTGTTTTATTTCTAAGAGTGGAATCACTACATCTGGTAGTAATCCTATGTTGAAGCTTTGGAGGAAGCTCCAGACGATTTTCAACATCCACTGTTTGATTTTAAATTCCCCCAGTGTAGCATCACCAACTCAGTGGACCTGAATTTGAGCAAACTGCGGGAGCTACTGGAGGACAGAGGAGCCTGGGATGCTACAGTCCATGGGGTTGCAGAGTCGGACATGACTTAAAGACTGAACAACAGCGAAAACAATGGTGCATAAGGCTTCCAGTTTCTCCAGATTCTCAACAACACTTGTTATTTTCCTGTGTCTAAATTTTAGACATCCTTGTTGTTCAGTCACTAAGTCATGCTCGACTATGTGCGACCCTATGGACTGCAGCAACCCAGGCTTCCCTGTCCTCCACTATCTACCGCAGTTTGCTCAAACTCCTGTCCATTGAGTCAGTGATGCCATCCATTTATCTCATCCTCTGTCACGCCTTTCTCCTCTTGCCCTCAATCTTGCCCAGCATCAGGATCTTTTCCAATGAGTCAGTTCTTTGTATTAGGTGGCCAAAGTATTGGAGTTTCAGCTTCAGCATCAGTCCTTCCAATGAATATTCAGGGTTGATATCCTTTAGGATTGACTGGTTTGATCTCCTTGCAGTCCAAGGGACTCTCAAGAGTCTTCTCTAGTGCCATAGTTTGAAAGCATCAATTCTTTGGCCCTTAGCCTTCATTATGGCCCAAATCTCACATCCGTATGTGACTATTGGGTTAACCATAGCTTTGACAATATGAACCTTGGTCAGCAAAATGATATCTCTGCCTTTTATATATGCCGTCTAGGTTTGTTTTAGGTTTCCTTCCAATGAGCAAGCGTCTCTTAGTCATGACTACAGTAACTGTCCATGGTGATTTTGGAGCCCAAGAAAATAAAATCTATCACTGTTTCCAACCTTTCCCCATCTATTTGCCATGAAGTGATAGGACGAGATGCCATGATCGGTTTTTTTTTTTTTTTTTTTTAATGTTGAGTTTCAAGCCAGCTCTTTCACTCTCTTCTTTCACCCTCATCAAGAGTCTCTTAGTCTCTTAGTTCCTCTTGCTTTTTGTCATTAAGGTAATATCATCTGCATACCTGAGGTTGTTGATATTTCTCCCTGCAATCTTGATTCCAGCTTGTGTGTCATCCAGCCCAGCATTTCACATGATGTACTCTGCATATAATTTAAATAAGCAGCGGGACAATATGCAGCTTTGTGATACTTGTTAACCATTTTTGAAGCAATCTGTTGTTCCATGTCTGGTTCTAACTTTTGCTTCTTCTACTGCATACAAGGTTTCTCAGGAGACAGGTAAGGTGGTCTGGTATTCCTATCTCTTAACGAATTTTCCACAGTTTGTTATGATCCACACAGTCAAAAGCTTTAGTGTAATCATTGAAGCAGAAGTAGATTTTTTTTTTAATTCCCTTGCTTTTTCTGTGATCCAACGGATGTTGGCAATTTTTCCTCTGGTTCCTCTGCCTTGTCTAAATCTAACTTGCACATCTGGAAGTTTTGGGGTGACGGATGGTTGAACCTAGCTTGAAGGATTTTGGTGTTGCTTTACTAGCATGTGAAATGTGTGCAACTGTATGATAGTTGGAACATTGTTTGACATTGCCTTTCTTTGGTATTGGAATGAAAACTGACCTTTTCCAGTCCTGTGGCCACTGCTGAGTCTTCTAAAGGATTTTATCTTTACCTACCTATGTGGTTAACTTTTCTGTTATTCTTTATTTCTTCATATGATTTTGAGTTCTGTCTAGTGTTTCTTATTTTAACTTGAAGTTCATTTTAGCCCTTCAGTCTCTCTGGTATGGTAGTTTTAATAGTTATGAAGTCTGTCAGTTTTTTTGTGTGTTTGTGGGTTTTTGTTTATCTGTTTTGCTTTGTTTGAATGTGGATGTGTCTTGATTTCCCTAGACATATTTAATAGAAACCCTGGCTGGCAGGTTTTCTTTTTACCTTCATCTTTCAAGGTATATCAGTCATTCATTCACTGCTCTCTGGCCTCCATGGTTTGTGAAGAGAAGTTAGCTGTTAATCATATTGATGATCCACTGTAGTTTATGAGTTTATTGTTTTGCAAATCCAGTAGTCACTTGTTGACACTACAGTGAGTCAGGTTCAAGACAATGTACTAGTCTGTAGTGAGGTCTGCTAAAATTAACTGAAAAGCCATGGAGGGATAGTTTAGTAATATCCCATGCTGGAAAATGCTGTTTATTTTTTACGGGGAAAAATGGGATCTAAAGGGGATTTACCGTATGGTAGGAATTTAGGGGGGGAATGTGGGCATCATTTTAGAAGTGAGAAATTTACAGTTTAGAAAAGGTTTTCAAGAAATGACCATTTGGGTGTAATGGAGATTTCTGTGGTTAGAACCTAACGGAGTCTGCATGTAATTTGAGTCCTGGATCCTGGACATCACTTGGTATTCTTCTGCTTTCTCTTTGGGAATGTCTGGAAGCAATGCTGGCATAGGCTAACAGTGATGAGGAAAGGAAAGGAAACAACACTGGCAAGGCATCTAGCACTCTGCCTGCCATATAGTCCCACCCAGTAAGTGTCAGTGATCATGACAGTGTCAATGCAAGTTTGTGTGAAGGATTTTTATCCAGGCCAGGGTGGGATTTCTGGCCCAGTCATTAGGGTCAGATGAATGCATTGCCCTTAGCTGACAAGGGACACAGTTTCTAAGTTAACATTGATCTTTGCTTACTCATTTTCTTTTAAAGTGTGTACTTTAAAATTATTTTAAAACATGCCATAAAGTATACAAATCATGACTATCAGGTCAAAAATTCGAAAGTAATGTTTAAACAGTACTCAGCCAAAAGCATTTAAGAAAGAAATAGCACCAATACCACACACCTCCTCAGAGAGCAGCGAAAGCAGAGGAACAGGGTCTAACTCATCCCAGGTGATCAAGACAGTGACGCCACTGAAGCTTGGCTCAGTCATCACAAGAAAGAAAACCACAGGTCAATCTCCTCCATGAAAATCCCAAACACAACACTAGCACCCCGAGTCAAGGGATCTCCTGAAAAACCTAACCCTTGACAATGAAGCTGGACCCTCTCCAGAAAGGTAACGTTGGCCCAACAGTGGGAAATCAGTGCTCTTCACCATTTCAGCAGGACCAGAAATAGGAACAGCATGATCATCTCAATAGATCTCTGCTTCTTCAGCAAAGATTTTAATGACATTTTTCAAACATACAAAAAATCCGGGAGAATAGCACAGTGAATTCCCACTGAATAATGATTAAGGTACTGTTGTTTCATTCCATTTTCCTTTGTTGATATATTTTAGAGTAAATTCAAGACTCTTAAATTCTCTTCCCTTCTCATTTCTGTTTCTTCTCTTTCTTCACACACACCCCCACCCCAAGTTGCCAAATACCTGGTGCGAATCAGTTAAAACATTGTTCTCCATTTGTTGTTTATTCAAGAGTTGTTGCTCATGTACTTACTGTGTGCTGGCCCCTAAGCTAGGCTGGGAGACAGTAGTTTGTATGACTCAGAGGCTGTCATTCCACATTGGGTTAGGAGCACCTGCTCTATTCTCCCATAAGTCCCTGTGCTTCTAGCTGTAATAAGATGGTTTGCACAACATTTCCTTTATGCGTGTTGGTCCCAGGGGACTGTGAGCTCCATGAAGGCAGGGGCTCCTACAACTTTTGCTTTTGCATATCCTGGCCCTAGTACACAGTTGGCACATGAGTTTTTGTAAATGCCTTTAGGAGGATACCAGTATTTACTTGAGGGGACACAAAGGCTGACGGAAGCTGCTCGTTTCTATTCAGTTTGGTTTTTAGTGGAGGTTTGTGGGAATGTTAGAGTTTAGAGTTATTCAAAGTGAACAATCTCTGAGCAAGATTGTAGGGCAAAGGAGAGAGATTAGTGAAGGTGGGAGAGTCAGGCTGGTAGAGAACACCAATAGCATCAGTGACGTCATACACAGAAATATAATCTGTTAAGGGAAGGAGGGTCAGGACCTCTGAAAGTTAAGGGGACAGAAGGAGCTGTCAGTCCAATTTACCCCTGCTCCCAACTGCCCTTACAGCAGTTACATGCTGTCGAGTGCATTCCATCCAAAAAGCCCCCTTTGTCCAAAGGCTCATTTCTTCCTCACCGTTGCTCGCTGAAGCACTGAGGGTCATAGCATCTAAGCAACTAAGTCTAAACATGTCTAAGACATGTGCCGAAACTCACAATTCTCAAGTGGCAGGGTCAGAATGTTCACCCAGCTCTCTCCAAAATTCAGTCTCAGTCACTAAGACGCACTTGGGAGAAGCCGAACACAGTCTCTTAAAGACAGGGAAAAAAAAATAGATGTAAAGATGAGGCACAGGAGACAGATACCCTAACCAGGTCTCTCGCTAAACAAGGCCCCCCGCCCACTTTCCCCTCTCCATTTGTCAGTGTTGTCTCCATGCTGGGGGTGGGGATGGGCCCTGGCTCACATCCCCCAGAGAGGAAGAAGCTTCCCCTCTGGCTCCAATCTAGAACATTCCAGTGGGGTGAGGTACCGCGACAGGCTCAGGCTGGGACTATGCCCAAATCTGCCTCTGGCAGGGGGCCAGAGAAGGAGACTTTTCAGCAGAAGTGGGTAGGGGTGCTGGGTTGACAAGACACTCCACTCTAGATTTACAGAAAACCCATTAAGTGCCCATGGGAAACCAAAGCTCTGAAGTAAGTAATTACTGAAATTGGCATGCTGCCACACTTGAAAGCAACTGCAGAATGTTATCAGAATGAATGTATTTGACATGAATATGATGAACCTGTGGCTCTGTTTTTACATGAAACTTTTGTAATTGGACGGATTTCATTATTCAGAGGCTCCAAAGAAAGGTCTGCCAAGCACTTAGTCTGGTGGCAACTCTATAGTAAAGTTCTCCAACACTGGCAGTGATCATGGTTCACCAGTGGCCCTCAGGTTATATTCGTGGTCTTATAGCTGCTCATCCTCCACTGCGGGCCCCAGCTCTAGCCACACCCTTTGTCAGCCACATCACATTTCCCACAAGTGCCATGCACTTCTCTGCCTTGATACTCTTGCAGATGCCCCTCTTATTGCTTGGACTATCTTTCCCCCTCCTCATTCACCTGTGAAACTTCTACTGATATGTCAGGATCCATCGCCAACATTTCACGCACTGAGAAATTCTCTAAGAGTTGGCCTCTGGTCTTGAGTTCTTTGAGGCTGTGGTGAGGAAACAAAGCATGTAATATTTAGGCTGTCCAACGGCCTCGATAAGATTCTGCATCCCAGACTGCCAAAAAAGAAAGCAAGTGTTTTGTCATGGATACAGAGAATTAGAGGGAGAAAATGGACAAGACTCTCTAAGGACAAGTATCAACAATATGACCTCCTAAGGACTAACCCTGCAACAAATTGTGAAATGGTGGTGCATCTGTTCCACATTCCCTATAGATTTTCATCTTTGATGAAAGAAGGAAAATGCATGAGCAAGCAGATAACTGAGGGAGGTAGAAAAGTTAAATTGATGTAGGGAGACTCTGTATCTCTATCTGTAACAGTATCCTTATAACTGTCTTTCTATTTACATCTGCACCTCTGTGTAGACACCTGTCTATCTGTCTCCATACGCAGAGAGAAGGATGAAAGCAAATAATACTGCCAATGTGAAATGGCATATTATGCCTGAGTAGTGGACTTAGGGGTGAATTCCATTTCCTTCATAAATCATATTTGTTATCAATTTTATTACACTCAAGATTTATTATTTCTACAATTGGACCAAAGGCTTCACATTAGAAGTTAGGTTAAATTAGAGTACCCCATCATAGATTATCAGGGGGAAGTAGAATGCTTCTCCTTAGCTAACTTCTGGAAGGCTACCTTTGAACATTCGATAAGTGTTGTCGGTACATTGTAAGAAGTAAGAAAGTTGGTGTGATGGTCTATAGATAAAAAGATTCACCCAACGCCTGAATTCTCATGTTGTTGGATGAGAAATGAAAGGCGTCAATGAAATTCACCCCTAAACCTTTGGCACAGAAGGCTCTAATTTGGAGCTAGGAAAGTCAGAAGAGGATATAACTCAATCTTGGTTATTGGTCGGGCAGATACTCCATTCTTATCCGTTGTTCTTTGTTTCCTTTGTGTGTGTGTGTGTGTGTGTGCTTTTCTTTTTCCCTCGTTTTTGATCCTTTCTTAGCATCCGTGAACTCTAATTGGGAAACTAAGACACTAGTGTCAGGGAGCCAGCAGGTGGAGATGTTGAGCTGCCTTTGTGAATGTCAGCCAGACCCTCCTTCACAAATACAGTGGTTCCAACTTTAGTGGGGTTGAGAGCAACCTGGAGAATGCATTAAAATTGTAGCTTCCTTACATATTGTGGTGCTCCTATGTTGGGTGCATATATATTTATAATTGCTATATCTTCTTCTTGGATTGATCCTTTGATCATTATGTAGTGTCCTTCTTTGTCTCTTTTCATAGCTTTTAGTTTGACGTCTATTTTATCTGATATAAGTATTGCGACTCCTGCTTTCTTTTGGTCTCCGTTTGCATGAAATATATTTTTCCAGCCCTTCACTTTCAGTCTGTATGTGTCCCTTGCTTTGAGGTGGGTCTCTTGTAGACAGCATATATAGGGGTCTTGCTTTTGTATCCATTCAGCCAGTCTTTGTCTTTTGGTTGGGGCATTCAACCCATTTACATTTAAGGTAATTATTGATAAGAATGGTCCCGTTGCCATTTGCTTTGTTGTTTTGGGTTCATGTTCATACACTCTTTCTGTGTTTCCTGTCTAGAGAAGATCCTTTAGCATTTGTTGAAGAATGAAGGGGAAATTAACAATAACACAATAATAGTGAGAGACTTTAATACCCCACTCACACCTATAGATAGATCAACTAAACAGAAAATTAACAAGGAAACACAAACTTTAAATGACACAATGGACCAGCTAGACCTAATTGATATCTATAGGACATTTCACCCCAAAACAATCAACTTCACCTTTTTCTCAAGTGCACACGGAAACTTCTCCAGAATAGATCACATCCTGGGCTATAAATCTAGCCTTGGTAAATTCAAAAAATTAAAATCATTCCAGTCATCTTTTCTGACCACAAGGCAGTAAGATTAGATCTCAATTACAGCAAAAAAAAAAAAAAAACTATTAAAAATTCCAACATATGGAGGCTAAATAACACACTTCTGAATAACGAACAAATCATAGAAGAAATAAAAAAAGAAATCAAAATATGCATAGAAATGAATGAAAATGAAAACACAACAACCCAAAACCTATGGGACACTGTAAAAGCAGTGCTAAGGGGAAGGTTCATAGCAATACAGGCTTACTTCAAGAAACAAGAAAAAAGTCAAATAAATAACCTAACTCTACACCTAAAGCAACTAGAGAAGGAAGAAATGAAGAACCCCAGGGTTAGTAGAAGGAAAGAAATCTTAAAAATTAGGGCAGAAATAAATGCAAAAGAAACAAAAGAGACCATAGCAAAAATCAACAAAGCTAAAAGTTGGGTTTTTGAAAAGGTAAATAAAATTGACAAGCCGTTAGCCAGACTCATCAAGAAACAAAGGGAGAAGAACCAAATCAACAAAATTAGAAATGAAAATGGAGAGATCACAACAGACAACACTGAAATACAAAGGATCATAAGAGACTACTACCAGCAGCTCTATGCCAATAAAATGGACAACTTGGAAGAAATGGACAAATTCTTAAAAAAGTATAACTTTCCATAACTGAACCAGGAAGAAATAGAAGATCTTAACAGACACATCACAAGCCTGGAAATAGAAACTGTAATCAGAAATCTTCCAGCAAACAAAAGCCCAGGACTAGATGGCTTCACAGCTGAATTCTACCAAAAATTTAGAGAAGAGCTAACACCTATCTTACTCAAACTCTTCCAGGAAATTGCAGAAGAAGGCAAACTTCCAAACTCATTCTATGAGGCCACCATTACTCTAATACCAAAACCAGACAAGGATGCCACAAAAAAAGAAAACTACAGGCCAATATCACTGATGAACATAGATGCAAAAATCCTTAACAAAATTCTAGCAAACAGAATCCAACAACATATTAAAAAGATCATACATCATGACCAAGTGGGCTTTATCCCAGGAATGCAAGGATTCTTTAATATCCACAAATCAATCAATGTAATACATCACATTAACAATTTGAAATATAAAAACCATATGATTACCTCAGTAGATGAAGAGAAAGCCTTTGACAAAATTCAACATCCATTTATGATAAAAACTCTCCAGAAAGCAGGCATAGAAGGAACATACCTCAACATAATAAAAGCTATATATGACAAACCCACAGCAAACATTATCCTCAATGGTAAAAAATTGAAAGCATTTCCCTTAAAGTCAGGAACAAGACAAGGGTGTACACTCTCACCACTACTATTCAACATAGTTTTGGAAGTGTTGGCCACAGCAATCAGAGCAGAAAAAGAAATAAAAGGAATCCAGATAGGAAAAGAAGAAGTAAAACTCTCACTGTTTTCAGATGACATGATCCTCTACATAGAAAACCCTAAAGACTCTACCAGAAAATTACTAGAGCTAATCAATGAATACAGTAATGTTGCAGGATATAAAATTAACACACAGAAATCTCTTGCATTCCTATACACTAACAATGAGAAAACAGAAAGAGAAATTAAGGAAATAATACGATTCACCATTGCAACAAAAAGAATAAAATACTTAGGAGTATATCTACCTAAAGAAACGAAAGACCTATATATAGAAAACTATAAAACACTGATGAAAGAAATCAAAGAGGACACAAATAGATGGAGAAATATACTGTGTTCATGGATTGGAGGACTCAATATTGTCAAAATGGCTATTCTACCCAAAGCAATCTATAGGTTCAATGCAATCCCTATCAAGCTACTAACAGTATTCTTCACAGAACTGGAACAAATAATTCCACAATTTGTATGGAAATACAAAAACCTCAAATAGCCAAAGCAATCTTGAGAAAGAAGAATGGAACTGGAGGAATCAACCTGCCTGACTTCAGGCTCTATTACAAAGCCACAGTCATCAAGACAGTATGGTACTGGCACAAAGACAGAAATATAGATCAATGGAACAAACTAGAAAGCCCAGAGATAAATCCACGTACCTGTGGACACCTTATCTTCGACAAAAGAGGCAAGGATATACAATGGAAAAAAGACAACCTCTTTAACAAGTGGTGCTGGGAAAACTGGTCAACCACTTGTAAAAGAATGAAACTAGAGCACCTTCTAACACCATACACAAAAATAAACTCAAAATGGATTAAAGATCTAAATGTAAGACCAGAAACTATAAAACTCCTAGAGGAGAACATAGGCAAAACACTCTCCGACATAAATCACAGCAGGATCCTCTATGACCCACCTCCCAGAATATTGGAAATAAAAGCAAAAATACACAAATGGAACCTAATGAAACTTAAAAGCTTTTGCAAAACAAAGGAAACTATAAGCAAGGTGAAAAGACAGCCCTCTGATTGGGAGAAAATAATAGCAAATGAAGCAACAGACAAAGGATTAATCTCAAAAATATACAAGCAGCTCCTGAAGCTCAATTCCAGAAAAATAATCGACCCAATCAAAAAATGGGCCAAAGAACTAAACAGACATTTCTCCAAAGAAGACATACAGATGGCTAACAAACACATGATAAGATGCTCAACATCACTCATTAGCAGAGAAATGCAAATCAAAACCACAATGAGGTACCATTACACGCCAGTCAGGATGGCTGCTATCCAAAAGTCTACAAGCAATAAATGCTGGAGAGGGTGTGGAGAAAAGGGAACCCTCTTACACTGTTGGTGGCAATGCAAACTAGTACAGCCCCTATGGAGAACAGTGTTCAGATTCCTTAAAAAACTGGAAATAGAACTGCCATATGACCCAGCAATACCACTTCTGGGCATACACACTGAGGAAACCAGATCTGAAAGACACACGTGCACCCCAATGTTCATCACAGCACTGTTTATAATAGCCAGGACATGGAAGCAACCTAGATGCCCATCAGCAGACGAATGGATAAGGAAGCTGTGGTACATATACACAATGGAATGTTACTCAGCCGTTAGGAAGAATTCATTTGAATCAGTTCTAATGAGATGGATGAAACTGGAGCCCATTATACAGAGTGAAGTAAGCCAGAAAGATAAAGAACATTACAGCATACTAACACATATATATGGAATTTAGAAAGATGGTAATGATTACCCTATATGCAAAACAGAAAAAGAGACACAGATGTACGGAACAGACTTTTGGACTCTGTGGGAGAAGGTGAGGGTGGGATGTTTCGAGAGAACAGCATGTATATTATCTATAGTGAAACAGACCACCAGCCCAGGTGGGATGCATGAGACAAGTGCTCAGGGCCGGTGCACTGGGAAGACCCAGAGGGATGGGATGGGGAGGGAGGCGGGAGGGGGTATTGGGATTCGGAACACATGTAACTCCATGGCTGATTCATGTCAATGTATGGCAAAAACCACTACAATATTGTAAAGTAATTAGCCTCCAACTAATAAAAATGAATGATAAAAAAATGTAGCTTCCCAGTGCCCACCCACGGAGTTGTTTCTGTGGGCCTTGCATTAGGCCAAGGAGACTGGATTATTTATTTGACTGTGCCGGGCCTCTGTTACAGCAATATTCCTTGAGGCATGTGAAATCCTTAACTGGGGCATGTGAGCTCTCAGTTGTGACATATGAGAACTAGTTCCCTGATTAGGGATTGAACCTGGGCCTGCTGCATTAGGAGCCTAGAGTCTTAGCCACTGGACCACCAGGGAAGTCCCTGGGAGTTTGGATTTTAACACACCCACTAACCTGTGATCCTGAGACAGGCTGGTGCATGCTCCACACCTTGAGAAACTCTGATGTAAATGGTAATTGTACCCTGGGTGGGCATGTATGAAAATGTTAAGAGAAAGGGTATAAGTCGAGAAGGGAGCAGAGTGAGGGCAAGTTCTGGAGAGGCCCACCATGTAACTTCCCACTAGTGTCAGGGAAGGCAGAGGTAGCAAAGTTACTGAGAAGTGGCCAGATGGACAAGAGGATAACCAGAGAATATGTACTTATGGAAGCCAAAGGAACACAGGAAGAGGGCAAAGAAAAGCAAGAGGCAGTTTGTGGTGATGAATGCTGCTGCAAATCAAAAGAGATGAGGACCAAATCCACTCGATTTGGCCACACAGAGGTCACTGGCAGCTTTCAGGTGAGTGCCATTTGAAGAGTTGTGGGAGTTCATGTTGTGCTGGCTTACAGTAGCTCACAGAGCACATGGGAGGGGAGGAAATTGAGGCAACAAGCATACACAAGTCTTGATAGACCTTTGACTGCTAAGAGGAGAGTGGGGGTGGGATGGGTTGATTGAAAATAGAGCCAAGAGATTCTCCTTTGAGTTGAAGGAGATTTGAATACGTGCAAAGGTTAGTGGGAGTGGTGGGAAAGAGAAAGAGAGGCTCGAGATAGAGGATGGAGAGACACCGTGGACAAGAGTGGATACTGCAAGGTTCCTGGAAGACAGGAGGCCATGTGCCCTAGAACAGAGGGGTGAGGCCCTCTCTCCTCAGACAAGGGGACAGTTTGGGACAGGTGCAGGTGGCCTGTAGGTTTGAGGGCAATAGGTGCCTGGGTTTCCATCTGAACCATTTTTTCTCAGAAAAATATGGAGAGAGTGAGTTGCTGAGCATGGCAGGGGAGTTGTGAGGGGAAGGAGCAGGATTAAAGGTGGAGCAGAGTGGAAAACGTCGAAAATGGCAAGTGGAGAAAGTGGGTTGACCAGATGCAAATGGGATAAGTGGGGAGGAATTTGTGGGCCTGGTTGAGGCTGTCAGTCATCAATCCAAGGTGCTAATTCTTGGCCATCTTAGGTAATTTTCTCCACTGTGGCAGGGGCCAGCAAAAGGAAAGAGAGCTGGGTTTTCAGAAAAATAGGACTTCACCCGACAAAGACAGGGGCATCCCAGGAGGTTCTAGGGAAGGAACTGACTGACATGCTGGACCTTCACTCATGAGAAGCTAGGAGGATTCGTGGACATAGGAAAGAAAAAGTGCCAGTGGAGTGGGTGTTCTGATGAGGCTGGTAAATGGATGCGGTGGGGGAACTTGAAGGATAGGAGACAGTGGTTCAAGTGCACGATATAAGAAGGGCAGATTTTTAAGACAGAGCAACTTCAGGTGAGGCCCTCGAAGTTGATGTAGTTTAAACAGAGTGCAGGAGCAGGTCATTTTAGATGAGGACATTTAAGGAACCAAGACACCAGAGAATATGCACGGAAATTGGGGTGAGAACAAGTTCCAAAGTGCTGAGTGAGTGAACACAGGTGACTGACAGACAGACAGATGGGAAGGCTGATTCAGAGGTCTTCTTTGAAGATTAACTTTGCAAATTATGAGTTTGATTGTTATATTGAACACTTGTTAAAGTATTGGTTAGCTGTGTATCATCTTGTCACTTTTTAGGACCTTTCAGCATCATCCAGATGTTAGTTCTCCCTGAGATAACTTACAGATTTAATGCAATCCCATACAAATGCCGACAAGTTCTTCCCTCCCCTCCCAGAGATATCAAGATGATAGAATAGAAAAAAAAGCAAGAAAACTTCAAAAACAACCAAAGGGAAGAGCTTTACATGAGAACTGGCCAACTAGATATTACAGGATAGTCCAAAGGCTCTATAATTAAAACAGTGTGGTCTTGGACCACAAGTAGACAGACTGTCGAATGGAACATAATAGAAAGTACAGACTAGACCAAATAACATGCAGAAATTTATGGTATGAATAAAGTGGTATTTCAATCAGTGTGGGCAAAGATGAATATTTTTCTTTATGATATGATTTTGAGGAAATTATATACTATTTGAATAATGAATACGTCAAATTTGAATGTCTACATAAAGGGAAATAAAGCAGTTGGATCTCTACATAATGTCAGCAGAAAACACCAGTTTCCACAGGAACACTGATTCAAAAATGAAAAGTAAACCTTAAAAACATAAAAAAATAAAGGAGAAAGATTTTATGACTCCAGAGTAAAGATAAAGTTCTTTTAATAGGCACAGGAAAACACACATATAAAGACTAATATCCCAACATACCAGCAACTTCTATGAATTTATAACTAAACCTTCTACCAAAGGGAAAACTTGAAAAAACTCCCCCAGTGACACTTTTCATGGAGAATAATTTGAAATGACCAATTAGCATAAAAATGGAGCTCAACCTTATGAGTGACTGGAGATACGCAAAAGAGTAATTCTCCACGATGTAATTTTATACCCACTAGGTCGGACACGACTGAAGTGACTTAGCAGCAGCAGCAGCAGAGTGGCAACAGGCAAGAAACCCTATTCCAGCAAGTGAGGATACGAAACAATGGGACTCAACCCGCTGGTGGAGGCAAAAGATGGAGACAGTTTCCCTGCACTCAGTGAGCCTATGACCTAGCCATCCCACTCCCTTAAACACTGAAATGAGTATTGCACATGGGCTAGACATCAGAACACTGCTTGCATCGGTGCTCTGAAGGGCTCTCAAGTGGAAAGCATGCAGATGTCCAGGGACAAGAAGAAAAATGGAGGGACAAAGGGAGGTGTGGCTCCACAAGGGTACATGACAGGGCAGGGAAAGAGAAAGCCCGGTGGAGACAGGTCACACTGTAGATACTGGTTGATACTGCCACAATGTCGAGTGATGCAAAGAGGAAGTGGCGGAAGACCACAGAGAACCTGATACAATTGACGGTGATTTGCAGACAACATAAGTAAGCAAGGCTATTTAAGGATTAGGTAACACTGACTTAAAAAAAAAAAAAGGAAAATCCAAATCTGAAAATGGGGGGGTGTGGTTTGTACAAGACACCCTGGAGGATGGCTCTTCATCTGCAAGCGGAAGGGAGTGAGTGGAACGGAAATCAGGAGGAGAGTGACTAGGGGTTGGTAAATGCTCCTTCATCAGGCGGGTGGAGGCTGGGGCACCTGTTCCTCACTCCCCTGGCCTTCTGTGATTTCCCAGGAAAATGGCCCGCAAGGGCAGTGTCCTCTGCAGACAGAACATGGAGAGCCGCAGCGTGGGTCCCCAGCCTGAGCACCCCCCACCCCCCCCCGGAGGGCTGTTCTGTAAGGGGCGGGGTGCGGCCCAGGCCCCGCCTCCCGCATGCGCACTGTGCCAGCCAATCGGCGCTGCTCCCTCTCAGGAGAGGCCGGTTACTTCCGTGCTGTCCCGAGGTCCTGAGAGGAGCGTCCCGTGTGCGGTGTGAGGTTCGCAGTTTGGAGATTGTGGTGAGGAGCTCACCCTGTGTGGATGAAGGATGGAGGGAGAGAGGGACAGGCAGAGGGATCCAAGAGGGGGACAGAGGGACCCTCAGGGAGGCTGGCGGCACCACATGACCGTGAGCAGGGCTGGGGGAGGGGCGGCGCCATCTTCTCAGACTTGAAGGAACCAGAGTGTGGGGCTGTGGCAGCCAGGCTGGCCTCTGAGGCGATGTCCCCAAGGCTTCCCCTCGGCCTCCAGCCGGGCAGAAGGAGGACCCTGAGGGCTGGCCAGCAGGCGGGGTTTGGGGAGAGCTGTCGGTCCCCACAACCCAGGAGAGTCTCAGAAGGTGGGCAGGCATCATCCACCCGGGCCTGTCCTTCCTGCCCGGCCACCGGGCAGGATGAGCCAGTGCCCTGAGGTCATCATGGGGTCCAGATGGTGTGTTGGGAAGGCCCCCAACCCGACTGTGCCTGGACAGGTGCTGAACGGTTTATTCCCCACCCCTATGGAGGTATACTCAGCTTCGTCCTACATGTTGTTGGGCCTCCCCGCCGGGCACAGGATCCCTGGTGACACGAGGCACAGGGGTCAGCCTCTGTCCCCACGTGGGGTCCTGACACTCTGTCCCCAGAGGGTCGTGACACTGAGATGTCCGTGGGCAGCACGGGGCTGGGAGGGGCAGTGCAGCGGCCTGTCCTCCATCGCATTGCTGGGGGGAAGGGGTCACGATCACTACATGGTTCAACAGCTCCTGGTCCAACAGGAGACAGGAGAATGTACACACCCTGTTCTGGCATCGCTCCTTGATCCTGGGGCCATCTGTGTCTTTACGTTTGTGCTTGCAGGGTGCAGGTGTATTGTCTGTACCTTGGAAGACACGAGTGGATGGAGACGCGTGGGAGGAAGCGTCTCTGGAGGGCTGAGGATGCCCTGATGGAGGCTCAGGCTATGGCAGCCTGTGACTCTGGGAGTCAGGAGAGAAGAGAGTTGAGTGAGCCAGAGAGTTTTTGCCAAGGTATGGTCTGTCCAAAATCTTTGCAGATCACAGCGCATGGGCGAGGGTGGGGGTATGGGGTCGGGCAGTAACCCTGTCCCTTGGGTCACTGCTTCCCAGTCCTCCACATAGTAAGCAGGGAAAGCCATGTGTGTGCCAAGCTGTGTCATGTACCGAAGGCTGCCCAGTTCAGCCTCATATCCCAGATGGACTGCCCTGTAAGCTTCCTAGCAGCTCTCCTTCATAACTGCTTGCACGTCCTTCTTTCCAAATCATTTCCTGGGGTGCTACATGTTTTTTTTTCTTTTTTTCCCCTAATGGTAAACCCTGAAAGGCTTGTAATTCTGTCTCCAAAAAGTGGTCCTGGTCCCTGACCTAACTTCATCTGACCTGCGCATACATGATTCCTCGAGATGTCTGCTATAAGAAGCTTTTGGTGATGCAAATCCTGGAACCTTACACAGTGAGGCTGTTTCTTTGGGAAACTTGACCAAAATGTCATACATCAGTTATAAATGTTTTCCATTTTTATTTCTGTGCAGAAAACAGCTCAGTGATTGAAACCCTCGGAGGGAAACAGCCCTCTGCAGAAACATTTCAGGAAGATTTGCGGTAATGTTTTTTTTTTTTTTTTAACTTGATGCATTTTATTTATTTTATTTGCAGCAGGATAGGTAAACTTTTTTTTCATTTATTTTTATTAGTTGGAGGCTAATTACTTTACAATATTGTAGTGGGTTTTGTCATACATTGACATGAATCAGCCATGGAGTTACATGTATTCCCCATCCCGATCCCCCTTCCCACCTCCCTCTCCACCCGATTCCTCTGGGTCTTCCCAGTGCACCGGCCCTGAGCACTTGTCTCATGCATCCCACCTGGGCTGGTGGTCTGTTTCACTATAGATAATATACATGCTGTTCTCTCGAAACATCCCACCCTCACCTTCTCCCACAGAGTCCAAAAGTCTGTTCCGTACATCTGTGTCTCTTTTTCTGTTTTGCATATAGGGTAATCATTACCATCTTTCTAAATTCCATATATATGTGTTAGTATGCTGTAATGTTCTTTATCTTTCTGGCTTACTTCACTCTGTATAATGGGCTCCAGTTTCATCCATCTCATTAGAACTGATTCAAATGAATTCTTCCTAACGGCTGAGTAACATTCCATTGTGTATATGTACCACAGCTTCCTTATCCATTCGTCTGCTGATGGGCATCTAGGTTGCTTCCATGTCCTGGCTATTATAAACAGTGCTGTGATGAACATTGGGGTGCACGTGTGTCTTTCAGATCTGGTTTCCTCAGTGTGTATGCCCAGAAGTGGTATTGCTGGGTCATATGGCAGTTCTATTTCCAGTTTTTTAAGGAATCTGAACACTGTTCTCCATAGGGGCTGTACTAGTTTGCATTGCCACCAACAGTGTAAGAGGGTTCCCTTTTCTCCACACCCTCTCCAGCATTTATTGCTTGTAGACTTTTGGATAGCAGCCATCCTGACTGGCGTGTAATGGTACCTCATTGTGGTTTTGATTTGCATTTCTCTGCTAATGAGTGATGTTGAGCATCTTATCATGTGTTTGTTAGCCATCTGTATGTCTTCTTTGGAGAAATGTCTGTTTAGTTCTTTGGCCCATTTTTTGATTGGGTCGATTATTTTTCTGGAATTGAGCTTCAGGAGCTGCTTGTATATTTTTGAGATTAATCCTTTGTCTGTTGCTTCATTTGCTATTATTTTCTCCCAATCAGAGGGCTGTCTTTTCACCTTGCTTATAGTTTCCTTTGTTTTGCAAAAGCTTTTAAGTTTCATTAGGTCCCATTTGTGTATTTTTGCTTTTATTTCCAATATTCTGGGAGGTGGGTCATAGAGGATCCTGCTGTGATTTATGTCGGAGAGTGTTTTGCCTATGTTCTACTCTAGGAGTTTTATAGTTTCTAAAAATATGGAATGCTTCACGAATTTGCATGTCATCCTTGCGCAGGGGCCATGCTAATCTTCTCTGTATCGTTCCAATTTTAGTATATGTGCTGCCGAAGCGAGCACTGCAGTAATGTTTTATAGCAATTTTTACCTGCTAGGTAAAGTCAGCTTAGCTCATGTAACAAGTATTGTCTGTGAAATCCTTGAGTGGGGGATTTCTTTCATAACAAGTATGGTCTTTTAGGTTATCTTTACTGAATAAATTTTGATGTAACTTCTTCACAGGAATGAAATACAGAAGATGCTGGAAGAATTTAGAGGTATGTTTGAGTGATATTTATAATTAATGAAAATTGTTTTAAACCTTTTATAAATTTAGATGTTAAATCGGTGGATTATAAGACTTCTTAGATACAGGATTTTATGCAAGTATTCAGTGTGATTTGATTTATAGGTTTTGTACATTTTGTGGAAAGTGAAAATGGTACTAACATCGTTGATGAACCAAGAATGATGCTTTTATTTTGTGCATGTGTACCCTGAATGGAACATGTAAGGAAATGGATGAGATAGTTTGTACCTCCTTTGGTGTGCACACCTAAAGGGACATTTCAGTTTTTCAGGTCAATTTTATTATTTTTTTAAAAATTTATATATTTTAATTGGAGGCTAATTACTTTACAGTATTGTAGAGGAGTTTGCAATACATGGACATGTATCAGCCATGGGTGTACATCTGTTACCCATCCTGAATCCCCCCCACCTCCCTCCATATCCCATCCCTCAGGGTCATCTCAGTGCACCAGCCCTGAGCACCCTGTCTCATGCATCCAACCTGGGCTGGTGATCTGTTCCACACTTGATAATATACATGTTTCAATGCTATTCTCTCCAATCATCCCACCCTCACCTTCTCCCACAGAGTCCAAAAGTCTGTTCTATACATCTGTGCCTCTTTTGCTGTCTTGCATATAAGGTCATCATTACCATCTTTTAAAATTCCATATATATGTGTTATTATACTATATTGGTCTTTATCTTTTTGGCTTACTTCACTCTGTATAATGGGCTCCAGTTTCATCGACTTCATTAGAACTGATTCAAATGTATTCTTTTTAATGACTGAGTAATATTCCATTGTGCTGTGTACCACAGCTTTCTTATCCATTTGCCTCCTGATGGACATCTAGCTTGCTTCCATGTCCTGGCTACTATAAACAGTGCTGCGATGAACATCGGGGTACATGTGTCTCTTTCAGTTCTGGTTTCCTCAGTTTGTATGCCCAGCAGTGGGAGTGCTGTGTCATATGGTAGTTCTATTCCCAGTTTTTTAAGGAATCTCCCCACTGTTCTCCATAGGGGTTGTACTAGTTTGCATTCCCACCAACAGTGTAAGAGGGTTCCCTTTTCTCCACACCCTCTCCAGCATTTATTGTTTCTAGACTTTAGGAGAGCAGCCATTCTGACTGTCATGAGATGGTACCTTATTGTGGTTTTGATTTGCATTTCTCTGCTAATGAGTGATGTTGAGCATCTTTTCATGTGTTTGTTAGCCATCTGTATGTCTTCTTTGGAGAAATGTCTGTTTAGTTCTTTGGCCCATTTTTTGATTGGGTCGTTTATTTTTCTGGAATTGAGCCGCAGGAGCTGCTTGTATATTTTTGAGATTAATTCTTTGTCTGTTGCTTCTTTTTTTATTATTTTCTCCCATTAAAAAGGCTGTCTTTTCACCTTACTTATAGTCTTTTTCGTTGTGGAAAAGGTTTTAAGTTTAATTAGGTACCATTTGTTTATGTTTGCTTTTATTTCCATTACTCTGGGAGGTGGGTCATAGAGGATCCTGCTGTGATTTATGTCATAAGGTGTTTTGCCTATGTTCTCCTCTAGGAGTTTTATAGTTTCTGGTCTTATATTTAGATCTTTAATCCACTTTGAGTTTATTTTTGTGTGTGGTGTTAGAAAGTGTTCTAGTTTCATTATTTTACAAGTGGTTGACAAATTTTCCCAGCACCACTTGTTAAAGAGATTGTCTTTTCTCTATTGTATATTCTTGTTTCCTTTGTTGAAGATAAGGTGTCCATAGGTTCGTGGGTTTATCTCTGGGCTTTCTATTCTGTTCCATTGATCTATATTTCTTTCTTTGTGCCAGTACCATACTGTCTTGATGACTGTGGCTTTGTAGTAGAGTCTGAAGTCAGGCAGATTGATTCCTCCAGTTCCATTCTTCTTTCTCAAGATTGCTTTGGCTATTCGAGGTTTTTTGTATTTCCATACAAATTGTGAAATTATTTGTTCTAGTTCTGTGAAGAATACTGTTAGTAGCTTGATAGGGATTGCATTGAACCTATAGATTGCTTTGGGTAGTATAGCTATTTTGACAATATTCATTCTTCTAATCCATGAACATGGTATATTTCTCCATCTGTGTCCTCTTTGATTTCTTTCATCAGTGTTTTATAGTTTTCTATATATAGGTCTTTTGTTTCTTTAGGTAGAATTATTCCTAAATATTTTATTCTTTTTATTGCAATGGTGAATGGAATTGTTTCCTTAGTTTCTCCTTCTGTTTTCTCATTGTTAATGTATAGGAATGCAAGGGATTTCTGTGTGTTAATTTTATATCCTGCAACTTTACTATATTCATTGATTAGTTCTAGTAATTTTCTGGTGGAGTCTTCAGGATTTTCTATGTCGAGGATCATGTCATCTGCAAAAAGTGAGAATTTTCTTCTTTTCCAGTGTGGATTCCTTTTCTTTCTTTTTCTTCTCTGATTGATGTGGCTAAAACTTCTAAAACTATGTTGAATAGTAGTGGTGAGAGTGGGAACCCTTGTCTTGTTCCTGACTTTAGGGGAAATGCTTTCAATTTTTCACCATTGAGGATAATGTTTGCTGTGGATTTGTCACATATAGCTTTTATTATGTTGAGGTATATTCTTTCTGTTCCTGCTTTCTGGAGGGATTTTATCATAAATGGATGTTGACTTTTGTCAAAGGCTTTCTCTGCATCTATTGAGATAATCATATGGTTTTTACCTTTCAATTTGTTGATGTGGTGTATTACCTTGATTCATTTGCAGATATTGAAGAATTCTTGCATCCGTGGAATAAAGCCCACTTGGTCATTATATGTGATGTTTTTAATATATTGTTGGATTCTTTTTGCTAGGATTTTTTTAAGGATTTTTGAATCTATGTTCATCAGTGGTATTGGCCTGTAGTTTTCTTTTTTTGTGGCATCTTCGTTTGGTTTTGGTATTAGGGTGATGGGGGCCTATAGATGGGGGCCCCTATAGGGCCTGAGTTTGGCAGTTTACCATCTTCTGCAATTTTCTGCAAGAGTTTGAGTAGGATCGGTGTTAGCTGTTCTCTCAATTTTTTGTAGAATTCAGCTGTGAAGCCGTCTGGTCCTGGGTTTTTGTTTGCTGGAAGATTTCTGATTACAGTTTCAATTTCAGTGCTTGTGATGGGTCTGTTAAGAGTTTCTATTTCTTCCTGGTTTAGTTTTGGAAAGTTATACTTTTCTAAGAATTTCTCCATTTCTTCCACGTTGTCCATTTTATTGGTATATAAGTTGCTGACAGTGTCTTTTATGATCCTTTGTATTTCTGTGCTGTCTGCTGTGATTTCTCCATTTTCATTTCTAATTTTGTTGATTTAATTCCTCTCCCTTTGTTTCTTGTTGAGTCTGTCTAATGGTTTGTCAATTTTATTTATCTTCTCAAAGAACCAGCTTTTGGCTTTGTTGATTTCTGCTATGGTCTCTTTTGTTTCTTTTGCATTTATTTTTGCTCTAATTTTTATGATTTCTTTCCATCTAGTAACACTGGGGTTCTTCATTTCTTCCTTTTCTAGTTGCTTTAGCTGTAGAGTTAGGTTATTTATTTGACTTTTTCCTTGTTTCTGGAGGTGAGCTTGTATTTCTATGAACCTTGCCGTTTTCAGTGCTTTTACTGAGTTCCATAGGTTTTGGGTTGTTGTATTTTCATTTTCATTTGTTCCTATGCATATTTTGACTTCTTTTTTGATTTCTTCTGTGATTTGTTCATTATTCAGAAGTGTGTTGTTTTACCTCCATATGTTAGAATTTTTAATAGTGTTTTTCCTGTAGTTGACATCTAATCTTACTGCATCGTGATCAGAAAAGAAGCTTGGTATAGTTTCATTTATTTTTTTTTTAATTTCAGGTCAATTTTAAATAGTCTTTATTTAGTTACTTCTCATGACTTTCTGATGTTGTTTTCTCTGGTGTAGTAGCAGAAATGAAATCTATTTTCATTATTTAACCATTTATAATCTGTGTTGGAGAAAACTAGAGACAACTCTCCTAGCTAGTGAGAGATGTATAATCAGGTCCCCAAACTCGGAAGTTTTATACTGTTCTGTCAGATACTAGTTACCCTATCTGTGTTAGAGGGCAGCACATTTAGGAAAGCATTTGGGGCCATTTGATAGAGATCACCATCACAGGCAAGTATGCTGTGAATAATTTGCTCTGTTTCATTGGGAGGAGGTGCTTGTTTTGTGAGCTGCCTGGTGATCTGTTTATTGTGTATAGATTCTGGATGTATAAATTATATTTATTATATTGCAGACCCTTCATGATTACCTAAAGGTAACTATTGATTGTAGACCCATAAAATCAAACCATGTGATTTCAAAGCTTATCTTGAAGTATTAAAACTTTGTGAAATGCAGCACTTATGAATAAAAGCATTATGTGCAAAGCTATGGTAAAAATATTTCTTAAATGTTCTTCAGCTGCTTACTCGAAAACTGGATTTTTATACCCACCGTCTTTGTCTCCTTTAGTGAAATACAGTTAAAAGCATCACTCACTAGATTGCTTGAAAAATCAGTTTCTTAACTTGCAATATAATGATTATCCTTTTGAAGGTTATTTTCACAAAGGGTTCTTTTCTGCATTATTTTGCAACACATCCTAATGGTAATCCATCTAAACGTGTCCCTTGAACTACAGGAGACTTTACAAACTTACAAAGACTTGACTTTTCACTGTTTTCTGATGAGGAATGAATGGAAAGTTTTCTCTTGAGATTCCTTATACACATTTTGAAACTTGGAAATTGCTTTGATTGTTATCACTTTTCCAGTATCTCTAAATCTAAAGGTGGTCTGTGGTTAGAAAAATTAGACTTGTTATACTATTACTGGAAAGGTTTTCCAGAGAAAAGTGAGCAAATCTTGCTGTTTGAAATGGTGTCTGTATTACAAATTTTAAGTGTCTTTGTGTATTGCTGAGGCAGCATTTGCCCATATTGATTTGAATGTATCAGAACAAGATAATTTTCCACATTTGACTTTAATGAGTAAATATTTTTTATATAGTTGACATGAAACAGGCTCTTCTTGCAAAGAGAAAAAAGTTTGAGATGAACACAAAAGCTACTATCAAAATCACTAATGAAAAACTTGATAGTGTTTGGAAAACACACCAAGAACAAAGGTAAAGTGGTTTAAGTTTTTGTGCCACAATGGTATTTTGTATAATTTCTTAGTGTCTCATGGTGAATATAACCTAAGGCAAAACATATTTTGCTTGTTTTTTTTTCCTAAGCAGGTAAAGTCTTTAATTTTGTAATCCTACTCCTCAAGAGAATTGTGATATATTTCCTAGAAGACAATAAAGATGACCTTTTTCCTTCCCCTTTCAAAGAACAATTGAGTTTTCCTTCTATGTAATAAAATTATATTCATTTTAGACCTATCCTAGCTCAACAGTAAGGCTGATGTCTTAAACCATTATTCTTGTGACAGTTAACTGTATTCAGTTATGCAGAAAAAGTTAATCTTATATTGTGAAAAATTTGTACCATTTAACTAAGTTGTGTTTACTGTTCTTTTTTTCAAAATTCATTGTTGTGCCAAAGAGGGGAAATAGTTAAGTGAAATATTCCTGTTTGGTAATCTTCTCTGATAAATAGATAGTATAAGCTGACTGAATCTACTTATCATATTAGGACATACAGGATATTCAGTAAGAAGAAATGAAAAGTAAACTGCTTTTATTAATAGATAAAATGATGTTTCTGGGAAATTCATAGTACAATAAATTGTCACTAGATTTCAAGAAGTAGAGAGCATGTGCGATAGTGTTTGTATTTATTCAGTCAGGAGCAGTACTTTTGGAACTGAGGAGTAAGTTATCCACTTAACCTCTCTGTTTCCCGTGAGAATATTTCAGCTGCTATTGTGCTATTACTGCTTTCTTCTTTTATAGTGTAAATTGTGTCAAATCAATTTTGTTTTAAATACAGTTGATATTTGTTTGTATCTTTGTGGAGTTTGACATTGCTCTTTCTTATGTTTCACAGGCAGAATCTTTATCTCAAATATGCTCAGCAGTTTCAGACTTTGTTTCGGGAGTGGGATTTAGACATGAAGAAAGCCCAGGAACAAGAAGAAAAACTAGCTGTTAGTATCAGCCTTAGCTTTAAAATGAGCTTATTGTATCAGAGTCTCAACTAGCAATCGCTCAGGCAATGATACAGGAGAGAAGGTAGAGCCCCTGAACTCAGATGGGTGAAGGTGGGTGGGAGATGTAGTGAAGGGAGAATGAGTGTTCTCTTGGGAGTGCCTCTGTTTATTTAGCGAAGTAGTAAGGTCACCGTTTAGGAGTAAGGATGGTGGATAAGTTGTTGCCTTTAGGGGCAGAGAAGAAGCCCTGGAATTGTTTCCTGAGAAGACCAAGGAGATACCATTGCCAAGCAGCAATTATGGGTGCAAATTAGGTTGCTGTCATAGTGATCATGAATTTAAAGTGAGGCCACTCCACATGGCTGATGCAGAGCAGCTGGAGAGGCGGATTTCCCAGGATTGGGGTTTAGTCATGAAGACTGACAGAGAAGGGGCCAAGGTATATGTGCCATGGCATAGGTGTAATGATCGATGGTGGGATTTAAGCTGAGAAGGAGGAGAGAGGAAGTCAAGAGAGTGGGGGTTGGGAACAATGAACAGTCCTAGCATCAGCGGATGTTATTCCTGATGTAGTGTTGACCTGTATGTAGCAAGAAAGGGAATGAAGTGTAAAACAGGGAGGTAGTGGTTGAATGCTGGGGGAAATGGAAAAAGAGTATATATAGTACAGTGATCAAGGGCCTGGACCCCGGAATGGTAAATGTTTGGGATCCAATCTTGGTTGACCAGTGCTAGCTGTGAAACCAAGGACAGATTGTTTATCTGTGTGTCTCAGTTTCCTCATCTATGAAAGGGAACACAGTGAGAGTATGTACCTCATAGAGACTTTTTGAGGAATAAAAAAATGAGATCATATAGAAGAAGTCTATTAAAGTCATTGGAACCATACCTGACCCGTAGTTCCTGTTTAAGTCTTTGCTCTAATTAATATCATGTAGCTGGGGCAATTCTTGGGAATGACCGAATCCCATGACTATGGGGTATGACTATATAAGTGAGTGGCTAATGTAAAGAAGAGGATAAGTTTATTGTTGGAGTTTAGGTCAAAGAACAGAAAGGCCAGCTATTGGAAGGATCGTCTATGTGCATATTGAAGGGGCCAAGAATTAATATATATTTTGAGTATTGTTAAGAAAGAATAGTTCCTCAGCAATTACTGTTAGGAAGGATTACCTTGTAGATTTTGCCTACCCGTGGTAAACACATTATTGGAAGGGTCATTTGTGGATTTTGACCTCAAGAATGACATGTTTTGAAGATTGTTAAGAAAGAATATCTCCTACTCAGTGACTGATAGGGTAGGAATATTATATGGTTTCTGTCTTGTAGTGGTGACCACAGTTACTTCAACTTGGTCATCAAAGTTGTCAAAACAGGAAATGTTAACAAGCATTGAGTTAGAGAGAGTTCCTTTAAAGCTTAATGTATAAACATGCTTTCCAAATATTAAACGTTGCCCACATTTTACCACTTTTTCTTTTATATTTGTAGCGTATGTTTCGAGAGCAACGAAATGTTCTTCAACAAGCTAGACTTCTTCAGAGCCAGAGGCTGAAAAAAATTAAAAATTCATATGAGCAATTCCTGAAGGTCTGTTGTATTTGGTAACACAGTACATCTCATAAAAACAATATGTATATAAAAGTAGAAGATAGTCTGTGTCTATCCAAACTTATGGGGGAGAAAACATTTAGGTCGTGCCTGCCTTTAACTTGTTAAACTTTCTCCATTTTGAATTCATTGGTCTGAATACAGCCTAATTGGTAAATGTGTTTTTAGTTTTAGGATTCCTTTATACTTTTGTGAAAGTGAAAGTGTTAGTCACTCAGTCATATCTGACTCTTTGCAATCCTGTGGACTGTAGCCTCTGTCCATGGAATTCTCCAGGCAAGAATACTGGAGTCGGTTGCCATTCCCTTCTCCAGGGGAACTTCCTGACCCAGGGATCGAGCCCAGGTCTCCCACATTGCAGGCAGATTCTTTACCATCTGAGCCATCAAGGAAGCCTATAATTTTGTGGGAATCATTTAAAATGGGGAACTGCAAACTGGGAATTTAATCTAGATGTATATACATGGTGAAGAAAACTGATACTTGATTAACCTTTTTATCATAACTATTTTGTTCAGCAATGAATATTTAGTTGATCAGCCAAGGAGAAATATATACTGGAAATTTAGGAATTTAATAAATCATCTCTAAGTGTCTTTTACCTTTCTCCTATTAACTGTTGCTGCTGCATATAAAGTCAGGCAGTTGTAATTAGTGAAGACCTTTTTTGTTTTCAAATGCATTGTATGAACATTTATGGGGTATTTGCTTTTAGAATATGAGTAACTAATAGTGACTTTATATGCAAATTTACAATCACATGAGAAAGTCAAAGTGTATAACTGAATGAAAAACCCAGAAGAGGACTACATGTTTGTGGATTGAGAGTGATTTGCTGTGATATTTGCACATTAGCAAACTGTCCTCAGTGCCTGTTGTCCCCTTCTTCATATATATATGTGCATACTTATTCAGGACGTGATGTGACCCTGCACATTCCCCTTCTTTTTCAGTGACAGGGGAAGCAGAAGTGTTCTTTTGAATGATCATCTTGTCCAAATACAAGATATTAATGTATCACTCTTTTAAAACTAATTGAGATGGCTTAAGTAAAACAGCTAAAGGCTTTAAATAGATAATCTTTATTTTTTTTCTTTTTTAATTTATTTTTCCCAATTAATTTATTAGTTGGAGGCTAATTACTTTACAATATTGTAGTGGTTTTGCCATACATTGACATGAGTCAGCCATGGATTTACATGTGTTCCCCATCCTGAACCTCCCTCCCACCTCCCTCCCCATCCCATCCCTCTGGGTCTTCCCAGTGCATAAATAGATAATCTTTAAAGAGCTTTAGAATCATATATGTGCAAAAGTTATCTTGAACATGTTTCTAAGTAGACAAGGTGTAGCTCTAATGTTCCCTGAGAACCATTTACTACTAATTGGTATGAAGATTTGATAAAGTACCAAAAAAGATGCTTCTAAAGGTTATTGCTAAATGTCAGCATTTATGGTATTAACTTTAGTGTTATCTATGATGACTCCACGTCCCTTGTCCTTCCCACCCAGCAATTACTGGACTCTGCAATTTTTAGCTCTGCAACTGCAATTTCTTTCTTTAAAAAAAATTGAAGTCTGATTGATTTACAATGTTGTGTTTAGTTTTTGGTATACAGCAATTTGATTCGTTATGCATATATATATACATACATGTGTATTTTCTACAGTTTGTTGTGATCCACATAATCAAAGGCTTTGGCATAGTCAATAGAGCAGAAGTAGATGTTTTTTTTGGAACTCTCTTGCTTTTTCAATGATCCAGCAGATATTGGCAATTTGATCTCTGGTTCCACTGCCTTTTCTAAATCCAGCTTGAATATCTGGAATTTCATGTTTCACATACTGTTGAAGACTGGCTTGAGTATATATGTACATCATATACATACATATATATTTAGATACATATACATATATATATAGATTTATGTATCTAAATATACACACACACACACACATATATATATAGATCATTTTCCATTGTAGCTTATTATAAGATAGTGAATATGGTTCCCTGTGCTACACAGTAAATCCTGTGTTGTTTTTCTCTTTTATGTATAGTACAGTAGTTTGCACCTATTTCATTTCTTCCTTTGAATTCCACTGCTGCTGCCCTACCTGATTCAGGGGCTCATCATCCCTTGCTTGTTCTATTAAACTCTTGCCTGACTTCTCTCTTCTCCAATCCATCCTTCACACTTCTGTAATATGATCCTCCAAAAAGTATCCCTTCCCTCCTGCAAACCTGTCATAATAGCTTCCGAGTTTGAAGTTTCACATGTTCAACGTGTCCCCCATAACAAGACCCACCCCCTTCTCTTTGTGATTTTCCACATACATTCTTTGTCTCCTCCCACCTGTCCAGATCGGTTGCTTTCTCTGCACTAAGTCACCATTATCTCCTTGCTTTGTGTATGCTCCTCGCCTACAATAGGTTTGATTCCCTCCTTCCTTTACTAATTGACATCTTATTCTGACAACAAAGTCAGAATCAATCCTGTTTGATTGATTCAAATTACATAGCCATGGCTGAATATGCTTCCTGAATTGTTATAATGTTTTTGTCTTTTATTTTTTAATTTTAAAAATATGTAAAGAAAAACACAGCTGAGCTGGAAACCTCTCCTTAGTTTTTTATCTTTTTTTTTTTTTTGATAGGATGGAAGGAGGACTACTCTTATTTTTAGATAGGATGCACCTGGTCAATATTTGCTGAATGAATGGTAAAGATTTAGAAATAAATTTGTTTTTCATCATGTAGTGAGGTCATAGTAGAGCTCATTCTATTCCCTCCAATGGGGCTATGTTGCACTCATTATTAGTCACTATACATGCATTGTTACTTATTGTTTAGAAAGCTCATTAGAGGGTTTTTAAATTCTGGTATTTCATTCCATGGGACCATCGATCTTTTTGTTTTTACTCCCCCTTAACTTCCTTAAGTTATTGTTTTGAGCAAAGGGTAAGGTGATTGTACCACTGTAATAATACAATTTGACTCAAGTCAGCATTTAGAAGATCTATTAAGTGAGTATTTCAATATCCACGTATTTGTTACAGTATTTTTATTTGGAATAAATAATGAGCATCCTTTGAATATTAAGTGTTATTACTTTTGAACTTTAATCATATCCATTTAGAATGTGAGAGAAAACTGGTGCTTTCTCACTGAACTAGACTTTCTTTTTTAGCATATGGAGGAGTTAGAGAAGGATCACGAACATTTTCTGAATGATGAGCAAAGTGAAATTCGACAAGGAATGGCCATGCTGCAAGACAAAATTATCGTTGAAGCTGTAAGTAGTGTGTATTTAATACCAAGTACTATGAAGGGATGTGAGCATTGGGGTATTTTTTTTTAATGACGTGTATATAACATTACCTAAATAATATGCAGATGTTTAATATTTCTTTCCTTTCTGAAACAGCTGCAGAATGAACTGCAAATGCTTCAAAAGTTTCTCCTGTCCCTGTTATTCTGAGGGCTTTGGGGAAAGAGCTTGAACCCAAGTTGTATGATACAAATGCAACATCAGCCACACTGAACCACATTATTTTATTTTTATTTTTTATTCTATTTGTTCATTTTTTATGAACCACATTATTTTAAAAATTGTAGTTAAAGGGGGTACATCTTATTTATCTTAGCACAGTTTTTCAGTGCAAGACTCCTCTATGTGTTAAAGCCTATATAAAACCCAGACAGTTTGTGACTATAATCAGCAATTCTCAAATTATAATCGTTAAGCTTTCAGCTCTTTTTGATAGTAACATTAATGTTTTGTACCTAACAGTGTCAAATAAACTTTTAGCAATAAAGGTGATTTAATTCTAGGTTTGTCATCAGTGTGTTCTATATCAGTCCAAGGAGTATAGAAAGAAAAGGAGCCTGGTGGGCTACCGTTCATGGGGTTGCAAAGAGTCAGACAAGACTGAGTGACTAACACATCCACACCAATTAAGTAACATTTTGATGTCTCTGTGGAAATAACATATTTACAAACCCATGTCTCAGCACGTTGTTCTCACTTAAGGAAAAAAATTAAAGAGTATAAGATCCATTCTATCTGTGCGCCCCTTTGTATTTACTCATTAGTTTACAGATCCAATTCCAAAGGAAAAAAAAATGATTTCAAAGGAAAAATCTACCCCATTGCTTTATAAAAATTATTAAGAGCAACTTACATTTCTTTTTTTAATTAACTGAACTGCTAAAATATCAGTAAGAGAACAGACCTAGCTATTGAAATACATAAATATCAGTGCTGAGACATGGCTTGTGACTACGTCATTTCCACAGAGACATCAAAATGTTACTTTAATTGGTGTGAGAGTGTTAGTCACTCAGTCATGTCCAACTCTTTGCAACCCCATGGATGGTAGCCCCCCAGGCTCCCTTGTCCATGAAATTCTCCAGGCAAGAATACTGGCATGGGTTGCCATGCCCTTCTCCAGGGTATCTTCCCGACCCAGGGATCAAACCCAGGTCTCCAGCATTGCAGGCAGATTTTTACCATTTGAGCTGGTTCATTATTAAATGACACGTGGCCTTAGCATTGATCAAAAGTGTTCCATTAATATATGCATGTATGCCAATTTGCTTCAGTCTCATTTGACTCTTTGTGACCCTATGGACTGTAGCCCACCAGGCTCCTCTGTCCATGGGTTTCTCCAGGCAAGAATACTGGAGTGGGTTGCCATGCCCTCCTCCAGCGGATCTTCCCAACTCAGGGATCGAACCCGTGTCCCTTGTGTGTCTTGCATTGGCAGGCAGTTTCTTTACCACTAGTGCCACCTAGGAAGCCCTCATCAATATATACATACACTTAATTACTTACAGTTAAAATATTTCATGTCTGTCTTTAAATATAAATTGCCTACAGTGCTTTGTTTTCAAGTTTCACATTCATTGACTATGTGGAAAGTTGATTTTTATTCACCTGAAAACTTGGATAATTAATTCCTGTGCCTTTCCTTTTGTTTTGGGCATTTTTTTAACACATAATAGCACAACACTCTCTTCATTTGGACACATGTTATTTAATAAACATGGCATTGTTTCAGAATATATTGAAAGAAGTCAGTTAAACATCTTTTTCCAAGTTACTCAAATTGCTTTCTTGACCCATTCAAAACAATATATTCCTATTTGGAGAGGAGGAGTGACTCTCTCCTGTTTTTCTGTGTGTTTTTCCCTTTAATTCTGGCCCTATATACCAGCTTCCTCTTTAAGATTTTCCAAGATTTTTAAAAACAAGCCCATATAGATTCTCCTTTTCTGACTTGAATGACATATGTCCCATGGACTGTAGCCTGCCAGTCTCCTTCTGTCCATGGGATTTCCCAGGCAAGAATACTGGAGTGGGTTACCATTTCCTTCTCCAAGAGATCTTCCCAACCCAGGGATTGAACCCAGGTCTCCTGCATTAGCAGGTGGCTTCTTTACCACTGAGCAACCTGGGAAGCCACCTTTGGTGACCATTTTTCTTTCTCCGTCAGCACTTTTCTTTCATGTCACTTGTGCCTTAGCTGGTATTTTATTTTTCACAAGAGGGAAAGTTTCGTGTCCACTGTTCTGTGACAATGAGATTTTAACTCAGAATATCAGGACAAGTGGCCCTAAAGCAAATGTAAAGACTCATTTTTCCCCCCTCTGAACTGGCAAGACCAATTTCTTTTACTAAATACAAATTTCAGAAAAACCACAGTTTGAGTTTCTAAATCCTAGTTGGTAGACATATATTTTCTTTTGTTTCATAGTAACTAAACACTTGCTTTGCAAACATCAAGGAAATCCTTTCTTCTCATATCCTTTGACTGGACAATTGCAGTGCTCTAAGGCATGCGCTTAGGTAGTATCACGACTTAATGTTTCGATTTATAGTGTTTAAAGTGTCACCTTTTGTTGCAATCAAAGTAAGCAAGGCAGATATCCTTCATGTCCTGGATTTTTATCTAACCCTGCAGCAACAAACCCCCAAATGTCTAATAAGGATTTCTCTTCTGACACAGAGATTGCTAAAATTTTGAATCCTCAGGATTGACACTGAGTTTTGGAGCTGTATTTCTGATTACATGTCCAGACTGCTGCACTCTCATTCTGATCATACGTCTGAGCCCAAATGTTGATGATTACAATGGAGGCTTCTTGTCGTCTCCTTCAGCTACTACTCAGTCACTAAGCTTGTGAACCTGATCAGGTGCTTGATGACATGATGTCTAGAAAACATTACAATGAAGGTGTCTTGAAATTTATAGACACAAAACACTAAATGTGGCATCATACAAATGATGCAATGACCTTTGCAAACAAGAACAAAATATAAAAGGTTTCATGGTCTGTCTTTCCTGAAGCAGTGGCTATTTTCCTGCTATCCCTTAAATCTCAAACTGTAGCCTAAATTTTTTTCACTGAAAATAGGACATTTTAGAACAGTGTTCTGTATTTCAAAATATATGAACCTCACTGGAGTTGCATGGAATACACAGGAGTTGCAGGAACACATAGGAGTTGCAGGAACACACAGTTACAGAGACTGAGTCACAGAGGTAAAAGGACTAGGCTGAAATGCTAAGGCTTGAAAGACATGAGATCTAGTACTTCTGACTCCAGATTCTGTCAACTGTATGCTACACAAGGAGACCACAGATCTTTAACCTGAAAGGTCCATCAGTCATTAATATGTAATCATCTCATTCGGTCAGATAATTATCTTATTCTTTTGAGGTTATTTCTAAGAAGGCCAAAGTCTTGAAATAAACACCATAGTTGAGGGGAGGCAGATAGAAAGCTGCGATGCATACAAAATTTAGAGGAAGGCTCAAGGCTAGCTCTTGAGGAAATTTACCCACAAACCAAGGTCAAGTGGTTTCTTTCAGCAACTGAATTCCAGGAGAAAAAGGAGCCTCCTGCCTCCGTCTTTCAGAGAGGGGTTTCTCCTGACCCAGTAGGGAGAAACATTCATATCACCTCCTTGACTTTACTTGAGTAACTCCATCTTGCTTCCCACCACCCTTCCCCCTTTTAGACTGAGGTATAATTCACGTATCACACAGTGTTCATTTCAAGTGTACAGGGTAATGACTTCATATTTTTATGTGTTGCAAAATGATCACCATATTGTGTCTAATTGGCATCCTTTACCTTTTCTCTGAGGCTGGAACTTGGTCCCCTGCAGAGGTACTAGGGGTGACTAGGGGCATGCCCCCTTTGTTCGACTCACTCATCATTTTACAGAAGAAGCAAGTCTGACTTACATAGACAGGGTTTGCATCCTCAGCTCACCGTAGCACCTGCCACTAGGGCACACTAGGCCAATTCACTCCTTTACAAAATTGGCTTTGGAATTTTTTTCCTACCTGATATTTAAGCTGTGTATTACCAATTCCATATGGCAGTCCACATCTAAGTACATAAAGGAAATTCTAAGGTGACTATCTGACAGATATTTTGAATAATTACCTCTATGTATTAAATTTGGATTGCTTTTAGCCTTAAAAGTATGTTTGGGGGGTTAGCAAATCAAATATTCTGGTTTCCAGACACTTTTAAGAATACTGCCTGAATAGCTCTTTCATGTGTCAGAGGATTAAATAGTTACATCTCACCACTACAGGAAGAATGGAAGACCTTTGGGGAGATTAAGAATGGACATTAATTTGTTGATTTATTTCAAGAATAGTGTAGTCATGCTAAAGTGAAGGATAATCACGTGTCTTCCAATGGTCTGTGAACTTGGCACAATACAGATAGAGATTTTTTTAAAAGTTAATTTGACAGACAGGGTGAGGTTTTTCAAATTATCCAAAGATTCACTGCAGGGCTTCTTTTCCCACACTTTCTTATGTGTTAGTGTAACAGTAGCAGCTTGAGAAAGGTCAGCGAGACAGAGAAAAATGCAAGACAGTTGTTCAGAAACACTGTGAATTGAAGAGCAAACATAAGCTTAACATATCCCAGCAAAATGTGAAATTTGATAATGCTGCATTTTCCTATATGGAGGTGTTTGTTACCAACACTGATTGTTTTTCCTCAATCAGTGGCCAGGTTACACTTTTAAGCTCTAAAATTCTATATTTTATAGTCATTTTGGAAAATGTATGTGTAACTCACATCCCTTTGTTAAGCACAGTGTAATTAAAACAAATTTAACCTTTTCTTGGTGACCCAGAGTCATCATCATGAATACAAATTATGTTTTCTTCTCAGGGACCTACAGATCTATAGGGCTGCTTGCTTCTTGCACAAAGTGGTCTCAGAACCCTGCACTTGGCAGTTCTGTCTGTTTTTGTTTGTTTCTTCAATAGTGGTATACAGTTGTATTTTTTAAAAATCATTTATTTATTTTAATTGGAAGATATTTATTTACAATATTGTGATGCTTTTTGCCATACATCAGTATGTGATTTACAGATTATAAGAAGCAATTCTAACTATAGCTCAGAAACATTTGCTGTATAGATTCTAGAGACATCAGTCTAAAAATAAAAGACCTGTCCAGTAAACACAGTGACTTAAAGACACAGTGCACTTTTGATGGTGTGAGGTACATATAAGGAAGTAAGCATATTATACATCTGTGAGTTCACATTCATGTAATTTGATGAAAATCACTGTTTATTTCAGTAACAAATTTTGACTGCTTTAGCTTTTATTTTTAGGGCTGAGTATTACTTCCCACTAACTGATTCAAATTCAGACAGGTAAAGTATAAGGAGACCATTTAATCTGACACCTGATATGGGGATGCATGAGTGCGTGCTCAGCCCCTCGTTTGTGTCCAACTGTTTGTGACCCCATGGACTGTAGCCAACCAGGCTCCTCTGTCCATGGGATTTACCAAGCAAGAATACTGGAGTGGGTAGTCATTTCATCCTCCAGGGGATCCTCCTGACCCAGGGATCAAACCCACATCTCTTACCTCTCCTGCATTGGCAGGTGGGTTCTTTTTTTTTTTTTGGCAGGTGAGTTCTTTTACCACTAACACTACCTGGGAAGCCCCTGTTGGCTCGGATGGTAAACAATCTGCCTGCAGTGCAGGAGACTTGAGTTTGATCCCTGGGTCTGGAAGATCCCCTGGAGAAGGGCATGGTCACCTACTCCAGTATTCTTGCCTGGAGAATTCCATGGATATATACTGGAATACTGATACCTAAACCACTTAAATTCATGACTGAGTAACCTAATAAGTTTTCTTATACCAGATTCCTTGATACCAGAAAATTGTAATGGATAATAACAGTTAAAGCAATAAGTAAAGAACTTACTCTAAGGGGGGAAGTCTGGCTCCCTGAATACAACATTAATACATAGCACAGTCTCACAGTGTCCGACCCTTGCAACCCCATGGACTGTAGCTCACCAGGCTCCTCTTCCCATGGGATTTCCCAGGCAAGAATACCAGAGTGGGTTGCCATTTCCTTCTCCAGGGGATCTTCCCAACTGCAGGCGGTATGCAATAGTGCATGCAGTAAGGTGAATCACATAGCCTAAAGGAGTAACCAGACCAGATCTATACTTTATAGATTTCCACAGAGCCTCATGGTGTTACTCAGAGGTCATGTAGGTTTGGGTCAATCTTATATACACAGTGTTTTATGTCAGTGAAGGACTAGCAGAAATGAAAGGGATTTACTCTATACATATTTTACTATGTTGAAGGCCATCAGCCCAGTGGTTGCTAGTTAATACATTGTTGCCCAGATCTCTAAAGTGTGCTTCAGTTTAGTTCAGTCACTCAGTTGTGTCCGACTTTTTGGACCCTATGGACTGCAGCATGCCAGGCCTCCCTGTCCATCACCAACTCCCGGTCCTTGCTCAAATCCTTGTCCATCAAGTCGGTGATGCCATCCAACCATCTCATCCTCTGTCCTCCCTTCTTTTCCTGCCTTCAATCTTTCGCAGATTCAGAGTCTTTTCCAATGAGTCAGTTCTTTGCATCAGGTGGCCCAAGTATTGGAGTTTCAGCTTCAACATCAGTCCTTAGAATGAATATTCAGGACTGACTTCCTTTAGGATGGCTGGTTGGATCTCCTTGCAGTCCAAGGGACTCTCAAGAATCTTCTCCAACACCACAGTTCAAAAGCATCCATTCTCTGACACTCAGCTTTCTTTATGGTCCAAATCTCACATCCATACATGACTAGTGGAAAAACCAAAGTTTTGACTAGATGGACCTTTGTCAGCAAAGTAATGTCTCTGCTTTTTAATATGCTGTCTAGGTTGGTCATAACTTTTCTTCCAAGGAGCAAGTGTCTTTTACTTTCATGGCTGCAGTCACCATCTGCAGTGATTATGGAGCCCAAGAAAATAAAGTCTGTCACTGTTTCCATTGTTTCCCCATCTATTTGCCATGAAGTGATGGGACCAGATGCCGTGATCTTCATTTTTTGAATGTTGAGTTTTAAGCCAGCATTTTCACTGTCCCCTTTCACTTTGATCAAGAGGCTCTTCAGTCCCTCTTCGTTTTCTGCCATAAGGGTGGTGTCATCTGTGTATCTGAGGTGATTGATATTTCTCCTGGCAATCTTGATTCCAGCTTTTGCTTCATCCAGCCTGGCATTTCATATGATGTACTTTGCATCTAAGTTAAATAAACAGGGTGGCAGTATACAGCCTTGACATACTCCTTTCCCAGTTTGAAACCAATCCATTGTTCCATGTTCGGTTCTAACTGTTGCTTCTTGACCTGCATACAGATTTCTCAAGAGGCAGGTAAGGTGGTCAGGTATTCCCATCTCTTGAAGAATTTTCCACAGTTTATTGTGATCCACACAGTCAAAGGCTTTGGCATAGTCAGTAAAGCAGAAGTAGACGTTTTGCTGGAACTTTCTTCCTTTTTCTGTGATCCAACGGGTGTTGGCAATTTGATCTCTAGTTCTATACAAATGTTAAAATCAGTGATTAGCAGGAGTTTAGCTCTGCCCTGGAGTGTTGCCCACACATCACTCCTCCTCTCTCTGTCTCTGTCTCTCTGTTTTTTGCATTCTGACTTCAGGGGTCTGAAATGTAAAATTCTACAAGGGAACCCATTACACTTTTATCCATGTGAGTCAGGATTCTCTTAGCACTGCTCCTCCAAAACATATAAAGGGACAAATTAAGTGTTGAGGCTCACTAAATCCAGAATCATCTGTGTGCATTAAAACAGCTTTATTCTTGCTTATTTGTAGAGCAGAAACTGATGGTATTTTCTATGCCATATGATTACTGGGAGTGTCAGATGAAACAGTGAGGGTGAAATGTGTAGGCACAAATTACGTGCGGAATAAACGTTAGTTGTTAGTGACCCATTGCTTCATTAATCTTCTGAAAACCATGGACACCTAACGATGAGACCAGCATCCAGCCATGTGGATATAATATGTGGTACCCAAACAATTTGGGTTAATTTTCCCACCACTTTTCTTCTTATGTAAATGTTGAGTTCATGACCTTGGCCTCCTATGAACCCACTTTTTTTTTTCTTTTTTAAAAATTATTTTTTTATTGAAGGATAATTGCTTTACAGATTTTTTGTTTTCTGTCAAACCTCAACATGAATCATTCATAGGTGTACATATTTCCCCTCCCTTTTGAACCTCCCTCCCATCTTCCTCCCCATTCCACCCGTCTAGGTTGATACAGAGCCCCTGTTTGAGTTTCCTGAGCCATACAGCAAATTCCCATTGGCTATTTTACATATTGTAATGTAAGTTTCCATGTTGCTCTTTCTATACATCTCACCCTCTTCTCCACCCTCCCCATGTCCATAAGTCTATTCTCTATGTCTGTTTCTCCATTGTTTCCATGTAAATAAATTCTTCAGTACCATTTTTCTAGATTATGTATATATGCATTAGAATATGATATTTATCTTTCTCTTTCTGACTTACTTCACTCTGTATAATAGATTCTAGGTTCATCCACCTCATTAGAACTGACTCATATGTGTTCCTTTTTATGGTAGAGTAATATTCCATTGTGTATATGTACCACGACTTCTTTATCCATTCATCTGTTGATGGACATCTAGGTTGCTTCCATGTTTAACTACTGTAAAAAGTGCTGCAATGAACAATGGGATACATGTGTCTTTTTCAATTTTGGTTTCCTCAGGGTATATGCCTAGGAGTGGGATTGCTGGATCATATGGTGGTTTTATTCCTAGTTTTTAAAGGAATCTCCATACCGTCTTCCATAGTGGCTATATCAACTTACATTCCCACCAACAGTGCAAGAACATTCCCTTTTCTCCACACCCTCTCCAGCATTTATTCTTTGTAGACGTTTTGATGATGGCCATTCTGACCAGTGTGAAGTGACATCTCATTGTAGTTTTGATTTGCATTTCTCTAATAATGAATGATGTTGTGCAGATTTTCATGTGTTTGTTAGCGATCTATATGTCTTCTTTGGAGAAATGTCTGTTTAGGTCTTGTCCCACTTTTTGATTGGGTTGTTTGTTTTTCTGGTATTGAGTTGTATGAGCTGCTTGTATATTTTGGAAATTAATCCTTTGGCAGTTGTTTCATTTGCTAGTATTTTCTCCCACTTTGAGGGTTGTCATTTCATCTTGTTTAGTGTTTCTTTGCTGTGAAAAAGCTTTTAAGTTTAATCAGGCCCCACTTGTTTACTTTTGTTTTTATTTCCATTACTCTAAGAGGTTGGTCATAGAGGATCTTGCTTTGATTTATGTCATCAAGTGTTCTGCCTATGTTTTCTTCTAAGAGTTTTATAGTTTCTGATCTTCCATTTAGGTCTTTAATCCATTTTGAGTTTATCTTTGTGTATGGAGGTAGGAAGTGTTCTAATTTCATTATTTTACATGTAGCTGTCCAGTTTTCCCAGCACCATTTATTGAAGAGGCTGTCTTTGTCCCAGTGTATATTCTTGTCTCCTTTCCAAAAAATAAGGTACCCACAGGTGCATGGGCTTATTTCTGGGCTTCCTATCTTGTTCCATTGGTGTATATTTCTGTTTTTGTGCCAGTGCCATACTGTCTTGATGACTGTAGCTTTGTAGTATAATCTGAAGTCAGGAAGGTTGATTCTTTCAGCTCCATTCTTCTTTCTAAAGACTGCTTTGGCTATTTGGGGTCTTTTATGTTTCCATTTGAGTTGTGAAATTTTTTGTTCTAGTTCTATGAAAAATGCCATGGGTAATTTGCTAGGGATTGCACTGAATCTGTAGATTGCATTTGGTAGTATACTCATTTCCACAACATTGATTCTTCCTACCCAGGAACATGGAATATCTCTCCACCTGTTTATATAATCTGTGATTTTTTCATTAGTGTCTTATAATTTCCTGTGTACAGTTCTTTTGTCTCCTTAAGTAAGTTTATTCTTAGATATTTAATTCTTTTTGTTGCAGTGGTGAATGGGATTGATTACTTAATTGCTCTTTCTGATTTTTCATTGTTAGTATACAGAAATGCAAGTGATTTCTGCATATTGATTTTGTATCCTGAAATTTTGGTAAATTTACTGGTTAGCTCTAGTAATTTTATGATTCTATCTTTAGGGTTTTCTATGTACAGTATCATGCCATCTGCAAACAGTGAGAGCTTTACTTCTTTTCTGATCTGGATTCCTTTTGTTTCTTTTTCTTATCTGATTGCTGTAACTAGGACTTCCAGAACTATGTTGATTAATAGTGGCGTAAGTGGACACCCTTGTCTTGTTCCTGATCTTAGGGGCTATGCTTTCATTTTTTCACCATTGAGAATAATGTTTGCTGTAGGCTTATCATATATGGCCCTTATTATTATTTTGAGGTATGTTCCTTCTGTGCCCATTTTTTGAAGAGTTTTAATCACAGATGAGTGCTGAATTTTGTCAAAGGCTTTTTCTGCATCTATTGAGATCATGATATGGTTTTATCCTTCAGTTTGTTCATTTGGTGTATCACATTGGTTGATTTGCATATATTGAAGAATCCTTGCATTCCTGGAATAAGCCCAACTTGATCATGGTGTATGAGCTTTTTGACGTGTTTCTGAATTCTGTTTGCTAAAATTTTGTTGAGGATTTTTGCGTTTATGTTCATCAATGATATTGACCTGTTGTATTCTTTTTCTGTGTTGTGTTTGTTTGGTTTTGGTAAATCAGGGTGATGGTGGCCTTGTAGAATGAGTTTGGAAGTGTTCCTTCCTCTGCAATTTTTTAAAAGAGTTTTTGAAAGATAGGCATTAGCTCTTCTCTAAATGTTTGATAGAATTCTCCTGTGAAGCCATCTGACCCTGGGCTTTTGTTTTTTGGGAGATTTTTGATCACTGCCTCAATTTCAGTGCTTGCAATTGGGTTGTTCATAATTTCTATTTCTTCCTGGTTCAGTCTTGGAAGATTGGACTTTTCTAAGAATCTGTCCATTTATTCCAGGCTATCTATTTTATTGCCATATAGTTGCTCATAATAGTCTTTTATAATCTTTTGTATTTCTGCATTGTTTGTTGTAACCTCTTGTTTTTCATTTCTAATTTTGTTGATTTGATTCTTCTCTCTTTTTTTCTTGATGAGTCTGGCTAAAGGTTTTTCAATTTTGTTTATCTTCTCAAAAAACAAGCTTTTAGTTTTATTAATCTTTACTGTTGTTACTTTCATTTAATTTTAATTTATTTCTGCTCAGATCTTTATGATTTCTTTGCTTCTACTAATTTTGGGGGGTTTTGTTCTTCTTTTTCCAATTGTTTTAGGTGTAAAGTTAGGTTGTCTGTTTGATGTTTTTCTTGTTTCTTGAGGTAGGACTGTATTGCTATAAACTCCCTCTTAGAACTGCTTTCCCTACATCCCATAGGTTTTGAGTTGTCATGTTTTTATTGTTATTTGTTTCTGAAAATTTTTTTATTTCCCTTTTGATTTCTTCAGTAATCTGTTGGTTATTTAGAAACGTGTTGTATAATCTTCATGTGTTTGTATTGCTTACAGTTTTTTTCTTGTAATTGATATCTCATCTCATAGTGTTGTAGTCAGAGAAGATGCTTGATATGATTTCAATTTTCTTCAATTTACTGAGGTTTGATTTGTGACCCAAGATGTTGTCTCTCCCTGGAGAATGTTCCATGGGCACTTGAGAAGAGGGTGTATTCTTCCGCATTTGGATGGAATGTCCTGAAGATATCAATGAGATCCATCTCATCTAAAGTATCATTTAAGACTTGTGTTCCCTTATTAATTTTGTATTTTGATGATCTGCCCATTGGTGTGAGTGGGGTGTTAAAGTCTTCTACTATTATTGAGTTACTGTCAATTTCTCCTTTTATGCCTGTTAGTGTTTGTCTTATGTATTGAGGTGCTCCTATGTTGGTGCATAGATGTTTACAATTGTTATGTCTTCCTCTTGGGTTGATCCCTTGATCATTATGTAGTTTCCTTCCTTATCTCTTGTCATCTTCTTTACTTTAAGGTCTGTTTTGTCTGATATGAGGATTGCTACTCCAGCTTTCTTTTGCTTCCCATTTGCATAGAATATATTTTTCCATCCTCTCACTTTCAGTCTATATGTGTCTTTAGGTCTGAAGTGTGTTTCTTATAGACAGCATATATATGGGTCTTGTGTTTGTATCCCTTCAGCCAGTCTTGTCTTTTGGTTGGAGCATTTAATCCATTCACATTTAAAGTAATTATTGATATACATGTTTCTATTGCCATTTTCTTAATTGTTTGGGGTTGGTTTTGTAGATCTTCTTTCTTCTCTTGTATTTCTTGACTATATAAGTCCCTTTAACATTTGTTGTCAAGCTGGTTTGGTGGTACAACTTATTTTAAATTTTGCTTGTCTGGAAACCTTTCTATTTCCCCTTCAATTTTGAATGAGATCCTTGCTGTGTACAGTAATCTTGGTTGTAGATTTTTCCCTTTCAGTACTTTAAATATATCCTGCCATTCCCTTCTGGCCTGCACAGTTTCTGCTGAAAGATCAGTTGTTAAGCATACGGGGTTTCCCTTGTATGTTACTTGTTGCTTCTCCCTTGCTGCTTTTAATATTCTTTCTTTGTGTTTAGTGTTTTTTAGTTTGATTAGTATGTGTCTTGGTGTGTCTCTCTTTGGGTTTATCCTGTATGGGACTGTTTGTGCATCTAGGACTTGATTGACTATTTCCTTTTCCATGTTGGGGAAATTTTAACTGCAAGGAGAAAAGAACAGCAGGAAAGGCAAACAAAGGAATAAATGTAGAAAAAATAAAATAGGTCTAAAAATTAAAAATTAAAATTATAAAAAAGAGAAAAGAAAAGAATGGAAGAAAGAAAAAAGGGGAAAAAAGGAAAGCTCTACATAACTTCAAAAGCCAAATGTAGATGCAGAGGTTTATAACAACAATAAAAAGTATGACTGAATATACACATATACATATACACCCATAAGCAGAATCAAAACAGTCCAACAAAAATAAAGTACTGACCCAGTACTTTATTTAATATACTGACCCATTAAACAAAGGAAACCAAGAATTATATCTTCCGGAACAAAACTAACTAAAGCACAAACTGGAAAACAAAACTAAAGCAAGGTGTCAATTTTGGAATTAAGCAATGAAAATAAACAAATATGATGAGAGAAGAGGAGAGAAAGGAAAGAAAGAATAAATATGCAAAATTAGTTAGATAGAGGTAAATAAAGATTTATATACATTAAAGATTAACTGCAAGGGAAAAGAACTTTAGGAAAAGCAAGCAAAGGAATAAATGTAGAAAAATAAAAATAGGTTTTAAAATAAAATTTAAAAAAAGAAAAAAAGGAAAATCCCACAGAACTGCAAAAGCCCAACATAGAGGCAGAGATTTATAACAACAATAAAAAATGTGACTGAAGGAAAAAAAGCTCAAAAGCTTCATTGGATTTCATAGTGCCAATAAAATCGACAACTACAACAGAGGGAGATCAAAGAGGAAAAAAAAGAATCTACAGAACAAGTCAAAAATTAAGATTAATAGATGTTTTTCTTGAGTCACTACTGTCAGAGTCCTTTCCCTCACTGGGAGTCACAGTGCACCTTACCTAGCTAGGATACCCTCCAACACTCTGCTGACCTCTGGACCTGCTGTAGGGGCAGATCATATTCTAATCTGGTCCTCCCCGTGTGTGTTCCTGCCTCCAGTGTCCACAGCTATCAGAACTAGTGCGTTTTCTTTTGTGGGAGCTCTCAATGACCTTTTACATATTCCATAGACAACAGTTCAGTTCATTTCAGTCGCTCAGTCATGTCTGACTCTTTGCAACCCCATGAATTGCAGCATGCCAGTCCTCCCTGTCCATCACCAGCTCCCAGAGTTCACCCAAACCCATGTCCATTGAGTCAGTGATGCCATCCAACCATCTCATCCTCTGTCGTCCCCTTCTCCTCCTGCCCTCAATCTTTCACAGAATCAGGGTCTTTTCAAATGAGTCAGCTCTTCGCATCATGTGGCCAGAGTATTGGAGTTTCAGCTTCAGCATCATTCCTTCCAATGAACACCAAAGACTGATCTCCTTTAGGATGGACTGGTTGCTTCTCCTTGCAGTCCAAGGGACTCTCAAGAGTCTTCTCCAACACCACAGCTCAAAAGCATCAGTTCTTTTGCACTCAGCTTTCTTTATAGTTCAACTCTCACATCCATACATGACCACTGGAAAAACCATAGCCTTGACTAGATGGACCTCTGTTGGCAAAGTAATGTCTCTGCTTTTTAACATGCTGTCTAGGTTGGTCATAATTTTCCTTCCAAGGAGTAAGCATCTTTTAATTTCATGGCTGCAGTCACCATCTGCAGTGATTTTGGAGCCCAGAAAAATAAAGTCAGCCTCTGTTTCCCCATCTATTTGCCATGAAGTGATGGGACCAGATGCCATGATCTTAGTTTTTTGAATGTTGACTTTTAAGCCAACTTTTTCACTCTCCTCTTTCACTTTCTTCAAGAGGGTCTTTAGTGCTTCTTCACTTTCTGCCATAAGGGTGCTGTCATCTGCATATCTGAGGTTATTGATATTTCTCCTGGCAATCTTGATTCCAGCTTGTGCTTCTTCCAGCCCAGCGTTTCTCATGATGTACTCTGCATAGAAGTTAAATAAGCAGGGTGACAACATACAGACTTGATGTACTCCTTTTCCTATTTGGAACCAGTCTTTTGTTCCATGTCCAGTTCTAACTATTGTTTCCTGACCTGCATACAGGTTTCTCAAGAGGCAGGTCAGGTGGTCTGGTATTCCCATCTTTTTCAGAATTTTCCACAGTTTACTGTGATCCACACAGTCAAAGGCTTTGGCATAGTCAGTAAAGCAGAAATAGATGCTTTTCTGGAACTCTCTTGCTTTTTCAGTGATCCAGAGGATGTTGGCAATTTGATCTCTTGTTCCTCTGCCTTTTCTAAAATCAGCTTGAACATCTGGAAGTTCATGGTTCACGTATTGCTGAAGCCTGGCTTGAAGAATTTTGAGCATTACTTTACTAGTGTGTGAGATGAGTGCAATTGTGTGGTAATTTGAGCATTCTTTGGGATTGCCTTTCTTTGGGATTGAAATGAAAACAGACCTTTTCCAGTCCTGTGGCCACTGCTGAGTTTTCCAAATTTGCTGGCATATTGAGTGCAGCACTTTCACAGCATCATCTTTTAGGATTTGAAATAGCTCAACTGGTATTCCATCACCTCCACTAGCTTTGTTTGTAGTGATGCTTCCTAAGGCCCACCTGACTTCACATTCCAGGATGTCTGACTCTAGGTGAGTGATCACACCTTCATGATTATCTGGGTTGTGAAGATCTTTTTTGTACTGCTCTGTGTATTCTTGCCACCTCTTCTTAATATCTTCTGCTTCTGTTAGGTCCCTAACATTTCTGTCCTTTATTGTGCCCATCTTTGCATGAAATGTTCCCTTGGTATCTCTAATTTTCTTGAAGAGATCTCTAGTCTTTCCCATTCTCTTGTTTTCCTCTATTTTTTTGCATTGATTGCTGAGGACAGCTTTCTTATCTCTTCTTGCTGTTCTTTGGAACTCTGCATGGAGTCTGCCTAGTTGATCATGCAGATTTAATCTGCAACTTGTACAGCTGGTGGCAAGGTTTAGGGTATTGTTCCTTAGCCACACTGCCCCTGGTTTTCAATTGTGGTTTTATTTCCACCTGTACATGTGGATTATCCACTGGGTTTGCTCCTGAGGCTGCCCTGGAGGACTTGTGTTTGCCTCTGTGAGGGCCAGGTGTGGAGGTGGTACAGCTGATTGGGTCGCAGCAGTTCTGATAGCACCAGGTACTCAGAGGAGTTGGTGGCTAGGGCAGTAGGAAATATAGTGCTCTAGAAGGGTATAACAACCAGTATTGTCCAATACCCTCTAGTATTCTTGCCTGGCGAACCCCCCTCCCTGACAGAGAAGCCTGGCAGGACACAGTCTACAGGGTTGCAAAGAATCAGACATGACCAAAATGACCCTGCTCGCATAGACGCTAGATTTTTTTTGCCTGTGGCAGCTCTGGCCCAGTGAGAGCTGAGCGTGACAGTAACACAGCTGCCTGGCTTGAGGGGACCCTGGCAGCACCATGTGTGCAGAGACACGGACTGCCTCCAGTGCAGAAGTTATGGCCCTAACCAGACTGTTTTATCGAGCCTCTTGTAGCTGGCGATCAGAAGGACTCTCTAGCCAGTCTTTCTCCAAAGCTCCACCCGTTCAGGCACTTAGAGGGCTCCCTTGCCTGGGGTCCTTCTCTGTTGTTCGGTGCGTCAGGCACATGGAGGGGGATGGGCTCCCCTGGCTGGGGTCCTACTCTGTGGATCAGTACATCAGGCACTTAAAGGGGCACCCTGGGTGGGGTCCTACTCTGTAGATTGGTGTGTCAGTCACTTAAAGGAGTGCCTTGGGTGTGGTCCTACACTGCAGTTCAGTGCGTTAGGCGTTTGATGGGCCAGCCTCTCTTTTGTTAGGCTGCTGATGCTGGTGTATGGAGAGAGAGTGGCTGTGGTGATGGCCCCACCCCCTACCCATGACTCAGCAGTATCACCTTCTTTCCATGTCTGCTTGGCTTTCCTCCACCAGCATACCCCAACACCATCTCCTCCCTCACATCCCCTCAGTCCGTCTCTCTGCAGTAAACAGCAGACCTCGCCCTGGGATTGCTCCACAATCCCTAAACTCCAGCTCCCAGCTGCTGCATCTTCCAGGGACCAGTGTCCCTGTCTGGAGTATGTATGGCTACAGCAAGGACTGTCTGATTCTCATTCCATTTAGGCTGCCACAGATCAGCTGTTTCACTCTCAGACTTAAATGTTTCTCCTTTGACTCAGACAGTTGTCCCAATATGGGGATCCGACTGCTGCTTCAGTTCCCCCACCTGCCAAGGGCAGGTCCAGTCCTACTGACACTCCTGTTTTCCCCCTAGTTCCTTTGTCCTACAGAATTTTGCATGGCTCTATATATTCTTTTCCACTGGTCAGGTACTCCTGTCTACTCTCAGCTGGTGTTCTGCATGCACTTCTGTGTCTGAAGGTTTATTCTTGATGTATCCGTGGAGAGAGATGTGCTCCACATCCACCTACTCCTCTGCCATCTTGTCCCCATGAACCCAGTTTTATCAACATACTGAGTTCACCAACCAACCAACCAACCAAGCAGAAGACAAAAATACTTCTCATTGTGGGGATTTTAACCGTATAAAAATTTATAGAAATGCAAAGTAGCAAGTTTTCTTTCCCAATGTTGAGAAACATGTTTCAAATATAAACTATTATAATGGACATATTTGTTTTAAAATTTACTCTATGAGATACATTTTGGCCTGTAAAAGTTGAACTAGTGTACTGAACTTTGTATTAGGGAAACTGGCTTATCCTCTTCTATACGGTAATATGTTCAGGCATAGGGGAAAGTGCCATAATGCAGTATAGAGGATAACAACATTATAAAACAAAGAAAAATGGCCAAGAGTTGGAACTGACATTAAATACAGTGCAAGGATTTTTGAAGAAGATAAGCAGTACACTATTGTTCTGCTGAATATTTTTCAAGTGCCCATAATAAATATAAATACTCAGGTTTACCATTTAGGCCTTCATTGTTGCCCCTCAAAAGGCAGATATCACAAAGATGGTCACTGAAGCCACCTGAATTTCAGTTACAACAGTTCTAAGATGGAAGAGTGAACAAAGTAATAGAAGTGAGGTTTGCACATAAAATTCCTGAACGTGGAGGACAGTTGATCTGGTGTTAAGCACCAAAATTGTAGAAATATCAGCAGACTTGGCTTATTTTTTTTACCTTTGTTCTTGTTGTTGCTTAGTAGCTAAGTCGTGTCTCAGTCTTTAGCTATATCTCCTGATGGGACATGGACACGAAGGGAAGTACAAAGTAACATCTATGATGTATTCTCACCAAAAAGTCAAATCTGAGTCTGTTGAATCTCATCAGTTTACAGTAAATAACTGTGGCTAGAAGAACAGGTAAAGAAACACAAGAGGGATGCAACCAGCCAAACCCAGGGTTTCTGAAATTTTAGGACACAAGGACCTCATTTCTTCAACAAATAAAAGGCAAGGAAAAGCAAGAGGAGAGAGACTGATAATAGACTTGAGAGACTAACAAGCATGACAGAGAGAGGCAGGGTGCAGGCATTGGTTGAATCCTGACTTGAACAAGCTGAGAATTTAAAGACATTTATGGAATAATCTGGGAAATTTAAACACTGACTGGATATTAGATAATACTAGGAATTATTGACAGTTCATAAAGTCTGTTGTTTTAAGAAATGGATGTATGTATGCAAGGGCTGTGAGTAAAAGGGTGTCTAGGATTTCCTTTAAAATGGCTGAATGGGGGTGGGGTAGTAACAGAGCTCGAACAGGATATATGTGAAACAGAATGAGGTGTAACTTAATGGATGAAGCTGGGTGGTGTATAGGTGGAGATCATTAGTGTTCTTTCTACCTTTATGCACATTTGACAGCTTGCTTTCAAAAAGCACGGCCAATTTCCTTCTTCCATATTCTCAAAACCTCAGAAAACCTCTCAGTGCTTCTTGGCTCTTTTCAGCCATGTGGTGTATGTGAATGGGGAATGTGTGGGCTTTGTACTCAGATAGACATAGACTCAACACTAGGTGATGTGGAACACACGACTCAACTTTGCCTGTCCTCAGTGTCCCATTCTGTAAAATGAGATAACCCCCATTGACCTTGCAGAATTGGTGTAAAGATCAGATATACAAACCGCTTGTTCATGACAGTCATTATTATCCTTTGTTTGGCTCCCAACCTAGTGTCTGGATCATGGTACGTGCTGAATAAATCTTCGTTTAGGGGTTAAATGAGTTTATTATGAATGAACTGTTAGCATATTTTAAATTGACTTCACCGTTAGTACCTTTAGTTTTGTCTGCTATGGATTATGGCCAAACTTCTCAGTCTAGATGAAATTCAAGAATATCTATCAGTTTATGAATCCAGCACCTTCTCTTACTACTCTCCAAAGAGAATCTTCAAGCCTGTTCCCCCTCTTACTGTCTAAAATCATCCTCATCCTCACTTCCCTGTTTGCCTACCTTCCCAAAGGCCCTTATAACCTGTTGATCCCCATACAGAACAGAGAGTGGAGAAGAAAGTTGTCATAAATAGTGCCCAGTCGAAAGTGAAATAAAAGTTGCTCAATCATGTCCGACTCATCACTACCCCATGGATTGTAGCCCCCCGGGCTTCTCTGTCCATGGAATTCTCCAGGTAAGAATACCAGAGTGTATTGCCGTTCCCTTCTCCAAGGGATCTTCCTGACCCAGGGATTGAACCTGGGTCTCCTGCATTGCAGGCAGATTCTTTACATCTGAGCTACCAAAGAACCCAGTCAAAAAGAGGGTAGGAAAGAGGAGGGAAGAACAGGGAACAGAAGAGAGACCATTAGAAAACAAATACATCCCTTCCTCAAGGACTGGCTGATACGCTTCTTCCTTCACCCGAGATTCCCTTAGGGAGAAATGGAAGAACACCAAATGATGATCTGTCTCCAGTCATGATTTTCCATTCTCCAACTGTTTATACTGAGAATATGCTTTCTTGAAATGTTTATTTTTCACGGTTAATTCAGTCTGTGCAAATATAGAAGCTTTGTTTTGTACCACACATGCTCATTAGATCACTGGCCTCTCAAGCATGCAAATAGAAAAAAAATACACAAGGATGGTGTTCATGAATTTGTAACAATGCTCTATTTTGATGGTATAGTTTTTAAGATTCAAATGGCTGTCTGGGGCCTCTGGAAGGACAACAAGGTGAGCATAGAAGGGCATTGGTGTGGAGGAACAAAGACTCCAAGTGAAAGGATGGGGGCTGAGGAGTGGGTGTGTGTCAGGTAAGGACAAGGAAGGAGTCTTGGGGATTCAGTGGGAAAGAGGATGAAGAGCTTGGATGGGGTCATCTCACTATGAAAGTGCTTGTGGACCTGGGTTTATGGGGGGAGGGTGGAGTGGGGGAGTGGGGAGGGCTTTCTTTTCTTCCTCCCTTTATTGCTTGGGGTCAGTTTTTCAGTCACTGTGGTTTCTGGGTCACCATGGCCATAGTCTCCTAGTGGCCTATCTCAGGCTCATGGCCTCCTTCACTTAAACTCTCCCTGGAGCAATGAACACCCACACCTTTAGGCATTGATTGGTCATCAAGGCACCCTTCCAGCCAATGGTAGCCCTGCGTAGGTGCTTAAATGTCACCAAGTGTTAGTTGCTCAGTTGTGTCCGACTCTTTGCGACCCCATGGACTCTAGTCTACCAGGCTTCTCTGTCCATGGGATTTTCCAGGCAAGAATACTGGAGTGGGTAGCCATTCCCTTCTCCAAGGGATCTTCTCAACCCAGGAATCGAACCCTCATTTCCTACATTACAGCAAGATTCTTTACTGTCTGAGTCACCAGAGAAGCCCATACATCACCAAGCAATATTATTTACAGTCTGAGGTGGGGGGCAGTGCTGGGTTTGCCACAATGCTGTGGTTCCAGAACACTGACATTTTGTTAGCACCTCTAAGGGGTACACCAAGCTTTGAGGCTTACTAGTACATTCATTGGGAAACAAGTGAGTATATAACTGCCCAGAGGTCATCTCAGCCTTGGTTAATGAGGTCAGAAGTCCTTGTGCCAGGCAGCACCAGGATGGCTGTGTTCCATCCCCAGAGTGCAAAGCACCTGAGTGTTGGTACATCTCACAGCCATGGCTTCTGGCCTGGGGTGACAGCCTGCAGGCTGCTTGTGTTGCAGAGGCAGAGAAAACCCCTTCACACTGATAGGGGTGGATATAAGATTTGGGCAGTGACCTTGAAAGCCCTTCCAGGAAAAGGGGAGGCTCAGGACAGTTACAGTCCTGGGTCAGTGAACTTGGCAGATCATCAAGGGCATGGTGAGAGGCTCTGAGTGGGCATGGGACTGAGGCGTGATGCCTCAGTGTGCCTGAGGCACCGAGAGCCCTCCATGACCTGCAAGAATCTGAGGGTGGACATGGAATTGGTGAGGTGTGGAAGGTCATGAAGAGTTGCAGGGAGGGGCTTAACTCCAGGTCAGACTGGGTCCCACTCTACTAGACCCATGCTCCCAAAGTGGGGCAGAGGGGCAGGGGAGTGGGATGTAGATTGAAGGCAGGCAAGGGTTCGACTGGCAGGAGGTGTTTGACTGGATTGCACAGAATCTCAGGTCAACCTTGGGGCCCCAGATAGTAACTTCCTATTTTGAGCACATGGGCCCTGGCTTCCCCAAGGATGGGATGTGATGAACTGGCCTCGAAGGTTCCAGTCTGTGTCATATTCGAACATGGATATAGAGACCTGAAATGCTGTCCATGCCTTCTCCATGCACCTTTGCCAACCAAATATTAGGGACAGAGCCTAATGTTCAGTCATCTGACTTGAGACCAGAGGAGAGGAGGTCTCCTTAATCCACTAGGTTAAGGTGGGTGGCAGGTTGGGCTTTCCCATCAGGTACACACACCCCTGATGGAGAACCAGCTTAGGGCAGACTTAGAGCTGCCTTAGCAAAGGTTTAGGTTGGAAAGGCTGAGTATACCCAATCAGCTAAAAATCCAGTTCTACACACCAAATGTTTAAGTCAAAAAGAAGAAATGTCTAAGGATGGGACAGGGGTTGGCACTAATTACAATAGCCAGGATGTGGAAGCAATGTAAATATCCATCAACAGATAAATGGATAAAGAAGATGTACACACACACACACACACACACACACACAAATACTACTCACCCATGAAAAATAATGAAGCAATACCATTTGCAGAAACATGGTTGGACCTAGGGATTATCATACTAAGTGGAGTATGTCAGAAATGGGAAGCCAAATATTCTATCACTTATATGTGGAATCTAAAAAGATGATACAAATGAAATTATTTGCAAAGTAGAAACAGACTCAAAGAATAAACTTTTTGTTACCAAAGGGGAAAAGCAGGGGAAAGGATAAATTAGGGATTTGGGATTAAGAGATACACACTACTATGTATAAAATAGTAGTACTGTCATGCTGGAGAAGACTCTTGAGAGTCCCTTGGACAGGAAGGAGACCAAGTCAGTCAATTCTAAAGAAATCAGCCCTGAATATCCATTGGGAGGACTGATGCTAAAGCTGAAGCTGTAATATTTTGGTCACCTGATGTGAAGAGCCAACTTACTGGAAAAGACACTGATGCTAGAAAAGACTGAAGACAGAAGAAGAGGGTGCTAGAGGATGAGATGTTTGGGTGTCATCACCAACTCAATGGATATGAGTTTGAACAAACTCTGGGAGAGAGTGAAAGACAGGGAAGCCTGGTGTGCTGCAGTCCATAGGGTCGCAAAGTCAGACACGACTGAGTGAAAGAACAAATATGCATAAAATACATAAATAAGGTCCTACTGTATAGAACATGGAACTATACTCAATATCTGTGATAACCTATAATGGAAAAGAATTTGGAAGTGGTATATATATAGTGAATCACCTTGCTGTACACCAGAAACAGATACAACATTTTGTTAATCAACTATGTGAAAGTGAGTGAAAGTCATTCAGTCATGTCTGACTCTTTGCGATCCCTTGAACTATAACAGTATACAGTTCATGGAATTCTCCAGGCCAGGATACTGGATTGGGTAGCCTTTCCTTCTCCAGAGGGTCTTCCTGACCCACGAATCGAACTGGGGTCTCCTGCATTGCAGGTGAATTCTTTACCAACTGAGCTATGAGGGAAACTCTAACTATACTTCAATTAAGAAGAAAAGAAAAAAAAAGTACAGTTGGAAGAGTGGGCCAGCAGATTGCACAACAAGCAAGCAGTACAATACTGTCAAACCCTAGTGTCATTTCAGACATAAAGTTGTCCCCTTTCCTAAAGCTTCCTCCAATTGTCATTTGGGAACACTAGTTGGGCAATATAACAGGCCAAGACCATGCTCCCCATATCATCTTATCTTCACTGCCTGCACTATTCCTTCAAAGGCAGTAAGTAGGGGTCCCACACTGGTAAACTCCTCATGGCAGTAGAAGCTGTCACAGCTCAGGCCATTGAGGAGTTGGTCTGGGCAAACTTACACCATGTCTTCCTTCTCTGCACAATGCATTAGCAGCAGTCACTTTGCTCATCCTGGGGGACACTGGGTGCCACAGAGGGCAAATCAACCTTCTGCTGGGGGCCAGGAGAATCTGGGCCCAACGCCCTCACCTCTGTGTGTGTTCAGTCGCTAAGTCATGTCCGACTGTTTGTGACCCTTTGGACTGCAGCACGCCAGGCTTCCCTGTCCTTCACCATCTGCCAGAGTTAGCTCAAATTCACGTTCGTTGAGTTGGTGATGCTATCTAACCATCTCATCCTTTATCTGGGCAATAACTCTCAGAACATAAAGACCTAATGTCATCTCTCTAATGTCATCTCATCTAATGGAGTCAGGAACAAGAATTGGAAACCTCCACAGAATCCAGGAGAAGTTAGCCTGTAGAAGATGGTGCCCATGTCTAGTTCAGCAAGGACAGGCACCAGATGCCAGAATTGCTCATCCTGGAAAGAGCCATGCTGGTCATCACCTGACTCACCTGTGTGCCCCTCTTGTCTACTTGCTGCCTGACCCTGTGTATGGGAGGCACACAAAGTTTTGTCCAGTCACAGGCTAACCAAATAACTGAATTGATGAATTCTTCTTGGGGAGAGAAACAATGGCTTGCCTTTAAAACTGCAAGTGAGGGCATCAATCAACTGTACGCAGGACACAGGCCAGATGTCTTAGAGTCACCTCTGAGTTGCACCCAGTCTAGTATCCCAGCCCCTTTCCCATGACCTTGCTCCAGCTATACACCTGGGCTCAGTTCCCTCCATAGGTCTGACCCTTCTGGGGGCCCTTCCCCCATACCCCAGCCAAGGAGACTCTCTTCACTATAAGACCCAATCCAGATGACCCTCTCATCTAAAAAGCACTCCATGGTCCCTTGATGTGAGTTAGTGGTTGGTTACCCACTCTTCATGCTCCCCAACTTCTGCCTCATTTCAGACTTTGCGCTTTACAAGTCTGTCTGGAAGATGCGCTCCAGCCTCTCCACCCACCATCCCTGAGTGATGCAGGGGTGAATGGACACCTGACGGCCTGCATGGTGGAGGAGCCTCTTGCATAACAGGTGTCCCTGGACTTGAATGCACTTTGCCTTGTAAGGTCTGGCACTCAGACCTGCCCTCTCTTATCAGGCTGTGCTTTCACCGGGGCTAGAAGATGGCCAGGTGGCCAGCACACTGGAAGCAGTTATCTTCCCCAACCCAGCAGTTACCTGATTCAAAAGACACCAAGAGCCCCTCCCACCAGGCTGCATGCAGGCCAGAGCGTGGTGCCACCCAGGCAAAGGCACTTGGCATCCTCTGCCACACAGCCACAACTCGGGCACCAATTCCTGGTGTCAGTTCTCCCACTTGGTCAATAGCAATCACGACGCCTCAGGCACTATGAGGGCCTGACCACTGGGGTCCACTGTGGACATCTCCAATGCCTGTCTGTGCTCTGCACCTTCCAACAGGCCGGCAGTAACTGTCAGGCCAACATCGCAGGTGAAGGGATGCCCTGCCCACCTCTGCCTGCTTCCTGCCCCCTTGATGGGGAGTCCCCAGCCAGCCTCCAGCACCAACTCCCCCCTCCCCCCAACCCACGAGAACAATCTCACAAAGGACCCATCCCAAGAAGTCTGGCCCTGGAGTGGTCCGAGGAGAGGTGGCGAGATGGGGCTTTGGAACAAGGTTGACATCCCCTGCCCCACTGGTTATGAGGACCCATCCTGTGCACTCAGCCCTGGGCTCAAGATCACAGCCCAGCTGCTAGAACTTCTGCTGGGCTGGCATGGGGAGAGGAATTTCCTGGCAGTTGAGAAGATCCAGGCGTGTGGAACATGAGAGGAATAGATGGGAGTGACTTCTTTGCTTTGCTCTGCAGGGGGATGGCCAGCTTAGGGTTTAGAACAGTGAGAACCAAGAAGGGGGGCAGGGTCTCCCTGGTAGCTGACAAAGCTTCAGGCAGTGGACAAACATTGGCTCAGGATTTGACAGGAGTGGCTGAACCTTAAAAGACACTGAATGTTCCACCACAGCAGGCCTTACCCGCTGGCATTGAAGGTCCTCTTGGGAAACCCTGCATCCCTAACACAAGTGCCAGGGAGACCAACAGGCAAGCCCCTGAAGACCGGGACATCCCAGACATCTGTGAATTTCTGAGCCTGCGGCAGCAGCCCTCCCATCCCATCCCATAAAGTGCTGGTGTCCTCTCCACCCCCAAGGGAGCAAACGGGACCAGAGTCCTCCCTCACAGGTGCCCTCTGTCCCAGGATGCAGGGGAGCTAGCTGCCCTGATCTGAGGCAGGACCCCCAGCACTACCAGCAGGAGAACCAAGCTACCATGGAAAGAGTTGGTCACCTAATGTCCGGTTGCCAAGCAGAGCAAAGTCACCACACAACACAAGCCAGACTTGCCAGGCCTGGTGATGGAGGAGATGGATGACACCCTCTCCCCGTCCCTGCTGCCCAGGAACTGCAGCAGAGGTTGTGGGTTGCACTGAGCAGCCAGGAGCCAGGGACCATACCAGGGTTTCTGCCACCCAGGAGTCTGGACTCACAGAGCAGGGCAGGTGGTCAGTAAAATGCGGCTTCCCAGAGGCTCGATAGGTGGGCAAATGACCAAGGTACTGTCCAAAACGACACTGAGGCCAAGAGCAGCCACCACAGTAAACAGGTCAAGATCCCTTGCTCAGGTTTGGCCTCTAAGCCAGTTCTCAGGTCTGAAACTGAGGAACAGGGATGGGGCAGGTCCGTGGGAGGACTCTGATGCTCCACAGCAAAAAGACACATGAACGTCCCCAGCCCCTTCCAACATGACCTCGGGCTCTGTGTCAGTGACCACACGCAGGGCAATGGGACCATCAGAGGGTTTGAGGTTGCCAGAGAGGGTCAGCTTGACACCGACGTGAGAGATCTGGTTAACTTTGACTCTGTGGCTGCTTCGGGAGGACCCCCCGGGCTGGGGTTTCTGAGCACAGGGCTTCACAGGGCAATGGACACAGGGTCAGTCCTGAGGATTTGTCAGTTGGTCTTGAGCTGGGAGAGCCTGGATTGCAGGATCCCCCAGAGCCAGGTGCAAGGCTTAATGAGATGTCTGTCGAGGAGTCCTTCAGAACCTGATGTGAGGAAAAGATGGTAAGGCTGAATGGAAACCCTGCGTGAACTCCAGTGAGTAAAAGAGAAACACACAGAAAAAGAGGGGGATACTCGCCCCACTCATGAACTGGAGAACCTTCCCACCTCTGGTGGCACCTCATGGGTGGCCTCTGCTCCTGAAACACACAGAAAAAGAGTGGGGTACTTGCCCCACTCACGAACTGGAGAACCTTCCCACCTCTGGTGGTGCCTCATGGGCGGCCTCTGCTCCTGACTCCTCACACCTTCTCTGTGCTTGGCCAAGTCACCATGGTGGGCACGCAAGTACAGGGTAGCCGGACGGGGCTCCTGCCCAGCGCATGAGAGTCCACTCACTGAAGTCCTCTCACCATGAGTATGGGATGGCAATGCACACTCCGGGCCGCCCTCCCTGCCCTTGTTCTTGCAAACTAAACAGCTGGATCTGTTCTGTGGGCTGCAGCCTGGTGTCCAGAAGCCCCCTCAAGAGGCGCGGGGCCTGGCACCTGGGTAGTGGCCAACCTGCCCAGATGAAAGACTGTGAAGAACATGTAGACCCCATAGCTTGGGAATGATGGACACATGCAACCGGCATCTCCCGAGCCCGGGTCAGATGTGATATAAAGGCCTATGATATGAATGTAAGTGGGCAGCGCCAGAGGCTCACAGAAGCTCCCAAGGTCCCCCTGGGTGGTACCCATCCCCTGGGCAGGCAGCATTTGAGTACTGGCAGCAGAGTGGCCACCCGTGTCCACAGGTCCCATGTGTGTCATGTCCTCTCAAAGAACTGTAGTGGAACTGAGATGAAATCAGAAACGTGTCTGGTTCTTAGGCTGGCCCCTGCATCTACACCATATGGAGAGGGGTGCAGCAAAGAGGAGCTGCCCTTGGGACAGATGGGAAGGCTGGCCAACCTTCTGGACCTACATGTCTGCCCCTGGGCTTGTCCAGCGTGTGGGAGTCCAAGGCCCAGAACTAAAGCTAGCCAGGGTCTGAGGGACTGACACGGATGTGAAGGAGCCCTCTCTCATGGGCAGAGTGCTGGACGCCAGGGCAGTGTCTCCTTGGGGGCTGTTCACCACACGTGCCAAGCCTGGGGATGGATGGCAGCCCCCAGATGGAGGGGCTGAGGGACATGCACTGACCTGTGGGGCACTTACGGCTCCGAGAGACCAGGCAAATACTGAGTCCATCACTAGCTTGCAAACAGAAGAGAACGAATCTGAAACACAAACAACAAGGGCAGGATGAGCACCCAGACTCCAAAAGAGGTACCCACAGCTCAGCACAAAAAGGACACACAGCTCAGTGGAGAGATGGGCAACAGACATTTCAGACAGGAAACCACATTGGCCAAGGAGGACACGAGGGAACCCGAGAATCTGAGTTGAGCCCATTCCAGGACAGTGTTGCCTGCAAATACACAGAAGGAGCAAAGTGGAACCCTCACCAAACCTCAAAGACCCAGGTGGGATGGCAGCACTCCCTGTGGCTCAGTCTGCACATCTGGGCATGTGAGGAGAGCTGGGGTCAGCAGCAGGGAAAGGATGGGTGCAGAGAAATGCCATGGAGCAGGTCCTCACAGCTGCCCCCTTCAGCAGCCACATGTCATAGGTCTCCAGTTTACTGGGCAAGGTCTTGTTCGAAACCAGGATTCGGGAGGAACATCAGCAGCACATCCACCATTCACAGGACCCTACCTCATGATCTGAAACCAATACCAGGAGGTTCTGGTATTGTTTCTGGGGTGTCTGGAGGCAGCTGGTAACCACTCTTGGGGTGAGGAGTGGGGCGCCAGCATGAGGGAGTTGGGCATGGTGATGGCTCAGGTCCTTGCAGTGCTGATGCCTCAAATCCAGGAGGCAGCCTCTGCCCCTCAACTCACGGCCGAAAGGCTTCTGCAAGGAAAGAGCAGGCTGCACACTGAAAGAGAAGGCATTGCTCTGATTCAGCATTCCCACAGCAGCAGCTGTGTGGGTACCCAGCTAACGTGAACCAGTGAGACACTGACCTTGCCTTCCTGGGACTAGGTGACCCTTGGGCGTCCAGAATCGTGCATAGCAGCCACAGCCTGGGAGGAAGAGGGGGGCAAAGGCAGCAGCAGGAAGACGCAGGGTGCCCCAGAACTCCCAGATGAAAGCACCTGACACTCTGGAAGATGGAGAAAGGGATGTTACAGTCGTGCCTGGCAGGAGGACAATAGGTTGTTAGGACAAGAGGAGCCAGCGGTCCAGGGGTGAGAACTGCACGAGCTGAAGTGTGGGGTCCTGGATGTGCTCTACACAGAGCGCAGGGCCAGCACAGCCATCTTTAGTGCTGGGTGATGAGGAAGGAGACCTGGGACCACTGAAAGCCACCCCAGGGCAACACGGACAGTTTGGGGCTTAAACAGGAGAGGGCTCGTCTGCACTTTCTATCCGGAGTTGACGAGGACGATGTGCATGTGGTGTGACACAGAACCGATGGTGTGCAATACCAGTTGGAGGAGGAGACACAAAGGGGTTCCAGTCCAGTGGGGAGCCTAGGCTGACAGCACCTGACCCAGGCCATGAAGTCTGAGCTCAGCTAGTAGCAGTGGGGACAGGAAGAGGAGCATTTACTCTGATCAGGCACTTGAGAGGCAGGGACACAGCAGGGAGGGTGATGGTCAGGAGCAGAGTCAGGTGGCTGCCCTGGGTGGGATGAGCCCCCAGACAAGAGGAAGAGGACAGGAAACAGTTTTGAAGGCAAAGCTGGCTTTCTCTGTGACATCTCAAGTACCAGGGGCAGCATGAAACACAGTGAGGATTTTCCTTCTCATCTGCAAAAGAAAAAAAAAAAGACTGTTGCTCAGCACTGGGCTAGCAGCCCCAGGGTGGCTACACGAGGAGCCAACCTGGGCTTTCAGCCCAGAGATGTGGAACTGGGCCCAAAGGCCCTGCCTCTCCTCGCTTCCCTGGCCCCTGGGGTCCATTCTGAAGCTAGGGTGCATTTGCTGAGGACATTTGACTCTCACCAATTCTCACGGACTGGTCGCCTATTGCAAGGATTCAAAAGAGACCAGTCAAGCCTCTGCCATGGAGTTGCACAGGCCCAGCCTCCGTGGGTTCCCTGGGCCCACAGCTCCATCCCTGTCAGCTCCGCCCCACTCCTGAGGTGGCCCGGCCCACCCCACCTCACCCCGCCCCGCCCCACCCCAGCCCCGCCCCCTTCTCCAGAAGCTCTTCCTCACCCAGGTCTTTCCCAGGTTTCAGCCCCTTACACCTCGCCCTGCTCCTCCCACCTATGCACAACTCTTCCACCCGGCTGCTCAATCCTGGTTCTCCTCCAGGTCCTGCTCCAGGCCACCGGTCTCGAGGCCCCTCCCGGGTTGGCCTTCCAGACACCTCCATTCGTGGCGGCTCCCATTTCATTTCCTAGCAGACAGGGCTGGCACATGCGTGTTTACGTAAATGCGTGCCTGTGTAACTGTGTGCATACGTGGGTACCGGAAGCCATACACACCGGAAATGAGGGTCTTCAGGGTTTGTGGGCGTGGTGCGGCTAAAGTCAGCCGCCTAAACCTGTCAGTGGTCTCGGGTCCGGTGGCAGACCAATGTCCTGCCTGGTGGCCGTATCCCAGCCATCCCAAAGGGCCGGCAACTTGCTCTGTTTGCAGGAAGGCAGGACCTGCTTCCTCCGCGAACAGTACCACCGGGTGGGGTTTCAAGGCTCTGCGACCAGGAGCACCTGCCAGGCGGCCAAGCCACACTTTCTGGTTCCCTCCGTGGCTACAGCCCCTGCCCGCCATCCTTCCATGTGTGCATCCCAGCGATGCCCTGGGATACATGCGAAGACACCCACAGACCTGCCATCCAGCTTCCTGCTCCATCCCCAGACTGTGACCTCACAGGAGCCCCACCTGACCCCATGAGCCACCCAGGCATGGGCCTGACCCTGAAGGGCTCAGCTGCTTGTCCACAGTTCCCCTCCTTGTGGGGCCCAACCACGAGTCCATGGAGGATGGCCGACTGACTGTGGCGGCCCTGATCCTTCCAGAGTGGCAGTATGAAGGGAGGAGTCATCTTTTCTTGTTCCTTGCAGGGTCTCCTGGGCTGTAGATCACCATTACTCCTGGGGGATGGGTTTCTTTGCAGTGGGCCGAGGCATTGTGGGGTCCCTGTGGGAAGAGTCTGTCCCATCTCTCCGCCCTCACTTCCAGAGCATTGCTGGCCATGGTGGGTGTGTCTGGACTTGGAGAGCTCTGCCTTCCTCTTCACCCCAGTTCTCTTGTGTGCCTATCTGTTTCTAACTGTGTCCTTTGTATGGGGACAGCTGTCCTGTTAGAGTAAGGTCCATCCTAATGAGCTCACTTGACCTCCATCAGCTCTGTGAAGACCTTTCCTTTGTCTGTAAAGTCACACCAAGGTACCTGGGATTGGGACTCCAGCACCTGACTCTGAGGGGACATGATGGGACTCCTCACACCCTACAAAGGCTCTGAGGTAGGAACACACTGGAGTGTTCTAAGGATGGAAGGACGGCCTTTATAGCTACTGGGGGTGAATCCAGAGGTGAGGAGAGCAGGCCACCAGGGTAGGAGCCAGATCACGTGGGGCCTTGTGAGCCTGTGAGAATTGTGACCCTTCTGTGGTCGGGGAAGGAAAGGCCCAGGAGGCTCTAGGCTGGGTTCCTCTGGGCTTTGTCCCTGTCCTCACTGCCTTGTGGAAATGGAGGCTCCCTGCTAGGTGCTGAGACCCTGCTGAGGTTCAGGCCCATGGCTGTGCTTCTCTGCCTCCCCACCATACAATAAGCAGAGATCCCACTCCAGATACAAGGATAAAGGTGAGTATGGATTGCTTGTTGTCAGGTCCCCAGCAGTCATGGGCTATCTCTCTATCCCTGGATGCCTCCTCAGCCATCAAAAGAGGTGACAGTAATCTAGTGGGTTATTTGAGGTTTGAATTCTGTGATCCCTCCCATCCCAGGCCCTGGCAAGGACACGGAGCATGCCCATTCCAGTAGATCCTGCTCTCCTTCATTCTTTCTCTAGGCTCTGGGCAGGGGCCAGGGCATCTGCTGACAGTGGAGGAAGTGGTGCAGGAAGGGCTGGGAGGAAGGTGGCTCCCAAAGGCATGGGGAAGACATATGGCAGGGCCATCTGTGGTCCAGGGTGGCCCCAGGGCCGAGGGCAGATTGGTTAGCATGGATCTGTGCTCAGCAGCCCTAGGCTGAGATGGGGGATCTGCAGAGCATGGGTAGGGATGGGGCCGGGGAGCTGAGGGGTGGGGTTTGGGGCCCAGGGTGGGAGAATCCAAGCCCAGGACTGTGCCTGTCTGTGCTAGGAGAAGAGCAAAGCCCGGCCACTGGGCTTTGAAGCCTGGGGACCCACCCTCCCTCCTCAGTGCTCCCACAGTTTTGAGTCCCTCTGTCTTGGATCTCACCTCATGCCTCTCTCCTGCTGTTTAGGCCTCCTTCCAGAACTCCCCACAGACTGCATGTGATGGACAGGTCCTCTGGATCACCACCCCCCTGTCACTAGACCACGTGGAGACAGATAGAAGAAGCCAGCCCTCTGTGACCCTCCCCTCTGTGTCAGCAGGCTTGGAGGATGCTTGGACACGTGGAGCTGATGTCCGGCCCAGGGCCGTGAGCTTGGAGGCTGCTGTGTCAGGCTCCTGACATTTGTGGCTCTGTGTTTCCACAGCCACATGAGGCCCTGAGAAATGAAGTTCAGCTGTCTGTCCTTCTGACAGCCTTATGTGGGTTTCATCTTAAACAGTGTCAAGACCCTGTAGACACAATGGCCCCCTGTGCTATGCGGACCCAGCACTGTACCCTGGCCGTCCACATCGAGCACTGGGACTGGGAGGATGTGGCCCGGAGGGAGCTGCTGGAGCAGAGCCTGGGGATGAGCCCCACCCATATCCAGGCCTTGATGCTGGACAGGGACAAGTTCAGCCACGAAGTGATTGCTGGCAAGTGACGCCCTGGCAAGTGACGCCTGATGCTGCCCGCATGGCCCCCAGAGCTGCCCTGGATCTCAGCCGGGGATGTGCTCGTTTGTTTTCTGTTGAATCAGTTGGTGAGGGGCGGGGTGATGCTGAGGTTTCCTCAGAGGGGCAATGAGGGTCTCTGGGCTGGAAAATGGCAGTCCGAGGTCCCTGACCACCACTGTGGGCCTCAGTCCCTGTTTGTGCTCTAAGAGGCAGAGGTGTGTCCAGGTCTGTATGTGGTACTTGTCTCTGTGTGTGTGTCCCCACATGTATGTGTGTCTGGCAGTGATCATGAGAGGCAGCACAACACCCAGCCTGGGTTCCCCACCCCCACTGCCTGCAACAAGGCCTGAGCAAGTCTCCTGACTCCCCAGGGGTGAGGCCCCACAGCAACACCTGTATCCTGGTAATTCGCTTGGGGACCTGATGTCTGCAGCCTCCCTGCTGGGTCCCTCTGCTCTATCCATGCAACCCATAGTGGTCAGACTGAGAGGTGCCCTTGTCCTGGTGGGTTCATGGAGTACCAGGCCTCTCCCTTTCATTTCACTCCCTCCCTCACTTGGCCTCACCCCGAATTCCCTTTGCTGAGGTGAGCCTGTCTGAAAGGCTCAGCCAGAGGATCAAGTTCACCACAGTTCCCCTCTGAGATATGGTCTTAGTCTCTAGTAGGCCTGACTGTGAATCACCTTGTTCTCCTTCTGTGTCCTGTCTTGCACACAGGTCTCGTGGACATTGGGGTCACTTTGCTGTGCTCAGAAAACCTAGGTCCCAAAGAGGTGTGGAAGTGGGAGCATCAAGCCCTGCTGCCCAACCTGTGAAGGAAGTACCTGGCCATGCTCGGCAACCCCCACTGTCTGCTGCAGCCTGTCCCAGAAGGGCTGGGAAGGGCATCTTCCAGGTGGACATCCCCGAGCACCTGATCCCCTTTGGGCAGGAGGCCTGTCCAGACTGGGCTCTCAAGTGGAAGGTGACCGAGAGACCAGCTCATGGTGACACCATCCAGTTGCCATCCAGCCCTGGATGTGCCCATCTGGTTTGGTCTGAATCAGCCCCACCCTGGGGTGCACTGCCCACTTGGTGCGGGGCTCGGGGCCAGGACTCCCCTCATGTGGTGCTGCTCTGGACTCAGCGAGAGTCTGCAGGAATTTGACCTTTACAATAACATGGCCTCGACACTCATTTTGGCCCTGCTGTATCTGGGTGGTTGAGAGAAATGTGTTGTTAGGAAACCGCTTAGTGGTTTTCCCTCTGTGTTCTGGTCCAAACTCCCCTATGTTAGAACGGTATCTAGGGGGTGATGGAGAAGGCTGGGGGCGGGGCTGAGCCTGAGCAGCCGGCGAGGCCTCTGGCAGGCAGAGAGGCCCACAGGCCCTGAAACAGGCCGCGGTGTGTCCTTGCAGGTGACCCTTGCCCTGCTCTAAAGTGTCCCTTGGCTCACAAAGTGTGTGTGTTGGTCACGGTGTCTGGCCACTCCCGGTCCAAACACAGGCTCCTAAACACAGCTGTGAGGGCAGAACGACAAGGGCTAGTGTTCACCTGGTAAAACCTTGTACTTGTTTTTGGGTTTGGGATCATGTGTTTGCAAGGCCCTTGGTGGGTGGGGTGACCCTGCTTTCTGGTGGGCCTCTTGGGGAGGCCCCTGGATCGGGAGCTGGAGACACTCAGCTGCTAATCAGAAACTTGTGTCATCATCGGGGGGACCCAGCAGGAGCCCCTTCTGCTTCAGGGTGCATGACTCATGGAAGGTGACACCCCCCATAGTCAGGAGCCAGACTGGGTCTTCTGCTGTGTGGCGAGCAAGGACCAGGGACCAGCCCGTCCCGGGCTGGCCTCAGCACTTGGCTTGGGAGCCACACTCTTGGCTGAGGGTTTGAAATGCTGCTGCTTCAGATGAAAAGGGACCATGGACCTGGACTGAGGCCTGCCTTGGGCATGGGATTCCAGCCTCATCTGGATCACCCAGCGCCATGTGTGAATAGCATGGACAGATAGAACAGAGACTCGCAGTTCTCATTCAATTCTTTATTTACTCCTGTGGAGTTTTGTTGTACTTTATTAGAGCCAGAGAGTGCTTTTGAGTGTTCCTGCAGTCTTGGCAGCTCAGGGATTGGGGTTGTTCTTGAACTGCTCACAGAGGGTACATTTGTAGTCTGAGGACTCCTCCTGCTCCTCTGCCTCAGGGGCCTCATTTTGGGCCACAACTGAAATGGCCGCCATCATGATGCAAAAATTGGTGTGGTACATAGTCATCACTTAACCATAACCTGGGTACTCTGAGGGGCTCTGGGGCAGTTCCCCTGTGCTGTCCCTTTCAGCAGTAGCGGGGGTAGAGATGTGGCCTTGCTGGATATGCCCTCACCACTGGGGCTGCCCTGCTCGCTGGGGAGATGGTTTGCCCCAGCCCACATGGCTACACTGCCCATAAACATAAGAACACAGAACAGAAATGAGCACTGGCCAGGGATTCCATGAGCAGTTGGTGTTCTCTTCTGGGCCTTCTTATCAGCATCTTTGTGGACTTGTGATGGAATCGAGGAGAGTCTCTGGTCGCCACTGCATGCTTCTTTCTCTTTGGGTTCATTGTTGCACCGATGATGGGCCGAGCAATTTTTCTGGGGTCACCTTTTCTCTGGATGTTCTGCAGGAGTAGAGGCTTGTCTCTCTGAAAGTTGGAGTTGTGATAGATCTGAAAGGAAATTAATCACTTCAGCCATCTTTGGGGAGAATAGTTGTTCCTCGCTGCCCTCCTCACTACCACCGTCCAGACCTTGCCTAACTATGAAGACAAGGTCTCTTCACTCCTGGCAGGTTATGAGGCCCTAACAAGTGTGCTCCCTAGAACTCCCCTGGGGCCAGCCTCGCCTTGAGGTGTTACTGGCACTCCCTGACATCAAGTGGCCTCTCAGGGTCTGGAGTCACCCCTGTGGATCCTGTCTAAGGGGGTTCGTGGAACACAATAGGCCCTGCTTTCTCCTCTTTCCTTTACCGGTCTCTCACAAGAAAAAAATTCTCCTAAGAAATGAAACCTGTCCAGCACTTGGCTCTTCAAGTCTAGTCTCCCCAGAAGGACTTTCTACATTACCATCATCTTCTTCTTCCCTGCAGAGCAACCCAAAGGGTGAATTTTACTGAACCCGTACAGGATCAGTTCACGGATGAAGCTCTTGATGCTGTCTGTCTCGAAGGTCCTGTTTGCGCCTATGCACTGGAGGACCTCCGTCTAGAACAGATCAGCCCTGATGACCACCGTGTCTCCCTCATCATTCCAGTGCACAGAGATGAAGTCTGCATCCTCCACGATCATCCAGAGCTTCCTGGGGAAGGACAGCCTGAGGACGGCATTGTTCTCTTCCTCACTGGCCCTTCCTGGGTTCAGGCCCTGTTGGGGTGGGTTGTCTTGGGAGCCCGGATCTGAGCCCACGGGTTGCTCCCTCTGCTTCTCCAAAGCCTCCCCTGAATCGATGTTTGGATCTGGGGAAAAAAATAATGTAAGAGGCTGTTCATCTCTCACCAAGAGAAAACTCCTGTAACATTTCAGCAAAAAGAACAAACAAACAAACAAAAAACCCTTAAATATCTTATTTTGCAAGTTCTCGTGGGTTATACCAAAATTTTTCTCTTAATATGCAGTTGTTTTGAAAAAAATAAAAAATATAGAAACTAAAACTCATCCATAAATGTGTAGGGAACACCAATTACTGCACCATCTGGCCACCACACACAGGAATGCACGTGTGTGTTTTTCTTCTATGAAAGCTTTCAGTCTCCACCCACCTTCCCACCCGCCTCTGTTTTGCTCACCAAGAAGACTGAGCTTTGGCCTCATGAATGGGGGGTTTCTGTTGAACTCAGAGGGAGGTGGAGGAGTGGGACTGTGAGGTTGTGGGCACCGTCTGGCCTGAAGTGAGGAGAAGTGTGAGTGCTCCCCCTCTGGGTCCAGTTATTTCAGGGACCTCAGGGGAGATGCCCATGAAGAAGCCTCTCAAACACCTTCCCTGCAGTTTCCACACTTACAGCATGTCCCAGGTCTCGGGTTCAGCTGTTGGTTAACAAATCCTTTCCTGCTGGACAAGAAAAGTGTTTCCACAGAGAACCTGCCCAGATCTTGGCCTCAGTTGGTTCGCTTGTTGGACATGAGAAGTGTTTCCACAGAGAATCTCTCTGGGTCTTGGCCTAATTTGGTCCTCTTGTTGGATGTGAAAAGTGTTTCCACAGAGAATCTGCCTGGATCTTGGCCTCAGTTGGTCCTCTTGTTGGACATGAAAAGTGTTTCCACAGAGAATCTGTCTGGATCTTGGCCTCAACTGGAACAGATTTAACAGGCAGTATGTTCAGGGTTCAGGAAAGTTAGTTCTCAAGCGTAATTTAGGGCTACAGCACCTCCACACCTCCACCCCTCCTGTGCTCATGGAGCCTTCTCTTCAAGAGGAAGGTGTTTGGCAACAACAGCCACAAAGACGCATACTAAAGAGGAGAAAGGCCATGGCAGATGGGGCTGGGTGTCCTTGGGGGAGCAGAGGGGCCTTGGACTCTCCATGCTGGACCCCTGCCCCACCTGCTTCTCCTTCTTCTAGCTGCTCATGCAGCTATCTACTCCTGAGTGCCTGCCAGCAAGGGGCTCCCAAGACACCTCAAGCTGGGGATGGAGATGGGAGAGCTGGATGCCAGGGAAACTGAACCCTGCTGCAGGTCAGCACACTATGGACAAGGGCCCGCCTCACTGAACAGTTAGGCCCTGTCCATTCAGGACACCCTGTCTGGACTCCAGGTGGCAGTACGGCTGCCCCCAGTGCCCACCTGGCTCTCAGGAGATGGAAGAGAGACTGGGTTGTAGTTTCCACCTCCTGCCCAGAGAATGACAAAGGCCAGTTCCCCAAAGTCAGAGCAGAGTGGTTAGAGTGACTGCTTGGGTCTCACAGGGTCCCTGTGAAGAGGGGTTTACTCCTGACTGGATCCTTATTGGCTGATTCTATTTCTTTTTTGTCTTCACATCAAATCTCACAAAGACAAGTAGTCCAGGTGCCCACAACATCACTCACCTAGGTGCCGACAACCCTTCTTATTTATTATGGGCACGGAGACAGGTTGGCTGGAATGACACTCTCCTGGACCAGAGAAGAAACACCCTAGGTTGTGTCTCTTTTACCTCCTGTGACCCAGGTGGGCACTAGGGGCAGAGCACATGAACCTGCGGTCTGGAGAGGGTGTCCTGAATGGACAAGGCCTAACTGTCCAGTGTGGCTTCAGTGGGTACGGGCAAGAGGGGCACTAACTCCTTTATAAATATTTCAGACAACGACTGAGTTCCTTTTGGTTTTTGGTCTCAGATCTTTTTGATATGGTCCATTTTCAGTCTTTATTGAATTTGTAACATATTGCCTCCATTTTATGTTTTGATTTTTTGACTGCAAGGCATGTGGGATTGTTACCAAGTCCAAGCTTGCCCTGCTTGCCTCACAACAGGCCAATTAATCAGAGGTGAGGTGCTGAGGCAAGGAACATGACTTTACTTGGAAAGCTGGCTGACTAAGAAGATAGAAGGCTAATATCTCAAAGAAACCATCTTGTCAGGGTCTGGATGCCAGTATCTTTTATAGAACACAGAGCTGGGGAGGTGACGAAATAAAAAGGACATTTATCTGGCAAGTATCTCCTGGAATGGACAGTCTCGGGAGGAGACGTGTTACTTTATCCCTTCCTGTAGCCATCCACAGGTGGACAGGTACTGAACAAAGGCAGAGGGGCAGGGTTTCCTGAAGCAGGCCATTATGTATGGACAGTATCCCTGTAGTAAACAAACCAACAGGAAACAAAGGTTAAAGTAAAACATTCAGCATGGAGTCAGATTTTGATCTTCCCTTTAACAATTCCCCAGTGTCAGTGTCCATTCCACAATCCTATTGAAAAAGGGGTCATGACTATTCTAATTGCTCCATTAGTTGCATATTTTTGGGAGTGTCCACCACTGGTGTCAGTGTACCAAATGTTGAGATTTGTCTTCTTTTGTTTTTCTTTGAAAGTCTCTACTTCATACGTGTAAACATAAAAATATTCATAATCTGGGTGTTGAGAGTTATGTTTTATTCAGTAAGAATCTTTTAGGATTTCAAAACCAAGAGGCAGCATCTAAAGTTTAGGAATTTAGAACTTTTCTATATATGGGAAGATGCACCAGCCATCTTACTGAAATCAATTGCTTTGATACCCACCTTACCACCTGGGACCAGTATTCTGTCTTCTTCTTCCCAAGTTTCTTCACGGCTCACCATGAAAAGTGGCTGAACCCTGGTGGCTTCTAGAGGGAAGGTATTCTCTTTCCTGAGTTTCTTCAGGGATCACCATGGGGAATGGCTGCAGTCTGATGGCTGCTAGAAAGCAGGTATTCTTTTCCTTCCCGAGTTTCCTCAGGGCTCACTGTAGCAAGTGGCTGCAGTATGATGGCTTCTGGAGAGTAGGAGGGGGGACCTGAATCCCCATAGAGATCATCTCAGCAGAGACAGCAAGCACATCCTGTGACTCTAGACAATCTTCCAATGTTCAGGGTTCAGCATTCAGCCCACAGGATGCACAGCCATCAGCTCAGCCACCATGCTCTGCACTTAGTTGCTATGTAGCCCTGAAACCTACACTGCAGGAGGCCCTCTAAATGTGGCATCCTGTCCAGCAAACTCTCGGTCACATTCTCCAAGCCTAGCCAAGGCCCAGCTTTGCTGAGACGGTCTCACTGGGGACCCAGGTTCCCCCTCCTGCTCTCCCACATTCCATACCTGACTGGGGAGATGGCAGGGGATGGGGGCACAGTTCCTCCAAGCAAGTAGGGCACAAGTTCTCCCACCATCTCTTGTGGTCCATCCCTGGGAGCACCATCTTGTGTCACTTCTAGAGGCAGGGGACACGTGTCCCCAGCTCATGCACTCTGTCTAGAGGACATAAGCAATGAGCATTAATGTAGCAAACCCCGAATGACCTGCTTAACCTGGAAGACTAGTTCCTGGGATGAGACATAAAGTAGGAAAGTAGCTTCTTGGTGGGACTGGCATTCGCCAGACCTGGCTTGGGGGCAGCAACAGTAGGCTAAGGGGCCCACAGCTGTGGCAGCCACACAGTGCCTCTCAACAGCCCTGTGGTAACTGTGTGGCCAGAGGGACCATGCACCTGCACTCAAACAAGGAATGGCCTCTGGGAGGTCTGTGACAGAACAAAGTGACCATGAGCCTGTGCTCAACCAGCAGACAGTCTCTGAGAGGTTTGTGACAGACCAGAGTGACCATAAGCACGCATTCACCCAGTGGTGAATTCTTGTCTGGAGAATCCCATGGACAGAAGAGCCTGGTGGTCTATAGTCCATGGGGTCGCAAAGAGTCAGACACGAGTGAGCATGCACACATGAAACAGAAATGGACTCATGGACAGAGAGAACAGACTGGTGTTCTCCGAGGTGGAGAGGGCGGTGGGGGGATGGTGTGGGAGGTTGGGGTGAGCAGATGTAGCTTTTAAATAGAATGGATAGCCAGAAAGATAAAGAACATTACAGCATACTAACACATATATATGGAATTTAGAAAGATGGTAACGATAACCCTATATGCAAAACAGAAAAAGAGACACAGAAATACAGAACAGACTATTGAACTCTGTGGGAGAATGTGAGGGTGGGATATTTCAAAAGAACAGCATGTATACTATCTATGGTGAAACAGATCCCCAGCCCAGGTGGGATGCATGAGACAAGTGCTCGGGCCTGGTGCACTGGGAAGACCCAGAGGAATCGGGTGGAGAGGGAGGTGGGAGGGGGAATCGGGATGGGGAATACGTGTAAATCTATGGCTGATTCATATCAATGTATGACAAAACCCACTGAAATGTTGTGAAGTAATTAGCCTCCAACTAATAAAAAAATTAAAAAATAAAAAATAAATAAATAGAATGGATAAACAAGGCCCTGCTGTACAGCAGAGAACAATATTCAGTATCCAATGATAAACCATAAAAGAATGTTTTTTAAAAAGAATGCATATATGTGTGTAAGTGTATCCCTGAGTTGTGCAGCAGAAATTAACACATTGTAAACCAACCATACTTCAAAAAAAAAAAAAAATCCTGATTAAAAGAAAGAAAGAAAGAAACAACAGACCCTAGCCAATTACAACAGAAACTCAACCCAGGAGCACAGACTTCTGAGCAGTCAGAACATGGACCAACCAGTCAGAAGAGGGGCCAACAGGAAACGGGGTCTCACAGCAGGCCACAGGCTGGCTGTGAGCCCCAGGCACCATAAGCTATGAGTGTCACTGGAGGAAATGAGAACTCTATCCACAGGACTCCTCTTCCAGCTCAAAATGAAGTGGCTCTGCTTCCCCTGACCACATAACTGAAGGGGCCCCGGGACGCCATGGCTTGGTGCTGGGAACAGGAATGTACTGGTGAGATCCCAATCCAGGGGGAGTCTGTGAGGCCAGCTCTGGTGCACGGTGAGCCAGGATGAGCGAGGAGGGCAGCAGCTCAGCCAGTTCCTCGAAGGTTGGGCAAAATAGAGTCCAGGAGGCCAGAAAGTGTTCTAATGGAGGGAAGGCCCCCCACGTTCAGTGCCTCCCCTCTGGCTGAGGCCCAGTGCTGCCCCCCCTGTGCCGGTCTGCAGCACATTCTGCACACATCCTGACAGCTCAGCTGCTGAGCCCCAAAGTGAAGTCTTGTGATCGCAGCCATGTCCACAGGCACCAACAGCACCAACCACCTGCTCTTAGTCCAACTGCGAGGTCTAGCTGAGACCAGCGGACACGTTGTTAGCTGTGCTCTAGGGTGGCCCCCGTGTCACCTGTAAATGGCAGTGTCATTATGCAGGCCAGTAAGACTCAGCCTGGAGGACTGCTAGAATCAGTGGGCACACACCAACCCATGAACATTCCCGGTCCTGGGCCAGGACCTGAGTAGAGTTTTTGCTCGCCAAGGACTGAGGTTATTGTCTGTCTCCTCACAGCTGTCCTGTGCCTGGAACACGACCTGGCCCGTCTACCTGAACAGGTAGACAACTGCAGAGAGGAGAGTCCATGGACCAGATGAGGTGCATCCGTCCCCAGGCAGGGAAGGGGCCCCATCTCAGGGGGAGCCCTTGGGATCCCCCAACTTAAGCATAATGAGGCTTCAGGCACAGGTGTTGGAAACAGACTCAGAGCCTCTTTAAGTCATGCATGGCAGGACACACAGGTGAGTGAAGGCTGGAGGGAATTTACCATAAAAAACAGAGTGTCTGGGAGAAAGACGGGCTTGGGTTGAGCTGAGCCCAAGGGGGCTGGGAGTCTCGGCTTAGAAACCCTGTATGCCTCTCTCCCATCTCTGTCTCCTAATCTACTTAACCCCCACTCTGCAGCCTGATGCCCTCTGTCTTGTGCATCTCCACACTCAAGACTGTCCACTCATTCACAGATATTTGTTTAGAACTTGTCTCTGGCCAGGTCGTGTTCCAGGCACAGGACAGCTGTGAGGAGACAGACAATAACCTCAGTCCTTGGCGAGCAAAAACTCTACCAGAGGCCAAATGCACCCCTCCTGTGGCCGTCGCCCCCAGCCTTGCCCTCCTCAGCCCACCGGCTGGCCCTGCTGGAGCTCTGGCCCTTGGAAGCAGTTCTGTCTGAAAATTCTCCCTCCTCCAAGAAGACACTTCTCTGGACTCACCGCCCGTCAGCCTCTGCCACCTTGTGCCCCGTGTCCTTCTCAGCACCTACCACCATCTGAAATGGCCTCCCCGACACCTGCATCACCTCAGTGTACCTGGCTATGGTAGGTCTTCAGTGAAGGAAGGTCCCAGCTGCCTTCAAGCCCTTTCTGTTAAGTTCCCACCACAGATTCCCATCACGGTGGCCTGGAAGGACTCTCCAGATGGGTGTGGAGCAGTGGCTTGTCAGGGTCCGAGAGGGTGGACCCACCTGGCTGCTCCAGTGGTCAAGGTAGGCAGGGACCTCCCAGCACTGGCTCATACCCGGAAGGCAGGCAAACCAGCATCCTTCTCCCTGTAACCATAACGGGGTAAGTCTCTCGTCACTGCTCAGGGTCGTAGCTGCCCAGAAGGACTGTCAGTTCCATAGTACTGAGCACCCTGTGTGCTGTTACACATTTTACCTGTGTGATCTCAACTCCCTCAGCCAGAATGCTTTGGGCTACATGCTTGGAAGAGTCAACAGGAGTGGTTTAAGGTCACTCGAGGTAACACAATTCAGAGACAAAAGGCCTCACCACCCACCAGGAGGCCCAGGGACAACATCTGAAAGGGAGCTGCTTGTCTCATGACTTGTTTAGCATGAGTCGTGCCCTCCTGGTGCCTGAGGGGCTTCTGTGCCTCCAGCATCACATCACACAGTCAGAAGGGGGTGGGAGAAGGAAGGCAAGACCAACAACAGAGCTTCACTTTGCTCCCAGGAGCCTGAAGGTGCTGTGTAGCAGCTACCACGTGCGGATCACAAGGTGAGCATGGCAAGGCTGGCCCTGGAACTATTAAGCTGGATCCCCTGCCTGGCCTGCTCTTAGTCAGCTCACTGCCCTCTCAGGTACCTGGTGAAGCCTGCAGGATGGGCAGAGACCCTGGTGAGGACACAAGCAACTGTGGTAACACCCTGCCCTGCACTCTCCCAGGACTAGGTTCCCTCTTAGGATAGAGAAGGTGTCAGGGCTCTAGACGGAGGAGGTGACAGGCAGCCACCACAAAAGGACTGATTTTTGTTTTTGGTAGCTTGCTTCTGACACTTAATACTGGAGTGGGTTGCCATGGCTTCCTCCAGGGGATCGTCCCACCCAGGGATTGAACCCAGGTCTCCTGCATTGCAGGCACATTCTTTACTATCTGAGCCACCAGGGAAGCCCAAGAATATTGGACTGGTTAGCCTATCCCTTCTCCATGGGATCTTCCCAACCCAGGAATTCAGCCAGGGTCTCCTGCATTGCAGGTGGACTCTTTACGAGCTGACCGAACAGGGAAGCCCAGAGGGAAGGTTGCAGAGTGAAAATGATCAGCCCATTGACATTGCTCACCCTAGACGTGGTCCTGGCATCACTCTTCTGCGTCCCACACCAGAAGGTGTTCCAGCACACAGCCCCTCTGCACCTCAGCTTTGGCCTCTTGGACAAGGGGACTCTGACAGCTGTACCATGAGCCTGTGCTGGTGAAGAGATGAGCGAACCCTTCTAAAGGATTGAAAGCTGCTGCAGATTCAAACCACAAAGCTATATTACCGCTCCCCAGATTACCAGCTGGTACTCACTGCTCACCTTACACCACCAAACAGCTCACTCTCTGCATTCAGCTGCACAGCTGCCAGTGTGCGGAAATTGTCCCTGATGGTGGCAGTATGCTTCTTCTTGGTCCTGTCCCCATGTTGTTGTTCCGACTCTTTGCAACCACATGGACTGCAGCACATCAAGCCTCCCTGTCCATCACCAACTTCCGGAGTTTACTCAAACTCATGTCCATTGAGTCAGTGATGCCATCCAAACATCTCATCTTCTGCCGTCGCCTTCTCCTCCCACTTTCAATCTTTCCCTGCACCAGTCTTTTCTGATGAGTCAGTTCTTCATATCAGGTGGCCAAAGTATTGGAGTTTCAGCTTCAGCATCAGTCCTTCTAATGAACATTCAGGGTTGATATCCTCTAGGATGGACTGGTTGGATCTCCTTGCAGTTCAAGGAACTCTCAAGAGTCTTCTCCAACACCACAGTTCAAAAGCATCAATTCTTCTGTGCACAGCTTTCTTTATAGTCCAACTCTCACATCGGTACATGACTACTGGAAAAACCATAGCTTTGACTAGACGGACCTTTGTTGGCAAAGTAATGTCTCTGCTTTGTAATATGCTGTCTAGGTTGGTCGGAGTTTTTCTTCCAAGGAGGAAGCATATTTGAATTTCATGGCTGCAGTCACCATCTGCAGTGATTTTGGAGCCTCCAAAAATAAAGTCTGTCACTGTTTCCATTGTTTCCCCATCTATTTGCCATGAAGTGATGGGACCGGATGCCATGATCTTTAGTTTTCTGAATGTTGAGTTTCAAGCCAGCTTTTTCACTCTTCTCTTTCACCTTCATCAAGAGGCTCTTTAGTTCCTCTACACTTTCTGCCATAAGGGTGGTATCATCTGCATATCTGAAGTTATTGATATTTCTTCTGGCAATCTTGATTCCAGCTTGTGCTTCATCCAACCCAGCGTTTCTCATGATGCACTCTGCATATAAGTTAAATAAGCAGGGTGACAATATACAATCTTGACATACTCCTTTCTCAATCTGGAACCAGTTTGTTGTTCCATGTCTGGTTCTAACTGTTGCTTCCTGACCTGCATACAGGTTTCTCAGGAAGCAGGTAAGCTGGTCTGGTATACGAATCTCTAAGAACTTTTCATGGTTTGTTATGATCCACACACTGAAAGGCTTTGCATAGTCAATAAAGCAAATGTTTTTGTGGAATTCTGTTGCTTCTTTTATGATCTCACAGATGTTGGCAATTTGAACTCTGGTTCTTCTGCCTTTTATAAATCCAGCTTGAACGTCTGGAAGACCCTGGTTCAATTCCTGGGTTGGGAAGATTCCCTAGAGAAGGGATAGGCTACCCACTCTAGTATTCTTGGGCTTCCCTGGTGGCTTAGCTGATAAAAAATTTACCTGCAGTGTGGGAGACCTGGGTTTGATCCCTGGGTTGGGAAGATCCATTTGAGAAGGAAATGGCTACCCACTCCAGTATTCTAGTCTGGACAATTCCATGGACTCTATAGTCTATGGGGTCACAGACAGTTGGACTGATCAACGTTCACTTTATAGCAATGGTTAAAGGGCAGAGTTGTTGTTAAGGAAGAGGGTGTTTATAGGGTCCAAACTCCCTTCAGCTGGCCTCAGGTGATCTCTTGGTGAGCTCCTCTGGAAGGAAGAATGCTACAATTTTCCATTTTGCCAGAGAGGGTTAGAGTTTAGAGATATTTTCATGTGTATCCCTTTTAAAAGAAACAGGACCCTTACCCAAGACAAAATACTCTTTCTTGACTGCTCTTTCCTTCTCTCTGCATGCCCTCCCTTCCCTCATTAGCACCTCTTCCAATCTGCCCTTTGGAGCTCATGGTAGGTCATGGAGCTGGGAGTCTATTCCCAGCAAAAAAAACAGGGGACATAGGAAAGGCTTCTGGGCGCAGAAGCTCAACAGGGTCCTGCTTGATTCCACTACCAGGCCCTGACCCTACACTAACTATGGCCCTAAGCTGTTTATGATGGCCTGAGTTTTCCCAAACTGTCCTCTTAAATCTCTCCCTAACTAAGGTCCTGATGCTGGTCCTAACGAAAACCCTGACAGTGTCCCTGGGACACTAAAGTGTCTTTTACTTAAGGTCTTCGAGTTTTCTCTGAGGCCCTGACACTATCCCTAATTAAGTCCTTAACTCCATCTTTGTGAAGGCCTGATGCACTCCCTCACCCTGGCACTGATACTCTTACTAAGGCCTTAAAAAAGCCTCTACTGAGGGGCTGATACTGCCTATAAATAATTCTCTGACTCTTTCCCCAACTAACATGCTCATTTTGCCTCTAAATAACACCCTGAGACTCGTTCTAATGCCATGATGATGTTTCTAATAGCCCTTAATATCCCTACTTTTGCCATGACCCTGTCCATAAATAAGGCCCTGAATATGTACCGAAGTAGGTGTCTGATGCTGTCCCTAACTAACACCCTGATGCTAGCCTTATTAAGGTCCTGACATGCAGCTCAGTAACAGCCTGAACTTCTTTAAGGCCCTCAAGTTATCTCTAACTGAAGCCTTGAAACTGTGTTTAACTAAGACCCAGAAACTGTCCCTAGCTAAGGCCTGAACTATGCTTTATGAAGGCCCTAAGCCCATCCCTAACCCTGACACTGTCCCTAATTGAGGCCATAATAATGTGCCTTATACCTTAAGCTGTCACAAAATAACATCCTGATACTATTACAAAGGCCCTGACAATGTCCCTAAGAAAGTTACTGAAGTACATCTAACTAATAGCCTTAACTATCTCTTACTCAGCCCATGAAGTTATCTCTGAGGTCCTAACACTGTTCCTAATTAAGGCCCTGTTGCTGGTCCTAAATAATGTCCTGCTGCTGAATCTGAGTCCCTGATGCTCTTCCTGTTGACCTTTGCCCTGCTAACAGAGTAGTGCCAAGAGAACACACTGGTCATAACAAACACCCTCTTCCAACAACACAAGAGAAGACTCTACACAGGGACATCAAAGATGGTCAATAATGAAATCAGATTGATTATATCCTTTGCAGCCAAGAAGCTTTACACAGGCTGCAAAAACAAGACCAGGAGTTGACTGTGGCTCAGATCATGAACTCCTTATTGCCAAAATCAGACTTATATCAAAGAAAGTAGGGAAAACCACTAGACCATTCAGGTATGACCTACATAAAATCCCTTATGATTATCCAGTGGAACTGACAAATAGATTCAAGGGATTAGATCTCATAGACTGAGTGTCTGAAGAACTATGGACGGGGTTCATGACTTTGTGCAGAAGGCAGGGATCAACACCATCCCCAAGAAAAAGAAATGCGAAAAGGCAAAATGGTTGTCTGAGGAGGCCTTACAAATAGCTTAGAAAAGAAGAGAAGCTAAAGACAAGGGAGAAATGAAAGATATACCTATGTGAATGCAAAGAATAGCAAGGAGAGATAAGAAAGACTTCCTCAGTGATCAATGCAAAGAAATACAAGAAAACAATAGAATGGGAAAGGCTAGGGATCTCTTCAAGAAAATTAGGGATACAAAGGGAATATTTCAGGCAAAGATGGGCTCCATAAATGGCAGAAATGGAATGTACTTAACAGAAGGAGAAGATATTAAAAAGAGTTGGCAAGAATACACAAAAAACTATACAACAAAGATCTTCACAATAACAATGATGGTGTGATCACTCATCTAGAGCCTCACATCTTGGAATGCAAAGTCAGGTGGGTCTTAGGAAGCTTCACTATGAACAAAGCTAGTAGAGGTGATGCAATTCCAGTTGAGCTATTTCAAATCCTCAAAGACGATGCTGTGAAACTGCTGCACTCAATATGCCAGCAAACTTGGAAAACTCAGCAGTGGCCACAGGACTGGAAAAGATCAGTTTTCATTCCAATCCCAAAGAAAGGCAATGCCAAAGAATGATCAAACTACCACATAACTGCACTCATCTCACACCCTAGCAAAGTAATGCTCAAAATTCTCCAAGCCAGGCTTCAACAGTACGTGAACCTTGAATGTACAGATGTTCATGCTGGATTTGGAAAAAGCAGAGGAACCAGAGATCAAATTGCCAACATCCGTTGGATCATTGAAAAAGCAAGAGAGTTCCAGACAAACATCTACTTCTGCTTTATTGACTATGCCAAAGACTTTGAATGTGTGGATCACAAGAAACTGAGGGAAATTCTAAAAGAGGTGGGAATACCAGACAACCTGACCTGCCTCTTGAGAAATCTGTATGCAGGTCAGGAAGTAACAGTTAGAACTGGACATGGAACAACAGACTGGTTTCAAATCGGGAAAGGAGTATGTCAAGGCTGTATATTGTCACCCTGCTTATTTAACTTATATGCAGAGTACATTATAAGAAACGGTGTGCTCACTGTTTATAATAGCCAGGACATGGAAGCAACCTAGATGCCCATCAGCAGATGAATGGATAAGGAAGCTGTGGTACATATACACCATGGAATATTACTCAGCCATTAAAAAGAATTCATTTGAACCAGTCCTAATGAGATGGATGAAGCTGGAGCCCATTATACAGAGTGAAGTAAGCCAGAAAGATAAAGAACATTACAGCATACTAACACATATATATGGAATTTAGAAAGGTGATAACGATAACCCTATATGCAAAACAGAAAAAGAGACACAGAAATACAGAACAGACTTTTGAACTTTGTGGGAGAATGTGAGGGTGGGATATTTCAAAAGAACAGCATGTATACTATCTATGGTGAAACAGATCACCAGCCCAGGTGGGATGCATGAGACAAGTGCTCGGGCCTGGTGCACTGGGAAGACCCAGAGGAATCGGGTGGAGAGGGAGGTGGGAGGGGGGATCGGGATTGGGAATACATGTAAATCCATGGCTGATTCATATCAATGTATAACAAAACCCACTGGGAAAAAAAATAAATAAATAAAAATAAATAAATAAATAAATAAATAAATAAAAGAAAACTATAGATCTATTGTAAACATAAAAAGAATCAGCATCAAGGATATTTTTAAAATACTATTAATACTTTGATACAAAAAGAAATAAAGTTAACAATTTATTTATTCTAAAAAAAAAAAAAAAGAAACGCTGTGCTGGATGAAGCACAAGCTGGAATCTAGACTGTCGGGAGAAATAGCAATAACCTTAGATATGCCAATGACACCAGCCTTATGGCAGAAAGTGCAGAAGAACTAAAGAGCCTCTTGAAGAAAGTGAAAGAGGAGAGTGAAAAAGTTGGCTTAAACCTCAATATTCAGAAAACAAAGATCATGGCATCTGGTCCCATCACTTCATGGCAAACAGATGGGGAAACAGTGGCAGACTTTATTTCTCAGTGTCCAAAATCACTGCAGATTGTGACTGCACCCATGAAATTAAAACACGCTTACCCCTTGGATGGGAAGTTATGACCAAGCTAGACATCATATTAAAAAGCAGAGACATTACTTTGCTGACAAAGCTCCATCTAGTCAAAGCTATGGTTTTTCCAGTAGTCATGTACCGATGTGAGAGTTGGACTATAAAGAAAGCTGAGCACCAAAGAACTGATGCTTTTGAACTGTGGTGCTGGAGAAGACTCTTGAGAGTCCCTTGGACTGCAAGGAGATCACACTAGTCAATCCTAAAGGAAATAAGTCCTGAATATTCCTTGGAAGGATTGATGCTGAAGCTGAAGCTCCAATACTTTGGCTACCTGTTGCAAGGAACTGACTCATTCAAAAAGACCCTGATTCTGGGAAAGATTCAAGGCAGGAGGAGAATGGGACGACAGGGTATGAGATGGTTGGATTGCATCACTGACTTGATGGACCTGAGTTTGCGCAAGCTCTGGGTGTTGGTGTTGGACAGGGGAGCCTGATGTGCTGCAGTCCATGGGGTCGCAAAGTGTTGGACACGACTGAGCCGCTGAGCTGAACTGAAGCTCTTCCTAAGGTCTTGATGATGACTCTACCTAAGGCCCAGACACTGTCATTAATAACCTAACTCTTTACTTATATAACACCCTAATTGTGGCCCTAACTCATGACCTGACAATGGTCCTATTTCCCTGACCTTGTTCCTTCATAAGGCCAAGAACCTCCTCTTCACTAAGGCCCTGACATTGTCAGGAATAATCACCTGACTTTTTCCCTATGTAGCACCCTGATTTTGTCACTAACTAATGCCCTGCTACTGGTTCTAATTACAGCCCTGCCACTGGTCCTATTGAAAGCCCTGAGATATCCCTAAGGAACAACCTTAAGTGAAGACTTGACACTGTCCTTAGCTTTGGCTGTGATGCTATCCCTAATAGTCTATGTTGTCACTAAATATCCCTCTGATCCTGTCCATAACTAAGACCCTGAATATGTCCCTAAGAACGTATCTGAAGTGTCCCTAATGAACAGCCTGAACTGACTCTTGCTAAGGCCCCTAAGTTATCTCTAAGGCCCTGAAGCTGGCACAAAATAATGACCTGACACTGACCCTTACTAAGTCCTTGCCCGGGAGTTGTCCCAGGGTGCTGGGCAACTTTCTGTTTTCCTCATCTCTTGCCTGCTGCCTGCCATTGAGCAATCTAAGATTCTGTGATGCAGTGGTCCCACATAGGATGTGCCTGAGGAGGCTTAACTACAGGAGGATGATCATGGCCATCCACCCTCCAAAGGACAGTGGCTCAGGGTGGTAATCTCTCAGCCAGTGTCTGACCTCAGGTTTTGTGTCCCTATTTGTTGTAAAACGCTCAGAGTTACTTCAGTAACATTTTTAAATGGATCTCCCCCTTGGCATATTTATAAGATAAATTTTTACTGAATTAAAATTGAGGAACAATATTATTAGAATGAGCAGGAAGACACAGGATGCCCTCCAGTGATCTATTACTTGGAGGATTTTACAATTCTCATGAGAAAACACTCACTCTCATCACCCTCTAGGCATCAGCATGAAGTAGGAATTATCTGCATTCTTTATTTATCCCTCTGATTCTTACAAAACCTTTCCTTAGGAGAAATCTCTGGGCTCTGCAGGAACTGTGAGTGGTGACTATCAGATAAAACTGAGACTGAAAAGCAAGAGGAAAAGAGGAGGTGAGGAGATGAGAATTCTTGATGGAGAAGCAGGGGCATCCATGTTCAATCTCAACCTGACAGTCTGAGTTGGTATCCAGTGAAAGGAAGGACCACCAGGACCTGGCCCCATTGGCCTTGTCACCTGATGTGGGGACTGGAGACACCCAAACTGCCCTGGCAACTTTCAGAGAAATAAACAAGGTAGGAGAACACCACAGGAGCCACACTGGAAAAGGTCACTGCTATGAAGTAAGATGCAATTTTCAAGAAAGTGAAGGATGGTCTCTTGGTTCTCAAAGACTTGCAAAGACTCTGTGTTCTTCTGGAGACACGTTGAAGCCTCCAGTCTTTGAGGGCAGTGATGAGAAGGAACCGGGCTCAAAATCATCCAGCACTCACTCCTTGAGGGTTCTGAGGATGACCAGTGTCCAGCTCAAGGGTGTTCTGGGGCCTGAAACCCCCTTATCACCTGTGACGGGAGAGGCTGCATGGGCACCCGACTGGACCAGCAGGGGGTTTGGCTGGTAGGCTACAGACCTTCATCAGCTACATTATCTGCAAACATGTTGTGCTATTTTGGATGGTGGATCTCTTTCCTTACTCCTTTTGTACACAACCAATTCACCTCTTTTGTCTTTTTTTGTTTGTGCTTTTAGTAGCACATCAAAGAAATCATGATCAAATCCAAGGTCATGAAGTTTTTCTCTCATGCTTTCTTCTACAGGGTGTATAATTTTGGTTCTTATATCTAGGCCTTTGATCCATTTTGAGTTGATTTTGTATATCAAGGGAAGTAGGGGTCCAACTTTGTTCATTTGCATGTGGGATCTGGTTGTCCCAGCACCTGTGCTAATTACTGAGGAAAAATATTTGCAAGTTATGCCACCAAAAAGGTCTAATTTCCAAAATATACAAACAGCTTACACATCTCAAAAAAAAAAAAAAAAATGGGCAGGTCTAAATAGACATTTCTCCAAAGAAGACATACAGATAATCAACAGGCACATGAAAAGACACTCCACACTGCTAATTATCAGAGCAATGCAAATCAAAACCACAATGAGCTATCACCTCATAGTCATCAGAATGACATTAATAAAATGTCTACAAATAACAAATGCTGGTGAAGGGGTGGAGAAAACGAAATCTCCTACACTGTTGGAGGGAATTGGTGCACTCATTGTGGAAAACAGTATGGAGGATCCTCAAAAAACAAAACAGTGTTGCCATATGAACGAGCAATCCCACTCCTGGGCATATATCCACACGAAGCTATAATTCAAAAAGATACATTCACCACTATGTTCATAGCAGCACTATTCACAACAGCAAAGATGTGAAAGCAACCTACCTGTCCAAAAACTGGTGAATGGATGAAGACGTATGTGTGTGACTGTGGTGTGTATGTGTGTGTGTGTATGTGAGTATCTCAAATGCACGCATGAGGTACACACATTATTTAACTTATTTGTGCGACTATGTGAAAGTAATTAATATCATAAAACTGTATACTTAGGCCTCCGGACTTCTCTGGGGCCAGCAGCCGCCCAAGCAGGGGCCCGGGGCCGCGGGCTCAGCCGACTACCATGGGCTCTGTGTCAAACCAGCAATTCGCAGGTGGCTGCGCCAAAGCGCCGGAGGACGCGGCCCGCGCGGCGGAGGAGCCGCAGCTGCTGCACGGTGCCGGCATCTGTAAGTGGTTCAACGTGCGCATGGGGTTCGGCTTCCTGTCCATGACCGCCCGCGCAGGGGTCGCGCTGGACCCCCCGGTGGATGTCTTTGTGCACCAGAGTAAGCTGCACATGGAGGGCTTCCGGAGCCTGAAGGAGGGTGAGGCCGTGGAGTTCACCTTTAAGAAGTCCGCCAAGGGCCTGGAATCTATCCGAGTCACCGGCCTTGGTGGGGTGTTCTGTATTGGGAGTGAAAGGCGACCCAAAGGGAAGAATATGCAGAAACGCAGATCAAAGGGAGACAGGTGCTACAACTGTGGAGGTCTAGACCATCATGCCAAGGAATGCAAACTGCCACCCCAGCCAAAGAAGTGCCATTTCTGCCAGAGCATCAACCATATGGTAGCCTCGTTTTCACTGAAAGCCCAGCAAGCTCCCAGCTCCCAGGGAAAGCCAGCCTACTTTCGGGAGGAGGAAGAAGAGATCCATAGCTCTGCCATGCTCCCAGAGGCTCAGAATTGAGCCACAGTGGGTGGGGGCTATCCTTTTGTGATCAGAAAGCTTTGAGGAGCAGGCATCAATCGGCAGAGTGGAGAAAGTGGGGACAGGGTGGGTAGGGGGCAGCTGGCACTGCCATATATCTGAGGCTGGAGTCCACAGCATCATCCCCTCTTCCCTCTTGGTGGGAAGAAGGGGTGAGGCAAAGAAACTCCAATTAGCTCTTTCCAAATGCATATGAGGGCTTTGGGGGTTAACCCTCCCTGCATGCTTTGTATGAGTCTCCACCCCCAGAATCTCCAGCTTTTGAAAGTGGCCTGGGTACGGAAGTTGTTTTAAAGAATAATATGGAATAGTATTTCCCATATCAGAGTGTAAAGATTAAGAAGAACAGACTGATGGACCCAGCCAACAAGCCACCACATTCCATGGGAGGAAACATCTCGGAGGGGCGGCAAGGTTTTCCTCTTCTCTCCTCATAACCTCCTCTTGGGACAGAATGCTAAGAACTGTCCCAAGTAATGGATTATGATGACAGATAAAGGGGTGATCGAGGAAACAGCTGCACACTTGGTGCTTCTGAGCTCACTCTCACCCCATTCTGGGCCAACTGAATTTTATTTATTTGCTGCCTTGGGTGACTGTACCTTGGGTCCCACTTTCTCCAGGATGCCAACTGCACTAGCTGTGTGCGAATGACGTATCTTGTGCATTTTAACTTTTTTTTTTTTCGTAATATAAATATTCTGGTTTTGTATTTTTGTGTATTTTAATCTAAGGCCCTCATTCCTGCACTGTGTTCTCAGGTACGTGAGCAATCTCAGGGATAAGTCAGCAGCAGCTCCGGGTCTGCACGGCAAGAATGCTTTTTATTGCTGTATCATCAGAGAGAACAACTATTTGGAGTGTATAGCCTATTGAACTACCTCATTTTTGCCAATTAGAGCTGGCTCTTCTGCCATAGTGTCCTCTTAAAACCCCTCCATCTTCAGCGTTTCATGAGAGACTAGGTTTTAACTGGGTTGCCCCATGACTTGGTCTCCTTCCTGCTGAAAGATTGGAAATTGGTCTGAACAGGAAAACGTGGTGCAGAGAGGTTAGGAGAGGCTGGGCCAGGTAAGAAGTGCAGAGAGGGGAAGCCAAGATTAGGCAAAGGTCATCTGTATGTGTGATAAAGGATTCCTGTTCCAGATCTATAATCCCAGGACTCACTTTATATACCAGATCCACCCTTCATCTGACCGGGCTAGGCTGACCATGCACAACAGGGGGTGTGTGTTTTATAAAAAATGGAAGTTGGTAAGGAGAGGTTTTTAAGAACAATGCCTCTGTACCCATCTTGAGCTGCCCAAGGATGGATATGTGAAGCAAGGACAAGATCTTTAACGATTCTGGGCTTTTCCTCCTTGGCTTCTGGAGAGACCATCAGCAATGGCTTCTTTGTGGTTCCTAGAGCCAGGGTCCTACCCTGCTGCAGCAGTGATTAGTATCATGGCAGCTAAAGGAGAAAGGGCGGTGGTTGGGGGGGGAGGGTGCGTTTACAAGCTGTGAGATCACTGCAGACCTACCTCACTGTGTTGTCACGGGGCAAATGCAATAGAACGCATTGGGTGATGTGTGTCTGATCCTTGTCTCTCCCAACTGCTGCCCCCCTCTAGTTATTATATTTGTCTGGGCTTTGTAGGACTTCACAAGTAGCTGATTTGGTGATTGCTAGGTGGCCTAGTTTGTGTAAATATAATGTGTTGGTCTTCTCCGTGTTCTTTTGGGGTTTTATTGTTTACAAACTTCTTTTTATATTGAGAAAAATAGCCAAAGCATCTTTGACAAAATGTTCTGCACCAGGCAAAAAGATCTGAAACATAAGCTTGGGGGCCCCTCTTCTTGAAGTTGGGGGGGGTCTTGAACTACACTTTCTTTTGTGTTCCCCTTCCTCTATTTCCTATTTCAAACAAGATCTATCCTAAAAACTAGATTCCTACCCCCTCCTCTTCCACGTTTGTGCCCCCCAAAATAGACCATATACCTATACGTTTAATTTGTGGGGTATCTGTGATTAAGTGATTTGTGCAAAAATCCTGAAGAAGCTAAGATCTCTCCATCCCTTGTTCCCAATCTCGAGTCATGTCCATTCCTTGATGTGATTCATGCTACACGGACTGCTGTATTTGGATGGATCAAGACCAACTTTAATTTCTAATCCAAGGGTAGAGAGGAGCAATGAAGGGGGCCTTCCATGTAGAAGGTGGGGCTGGGAGACCACGAAAGGAAGGATGAATGTATATCCAAGTCACTCAGGAACTTTTATGCAGGTGCAAGAAACTTATGTCAAAGTAGCCACAAGATTGTTTAATAGCAGACGGACGAATGTAACTCCATGTTTACTGCTAGAAACCAAAGCTTTGTATGAAATCTTGAATTTATGGGGAGGGAGGGAGGGTAGAAAAGCATGTACCCATCTGTTTTCTTCATCCCTTCTTATTCCTGAACGGCAGGAGACAGGCCCTTGGGCTTTGGCGACCCCATCTGGGCAGTGTTTATTTGATGGCTGATTTTGCGGTGCCAGGTACTTCCTTTCCCATTTGCTATCATTTTGTAATACACACGCTGACCCTTTTCCCTTCCCTTTCTTTTCCTTGGGAATATACAATAAATAAAAACTTATTGGTACTGAAAAAAAAACTGTATACTTAAATGAATTAAATGGTTAATGCCATGTTTTGTATTTTGAACTGTATTTTGAATGACAATGAGAAAAAAGTGTAGTGGTCATAACTGTTATAACATAAGTGAATATTAAAAACATCCTTAGTGAGAAAGGCCATACCATAAAAGGCCACCCAGATCCCATACTCATTTTGTCTGCTTTAAATCCGTCAAAGCTGTCCAAATGAGGGGAAAACGCAGTAATGGTTCCAGGAAAAGACACTGGATCAGGATGGAAAAATATATCTTCACACAGTTGGGACAGCAGGTGAAAGTGGAAGTGGGCCTGCGTACTAAATTATAACACAGAATTCATGATTTCCTCACAGGGAGGGCTAGGTGTCATTTCCTCAGGAGAGTGTCACTGTTTTGGTTAAAACACACTGAACATTTTGTGTGAATTGGCAAATATGAGTACTTTTTGCCATTATTAAAAGCTTTCCGTACATTTTAAATTAGTGGAAAGTGAGTTACTTTTCAAAACAAGCATGATAATACCATTCAAGAAATCAGATAAGACAGGCATCAAACTTTGTTATACAGGCCAAGACTTACCAGACCAAGTGCAACCAAAGTTTTGACACTTATTTCCCTTGTAGGAGCCCATATGGTATTACTATTAAAAAGCATTGTGGGAAGAGGGTGTTAGTAGCCACTAAGTCATGGGTCCTGTGGATGATCTGGATTGCAGGAGAAACAGTGAGACAGTGAGATTTTAGCTTCACAATTTTTTACATTACTTCAAAAATATGTTGAAAGATAAATTCAGCAGTTGCAAAAAGTGGAATACACACAAATCAATTTTGTTTCTATACATGAATAACAAAGCATCAAAAAGAATAAGGAAAACAATTCCAATCACAACTCAAGAAAAAAAAAAACTATATAGGAATAAATTTAACCGAAGACATAAAAGACCTATAATCAGAAAACTACAGGGCATCAATAAAGAAATTAAAAACAGAAAAGAAAAATATCCTATACTCATGCATCAAGAGAAATATTTTAAAAATATTTTCTACTGGGCCCAAGAGCCTAGAAGCCCATGCTCCACAGCAAGAGAGGCCACTTCCAAAAGAAGCCCACATACTGTAACTAGGAGTAGCCCCACCACCACAACTAAGCAAAGCCTATGCACAACAAAGACACAATGGAGCCAAAACTAAAAATAAATTAAAAAAATAACTTTTAATAAACAAAGTCTATCAACAAAAGAAAAAAATAATGTGGACTTAACAAAATTAAAAATTTCTACTCTATGAAAGACCTTATTCAGAAAACCAAAAGACAATGCACATACTGCATGCATGCTCAGTTGCTTCAGTCATGTCCTACTCTTTGTGACCCTATGGGCTGTAGCCTTCCAGGCTCCTCTGTCCATGGGATTCCCCAGATAAGAATACTGGAGTGGGTTGCCACACCTTCCTCTAGGAGATCATCCCAGCCCAGGGGTCAAACCCACATCTCCTATGTCTCCTGCCTTTGCAAGCGGGTTCTTTACCACTAGTGCCATTTCCAAAACACACATCTGAAAAGGGATCTGACTCAAATTATACCAAACGACCTCATTAAAATTTGGTAAAGATTGAAATACACACCTGGCCAAAGAAGATAAAGAGAGAGTAAACAAGCATACAAGAGGTCACCCAAGAAGCTGGTGGAATGCATGAACAGTCAACTTTGGAAGACAGTTTGGCACTGTTCTCCAAATCTAAACATTCTCATCTTAGGATCCAAGAAGTGTACCTCTAGTATTTAGACAACTGCTTTTCAAAACTGTGAAGCAAAATCTAGCCTCAAGTAAAGTACAGGAACTCTATTCATAATAGTTAAAAACTTAAAGATATTAGGATGTCCTTCCACAGATACATTCATAAGTAAATTAGGACACAAACATGTCAAGGGGAGCACAAAACAGGACACCCAAAATATGCCCATTTGACAAAAGAATCATTTTGGACTGATTAATTAAAAAAAAAAAACAGCAGCACCAGGAGAATCTTGGAAAACCAAGTAGAAATGCCATTTTATGAAGCAGATTTACATTTATTAATGATATCTCCATCTGTAAGGGTGTGTCCCTCTCTGAGTTAGGAATTGGATGATGACAAAATATCAAGAAAAGCTTGTCTAAGGAATGGACCTGAATGTTAATCTTCAAAACCACCATACACTTATTTACTGTGCTTTACCTAATAATCTCCCTTAAATGGCTTCTTCCATTCCCTAACCTCCTCCTTTCATTCTTAGTTGATGACAGCATTTAAAGCAAAGTCTTGGGCAGTTTCTTGGACCAGTCTTGGAATGAAAAAGTCAAGAGATACCTAGAGTAACAGACAAACTTGGCCTTGGAGAACCAAATGAATCAGGGCAAAGGCTAATAGAGTTTTGCCAAGAGAACGTACTGGTCATAGCAAGCATCCTCTTCCAACAACAGAAGAGAAGACTCTACATATGGACATGACCAGATGGTCAATACTGAAAACAGATTGATTTTATTCTTTGCAGCCAAAGATGGAGAAGCTCTTTACAGTCAGGGAAAACAAGAATTGGAGCTGACTGGAGGCCAGATCATGAACTCCTTACTGCAAAATCCAGACTTAAATTGAAGAAAGTAGGGAAAATCACTACTCCATTCAGGTATGACCTACATCAAATCCCTTATGATTATCCAGTGAAAGTAAGAACTAGATTCAAGGGATTAGATCTGATAGACAGAGTGCCTGAAGAACTATGAATGGAGATTCGTGACATTGTTCAGGAGGCAATGATCAAGACCACTCCCAAGAAGAAGAAATGCAAAAAGGCAAAATGTTTGTCTGAGGAGGTCTAACAAACAGCTGAGGAAAGCAGAGAAGCTAAAGGCAAAGGAGAAAGGAAAAAAATACCCATTTGAATGCAGAGTTCCAAAGAATAACAAGGAGAGATAAGAAAGCCTTCCTCAGTGATCAGTGCAAAGAAATAGAGGAAAACAAGAGAATGGGAAAGACTAGAGATCTCTTCAAGAAAATTAGAGATACCAAGGGAACATTTCATGCAAAGATGGGCACAATAAAGGACAGAAATAGTATGGACCTAAAAGAAGCATAAGATATTAAGAAGAGGAGGCAACAATACACAGGAGAACTATACCAAAAAAGATTTTTATGACCCAGATAACCACGATGGTATGATCACTCACCTAGAGCCAGACATCCTGGAATGTGCAGCCAAAGGGACCTTAGGAAGCATCACTACAAACAAAGCTAGTGGAGGTGATGCAATTCCAGTTGAGCTATTTCAAATCCTAAAAGACGATGCTGTTAAGGTGCTACACTCTATATGCCAGCAAATTTGGAAAACTCAGCCATGGCCACAAGACTAGAAAAGATTGTCAGTTTTCATTCCAATCCCAAAGGACAATGCCAAAGAATGTTTAAACTATCGCACAATTGCACTTATCTCATATGCTAGCAAAATAATGCTCAAAATTCTCTAAGCCAGGCTTCAACAGTACATGAACCATGAAAGTCCAGATGTTCAAGATGGATGTAGAAAAGGCATAGGAACCAGAGACAAAATTGCCAACATCTGTTGGATCATCAAAAAAGCAAGCGAGTTCCAGAAAAATATCTACTTCTGCTTTATTGACTGCACCAAAGCCTTACACCAGTTGATGCTTTTGAACTGTATTGTTGGAGAAGACTCTTGAGAGTCCCTTGGGCTGCAAGGAGATCCAACCAGTCCATCCTAAAGGAAATCAGTCCTGAAGATTCTTTAGAAAGACTGATGCTGAAGCTGAAACTCCAATACTCTGGCCACCTGATGCGAGGAACTGACTCATTTGAAAAGACTTCGATGCTGGGAAAGATTGAAGGAGGGAGGAGAAGGGGATGACAGAGGATAAGATGGTGGGATGGCATCACTGACCCGATGGACATGAGTTTGAGCAAGCTCTGAGAGTTGGTGATGGACAGGGAGATATGGCATGCTTCACTCCATGGTGTCGCATAGAGTTGGATATGACTGAGTGACCGAACTGAAACACAGAAAATCTACATGACCTTGGGTTTGTCCTGCGTATTATGAGCTTTGAGTTTTAACACACAACCTGTCAGTCCATAAAATAAAAATATTGTGGACTTTGTAAAATTAAGGAGGTCTATTCTGAAAGACTTTATTCAGAAAATCAAGAAAATAATCCCACTTAAAATTGAATCTCCCAGCAAAACTAGGAAGTCAACGAAGGACTTCAAAGACCTACAAGGTAAAAACTGCAAGACACTGATCAATGCAACTGAACAACACAAAGATATATCCCAAGCTAATGGGTGAAAATTTCTTGAAGATGTCCATTCTAACCAAAGCAATGTACACATTCATGCGATCACTACCAACATTTCAGTGACATTTTTCACATAAACAAACGCAATCTTAACATGTGTGTGGAGTCACAAAGGACTCAGAAAAGCCCAAGTGATCCTGAGAAAGGGGAACAGGCTGGCATTATCTCCCTCCTTGACTTCAATCCACATTACGCACCTAAAGGTACCACAGGATGTGTGGAATTGGCTCAGAAACAGGCAAAGAGACCAGAGAGCTCAGAAATAAATCTATAGGCAAGGCATGTGGTTAGTTAACTCACAAGAAAGGAGTCAAGAACATACACTCAGGAAAGGGCAGTCCCCTCAATAAACTGTGCTGGGAAAAATGGATACCACACACCAAGAACAACACTGGATATCATTCTATACCACAGACAAAATCTGAAAAAAAAAAACCCCACAACTTTACACATCAAGCCCTAACAGTCCTGGGTCCTCTGAAGACAGACAGTCAGCAACAGCCACACACAGAAAGCTTCTTCCCAATTTTCCTCACCTTTTCCTTCAGCGGCACCACCTCAGGTCCCGAGGAAATCAGACTCCTGTCAGACTCGACAGAACCCCACAATGTACCAAAGATGAAGCCCCAGCAGGTCCTGAGGAAACCAGGCTCCTGTCAGCCTGAACTGAAGCCCACAATGTCCCAAAGCCATAATGGGTCCTGAGGGGCCAGACTCCCATCATCCTGTATTGAACCCCAAAATGTATCAAAGCTGAAACCCCAGTGGATCCTGAGAAGACCAAACTCCTATCAGCTTGAACTGAACCCCACAATATACCAATGCTAAAGCTCCAGTGGGCCCTCCATGGCCAGACTCCCATCTCTCTGAACTGAACCCCACAAGGTCCCAAAGCTGAAACCCCATTAGGTCCTGAAAAGACCAGACTCCTGTCAGCCTGAACTGAACCCCAGAAAATCTTAAAGCTGAAACACGAGCAGGTCCTGAGGAGACCAGACTCCCATCACCCTGGATTGAACCCCCAAATGCATCAAAGCTGAAACCCCAGTGGGTCTGGAGAAGAGCAGACTCCCGTCAGCTTGAACTGAACACCGCAATGTTCCAAAGTCTAAGCCCCGGTGGGTCCTCAGTGGCCAGACTCCTGTCTCCCTGAACTGAACCCCACAATGTCCCAAAGCTGAAATCCCAGTGGGTCCTGAAAAGACCATACTCCTGTCAGCTAGAACTGAACCCCACAAAGTCCCAGAGCTGAAGCACCAGCAGGTCCTGAGGAGACCAGACTCCCATCAGCCTGAGCTAACCCCACAATGTCCCAAAGACAAAGACATAATAGGTCCTGAGTGGCCAGACTCCCATCACCATGGATTGAACCCCAAAATGTATCAAGGCTGAAACCCCAGTGGGTTCTGAGGAGACCATTCTCCCGTCAGATTGAACTGAACCCCACAATGTCCCAAAGCCAAAGCTGCAATGGGTCCTCAGTGGCTAGAACCCCTCAACCTGAACTGAACCCCACAAAGATCCAAAGCTGAAGAACCAGCAGGTCCTGAGGAAACCAGACTCCTGTCTCCCTGAAGTGAACCCCACAGTGTTCCAAAGCCAAAACCTGAGCAGGTCCTGAGGAGACCAGACTGCCTGTCTCCCTGAACTGAACCCCACAAAGTCCCAAAGCTGAAGCACCAGCAGGTCCTGAGGAGACTAGACTCTCGTCTCCCTGAACTGAACACCACAATGTCCCAAAGCTGAAACCACGTGGGTCCTATGGTGACCCATCTCCTGTCAGCCTGAGCTGTACCTCACACTGTCCCTAAGCTGAAGCCCCAGCGGGTCCTGAGGAGACCAGAGTCCTATCAGTGGCAACCCACAGCCACTGGAAGTGCTCCAGCAGAGTGGGGAGTTCCCCTAGGGGTGAGGGGAGTGCCACGGACGCGGGCTCTGCATTATCATGGACAGGCATGATTAAGCAGGTTTGCAGGGGCCAGGACAAGGGCGAGGGAGACAAGCACCAGCTCCGAGTATTGTAAATCCTCACTTTCTGAGACTATGTGACCTAGGTGATCCAGACTTTGCAAGAAGCAAGCTGAGTTACAGAGGCAGTAGGCGCAGGAGGTGATGTAAAATTTTAACATTTCCTCTTCAGGTTCAGGAACACGGAGGCCTTCCAGGTTCCCATTTCCTTGTGTCCCAGTGACTGTCAGCTCCTCCTCCAGGGCACATGGCCAACTCCCACCCTAAGTCCACTCTATACCCAAGGCCCTGGCCCAAGCCTAACCCCTCCATCAGGCCCTGATGAAGCTCCCTGCCCCCACGGTGCATCTCACATCCCACTGCAACGTGGTCTTTTTGAAGTCTGAACAAGACCATGCCCCTCTACTCCCTGTGATTCCCCTCACCTGATGAAGCCAGGCCTTCATCCGTTCCAGGGGACTCCAAAGACCTCATTCTCTCCAGACCCCACCTGTGTGGCCGCTGTCTGTGCCTGTCTATATGGGCCTGTGGTGATCTCCTAAAATGAGGGTTATTTTATACAGAGAGAATGGGGTGAATGATGGCCAACAAAGATGTGTCCCCCCAGAACAGGGCCATATCTGGACAAAAGTTCTTTGTAGATGTAGTTAAGGATCTCAATGTAAGCTCATGTAGGGTTAGGGTGACCTTCAATCCAACTGACGGAGTCCTTCGAAGAGATGAAAGAGGACACAGAGGGGAAGCCTCTTAAAGGCGGAGGCAGAGATGGGAGGGAGGGGGCCACAAGCCCAGGGTGGCAGTGAAAATGAAAAAAGAGAAATGATTTTATTTTCTTTCCTGAGAGCAAAGAAGATAAAGAGAACAGTGAGCAGGCCAGATCCCTCCTAGATTTTCGTTACTGCTCCTAATCTGTACTCTTTAACTAAGTTTGCTTTTCTGCCCCCTAATTCTACTTGACCAACACCCTGCACTTATTCTCCTTTAACCTCATGCTACTTACACCATGGTGCTTGCCTTTCCCACCCTTGTAGTTTTCCTACCCTTGTAGGCCACCCTTTGTCGTTTTCCTTCTTTTTGGATTTCAAAAAGAAAGCAGCAGTGCAATGAACCAGAGACAAACAGACCTAGTTACCAGGCTACCTGATACCAGCTCTGCTTTTTGTGGAGTTTTATTGCTGTTGTTATTTCATAATTCTGTTTGTTTATTGTCTATTTTTGGCTGTGCTGGGTCTTAGTTGCTGCATGGACATTCCTCTAGTTGAGGAGACTGTGGGCTTCTCCTGTTGCAGTGTGAGGGGTTTCTCATTTAACTACTGAGCCTGTGCTTGAAGCCTGGGAGCCACAACTGCTGAGCCCATGTGCTGTAACTATAGAAGCCCACACATCCTGAGCCTGTGCTCCACAAAAAGCACACACACCACCATGAGAAGCCCTCACACTACAAAGAAGAGTAGTCCCCACTCGCTGAAAATAGAGAAAACCTGGGCACAACAACAAAGACAGTACAGCCAAAAATAGATAAGTGAAATAAAGAAGTAAAATCAACACTTTAAAAAATGAAAGTAGTGCCCATCTTTAGATACTATATAATGATCAAAGGATCATTCTAAGAAGAAGATATAACAATTATAAATATATATGCACCCAACATAGGAGCACCACAATATGTAAGACAAATGCTAACAAGTATGAAAGGGGAAATTAGCAATAACACAATAATAGTGGGAGACTTTAATACCCCACTCACACCTATGGATAGATCAACTAAACAGAAAATTAACAATGAAACACAAACTTTAAATGATACAATAGACCAGTTAGACTTAATTGATATCTATAGGAAATTTCACCTCAAAACAATGAATTTCAACTTTTTCTTAAGTGCACATGGAACCTTCTCCAGGATAGATCACATCCTGGGTCATAAATCTAGCCTTGGTAAACTAAAAAAAACTGAAATCATCCCAAGCATCTTTTCTGACCACAATGCAGTGAGATTAGATTTCAATTAAAGGAGAAAAAATGTTAAAAAATTCCAACATATGGAGGCTGAACAAAACGCTGCTAAATAACAAAAAATCACAGAAGAAATCAAAAAAGAAATCAAAATATGTATATAAATGGATGAAAGTGAAAACACAACAACCCAAAACCTATGGGACACTGTAAAAGCAGTGCTACGGGGAAGGTTCATAGCAATACAGGCTTACCTCAAGAAACAAGAAAAAAGTAAAAAAAAATAACCTAACTCTACACCTAAAGCAACTAGAAAAGAAAGAAATGAAGAACCCCAGGGTTAGTAGAAGGAAAGAAATCTTAAAAATTAGGGCAGAAATAAATGCAAAAAAAAAAAAAAAAAAGACCATAGCAAAAATCAACAAAGCTAAAAGCTGATTCTATGAGAAGATAAAGAAAATTGACAAACCATTAGCTAGACTCATCAAGAAACAAAGGGAGAAGAATCAAATCAACAAAATTACAAATGAAAATGGAAAGATCACAAGAGACAACACAGAAATACAAAGGATCATAAGAGACTATTATCAGCAACTATATGCAAATAAAATGGACAACTTGGAAGAAATGGACAAATTCTTAGAAAAGTAAAACTTTCCAAAACTGAACCATGAAGAAATAGAAAATCTTAACAGACCCATCACAAGCACAGAAGTTGAAACTAATCAGAAATCTTCCAACAAACAAAAGCCCAGGACCAGATGGCTTCACAGCTGAATTCTAACAAAAAGTTAGAGAAGAGCTAACATCTATACTACTCAAACTATTCTAGAAAATTGCAGAAGAAGGTAAACTTCCAAACTCATTCTACGAGGCCACCATCAGCCTAATACCAAAACCTGACAAAGATGCTACAAAAAAAGAAAACTACAGGCCAATATCACTGGTGAAAATAGATATAAAAATCCTTAACAAAATTCTAGCAAACAGAATCCAACAACATATTACAAAGATCATACGTTATGACCAAGTGGGCTTTATCCCAGGGATGCAAGGATTCTTCAATATCTGCAAATCAATCAATGAAATACACCATATTAACAAATTGAAAGATAAAAACCATATGATTATCTCAATATATGCAGAGAAAGCCTTTGACAAAATTCAGCATCCATTTATGATAAAAACCCTCCAGAAAGCAGGAATAGAAGCAACATGCCTCAACATAATAAAAGCTATATATGACAAACCCACAGCAAACATTATCCTCAATGGTAAAAAAAATTGAAAGCATTTCTCTTAAAGTCAGGAACGAGACAAGGGTGCCCACTCTCATCACCACTATTCAACATAGTTTTGGGTGTTTGGGCCACAATAATCAGAGTAGAAAAAGAAATAAAAGGAATCCAGATTGGAAAAGAAGAAGTAAAACTCTTGCTGTTTGCAAATGACATGATCTTCTACATAGAACACCCTAAAGACTCCACCAGAAAATTATTAGAGCTAATCAATGAATATAGTAAAGTTGCAGGATATAAAATCAAGACACAGAAATCCCTTGCATTCCTATACACTAACAATGAGAAAACAGAAAGAGAAATTAAGGAAATAATACCATTCACAATTTCAATGAAAAGAATAAAATACTTAGGAATAAATCTACCTAAAGAAACAAAAGACCTATATATAGAAAACTATAAAACACTGGTGAAAGAAATCAAAGAGGACAGAAATAGATGGAGAAATATACCATGTTCATGGATCAGAAGAATCAATAAGTGAAAATGAGTATACTACCCAAAGCAATCTATAGATGCAATGCAATCCCTATCAAGCTAACCTAGAACAAAAAATTTCACAATTTGTATGGAAATACAAAAAACCTCGAATAGCCAAAGCAATCTTGAGAAAGAAGAATGGAACTGGAGGGATAAACCTGCCTGACTTCAGACTCTACTACAAAGCCACAGTCATCAAGACAGTATGGTACTGGCACAAAGACAGAAATACAGATCAATGGAACAAAATAGAAAGCCCAGAGATAAATCCACGTACCTCATCTTTGAAAAAGGAGGCAAGAATATACAATGGAGAAAAGACAATCTCTTTAACAAGTGGTGCTGGGAAAACTGGTCAACCACTTGTAAAACTATGGAACCAGAACACTTTCTAATACCATACACAAAAATAAATTCAAAATGGATTAAAGATCTAAATGTAAGACCAGAAACTATAAAACTCCTAGAGGAAAACATAGGCAAAACACTCTCCGACATAAATCACAGCAGGATCCTCTATTACCCACCTCCCAGAGTATTGGAAATAAAAGCAAAAATAAACAAATGGGGCCTAATTAAAATTAAAAACTTCTGCACAACAAAGGATACTATAAGCAAGGTGAAAAGACAGTCTTTAGAACGGGAGAAAATAATAGCAAATGAAGCAACAGACAAAGGATTAATCTCAAAAATATACAAGCAACTCCTGCAGCTCAATTCCAGAAAAATAAATGACCCAATCAAAAAATGGGCCAAAGAACTAAACAGACATTTCCCCAAAGAAGACAACCAGATGACTAACAAACATATGAAAAGAAGCTCAGCATCACTCATTAGCAGAGAAATGCAAATCAAAACTACAATGAGGTACCATTACACGCTAGTCAGAATGGCTGCTATCGAAAAGTCTACAAGCAATAAATGCTGGAGAGGGTGTGGAGAAAAGGGAACCCTCTTAAACTGTTGGTGGGAATGCAAACTAGTACAGCCACTATGTAGAACAGTGTGGAGATTCCTTAAAAACTGGAAATAGAACTGCCATATGACCCAGCAATCCCACTGCTGGGCATACACACTGAGGAAACCAGAATTGAAAGAGACACATGTACCCCAATGTTCATCACAGCACTGTTTATAATAGCCAGGACATGGAAACAACCTAGATGCCCATCAGCAGATGAATGGATAAGAAAGGTGTGGTACATATACACAATGGAGTATTACTCAACTGTTAAAAAGAGTTCATTTGAATGAGTTCTTGTGAGGTGGATGAAACTCGAGCCCATTATACAGAGGGAAGTAAGCCAGAAAGAAAAACACCAGTACAGTATACCAATGCATATATATGTAATTTAGAAAGATGGTAATGACAACCCTGTATGTGAGACAGCAAAACAGACAGAGATGTATAGCACAGTCTTTTGGGCTCTGTGGGAGAGGGCAAGGGTGGGATGATTTGGGAGAATGGCATTGGAACATGTATATTATCATATGTCAAACGAATCACCAGTGCATGATACAGGGTGCTCGGGGCTGGTGCACTGGCATGACCCAGAAGGATGGGATGGGGAGGGAGGTGGGAAGGGGGTTCAGGATGGGGAACACATGTACATCCATGGTGGATTCATGTCAAAGTAAATAAATAAATAAATAAAACTGAAAAAAAAAAATCAGTCCTACCAATGAACACCCAGGACTGATCTCCTTTAGGATGGACAACACTTTTTAAATTGTTTCCAGTATACTGGGTATAAAGTGATAGCTCTTTGTTTCTCTAATTTTCGTTCCCTGACAACCAGTAAATTTGAACATGTTTTCTTGCAATTAAAAAATAAATTAAAAAATAAAAAATGAAAGTAAAATTGATAATCAACAAGGACCTAATGCAGAGCATAGGCAACTACACTGAACCCTTTGTAATAACCTATAAGGGGAAAGATGTCGGGGTAGAAGGAGGTGCAATCATCTTGTCCTGCGAGAACTCCAAAATTGCAATTCGCTACTAAACAACCATTGACAGGATAATGTGGATCCCACCAAAAAAAGATACCCCACGTCCAAGGGCAAAGGAGAAGCCCCAACATTATGGTAGGAAGGGAAAAATCGCATTTAGAATCAAACCCCATGCGCGCAAGAGACACCTGGAAGACTCAAACAAAACCTTGTGTGCACCAGGAACCAGAGGCACCACAGAGACTGACTAGACCTGCCTTTGAATGTTTGACTGTCTTCTGCATAAGCACGGGTCAGCAGTGGCTTGCTGCATGGAAAGGGGCTCTGGCTGAAGCAAACCTGGGGCACATAGCATGTGGCATAAGCTCTCTTGGAGGACGTTTCCATTAGCTCCACTACAGAGCCGCTGAGCAGAGGACCCACAAACTGCAGAACAATTATACCAAAGAAATTCTCACACTGTGAAGAAAATCCTAGGATCCACAACAGATTTCCCAACCTGGGGATCTGGCAATGGGACTGAGAACCTCCAGGTAATTAGACTTTGGAAGACAGAGGGGTTAGATTACAGAACTTCCACCAGACTGGGGAAACAGACTCTTGGAGGGCACAAACAAAACCTTGTGTGCAGCAGGAGCCAGGAGAAAAGAGCAGTGTCCCCACATGTGACTGAGTTAGAATTGCCCGTGAGAATCCAGGAGCCTCTGGTGGAAGCGTGGGTCAACACTTTGGCCTCAGGCCAAACAATAGGGAGGGAACACAGCCTCCCCCATCAACAGAAAATTGGATTTAAGATTACTGAGGATGGCCCCACCAATCAGAGCAAGGCCCAGTTTCCCTCACAGTCATTGTCTCCCATCAGGAAGCTACCATAACTCTCTTATCTTTATTCATAAGATGGCAGACAGAATGAAAAACAAAATCATAGAAAACTAACCAAACTGATCCCATGGACTACAGCCTTATCTAACTCAATGAAACTGTAGAGCCATGCGGTGTAGGGCCACCCACCAACGGGTCATGTTGGAGTGTTCTGACAAAACGTGGTACACTGGAGAAGGGAATGGAAACCACTTCAGTATTCTTGCCTTGAGAACCCCATGAATGGTATGAAAAGGCAAAAAGATGTGACACTGAGAGATGAACTCCCCAGGTCGGTAGGTGCCCAATATGCTACTGGAGAAGAATGGAGAAATAACTTCAGAAACAATGAATAGACAGAGCAAAAGTGAAAACAGTGCCCAGTTGTGAATGTGACTAGTGATGGAAGTAAAGTCCGATGTCAGAAAGAACAATATTGCATAGCAACCTATAATGTTAGGTCTATGATCACGGTAAACTGGATGTGGTCAAATAGGAAATGGCAAGAGTGAACACTGACATTTTAGGACTCACTGAACTAAAATGGACTGGAATGGGCAAATTTAACTCAGACGATCATTATATCTACTACTGTGGAAAAGAATCCCTTAGAAGACATGCAGTAGCCCTCATAGTCTACAAAAGAGTCAAAAATGCAGTTCTTGCATGCAGTCTCAAGAAGGACAGAATGACTTCTGTTCATCTCCAAGGCAAACCATTCGACATCACAGTAATCCATGTCTATGCCCCAATCACTAATTCCAAAGAAGCTGAAGTTGAATGGTTCTATGAGGACTTACAAGACCTTCTAAAACTAATACCAAAAAAAGGTGTGCTTTTCATCATAGGGGACTGAAATGCAAAAGTAGGAAGTCAATCAGACTATACTACAAAGCTACAGTCATCAAGACAGTATGGTACTGGTGCAAAGAGATAAATATAGATCAACAGAACAAAATAGAAAGCCCAGAGAAGAATCCCTGCACCTATGGACACCTTATCTTTGACAAAGGAGGCAAAAATATACAATGGAGAAAAGAAAATCTCTTTAACAAGTGGTGCTGAGAAAACCGTTCAACTACCTGTAAAAGAATGAAACCAGAACACTTTCTAAGACCGTATACAAAAGTAAACTCAAAATGGATTAAAGATCTACATGGAAGACCAGAAACTGTAAAACTCCCAGAAGAAAACATAGGCAGAATACTCTCTGACATAAATCACAGCAAGATCCTCTACAGCCCACCTCCAAGAGTAATGGAAATAAAAGCAAAAATAAACAAGCAGGACCTAATTAATTGTAAAAGCTTTTGCACAATGAAAGAAACTATGAGCAAGGTGAAAAGACAGCCTTCAGAATGGGAGAAAATAATAGCAACTGAAACAACTGACAAAGAATCAATCTCTTAAATATACAAACAGCTCATGCACCTCAATACCAGAAAAATAAGTGACCCAATCAAAAAAATGGGCCAAAGAACTAAACAGACATTTCTCCAAAAAAAGGCATACAGATGGCTAACAAATACATGAAAAGATGCTCAACATCACTCACTATCAGAGATATGCAAATCAAAACCACAATGAGGGACCATCTCACCCTGGTCAGAATGGCTTCCATCTGAAAGTCTACAAACAATAAATGCTGGAGATGATATGGAGAAAAGGGAACCTTCTTACACTGTTGGTGGGAATGCAAACTAGAACAGCCATTATGGAGAACAGTGTGGACATTTCTTAAAAACTGCAAATAGAACTGCCATAGAACTAAGCAATCTCACTGCTGGGCAAACACACCAAGGAAACCAGAATTCAAAGAGAGGTCCATACCACAATGTTCATTGCAGCACTCCTTACAATAGCTAGGACATGAAAGCAACCTAGATGTCCATAGGCAGAAGAATGGATAATAAAGTTGTAGCACATATACACAATGGAATATTACTCAGCTATTTGAAAGAACACATTTGATCCAGTTCTAATGAAGTGGATGAAACTGGAGCCTGTTATTCAGAGTGAAGTAAGTCAGAAAGAAAAACACTGATACAGTATATATGCATATATATGGAATTTAGAAAGATGGTAACACCAAACCTTTGCCAACAAAGTTCTGTCTAGTTAAGGCTATGGTTTTTCCAGTGGTACTGTATGGATGTGAGAGTTGGACTGTGAAGAAAGCTGAGCACCGAAAAATTGATGCTCCAACACTGTGGTGTTGGAGAAGACTTTTGAGAGTCCCTTGGACTGCAAGGAGATCCAACCAGGCCATCCTAAAGGAGATCAGTCCTGGGTGTTCATTGGAAGGACTGATACTGAAGCTGAAACTCCAGTACTTTGGCCACCTCATGTGAAGAGCTGACTCACTGGAGAAGACCCTGATGCTGGGAGGGATTGGGGGCAGGAGGAGAAGGGGACGACAGAGGATGAGATGGCTGGATGGTATCAATGACTCAATGGACATGAGTTTGAGTAAACTCTGGGAGTTGGTGATGGACAGGGAGGCCTGGTGTGCTGCGGTTCAGCGGGTTGCAAAAAGTTGGACATGACGGAGCGACTGAACTGAAATGAACTGAACACCAACCCTAAACACAAAAGCAAAAGTGACACAGATGTAAAGAACAGACTTTTGGACTCTGTGGGAGCAGGGGAGGGTATGATGAATTGACAGAATAGCACTGAAACATGTATATTACCATATGTGAAATAGATGACCAGTTCAAGTTTGATGCATGAAACAGGGTACTCAAAGCTCATGTGCTGGGACAATCCAGAGGGATGGGATGGGGAGGGAAGTGGGAGGGTGGTTTGGGACCGGTGGACAAATGTACAACCATGGCTGATTCATGTCAGTGTATGGCAAAAACCACCACAATATTGTAAAGTCATCATCCTCCAATTAAAATAGATAAATTATTTTTTTAAGTAGGAAGTCAAGAGATACCTGGAGTAACAGGCACGTTTGGCTTTGGAGTACAAAATTAAGCAGGGCAAAGGTTAACAGAGTTGTGCAAATAAAACACACTGGTGATAGCAAACACCATCTTCCAACGACCCAAGACTCTACATGTGGACATCACAAGATGGTCAATACCCAAATCAGATTGATTATGTTCTTTGCAGCCAAAGAAGGAGAAGGTCTATGGAGTCCATGAGCAAAACCAAGACCACGAGCTCACTGTGGCTCATATCATGACACCTTTATTGCAAAATTCAGACTTCAATTGCAGAAAGTAAGGAAAAACCCTAGGCCATTCAGGTATGAACTAAATCAAATCCCTTATGATTATACAGTGGAAGGGACAAATAGATTCAAGGGATTAGATCTGGTAAACAGAGTGCCTGAAGAACTGTGGACAGAGGTTCCTAACATTGTACAGGAGGCCATGGTCAAAACCATCCACCAAAATGAAATGCACAAAAGACAAAAGTATTTTCTGAGGAGGCCTCACAAATAGCTGAGAAAAGAAGAGAAGATAAAGGCAAAGGAGAAAAGGAAAGATATACCCATGTGAATGCAGAGTTCCAAACAATAGCAAGGAGATATAAGTAAAACCTTTTAGTTGAACAATGTAAAAAGATAGCAGAAAACAACAGAATGGGAAAGACTAGAGATCTGTTTAAGAAAATTAGAGATACCAAGGGAACATATCATGCGAAGATGGGCACAGTAAAGAAATTCTATGGGCCATTTCTGAAGCAGTAGATATTAAGAAGAGGTGGCAAAAATACACAGAAGAACTATACAAAAGAGATCTTAATGACCCAGATAACCACGATGGTGTTATTAGACTCCTAGAGCCAGACATTTGGGAATGCGATGTGAAATGGTCCTTAGGAAGCATCACTACAAACAAAGCTAGTGGAGGTGATGGAATTTCAACTGAGCTATTTCAAGTCCTAAAAATAATGCTGTTAAAGTGCTGCACTCAGTATGCCAGCAAATTTGGAAACCTTGGCAGTGGCCACAGGACTGGAAAAGGTCACTTTTCATTACATTCCCAAAGAAAGGAACTGCCAAAGAATGTTCAAACTATTGCACAATTGCACTCATCTAACATGTTAGCAAAGTAATGCTCAAAATTCTCCATGTGAGGTTTCAACATATGTGAACCAAGAACTTCCAGATGTTCAAGCTGGATTTAGAAAAGGGAGAGGACCTTAGATCAAATTGCCAACATCCACTGGATCATAGAAAAAGTAAGAGAGTCCAGAAAAACATTTACACCTTATTTATTGACTATGCCAAAGCCTTTGATTGTGTGGATTACAACAAACTGTTGGAAAATTCCCAAAATATGGGAATACCAGACCACCTTACCTGTCTCCTGAAAAATCTGTATGAAGGTCAAGAAACAACAGGTAGAACCAGAAATGGAACGACAGACTGGTTCTAAATTAAGAAAAGCATATGTCAAGGCTGTATATTGTCACCATGTTTACTTATGTGCAGAGTACATCATGCAAAATGCCAGACTGGATGAAGAATAGCTGGAATCAAGATTACCAGGAGAAATATCAATAACCTCTGATATGCAGATGACACCACCCTTATGACAGAAAGTGAAGCAGAACGAAAGAGCCTCTTGATTAAAGTGAAAGAGGAGAGTTAAAAAGCTGAGTTACAACTCAACATTCAGAAAACAAAGATTGTGGCATTCGTTTCCATCACTTCATGGCAAATAGATGGGGAAACAATGGAAACAGTGAGAGACTTTATTTTCTTGGGCTCCAAAATTCCCTGGAAATGGTGACTGCAGCCATGAAATTCAAAAACGCTCGCTCCTTGGAAGAAAAGCTCTAACCAACCTAGACAGCATATTAAAAAGCAGAGACATTACCTTGCCGACAAAGTTCCATCTAGTTAAAGCTGTGGTTTTTCCAGTAGTCACGTATGGAAGTGAGAGCTGGACTACAAAGAAAGCTGAGTGCCGAAGAATTGATGCCTTTAATCTGTGGTGTTGGAGAAGACTCTTGAGAGTCCCTTGGACTGCAAGTAGATCCAACCAGTCCATCTTAAAGGAAATCAGTCCTGAAGATTCATTGGAAGGACTGATGCTGAAGCTGAAGCTCCAATACTTTGGCCAGCTGATGCAAAGAACTGAATCATTGGCAAAGACCCCAATGCTGGGAAAGACTGAAGGTGGGAGGAGAAGGGGATGACAAAATATGAGATGGTTGGATTGCATCACCGTCTCTATGGACATGAGTTGAGCAAGTTCTGGCAGTTAGTGATGGAAGCCTGGCGTACTGCAGTCCTTGGGATCACAAAAAGTCGCACACGACTGAGCAACTGAACTGAACTGATAAGGGGAAAGAATACGAAGAAGAATATATATACATATAGATACCAGACCAGCTGGAATGTAAGGGATGCTGATGGTGACTAATTCTGACTCTCAAGACTTCAATCAACTGAAGCTTGGAGTCTCCCACAGCCCAAGATCCTTAATGAACATGCCTATAAAGGTAAAGTGTTAGTCACTCACTCGTGTCTGACTCTTTGCAACGCCATGGACCACCAGGCCCCTCTGTCCATGGAATTCTCCAGGCAAGAATACTGGAGTGCACTGTCATGCCCTTCTCTGGGGATCTTCCCCACCTAGGGATTGAACCCGGGTCTTCTGCTGTGGGTGGATTGTTTACCGTCTGAGCTACCACGAAGCCTGAACATGCCTGTTCCCATAGATTAAAGCTTCCCCACCTTTGCAGTTTAGAGAGACACTGCTCTGGAAAGCTGCATGGTGTTCTCCATGGTCCTGCAAGTAATACCCTTTTTCTTCCCATGAGCTTTGGCTGGATTGTATCTTCTGGCTGAACACCACCAAGAGGTAAACTCACTTTTCTGGTAACATTTCTCCATCCAGACTCCCAACCACCACTTGATACTAATTCTACAGTCAGTCCTCTTGCTTCTAATACATGGAAATCACCTTATTTTTCTGTGAGCAATATAGCTAAGGGCCAGAAACAGTGTCCCTATTTTATCTTGAGAAACCAGTAGGTGTCAAGCAAATTCATCTCTGTGGATCCATTGTCCTCCACTTCAATGCCTCATTTTTCAGAAAACACTTGCAAGGGTTTGCGTTTTTATTTATACCTTATTTCTGAAGGCTTTTGATACCTACATTAAACATACAGACTACTCATCAGTGCCACTTCTACTTTGAGATTAAAAATCCTCCAAGTTTTTTCTAACATACTTATTCCATGTGTTGCATTTAAGTCTTTGACCATATGTTGTTTATCTTGTGTCTCATCAGAATTTAGTTAATTACACAGTTTTCCCCTGAATAATACAGTACTCACCACAAAGAGGAGAAGTCAATGGCACCCCACTCCATTACTCTTGTCTGGGAAATCCCATGGACGGAGGAGCCTGGTAGGCTGCCATCCATAGGGTTGCGAAGAGTCAGACACGACTGAGCGACTTCACTCTCACTTTTCATTTTCCTGCATTGGAGAAGGACATGGCGACCCACTCCAGTGTTCTTGCCTGGAGAATTCCAGGGACGGGGGAGCTTGATGGGCTGCCATCTATGGGGTCGCACAGGGTCAGACACGACTGAAGTGACTTAGCAGCAGCAGCACCACATAGAATTCTTCCCCAAACTAGATTTGACCAGGTATGGCACAAGTGGACCTAGGAGAAAATCCGGGAGGATGACTACAGTCTGGTGGAGCCGAGATTCCAGTTGAGGGCACTAGAAGGAAACATCCAGCCTGAGGACAAGCCACCCACTTGAGGGTCCAGTCCTAAGAGGCCATGCCTGAAAACAAAGAAAGAAATCGGCCAAGATGCGCCTGCGCACTGGATGCTTCTTAATAGACACGCCCCAAGAGCAGCCATTCCTCAGCTTTTGGGTGGGGTCCACTTCGCTCTCCACACCCTCCCGTTGCCTATTGGCCAGACTGCCTCGCTCACAACACTGATTGGTCGCTTGTGCCTGGCACCTTACAAGACGGCTGAGCCCCATACGCTCTGCCTCAGCGCGGGAGGACTAGTTGCTGAGCGGGAGTCGGAAGCACTGCAGGACAGCAGAGAGACTGACTGGAACGCACCGTGCACAACCCTCTTAAATCCTCAGAGTGACGTCTTCTAATTCCAGGGTGAGAGGCCCCAAATCCCATCAGCTTTGGGGAACCTAGGTCCTAACCGGAAGAGAGCTTGCAGCTCGTCAGCTTCAGGGACTACAAGTCCCTTCACTGGCAGAAACACTGAATCCCCTAGTGCTGCAACTCTCAAATACCTAGAGTAACCCCAGTTCCCCTCAGCCTGCAGCATCCTCAAAATAGCACCTGCAGAGAGACCAAATTTCCTTAACCTCGCAGACCCTGAATACCTCAGCCTGGGAGCCCTTAAAACTCTTTGTCCTCAAGACCCTCACTGTCCTGCTTGTCAGAGACCTAAAGCCCCTTAATAAGAAACCTCTGATTTCCTCAGCCACAAAGATCCCAAGTTCTCTCACCCTGCACATTCTACATCAGCTGAAAGATCCCCAGTCCCCTCTGTCTGAGGATCCCAGTTCCTTCAGCCCCCGTGTCCCAGATCTCCTCGAGCTGAACGAATTGTCCCTTAAACGTAGAACTCATGTTGGCCCAGATTTTTCCGAATCCCCAGGCGGAAATCCTCAAAACACTTCTTGGAGAAATATTCCCTCTCCTGCACTGGAACAGAGCCCTGATTTCAGCCTGACCCTAGGCCAACAGTTAGGGGCTTCCTGGTCTCCTCAAGACTCCCTCTGTCACCCACAGACACATCCCTCCAAGTGCCTTTCCTCAGAGGCGCTGAATTGTAGGGCAACCAAGAAACAAAATCTAGTTCACATTAGGGTGGCCTGTCATAGCTGGTCAGGATCTGTCCACCCCAACACCTTCATTCCAACTTTTCCCACACCTTCCTGCCCTGGACACTCCACCCAAGGAAGAAAGACCAGGCTTTGGATAGTGGTCTGGGCTATCCCAGCATCTTCTCCTTCCACAGGCACCTTGGCATTGAGGCATTCCCAATGGCCATGAGCCAAAACAGGTCTCCAGAGGAGAGCACTGAGGGAGATGCTGGGAGAACAGAGTGGAAGCCCACAGTGAAAGGCAGAGGTGGCAAAGCTAGGCTCTAATCCAGCTCTATAAGGAAGGACACGGCACTCGTCCCTAAAGGACAACAGACTGCTTGCCTGGGCAGCTGAGTGAAATTCTCTGTGAACGGACACAGGATGGAAATGCCTGGTCCTGTCTGAGATGGTGGTGTGGAGAGGGACTAAACAGGACACTAGCATCATCAGCTGCTCTGTGTCCAGCAAGAATTAGGAAAAATGCTCAGTGTTTGTTCAGTTAAGTAGGACACAGGCGGGAAGGAAAGTCTTTATCCTGTCTCACAGAGAACATCCAGTAGCTTCAGGCTACCCCTTGCACAAAAGTTGGAGGAGAAGTCAGCTCTAAGATCGGACTTACATTAGTAAGTCCCTGATTAAATCTATTATTTTCCTTAAGCCAAAGATGCTTTCAGACATTTCTATATACTTCTCCAAGGAAGAATGGGCAGAGATGGCAGAATGTGGAAAAATCTGATATAGGAATGTGAAAAGGAACTACGAAGTGCTGATTGCTATAGGTAACAGGAAGTGCTGGGTGCTTGTGAGCCTGGGAAACATGAAACAGGTCTTCACCCTCAGTGTTCACTTGGCCCGCTCTTAGGTGGTTTCATCTGCTCACAGTTCCCTTTTGTGTGGAGACTAACCTGGAGGAAATGTTTACAGTTTTGTACCAAAGTGGGCCAAAGTGGCAGAGCAGAGCTCACCTCCTGCCTTGTCCTACATTCTCCCAGCCCATCCTACTGATTTCCCTGACCTTGTGACACTTCCCATTGCTTCTGTGCTTTGTGCCTCCTTCTTAGAACGTATATTTTGCTTCTTTCCAGGTTTCAGAGCCACTCGACCAGCTCTCATGCGTCACCGCAGGCAGGTCATCAAACCCAAGGTAGATGACACTGACGATTCTGATGAAGAATGGACACCAAGGCAGCAAGGTGAGGGGCCAGGAGGATGTAGTTGTGTCTTCCTGAAACCAGCCTGGGCTAAGGTATTAACTGCATCTCAGCCATTAGCAAAGAAATAATTTTCAGCATTCTGAAGTGGTTGTGGCTGAATATTGACATAAGCCTGAATGAAGATGAATGTATAGGCTTTCCAGTGTAATTCTCAAAAGTTTTTTGTTTAAAATTTATGATTCTTTTTAAAAAGAATTATTTTTGCTAAACATTCTTTTTTTCATTTTATTTTTTTTTCAATTATTTTTATTAGTTGGAGGCTAATTACTTCGCAACATTGCAGTGGGTTTTACATGTAACTCCATGGCTGATTCATGTCAATGTATGACAAAACCCATTGCTAAACATTCTTAATGAAAGGCAATTAAAGATAGCTTAGGCTATAAATTCACCAAAGAGATATCTAATACTAATCTCATAATAGTTCGGTTATTGGAGTAAATCTCTTAGAAGAGGAAATCATTAATATATTATGTCAAGATACATTATTTATGTGTGTATAAAAAATAACACCACGTGATCTTCTTACCCTAAGGTGAAACTATTATTTGTTTTGATTCTGGGAAAGGGTTTGAGAGAACTATTTATTCTCCCTGATCTTTCCCACATTTCACTGATCAGACAGCCTCAGGTAAATGAAAATGAAGTACACTCATTGTAATATAGAAGTGAGCAGCTCACTTCCTCTTCTGCTGCTCAGAGAGCTTAGAAGAGATATTCTGCTTAGATTGAAGAAAACAATTTAGATAGTTCTAGGATTCTCCATCGATGGATTTCTGCTCCCAGATTTTTAAAAATTATTTATTTAATTTTGGATGTACTGGGTCTTTGCTGCTGTGCAGGGGCTTTCTCTGGTTGCAGTGACTGGCTTCTCATTTCAGAGCACATGCAGAATCAGTAGTTTGTGACACACAGGCTTAGTTGCCCAACAGAAAGTGGAATCTTTCTGGACCAGCGACTGAACCTGTGTCCTCTGCATCAGCAGGCAGATTCTGTGCCACCAGGGAAGTCCATCTGTTCCCTTAGGTTATGAAAAGTAGTGTAAGAGACATGAAAACCAAAGGTTTTGACATGGAGAGAGATTTTTCATAGGGAATACATACCCCAAGGTTCACCATACCTCTACTGCTGCTAAGTTGCTTCAGTCATGTCTGACTATGTGCGGCCCCATAGACAGAAGCCCACCAGGCTCCCCCACCCCTGGGATTCACCAGGCAAGAACACTGGAGTGGGTTGCCATTTCCTTCTCAAATGCATGAAAGTGAAAAATGAAAGTGAATTTCCTCAGTAATGTCTGAATCTTAGAGACCATATGGACTGCAGCCTATCATGCTCCTCCTTCCATGGGATTTTCCAGACAAGAGTACTGGAGTGGGGCGCCATTGCCTTTTCCCACCATACATCTACACATCTTTATTTATCTTCTTAATTTCTGAGTGTATGGTACACTATTGCTAACTATGTACACCTTGCTCTACAGCAAATCTGTAGAACTTTTTCATCTTGCAGGACTGAAGCCTTACACACACTGAGCAACAATTCTCCAATTCTTCCTCCTCATAGTCCTTGGCAACCACAATTATATTTTCTGTTTCCATGGATTTGATTAATTTAGGTACCTCACAGAAGTGGAATCATGCAATATTTGTCTTTTTTTTTTTTTGATTGGTTCATTTCACTTAGCATAATATCATCAAGGCTCATCCCTGAGGTTGCATATAACAAAATACTTTTTTAAGGCTTCAAAACTTTCCATTGTGTGCATGTGTATATAATATATATGATATATATAATCTTTATCTGTTTATCCACCAATTAACATTTAGATTGCTTCCACATCTTGCCAACTGGGAATAATGCTGCAATGACCATAGATGTGCACACAATTTATTCAAGATCTTGCTTTCAAATTTTTATGGAAATATACTCTGTAGTTGGATTGCTAGATCATACAGCAGTTCTAATTTTCTGAGGAAACTCCATACTGTTTTCTGTAAAGGTTGCAAAATTTTACATTTCCAACAATAGTGTATAAGGGTTCCAATTTCTTCATATACTTAGCAAACTTGCTATTGTCTTTTTATTTATATTGGCCATTACAGAAGGTATGAGATAATTTCCATTGTGGTTTTAATTTGTATTTCCCTATTGATTAGTAATATTGAGCATCTTTTGGTATGTTTATTGGCCATTTGTGGATGTTCTTTGGAGAAATGTCTATTCAGGTCCTTCTTCCACCATGTTCGTCAGCTCAGGCTGCCATAATGAAACAGACTGCATGGCTTAAACCACAGAAATTTGTTTTCTTCCAGTGCTGGAGCATGTAAGTTTGATAACAGGGTGCCATCGTGGTCAATCAGGTTCTACTCCTGGCTTACAGGTAGCCTTCATATTGGTGTATGCTTATTAACCCCTTATCAGATACATATTTTACAAATATTTTCTACCATCCTGTAGGTTGTCTTTCACTCTGTTCCTTTGTTTCACTCTATTCGTCCATTTCACTTTGTGTCCTTTGCTGCACAGAGGTTTTAAGATTAACATAATCTCATTTGTATATTTTTACCTTGTTACTAATACTTGTGCACTTGGTATCTTATCTAAGAAATCATTGCTGATTCAATGTTATGAAGCTTCACACTCATTTTCTTCTAAGAGTCTTATCAAGTCTTACATTTAGGTCTTTAATCCATTCTGAGTTGATTTTTCTTCATGATGTAAGATCTTAATTGTTTTGCATATAGATATTTTGTTTCCCCAGTGCCATTCATTACAGGGATTAAGCTTTCCTTGTTGTCTTGACACCCTCCATAAAGATCCTTAGACCATGTATCCAGTAGTTTATTTCTAGCTGTCTGTTGTGTTCCATTGATTGGTACATCTGTCTTTATGCTAGTGGGCTTCCTTAGTGGCTCAGCAGGTGAAGAATGTACCTTCAGTGCAGGAGACACAGGAGATCCGGGTTCAATCCATGAGTTAAGAAGATCCCCTGGAGAAGGAAATGGCAACCTCCTGCAGTATTCTTGCCTGAGAAATCCCCTGGACAGAGGAGCCTGGTGGGCTCCAGTCCAAAAGGTCACAGAGTCAACACGACTGAGCAACTAAGCATGCATTTTATGCCAAAACTACACTTTTGGTTTACTGTACCTTGGTAATATGTTCTGAAATCAAAGGCCTCCAGCTTTTCTGTTCTTTCTAAGATTGTTTTGCCTATTTGGGGTCCTCTGAGATTCTGTATTAACTGTAGAATGGACTTTCTATATCTAAAAAAATGTTCCATTAGGATTTTAATAGGAATTGCATTGAATCTTTAAATTTCTTTGGGTAGTATGAGCAGCTAAATAGTATTAAGTCTCCAAATCCATAAATGTGAGATGCCTTTCTATTTACTTCTATCAGATTCCTTTTGGCAATACTTTGTAGTTTTCTATTTTGTGTTGTTTTTTTTTTTAATTTAAATTATTTATTTATTTTACTTTACAACATTGTATTGGTTTTGCCATACATTGACTTGAATCTGCCATGGGTGTACATGTGTTCCCCATCCTGAACCCCCCTACCAACTCCCTCCCCATCCCATCCCTCTGGATCATCCCAGTGCACCAGCCCCAAGCATCCTGAATCATGCACTGAACCTGGAATGGCGATTCATTTCACATATGATAATTTACATGTTTCAATGCCATTCTCCCATATCATCCCGCCCTTGCCCTCTCCCACAGAGTCCAAAAGACTGTCCAATACATATGTGTCTCTCTTGCTGTCTCACATACAAGGTTATTGTTACCATCTTTCTAAATTCCATATATATGCATTAGTATACTGTATTGGTGTTTTTCTTTCTGGCTTACTTCACGCAGTATAATAGGCTCCAGTTTCACCCACCTCATTAGTACTGATTCAAATGTATTCTTTTTAATGGCTGAGTAATATTCCATTGTGTATATGTACCACACCTTTCTTATCCATTCATCTGCTGATGGGCATCTAGGTTGCCCCCATGTCCTGGCTATTATAAACAGTGCTGCAATGAACATTGGGGTACACGTGTCTCTTTCAGTTCTGGTTTCCTCAGTGTGTATGCCCAGCAGTGGGATTGCTGGGTCATATGGCATTTCTATTTTCAGTTTTTTTAAGGAATCTCTACACAGTCTTCCATAGTGGCTGTACTAGTTTGCATACCCACCAACAGTGTAAGAGGGTTCCCTTTTCTCCATACCTTCTCCAGCATTTATTGCTTGTAGACTTTTGGATAGCAGCCATTCTGACTGGCGTGAAATGGCACCTCATTGTGGTTTTGATTTGCATTTCTCTGTTAATGAGTGATGTTGAGCATCTTTTCATGTGTTTGTTAGCCATCTATATGTTTTCTTTGGAGAAATGTCTGTTTAGTTCTTTGGCCCATTTTTTGATTGGGTTGATTATTTTTCTGGAATTGAGCTGCAGGAGTTGCTTGTATATTTTTGAGATTAACTGTCCATTGCTTCATTTGCTATTATTTTCTCCCATTCTGACGGCTGTCTTTTCACTTTGCTTATAGTTTCTTTTGTTGTGCAGAAGCTTTTAATTTTAATTAGGTCCCATTTGTTTATTTTTGCTTTTATTTCCAGTATTCTGGGAGGTAGGTCATAGAGGATCCTGCTGTGATTTATGTCGGAGAGTGTTTTGTCTATGTTTTCCTCTAGGAGTTTTATAGTTTCTGGTCTTACATTTAGATGTGATCTACTCTGGAGAAGGTTCCGTGTGCACTTGAGAAAAAGGTGAAATTGATTGCTTTGGGTGAAATGTCGTATAGATATCAATTAGGTCTAGCTGGTCCATTGTGTCATTTAAAGTTTGTGTTTCCTTGTTAATTTTCTGTTTAGTTGATATATCCATAGGTGTGAGTGGGGTATTAAAGTCTCCCACTATTATTGTGTTATTGTTAATTTCCCCTTTCATACTTGTTTGCATTTGCCTTACATATTGCAGTGCTCTTATGTTGGGTGCATATATATTTATAATTGTTATATCTTCTTGGATTGTTCCTTTGATCATTATATAGTGTCCTCTTTGTCTCTTTTCACAGCCTGTATTTTAAAGTCTATTTTATCTGATATGAGTATTGCAACTCCTGCTTTCTTTTGGTCTCCGTTTGCCTGAAATATTTTTTTCCAGCCGTTCACTTTTGGCATGTATGTGTCCCTTGTTTTGAGGTGGGTCTCTTGTAGACAGCATATATAGGGGTCTTGCTTTTGTATCCATTCAGCCAGTCTTTGTCTTTTGGTTGGGGCATTCACCCCATTTACATTTAAGGTAATTATTGATAAGAATGGTCCCGTTTCCATTTGCTTTGTTGTTGTGGGTTCGCGTTCATACAACCTTTGTGTGTTTCTTGTCTCGGGAAGATCCTTTAGCATTTGTAGAAAAGGTGGTTTGGTGGTGCTGAATTCTCTCAGCTTTTGCTTGTCTGTAAAGCTTTTGAATTCTCCTTCATATCTGAATGAGATCCTTGCTGGGTACAGTAATCTGGGTTGTACGTTATTCTCTTTCATTACTTTAAGTATGTCCTGCCATTTGCTTCTGGCCTGAAGAGTTTCTATTGAAAGATCAGCTGTTGTCCTTATGGGAATCCCCTTGTGTGTTATTTGTTGTTTCTCCCTTGCTGCTTTTAATATTTGTTCTTTGTGTTTGATCTTTGTTAATTTGATTAATATGTGTCTTGGGGAGTTTTGCCTTGGGTTTATCCTGTTTGGGACTCTCTGGGTTTCTTGGACTTGTGTGACTATTTCCTTCCCCATTTAGGGAAGTTTTCAGCTATTATCTTCTCGAGTATTTTCTCATGGCCTTTCTTTTTGTCTTCTTCTTCTGGGACTCCTATGATTCAAATGTTGGGCATTTCTTGTTTTCCCAGAGGTCCCTGAGGTTGTCCTCATTTCTTTTGATTCTTTTTTCTTTTTTCCTCTCTGCTTCATTTATTTCCACCATTTTATCTTCTCCCTCATTTATCCTATTTTCTGCCTCCATTATTCTACTGTTGGTTCCCTCCAGAGTGTTTTTGATCTCATTTATTGCATTATTCATTTTTAATTGACTCTTTTTTATTTCTTCTAGGTCCTTGTTAAACATTTCTTGCATCTTCTCAATCCTTGTCTCCAGGTTATTTATCTATAACTTTATTTTGTTTTCAAGATTTTGGATCATTTTTATTATCATTATTCCAAATTCTTTTTCAGGTAGATTCCCTATCTCCTCCTCTTTTGTTTGGCTTTGTGGGCATTTTACCTTTACCTGCTGGGTATTTCTCTGCCTTTTCATCTTATTTAGATTGCTCTGTTTGGGGTGGCCTTTCTCTATTCTGGTAGTCTGTGGTTCCTTTTTATTGTGGAGGTTTCTCCCAGTGGGTGGGGTTGGACGATTGGCTTGTTGAGGTTTCCTGGTTAGGGAAACTTGCGTCAGTGTTCTGGTGGGTGGAGCTGGATTTCTTCTCTCTGGAGTGCAATGGAGTGTCCAGTTGTGAGTTTTGAGATGGGTCTATGGGTTTGGTGTGACTTCGGTCATCCTGTATATTGACGCTCAGGGCTATGTTCCTGCATTGCTGGAGAATTTGTTTGGTATATCTTACTCTGGAACTTATTGACTCTTGGGTGGTGGTTGGTTTCAGTGTAGGTATGGATGTTTTTGGATGATCTCTTATTAATTAATGTTCCCTGTAGTCAGGAGTTCTCTGGTGTTCTTAGGTTTTAGGCTTAAGCCTCTTGTCTCTGGATTTTAGTCTTATTCTTCCAGTAGCCTCAAGACTTCTCCATCCATACAATATTGATAATAAAACTTCTCGGTTAATGGTGAAAAGATTCTCCACAGTGAGGGACACCGAGAGAGGTTCACAGAGTTACCTGAAGAAGAGGAGAGGGAGGAAGGAGATAGAGGTGAGCAGGAGGAGAATAAGGGGGATTCAAGAGGAGAGAGACAGATCTAGGCAGTACTCTGTTCCTTAAGAGTTCTCCACAGCCCAGAACACCCAAAGAGATTCACAGAATTGGATAGAGAAGAAAAGGGGGAGGCAGGAAATAGAGGTAATGTGGGGGAGGAAAAGAGAGTCAAAAGGGGGAGTGAGTAGTCAAACCAGTAATCACACTCCTGAGTACAAATGGGTACTGAAGTTTGGATTCTTAAATGTCCAAAATTGATATCAAATACTGAAAAACAAAGATTAAAATTCTAGAGTAGAGGTTAGACTCTTAAAAATACAATATTAAAAAAAATTTAAGAAAAACGTATGAAGTTCGATTTAAAAATAGGGTCCTTTTTTTTGCAAGGTTATAGTGGGTTATAAAATGAAAATTAAGGAGTAATAGAGGAATAATAGAAGACTTTAAAAAAAGAAAAGAGAAAAATTTTTTTATTAAAAAAATAATAATAGTGAAAATATCTAGGAATTTCTCTGGAGCTGTTGTGGGCAGTGTGTGTTCGGTTCAGTTTCAGATAGTTCCTTTTTCTAGCTTATACTTCTCAATATCTATAGGCTCCTTCCAGTGCAGTCGTTGTTAACTACAGGGATTTTAATCTGTTGCACCTGTCACTTCTAAAGCGATTCCTTTTGTTTATTTGGCTTCTGTTTGCAGGTCTCTACAGTGTCTAATTTCCGCCCTGATACAAGGGGGCGGAGGTGGTCTCTTGTTTAGTTTTGCTTGTTCAGTCGTGCTGTGGGGAGGGAGGGGCAGTGTAGACAAATATCTCTGGCGTGTGTGGGGAGCACTCGCAGTGTTTCGGCCACACTGGGTTTGCCCCTACTCACAGCATGTGTGCTTTTCCTGTCTACACTGCTCAGGCTCCAGGCTGCTCCACATGAGCGGGCCCTGAGTTGTGTGCACTTCCCAAGTCTAAGACGCTCAGGTTCAGGTTTTCAGGTATTCCACAAAGGCACAGGCTCCGTTGGGTCTGTGTTTTGTGCCTTCCCCGGCCAGAGCAGCTCAGGCAACCAGCAGCTTGATGAACACCCTCTCTCCACGTGCAGTGCGCCTTATCCCTTCCGTGGTCCCAGCCTCAGTTTCTGGTGCGCTGGTCCGGTGCATGTTGTGTCTCTTCTGGGGAGCTGATCTCTGACTGTGACCCTCCTGGCAGATGTTAACCATCCAGAATCTCAGGAAGTCTTTGGTTAGAGACTGGAGGCCTGTTTGCAGTTTGGTAGGGGATGCCGTCTCTGGGGCCAAGTTTGCCCCTTTCCCCTCCCCACTGCCTCCTGCCTCTGGCGGGAGATGGGCCGGTCCTCAGCTGTCTAGCTCTTCTCTGGTATTTGCTCCGTCCTTTGTTCTGGGAACTGGTGGGTAGTGCCTTAGTTTAGGGCTTTTTGCAGGTTAGTTCTCTCTCTCTTGCTATCCCACAGTTTAAGTTGCTATCTCACGTTAGCTGCCTCCGATTGCCCTCAGGGCTTTCAGGCCCGGTTCTTACCCTAAGCAATGCTGCCTCCTTCTCTCCGTTCAGCCCCCACTTGCTGGTGGTAGATGTGAGTGCCTGGGGTACCTTTCTGCTGGGAGTTGCTTTTAGGCATGTAATCTGTGGGTTTTATTTATTTTTCCTCCTGGTTAGGTTGCCCTCTGAGATTCAAAAACTTCCCCCAGACCTGCCAGTGAGAGGGTTTCTTGGTGTTTGGAAACTTCCTCTATTAAGACTCCCTTCCCAGGAGAGATCTCCATCCCTAACTCTTTTGTCTCTCTTTTTTTTTTTTTTGTCTTTTAAAAAGATTTTATTAAAGGTCTTTGCAGAGCAACATTCAGATTCCAGAACCAGCAGCCAAGGAGACCTATTATGCTGTGGGTACCGGCTGGGGCATGGCAGGCGGCTCTGGCTTCCCACCCTTCTGTTCAGAGATGGGGGTGGTGGGCAGTATTTCATCTTTGGGTTCCACAATGCTCACGTGATCAGGCAGAGGCTTCTTAGGGCCAATCTTACCAGTTGGGTCCCAAGGCAGCATGATCTTTACCTTGATGCCCAGCACACCCTGTCTGAGCAGCACATGGCGCACGGCAGTGTCAACATAGTAGTTAACAGGGTCCCCACTGTGGATCATGAGGCCATCCACAAACTTCATGGATTTAGCCCTCTGTCCTCGAAGTTTCCCAGACACCACGACCTCGCAGCCTTTGGCCCCACTCTCCATGATGAACCGCAGCACACCGTAGCAGGCCCTCCGCACAGCAAGACCTCCTAGGAGCTTGTAACGCAGAGATTCTGCCTGGGCAATGGCACACAGTCCTCTTGTGGCTACCTTTTCAGCGTAAAGCTCTACACTGCCTTCAGGGAAGCCAAATCTCTTCTGAACCACAGCAGTCAACTCCCGGATCCGCCGGCCCTTCTCACCAAGTACATTCTGTGTCCTGGTGGCCAAGATAATGATTTCTGTCCTGGTTGGTGTAACTCGGACCTCAACTCCGGAGTACCCATCTTCAGCCAGCTCCCGAGTGAGAAACTCATTCAGTTCAGCTTTGAAGATGCCATCAGCGACAAACTTCCTCTTCTTGGAAATTTGCACGGCCATCTTGCCGCCGCGAGCCGCCGAAAGGAAAGCTTTTGTCTCTCTTTTTATCTTTTTTTTTTTTTTTTGCAAGTAACTTTTAAAAAATTTTTAAAATTTATTTATTTTTTTCATTTATTTTTATTAGTTGGAGGCCAATTACTTTACAATATTGTAGTGGTTTTTGTCTCTCTTTTTATCTTTTATATTTTGTCCTACCTCCTTTTAAAGACAATGGACTGCTTTTCTGGGTGCCTGATGCCCTTTGCTGGTGATTAGAAATTGTTTTGTGGAGTTTGCTCAGCGTTCAAATGATCTTTTGATGAATTTGTGGGGGAGAAAGTGGTTCCCCGTCCTATTCCTCCGCCATCTTAGCTCCTCCCCCCAACTTGTCTCTTTTTTAAGACTGCCTTCCCAGGATGGATCTCCTTCCCTATCTCTTTTGTCTCTCTTTTTATCTTTTATATTTTGTCCTATCTCCTTTCGAAGACAATGGGCTGCCTTTCTGGGTGCCTGATGTCCTCTGCCAGCAATCAAAAGTTGTTCTGTGGAATTTGCTCGGCGTTCAAATGTTCTTTCGATGAATTTGTGGTGGAGAAAGTGGTCTCCACGTCCTATTCCTCTGCCATCTTAGGACCGCCCCCTACTTTATAGTTTTCAATGTATAAGTCTTTCATCTCCTTATGTTTACTCCCAATTATTGCACTCTCTTTGATCCTATTATAAATAAGAGTATTGGGACTTCTCTGGTGGTCCACTTGCTAAGACTCCACACTCGCAATGTGGAGAACTTGGGGTCAATTCCATGTCAAGGAACAAGATCCCACATGCCACAACAAAGACCTGGCACAAATAAATATATAAAAATAATTTTTTAAAAATTCAAACTTAGCTCTTGACTACAGCTTTAAAAAATAAATAGGATTGTTTTCTTATTATCCTTTCTGGAACTCGTTGTTCATGCATGGAAAGGTATTTGAATATTGATTCTGTACTGTGCAACTTTCTGTGCAGGTTTTTTTTGCCTGTGGAATCATAAAGATTTTCTGCACGTAAAATCATGTCCTCTGTGAACAGACATAATTTTACTTCTTTCTTTCCAAATGGAAGTCCTTGGTTTCCTTTAAATATTATGTTGAATAGAAGTGTTGAGAATGGGCATCCTTGCCTTCTTTTCCTTGATCTTAGAAGTTTTCAGATTTTCACTGATTACTGTGATGTTAGAGATTGACGTTTCATATGACTTTTATTATACTGCAGTCACTTCCTTCTATTTCTACTTTGTGGAATATATTTGTCATGAAAGGCTAGTAAATTTATTAGATACTTTATGGACCTCAGATGAAGCACAAATGGAGTTTCTTTTTTTTTAATTTTAAGAAAATTTTGTAATGCTCCCAGTGGAAGCATAGGAGTTGATGATACAGAAATCAGTTTCCATTTCTCCTTTGCTAAATCCTTGTCCTTGTCACTCTCTGGCTCAGAATTCTGTGTCCTTAATTAGAATGCCCAGAGGTTGGAAACATTTACCAACCAAAACACTGTTTCTCACCATTTTCTAGGTAAATCTTCTAGGATGGCCTTCAGAGTGTGGCACAGTAAACACCAGAAAGTGAGTATTTCCCAAATACTGTTGACAAAAAAATCCTTCTCATGGATCCAGTCACAGGTGAGAATAGCAGAAAACAGAGATCCTGGAGACTACTGCCTTCCTGTCCTGAATCTTTAGCACAATGTCTGATATCATCACCATCTTTATAGTTAGTAAGAATAGCAACAACAGTAGGCTGTTCTATTTGTTACATTATTTTCACAATATTTCAGACTTTAAGCATTTTATGTGAATAAACTTACTGAAACCTTAAAACAATCCTACAGTACCTATAAGTAGGTACATAGCTATCACCATTATAGATCAAGAAACTGAGGTAAAAAAAAATGTTTGATTATGTATCATTGGTAGTGCAATCTAGTCCAAAGGACCTTCTCTAAAACCCTTATAATCTGGTTAAAACTTTCATAGCTTAATAAAGTTTATTCATACATCTTTATATAATTCATCTGAAAGATGTTTTCAACCTCAGTTTTTTTGTTCTGTGCTAGTGAGGGTGGACTCCGGCAGTTGGTGATGGACAGGGAGGCCTGGTGTGCTGAGGTTCATGGGATCGCAAAGAGTCAGACACGACTGAGCGACTGAACTGAGTGAGGGATATGCTAAGACATCTGACTAAGGGAAGCCTTAGGACATGTTGGGCAGTTTGTAGAGTGGGCGGTCCAAGATGGAGAAGGTGAAGGACATGTTGGACAGTTTGTAGAGTAGATGGTCCAAGATGAAGAAGGTGACAGACATGATCCCTATCTCAGAGCCTCCCACTCCAATAAGAGGAAGCAACTCGCAGCCATGACAAACCTCAGGTTTATGACTCAAAAACAATAAATAAAAAAAATAACTGAGGGACTTCACATAGGTTACCTGATTTTGAGTAGAAACTCATCATCTGGACATGATTTCAAACACTCATTCTTGTAGGAGGAAGTAACAAGGCATTCCTCTGAGCTTTGATTGGGCAACTCTCTCGTTTGGAATCATTTGTTTAGCTTGCCCCTGTGTTGTGAGCTTTGAGAGTCTACCCCATACCCGTTAATTCTCAGAAGTCGAGGCTCAGCTCAAAGCCCCTGAGGGCCCCGTGAATGTTTTGTGAATGACTGACTCCACATTTAAACATTAATCTAGGAATAAGAAGGTCAAGGAATGCTGAAGATAGTATTTGTGAGCTAGACTTCAATTATAGAGGCAGTTGAGGGGATATATTGATGGCAAGGGTGTACGCTCAAATTCATACTCTATTAAATAGCACACACAATGATTTGTTGAAAGTTATTAAATTTCATGTCCACTGTAACATTGAGAATTAGAATGTATACCTATTTATGGATCAGGAAACTGAGGAGAACCAGCTGGTCGTACAGCCTTCTTCAAGCAGGATTGATGAGGCCAGCTATTTTAATTCAAACATTGTTTCTAAGACATGGCAACCTGCAACATTCAGCTCATTTTCTTTATTGTCTAAATGTGCTTCTGCCGATCGTCTTTTCTCTTCTCAATCTCACTGCTTTGTTACCTTACTTTCCAGATGTGTTTTGTCCCCTCTGTAATTTTTCATACTTCTTTGACCATCAAAGATCCACTAATTAATAGAAAAAACCCAGGATTTCTCTATGAGCCCTTACTCTCTTCTTTCCCTGACCTCCAGCTATGCTCCCTGCCTTGCTCTTACTTTTACACAGAATGTTGAAGGGGAAGAACCTTAAGATATGAATTCTAGTTTTGATTCATTACCCACTTAGGTCCTTGTTTTACACTCCAGTGTTCAGACCTCCCCTCCACCAGGTATTTCCAAGAATTGTCAAAGTATTAACTAAAGTCATGCATGTGAAAACACTTCATACAGTCCTAAAGAACTAAAGAAATGCGTGTTGTCTTTTACTCACACGGAAGGGAATGTCCCGGGGACCATTAAGTAAGGTGTCCAGTTTGAAGAAATTGCCGGGAGCGGCAAAATTGTTGAAGAAAAGTGGCTCCAAGTGGGCTCAGAAACCAGTGTACACTCTCCAAGAAACAAGGACCCCTGGACAGCACTCCAGACAAAAAGTCGGTAAGAGAAAATTTGGGGAGTTGCTCTAATTAGTTCCTCTAATCCCTGTAGAAAAGGTAACAAGTATAGCCTAGGTGTATGGTGTGGACTTTGGGTAGGCATGGGTTTAAGGTGGATTGATCTGAGACATGAAGTTAGCAGTGGGGCCTGAGGAAAATGTTATACATTTTCTGAGGTCCTGATTGTCCATCTGTAAAGTGAAGATAAGGATACATAACTCATACAGTGTTTGAAAGCATTACATTAAATGCAAAACTGCTGACACATACAAGTGGTTCAATAAATCCAGCTGTGATAATAGGTACCATGCTTTGTTAGTGTTTATGCCCAGACCTCTGCTCAATGCCTCATGTGTCATGTGCCCTTACCATTTATCTTCTGAGTAGATGTGTCAGTGAGCTATTTCCTAAGTAAGAAGTTTGGCAATTAAAAGCTACTAACAGGAAGTACAGGAAGCTAACACTGAACTGGGCATCTGTGTAGCCTCAGTCTCCTGAACCAGTATTTAAAGACAGAACAAACAAAGTATAGAGAAGGGATTTCCTGGTGGTTAAGTGGTTAAGACTCCATGCTTCCACTGCAGGAGGTGTGGGTTCCATTCCTCGTCAGGGAACTAAGGTCCCACAAGTCATGCAGTGTGGCCAATAAATAAATAATGTAACATCAAACAAAAAAATACAAAAGTAAAAGTTTGAAAAATAAATGGAAAAAAAAGGTTTTGACAAAGTGTATAAATGGACAAGTATGAGATCTCATAGTTTCTGATAAAACCATGACTAACTCTCCATACCCCACCAGCCTTGCTTAGCTTCTGTTCTCCATCTTAGAACTCAGAAAAAAGGAGACTGGAGTGAAGAGGTACAGTTTACGGGAAAGAAAGGACCATGTGTACCAAGAGGTCAGCGAGCCTGAGGATGATGACTACCTCTGTGAGTGACCCCGCTGGCCCACTCACGTAGAAGGGGTTATGAGGCCTTGATCCAATAAACTTACTTCACCATTTGGTTCCCCAATCATTCCCTTCTTCTATGACTTGGGGTACAGGATCGAGGCCAAATTCCGTGAGTGCCCCCATTCTTTCTGAAGGTCTTTAAGACCACCAACATCACTATACCTCCCCTCATCCCTGTTGCTCTTATCTCCAGATTGTCAGGAATGTGAGGACTTCTTCATTGACAGCTGTGCTGCCCACGGCCCCCCAACTTTTGTTAAAGATTCTGCAGTGGAAAAGGGGCATGCCAATCGCTCAGCCCTTACTTTGCCCCCTGGGTTAAGTATCAGACTGTCAGGCATCCCTGAGGCTGGGCTTGGAGTATGGAATGAGGCATCCAATCTGCCTCTGGGCCTGCACTTTGGTCCCTATGAAGGCCAGATCACAGATGATGAAGCGGCCGCCCACAGTGGATATTCCTGGATGGTGAGAAATAACCCTCTTTCCCTGTCCTCTGGCCACTAATTGCTTGTGTGTGGTGGGGGTACTTCATATCTACATGCAAGGACGTGGATGGTGATGACATGGTCAGCAGTGACACAGTCAGCCCTGTGTACTGTGTGCACTGGGCATGAACACAGATTCAGTTCAGTTTAGTTGCTAGTCATGTCCGACTCTGCGACCCCATGAACCACAGCACGCCAGGCCTCCCTGTCCATCACCAACTGCCAGAGTCTACCCAAACCCATGTCCATTGAGTCGGTGATGCAATCCAACAATCTCATCCTCTGTTGTCCCTTCTCCTCCTGCCCTCAATCTTTCCCAGCATCAGGGTCTTTCTAAAAGAGTCAGCTCTTCGCATCAGGTGGTCAAAATATTGGAGTTTCAGCTTCAACATCAGTCTTTCCAATGAACACCCAGGACTGATCTCCTTTAGGATGGACTGGTTGGATCTCCTTGCAGTCCAGTGGATTCTCAAGAGTCTTCTCCAACACCACAGTTCAAAAGCATGAATTCTTCGGTACTCAGCTTTCTGTATAGTCCAACTCTCACATCCATACATGACTACTGGACTACATGAACACAGGATTTCTATCTAAAGATCAGAGGAGAACTGGGAGACAGTGGTACAGGCATACAGAAGTGACTCCTCCCTTGTGGAGCCCTTGCCTTCAATGTGCCAATAGACTCAGACTTAAAATTATGATTAAGGAGCTTACCATGTGGTATGACTGGCAGCTGAATCCCTGAGGAACAGAATGACAGCAGAGGGAAATAGTTCTTCTATTACTTCTACTAAATAAATAAATAAATAAATAAATGAGAGACGAAAGCTTGTATCTCTTTTCTGACACTCAGATCACCAAAGGAAGAAACTACGAGTATGTGGATGGAAAGGACACGTCTTTGGCCAATTGGATGAGGTGAGTGCAGTGAGTCTGCAGTTTCTAGACATTACTCCTCCCTCAAGCCCACACTCTTTTCCTTCTGAACCCGTCTCCTCAAATAGCCTTCACATCTTCTTTTCTCTTTTCCCTCCATATCATGCTCTTTCATTTCAAAATACATTAGAAAGAAAGAAAGGAAAATATAGCATGTGCCCTCAAAATATAAGTCTATATGCTCAACAAAACTGAGGTGCTTGAAAACAACTTGTGGAGTCTAGATTCACCAGGGACACTTTAACTCACTTAGTTGACACTTACCTAGCACCTTATGTCCCAGGTTAGACAGTGAACTTCATTATTGAAGCAGATCACACAACCCATGTCCTTTTGGAGAAAATACTGAAGACAGGCATGAACCAGTTGATTTTAGGGATAGTTTCCTTAATTTTTCTATTTTTGAATAACTGCACAGCACCAGGATAACATAACATGGGAGACTTTGAGTCCATGTGGGCAACAACCTCCCTAGGCTCGGTTCCAGTGAGAAGTGGGCCCTGAGACCTGGGAAGGAATGTCGGGCAGGATGGCTGTGAGCATGCTCCTTCTCTGAGGGCCTCTCCTTTCATCAGGGCAGGCAGAAAGTGAATAAACTTTTACTGTTGTGTGTCTCAAGCTATGTCAGAACACTCTCCAAGTTTCCATGGGAGGGGGTGGGCAAGTGAATAGGACCCTGGATACACATGGGGAGATTGGAGAAAAGCCTTGGGAGAAAAAGCAGGTTGGGGTGAGTGCTGAGGGGTGCATGCTAGCCTAAGAGCACCAAGTCCTGTGGAATGAAAGAGAACTTAATTCAGAGTATAGAGGAGCTGGAGGTCACCAGTCTTACAGATAGTCCAGGTGGACACAAGTCTGGAACTGGGCTCTGTACAATGGCTAATTAGGTAAGGAGAGAAAAGCATTCCAGCCAGGAAGAGGACCAGAAACAGGATCTGGACATAAGAATTCACACGCCATGGTCAAAGGTGTGAATAGATGGTCTCCATGAGGGGCAGTAGGAGCCATGGTGGCCTCAGAGCCTGAAGGCAAGGAGCTGGGCATGGTCTGGCAGTGGAGGGGACTCATCACCTGTGGTTTCTTTCCCTTTCCCGGCCTCGACCACAGGTATGTGAACTGTGCCCGACACTATGAGGAGCAGAACCTGGTGGCCTTCCAGTATCACGGGCAGATCTTCTATAGAACCTGCCAGGTGGTCAGGCCTGGCTGTGAGCTGCTGGTCTGGTACGGGGATGAATATGGCGAAGAACTTGGCATCAAGCGTGAAAGCAGGGGGAAGAGCATGCTCGCAGCCAGGAGAGGTGAGGGCCACCCCTCTTCCAGCACCCCACCCCATCCTGGGGAGCTTACCTGGTCCAATTCTGAAGCATAGTACAAACCAGTTTAAAGTCAGTGAAGTCGCAATTGAATGCGTCAGGTTTGATTCATTTCATATGACTGTTATGAAAAATATTTATATTAAAAATGTTCTAATTTTCAATATTTCATGCAAAAAATATGTAACATCACCTTCTGCTGGAAGGCTTAGAAGCTAAAAGCAAGTTTTCTAGCACCTACCAGCTCTCTCACCTTTACCTGTTTCTTCCTCATTTCCTCCACATTTCTAAGTGACGTGTACAGTAGTTTGTATTCAGTTACTTTTTCAAGTTGTTGTCATGTGAGTTCATACTCTGTGCCAGACAAGGCTTCACGCACTGAAACGGACAGAACCACTGTCTTGGGGCAGCATGGGTTCATACCAGACAGGAGCTGGTGCTCTGAGCAAAACTGGTGCAGGAAAAGTGCCTCAGATTAGCATGAGCAGAGGGTGGGGTGTGGAGGAGAATGGTGGAGCAGGATCTCTGCAGAGATAACACCTCTGGGAAAGGACTTCATGCAGGGGAGCAGCCAGTGCTGCAACCCCAGGGCTGGGAAGAGAGGCCATGGCAGTGGTCATAGGAAGAATACAGAGGGAGAGAAAGGAGGCTGGAGAGAACACCAAAGCCTCAGTGCCCGTGTCCATGTGCAGGCCCCAGGGGTGTTCCTGGGTGGCACAGAACAACCATGTGGCTTTCAACTGCAAGCAGTATATTCTTTGTGCTAAGATGATGATTCAGTTCATTTTTGGGAAGAGACAGCAGCGGGGAGTCCCCTCAGAGGTCAGTTCATCACCAGACATGAGGGGAGAGTGGGCTGGCTGAAGATGTATGGGACTGAGGGTGTGAGGAGTCTGGCTGGAGATGTATATTTAACCAGGGCTTCCTAGTGCATGTTAAATGGACTAAGACTGAATCAAATAAATGAGCCTTCACCCAGCAGTCACCCAGCACATGGCCTCTAAGATGTCTATGACAGACCAGAGTGCCCACGAGCCCACAGTCACCCAGCAGACTGCCTCTGAGAGGTCTTTGACAGACCAGAGTAACCACGAGGCTGCATTCCCACAGCAGATGGCCTCTGAGAGGTCTATGATAGACCAAAGCGACCATTATTCTGCATTCACCTAGTGAATGGTCTCTGAGAGGTCTGTGACAGGTAAGAGTGACCACAAGGCTGCAGTCACCCATCTTCTTAATATCCCAGCCTTAAGGAGAGAGTTTGCCCAGTGGTTAGTGGTACAAACAGGCATGTACAGCTTTTTAGAGCACATGGCATGCCAGGGGATAATTAAAGTAAGCAGGACACACCTCAGTGATTGGCGTCCTCAAGATAATATCCATCAAAGAAAGACCCCGTGGAAAGAGCCACCCGTTGAAGCCAAGTGGATCAAAGTCATTGAGTCTCCACCCTCAGGAGTGTGGGTCCAGGTGAGTAGGTGACAGACTACCCAGCTCATCTGGATGGTAGCCAGTGGTGTCCCTACTGCCCAGAAGAAGTTTGGCCCAAGTCTAAGAACTTCACAGGGGGCTACCAAATCACTTCATGTGTGGGACCACAGGTAATGTCCCTGATTTATGGCAGGGGAGTCTGAAGAGGGGGTGCACTCAGAGTTTCTGGTCCCCTCCGGCATTTGTCACTCAGACTCACTGTCCCTGTCTGAGAAAAGCTGAGATCTGGGTAACAGTGCTAGCAGGACCCATGCATGCAGGAGCTCTGTCCCCCAACTCTTTCAAAGGGCATGTTTCACAAGGTGCTAGTAAGGCTTTCAAGAGCAGAGAATGTTACATGCTGAGAGTCTGGCCTGACTCAAGAAGAAAACTCAGAGCGACCCCTTGTCCCCAACACAGTCAAGACAAAGTGCTTGGAGCTGAGAGGAAAGGGAGAGCAAGGGCCAGGCTCCAGGAGAACTCAGGGGCTGGACCCTGGCCCTCCTCCTTCTCTTGGTTTCAGCCCTCCCAACAATCAGATGTGGGTTATGTAAGATCCCCTGAGAGCCACATGCACCCAGTTCATGGCTCTAATTCTGTGCAAGGACATATGGGGGTTCTCAGAGTACCAGCGAGTGGCCAATGGGGTAGGGAATCCCAGAAGATTTAGTCACCACAGAGTGAGGGCCCATGAGAAGCACTGCCTTAACCTGGGGCTCGAAGACCCAGGGCTCTTGTCTGAGTCACACTTGTGCGGTGTCTGCTGTCTGCAGGCTGCACTGTATCTATGTCCCCACAGGCCAAGCTCTGACAGAGCTGTGGGCTTGGCCGGGAAGCTGGGGATGCTCAGTACAGAACAGACGGTACCAAGGTCAGAGCACTGCACAGGAAGTCTCTGTGAGTGGTTGAGAAAGGCCAGAGCCCCACCTGCCCCTGCTTGGAGGACATGGATGTTCACCTGAGAGACCAGAGAGGACCCCACACCTCTGACAATGGCCCCAGAGGACAAGCTAGCAGCACACTGCCAGAACAAGGGTCGCCCAGGACACCAGGCAGGATGTGCACTGGGCAGTGGTAGCAGAGACTCCAGCCACAGGCAGGCCTAGTGACCCTGGGCAGGCATAGATGGCTTCAGACTGTGTCAGCACCCTGACTTTAAGATCAGGGGGCTCCTGCGTGAGGGAAGGGTGGGGTCTCCCAGCACCTTTCAGACCTGGGCCAGCTTGTACTGCAGATCCTTTATGGTGCTGTTCTTCTATTCCAGAATGAGAAGAGGAAGATGTGGCCTGGCTCCACCACAGGGACATCCACACAGGAGGGACTGCCGTATGAAGGCTTTGGAGGGAGATACTGGTGTGTGTCCACCCCCAGAGCCCGAGGGGACTTAGCCTTGGGGCTGGCTGCCTCAGGTCACCTAGCTGGCCAGGACCCCAGAGCCAGGCCTGACCACACCAGAGACCCCTGTCCACATCACCCACTCTTTCTGTGACATCTCCCAGGTCAGAGGGCAGAGAGACGAGGTCTGGCTCCAGGCAGGGTCTCTGCCAAGTGTGGTCCGGCCTTCCAGCTCCTGGGCACTGAGGCCTCATCTGTCCCTTCCCAGCAGTGCCCAGTGACTGGGACACCCCAGCCCAGGGGAATGCCACACACCACCATGGACACACCAGGGAACAGATGCTCAGCCTGTGACCAGAAGTGCCTCCCAAGGAAGCCTTCCCAGCACCCACCACACAGGCCACTGTGGGCCTTCCTCTCCTGCTGTGGCCTCTTCCAGGTCATCTTAGTGTCCAGGCAGACAGCGGCTGTGGCCTTGGCTAAGAGGCCAAGCTGCAGTGGGCTCAGGCTAGGACGGCTGGAAGGCCAGGGAGGGGCTGGGGAGACCTTGAAGACACTAGAGCCAGGAGACCACGGCACACACAGGCCTGGGTGCTCTAGCCAGGAAACCACCACTGCCCCTCCCCGAGGCTGACTGAAGGTCTGCACTACAGGGATGGAGCCCCAACTGCAGCCCTCAAGGCCTACCTCCAGCTTATGGGACATGAGTGTCAGGACTGAGGGGTCCAGGTTGGAGGCCGCCAGCACCTTGCTGAACTGCACCTCCTCCTTCGAAAGGGCGGGGGCCCGTACCTAGATCTTGAGCTCCAGGATGAGGTCCTTAGGCCTCCCTTCTGTTGAACCTCCAGGATGCCCACAGTGAACATCCAGGGACCCTTTCTTCCTTCCTTCTACATAAACACAGAAATCCATATCTCTAACCCAGAAATGTGTAACTCTAGGAAAGCATCTACAGAAATAATGTTTCATTGTACACACAAAACCTGAATCTCACATGCATAATCCACAAGGACCTGATACTCAGCCATCTGCTTGACTTCTAGGGCCAAAAATCTAGGAAAGGATATAGATCTCCCATAGATTCATTATACCTGAATCAAGTGGCTGTATGCTGACAACAGTCACATCATTGCAAATCGACTATACTGTAACAGCATAGGCGTGATATTAAAGAGAAGGAAAGAAAACCAGTCCCTACTTTATTCCCCCTGGCTTCCTGAACTGGGGCTGCTACCCCATCCCTGGAGCGTAACCAGGCTTGGATCCCACTGCTTGACTAGGGTGGGTTCGGGAGAGGCTGGCAGGGTACCCAGCTTTGAACCCTTTTTAAACATTTACTTTCTGCTTTGTTCTGGCTTGGACCAGCCTCCCCAGTGGGATCCAGGCCTCCAGGGACTTGGGAAAAAATACTACTAAGCCACCACGTGCCTTGGTGCTGGGCATTCCAGCTCAAGCCTCCTTCCCAGAAAACTGTCACCCCTCATTTTTTTGAAAATGAAAAATACCTTCCATGAAGTTGTGATGCTGTGTGTTGGAAATATAACTGAAAATTCTGTGATAAATGTGCTGATTATGGAACACACTTAATCCAGCTTTCTATGAAACACCAGTGACAACAATGCTTTACATTTGTTTCACACTTTAGTTTACATCAGGTTTTTGTTTGTAGTCTTTTCAGTGCTGCTTCCTAATAACCAATTTCAGAGGTTTTTCAAGAAATCCTCTGCGCTCCTTCTTCAGAAGCTCTGGTCTGGCCTCTGGCCCTGGGACCGATGGCCTCAGCTCCTCGGAGCCAGATTAACCCCAGCCTTTCAGTCCACTTTCCAGAGTTGTAACCAGTCATTAAGAGCACTCCACACCTCACACACACCTGCAAGCAGACAGCTGTGTCTAGAGCCAAGCAAGTACCACAGTCTAGACCCCAGCACTCCTGGAAAATGTGGAGCAGGGCAGACAGACGGCAGGGAGAAGGGGTGCTGGGCAGTGTCCACAGCCAGGCCTGGGGACTGTGGTTCCTGCCAAGACCTCATGTAAACCTGAAGCTTTCTGACCCTCATCCCATCCTCATGGGCCTTCCCATCCCTCTGTCCTCAGAGGTCTCTGTCCATGTACTGTTTCCCCAAACCTGGCTTTTTTTTGTGTGTGGCGGGGGGGGGGGGGTGGCGCTTGGAAATCTCATGGATAGAGGAGCCTGGTGGGCCACAGTCCATAGGTTCACAAAGAGGCTGACATGACTTAGCCACTACTCTACAACAACGAGTAGATGAGAAAGCGAAGGAAGGTTAAAAAGAGAGAGAATACAAAGCAATGAAAAATCCTGTCACTATCTTTAGTAAGTAATTTAGGACCTGCCATCAACCGTAGAAACGCTCAGATGAACACACAGTTGGAAAGTGTACTGTGTTCCTACATCCTACCATACACATTCCTGCTATAATCTTGACAGCAAAGACTTGTGAAATAAGAACAATAATCGTCATGATAATCAATCTCTGCTATTCATGACTATACTCTTCATTTTCAACATGTATTTGTTGGATATAATCAGTGTTAGGCATTCTCTAGGGGCTTCCCTGGGGGGCTCAGACAGTAAAGAATCTGCCTGCAATGCAAGGGACCTGACTTCAGTCCCTTGGTGGGGAAGATCCCCTGGAGAAAGAAATAGCCAAAGGTTAATGACTCTAGGACTTCTGATCACTAGAGAACTGCCAACCCCACAGAATATTAATAGGCGAGCACCCTCCCAAAGGCCTCCATCTCAACACTAATACTAAGCCACACCCAAAAGCCAGCAAGCTGTAGTGCCAAACACCCCTCGCCTATCCTTCAGCCAAATAGGGGCACAACCTTGCACATCAGCAGACAGGCTGCCCAAAGCCATACTGAACCCATAGACACCCCAAACCACACCACTGGACCCAGCCACTGCCCTGCAGAAAGACAAAATCTAGCTCTACCCACCAGAACACAAATAAAAATTCCTCCACCCAGGAAACCTTCACAAGGCATTTGTCCAACCCCACTCAGGTCAACACTAAAACCACACCAGCTTTGTCCATGCCAGGTCAGCACACCAACATCCGACCTCTATTCATACCAGGTCTTCACACAGACGACCCAATGTCCATCCGTGCCAGGTCAGTACACAGACCACCGAACCTCCATCCATGCCAGGTCACCACTAAGACCACCCCAACTCCATCCATGCCAGGTCAGCACACAGACCACCCCACGTCCATCCAGCAAGGTCAGCTTACAGACCACCCGACCTCCATCCATGCCAGGTCAGCACTCAGACCACCCCACGTCCATCCAGCAAGGTCAGCTCACAGATGACAGCACCGCTATCCCTCTGACTGATAATGATAAGAGGCTTATAGAAGCTTCCTCATGGGAGAGACTCACTGTAGGGGAAACAGGGTCTTGTTTTGATAGGTGGGGCTATGCTTAGTAAATCTAATCCAAAGTGACAAAATGGCAGAGTAGAAGGGCATGTGCCCAACTTCTCCTGTGGGAACTCCAAAATACAACTCACTGCTGTACAACCATCAACAGGAGAATATTGGGTCCCACCAAAAAAAGATACCCCACATCCAAGTGCAAGGGAGAAGCCCCAGCAAGACGGTAGGAAGGGTGAAATAGTGTTTAGAATCAAACCCTATACCTACCAGAGAAACTCAGAGTGCTCAAACAAAACCTTGTGCAATCAGGAGACCCCACAGAGACTGGCCAGACCTACCTTTGAATGTCTGAGTGTCTCCTATGGAGGTACAGGTCAGCAGTGGCCTGCTGCAGTGGCAGGGGCTCTGGGTGCAGCAGTCCTGGGTGTGGCATAAGCTCTCTTGGAGGAGGTCACCGTTAACCCCACCATAGAGATGCCAAGCAGATGACCCAAAAACTGCAGAACAATTACACCAAAAAAATTCTTGCAGTGTTAAGAAAGTCTATGACCCACAGCAGATTTCCCAACCTGGGGATTGGGCAAAGTGACAGAATCCCCAGGGAATTTGAGTTTGGAGGCCAGTGGGATTTGATTACAGAACTTCCACAGGACTGGGGAAACAGACACTTGGAGGGTACAAACAGAATCTTGTGTGTACTAGGACCCAGGGCAAAGGAGCAGTGTCCCCAAAAGAGACTGACCCAGACTTGCCTGTGAGTGTCTAGCAGTCTCTTGCAGAGGCGTGTGTCGGCAGTGGCCTGAGGCACTGAGTGCAGCAGTGCGTGCATGGGATCTTTTGAAGGAGGTCGCCATTGTCTTCATTACCTTCACCATAGTTTGGTCTCAGGTCAAACAACAGGGAGAGCCATAGCCCCAACCATCAACAGAAAACCATGTTGATGGGCATTCAATATTCACAAGGTCCAAGGGTTTCTAAGTAAACAACTGATCTCCTGGAGTCTCCTGGGGAGTCATCAAAAAGAATTCATAACTGGGTAGACCACCACAAAACCAATTTTAACAGGTACCTTTAACTCACACATTAAAAAAGAAAAATCACATGAAAAGATGTCAACACTGCTAAATATTAGGGAAGGGCGTTCAGTCTCACATCACACCACCAATCAAAATGGTGACTGTCAAGCACTCTATGAAGGTTAAATCCGCCAGATGCCATGAAGAAAAGGGAACCCTCCACCTTCGTTGCTGGAAATTAAAATAGGTGAAAGCCACTATGGAGAAGAGCATGGACGTGCATCAACAATGAAAATGAGAGTGAAATTAGAATATCCCTCAAACCATACACAAAAGTAAATGTCAAAGAAGATAAAGATCTAAATGTAGGATGGATACTATGCAAATTTGAGGACAATATGGGGGGGCAGGCTGTAACCCCCATCAGGAGGGGTCAGAGTCATCACACGTCTGTTATTTCCTCTTGGGCTACTGGGTTCTTCTGCCTCCCAGACAAGCTACCACATGTTGACAGGATATTTTACTGTGTTTTAGAATTATTTTCTAAACCAAGTTTTACTTCCATAAATAAATCAAAAGTCTCAAAGGTAGAAAGCCTTAAAGAAGAATTAACAGAAGCCCTCCTCCCACCCAGGTGCCCCATCTTTCCACATCAAAGAAAAGTGAAAGTGTTAGTTGCTCAGTCATGTGGGACTCTTTGTGACCCCATGGGCTACAGCCCACCAGGCTCCTCCATCCATGGGATTTTCCAGGGAAGAATACTGGAGTGGGTTGCCATTTCCTTCTCCAGGGGATCTTTCCAACCCAGGGATCCAACCCGTGGTCTCCTGTATTCCAGGCAGATTCTTTACTGTCTGAGCCACCAGGGAAGCCCAGATCTGCATCAAATGTCCTCACAAAATATGTACCTTTGTATTTCATCCCTCCCTTCCTTCCTCTTATGTTTCCCTCCAGAGATTTTTTTTTTGAGTGCACATACAACATTTTATAGAAACGTATTTTCTTTAGTCCCAAGTTTTTGCACAAATGGTAAAATACTCTATGTACTATTTTATACTTTTTCACTTAAGGATATGTCCTGGAGAGCTTTCCAGATCAGTAGAAAACTGCATTTTTTCCTTTTAGCCAAACATTTCATTACAGTACCATCGTTTGCTGTACATTTCAAATGGCTGCTTCCAAACTTTTGCCATTATAATGTGGCAGTGAGTCATCTTGTGTCACACAGCTGTAATGGGTATCACTTGCAGGGTGATTGCCCCACAGTGGAACTGCCAGGTCAGAGGGTATCAGGCTGGTACTGATAGGCAGTGCCAGGCTGTCCTCCATAAGGGCTGTGCCAACTTTAATTTAAATAACCTCTGCCTTTCCTATTAATTAAAAACAAATACATTGGGTTTCCTTAAGAAAATTTCAACTTCACAGAAACAGAGACAACAGAGGGCGAAGAACCACTCTGTACGGTCTCCATAACGCCTCTGGAGGGACCTTGTTTAGGTCTGAAAGGCCTTTTCACATTATCCCCACCTACCCCTCTCTGCTTGTCTGGTTCCCTCCACCTCACCCTCCAGGCTGGAGCTGCGTGTCCCCCGCCACACTGACTGACTGATATCCCCACTGGAGTTGGAGGAAAGGGTGAGTCTTCATCTCAACAGCAACCCTACGCAGAAGGGCCCGTGCTCAGGGCATCAGAGCAGCCAAGTGTGCAGGGCAACTGGCGCGTGGGGCTGGTGTCTACTCTCAACCCTGACACGTGAGGCCTGGCAAGGCCTCAGCCATCAAGGATGTGCAGAAGACAGAGGCAACACCAGGACAGGGCTGAGGGTAAAGACGGTGGCCTATGCTGGTCACGGTAAAAAGGGCAGCTGTGGCCTAGTTGCTCACGCCTTCATCCCTCTCCTTCCAGCTCGGGGCACTGCCTGGCGCCGTATATGCATCGTGCTAGAAATATGCCCCCAACACTGGAAAACCAGGAGAGTTCAGAGAGAAATCTGGCTGTTTGGTTCCTTGCAAAAACACCTGCTGACCCTGGGCCCACAGACCCAAGGCAACCTGGGTTGCCTGACCCCACCACCCTCTGGCCTCACCACACAGCCACTGTACCCCAGCCTGCCTTGGAGCCATCTCAGCATGCTGCTAGGCACTGACCTAAGGCTCTGGACACTTCCTCTTCCCACACGCCCTCTGTCATCTCTGGGCTGAACCACAGCAGTTATCTGAGTGTCTCCCTGTGTCAGGTTGGGCACCATGGAAACAAACCCCATGTAACCTCTGCCTGCTCTGATGCCACCATCCAAAAGCAAGCAGCTCAGCTCCCAGGGCTGTTGATTTACAAACCTGGGCCACAAGCCAGTGCCCCGCACATGACACCTTGACCCACGAGGTAGGAGGCAGGTGTTTGCTCAGCGAGGACTTGTTCCATTAGCAGCTCAGTCAACCAGGGTGTGCAGGGCCAGCACTGGGGTCTCCTCCACACACCTGGGGGACTGTCTTTAGTGATAATTGATAATGTTCAATGAGACCAGAGAGCTGATGTGGTCCGCAAAATCAGCACCTCCACAATGAGCAAAGGCAGTGCCTCACTCAGTGAGCAGAGCTTCAGGCTGAAGACTGCCTGGACTGAACTAAGACAGTCCAAAAAAAGTACCCATCCCTCCCACGACCTACCGCGATACCACATGCACACTTCCCAACTTCATGGCCTGCTGGCTTTCCATTCGGCTGTGCCCATGGCTTTGGCCCACCTGGAGCTGAATTTGTATTCTGAAAGAAGGAAGGGAATGAGAACAGGGCCAGCCCAGCAGCCTGCTCTCCACGCCCCGACCATGTCAGAGCAAGGTGCCCCAAGGCTACACTGCTGTACCCACTAACACCAGCCAGGCAGGACCCAACCACACATGGTTGCCACATATCCTTCCACTCAGGAAGCAGCCCAGGCTCAGGAAGCACTGGCCACATGACAGATGTAGAGCAGGCCAGAGGGCAAGCAGCCAGCCCAGGGTCACACCCTGGAACAAGTGCCCCCACAGAGCTCTTCTATCTTGTTCCAGGGACAGGACCAGACCCCAATTCTACTGCATGCTTTAAAAACTGTGCTGCTGCAAAGAGAACACGTGTGGGAAAGCTAACATTCCTGCTGTGTTGCTGGCCAGCCCGGCACCACTTCCCACAGCTACTGTCATCCTCCAAGGCCCAACTCTGCAAGCCCAGCCTTCCGCTCCCCCTTCATCTGGGCTCGCCAGCTTGGTGCACCTTTGCTGAAAGCTCCCTACATGCAGGCCAGTTTCCAGGCACACTGGGGTCACCTGGGTTAGACACCTAGCTAGGGAGGGAGGACCAGGACTTGTTCCCACCCTGCCTGGGTCCAAAGCCCCTTCATGTCCCTAACCACTGAGCTCAGCTGCCTTTCCCAGCAACATGCCTTAACAACTGAAGGTAAAGACACACAAAACCGAGCTGATGCAGCAAGACGTCTCATCACTCACTGGATTGCATCCCAGATGAAATAATTCCCTCCTCCCATCCTCCCCCCACTGCCACCTCCACCCACACTCAGGGCAGACAGCGGTCTCTCCAGCCTTCAAGGCAGAGCTGACCAGGAGCAACAACACATTTAACATAGACTTGCCCTGAGTAGCCTGGAATGCCCACAGGCCCTGGTGGGGATGAAGAGCTGGGAGTGCAAGGGTGGGCCCCCAGACCAGGAGGCAGAGGCCCCGGGTCACTGTTATCCCACACCCACCCCTTGGGGTCTGCAGTCACAGGACCCCTGGCCCTCACCCACCAAGGGCACTAAAGTGGAAGAGAAGGCCTATAGGGCCAGCCAAGGAAGGCTTAATTACTATGCCCAGAGTCGAACTGCCTCTGAGATGAGGTTTCAAAGCTAGAAAACAATGGGGGTCTCTTTCCGTCACCATCTCTGCAGGCCAGGAAAACCAGGAAGCACCAGTCTAGGGGCCATGGATTGACTCCAGGACAGGGCCTGATCCAACTCCTGACAGTCCCATAGAACCCGTTCTCCACAGGAGGCCAGGCCCTGTGTGATGGGGACACAGTGAGCTCATCTCTAACAGACTCACAGAGCCAGCTCTGATGTAGAGCCAGGGCTGCAGAAACAACCAAGGCCCCTTAACCGCACTAGGTTTCAAATCTGGGCAAGAAACACAAACTCCACGCTACCCACTAATTCACAGGCCCCAGTGGACTTAGGCCAGTGAACATGGAGTCTCACACACATGTGGATGTTTTTCTTCTTCTTTTCCTTTGACTGGAAAGCACAGTTCAGCGTTGGCTGGAGGAGGGTGTCCCTCTGGCAAAGCCATGAATGATCCCCCCAGAGTGGTTCTTTTCTAGAAAGCCAGTGAGTGCCCGGTATCTGTCCAGATTTCTAGCTATCACCTGCTGGCCTCTGTAACCCACAGATGCTAACAGACCGAGTACAATACGAGCTCTTGATTAAACCATGCCTTTCTGTTTAGAGAGGTGTCTGAAATGCATGGAGAAATGAAGGATTAGAGCTCAATAGTCCACAAAGCTTGTTCTGAGAAACACTAGTCCCCAGAGATAGTCTGTTAAAAGGTATTTCCAATGACAAGTAAATTTGGGGACTGCAGTCCACAATGTCCTTCCCCTGGAGACCCACAGGACATACCAGCATACTGAAGACACAGAGAGAAAGTCTGACACTAAGAAAACCCAGTGAAGGTGCCTGCTTTGTTTCATTTTCCAGACTCACCAGACTGTTGAACCTCCTGTGGCCTAATGCTGGCTATCTCCTTATGGTTCTCGCTCCCAGGGAGACACTGAGGGCCCCGATTTAGCATGCAGCTGCCCAGGTTACTCACCTTGAGCTATGCCAACAGGAGTCAAACTAGACATCTACATTCTATCCTGAATCTGGGGTCCTTCTTGAAAGTCATTCTTCAGGTTGGCCTCTAGAATGGGCACCTCACATGGAGCCATCCTTCTCAGTGATGGGGTCCCCAGCACCTACCTCCTGACTGATCGACTGTGTCGGCTTCTGCAAATTGGAGACAGATTTCTGCAAACCTGGCTGTGACAGCAACTCCAGTGGCTGAGAGGCCATCACACTGGAACTGGTCAAAGGCAGGACACACGTGAGGATCAGACAGGCCATGGCCTCAGGGTCCCTCCACATTCCAACCTCCTTTGGCGGATAAAAATGCCTCCCCCCAGCAGACTACTAGGCTGGCCAAGAGAATGAGAAACTGGACAACATGTGAGGTCTGCTCACCAACCCCTAACAGGACTACCAGTCTTTTGCCTTCCTGCAGAGCCCTCTGCCTGCAAAGACTGAAAGCTCACTGTGAACAGCAAATGGGTGAACAACAAAGTGAAGGAGGATCTCCCATGAGGGCGGCTATAACAGTGGGTGGAAGGGCCCCAGACTCTCCCTCCTGATCAAGGGTTCACAGCTCCTCAGGGGCTGACCACTCTGAAACAGGAGACTTTTTTTTAACCTTCTTTTGGTTTATGAAAAAAAAATATATGCTCAAGGTAAAAATAAACACATACAACACAGAATGTGTCACCATCTCATCCTCCAGAGAGAAACTCAAGTAGATTCTTTCTACACACATCAGCATAGTAACACCACCCATACACCTCAGTAACTTGTGTTTTACTCAATCCCCGACATCTTTCTATGACAACACACGTGGATCCACCGCTTTCTTCTAACAACACAGGAGGATGGCCTAGAATGTGCCAATCTCCAGATTCTCTTCCATGACAGATAAAACCACAATGGACTTTTCTGTGTACTTCTCTGTGCACACTGTGTGTAAACAGTCCCACAATCTAAGTTTTCAGAACTGGGACAGCTGGATTGAAAGACATATTAAAGTTTACAAGATTCTGTGGGGCTGCCCTCCAGCAAAGGTGCCTTATTTTTTGAGTGATCAACACAAAAAGGTTCTGAAGGAAGGTTTCTGCTGACTTGTGGCCATCTGGTCACTCTTTCTTTTCAACCTTCTACCCGACAAGCTTCAAGGAGGGGAGCGAGCCCCTGGCCAAAACTCCACCCTGTGCTGGTGGCTCATCTGTAAGTCAAAGCCAAATTCTAGGCAAATCCAAGGTTACTCAGCCCAGTCATCACCAGAAGTGAAGGCCAGGGACGCTCTGCTCACATCACCTTCTATCTGAAATAGACACTTCAATGTGATGTCACTTCTGGGTTCTCCAAACACGGAGTCGCAGCAGGTGAGGCCCCCGCACTGGGCCACTTCCCACACCGCCAGGGAGGGGGCAGCAGAAACACAGTGCCAGCATCTGCTGCTGCCACTAGCACTCTTCACCTCTTGCAGGCAAACAAGCTTTAGCACACTGGCCTCATTCAAGTTGCCTGATGCTATGCTGATGGTGCGTTAAGACTGGATACAAGGAGGGAGCAAGGTTTTATCCTCTCTCTCTAGAACCAGCAGTAGCAGAGGCATTTCACTGCTTACATGGAAACATGTAGCATCGGTTTCATTAGAGGCTGCAGTGTCTATGATTGACAGGAATGACAACAGTAACACTGACATCTGCCACCCACCAGGCCCTGTGCCAGGCCCCGTGCCAACCATGTGACCGTGTCTTCTCATCCATTTCCTGTAGCCGCCCCTGGAGCCAAGGGTTATTTGTACTTCACAGGAGGACACTGATGGTCAGAGTCAAATGGTTCCCCAGCTTCCACAAAGCTAATAAACAGCCTGGCTAAAAATCACACAGCAGTGCCTGATTCTACAAGTCACACTATACCATGAATCATGACGATCCCTACACAGACTGTTAGGAAATGTTTACAATTTTTGGTCATTACTGATCAATCACCTGGATGAATTATCTGTTCATTCTCTACATCTTGTCTGAAGTAACTACAGGAAGCTTTGGGCCATTTTCAATTAGAGAAAAGGACCCTGGTTGGCAGGCGGTGATCTGGGCCACCTTTACTTTCTGGGTCCAGAGTATCAGCAGAAGGACCTCAGGGACACAGGGCACAAAGGTGGATGAGGCCAGACTGCTCCATTTCCACAGTCTTCACATGGCCTCTCTCTCTCTGTGTGTTCACATGGCTTTCTTATAAACACACCAGTCATTGGATTATAGTCACTGTAAAACAGTGTGACCTCATCTTAACTAATTATATCTGCAAAACCCTAATTCAAAATTAAGTCATATCCACAGGCTCCAGGGGTTGGGACTTCAACATCTGTTTTGGGGGGACACAATCCAAACCACAGCAACCCTCCACCACCTCCCACTTCACTCTGAACACAAGCCCTCAGCATGTCCCGAGGCCCTACACATTCAGTCCCTGTCAGCCCTCAGGCCCTGTACTGCTGCTCTCTTCTTCACCCACTCTGCTCCAGCCACACTGGTCTCCTCACACTCCCAAACCTCCTTCAAGTCTTCACTCAGTCTCTGCTTCACAATGAAGCCGACCCCAACCACCCGGTTGAAAATGGAAAACCTCTCCTCCCCGTGCTCCCTCTCTTTTCTCCTGCTGCACTTCCAACCAGATTTCTCACCACCTTCCCATAGGCTACCTAGTGTAGTTGTTTTTTTGTTTCTTGACAGTCTCTCCCAGTTGGATTGGAACCTCCATGGGAGAATGGAATGGTGTCCAGCAAAAAATGTTCCTTGAGTTACCAAATAAATAGAACTACTATACAAAATGTAGTAAAATATCTTTGTAAGTTAGGAGTGGGGAAATACTTCCTAAATATTGTTTCAAGCTCATAACAGATTAATATCAAGAATATACCAATATTTTTAATAATCTGCTGATCATCAAGAAGATAACTACAATTCTTAGCTTTGGAAATGAAAAAAGGATACAAATAGGCTAGTTATAGAAGATAAAATCCCCAAAGGTCGCAGGATATGGTAGGAGTTCAGATGGGTGCAGCATGCCAGGGAGCAGCCTGGCACAACTGAATCCAGTAAAGCCTGCACATCCCTGAACTCCAGCAGTTCTGCTCCTGGGAAACTGTGACCAGTCCCCTCAGTGGGGGTGTATGAGGGTGTCCTCACGGTGTCACCTGTAAAGGCGCGAGTCAGAGCCACCTAGACGTTCCACTGACTGTCCTTCTGCCCTAATATCTGACCCTCAGGTGAGTCTGCTCAATTCATGAGTTTCCATTTATGTATGGATGACAGCAGAAGTCAACATGCTAGAGCCTTGCTCGGTACTTTCTTTGGGCTTTCCTCGCACATGTCTGACCAGAATGTCCACACCTACTCTATGTACCCATGTGACTGTGGTTTTGCCTTGACATGGTGTTTCTCCAGGGATGATGGTGAAAATCTATTAATATTTGCTAAATCTACAACTAAAACCATTAACAATGTGTGCTCATGGTTCCCCCTTTGTAGCACCCACAGGAGAACCTGGGACAGAGAGCTCATTTAGTCATCTGTAAGCAACTGCAAGGCTTTACTTCCCACTTGCCTTTCATATAGGATCCTTAGCCCAGCGCCACACTGCCCTTAACATGGAGAAGCTGGCCTGCTCTCTGCTCATCATGTTGACTTTATTTATATATTTTTGTCTGTGCTTAGTGTTTGTTGATGCACATGGCCTTTTTCTAGTTGTTGCCAGGGGCACCTACACTCTAGCTGCTGAGCACAGGCCTCTCATTGTGGTGCCTTCTCTTACTGCAGAACATGGGCTCTAGAGCACAGGCTCAGTAGTTGTGGGACATGGGCTCAGTTGCTCTGTGGCATGTTGGATCTTCCCAGACTAGGCATTGAACCATGTCCTTGCACTGGCAGGTGGATTCCCATTCACTTAAACCCCAGGGAAGTCCTCCTCATGTTTTATCTTGCTCTGTCATGAACTGTAACCACTTCTCTAACCTCTGCTTTCTCCTAAATTAAAAGTATATGTGTGTATGGACTCAATCGTGTCTGACCCTTTGCGACCCATGGACTGGAGCCCACCTGGCTCCTCCGTCCATGGGATTTTCCAGACAAGAATATTGGAGTGGGTTCCCATTTCCTTCTCCAGGGGATCTTGCCCACCCAGGGACTGAACCTGTGTCTGTTGCATTTCTTGTGTTGGCAGGCAGATTCTTTACCACTAGCGCCACCTGTCTTTCGAAAGCCTGAAATAAAGTGTGTGGCTTTATAAATTGGACAACCTGAATCATTTCCTCTACAAGTTTACTGAAACCATCCACTCACACCAGCTGTAAGTCCTTTCCCACTCCTTTCAAAGCGGTCCAGCTAAGCATCTGCAGCCTTTGACACATCCCACTTGACATGTATTTCAACCTAAATATCAGCTTTATTACTGATGAAACTGATTGGGAAGAACGTGGCTTGGACTTCTGAGCCAAGTCAAGTTTCTGACTTCCTCCAGACTGGCTGAGACCTGGGGATGGCTGCCCTCAGGGAAACATGGGCCCTGAGGATTGATCCACCTTTCCAGGCTGCTGCCTCCCATGGTCAGCTTCATTCCCTGTCACACTCTGACATGTGTGCCAGACCCATTTTTTTTCCATACATATTATCTCTCAGATTTGCTTTCTCGTACTGAGTCAGATTATCTGTCACATGCACCCTTTCTGTCATATTCCCGTGTCACTCTATAATGCTTTTTCCATCACATTTATTCTCTCTCACACCCGAATCTCTCCTAGATTCTGACACTCTGTGTGCCACACACTCATGCTGTCATGGTATCTGTGAGAGGGTTAACTTAGGTTGCTAGGGAGACCAAGGCTCTTTAAGGAGGAGGTGAATATGAACATTCTTTGTTTTTCACATTCTTTTTCCTTAGACACGGAGGCGTGGTAGGCAGCAGAATCTCTTGCTCAAGGACATGCTCTTTTGAGCTCTGAATGTATGTTATGGGAGGTCTGGGTAAAACTTCCATGGCCTTGAGCTCTGGGTTAACCCATTTCTTCTGGTTAATATCCTGCAAGTGTCATCCCAGGATGTATGTTACAGAAAAGGGTCTGGGCAAAATTTTCATATCCTTAAGACATTATTTCATCTGTTCTCAGCAGCTAGTAGAAAAGTATATAATGCTCTGCTTAAACTAGAGAATACTGGAGTGGGTTCCTATTTCCTTCTCCCAGGGATCTTCCCCACCCAGGGACTGAACCTGTGTCTGTTGTGTCTCTTGCATTGGCAGGCAGATTCTTTACCATCAGTGCCACCTGTCCTTTGAAAGCCTGCAAGAAAGTGTGTGGCTTTTCAAATTGGACCACCTGAACCATAGGTACTATTTCTGTCCCGTTCTGATATCTATGTCAGAAGCTTTTCCTATCATTATCACTAATAAAATTTCTACTACACAAAGCTCTGAGTGACTGAAATTGTGTCTCTTTGTCTGGGAATTAAATTGTGTCTCTTGGTTCCGGAATTAAATATTCTCCTTTGGAGACCACAAATCTGGTGGCAGCGTTCACCATTCACTGTACACGATAAGTTATCATCTATCATCTTGGGGGCTCGCTACCACTATCACTATCATCTGCATCTTAGTCGCTTCCCATCATACTCTGTCCTTTGAAATTCCTGTCCCAATCATACATCCCCTGTCACACTCACTCAAAACCATTCACCTGTCACCGTGGTAAACTCCCTGAGAAAGTCATTCTATCATACACTGTCTTTCCTTCATACTTATTTCACTCTCTTGTCACACATATTATTTGTCATTGGCATTATCATTTTCCTTTGCAGATCTCACAATTCAGACACAACTTAAGTCCCATGCCTAATGGAGCACTGCAGTCATCAGTTTTGAGAAATGGAGAAGCCAAAATGCACAAGACTTTGAGCCACTGGTGTTGGTGAATGAGAGGGTGTGTGTGATTCGTGTGGAAGAGAGTTGCATACCAACATGGCAATACTGTCTGAAAATTGACTTGATGGATGAACACATGGAGAGCACATGCATGGACTGTAGCAAGTGTGAGCTATCACTATGGATGAAGAGCACAGGTACAGATGTGGAGTAGGCAGAAGGAGGACACTAGTGGGTTGTTTGTCTTGGCCTCTTGCCCTCTACCCCACTGTAGTCTAGTGAACTCCCTTCTACAGCACGGCTATCCTTACAAATGTCCCCCCAGCCTGGCAGTGGGGCCCCTGAGGGAGAGATGTGTCCAGGCCCCCTGCTGGAGTCCTCGTGACCACAGAGCAGGGGACAGACACAGGCAGTAGACCAGGTCTTCGCACATCCTAAAACTGACTGGGACTCAAAATCGACAAAAACTGGGAGGGTGGGAAGGTGGGACAGGGATGCCCCACCCACAGGGAAGGGTCAGCCACTGCTGATGCCTCTCCCCTTCCACTGGGGGTTGGGGAAGGCTGCTGGCCTTGGATTTGGAGGGCCGAGAGGACTCTCCAGCCAGGGAGTAGGGCTCCAGGGCCAGATTGAAGTACAGCCCCTGATGCAGTCACCTCCCGTGGCACCAGTGGTTCCTGGCAGATGTACCCCATGCCCAGGCAGTGCTGCCCCAGCCTCATCGTCACTCCTGGCTGTACCTTGCCTGTTGACTTGACCCCCTTCCAGACCCAGAGGCAGACCAGCACCCAGCAGGCCAACAGAAACAGGGTCACCTCCCAGTTGAGGGCCCCTGGCACCTCCAGCCCTCTGGAGAGCCTCAAGTCTATTCCTGGACAGGGAAAGCCCATAGGCATTGTGCAAGCAGAGGGCAAGAGATTGGGCAGTGTTTAGGGGGGCCCTTCCCTCAGCCCTGGAGTCTAGCCAGTTCCTCCGGTGCTTCTGAGGGGCTCGGGGCATGCCCACAGCCTGGAGTCCTTGCAGTCTGTGTGCCCAGAACCCCAGGAGGCCCTGCCCCATGCCATCCTCAGTGGGCCCAACAGCAGTCCCTGCTTCCCTCCCCAGGTGGGCAGGCACAGCCTGCTCTGCATCCCTGGTCTCAGGACTCCAGGGCTGGATCCCGGTGCACACCCATGTGCATGTACCTTTCTACCGACTGACTGCTGAAGATGATGGCCAGCTCTGAATTTCCATCATTTCCTGTCTCAAGCAGCTTTTCCTGTTGCTTGGGATCAACCAACCAATTACAGGGCACTTTGTGCCCCTGGTTATCCCTAAGCCTAGGCCAAGAAAGAGCACCTAAGATTAACCTAGGCAGTGCATCCTTCCCCAGGGCATTGATTCCTACACTGGTTGCTGATTTATTATGGGGGCCTAACTGTTTGCTTATATTGGCTTTTGGTCACTCTTGGCCCTGCTGTTTTCCTCTGGCTGGAGGAGGAGGGTGTTTCAGTATTTCTTATAGCAAAAAATAAAGCTGAACTATCATTCTGTGTCTGAATATATTTTCGAATACTGCACCTCCACAGTTTGCTGCCTTTTTCCTTGGTTTCAAGGGAAGGTTCTGGGTTTCAGATAGTCTAGTAGTACACTGTAATTGAAGACAACTTAAGAAATGGGAGAAAATTAAAATGTACTATGTCCTGTCATTCAGTATTAATTGCTGTCAGTATTTTGGAACATTTTCTTTGTGGCATTTATATGTAACAATAATTAATTTTTGCAAGTTCAGGATGAACTTTTTCATGAATTATTTTTATTTAACATATAAGCTTTTTCTAAAATTTCTTCAAAAACAAGTACTTGAGTGCATAAAAGAAGTTTCATAATTTAAGAGTTAAACGGTTAATGTTTCCATTTTTCCCTATTAATGATTCAGTGCAATTCTTCTGTATAATCCTCTGCCTGACTGGTTATGTCCTCAAGATAGACTGCAAAGGGTAGAATAACTTAGTTAAAAATTCACTTTTCTATTGCTTTTTTAAAAGTCTATTGGTCTAGAGTAGGTGGTTGCTACTCAAAAGTGTGCCCTCCCACCAAAATTCTAGTTTGCCCACCACCATTTACCAGTAGGTCTGATTCCTCCCAAAGTAAAAATCTTAACTTGCAGAAGGTCAAACAACTCAGAAACACTAGAGCTGTAACTTTATGACCTACTGATCTTGTTTTAGATCAATGTAGAAAAGTTTGGGGACAATTAGTTAAGTCTTTGGGGGAGGATTTAACTCCCACCAATGTTAACTGTTTCCTGCTACCTCACCAAATTTGCTGATAATTTTAGTAGTTCTGTGAGCTACATCATATTATCTACAGATATGATCAAGTTATCCCCTGAAGAAGGGGGAAAGGCTACCCACTCTAGTATTCTTGCCTGGAGAATTACATTGACTGTATAGTCCACGGGGTTGTAAAGAATAGCATTAAAATGTATAAAGCTAGGACACTGAAAGATGAAGTCCCCAGGTGGGTAGGTACCTAATATGCTACTGGAGATCAGTGGAGAAATAACTCCAGAAAGAATGAAGAGAAGGGGCCAAAGCAAAAACAACACCCAGTTGTGGATGTGACTGGGGATGGAAGCAAGGCCCGATGCTGTAAAGAGCAATATTGCATAGGAACCTGGAATGTTAGGTCCATGAATCAAGGCAAATTGGAAGTGGTCAAAAGGAGATGGCAAGAGTGAATGTCAACATTTTAGGAATCAGCGAACTAAAATGAACTGGAATGGGTGAATTTAATGCAGATGACCATTGTATCTACTACCGTGGGCAAGGCTCCCTTAGAAGAAATGGAGTAGCCCTCATAGTCAACAAAAGAGTCCAAAATGCAGTACTTGGATGCAATCTCAAAAATGACAGAATGATCTCTGCTTGTTTCCTAGGCTAACCATTCAGTATCACAGTAATCCAAGTCTATGTCCCGACCACTAATCCTGAAGAAGCTGAATTTGAACGGTTCTATGAAGACCTACAAAACTTTCTAGACCTAACACCCAAAAAAGGTGTCCTTTTCATTATAGGGGACTGGAATGCAAAAATAGGAAGTCAAGAAACACCTGGGGTAACAGGCAAATTTGGCCTTGGAGTACAGAATGAAGCAGGGCAGAGGCTAACAGAGTTTTGCCAAGAGAACACACTTGTCATAACAAACACTCTCTTACAAGAACACAAGAGAAGACTATACACATGAACATCACCAGATGGCCAACATCAAAATCAAATTGATTATATTCTTTGCAGCCAAAGATGGAGACACTCTATTCAGTCGACAAAAACAAGACCGGGAGCTGACTGTGGCTCAGATCATGAACTCCTTATTGCCAAATTCAGACTTAAACTGAAGAAAGTGGGGAAAACCACTAGACCATTCAGGTATGACCTAAATAAAATTCCTTATGATAAAACAGTGGAACTGACAAATAGATTTAAGGGATTAGATCTGATAGAGTGCCTGATAAACTATGGACAGAATTCTGTGACATTGTAGAGGAGACAGGGATCAAGACCATCCCCAAGAAAAGAAATGCAAAAAAGCAAAATGGCTGTCTGAGGAGGCAGTACAAATAGCTGTGAAAAGAAGAGAAGTGAAAAGCAAAGGAGTAAAGGAAAGATATACCCATTTGAATGCAGAGTTCCAAAGAATATCAAGGAGAGATAAGAAAGCCTTCTTCAGTGATCAGTGTGAAGAAATGAGGAAAAAAACAGAATGGGAAAGACTAGAGATCTCTTCAAGAAAATTAGAGATAGCAAGGGAACATTTCATGCAAAGATGGGCTCAATAAAGGAGAGAAATTGGATAATAAGGAGAGAACATGGACCTACCAGAAGCAGATGATATTAAGAAGAGGTGGCAAGAATATATAGAATAACTGTACAAAAAAGATCTTCAAGACTCAGATAATCACGATGGTGTTATCACTCAACTTGAGCCAGACATCCTGGAATGTGAAGTCAAGGGGACCTTAGGAAGCATCACACAGAACAAAGCTAGTGGAGGTGATGGAATTCCAGTTGAGCTATTTCAAATCCTAAAAGATGATGCTGTGCAAGTGATGCACTCAGTATGCCAGCAAATCTGGAAAACTCAACAGTGGCCACAGGACTGGAAAAGGTCAGATTTCATTCCCATCCCAAAGAGAGGCAATGCCAAAAAATGCTTAAGTTACCACACAATTGCAGTCATCTCACATACTACTAAAGTAATGCTCAAAATTCTGCAAACCAGGCTTCAGCAATATGTGAACCGTGAACTTCCAGATGTTCAAGCTGGTTTTAGAAAAGGCAGAGGAACCAGAGATCAAATTGCCAACATCCACTGGATCATTGAAAAAGTAATAAAATTCCAGAAAAACATCTACTTCTGCTTTATTGGCTATGCCAAAGCCTTTGACTGTGTGGATCACAATTAACTGTGGAAAATTCTGAAATAGATGGGAATACCAGAATATTTGACCTGCCTCTTGAAAAATTTGTATGCAGGTCAGGAAGCAATAGTTAGAACTGGACATGGAACAACTGACTGGTTCCAAATCGGGAAAAGAGTACTTCAAGGCTGTATATTGTCACCCTGTTTATTTAACTTAAATGCAGAGTACATCATGAGAAACATTGGGCTGGATGAAGCACAAGCCTGAATCAAGATTGCTGGGACAAATATCAATAACCTCAGATATGCAGATGACACCACCCTTATGGCAGAAAGTGAAGAAGAACTAAAGATCCTCTTGATGAAAGTGAAAGTGGAGAGTGAAAAAGCTGACTTAAAGCTCAGCGTTCAGAAAACTAAGATCATGGCATCTGGTCCCATCACTTCATGCCAAATAAATGGGGAAACAGTGGCAGACTTTATTTCTCGGGGCTCCCAAATCACTGCAGATGGTGACTGCAGCCATGAAATTAAATGACACTTACTCCTTGGAAGGAAAGTTATGACCAACTTAGATAGCATATTAAAAAGCAGAGACATTACTTTGCTGACAAAGGTCCATCTAGTCAAAGCTATGGTTTTTCCAGTAGTCATGTACTGATGTGAGAGTTGGATTATAAAGAAAGTTGAGCACCAAAGAATTGATGCTTTTGAACTGTGGTGATGGAGAAGACTCCTGAGAATTGCTTAGACTGCAAGGAGATCCAACCAGTCCATGCTAAAGGAAATCAGTCCTGAATATTCATTGAAAGGACTGATGCTGAAGCTGAAACTCCAATACTTTGGCCACCTGATGTGAAGGGCTGATTCATTTGAAAAGGCCCTGATGCTGGGAAAGAATGAGGGCAGGAGGAGAAGGGGATGGCAGAGGATGAGCTGGTTGGATGGCATCACTGATTCAATGGACATGAGTTTGGGTAAACTCCAGGAGTTGGTGATGGATAAGGAGGCCTCTTGGACAATTCTGAAATGACTGAACTAAACCGAGATGATCAGGTTATCTGCAGATAAGGTGTGCTCACTCAGTTGTGTTAGACTCTATATAACCCCAAGGATTATAGCCTTCCTGGCTCCTCTGTCCATGGAATTTTCCAAGTAAGAATACTCGAGTGGGTTGCCATTTTTACCTCCAGGGCATCTTCCTGACCTAGGGATCAAGCTTGTGTTCCCTGCATTGGCAGGCGGATTCTTTACCACTGTGCCACCTGGGAAGTGGTGCAGTGTTAAAATTGAAAGAAAGTAAATGTGCATCTTCACTGATTAAAGGTTCAGTAAATCAGAGTAAGCACATCCTTTGTTGACTCAGGGGTAAAGAACCCACTTGCTGATGCAGAAAACTCGGGTTCCATCTCTGATTCTGGAAGATCCCCTGGAGTAGGTAATGGCAATCCACTCCAGTATTCTTGCCTGGGAATCCCATGGACAGGATTCTGGTGAGCTACAATCCATAGTGTTGTGGGGTAGAACACAACTGAGCAACTAAACAACAAAGCAATAAAAGAAATCATACACGTTGATAATCCGTGTGAGGATATGATACATTCCTGTTCTTAAGAGTATGTTCACACCATGTGATTGTGGGTATTACTTTTGACATTTAAAAAATTTGACTGTGTGGGTCTTAGTTGCAGCATGCAAGATCTTCAGTGAAGCATGTGGGCTCTTATTTATTAGTTGCAGCATGTGGCATCTAGTTGGCTCACCAGGAATTTAACCTGGGCCCCCTGCACTGGGAGTGTGGAGTCTTAACCACTGGACCACCAGGGAAGTCCCTGACATAAGTATTTTCTTTATTTTGGAAAATAAATAGTCTGCACTATTAGATTAATGGGCTTTCCGGGTGGCACAATGCTAAAGAGTCTGCCTGCTCAGGCAGGAGATGAAAGAGATGCAGGTTCTGTCCCTGGGTGGAGAAGATCCCTTGGAGAAGGAAATGGCAACCCGCTCCAGTATTCATGCCTGGAAAATTCCATGGACAGAGGAGCCTGCTGGGCTATAGTCTATGGGGTCTCAAAGAGTTGAAAATGACTGAGTGACTGAGTATGCACGCACTGTTAGGTTAAGAAATAATCTTTCGCACAGCAACAGTGAACATAAAGATTCTGAAAAGAAACACAAAGAGAAGGAGAAAACCAAACACAAAGATGGAAGTTCAGAGAAGCATAAAGACAAACACAAAGACAGAGACAAGGAAAAACGAAAGGAAGAAAAGATTAAAGCTTCTGGGGATGCAAAAATAAAAAAGGAGAAGGAAAATGGCTTTTCTAGTCCACCACGGATTAAAGATGAACCTGAAGATGATGGCTATTTTGCTCCTCCTAAAGAGGATATAAAGCCATTAAAGAGACCTCGGGATGAGGATGATGCTGATTATAAACCTCAGAAAATTAAAACAGAAGATAACAAGAAAGAGAAGAAACGAAAACTAGAGGAAGAAGAGGATGGTAAATTGAAAAAAACCAAGAATAAGGATAAAGATAAAGATAAAAAAGTTCCTGAGCCAGATAGCGAGAAAAAGAAGCCGAAGAAGGAAGAGGAGCAGAAATGGAAATGGTGGGAAGAAGAACGCTATCCTGAAGGCATCAAATGGAAATTCCTAGAACATAAAGGCCCTGTATTCGCTCCACCATATGAACCTCTTCCAGAGAACGTCAAGTTTTACTATGATGGTAAAGTCATGAAGCTGAGCCCCAAAGCGGAAGAAGTAGCTACGTTCTTTGCAAAAATGCTCGACCATGAATATACTACTAAGGAAATATTTAGGAAAAATTTCTTTAAAGACTGGAGAAAGGAAATGACCAATGAAGAGAAGAATATTATCACCAGCCTCAGCAAATGTGATTTTACCCAGATGAGCCAGTATTTCAAAGCCCAGACAGAAGCTCGGAAACAGATGAGCAAGGAAGAGAAACTGAAAATCAAAGAGGAGAATGAAAAATTACTGAAAGAATATGGCTTTTGTGTTATGGATAACCACAGAGAGAGGATCGCCAACTTCAAGATAGAACCTCCTGGGCTCTTCCGTGGCCGCGGCAACCACCCCAAGATGGGCATGCTGAAGAGACGAATCATGCCTGAGGATATAATCATCAACTGTAGCAAAGATGCCAAGGTTCCTTCTCCTCCTCCAGGTCATAAGTGGAAAGAGGTCCGACATGATAACAAGGTTACTTGGCTAGTCTCCTGGACAGAGAACATCCAAGGTTCTATTAAATACATCATGCTAAACCCCAGCTCACGAATCAAGGGTGAGAAAGACTGGCAGAAATATGAGACTGCTCGGAGGCTGAAGAAGTGTGTGGACAAGATCCGGAACCAGTATAGGGAAGACTGGAAGTCCAAAGAGATGAAAGTCCGGCAGAGAGCTGTAGCCCTGTACTTCATCGATAAGCTTGCTCTGCGAGCAGGCAATGAGAAGGAGGAAGGAGAAACAGCGGACACTGTAGGTTGCTGCTCGCTTCGTGTGGAGCACATCAATCTGCACCCAGAGTTGGATGGTCAGGAATACGTGGTGGAGTTTGACTTCCTGGGAAAGGACTCAATCAGATACTATAACAAAGTCCCCGTTGAGAAACGAGTTTTTAAGAACTTACAACTATTTATGGAAAACAAACAGCCTGAGGATGATCTTTTTGATAGACTCAATACTGGTATTCTAAATAAACATCTTCAGGATCTCATGGAGGGCTTGACAGCCAAGGTGTTCCGTACATACAATGCCTCCATCACGCTACAGCAGCAGCTAAAGGAACTCACAGCTCCTGATGAGAACATCCCCGCAAAGATACTGTCTTATAACCGTGCCAACCGAGCTGTTGCAATTCTTTGTAACCATCAGAGGGCTCCACCAAAAACCTTTGAGAAGTCCATGATGAACTTGCAGTCTAAGATTGATGCGAAGAAGGAGCAGCTAGCAGATGCCCGGAGAGACCTGAAAAGTGCTAAGGCTGATGCTAAAGTCCTGAAGGATGCAAAGACCAAGAAGGTTGTAGAGTCAAAGAAGAAGGCTGTCCAGAGACTGGAGGAGCAGCTCATGAAGCTTGAAGTTCAGGCCACAGACCGAGAGGAGAATAAACAGATTGCTTTGGGAACCTCCAAACTCAATTATTTGGACCCAAGGATCACCGTGGCTTGGTGCAAGAAGTGGGGGGTCCCCATTGAGAAAATTTACAACAAAACCCAGCGGGAGAAGTTTGCCTGGGCCATCGACATGGCTGACGAGGACTACGAGTTCTAGCCAGTCTTGAGGGGCAAGAGTTCTGTGAAAAGGAACAGTGTGGTTTGGGAAAGATGGATAAACTGTGAGCCTCGCTTGCCCTCACACCTGAGGGAGAGAGGCAGCAAGTCTTAACCAACATCTTTGAGAAAAGATATTATAAGGGAGAGCTGAGCCAGTTGTCCTATGGACAACTTATTTAAAAATATTTCAGATATCAAAATTCTAGCTGTATGATTTGTTTTGAATTTTGTTTTTATTTTCAAGGGGTCAAGTGGATGGGAATTTGTCAAGAGTTCTGCCAGGCAAATTCACTGTTTCACTGAAACATTTGGATTCTCTTAGCTACTGTATACGAAGTCTGATTATATTGGTGCGTTTTTACAGTTAGGGTTTTGCAATAACTTCTATATTTTAATAGAAATGAATTCCTAAACTCCCCTGTTCCCCATTTCAGGAATTTAAAATTAAGTAGAACAAAAACCCAACGCACCTGTTAGAGTTGTCACTATCTATTGTCATGGGAATCAATTTTCATTAAACTTGAAGCAGTCGTGACATCGGCAGTGTTTTGGTTCAGACACCTGTTCACAGAAAAGCATGATGGGAAAATATTTCCTGACTTGAGTGTTCCTTTTTAAATGTGAATTTTTATTTCTTTTTAATTATTTTAAAATATTTAAACCTTTTTCTTGATCTTAAAGATCGTGTAGATTGGGGCTGGGGAGGGATGAGGGGTGAGCGAGTCTAAGGATAATAAATAATCAGTGACTGAAACCATTTTCCCATCATCCTTTGTTCTGAGCATTCTCTATGCCCTTTCAGATACCCATCTTTTTCATTTAAAACCCCAGTCTTTCACTTGAAAGATTTTATTGTATAAAAGTTCCACAGGTAAAAAATTTAGAGGAAAATGAGTATTTGGTCCAAAAAAAAAAAAAGGAAAAATAATCAAGATTTTAGGGCTTTTATTTTTTCTTTTGTAATTGTGTAAAAAATGGGAAAAAAAAAACCACATAAAAAGCAGAATTTTAATGTGAAGACATTTTTTGCTATAATCATTAGTTTTAGAGGCATTGTTAGTTTAGCGTGTGTGCAGAGTCCATTTCCCACATCTTTCTTCAAGTATCTTCTATTTTTATCATGAATTCCCTTTTAATCAACTGTAGGTTATTTAAAATAAATTCCTACAACTTAACGGAAAAAAAAAAAAAAGAAATAATCTTTCCAGTCTTTTTCCTTTAAACATTGGAATTTGATTATGAATTTGATGAAAAGTCTATACCACTGTCGAGGACTTGTATGGGTTTTGTAACCCAGTGTCCATTTTCCTTCTCTTTGTACTGATATACTGTCACTCTGGAAAATTGCCGCTTTCCTTTTCTCTAGGCCATTGTGATTCTGAGAGAGTTGACTTCACATTTGATTCCAGAAGTGTGCCTGTGGCTCAGGCCTGGTCATTGGAGGACCACTTTCCTCCAGTTGTGGTGATATCAACCAACCAGTGACATTTTGGTTCTCTAGGGGACGCAGGCTGGCAAAGGACAAAGGGGGAGTTGGAGCAAGAAGGCAAATTTCAAGGACAAAATTCTGGATTCCAGCCATGCCAGAAGACAGTGGCTGTCAGAAGGACAGACAGCTGAACTTCACCTCCCAGGGCTTCCAGGGCCTCATGTGGCTGTGGATACACAGAACCACAAAGGTCAGGAGCCTGACACAGCAGCCTCCAAGCTCACAGCCTGTGCCAGACCTCAGCCCCACATGGCCGAGCATCCTCCAAGCCTGCTGACACAGAATGTGGAGGGGGGGTCAGAGAGGTCCGGTTCTTTCCATCTGTCTCCACGCAGTCCATTGATAGGGGGGTGGCGACCCAGAGGACCCGTCCATCACACGCAGTCTGTGGGGAGGTCAGCAAGGAGGAGGGCAGGACAGTGGGAGAGAGGCACGTGGTGAGTTCCAAGTCACAGGGCACCAAAACCCTGTAAGCACCGAGGAGGGAGGGTGGGTTCCCTGGCTTCACAGTGCAGTGACTAGGCTCTGGTTCTCTCCCAGTATAGATGGGCACTGTCCTGGCCTTGGCTTCCCCCACCCCCAGCCCCCGCCCCACCCCTCAGCTCCCGTGCCCATCCCTGCCATTCCAGGCATCCCTGGAAGTGCCAGGGCTCAAGAAGAGGACCTTGAGAGAGGACACAGGGCATCCCAAGGTCCCAGAACCTGCTGTCATCCCAGGGCAACTCTGGTGGCTGCATGAGCACAACGTCTCAAGGACACTGGAGACTTGATGTAAGGGGCAGGGCCTCAGAGACTGGAGAGGAGATTCTTAGGTTCTGAAGCAGTTTAGGTGAGGACCCGGATGGAGAACTTAGGGGACCCCTCAAGAGGAGACTTTTAAGTTGCCTGTGTCAAACCATCCTGGGTCTGACCTTTCTTGGCCAAGGCCCATGGTCCTGATCTGTTCCCCTGTGTCACTCCTGTCTGTGGTTTGATCCCAGGCATCATGCTTGTGGTCAAGATGAGTGACCCGAGTAAGCCAAGCAAGGCCAAGGAAGACCTTCAGGACCCAGGCGAGGCCCAGGGCCCTGTGGAGGTGTAGCTCTTGGGGTCTGAGGCGGTGGAGGCTGCATCCCCCTCAGCCTCCTCTGCCCCTGGGGAGGGCAGCCACTCTGCCTGCTGTGAGTTCCTGTGGGGTCCGCAAGCCTAGGCAGAGACCAGCAACTGGCAAGTCATGGTGTTTCTGCTCAGAGTCAAACAAAGTGCTTTGGGGGCCTTCCCACCCCTGTCTGCAGTGGTGACAAGGGAGGAGGAAAAGGGGGCCTGAGTCAGAGCAGCAGCCAGGCAATCCTTCCCTCTGTGACTGAAGACTGAATGGATAGCCTCCTCAGAAGCGAGGGCCTGGGCCAGTTGGCAGAACCACTGTGTAGCATCTTTGGGTTCCTGTTCTCTACGATGACATGGAGATTCGTCTCTGCTTTCTTTAAAAAATTTCCAAACTTTGATAGTTTAACAGAAGGCTAAATAACCTTTACTGTCCTAGTTTGTGAATGATGAGGATCAAAATGTGTTTGTGGTTACCCAGTTCAAGTACAAGAGTTTTGCTCTTTTGTAAAAGAGACTGGGCACTCTTCCATTTTGATTTGTGACCCTGAAAGGGGTACATTGGAATTAGAATTAGAACGTGTGCTTACTTAGCAGCAATATTGATGGGGAGAGATTTAGATACTAATAAAGGTGATCATAGTGAATTCATGTTACTGTCCTTTTTGGGTATCAGTCTCAAAAACTAAGTTATCTCTGTTTCTTTGGATTTGTCTGGGTTATTTAAGGGCATAGCAGACAATTAATCTGAGCCCTGTGCCCACTGGCTCATTTATTCCGAAGACTTTTGCTGAGCCTCTGCTCCCTGAAAGGCCTTGTTAGCAGTGGGGACACTAGGAGAAGCAGGACACCCCCCACTCCTACAGCAATGGTCTAGGAGCCAGAGTCACACGGGGAAGTTGGAGAGACATCCCCTAGTCCCATAGAACAAGGCAACACAGGGCAGGGCGGTGGGGCTACAGGAGGGACACCCTGGGGTTTGTGCTTGAGCCAGGGTGGTCTGGGGCTTTGGGAAGCTGGGTTCTTCTGTGGGATGTGATTGTGATGAGGTTGGGTGGTGGCACCCCTCAGTACTGCATTGTGTCTTGGGGGTGATGGGAATGTCTGAAATGGATCATTGCTGTGAGGTGTCCTTTTGCATCTTGGATAAAGCCCAGAGAGATCTCTTTCTGGGGCAGGAAGGAAGGGGCCCTGGCTCTTGTCACATTGCTGTTGACCACAGGGGCAAAGGATGTGTTTTCCACCCCATATCTGCAAGGAATCCTGCAGAACTTTGGTCACACTCCCTTGAAGTGATGCCCCAAAAAATCCATGGAACTGCCCTCTCTTTCCTGGTACCGAGGATCCAGAACCTAAGGTGTTATTGAGCTTTAAATGATCTCTTTTTGTAATTGGCCATTAATCAACAACTTGATCTTTGTTGGGGCTGCAATGAAGGAATTTAATGGTTTGGATGGAGGACAGGCTGGGACAGAGGCAAAGAGTGGCTCTTGCTTTTCCTGGAGCAGCTTTCTCCTGCTGGAACACTCCTCAACAACCAAATCTAACAGGCCCTCTAACTGGAAATGGGGCTGCTGGGGTAGCTAAAAGGATAAAAATCTGCTTGCATTGAGGGAGACCTGGGTTCAAGCCCTGGATCAGGAAGATCGCCTGGAGAAGGGCATGGCAACCCACTCCAGTATTCCTGCCTGGAGAATTGCAAGGACAGAGGACACTGGTGGTCTACACAGTCCATGGAGTCTCAAAGAATTGAACACAACTGAGCTAATAACACGATGGTCCACTATGGTCTAACTGGAAAAGTTAACTAGTTTTATTTATGAATCATGATGTTTGGCTGATTAGCTATTCCACATCCTATTGAAGTGCATATTCTCTGACATGGCCTGGACCGCAAAGCAATCAACCACTTCCCACAGTGGGGAGTGGAGGAGTGTCTGCAGGCAACAGTGTGAGAGATTCGTGCCCCACCATCACAGTGCCAACAAAGGCCAGGCCCTGCCAGCTGCACTGCGTCCCTCAGGCGTACCCTGCAGCCCAACACATGGGGCTCCTCACACCAGCTGTGGTGAGGGTGGGGAGCAGCTGGAGGGCCTCTGGGCTGGGGACATCAGAGTGGGGACGCCAAGGGCAGGGGCAGTAGAGCGAGGCTGAGAAGGGCAGGCCTTTGACGTCATGAGGGCTTGTGTGTGCACAAAGCATGTGTCTGAGCCACAGCTGACAAAACTACTTGGTGCCACACAAACCCACTGCCAGGGCCCAAATGGTGCCTGGAGGAGGGGGACCAGAAAAGGCAGCTTCCTCTGGACCCAGGGAGTGAGGAGGGGCCCCAAGTTGGGGGAAGTGGGGGCAAGAAAGGCCATCTAGCCAGGCTGCAACAGATACCATGGTCTTCGGTCTCCTTCAGAGGAGCCAGGGTTCCCCACTGATGATCACAGCCTTTAGGGTCGTATCCCAGTCAGATGAACTGACCTGAAGGAATGCTTTGTCAACCTGTTTAGCAGCGCAAAGGCAAGGGAGCAAGCACCAGTCGAGGCCTGCAAGCTCCATTCTGATCTCCAGTCCTCAGGCTGAAAGGCCCCTGGGCGAGCCTCTTACACACCCTCTTAGCTCTCCCCTTTCAGACACCAGGCAGTGGCCCTCACACTGGGCAAACGACCCTGCTGAGCAGCAGAACTGGGAGAACACTGTCTCTAGGGGGACAGTACCATAGGGTCCTCACACACGGGCCTCTCCAAGGTGCCGGTCTGTTCCCTGCACAGTGATTTTGAAGAACAGTGTCCCACCAAGGTCAGAGAACACACATTTCCAAACCCACTGCCCTATCGCCCATGTGCAGTGAAAACAGGTGACTCTCACTGGAGTTTTGTCCACTCCCACACCTGGGCTCTCATCTATTTTCAAATACAGGTAGACGGGGGCTTCCTCTGGTCACATCTAGCTCAACAATCAGACATGTCTCTGGGAGTGAGTGTCTGCAAAGGACGCCCCTTGAAAGGCACCTAACCAGTGCCAACAAAATCATTCGATGTACCTGCCATCTGGGTAAGGGAGAACAGGTCCACAGTGGTGGTGGAGACAGGGGCAGGGGCGGAGAAATCAGAGCTGGCTTTGGAGAGGACCAGTGAAATGCTTGCTTTCAACAGGACAGGCTGTACCTTGAGCCCCCACTCAAGTCCTTCAAGGGGCAGGTGTCCATGGACACCCAAGTTGGACATGGGAGGCCAGGATCAGGGGTAGCAGAAGCCCAGGCAACCCATTGATGAAGGAAACAGTAATTTTGAGGCAGCCTCCAAGGAGACTGAATTTGAGGCTCTGGGCAGGGGATAGGAGGAGCACACACACAGGTCTTCCCAAAGTGAGGACTCTAGGGCCAGGAGAGCAGTCTTTATGGGAAGAAATGGAAACTGAAGACAGCAGCCTGTGATCTGCAGTGGGATGGTATCTGGGGGTGGGCAGAGCTCGGGAAGCCGCAAGCTCAGCAGAGCACCTGGCTGTGCCCTCCTACAGGGCATCCTGGGGAGTCTGTGTCTCAGGTGCTTGGGGAACAGTCAAGTGGAACGTGAGGTCCCTCTACTGTGCTCCAGCGCAGCCCTACTCTGGGGAGAGCTCAGCTTGGGTGGCAGGACAACAGGACTCTGACTTTGGGGCCATCTGAGCGGGACCTAACAACCGGCAGCACCAGCCAGAAGACAACAAAGCCAGAAGAGGGGCAAGGCCATGGCCGGTGGGGTGCAGAGGTGGGACCACCAACACAGGCTAGGCTAACCAGCCTGCTATGGATCCCATCTTCTGGGAGGGACAGCTGCCAGGGGCCCATCTGACCCCTGGGATCTCTCTCCGTGGTGGCCAAGCCAGGACTCGCCAAGGCCTGGCCCTTAAGCAAAAGCCAGCCACAGGCCTGCCCATTGGTAGGGAGGGGGGTGGGGCCAGGGGCACTTTTGTCAACCCATCCAGGGCCTGGCCCCCTGAAACAAAGCACCTGGCAGCAGATAGGAGCCTTTGCAGGCAACCTGAAACATACTTTTCTGTACTTTCAGACAAGAGATCAGCCGGGGATCCCATCTCTGTCACCAGATCCCCTCACCCACACTGAGACAGGGTTGCCTCTCCACATCACCTCTGTGACATCATGAAACAGTTAAGGAAGCTGACCACTTAATTAGCTGCCTGGCCCATGACCCAGATTCTAGAATGTCCAGAGAGTATTTATGGGCCACCCGAACCCTGGCCTGAGCCCCTTCTGCCCTGAGCATTCACTGCTGGGGTAGAGAATGCTCCTGAGCTAGACTGGTTCCACGGCTAGTCAGAGTTCCCACGAGTCACACACGGCCCTGCTGGCCCCATTAACTTATGGGGAGCCCACAACAGGAGACCCCTGTGATTCCTCCTCAGATCCAAATGTTGATTCAGGGGAGGCTTTGGAGAAACAGGGTGACCAACCCGAGAGCCCAGATCCAGGCCTCCATGACAGTCTGCCTCCACAGGGCCCGAAGCCAGAAATGGCCAACAAGGAAGAGAACAATGCCGTCCTTGGGCTGTCCTTCCCCAGGAAGCTCTGGAGGATCGTGGAGGATGCGGCCTTCACCTCTGTGCGCTGGAATGATGAGGGAGACATGGTGATCATCGAGGCAGATCTCTTCCAGACAGAGGTCCTCCAGCGCAGAGGTGCAGACCAGATCTTCGAGACAGAAAGCATCAAGAGCTTCATCCGTGAACTGAACATGTACGGTTTCAGTAAAATCCTCCCTTCGTGTCACTCTGCAGGGAAGAAGAAGATGATGGTAATGTAGAGAGTCCTTCTGGGGAGGCTAGACTAGATAAGCTGAGTGCTGGATGGGTTTCATTTCCCAGGGGAACGTTGTTCTCGTGAGAGGGTGGTTAAGGAAAGAGGAGAACACAAGGTCTGTCTTGTTCCACCACCCCCCTTAGACAGGATCCACAGGGGTGACTCAAGACCCTGAGGGACCACTGAATGTCAGGGACCGCCAGTAACACCTCAAGGGAGGATGGCCCCGGGGGAGCTCTAGGGAACAACATGCTAAGGCCTCATAACCTGCCAGAATGAAGAGACCTTGTCTCTATACATAGGCATGGCCAGGATGGTCATGGGGAAGAGGGCGGAGAGGAAGGCTTCTTCTCCCCCTTGCTGTCTAAAGTGATTCATTTTCTTTCAGATCTATCGCAACTCCAATTTTCAGAGGGACAAACCTCTCCTCCTGCAGAACATCCCAAAGAGAAAGAAGCGACTGATGGTGACCAGACACTCTCCTCAACTCCATCACAAACAGTGCACCCAAGAGGTGGGCAAGAAAGTCCAGAAGGGAACCCCACCTGCTCGCAGAACCCCCAGGCAATGATCATCTGGGCTCTCTCGCATTTGCTCTATGTGCAGTGTAGCTGGGCAGGCCGGGGTAAAGCATCTCCCCAGCGAGCAGGGTGGCCCCAGTGGAAAGGGTACGTCCGACAGTGCCATGTCTATACCCTCAGCTACTTCTGGGAGGGAGAGTACAGGGCAAATGCCCGAGAGCCCCCCGGAGTACCCAGATTATGATTCAGTGATGGTTCTGTACAACACCTGTTACTCCATCCTGACGGCAGCCCTTTCCAGCACAGCCCCAAATGAGGCCCCTGAGGCAGAGTAGGAGCAGGGAGAGCTCTCAGAGGTCCTCTGTGAACAGGTCAAGGACAAGCCCCATCCCTGACCTCCCAGGTTCCTAGGGACACTCCAAAGTACTCTCTTGTAATCAAAAATTGATTTTTGGCTCTAATAAAGAGGTGCAAAACTACACAGGAGTAAATAAAGAATCGAATGAGAATGACCAGCCTGTGTTCTTTCTGTCTGTTCACGCTATTCAAACGGCACAGGGTGAGCCAGATGAGGCTGGAAGCCCATGCCCGATGTGGGCTTCAGTCTGGTCCACGTGGTCCCTTCTCAACAGAAGTAGCAGCATTTCATATGCTCGACCAAGGGTTTGGCTCACTAGCCGAGTGCTGAGGCCAGCCCAGGATGGGCTGGTCACTGGGCCTTGCCTGCTGCTCAGCAGATGGCTCAGCTGGGCTCCTGACCTTGGGGGTGTCACCTTTCATGAGTCATGCACCCTGAAGCAGAAGGGACTCTTCCTGGGTCCCCAAAGATGCCACAAGTTTCTGCTCAGCAGCTGAGCATCTCCAGCTGTTGATCCAGGGGCCTCCCCCAAATAGGCTGACCAGAAAGCAGGGTCACCCAACCTGCCAAGGGCCTTGCAAACACATGACCCCAAACCCAAAGACAAGTACAAGGTTTCCACAAGGTGATCACCAGCCCTTGTTGCTCTGCCCTCACAGGTATATTTAGGAGCCTGTCTTTGGATGTGAGGTAGCCAGGCACCGCATCCAACACACATGCTTTGTGAGCCAAGGGACACATTAGAAAAGGGCAAGGGTCACCTGCAAGGACAAACCACAGCCTGTTTCTGGGCCTGCGGGCATCTCTGCCTGTCAACACTCAGCCAATCCCCCAGCCTTCCCCATCACCCTCTGGTCACTGTTCCAACATCGGGGAGTTTGGACCAGAACAGAAAGGGAAAAACACTAAGCGGTTTCCTAACAACACATTTCTCTCAACCATCCAGACACAGCAGGGCCAAAACGAGTGGCGATGCCATCTTATCGTGAAGGTCAACGTCCTGGAGACTCATGCTGAGTTCCGAGCAGCACCGCACGAGGAGTGTCCCAGACCCCCAACCTGCACCAAGTTGGCAGCACACCCAAGAGTGGGGCCAATTCAGATGGAACTAGACGGGCACGTCCAGGGCGCAGTGGTGACTGGACAGTGTCACCATGTGCAGGTCTCTTGGTCACCTTCCTCTCAAGAGACCAGCCTGGACAGGTCTCCTGCCCAAAGGGGATCAAGTGCTAGGTGATGTCCACCTGAAAGATGTCCTTCCCGCCCCTCCCAGGGACGGGCTGCTGCAGCCGGTGGGGCTTGGCAAACACAGTCAGGTATTTCTGGAGAAGGTTGGGTAGCAGGGCTTGATCCTCCAGCTCCTCTACTGCATCGGGATCTAGATTTTCTGGGCACAGCAAAGTGTCCCCAATTTCCACAAGACCTATGTGCAAAGACAGGACACAGAAGGAGGACAAGGTGATTCAAAGTCATGCCTGCTGGAGACTAAGACCATATCATGGAGGAAGCCCGAGGTGAACTGGGTCTTCTGGATGAGCATTTTCAGATGGGCTCACCTTGGTGAAGGGAATTAGGTGTGAAGCCAAGCTAGTGAGGGAGCGAAACAAAAGGGAGAGGCCTGGTGCTCCACAAACCCACCAGGCCACGGGCAACTCTCAGTCTGACCACTGCAGGCCACAGGGACAGAGCAGGAGGGCTCTGGTGGGAACCAGCAGACATCAGGTCCCCAAGGGATTTACCAGCAGAGAAGTGCTGCTTTGGGGCCTTACCCCTGGGGAGTCAGGGGGCTTGCTCAGGCCTGGCTGCTGGCAGTGTGGGTATTAAACCCAGGCTGGGTGCTTTACTGACTCTCATGGTCTCTGCCGGGCACACAGACACACGTGGGGACACATACACACACACACAAACACACACACACACACACAAAGTGCCATGTGCAGACCTGGATCCGCCTCTGCTCAAAGCATAAACGGGGACTGAGGCCAGGGAGGTGGTTAGGCACCTCATGCCATTGTCTCCCAGCCAAGGGACCCTCACTGTCCCTCTGAAGAAATCTCAGCCCCTCCCCCACCAACTGGTTCAACAGAAAACAAACGATCGTTTGGGAAAGCAAGCTGAGATCCAGGGCAGCACCGGGGGGCATGCAGGCAGCGTGGGGCAGGGCCTCACTTGCCTGTGATCACTCTAAGGCCGAACTTGTCCCTGTCCTGCAGCAAGGCCTGGATCTGGGTGGGGCTAATCCCCAGCCTCTGCTCCAGCAGCTCCTTTCAGGCCACATCCACCCAGTCCCAGTGTGCGTGTGGACGGCCAGGGTTCAGTGCCAGTGGTCACATAGCACAGGCCACCACTGCCTCTCCAGGGGCTTGACACCATTTAAGATGAAACCTGCATAAGGCTGTCAGAAGAACAGACAGCTGAACTTCACCTCCCAGGGCTTCCAGGGCCTCACGTGGCTGCAGATACACAGAACCACAAAGGTCAGGAGCCTGACACAGCAGCTTCCAAGCTCACAGCCCTGGGCCAGACCTCAGCCCCATGTGCCTGAGCATCCTCCAAACCCGCTGACACAGAATGTGGGGGGTGGTCAGAAAGGTCTGACTCTTTCTATCTGTCTCCATGCAGTCCACTAATAGGGGAGTGGCGACCCAGAGGACCCATCCATCACACGCAATCTGTGGGGAGGTCAGCAAGGAGGGCAGGACAGCGGGAGAGAGGCACATGGTGAGTTTCAAGACAGAGGGCACCAAAACCCTGGGAGCACTGAGGAGGGAGGGTGGGTTCCCTGGCTTCACAGTGCAGTGACCAGGTTCTGGTCCACTCCCAGCACAGACAGGCACTGTCCTGGCCTTGGCTTCACCCACCCCAAGGCCCTACCCCATCCGTCAGCTCCCGGGCCCATCCCTGCCCATGCTCTGCATATACCCCATCTTAGACCAGGGCTGATGAGGGCAGATCTGTGCTAACCAACCTGGCCTCGGTCCTGGGGCTGCCCTGGACCTCAGACGGCCCTGCCAGGTATCTTTCCCATGCCTTTGGGAGCCACCTTCCTCCCAGCCCTTCCCACACCATGGCCTCCACTGTCATCAGTTGTCCTGGCCCCTTGCCCAGAGCCTAGAGAAAGAACAAAGAAGAGAAGGAACCTCTGGGATGGGTGCGCTCCTTGTGCCAGGCCCTGGGACAGGACCACGCAGGGATCCCAGAATTCAAACCTCAAATAACCCACTAGGTTACTGTCACCTCGTTTGATACCTGAGGAGGCACCAAGGGATAGAGAGATACCCCATGACTGTAGGGGAGCTGACCACACACACCTCCATCCTCACTTCTTTCCTTGTACCTGGAGGGGGGTCCCTGTTCACTGGAGGGGGCTGGAGGCAGAGGAGCAGAGCCGTAGGCCTGAACCTCATCAGGGTCTCAGCACCTGGCTGGAAGCCTCTGTTTCCACGTGGCTGTGAGGATGGGGACACGGTCCCAGAGGCACCCAGCCCAGAGCCTCCCAAGCCTTTCCTTCTCTGAGCACAGCAAAGCCACGGTTCTCACAGGCCCACGAGGCCCCACGTAGTCTCACTCCTGCCCTGGCAGGCTGCTCTCCTTGCCCCTGGATTCACCCCTGGCAGCCATGAAGGCCGTCCTTCCATCCTTGGAACATTCCAGTCTGTTCCTACCTCTGAGCCTTTGTGGGGTGTGAGGAGTCACATCATGTCCCCTAAAATTCAGGTGCTGGAGTCTCAATCCCAAGTACCTCAGTGTGACCTTACAGACAAAGGAAAGTTCTTCACAGAGCTGAGGGGGGTCAAGTGAGCTCAATAGGAGGGACCCTCCCCTAATAGGACAGCTGTCTTCATACAAAGGACACATTTAGAGACAGACAGGCACACAGGAGAACTGGGGTGAAGAGGAAGGCGGAGCTCTCCAAGCCCAGACACTCTCACCATGGCCAGCCACGCCCGGGAAGAGAGAGGGGAAGAGATGGGACAGACGCTCTCCACAGCCCTCATGACAGCCAACATCAGCCTCGACCTCGGCTGCCGGCCTCCTGAACCAACAAGGTTCATAGTTTGAGCCACCGGGTGCAATCCTGATGTGACTGCTGGCAAATGAATACAGAAGGTCAGTCCTGTCTGGACATCTCTCCGCTGGGGCAAGGGGGGAGTGGGGGGATGTCTTCTTCACTCCCAGGACCTTGGGCACATTCCTCTTTGTCTGTACAACTTCATGTGTATGTTTTCACCTTACACGGTGTCTGTTTTCATCTCACAGTTTCAGGGATCCAACAAGTTACTGATGCTTCCCCCTGATGGAAGGGAAGTGAAAACTCATTGTGCCAATACAGCCACTCATCATGACCACACACTCACTGAAGAGCCATGCAGGAGGAGGCCCAGGGCAAAGGACACACACCCGAGGTGCTGACACACACCAGCAAATGGCCTTCTGCAAAGGCATCCCGTTTCCACTCCACCAACCACAGGCAAGGGTGTCATGTCCTCATGCCATGGCTGGCCCTGGGCATCATTTGGTTGAACCTTTGCCCACCTGCTGGGTGACAAAGGGTCACACTTTTCACTGGGTCTGACTTGGTTCCCAGGGAGCCTGGCTGGCCCCTGGGGCTTGACCAGTGCTATGTCTTCTACTGGGGTATGTGACTGGATCCCAGGCTTGCCCAGTTTCCACCATTCAGTTTCTCAACCAACCCATCCCCTCCTGGGTGCCTCCAAATCTCACCAGTGTGGGTGGAATCCCTGAGCAAGAAGGGGCTCAAGTGCTTCTACCACTCGAAGCAGAGGGTTACTGCTTGGTGGCCAGAGGAGAAAACACACTTCCGCCTGCTTGACTGGGCACCTTCACCTGCACAAGGACCAGAGGAACAAGAAGAAAATTACGTGACAAAACACCAATCTTGGACAAGCCACCACGGTCTTCTCCTCAGCAGAGGACTCATACCATAGGGACACAGGAGGGCCCAACTGATGTGAAACACACATGCAGGTTCCCTCAGGGTTGGTTCTGCTCATCACAGCATCTGGCCTGTCCTCACATGGCTGGGCAGGGACCCCATGATGCCTCAGCCCACAGCACAGAAACCCATCCCCCAGGAGTGATGGTGATTTACAGCCCAGGAGACCCCCACAAGGAACCAGAGAAAATGACTCCTCTCCTGTCACTGCCACTCTGGAAGGATCCAGGGGTCGCCGTAGTCAGTCAGCTGCCCTCCATGGACTCCTGGTTGGGCCCCACCAGGAGGGGAACCGTGAGCAAGCAGCTGAGCCCTGCAGGGTCAGGCCTGGGCGGGGGTGGCTCGTAGGGGGTGGGTGGGGCTCGCATGAGGTCACAGTCCAGGGGTGGAGTAGGAGCCTGGAAGGAGGTCGAGGACACCTTCACATGTGTCCCAGGGCATTACCAGGACACACAGGAGGAAAGAAAGCAGGTGGGGACTGTGGCCATAGAGGGGACCTGGAGGTGCTGCTTGGCCACCTGGCAGTCGCTCCTGGTCCCAGAGCCTGGAAACCCCTGCCTGGAGGTACCCTCCGTGCATGAAGCAGGTCCCCCCTTCCTGCAAACACAGCGAGTCGCAGGTGCTTTAGGATGGCTGGGCTGCGGCGACTAGGCAGGACAGTGGTCCACCACTGGGACCGAGACTGCTGACAGCGTCGGCTGGCCTCAGTTGTATCGTGCCCACAAACACTGACACCTGTCATTTCCGGTGTGCACGGCTGCCCGTACACATACAGGTATGCATACACGCATTTTCATAGTCACGTACGTACGCAGACACGCACGTATGAACAAAGGTGCATTCCCTCACTGGCCCTGTATGCTAGGAGACAAAACAGGATCCGCCACACTCTGAGGCACCTGGAAGGTCAGGCCAGGAGGAGCCTCCAGCCTGGCGGCCGGGAGCAGGACCCAGAGGAGGACCAGGAAATGAGCGGCCGGGCAGAAGAGAGGGGCAGAGGCAGGAGGAACAGGGCAAGGAGTCTGGGGCTGAAGTGTGGGAAAGACCTGGATGAGGAGGAGCTTCTGAAGAAGGAGGCAGGGTGGGGCGGGGCTGGGGCGGGTGGAGCCACTGGAGGTGGGGTGGGGCTGACAGGATTGAAGTTGTGGGCCCAGGGAACCCATGGAGAGTGGGCCTGTCCAGCTTCATGGCGGAGGCCAGACTGTGCCCTTTTGAGTCTTTGCCATAGGCGTCCAGTCCGTGAGATGGCGAGAGTCAAAGTAACCACGACCCAGGGTCTTCAGCAACTGCATCTGAGCTTCAGAGTGGAACCCAGGGGCCAGTGAAGCAGGTTAGAGGCGCAGCCTCTGGGCGCAGTTTCCCATCTCTGGGCTGAAAGCCCATGCTGGCTCCCCTCCAAGGCACCCTGGGACTGCCGGCCCAGTGCTGAGCAACAGTCTATCTGTTTTTATTTTGTTTTGTTTTGTTTTTGCAGGTGTGAAAGAAAATCCTCACTGTGTTTCCTGCTGCCCCTGGGACCTGAGATGTCTCAGAGAAAGGCAGTTTCACCTTCAAAACCGTTTCCTGTCCTCTTCCTCTCTTCTGGGGGCTCAGCCCACCCAGAGCAGCCACCTGACTCTGCTCCTGAATGCCGCCCTGCCTGCTGTGTCCCTGCCTCCCAAGTGCCTGATCAGAGTAAATGCTCCTTTTCCTGTCCCCACTGCTACTAGCTGAGCTCAGGCCCCATGGCCTGGGGCTGGTGCTGTCAGCCTACGGCCCCCTACTGGTCTGGACCCCTCTTGTCTCTCCTCCTCCAGCCACTATTGCACACACCATTGATTCTGTGTCACACCGCAAGCACATCTGTCCTCAACTCCAGATGGAAAGCACAGCGGAGCCCTCTCCTATTTAAACCCCAACCCATCCGTGGTACCCTGGGGGGCTTCCAGTGGTCCCAGGTCTCCTTCCTTGTCGCCCAGCACTCTGGGGGCTGTGCTGGTCCTGCGCTCTGTGCAGAGCTCATCCAGGACCCCACACTTTCTCATGCAGTTCTTCCCCTGGACTGCTCATTCCTCTTGCCCTGCCCCTGGACCTCTGGCTCCTCTTGTCCTGACCACCTACTGTCCTCCTTCCAGGCACAACTGTAACACCCCTTTCTCCATCTGCCTGAGTGTCAGGCATTCTCATCTGGGAGTTCTGGGGCTCCCTACATCTTCCTGCTGCCAGCCTTTGCCCCCCTCTTCCTCCCAGACTGTGGCTGCTGTGCACAAGTCTGGACCCCCAGAGGGTCGCCAAGACCCAGGAAGGCAAGGTCAGTGTCTCCCTCGTTCCTGTTAGCTGGGTACCCACACAACTGCTGCTGCGGGAATGTTGAGATGGGGCAGTGCTTTCCCTTCCAGCAGGCAGCCTGCTGTCTCCTTGCAGAAGCCTCCCAGCCACAAGTTGAGGGTCAGGGGCTGCCACCTGAATTGGAGGCCTCAGCACTGCGGGGACCCAAGTGATAACCACACCCAACTCACTCATGCTGGCGCCCCACTCCTTTCCTGAAGACTGGTTACCAGCTGCCTCCAGACACACCAGGCACATCTGAAACCAGTAATGGTTTCAGATCATGAGGAAGGGCCCTATGAACAGTGGGTGGGCTGCTGCTGTTCCTCCCGCATCCTGGTTTTGAACTAGACCTTGCCTAGTGAACTGGACACCTATGAAGTGTGGCTACTGATGGGGGCAGCTGTGAGGCCCTGCTCCGTGGCATTTCTCTGCACCTGTCCCTTCCCTGCTGCTGACCCCAGCTCTCCTCACATGCCAAGATGTGAGGACTGAGCCATGGAGAGTGCTGCCTCCCACCCCACCTGGGTCTCTGAAGCTTGATGCACTTTGTTCCTGCTGTACGTTTGCAGGCAGCACTGACCTGGGACAGGCTCAACCCAGGTTCTCGGTTTCCCTCGTGTACTCCTTGGGCAATGTGGTTTCCTCTCTGAAATGCCTGTTTCCCATCTCTCCGCTGAGCTGTGTGTCCTTTCTGTGCCGAGTTGTGGGCACTTCTTGTGGGGTCTGGGTGCTCATCCTGCCCTGATGTTTGTATTGCAGATTCGTCATCTTCTCCTTGCAAGCTAGCTATGGACTCAGTATTTACCTGGTGTCTCGGAGCCATAAGTACCCCACAGGTCAGCCTGTGTCTGTCAGGCCCTCCCACTGGGGGCCACCGTCCAACCCCAGGCTTGGCACCTGGGGTGAGCAGTCCCTGAGGAGACGCTGCCCTGGTGTCCAACACTCCGCCCGTGAGAGAGGGCTCCTTTACATCCATGTCGGTCCCTCGGTACCTGCCTAGCTTTGGTTCTGGGCCTTAGACCCCACATGCAGGACAAGCCCAGGGGCAGCCATGTAGCTCTGGGATGTCAGCCAGACCTACTTCTCCTCTGTCCCCAGGGCAGCTCCTGTTGACCGCACCCCTCTCCATATGGCCCAGATGGAGGGTCCAGCCTGAGAGCTGGATGTGATTCTGATTTCATCTCAGCTCTGCTGCAATTCTTCCAGAGGACGTGGCACACATGGGACCTGCGGACATGGGTGGCCATTCTGCTGCCACTCCTCAGGGTGCTGACTGCCCAAGGGATGGGGCACCACCCAGGGGGACTGGGAGATCTTCTGTGAGCCTCTGATGGTGCCCTGCTCGCTTTCACATCACAGGCCTTTATATCACCTCTGACCAGGGAGTGGGAGATGCTGGTTTCCACGTGTCCATCACTCCGAAGCTCTGGGGTCTACATGCCCTTCACTGTCCTCCATCTCGGCAGGTTGGCCACAACCCAGGTGCCACAACCCCCAGGACTGGAGGTGTCTTCTGGACACCAGGCTGCAGCCCACAAAATGGATCCAGCTGTTTAGTTTGCGAGAATGAGGAGCAGGGAGGGTGGACTGGAGTGTGCATTGCCATCCCATACTCATGGTGATGAAAGGTTGTTGTTGAACGATAAGACACCGGGATTCTTGGCCTCCGGAGGAGACGAATTCAATCCGAGGCCAGAGACGAGGCTGGATCGCTCAGAGCTTTTGTGTAATAAAGTTTTATTAAAGTATAAAGGAGATCGAGAAAGCTTCTGACATAGGCGTCAGAAGGGGGCAGAAAGAATACCCCCCCCCCAGTCTTTAGCTGTAAGTTATATAGTCACTCACAGTCTGTTAATGAAAAGAAAGGAATGTCTTAGAATTTAGAATGGCACCAGATAATTCATCCCTGGCCATAAAATGATCTACCTGAATCTTGTAGAAGGGCAGATTACCAAACAAATAGTTTTGTTTACATAGATTAGGGAACAATATCTGAGTAAGTAGGTTGGGCCATTTGGCGGAACTTACAGAGTCTGGGGTAAATTAACATAGCTTTATGATAAACATTTCCATAAAAAAATGCATTGGTTAACTCAAGGTTTGAGAATAGTTAGCTTCAGATGAAACCCGGTGTCATGGCAACACAGCATTTTAAGAGAAACCTCCTTTTAAATTTGTATAGAGAAGGAAAAACATATCGCTGGTTTGTTTCCTCCTGCCGCTTAAGAGAGATAAAAATGTCTGGCACTTGCAGCCTATTTCCTCTGTTTGGAGACCCCTGGCCTTCCTGCCTGTTACCCTCTCAGTGAGAGGACTTCAGTGAGTGGACTCTCATGTACTGGGCAGGAGCCCCGTCCGGCTACCCTGTGAGAACTTGTGTGCCCACCGTGGTAACTTGGCCAAGCACAGAGATGGTGTGAGGAGTCAGGAGCAGAGGCCGCCCATGAGGCGCCACCAGAGGTGAGAAGATTCTCCAGTTCATGAGTAGGGCGAGTATCCCCCTCTTTTTCTGTGTGTATATATAACTAATGGTTTCCCAGGTGGTAATAATAGTAAGGAACCTGACTTCTAATGCAGAAGTCATAAGAGATGCAGGTTCGATCCATCAGTCAGGAAGATCTCCTGGAACTAGGCATGGCAACCCGTTCCTGTTTCTTCACCTTGAGAAACCCATGGGTCGAGAATACATGACGGGCCACAGTCTGTGTGATGCAGAGTGTCAGGCAGGAGTGTAATGACTTAACACATGAAATATCACTTTAACAGATTGCTAATATGTATAGTACACCTGTCACTTTCATATACTGCCATTAACATGCTCAGCAAAACAGTTGATACACTACAGCATAAAAACATATCCAGTTCTATGTGCTTATTTATGGACAATGTGATTACCAATTCAACCTTTTTTTATGAGTCTATTCATTTTATCCAGTTTTTAAAATTGTTTTAGTCTCTCTATTATTCTAGCAATTTGACTGCTTCACATAGCTTGAGACTTTTGTTGACAGAAATATCTGTCCTAAATACCTACAATTCCTCTTTATTTAGTATGTCTAATAGCAATGGCATCTTATTTATTCTCATTTCAGTAACTAAATCTTCTTTTTGTTTGTTTAATTTACCTAATATTCTTTTTACTAATTTTGTATTTTTGTTCAATCTTCTCTATTCTTTTATTATATATATTATTATATACCCATACAAATATTTGTTGATTTCCTCTTTCTCCTTGCTGTGAATTTAGATTTTTTTTAAGCTTCTGAGGAAGACATTAGCTTCTTCACAGGATTGGAGAGCTTTCTTTTTTGTAAGCTTAAATTTATATGGGTTCTTCTTTTGCTGTATCTGATGACCTGCTACATTGTGTTTTCATTTTGATTCACCTCAGAATATGTTTTCATTTCCCCTGTGAGTTATTCTTTGCCTCATCAGGCCCTTTGGAATGTATTGTTTAATTTTCCACACATTGCATTTTTCAAATTTTCCTCCATTGTTGATTTCAATTTACATATTTTACATGCCAGAGACCATATTTGGTATAAGTTAAATTATTAATGGTTGTCTCATGGCTTAATATAAACCCAATTCTCGAGAATATTCTGGAGAATATTCCAAGTGCAGTTGAGACAGATGTGTATTCTTCCATTCTTTTTGGGTGGAATGTTCTGCACATCTGTGTTTGGTCCATGGGTTTGTATTGTCATTTAGGTTTTCTCTTTCCTCAGTGGTCTTATGTTCTCCTTAAATTATTTGGATATTTATTGTTGAACTATGCTTCTTGCTCATGTTTTGCAGTTTTTACATGTCGTGTTAGCCTAAAGGTAGAGAAACAATTCAAATATTAGGTAACTCTAACTCTTTGATGATGTGAACTTGTGTGTGTGTGTGTGTGATAAACACATATATCATTAATATAAAATATGACAAAATATATAATTAATATAATCATTAGAATGACCGATGCTGAAACTGCAACTCCAATATTTTGGCCCCTTGATGTGAAGAACTGACTCATTTGGGATGACTCTGTTGCAGTGAAAAATTGAAGGCAAGAGGAGAAGGGGACAACAGAGGATAAATGGTTGAATGGCATCACCGACTGAATGGACAAGAGTTTGAGTAAACTCTGGGAGTTTGTGATGGACAGGGAGGGCTGGTGTGCTATAGTCCATGGGGTGGCAAAGAATCAGATATGACTGTGTGACTGAACTGAATATATTTAATGTCATTTGTTTCATATCATTTTTTATTTAAAGTCTGTTTTCTCTACTATTAGTATAGTAACTATGGCTCTTTATTGCTTATTATTGCATAAAATTTTCCTTACAATGAAATGTTGAAAATCTATTCAAGTGTAAGATTTGTCCCTTTGACAGTCTATAGTTTCCATATTAAAAAAAATCCTTTATCCCATCTTCTAGTATACCACCTTATTGTGTTGGGGTTTTTTGTTATTTCTTTTACTAAATAGATTTTAGAGTGATTTTAGGAAGTAGCTCTTAAAATATTTTGATTGCTGTTGACATTTTGATATTTTGATTACTGTTGTTCACTCATTTAGTCACGTCCAACTCTTTTGTGACTCCCTGGACTGCAGCACAACAGGCGTCCCTCTCTTTCATTGTCTCCCATAGTTTGCTCAAACACATGTCCATTGAATTGGTGATGCCATCCAACCATCTCATCTTCTGTCACCCCCTTCCCCTCCTATCCTCAATCTTTCCCAACATCATGGTGTTTTCCAAAGAGTTGGCTCTTTGCATCAGGTTGGCAAAATCCTGGAATTTCAGCTTCAGCATTAATACTTCAAAAATATATTCAGGGTTGATTTCCTTGAGGATTGATTGGCTTGATCTCCTTGCAGTCCAAGGGACCCTTAAGAGTTTTCCCCAGCATCACAGTTTGAAGACACCAGTTCTTAAGCTCTCAGCCTTATTTATGTTCCAATTTTCACATCTATATGTGACTACTGGATAAACCATATGGGTTTGTGACTGAGGGGACCTTTGTTAATAAGCTGATGTCTTCTTTTTAATACAAGGTCTAGGTTTGTCTTAGCTTTTCCTCCAAAAAGCAAGTGTCTTTTAATATGATGACTGCAGTCACCATTCACAGTAATTTTTGAGCCCAAGAAAATGAAGTATGTCACTGATTCCACGCTTTCCCCTTCTATCTGACAAGTAGTGATGGGACAAGATGCCCTGGTCTTGGTTTTTTGAATGTTGAGTTCTCAGCAAGGTTTTTCACTCTCCTCATTCATCCTCATCAAGACACTCTTGAGTTCCTCTTCACTTTCTCTTTTTACAGTGTTACCAGCTGCACATCTAAGGTTGTTGAAGTTTCTCCCAGAAACCTTTGTTCCAGCTTATTACACCCAATGAGGCATTTTGAATAGTATACTCTGCATATATTTCACATAAGTAGAGTGATAATCTGCAGTCTTGTCACTCTCCTTTCCCAGTTTTGAACTGGTCAGTTGTTCCATGTCTTGTTCCAACTCATGCATCTTGACCTGCATACACATTTCTCAGGTGACAGGTAAGAAGGTCTGTTACTCCTGTCTCTTTCAAGCTGTCCATGGTTTACTGTGATACACACAGCCAATGTCTTTAGTGGAGTCACTGAAGCAGAAGTAAATTCTTTTCTGGAATTCCCTTGTTTTCTCTAGGATCCAATGAATGTTTCCAAATTGTTCTCTGGTTCCTCTGTTGTTTCCAAGTCTAGTTTTCACATCTGGAAATTCTTGGTTTATGTACTGCTGAAGAATTTTGAGTATTTCCTAACTAGCATGTGAAAGGAGCCAAAGTGCATGCTTGTTTGTACGTTCTTTGGCATTACCCTCCTTTGGTGTTGGAATGAAAACTGACCTTTTCCAATCTCATAGCCGCTGATGAGTTTTCCAAATTTGATGACATGTGAACACACTGCCTGAGTTTAACAGCATCACTAACAATTTAGCAGTTTCATGTTAATGAATGCTCACAGTTGTTGCTTAAAACATTTGCTTTCTCCTTCATATCTGAATGAGATCCTTGGTGGTTTTAGGTCTGGCTCATTCATCATTTTGTGAATGTGCTACCATCTCTACTGGCCTGAAGAGTTTCTATTGAAAGACCAGCTGCTTTTCTTATGGGGATCCAACTGTATATTATTTGTCTTTCCTCTTGCCAAACTTAATGTTTGCTTTTTGTGCTTAAATTTTCAGTGTTTGATTAATATGTGTTTTGGGGGTATTTCATGTTGGATTCATCCTGTTTGGGACTCTCCAGTGTGTTGGGATTCAGGTAGCTATTTCCTTCCCCATTTAATGGAGGTTCTCAACTTTTATCTCTTCAAGAATTTTCTCAAGGCCCGCCCTTTTTTTCTTTTTCAGTCTTCTCCATTTGGACACCTATGATTCTCATGGTAGGGCATTTAATATTGTCCCAGAATTCTCAGAGCTTTTCCTGTTTTCCTTTTTTTTTTTTTTGCACACCCCACTGTGTTTCATTTATTTCCTCCTTTCCACCTCCACCTAATTAGTTCTTTCTCTGTCTGTTATTCTACTATTGGTTCCTTCCAGAGTGTTGTTAATCTCAGTTATTGCACTGATCATTACTGTTTGACTCTTCTTTATTTCTTCTAGATCCATGGTAAACATGTTTATTTCTTCTCAGTCTGGGCCTGCAGTGTATTTACAGGTGATTCCACTTAGCTTTCAAGATTTTGGTCATCTTTACTATCATTATTCTGAATTCTTTTTCAGGAAGACTTCCTATCTCCTTTTCTATTGTTTGTTTTGGTGGGGTTTTTTCATGTACCTTCACCAGCTGCATATTTTTCTCCCTTTTCATTTTGTTTAGATTGCTGTGGTTTGGGTCTGCTTTCTGCAGGCTGGAGGGTTATGGCTCCACCAGCTGTGGAACCTGATCTTTGTGTGTGGGACTGGACCAGTAAGCTGTCAAGGTTTAATGCTTGGGATATCTTGTGCTTGTGCTCTGTTGGGTGGAGCTGGATCACTTCTCTTATGAAGTGCAATGAATTGTCCTGTAACGCACTTTGTGGTGTCTGTGGGTTTGGTATGGCCTTGGGCAGTGCCTTTTGTAATATTCATTTCTGAGTTCCTGCTTTGCTGGAGAATAGGTGTGGGTGTCTTGCACTGAAATTGCTGGCTTCAGCTTGGGGCTTGATTTCCATGTAGGCATGGAAACTTTTGTGTTTCTCTTTTAATGTTCACTGGTGCCAGGAGTTCAACAATGATCTAAAGATCTGGAATTGACCTCGTGGCCTCTGGGTTTCGGCTCCTGAGTGACAGTAGCATCAAGAATTCTGCATCCACAGAACAGAAGGTAAAACCTAAGGTTAATGGTGAAGCAATCCTCTGTGGCCAGAAACAGCCAAAGGATTCACAGAATTATACAGAGCAGAGAAATGTGAGGAGGGAGATAGACGTTTCTAGGAGGGAAATAAAAAGGGAGATTCAAAAGGGGGAGAGCACAGCTAACTCAGGAAATAAATCTGTAAGTAAAAATAGATTCTAAAGATTGAATCTTTAAAGGTAAATACATTGATAAAAAAAATAAGTTTCAAAAAGCAAACATTAAGAACCTAGAATAGAATTTAAACTACTATAAATACTAGAAAAAAAGATAGAAGACAAAATAGCTCTCAGACTTATAATGTAGATACAGAAATGAAAGTAAAGGAATTGATAAGGAACAAAACTGTTTAAATTTTTTAAAAAATGTGAAAATGATAAAGAATAATCTAACAATTTCTATAGAGTTGCTGTGAGTTTAGTGGTGTCAGATCAGTGTCAGATAGTCTCTTTTATCTGCTTCTCAGTTCAGTTTAGTTCAGTCCTTCAGTCGAGTCCGGCTGTTTGCGAACCAATGAATCACAGCACGCCAGGCTTCCCTGTCCATCACCAACTCCCGGAGTTGACTCAAACTCATGTCCATCGAGTCGGTGATGCCATCCAGCTATCTAATCCTCTGTCATCCCCTTCTCCTGCACCCAATCCCTCCCAGCATCAGGGTCTTTTCAAATGAGTCAGTTCCTCACATCAGGAGGCCAAAGTATGGAGTTTCAACTTCAACATCAGTCCTTTCAATGAACACCCAGGACTGATCTCCTTTAGGATGGACTGCTTGGATCTCCCTGCAGTCCAAGTGACTCTCAAGTCTTCTCCAACACCACAGTTCAAAAGCATCAACTTTTCGGTGCTTGGGTTTCTTCACAGTCCAACTCTCAAATCCATACATGACCACTGGAAAAACCGTAGCCTTGACTAGACGGACCACTGTAGGCAAAGTAATGTCTCTACTTTTTAATATGCTATCTAGGTTGGTCATAACTTTTCTTTCAAGGAGTAAGCATCTTTTAATTTCATGGCTGCAATCACCATCTTCAGTGATTTTGGAGCCCCAAACAATAAAGTCTGACACTGTTTCCACTGTTTCCCCATCTATTTGCCATGAAGTGATGGGATCAGATGCCATGATTTTAGTTTTCTGAATGTTGAGCTTTAAGCCGACTTTTTCACTCTCCTCTTTCACTTTCATCAAGAGAATTTTTTAGTTCCTCTTCACTTTCTGTCATAAGGGTGGTATCATCTGCATATCTGAGGTTATTGATATTTTTCCCAGCAATCTTGATTCCAGCTTGTGCTTCTTCCAGTCCAGCGTTTCTCATGATGTACTCTGCATATAAGTTAAATAAGCAGGGTGACAATATACAGCCTTGATGTATTCCTTTTCCTATTTGGAACCAGTCTGTTGTTCCACATCCAGTTCTAACTGTTGTATCCTGACCTGCATATAGGTTTCTCAAGAGGCAGGTCAGGTGGTCTGGTATTCCCATCTCTTTCAGAATTTTCCGTAGTTTACTGTGATCTGCACAGTCAATGGCTTTGGCATAGTCAATAAAACAGGAATAGATGTTTTTCTGGAACTCTCTTGCTTTTTTGATGATCCAGTGGATGTTGGCAATTTGATCTCTGGTTTCTCTGCCTTTTCTAAAACCAGCTTGAACATCTGGAAGTTCACGATTCACGTATGACTGAACCCTGGCTTGGAGAATTTTGAACATTACTTTACTAGCATGTGAGATGAGTGCAATTGTGCGGTAGTTTGAACATTCTATGGGATTGCCTTTCTTTGGGATTGTAATGAAAACTGACCTTTTCCAGTCCTGTGGCCATTGCTGAGTTTTCCAAATTTGCTGACATATTGAGTGCAGCACTTTCACAGCATCAATTTCAGGATTTGAAATAGCTCAACCAGAATTCCATCACCTCCACTAGCTTTGTTCATAGTGATGCTTTCTAAGGCCCACTTGACTTCACATTCCAGGATGTCTGGCTCTTGGTGAGTGATCACACCATTGTGATTATCTGGGTTGTAAAAATCTTTTTTGTACAGTTCTTCTGTGTATTCTTGCCATCTCTTCTTAATATCTTCTGCTTCTGTTAGGTCCATGCCATTTCCTTCTTTTACCGAACCCATCTTTGCATGAAACATTCCCTTGGTATCTCTAATTTTCTTGAAGAGATCTCTAGTCTTTCCCATTCTGTTGTTGTCCTCTATTTCTTTGCATTGATCACTGAGGAAGGCTTTCTTTTCTCTCCTTGTTATTCTTTGGAACTCTGCATTCAAATGGGAATCTTTCCTTTTCTCCTTTGCTTTTGACAGCTATATGTAAGGCCTCCTCAGACAACCATTTTGCCTTTTTGGATTTCTTTTCCATGGGGATGGTCTTGATCCTTATCTCCTGTATAGTGTCATGGACCTCTGTCCATAGTTCATCAGGCACTCTGTCTATCAGATCTAGTGCCTTAAATCTATTTCTCACTTTCACTGTATAGTCATAAAGGATTTTATTTAGGTCATACCTGAATGGTCTAGTGGTTTTCCCTGCTTTTTTCAATTTAAGTCTGAATTTGGCAATAAGGAGTTCATGATCTGAGCCACAGTCAGCTCCCAGTCTTGATTTTGCTGACTGTATAGAGCTTCTCCATCATTGGCTGCAAAGAATATAATCAATCTGATTTTAGTGTTGACCATGTGGTGATGTCTATGTGTAGAGTTTTCTCTTGTGTTGGTGGAAGAGGGTGTTTCCTATAACCAGTGCATTTTCTTGGCAAAACTCTATTAGCCTTTGCCCTGCTTCATTCTGTACTCCAAGGCCAAATTTTCCTTTTACTCCAGGTGTTTGTTGACTTCCTACTTTTGCATTCCAGTCCCCTATAATGAAAAGGACATCTTTTTTGGGTGTTAGTTCTAGAAGGTCTTCTAGGTCTTCATAGAATCATTCAACTTCAGCTTCTTCAACATTACTGGTCGAGACATAGACTTTGAGTACCGTGATTTTAAATGGTTTGCCTTGGAAACGAACAGTGATCATTCTGTCTTTTTTGAGATTGCATCCAAGTACTGCATTTTGGACCCTTTTGTTGACCATGATGGCTACTCCATATGTTCTAAAGGATTCCTCCCCACAGTTGTAGATAATTATATCTGAGTTAAATTCACCCTTTCCAGTCCATTTTAGTTCGCTGATTCCTAGAATGTCAACATTAACTCTTGCCATCTCCTGTTTGACCACTTCCAATTTGCCTTGATTCATGGACCTAACATTCCAGGTTCCTATGCAATATTGTTCTTTACAGCATCGGACCTTGCATCTATCTCCAGTCACATCCACAACTGGGTATTATTTTAGCTCTGGCTCCATCCCTTCATTATTTTTGGAGTTATTTCTCCAATGATCTCCAGTAGCATATTGGGCACCTACCGACCTGGGGAGTTCCTCTTTCAGTATCCTACCATTTTTGCCTTTTCATACTGTTCGTGGGGATTTCAAGGCAAGAATACTGAAGTGGTTTGCCATTCCCTTCCCCAGTGGACCACATTCTGTCAGGCCTCTCCACCATGATTAGTGCCTCTTGGGTGGCCCCACACAGCATGACTTAGTTTCATTGAGTTAGACAAGGCTGTATTCCATGTGATCAGATTGGCTAGTTTTCTCTGATTGTGGTTTCAGTGTGTCTGCCCTCTGATGCCTTCTCGCAACACCTACCATCTTACTTGGGTTTCTCTTACCTTGGACATGTGGTATCTCTTCACAGCTCCTCCAGCAAGGCACAGCCGCTGCTCCTTATCTTGGATGAGGGGTATCTCCTCATGGCGGTCCCTCCTGACCTTGAACATGGAGTAGCTCCTCTTGGCCCTCCTGCACCTGCTACTTGTTGTCAAATGCTATTGCTGTCCCCGAATTGAAGTTTCTGCATTAACTTCAGAGTTTCGATTTGTTGTACCTGTCACTTCTTGGCCAGTTCGCCCTTCTTTGCTTATTTTTACTTCCTCAGTTTGCAATTTTCTTCCATGACTAGTTCACACCTGACTAGTTTGCACCTTAACACGAGTGGACAGTGGGCCTTTATTCAACCTTACTTGCTCAGGGGTGCAGTGGTGAGGGTGGGGACACTGAAAACCAATACCACTGGGATATGTGGGGGTGCTGGAGGTGGATGGACCACAGTGAACTTGCCACTGCCATAGGTGACATGTACTTTCTTGGTCCACCCGGCCCAGGTTCCTGGCTGATCTGTGAGGGCACTGTCCAAAGTGGGTCCTGTGTTTCATGCACTTCCGAAGTCTAAACCACTCAGGCTCTTGGGTGTTCTGCAAGGGCACTGACCACAGTCGGCTGTGTGCTTTGGTCCATTCCCAGGTCCAAGCTGCTCAGGCAACTAGGTGGTAGGCAAGGCACTGTCCCAGGCAGGCTGTAGATCTTATGTGTCTGGCAGGTCCCAGCCACTTGGTTTGTTGGCTTTGCTAGAAGGGCAATTTGCAAGAGTGCTGTGTGTCTCTGGAGGGGTGCTGAACTCAGGCTTTGACTTTCCTGGCCTATGTGAACTGTGCATGAACCCAGGAAGACATGATTAGCAACTGACAGCCTGCTCAGAGCTTGGTGGGAGATGTCGTCTCTGGGGCTGATATAACAGCAGCTTCTTGCCTTCTGCCTCTGGATGATGCCAAGATTCCTCTCTGCCTTCATGGAGGAAAGGGTCAGAAATGGCAACTAGCTTGTACACCTTTGATATTTTGTAATGTTCAATCTTTTGTTCTGTGAGTGTGCCAGTTTTCACTATGTGGCCTTAGAGACTTCTCTCAAGAAAGGTCCTTTTTTGCATTTTTGTCTTTGGTATTCCCAAAGTTTAGCATAACCTTAGCTCTGTCAGATTGTCCTCAGAGCATTAAAGCTGGGATCCTTACCATAGGGCAGAAGATACAGCCCAAGCAACCCTCCCAGGCTCACATCACTGATGGTGGCTGGGAGCATCTGAGCTTCTTCTCTGCTGGTAATTGCAGTTAGGGACATGTGTTTTTGTTTTTCTTTCCCCTGGTTATGTTGCTCTATGTGATCCCAGAGTTCACGACTGTCACCGATCTGAGAGGGTTTATTATTGTCTGTAATCTCCTCCTTTACAACTTCCTCTTCAAGACGGGTCTCAACCCCTAAATACTTTATCCCTCTTTATGTCTCTTTTATTTTGTCCTAACTCCTTTTGAAGAGACTTGTTTGACTTTCTGTGTATCTAGGGCCAGTCAACAGTATTCACAATTTGTTTTCTGGAAGTTCTTCTATGTGTAGTCGATCCTTAGATGAATTTGTGGGGGAGAGAGTGGTCTTTGCCTCCTATTCTTCTGACATCTTGGGACCAACCATCAACCTACAAGACCCATTTTATTAACTGAAATGTTGTTGTTCTTCAGCCACTAAGCCATGTTTGACTCTTTGTGTCCCTTTGAACTGTAGGACATCAGGCCTCTCTGAACCTCACCACCTCCTATACTCTCCCTGAGATCATATCCTTTGAATCACTGATGCTATCCAAAATTTTCATCCTCTCTCACTCTCTGCTCCTCCTGCTTTCAAGATTTCCTAAAGATCATTGTCTTTTCTAATGAGTCAGCTCTTTGCCTCTGTTGAACAAAGCTTTGGAGCTTTATTTTCAGAATCAGTCCTTCCAATGAATCTTCAGTATTGACGTGAACCGTGAACATCCAGATGTTCAAGCTGGTTTTAGAAAAGGCAGAGGAACCAGAGATCAAATTGCCAAAATCCGCTGGATCATCAAAAAAGCAAGAGAGTTCCAGAAAAACATCTATTTCTGCTTTATTGACTATGCCAAAGCCGTTGACTGTGTGAATCACAATAAACTACGGAAAATTCTGAAAGAGATGGGAATACCAGACCACCTGACCTGCCTCTTGAGAAACCTATATGCAGGTCAAGGTGCAACAGTTAGAACTGGACATGGAACAACAGACTGGTTCCAAATAGGAAAAGAAGTATGTCAAGACTGTATATGGTCACCCTGCTTATTTAACTTATATGAGGAGTACATCATGAGAAACGCTGGGCTGGAGGAAGCACAAGCTGGAATCAAGATTGCTGGGAGAAATATCAATAACCTCAGATATGCAGATGACACCACCTTTATGGCATAAGGTGAAGAAGAACTAAAGAGCCTCTTGATGAAAGTGAAAGAGGAGAGTGAAAAAGTCGGCTTAAAGCTCAACATTCAGAAAACTAAGATTATGGCATCTGGTCCCATCACTTCATGGCAAATAGATGGGGAAACAGTGGAAACAGTGGCCGATTTTATTTTTCTGGGCTCCAAAATCACTGCAGATGGTGACTGCAGAAATTAAACCAAAAGATGCTAACTCCTTGGAAGGAAAGTTATGACCAACCTAGACAGCATATTAAAAAGCAGAGACATTAGTTTGCCAACAAATGTCCGTCTAGTCAAGGCTATGGTTTTTCCAGTGGTTATGTATGGATGTGAGAGTGGGCTATAAGGAAAGCTGAGTGCTGTAGAATTGATGCTTTTGAACTGTGGTGTTGGAGAAGACTCTTGAGAGTCCCTTGGACTGCAAGGAGATCCAACCAGTCCATCCTAAATGAGATCAGTCCTAGGTGTCCTTTGGAAGGACTGATGCTGAAGCTGAAACTCCAATACTTTGGCCACCTGATGCGAAGAGCTGACTCATTTGAAAAGACCCTGATGCTGGGAAAGATTGAGGGCAGGAGGAGAAGGGGACGATAGAGGATGAGATGGTTGGATGGCATCACCAACTCGATGGACATGGGTTTGGGTGGCCTCTGGGAGTTGGTGATGGACAGAGAGGCCTGGCTTGCTGCGTTTCATGCGTTCACAAAGAGTCGGGCACGACTGAGTGACTGAACTGAACCGATTTCCTTTAGAATTCACTGGTTTGATATTCTTGCAGTCCAAGGGACTCTCACAAGTCCTCCCCAGCAGAGCAGTTCAAAATCATCAATTCTTCCATGGTCTCACATCTGTACATGTCTACTGGAAAGATGAAATATGTGACTCTATAGGCCTCTATTGGCCAAGTAATGTATTTGTTTTTTAAAACACTTCCTAAATTTGTCATAGTTTTTCTGCCAAGAAGCAATTGTCTTGTAATTTTAAGGGTGCCATCACAATCTGCAGTGAATTTAGAGCCACAAAAAATGAAACCTGTCACTCTTTCTGAATTTACCCCTTCTATTTGCCTTGAACTGGTGGGAACAGATGCTATGATCTTACTTTTTGTAATATTGAGTATTCAAATGTACTGTTTAGCAAATGTTTCCCTATAAACAGTGACAATTATTGTTTTCTTGTAACTTTGTTTTCCCTCAGTGTTTAGGATAATAAACTATTCTCTAAGTGTTTTCTAAGACTATAGCTACTCATAATATACTCATACTATAGCTATGTAATACTGATGGTTTTAATTTTCTTGCTGGAAGCATGTGTGCTATGCTTCTGTGACAACTGGGTGAAATGTTGATAAAATACCCAGCTTATAAAATATTTCCACATTAACATAATGTCTTGAGCCTGTTCAAGACATCTAGTTAGTTTTCCCCTAATATGAAAACAAATACAAAGGATGACAAAGGCAAGAAACAAATACAAAGGCAAATACAAAGGATGACAATACCAAGAACATATGATATGGAGAGGGGGCAGGCAGCTGAACTACCATGGCATGAAGGGACAGAAGCTTGGCTCATCAATGCTTTCTATTGTAATATTTGGAACAAAAAGTTAGTGATGAAGGGAAATTTTACCTACTGAGATATGGGGAAGAGATTCTGATTTATACATCATTTAATTTCAACGTTAGGTTATTCAGAATAGCCTGATTATAACCTATGCACTATGAACTCTGCATATGTTTTACCCATTAAAGGGAAATATATTTTTAGTAAGTGGGGTAGCTCTGGTCCCAAATGCAACTAGTTGACCACTGGGAATATTGTTCAGATATGTTCCTGTGTTACTGGAACTTGAATTTTTAAAATTTTATCCAATGTAAGAATAGCAGCTACTTTCTTATAACAATATCTTTAAGCACCTAACAGTTGCAATTTTATTGGCTCAAGGTGTCATCAGATGTATGAAACCCATCTCTTATTACAGAAAGAATAGCAGAAGATGAGCCAGATTATGGCATAGCCTTTCAGCAAGAGGACCTAAACTGTTCAGCCAGAAAGTTATTAACAAATCTTGGGTTGCACAAATAGTTCATTTACTCTATTGGGAGTGCCAATTGTTTGACCACTTTAATGAAGATGCTATAAATAATATTTTGACAAAAAATACAAAAACAAAAACAAAAAAGTTGGAACAAGATACAAGTCCTGAAGCCATTTAAACTGATATTTACTGTAGATTTATAACATATTATGCTTGAGGAGCATAAATTCTACTAATATGTAAGTTTTTAAAACTACAAATGGATGGGAATTATTTGATGCTATTAACTTTGTATGATTAAAGTAATCAATTTTTATAGTATAGCTTTGTTTTTCTGATTTACCTGAGTTTAAAAAGTTACTAAATAATTTTCTCCTTTGGTTTCACTTGCAGCTCTATCATAATCCAAATTTTGAATGAGGTTATCCCCAAATTTGGTAAGAATGAAAAGAAGAGTTGGGAATAAAAGTGTCTCTACAGTATCTTCATTAGTCCGAGATTATAAGAAGCATATTAAGCAAGGGGCAATGTGGATGATCATAACTCTGACTTTCATCTTGAAACTAGAGGAGCGAACGCATTTTCAGGCTGCACAAGTTTAAGTATGCCATTCCTACCAAAGCCTTCTGCCATCCAGACAGTTGCTGATACAATTGCTCCAACTCAAAATGTTTTCTCTTCTCCATCATCAATATCAGTTAGACCACAGAAGCATATTGTGATACATCAACCTGCAACTGTTGTTGTTGTTTTTAATTGAAGGGTAATTGCTTTACAGAATTTTGCTGTATTCTGTCAGACCTCAAAATGAATCAGCCATAAATATAAATATATTCCCTCCCTTTTGAAACACCCTCCCATCTCCCTCCCTATCCCACACTCTAGGCTGAGCATTTTTCATGGGATATCACATAGCAGCTCCACTAAATCAAATGGCCTGAATGAGAATTTTGCAGCTATGTCTACTTCTATTTCTCAGTACCGCTTTGTATCTCCATTACAGAACAGGTATTTTGGACTGATGGTGGAGACTTCTACCTTTCCAGGCTTGTACAGTAATACATCAGCCCATGACGGTCCTTTTCCTAAACTACAACAGGCAGGCAATTCAGGTTTCCCAGTGCCAAAGATCCCTGATACATCTGCTGCCTCTCTTTCAAGGTCAACTCATCAACCATCTTCATTATTTGAAAATCATCCTAATACAACTGATCTACCAAACAGGTGTCAGATTATGCAGGATAATGAAGATTAGAATTAATGTTGGGAGATATCAAGAAATTCCTGCAATTCTCTTATTTGAAGAATAAATTTACATGCTCATCTTCATGGTGTCAATTTCTATTTTGAAATAATTGAGAGCAAAATGAGTTTTTATTTCAGTGCCTGGCTATTTTACTGTGCTTTATTATTATTATTTTTTTTACTGTGCTTTAATGTAAACTCTTCTGTCCAAGGAAACATTCAATATGCATCCTATGTAAATTACACCTAATGAATTATTTGAAAAAATAGAAAATTAGAGCAAAGTGAAAAGATGAAATGTAAACAAAATGATTTTGAAACCATCCAGGCTGAATTGACTGGGTGTCTAAGTTAGGATGGTATGGGAGAAGGAACAGATACAAATCAAATTTAGAAAAAAGCAAATGAAGAGCGTGTACTTCAGTGCTTTCTCAGTTTTATTACATTATGTCAGTTATCAGGAGGAAAGCTAAGAGGTTAGACAGCAGATTGTCTTCATTAAACAAAAATTTGTTTTGTACTTGAAAATGTAGATGTAGCATACTCAGTAACCATGATAACCATCATACTGTCACTGGAATACCAACAATAACATGACATAGTCAAAAATTGCACCACAGTCAGCAAAACATAGGTATTTTACAGGTGGTATTATAAATGGTCATTTTTTGTTCTGCTCTCCTTTTATCATGCTTTTATTTCATCCAACCAAGACACCACCCTATATTTCCTAATGTATATTTTGATGTTGCTTTCCTGTTCCTGAAAGACAGACTTAAATCCTTGTGGTGAATGCAGCATCTCAGCATGGTTAACCAGTTCTTGGAAGACATGACATCTGTTTCCCTTAGTAGCTTCATTATCTATCTGTTTCACTGAACTTCTAGAGCTACAATCAGGCTAAATATTTTCAGTCATGCTAAGCCACGTTTCAAAACTTTTCCTAAACTCCCCCTTGGGATTGGAAAGAACCTGTTTGCCTACCTACCAAGTTAACCATAGATATCAGATTCTTCTATATGTTTTGTGTCTACCCAAGTTTCCTTATGTATCTTGCACATCAGTTAAGACTTAGTGCCTGCCAAATGATGTATTTTATGTACTTACTGAATTAGCAATAAAGAGATGTAATAACCAATCAAAAGCTATATACCTTACTCAACAACATCATGTTTCTCCCAACAACCTTGATGCCAGCTTGTGATTCATTCACCTGGTATTTTCATAGTGTTCTCCGCATATGTTTCACATAAGCAGAGTTATGAACTAGTTCGTCACTCTCCTTTTCCAGTTATGAAATGGTTAATCGTTCCATGTCTGGTTCCAATTCTTGCATCTTGACTCATTTAAGGGTGATTTCAACTTTTACCTCCTCAAGAATTTTCCATGTACCGCCACCCCCTTTTTTATTTTTTGGTTTTCTCATTGTGGGGCATTTATTATTGCCCCAGATGTCTCAGAGCTTTCCGTGTTTCTTTTCCTTTTATTTATTTTTTTTTGCATACCCCACTGTGTTTCATTTATTTCCTCCTTTCTACCTCCAGCTAATTAGTTCTTTCTCTGTCTCTTTTACTGTATTGTTGGTTCCCTCCAGAGTGTTGTTAATCTCAGTTATTGAACTGATTATTACTGCTTGACTCTTCTTTATTTCTTCTAGATCCATTGGAAACATGCTTATTTCTTCTCAGTCTGGGCCTCCAGTGTATTTACTGGTGACTACTCTTAGCTTTGAAGATTTTGGTCATCTTTATTCTCATTATTCTGAATTTATTTCAGGAAGACTTCTTGTCTCCTCTTCTTTTGTTTGTTTTGGTGGGTTTTTATCATGTACCTTCACCAGCTGAATATTTCTCTCCCTTTTCATTTTCTTTAGATTGCTGTGGTTTGGGTCCCCTTTCTGAAGGCTGGAGGGTTATGGTTCCACTTCACTGTGGGACCTGACCTTTGTGGGTGGGATTGGACCAGAGACTTGTCAAGGTTTAAGGCTTCAGGGAATTTGTGTGTGTGCACTGCCAGGTGGATCTGGATCTCTTCTCTCTGGAGTGCAATAAATTATCCAGGGTTGTGCTTTGGGGTGTTTGTGGGTTTGACATGGCTTCAGGCAGCCCTTTTTATCATATTCACTGTCGTGTTTCTGTTTTGCTGAAGAATAGGTGTGGGGTCTCTTGTACCAGACTTGCTGCCTCAAGCGTGGAGCTTGCTTTCCATGTAGGTATGGAAACTCTGGGGTGTGTGCCTGTTCTTTAATGTTCCCTGAGGTCAGGAGTTCTATGGTGATCTAAAGTTCTGGAATCAACGTCCTGGCCTCTGGATTTCTGTCCCCAAGTTACAGTAACATAAAAAATCCACACCCACACAATACAGAAGTTAAAATCCCTAGGTTAATGGTGACACAACTCTCCTCATCCAGAAACAGTCAAAGGGATTCACAGAGTTACATAGAGCAGAGAAAAGGGAAGAGGGAGATAGAGGTGCCTAGGGGGAGAAAAGGGAGAGTCAAAAGGGGAGAGAGCAATCTACTCAGGAAACAAATCCCTAAGTGAAAACAGATCCTAAAGATTTTGTTCCTAAAGTTACAAAGTTGATAACAATTTTCGTAAAGCAGAAATTAACAACCAAGTATAAAATTTAGACTCGTTTAAATAGTGTAAAAAAAGAGGCCAAAATCATTCTCATATATATAAAAGAATGTTTAAAAAATAGATTTATGTTTATTTTTTAGAAAGGTAATAATAGTCAATAGAAATAAAAGTTCAGGGAATAATAAAGAACTAAAAGTTTTAAAAGTTAAAGAAATCAAAATTATAGAAATAGATCTCAGAATTTCTAAGAAGTTGTTGTGTGCTTTATGGTGTCAGTACAGCATCAGATAGTCTCTTGAAGCTTGTACTTATCAAAGGCTACTGTTGTCCCTCAAGTGAACAGTCTTGGCATTAACTGCAGACTGTTGTTCCACTGAACCTGTCACTTCTGGGTTGGTTTACACTGCTCCGCTAATATTTTCTTCTTCTATTTGAAAGCCTCTCCCTTGTCTGGTTTTCAACATGAATGAGGGTGTGGTAGCCTCTTATTCAACCTCACTTGCTCAGTGATTTGGTGGTGAGGGACAGGACACTGAAAACAAATACCACTGGGATATGTGGTTGTGCTTGAGGTGGATGAACCACATTGGACTTGCCACTGACAAATGTGACATGTCCTTTCTGGGTTCACCCATCTCAGTGTCCCATTTGCAACACGAGGGCACTGTCCCAAGTGGGCCCTATGTTTCATGCACTTCCCAGGTCTAAGTCAATCAGGCACTTAGGTGCTCGGCAAGGGCCCTGACCATGATTGTCTATGTGCTTTGTGCTCTTCCCAGGTCCAAAAACTCAGGTGACTGTGTGGTGGGCAAGGCAGTGTCCCAGTTGGGCCATGCATCTTATGCAGCTCTCTGGTCCCAGACACTCATTTTGCTGCCTGTGCCAGAGGACACAGTCTCAGCTGTGCCGTGTGTCTCCTCAGGGTAGCTGACCCCAGGCTGTTACGATCCTGGCCTATGTGAACTGTCCATGAAGCCAGGAATTCATGGTTAGCAACTGTCATCCAGCTTAGAGCTTTGTGGGAGATATTTTTGGGGCCAAGATACCACTAGCCTATTTCCTTCTGCCTCTGGCAGTCGTGCACATTCTTCTCTCCCTGCATGCAGGAAAAGGTCTTAAATGGAAGGTCTCCTTTGGTATTTTCTAGTGCACAGTCTTCTGTTCTGTGAGTGTGCCATGGTTCACTACGTGGCCTTAGAGCCTTCTCTCAGGAAAAGTCCTTTTTAAAATTTTTGTCTCTAGCGTTCCCATGGTTTAGGAGTTTATGTCACCTCAGCTGCGTCAGATTGTCCTCAGGGCACTAAAGCCTGGTTCTAACCAGAGTGTGTTTGATACAACCCAGGCCTCCCTCCCAGGCCCCACTGTATGATGGTGGACAGGAGCATCTGAGCCACTTCTCGGTCGGTAACTGCAGTTACTGGCATAATCTGTGTTTTTGCTCCTCCCGCCCCGCCCACAACCCACAGTTCTGTTTCTTCCCCCACTGACACCTATGAGAGAGGGTTTCCTATTTTGCCCAAATTTCTCTTCCTTTATGACTCTCTCTCCAAGATCGGTCTCCATCCCTAAAAACTTTTCCTCTCTTTATATCTCTTATTTTGTCCTACCTCCTTTTTAAGAGACTGGTTTGCCTTTTTTGGTTTCTAGGGCCCATCAACATCGTTCACAAGTTGGTTTCTGGAAGGTGTTCCATGTGCAGTCGATCCATTGATGAATTTGTGTGGGAGAAAGTGGTCTGTGCCTCCTATTCCTCTAACATCTTGAGACCTAACCACGACCCTGAAAGATCCATTTTATTAACTGAAACCTTGTTGTTGTTCAGTCAGTAAGCCATGCCTGACTCTGTGAGCCCTTGGACTGCAGCCCACAAGGCCTCTCTGTCCCTCAACATCTCCCAGAGTCTGCCCAAGATCACGTCCATTGAACGGGTGAAGCTATAGCACCTTCTCCTCCTCTCTAACCCACTTCTCTTCTTGATTTCAATGTTTTCTGAGAATCAGGGTCTTTTCTAGTGAGTCAGTTCTTTGCTCAGGTAGTCAAAGCTTTAGAGACTCAGCTTCCGCGTCAGTGATTCTAACGCATCTTCAGAGTTGATTTCCTTTATGTTTGACTGGCTTGATCTCCTTGCAATCCAATGGACACTCACAAGTCATCCCCAGCAGAGCATTTTGGTGTTCTCACATCTGTATGTGTTTACTGGAATGAACATAGATGTGATTCTATGGACCTCCATTGGTCAAGTCATGTCTTCACTTTTTAACATGCTTCTAAATTTGTGGTAGCTTTTCTTCCAGGAAGCAACTGTCTTCTAATTTTATGGCTGCCATCACCAACTGCAGTGAATTTAGAGCCACAAAAGAGGAAATATATCACTGCTTTTAACTTTTCCCCTTCTATTTCTCATGAAGTGGTAGGACCAGATGCCATGATCTTACTTTTTGCAATATTGAGAATTCAAATGTACTGTTTACCAAGGGTTTTCCTATCAGCGTTGACAATTATTGTTTTCTTGTAACTTTGTTTTCCCTCAGTGTTTAGGATAAGAAATTATTTTCTAAGAGTATTCTAAGATGATAGTTACTCATATATTATACTGCTGATTTTAAGCTTCCTGCTGGAAGCAGCTGTGCCATGCTTCTGTGACAACCGGGTTAAATGTTGATAAAATACACAGTCTATAAAATATTTCCCAATTAACATAACATATTGAGCCTGTTCATGTTATCTAGTTAGATTTTCTCTAATGTAGCAACTATAGAAATACAAAGGAGGACAAGATCAAGAGATATAATGTGGAGAGGGGGCAGGAAGCTGAACCACTGTGGCATGAAGGGAGATAAATTTTGATCATCAATGATGACTATTGAAATATTTCATACCAGAAGTTTAAAGTGATGAAAGAAAATTTTACATACTGAATTATGGAGAAGTGATTCTGATGTCTACATCATATAATTTTAATGTTCAGCTAGCCAGAAGAGCCTGATTGTGATCTATGAACCGTGCACTGTACATCCGTTTTACCCATTAAATGGGTAGCTGAACATTGTGCATGTGGTTCAGACATGTTCCTATGTTATTGCAGAAATGAATATTTAAAATTGTATCCAATGTGAGGATAGCAACAGCTTTCTTAGAATAATATCTTTAAGTAACTAAGAGTGGCGATTTTATGGGCTCAAGGTGTGCTCATAAGTATGAACCCCATCTGTTATTACAGAAAGAATAGTGGAAAATGAGCTAGATTAAGGGAGAGCTTTTCAACAACAGGATTAGAATTATTCAGCCAGAAAATTATTAAGTAATACTGGGCTTCCCAAACAGTTCATTTAGGAACTTGGGGGCAAGCAAAGAGTTCGTTCAACTAAATAAAGTTGCTTAAAATTACACACACACACACACACACACACACACACACAGAGTGTGTGTGTGTGTGTGTATGTGTGTGAGTATAAAAAATAGTACAATGGCTTATAATTCCTGTTAGGTATAACAACAATGGAAAAAATTAAAACCCAAAAGTAGAATGATTCAAAAGCCTACTTTGTTATTGAATATATGTAAAGTGGAAATACTTCAAAATGTGTTTTCTTGGCCGCATCTAAAATATGAGGACTTTTTATATCACTCCCCTCTTTCCTTTTAATGAATATCTACCAATTTTCAAATGTTTGTCCAGGTTTAATGACAAAAATAGACAGATACTGTTTGCATAACAGAAAATATTGATACCAAGCTTCGATCTCAGGATTATTTCCAACTCCAAGCTTCATTTAAACAGGAAATAATCAATGTTGTTGACTCAAACACTCCAAGAGCTGGGGAACCTGAAACAGAAATCGAACCTGCAACTGAGATTTTCTGTCACATTTATGATCAACCTTTAAGTCCAACACTTTATTTCCTTTCTTATTCTGAGCAGTCTCTTCTTTAGGTTGAAAAGTATGAAAAAAGAGAGAGAGACATAGGGGATTGTAGATCTGCTCATGTTCCAAGAGTAATTTTAATCAGAGAAGTTAGAAAAGGCAGAAACAAAAGAAAATAATCAAGCAATATAAAATAATAAGGATTTAGCCATTAAGCAAAGTCAAGGATCTTTATTTCCTCCTCAAGGGCCATAGATAATATTCTGAGCAATATCCTGTGAGCAGTTTTAGAGATGCTAAAGCCCCAACCAGACTGAAATTTAAGTACATAGGCCACAGAGTAGATGGAACTAGCTGGTCAATGATGTTGTCTCCTAATATCCTCAGTAAGAGGCCATCCCTGAAAGCATTTGGGGAGTGTGGGTCTTTTAATCACCAGCTGCTAGGACGCCTTGCTTGGTCCTACAATAAACACTATGCTTGCTTTCACTGCAACACACAGTCAGTTGATTGACTTTATTGCACAGAAGCGAGCAGACCCAAGTATGGTTTGGTAACAGTACTGAATAATAAGGATGTGTGTATAGAAGGGTGATAAATCGCTTTTTTTTCAGGAACCAAGTAGATTTGTTGATGTGATTTTTCTGTGTAAAAATTCTTTAGGAATGAGATTTTGCAGGTTTCATATTTTTAGTTACTATTTATGTAAGCAGCCTGTATTTAAGTTGATACAGAAGTAGACACTGATTGAACATTACCCTTCAATTGCTAGGAGACCAGTGACTTTGTGATGTCACAGTTACCCTTCAATTGCCAGGAGACCAGTGACTTTGTGATGTCACAGCTTTTTGACTTTGAGAACCACTGTGATGGTCTAGAGAATTCATCTCTGTAGGCCAGCCAGGCAGCATTTGAAGTTGCAGTGTGTAAAATCAGACAAATGAGAAAAGTATCTGAAGAAAGATTTCTTTGAGATGGCACATATTTCTTCAGAAATTCAAGATGTGCCTCCTAAAGACGAATCAACTGGTTCAGAAACCTCCATTAGATCTCCTTTGTGTGATTACACACTTACTGAGGACTCAGTTTTGAGATCTATGATCGAAGAAGCAGCTTTTCAGGCTTTGTTTGAGGAAGTTGTGATAAAAATGCCACGTTACACATTTTCTGTCTCTGAAACAGATGGATTGAACAATTTTCTTTCACTCAATTTTCCTCAAAAACTTTGGAAGATAGTTGAAAGTGATCAGTTTAAATCTATTTGGTGGGATGAGAGTGGCACTTCTATAGTGATCAATGAAGAAGTCTTTAAGAAAGAAGTCTTAGAAAGAAAGGCCCCTTTCAGAATATTTGAAACTGATAGCATGAAAAGTTTAGTTCGACAGCTTAACCTTTATGGGTTTAGAAAAAAGCAACAAACTTTTCAAAGATCTGCTTCACTAGCTGACTTTCTGGAAGAAGAAAACAATGTCTCTGTTTTGAGCAAGGTATTCCAAACTTTTCACTTATTATTGGCAATATGTAAGATTAAATCATTTGACCTAGAAAACATGTTCACATATGTAGCTAAAACTGAATTTAAAATTGAGATAACAAACTGTTGAAAAGTTTTATTTTTTGAAGTTGAGAACAGCTAGAGGTTAAAATATTTGATATTTAACAAACATTACTAGCAACTTGAAACCAGATACAAGTCCTGAAGCTAATTAAAGTGGGATTTACTATATATGTTTACAATATATTTTTACTTGGTATTTACTGTATATGTTTACAACATATTTTTACTTGAGGATCATAATTGCTTCTAACATGTAAGGTATTTTTTTATAGTGCCTATGCTTTTGATTTCTCCTTCATATTTGAATGAGATCCTTACTGGATATAATAATCTGGGTTGTAAAATTTTCTCTTCCATCACTTTAAGTATGCCCTGCCATTCCCTTCTGGCCTGAAGAGGTTATATTGAAAGATCAGCTGCTATCCTTATGGGAATCTCCTTGTCTCTTATTTGTTGTTTTTCCCTTGCTGCTTTTAATATTTCTATTTCTGTTTGATCTTCGTTAATTTGCTTAATATGTGTCTTGGGGTGTTTGCCTTGGGTTTATCATATTTGGGACTTTCTGGGTTTCTTGGACTTGGGTGGCTATTTCCTTCCCCATTTTAGGGAAGTTTTCAACTATTATCTCCTCAAGTATTTTCTCATGGCCTTTATTTTTGTCTTCTTCTTCTGGTAGTCCTATGATTCAAATGTTGGGGTGTTTAACATTGTTCCAGAGGTCTCTGAGGTTGATTTTATTTCTTTTAATTCTTTTTGTCTTTTTCCTCTCTGCTTCATTTATTTCTACAGTTCTATCTTTTACCTCACTTATCCTATTTTCTGCCTCCATTATTCTACTGTTGGTGCCCTCCAGAGTGTTTTTGATATCATTTATTGCATTATTCATTATTGATTGACTCTTTCTTATGTCTTCTAGGTCCGTGTTAAACATTTCTTGCATCTTCTCAATCCTTGTCTCCAGGCTGTTTATCTGTAACTCCGTTTTGTTTTCAAGATTTTGGATCATTTTTACTATCAGTATTCTGAATTGAATTCTTTATCAGGTAGACTCCCTGTCTCCTCTTCTTTTGTTTGGTTTGTTGGGCATTTATCATGTTCCTTTACCTGCTGATTATTTCTCTGCCTTTTCGTCTTGTTTAGATTGCTATGTTTGGGGTGGCCTTTCTGTATTCTGGCACTTTATGGTTCCTCTTTATTGTGGCTGTTTCTCACTGTGGGTGGGTTTGGCCAGGTGGGCTTGTCAAGGTTTCCTGGTTAGGGAGGCTTGTGTTGGTGTTCTAATGGGTGGAGCTGGAGTTCTTCTCTCTGGAGTGCAATGAAGTGTCCAGCAGTGAATTTTGAGATGTCTATGGGTTTGGTGTGACTTTGGGCAGTCTATATATTGAAGCTCAGGGCGATGTTCCTGCGTTGCTGGTATGTCTCGCTCTGGAACTTGTTGGCTCTTGGGTGGTGCTTGGTTTCAGTGTAGGTATGGAGGCTTTTGGATGAGCTTTTATCGATTTATGTTCCCTGGAGTCAGGAGTTCTTTGGTGTTCTCAGGTTTTGGACTTATGCCTCTTCCCTCTGGTTTTCAGTTTTATTCTTACAGTAGCCTCAAGACTTCTCCAACTATACAGCACTGATGATAAAACATCTAGGTTAATGATGAAGAGCTTCTCCACAGTGAGGGGCACCCAGAGAGGTTCACAGAGTGACATGGAGAAGGGAAGAGGGAAATAGAGGTGACCAGGAGAAGAAGAGGGGGACTCAAAAGGGGAGAGAGAAAGCTATCCAGTAATCAATTCTCTATGTACTCTCCACAGTCTGGGCACCTCAGAGAGGTTCACAGTTATACAGCAAAGAGAAGAGGGAGGAAGGAGACAGAGGTGACCAGGAAGAGAAAAGGGGGAGCCAAAAGGAGAGAGACAAATCCGGCCAGTAATCAGTTCCCTAAGTGTTCTCCACAGCCTGGAACACACAAAAAGATTCACATAGTTAGGTAGAGATGAGAAGGGGGAGGGAGGAGATAGAGGCGACCTGGTGGAGAAAAAGGAGAGTCAAAAGGGGAAGAGCACAATCAAGGCTGTAACCACACTCCCAAGTTAAAATGGGTACTGAAGATTGGGTTCTTAAAGGTACAAAATTGATAATAAATACCAAAAAGCAAAGATTAAAAATCTAGAGTAGAGGTTAGACTCTCAAAGATGCAATATTAAACAAAAAAAAAAAAACAATGTCACAAAAATTATAAAAAAAAATATATATATGAAGTTTGCTTTAAAAATAGGGTCTTTTTTGCAAGGTAATAGTAGGTTATAAAAATGAAAATTAAAGGAGTAATAGAGGACTTTAATAACTTAAAAATAATAAAAGTAAAAATATATCTAGGAATTTCTCTGGAGCTGTTGCAGGCAGTGTGGGGTCAGTTCAGTTTCAGATAGCTCCTTGATCTGACTTATACTTCTCAAGATCAGTAGGCCCTTTCCAATGTAGTCGGTGCTAACTACAGGGTTTTAATCTGTTGCACCTGTCACTTCCAGAGCGGTTCCCTCTGTTTATTTTAGTTTCTTCTATTTGCTGGTGTCTTCAGTGTCTAATTTCCACCCTGACACAAGGGGGCAAAAGTGGTCACTATTTAGGCTCACTTGTTCAGTCGTGCTGTGAGGAGGGAGGAACACTCTAAAGAAATATCACTGGCATGGGAAATGCTCGAAGACTCGGCCGCACTGGGTTTGCCCCAGCTCAGGGTGCGTGCACTTTCCCAGTTTATACTTCTCAGGATCTATGTTGCTTCTGCTAGTGCACTGTCTGAAGCGGGCCCTGGGTTGCGTGCACTTGCCAGGTCTAAGCCGCTCAGGTAAGGTTCTCGGGTACTCCACAAAGGCGTGGACTCGGTTGGGCCTGTGTTTTGTGCCCTTCCCAGGTCCCAGCAGCTCAGGCGACCAGGTGCTTGTAGTAGTCTCCCCAGGTGGGGAGTGTATCTTATCATCTCCCCGGTCCCAGCCACTTGGTTTCCTGGGTGGCAGCGGACGTGCCTGTCTCAGGTGTGCCGTGCGTCTCTTCTTGGGAGCTGATCTCTGGCTGTGACCCTCCCGGCGGATGTCAACCATCCAGAATCCCAAGAAGTCTTGGTTAGCAACTGGGTGCCTGCTTGCAGTTTGGTAGAGGATGCCTCCCCGGGCCTGATATTGCCCCTTTCCGGCTCTAACTGCCCCTGCTTGCCTCCCCGTCTCCAGGGGTGATGGGATGGTCTGCAGCCGGCTAGCTCTCCTCTGGTATTTGCTCAGTCCTTTGTTCTGTGTGTGGGCCCCGCCGTGCCTTAGGTTAGGGCTTTCATGGGATAGTTCTCTCTGACTCTCTCTCTCTCTCTCTGGCTATCCCACAGTTGTGGTTGCTATCTGATGTTAGTTCCCTCAGATTGCCTTAGGGAGTTCAGGCCCTGTCCTTACCCTAAGCAATGAAGCCTGCACCTCCCTGTTCAGCCCACACTTGCTGGTGGCAGATGCGAGCACTGGGAGTTGCCTTTAGGCATGTCATCTGTGGGTTTTATTTATTTATTTATTTTTCTCCTAGTTATGTAGCCCTCTGAGATTCCAACACTCTCCACAGACCCACTGGTGAGAGTGTTTCCTAATGTTTGGAAACTTCTCCTCTTTTAAGACTCCCTTCCTGGGACAGATCTCCATCCCTACGTCTTTTGTGTCTCTTTTTATCTTTTATATTTTGTCCTACCTCCTTTCAAAGACAATGGGCTGCCATTCTGGGGGCTTGATGTCTTCTGCCAGCATTCAGAAGTTGTTTTGTGGAATTTGCTCAGCTTTCAAATGTTCTTTCAAAGAATTTGTGGGGGAAAAAGCGGTCTCCCCGTCTTATTCTTCTGCCATCTTCAGAACGCCTCTCTCTAACATGTGAGATGTTAAAACTACTAATGGAGGTATTTTATTTGATGCTATTTCATTTGTATCATTAAAAGAATAAATGCTTATAGTTTAGTTTTGCTTGTCAGTTTTACCTTGGTTTATAAAGAAACTAAATAATTTTCTCCTTTGATTTTAGTTACGGATCTATCATAATCCAAATTTCAAAAGAGGCTATCCCCAACTTTTAGTAAGAATGAAAAGAAGAGTTGGGATTAAAAATGTCTCTCCAATATCTTCATTAGTTCGAGATTACAAGAAGAAGCATGTTAAAGCACGGGGCTACATACATGATCGTAACTCTAATTTTCTTCCTGAAACTAGCGGGGAGAGTGCATTTTCAGCCTCGACAAGTTTAAGTGTGCCTTTCATACAAAAGCCTTATACCAGGCAGACAGTCGCTAATAGAAGTGCCCTATCTCCGTGTGATTTTCCTTCCCCATCATCAATATTAGTTAGACAAACAGAACAGATTGTGATAGATCAACCTGCTGTTTTAAATCAGTTGAGCATTTTAAATTGGCACTCACATAGCAGCTACACTCAAGCAAATGGCTGCATTGAGAACTTTGCTACTACAATTACTTCTGCTTCTCCGAACCACATCGTATTTCCATTACAGAGCAGTTATTTTGGACTGATGGTGGAGCCTTCTAAATTTCCAGTTAGGTACAATGATATGTCAGCCCATGACAGTCCTTTTCCTAACCTGCAACAGAGGGGCAACTCATGGTCCCCAGTGCCAAGGATCCGTGATACATCTGCCTCCTCTCTTTCAAGGTCAACTCATCAAGAATCTTCATTATATGAAAACCATCCTAATTAAAACTGATCTATCAAATATGTGTCAGATTATGCAGCATAAAAAAGATTAAAATTTATGGTGGGCGATGTCAACAAATTCCTACAGTTCTCATATTTGAACAATAAAGTTACATGTTCATCTTCATAGTTTCATTTTCTATTTTGAAACGAGTAAAATGAGGCCTTATTTCAATGTCTGGCTATATTGATATGTTGTTTTATAAACTCTTTAGTTCAAGGAAACATTCTTTATGCATCCTAGGTAAATGACAGCTAATCAATTGTTTGTAAGCAAGAAAATGAGAACAAAGGGAAAAGAGGTAAAGAATGTAAAAGTGATTTCTGAAATCATCCCTGCTGAAATGAATGGGTGTCTAGATTATGATGGTATGGGATAAGGAAGGGATACAAATAAAATTTAAAAATGCAAATACACAGTCCATACCTTAGAGCATTCTCAGTTACATCATATTCTATGAGTTACTGGATAGAGTCTTAAGAGGTTAGACAGATTGTCCTCATTATAGAAATTCACTTCATACATGAAAATATAGATGTTGCAGCATATCCAAAATCATGATTGCCATCATACTATCACTGGGATACCAAAGATAACATGACATAGTCAATGATTGGCCCATGGTCAGCACAAGATTGGTACTTTACAAGATAGGTATTTTACCTTTTAATACAATGTATTATATAGGGTCATTTTTGCTCTGCTCTCCTTAAGGCATGCCTTTATTTCCTCCCACCAAGATTCCACCCTATATTTCCTAATGCATATTTAGATGTTGCTTATCTGTTCCCACAGAGACAGAATAAATTCCTTGTGATGATTGCAACACCTCAGCATGGTTAGCAAATTCTTTGAAGACATGATATCTGTTTCCTTTGTTGTTTCATTATCTTTCTGTTACACTGGGCTTCTGGAGCTACAATCACACAAACTACTTTCAGTCATGCTAAGCCCCACCTCACAACTTTGCCTCAACTCTTTCTAAGGGTTGGAAAGAACCTCTGTTTGCCCTCCTATCAAGGTAAGCACAGATAACAGGTCTTCGACGTGTTTTGTGTCTACCCTCTTTTCTTTATGTATCTTTCACATCAGCTAAAATGTAGAGCCTGAAAATGACACATATAAGTACTTACTGAATTATTAATAAAGAAATGTAATAACCAATCAAATGCTATATACATTACCCAAGAACATCCCATAACCTGCACTAGCATCAGAATTGACCTTTCCTATTTACTGAGAATTTTTTCCAAGTTGATAAATATTTATTATATTTACATGAATGTCACATGTGGTAATTCAAATTATAAAATGACTGCTGCTCTTATGAAGTTTACAGTCTATAACAACCCATTCTAAGAATGTTGCTTCAGGACACAGTACCCTAAAATTCAGTAGTAGTTATAGAGATATGTATTTTTTTAAAAAAGGGGAATCATTCAATTTAATCATCTAGAAAAGTCATGGAAGAAGTGGAAATCAAAATAAATGGCTAATCCTTAATATATTTCACAATGAAATACTCTGAGCAGACTGTACTTGTTGGACTATCCAGATTGTCATGAACACTACCTAGGAATCTTGGCAATCTCAAATTTGTGGCCATTCCTTTAGACAGTGGTGGCATCATCAAGTCATGTCCCTGTTTTATTATGGTAATCCACATAGGACAACACAAAGTTAAGTTCACCGTTCTCATTCTTGCAGCCAATGGACAGTGAAATCTGTGGAATATTTGTGTAAATAAGGGGGTTGTCCACACAGCACACTCTTTTTCTTTCACTGAAAACTTCCATTAAATATAGGTGAGACAACAACCCAAAACCTATGGGACACTGTAAAAGCAGTGCTAAGGGGAAGGTTCATAGCATTACAGGCTTACATCAAGAAACAAGAAAAAAACCAAATAAATAACCTAACTCTACACCTAAAGCAATTAGAGAAGGAAGAAATGAAGAACCCCAGGGTTAGCAGAAGGAAAGAAATCTTAAAAATCAGGGCAGAAATAAATGCAAAAGAAACTAAAGAGACCATAGCAAAAATCAACAAAGCTAAAAGCTGGTTTTTTGAAAAAATAAACAAAATTGACAAACCATTAGCAAGACTCATTAAGAAACAAAGAGAGAAGAACCAAATTAACAAAATTAGAAATGAAAATGGAGAGATCACAACAGACAACACTGAAATACAAAGGATCATAAGAGACTACTACCAGCAGCTCTATGCCAATAAAATGGACAACTTGGATGAAATGGACAAATTCTTAGAAAAGTATAACTTTCCAAAACTGAACCAGGAAGAAATAGAAGATCTTAACAGACCCATCACAAGCAAGGAAATCGAAACTGTCATCAGAAATCTTCCAGCAAACAAAAGCCCAGGACCAGATGGCTTCACAGCTGAATTCTACCAAAAATTTAGAGAAGAGCTAACACCTATCTTACTCAAACTCTTCCAGAAAATTGCAGATGAAGGTAAGCTTCCAAACTCATTCTATGAGGCCATCATCACCCTAATTCCAAAACCAGACTAAGATGCCACAAAAAAAGAAAACTACAGGCCAATATCACTGATGAACATAGATGCAAAAATCCTTAACAAAATTCTAGCAAACAGAATCCAACAACATATTAAAAAAATCATACACCATGACCAAGTGGGCTTTATCCCAGGAATGCAAGGATTCTTTAATATCCACAAATCAATCAATGTAATACACCACATTAACAAATTGAAAGATAAAAACCATATGATTATCTCAATAGATGCAGAGAAAGCCTTTGACAAAATTCAACACTCATTTATGATTAAAACTCTCCAGAAAGCAGGAATAGAAGGAACATACCTCAACATAATAAGAGCTATATATGACAAACCCACAGCAAGCATCACCCTCAATGGTGAAAAATTGAAAGCATTTCCCCTGAAATCAGGAACAAGACAAGGGTGCCCACTCTCACCACTACTATTCAACATAGTGTTGGAAGTTCTGGCCACAGCAATCAGAGCAGAAAAAGAAGTAAAAGGAATCCAGATAGGAAAAGAAGAAGTGAAACTCTCGCTGTTTGCAGATGACATGATCCTCTATATAGAAAACCCTAAAGACTCTACCAGAAAATTACTAGAGCTAATCAATGAATATAGTAAAGTTGCAGGATATAAAATTAACACACAGAAATCCCTTGCATTCCTATACACTATCAATGAGAAAACAGAAAGAGAAATTAAGGAAACAATACCATTCACCATTGCAACAAAAAGAATAAAATACTTAGGAGTATATCTACCTAAAGAAACAAAGGACCTATACATAGAAAACTATAAAACACTGATGAAAGAAATCAAAGAGGACACAAACAGATGGAGAAACATACCGTGTTCATGGATTGGAAGAATCAATATTGTCAAAATGGCTATTCTACCCAAAGCAGTCTATAGATTCAATGCAATCCCTATCAAGCTACCAACGGTATTTTTCACAGAACTAGACCAAAGAATTTCACAATTTGTATGGAAATACAAAAAACCTCGAATAGCCAAAATAATCTTGAGAAAGAAGAATGGAACTGGAGGAATCAACCTGCCTGACTTCAGACTCTACTACAAAGACACAGTCATCAAGACAGTATGGTACTGGCACAAAGACAGAAATATAGATCAATGGAACAGAATAGAAAGCCCAGAGATAAATCCACGAACCTATGGACACCTTATCTTCGACAAAGGAGGCAAGGATATACAATGGAAAAAAGACAACCTCTTTAACAAGTGGTGCTGGGAAAACTGGTCAACCACTTGTAAAAGAATGAAACTAGAACACTTTCTAACACCATACACAAAAATAAACTCAAAATGGATTAAAGATCTAAATGTAAGACCAGAAACTATAAAACTCCTAGAGGAGAACATAGGCAAAACACTCTCCGACATAAATCACAGCAAGATCCTCTATGACCCACCTCCCAGAATATTGGAAATAAAAGCAAAACTAAACAAATGGGACCTAATGAAACTTAAAAGCTTTTGCACTACAAAGGAAACTATAAGCAAGGTGAAAAGACAGCCCTCAGATTGGGAGAAAATAATAGCAAATGAAGAAACAGACAAAGGATTAATCTCAAAAATATACAAGCAACTCCTGGTGCTTAACTTTCTTTATAGTTCAACTCTCATGTCCATACATGACTACTGGAAAAATCATAACCTTGATTTTAAATGAACATTTGTTGGCTGGCTTCTTGAGGAAGAATTTTTCCGTGAGAAAATCCAGAGCATTCCGAACAAAGGGAAGAGTCTAACCAAGAAGGAGAAGCATGAAAGAGACTCACAGGTTTGTGCAAATACAAGGTGGGGAGACAGCATATAAGGTGGGGGTGCCACCAGGCAGGACAGAGAAGGGCCAGGTTTCTGGAACCTCACACGCCCTGCTCAGGTATTTAGATTTCAGCCTGTAGGTTAATGTTTGCACTGACCTTCATTTCTCATATAACTCACTTAATGGGCTTCCCTGGTGGCTCAGCAATAAAAAATCGTCTGCATGCAGGAGCCACAGGAGACCCGGGTTGATCCCTGGGTCAGAAAGATCCCCTGGAGGAGGAAATGGAAACCCACTCCAGTATTCTTGCTTGTAGAATCCCATGGGAAGAGGAGTCTGGTGGGCTGCAATCTATAGGGTCACAAAGAGTTGGACACAACTGAAGCGAGTTAGCATGCATGCACACATAACTTACTTAACAGAACATGTAATGGTATCTTAAACACTTTAAGATAGATACCAAGCAGATTTCTGGTGTGTAACCATGTGTATCTAGTAATAAAGCCTCATGTGGATGGAGCCAGGTCTGAAGTGGCCAAGCCACTGTGAAACCTTGATCCAGCTGCAGTGATGTGACTGTGGGTGATGTTTACACCATCTCCAGCTGTGCAAATGAAAATAGAGAAATGGTGTTGAGACCGAAATAAAACTCCTTTAACTCTACTCTCTCATTCATTTAGAGTCTAGGTTTTTTTTTATAGACTGACTTTATATTGGGAAGTTATAAACTACACTTTAAATTTGGAAAGTGAGTTTATACTAACAAAATACAGCTATTGTCTATTTGACTCATGGGAGTTCAATGTTGCCTTCTATTTTAAACAGGGTTCTGCTGCTGAGAAATTGAAAGCCCACTCTTAGTGTAGCAGGGAACCAGTTGCAAGGTGGCCTCAGCAGGTGCATGACTCAGGGAAAGAACAGCCAGGGGTGAGTGTGTGAGGGTGGACCTGGACATACCCCCTTTCCCCTGGGCTGTTCTTGTGGTCACAGCATAAGAACAGGACCACATGCGTGAGGACAGCTCCAGCACCATGCCCCACAGCTCGGGCATCTAGCCTTTCTGAGCCTCTGTCTCCACATCTGTGAAATGGCTTGTTTTCTGGGTTGTATTTATATTTAAGCAGCATCTCCTGCAGCCCGTGAAGTGCAGGTTCACCACCATTAGTTCTTGGACAAGTGACCACAGCCATGCCAAAGTCCAAAGCCCTCAGGGAGCACCTTCATGCTTGTCTAGCCCATTAGTTAAGCCAACATCCAGCTTCACAGTCCCAGCAGAAGCTTTGAGGTGCTCCAAAAAGTTAAAAGTAATCTTTTGTTTCACCTCAAGCTGGTCATTTCTTAGACAAAAATAGAGAGACAGAGAGAGAAATTCTTGATCTAGATTGGTTATATTTCTTATCAACTCCAAAATTCTCTGTGCCAGTTTGGAAAGCCAGTCATGTGATTTTTTTTTTTTATTGAAATATAGTTGATTTACAATGTTGTGTTACTTTCTGCTATTGAGTGAACAGTGATTCCGTTACACTCATGTAGATTAGTTTTCATATTCTTTATGGTTTATTGCAGGATATTGCATATAGTTCCCTGTGCTATAATAGTGGAACCTTGTTGTTTATCCATTCTGTGTATAATAATTTGCATCTGCTCATCTCGACCTCCCAACCCTTTCCTTCCCCACCCTCTCTGCCTTGGCAACTGAAAGTCTGTTCTCTGAGTCTGTCTCTGTTTTGTACATAGCTTCATTTGGGTTGTATTTTAGGTTCCACATATGTGATATCATATGATGTTTACTTCTATCTTTCTGACTTACTTCACTTAGTAGGATAATCCCTGGGACCATCCATGCTGCTGCAAATGGCATTATTTCATTATCTTTATGGGTCAGTAATATATATATATATGTATATATAAAACATCTTAAGCATTCATCTGTGGATGGACACTTAGGTTGTTTCCATGTCTAGATTGTTGTAAATAGTGCTGCTCTGAACGCAGGGGTGTATCTTTTCAAAGTAAAGCTTTTTCTGGGTGAACACCAGGAGTGGGGTTGCTGGATTCATGTGGTAACTCTGTTTTCAGTTTGCTGAGGAACCTCCAGACTGTTCTCCAAGGGGGCTGCACCAACTTCCATTCCCACCCACAGGGCAGGAGGGCCCCCTCTCTCCGCCCCCTCACCAGCACTCATTCACGTGGTTGTGCGCTCACACATAGTCACATTTTGTTCTCCTTGGTGCCCAGGCGAGGCCTCTGCCCTTGTGTGTCTGCACGATGCACGTTTCAGACGCATGTGCAAACCACACGGCACCAGTTCTTGGCTTGGGCAGGAGGCCCCGCGTTTATGAGCAGCCTCACTGGCCCTGGGGCATTCGCTCTGGGCGCTGTAAGAGGGTGGATGGTGGGAGGACTTTCCCTCCATGGCTCCCGCCCTGGACCCGCTGGGGACTCCCAGCTGTCAGCGCTCCTGCACTGTCCTCGCTGCTCAGAAGCTGCTGGCCCCATCACTCTCACTGTACAGCAGGGACCATGGAACTCTCCATCCAGAAAGAAAATGACAAAGCGAGAATCAAAGGAAGACAGGCCATGCAGTGAGGAGAACGTTCCTGAAGGTCCCAAATCACACGCTGTCACATCACAGCCCAGAGCGTGTCCTGAGACTCAAGAGTGGTCTCTGTGGATAACTTTGAAGCTTTCTTCAATCACTGGTTGACAAACAGGCCTTGATGGTCTGGAATGAAACCTCTGAAATCCAGACACCCCTGATTTAGTCACTGAGAACATAGGCAGAGCTGAGTAGACATTGTAAAGGGGGGGGGTTCTCTCTTGAAGGAACAAAGCAACAAGAAAAGCCTGCTGAATGTTGGTTCTGTTTAAGAAAACTCCTTCTAAATGTCATCTCTGCATTTCGGTGTTAATCTGCTGAATTTCTATCTTCATTTCAGCAGGTCGTGGTCGCTTAGAAAGTTGGAAAACATGTCTCTTTCTAAACAGTCTCTTGAAATGAAGCTTCTCACAGGTTCAGTTGAGACTTTTCCACTTGGTGCAAGTGGGTGCCTTTTATCAGTCTTCCTTTTCACGGCAAGAAAGCTCACAGAGACTGGGAGCCTCCTGTCACTTCAGCTCATTTCCCTGCAGGTTCGAACCCACAGCTAGGTTCCATCACCCTCTGCAGCTGCCTTCAGGGAGCTGACCCCTGCCTTCCAGCTCTAGAGCATTAGCTATGCAGAATAAGCTGCTGGCAGGAGATTTTTTCATTTCTTTACAAAAAATAAGAACACATTTTGTCTGTCCTTTATCACAAATTAAACTCTTGTGGGACAATTGAGGGCTTGCAAGGTAGAATGCAAACCGTCTGACTGGAAAAGCCAGACCTGGCTGGTTTACCTCCCAGGAGAGTCAGGCACCCTCATGCCCCACACCGAGCCCCTGCAGATGCGTTTCGACCTTGCCCTCACGGATCCACACAGCTCAGTTAAGAGCAGCTACGAGGGACACTAAGAGCATGAGAGGGTTCCTGCCCACAGAGCTTGTGTCTGCAGGAAGACACTTTGAATGGAAAGGTCCCTCCTGGAGTCAGAGCTGTACCACCCTGTGTGCAGGGCCGGGAGAAGCCAGAGGGATTCCCCAACTCTGAGCATGGGATGTCAGTGGAACCAATGCTGGAATGAGATGCTGCCCCTGACCTCGGGGAAGCTACAGACTCTGGAGGCTCCCGCTGACCAAAATGCGTGGATTCAGAACCTGGACATTACTCTAAAAGTCTGTCAGTCACCCTCTCCCTTCCCACCAGCAAAGCCCCCACCCGTGTGACAGACGAAGACACCCAGACACCCAATCCCTTCACCCACAGGCGTGTGGCCCGTAGGGCAGAGCCAGGACCAGAGTCTGTCTTTCATTCATGCCCATGAAGTCCAGGTGCCCGTGACAGTGCGTTTGTCACCTCTTGTGAACTGGGGAAACTGATCTCATTGCTGACGGCTTCCCACAAAAATCTCCTCTGCAGACCTGAGTGCACCAAGCCCCAGCGAAGCCCCAGACCCAAGAGGACACTGCAGTCCTGCACTTTAGCTCCTCTTCCTAGAACCCCTGTAGGGTCAGATTTCTGGTGATTCACTGGGAGCAGCCTGGTGTGTCCTCTGAAACCAGTGTCCAAACTGCCTCATCTGAATATGTCAGGCCACTCAGTGGGCCCTGGGGACTGACCCGTCCACTGCGGGCAGGAAGTCTTTCTGTGATGCCTGCTAAGTGCCAGACTTGGGCTGAATGCTGGGCATGCAGATGTGAGCAAGGCAAAGGCTGCTTTCAAGTAGCCCAGCGTCTTCCAAATTACCAGCTGGCCACTGGGGTAAAGGAGCATGGAGGGAACCCCTTGTCAAGCACCTCTGCTGGAAGTCGGCTGCCTGCACTCTTGGTTCTGATGACTGGCAATATCGGTGTACATTGTAGTCAGTTAATGATGGCTGTTAAGTTTCCAAGCTAAGCAACAAATAGGCTCAAATGACCAAAGGTTATCACTGAACATACCTGTGGGAAAAGGACATTTCTTTACTATATGGGTGCAATAACAGTCCAGGTGGCATTCCAGACTGGCCAAAGTGGCTGTGGATGATCTGGGCTGGGGTCTGGACCTTCAGAAGCCAAGTTTGCCCGTCTGTAGGTGGGAGAGCTCCAACAAGACTTGAGTCTATGCTCTTAACGAACTCCTGTCTATGCTGTGAACATGGGATCATGATGTCCAGAAGGTGAATCTGATCTGTTAATTGGAGAAAGGATCATCACTTGTGGAACCTCAAACCTGGATGAAGTCAAGTGTCAGTTGTTCAGTTGTGTCTGACTCTGTGCAATGCTATGAACTGTAGCCCACCAGGCTCCTCTGTCCATCGAAGTCTCTAGGCAAGAATACTGGAGTGAGTTGCCATGCCCTCCTCCAGGGGATCTTCCAAACCCAGGGATCGAACCCATGTTTCTTAAGTCTCCTGCATTGCAGGGGATTCTTTACCACTAGCACCACTTGGGAAGCCTCTATGTATGAGGCAAATGGCATATTCTAGGCTTTTTGTTCGTATCACCATTTGGTTCCAGAACAACTCTTTAAGAGGAAGATGCCAACAACTAGCTAATAAAGGTAACCTGCAGAACTCCACTCAGCTAGCCAGTGTTGCTGCTAAGATGTCACTGCCCTTTATAACTAAGAAATATATGTATGTGAGCAGCCACATAAATAGACTGTGTCTGCTGTCATTCCTGGCAATACCATAGGCAGTTCTGTACCTCAGTTACTCATCTGTGAAGTGGGTATATAGTACCTTCTTCACAAGGTTATTTTAAAGACAAAAGGAGTCACCACATGTAAAACACATAGAACAATGCCTGACATGGTGATCATGGTGTAATTATGGCATTGTTGCTATTCTTATTATTATTATCACACTGGTACTACCAAAGAGGGAATAGTCAGGGAAATCATCATAGAGAATATGCTGGAACTGAGCCTTGCAGGCAATACAGAGGTTTAAAGGAGACTAGGTGGGCAGGGCATCGAGGGGGAGGAAGGGTGAGCAGGCACAAAGATGTGAAACAACACAGCTCTCTTCTAAAGAACAAGGCATTTGGGAGGTGTGTGTTGGGTGATAGGAGATTGTCTGAACAGGTCTTTGATTTCATGCCAAGGGTTTCAACTTTGTCATGCGGGGAATGGAGAGCGACTTGAGGGTATTAACCAGAAGAGGGCCAAGGTCAAAACTGTGTGGGAGGGGGAGGAGCCAAGATGGCGGAGGAGTAGGACCGGGAGACCACTTTCTCTCCTACAAATTCATCAAAAGAATAACCGAATGCAGAGCAAACTTCACAAAACAACTTCTGATCGCTAGCTGAGGTCATCAGGCGCCCAGAAAAGCAGACCATTGTCTTCGAAAGGAGGTAGGACAAAATATAAAAGATAAAAAGTGAGACAAAAGAGCTAAGGACGGAGACCCGTCCCGGGAAGGGAGTCTTAGGCGGCCTTGCTTGGGCTAGGGTCCGGGCCTGAGTGCCCTGAGGACAATCGGGGGGAGCTTCTGTGAGGTGCCAACTTGAACTGTGGGAGACCAAAGGAGAGAGAGAAAATTGACCGGCCGGAACACACTGCCGGCCGTTCGCAGAACAAAGGGACGGGGAAAGTCCCGAGAAGAGCTCGCAGGCTGCGGACCCGCCCAGCCCCGCCGGAGGCAGGAGGCAGGGGGGAGGGGAAGGTCGCGGCGAGACACAGGGCGCAGGCACCTGACCGGCGCGGGGCGGGGACTGGGGCTGGGGACGCGGAGGGCGGAAGGCGCGCGCACCCGCCTGGCGCCAGCGGAAACTGAGACTGGGTCCGCGGAAGGGAGTGGGTGCGCCACACCTGGGGATAGCGCGCCCACCAAGCCCCTGGCTGCCTGGACCGCTCTGACCGGGAAGGCACAGAGAGCAGGCGCAGCTTTTCCTTCCGCGCTTTTGTGTAACACCCGAGGGCTGGAACCTCGCGCAGCGCGGGGCGCGCTCCATATAGAACAGCCGGGAGCCTGAGCAGCGCAGACGGAGAAAGCAGCGTCAGCCCCTTCCGGCAGCGCCAGCCCGCCCCCGCAGGGCCAGCCCCTCCCCGCAGCGTCAGCCCCGCCCCCGCAGGGCCAGCCCCTCCCCGCAGCGTCAGCCCCGCCCCGCAGCGTCAGCCCCTCCCAGCAGCGCAACGGAACTAGCTACCTGAATAAGAGTCCGCCTCCGGCCGCCTGTGTCAGGGCGGAAATGAGCCTCTGAAGAGACCGGCAAACAGAAGCCAAATAAACAAAGGGAACCGCTTCAGAAGGGACTGGTGCAACAGATTAAAATCCCTGAAGAAAACACCGACTTCACCGGAAGGGCCCTGTAGATATCGAGAAGTGCAAGCTGGAACGAGGAGCTATCTGAAACTGAGCCGAACCCACACTGACCGCAACAGCTCCAGAGAAATTCCTAGACATATTTTTACTTTTTTTTTTTATTTTTCTGTTTTTTCTAAGTAAGGAAAAAAAAAATTTTTTTTTTCTTTTTATATTTTTCTTTTTTATTTTTTCTCTTTTATTTTCCTTTAAAATTCCCTATTACTCCCCCATTACTCCTTAACTTTCATTTTCATAGATTTTTACGATTTTTTTAATTAGGGGAAAAAAAAAATTTTTTTTTCTTTCTTTTTTTTTTTTTTTTCTTTTTTTTTCTTCTCCTTTTTCTTTTTTTTTTTTTTTTTCTTTTTTTCTTTTTTTTTCTTTTTTTCTTTTTCTCTTATTTCTTTTAAAGTCCTCTAGTACTCCTCTACTACTCTTCATTTTCATCTTCACTACACTATAACCTTACAAAAAAAAAAAAAAAAAGAGAAGCCCTATCTTAAAACCGAAGATTATTCCCTCCCAATCTTGACTCTCTGTTTTCTACCTCAGAACACCTCTATTTCCTCTTTTCCCCTTCTCTTCCCCATCCAATTCTGTGAATCCTTGTAGGTGTCTGAGATACGAGAACACTCTGGGAACAGACAGCTGCGTAGATCTGTCTCTCTCCTCTTGAGTCCCCCTTTTTCTCCTCCTACTCATCTCTATCTCCCTCCTCCCTTTTCTCCTGTTCATGTAACTCTGTGAACCTCTCTGGGTGTCCCTAACGGGGGAGAATCTTTTCGCCATTAACCTAGAAGTTTAATTATCAGAGCTGTATAGTTGGAGAAGTCCTGAGACTACAGGAAGAATAAAACTGAAATCCAGAGGCAGGAAACTTAAGCCCAAAACCTGAGAACACCAGAAAACTCCTGACTACATGGAACTTTAAGTGATAAGTGACCGTCCAAAAGCCTCCATACCTACACTGAAACCAACCACCACCCAAGAGCCAATAAGTTTTAGAGCAAGACATACCACGCAAATTCTCCAGCAACACAGGAACATAGCCCTGAATGTCAACATACAGGCTACCCAAGGTCACACCTAACACATAGACCCAACTCAAAACTCATTACTGGGCACTCCATTGCTCTCCAAAGAGAAGAAATCAAGTTCCACGCACCAGTACACTGACGCAAGCTTCCCTAACCAGGAAACCTTGACAAGCCAAACGTCCAACCCCACCCACTGGGTAAATCCTCCACAATAAAAAGGAACCACAGACCTCCAGAATACAGAAAGTCCACTCCAGACACAGCAATCTAAACAAGATGAAAAGGCAAAGAAATACCCAACAGGTAAAGGAACAAGAAAAATGCCCACCAAGTCAAACAAAAGAGGAGGAGATAGGGAATCTACCTGAAAAAGAATTTAGAATAATGATAATAAAAATGATCCAAAATCTTGAAAACAAAATGGAGTTACAGATAAATAGCTTGGAAACAAAGATTGAAAAGATACAAGAATTGTTTAATAAAGACCTAGAAGAAATAAAAAAGAGTCAATTAAAAATGAATAATGCAATGAATGAGATCAAAAACACTTTGGAGGGAACCAAGAGTAGAATAACGGAGGCAGAAGATAGGATAAGTGAGATAGAAGATAAAATGGTGGAAATAAATGAAGCAGAGAGGAAAAAAGAAAAAAGGATCAAAAGAAATGAGGACAACCTCAGGGACCTCTGGGACAATGTGAAACGCCCCAACATTCGAATCATAGGAGTTCCAGAAGAAGAAGACAAAAAGAAAGGCCATGAGAAAATACTCGAGGAGATAATAGCTGAAAACTTCCCTAAAATGGGGAAGGAAATAGCCACCCAAGTCCAAGAAACCCAGAGAGTTCCAAACAGGATAAACCCAAGGCGAAACACCCCAAGACACATATTAATCAAACTAACAAAGATCAAACACAAAGAACAAATATTAAAAGCAGCAAGGGAAAAACAACAAATAACACACAAAGGGATTCCCATAAGGATAACAGCTGATCTATCAATAGAAACCCTCCAGGCCAGAAGGGAATGGCAGGACGTCCTGAAAGTAATGAAAGAGAATAACCTACAACCTAGATTACTGTATCCAGCAAGGATCTCATTCAGATATGAAGGAGAACTCAAAAGCTTTACAGATAAGCAAAAGCTGAGAGAATTCAGCACTACCAAACCAGCTCTTCAACAAATGCTAAAGGATCTTCTCTAGACAGGAAATGCAGAAAGGTTGTATAAACGTGAACCCAAAACAACAAAGTAAATGGCAACGGGACCACACCTATCAATAATTACCTTAAATGTAAATGGGTTGAATGCCCCAACCAAAAGACAAAGATTGGCTGAATGGATACAAAAACAAGACCCCTATATATGCTGTCTACAAGAGACCCACCTCAAAACAAGAGACACATACAGACTGAAAGTGAAGGGCTGGAAAAAAATATTTCATGCAAACGGAGACCAAAAGAAAGCAGGAGTCGCAATACTCATATCAGATAAAATAGACTTTCAAATAAAAGCTGTGAAAAGAGACAAAGAAGGACACTACATAATGATCAAAGGATCAATCCAAGAAGAAGATATAACAATTATAAATATATATGCACCCAACATAGGAGCACCGCAATATGTACGGCAAACACTAACGAGTATGAAAGAGGAAATTAATAGTAACACAATAATAGTGGGAGACTTTAATACCCCACTCACAACTATGGATAGATCAACTACACAGAAAATTAACAAGGAAACACAAACTTTAAATGACACAATGGACCAGCTAGACCTAATTGATATCTATAGGACATTTCACCCCAAAACAATCAACTTCACCTTTTTCTCAAGTGCACACGGAACCTTCTCCAGAATAGATCACATCCTGGGCCATAAATCTGGTCTTGGAAAATTCAAAAAAATTGAAATCATTCCAGTCATCTTTTCTGACCACAGTGCAGTAAGATTAGATCTCAATTACAGGAAAAAAATTGTTAAAAATTCAAACACATGGAGGCTAAATAACACACTTCTGAATAACCAACAAATCATAGAAGAAATAAAAAAAAAATCAAAATATGTATAGAAATGAATGAAAATGAAAACACAACAACCCAAAACCTATGGGACACTGTAAAAGCAGTGCTAAGGGGAAAGTTCATAGCATTACAGGCTTACATCAAGAAACAAGAAAAAAGCCAAATAAATAACCTAACTCTACACCTAAAGCAATTAGAGAAGGAAGAAATGAAGAACCCCAGGGTTAGCAGAAGGAAAGAAATCTTAAAAATCAGGGCAGAAATAAATGCAAAAGAAACTAAAGAGACCATAGCAAAAATCAACAAAGCTAAAAGCTGGTTTTTTGAAAAAATAAACAAAATTGACAAACCATTAGCAAGACTCATTAAGAAGCAAAGAGAGAAGAACCAAATTAACAAAATTAGAAATGAAAATGGAGAGATCACAACAGACAACACTGAAATACAAAGGATCATAAGAGACTACTACCAGCAGCTCTATGCCAATAAAATGGACAACTTGGATGAAATGGACAAATTCTTAGAAAAGTATAACTTTCCAAAACTGAACCAGGAAGAAATAGAAGATCTTAACAGACCCATCACAGGCAAGGAAATCGAAAGTGTAATCAAAAATCTTCCAGCAAACAAAAGCCCAGGACCAGATGGCTTCACAGCTGAATTCTACCAAAAATTTAGAGAAGAGCTAACACCTACCTTACTCAAACTCTTCCAGAAAATTGCAGAAGAAGGTAAACTTCCAAACTCATTCTATGAGGCCACCATCACCCTAATTCCAAAACCAGACAAAGATGCCACAAAAAAAGAAAACTACAGGCCAATATCACTGATGAACATAGATGCAAAAATCCTTAACAAAATTCTAGCAAACAGAATCCAACAACATATTAAAAAAATCATACACCACGACCAAGTGGGCTTTATCCCAGGAATGCAAGGATTCTTCAATATCCGCAAATCAATCAACGTAATACACCACATTAACAAATTGAAAGATAAAAACCATATGATTATCTCAATAGATGCAGAGAAAGCCTTTGACAAAATTCAACACTCATTTATGATTAAAACTCTCCAAAAAGCAGGAATAGAAGGAACATACCTCAACATTATAAAAGCCATATATGACAAACCCACAGCAAGCATCACCCTCAATGGTGAAAAATTGAAAGCATTCCCCCTGAAATCAGGAACAAGACAAGGGTGCCCACTGTCACCACTACTGTTCAACATAGTGTTGGAAGTTCTGGCCACAGCAATCAGAGCAGAAAAAGAAGTAAAAGGAATCCAGATAGGAAAAGAAGAAGTAAAACTCTCACTGTTTGCAGATGACATGATCCTCTACATAGAAAACCCTAAAGACTCTACCAGAAAATTACTAGAACTAATCAATGAATATAGTAAAGTTGCAGGATATAAAATTAACACACAGAAATCCCTTGCATTCCTATATACTAACAATGAAAAAACAGAAAGAGAAATTAAGGAAACAATACCATTCACCATTGCAACAAAAAGAATAAAATACTTAGGAGTATATCTACCTAAAGAAACAAAAGACCTATACATAGAAAACTATAAAACACTGATGAAAGAAATCAAAGAGGACACAAACAGATGGAGAAACATACCGTGTTCATGGATTGGAAGAATCAATATTGTCAAAATGGCTATTCTACCCAAAGCAATCTATAGATTCAATGCAATCCCTATCAAGCTACCAACGGTATTTTTCACAGAACTAGACCAAAGAATTTCACAATTTGTATGGAAATACAAAAAACCTCGAATAGCCAAAGTAATCTTGAGAAAGAAGAATGGAACTGGAGGAATCAACCTGCCTGACTTCAGACTCTACTACAAAGACACAGTCATCAAGACAGTATGGTACTGGCACAAAGACAGAAATATAGATCAATGGAACAGAATAGAAAGCCCAGAGATAAATCCACGAACCTATGGACACCTTATCTTCGACAAAGGAGGCAAGGATATACAATGGAAAAAAGACAACCTCTTTAACAAGTGGTGCTGGGAAAACTGGTCAACCACTTGTAAAAGAATGAAACTAGAACACTTTCTAACACCATACACAAAAATAAACTCAAAATGGATTAAAGATCTAAATGTAAGACCAGAAACTATAAAACTCCTAGAGGAGAACATAGGCAAAACACTCTCTGACATAAATCACAGCAAGATCCTCTATGACCCACCTCCCAGAATATTGGAAATAAAAGCAAAACTAAACAAATGGGATCTAATGAAACTTAAAAGCTTTTGCACTACAAAGGAAACTATAAGTAAGGTGAAAAGACAGCCGTCAGATTGGGAGAAAATAATAGCAAATGAAGAAACAGACAAAGGATTAATCTCAAAAATATACAAGCAACTCCTGAAGCTCAATTCCAGAAAAATAAATGACCCAATCAAAAAATGGGCCAAAGAACTAAACAGACATTTCTCCAAAGAAGACATACAGATGGCTAACAAACACATGAAAAGGTGCTCAACATCACTCATTATTAGAGAAATGCAAATCAAAACCACAATGAGGTACCATTACACGCCAGTCAGGATGGCTGCTATCCAAAGGACTACAAGCAATAAATGCTGGAGAGGGTGTGGAGAAAAGGGAACCCTCTTACACTGTTGGTGGGAATGCAAACTAGTACAGCCACTATGGAAAACAGTGTGGAGATTCCTTAAAAAACTGGAAATAGAACTGCCATATGACCCAGCAATCCCACTTTTGGGCATACACACTGAGGAAACCAGATCTGAAAGAGACACGTGCACCCCAATGTTCATTGCAGCACTGTTTATAATAGCCAGGACATGGAAGCAACCTAGATGCCCATCAGCAGATGAATGGATAAGGAAGCTGTGGTACATATACACCATGGAATATTACTCAGCTGTCAAAAAGAATTCATTTGAATCAGTCCTAATGAGATGGATGAAACTGGAGCCCATTATACAGAGTGAAGTAAGCCAGAAAGATAAAGAACATTACAGCATACTAACACATATATATGGAATTTAGAAAGATGGTAACGATAACCCTATATGCAAAACAGAAAAAGAGACACAGAAATACAGAACAGACTTTTGAACTCTGTGGGAGAATGTGAGGGTGGGATGTTTCAAAAGAACAGCATGTATACTATCTATGGTGAAACAGATCACCAGCCCAGGTGGGATGCATGAGACAAGTGCTCGGGCCTGGTGCACTGGGAAGACCCAGAGGAGTCGGGTGAAGAGGGAGGTGGGAGGGGGGATCGGGATGGGGAATAAGTGTAAATCTATGGCTGATTCATATCAATGTATGACAAAACCCACTGAAATGTTGTGAAGTAATTAGCCTCCAACTAATAAAAAAATTAAAAAAAAAAAAAAAAAAAAAAAAAAGCAGGGACATTACTTTGCCAACAAAAAAAAAAAAAAAATGATTAAATTTTGTCCCAAAGACCAAAATTTTGACCTAATGCAAAATGTCTGTAACCTGTGAAGTTAGATTTAATATAGTTACTGCAAGTCAAAAAAAAAAAAAAAAACTGTGTGGGAATCCTTGGGCAGAGGTGAGGAGGGCAGTGCTGAAAGTGTTACCATGGCAATGGGAGGTGGCGGGAGATGCTTCAGCAGGTGCCTTTGAGGAGACCTGCTGAGGAATCAAATATGGCAGTTTGAGAGAAATGAGTGTGGAATTACTTCCCTTTAAAAGAAGTGGTCTGCTTGTGCTACATCCTTGAGTCCAAAAGGAAAAGCAGGGAGCTCTGTATCCCCCAAGTGTCAGGATCCATAGGGGATGAGCTCCTGGTCACCCTGGTACCCCACAGTCAGGTGGCACCCCCACCTCAAAGATCCTGCACCAAGAAATGAGGCCTTGGTCCTCGGGATGCACACCCAACACTTGGCGAGTCACTCCTGCTTACATTCAGTGGACTGACCATGAGGGGAGAGGGGAAGTGACACAGACTGGTGGTCAGCAGGGGGCAGAAGCAGGCAGACCGAAGGGCGCATTAGAGTCCCACCAGCCAGAGTCCTCCAGTCTGAGTCAAGATTTGATCAAGTTGAAAAAGACAGAAAACTTAGTGTGTCCTCACTGGGATTATAATAAAAGTCTCATTTCTTTGCATTCTGTAATGTGTACATCCAAATAAATATCCTTCTCAGGAAGCTGCACAGCTTGTTCTGATGAGAGGACATTGCTCAGAAGAATTTAGGATATTCCTTGCAGTATGACCTTCTTGGACCAGGCTCCCAAGGAATCTGTAGTTCTTCCCTTAATAATAGACTTGATTGTTGACAGGTATTGTAGTCACCAAACTTACCATAACTTTGTTACAAAATTTAGCTCTAAGTGATCTTTTGCACTTTTTAAAATTCAGAGCTAGCATCTAAAAAACATAATTGGCAACTTTGAGGTTATTCAAGAGAACGGGCCACAGCCTCTGAACCTCACAATTTCCCAAGGCATACATCCTGTCCATGAATACTTTGTCCTTCATTTATTCAGCAAATATCCATTGACCACTTACTGTGAATAAGACAATGTACATTTTCCTTTATGGAATACAGAGTTGTGTAAAATGGGTTCCTAAGCTCCACATATAGTTGGAAAGATAAGACATGAGTGTATCATTAGAACTCCAATCAGAACTTAATGACCTTGGTTAAAATTCATAACAGAACTATCAGATCACAATACCAGGAGATAATAAGAAGTATTATCACAAGTGTGAGAGACAAGACAATACAGGAACTGTGGGAAGTGTACTCATAAGAGCCTTGACCCCACCCTGGTCCAGATCCAGCTTGAACACACAGTGATGAATGCAACAGCCAATGTATGTTTCACTATTTCTCTTGTAGTTTGCCTAACCTCACAAAACTGATAAAACTAAGCTCCTTCCTTCACATTCATACTTTATATTCTGTGATTATGCTAAACATCTAAAAACTTCACCCAGGGTGATACATACGGGGCATAAACATTTTGCTATAGCTCAAAGGCAGAAGAGAAGCGAAAGGCAAAGGAGAAAAGGAAAGACATACCCATCTGAGTGTAGAGTTCCAAAGACTAGCAAGGAGAGGTAAGAAAACATTCCTAGGAGAACAATGCAAAGACATAGAGGAAAATAATAGAATGGGAAAGACCAGAGATCTTTGCATGAAAATTAGAGACACCAAGGGAATATTTCAGGCAAATATAGCCACAATAAAGGAAATAAATGTTATGTACATAAAAGAAGCAAAACATATGAAGAGGTGGCAAGAATACACAGAAGAACTATACAGAAAAGATCTTCATGACCCAGACAACCACGATGGTGTGATCACTCACCTAGAGCCAGACATCCTGGAATGTGAAGCCCAGTGGGCCTTAGGAAGCATCACTAGGGACTAAGCTAGTGGAGGTGATGGAATTTCAGCTGAACTATGTCAAATCCTAAAAGATGATGCTGTAAAAGTGCTGCATTCAATATGCCAGCAAATTTGGAAAACTTGGCAGTGGCCACAGGATTGGAAAAGGTCAGTTTCACTCCAATTCCAAAGCAATGCCAAAGAATGTTCAAACTACTGCACAATTGCATGCATTTCACATGCTAACAAGGTCATGCTCAAAATCCTCCAAGCTCAGCTTTAACAGTACCCAAACTGAGAACATCCAGATGTTCAAGCTGAATTTAGAAAAGGCAGAGGAATCAGAGATCAAATTGCCAACATCCATTTGATCATCAAAAAGCAAGAGAATTCCAGAAAAACATCTACTTCTGCTTTATTGACTATGCCCAAGCCTTTGACTGTGTGGATCACAACAAACTGTGGAAAATTCTTCAAGAGATGGGAATACCAGACCACCTGACCTGCCTCCTGAGAAATCTGAATGCAGGTCAAAAACCAACAGTTAGAGCCAGACATGGAACAATGGACTGCTTCCAAATTGGGAAAGGAGTATGTCAAGGCTGTATATTGTCACCCTGTTTATTTAACTTATATGTAGAGTGCATCATGAGAAACGTTGGGCTGGATGAAGCACATGCTGGAATCAAGATTGCCGGGAGAGATACCAATAATCTCAGATATGCAGATGACACCACACTTTTGGCAGAAAGCGAAGAGAAACTAAGGAGCCTCTTGATGAAGAGGAGAGTGAAAAAGCTGGCTTAAAACTCAACTTTCAAAAAACGAAGATCATGGCATCTGGTCCCATCATTTCATGGCAAACAAATGGGGAAACAATGGAAGCAGTGACAGACTTTATTTTCTTGGGCTTCAAAATCACTGTGGATGGTGATTGCAGATGTGAAATTAAAAGATGCTTGCTCCTTGGAAGAAAAGCCATGACCAACCTAGACAGTGTATTAAAAAGCAGAGACATTACTTTGCAGACAAAGTTGCACATAGTCAAACCTATGATTTCTCCAATAGTCATACATGGATGTGAAAGTTGGACCACAAGAAGGTTACATGCCAAAGAGCTGATGTTTTTGAACTGTGGTGTTGAAGACTCTTGAGAGTCCCTTGGCCTGAATGGAGGTCAAACCAGTCCATCCTAAAGGAAATCAGTCCTGAATATTCATTGGAAGGACCAATGCCAAAGCTCCTAAACATTGGCCACCTGATGTGAATAGCCGACTCATTGGGAAAGACTCCGACGCTGGGAAAGATAGAAGGCAGGAGGAGAAGGGGTCAACAGAGGGTGAGATGTTTGGGTGGCATCACCAATTCAATGGACATGAGTTTGAGTAAGCTCCAAGAGTTGGTGAAGGTTAGGGAACCCTGGTGTGCTGCAGACCATGGGGTTGCAAAGAGTTGGACATGACTGAGCAACTGGACAGTGGCAAAAGGCAGATAGTTCCTAAAACCTAACACTTCTATGGATCAATTTCCCAAAGATCCTAGCTGACTTGTGGAACATACAGAGGCCCCACTCACTTTATTATTGGGATGGTTTCTCCTACTAAACATGCCTGTCATGTGCCTGAAGTGTGACATGTAATTTTTCAAGCAAGAGGTTACATGTGACTGTGAAAGTTTAATGTGACACTTTCCACCACCATTTGTGAGCAGGTGAAACCACCACTGATTTCTCTGAAGCCCTCTTAGCGATGCTCCTTACCCGGCTGCATGGGACATCTGGTCACTTTCAAGTGGCCCCATGAACCTGAAGTGAAGTAAAACTCAGTGCTGTGAAGCATGGCAGGGGAATCCCCAAATCCCATACTCGACATCAGCTTTAACAAGGTTTCAAAGTCAAACACAACAATATCCATCTGCAGTGTTGACAAGGAAGTCAAATTTTTGGAAACAGATATTTTCATTCTCTGCAATAGTTCTGTGAAACTTGGCTAGTACCCTGCTTAATATCACCTCAATGTATGAACCTTGTACATCAACCATACATAATTCATGAACTGGCAAATAAAGAGATTCAGCTGCTGCACCCAGAAGGGCCGTGGCCCATCTTCTGTGCTGGCCAGAGCCTTCCTCCCCTCAACCAGCTGGCCTCTGGCCTTTGGACCATTCATCCGTGTTCAAGAGATATTTAGGCAGTGATACTCAGACTGCCTGAGTCTCTGTTGTTTATATACCATGAGTTTAGCTTCTGGTGGGAATTATCTGTCACACAAATTCCTCTGAGGACACAGATGAGAGCTATGAGCACAAGCACTGTCTCTATGGCTTCCTTTTAGTCTGTGATGGACTGTGTCCACCCACAATGCAGAAGACCCAGGTTGGATTCCTGGGTTAGGAAGATCTGCTGGAGAAGGGATAGGCTACCCACTCAAATACTCTTGGGCTTCCCCTGTGGCTCAGTTGGTAAAGAACCCACCTGCAATGCTGGAGACCTGGTTTCAATCCCTGGTTTGGAAAGATCCCCTGGAGAAAGGAAAGCTACCCACTCCAGTGTTCTGGCCTGGAGAATTCCACGGACTCTGTAGTTCCAAGGAGTCTCAAAGAGTTGGACACGACTGAGTAACTTTCACTTTAGATGTAGTTTTTATTTGTATTGTTTCTGTTTGGCTATTGTAAAGAATGTGACCTGACATGTACTTGGTCATATCCAGCACTTTGTGACACCATGGACTGTAGCAGGTTCCCCTGTCCATGGGATTCTCCAGGTAAGAATACTGGAGTGGGTTGCCATTTCCTCCTCTAGGGGATCTTCCAATCCAGGGGTTAAACCCAGGTCTCTTGCATCTCCTGCTTTGGCAGGCAGATTCTTTATGACTGTGCTACCTGGGAAACCCATTCTAAAAGAATTCTATATTAAAATGACAGGAAAGATGATATAGTTATGTTGTGGCTCTCAGAAAAAAGAGAATACAATTCAGATCCTGTAAGTAAAGATAGCTACCCTCAGTGCTTAGAGAAAAGGGTTGGGGGCAGAGGGGTTGCTGAGTATCAGGAAAGAAACCATGACCTGAATAAAACACAGGACCCAGAGGGTGGTCTTAGGGGATCCTTCTTTAGCTGAACTTAAATTTGCTGCCTTGATACACGATGGCCAAGTATATGCTTAGGAAGACGTCCTCCACGAGCTGCTAATCCACTCAGCAAATGTTTTGTTCATGACATTGTCTCCCAGATTCAGAACAGGCTCTGTGATGACTCAGATCCCCTGCCCGAAGATTTGTATGTGTGTGTGTGTGTCTGTGTGTCTGTGTGTTTGTTGTGTGTGTGTCTGAGGAGTAGTGGAAACTTGGTAGGAGAAATTATGTTGTGTGTGTGTATATGGTAGTGGAAACTTGATCGGAGCAGTTACGTTTCTTGAAAGTGGAATTCATCATGACAGTTGCTGCTGTTGGTATCTAGGGCACATTTTGAGGCACAAATCAGAAAGGACACAGGAGGAGAATCTGCAGCCACTCAGTGAAGAGCGAGCTCCTTTGTTTGCATCTGCGTGTCACTGCTCGGTAACGTCGTACCAGTTCATTCATCTGTTGGTAGATGTCTGTATTGTTTATAGTGTCTGTCTGTAACAAATAAAGCTGCTGTGAATATTCCTATAAAATAGAGCTAATTACTAAATAACGTGAACCCAAGCAACAATGTGACTGAAGTGGACCATACATGAGACAGGCAGTTTGCAGTCCACACACGTGAATTGCACAGGCAGTTGCCTAGCATCAACCCACTCAAGATTTGAAGAAGGTAGATCAAAGCAACACCAAGATAAATACGGGCCTGTAAGGATGGTAAAACCAAACAAACAAACAAAAAAACCCACACATACCTTTTTAAAGTTATAGTATAGACCTCTGTCCGCCTTTAGTCCTAGGCTGACAAGACCATATGCACTGGCATCCGGACTGCACTCAGTGTGGTAACACCCTGGTCCCAGTGTCTGCCCTCCCCGGACCACCCTCCCATCACATGTGATTCACAGCCCTTTCTCTGGAGAGGTTTTCCAGCTCCATCTTCAAGGGCACCAGAGTGCATGTGAACTATGGCTCTGGACCTTTTTCTGCAGTGCCCTACTGGTTTCTCATGGCCATGAGTGTGTACCTTCCAGATGAAGGCTGCCCTCTCAGCCTGGGTCCCGGAGGAGGACCAACATGGCTACAGCTGACCAGTTCCCCAGGATGTAACAGCCACAAGGGATGAACTCCTGTTGTATTAAAGCACCGAGCTTTGGGGGTTTTGCGTTCAAAACCACGAGCTTATTTAGTGAAAAGCTGGCTATACAGCCTTTTTAACACAGCAATTGCAATGCCATTAATGAGCTTAACCAGCACAGCCTTACCTGTGTGTGAAGGTACATGTTAGAGGATTTCTGTGACAGTGTTTTTAGCAACAACAACAAAAACAGAAGGAAACAATGTGAATATACATCAGTAGGGAGTGGACCAAAGGCATATGATGTGTCCACGTAACAGAATACTATACATCTGTTTAAAATGAAGGTTTACCACTTGGGGAAATTATTTCCATCATCGTGGTATTTCAGCATCTACCATTCTGCAGCTTGATGTTTTCATGTAACATGGTACAGTAAGTCCCCTACATACGAACCTTCAAGTTGCAAACTTTCAAAGATGCACATGTGTGTTCCATCAGCATCAGGCGTGAGTGACTCTGCAGCTCATCCTCCATCTCCCATCGCTCACCATCCTTCAGATCCACTATCTCCCACTGCTCCCCTCTCTCCTCCAGTCAGTCATTCTTGCCTGTTCACGGATGCCAGCCCCTGTGTGCCAGCTGTTGTGCTGGACTACTGTACTCGTCATGGTACTGTCCTGTGAGAATAAAGGTATTTTCTTTATTTTTTTTATGTATTGTTTGTGTGAAAAGAATTATAAACCTATTACAGCACGGTATTATGTAGCCAACTGTGTTGGCTAGCTTTGTTGGACTTACAAACAAACTGGACTTATGGACATGCTCTCAGAGTGTAACTTTTTGTATGAAGGGGGCTTAAGGCATTTTCCATACTTGCCTGTGTGCACAGATGTCCTCTACTCATCTCATGCACTCCGTGGTCTTCCACTGAGTGGACAGATTGCGTTCATGGTGTCCCTCCCCTGCCCACGGCGAGCCCAGCAGCTGTTGCTGAGATGAAGTGGTGGTAAAGAGCAGTCTCCATGCCTCCATGTGTTCATTCACAGGATCCGCTCTGAGACAGGGCACAGTGGTGGGACCCTCTGGTCATGGGTCAGGCGTCATCAAGTTTCACAACTGTGGCTGAGTTGACCTCCCATGGTCCACAGCACGCCAGGCTTCCCTGTCCTTCACCAACTCCCGGAGTTTACTCAAACTCATATCCATTGAGTTGGTGATGCCATCCAATCATCTCATCCTCTGTCATCCCCTTCTCCTCCCGCCTTCAATCTTTCCCAGCATCAGGGTATTTTCCAACGTGTCAGTTCTTCACATCAGGTGGCCAAAGTATTGGAATTTCAGCTTCAACATAAGTCCTTGCAATGAATATTTGGGACTGATTTCCTTTAGGATAGACTGGCTGGATCTCCTTGCAGTCAAAGGGACTCTCAAGAGTCTTCTCCGACACCCAAGTTCAAAAGCATCAATTCTTTAGTGCTCAGCTTTCTTTATGGTCCAACTCTCACATCCATACATGACTACTGGAAAAACCATAACTTTGATTAGATGGACTTGGTTATAATTTAATTATGTGTGAATTTGAGGTTTTGAAAACTTGGTTTAAGAGCACTCAATGACCATCTGGAGGAAGAAGAGACTCACAGTAGCATCTGCCTTCCCAATCTCTTCCCCACTTGCTGGCTTAACTAGCATTGTCTCCTTTATCTCTTTTGTTAAAAGTCGTGAAACACACATACAGCTTCCCACATTAACCATTTTTAAGTGTGTGCTTAAATGGCATTAGGTCATTTCAGGTTGTTGTGTGGTCTTACCCACCACCCATCTCTAGGACTTTCCATTTTTCCAAACTCTGCCCCCATTAAACACTGGTTCCCTTTCGTCCTCCCCAACCCCTGGCCTCATCATACATTTTCTGCCTCTGTGGAACTGACCACTCCAGGCCTCTTACATTAGCAGAGTCTTACAGCATTTTCCCTTCTGTGACTGGTGTATTTCACTTAGCCTTACATTCCGGAGGTTCACCCACAACATAGCAGGTGTCAGGATTTCCTTCCTTTTTAAGGCTGAATCATATTCTGGTGTATGTATGGACCACTTTTGTTTGTCTATCAGTGGGTGTACACTTGCTTTGCTTCCAATTTTTATTTATTGTGAATAATGACTCTACAGACAGGGGTGCATACATGTCTCATGGAGACCTTGCTTCCAGATCTTTGGGGTATATATGCAATAGAATTGCTGGATCACATGATAATTCTAGTTTAAAAATTTTTAGGAAGTGTTATAATGTTTTCTACAGTGGTTGTACCATTTTTTCTTTTATTTTTTAAATTGTAGGATAATTACTTTGCAATATTGTGTTGGTTTCTGCCACACATCAAAACGAATCAGCCATAAGTATACACATGTTCCCTCCCTCTTAAACCTCCCTTACATTTCCACTAACAGTGCACAAGTTTGTTTATTTTTGTTTTTATTTCTACTGTCTTGGGAGACTGACCTGAAAACACCGGTATGATTGATGTCAGAGACTGTTTTGCCAGTGTTCTCCTCCAAGAGTTTCATGGTGTCACGTGTTAAGTCTTTAAGGCATTTTGAGACTGACTTTGTGTTCAGTGAGAGGGTTTGTTTTAATTTGATTGATTTATATGCAGCTGTCCAGATTTCCCAGAACCACTTGATGAAGAAACTGATTTCTTCTCATTGTATTTTTTTCTTTTTTGTAGATTGTAGGTGTGTGGGTTTACTTCTGGGCTCTCTGTTCTATTCCATTGATCTGTATGTCTGTTTTTGTGCCAATACCAAGCTGTTTTGATTACTGTAGCTTTGTAGTATTATCTGAAGTCTGGGAGGGTTAAGTCTCCTGCTTTGTTCTTTTTCTTCAAGATTGTTTTGGCACTTCTGGGTTTTTATGTCTCTATGTAGATTTTAGGATTATTCTATCTGTGAAAAATGTCATGCATAATTTGCTATGGATTGCATTAAATCTATCACTTGCTTTGAGTAGTATGGCCATTTTAACACTTGTTCTTTCAGTCCAAGAGCATGGGATATCTTTCCACTTTCTTTTAGCCATCTTCAGTTTCCTTTATTAACATTTTTTTAGTCCTTTTATTTTTGTAAATCTTTTATTTTGTATTGGGATATAGCCAATTAACAATGTTGGTGATAATTTGAACTGAACAACAAAGGGATCCTTTATTAATATTTTATAGTTCTCAGTGTATAATTTTTTCACTTCCTTTATCAGCTTTATTCCTAAGTCTTTTATTTTGGGTGAGGGATGCAATTTTGAAAAAGGAGTTGTTTTTTCTTAAACATTCCCTTTTGCATATTTCATTTTTAGTGTAAGAAATGCAACCAATTTCTGTATGTTAACCTTGTATCCTGCTACCTTACTGAATTCATTTCTCCATTCTAGTAGTTTTTGTGTGGAGTCTTTAGGGTTTTCTATATATAGTATCATGTCATATGCATATCATGACAGTTTCACCACTTCCCTCCAATTTAGATACCCTTATTTCTTGCCTTATTACTGTGGCTAGGACTTGCAGTACTATGTTGAATAGAAGTGGTGGGAGTTCTATCTCTGTTACAGATTTTAGGGGGAAGACTTTATGCTTTTCCCTGTTGAGTATTATACTAGTTTTGGATTTGACATAAAAAGTTTTTATTATGTTTAGATACAGCCCCTCTATACCCACATTAGTAAGTTTTTTATTTTTTAATCATGAATGGATGCTGAATTTTTGCAAAGGCATTTTTTGAAGCTACTGAGAGATCATGTGATCTTGGTTTTTGTCTTTTCTTTTGTTGATGTGGTATATGACATTAATTTTGCATATGTCGAATCATCCTTGCAATCCTGGTATTTATCTAAATTGGTCATTGTGTAGGATCCCTTTAATGTCTTGTTGGATTTGGTTTGCTAATTTGTTGAGAATTTTTGCATCTATTTTCGTCAAAGATGAATCAAACAACAAGAACATATTCATCAAAGATATTAGCCTATAATTTTCTTTGTAGTGTCTTTGATTTTGGTATCAGGGTGATGGTGGCTTCATAGTGTCTTTAGGAGTGTTCCCTCTGCTTCAGTCTTGCCTGCGAACGCAAGAGAGACGAGAGACGTGAGTATCATCCCTGGTTCGGAAACATGCCCTGGAGTAGGAAATGGCACCCCACTCCAGTATTCTTGCCTGGGAAATCCCATGAACAGAGGAGCCTGGTGGGCTGCAGTCCATGGGGCCGTAGAGAGTTGGACAAGACTGAGCAACTGAGCACACACACACAGTTCACTTGTCAGATCAGTTCAGCTGCTCAGTCAAGTCTGACTCTTTGTCACTCTACGGACTGCAGCACATCAGGCTTCCCTGTTCATCAACTACTCCCAGAGCTTGCTCAAACTCATGTCCATCAAGTTGGTGATGCCATCCAACCATTTCATTCTCTGTCATCCCCTTCTCCTCCCGCCTTTTATCTTTCCCAGCATCAAGGTCTTTTCCAATGAATTAGTTCTTAGCACCAGGTGGCCTAAGTATTAGAGCTTCAGCATCAGCCCTTCCAATGAATGTTCAGGACTGATTTCCTTTAGGATAGACTGCTTGGATCTCCTTGCTGTCCAAGCTACTCTTAAGAGTCTTCTCCAACACCCCAGATAAAAAGCATCAATGCTTTGGTGTTGATCTTTCTTTATGGTCCAACTCTCACATCCATACATGACTACTTGAAAAACCATAGCTTTCACTAAGATGGACCTTTGTGGCAAAGCAATGTCTGCTTTTTAATATGCTGTCTAGGTTGCTCATAGCTTTTCTTCCAAGGAGCAAGCGTCTTTTAATTTCATGGCTGCAGTCACCATCTGCAGTGATTTTGGAGCCTAAAAAATAAAGTCTTTCACTATTTCCATTGTTCCCCCATCTATTTGCCATGAAGTGATGGGACCAGATGCCATGATCTCAGTTTTTTAATGTTGAGTTTTAAGACAGCTTTTTCACTCTCCTCTTTCACTTTCATCAAGAGAGAAGTTCTTTAGTTCCTTTTCACTTTCTACCATAAAGGTGGTGTCATCTGCATATCTGAAGTTATTGACATTTCTCCCAGTAATCTTGATTCTAGCTTGTGCTTTATCCAGCTCAGCATTTTGGATGATGTAATCTTATATTAAGTTAAAGGAAGAGGCTGACAATATACAGCCTTGGTGTACTACTTTCCCAAATTGGAACATGTCAGTTGTTCCATGTTAGGTTCTAACTATTGCATCTTGACCTGCATAAAGATTTCTCAAGAAGCAGGTATTGCGGTCTGCTATTCCCATCACCTTAAGAATTTTCCACAGTTTGTTGTGACCCACAGAGTCAAAGGGTTTGGTGTAGTCAATAAAGCAGCAGCACATGTTTTTCTGGAACTTTCTTGCATTTTCTGTGATCCAGTGGATGTTGGTAATTTGATCTCTGGTTCCTCTGCCATTTCTAAATTCAGACTGAACATCTGGAAGTTCGTGGTTCACATACTGTTGAAGCCTGGCTTGGAGAATTTTGAGCATTACTTTACTAGTGTGTGAGATGAGTGCAATTGTGCAATATTTTGAGCCTTTTTGTCATTGCCTTTATTTGGGGTTGGATTGAAAACTGACCTTTTCCAGTCCTGTGGCCACTGCTGAGTTTTCCAAATTTGTTGGCATATTGAGTGATGCACTTTCACAACATCATCTTCTAGGACTGGAAATAGCTCAGCTGGAATTCCATCACCTCTACTAGCTTTGTTCGTAGTGATGCTTCCTAAGGCCCACTTGATTTCCCATTCCAGGACATTTGGCTCTCAGTGAGTGATCACACCATCGTGGTTATCTGGATCATGAAGATCTTCTTTGTGTAGTTCTTCGGTGTATTCTTGCCACCTCTTCTTAATATCTTCTGCTTCTTTTAGGTCCATACAGTTTCTGTTTTTTACTATGCCATCTTTGCATGAAATGTTCCCTTGGTATATCTAATTTTCTTGAAGAGATCTCTAGTCTGTCCCATTCTACTGTTTTCCTCTATTTCTTAGCATTGATCACTGAGGAAGGCTTTCTTATCTCTCCTTGCTATTCTTTCGAACTCTGCATTCAGATGGGTATATCTTTCCTTTTCTCTTTTGCCTTTCATTTCTTTTTTCTCTGCTATTTATAAGGCCTCTTCAGACAACCATTTTACCTTTTTATGTTCCTTTTCCTTGGGGATCACTTTGATAAACACCTCCTGTACAGTGTCATGAACCTCTGTCCATAGATCTTCAGGCACTCTGTCTATCAGATCTAATCCCTTGAATCTATTTGTCACTTCCACTGTATAATCGTAAGGGATTTGATTACGATCATACATGAATGGTCTAGTCGTTTTTCCCTACTATTTTCAACTGAAGTCTGAATTTGGCAATGAGGAGTTCAAGAAATGAGCCACCGTTGTTTTTGCTGACTGTATGGAGCTTGTCCATCTTTGGCTGCAAAGAATATAATCAATATGATTTTGATATTGGCCATCTGGTGATGTTCATGTAAACCGTCTCTTGTGTTGTTGAAAGAGCATGTTTGCTATGATAGGTGTGTTCTCTTGGCAAAACTCTGCTAGCCTTTGCCCTACTTCATTCTGTACTCCAAGGCCAAACTTGCCTGTTACTCCAGGTATCTTTTGACTTCCTACTTTTGCATTCCAGTCCCCTAAGATGAAAATGACATCTCATTTGGGTGTTAGTTCTAGAAGGTCTTGTAGGTCTTCATAGAACCATTCAGCTTCAGCTTCTTCAGGATTAGTGGTCAGGGCACAGGCTTGGATTACTGTGATACTGAATGGTTTGCCTTGGAATCAAACAGAGATCATTCTGTTGTTTTTGAGATTGCATCCATGTACTGCATTTCAGATTCTTTTGTTGACTATGAGGGCTACTCCACTTTTTCTAAGGGATTCTTGCCCACAGTAGTAGATATAATGGTCATCTGAATTAAACTTCATCCATTTCAGTCTATTTTAGTTCACTGATTCCTAAGATGTTAATGGTCCATGTTTCCATCTCCTGCTTGACCACTTCCAATTTTCCTTGATTCATGGATCTAAAATCTAACATCTAAGAATCCTATGCAGTATTGTTCTCTACAGTATAAGACTTTACTTTCACCACCAGACACATCGTCAATGGAGTGTCATTTCTGCTTTGGCCCAGTCTTCATTTTTCTAGAGTTATTAGTAATTGCCCTCTATTCTTCCCCAGTGGCATATTGGACACCATTCCGACCTGGGGGCTCATCTTCTGGCATCATATCTGAGAAATTTCCTCTCTTTTTCTTCTAAATGACAGTCCTCCTGGGTAGAGTATCCTAGGCTGCAGGGTTTTCCCTTTCAGGACTTCAAATTTATCTTGCCACTCCCTTCTAACTTGCAATGATTTTGGAGAGGAATCCACTGGCAGCCTTGTGGGCGTTCTCTTGTAATGAATCCTTTGTTTTCCTCTTGCTTCTTTTAGACATCTCTTTCACTTCTGACATTTTTATGACCCTCTGTCTTGGTGTAGGTCTGCTTGGGACCCCATCCTTTGTGGGGGTGCAGGCAGGCAGCCCTGGTGGCTGTCAGGTGCTGTGCTCACAAAGTCACCAGTGCAGATCCTCTGAAATCAGTAATTGTGCACCCGGACCTGCCATGGAAGCGGGGAGCAGCTCAGGCCTGGCCCGGCCCCCGTGTACACCCACAAAGCCCACAGCTGCCCGGGCCCAACCTGTCCCAGCCAGGGAGCCCCCGCTGTCTGCTCGTGTGTCCTGCAGGCACCAAGTGGACAGAGCTAGAGGCAGTGGTAGAGATCGGTTCATGGCACAGTGATGGGGAAGATGATTTCAGCTTTGCCTCAGTGGGTGAGGGCCCTGCCAGAGTGCTCCCAGTCTCGTGGAGCTGGTGCTGTGCTGGGTGAATGAGGAAGAGGCTGATGGGGGTCCCGCCTTGCCCTTCACACACCCCTTAACATCGGTGCTTTGCTTCAACGATGGCCAAATCATCTTCCACGCCACCCCAGTTGTGGCCATGCCCCACTCCAATGCAGCCAACTGCAGTCCTCTCCCCGGGGCCTGTCTTGCACGAACCAGCAGGCATGCATCTCAGGCTGGAGACCATGTGCAAGTAGCACAGAGCCTCTCTCCTGGGCTCTCTGCTCTGCCTGCTACATGCTCCTCCGAGTCTCTGAAGACCCCCTCTCCATCCCGGCTGGTCTCCCCTTGGGAGAAGGCCTTTCCAGGGGGCTGGAACCTGTCCTCTATCAGAGCTTCTTCACAGTGGCACCAAGCCCATCCTTCTCCCCCTTTTATCCCCCCTTTCATCCTACTGGGTTACGTGGAGATCTTTCCTGTGCTCCTTGGTGCCTGAGCTTTCCCACCAGGAAGTATTGTGAGAACTGTTCCATGTGTAGATATATTTGTGAGAGGAGGTGAGTACCATGTCCTTCTGTTCTGCCATCTGGATTCAACGTCTCGTACTTGTCTACACAGAGGTATGATATGATCCTGGGGTTGTTCGGATACCAAGTGTGCCATCTTCAGTGACATCCATGTTTCTCCCACCTGTTTGCAAAGTGAGAGAGTGGAGACCAGCCACACCAGCTCACCATGCACTGGAAATATGCCTGGTGTGAAAGATGGGCTCAACTGTCAATCTTAGTTAACATTAACTTTAAAAAAATACCCTACATGTAAAATAACTTGGGTATGTAAACCTACGTTTTGAACTGTAAGTGGTGTGAAATCTAAAGTATTTTTAAAATTTTTTTAAAATATTACTTATAAATTAAATAACACTTCAGGTATATTAAGCTGTAGAAACTAAAATCTAAGAGCATTTTTATTGTGGCTACTAGAAACTTTAAAATTACATATGTGATCTACATTATACTTCTACTAATTCTTGAGTCAGAGCAAACAACAGGACTGAAAGACTTCCTTTCTTATTTTATAACCTAATCAACCTAACAAGTTGATTTACTTTATCATTTTTTTTCTTAAATCTTCATATGTAATTTCCTCAGAGCCTCCAAGTCACTGTTCAGCAGCTGTACAGCCAGTTGGCTGTAGACAGCTCCTGGAGTTTTTAAGGAGTATTTCTGGGCAGCTTTTGGTAAAGCACTCACTGAAAGGTTAATCAAATCAGGCAGACTTACATGTTGTTTAAACAAATCCCCCTCTTCACTGAAGACTGAACAGATGCATTGGCTCTCCCCAGAGGCTTTTATGCCGTTATCATGTTCACTTTTCTTTAAGGGTATAAGAAGCAGGCCCATACTCTGAATACTGTGCAATCAACATTTTGTGCCAACTCATGAAACTCCTCTGTACTTCCAGGACCTTACAGATTCTAAATTCTCTCACATCAATATTCATTCCACTTGTGGTTTGTGAGAAGACAGTCAGTTCTATAGGTAAGTTTGTTTAATTAGGTACAAAAGTAGGAACTAAAAAGGCCATACATTGAGAGATTGTCTGTTAAAGATGCAAGTAAGTGCCAGCTGGGTGTATTTTAAAGAGCTTGATAGATTAATGTGTGCAGGAGACCATCAGCTTGTCATTCACGCATGCTGAGAGACTTAACAAGGGCCACATAGTAAGAGATATGTCACGGGAATGTCGACACAGGTCAGGGCCTAGGGCACAGGTGAGGTCGCAGGTGTGGAGCCTCACTTCACAACCGTGACACTGAGTGGTGATTTGCAAGACTAACTCCATGTGACTCCACGTCAAAGACAGGAGGACATCCCACGTAACTAAGTGACGCCAGACCCTTATGGCAATGCTAACAACTCTTGTGACGGGGAAGTCCTAACGTGTTTAATGCACGTGCTCCACCTGTGTTCGGGAATTAAACTGTACAGATTTCATGACTGGAGAACAGACTGGAGCCAATTACAGCTCCCTTTAGGAAGACACCTCAGCAACTGCTGTGGAGGCAAATTCAGTGTCTGAGGGGCACAGTGATGGGCCGTAATGTCGGGGCAGGGCTGAACCTCTGTGACAGCACTGGTCTTGAGTACACTAATACCTGTAATATATTAAACATGCTCATGTGTCAGTAGCTACTGGTAAGACGATGGTCTCCACTTACATTTTTGTACCTACAACCCGACAGGAAGTGTATTAGAACTGTATCTGGAACAGAAGCAGGAGAGATGTGGGTTTCTGTGGTATTAATGACTCTGGCCAGTTGGTGCCTGTACTGTAATAACTGCTAATGTTCTGAACATAGCTCTGCTGAGGAGTTTATGTCTCACCTTGATAGAAAGTGGCTACCTTCCAGAAATTACTTCCACAGGAGAAAATTCTATTAGAAAATATTTTGCCTTGAGATTACTTAAAATGTGATCAAGCTTAATGCAAACCCTATAAACCATACCAAAAAATGTGTTACAATAAAGGATCACTCAATTCTAACTGAAGTTAAAAAGTACATTTATTTAGAATGTGGGCAAGATTTCAATATAAAAGAAAAGAGTATTAGAAATAAAAATAAAACTACAAAATTTTCAAACCTTTAACATCCATAATTTAGAGATAGCAAGGTGTTTATTTGCATCATTTTATTTGCAGCTAAAGTTCCATTAACAGTGTTGTGAAAACATTTAAAAACCTGGAAAATGAATCATAAAACCTAATATGGGCTCTTAAAAGTCATATAATATAAAACATAATTTATGTTTCCTCAGAATAAAATTACACACCTTAATAAGATACAACCTATTTAATATATTTGTCTTCCTGCTTAAAAACGCTTGTCCCAAAGAAAGGAGCTGAACAAGGACATCTGAAGGAACAGGGCCGAGGGCAGGCCTATGAGGCTCCTGGCACCAGTGCAGGTGTGTCAGTTAAATTTATATGTAGCCGTGTTGAGGAAAACAGCTTCCCACAGCAGTGCGGATCAGTGCCAACACTCAACAAGGGCCCCACATTAAGAAGAAGAGCCCCAAGTGCCTGATGCCCCGCCATAGAAAACCAGCCACTCCCTTATCCTACAGGGCATGTGCCAGGCCCTGCAGCCCAGGCAACTGCCTGTGGCAGGACGATGCGGCTGCTCTCAGGTTGTAGACGCGAGGAGAGGCCTGCAAGGACACCCACAGATGACTCAGGCAAGCTTTACACCAAGTCTTCCTTCCACAAAGAAAGGCAGCGCAGAATGGGCATTCAGATCTCAACATGGAGGGTGGGACAGAGCCTGGAAAGATGTAAGAGCACCTACTCTAGAACAGCCTACGAAATTCAATGGGCCTCTCAGTGGTTCTATCACTAACCCTGGCAATAGTGCCCTAACCTGTGGGCTCACGGAGCGCACGCAGCTCTGACACTAACGATGAGAGGGGCCCACCCACCGCCTTCCCAAAGGATATGACTCGTAGTCCAGTGTCTGAGTGAGCACTCCAGTGAGAACAAACTCTGCATTGTGAGCATCTGCAAGGAACAAAGACAAAACCTGTCAAACAGACGCACCTGCCTGCACCCATGCACACCAACACGCAGCAGAGCAATGAACATACCTAATCCTCTGGCAAAATATTCTTGACACAAGTGAAGGTCATTTTCACAGGATATTAAAATTATTTCTGACATACTTTAAGGAAAAGAAAAGCAGCTTCTTGGTTACTGAACCTCATACATGGCATTGATGCATTCAACAGTGTTTCACTTCTGTGCACCTTATCCTGCTTATATTCCATGAATTTCTGGAAAGATGGCTGTTTAGACAACACTTTGCCTCTTGCACATTCCATAATTGCTTTCATGGTTGACAGACTTGGGCAGATCCCAGGAGTGATGTAAAAGTATTTCGCCTAAAAATGAAAATACGTGTACTGGTTTCAAAGTGAATTTTCAGTGTGCGGAATTTCTCATTCTACCCAAGAATTTTGACAAAATACCTAATTTCACAGAGCTACCCAGTACTAGACTCCCCTAGTCCCCAGCCTAAAGTGGGCCTGGCAAACCCAGACATGACATTTCAGAAATAAGCACTCTCATATGCTAGGTGTGACCTATAATTATTAGAAAGTGACTAGAACTTTAATTCCTGTAAGACATGAAGTATTCTGTGATAAGAGTAAGAATAAGAACATTTTTCACAATTTCTGAAGCTCAAATGGAGTACAAAATGATTTTGATGATTAAAATTTTCTAACTTCCTTACTCTCAAATGTACCAAATGTACCATTTTGTTTAAACTCCTCAAACATTTAGAAAAACAGACTATTTTAGGTAATGTACTCTTAACTCAGTACTGCAAATCTCCTTTGATTCCAAAGTTGGCTCCTTAAACGTAAAACAAAACAAACAAACAAACAAAAAACCAAAACTGATTATCTCTATTAATCTACTAAGCCACTGTTTGATACAAAAATTTTCCAAACTGTTCTATCTTAGAAACATTTAAACACTGTAGTCTAGAATTATTAGACACATATTCAGTTAATATTTTCTCAAGAATGGTCTCCATTTTCCAGCTGAATATACATTTTATGAGAATAGTATTAATGTAAGTTGTTAAAAGCAAAAAAAAAAAAAAAATCTTATAAATTATTCATAGCATACTCTTTGAACCCAGGTTATTTGTAGTGCATCTCTCTCCATATCGATTCTCTTAGACACAGAACACATCCTAGAGGAGGCCTGACTGCACAGGGGGAGTGGGGAGAGCCCAGCTCTCTGGGTGCAAGCTGCCCGCTCCGTCATGGTTGCCCAGATGCAGCAGCTGATCTGAGCTCCAGTCCAGGCGTACCTTGAAAAGCGGAGAAACGTGGGCCCTCCTCAAGGACTCCTCCCAACTGAAGGAGAAAAGCACTTCAGCCTCCCCATCTCGGAGAAGGTAGTTCTGTTTGTCTGAAAAGGAAGACAGCACAGCCTCAGAAAGTGCCTGGCGCTGGGGTGCACCGCATGTGACTGGCTCCAGGTGCCCCAGTGAGCCAGGTGCTGGCATCCGCCTGTGAAACCTGTGAATGAGTAAGTCTCCCCGATTATGTTTCATTTACCTTCCTCCCGAAAACAGCCAGGCCAATGACACTCTTCCTCATAGATCAGTGTTTCTCAGCTTTCAGGACCAAATGTCCTGAAAGCCGTGAACCCTTCTCTCATCCCTGGGCAGCTTCCCACCTCCCCCTCAGCTGTGGCTTCACACTGTTGGGGGGCCACAGCACCCCAACCCAGACCCAGGTGAAGAGTGCCCATGTGGAGGGACAGGCTGGGAACCAGGTTCATGGCCAGCTTGTGCTCACAGGGACCAGTGACTCCAGAGCCACCGGACTCCAACTGAGAGTCGCTTAGCCACATTTTATATATGTACCAAAAACAAGTTCCTTTTATACACGTATAAGTACATTAATTTATAAAGAATGGTTTTACCAGATTTTGATGATCTAAGATTTATTAAATAATATGTAATTTGTCAAAAAGTAAAGATCACAAAATGTTTTCATCTTCTTATGAATATATCTCTTTCAGAAAAGAGTTTCATTTCATCATCGTAACCAAACTAATAGTCCAGGGTCGGGCTGAGTCAGATGACATGCTGTAGGGCTGACAGGCCACACGGTGGGTCTGTCACTTGCCCTTCTCTTTTTAAAACAATGCCTTAAAAATGAGAAAACCATTCTCAGCTCAGACTTGACTCCATCAGGTCACTCTGGAGACACTGAGATTTAACAACTGCTAGAAATGCAAGTCCATCAGCCACCAGCAGAAAAAGAAGGCACTATACTAGGTGAAAGAACAGAAGAATTTCTAAAAAATGAAGTTAAAAAATGAACAAAGAAGTACTGTCATGCATGAAGTGATATACTTGAATGAAGTGATGTATCTGAAATGCTAGTTTCTATAGCATGATGAAGGTTGCTGTGCCTGCTGAAGAGCTGTGAGGGATGACAGGAAGCAGTTTGTGTTTAAGGTGAGAGATGACACTGAAATGAACACAGTAGCTACAACAACCCTGGGTTTCTAAGAGAAGAAGATGATTTATATTAACTTGGTCGGAGTTGTGGCAGGAGTCAGACTTTCCACAGTGGTGCAAAGGGCATGTGTATTCCAGAAAGAAATATCCTATACAATTAGTGTCCCAAACTATATAGATATAAATACAAAATGTCAGAATACCCCTCCCCCATGATAGGAAGCGTCCAGTCTTAAAGCTGTCAGAGCCCAGGCGGGGGCGGTGTGCTGCAGGGGTGGGGGTGCAGGGGTGGCCGACGGGGGCTGACTACATGGGACTCGTCCAGGAAGCTAATGTACTTAGGACATCAGGAGCAGGTGTCTCACTGCTGGAGTACAGACACGGGAAGGGAGAGACGAGCCTGAGCCCTGTGGTGTGGGACTGGAACTGGACAGATAGACACGAGGAGCACCGTGTGAGTCGGTTTGGCATAGCCAGACCCCATGGGCCTGAGCACCATCAGCTCCCCAGGTCTGCCCTGAGATTGGAACTGGTGGTGGGGTGGGGGGTCCCTGGGACACGCTGGTGCCAGAACCAGGGCAGAAAAGCTTAAGACGAGTCTAGGACACTCTTGTTTTGCCAAAAGCTACCAGGTGGTCACGACTGATGGGAAGAGCAGAGAGGACACTGAAGCCAGCACAACCAGAGGTCACTGGTCACAGCAGGGTGACGTGGGAACAGTGACAGCCCCATGGACGAGAAAGCAGCACCAGGTGAGAGCAAGCAGAGTGGAGAAGGGACCACGTGGACACCACCGAAGGACCACTTGACAGATGCAGGGTTCTATGTCAGCCACCCCACCCCTGGGAGGAGGGGCCCCCACACGGCCCTTCCCTTGAGGGTGTGGAGCAAATGGAACCGTGGACCCAGTCTCTCAGCCCTTCCGGGTGCTTCCCCGTGGGGAAGGCTGTGGAATCCCCACAAAGAGGAGGCTTCCACGTCTTCAGGCCTCCTGCATCCACAGAGGGGCCCTTGGCCGCTCTCCTTCCTGTACCCCTTTCATAACTCACGATGCCTCTCCCCCAAGCCCAGGCACCACTCATCTGCTTCTGTCTTTGTAAATTGGCCTGTTCTGGACATCTCTTATAAGTGGACATGTAAAATGTGTCCTTCTGTGTCTGCTTCTGTCACTGATCATTGTGTGTTCAAGGTCCATCCATGATGTAAGGTGTGTCAGAACTTCACTCCTTTTCATGGTGAGTCATACACCACTGTGTGCATGAACCACATACTACTGACCCACCCATCCGTCCATCCACCCACACACCCACCCACCCACTCACCTATCCATCCACTCATCTATCCATCTATCCACCCACCCATCCATCCATAAATTCACCCATCCACCATGCATCCATCCATCCACTGACCAATCCATCATCCACCCATCCACCGATCCAACCCCACTGACCCATCCATTGTCCATCCTTCTCTCTATCCATCCATCCACCCACCCACCATCACAGTCTGAAGTCACAGAGGCTAGGGGAACTGGGAGGGGAAGGGGGAGGCTGGGTCCCGCACTTTGTGCAGCTGAGCTGATGCCAGAGCTCCTTCCTGGTCCCAGATAAGCAATAGTTGAATTCCCATGTCCTCTAAGGTGGGATTGTGTTTGCACCCCGGCACCTCCTCCAGGGAGACTTTCTTGGTGGCTCAGACAGTAAAGAATCAGCCTGCAATGCAGGAGACCCGGGTTTGACTCCTGGGCCAGGAAGATCCCCTGGGGGAGAAAATGGCACCCCACTGTAGTACTCTCACCTGGGAAATCCCATGGACAGAGGAGCCTTGCAGGCTACAGTCCATGGGGTCACAGAGAGTCAACACAACTGAAGCGACTGAGAACACAGGCACACACTCACACCTCTCCCCTGTAGTGCTTCTCCTGAGTGGATCAGGGATTTTATGGGGTGGAGAGAAGCCTGGGTGGGAGGCAGTCATTGTGGAGGATGTAGAGGAGTCAACGCTGGGGGCCCTGTCTGTGGGGAGGGGGCACCCAACTGACAGTGGTTCTGTCACTGGCACATGTTAGCCAGGGGTTGGATGCTGGACTGGGTAGAGAACACACCTGGGCCCAGTTGATTGCAGGAGCAGGGGCCCACCTGAAGGGGACAGATGGCCCCCGCCTTCCTGTACCTGCACTTGAGGGGCACTCATATTCCTGGTTTTTCTGCTCCCAGGCTGGTCCTCCCAAGAGGACAAGAGGCTGTCAAGCACAGCTCTTGCCTTGTGTAATTGCTTCCTCCTGGGAAGTCCTGAGTTGTTGGAATCCTCCTCAGAGGATATGATGGGCAGAGAGCCAGGGCTGGAATGTGGGCAAACCTCATTCCTGCTTGCATCAGGTGCTTGCAGCCTGGCTTTAAGAGCTCACACCCAGAGGAGGGAGAGAGCAGGAGGGTGTCCACCATAGCCCCGGAGTCCTGCAGGACTGGGGTCCCTCTGCTCTGAGGGTCCCTTGGTGCCAGGGTCCCTCTGTTCTCCATCCCTCCAGGGCAGGGTCTCACCATCCTGGGGGGCCTTGGTGCTGGGGTCTCAAGTGGTATGGCTGCCATGGAGACCTGGGCTGTGTGTAGCTGCAGTAGCACTTAATTTAATCCTTGTAGAGGTGGATGGCAAGTGCCTGTGTGTAGCTGACAATATTCATATGAGTCTTTGCTTTTTCTTTTAATTTGGATTGGGGGGGTTGTGACTCCTTTCCCATTTTTTATCATTACATTGTTTTCTTTTTCCATCATGACTCTTGTGTAGAGAACACAGTACCATTTTCTGCTACTAGTTTATGTTAATATTAGTTTTTGCTTTTGCTTTTAATTTGGATAGAGAGAATCTATTATTTTCTTTCCCATTTTTTATCCTTATTTTTTTTTCTTTTTCCATTATGACTCTTTGTAGAGGACACAGTACATTTTCTGTTACAAATTAATGTTATGGATTCCCTGGTGGCTCAGTTGGTAAAGAATCTGCTTGCAATGTGGGTGACATGGGTTCAATTCCTGGGTTGGGAAGACCTCCTGGAGAAGGGAATGGCAACCCACTCCAGTAATCTTGCCTGGATAATTCCATGGACAGAGGGGTCTGGTGGGCTACAGTCCATCAGATAGAAAAGACTTGAAAACAACTGAGCAACTTTCACTTTTCAATTTATGTTAAAGTTATTTTTAACTTTTTCCTGTCTTATTCGTGTGGTGGACAGATGTTTCTTCCTTTCGTTCCCCCTACCTTGATTCCTTCTTGCCTTTCCTAGAGCTGTTTGTGGGGTGGGCACAGACCTCTGTGGCTCTTGTGTGTCCTCATGTCCAAGGGTCCAGCTTGGGTGTCGTGGAGCCCAGGCTGTTGAACCCACAGGGCGCTTCCACCCAGGGACTGCCTGAGAAGAGGGTGAGGCTGGACTCTGCAGGAACAGCCCCCCAAGACCACAATCTGGACCCGGGCTCTGTGCTCCACGTCACCAGTGACCCAGGAGACCCTGTTCCCAGAAGCAGGGCTTCAACCCCAGCAGCACCAACACTGTTGATTTCACAGTGGACAATGTGGCCCTCAGTTGGGCGTCCTCAGTACATGCCCAGGCCTGAGCAGGGGGCTGCGTTCTGTGCCCAGCACAGGTAACCAACCTCTGTGTGCAGGTGCTGAGCATCACGAAGCAGCTGGATGCCCGCGTGAGGACCTTCGGATGGCGCACACAGAGGAGGGCGCCAAGAGGAACCTGCACTCTGGCCACATGGTGTACACGACGGCCCTCATGGAGGTTGGGGCGGGGGCAGGGGGTCTGCCAGTCAGGGACACCCACGTCTGGTCCAAGCAGGAGGGGTGGGCCTCTGAGGGGATGGGCACATGTCCACTCAGATGGACATATGGTCACTCCAGGCAGGAGAGGCAGACCTCTAAGGGAACAACACAGGTTCACTCCAGTTAGAAGATGCTGACCTCTAAGGGAATGGACACTCATCCACTCAGATGGACACACGTCCACTCAGATGGACACACAGTCACTCCAGGCAGGAGAGGCTGACCTTTAAGGGGACAACACAGGTCCACTCCAGGTGGGAGAGGGCTGACCTCTGGCATCAGTCACTCAGAATTCCCGACCAACATGCATTTCTGAACTCACACCTGTAACCCTGGCCTCTGGGGTGTCTCCCAGAATTTGGCTAAACCAGACCCTGATATGTCTTTTCCTGTGTCCAGTTTTGGGGTGTCCAGTCCATTCTCTCAGCTGCTGGCCAAGTCACTTAATGTTTCACTCTGGCCTCGGACCCCGGTGCCCCCACCACAGAACCTAACGACCCTTGGGGTCTGGAGGTTCCGTCCTGGGCCTCAGTGTGCATGTACCCTGCTGGCCTCGCACAGTCACTGCAGTACAGACTTCACACAATATTATAAGCAGTGCTATCTGCTGCTGTGCACACACACACACATCCATGCACACACAGACCCTGAACACATGCACAGATGCGTGTTCACTTGTACCTACTGGAGTGTGTACATACACACACAAACACCAGAGCAATGCCACAGCTCCCCACTGCTACTCAGGCGCCATGCTTTATGTCTTTATGTTTTTGTGTGTCAGGACCCCCCAACCCATCTGTAGAGTGGCTGTGCTGGGGGAGGTCCCCACCCACTCCCCTCTGTCTCTCACTACAAGGCCCTTCTCCTCCATCCCTGCCCAAAACGCCCTCACGGAGATCTCAGAGTGGCTGGAGAACCACTCCCAGGAGGTGGTTATCCTGGAGTGCAGGAACTTCGAGGGAATGATGGAGGACCTGCACGAGTACCTGATGGGCTGCATCAAGAACATCTTTGGGAACATGCTGTGTCCCCATGGGGTAAGCAGGGGCCACAGGCTCCCCATGCTCTTGGCAGCGGGGACAATGGGAGCACTAGGCTTCACTGTAATCAGACTATCCTCTCGCTGCGTGAGGCTGATTCAGGCAGCAGGTGATGCTGCTCACGGAACCCCAGTAATCCACCCACCACTGTCTCCACTCAAACACTCCAACAAACAGCCCATCACTGGTCACAGTCACCCCCAATAATCTACCCTGCCCGGTCTCTATTCAGACACCCCCAAAATCCATCAATCACGCCTCAAGATGCCCCAGTAATCCACCCACCATTTCCTATCAGAAACCCCAATAATCCACCCACCTCTGTTTCCACTCAGGCACCCCAATAATCGACCCATCACAACTGAAGACACCCAAGCAATCTACCCACCACTGTCTCCACTCAAACACCCCAAAAATCTACCAATCACTGCTCAAGACACCCCAATAACCCACCTATCACTGTCTCCACTCAGACACCCCAGTAATCTATCCACTAGTCTCTCTACTCAGACATGCCAATAATCCACCCATGACTGTCTCTTCTCACAGAAAACCCAATAACCAGCCCATCACTGCTCATAGACCCTCCAATAATCCAGACATCACTGTAGCTTCTCAACCACCACCAATAACTGACACATTGTGTTACAAGGCACCCCAACAACCCCTTTGAACATGTCTCATGGGCACCTGGGTGATTCTCCCTCCAGGAGATGCCGACTCTGCGCCAGCTGTGGTCCCAGGGCCAGCAGGTCATCCTGTCATACAAGGACGAGGCATCCATGAGTCAGCATGCAGAACTGTGGCCCAGTATCCCCTACTGGTGGGGGAACCAAGTGAAGCCCCGAGACCTTGTCCACTGCCTGGAGCACATGAAGAGCTGCAGCCACCCAGGTGAGTGCCACCTTCACACCAGGACACCTGGTCATATGCATGTCCTTGCGCATGGGGCTGGCTTTGTGTTCAAGTGGAGAAATGGAACAGGATGTATTAGGGGACATTATTCTGTTCACCACATGGGGACCAGGGCGTGGACATCCTTGGGGACGTCGTTGCTGTGTCCACCACAGGGGGTCAGGATGTAGACAGGATGTGAACATCCATGTGGACGTTATTGTGTCCACCACACGGGGTCAGGACGTGGACATCTCTGGGGTCACTGTCCAGCCCGCCTGCCCTCTGTAACAGGAGAAATTCATGAGTCAACACCCCTGTGAGCCCCTGCTGTCTGAACTTTGGTCTCTGTCAGACATCTGAATCTCTGACTGCTGTGGAGGCCAGAGTCTGGGTGGGTGATGATACAGCCTGGTGACTGTGTGGGCAGGTGACCCCATGGGTTACTGGTCACATGGGCGAGAGGCACTGTGGGTTGGTGACGGTGTGGGTGGGTGACTATGTGGGTGGGTGACCAGTTTGAGTTGCTGACTTCAGGGTGCGTTACCATGTGAGTTGCTGACCCAGTGAGTGGGTGATCACGTGGGCTGGTGATGGTGTGTATCGGTAATCATGTGGACAGGTGACCACATGACCTCGCAGGTTAGTGACCCCATGGGTGGGTGACCACGTGGGTTGGTGGCTACTTGGAGGGATCACCGCATGGGGTAGTGACCCCGTGGGTGGGTGACCATGTGAGTTGGTGACCACATGGTTTGGTTGGCCACATCACTCCGTGGGTTACAGACTGCACATGTGCGCATGGGTGTGGGGCCAGTGCCCGGGGTCGGCTGCCGGCTGTACCAAAACCATCGCAGGTGACTTCATCTGGGCCTAAGGGTTTGTTGGCAACGTCATCAGGTTGAACCAGAAGCTGCTTCGGGGCTGACAGACGGCGCTTGTGTGGAGCTGGGCATCGCGTAGGCTGCATCTCAGTACGTCCTGTGATGTTAAAGGCCTGAACTGGAAGCCGCCACGGGGCTGATGGACTGCACGCTGAGGAACTGGGCATTGCAGAGGCCGCTCCTCGTTCGCATCCTGTGACGTCACTGGGCTGAACCGGAAGCTGCTTCGGGGCTGACTGACGGCCCGTGGGTGGAGCTGCGTATCACGGAGGCTGCGTCTCAGTCACGTCCTGTTACGTCACCAGCCTAAACCGGAAGCCGCTTCGGGGCTGACGGCCAGCGCATTTAGGAGCTGGGCCTTGCGGAGGCTTCTCACTCCTGTCCTGTGAGGCTGGTCATCCGTCCGCCTGTCCACTGAATGTGGGTGACTGCAGAGGTGGGGCCAGGTGGCGGGGTCCATGGTCTCCTCGGTCCTCCGTGTGTCTCTCGGCGAATGCAGGGTGTGAGGTGATGATTAAAGGTCAGTGCATGATTTGTACAATCACATCCTCAGGGAAACACACATGGTTCTCAGGTCTGTGGCTTCTCCGTGGAAAAGGCTGGGGTGGCCTCTCCCCCTGGGCACTGAGAGCAGCAGACAGTGACCCCCAGCTGGGGAGGCAGGGGAGGTACTATGACATAGTGTCCATAGCAGGGGACTGAGGCCTTTGCGAGCCCACTGAGAAATCCCTATTATTAGATAAAGGGCTTCCCTGGTGGCTCACCTAAGAAGGCCTTCTTATCTCTCCTTGCTAGTCTTTGGAACTCTGCATTCAGGTGTCTATATCTTTCCGTGTCTGCTTTGCCTTTCTCTTCTCTTCTCATCTATTCGTAAGACCTCCTCAGACAACCACGTTGCCTTTTTGCAGTTCTTATTCTTGTGGATGGTTTTGATCACCACCTCCTGTACAATGTTAGGAACTTCCATCCATAGGTCTTCTGGTACTCTGTGTGCCAGATCTAACCCTTGAATCTATTTGTCACTTCCTATGTATACTTACAAGGGATTTGAATAAAGCAAAGAAACAGAGGAACACAATAGAATGGGAAAGACTAGAGATCTCTTCAAGAAATTTAGAAATGCCAAGGGAACATTTCATGCAAAGACAGGCACAATAAAGGACTAAATGTTATGGGCCTAACTAAAACAGAAGAGATTAAGAAGAGGTAGCAAGAATACACAGAAGAACTGTAAAAAAAGATCTTAATAACCTGGATAACCACAATGGTGTGATCACTCACCTAGAGCCAGATGTCCTGGAGAGCAAAGTCACGTGGGCCTTAGGAAGCAGCAGTAGGAACAAAGCTAGTGGAGGTGATAAATTCCAGCTGAGCTCTTTCAAATCCTAAAAGATGGTGCTGTTAAAGTGGTGCACCCAATAGGCCATCCAGTTTGGAAAATTTGGCAGTGGCCACAGGACTGGAAAAGGTCAGTTTTCATTTCAATCCCAAAGAAGGGCAATGCCAAACAATGTTAAAACTACCACACGACTGCAGTCATTTCACAAGGTAATGCTCAAAATCTTTCAAGCTAGGCTTCAACAGTATGTGACCTGAGAACTTCACAGACCCATATTCAAACAGTTGATTCTAAATGCACAGTGATACCACAAAGATGGTCAAGGTAAAGACACACAATGTGAATTTATTTATGTCTAAGTCAGTGAAACAAAATAGTCACTGCAAGGTACAAAATTTTTAGCTTGAAAAATCTTATATTTGAATATAAAATATCTTGCTGATATTGAAAAATATGTTTTAAAATGAAATTCACTCTTAATTGTCAATTATTTTGAGCCTATGGAAAAAAGAGAATAAAATTACATTCATCGGGACTGCTTCAGTTCAGTTCAGTCACTGAGTCGTGTCCAACTCTTTTCATTGGGTGCTGCTTAAACTTTCACAGATGCTTTTCCTTAAAAATTCCCTTACAGTTTTACAGTCTTAATTAGATACAAAATTATCAGTATATTTTATACTATATTTTCTGGACATTTTAATTTCCTTTAATTTATGAGTATAAATAGAATGTTTTTCTATTGAGTGAGTATTAAAAGTTACTCCTCTCTCTTGAGTGGAACACACTGTTTACACTGCTGCTTGGAGACATTTTATTGCCTAAAACCGTTTATAATTCATCTCTACAATCTAGGTTTTTTGGGTTTTTCTGCTTTGTTTAAGCTGAGAATTTTCTCATCTATTTTTCGTATGTTCAGAGTTTCTCTTAGGAATATGTGTCTGCTGTTGTTCACTTGCACAGTCGTGTCCAACTCTTTGCCTTCCCATGGACTGTGAGCCCACCAGTCTCTTCTGTTCACGGGGATTCTCCAGGCAAGAATACTGGAGTGGGTTGCCATGCTCTTCTGCAGGGGATCTTCCTGACCCACAGATGGAATTTGCATCTGCTACAGCTCCTGCATTGCAGGTGGATTCTTTACCGCTGAGTGAAAATAGATCTTGTATACATGAAACCCACTTTAATTATGAAGATTCATAATCAGTGAAAAGCAAAGATGGAGAAGCCCAAAGAAGCATTTATAGTTTACCAATTAATAAGAAAAAAAACCCTTCATTTCAATTTGCCTTTATTCATTTTTTCAATTAATTTTTCATTGAGGGATAATTGCTTTCCAGAATTTTGTTGTTTTCTGTCAAATTTCAACATAACAGTCTTTCTTAACTCATAGTCTCTCTTCAATATCATCTTATCTGTGTAAATAACTTCTTTTAACATTTCTTACAGACAAGGTATCAGCTGAGAATGAATTCCCCAATTTTTTGTTCATATGAGAATATCCCCTACTCCTTTGTTTTTGAAGGATAATATTCCTGGATGTATAAGTTAATTTCAGTAGTTTTTTTTTTTAAACATTTGATTTATTGACATGTTGTACCTGTACCATGAATTTACTAGTTAAGCTGTATAATTCATTGATTTGTAACTTATTCATAGGTTGAATAACCATAACCACATCCTCATTCTAGAATATTTTCATCACTCCAATGGGAAACACTCTCCAGTTGGCAGACATTTCCCATTTCCCCCTTCATCTGGGCCCTTGCATTCACTCCTCTATTTTTGGTCTGGGTCATACACATTCACACGAACAGAATAATGCAATACACAGCCTTTTGATCCTGGCTTCTTTTCATTAACATAATCATTTCAGAGCTCTAGCATGTTACAGCTTATATAAGAACTCCATTCATTTGATGGCCAAATAATTTTGCATTGCGTGTTTTATTTATTTGATCACCAGTTGATGGACCTTTGAGTTATTTCAACTTTTTTCCTTTTTTTAGTTTATTTCTTTTTAAACGTTTTTAAATTTAATAATTTAAAATTTTTAAATTTAATGGCTTTTTATGCATCTATTTAGGTTATCATATGATTTTTAGCTTTCCTTTGGTAAATATCATCTGTCACAGTGATTGATTTGCGAATATTGAAGAATCCTTGCATCCCTGGAATAAAGCCAACTTGATCATGGTTTTTGATGTGTTGTTGAATTCTGTTTGCTAAAATTTTGCTGAGGATTTTTTGCACCTATGTTCATCAGTGATATTGGCCTGTAGTTTTCTTATTCGGTCTTGTCTTTGTCTGGTTCTCATATCAGGGTGATGGTAGCCTTGTAGAATGAGTTTGACAGTGTTCCTTCCTCTGCAATTTTCTTAAAGAGTTTCAGAAGGATAGGCATTCACTCATCTCTGAATGTTTGATAGAATTCACCTGTGAAGCCATCTGGTCCTGGGCTTTTGTCTTTTGGGAATTTTTTGATCACAGCTTCGATTTGGAGCTTGTAATTGGGTGGTTCATAATTTCTATTTCTTCCTGGTTCAGTCTTCGAGGATTGAGCTTTTCTAAGCATCTGTCCATTTCTTCCAGGTTATCCATTTTGTTGCCATAGAGTTGTTCATAATAGTCTCTTATAGCCGGAATCCTTTGTATTTCTGCATTTTCTGTTGTAATCTCTCCTTTTCCATTTCTAAGTTTGTTGATTTGATTCTTCTGTTTTTTTTTGATGAGTCTGGCTAAAGGTTTGTCAATTTTATCTTCTCAAAGAACCAGCTTTTATTTTGTTTATCTTAGCTGTTGTTTCTTTCATTTATTTTTCATTTATTTCTGCTGCAATCTTTTTGATTTTTTCCACGTACTAATTTTGGCTATTTTTTTTTTTGTTGTTCTTCTTTATCAGTTGTTTTAGGAGTCAATTGAGGTTGTCTATTCTATGCTTTTCTTGTTTCTTTAGTTAGGATTGTATCACTACAAACTTCCATCTTAGAACTGCTTTTCCTGCATCCCATAGGTTTTGAGTTGTCGTGTTTTCATTGTCATTTTTTTCTAGAAAATTTTCTATTTCTGTTTTGATTTCTTCAGTAATATGTTGGTTATTTAGAAACGTGTTGTTTAATCTCCATGTGTTTGTGTTTCTAACAGTTTTTTTTTTTCTAATTGATATCTAGTCTCATAGTCTTGTGGTCAGAAAAGATGCTTGATACAATTTCAGTTTTGTTAATTTTACTGAGGTTTGATTTGGGACCCAAGATGTGGTCTATCCTGGAGAATGTTCCCTGTGCACTTGAGAAGAAGGTGTATTCTTCTCCATTTGGATGGCATGTGCTGAAGGTATCAGTGAGATTCATCTCATCTCATGTATCATTTAAGACATGTGTTTCTGCATTAATTTTCTGTTTTGATGATCTGTCCATTGATGTTAGTGGGGTGTTAAAGTTGACTATGATTGTTTTACTGTCAATTTCTCCTTTAATGTCTGTTAGTGTCTGTCTTATGTATTGAGGTGCTCCTATTTGGGGGCATAGATGTTTACAATTGCTATGTCTTCATCTTGTATTGGTCCCTTCATCACTATGTAGTGTCCTTCTGTATCTGTTGTAATCTTCTTTAGTTTAAGGTATGATTTGAGGATTGCTATTCCATCTTTATTTTGATTCCCATTTGCACTGCATATATGTTTCCATCCTGTCACTTTCAGTCTATATGTGTCTTTAGGTCTGAAGTGGGTTTCTTTTAGACAGCATGCACATGGGTCTTTTTCTTTTAAATTAATGTATTTATTTTAATTGGAGGCCAGTTACTTTGCAGTATAGTGGTGATTTTTGCCATATTTTGAGTTGAATCAGCCATGGGTGTACGTGTCTTCCCCATCCTGAAACCCCTACCACTTCTCTCCTCATCCCATCCTTCAGGGTTATCCCAGTGCACTGGCTTTGAGTGCCCTATGTCATGCATCAAAGTTGGACAGGTGATCTGTTTCACATATCATAATATACATGTTTCAATGCTAGTCTTTCAAATCGTCTCACCCTGGCCTTGTCCCACGGAGTCCAAAAGTCTCTTCTTTATATCTGTGTCTCTTTTGCTGCCTTGCATATGTGGTCATCATTACCATCTTTCTAATTTCCATATATGTTGGTCCTTTAATGGACTGGAACCTGGTGGTCCGGAGTCGACAGCAAGAAAGTAAGAGAGAGAAAGAGGCTGATATCCCCTGGTTTACGCGGAAAGCCAATAGAGTCCTGTTCTTAGGGCTCGCGCTGCTGCACGTAGGCACCAGGCGCCCTCTCGAGTGGGTGAAGGCACAGTGCACCTTCTCGAGAGGGTCTTAGAAGTCTGGGCAAGAAAGTGAGCTCAGTGGGCCTCCGTGCTCCAAGGAATTAGCCAGAAATATATATATATATAGAGAGAGAGGGAAGGAGAGAGGGAGGGAAGGAGAGAGAGAGAGAGAGAAGGAATAGAAAGAAAGAAAGAAAGACACGGGAACCAAAGCTCTGATGGAGCAAAGGTGTTTTAATCAACATGGCGTGGGCATATATACTGTCTTACAAGGTGGTTATTCTCAGCAAAGATAAAGATTAAAATTCCAGACTTACAAAACATAAGACGATCCCTATCAAAGAGAGAGTTGCAAACAATCACCTTTTCATAAGAAGGAAGAGGGTACTTATCACAGTAATGAGAAATGCCTGGATTCCTCAGCCCCAGGAAAGGCGTGCCTCTCCTCTTAATTCCTGAATATTCAGGAATTAATAAGGGCCAGAGGGTTCCTGACAGATCCAAAACAGCACACAGGAAGCCTCTTGTTAAATGCTTCCTGACAATTCCCCCTATTTTATTATATTTGTTTAAAAAAAAGGTCCTGACCAAATGAATTTGGTTAGTATTAACCAACCTTATAGAAAGGCGACAATAAACAACAAATACAATTATCAAGACAATCACCAAAGTTACAGTTCTAGACCCGATGCTGTGGGTAATACTTTGAAACCATCCTTGTGGTTCTAGCCCAGACCATCAATCAGCAAGCTGTCCAGCTGAAAGTTTTCAAATTAGTGGAAGAGGACAGATGTTTAGAAAAAGTTTCAAAGATTTCCTTTTGCAGTAATTGTACATTCAGAGAGGCATTATCATGTGAATGAAATTTGATTTGTTCCCAATAGTAGGTACTATGATTGAATTAAACAGGAGTAACACAAAATTGGCAATTAATACAAGTTACAGATCAATTTGTAAATTTCTTATGGCTATAACAAAAGGAAGTGGGACACAGGCCTGTATAAAATATGACTGATTATAGCAAAGAAATAGTTACTATGACCATGACTAGTCCCTGTGAAATGTCCAGTCCGAGTCCCAAGTTCTTTGGTGCTGGCAGCAAGTTTCCATATGTTTTATATGTCTATAGTTCAGACCCAATTTGTTTATCAAGGATGATTTGAAGAGGAGGAGGGTGTCATTCCACTGTCAAGCCAGCCAAGAAGTCCTTTGTCATGGTAATATTTCAAGTAGTGTTAGTAACCTTTTACATAATGTTTTTTGTTCTTTCCCTAAATCTTTCCCTAAAGTTTCAGTAGTAAACATGGTTCACAGACAGAAAAAGGGCAGCGATGTCTGAAAGTCTTCTTTTGGAGGCAGGATGAAAGCCCAAGTTTGTGGGCTGACGTTTATGCATAGTTTTGCTGGGCCCATACACAAAGGAAGGACTTCATAACCTAAAGAAATGTTAATTAGTTTTCCCTCCTCCCCAGGGTGTGAGGGTTCCTGGGAGGGGGCATATGGGTAGAGTCATTGGTTGATAACACTGGGTCTTTTCTCCATCCATTTTATGACCTGAAATAAAGGGGGGTTGGGTAAGTAAGTTAGTTAAATCTGGCTTGAGTGGGGGTCGCACAGGCCAACAGAGAATAGCGATAAGGTTTTCAGGACTCTGAGGCATTCCCTGTTGAGAAATCAGATTCTTAACTTGATTAGTGAGGGTTTTTATTTGTCCCCAAGTGGGGAGATCATAGGGTTGATGTCGCCGAGAGCGGTGCTTTCTGGAGATGTTTAGAGCCACCATGGCCTGTATTGGAATTTCTTCCTTCCGGGGTTCTTGTTGTTTCCATTTTGAATGTCTGGGGCCCCCTTGGGTCGAATTTTCTGAGGAAAAAGTTTGTTGGATCCACCTGGGGAAATACAAGCATATCCCTTTCCCCGTAAGATTAATTTCTTAAATTTCTATTGTTTATTGAACCCGTCTTGGTCCCAAATGGGCAGAGGAAGAAAAGTGTCCTTCAATTCCTTGAAATGTCTTTCTTCTCTTGTTAAAATATTTCCGTGTGGTAGGTTTAAAAAATTTAAAACAAATAGAACTGTATTAACAATAATTATGTGTTTAGAAAATATCTTATGTTGGAATCTAGTGAAGTCTGCTTTAGATAAGGAAGACAGTAGTGTACCTGTGTATTCCCCCTTCTTTAATTTTTTTATTTTTAACTTTAGTGTGTGATGTGCTCATTCAACTATGCCTTGTGCCTGTGGATTATAAGGAATACCTGTAACATGTTTAATAGAAAAAGATGGAAAAATTGTTTAAAGTATCTAGAAATATAGGCAGGGCCAGTGTCTGTTTTAATAGAACTAGGAGTTTATGGTGGAGGTTTCTATATCTTTCAATACAAAAACTGAATATTTAGAATTGTTGCAGGAAGGGGGACCCCTTCCAGGGCCCGAAACTGGGCTCTTGTCTAACACTCGGAAATGAATTGTCCGAGGAGACACATGCTGACAAAGCAAGAGATTTTATTGGAAAGGGCACCCGGGTGGAGAGCAGTAGGTAAGGGAACCCAGGAGAACTGCTCTGCCGCGTGGCTCACAGTCTTGGGTTTTATGGTGATAGGATTAGTTTCCAGGTGGTCTTTGGCCAATCATTCTAATTCAGAGTCTTTCCTGGTGGCACACGCATCACTCAGCCAAGATGGATGCTAGCAAGAGGGATTCTGGGAAGTGGACGGACAGGTAGTGTCTCCTCTCGATCTTTCCCGAACTCTTCTGGCTGGTGGTGGCCTATTAGTTCCGTATTCCTTATCAGGATCTCCTGCCATAAAACAACTCATGCAAATGGTTACTATGGTGCCTGGCCAGGGTGGGCGGTTTCAATCAGTGTGCTTCCCCTAACAACTCCCCCCTGAGAGACTTCATACTCAAGATGCTTCTTGGGAATTGGGGCGGAGGTCTCTTTCTTCTGTAACTTCTTCCTGCTGTGCCTGGGCGTAGGCCTGCCTAACAGAGCAGAAGTCTCTGTATACCTGACCTAAGTTGGGGTGTTTTATATCTGAAACCAGCTTTTACTCTTGTAATAACAGCAACTTAGTTTGAAACTGTCAGCACCTCTCAGAGGTAAAATAGGGGCCAAACAGGAGACCTAACAGGATGGTCATCACTGGTCCCCAGAAACAGGAGGCACTGCTGGGATGATTGGCTGGTGGTCAAGCAACAAAGCTGTGTTCTAAGAATCTTATGTTTAGTCTGAAGTTAGCGTCTTCCACCTGGGTGGGGGCCCTAGTTCTGTAGAAGAACTCAAAAGACATTGTTATGCATTTTTTTTTTTTTTGAGTAGGAACCAGGACCCGTCTCAAGGCTGTACCACCATTTGATTGTTTCCCCTCTGTTTCTGTATTTTTTTTCTTCTCTGATTGGCAATTGTTTGAATCTACCCTTTGGAACTCAGGGAAGGTCAAGGAGGCTGAATAAAGCCTATATTTTACAGTACAGCAGATCTGTACTCCAGAGTCGCCACCCCGCAGAGTCCTGTTCAGTTTTATTTAGGGAACAGGGCAACTATGACTGTGATAACTTTTTGTCAAAATGGGGCATAGGACCGCCTCAGCTTGGAGAAGAGACACTGAATTGGAAGTATTCCTGAGTTCCAAGTCTTAGATCTGAGCCTTGTATGATTAAAATCTCAATCCCTTGGTCTGCCATTTTGTTGTAACATACCCAGTTAGTAGTAGCTGGAGAAGGGATAACTGGAGTTTTAATAGACAAAGTAAATCTCTTTCTTTTAGAAGAATAGGCCTGAAATCCAGTCTGGACCCGGCACTTCAGGGAGACTTGTAGCCAGGTGGCCAGTTGCCTAGTTTTATAAAAAGTAAGGTAGAAGTTACTAGCTTCCAGCAGACATTGTTTTGAGAATGGTGGCATCTAAGCCTGACACGACTCAGAAAACTCAAGTGTTTAGCAATACAATGTCTAATCTGAAATTACACCCATAGTAACACCTGGTTATTTCCCAGGATGTCTGAACCATAGCTGAGTACTCTCTTTTGACTTTTAATTGTAAAATTTTTTCTTTAATAGCCAAAGCAGATGGCACCATTAATGATGTCAGTGTTTCTCTAGGTATGAGAAGATGCAAGAATTGGGACTCATAAAATCTCTTGAAAAGATCTAACTATCTGAAGGCCTGTTCTGCCAGTTTTTCCCAGAGCACGGAACACCTCATTCTTGATCTTCACCCTGAACTCCTTTCAGGGCCGTTGAAAGTCAGCAGTTGCAGTGGCCACGATATAATCGCTGTAGATGTAGATGGCAAGTGTCAATCTTCAGTTGGCAAAGCCCCTTTTTGCTCACAAACTTGACCATGACTTTGAGGGGGGCATTTCGTGACAATTTTATCCCATGGTGCTGAGAATGTCCATTCTCAGGTTTGGCAAAGATTTTGTTGACAGGCCACTCAATGTGCTGTTACTGGACTAGGCCATAAAACAGTATCTAAAATTCTCTGGACCACCTGTCTTACTAGCCTCTTGGTCCAGGAAAACATTCCCTCTTGTTGCTTTTTCTCATATCTAGAGTTACACTTTCATTATCATCGATTTCATAAGGAACTATATATTATTCTATCAGAGGCCTCAGTCACACATTTGGCACTGTAAGAAATAGCAATTCTTTAAAACAGGTGAAATACAAAGAACGTAGCCAGCAGTATTAGTAAAGTCACAAGTAAGACCTAAGAGCTTCTATTAGATGTAGCCCAGTATATCCCAGGTCATCTGACTTATTCTACTCTGTATGAACCTTTATCTTTCAGGGAAATTATTCATTGGCACCACCATCTATAAGGCACATAGCCCAGTTTTCTAGTGTTACTAGACTGATTATCCTTAGTATGATTTAATTGTTTTTAACACAGAGGAGACTTTAAACCTAAATTACCATAGCTTAGTGTTATCTATATAAATCTATCTCATAATTGTGGGAGATTTCTTTTTCTTTTGCTAAAACCTTTTTTGTTGCTCTGATTGAGCTTGAGGAATAGAAAAAGGCTCAAATTTATAGCCAGAGTCAGAGTAGGCATTATTAACTGGCCCAGTGAGGGGATCCCATCTGGTAGTATCATAGTAACCTGAATATGACTATAATTTTTCCAAGTAAATTTCCTCAGGGCCAACCAGTTAGAGTCTTGTAGTAGAGAAATTTACCAAGGTAACCCAGAGCTAGACACAGATAATTGGCCACAAACCCAACAATTGGATTGATTTTTAAAACTAGCATAGTATCAGGCCTGTTATAGAAAAGCATTTGATTTATATACAAAGGTCTAAGAAGTCAAGAGAACACTATAAATGATCATACGAATCAGGTCCAGTATCTTGGACAAGCTGTCTACCTCTGATGTTGTTGTCGTCTCATCCTGGTGTACTGTAGTTTTTCTTGTTTGAGCATCATTTTAAGGTAAGATCAGGTCAGCTGTCTTCTCTATAGACCAATCCAGTGTAGGGGCCTTTGGAAGTGGGAATTAAGCTAAGAGTTAATTTCCCTTCAGTTTCATTGTGCCTGAGCTAGTTAAGAGTACCTGATAAAAAGTCCTTCCATCCAGGTTGGAGACAGTCCCTTAAATTATGTCTTTTTCCAGTCCTGGTTGCGGGTCATGAGGCATCTGATCTTTGTCCAAAGATAGATTACTGAGACAAGCTTCAGAAACAAACTTTCACATTAATATCACATAACAGAATTGATCATAGACTTTTTATTTTGCTGAAACACTTATAGGATCTCAGACTGAACTTTTAATATAAGACAGGGCTGGGAAACTCACACCAAAGGCTTATCACAGATTTTGCCAGCAAATCTAGGTGAACTCTTTTCTTTAAAGGTCTCAAAAATTCCTTGAGATTTTTGTACCTGTTAGTGAGATAACCTTTTTAGCTCATTTGATAAACTTACTGGAAACTTAAGAGTTTTAAATTTCTGGAGGAGTCAGATAGAGAGAAAATATAATTGTTCTGTTTATAACATGTAATTTTACCAAATTATTTTTATAATTAGTTTAAGAGGAAGGTTTTTTTTTATTCCCAGAAAACACACGATTTAAACCTGTAATTTCTCAGATAGAAACCATAAAAGTTATAAGCATATTCGCTGGTTCATTCAGTCCTTTGTTAACTTTTGTGAAGTCATCAGGTTTTTCATCAGAATACCAAGACATATCAAAATGTTAAGAACTCTATATAATTTCTAGGATATCTGTATTAGTAACTTTTTATACATTATAATATGAGCGGATTTATTACTCATTTGATAATCTTTTTCATGTAATTTAACCAACCAAATAAACAGTTTAATATCTCTCTTTGGGATGTTTCAGGGGCCCTCTGAAACACCCCAAAGTTAGCTAGATGTCAAAGAAACTTCAAAAGAATTCGATTCAGGAAGTTTTATCGAAAAGATCAATTAAAAGCTTTAGAACATTTGGTCAGATTCAGTCAATGTTGATGGGTGTATCATTTAGCTTATTGATATGTCACAATGGGCGCGAATACCAAGGCTCAAGGTCTAGTGAAAGTCAGCTCCGCCATCTTGGACCTAATTGGCTCTAAGCAGTTTTCTTACAACCATGTCATTCCTAACAAAGTCCACTTATCTAACTAATTGTAATCCAATTTTAGAAAATCCTGATCATGCATAACTCTTTTTAGTATTTTTTTCATACTTTTTTACTGAAATCACTCTTCCTGCTTTCCTTTAGCAACCAAGAGCTAACTTTTATATTAGCATTTTATAGATTAGTGAGCATAAATACCAGTGATAATTTCTAAAACCCTTGCTTTCTTAAAACATTTTAGGATGACATTAAATATTATTCACTTATAGTCCCAAATCACTTTAGTTTTTCTGTAAAAAGAAATCAGTGTTTAGTAGTAAATGTTTCAAAATCTTATTTCATTTGGAAATGACCTAATTATTTAATAGACTTTTAATACTTAGTTTAGCACAACCTTTAGAAATTCAAGTTATGCCAATTTGGGGAGACTATTTTAGACAGATATTTTTAAAGAATAATTATTCTTAATAGAGTTTATATATAAACTCATACCTCATTTACATTTTTTAGAAGTTTTTTCACTCGAGGTAATTTCTTTGTTGACAAACTTTTAATAGGTATAATATTTAACTTATATTAAACCTAGGTACAATGAAAATATTCTACTTGATGTTAATTACTCTAAGACATGTCTATATTAGATAGGTCAACAAAAAACATTAATATCAGGTATTTAATACTGAATATTTCCCAGTTCACTTGAACCTGGAATTTATTGTTTAATTTAGAATTATTTGATTTGTAAGCACTTACCTTTTTTTAAGGCAATTAAATAGAGCTCATTTACAAATTAACCTAAAAATATTACCCAGAGACAAAAACATACCAAGACATATTTAGACAGACACACTGCAAGATCTAGCTTCATTTTCTAAGTTTGGTCATGAATTAGATATTACAATATAAAATTCACTAGTTTAAAGAAAAAGCTGAAATAAATAACATTTTTAAAGGCTTTTTTGTTTTTTTTTTCTCAGTCTCAGGAGTTAGAGATGATCTAGATAAGTGTTCCTGAGAGCCCTGGTCTCAAGGCACAGGGAAAGAAAATCAAGCTCTAACAAAATGGTGGCAGGTCTAAATGGTGGCCAGACAAAGCAAAATGGCCATCACAAATCACAACACAGAACAGAGTTAAAACACACACATATAAACCTGGCAGTCCTCATCAGACACTCTCTTAAATACAAGAATACAGTCTCTCAGAAAACCTTTTATAGAGACACAAAACTTCAGATGTCTTCAAAGATTTCAAAAGGAGGAAAGGAAGCCAGGTTGAAAGAAGGGGGAGGAGGCGGGAAAGGGGGGCAAAAGGGGTGGCCTTACAGACGTCTCCTGCCACCTACAGACACCCAGGTGTTACGGGACTTTTCCCTGGGCTTCCAGAAAAGGGAGGACTGGAACTCGGCCCTACCAGAAACCAGACCAGAAAATTCAAGTTCTCTGCCAAGAGGAGGTGATCAGTCTCCAATCCTCAGCTCAAGCTGAGGCCCTTCATCCAGATTCCTGCGTCCAGGACGGGGGGACTAGAAAAACGGGAAGGATAGGAAGGGCTAAGGAGAGGAAAGAGAGAGGGAAGGGGAGGGAGGTCAATAAAGTCTCTTGTTCCTTACCGGTCGGGGCACTCTGGCCAGTTGTCCGCGTCAGGAGGAGACCAGGGACAAAAGGGTCCCAGTCGCGGCCGCTGGGTCTGGTCCATTGGCAGGCAAGCTGGCCCCTGAGTACCCCGAGTGGTCAGGATGTCAATCTCAGCGAAGATGTCCCTTCGTGGTCGCCATTTGTTGCAGGAAGGGGGACCCCTTCCAGGGCCCGAAACTGGGCTCTTGTCTAACACTCGGAAATGAATTGTCCGAGGAGACACATGCTGACAAAGCAAGAGATTTTATTGGAAAGGGCACCCGGGTGGAGAGCAGTAGGTAAGGGAACCCAGGAGAACTGCTCTGCCGCATGGCTCGCAGTCTTGGGTTTTATGGTGATAGGATTAGTTTCCGGGTGGTCTTTGGCCAATCATTCTAATTCAGAGTCTTTCCTGGTGGCGCACGCATCACTCAGCCAAGATGGATGCTAGCAAGAGGGATTCTGGGAAGTGGACGGACAGGTAGTGTCTCCTCTCGATCTTTCCCGAACTCTTCTGGCTGGTGGTGGCCTATTAGTTCCGTATTCCTTATCAGGATCTCCTGCCATAAAACAACTCATGCAAATGGTTACTATGGTGCCTGGCCAGGGTGGGCGGTTTCAATCAGTGTGCTTCCCCTAACAGAATCAGAGACTATATTAATGGGGTAAGGATATAGGCAAAGAACTTGAATAAGAGCATATAATTTATTTTGTTGAGCAGAATGAAATTTAGGGTAAAAGACTTTGTATTTTTTAAGATACCAGGATTAAGCTTTGGCATTTTTAGTCCCATCTATATAATATAAAGAAATGCGAGAAGTAATAAATTCAGTGTTTTTGAAGAAATTTCACAGCTTACCAGAAGGATAATGAAATGATATTTTCCCAAAATATTTTATAAAAGCTAATTGGAAATCAGTATAGGTTTGTAATGTGTTCTCAAATTGAGATTTATTTGTAATAAAGTTTTATTAAAGTATAAAGGAGATAGAGAAAACCTCTGACATAGGCATCAGAAAGGGGCAGAAAGAGAGCCCCCCTGCTAATCTTTAGCCAGATGTCATATAACTACCAGCAGTCTGTTTAATTAGAGAAAGGAAATGTCTCAAAACTGAAGAGAATAGCACCAGGCCCCTCACCCACAACATGCATTTTGAGATAACCTTAGCCCCTGGTGAGTTGTCCTGGGCCACAAAATGATTGACATGAATCTTGAAGAAAGGCAGGTTTCCAAGCAAATACAGTTTTATTAACATAGCTTAAGAGAACATTTGCATGAGTAAAACATACCAGTTTGTCAAGTCTGTTCTGAGTCTTATGCAGAAACAACTTGAAGACAGAGTCTGGGGTAAATGTATAGCACATTAACATAGCTTAAGACAAACATTTCCATAAGAAAAATGCATTGGTTAACTCAGGGTTTGAGAATAGTTAACTTCAAGTGAAACCAGGTGTCATTATGGCAACACAGTATTTTAAGAGAAAGCTCTTTTTAAATTTGTATAGAGAAGAAAAATATATATATATATATATGTGTATATATATATATATATATATATATATATATATATATCACTAGTTTGTTTTTTTCTGCTGCTTAAGAGAGATAAAAATGTCTGACACTTGCAGCCTATTTTCTTCATTTGGAGAGCCCTGGCCTTCCTGCTTGTTAAGTCAAACTAGATTGGCCAAGTAAAAGACTGAAGGTTTGTGAGGGCAGGGGCCCCAAAAGTCCAGTAGGTATTTTAGAGAGGACTGCTTGAGGATAAAGGAGTTTAGGGGTGGTATATCGAGGGCAGCACTGCTGGATGTTGAGGGTTTGAGGGAAAAGATGGAATATTCCCCTGGTTTTTGTTGAAGGGGACCTGGGAGGTCTCTTGCTTGGAGTTTCCTGGAATAGGTTTTTTTTCAATATCAAGTTTAGATTTATACTCTTTGGCCCAATGCATTTCTCTGCGTCAGCAAGGGCAGATTTTTGGAGGTTTTGTTTTTTGTTATTTTCTTGACTTTCTTAGGGCAGCCTTTTTTTAAATGGTTCTTATCTCTACATGTAAAGCATCTTTTATTTCTCTTTTTAAAGCAAGCACCCATTGTCTTAACTAGCATTTGCATTTTTTGAGTTTTTAATCTTATATTGCGACAAGCCTTTAAATAATGAAAAATAGCCCCTGTCTCACGAATTGGGGCTATAGCCCTTTGACATTCCTGATTTGCATTTTCATAAACAAGTAATTTTTCTAGTTGCCTTTTAGCTTCTTCTCCAATTACTGTACGGGAAATAGCAGTTTCTAATCTAGCTAAGAAATCAGCATACATTTTATTAGGTCCCTGCAATATTTTAATGTAGCTACCTGTAGGCTCCCCTTGAGGAGTAATTCGACCCCAAGCTTCAAGGGCCACTGTTTTTAATTGATCAGGCAACAAAGGAGGGCATCGTATTTGAGCTTCTATAGCGTCAAATTGTCCGGTCAAATGTCCGTCAAATTGTCTATAGCGTCAAATTACATCTCAAAAGTAATTTGATTTGGGGGAGCGCCAGATTGAGCATTTCTGTTAGCATGATCTCTGGCTATATCTTGAAACCACATTGTCCATTGAAGATACTCTCCTGGTTTAAGGAGAGTTTTTATTAAAATTCGCCAATCATAGGGAATAAAGGTTCCAATAGAAGATGCCATCGCATTTAGAATCTCTCTAGAAAAAGGCAAGTGTGGGCCATACATAGTTACAGCCTTTTTCATTTGTTGCACGTGAAAAAGGTTAATACCTTTATATTGAGGTATTATCTGCCCTTGAGCATCAGCATTTCTTAAAACTGGAAAGGCAGAAAAACCATCAGCTTCAGAGACTTGTGATTACAAAGCCAGCAATTCAGAGAGCCTCTGTCGCGAAGGGGGTAGATTATTGTTATTCAGAAAGGTGTTGTCAGTTTTAATGTTAAAAGGTGTCTTAAGGTAGTCGTTGTCAGAATCATTAGGTTTTATCGAGGGAGAGACTTTGAGATATGTGCCCTCAAGCAGGGGAGGAGCGCTTGGGGCAACTGGGGCAGGGTTGGTAGGAAAATCTTGAAGTATCTTTTGTTGTTCTAATTGGGCCTTTTGTAAGGTATCATCATCTAATTTATATTCATGTAATAAGTGTTCTGCCTGTTGCCAGATATCATGAGGGCTAGAATTACCTCGAAATGGCAGAATCACAGTTTCAATGAGAGCCCATAGGGGCCAGAAATCTATCAGAACTACCTTCATTAGGGAATCAAGGGTTACATTCAACCACTGTCTGAAGGAAAGCCTCTATTCTCTGGTGTGAAACTGAAAATCCCTGAACTTTGATTCATGTCAATGTATGACAAAACCCACTGAAAAAATAAATAAATAAATAAAGGAGAAAAAAAAAAAAAGAAGAGCTAAAGTAAAGTAGAAAAGTGAGGGGGCTTTCCAGCCGATTGACCCGTGTCTTAATACTTACCAGCCTCAATAGGCCCTGGGGGTCAATCCGTCTGAAGCCACGTGTACCAAGTCCCTGTTTCTGGGCGCCACTTATTGGTCCTTTAATGGACCAGAACCTGGTGGTCTGGAGTCGACGACAGGAAAGTAAGAGAGAGAAAGAGGCTGATATCCCCTGGTTTACGCGGAAAGCCAATAGAGCATGTTCTTAGGGCTCGCGCTGCTGCACGTAGGCACCAGGCGCCCTCTCGAGTGGGTGAAGGCACAGTGCGCCATCTCGAGAGGGTCTTAGAAGCCCAGGCAAGAAAGTGAGCTCAGCGGGCCTCCGCACTCCAAGGAATTAGCCAGAAATACAGAGAGAGAGAGAGAGAGAGAGAGAGAGAGAGAGAGAGAGAGAAGGAATAGAAAACAAGCAAGCAAGCAAGCAAGAAACACATGGGGACCAAAGCTCTGATGGAGCAAAGGTGTTTTAATCAACATGGAGTGGGCATATATACTGTCTTACAAGGTGGTTATTTTCAGCAAAGATAAAAATTCCAGACTTACAAAACATAAGACGATCCCTATCAAAGAGAGAGTTGCAAACACTCACCTTTTCATGAGAAGGAAGAGGGTACTTTTCACTGTAATGAGAAATGCCTAGATTCCTCAGCCCCAGGAAAGGCGTGCCTCTCCTCTTAATTCCTGAATATTCAGGAATTAATAAGGGCCAGAGGGTTCCTGACAGATTCAAAACAGCACACAGGAAGCCTCTTGTTAAATGCTTCCTGACACATATATATGTGTTAATATACTTTATGGGTGTTTTTCCTTCTGACATACTTCAGTCTGTATAATAGGCTCCAGTTTCATCTACCTCATTAGAAGTGATTCAAATATGTTCTTTTTAATAGCTGAGTCATATGTATCACGGTTTTCTTTTCTGTGTGTATGCTGAAAGACATCTAGATTGCTTCCATATCCTAGCTATTGGAAACAGTGCTGCAATGAGCATTGGGGTACACATGTCTTTTTCAGTTCTGGTTTCCTCAGTGTGTGCCTAGCAGTGGGATTTCTGGGTTGTATGGCAATTCTATTTCCAGTTTTTTAAGGAATCCCCACACTGTTCTCCATAGTGGCCACTCTAGTTTGCATTCCCACCAACAGTGTAAGAGGGTTCCCTTACTCTGCAGCCTCTCCAGCATTTATTGTTTGTAGATTTTTTGATAGCACCCATTCTGACCAGCGGGAGATGATCCCTCATTGTGGTTATGATTTGAATTTCTCTGATAATGAGTGATGTGGAACATCTTTTCATGTGTTTGTTAGCCATTTGTATGTCTTCTTTGGAGAAAGTCTCTTCAGTTCTTTGTCTCATTTTTTGATTGGGTCATTTATTTTTCTGGTGTGGAACTGCTTGCATATTTTTGAGATTAGTTCTTTGTCAGTTGCTTCATTTGCTATTATTTTCTCCCATTCTGAAGGCTGTCTTCACCTTGCTCATAGTTTCCTTTGCTGTGCAAAAGCTTTTAAGTTTAATTAGGTCTGGTTTGTTTAATTTTGCTTGTATTTCCATTACTCCAAGAGGTGTGTCATAGAATATCCTACTGTGATTTATGTAAGGGAGTGTTTTGAATATGTTCTCCTCTAGGAATTTTATAGTTTCTAGTCCTTCATTTGAATCTTTCATCCATTTTGAGTTTATTTTTGTGTATGGTGTTAGAAAGTGTTCTAGTTTCCTTTTTTTACATTTGGTAGACCCGTTTTCCCATCACCACTTCTTAAAGAGGTTGTCTTTTTTCCATTATATATTCTTGCCTCCTTTGTCAAAGATAAGGTGTCCATAGGTACGTGGATTTATCTCTGGGCTTTCTGTTTTGTTCCTTTGATCTATATTTCTGTCTTTGTTCCAGTACCATACTGTCTTGATGACTGTAGCTTCGTAGTATAGTCTGACGGCAGGCAGACTGATTCATCCTCTTCCACTCTTCTTTCTCAAGATTGCTTTGGCTATTTGAGGTTTTCTGTATTTCAATACACATTGTGAAATTGTTTGTTCTCGTTCTGTGAAAAATACCATTGATAACGTGATAGGGATTGCATTGAATCTATAGATTGCTTTGGGTAGTATACTCATTTTCACTATATTGATTCTTCAGATACATGAACATGGTATATTTCTCCATATATTTGTGTAATCTTTGAATTCTTTCATCAGTGTTTTAACATTTTATATATGTAGGTCTTTTGTTTCTTTAAGTAGTTTTATTCCTAAGCATTTCATTCTTTTCATCACAATGCTGAAAGTGATTGTTTATTAATTTCATGTTCTGTTTTCTCATTGTTAGTGTATAAAAATGCAAGGGATTTCTGTGTATTAATTTTATATCCTGCAACTTTTTTATATTCACTGATTAGCTGTATTAATTTCTGGTGGTGTCTTCAGGGCTTTCTCTGCAGAGGATTATGTCATCTGCAAACAGTGAGAGTTTTACTTCTTCTTTTCCCATTTGGATTCCCTTATTTTTTTTCTTCTCTGATTGCTATGGCTAAAGCTTCCAAAACTATGTTGAATAGTAGTGGTGAGAGTGGGCAATCTTGTCTTGTTCCTGACCTTAGGGAAAATGCTTTAAAGTTTTTGCCTTTGAGGATAAAGTTTGCTATGGTTTTATCATATATGACTTTTATTATGTTGAGTTGTGTTCCTTCTATGCCTGCTTTCTGGAGTGGTTTTTATCATAAATGCATGTTGAATGTTGTCAAAGGCTTTCTCTGCCTCTATAGAGATAATCATATGGTTTTTATCTTTCAGTTTGTTAATGCAATTTATCACATTGATTGATTTGCAAATATTGAAGAATCCTTGCATCCCTGGGATAAACCCACTTGGTCATGATGTCTGACCTTTTGAATATGTTGTTGGATTCTGTTTGCTAGAATTTGTTGAAGATTTTTCCTGTATGTTCATCAATGATATTGGCCTGTAGTTTTTTTTTTTTTATTTGTGGCATCTTTGTCTGGTTTTGGGATTAGGGTGATGGGGGCCTCATAAAATGAGTTTGGGCGTTTACCTTGTGCAATTTTTTGGAAGAGTTTGAATAAGATAGGTGTTATCTCTTTAATTGTTTGGTATAATTCACGTGTGAAGCCAACTGGTCCTGGGCTTTTGTTTGTTTGAAGATTTTTATTACAGTTTCAATTTCCGTGCTTTTGATGGGTCTGGTAAGATTTTTTTTAAAAATTTCTTCCTGGTTCAGTTTTGGAAGGTTATACTTTTCTAAGAATTTGTCCTTTTCTTCCAGGTTGCCCATTTTATTTTCATATAGCTGGTGATAGTAGTCTCTTGTGATTCTTTGTATTTCTGTGTTGTCTGTTGTGATTTCTGTATTTTCATTTCTAATATTGTAGATTTGATTCTTCTCCCTTTTTTTCCTGATGTGTTTGGCTAATGTTTTGTCTATTTTATTTATCTTCTCAAAGAACCAGCTTATAGTTTTGTTGATTTTTGCTACAGTCTGCTTTTTCTTTCACTTGTTTCTGCCCTAATTTTTATGATTTTTTCCTTCTACTAAGCCTGGGGTTCTTCATTTCTTCTTTTTTTAGTTGCTTCAGGTGTAAAGGTAGGTCATTTATTTGATGTTTCTCTTGTTTCTTGAGGTAAGCTCGTATTGCTATCAACTTTCCCCTTAGCACTGCTTTACTGAATGGCATAGGATTTGGGTTCTCGTGTTTTAATTTTCATTTGTTTCTATGCATATTTTGATTTCTTTTTTTTTATTTCTTCTGTAATTTGTGGGTTATTCAGAAGCAGGTTGTTTAGCCTCCATAAATTTTTATTTTTAATACTTTTTCCCTGAAGTTGACATCTAATCTTACCTCATTGTGATCAGAAAAGATGCGTGAAATGATTTCAATTTTTTTGAATTTACCAAGGCTAGATTCATGGCCCAGAATGTAATCTATTCTGGGGAATGTTCCATGTGCACTTGAGAGAAAGGTGAATTTCATTGTTTTGGGTGAAATGTCTTATCAATATCAATTAGGTTTAACTGGTCCATTGTATCATTTAAACTTTGTGTTTCCTTGCTAATTTTCTGTTTGGTTGATCTATCCATAGGCGTGAGTGGCATATTAAAGTCTTCTATTGTTATTGTGTTACTGTTAATTTCCCCTTTCCTACTTGTTAGCATTTGCCTTACATATATTGAGCTTCTCCTGTGCTGGGTGCATATATATTTATAACTATTATATCTTCTTCTTGCTTTGATCCTTTGATCATTATGTAGTGTCCTTCTTTGTCTCTTTTCACAGCCTTTCTTTCAAAGTCTATTTTATCTGATATGAGTATTGATACTCCTGCTTTCTTTTGGTCTCCATTTGCATGACATACCTTTTCTGAAAACTTTATGTTCACTCTGTATGTGTCCTTTGGTATGAGGTGGGTCTCTTGTATCAGCATGTGTAGGGATCTGCTTTTGTAACTATTTTTACAATACTTCTTTGTTATGTATCTATCCATTTGCCAATGTCTCTGTCCAATCATCAATTGACCTTTTTCCTTGGCGCATTTTCTGGTAAATTGCAGACATCAGTATGTCTCTCTGTAAGTATTTCTGCAAGCCTGCCATTAAGTAGTGAGCCGTGTTTGTTTACAGCAATGTTCTTTGGATAAAAACTTTACATACAATGAAATGTACCAATCTTTTTTTCCTACTCATGTTACTTTTTAATTGAAGTATAGTTGATTTACAATGTTGTGTTCAGTTCAGTTCAGTTCAGTTGCTCAGTCGAGACTGACTCTTTGCAACCCTGTGAACTGCAGCATTCCAGTCCTCCCTGTCCATCACCAACTCCCAGAGTTTACCCAAACTCATGTCCACTGAGTTGGTGATGCCATCCAACCATCTCATCCTCTGTCGTCCCCTTCTCCTCCTGTGCCCAATCCCTCCCAGCATCAGTATCTTTACCAAGGGGTCGGCTCTTCGCATCAGGTGGCCAAAGTGTTGGAGTTTAGCTTCTTCATCAGTCCTTCCAATGAACACCCAGGACTGATCTCCCTTAGGATGGACTGGTTGGATCTCCTTGCAGTCCAAGGGACTCTCAAGAGTCTTATCCAACACCACAGTTCAAAAGCATCATTTCTTTAGGGCTCACCTTTCTTTATAGTCCAACTCTTACATGCATACATGCCTACTGGAAAAACCATAGCCTTGACTAGATGGACCTTTGTTGACAAGGCAATGTCTCTGCTTTTTAATATGCTATCTAGGTTGGTCATAACCTTTCTTCCAAGGAGTAAGCGTCTTTTAATTTCATGGCTGCAGTGAACATCTGCAGTGATTTTGGAGCCCCCAAAAATAAAGTCAGCCACTGTTTCCCCATCTATTAGCTATGAAGTACTGGGACCAGATGCCATGATCTTAGTTTTCTGAATGTTGATCTTTAAGCCAACTTTTCACTCTCCTCTTTCACTTTCATCAAGAGGCTCTTTAGCTCTTCTTCACTTTCTGCCATAAGGGTGGTGTCATCTGCATATCTGAGTTTATTGATATTTCTCCTGGCAGTCTTGATTCCAGACTGTGCTCATTCTAGTCCAGCGTTTCTCATGATGTACTCTGCTATAAGTTAAGTAAGCAGGGTGACAATATACAGCCTTGACGTACTCCTTTCTCTATTTGGAACCAGTCTGTTGTTCCATGTCCAGTTCTAACTGTTGCTTTTTGAACCTGCATACAAGTTTCTCAAGAGGCAGGTCAGGTGGTCTGATATTCCTGTCTGTTTCAGAATTTTCCACAGTTTATTGTGATCCACATAGTCAAAGATCTTGACATAGTCAATAAAGCAGAAATAGATGCTTTTCTGAAACTCTTTTGCTTTTTTGATGATCCAGTGGGTGTTGGCAATTTGACCTCTGGTTCCTCTGCCTTTTCTAAACCAGCTTGAACATCTTGAAGTTCAGAGTTCATGTACTGCTGAATCCTGACTTGGAGAATTTTGAGCATTACTTTACTAGCGTATGAGATGCGTTCAAATGTGCAGTAGTTTTAGCATTCTTTGGCATTGCCTTTCTTTGGGATTGGAATGAAAACTGACCTTTTCCAGTCCTCTGGCCACTGCTGAGTTTTCTCAATTTGCTGACATATTGAATGCAGCACTTTCATAACATCATCTTTAAGGATTTGAAATAGGTAATTCCATTACCTCCACTAGCTTTGTTCGTAGTGATGCTTCCTAAGGCCCACTTAACTTCAGATTCAGGATGTCTGCCTCTAGGTGAGTGATCACACCATCGTGATTATCTGGGCCATGAAGATATTTTTTGCAGAGTTCATCTGTGTATTTTTGCCATCTCTTCTTAATATCTTTTGCTTATGTTAGGTCCATACCGTTTCTGTCCTTTATTTACCCCATTTTGCATGAAACATTCCCTTGGTATCACTCATTTTCTTGAAGAGATCTCTAGTCTTTCCCATTCTATTGTTTTCCTCTATGTCTTTGCCTTGATCGCTGAGGAAGGCTTTCTTATCGCTCCTTGCTATTCTGTGGAACTCTGCATTCAGATGGGTATATCTTTCCTTTTCTCCTTTGCTTGTAGCTTCTCTACTTTTCACAGCTATTTGTAAGGCCTCCTCAGACAGCCAGTTTGCTGTTTTGAAATTCTATTTCTTGTCTATGGTCTTGCTACCTGTCGCCTGTACAATGTCACAAACCTCCATCCATAGTTCATCAGGCACTCTGTCTATCAGGTCTAGTCCCTTAAATCTATTTCTCATTTCCACTGTATAACAATAAGGGATTTGATTTAGGTCATACCTGAATGGTCTAGTGGTTTTCCCCACTTTCTTAAATTTAAGTCTGAATTTGGCAATAAGGAGTTCATTATTGTTCATCACATTATAGACTGTGATCTGAGTCACAGTCAGCTCCTGGTCATGTTTTTGCTGATTGTATAGAACTTCTCCATCTTTGGCTGCAAAGAACACAATCAGTCTCATTTTGGTGTTGATCATATGGTGATGTCCATGTGTAGTCTTCTCTTGTGTTGTTGGAAGAGGGTGTTTGCATGACCAGTGTGTTCTCTTGGCAAAAGTCATTTAGCATTTGCACTGCTTCATTCTGTACCCCAAGGCCAAATTTTCCTGTTACTCGAGGTGTTTCTTGACTTCCTACTGTTGCATTCCAGTCCCCTATCATGAAAATGACATCTATTTGGGGTGTTAGTTCTAAAAGGTCTTGTAGGTCTTCATACTGTTTATGGGGTTTTCATGGAGAAAGAAATGGCACCCCACTCCAGTACTCTTGCCTGGAAAATCCCATGGAATGAGGAGCCTGGAGACTGCAGTCCATGGGGTTGCTAAGAGTTGGACACGACTGAGCTACTTCACTTTCACTTTTCACTTTCATGCATTGGTGAAGGAAATGGCAACCCTCTCCAGTGTTCTTGCCTGGAGAATCCCTGGGATGGTGGAGCCTGGTGGGCTGCCGTCTATGGGGTCGCACAGAGTCAGACATGATTGAAGTGACCTAGCATAGCATAGCATGGGGTTCTCAATGCAAGAATACAGAAATGGTTTGCCATTTCCTTTCTGCTTTATAGCAAAGTGATTCAGTTATACATATATATGTGTATATATACATCGTGTGTGTGTGTGTATATGTGTGTGTATGTATGTATATATATATATATATATATATATATAATATATTCTTTTATTTCATCTTTACTTTTTTTTCCTTTTGGCTACACTTTTAACCATGTCGGATTAGTTCCCTGACCAGGGATTGAACATGCATGCCCTGCAGTGGAAGTGTGGAGTCATAACCACTGAACTGCCAGGGATGTCCCATATATATTCTTTTCCATCATGATTTATCATAGTATACTGAATATAGTTCTCTGTCCTCGACAGTAGGAACTTGTCAGTCCATTCCATATACTCTAGTTTGTATCTCTTAACCCCAATCTCATACTCCATTGCTCCCCCAATTCTCTCAGCCTTGGAAACCACAAGTCTGTTCTCTATGTCCACGAGTGTGTTTCTGTTTCATACATGTGCTCATTTGTGTTATATCTTAGATTCCACATTTAAGTGATATCGTTTGTTGTTTGTCTTTCTCTGTGTGCCTCACTTCAGTTAATATGATTGTCTCTCGGTCCATGCATGTTGACTCAAATGGCCTTATTGTTGTAGCTGTACAGATTCTTGTATCCTTTTAACCATACATAGAGGTATTCATCTGTGGTTATTTTCCCGGATATATTATGAAAACTTGTGTAGTACACCACTCTTGGAATAGCACGTCCATTTTGAAGCTGTATTTGTATTTTATATGTTTATGTCAGTCAGTTCAGTTCAGTCAGTCAGTTGTGTCTGACTCTTTGTGACCCCATGGACTATAGGACACCAGGCTTCCCTATCCATTAGCAATTCCTGGAGCCTGCTCAAACTCATGTCCATCGAGTGGGTTATGCCATCCAAACATCTCATCCTCTGTCTTCCCCCTCACCTCCTGCCTTCAGTCTTTCCCAACATTAGGGACTTTTCCAGAGAGTCAGCTCTTCCCATCAGTTGGCCAAATTATTGGAGTTTCAGCTTGAGCATCAGTCCTTCCAATGAATATTCAGGACTAATTTCCTTTGGGATTGACTTGTTTGATTTCCTTACATTCCAAGGGACTCTCCAGAGTATATATGGGTATGGATAAATATTTATTGTGCTTATAGTGGCCTCTCGTGGAGAAAGAGAAGATTGCTTATGAATGTAATTTATAAAATCCACATGTGTTCTCTCAAATGTATATGTCAGTTCAGTTTAGTCGTTCAGTATGTCTGACTCTTTGTGACCCCATGGACTGCAGCACACCAGGCTTCCCTATCCATCACCTCTCCTGGAGCTTGCTGAAACTCATATCCATTAAGTTGGTGATGACATCCAACCATCTCATTCTCTGTCATCTACTTCACCTCCTCCCTTCAATCTTTCCCAACATCAGGGACTTTTCCAATGAGTCAGCTCTTCACATCAGGTGGCCAAAGTATGTGGGTGTGAATAAATATTTACTGTACCTTTGCTGCCCTGTCATGGAGAAATAGATGAATGGTGATGAATGCAATTCATAAAATCCGGATGTATTCTCACATATATATATATGTGGGTATGAATAAATATTTACTGTGCATATGATGCCCTCTCGAGGATAAACAGAAAAATGCTAATGAATAAAATTTACAAAATCCAGGTATTCACTCATATGTATATGTGTGTATGAATACATATTTACTGTGCTTATGCTGACGTCTTGTGGAGAAATAGAATGCTTATGAATGTAGTGTATAAAATTCAGATGTATTCTCTCGTAAGTACATGTGGGTATGAATAAATATATACTATGATTATTCTGCCCTCTCGTGGAGAAATAGAAGAGTGCCTATGAATGCAATTTATAAAAACCAGATGTTTTCTTTACATGTTGGAAATGATACTGTATAACTTTCTAAAAAATAGGTACATGGTCATAACAGAAAATGTGAAGTTGCTAGAAAAATACAATGACAGAAAAAATCACCCATGATTTCATATACCATTGGCTCAGAATTTTGAGTTCCTGGGAAGAGGAGATAAAAAGATGAGGGTGCACTAGTTCTTTTAGTATAAAATCATTTTTCCTGCTATTTGAATGCTAATGTAGAACTTGGTTCTGATACGTTGATTCTTGCTTTGTTTACTCATCTTTAAGCTTCTATTTTTACAAATGCCTAGTAATTTGACCCCTTGTTTAGAGACTCTTTGCTCCAAGGTTTTTTTTTGTTTTTTTTTTTTTGCATTGTGGCTTTGATTAAAAAATGTTGTAAGTCATGGCTATGGAAAATAGTGCTGCAACGAACACTGGGGTGCATGTTCCTTTTAGAAATAAGGTTTTCTTCAGGAATATGCACAAGAGAGGTGTTGCTAGGTCTTATGGTAATTTCATTTTACTTTTAAAGGAGCTGCCATACTGTTCACCATATTGGCTGTACCAATTTACATGCCCACTGACAGTGCAAGAGGGTTCCCTTTTCTCCACACTCTACCCATGAATTATTGTTTGTAGAATTTTTGATGATAGCTATTCAGACTGGTGTGAAGTAATACCTCATTGTAGTTTTGATTTGCATTTCTCTAATAATTAGTGATGTTGAGTCTCTTTTCATGTGTTTTATCTTAATCTGTATGTCTTCTTTGGAGAAATGTCTATTTAGATCTGCCTGTTTTTTGATTGAGTTTTTTTTGTTGTTGTTGTTACTTGGGTACAAGAGCTGTTTGTATGTTTTGGAGAATAGCGTGTTGATAACTATTGGGAACTACCTGTATAGTACAGGTAACTGTCCTCAATGCTCTGTGTTGACCTAAATGCAAACGAAATTAAAAAAAAAAATAGGGTATATATACACACAAAAACACACAGCTGATTTAGTTTTCTGTACAGCAGAAAGTAACACAACATTGTAAAGCAACTACATGTGTACATACTGTAGGCTCCATTTATAGGAAGTTCTAGATGAAACAAATGTAATCTATACTAATGGAACTGAGAAGAGGGGTTTCATGGGGGAAGCGCAGTGTGGGCAAGGGTACCAAAGAGATTTTCTAGGATGCTGAGAAAAAATTGCACTGAGCGTCATATAATCTTGGTGAAATTGCACAAATATTTCTGCAATGTAAATTCCAAAGAGGGTCTTGCTAAGTGGCTCTATGTATTTATAAGTTTACTAGATAATGTCAAATTATCCTTCAGAAAGTTGCATCACACTATGCTTTCACAACACTGCATGAGCACTCATTTTCCAATCCCTCATCCTGAATTTGGAGGAAACATTTGGTGTCTTTCAACTTTCTCATTGAACTTTGGCAAATTGCATAGTGAGAAATCCTATTCCATTATTGTTTTGGCTTGCATTTCTTTTATTACCAATTAGTTTCAACATTTCCTCCTGTTTTTTGGTAATTTTTTCTTTTTTTTCCTTTTGAGTAATTTGTATTAGTTTATACTGTATGTTTACTTCCTGGTTGTCTCCTATTGGATTTTTCATCTTCTTTTCTTATTTTGACTTTTTCACTCTGTATAAATTAGGTCAATGAGCCCTCTGTCAGCTATCTTCCAAATATTTCTCAATTCTCTTTTTATAATTCCTTGTTTATTATTTATTTTTTTCCTTGTTTATTATTTATTTACAGGAATTTTACTACACAGTGTAAGCTTTCCCATTTTAGCTTCTGGACAAAGATCACTTAAATTAAGAAATTTAAATAACTGAGAAAACTCCAGGAAGCTAGAAGGTGTATATTAAAAGAATTATGGGGTGGCGGGCAACTCACTCTGAGTTCACCTGTGTGCCTTTCCACATGTACTTTTCAATAAACTATTTACTTTACACTGAAATATATATATGTAGAGAGAGAAAAAATGTAAGTGAAGGCAGGCAGTGCCATGATGGGCCGAGATGAAGGTAGGACGGGTGGAGCTGCATCTGGAACTCCAAACAGATGAGTCAGCCATAGGCTTGGTCAGCCCTGTGAAGCCAACAGGACAGTCTCTTGAGTTGTGATTGGAGGACTCAGGGAGCCCCAGCACGTGCTCAGAGCCAAGGTTACGAGGAGGGAAGCGCAAGCAGGGCAATGATGCTGCCCAGTAAGCCTATCTCCCTTGGGTCAGAGGGAAGGTGATGCTACTTTTGTTACGGAAAATGTTGACTGTGGGGACTTCCCTGGTGGTCCAGTGGCTAAGACTCAGAGTTCCCAATGCAGGGGGCCTGGGTTCAATCCCTGGTCAGGGAACTATCTCTCACATGCCACAACTAAAAGTTCACATGCTACAACTAAAGAGCTTGCATGCCACAACTGAGACCCGGTGCAGCCAAATAAATAAAATATATTTAAAAAAAAAAAAATGTTGACTGTGGATATTGGGAAAAGAACTTGGTCAGTGCATGGAGTGTGAAAAAGTAAGCAAAAACCATGATTACTTTCACCACAGTGCATATTGTAACCTATTTCTCCCCATCATGTTTCAACACATATTTTTGTAATTGGAATTATACTTCATGTGCATTTTGGTTTTCATTGTTCTTTGCTCTGTACTTTCCCAAATATTTTATTATAAAAATTTCCAAACATTCCACAAAGTTGAAATTTTTTTCTCGCTAATACACAAAGACTTCCCACCTCGATTCTACTGTAACCATTTTATGGCACCTCCTTTGTCATGTAATTATCCATGTGTCCATCCCTCTATCCATCCATGAATCCCTCTTATTCCCTGGTGAATTTTGTGATAAGTGCAGACATCAGTATGCATCTCCGTAAGTATTTTAGTAAGCCTACCATTCAGTAGTGAGCTATGTTTTTTACAGTAGTTTTCTTTGAAATATGAACTTTATGTACAATGAAATTCACCCATCTTTTTTTTCCCAGTGTTGCTATTTTTTATTTGAAGTATAGTTGATTTACAATGTTGTGTGAATTATTGCTTTACAACAAAGTGATTCATTTATACACATATATGTCTTATATGCATTGTGTGTATATATACATATGTGTGTATACATATATATATATATATATATATATATATATATTTAACCTTTTTTTATGGTTACAATGTGCAGCATGTGGGATTCGTTCCCTGACCAGGAATTGAACCTGCATTCCCTGCAGTGGAAGTGTGGGGTCTTAACCACTGGACCACCAGGGCCGTACTATGTATATTCTTTTCCTTTATGATTTATTATTGGATACTGAATATAGTTCTCTATTCTCTACAGTAGGAACTAATCTGTCTATTCCATATACTCTAGTTTATATCTATTAACTCCAATCTCTTACTCCATCCCTCCAACAATTCCCTCTGCTCTGGAAGCCACAATTCTGTTCTCTATGTCCATGAGTGTTTTTCTGTTTCATACATATGTTCATTTGTATTGCATCTTAGATTCCTTATTTAAGTGATATCATTTGGTATTTTTCTTTCTCTGTGTGCCTCACTTCACTTCGTATAATCATCTTTCAGTCCATGCATATTAACTCAAATGGCCTTATTGTAATTGTACACATTCATGTACCCTCTTAACCATACATAGAGGTATTCATTTGAGATTATTTTCACGAATATATTATAAGTTAAATAAGCAGGGTGACAATATACAGCCTTGATGTACTCCTTTCCCGATGTGGAAACAGTCTGTTGTTCCATGTCCAGTTCTAACTGTTGCTTTTTGGCCTGCATACAGATTTCTCAGGAGGCAGGTCAGGTGGTCTGGTATTCCAATCTCTTTAAGCATTTTCCACAGTTTGTTGTGGTCCACACAGTCAAAGGCATTGGTGTTGTCAATAGAGCAAAAGTAGATGTTTTCCTGGAACTCTCTTGCTTTTTCAGTGATACAGCAGTTGTTGGCAATTTGATCTCTGGTTCCTCTGCCTTTTCTATATCAAGCTTGAACATCTGGAGGTTCATAGTTCATGTACTGTTGAAGCGTGTCTTGGAGAATTTTGAGCATTGCTTTGCTAGTGTGTGAGATGAGTGCAATGTGTGGTAGTTTGAACAGTCTTTGGCATTGCCTTCCTTTGAGATTGGAATGAAAACTGACCTTTTCCACTCGTGTGGCCACTGCTGTGTTTCCCAGATTTGCTGGCATATTGAGGGCAACATTTTCACAGCATCATCTTTTAGGATTTGAAATAGCTCAACTGGAATTCCATCACCTCCACTAACTTTTTTCGTAGTGATGCATCCTAAGGCCCACTTGACTTCTCATTCCAGGATATCTGACTCTAGGAGAGCGATCACACCATTGTTTTTATCTGGGTCATGAAGAGCTTTCTTGTATAGTTCTTCTGTGTATTCTTGCCGCCTCTTAGTGTCCTCTGTTTCTGTTAGTCCAGCCCTTTTCTGTCTTTCATTGTGCTCAGCTTTGCATGAAATGTTCCCTTTGTATCTCGAATTTTCTTGAAGAGATCTCAGTCTTTCCCATTCTATTGTTTTCCTCTATTTCTTTGCATTGATTGCTGAGGAAGGGTTTCTTATCTCTCCCTGCTATTCTTCGGAATTCTGCATTCAAATGGGTATACCTTTCCTTTTCTCCTTTGACTTTATCTTCTCTTCTTTTCTCAGCTATTTGTAAGGCCTCTCCAGAGAACCATTTTGCCTTTTTGCATTTGTTTTTCTTGGGTATGGTCTTGATCACTGCCTCCTGTGTAATGTCACAAACCTCATTAGTTATCAAGGCATTATTCTCCAAAATATACAAAGAGCTCATGTAGGCCAGTATCAAAAATGGGCAGATCTAAATAGACATTTTTCCAAAGAAGACATACAAGTGGCCAAAAACACATGAAAAGATGCTCAACATCACTTATTATTAGAGAAATGCACATCAAAGAGGGAGGAGAAGGGGATGACAGAGGATGAGATGGGTGGATGATATCACAGACTCAGTCGACATGAGTTGCTAGATTACAGAAAGGGTGTGAGTAGGTATGATGTTATTATGTTACTCAAGATAATGAGGGAAAGTCTCCCTGAAAGATGGCAATTAAGCAGAGATCTGGAGGAAGTGAGGGAGCAGGCCATAGTGTTACCTAAGGGAAGAGCATTCCCAGCAGAAGGAACAATAAATGCCACAGTCCTGGCAGGGAAATCTAACTGAAATGTTTTTGAATGTCAAGGAGTCCTGTGATACTCTGGGTTTGGCATGTTTCAATGGGTTTAGCACTCATTGAAAGGGGTCTGGTGCTGCTCTCTCTGTTTCTCACACAATTTGTGGTCATCCAAATTTCACAGATGAAGGACTCAAGGCTCCAACATGTGCTCTGCCCCGTATCTCCTAGCTATACCTGAAATTAGGAGTGAAACCTTCTGGTATGATCAGAGACAGAGAGCTTGAGTATACCAGCTGCAGGGATGATAGCCTCCATGCTGAATGTCAGTCAGCCAGTGGATATCAGTTTTAATGTGGGGATCATGCCTCATAATGATGCTACTCTTGATGGAGGGCAGGACTTAAGAAGGAGAAAGCAACTGGGGCAAAGGAGGGAGGCAGGACGGGGAAGCTGGAGGACAATGAGAAAATAAAAGCCAATGGCTTCATCACATTGCTTGGATGTGGCTCAATTTACCTTGAGTAAATGATTGTGTTAGAATATATTCACCTTTTCTCTGTCCCTACCCACTTTTTCCCTCCCTTTCTCTTTTGTGCCAGGGATACCACATGGGCCTGGAGATTTCTGTAAATTTTTCAAATGCAAGCTCAGTTTTTGAATAGATTATCAATTTCTTTTTTGCTCAACTTAGTTAGTTCCTTTCACCGAAGTTGCCAGATGTAGTTATGTAGAATCAGTCATAGAATCCTTTTAAACTCTGTGGGATCTGAAACCTATTTTACTCCCAATATTGGTAAGTGTTGTCTTTAGTTATCTTGCTTTTTTTGGTCTATATGAGTAGAAGTTTATGAATTTGTATTGATCTTTTGAAAGACCCAGCTTTGGGTTTTGTTGATAATCTCTATTTCTTTCTAATATCTGTTCTGATCACTATTTCCCTTATTTTGCTGACAGTCTCAGTACTAAAGGGGTTTAATAAAGTTCCTGAGAGATTCACAAGCCAAGTGAAAACTCACAGATTCTAGGGCACTATTGTAGCTGCACTAAGTGAGATTCACTGAGTGCAGATCACGAAATCTGCAGTTTTTTCTTTCTTTTTTTTAGAATCCCTCAGTTCTGATTGACAAGGACAACTTGTCTGGGCACTATCAGAGCAGAGGAATGGTCTTATGTTGCCTACTTCCATGTTCTGTCTCCATTGGGAGCTTGTGTAGGTGACAGGGGTTTGCTGCCTTCTCTGGTGCACAAACCCATGACCTCCAGTCTAGCAGACTCACTGACATTCTGTCTGCTCTTCTCAGGAGGCTCTCAGACCATCGTTTCTACAAAACATCCTGATTCCAGTCTTGCCAAGCCTATATCTGAAAATTTCTGAAGAAATCAGATTTCTATTTAGTGTGCCTTTCCATAATGTGAAATATATTTGTGTTATGTGGTAGCTGTTATTCTACATATTTTGCCATAGCTGTTGGATCTTACCCTTGACTGAATAAATACAAGCACACAGTGTTCCACAATGCATCCAGAACAGTGGCTCCCTTACTGCTGGGCGACACTGAGCAAGTTACTTAGCGGTTCTGTGCCTCATTCCTCCATTAGCCCCATTAGCTTGGAGTAAAGTTAACTACTTCATGGGGCAGTATAGAACACTGACCATGTTAAGACATGGGAAATTGTCAGAACAATATTTGCCATATGGTACGTTCCAGTCAATTCTAGCTGCTGTCTTTACTGTTGTTAATATTGCTGTTCCACATTTCCTTGCATAGTGTTCCAGGGACACAGTGTCATCACCACCTTTGACTCACTGCATGGGCCTTGCACTATCAATTCAGCCCTTCAGGGCCTCAAGAACAGAGAGTATGAGGCATGGAGGAAAGGGGGAAGAATTTTTTTTTAGCATAATGAATATTCGCCTCTGCTTATGGGGATATTGTGAATCCTAAATGCAACACTGAGGTTTCATTGTGTGCTCGTATGGAAATGTTTAGTGCATATTCTCTATGAAGTTACAGGTCTAATGACCCCTTCATATGATGTGTATAATGACAGGAAATAAGTGGTCACTGGACAGTAATAGAACATGAGTATATATAGTTTTAAAAACCTTATAGAGGGACATTTAAAGGCCAAGAAACCTCATAACATGGCTTTTTTTTTTTGCCATTATTTCTATCAAGTCTAATTCTCCTGTATCAAATTCTGAAAATCTGAATCTGATGAAGATATGAAAATGTTCATAGTCAAACTTTCATCAATAATGCTTTATTTCTTGTGTAGTTTTCACACAACCAGTTTTAGTGTGTTTCTGATGTCTTCCGCTAATATTCATGATTTTTTTAATCCAAGGGTGATGATATGGATATTTTCTGAGGTAAATCATGAGATTTTCAGCCATGTTTTTGGATGTAGAGTCTGAGGATGGGGCACAGGTGAGAGAGAGTGGAGCTGGCTGGGAGGGGGAAAGGGTGGGGGCAGGGACAAGGGAATGTGAGTATAAGCAGAAACAGAAGTGAAGAGAGGCAAGAAGAGAAGCTCACCCTTCTGAACCATGGTTAGCTCTCCATGTGTACACATATAATACAATCTTTGAGTACTCAGAGCAACACTATGAGGTTAAGCATTTTTACTGCTACCATCCTTTTCAGCAGCTGGGGAAGCAGAAACACATAGCGGTTAATGGGTGAATGAATTTGCCCAAAGTCACCTTCCTGGCAAGAGCTGAATCAGATTGGTGTCCAGGCCAGAGAGAAACAGAGATGTGTTGTATCTGACCCCCAATCTGGAATACGGTGCAGTGTCTAGTGTCCTCTGAATCAGAAGGCAGATCAACATGTCCATCTGCAGGAAACTTTACTGTATAAGAATCTGTGTGTGGATTGAACACAGTGTCTCCTATGTGCATGAAAGACCGTGGGGTGTCATGTCAACACGCACACATTACAGAGAACAGTTCCTGGTCCAAATGAAGGCCTCAACATGTGTTTCCTGTGACCAACATTAGTGGAGCACCCTTATTATTATGAAAAGTGGCATAACCATTGTATAATGATAAACAGAACAGCAGATACAGTATTATGAAGACATTAACTCCCCTATCTCATACTTTTTAAAAATGAAGGGAACAGAACCTGGAAGGCAATAGACCACATACTAAGTTTTTTATTCTCTCAACTGTGACATTCTAAATAATTTCCAAATAACCATTTTTTCGCTTTTTAAAAATATTTTTTCACTGATTGATTATTATTTACAGTTTCTGTCATACATCAACCTGAATTAACCATAGGTGTACATATATCCCCTCCCTCTTGAATCCCTGCCACTTCCCGCTCATTCCCACCCCTCTAGGTTATTACAGAGACCCCATTTGAGTTCCCTGAGGCATACAGCAAATTCCCCTTGGCTCTCTATCTACATATGTTAGTGTATATGCACCCATGCTACTCTCTTTCCATTGATCTCACCCACTCCCTCTTCTCCCCCACCCTAGTGCATAAGTCTGTTCTCTATGTCTGCATCTCCAATGTTCCTCTGCAAACAGGTTTATCAGTACCATCCTTCTAGATTCCAGATATGTGCGTTAATATATGATATTTGTTTTTCTCATTCTAACGTACTTCACTCTGTATAATAGGTTCTAGGTTCATCCACCTTCTTAGAACTGACTCAAATGCATTCCTTTTTTTTCTATGGCTGAGTAGTATTCCATTGTATATACACACTAAAGCTTCTTTAACCATTCCTCTGTCAATGGACATCTAGCTTACTTCCATGTCTTGGCTGTTGTAAATAGTGCTGCAGTGAACACTGGGATGTGTGTGTGTCTTTTTAGCTTTGGATTTTGAAGGATGTATGCCTAATAGTGGGATTGATGGGTCATATGGTGTTTATATTCCTAGTTTTTTTAGGAATTTCCATACTGTCTTCCATAATGGCTGTATCAATTTACATTCCCACCAGCAGTGTACGGAGGTTCCCTTTTCTCCACACCCTCTCCAGCACTTGTTGTTTGGATTTTTTTTATTATGCCCATTCTGTCTGGTGTGAGGTGATATTGCATTGTAGTTTTGCTTTGCATTTCTCTAATAATGAGCTTCCCTGATGCCTTAGAGGGTGGAGAGTCTGCCTGCAGTGTGGGAGACCTGGGTTCAGACCCTGGGTTGGGAAGATCCCCTGGAGAAGGAAATGGCAACCCACTCCAGTATTCTTGCCTGGAAATTTCCTTGGACAGAAGAACCTGACAGGCTACAGTCTGTGGGGTTGCAAAGAGTCGGACACAACTGAGCGACTAACACTTTCTAATAATGAGTGATGTCAAGCATCTCTTCATGTGTTTATTAGCCATCCATATGTCTTCTGTGGAGAAATATGTTTGGGACTTTTGCCCACTTTTTGACTGGGTTGTTTGTTTCTCTGGTATTGACTTGTATGAGCTGCTTGTATGTTTTGGAAATTAATACTTTGTCAGTTGTTGCCTTTGCTGTTATTTTCTCCCATTCCATGGGTGGTCTTTTCATCTTGTTTATAGTATCCTTCACTATGCAAATCTTTTAAATTTAATTAGCTCCCACTTATTTATTTTTGCTTTTATTTCCTTTATTCTAGGAGGTTTGTCATAAAGGATCTTGCTATGATTTACGTCCTTCAGTGTTCTGCCTATGTTTTCTTCCAAGAGTTTTAGAGTTTCTGGTCTTACATTTAGGTCTTTAGTCCATTTTGAATTTACCTTTGTGTATGGTTTAGGAAGTTTTCTAATTTCAATCTTTTGCACTTAGTTGTCCAGTTCCTCCAGCATGACTTACTGACGATGCTCTCTTGTTCCCATTGCATATTCTTACCTTCTTTGTCAAAGATAAGGTGCCCATATGTGTGTGGGTTTTTCTCTGGGTTTTCTCTCTTGTTCCATTGGCCTATACTTCTGTTTTTGTGTCAGTGACATACTGTCTTGATGACTGTAGCTTTGTAGTATACTCTGAGATCAGGTGAGTTGATTCCTCCAGTTCCATTCTTCTTTCTCAAGATTACTTTACCTATTCCGGGTCTTTTGTGTTTCCATACGAACTGTGAAATTTTTTATTCTAGCTCCATGAAAAATGCCATTGGTAATTTGATAGGGATTGCATTTAATCTGTAGATTGCAGTTGGTAGTACAGTCATTTTCACAATATTGATTCTTGCAACCCAGGAGCATGGAATATCCTTCTATCTGTTTATATCATCTTTGATATCTTTCATCAGTGTCTTATAGTTTTCTGTATACAGTTTTATTGCCTCCTTTGGTAGGTTATCCCTAGGTATTTTATTCTTTTAGTTGCAATGGTAAATGGGATTGATTCCTTAATTTCTCTTTCTTTTTTTTTCATTGTTTATAATATGAATTCATGTGATTTGTGTGTGTTGATTTTGTATCCTGCAACTACTAAATTCACTGATTAGTTCTAGTAATTTTCTGATGGTATCTTTACGGTTTTCTATGTATAGTATCATGTCATCTGCAAATAGTGGCAGTTTTCCCTCTTCCTTTCCAATCTGGATTCCTTTTATTTCTTTCTTTTTTCTGATAGCCATACTAGGACTTCCAAAAGTATGTTGAATAATAGTGGCAAGTGTGGGCATCCTTCTCTTGTTCCTGATCTCAGAGGGAATGCTTTCAGTTTCTCACTATTTAGAATAATGTTTGCTGTGGGTTTATCATATATGACCTTTACTATGTTGAGTCAGGTTACATCTATACTTATTTTCGAAGAGTTTTTATCATAAAAGGGTGCTGAAATTTGTCAAAAGCTTTTTCCGCATCTATTGAGATTATCATTTGGATTTTGTCTTTCAGTTTATTAATATAGCATATCATATTATTCAGTTTGCATATATTGAAGAATCCTTGCATCCCTGGGATACATCTGACTTAATCATACTTGTGGTCTTTTTAATGTGATGTTGCATTCTGTTTCCTAGAATTTTGTTGATGATTTTTGCATCTATGTTCATCCGTGACATTGGCCTCTTATTTTCTTTTTTTGTGATATCTTTTTCTGGCTTTGGTATCAGGGTGGTTGTGCTGTCATAGAAGGAGTTTGGAAGTGTTCCTTCCTCTGCATATTTTGGGAAGAGTTTCAGAAGGATAGGTATTAGCTTTTCTCTAAACGTTTGATAGAATTTACCTGTGAAGCCATCTGTCCCTGAGCTTTGGGTTTTTTTTTTTTTGGGGGGGGTTTGATCACAGTTTTGATTTCAGTTTTTGTAATAGTCTTGTTCATAATTTCTGTTTCTTCCTGGTTAGCCATAGAAGGTTGAACTTTTCTAAGAATCTGCCCATATCCTCTGGATCTCCATTTTATTAGCATATAGTTGCTCATAATAGTCTCTTATGATCCTTTGTATTTCTGTGTTGTCTGTGGTAACCTCCTGTTTTTCATTCCTAATTTTCTTGATTTGATTTTTCTCCTTTTTTGTCTTGATAAGTCTGGCTAATTGTTTGTCAGTTTTGTTTATTTTCTCAAAGAACCAGCTTTTAGTCTTGTAAATCTTTACTATTGCTGCATTCATTTCTTTTTCATTTATTTTGGCTCTGATTTTTATTTCTTTCCTTCTACTAACTTTGGGTTTGGATTTTTTTTAACTTATTTTCCCAGCTGCTTTAGGTATTGAGTTAGGCTGTCTATTTGATGTTTTTCTTCTTTGTTGAGGTAGGATTATATTGCTATCAACTTCCCTCTTAGCACTGCTTTTACTGATTCCCATAGTTTTTGGGAGCAGACAACCCATAAACTAGAGAACAATTATCCCAAAGAAGTCCTCCCACTGTTATGAAATTTCTAGGACCCAAAACAGATTTCCCACCCTGTGGATCCAGCAGAGGGACTGAGAACTCCCAGCGTATTTGATTCTGGAGGCCAGTGGGTTTGGTTACGGAACTTCCACAGGACAAGGGAAACAGACACTTGGAAGGCACAGACACAACCTTGTGTGCACCAGGACCCAGGAGCAAGGAGCAGGGAGGCCACGAGAGAGGCCAGTGAGTGTTCAGGAGTCTCTGGTGGAGGCGTGTGTCGACAGTGGCCTGCCATGGCTTCAGGAGCACTGACTGTAACAGTCCTGGCATAAGTCCTTTTGAATGAGGTCGCCATGACCACCATGGGCATCACTGTTTCTTCATGAAATATGGAATTCTTTGTATTTCTCACACATACACCAAGACAATTTTCCACCATGAGATATGGAATTCTCTGTATCTCTTATATAAAAATCTGGGTGCTAATACTCTTTCATAAAGTTGGGCTTCTCTGTATTTCACATTTGAAGATCAGAATGGGGAATTTCCCATAAGAACTATGGAAATCTCTGTATTTCGTGTGAACCACTGGTTCTTCAGGTACTGAAACGTGTTCTCTGTTATGGTTCTGTCCCTGTGTCTCACCCGTGTGCATGTACAGGCGTGGGTTCGTGTCACCTGTGTTTGTGGGTGGTGCATGGTTCTGGCCCACTGCAGACGCAGAGATGAGGGTGAAAGAGCATGAGATGTGGAACAACCAGAAGAGGAGGCCCAAGGCACCCACAGCCTAGGGGAGACTGGTCCACGCATCTGTGTGGTGCCCATGCCCAGGACAGCAACGAAAGAAGGATGGCCAGGGACAGCTCCTGACAGTGACTCCACAACTCTGCAATTAGAGAAAGAGACATAAACAAGCTCACAATTTCTGCTGTGTTGTTTTGTCTGTTTGTGTTGTTAAGCAGGGGTAGAGGGTTTGAGGAGTCACCCAGAGTAGATCAAGTGGTGTGGGGCTTTAATACCGCTGCCTGTGGACCCCTCCGTCTGTGGGGCATTGGCTGCCGTGGGAAAGGTAGATATGGCTCCTGCAGGACCCAGGATTGTGAAGAGACCAAGGTCCTTGAGAAAAGGGTAGAGACTGGGAGGAGGAGGCAAGGAAAGTGAGCCTGCTTCACTGGAGACTTACTTCTCCCACACATGTGAGAAGGAGATAGCTGAAGGTCCTGGGCTAGTGCTGCCTAACATCAGCCTGTCAGCCAGAACCCTCCCTCCCCCAGAGTGGCACACATTGGCACCATGCGAGACAAATGACGGGCTAAGGTAAGGCCTCAGTTTGAAAGCCCAGGCATCCTAGGAGAGACATGGTATGGGTATGGAATCCATCCAGGAACTTCCAGCCTAAATGGCCGTGCAGAAAGGTTGAGAAAAGCAATGGTGTGAGGTGCATGTGTGTGCCCCTATGCTGGTGTGTGTCTGTGTGAGAGAGAACAGTGATGAAGCAAGGCTGGTGGGCTGTTTGTGTACAGGGACCCTTGGGCAGTGAGAGACAGTTGGCAGTTCAGAGCCTGCTGGTTTTCAGGCTCCAGGGGATAGTGAATAGCAGTCCTGTAAAAGAGGCCCCATTGCTTGCTCCAGAAGTTTTTTTTCTTTTTTTTTTTTTCATTTATTTTTATTAGTTGGAGGCTAATTACTTTACAATATTGTAGTGGTCTTTGCCATGCATTGACATGAATCAGCCATGGATATATATACAGTGTTGACACACTCCGTTCCCAATTCAGAACCAAACAGTATGAAAAGGCAAAAAGGATATGACACTGCACAATGAACTCCCCGGGTCAGTAGGTGCCCAATATGCTACTGGAGAAGAGTGGAGAAATAGCTCCAGAAAGAATAAAGAGACAGAGCCAAAGCAAAATGTAACTGATGATGGAAGGAAAATCTGATGCTGTGAAGAACAATACTGCATAGGAACTTGGAATCTTAGGTCCATGAATCAAGGTAATTTGGAAGTGGTCAAACAGGTGATGGCAAGAGTGATCACTGACATTGTAGGAATCAGTGAACTAAAATGGACTTGATTTGGTGGATTTAATTCAGATGACCACTATATCGACTACTATGGGCAAGAATCCCTTAGAAGAAATGGCGTTGCCCTCATAATCAAGAAAAGAGTCTGAAATGCAGTACTTGGGTGCAATCTCAAAAATGACAGAAAGAGCTCTGCACATTTCCAAGGCAAACCATTCAGTATCAGAGTAATCCAAGTCTATGCCCCAACCAGTAATGCTGAAGAAGCTGAAGTTAAATGGTTCTATGAAGACCTACAAGACCTTTTAGAACTAACACCAAAAAAAAAAAAAAAAAAAAAGATGTCTTTTACACCATAGCGGCTAGAATGCTAAAGTAGGAAATCAAGAGATACCTGGAGTAAAAGGCAAAATTTGGCCTGGGAGTACAAAACGAAGCAGGGCAAAGCCTAACAGAGTATTGCCAAGAGAATGCACTGGTCATAGCATACACCCTCTTCCAACAACACAAGAGAAGACTCTACACATGGACATCACCAGTTGGTCAACACCGAAATCAGACTGATTATATTGTTTGCAGCCAAAGATGGAGAAGCTCTATAGAGTCAGCAAAAAGAAGACCAAGAGCTGACTGTGGCTCAGATCATGAACTCCTTACTGCAAAATTCAGATTTAAATTGAAGAAAGTAGGGAAAACCACCAGGCCATTCAGGTCTGACCTAAATGAAATCCCTTACGATTATACAGTGGAAGTGACAAATAGATTCAAGGGATTAGATCTGATAGACAAAGTGCCTGAAGAACTATGGATGGAGGTTCATGACATTGTTCAGGAGGCAGTGATCAAGACCATCCCCAAGAAAAAGAAATGCAAAAAGGTAAAATGGTTGTCTGAGGAGGCCTTTCAAATAGCTGAGAATCTAAGAAAAGCTAAAGGCAAAGGAGAAAAGAAAAGCTATACCCATTTGAATACGGAGTTCCAAAGAATTAGCACAGAGATATAAGAAATCCTTCCTCGGTGATCAATGCAAAGAAATAGAGGAAAGCAATAGAATGGAAAAGACTAGAGACATCTTCGAGAAAATTAGAGATATGAAGGGAATATTTCATGCAAAGATGGGCACAATAAAGGGCAGAAATGGTATGGACCTAACAGAAGCAGAAGATATTAAGAAGAAGTGGCAAGAATATACAGAAGGACTATAAAAAAAATATCATCATGACCTAGATAACCACAATAGTGTGATCACTCTCCTAGAGCCAGACATCCTGGAATGCGAAGTCAAGTGGGCCTTCGGAAGCATCACTACCAACAAAGCTAGTGGAGCTGATGGAATTCCAACTGAGCTATTTCAAATCCTTAAAGATGATGTTGTGAAAGTGCTGCACTCAATATGCCAGCAAATTTGGAAAACTCAGCAGTGGCCACAGGACTGGAAAAGGTCAGTTTTCATTCCAATCCCAAAGAAAGGCCATGCCAAAGAACGTTCAAACGACCACACAGTTACACTCATCTCACACACTAGGAAAGTAATGCTCAAAATTCTCGAAATCAGGCTTCAACAGTTTGTGAACCATGAAGTTCCAGATGTTCAGGCTAGATTAAGAAAATGCAGAGGAACCAGAGAAATAAAATTGCCAACATCGGTTGGATCATCAAAAAAGCAAAAGAGTTCCCAGAAAACATCTAGTTCTGCTTTATTGACTACTCCAAAGCCTTTGACTGTGTGGATCACAGCAAAATGTGGAAACTTCTTAAAGAGGTGGGAATAGCAGACCACCTTACCTGTCTCCTGAGAAATCTGTGTGCAGGTGAAGAAGCACCAGTTTGAACCGGACGTGGAACAACAGACATGGAGCTGACTTAGAGCAACCTTTTCTCAGCATGCACGTCCTAAGAATATTCCTTACCAATGCCGTGCTCGTCGCAGGCCCAGCACCCCCTGTCCAGGGCCAGCACCTTCTGACTGAGGTTCCCCTGCTCTTCCCTACTCTGTACTTTTCCATTTGCAACTGTTTTCCTTTACACTCAGTTGCTATCTTCCTGTAGCAGGAAAATGCCAAATAGATGCCCGGTCCCCCAACAGGCCAAAGAGAATGTGACAGGCCTCTCACTCTGATACAGTGCCGTGAAGAAGGTGCACATGGATCCAGAGGGTCTCTGCCAAAACAAAGCACTGAACACACAGCTGAAATGGTAAGCTGGCCTCCCTTCCTGTCGGCTCTACAGTTTACTACTACCAACAAAGAGCCCCACACGAAAGGCACCCTGGGATATCTGCCCACCCTACGCCCACAGCTCTCCTCTCCCGTGTGCAGAAAACAGCATTCTTCTAAATGCACCAAGAGGGGTTGATTCCACCAGGCCTCACTGACTTGCTGAATGGCAAGACTCTCTTTCTGCTGCCCTCGCTCGGCTGTGGTAGGTCTGCCTACAGCTCAGGCATTCCCTAACTCTTCTACACAGTGTGGGCCACCGAACCCAGCTAATGGTTGGGCCGGGGGACATCCAAGACACTCACTTAGAATCCAGGGTCCCTCTGAGAGTCACATGGTGCAGGTCTCCCCCAGGCACTCCATGAAGAAAGCAGAGGTTGTGCTCCCGTGAGGCGTTCAGGACTCTCCTTCAGGTGCAGACTGACACCTTTAACCCTTTGCCCTCCATGGCCAAGGAGGAACCTGCCAAGAAAGGAGGAAATTAATGTCAAAACTTCTGGAGCAAGCAATGGGGCCTCTTTTGCAGGACTGCTATGCACGAACCCCTGGAGCCTGAAAACCAGCAGGCTCTGAACTGCCAACTGTCTCTCACTGCCCCAGGGTCCCTGCATACAAACGGCCCACCAACCGTGCTTCATCGCTGTTCTCTCTCTCACAGACACACACCAGCACAGGGGCACACACATGTACCCCACACCATTGCTTTTCTCACCTTTCTGCACGGCCATTTACCAGGAAGTGCCCGGATGGAGGCCATACCCATGCCGTGCCTCTCCTGGGATGCCTGGGCTTGCGAACCGAGCGCTTACCTTAGCACGTCATTTGTCTTGCATGATGCCAATGTGTGCCACCCTGGGGACGGGAGGGTGCTGGCTGACAGGCTGATGCTAGGCAGCACTAGCCCAGGACCTTCAGCTATCTCCTTCTCACATGTGTGGGAGAAGTAGGTCTCCAGTGAAGCAGGCTCTCTTTTCTTGCCTCCTCCTCCCAGTCTCTACCCTTTTCTCAAGGACCTTGGTCTCTTCACAATCCTGGGTCCTGCAGGAGCCATATCTACCTTTCCCATGGCAGCCAATGCCCCACAGACAGAGGGGTCCACAGGCAGCGGTATTAAAGCCCCACACCACTTGATCTACTCTGGGTGACTCCTCAAACCCTCTACCCCTGCTTAACAACACAAACAGACAAAACAACACAGCAGAAATTGTGAGCTTGTTTATGTCTCTTTCTCTAATTGCAGAGTTGTGGAGTCACTGTCAGGAGCTGTCCCTGGCCATCCTTCCTTCATTGCTGTCCTGGGCATGGGCACCACACAGATGCGTGGACCAGTCTCCCCTAGGCTGTGGATGCCTTGGGCCTTGTCTTCTGGTTGTTCCACATCTCATGTTCTGTCACCCTCATCTCTGCGTCTGCAGTGGGCCAGAACCATGCACCACCCACAAACACAGGCGACATGAACACACGCCTGTACACGCACACGTGCGAGGCACAGGGACAGAACCGTAACAGAGAATGCATGTTTCAGTACCTGAGAACCAGTGGTTCACACGAAATACAGAGATTTCCATAGTTCTTATGGGAAATTCCCCATTCTGATCTTCAAATGTGAAATACAGAGAAGCCCAACTTTATGAAAGAGTATTAGCACCCAGATTTTTATATAAGAGATACAGAGAATTCCATATCTCATGGTGGAAAATTGTCTTGGTGTATGTGTGAGAAATACAAAGAATTCCATATTTCATGAAGAAACAGTGATGCCCATGGTGGTCATGGCGACCTCATTCAAAAGGACTTATGCCAGGACTGTTACAGTCAGTGCTCCTGAAGCCATGGCAGGCCACTGTCGACACACGCCTCCACCAGAGACTCCTGAACACTCACTGGCCTCTCTCGTGGCCTCCCTGCTCCTTGCTCCTGGGTCCTGGTGCACACAAGGTTGTGTCTGTGCCTTCCAAGTGTCTGTTTCCCTTGTCCTGTGGAAGTTCCGTAACCAAACCCACTGGCCTCCAGAATCAAATACGCTGGGAATTCTCAGTCCCTCTGCTGGATCCACAGGGTGGGAAATCTGTTTTGGGTCCTAGAAATTTCATAACAGTGGGAGGACTTCTTTGGGATAATTGTTCTCTAGTTTATGGGCTGTCTGCTTCCAAAACCTATGGGAATCAGTAAAAGCAGTGCTAAGAGGGAAGTTGATAGCAATACAAGCCTACCTCAACAAAGAAGAAAAACATCAAATAGACAGCCTAACTCAATACCTAAAGCAGCTGGGAAAATAAGTTAAAAAAAATCCAAACCCAAAGTTAGTAGAAGGAAAGAAATAAAAATCAGAGCCAAAATAAATGAAAAAGAAATGAATGCAGCAATAGTAAAGATTTACAAGACTAAAAGCTGGTTCTTTGAGAAAATAAACAAAACTGACAAACAATTAGCCAGACTTATCAAGACAAAAAAGGAGAAAAATCAAATCAAGAAAATTAGGAATGAAAAACAGGAGGTTACCACAGACAACACAGAAATACAAAGGATCATAAGAGACTATTATGAGCAACTATATGCTAATAAAATGGAGATCCAGAGGATATGGGCAGATTCTTAGAAAAGTTCAACCTTCTACGGCTAACCAGGAAGAAACAGAAATTATGAACAAGACTATTACAAAAACTGAAATCAAAACTGTGATCAAACCCCCCCCCCCCAAAAAAAACCCAAAGCTCAGGGACAGATGGCTTCACAGGTAAATTCTATCAAACGTTTAGAGAAAAGCTAATACCTATCCTTCTGAAACTCTTCCCAAAATATGCAGAGGAAGGAACACTTCCAAACTCCTTCTATGACAGCACTGTACCACCCTGATACCAAAGCCAGAAAAAGATATCACAAAAAAAGAAAATAACAGGCCAATGATACGGATGAACATAGATGCAAAAATCACCAGCAAAATTCTAGGAAACAGAATGCAACATCACATTAAAAAGATCACAAGTATGATTAAGTCAGATGTATCCCAGGGATGCAAGGATTCTTCAATATATGCAAATTGATCAATGTGATACACTATATTAATAAACTGAAAGACAAAATCCAAATGATAATCTCAATAGATGCGGAAAAAGCTTTTGACAAATTTCAGCACCCTTTTATGATAAAAACTCTTCGAAAATAAGTATAGATGTAACCTGACTCAATATAGTAAAGGTCATATATGATAAACCCACAGCAAACATTATTCTAAATAGTGAGAAACTGAAAGCATTCCCTCTGAGATCAGGAACAAGAGAAGGATGCCCACGCTAGCCACTATTATTCAACATACTTTTGGAAGTGCTAGCTACAGCAATCAGAAAAAAGAAAGAAATAAAAGGAATCCAGATTAGAAAGGAAGAGGTGAAACTCACACTGTTTGCCGATGACATGATACTGTACATAGAAAACCCTAAAGATACCATCAGAAAATTACTAGAACTAATCAGTGAATTTAGTAGTTGCACAATACAAAATCAATACACACAAATCACATGCATTCCTATATATTAACAATGAAAAATCAGGAGAAATTAAGGAATCAATCCCATTTACCATTGCAACTAAAAGAATAAAATACCTAGGGATAAACCTACCAAAAGAGGCAATAAAACTGTATTCAGAAAAGTATAAGACACTGATGAAAGATCAAAGATGATATAAACAGACAGAAGGATATTCCATGCTCCTGGGTTGCAAGAATCAATATTGTGAAAATGACTGTACTACCAACTGCAATCTACAGATTAAATGCAATCCCTATCAAATTACCAATGGCATATTTCATGGAGCTAGAATAAAAAAATTTCACAGTTCGTATGGAAACACAAAAGACCCGGAATAGGTAAAGTAACCTTGAGAAAGAAGAACGGAACTGGAGGAATCAACTTACCTGATCTCAGACTATACTACAAAGCTACAATCATCAAGACAGTATGTCACTGACACAAAAACAGAAGTATAGGCCAATGGAACAAGAGAGAAAGCCCAGAGAAAAACCCACACACATATGGGCACCTTATCTCTGACAAAGGAGGCAAGAATATGCAATGGGAACAAGACGGCATCTTCAAGAAGTCGTGCTGGAAGAACTGGACAACTAAGTGCAAAAGAATGAAATTAGAAAACTTCCTAAAACCATACACAAAGGTAAATTCAAAATGGACTAGAGACCTAAATGTAAGACCAGAAACTATAAAACTCGGAAGAAAACACAGGCAGAACACTGAAGGACATAAATCATAGCAACATCCTCTATGACAAACCTCCTAGAATAAAGGAAATAGAAACAAAAATAAATAAGTGGGAGCTAATTAAATTTAAAAGATTTGCATAGCAAAGGATACTATAAACAAGATGAAAAGACCACCCATGGAATGGGAGAAAATAACAGCAAAGGCAACAACTGACAAAGTATTAATTTCCAAAACATACAAGCAGCTCATACATGTCACTACCAGAGAAACAAACAACCCAGTCAAAAAGTGGGCAAAAGTCCTAAACAGATATTTCTCCAAAGAAGACATATGGATGGCTAATAAACACATGAAGAGATGCTTGACATCACTCATTATTAATGAGTGTTAGTCGCTCAGTCGTGTCCGACTCCTTGCAACTCCATGGACTGTAGCCTGTCAGGTTCTTCTGTCCAAGGAAATTTCCAGGCAAGAATACTGGAGTGGGTTGCCATTTCCTTCTCCAGGGTATCTTTCCGACCCAGGGACTGAACCCAGGTCCCCCACACTGCAGGCAGACTCTCCACCCACTAAGGCATCAGGGAAGCTCATTATAAGAGAAATGCAAAGCAAAACTACAATGTGATATCACCTCACACCAGACAGAATGGGCATAATCAAAAAAATCCAAACAAGTGCTGGAGAGGGTGTGGAGAAAAGGGAAGCCCCGTGCACTGCTGGTCGGAATGTAAATTGATAGAGCCACTTTGGAAGACACTATGGAAATTCCTTAAAAAACTAGGAATAAAACCACCATATGACCCATCAATCCCACTATTAGGCATACATCCTTCAAAATCCAAAGCTAAAAAGACACATGCACCCCAGTGTTCATTGCAGCACTATTTACAACAGCCAAGACATGGAAGTAAGCTAGATGTCCATTGACAGAAAAATGGAGAAAGAAGCTTTGGTGTATATATATACAATAAAATATTACTCAGCCATAGAAAAACAGGAATGCATTTGAGTCAGTTCTAAGAAAGTGGATGAACCCAGAGCCTATTATACATAGTGAAGTAAGTTAGAACGAGACAAACAAATATATATTAACGTACATATGTGGAATCTATGGAAGGATGGTACTGATAAACCTGTTTGCAGAGCAACAATGGAGATGCAGACTTAGAGAACAGACTTATGCACAAGGGTGGGGGAGAAGAGGGAGAGGGTGAGATTAATGGAAAGAGAGTAGCATGGATGCATATACACTAACATGTAAATAGAGAGCCAATGGGAATTTGCTGGATGACTCAGGGAACTCAAATGGGGTCTCTGTAATAACCTAGAGGGGTGGGAATGAGCGGGAAGTGGGAGGGATTCAAGAGGGAGGGGACATATGGACACCTACACCTATGGTTAATTCAGGTTGATGTATGACAGAAATCAAACCAATACTGTAAATAAGAATCAATCATTGAAAAAAAATTTTTTATGGATTTTTCAGCCCTGGGAAAGGTGTGCCTCTCCCCTCAATTCCTGAATATTCAGGAATTAATAAGGGCCAGAGGTTTCCTGACAGATCTATAACAGCACACGGGAAGCCTCCTGTTAATTGCTTTTTGACAGTTCTTTCTATTTTATCACACCTGCAAAAAAGGTCTTGACAAAATGAGTTTGGCCAGTATTAACTAACCTTATAGAAAGGCGATGATAAACAACAAATACAATTATCAAGACAATCACCAAAGTTACAGTTCTAGACCCGATGTTGTGGGTAGTACTTTAAAACCATCTTTGTGGGTTTAGCCCGGATAATTTGTTCAGCTAAAGTTTCTAAATTAGTGGAAGAGGGCAGATGTTTAGAAAAAGTTTCAAAGATTTTTTTTTTGCAGTAATAGTACATTTAGAGAGGCATTATCATGTAAATGAAATTTGGTTTGTTCCCAGTTGTAGATACTATAATTGAATTGAACAGGAGTAACACAAAATTGGCAATTAATACAAGTTACAAATTAAATTGTAAGTAGGACACAGGCCTGTATAAAATATGACTGATTATAGCAAAATAAATAGTTACAATGAAAAAAAAAAGAAAAAATGTTTTTTAAAAAGCTAAAAAATCATTATTTGGAAATTATTTAGAATGTCACAGTTGAGAGAAAAAAATAAAACTTAGTAAGTGGTCTATTGCCTTCCAGGTTCTCTTCTCTTCATTTTAAAAAAGTATGAGATAGGGGAGTTAATGTCTTCATGATACTGTCTCTGCTGTTCTGTTTATCATTATACAATGGTTATGCTACTTTCCATAATAATGAGGGTGCTCCACTAATGTTGGTCACAGGAAACACATGTTGAGGCCTTCATTTGGACCAGGAACTCTTCTCTGTGATGTGTGCGTGTTGACATGAAACCCCAAGGTCTTTCATGCACTTAGGAGACACTGTGTTCAATCTAAACACAGATTCATACACAGTAAAGTTTCCTGCAGATGGACATGTTGACCTGTCTTTTGATCCAGAGGACACTAGACACCACACTGTATTCCAGACTGGGGGTCAGATACAACACGTCTCTGTTTCTCTCTGGCCTGGGCACTGATCTGATTCACCTCTTGCCAGGAAGGTGACTTTGGGCAAATTCATTCACTTGTTAACCGCTATGTGTTTCTGCTTCCCCAGCTCCTGAAAAGGATGATAGCAGTAAAAATGCCTAACCTCATAGTGTTGCTCTGAGTACTCAAAGATTTTATTATACGTGTACACATGGAGAGCTAACCACAGTTCAGTTCAGAAGGGTGAGCTTATCTCCTTGCCTCTCTTCACTTCCGTTTCTGCTTGTCCTCACATTCCCCTGTCCCTGCCCCACCCTTTCCCCCTCCCAGCCAACTCCACTGTCTCTCACCTGTGCCCCATCCTCAGACTCTACATCCAAAAACATGGCTGAAAATCTCATGATTTACCTCAGAAAATATCCATACCATCACCCTTGGATTAAAAAATCATGAATACTAGCGGAAGAAATCAGAAACACACTAAAACTGGTTGTGTGAAAACTACACAAGAAATAAAGCATTATTGGTGAAAGCTTGACTATGAACATTTTCATATCTTCATCAGATTCAGATTTTCAGAATTCGATACAGGAGAATTATACTTGATAGAAATAATGGCAAAAAATAAAAATACAAAAACCATGTTATAAGGTTTCTTAGCCTTTAAATGTCCCTCTATAAGGTTTTTAAAACTTTATATACTCATGTTCTATTACTGTCCCGTGCCCACTTATTTCCTGTCATTATACAGATCATGTGAAGGGGTCATTAGACCTGTAACTTCATAGAGAATATGCACTAAACGTTTCCATACGAGCACACAATGAAACCTCAGTGTTGCATTTAGGCTTCACAATATCCCCATAAGAAGAGGTGAATACTCATTATGCTGCAAAAAAAAATCCTTCCCCCGTTCCCCCATGCCTAATACACTCTGTTCTTGAGGCCCTGAAGGGCTGAATTGACAGTCCTAGGTCCATGCGGTGAGTCAAAGGTGCTGCTGACACTGAGTCCATGGAACAGGGAAATGTGGAACAGCAATAATATTAACAATAGTAATGACAGCAGCTAGAATTGACTGGAAGGTACCATATGGCAAATATTGTTCTGATGATTTCCCATGTCTTAACATGGTCAGTGTTCTATACTGCCCCATGAAGTAGTTAACTTTACTCCAAGCTAATGGGGCTAATGGAGCAATGAGGCACAGAGCCGCTAAGTAACTTGCTCAGTGTCGCCCAGCAGTAAGGGAGCCACTGTTCTGGACGTGTTGTGGAACATTGTGTGCTTGTATTTATTCAGTCAAGGGTAAGATCCAACGGCTATGGCAAAATATGTAGAATAACAGCTACCACATAACACAAATATATTTCACATTATGGAAAGGCACACTAAATAGAAATCTGATTTCTTCAGAAATCTTTCAGATATAGGCTTGGCAAGACTGGAATCAGGATGTTTTGTAGAAACGATGGTCTGAGAGCCTCCTGAGAAGAGCAGACAGAATGTCAGTGAGTCTGCTAGACTGGAGGTCATGGGTTTGTGCACCAGAGAAGGCAGTAAACCCCTGTCACCTACACAAGCTCCCAATGGAGACAGAACATGGAAGTAGGCAACATAAGACCATTCCTCTGCTCTGATAGTGCCCAGACAAGTTGTCCTTGTCAATCAGAACTGAGGGATTCTAAAAAAAAGAAAGAAAAAACTGCAGATTTCGTGATCTGCCTCAGTGAATCTCACTTAGTGCAGCTACAAGAGTGCCCTAGAGTCTGTGAGTTTTCACTTGGCTTGTGAAACTCTCAGGGACTTTATTAAACCCCTTTAGTACTGAGACTGTCAGCAAAATAAGGGAAATAGTGATCAGAACAGATATTAGAAAAAAAAAATAGAGACTATCGATAAAACCCAAAGCTGGTTCTGTCAAAAGTTCAATACAAATTCATAAACTTCTACTCATATAGACCAAAAAAAGCAAGATAACTAAAGACAACACTTACAAATATTGGGAGTAAAATAGGTTTCAGATCCCACAGAGTTTAAAAGGATTCTATGACTGATTCTACATAACTACATCTGGCAATTTTGGTGAAAGGAACTAACTAAGTTGAGCAAAAAAGAAATTGATAATCTATTCAAAAACCGAGCTTGTAGTTGAAAAATTTGCAGAAATCTCCAGGCCCATGTGGTACCCCTGGCACAAAAGAGAAAGGGAGGGGAAAAGTGGGTAGGGACAGAGAAAAGGTGAATATATTCTAATACAGTCAGTCATTCAAGGTATTTGAGCCACATCCAAGCAATGTGATGAAGCCATTGGCTTTTATTTTCTCATTGTCCTCCAGCTTCCCCGTCCTGCCTCCCTCCTTTGCCCCAGTTGCTTTCTCCTTCTTAAGTCCTGCCCTCCATCAAGACTAGCATGATTATGAGGCATGATCCCCACATTAAAACTGATATCCACTGGCTGACTGACATTCAGCATGGAGGCTATCATCCCTGCAGCTGGTATACTCAAGCTCTCTGTCTCTGATCATACCAGAAGGTTTCACTCCTAATTTCAGGTATAGCTAGGAGATACGGGGCAGAGCACATGTTGGAGCCTTAAGTCCTTCATCTGTGAAATTTGGATGACCACAAATTGTGTGAGAAACAGAGAGAGCATCACCAGACCCCTTTCAATGTGTGCTAAACCCATTGAAACATGCCAAACCCAGAGTATCACAGGACTCCTTGACATTCAAAAACATTTCAGGTAGATTTCCCTGCCAGGACTGTGGCATTTATTGTTCCTTCTGCTTGGAATGCTCTTCCCTTAGGTAACACTATGGCCTGCTCCCTCACTTCCTCCTGATCTCTGCTTAATTGCCATCTTTCAGGGAGACTTTCCCTCATTATCTTGAGTAAAAGAATAACATCATACCTACACACACCCTTTCCGTGATGTAGCAACTCATGTCCATTGAGTCTGTGATGCCATCCAACCATCTCATCCTCTGTCATCCCCTTCTACCCCGTCTTTGATGTGCATTTCTCTAATAATTACTGATGTTGAGCATTTTTTCATGTGTTTTTTGGCCACTTGTATGTCTTCTTTGGAGAAATGTCTGTTTAGATCTGCCCATTTTTTATTGAGGTTTTTTTTTTTTTTTTTTTGGATACTGGCCTACATAAGCCCTTTGTATAATTTGGAGAATAATGCCTTGACAACTAATGAGGTTTGTGACATTACACAGGAGGCAGTGATCAAAACCAAACCCAAGAAAAACAAATGCGAAAAGGCAAAATGGTTCTCTAGGGAGGCCTTACAAATAGCTGAGAAAAGAAGAGAAGCTAAAGTCAAAGGAGAAAAGGAAAGGTAAACCCATTTGAATGCAGAATTCCAAAGAATAGCCAGGAGAGATAAGAAACCCTTCCTCAGCGATCAATGCAAAGAAATAAAGGAAAACAATAGAATGGGAAAGATTAGAGATCTTTTCAAGAAAATTTGAGATACCAAGGGAGCATTTCATGCAAAGATGAGCACAATAAAAGACAGAAAAGGGATGGACTAACAGAAGCAGAAGATATTAAGAAGAGGCAGCAAGAATACACAGAAGAACTACAGAAGAAAGATCTTCATGACCCAGATAAACACGATGGTGTGATCACTCTCCTAGAGCCAGATACCCTGGACTGTGAAGTCAAGTGGGCCTTAGGATGCATCACTACAAACAAAGTTAGTGGAGGTGATGGAATTCCAGTTGAGCTCTTTCAAATCCTAAAAGATGATGCTGTGGAAATGTTGCCCTCAATATGCCCGCATATCTGGGAAACTCAGCAGTGCCCACAGGAGGGGAAAAGGTCAGCTTTCATTCAAATCCCAAAGAAAGGCAATGCCAAAGACTGTTCAAGCTACCACACAATTGCACTCATCTCACACGCTAGCAAAGTAATGCTCAAAATTCTCTAAGACACACTTCAACAGTACGAGAACTATGAACTTCCAGATGTTCAAACTTGATATAGAAAAGGCAGAGGAACCAGAGATCAAATTGCCAACAGCTGCTGTACCATGGAAAAAGCAAAGAGTTCCAGGAAAACATCTACTTTTGTTTATTGACAACACCAAAGCCTTTGACTGTGTGCATCACAACAATCTGTATGTAGGTCAAAAAGCAACAATTAGAACGGGACATGGAACAACAGACTGGTTGCAAATTGGGAAAGGAGTACATCAAGGCTGTATATTGTCACCCTGCTTATTTAACTTATAATATATTCGTGAAAATAACCTCAGATGAATACCTCTATATATGGTTAAAAGGATACATGAATGTGTACAATTACAATAAGACCATTTGAGTCACTATGAATGGGGTGAAAGATGATTATATGAAGTGAACTGAGGCACACAGAGAAAGACAAATACCAAATGATATCACTTAAATATGGAATCTAAGATGTGATATAAATGAACATATGTATGAAACAGAAACACACTCATGGACACAGAGAACAGACTTGTGGCTTCCAAGGCAGAGAGAATTGGTGGAGGGATGGCGTAAGAGACTGGGGACTATACATATAAACTAGAGTATATGGAATGGACAGATTAGTTCCTACTGTAGAGAATAGAGAACTATAGTCAGTATCCGATGATAAATCATAAAGGAAAAGAATATATATAGGACGTCCCTGGTGGTCCAGTGGTTAAGACCCCACACTTCCACTGCAGGGGATGCAGGTTCAATTCCTGGTCAGGGAACTAATACCACATGCTGCACATTGTAGCCATAAAAAAAAGAATAAATAAATGAATACATACATGTATATATACACACAATCTAAATAAGACATATATGTATATAAATGAATCACCTTGTTGTAAAGCAATAATTCACACAACACTAAATCAATTGTACTTCAAATAAAAACTAACAAGACTGGAAAAAAGATGGGGGTATTTCACTGTACGTAAAGTTTGTATTTCAAAGAAAACTACTGTAAACAAACATAGCTCATTACTGAATGGCAGGCTTGCTAAAATACTTACGGAGATGCATACTGCTATCTGCAATTTATCACAAAATGCACCAGGGAATAAGAGGGATTCATGGATGGATAGAGGGATGGACACATGGATAATTACATGACAAAGGAAGTACCATAAAATGGTTACAGTAGAATCGAGGTGGGAAGTCTTTTTGTATTAGCTAGAAAAAATTTTCAACTTTGTGGAACGTTTGGAAATTTTTATAATAAAATATTCGGGAAAGTACAGAGCAAAGAACAATGAAAACCAAAATGCACATGAAGTATAATTCCAACTTTAAAAATATGGGCTGAAACATGATGGGGAGGAAATGGGGTAGAATATGGAACTGTGGTGAAAGGAATCATGGTTTTTGCTTACTTTTTCACACTGACCAAGTTGTTTTCCCAATAGCCACAGACTACATTTTCCATAATAAAAGTAGCATCACCTTCCCTCTGGCCCAAGGGAGACAGGCTAACTGGGCAGCATCATCACCCTGCTTGTGCTTCCCTCCTCGTGACCTTGGCTCTGAGCACGTGCTGGGGCTCCTGAGTCCTCCACTCACAGCTCCAGAGATGCGTCCCTTTTGGCTTCACAGGGCTGACCAAGCCTATGGCTGACTCATCTGTTTGGAGTCCCAGGTGCAGCACCACCCGTCCTGGCTTCATCTTGGCCCATCATGGCACTACCCGACTTCACTTACTTTTCTCTCTCTCTATATATATGTATATTTCAGTGCAAAGTAAATAGTTCATTGAAAAGTACATGTGGAAAGGCACACAGGTGAACTCAGAGTGAGCTGCCCGCCACCCCGTAATTCTTTTAGTGTACACCCTCTAGCACCCTGGAGTTTTCTCAGTTACTTAAGTTTCTTAATTTAAGTGATCTTTGTCCAGAAGCTAAAATGGGAAAGCTTACACTGTGTAGTAAAATTCCTGTAAATAAATAATAAACAAGGAATTATAAAAAGAGAATTGAGAAATATTTGGAAGATATTGGACAGAGGGCTCATGTACCTAATTTATGCAGAGTTAAAAAGTCAAAATAAGAAAAGAAGATGAAAAATCCAATAGGAGACAACCAGGAAGTAAACATTCAGTACAAGCAAATACAAATTACTCAAAGGAAAAAAAAGAAAAATTACCAAAAAACAGGAGAAAATGTTGAAACTAATTAGAAATAAAAGAAAGACAAGCCAAAACAATAATGGAATATGATTTCTCACCATGCAATTTGCCAAAGTTCAATGAGAAAGTTGAAAGATCCCAAATGTTTCCTCCAAATTCAGGATGAGGGATTGGAAAATGAGTGCTCATGCAGTGTTGTGAAAGCATAGTGTGATGCAACTTTCTGAAGGATAATTTGACACTATCTAGTAAATTTATAAATACATGGAGCCACTTAGCAAGACCCTGTTTGGAATTTACACTGCAGAAATATTTGTGCAATTTCACCAAGATTATATGATGCTCAGTGCAATTTTTTCTCAGCATCCTAAAAGATCTCTTTGGTACCCTTGTCCACACTGCGCTTCCCCCATGAAACCCCTCTTCTCAGTCCCATTAGTAGAGATTGCTTTTGCCTCATCTAGAACTTCCTATAAATGGAGCCTACAGTATGTACACATGCAGTTGCTTTACAAGGTCCTGTTACTTTCTGCTGGACAGCAAACTAAATCAGCTGTGTGTGTGTGTGTGTGTATGCCCTATTTTTTGAATTTCCTTTGCATTTAGGTCAACACAGAGCATTGAGGACACTTACCTGTGCTACAGAGGTAGTTCCCATTAGTTATCAAGGCACTATTCTCCAAAACATAAAAACAGCTCATGTACCCAAGTGTAAAAAAAAAAAAAAAAACACTCAAAAAACAGGCAGGTCTAAACAGGCATTTCGCCAAAGAAGACATTCAGATTAAGATAAAACACATGAAAAGAGGCTCAACATCAGTAATTATTAGAGAAATGCAAATCAAAACTACAATGAGGTATTACTTCACACCAGTCTGAATAGCTATCATCAAAAATTCTACAAAGAATAAATCTAGGGAAAGTGGGGAGAAAAGGGAACCCTCTTGCACTGTCAGTGGGCATGTAAATTGGTACAGCCAATATGGTGAACAGTATGGCAGCTCCTTTCAAAGTTAAACGGAATTACCATATGACCTAGCAACCCCTCTCTTGTGCATATTCCTGGAGAAAACCTTATTTCCAAAACGTACATGCACCCCAATGTTCATCGCAACATTATTTTCCATAGCCACGACTTGCAGCATTTTTTAGTCATAGCAATAAGACACACACACACACAAAAAACCTCCTTGCAACAAAGAGTCTCTAAACAGGGGGTCAAATTACTAGGCATTTGTAAAAATAGAAGCTTAAAGATAAGTAAACAAAGCAAGAATCATGTATCAGAACCAAGTTCTATGTTAGAATTCAAATAGCAGAAAAGATGATTTTATACTAAAAGAACTAGTGCATCCTCATCTTTTTATCTCCCCTTCCCAGGAACTCAGAATTCTGAGGCAATGGTATATGAAATCATGGGTGATTTTTTTCTGTCTTTGTATTTTTCTAGCAACTTCACATTTTCTGTTATGAGCATGTATTAATTTTTTTAAATGTTATACAGTATCATTTCCAACATGTAAAGAAAACATCTGGTTTTTATAAATTGCATTCATAAGCACTCTTCTATTTCTCCACGAGAGGGCAGAATAAGCACAGTATATGTTTATTCATACCCACATGTACTTATGAGAGAATACATCTGGATTTTATACATTACATTCCAAAGCATTCTTCTATTACTCCACGAGACGTCAGTATAAGCACAGAAAATATGCATTCATACACACATATACATATGAGTGAATACCTGGATTTTGTAAATTACATTCATTAGCATTTTTGTTTATCCTCGAGAGGGCATCATATACACAGTAAATATTTATTCATACCCACATATACATATGTGAGAACATCCGGATTTTATGAACTGCATTCATAACCATTCTTCTATTTCTCCACCACAGGGCAGCAAAGGTACAGTAAATAATTATTCACACCCACATACTTTGGCCAGTTGATGTGAAGAGCTGACTCATTGCAAAAGTCCCTGATGTTGGGAAAGACTGAAGGCAGGAGGTGAAGTGGACGACAGAGAATGGGATGGTTGGGTGTCATCACCAACTTAATGGACATGAGTTTCAGTAAGCTCCAGGAGAGGTGATGGGTAGGGAAGCCTGGCGTGCTGCAGTCCATGGGGTCACAAAGAGTCAGACACACTGAGCGACTAAACTGGACTCACATATACATTTGAGAGAACACATGTGGATTTTATAAATTACATTCATAAGCAATCTTCTCTTTCTCCACGAGAGGCCAGCATAAGCACAGTAAATGTTTATTCATACCCACATATGCTCTGGGGACTCCCTTGGGCTGTAAGGAAATCAAACAAGTCAATCCTAAAGGAAATCAGTCCTGAATATTCATTGGAAGGACTGATGCTGAGCTGAAACTCCAATAATTTGGCCAGCTGATGGGAAGAACTGACTCATTTGAAAACTCCCTAATGCTGGGAAAGATTGAAGGCAAAAGGTGAGGGGCACACCAGAGGATGAGAGATTTGGATGGCCTCACCCACTCGATGGACATGAGTTTGAGCAGGCCCCAGGAGTTGGTGATGGATAGGGAAGCCTGGTGTCCTACAGTGCATGTGCTCGCAAAGAGTCAGACACGACTGACCGACTGAACTGAACTGACTGACAAAAACATATAAAATGCTAATACAGCTTCAAAATGGACGTGCTATTCCACGAGTGGTGTACTACACAAGTTTTCATAATATATCCGGGAAAAGAACCACAGATGAATACCTCTATGTGTGGTTAAAAGGGTACAAGAATCTGTACAGCTACAACAATAAGGCCATTTGAGTCAACACGCATGGACCGAGAGATGATCATACTAGCTGAAGTGAGGCACACAGAGAAAGACAAACAACAAACGATATCGCTTAAATGTGGAATCTAAGATATAACACAGAGTGAAGGAAGCCAGAAAGATAAACACCAATACAGTATACTAACGCATATATATGGAATTTAGAAAGATGGTAACGATAACCCTATATGCAAGACAGAAAAAGAGACACAGATGTATAGAACAGACTTTTGGACTCTATGAGAGAAGGCGAGGGTGGGATGATCTGAGAGAATAGCATTGAAGCATGTATATTATCAAGTGTGAAACAGATCACCAGTCCAGGTTGGATGCATGAGACAAGTGCTCAGGGCTGGTGCACTGGGATGACCCGGAGGGATGGGATGGGGAGGGAGGTGGGAGGGATGTTCAGGATGGGAAACACATGTAAACCCATGGCTGATTCATGTCAATGTACGGCAAAAACCGCTACAATATTGTAAAGTATTTAGCCCCCAACTAATAAAAATAAACCAAAAAAAGAGATATAGCACAAATGAGCACATGTATGAAACAGAAACACACTTGTGGACATAGAGAACAGACGTGTGGCTTCCAAGGCTGAGAGAATTGGGGGAGCAATGGAGTATGAGATTGGGGTTAAGAGATATAGACTAGAGTATATGGAATGGATTGACAAGTTCCTACTGTAGAGGACAGAGAACTATATTCAGTATCCTATGATAAATCATGATGGAAAAGAATATATATGGGACATCCCTGGCAGTTCAGTGGTTACGACTCCACACTTCCACTGAAGGGCATGCCTGTTCAATTCCTGGTTAGGGAACTAAACCCACATGGTTAAAGTGTAGTCAAAAGAAATACAAAAATTAAAGATGAAATAAAAGAATGCATATATATATGTATGTATACACACACAATGTATATATACAATATATGTGTTTAACTGAATCACTTTGCTATAAAGAAGAAGGGAAATGGCAAACCACTTCAGTATTCTTGCATTGAGAATCCCAGAAACAGTATGAAAAGGCAAAAATATAGGACAGTGAAAGATGAACTCCCCAGGTCGGCAGGTGCCCAATATACTACTGGAGATCAGTGGAGAAATAACTCCAGAAAGAATGAACAGATGTAGCCAAAGCAAAAACAACACATAGGAGTGGATGGGACTGGTGATAGAAGCACGGTTTGATGCTGCAAACAGAAATATTGCATAGGAACCTGGTATGTTAGGTCCATGAATCCAGGCAAATTGGAAGTGGTCAAATGAAATGGCAAGAGTGAACGTCAACATTCTAGGAATCAGCGTGGACTGGAATGGATGAATTTAACTCAGGTGACCATTAAATCTACTACTGTGGGCAAGAATCCCTTAGAAGAAATGAAGTAGACATCGTAGGCAACAAAAGACTCTGAAATTCAGTACTTGGATGCAATCTCAAAAATGACAGAATGATCTCTCTTCGTTTTCAAGGCAACCCATTCAATATCACAGTAATCCAAGTCTATGCCCCGACAAGTAACACTGAAGAAGCTGAAGTTGAATGGTACTATGAAGACCTGCAAGACCTTTTAGAACTAACACCCCAAAGAGATGTCCTTTTCATGATAGGGGACTGGAATGCAACAGTAGGACATCAAGAAACACCTGGAGTAACAGGCAAATTTGGCCTTGGAGTACAGCATGAAGCAGGGCAAATGCTAATAGAATTTTGCCAAGAGAACGCATTGGTCATGCAAACACCCTCTTCCAACAACACAAGAGAAGACTCTACTCAAGGACATCACCATATGTTCAACACTGAAATCAGACTGATTGTGTTCTTTGCAGCCAAAGATGGAGAAGATCTATACAATCAGCAAAAACATGACCAGATCACAGTCAATAATGTGATGAACAATAATGAACTCCTTACTGCCAAATTCAGACTTAAATTGAAGAAAGTGGGGAAAACCACTAGACCATTCAGGTATGACCTAAATCAAATTCTTTATGATTATACAGTGGAAATGAGAAACAGATTTAAGGGACTAGTTCTGATAGACAGAGTGCCTGATGAACTATTGATGGAGGTTCATGACACTGTATAGGAGACAGGGAGCAAGACCATCCCCAAGAAAAAGATTTGCAAAAAAGCAAAAGGGCTGTCTGAGGAGGCCTTACAAATAGCTGTGAAAAGAAGAGAAGCTAAAAGCAAAGGAGAAAAGGAAAGATATGCCCATTTAAATTCAGAGTTCCACAGAATAGCAAGGAGCGATAACAAAGCCTTCCTCAGCAGACAATGCAAAGAAATAGAAGAAAACAATAGAATGGGAAAGACTAGAGATCTTGTCAAGAAAATGAGAGATACCAAAGGAATATTTCATGCAAATTGGGGTCAATAAAGGACAAAAATGGTATGGACCTAACAGAAGCAGAAAATATTAAGAAGAGATGGCAAGAGTACACAGAAGGACTCTACAAAAAAGATCTTCACAACCCAGATAATCACAATGGTGTGATCACTCACCTAGAGCCAGGCATCCTGGAATCTGAAGTTGAGTGGGCCATAGGAAGCAGCACTATGAACAAAGTTAGAGGAGGCGATGGAATTCCAATTGAGCTATTTCAAATCCTAAAAGATGATGCTGTGAAAGTGTTGCGCTCAATATGTCAGCAAATTGAGAAAACTCAGCAGTGGCCATAGGACTGGAAAAGGCCAGTTTTCATTCCAATCCCAAAGAAAGGCAATGCCAAAGAATGCTTAAACTACCACACAATTGCACTCATCTCACACGCTAGTAAAGTAATGCTCAAAATTCTCCAAGTCAGGATTCAGCAATACTTGAACTGTGAAATTCCAGATGTCCAAGCTGGTTTTAGAAAAGGCAGAGGAACCAGAGATCAAATTGCCAATACCCACTGGATCCTCGAAAAATCAGCAGAGTTCCAGAAAAACATCTATTTCTGCTTTACTGACTATGCCAAGGGCTTTGACTATGTGGATGTCAATAAAGTGTGGAAAATTCTGAAACAGATGGGAATACCAGACCACCTGACCTGCCTCTTGAGAAACCTGTCTGCATGTCAGGAAGCAACAGGTAGAACTGGACATGGAACAACAGACTGGTTCCAAATAGGGAAAAGAGTACGTTAAGGCTGTATATTGTCACCTTGCTTTTTTAACTTATATGCAGAGTACATCAGGAGAAACGCTAGGCTGGAATGAGCACAATCTGGAATCAAGACTGCCGGGAGAAATATCAATAAACCCAGATATGCAGATGACACCACCCTTATGGCAGAACGTGAAGAAGAGCTAAAGAGCCTCTTGATGAAACTGAAAGAGGAGAGTGAAAAGTTGGCTTGAAGTTCAACATTCAGAAAACTAAGATCATGGCATCTGGTCCCATTACTTCATGGCAAATACATGGGGAAACAGTGGCTGACTTTATTTTTGGGGGCTCCAAAATCACTGCAGAGGGTCACTACAGCCATGACATTAAAAGACGCTTACTCCTTGGAAGAAAGGTTATGACCAACCTTGACAGCATATTAAAAAGCAGAGACATTACATTGTCAACAAAGGTTCATCTAGTCAAGGCTATGGTTTTTCCTGTAGTCACATATGGATGTTAGATTTGGACTATAAAGAAAGGTGAACCCTGAAGAATTGGTGCTTTTAAACTGTGGTGCTGGAGAAGACTCTTGAGAGTCCCTTGGACTGCAAGGAGATCCAACCAGTCCATCCTAAGGGAGATCAGTCCTGGGTGTTCATTGGAAGGACTGATGTTGAAACTGAAACTCCAACACTTTGGCCACCTAATGCGAAGAGCTCACTCCTTTGTAGAGACACTGATGCTGGGAAAGATTGAGTTCAGGAGGAGAAGCGGACGACACAGGATGAGACGGTTGGAAGGCATCACCAACTCAATGGACCTGAGTTTGGGTAAACTCTGGGAGTTGGTGATGGACAGGGAGGCCCAGCATGCTGCGGTTCACTGGGCCGCAAAGAGTCAGTCATGAGTGAGCAACTGAACTGAACTGAGCTGAATACAACATTGTAAATCAACTATACTTCAATTAAAAAGCAGCATGACTGGAAAAAAAAAGATTGGTATATTTCATTGTATGGAAAGTTTATATCCAAAGAAAATTGCTGTAAACAAACATGGCTTACTACTAAATGGCAGGCTTGCTGAAATACTTACAGAGAGACATACTGATGTCTGCAATTTACCAGAAAATGCACCAAGGAAAAAGTCAATTGATGACTGGACAGAGGCATCGGCAAATGGATAGCTACACGACAAAGGAAGTATTGTAAAATCGTTACAAAAGCAGACCCCTACACATGCTATCTACAAGGGACCCACCTCATACCAAGGGACACATACAGAGTGAACACAAAGGTTTGGAAAAAGGTATGTCATGCAAATGGAGACCAAAAGAAAGCAGGAGTATCAATACTCATATCAGATAAAATAGACTTTGAAAGAAAGGCTGTGTAAAGAGACAAAGGACACTACATAAGAATCAAAGGATCAAACCCAGTATATATATACGTACCCAACATAGGAGAAGCTCAATATTCATAATGCAAATGCTAACAATCAGGAAAGGGGAAATTAACAGTAACACAATAACAATAGAAGACTTTAATATGCCATTCACACCTATGGATAGATCAACCAAACAGAAAATTAGCAAGGAAACACAAATTTAAATGATACAATGGACCAGTTAGACCTAATTGATATCTATAGGACATTTCACCCCAAAACGATGAAAATCACCTTTCTCTCAAGTGCACATGGAACATTCTCTAGAATAGATCACATTCTGGGCCATCAATCTAGCCTTGGTAAATTCAAAATAATCGAAATCATTTTGAGCATCTTTTCTGATCACAGTGAGGTAAGATCAGATGTCAACATCAGGAAAAAAAACTATTAAAAACATATGGAGGCTAAACAACGTGCTTCTGAATAACCAACAAATTACAGAAGAAATAAAAAAAGAAATCAAAATATGCATAGAAGCAAATTCAAACTCGAGAACCCAACTTCTATGCCATTCAGTAAAGTAGTGCTAAGGGGAAATTTGGTAGCAATAAGAGCTTACCTCAAGAAACAAGAGAAACATCAAATAAATGACCTAACTTTACACCTAAAGCAACTAGAGAAAGAAGAAATGAAGAACCCCAGGGTTAGTAGAAAGAAAAAAATCATAAAAATCAGGGCAGAAAGACATGAAAAAAAACCATACTATAGCAAAAATCAACAAAACTAAAAGCTGGTTCTTTGAGAAGATAAATAAAATAGACAATCCACTAGCCAGATCCATCAGGAAAAAAAAGGGAGAAGAATCAAATCAACAAAATTAGAAATGGAAATGGAGAAATCATAACAGACAACACAGAAATACAAAGGATCACAAGAGACTACTATCAGCAGCTATATGAAAATAAAATGGACAACTTGGTAGAAGTGGACGAAATCTTAGAAAAGTATAACCTTCCAAAACTGAACCAGGAAGAAACATAAAATCTTACCAGACCCATCAAAAGCATGGAAATTGAAACTGTAATAGAAAATCTTTGGACAAACAAAAGCCCAGGACCAGTTCGCTTCACAGGTGAATTCCACCAAACAATTAAAGAGCTAACACCTATCCTACTCAAACTCTTCCAAATTATTGCACAAGGTAAACCCCCAAACTCATTTCATGAGGCCCCCATCACCCTAATCCCAAAACCAGACAAAGATGCCACAAAAAAAGAAAACTACAGGCCAATATCACTGATGAACATACAGGAAAAATCTTCAACAAATTCTAGCAAACAGAATCCAACAACATATTCAAAAGGTCAGACATCATGACCAAGTGGGGTTATTCCAGGGATGCAAGGATTCTTCAATATTTGCAAATCAATCAATGTGATAAATTGCATTAACAAACTGAAAGATAAAAAACATATGATTATCTCCATAGATGTAGAGAAACCCTATGACAAAATTCAACATGCATTGATGATAAAAAAACGCTCCAGAAAGGAGGCATAGAAAGAACACAACTCAAATAATAAAAGTCAAATATGATAAAAACACAGCAAACTTTATCCTCAAAGGCGAAAACTTTAAAGCATTATCCCAAAAGTCAGGAACAACACAAGATTGCCCACTCTCACCACTACTATTCAACATAGTTCTGGAAGCTTTAGCCATAGCAATGAGAGAAGAAAAAAATTAAAGGGTATCCAAATTGGAAAAGAAGAAATAAAACTCTCACTGTTTGCAGATAACATGATCCTCTACACAGAAAGCCCTAAAGACACCACCAGAAAATGACTAGAGCTAATCAATGAATACAGAAAAGTTGCAGGATATAAAATTAATACACATAAATCCTTTGCATTTCGATACACTAACAATGAGAAAACAGAAAGGGAAATGAAGAAGCAATCCCTTTCAGCATTGCGGTGAAAAGAATGACAAACTTAGGAATAAAACTACCTAAAGAAACAAGAGACCTATATATAGAAAACGTTAAAACACTGATGAAAGAAATCAAAGATGACACAAATAGATGGCGAAATATACCTTGTTCATGGATCTGAAGAGTCAACATAGTGATAATGAGTATACTACCCAAGGCATTCGTAGACTGAATGCAATCCCTATCAAGCTATCAATGGTATTTTTCACAGAATGAGAACAAATAATTTCACAATGTGGACTGAAATACAGAAAACCTCGAAGAGCCAAAGCAATCTTGAGAAAGAAGAATGGAAGAGGAGGAATCAATCTGCCTGACTTCAGACTATACTACAAAGCTACAGCCATCAGGACAGTATGGTACTGGCACAAAGACAGAAATATAGATCAATGGAACAAAACAGAAAGCTCAGAGATAAATCCACACACCCATGGACACCGTATCTTTAACAAAGGATGCAAAAAAATACAATGGAGAAAAGACAATCTCTTTAACAAGTGGTGATGGGAAAACTGATCTACCAAATGTAAAAGAAGGGAACTAGAACACTTTCTAACACTGTACACAAAAATAAACTCAAAATTGACGAAAGATGCAGTACTAGACACTATAAAATTCCTAGAGGAGAACATATTCAAAACACTCCCTTACATAAATCACTGTAGGATCGTCTATGACACACCTCTCAGAGTAATGGAAATACAAGCAAAATTAAACAATCTGGACCTGATTAAACTTAAAAGCTTGGGCACAACGAAGGAAAGTATGAGAAAGGTGAAAAGACAGCCTTCAGAATGGGAGAAAATAATAGCAAATGAAGCAACTGACAAAGAATTAATCTCAAAAATATACAAGCAGCTCCACACCAGAAAAATAAATGACCCAATCAAAAAAATGGGACAAAGAACTGAAGAGACTTTTCTCCAAAGAAGATATACAAATGGCTAACAAACACATGAAAAGATGCTCAGCATCACTCATTATCAGAGAACTGCAGATCATAACCACATGAGGGATCATTTCTTGCTGGTCAGGATGGCTGCTATCAGGAAGTCTACAAACAATAAATGCTGCAGAGGGTGCAGAGTAAGGGAACCCTCTTACACCGTTGGTAGGAATGCAAACTAGAATGGCCCTATGGAGAACAGTGTGGGGATTCCTTAAAAAACTGGAAACAGAATTGCCAAACAACCCAGAGATCCCACTGCTGGGCATACACACTGAGGAAACCAGCACTGAAAAAGACATGAGTACCCTAATGCTCATCGCAGCACTGTTTACAATAGCTCGGATATGGAAGCAACCTAGATGTCCTTCAACATACAAATGGAAAAGAAAACCATGATACATATGACTCAGCTATTAAAAAGAATGTATCTGAATCACTTCTAATGAGGTGGATGAAACTGGAGCCTATTATAAAGAGTGAAGTATGTTAGAAGGAAAAAGACCCATAAAGTATATTAACACATATATATAGAAATTAGAAAGATGGTAATGATGACCACATATGCAAGGCAGTAAAAGAGACACAGATATAATGAAGAGACTTTTGGACACTGTTGGAGAAAGCCAGGGTGAGATGATTTGAGAGACTAGCAGTGAAACATGTATATTACGATATGTGAAATAGATCACCTGTCCCAACTTTGATGCATGACATAGGGCACTGAAAGCCGCTGTACTGGGGAAACCCTGAGGGGTGGGATGGGGAGAGAAGCAGTAAGGGTTTCAGGATGGGGAAGACATGTACTCCCATGGCTGATTCAACTCAATATACGGCAAAAACCACCACAATACTGCAAAGTAAGTAGCCTCCAATTAAAATAAAAACATTAATTTAAAAGAAAAAGACCCATGTACCTGCTATCTATAAGAACCCCACTTCAGACCTAAAGACACATACAGACTGAAAGTGACAGGATGGAAACATATATGCCATGCAAATGGGAATCAAAAGGAAGATGGAATAGCAATCCTCATATCAGACCTTAAGCTAAAGAAGATTACAATAGATAAGGAAGGACACTACATAGTGATGAAGGGATCAATACAAGATGAAGACATGGCAATTGTAAACATCTATGCCCCCAACAAAGGAGCACCTCAATACATAAGACAAACATTAACAGACATTAAAAGAGAAATTGACAGTAAAAAAAATCATAGTTGACTTTAACACCCCACTCACACCAATGGACAGATCATCAAAACATAAAATTAATGCAGAAACACATGTCTTAAATGACACATGAGATGAGATGAATCTCATTGATATCTTCAGGACATGCCATCCAAATGGAGAAGAATACACCTTCTTCTCAAGTGCACAGGGAACATTTTCCAGGAGAGACCACGTCTTGGGTCCCAAATCAAATCTCAGTAAAATGAACAAAATTGAAATTGTATCAAGCATCTTTCTTGACCACAACACTATGAGACTAGGTATCAATTAGGAGAAAAAAAGAAAACTGTAAGAAACACAAACACATGGAGATGAAACAACACGTTTCTAAATAACCAACAGGTTGCTGAAGAAGTCAAAATGGAAATCGAAAATTTTCTAGAAAAAAATGACAATGAAAACACGGCAACTCAAAATCTATGGGATGCAGGAAAAGAAGTTCTAAGAGGGAAGTTTGTAGCAATACAATCCTAACTCAAGAAACAAGAAAAGCGTTGAATAGACAAGCTCAATTGACTCCTAAAACAACTGATAAAGAAAAACAAAACAAAACAAAACAAAACAAAATAGCCAAAATTAGTACATGGAAAGAAATCATAAAAATCTGAGCTGAAATAAATGAAAAATAAATGAAAGAAACAATAGCAAAGGTTAACAAACTAAAAGCTGGTTCTTTGAGAAGATAAACAAAATTGACAAACCTTTAGCCAGACTCATCAAGAAACATAGAAGAATGAAATCAACAAACGTAGAAATGAAAAGGGAGAATTACAACAGAAAATGCAGAAACACAAAGGATTATAAGAGACTATTATGAACAACTCTATGGCAATAAAATAGATAACCTGGTAGAAATGGACAGATGCTTAGAAAAGCTCAATCTTCCAAGACTGAAACAGGAAGAAATAAAAATTATGAACCACTCAATTACAAGCTCCAAATCGAAGCTGTGACCAAGAAATTCCCAAAAGACAAAATCCCAGGACCAGATGACTTCACAGGTGAATTCCATCAAACATTCAGAGATGAGTGAATGCCTATCCTTCTAAAACTCTCTCAAAAATATTTCAGAGGAAGGAACACTTCCAAACTTATTCTACAAGACTACCATCACCCTGATACCAAAACCAGACAAAGACCAAATAAGAAAACTACAGGCCAATATCACTGATGAACATAGATGCAAAAAATCCTCAGCAAAATTTTAGCACACAGAATTCAACAACACATCAAAAACCATGATCAAGTTGGCTTTATTCCAGGGATGCAAGGATTCTTCAATATTCACAAATCAATCAATGTGACACACCATATTAACCAAAGGAAAGCTAAAAATCATATGATAACCTAAATAGATGCAAAAAAGGCCATTAAATTTAAAATTTTACAATTATTAAATTAAAAATAAATAAATTTTAAAAAGAAATAAACTTTAAAAAGGAAAACAACATTGAAAAAACTCAAATGTCCATCAACTGGTGATCGAATAAATAAAACATGCAATACAAAATTATTTGGCCATCAAATGAATGGCGTTCTTATATAAGCTATAACATGCTAAAGCTCTGAAATGATCGTGTTAATTAAAAGAAGCTGGGAACAAAAGGCTGTGTACTGCATTATTCTATTCGTGTGAACACGTATGTCTCAGATTAGGTAATTCTCTAAAGACCAAAAATAGAGGAGTGAATGCAAGGGCCCAGATGAAGGGGGAAATGGAAAATTTCTGCCAGCAGGAGAGTATTTCCCAATTGGAGTGATGAAAATATTCTAGAATGAGGCTGTGGCTATGGTTATTCAACCTATGAATAAGTTACAAATCAATGAATTATACAACTTAACTAGTAAATTAATGGTACAGGTACAACATGTCAATAAATCAAACGTATTTTTTTTCTTTTAAACTACTGAAATTAATTTCTACATCCAGGAATATTATCCTTCAAAAACAAAGGAGAAGGAGATATTTTCATATGAACAAAACATTGGGGAATTCATTTTCAGCAGATACCTTGTCTGTAAGAAATGTTAAAAGAAGTTATTTACACAGAATAAGATGATATTGAAGAGAAACTATGAGTTAAGAAAGACTGTTATCTTGAGGTTTGACAGAAAACAACAAAATTCTGGAAAGTAATTATTCTTCAATGAAAATTTAATTGAAAAAATAAACAAATGCAAATTGAAATGAAGGTTTTTATTCTTATTATTAATTGGTTAAAGATAAATGCTTTTTTGGGCTTCTGCATCTTTGTTTTTCACTGATTATGAACCTTCATAATTAAAGTGGGTTTCACATATACAAGATCCAGTTTCACTCAGTGGTAAAGAATCCGCCTGCAATGCAGGAGCTGTAGCAGATGTCAATTCCATCTCTGGGTCAGGAAGATCCCCTGCAGGAGAGCATGGCAACCCACTCCAGCATTCTTGCCTGGAGAATCCCCGTGAACAGAAGAGACTGGTGGGCTCACAGTCCATGGGGTGGCAAAGAGCTGGACACGACGGTGCAAGTAAACAACAGCAGACACACATTCCTAACAGAAACTCTGAAGATACTAAAAATAGATGAGAAAATTCTCAGCCTAAACAAAGGAAAACAAACAAACAAAAATCCTAGATTATAGAGCTGAATTATAAAAGGTTTTAGGCAATAAAATGTCTCCCAACACTAGTAAACAGTGTGTTCCACACAAGAGAGAGGAGTCATTTTTAATACTCACTCAATAGAAAAACATTCTAGTTACATTCATAAGTTAAAGGAAATGAAAATGTCCAGAAAACATAGTATAAAATCTATTGATCATTTTATATCTAATTAAGATGTTAAAACTGTAAGGGAATTTTTAAGAAAAAAAGTCTGTGAAAATTTAAGCAGCACCCAATGAAAAGAGTTGGACATGACTGAGTGACTGAACTGAACTGAAGCAGTCCCAATGAATGTAATTTTATTTCCTTTTTTCCATAGGCTCAAAGTAATTGACAATTAACAATGAATTTCACTTTAAAACATATTTTTCAATTTCAGCAGGATGTTTTACATTCAAATATAAGATTTTTCAAGCTAAAAAAGTATGTACCTTGCAGTGAATATTTTGTTCCACTGATTTAGACATACATAGAATCACATCGTGTATCTTTATCTTGACCACCTTTGTGGTATCACTATGCATTTAGAATCAACTGTTTGAATGTGGGGTCTGTGAAATTCTCGGGTCACATACTTTTGAAGAATAGCTTGAAGGTTTTCGAGCATTACCTTGCTAGCATGTGAAATGAGTGCAGCCATGTGGTAGTTTGAACATTGTTTGGCATTGCCCTTCTTTGGGATTGAAATGAAAACACCTTTTTCAGTCCTGAGGTCACTGCCAAGTTTTCAAAACTGGCTGGCCTATTGAGTGCACCACTTTAACAGCACCATCTTTTAGGAGTTGAAAGAGCTTAGCTAGAATTTCATCACCTCCACTAGTTTTGTTCATACTGCTGCTTCCTAAGGCCCACTTGACTTTGCACTCCTGGATGTCTGGCTCTAGGTGAGTCATCACACCATCGTGGTTATCCAGGATAATAAGATCTTTTTTTTTAATTTACAGTTCTTCTGTGTATTCTTGCTACCTCTTCTTAAACTCTTCTGTTTTAGTTAGGCCCATAACGTTTCTGTGCTTTATTGTGCCTGTCTTTGCATGAAATGTTCCCTTGGCATGTCTAATTTTCCTGAAGAGATCCCTAGTCTTTCCCATTCTACTGTGTCCCTGTGGTTCTTTGCTTTATTCAAATCCCTTGTGAGTATACATTGGAAAGGACAAATAGACTCAAGGGTTAGGCCTGGCACACACGGCACCAGAAGACCTATGAATGGAGGTTCCCAACATTGTACAGGAGGTGGTGATCAAAAGCATCCACAAGAAAAAGAATTGCAAAGAGGCAAAGTGGTTGTCTGAGGAGGCCTTACAAATAGATAAGAAGAGAAGAGAAACGTAAAGCACTCACGGAAGGATATAGCCACTGCCATACTGCCTCCCCCGCCTCCCGATCTGGGGATCACCGTCTGCTGCTCTCAGGTGCCAGGGGGAGGGGACAACCCAGACTCTCCTACTGGGAAGCCAGGGACCGGGTGTGTCTCCCTGAGGATGTGATTGTATAAATCATGCACTCACCTTTAATCATCACCTCACACTCTGCATTCGCCAAGAGACACACGGAGGACCGAGGAGACCATGGACCCTGCCACCAAGCCACACCTCTGCAGTCACCATCGTTCAGTGGACGGGCGGGCGGATGACCAGCCCCATAGGACAGGGCTGAGAATAGCCTCCACAATGCCCAGCTCCTAAACGCGCCGTCCATCAGCACCAAGGCGGCTACCGGTTTAGGCCGGTGACGGCACAGGACGTGACTGAGACGCAGCCTCCGTGACACCCAGCTCCACCCACGCGCCGTCCGGCAGCCTTGAAGCAGCTTCCGGTTCAGCCCAGTGACGTCACAGGATGTGAACGAGGAGTGGCCTCCGTAATGCCCAGCCCCTCAGTGCGTCATCCATCAGCCCCGAGGCAGTTTCCGTTTCAGGCTGGTAACATCACAGGACGTGACTGAGACGCAGCCTCCGTGATGCCCAGCTCCAGACACGTGCCATTTGTCAGCCCCGAAGCAGCTTCTGGTTCAACCTGATGACACCACCAACAAACCCGATGGCCCAGATGAAGTCGCCTGCGATGGTGTTGGTATAGCTGGCAGCTGACCCCAGGCACTGGCCCCGCACCCATGGGCAAAGGTAGTAGAGCCAGGGACCAGGCCGGGTGGATGAGGACAAGCTGCAGGTTCTCCATGAGGTTGATGCCGGCCATGAACAGCCTGCCTGGGACAAGAGAGGGGCTGCAGCTCATGGTGCCAGCTGTGGGGTCAGCCGCCTACATGTGTAGTCACTAACCCACAGAGTCATGTGACAAACCAGACCATGTGATCACTGACTCACATGGTCGGTCACCCACCCACGGAGTCACTACCTGATGTGGTGATCCCTCCACGTGGCCACCAACCCACGTGGTCACTCACCCATGGGGTCACTAACCTGCGAGGTCATGTGGTCACCTGTCCACATGATTACCCCCTCACACCATCACCCGCCTATGCAGTCACCCACTCACCAGGTCAGCAACTCACATGGTAACCCACCCTGCTGTCAGGAGCTCAAACCAGTCACCCACCCACATGGTCACCCACCCACAGGGTCACCAACCCACACATCTCCTGCCCATGTGACAAATAACCCATGGGGTCACCTGTCCACGCAGTCACCAAGCTGTGCCATCGCCCCCCAGACTCTGGCCTCTGCAGCGGTCAGAGATTCAGATGTCCGACAGAGACCCAAGTTCAGACAGCAGGGACTCACAGGGGTGTTGACTCATGAATTTCTCCTGTTACAGAGGGCAGGCGGGCTGGACAGTGACCCCAGAGATGTCCATGTCCTGACCCTGTGTGGTGGACACAATAATGTCTGCACGGATGTTCACATCCTGTCTACATCCTGACCCCCTATGGTGGACACAGTAACATCCCCAAGAATGTCCATGCCCTGTTCACCATGTGTTGAACAGAATAATGTCCCCTAATATGTCCTGTTCCATTTCTCCTCTTGAACCCAAAGCCAGCCCCTTGCGCTAGGACATGCCTGTGACTAGGTGTCCCGGTATGAAGGCGGCACTCACCTGGGTGGCTGCAGCTCTTCATGTGCTCCAGGTAGTGGATGAGGTCTAGGTGCTTCACCTGGTTCCCCCACCAGTAGGGGATACCGGGCCACAGTTCTGCATGCTGACTCATGGATGCCTCATCCTTGTATGACAGGATGACCTGCTGGCCCCGGGACCACGGCTGGCACAGAGTTGGCACCTCCTGTGGGGAGAATCATCCAGGTGCCCATGAGATGTGTGCACAGGGGTTATTGGGGTGCCTTGTGACACAATGCATCAGGTATTGGGGGTGTCCCAGAAGCTACAGCAGTGTGTGGATTATTGGGGTATCTATGAGAAGTGATGGAATGGTTATTGGGTTCTCTGTGAGAAGAGATAGTCATGGGTGGAATAATGGCATGTCTGAGTAGAGACACTAGTGGGTAGATTACTGGGGTGTCTGAGTGGAGAAGGTGATGGGTGGGTTATTGGGGTGTGTTGAGCAGTGATTGGTAGATATTTGGGGTGTTTGAGTGGAGACAGTGGTGGGTAGATTACTTGGGTGTCTTGAGCAGTGATGGGTCAATTATTGGGGTACCTGAGTGGAAACAGAGGTGGGTGGATTATTGGGATTTCTGATAGGAAATGGCAGGTGGATTACTGGGGCAACTTGAGGCGTGATTGATGGATTTTGGGAGTGCCTGAATAGAGACTGGGCAGGGTGGATTATTGGGGGTGCCTGTGACCAGTGATGGGCTGGTTACTGGGGTGTTTGAGTGGAGACAGTGGTGGGAGGATTACTGGAGTTCCGTGAGTGGCATCACCTGGAGTCTGAATCAGCTTCACACAGCGAGCAGATAGATTACAGTGAAGCCTAGTGCTCCCGCTGACAAGAGCATGGGGAGCCTGTGGCCCCTGCACACCCCACGGAAACACAGCATGTCCCCAAAGATGTTCTTGATGCAGCCCATCAGGTTCTCGTGCAGGTCCTCCATCATGCCGTCGAAGTTCCTGCATGCGAGGATAACCACCTCCTGGGGGTGGTTCTCTAGCCACTCCGAGATCTCCAGGAGGGGCGTTCTGGGAGGGAGTGGAGGAGAGGGTCCTTGTATTGAGAGACAGAGGGGCGTGGGTGGGGACTTCCCCCAGCACAGCCCCTCTACAGACGGGTTGGGGGTGCCTGACTCACAAAGACATAAAGCATGGCGCCTGCTCCCAAGGGACCCAGCCTCTTCTGAGTGGCAGTGGGGAACTGTGGCATTGCTCTGGGGGGGTCTGTGTGTGTGTGCTTCTGTGTGTGTATGTACATGCTCCTGTAGGTACAGGTGCACACGCATGTGTGCATGTGTTCAGGGTCTGTGTGTGCACGGATATGCATGTGTGTGTGTGTGTGTGTGTGCGCACAGCAGCAGAGAGCAGTGCTTATAATACTGTGTGAAGTCTGTACTCCAGGGAGCGTGGGAGGCCAGCAGGGTACATTCACAGTGAGGCCCAGGCCGGAACCTCCAAGGGTCATTAGGTTCTGTGGTGGGGGCACCGGGGGCCGAGGCCAGAGTGAAACATTAAGTGACTTGTCCAGCAGCTGAGAGAATGGACTGGACACCCCAAAACTGGTAGACACAGGAAAAGACATGTCAGGAACCTGGTTTAGCCAAATTCTGGGAGACACCCCAGAGTCCTGGGGTACAGGTGTGGGTTCAGAAATGCATGTTGGTCGGGAATTCTGAGTGACTGATGCCAGAGGTCAGCCCTCTCCTGCCAGGAGTGGATGTGTGTCTGTACCCTTAGAGATCAGTGTCTTCTAACGGGAGTGGACCTGTGTTGTCCCCTTAAAGGTCAGCTTCTCCTGCCTGAAGTGACCGTGTGTCCATCTGAGTGGATGTGTGTCCATTCCCTTAGAGGTCAGCATCTTCTAACTGGAGTGGACCTGTGTTGTCCCCTTAGAGGTCTGCCTGTCCTGCCTGGACTGGCCATATGTCCATCTGAGTGGACGTGAGCCCATCCCCTCTGAGGCCCTCCCTGTCCTGCCTGAACCAGACGTGGGTGTCCCTGGCTGGTGGACCCCCGTCCATACCCCCTGCCCCCGCCCCCACCTCCACAAGGGCTGTCGTGTACACCATGTGGCCAGAGTGCAGGTTCCCCTTGGTGCCCTCCTCTGTGTGCGCCATCCGCAGGTCCTCACGCCGGCATCCAGCTGCTTCGTGATGCTCAGCACCTGCACACAGAGGTCGGTCACCTGTGCTGGGCACAGAGGGCGGCCCCCCGCTCAGGGGCTGGGCATGCACTGAGGATGCCCAATGAGGGCCACATCGTCCACTGTGAAATCAACAGTGTTGGTGCTGCCGGGGTTGAAGCCCTGCTTCTGGGAACAGGGTCTCCAGGGTCACTGGTCACATGGAGCACACAGCCCGGGTCCAGATTGTGGTCTTGGGCGGGGGGGGGTGTTCCTGCAGAGTCCAGCCTCATCCTCCTCTCAGGCAGTCCCTGGGTGGAAGCGCCCTGTGGGTTCACCAGCCCAGGCTCCAAACACCCAAGTTGGACCCTTGGACATGAGAACACACAAGACCCACAAAGTCTGTGCCCACCCCCAGAAACAGTACTAGGAAAGGCAAGAAGGAATCAAGCGGGGAGAACGAAAGGAAGAAACATCTGTCCACCACACAAATAAGACAGGAAAACGCAAAAAATAACTTTAACATAAATTGAAAAGTGAAAGTTGTTCAGTTGTTTCCAACTCTTTTCTATCCAGTGGACTGTAGCCCACCAGACCCCTCTGTCCATGGAATTATCCAGGCAAGATTACTGGAGTGGGTTGCCATTCCCTTCTCCAGGAGGTCTTCCCAACCCAGGAATCGAACCCATGTCACCAGCATTGCAAGCAGATTCTTTACCAACTGAACCACCAGGGCAGCCCAAATATAAATTTGTAGCAGAAAATGTACTGTGTCCTCTACAAGGAGTCATAATGGAAAAACAAGAAAACATAAGGATAAAAAAAAGGGAAAGAAAATAATAGATTCTCTCCATCCAAAATAAAAGAAAAAGCAAAAAACTAACATTAACATAAACTAGTAGCAGAAAATGGTACTGTGTTCTCTGTAGAGAATCATGACAGAAAAAAAAGATATGAGAATAAAACATGGGGAAAAAATGGGCAAGGAAGTCACAGCACCCCCACCCAATCCAAATTAAAAGAAAAAGCAAAGACTCATATGAATATTGTCAGCTACACACAGGCACTTGCCATCCACCTCTACAAGGATTAAATTAGGTGCTGCTGCAGCAAATGACCTTCAACACCCCCTGAAAGACCACCATCCATGTCCCCCACCCCGCACACAGCCCACTTCTCCTTGGCAGCCATACCACTTGAGACCCCGGCACAGAGGCCCCCCAGGATGGAGGGACCCTGCCCTGGAGGGACATAGAACAGAGAGACCCTGGCACCAAGGGACCCTCAGAGCAGAGGGACCCCAGTCCTGCAGGACTCCCGGGTTCTGGTGGATGCCCTACTGCTCGCTCCCTCCTCTGGGTGTGAGCTCTTAAGGCCAGGCTGCAGGCACCTGATGCAAGCAGGAATGAGGTTTGCCCATATTCCAGCCCTGGCTCTCTGCCCATCAGATCCCCTGAGAAGGATTCCAGCAGCCGGGGATCTCCCAGGAGGAAGCAATTACACAAGGCAAGAGCTGTGCTTTACAGCCATCTGTCCCCTCCAGGTGGGCCCCTGCTCCTGGGGGCACCTGGGCCCAGGTGGGTTCTCTACATCAGTCTACTGCATGAGGTCACACGGGGCCTCCTCCAGTGTCTCACAGCGGGCCGGCAGGGGCAGAACCTGACCTCACCGGCACGCGCCCCACCTGCTCACCTGAGTGGGCTGAGAACTCAGGGGGCGTGGCAGACTCACAGGAGGAAGCGCCATCAGGGTGTGCAGGGGCACCTGGCTTGCTCCCTGGGGTGCTGTCCGAGGCCTCGTGGCTGGGTGGCACTACTGCTGAACACTCCTGAATCTGCACTGGGAAAGCAGACAGCTGGGGTTCAGAGACAAGGAAGAGAGGACAGGTGACCCACACCTATGTGCCTGGGAGATGGGAGAGTGTCTTGCAAGTACAGGATTGGTGTCCACAGGTGATGGGACATTATTCCTCCCATCACAGTGAACCCACCACCATCTCAGGCCAGTGCAAATGGGAAGATGAAGCGCTTGTGACACCCTGACCCGGATTCTGATGGAACAGAGGTCCAGGGATGTGGAGACAGGACGACTCGGGAGTGGGCAGGTGACCTGTGCTAGGTGGAGAGTTGTGGAAAGGACACCCAGGAGGCAGGTGACCTGTACTATGGGGAGGTCTCCTCTGTGAGGGGAAGACAGACACACACCCTCAGGTGTCCCCAGGATGGTGACACAGACACACCAAAGGAGCCCTATGTGGCGGGGCACACACATCCACAGGGGTCCCCACGGTGCAGTGCTTGGGGTTCTGACATACTGTTTTGCTGTGTGTTCTACTTGCATCTCGTTGACTATTCGGATTAGAGAAGAGAATTTTATTCTGAAGGGTTATTGTGAAGAGGAAAGGGGACTATTACAGGAGGATGAGCTCTTCAGGGAGAAGGACTATTATTCTAGAGGGGGGATGATTACATAGAGGTAGGACTTTATTTGTACAAGGGGCAACATTACTGTAGAGAGCTGACTAATATGATAGAGGGGAGATACAACAATAAATAGGGCTATGACCATGTAGGGGGGATGTCACTGTGGAGAACGTGAAAGTTGATCAGTCATGTCTGACTCTAGACAGGCCATGGAATTCTCTAGGCCAGAATACTGGAGTGCATAACCTTTCCCTTCTCCAGTGGATCTTCCCAACCCAGGGACTGAAGCCAGGTCTCCCACAATGCAGGCGGAATCTTTACCAGCTGAGCCACCAGGGAAGCCCTACTGTGGAGAGGGGGTTCATAATCAAGGAGGACCCTTACTGTAGTGGGGGACTATTACTGTGGAGGGGGGAAAGTTATAATAGGATGACTCTGATACCATGGGTCTTGTGTGTCCTCATGTCCAAGGGTCCAGCTTGGGTGTTTGGAGCCTGGGCTGGTGAACCCACAGGGTGCTTCCACCCAGGGACTGCCTGAGAGGAGGGTGAGGTAGGACTCTGCAGGAACAGCCACCCCAAGACCACAATCTGGACCCGGGCTGTGTGCTCCACATGACCAGTGACCCTGGAGACCCTGTTCCAGAAGCAGGACCTCAACCCTGGCAGCACCAACACTGTTGATTTCACAGTGGACGATGTGGCCCTCATTGGGCATCCTCAGTGCATGCCCAGCCCCTGAGCGGGGGGCCGCCCTCTGTGCCCAGCACAGGTGACCGACCTCTGTGTGCAGGTGCTGAGCATCACGAAGCAGCTGGATGCCGGCGTGAGGACCTGCGGATGGCGCACACAGAGGAGGGCACCGAGGGGAACCTGCACTCTGGCCACATGGTGTACACGACAGCCCTTGTGGAGGTGGGGGTGGGGGCAGGGGGTATGGACAGGGGTCCGCCAGCCAGGGACACCCACGTCTGGTCCAGGTAGGACGTGGAGGGCCTCGGAGGGGATGGGCTCACGTCCACTCAGATGGACATATGGCCAGTCCAGGCAGGACAGGCAGACCTCTAAGGGGACAACACAGGTCCACTCCCGTTAGAAGACACTGATCTCTAAGGGTACAGACACACATCCACTCCTGGCAGGAGAGGGCTGACCTCTGGCATCAGTCACTCAGAATTCCCGACCAACATGCATTTCTGAACCCACACCTGTACCCCAGGACTCTGGGGTGTCTCCCAGAATTTGGCTAAACCAGGTTCCTGACATGTCTTTTCCTGTGTCTACCAGTTTTGGGGTGTCCAGTCCATTCTCTCAGCTGCTGGACAAGTCACTTAATGTTTCACTCTGACCTCGGCCCCCGGTGCCCCCACCACAGAACCTAATGACCCTTGGAGGTTCCGGCCTGGGCCTCACTGTGAATGTACCCTGCTGGCCTCCCACGCTCCCTGGAGTACAGACTTCACACAGTATTATAAGCACTGCTCTCTGCTGCTGTGCGCACACACACACACACACACACATGCATATCCGTGCACACACAGACCCTGAACACATGCACACATGCGTGTGCACCTGTACCTACCAGAGCATCTACATACACAGAAACACACACACACACACACACATACACACACCCAGAGCAATGCCACAGCTCCCAACACACACACACACACACACACACACACCCAGAGCAATGCCACAGCTCCCCACGGCCACTCAGGAGAGGCTGGGTCCCTTGGGAGCAGGCACCATGCTTTATGTCTTTGTGTGTCAAGACCCCCAACCCGTCTGTAGAGGGGCTGTGCAGGGAGAAGTCCCCACCCACACCCCTCTGTCTCTCACTACAAGGCCCTTCTCCTCCACCCCCACCCAGAATGCCCTCACAGAGATCTCGGAGTAGCTGGAGAACCACCCCCAGGAGGTGGTCATCCTGGCATGCAGGAACTCCGAGGGCATGATGGAGAACCTGCACTAGTACCTGATGGGCTGCATCAAGAACATCTTTGGGGACATGCTGTGTTTCCGTGGGGTGTGCAGGGGCCACAGGCTCCCCATGCTCCTGGCAGCGGGAGCACTAGGTTTCACTGTAATCCGACTATCTGCTCGCTGCATGAGGCTGATTCAGATACCAGGTGACGCCGCTCACGGAACCCAAGTAATCCTCCCACCACTGTCTCCACTCAAACACCCCAGTAACCAGCCCATCACTGGTCACAGGCACCCCCAATAATCCACCCTGCCCGGTCTCTATTCAGACACTCCCAAAATCCATCAATCACGCCTCAAGAGCCCCAGTAATCCACCTGCCATTTCCTATCAGAAATCCCAATAATCCACCCACCTCTGTTTCCACTCAGGTACGTACCCCAATAATTGACCCATCACTGCTCAAGACACCCAAGTAATCTACCCACCACTGTCTCCACTCAAACACCCCAAATATCTACCAATCACTGCTCAAGACACCCCAATAACCCACCCATCACCTTCTCCACTCAGACACCCCAGTAATCTACCCACTAGTGTCTCTACTCAGACATGCCATTATTCCACCCATGACTGTCTCTTCTCACAGAGAACCCAATAACCAGTCCATCACTGCTCATAGACACCCCAATAATCCACACACTGCTGTAGCTTCTGGGACACCCCCAATACCTGATGCATTGTGTCACAAGGCACCCCAATAACCCCTGTGCACACATCTCATGGGCACCTGGATGATTCTCCCCACAGGAGGTGCCAACTCTGTGCCAGCCGTGGTCCCGGGGCCAGCATACAAGGACGAGGCATCCATGAGTCAGCATGCAGAACTGTGGCCCGGTATCCCCTACTGGTGGGGGAACCAGGTGAAGCACCTAGACCTCGTCCACTACCTGGAGCACATGAAGAGCTGCAGCCACCCAGGTGAGTGCCGCCTTCATACCAGGACACCTGGTCAAACGCATGTCCTAGCACATGGGGCTGGCTTTGGGTTCAAGAGGAGAAATGGAACAGGACATACTGGGGGACGTTATTCTGTTCACCACCTGGGGACCATGGCATGGACATCCTTGGGGATGTTACTGTGTCCACCATAGGGGGTCAGGATGTAGACAGGATGTGAACATCTGTGTGGACATTATTGTGCCCACCACACGGGGTCAGGACGTGGACATCTCTGGGGTCACTGTCCAGCCCGCCTGCCCTCTGTAACAGGAAAAATTCATGAGTCAACACCCCTGTGAGTCCCTGCTGTCTGAACTTTGGTCTCTGTCAGACATCTGAATCTCTGACCACAGAGGAGGCCAGAGTCTGGGTGGGTGATGGCACAGCTTGGTGACTGCGTGGGCAGGTGACCCATGGGTTACTGGTCACATGGGCAGGAGATGTGTGGGTTGGTGACCGTGTGGGTGGGTGACCGCGTGGGTGGGTAAGTGTGTGGGTGGGTGACTGGTTTGAGTTCCTGCCTGCAGGGTGGGTTACCATGTGAGTTGCTGACCTGGTGAGTGGGTGACCGCGTGGGTGGGTGATGGTGTGAGGGGGTAATCTTGTGGACAGGTGACCGCATGACCTCACAGGTTAGTGACCCCATGGGTGGGTGACCAATCATGTGAGTCAGTCACCACAAGGTTTGGTTGGCCACATGACTCCATGGGTTAGTGACTGCACACGTGGGCACCAGACCCCACATCTCGCACCATGAACTGCAGCCCCTCTCTTGTCCCAGGCAGGCTGTTCATGGTCGGCATCAACCTCACAGAGAACCTGCACTTTGTCCTCATCCACCCGGCCTGGTCCCTGGCTCCACTACCTTTGCGCATGGGTGCGGGGCCACTGCCCGGGGTCAGCTGCCGGCTATACGAACACCATCGCAGGGGACTTCATCTGGGCTGTCGGGCTTGTTGGTGATGTCATCAAGTTGAACCGGAAGCTGCTTCGGGGCTGACGGACGGTGTGTGTGTGGAGCTCGGCAGCGCGGAGGCTGCATCTCAATCACGTCCTGTGATGTGACCAGCCTGAACTGGAAGCCGCCTCGGGGCTGACGGATGGTGCACTGAGCGGTTGGGCATTGCGGAGGACGCACCTGGTTCACATCCTGTGACGTCACTGGGCTGATCCGGAAGCTGCTTCGAGGCTGACGGACGGCGCGTAGGTGGAGCTGGGCATTGTGGAGGCCGCGTCTCAGTCACGTCGTGTGATGTTACCAGCCTGAAACGGAAACCGCCTCGGGGCTGAAGGACAGCACACTGAGGAGCTGGGCATTGCCGAGGCCGCTCCTCATTCGCATCCTGTGACGTCACTGGGCTGAACCGGAAGCTGCTTCGAGGCTGACGGACAGCGCGTGGGTGGAGCTGCGTATCGCGGAGGCTGCGTCTCAGTCACATCCTGTGCCATCACCGGCCTAAACGGGAAGCCGCCATGGGGCTGACGGACGGCGCGTTTAGGAGCTGGGCATTCCGGAGGCTATTCTCAGCCCTGTCCTGAGGGGCTGGTCATCCGTCCGCCCATCCACTGAACGATGGTGACTGCAGAGGTGTGGCTTGGTGGCAGGGTCCATGGTCTCCTCGGTCCTCCGTGTGTCTCTTGGCGAATGCAGAGTGTGAGGTGATGATTAAAGGTGAGTGCATGATTTATACAATCACATCCTCAGGGAGACACACCCGGTCCCTGGCTTCCCAGTAGGAGAGTCTGGGTTGTCCCCTCCCCCTGGCACCTGAGAGCAGCAGACGGTGATCCCCAGATCGGGAGGCGGGGGAGGCAGTATGGCAGTGGCTATATCCTTCCGTGAGTGCTTTACGTTTCTCTTCTCTTCTTATCTATTTGTAAGGCCTCCTCAGACAACCACTTTGCCTCTTTGCAATTCTTTTTCTTGTGGATGCTTTTGATCACCACCTCCTGTACAATGTTGGGAACCTCCATTCATAGGTCTTCTGGTGCCGTGTGTGCCAGGCCCAACCCTTGAGTCTATTTGTCCTTTCCAATGTATACTCACAAGGGATTTGAATAAAGCAAAGAACCACAGGGACACAGTAGAATGGGAAAGACTAGGGATCTCTTCAGGAAAATTAGACATGCCAAGGGAACATTTCATGCAAAGACAGGCACAATAAAGCACAGAAACGTTATGGGCCTAACTAAAACAGAAGAGATTAAGAAGAGGTAGCAAGAATACACAGAAGAACTGTAAATTTAAAAAAAAAGATCTTATTATCCTGGATAACCACGATGGTGTGATGACTCACCTAGAGCCAGACATCCAGGAGTGCAAAGTCAAGTGGGCCTTAGGAAGCAGCAGTATGAACAAAGCTAGTGGAGGTGATGAAATTCCAGCTGAGAGCTTTCAACTCCTAAAAGATGGTGCTGTTAAAGTGGTGCACTCAATAGGCCAGCCAGTTTGGAAAACTTGGCAGTGACCTCAGGACTGAGAAAGGTCAGTTTTCGTTTCAATCCCAAAGAAGGGCAATGCCAAACAGTGTTCAAACTACCACATGGCTGCACTCATTTCACATGCTAGCAAGATAATGCTCAAAATCCTTCAAGCTAGGCTTCAACAGTATGTGATCTGAGAACTTCACAGACCCCACATTCAAACAGTTGATTCTAAATGCACAGTGATACCACAAAGGTGGTCAAGGTAAAGACACACAATGTGACTTTATGTCTAAGTCAGTGAAACAAAATAGTCACTGCAAGGTACAAACCTTTTTAGCTTGAAAAATCTTATATTTGTATATAAAACATCCTGGTCAAATTGAAAAATATGTGTTAAAGTGAAATTCATTCTTAATTGTCAATTACTTTGAGCCTATGGAAAAAAGAAAATAAAATTACATTCATTGGGACTGCTTCAGTTCAGTTCAGTCACTCAGTCATGTCCAACTCTTTTCATTGGGTGCTGCTTAAATTTTCACAGACGTTTTTTCTTAAAAATTCCCTTACTGTTTGTTTTTTTTTCATTTATTTTTATTAGTTGGAGGCTAAAATTAGATATAAAATGATGAGTAGATTTTATACTATGTTTTCTGGGCATTTTCATTTCCTTTAACTTATGAATGTAACTAGAATGTTTTTCTATTGAGTGAGTATTAAAAATGACTCCTCTCCCTTATGTGTTTACACTAGTGTTGGGAGACATTTTATTGCCTAAAACCTTTTATAATTCAGCTCTACAATCTAAGTTTTTTGTTTGTTTGTTTTCCTTTGTTTAGGCTGAGAATTTTCTCATCTATTTTTAGTATCTTCAGAGTTTCTGTTAGGAATGTGTGTCTGCTGTTGTTTACTTGCACCGTCATGTCCAGCTCTTTGCCACCCCATGGACTGTGAGCCCACCAGTCTCTTCTGTTCACGGGGATTCTCCAGGCAAGAATGCTGGAGTGGGTTGCCATGCTCTCCTGCAGGGGATCTTCCTGACCCAGAGATGGAATTGACATCTGCTACAGCTCCTGCATTGCAGGCGGATTCTTTACCACTGAGTGAAACTGGATCTTGTATACGTGAAACCCACTTTAATTATGAAGATTCATAATCATTGAAAAACAGAGAAACCCAAAGAAGCATTTATCTTTAACCAATTAATAATAAGAAAAAAACCTTCATTTCAATTTGCCTTTGTTTATTTTTTCAATTAAATTTTCATTGAAGAATAATTACTTTCCAGAATTTTGTTGTTTTCTGTCAAACCTCAAGATAACAGTCTTTCTTAACTCATAGTTTCTCTTCAATATCATCTTATTCTGTGTAAATAACTTCTTTTAACATTTCTTACAGACAAGGTATCTGCTGAGAATGAATTCCCCAATGTTTTGTTCATATGAAAATATCTCCTTCTCCTTTGTTTTTGAAGGATAATATTCCTGGATGTAGAAGTTAATTTCAGTAGTTAAAAAAAAAAGTTCTATTCATTGACATGATGTATCTGTACCATGAATTTACTAGTTAAGCTGTATAATTCATTGATTTGTAACTTATTCATAGGTTGAATAACCATAACCACAGCCTCATTCTAGAATATTTTCATCACTCCAATGGGAAACACTCTCCAGTTGGCAGTCATTTTCCATTTCCCCCTTCATCTGGGCCCTTGCATTCACTCCTCTATTTTTGGTCTTTAGAGAATTACCTAATCGTGTTCACACGAACAGAATATGCAATACACAGCGTTTTGTTCCTGGCTTCTTTTAATTAACATTATCTTTTCAGAGCTCTAGCATGTTATAAGTTTTATAAGAACTCCATTCTTTTGATGGCCAAATAATTTTGTATTGCATGTTTTATTTATTCACCAGTTGATGGACGTTTGAGTTATTTCAATGTTTTTTCCTTTTTTTAGTTTATTTCTTTTTAAAGTTTATTTATTTTTAATTTAATAATTGAAAATTTTAAAATTTAATGGCTTTTCCTGCATCTATTTAGGTTATCATATAATTTTTAGCTTTCCTTTGGTTAATATGGTGTGTCACATTGATTGATTTGCGAATATTGAAGAATCCTTGCATCCCTGGAATAAAGCCAGCTTGATCATGGTTTTTGATGTGTTGTTGAATTCTGTGTGCTAAAATTTTGCTGAGGACTTTTTGCATCTATGTTCATCAGTGATATTGGCCTGTAGTTTTCTTATTTGATCTTGTCTTTGTCTGGTTTTGGTATCAGGGTGATGGTAGTCTTGTAGAATGAGTTTGGAAGTGTTCCTTTCTCTGAAGTTTTTTTGAGAGAATTTTAGAAGGATAGGCATTTGCTCATCTCTGAATGTTTGATGGAATTCTCCTGTGAAGCCATCTGGTCCTGAGCTTTTGCCTTTTGGGAATTTGTTGATCACAGCTTCGATTTGGAGCTTGTAATTGAGTGGTTCATAATTTCTATTTCTTCCTGTTTCAGTCTTGGAAGATTGAGCTTTTCTAAGCATCTGCCCATTTCTTCCAGGTTATCCATTTTATTGCCATAGAGTTGTTCATAATAGTCTCTTACAATCCTTTGTGTTTCTGCATTTTCTGTTGTAATCTCTCCTTTTCCATTTCTAAGTTTGTTGATTTCATTCTTCTATTTTTCTCGATGAATCTGGCTAAAGGTTTGTCAATATTATCTTCTCAAAGAACCAGCTTTTAGCTTATTAATCTTTGCTATTGTTTCTTTCAATTATTTTTCATTTATTTCAGCTCAGATCTTTATGATTTTTTCCCATGTACTAATTTTGGCTGTTTTTTTTCTTGCTGTTGTTATTGTTCTTCGTCATCAGTTGTTTTAGGAGTCAATTGAGGTTGTCTATTCGATGCTTTTCTTGTTTCTTGAGTTCAGATTGTATTGCTATAAACTTCCCTCTTAGAACTTCTTTTCCTGCCTCCCATAGATTGTGAGTTGCCATGTTTTCTTTGTCATTGTTTTCTAGAAAATTTTTGATTTCCATTTTGGCTTCTTCAGCAACCTGTTGGTTATTTAGAAACGTGTTGTTTCATCTCCATGTGTTTGTGTTTCTTACAGTTTTCTTTTTTTCTTCTAATTGATATCTAGTCTCAGTGTTGTGGTCAGAGAAGATGCTTGATACAATTTCAATTTTGTTCATTTTACTGAGGTTTGATTTGGGACCCGAGATGTGGTCTCTCCTGGAAAATATTCCCTGTGCACATGAGGAGAAGGTGCATTCTTCTCCATTTGGATGGCATGTCCTGAAGATATCAATGAGATTCATCTCATCTCATGTATCATTTAAGACATGTGTTTCTGCATTAATTTTCTGTTTTGATGATCTGTCCATTGGTGTGAGTGGGGTGTTAAAGTTGACTATGATTGTTTACTGTCAGTTTCTCTTTTAATGTCTGTTAGTGTCTGTCTTATGTATTGAGGTGCTCCTGTGTTGGGGGCAGAGATGTTTACATTTGTTATGTCTTCATCTTGTATTGATCCCTTCATCACTATGTAGTGTCCTTCCTTATCTATTGTAATCTTCTTTAGTTTAAGGTCTGATATGAGGATTGCCATTCCATCTTTCTTTTGATTCCCATTTGCATGGCATATATGTTTCCATCCTGTCACTTTCAGTCTGTATGTGTCTTTAGGTCTGAAGTGGGTTTCTTGTAGACAACATGCACATGGGTCTTTTTCTTTTAAATTGATGTATTTATTTTAATTGGAGGCTCGTTACTTTGCAGTATTGTGGTGGATTTGCCATATATGGAGTTGAATCAGCCATGGGAGTACATGTCTTGCCCATCCTGAAATCCCTACCACTTCTCTCCCCATCCAATCCCTCAAGGTTTCCCCAGTACAGAGGCTTTGAGTGCCCTATGTCATGCATCAAAGATGGACGGGTGATCTATTTCACATATCATAACATACATGTTTTGATGCTAGTCACTCAAATCATCTCACCCTGGCCTTCTCCCACAGAGTCCAAAAGTCTCTTCTTTATATCTGTGTCTCTATTGCTGCCTCGTGTATGCAGTCATCATTATTATATTTCAAGTTTCCATAGATATGTGTTAATATACTCTATGGGTGTTTCTCCTTCTGACATACTTCACTCTGTATAATAGGCTCCAGTTTTACACTTTCTCGTACTGCATTTGATTCTTTCATCCATTTTGAATTTATTTTTGTGTATCATGTTAGAAAGCATTCTAGTTTCCTTCTTTTACATTTGGTAGACCAGTTTTCCCATCACCACTTGTTAAAGAGATTGTCTTTTCTCCATTGTATATTTTTGCATCCTTTGTTAAAGATACGGTGTCTGTGGGTGCATGGGTTTATCTCTGAGCTTTCTCTTCTGTTCCATTGATCTATATTTCTGTCTTTGTGCCAGTACCATACTGTCTTGATGACTGTAGCTTTGTAGTATAGTCTGAAGTCAGGCAGATTGATTCCTCCTCTTCCATTCTTCTTTCTCAAGATTGCTTTGGCTCTTCGAGGTTTTCTGTATTTCAGTCCACATTGTAAAATTATGTGTTCTTGTTCTCTGAAAAATACCATTGATAGCTTGATAGGGATTGCATTCAATCTACAAGTGCCTTGGGTAGTATACTCATTATCACTATGTTGACTCTTCAGATCCATGAACAAGGTATATTTTGCCATCTATTTCTGTCATCTTTGATTTCATTCATCAGTGTCTTAATGTTTTCTATATTTAGGTCTTTTGTTTCTTTAGGTAGTTTTATTCCTAAGTATGTCATTCTTTTCACCGCAATGCTGAAAGGGATTGCTTCTTCATTTCCCTTTCTGTTTTCTCATTGTTAGTGTATCGAAATGCAAAGGATTTATGTGTATTAATTTTATATCCTGCAACTTTTCTGTATTCATTGATTAGCTCTAGTCATTTTCTGGTGGTGTCTTTAGGGCTTTCTGTGTAGAGGATCATGTTATCTGCGAACAGTGAGAGTTTTATTTCTTCTTTTCCAATCTGGATACCCTTTAATTTTTTTCTTCTCTCATTGCTATGGCTAAAGCTTCCAGAACTATGTTGAATAGTAGTGGTGAGAGTGGGCAATCTTGTCTTGTTCCTGACTTTAGGGGAAATGCTTTCAATTTTTCACCTTTGAGGATAAAGTTTGCTATGATTTTATCATATATGACTTTAATTATGTTGATTCGTGTTCTTTCTGTGCCTGCTTTCTGGAGTGTTTCTGTCAAAAATGCATGAATTTTGTCATAGGGTTTCTCTACATCTATGGAGATAACCATATGATTTTTATCTTTCAGTTTGTTAATGCAATTTATCACATTGATTGATTTGCAAATATTGAAGAATCCTTGCATCCCTGGAATAAACCCACTTGGTCATGATGTCTGACCTTTTGGATATGTTGTTGGATTCTGTTTGCTAGAATTTGTTGAAGATTTTTCCTGTATGTTCATCAGTGATATTGGCCTGTAGTTTTCTTTTTTTGTGGCATCTTTGTCTGGTTTTGGGATTAGGGTGATGGGGGCCTCATGAAATGAGTTTGGGGGTTTACCTTGTGCAATAATTTGGAAGAGTTTGAGTAGGATAGGTGTTAGCTCTTTAATTGTTTGGTGGAATTCACCTGTGAATCCAACTGGTCCTGGGCTTTTGTTTGTCCAAAGATTTTTTATTACAGTTTCAATTTCCATGCTTTTGATGGGTCTGGTAAGATTTTCTGTTTCTTCCTGGTTCAGTTTTGGAAGGTTATACTTTCTAAGAATTCGTCCATTTCTTCCTGCTGCTGATAGTAGTCTCTTGTGATCCTTTGTATTTCTGTGTTGTTTGTTGTGATTTCTCCATTTCCATTTCTAATTTTGTTGACTGGTTTGATTCTTCTCCCTTTTTTTCCTGATGGGTCTGGCTAGTGGTTTGTCAATTTTGTTTATCTTCTCAAAGATCCAACTTTTTGTTTTGTAAATCTTTACTATTGCTGCATTCATTTCTTTTTCATTTATTTTGGCTCTGATTTTTATGATTTCTTTCCTTCTACTAACTTAGGGTTTGGATTTTTTAACTTATTTTTCAACCTGCTTTAGGTATAGTGTTACACTGTCTCTTTGATGTTTTTCTTGTTTGTTGAAGTAGGCTTGTATTGCTATCAACTTCCCTCTTAGCACTGCTTTTACTGATTCCTGTAGGTTTTGGAAGCAGACAGCCCATAAACTAGAGAACAATTATCCCAAAGAAGTCCTCCCACTGTTATGAAATTTCTAGCACCTAAAACAGATTTGCACCCTGTGAATCCAGCAGAGGGACTGAGAACTCCCAGCGTATTTGATTCTGGAGGCCAGTGGGTTTGGTTACGGAACTTCCACAGGACAAGGGAAACAGACACTTGGAAGGCACAGACACAACCTTGTGTGCACCAGGACCCAGGAGCAAGGAGCAGGGAGGCCACGAGAGAGGCCAGTGAGTGTTCAGGAGTCTCTGGTGGAGGCGTGTGTCGACAGTGGCCTGCCATGGCTTCAGGAGCACTGACTGTAACAGTCCTGGCATAAGTCCTTTTGAATGAGGTCGCCATGACCACCATGGGCATCACTGTTTCTTCATGAAATATGGAATTCTTTGTATTTCTCACACATAAACCAGACAGTTTTCCACCATGAAATATGGAATTCTCTGTATCTCTTATATAAAAATCTGGGTGCTAATACTCTTTCATAAAGTTGGGCTTCTCTGTATTTCACATTTGAAGATCAGAATGGGGAATTTCCCATAAGAACTATGGAAATCTCTGTATTTCGTGTGAACCACTGGTTCTCAGGTACTGAAACATGTGTTCTCTGTTACGGTTCTGTCCCTGTGCCTCGCACGTGTGCGTGTACAGGCGTATGTTCATGTCGCCTGTGTTTGTGGGTGGTGCATGGTCCTGGCCCACTGCAGACGCAGAGATGAGGGTGACAGAACATGAGACGTGGAACAACCAGTAGACGAGGCCCAAGGCATCCACAGCCTAGGGGAGAGACTGGTCCACGCATCTGTGTGGTGCCCATGCCCAGGACAGCAATGAAGGAAGGATGGCCAGGGACAGCTCCTGACAGTGGGTCCACAAATCTGCAATTAGATAAAGAGACATAAACAAGCTCACAATTTCTGCTGTGTTGTTTTGTCTGTGTTGTTAAGCAGGGGTAGAGGGTTTGAGGAGTCACCCAGAGTAGATCAAGTGGTGTGGGGCTTTAATACCGCTGCCTGTGGACCCCTCCATCTGTGGGGCATTGGCTGCCATGGGAATGGTGGTATGCCTCCTGCAGGACCCAGGATTGTGAAGAGACCAAGGTCCTTGAGAAAAGGGTAGAGACTGGGAGGAGGAGGCAAGAAAAGAGAGCCTGCCTCACTGGAGACTTACTTCTGCCACACATGTGAGAAGGAGATAGCTGAAGGTCCTGGGCTAGTGCTGCCTAGCATCAGCCTGACAGCCAGCACCCTCCCGTCCCCAGGGTGGCACACATTGGCACCATGCGAGACAAATGACGTGCTAAGGTAAGCGCTCGGTTCGCAAGCCCAGGCATCCCAGGAGAGGCACGGCATGGGTATGGCCTCCATCCGGGCACTTCCTGGTAAATGGCCGTGCAGAAAGGTGAGAAAAGCAATGGTGTGGGGTACATGTGTGTGCCCCTGTGCTGGTGTGTGTCTGTGAGGGAGAGAACAGCGATGAAGCACGGTTGGTGGGCCGTTTGTATGCAGGGACCCTGGGGCAGTGAGAGACAGTTGGCAGTTCAGAGCCTGCTGGTTTTCAGGCTCCAGGGGTTCGTGCATAGCAGTCCTGCAAAAGAGGCCCCATTGCTTGCTCCAGAAGTTTTGACATTAATTTCCTCCTTTCTTGGCAGTTTCCTCCTTGGCCATGGAGGGCAAAGGGTTAAAGGTGTCAGTCTGCACCTGAAGGAGAGTCCTGAACGCCTCACAGGAGCACAACCTCTGCTTTCTTCATGGAGTGCCTGGGGGAGACCTGCACCACGTGACTCTCACAGGGACCCTGGATTCTAAGTGAGTGTCTTGGATGTCCCCCGGCCCAACCATTAGCTGGGTTCGGTGGCCCACACTGAGTAGAAGAGTTAGGGAATGCCTGAGCTGTAGGCAGACCTACCACAGCCGAGCGAGGGCAGCAGAAAGAGAGCCTTGCCATTCAGCAAGTCAGTGAGGCCTGGTGGAATCAACCCCTCTTGGTGCATTTAGAAGAGGAATGCTGCTTCCTGTACACGGGAGAGGAGAGCTGTGGGCGTAGGGTGGGCAGACATGCCAGGGTGCCGTTCGTGTGGGGCTCTCTGTCTGCTGCTAGTAGTCAACTGTAGAGCCGACAGGAAGGGAGGCCAGCTTACCATTTCAGCTGTGCGTTCACTGCTTCATTTTGTCAGAGCCCCTCTGGAGCCATGTGCAGCTTCTTCACGGCACTGTATCAGAGTCAGAAGCCTGTCACATTCTCTTTGACCTTTTGGGGGACCGGGCATCTATTTGGCCTTTTCCTGCTACAGGAAGATAGCAATTGGGTGAAAAGGAAAACAGTTGCAAACGGAAAAGTACAGAGTTAGGAAGAGCAGGGGAACCTCGGTCAGAAGGTTTCAGCCTCGGGGAGGGCATGCTGGCCCTGCAACGAGCACGGCATTGGGAAGGAATGATCTTGAGAGGTGCATGCTGAGAAAAGGATGCTCTAAGTCAGCTCCATTTCTGTTGTTCCACGTCCGGTCCTAACTGGTGCTTCTTCACCTGCACACAGATTTCTCATGAGGCAGGTAAGGTGGTCTGCTATTCCAACCTCTTTAAGAATTTTCCACATTTTGCTGTGATCCAGAACAAAGGCTTTGGAGTAGTCAGTAAAGCAGAAGTAGATGTTTTCTGGGAGCTCTCTTGCTTTTTTGATGATCCAACCGATGTTGGCAATTTGATCTCTCTGGTTCATCAGCATTTTCTAAATCTAGCCTGAACATCTGGAAGTTCACAGTTCACAAGCTGTTGAAGCCTGACTTGGAGAATTTTGAGCATTACTTTCCTAGTGTGTGACCTGAGCGCAACTGTGTGGTCATTTGAACATTCTGTGGCATGGCCTTTGGGATGGGAATGAAAACTGACCTTTTCCAGTCCTGTGGCTACTGCTGAGTTTTCCAAATGTGCTGGCATATTGAGTGCAGCACTTTCACAGCAGCATCTTTGAGGATTTGAAATAGCTCAATTGGAATTCCATCACATCCACTAGCTTTGTTGGTAGTGATGCTTCCCAAGGCTCACTTGACTTCGCATTCCAGGATGTCTGGCTCTAGGAGAGTGATCACACTATCGTGGTTATCTGGGTCGTGATGATCTTTTTTTATAGTCCTTCTGTGTATTCTTGCCACTTCTCCTTAATATCTTCTGCTTCTGTTAGGTCCAAACCATTTCTGCCCTTTATTGTGCCCATCTTTGCATGAAATGTTCCCTTGGTATCCCTGATTTTCTCGAAGATATCTCTAGTCTTTTCCATTCTGTCGCTTTCCTGTATTTCTTTGCATTGATCACTGAGGAAGGCTTTCTTATCTCTCTGTGCTAATTCTTTGGCACTCTGTACTCAAATGGGTGTAGCTTTCCTTTTCTCCTTTGCCTTTAGCTTTTCTTCAATACTCACCTATTTGAAAGGCCTCCTCAGAAAACCATTTTGCCTTTTTGCATTTCTTTTTCTTGGGAATGGTCTTGATCACTGCCTCCTGAACAATGTCACGAACCTCCATCCATAGTTCTTCAGGGACTTTGTCTATCAGATCTAATCCCTTGAATCTATTTGTCACTTCCACTGTATAATCATAAGGGATTTCACATAGATCATACCTGAATGGCTTGGTGGTACTCCTACTTTCTTCAATTTAAGTCTGAATTTTGCAGTAAGGAGTTCACGATCTAAGCCACAGTCAGCTCTTTGTCTTCTTTTTGCTGACTCTATAGCGCTTCTCCATCTTTGGCTGCAAACAATATAATCAATCTGATTTTGGTATTGACCAAATAGTGATGTCCATGTGTAGAGTCTTCTCTTGTGTTGTTGGCAAAGGGTGTATGCTATGACCAGTGCATTCTCTTGGCAATACTCTGTTAGGCTTTGGCCTGCTTCCTTTTGTACTCCCAGGCCCAATTTTGCCTTTTTCTCCAGGCATCTCTTGATTTCCTACTTTAACATTCTAGTCCCCTATGATGTAAAAGACATATTTTTTGGTGTTAGTTCTAAAAGGTCTTGTAGGTCTTCCTAGAACCATTTAACTTCAGCTTCTTCTGCATTGCTGGTTGGGGCATAGACTTGGATTACTCTGATATTGAATGGTTTGCCTTGGAAACATGCAGAGATCATTCTGTCGTTTTGAGATTGCACCCAAGCACTGCATTTCAGACTCTTTTCTTGATTATGATGGCTATGCCATTTCTTCTAAGCGATTCTTGCCCATAGTAGTAGATATATTGGTCATCTGAATTAACCCACCCGATCAAGTCCATTTTAGTTCACTGATTCCTATAATGTCAGTGGTCACTCTTGCCATCACCTATTTGACCACTTCCAAACTACCTTGATTCATGGACCTAAGATTCCAAGTTCCTTTGCAATGTTGTTCTTCACAGCATCAGATTTTCCTTCCAACATCAGTTACATTTTGCTTTGGCTCTGTCTCTTTGTTCTTTCTGGAGCTATTTCTCCACTCTTCTCCAGTAGCATATTGGGCACCTACTGACCCGGGGAGTTCATTGTGCAGTGTCACATCTTTTTTGCCTTTTCATACTGTTTGGTTCTGAATTGGGAATGGACTGTGTCAACGCTATATATTGTCATCCTGCTTATTTAAATTATATGCAGAGTACATCATGCGAAATTCCAGGCTGGATGAAGCACAAGCTACAATCAAGATAGTCAGGAGACATATCAACAACCTCAGATACGCAGATGACACCCCCCCTTATGGCAGAAAGCGAAGAAGAACTGAAATGCCTCTTGATAAAAGTGAAAGAGGCGAGTGAAAAAGTTGGCTTAAAAGTCAGCATTCCAAAAACTAAGATCATGGCATCTGGTCCCATCACTTCATAGCAAATAGATGGGGAAACGCTGGAAACAGTGACAGACTTTATTTGGGGGGTGCTCCAAAATCACTAGAGATGGTGACTGCAGCCATGAAATTAAAATACTCTTGCTCCTTGGAAGAAAAGCTATGAGTAACCTTGACAGCATATTTAAAAGCAGAAACATAAAAAAAAAAAAAGCAGAAACATTACTTTGCTGACGAAGGTCCATCTAGTCAAAGCTATGGTTTTTCCAGTAGTCATGTATGGACATGAGAGTTGGTCTATAAAGAACGTTGGGCACTGACGAATTCATGCTTTTGTACTGTGGCATTGGAGGAGATTCTTGAGAGTCCCTTGGACTGTAAGGAGATCAAATCAGTCAAACCTAAAGGATATCAGTCCTGAATATTCCATGGCAGGACTGAAGCTGAAGCTGAAACTCCAATATCTGACCACCTGACATGAAGAACTGACTCATTGGGAAAGACCCTGATGCTGGGAAAGATCAAAGGTACAAGGGGAAAGATGACAGAGGATGAGATGGTTAGATGGCATCACTGACTATTGGACATGAGTTTCAGTACGCCCCAGGAGTTGGTGATGTTCAGGGAAGCCTGGAGTGCTACAAGTCCTTGGGGTCGCAAAGAGTGGGACACGACTGAGAGACTGAACTGAACTGAACTGAAGTCAGCCAAGTGCAAAACCCCTGGCCATCTCTGTGTGGTTCCTGGAAGGAAAGCACAGGGAAAGGAAGCATGCCAAAGTGATGGGCACTGTGACCCTGTCCAACATGATGGGAGGACACAGAACACAGGGGCACATCACTCAGCTCTCCATGGGGAGAACCTCCAAACCTGCCCACCTCTTTACAGGTCGGTTCCCCTCACGAGCAAATCCAAGGACTGTATAACCTTCCAGGGTAAGTCATAGAGGTCGAAGAGGACTTTGACTTGATTGAAGAGCGAATGAAAGAATGTGACCAGGAAAAAAAAGAGGGGTGCTTATAAATTCCATTATTCTGGATAAGTAGACCTATAGTTCTGTATTTGTGCAAGTCTCCTTTAAGGTTGCATGTGTGTGTCTGTGTATGAGCTATCAGAACAGGCTGGGCTGGGAAATGGAAGAATGGACACCAAAAACGTGAAAGAACTTGTGTAAAGTACACAGACCATGGGACAGCAGAAGCATGGAAGCCAGGGAAATGAGCCCAAGGATCTCACCAAGCAAGCAAGCTGTAATTGGAAACAAGCTGCTGCACCCTGGATCCCTGCCAGAAAGGAAAGGCTGGAAGAAAGCAACTGGGGGTGGTCAGTGAGAATGCACAGAATATGAAAAAGAGAATGGGGTATATTCCAGGGCACAGAAGAGGCAGGGCCTACAGCCCTTGGACGCCCAGCTACAGATACCTTTCTGTCCTTCTCAAGTGCAGGAACATTCCCCAGCATGACCAGGCACATGAGCACACCTTGACTTTTTTGTAAGCTTTGGGAGACAGACAGGCACTGCAGCATAAGCCGCTGCTACCTGCAGAGTTTGCCAGTTTGAAACATCACTCTTTGTATTCTTCGCAGAACCCTTGGGTATCAGGACTATGCAAAGCATGGATTAGGTTGATTCTCTCACTGCTCCCATCCCCACAGGGCTGGAGAGACACGGTAGGCTGTGATGTGTTCTCATGTGGAGGCTAGATGAGAACAGAATAACTTGCAAAGGGCCTCTATATGGTAAATGGGCAGACTTCAATTCCTCTAGTACCAAAGAATCATGGCCCTTAATGCACTACTGTCCTTAGTATCTCACTGACTGGCATTCCAACAGGGTTCTGGGAGTTCCTTCATGCCAGGAAGAGCATGCGCTGTTTCTGCCTCTCTCCAAAGTGTGGCCAAGTCGACTTAGTCCTGTGCAGTGTTCATGTCTGTCATGCAAGGGAGGGAAGGACGCCTGTTCCCTGCTGTGGTTCAGCAGAGATTGCCTGTGTTCGCCTCTCACGTTTGAGAAAGCATCGTCTGACTGTGTGGACTGACAATGTCTGATCTCCCCTGGATGCACCTCACACATTGCCCCCCTGCCATTGGACACATTGGGAGAGCTCCCAATGGTTAAAGGTCCTCTGGGACACAGGAATGTGCTTTTTTGATATGGAAGCAAGGAACTCGTGGTTCGAATTTCCGGAGGCCAAGTCAGTGGAAGTTGGCACGCGGGAGGTGCCAGATACAAGATAGGGAAAGTATCTGGACAGGCACGTTCACTGGAGCAAAGGCAGCCACGTGTGGGCGCTGGAGCCCAGGACCCCCTGGAGCAATTCCCCCTGGGCTAGGGGCATGTCCCCGGAGGATGCCTCCCACTACCTTCTCTGTGATTGGTCGAGAGTTTTGCCCAGTAACCTGGGCGTGACTCACAGCTCCAGCAGCCTGGGGGGCCCGAGTGCCTGGGTGATTCAGGCTGGAATGTGCACCGTGCCCCAGGCCATTCCCCACCGTTTTCTTCAGTCTCAGAACACCCCCAGAAGAATCAAGCCATCTCCAGAGGGTGACGGCAGCCTGTGGGCAGGCTGTGCATGCCACCTGCTGTGCTGTCATGTCCAGCCCCTTAACTGCTGCCCCAGCTCGGGGTGAAGGCCAGGGCCATGTGGAGAGTGAGACAGCCAGAAGAAGGCCAGAGCCGTGGAGGACTGTGGAACTTTGTAGTTGTGATCCTGGGTTCAGGGGCCAGGGCCCCTGCAGCCTGCCAGCACCGTGGGGTCATCAGGGACGTTGCAGGCACCAGGAGACGTTCCAGGCGAGGTGGTTGCTCTCTTCAAGTTGAAGGCGGTGTGGAAGTCGCGGACCTGGAGGGGTCAGAATTGGCGGGGATCGTGCTACTGCTGGTTCCAGCTGCTGGTGGTAGACATTAATAAGGAGATGGAGGTGGTGACTGACAAGGAGAAGGAGCAGGTGTCCTTGTAGGTGTGTGAGGAGAAGCCAAAGGAGTAGAGCCAGGAACATTCAAGGCCAGGAGCCCCAAGTGACTGGCCTGCGCTGGAGGGACTAGAGTCAGTGGCAGCCCTGCAGGTGGAGATGAGCTCTCGGCATGAGAAAGACCACAGGACCTGCGCTCCTATCAGGAGGAAGAACCAACAGAGGAAGAAGGCTCACGTGGCTGGAAGAAGTGCCATCATCCAGGGCATCCCTGGCTTCTGGGCCAAAGCCGTATCCTGACCTCCACTCCAAGGAGGAAGACATGGGGGGGGGGGGTGGCAGGAGGAAGTTTTGGGAAGAGGGCACACGCAAGGTGTGGGGGCTGAGGGAAGAGGGGCTGGTGGAGTGGCAGTCTCCAAAGGCACCTCGAGAGAGAGCCTGGGCAGGTCCACCACAGCTGTGGGTGTCAGAGGCATGACTCTTGGTGCCTCTTTTACTCCTGCATCTGAAGAGCAGATGCACAGGAGTCTCCTGGCGGGGACACTATGTCAGGAGTTAGCAGTGACAGTAGGCCAGAGGAACATTCCCAGAGAGCTTTCATCGCAACTGTGGATAATCCTGGAAAGTAGTAGAGACAGCAGAAGTCTCACAACCCATCCTGGTCCATCAGAGCCCCTGAAGGTTTCCCCACGAGTGCAGTGCAGAAGTACGGGGGTGTCCACCCTTGTGGAGCTGGAAGGGACTGCTGTCCTTGTATGCTACGAGTGAAAGATGACTGCAGACACATCATTGCCACCCCTTTTGAAGACAGGTAGCAGACCAGAGACCCAGGGCTTTCTTGCTAAACAGACACAGAGACACACAATGACACCCACACACAACACACACACTTACTGCAGACAAGACGTGCCGCAGAGACTGCCGTTCCTGACATTGTAAACAGTGACATGGCGCTACCCAACAAACACAGGCCAGGCAGAAATCAGCAGCAGTCAGAAACACTCTCCCTAGGCGGATGCAGATAGCCTCAGATGCAGGAGACCACGGGGGACTGAGACTCATGAGCATGTCTGATGGTATGGCAGGGGCTGGGGACAGCGGTGGCGTGGCTGGGCACGAAGGAGTCCCCAGAGCCCTTGCAGATGCCTGTGTCAGCGTCCTTGTTCTGCCCCAGACAAGCCCTGTTGCTCATGGCACTCCCTTGCCCAGCATGTGACATGACTGGCTCCTTGACGTAAAGCAGATTATGAACCACCCCCAGGTGTCCATCATTATCAGTAACCAACATGAAGACTTGGTTAACGACATGATGGATTTGAAGGTCTGTGAGGGAGACTCAGAGGACCGGTGGGTAGGGGAGCTGAATGGGGAAGGATGAGGGGGAATCATGTTATCCCTGTGCATGTGGCGTGAGCATTCAGAGAAGAGTAGCAGAAGCTATTGATGCCTGCCTGGCAGGCAAGCTGAGGCCCCTAGAAGTTTGCACATTTTCCCTCTTCCTGGTCCTGAAATGTGCAGGAGCTGAGCCATCCCCAGTCTTGCTGCAAGCTGATATTTTCCTTTTGGAACAACCCCTACTTGCGGAAGACAGTGATCATTAAGGAATACTACCTTGACATCACTGGCACAACTTAGCTCCCAGTGCAGTGTGAGTGGGTAGGGGAGGGAGTGCATGCTCCTCCTGCATGATCCTACCCTGTCTCCCCTGTATTCCTTCAGGATACAAGTTTCCTCCAGGGTGCGTCGTTCGCCTCTAGTCCACTAACTCTGAGATTATAAAAGGGGAGCTCCCAGCCAATGGGCTGCACAGCAGCAGCCTTAACTTCCTCAACTGATTGTCAGACCACAACTGCCCAGGATCAAACAGGATTGCTGGGGTGGAGTCTCTCTGGGCCTCTGCAGAATTGGTGATTGGTATTAGAGTTCTTGGCTGCTCATGGGAGGGTCCGGAGCATGATCAGCCCAGTGCTGGCCTTGTTCGTGTTGCCAGCAGATCATCGACAAAGACTTATTGATCAGTCCCCTGCAGCACTACCCAGGTAGAAGGTTCTGAAACGAGAGGTAACTGAGAGAAACATGGGTTGTGAGGGGATCAGAAGCTGGGCCCTGGTTTATCATACTGTCTCTGCCTCTTTGTTTATTTATTTATTTGTCTTTCATGGGAGTGCACTTTTCTAATCATGCTCATCGTGCCTCTTATCAGGTCCATCCCACCAGTAACCTAAAGTGTCCACTGTACTAATGCTATTCTACCACTGATTCCATGTACAGCTTTAGACAGTGGCCTTTTTTCGTGCTGAGGCAGAGGTGATCATATCCTCAACAGCTTAGCTGTTCGTATCTCTTAGATTTCATCCTATGTGCACATTGTCATCGGCTTTTTTAATGAGGCACAGAATTGTGTTTACCCGTTCATATCCTCTACCTGTTAGCTTCCCCTGTGTTTATTTTTTCTCCTATGTGAGCCCCGGCAATTTGTAAAGAGTGGGTATGGGTTAGAGCTCAGCACCGTTGTGAACACTGGGTCCATCAGCATTCTAAGGTTGCTGTTATAGAAAATGTCCACAAGGCGGCAGCATTTCTTCTTTCCCTCCTCTTGTTGCTATGGTAACAGCCCCCTCTGAGGTTCTCCCAGGCCTGGTTGTAAATGAGAGGAAAAGGAGACACTGGAAGTCACCAAAAGCTTTTGTCTCTTTAGCCTTTGAGGTTTTTTCTTTAAGTGAAACTTTTATTTCTCATTTACGACAATTTACACCATTGTAGTTGTTGCAGGGAACCAGTTTCTCCTTCCCTTCCACAGATACCTGGAGGTGTTCAGCTGTGGTTACTGTCACAGCTGTTTTTAGAATCTGTTGAGCACATTTCTCTTGATACAAGAAGTCCATGTGGATTATGAATTGCATAGGTATTTGTGGGAATAAATTTATTCCACCCTTCACCTTTCAGGCTCTCACCCACCAACACCCTTTGCTAACCGTAATTTTCTTACCAGGAGTGCGAGTCCATTTCACTTTTGTTTGACTACTCATCGCCATCAATGTTTTTTTTTTTTTTAATCCCCTCTGGAAGGTGTATGATATGATATCTCTTTAATCCACCCTTCTTTACTTACTGTGATTAACTCTAGATGTTTGTGCATCTCTGAAAATGGAATTTTTTCCAATTTCATAATTTTGGCATCATATTTCATTGTGTATCTCTGTCGCATTTCTTTCTCTTTTCATCTGCACCCAACAATTCTCTTTCCTTTCATCTCTTGGTCGTTGTGAATGCTGCTGCAGTGCATGCTTGTGGGGGTGGGGATGTGGGCATGTGTTTTCCTCGATCTGTTGGTCTCTCAGATACTCTGGGAGTGGAGCTGCCATACGACATCATCTGTCTCATTTTGTGATTCCAAGGCCCTTTGACAGTCATCCTCATAAAGGCTCCGACTCTTATCTCCCACCACTGGCATATAAGGGTCCCCTTTTCTAGTATCGCTGTACTCTTTGTTGTCTGTAGAGTTTCGGATAGCGGCCTTCTTTCCTGACACTTGGTTTCTTGATCACTGACAATAGAGCAAATGGGGCACAGAGGCTTCTTTCTAAGCATTGAACTGCATTTACCTGTTGATGTTTCCTTGCTGATCGTGTGGTTTGTTCCCATTTTTATTTCGGCGTGCACCCCTGGTCATTTTTTCAGGGTAGGTGTCATTTAGAATGCAGCCGCCTTGTGAATAGTCAATGTCCATCAGCCCAAGTTTGAAGGATGCTTTTCGCGAAAGCGGCCACAAGGCGGCAGCATTTCTTCCGGGGGGGGGGGGGGTCTCCTCTTGTTACTATGGTAACTGCATCTTAGAGGAATGAGCAACTACAGCTTGTAAATGAGAATAGAATGAGATAGAGGAAGCCCCCCGAAAGCTTGTGTCTCCTTCCTTCTCGGTTTTATTGTAGTTCAAGCTTCTTGTTTGAGGAAACTGATGTACAGAGTTGCATTTGTTGTGGCTGTCCTGATTCTTGCTCCCTCACACTGATACACAGAGGCATTTAGCAGTGGTTATATCCTCCGACCTGCTTTCAAAAAGTGTGTAGTACATCACTCTTGCTAAGTCGGTCACTGTGGATTATATATTTGACAGGTATTCGTGGGAATCTGTGGATTTCAGCCTTCCAATGTAAGCCTTCCTCTCACCCATTCCGTTTGCTAAGCATCAGGGAGTTCCCAGCACTGGGTGACCATTTTACCTCATTCAGAGCACTCACTGCCAGCAATATTGTCTGTCTCATTTGAAAGCTAAATCCATAGCTCTAATCTGTCTTTCTTCAATGACTCTGATTATCATCACAATTATCTGTACCTCTGACAATGACGTGTTTTCCTTGTTTCAATACCTGAGTCATATTCCATCGTGAACCTGTGTCCCATTTTTTGATCTGTTCATCTCTCTGTCCCTGTGTATTTTCGTTACTTTTATCTCTTGGCATTGGGAATGCTCCTGCAGTGCATGCTGTGGGTCATGTGGTTTTCAAAATCTGTGCATTTCTGAGGTGTCCTTGGAATGGAGAGGCCATGTCATATTCTGACTCGTTTTTTCTATAAAGGCACTTGGACAGTGATTCTTATACTGGCTCCTCCCACTGATATCCCTCCACTACTATAAATTGATCCCCCTGCCTAATGTCAGCCTACTGTTTATGTCTGGACTGTTGTTCATGGTGGCCTTTTCCAGTGCTAAGAGTTGATGGCTCATGGCCATCAACTTTGTGTCTCTGATAAGAAGCCCTATGGAGAACTGCTCATGGGCTTTTTGCTTTTTGAAAGCATTTTGAGCTGTATTTACATTTCGATGTTATCTTCCTGAGAATTTCCCAGTTTTGTTTTTGTTTGTTTGTTTGTTTGTTTTTATTTACTTTTGGATGTGTGACTCCTGACATGTTCAAGGGTAGGGGTCATGTGGAGTCCATCAGCCTTGTGAATATCAGATGTCCATCAGCGATAGTTTTCAGGCTGCAGTTACAGAGAAAAGCCTCCAGGCTGCAAGGTGGAGCGTTCTTGATTCCCTCCATTTTTAGGTTGGCCTCAGCTGCCTGGGGCTTTGGTCAAGCCTTGTTGTACAGTAGAGTGGAACGAGGCAGAGGATGCCACCAAACCTTGTGTTTCCTCACACTTGGATTTGATTTTAAGCAAAAGTTTCTGTTCTATTTAAGTTGATTTACAAGGATGCATTTGTTTGATGTGCACAGATTTTTGTTCCATGGCACTAAGAGTGCTAGATGTATTCAGCTGTGCTTGTTTTCACCTAGATGTTATTAGAATGTGTTTCGACTGCCCCTCTTGTTGAAGTAGGTTTATGTGGATTCAGTGTTTTATATGTATCTTTGGGAGAAATTAGCTCCAAGCTCCCAGAGAAGGCAATGGCACCCCACTCCAGTACTCTTGCCTTGAAAATCCCATGGACGGAGGAGCCTGGTAGGCTGCGGTCCGTGGGGTCGCTAAGAGTCGGACACGACTGAGTGACTTTACTTTCATGTTTCACTTTTCATGCATCGGAGAAGGAAATGGCAACCCACTCCAGTGTTCTCGCCTGGAGAATCCCAGGGACGGGGGAGCCTGGTGGGCTGCCGCTATGGGGTCGCACAGAGTTGGACTCGACTGAAGTGACTTAGCAACAGCAGCTCCAAGCTCCAGATATATCCTTTCCGTCCACCAGGGTTCTCTGCTACCCCTAAGTTTCTTGTCAGGTTGGATATCCATTTAACCTTTGTGTGAGTGCTCACTGCTGTGGATTTTTGTATCCCACCTCTCCGTTGAATCCCATGATGTTACTTGATTCGACCTGCCTTCACTCAGTGCAATGATCTTGTAACTTTTCTCTATCCAAAGTGAAATGGACACCCAGTGCTGGGAACTCCCTGATGCTTAACAAAGGGGATGGGTGAGAGGAAGGCTTACATTGGTAGGCTGAAACTCACGGATTCCCACAGATATCTGTTAAATACATAATCCGTAGAGACTGACATAGCAAGAGTGACACACTTTCTGAGAGCAGGTCAGAGGAAATAACCAGTGCTGAATGCCTCTGTGTACTGGTGTTATGTAGCAAGAATTGGTACAGTTACATCAAATGCAACTCTCCACATCAGCTTCGTCAAACAAGAAATATGAACTACAATAAAACCGAGAAGGAAGGAGACCCAAGCTTTCGGGGGCTTCCTCTAAGTCATTCTACTCTTATTTACAATTGGAAGATGCAATTACCATAGTAACAAGAGGAGAACCCGAAGAAATGCTGCCACCTTGTGGCCACTTTCGGGAACAGCAGCCTTAAACCTTGGGCTGATGGACGCTGTTCAGAAGGCGGCTGGTTTCTAAATGACACCTACCCTTACAAAATGGCCAGGGGTGGGACACTGAAATAAAAACGAGAACAAACCACAAGATTAGGAAGGAAACATCAACAGGTAACTGCAATTCAATGAAGATAGACGCCTCTGGAAATGTGCCTCATTGGCTTTATTGTCAGTGATAGGAAAAGTAAACTGCAATGGGATATCACTCCTGAGAAAACAAAAAGGCTGCTATTAATATCTTCTGCTTCCGTTAGGTCCATACCATTTTTGTCCTTTACTGTGCCCATCTTTGCATGAAATATTCCCTTGGTATCTCTAATTTTCTTGAAGAGTTCTCTAGTCTTTCCCATTGTATTGTTTTCCTCTATTTCTTTGCATTGATCACTGAGGAAGTCTTTCTTATCTCTCCTTCCTATTCGGTGAAACTGTGTATTCAAATATGTATATCTTTCATTTTCTCCTTTGCCTCTGCCTTCTCTTCATTTCACAGCTATTTGTAAGGCCTCCTCAGACAACCATTTTGCCTTTTGCATTTCTTTTTCTTGGGAATGATCTTGATCCCTGCCTCCTGTACAATGTCATGAGCCTCTGTCCATAAGTGTTCAGGCTCTCTGTCTATCAGATTGAATTCCTTGAATCTATTTCTCACTTCCACTGTATAACTGTAAGGGATTTGATTTAGATCATACCTGAATGGTCTAGTGGTTTTCCCTACTTTCTTCAATTTAAGTCTGAATTTGGCAACAAGGAGTTCATGATCTGAGCCACAGCAGCTCCCAGTCTTCTTTTTGCTGACTGTATAGAGCTTCTCCATCTTTGGCTGCAAAGAATAGAATCAATCTGATTTCAGTATTGACCATCTGGTGATGTCCACGTGTAGAGTCTTCTCTTGTGTTGTTGGAAAAGTGCTTGCTATGACCAGAGTTTCCTCTTGGCAAAACTATGATAGCCTTTGCCCTGCTTCATTGTGTTCTCCAAGGTCAAATTTGCCTGTTACTCTAGGTATTTCTTGACTTCCTACTTTTGCATTCCCATCCCCTATGATGAAAAGGACATCTTTTTGGGGTGTTAGTTTTAGAAGGTCTTGTAGGTCTTCATAAAACCGTTCAGCTTCAGCTTCTTCAGCATTACTGTTTGGGGCATAGACTTGAACTACTGTGATATTGAATGGTTTGCCTTGGGAAGAACAGAGATCTTTTTGTTGTTTTTGAGATTGCATCCAAGTACTGCATTTCAGACTCTTTGCTGACTATGATGGCTTCTCCATTTCTTCTAAGGGATTCTTACCCACAGTAGTAGATATAATGTTTATCTGAGTTAAATTCAGTCATTCCAGTCCGTTTTAGTTCCCTGATTCCTAGAATGTCGATGTTCACTCTTGCCACTTTGACCACTTCCAATTTTCCTTAATTATGGACCTGACATCCCAGGGTCCTATGCAATTATTGCTCTTTACAGTATTGGATTTACTTCCATCACCAGTCAAATCCACAACTGAGCATTGTTTTTGCTTTGGCTGCATCTCTTCATTCTTTCTGGAGTTAGTTTTCCACTGATCCCCAGTAGCATACAGGACACCTACTGACCTGGGGAGTTCATCTTTCAGTGTCCTATCTTTTGGCCTTTTCATACTGTCCATGGGGTTCTCAAGGCAAGAATACTGAAGTGGTTTGCCATTCCCTTCTCCAGTGGACCATGTTTTGTCAGAACTCTCCACCATGACCCGTCCGTCTTGGGTGGCCCTCTATGGCATGGATCATAGTTTCATTGAGTTAGACAAGGCTGTGGTCCATGTCATCAGATTAGTTAGTTTTCTGTGACTGTGGTTTTCAGTCTGTCTGTCCTCTGATGGAGAAGGATAGGAGGCTTATGGAAGCTTCCTGATGGGAGAGACTGAGGGAGAAACTGGGTCTTGTTCTGATGGGCGGGGCCATGCTCAGTAAATCTTTAATCCACTTTTCTGTTGATGGGTGGGGCTGTGTTCCCTCCCTGTTATTGGACCTGAGGCCAAACTGTGGTGGAGGTAATAATGGGGACTCCTTCAAAAGTCCTATGCATGCACTGCTACACTCAGTGCCCCCAACCCTGCAGCAGGCCACTGCCGACACACACCTCCGTGGGAGATGCCTGGACACTCATGGACAAGTCTGGGTCAGACTCTGGGGGGGTAACTGTTCCTTTCTTCTGGGCCCTGGTGCACACAAGGTTCTGTTTGTGCCCTCCAAGCGTCTGTTTCCCAGTCCTGTGTGAGTTTTGGCTGCTGTATGGTGGGGATAATGGTGACCTCCTCCAAGAGGGCTTATGCCATACCCAGGTCAGCTGCACCCAGAGCCCCTGCCTCACAGCTGTCCCCTGCTGACCCATTCCTCCACAAGAGACACTCAACTGTGGGGTCTCTGGGTCCTGGTGCACACAAGGTTTGTTTGAGCCCTCTGAGAGTCTCTGGTGGGTATGGAGTTTGAGTCTCAATATGATTTTGCCCCTCCTACCATCTGGCTGGGGCTTCTCTGCCATTGGACGTGGGTTATTCAGGAATATTCAGCACTGATTTGTTTAGGATTGACTGGTTTGATCTCCCTGCAGCCCAAGGGACTCTCCAGAGTAAATGTGGGTATGAATAAATATTTACTGGCCTTATTGTTATAGCTGTGCAGCTTCTTCTATGTATGGCCTTTTAACCATACATAGAGGTATTCATCTGTGGTTATTCTCACATGTGTATTAAGAAAACATATATATTATGTAGTACACCACTCTTGGCATAGAACATACATTTTGAGGCTCTATTAGGGTTTTATATGTATATGTCAGTCAGTTCAGTTCAGTCGCTTAGTTTTGTCTGACTCTTTAAAGACTCCAGGGACTTCAGCATGCCACGCTTCCCTGTCCATCACCAACTCCTGGAGCCTGCTCAAACTCATGTCCATCGAGTCGGTGATGCCATCCAACCATCTCATCCTCTGTCATCCCCTTCTCCTCCCACCATCAATTTACTCCAGCATCAGGGACTTTTCCAATGAGTCAGTTCTATCACATCAGGTGGACAAAGCATTGGAGTTTCAGCTTCAACATCGGTCCTTATGAGTATTCAGACTGATTTCCTTTAGGATTGACTGGTTTGATCTCCTTGCAGTCCAAGGACTCTCAAGAATGTATGTGGACGTGAATAAATATTTATTGTGCTTATGCCGCTCTCTCGTGGAGAAATAGAAGAATGCTTATGAATGTAAATTATAAAATTCAGATGTAGTCTTTACATGTTGAAAAAGATACAGTATAACTTTATTAAAATTAATACATACTCGTAACAGAGAATTTAAAGTTGCCAGAAAAATACAAAGAGAGAAAAAAATCACCCATGATCTCACCTGACCACTGGCTCAGAATTCTGAGTTCCTGGGATTCAGAGATAAAAAAGAAAAGATGAGGGTTTGCTAGTTCTTTTAGTATAACCTCATCTTTTCTGCTATTTGAATGCTAACATGCAACTTGGTTCTGATAGGTGATTCTTGCTTGCTTTGTTTACTTATCTTTAATCCCATGTTTTCACAAATACCTAGTAATTTGACTCCCTGTTTAGAAACTGTTTGCTTCAAGGTTTTTGTTGTTGTTGTTTTCCATTTTTCCTATGATTTAAAAATCTTGCAACTCTTGACTATGTAGATAATGCTGCAATGAACATTGGGGTGCATGTATCTTTTGGAATTAAGGTTTTCTCCAGGAAAACGCCCAGGAGTAGGTCATATGGTGATCATATTTTTGGTTTTTTAAGGAGATGCCCTACCGTTCACCATAGTGGCTGTTCCATTTTATCTGTCCACCGACAGTACAAGTGGGTTGCCTTTTCTCCACACTCTCTCCAGGAATTATTGTTTGTAGAATTTTTGATGATGGCTATTCTGACTGGTGTGAAATAATACCTCATTATAGTTTTGATTTGCATTTCTCTAATAATTAATGATGTTGAGCCTCTTGGGTTTTTTCATCATCTGTATGTTTTCCTTGGAGAAATGTCATTTAGAGTTGTCTCTTTTTAATTTGAGCTTTTTTTTTTTTTTTAATATTGGGCTACATGGGCTGTTTGAATGTTTTGGTGAATAATGCCTTGATAACCAATGAAAACTGTCTGTGTAGCACAGGTAACTGTCCTCAATGCTCTGTGGTGACCTAAATGATAAGGAAATTCATAAAAGCATACACACACACACACACACACAGCTATTTCCTTTGCTGCACAGCAGGGAGTAACACAACATTGTAAAGCATCTACATGTGTACATACTGTAGGCTCCAAAAATAGAAAGATCTAGAGGAGGCAAAACTAATCTATACTGACAGAACTGAGAACAGGGGTTGCAGGGCAGTGTGAACAGTGGGTTAAGGGCAGTGTCCAACCTCTCATCCTCAATTTGGAGGAAAAATTTGGTATCATTCAATGCTTTCATTGAACTTCTGGCAATTGGCATTGTGAGAAATCATATTTCATTATGGTTTTGGTTTGCATTTCTGAAAGGTTGTCCCTGAACGATAAGACGCCAGGATTCTTGGCCTCCAGAGGAGACGAATTCAATCCGGGGCCAGAGACGAGGCTGGATCGCTCAGAGCTTTTGTGTAATAAAGTTTTATTAAAGTATAAAGGAGATAGAGAAAGCTTCTGACATAGGCATCAGAAGGGGGCAGAAAGAGTACCCCCTGCTAGTCTTCGGCTGGATGTTATATAGTCACTAGCAGTCTGTTAATGAAAGAAAGGCATGTCTTAAAACTCAGAATGGCACCAGGCCCCTCATCCATAAATTGCATTTTGTGATAATTCTGGCACCAGATGATTCATCCCAGGCCATAAAACGATTGACTTGAATCTTGTAGAAGGGCAGATTACCATACAAATAGTTTCATTTACATAGATTAGGAGAACAATATCTGAGTGTAACATAGTGGTTTGTCAAGTAGGTTCTGAGCCATGTGGCGGAACTTGAAGACAGAGTCTGGGGTACATTAACATTGCTTAAGACAAACATTTCCATAAGAAAAAAATGTATTGGTTAACTCAAGGTTTGAGAATAGTTAGCTTCAGGTGAAACCAGGTGTCATGGCAACACAGCATTTTAAGAGAAACCTCCTTTTAAATTTGTATAGAGAAAGGAAAAACATATCGCCAGTTTGTTTCCTCCTGCTGCTTAAGAGAGATAAAAATGTCTGGCACTTGCAGCCTACTTCCTCCATTTGGAGACCCCTGGCCTTCTTGCCTGTTACCCTCTCATTTCTCTTATTACCAATTAGGTTCAACATTGCCTCCTGTATTTGATAATTTTTCTTATTTTTCTTCTGAGTAATTTATATTTCTTTGTTCCCTTTGTTTACTTCATTTTTGTTTTCTATTGGGTTTTTCATCTTCTTTTCTCATTTTAACTTTTTTACTCTGCATAAATTAAGTAAATCACCCTTTGTCAGCTATCTGCCAAATATTTCCCAATTGTCATGTTCTTTTTTAGTTGAAGATTAGTTGATTTACAATGTTGTGTTACTTTCTGCTTTACAGCCAAGTGATTCAGTTATACACATAAATGTGCAATATGCATTCTGTGGGTGTGTGTGTATATATACAGATTCATTTATTTAATCCTTACACTGTGCCGCATGTGGGTTTAGTTCACTGACCAGAGATTGAACCTGTATCCCCTCAATGGAGGTATGGAGTCTTAACCACTGGACTGCCAGGAAAGTCCCATATATATTCTTTTCCATTATGATTTATCATAGGATACTGAATATAGTTCTCTTTGCTCTACAGTAGGAACTTGTCCATCCATTCCGTGTACTCCAGTATATAGCTCTTAGCCCCAGTCTCTTACTCCATCCCGCCCCCAATTCTCTCTGCCTTAGAAGCCACAAGTCTGTTCTCTATGTCCATGAGTGTGTTTGTTTCATACGTATGTTCATTTGTGTCATATCTTCAATTCCACATTTAAGTGATATTTTGTGTTTGTCTTTGTCTGACTCACTTCTCTTAGTATGATCTTCCATCGGTCCATCCATGTTGCCTCAAATGGCCTTACTGTTGTAGCTGTACAGTTTCTTGCATCCTTTTTAAGCATACATAGAAGTATTCATCTGTGGTTATTTTGATGAATATATTATGAAAACGTGTTTAGTACACCACTCTTGGGATAATATGTCCATTTTGAGGTTGTATTAGGGTTTTATATGAATGTATATGTCAGTCAGTTCAGTTCAGTCCTTCAGTCATGTCTGACTCTGCGACCCCATGGACTGTAACATGCCAGGCCTCCTTGTCCATCACCAACTCCCCGAGTCTACTCAAACTTAGGTTCATCAAGTGGGAGATGCCATTCAACCATCTAATCCTCTGTCATCCCCTTCTCCTCCCACCTTCAATCTTTTCCAGCATTAGGAACTTTCCAATGAGTCAGTTCTTCACATCAGGTGGTGAAAGTATTGGAGTTTCAGCTTCAACATCACTCCTTAGGAATATTCAGGCTAATTACCTTTAGGATTGACTGGTTTGATCTCCTTTCAATCCAAGCACTCTCAACAGTTTATGTGGGTATGAATAAAAATTTATTGTGCTTATGCGCCCCTCAAGTGGAGAAATATAAGAATGCTTAAGAATGGAATTTATAAAATCCAGGTGAATTCTGCAGATCTCACCTGCCATCTTCATCTCTCTGACTCCACGGTGATGTGTCACATGGCAGGGGTAGTGTGTCTCCTCCAAAACTGCATTCCCAGACACACTATTCAGGCTTTAATTCTGCTCTCTCTCACCTTTCACCATTATCTAGTTTTTAATATCTTGCCTAAAACCCTTCCCTGATAATTAGGCTGTATTTACATGTCTGTGGAAATGAGGATCATTCCACTTCCCTCCTACATTGTGATCTTAAAGCACCTTGAGACCATTTAAATCGGGGGCACCTACCAGATATCTTCCATCCCACGTCCCTTTCTCAGTGTTCTTGTAGCTCTCCTCAGTGTTCTAGTTTTGAGTCTGAAACCCATGTCTTCAGGTTGGGAGAATGCACTAAATACACTTGCCCTTGCTCCACTTGGAGCTGTCTTTTGCAGGCTCATATGGGGCATTTTAGATGCCTCTTTTATCCCATCAAACCATCTAAATTTCTACCCATCCTCCTCTAGAGGTGTCAGGAGGGGGCTTTGTGATGTCAAGGATCACCCAGTGCCACCACTGACTGGGGAAGTCACTTGCTGACCTCATAAATCATAAGGGTGTGGCCCCTGGAGAGGTGGATACATAGGAGTGCTCAGGGGCTCTGGAGCAGACCACGGAGAGTCTTCAAAATGACTAAAGACCGCTGAAGACAGGGGTTTCAGACTGCCAACTGTAAAACTCACGAGAGCTACCTGAACACTGAGAAAAGGAGGTGGGATGGAAGTTTTCTGGTAGGTGGTCCAGAATTACATGGTCATCAAGGTGCATTAAGACCACCTTATAGGTGGAAAGTGGAATGATCCTCATTTCCAGACACTGAAATACAGCCTAATTATCAAGGAAGGATTTAAAGCAAGATATTAGAGACTAGATGATGGGGAAAGGTGAGAGAGAACAGCCTGAATACTGTGCCTGTGCTACTAGGCCTTTAGGAGACACACTACCACTGCAATGTGACAGGTCACTGTTGAGTTAAAGAGATGAAAATTGCAGGTGAGTTTAGCGTGCTCATAAGGGACACTTAAAATGCCTCTTTTATCCCAGCAAACCATCTGAATTTCTCCCCATCCTCCCCGAGAGGTGTCAGGATGGGCCTTTGTGATGTCAAGGCTCACCCAGTGTCACCATTGGCTGGGGGAGTCACTTGCTAACCTCATAATGTATAAGGGTGTGGCCCCCTGGGGAGGGATATATATAGGGGTGCTCAGGGGTGCCCTCAAATTCCCCCACCCCAAATCTCTCACCCCCTCACCAGTTGTGACAGTCTATATTGAGGCTCTGACCCAAGCCCAACTCACAGCCAGGCCCAAGAGGCTGACCCTCCTCTCCCAGGACAGACAGGTGAGCCCCTGGCTCAGCGCCTGCAGCTTCCAGCTCCTGCAGCGTGAGGCGGTGGGCACACAGGGGCATTCCTGGGGTGGGGGTGAAGGTGCAGAGACACGGGCTGGAGCCACCTGCCAGGGGCCAGTCCTCTGCCCGCCGCCGCCTGTGGACATCCTTGGAAGCGGGGTGGGGAGAAGGAAATGGGTGGGAAGGAGACTCCATACAGCTCTGGGCCCTGAGACTGAACTTCCAGTAGCAAGTTGGACTGTGTACCTGCGTCAGGGGGCTGACCATGAGCAATGTAAGGCTATGGCTTGACTGGAGCTGGCCAGGCTCTTTCCTGATCAGATCACTGAGCCAGGACACAGCAGGGTCAACAGAGGCCATTCAAGGATGGGACCCACGGGAGGGGAGCGAGGGAGGTGTAAAGGGCCTGAACCAGGAATGGGGACACCTGCATTTGAGTCTACCTCTGCTGGGAACTGTCCCCTGACTCCCTTCCCCTGCCCAGGGGCTCAGGGCCACCAGCTCTAAGTGAGGACACTTAGAGGCCATCCAGAGGCCACGGGGTCTGCAGAGGTGAGAGCTGACCGATGAGAGGAGGGCCCTGGGCTCCTGTCAGGGGGAGGCCTAACCGGGACACAGGCCGAGCAGTGCAGGAAGGTGCCCTCTGGGCAGTGACAGCCCTCCTCGCAGCTGGCAGAGAAGCAGCCCACCTTCCTGGTGAAGTGGGCATAGAAGGGGCACCCCTCACCAGCCTGGCACTTGTGGTACAGACCCCCGGCCGGGCAGCCTGTCTCTGAAGAGGACCCCTGAATTAGTGCCGGGGCCACACTGCCCTTGTGGCCTGCTGTGCCCACCTCCGCTCACCCCAGTGCTCATCCCCTCCAGTGGCCCCCAGAGTCATGCGGGCCACACCCTCCCTGGGCCGGGCCCTAGGTCACGCCCGCTCCTACAGTCTCCTGTGCCCCCCAAATCCACCTGCTTCATCCTCCATTTGCCCACCACTGGACTGTGTGAGGGGGGCATGTGGCGGATGGGATGGGAGCAGTCAAAAGGCAACCTGCGAGTCAGGGTCAAAGGCCAGGATGGGGATCGGGAGTGAAGTTGGAGTGCCCGGACAGAGCCTGGGCCGGGGTTCACCTCTGCAGACCTGGGTGCAGCAGGTGTGGTTCTGGCGGACAGGCCCTGGGCAGCTGTTCCCCTCTGCCACAGGAGATGCTGTAGTCCTCCCAGGGGCCCCAGGAACCCCACACCCCCAGCCCGGGGCAGGCAGGCACCGACTGGTATTGCAGGATGCCCACCACGCAGGTGCTGGGGACAAGGGCGGGGCTTCAGAAGACAGGGCCCTGCCTGCTTCCCTGGGGGCCCTCCTGCCCGGCTGCCAGCCCACGCCTCCTCGGCGCTCTTGGGTCACCAGTTGTCACACGGCCCTGTCACCACCTCCCTGGGCTCCAGGCCCTCCCAGGAGCTGAGCCCAAACCCTGCAGAGTGGCTCTGGTTCTCAGGGATGCTGAGGGGACAGGAGGGGGTCAGGCACTTCAGACAGCTCAGCCAATTACCAACCCTGCTCAGGGCTCGACCCCACTGTCTCCATCCACGGGAACCAGGGTCCTGGTGGGTGGAGGACACAGAAGCCCCAACGGGCACCAGCCCTAGGACACAGGAGTTGCCCATTCCCATCCCGCATTCCCAGGCTGGCCCCTGTGGGCAGAGTGGAAGGGGCCAGGCGGGAGGGCACTGCTGTGTTTGGGGGGCAGGTTGGGGGAGACATTGACCCATGGCTCCAGGCTGGTACTGGCAGCAGCACTGGGCAGGGGGAACACAAAGGCCATCCTGGGACAGCTGGCCCGGGAGTCACCCACAGCTGGGCTGCTGGCAGCCCATCGAGTCTGGCTGGCACATGACCCCAGGGGGACAGGTCCTCGCAGGAGCGGTGGCAGGGCTGCCCATAGGGGAGAAGACCCTGGCTACCTGCACAGTCTGCAGCAGGAGGGAAGCAGAGTGGGTAGGTTTGGGAGGTGGTCCATCCTGGGGCAGGGGTTCCCAAGAGTTGAGTGACCAGCCCTGCCGCCATGCCCATCACCTGTTAGGACCTTCACTCGCCCAGTTCCATGGGGTGAGTGCCCTAAGGGCTCTCCCTCAAAGGAAGTGGCATGCATGTGTGTATGCAAGGGAGAGGGTCAGATGCAGAGGGTCAAAACTCCTAGCCTTACAAGCCACCACCACCACCCACCATCGCCACAGAAGTCCTCACACATGCACTGAGTAGAATTGCCCTGGCAGGGGGAACTCAGCCTGTGGCCCCCAGGGCAGGGCCGGCCTCCCTCAGAGGTGGGGGCCCAGCTACATGTAGGGGGGCCATCCCTACATGTAGGGATGAGACTGCCCCAGGCACATGTCACAGGGAGACCATGGTCCCCATGGGCTCCAGGATCCATCCACTTGCGGCAGAATACAAAAGCACCTCTTTGCCTTGGGAGGCCTGAGAGGTCCCAGCCCGCTGGGATTGGAGCCACCCAGTGGGGCATCTCACCAGGGCACTTGGGGGGGCTGGCACAGGCCTCCCTCTGATGCTGGGCCCCTGCCTCCCCCGCCTCCCCAGGGCTCGGGGACCCGCCATGCTGTGGCGCCAGACAGCTGCAGGCCCTGGAGCAGGTCCTCGTCTGGGCCCAGCAGGGCTGGGAGCATGCTGTCCACTCCAACCATGGGCACCAGGCGCCAGGCACTGTGGGGGTGAATGGTGAGCCCTGGGGTGCAGCCATCCCATCCCCGGTCCCAGCCCTCGCTGCACCCCCAGACTGCTTCTCCTCACCTTGTTCTGAGCGGGGTACATACCTGGGCAAGGCAGGTCTGTGCAGGTGAGCTGGCCCTTGGAGCAGATGCTGGGTGGGGCAAGCAGGCACATAGAGAGGGCAGCTCACTCGAGCTGTGCCCTCCACATATGCCCCTCCCCATCTGCCTCCCCTTCCCCTCTCCTGCACCTCCACTGTCCTCTGAGGTCTCAGTCCCCCTCCCCACTCTCCAGCACCTCCAGACCCTGCTCCCTGACATACCAAATGCACTCTCAAGCATCTTAAAGACTCGGTCCTATGGGGAAGTGACCACAGGTCGTCTGCAGCTGAAGGAGGCCAGACAGCAGGAGGAAGCACCACATCGCCACCCCCTGCCCTCTCAAAGCACACGTCCAGCTCTCTGAAGTCTCCCAGACCCCCAAAGCTGGCTGCCTCAGTTTCCCCACATTCAGACCAGGGGTTTGGGTACTGCCTCATCTTCTTAGGACTTATGGGAGCCTAGCGCGCAACAGCTGAGACTGGGAGAGCTTGGGTGTGTGAGACACGGAGTGGACTAGCCCTGCCCTCACCCGTGGCATCCTGCCTGCACGCCACACTCCCGGCCCTCACCAGTCGTTGCAGCTGTCGGGCCTGGCCAGCTGGGCCCCTGGATGGTGCTGCTCCCCGGTCAGCAGGTCCAGGCAGCTGCAGTGATCGGGCTGCATGCAGACGGTGCCCTCGGCACTCAGCACCTGGCCTGGGGGGCAGTAACAGCCAGGCTGGCAGCACCAGACGCAGTGCTGGGGGACAAGGAAGGGAGGGCCTGGGTCAGTGGAAAGCGAGGGGCCCAAGGGGACTGCTGCAGGATGAAGTGGGTGCCTGGGAGCCAAGATGAAGTGAAGAAGGAGGCTGTGGGGGCCAGAGCGGGGGAAGTCCGATGCTCCAGTTCATAGCTGTCTTTTCTAAACAGTTTATGTCGAGTCTCCACTGGAGTTTCCCAGGTCTCCTAGGATGGAGGGAGCCAGGGACCAGATAGCTGGTGGGAGCAGTGGGCGTTTGGGAAGGTGCAGGGGTCCCTGGGAGAGGCCGGGACCAGGCACCCTGTCCTGGTCCTCCCGCCTCCGTGTGGAGCCTCCCATCCTCCTTGGACAGGCCCGAGCAGGGCTTCTCAAAGCGCTGTCCCTTCGCCCTAGCTGTTTGCTCCAGCATCTTATGACACGGGACCACTTCCTCGTCACTGCGCAGGCGCCACTCGACCGTGACCCCTCGCCAGAGGCTGGCCTGGATTCCTCTCCATGGTCCTGGACTGGCCCCTGCCCCGGAACAGATGTGCGCCCTCATGCGCGCACAGGGTCAAGGTCTGCACACCAACGCGCCCCACGCGGAGTGTCGGATGATCCACCAAGAGGACTGCCCTTTTCCTGTGTTTTCCTGCCGTTTCTATCATAAAACATGTCAACCGAGAAACATATATGCGGTAAGGAGGACAAGGGCAGCTGGATGAGGCTCACTCCCGCTGCTCTCTAGAACCAGGAGCCAGGCCGGCTGGGTGCTGACCCCTATCCTTCCTCCAACTGCGGACAGCCCCAGGTCAGAGGGGCCACACCCTGCCATCTGGAAACGTGACTGTCAGAGCCCAGACTCACCACCAGGTCATCGCAGGATCGAGGGCAAGGAGGACCACAGGCGCTGTACTTGACCCCTTCAATGGCGGTGCAGTTGGTCACTGCGGGGAAGGGCACCGGGTGGGTATACAGCTGTGCGGGTCACTCCCCCAACCCCCCACCTCCCCGCTGGCCTCCCCAGAATGCCCCCTGAAGTTTTCCCACCTCTCTTCCTTGACCCCCACTGCCATCCCTGGCAGGTACCTTGGCACGGTAGAGCCTGGCAGGCTGCCCCCTGCATCCGAGGCCCTTCATAGTAATCCTCCAGTCCCTGGGGTAGGGGCTGGTCACAGTCTCGGGTCTGGCTCCGGAGACTGCCTCCCCCCACAGCTCCGGCTACAGCTGGACCAGGGTCCCCAAGGGCCCCAGCCTCCAGCTCCTGGGGAATAGAAGAGGAAGCAGTGGCGAGGGGTTGGGCTTGGCTGGGGCAAGGCAGTGGGCATGTCAGGGCTCCATGGGACTCACGGTCACAATCCAGCAGGAGGCAGGGCTCCTCCTCTGCCTCGGGACCTGGGCAAAGAGGGGGTGCCGAGGCCAGCATGGGCAGCAGGGCCACGCTGGACAGTGGCCTGCCAGGGGACCCCGTGCAGAAGCTGTGTCTGTGGCGCTGGGCTGGGCCACAAGAGGCAGAGCCCTCCCTCCGTGGGGTCCAGGGTGACCGCGTGGGCTGACCTACGGTGTGCAGCAGGGAGAGGCAGAGAGGACAGCGGAGGCTGAAGGGGCCCAGAGGGTGCGGGGTGGGCAGACTGCGGTGCAGAGGACAGGCTGACCTTCCCTGCTCCCGCCCCTCCAGAGGGCTTTCATCCCCAGTGCTACCCCCCACCCCTGCACAGATGCACTCTGGCAGGGAGGGGGCGGGTGGTGAAGTCAGGAGACGCCCCCTTCTCACCCTACTCACAGGTCCAGGAGGTGCAGTTAGTGATGAGCCCAGAGACACAAAAGTTGGTGGAGAAGGAGCAGATGGTGTGGGTGCTCTTAGGCTGAATGTGACCCCACAAATTCATGTGTTGGAGCCCTAACGTGTGAGCATGACTGCAGAATTGTGACCGTGTTTGGAGGGGGGGATCTTTGCAGAGGTGATCAAGTTAAAATGGGGCCATTAGGGTCAGGAAGCAACACCCCCCACTTAAAAATTTTAAGAGTCAACAGAGGGATTAACAGATTTTTATTGCAGGGCATGCAAGGGATTGGGTGATTTACAACTTTAAAAAGGGTAACTTGCCCAAAGCTTTCAGCAAAGCCCACTTACAGGAAAGGAGAGGGAAGGGTGTGTGATTAGCTGTTGCAAACTTCTTCCTGTAGATCCTCTGTTCTTGAGGTAAGGTCAGGGTCAGGTAATGGTGTTCCTGTAAACCTCCATGGAAACAAATTATTCCCTATCCTGAAAGGAAAGGCCCCAAGTTTGACTTTCACCTTCCAAGGTCCTGGTTAGGAGGATGGTGTCCCTGTGCAGGCTGGCTATGCTGTCTGGGTGCATTCATACAGCACCCATTCTTGGTCCTCCCACCAGTGCCCAGTCCCAGCTGAGGAGGCAACTCTCAGTTCTCTGTGCCCTCCTCTTACCGAGATCCCCATACCATACCCGGCCATCTTCAATGAGGGAGACAGGTGCCTAGTATGCAGCTGGCCTTCAGTCTCCTCAGTTTAGCCAAATGGGGCCCTGGGTCCCACAGTGACCCACACAAATTGCCACAACCATTAGGTCATGAACGTGGGGATGGGACACATTGGCTATTGCTTTGAAACCTGTCATGTCAGTGAGTGGCTTACGCAAGGACTCTAAGCCTCTGCAAGACACAGCCTGTCCTGAAACTCTGCTGTTCACTACCCAGCCCAAGGCCAGAGACCTTCACTACACTCTGCTGAGAGGCTGACTGTTGGTGGAGTTGGACTTCAAACTTCACTTGTCTTCTTGTCATAAGGGCCGCCATTCCATGTCCATCCTGCTTCTATTACAGTCTTCCGTGATGAGATTATTTAACCTATGACTAAAAGTTGGTAACCTGGACCATCATGGTCTATTTCCACTAGCTCATAAACCATATTCCACTCTGTTTCTATAACTCAGGTATTTTAACACTGTCATGTGATTATAAAATTTTTGTCTTCTGCTAACTGAAGTATTTTACCTAGCATAATGTCCTCAAGGACATATGTATTGCAAACAGGGGAACTATTTATTTATTCATTGTTATTGTTATTCATTCATATTATTCATTCATTCAAGTGCAGTTGACTTGTCATATTTTTAAACATTTTTTTATTGAACTATAGTCACTTTACAATTTTGTTTGCTGTAAGTCAGTCAAACTGAATCAACTTCATCTGTACCTATATCACTTCATTTTTGGATTTCTTTCCCATTTAGGTCACCACAGATCACTGAGTAGAGTCCCTTGTTCTTTCATGTTTTCTTTCAAAATGTATTTATTCTTCATTTTAACCTGAGGGTAAATACTACACAATATTGTGATGATTTCTGCCATATATGAACATTAGTGAGTCATAGGTATCAATGTGTTCCGTCCATCGTCAAGCCCCACCCACATCCCTCCCTACCCTATTCTTCTGGGTTGTTCCAGAGCACTCGCTTTGGATGCCTTGCTTCATGCATATAAAAACCTGAATGATGATTTTCCTGCATGAAATATGTAATATTCTACATTTCACTTAAGAAAATATGGGTGCAGCTTTTTCTATATGAAATAAGAAATCTGTGTTTCATATCTACTTGTACATTTCTTTCATCATATATTGAATCTTGTATGTTTCACATATGGATATATGCACACACTTTTTCCTTCCTGAATATGGAATTCTAGATGTTTCACATATGAAAGTTGAGCCTACATTTTCCTGGTTGAATTGTGAAATTGTATACATCCTATATGAACATCTCAATTAAGTTTTACCGACATGAAGAATGCAATTAAGATATGGGGAAGCAATATGGATTTGGAATTAGTCTATTTCAAAAATGAAATTCTGGCCACCACTGTTTCTTCATGAAATATGGAATTCTCTGTATTTCTCATTTATATCAAGACAATGATTTTCCCCCATGAAATATGGAATTCTTTGTATTTCTCATATATACCTAGACAGTGATTTTCCCCTATGAATTTCTCTATATGTCCTATATCAACATCTAGGCACTAATCCTCCTTCATGGAAGTTGGAATTCTCTATATTTCACATCTGAAGATCAGAATGGGTATTTTCCTATTTTCCTAAGAAATAAGGAAATTTCTGTATTTATGTGAGCCACTGGTACTTCAGCTACTGAAACACCTGTGTTCCCTGTTTCCATTTGTGTCCCTATGCCTGGAGATGACAGATGTTGGGCCAGGTGTTCAAGAATGGTTTGGTTAGGAGGTGCCATGTGGGGGCCAGGCAAGGAGCCAAGAGAAGTGGTGTACTCCTTCCCCAGAGATTGGCTGCATTCCTGACATGGCTCTAGCCTAATGCACAAGTTTTGGGATGGACTCTGCAGCAGCTGATCTCCCCACCCCCACGTCCTTCCAGGGTTTGCAGTTTGGATCCAAGGTGAGCACCTCTGTCCCTGAGGTACCCAGGAATGCTGTCTCACCTGGGTGGACTCCTGAGCACACACAGTTGCCCGCTGCCCCAGAGGCAATTTCAGGCTTGAGAAGGGTTGAAGCATCAGGTTCAGGTTCCTTAATTTGGCTGTTACTGGCCCTGCTGTCCCACTGGCTCGTCAGGCTCGTCTGCTCTGTTGGCCATGCAAATGGCTTCTGAAGACTCAGCCACAACTTTGTCTTGAGCCGTTTGGCAGCTGGGTCACCACTGCCAGAGTGCCCATTATTGCAAGGGGCGTGTTCCTGTGAGGAAAGGCCTTTAGGATCCATTTGATTGGTCCTTGATAGGGTCTGGAGGGCAGGGTATAGAAGTCAGTCCCCTCTCACCAACATATTATGCATGTGTGATGTCACAAGCTCTGGGAACAAGCATGCCTCACATTCCCTGTTCAGAGGCTGTAGGCAAGAAACCAATTCGAGGGGAGTGACTGAGTCTGGATGTGTATGGATGGGAGAATTGGACTATAAAGAAAGCTGAGCACCGAAGAGTTGATGCTTCTGAGCTGTGGTGTTGGAGAAGACACTTGAGAGTCCCTTGGACTGCAAAGCAATCCAATAAGTCCATCCTAAGGGAGATCAGTCCTGGGTGTTCATTGGTAGGACTGATTTTGAAGCTGCAACTCCCAATACTTTGGCCACCGGATGTGAAGAGCTGACTCATTCTAAAAGAACCTGATGCTTGGAAAGATTGAGGGCAGGAGAAGGGGACGACAGAGGAGGAGATGGTTGGATGGCATCACCGACTCAATGGACATGGGTTTGGGTGGACTAACGGAGTTGGTGATGGACAGGGAGGCCTGGCATACTGTGGTTCATGGGGTCGCAAAAAGTTGGACACAACTGAGCGACTGAACTGAACTGAACTGACTGAGGCTGTGGGAACCTGCTGTGCTTTGGTGTCCAGCTCCTTTGCAGCTCTGGGCCAATGCCAGGGCCACATGGAGAGTGAGACCAGAGGAAGGCGAGAGCACCCCGGGACCAATCCGAATATGATTAGCTGTGAGCCTGGGTCTTCAAGGCTCAGGGGCTCTGAACCCGCTGGCATGGTGCAGCCATCTGGGAATGTTCACGGAACAGGTTGTGCACCAGGTGATGAGGCTGCCCTCATCAGGAGGCAGGGAGGTGGTGGAGGAAGGTGAGGCCCTGGAGGAGGGAGAGGTGTCGGGAATTGGGCAAGAGTTCCAGTTGCTGGTGGAAGATATCATTGAGGAGGTTGAATTGGTGGTGGAGGAGAAGCAGGAGAAGGTGTCCTCGCAGGAGTTGGAGGAGAAGTCGGAGGAGCAGGGCCAGGAACATCCAATGACAGGAGCCTCGAGTGACCAGGCCCCACTGGAGGAAATGGAGGCGTTGGCAGCCCTGCAGGTGGAGCTGAACTCCGCGAATAAGAAGGACCCCAAAGCCTATCTTCGGCTCCAGAGAAAGGGCCATGAAAGGAGAAAGCGTCCCTTGAATCAGAGAAGTGCCATCATCCAGGGCATCCCTGGCTTCTGGGCCAAAGCCGTATCCTTACTGCCGCTTCTTAGGGGTCAGCTGCTCAGGAGAAGGAGAAGGAACAGGAGCAGGAGGAAGGGTGGGGGTGGGGGCACCAGCCAGGCGAGGGGGGCCAAGGGAATTGGGAGCTGTGGGTGTTGCAATCTCCAAAGACACAGTGCCAGCAGATCCTGGGGATCTTTATACCTGTATGTGTCTGAGCAATTGACTATGGGAGGCTCCTTTTGGCTCACATCTGAATAGAAGCCATACACTTTGGCTGAAAATGTATGTCATCAGTGACTAGAGACAGTGTGTGAGAGTAGCATTTCCAGAGAGGAGTTATTGAAATTGTGGGTTATCTGGGAAAGCAGCAGAGACACTGGCAGTCCCACAACCCATCCCAGTCAGTCTGAGCCCTTGTGGTTGTGCCTACCCATGCACTGTAATACCCGGAGGTTGTCCACATGCAACGTGGAGCTGGAAAGGGCTGCTGTCCTCATAGGAAATTAGTGCCAGACAACTCCAGACACATCCATGCCACCCCTTGTGGAGACAGGAAGCAGGCCAGAGACCCAGGGCTCTCTTGCTAAACACACATACACACGCATACACACACACATTTTCACTTGGAAAAGGTGTGCCAATGAGACTGCAGATCCTGACGTTTTAAACAATTGAAATGCCACTACCCAGGACACACAGGCCAGGCATAGGTCAGGAGTAGTCAGAAACAGACCCTCCCTTGGTGGATGCAGAGAGGGGACCCAGAGTGCCACAGGGGACCTAGAGCCTTTAGCATTCTGATTGATTATGGGTACTGACTACTGTCATGCAGTTCCTGATCTTATCGGTGATGCCCTTACTGTTCTGATTAGCACAAATTGATACTTGGTCGTTCCCTGCAGCAGTCCTAATCAGAATTGTCATTAGCACCAGGGATGGACTCCTCAGAGAAAAGGGTTGTCTGCTACACAGATCTTCTCCAAAAAGCTGAATGAATTTGGGGATGAGGTTGGGATACCTAAGTGCTCATGCCACTTGTAGCTAGGAGTGTTTGTGTCCAGAAGTAAACTAATTTTTAGAAGGCTGAGATGGAGCTTAGGGCCTTTCTGTTAGAAACAGCACCTCCTTGTGGTAGCGCCTTGATATGCACAGCCCTGGGGCTTGGGCCTTCATCCAGTCTCTGTTGGGGAATGGACTAGGTACTAGTAGAAAATTGAAGTCAGAAAATGCCGGACTACTCTTTAGGCTAGCTTTTGTCACGCAGGCCTGTCACCTCTGGCATCTAGAGGCTCCTTGACCTAAAGCAGTTTGTGAACCACCCCCAGGTGACAGTCATGATGAGTGACCAAGAAGAAGAAATGCTTAGCTACAGGAAACACTTGAAGGTCAGGCTGTGGACACCATAATGTGAAAGGGAGGTGACTGCGAAGGGGAGGGAACATGATTTATCCCTGCAAAGAGGAAAGGACAGCTCTCCTGTAAAGAGATTTCATACCTTACCACCTCTCCACTTTGTCCTAGCAAGTGGAGGAACTCAGGTATCCACTGAGTGCTGTAAGACCATATTGTTCTTTTAGAACAACCCCCAATTCCAGAATGAAGTGACTGTTAAGGAGTATCTCACTAGCATCACTGGTAAGAGGCAGATCCCTGGATTTCAGGTGTAGGGGCAGAAAGGCGTGGGTTGAACATGGCAGGTGATTTAGGTCCGTTACTCCTCTTCCTGCAGGATACCAAGCAACTCATTCCACTCCAATTCAGTGGTACCTGGGATTTGAAAAGTTGCTTATGAGCTGTGAAAGGTGCTGGGATTTGTGGCCTAAGGAAGACAAATTCAATCAGTGGCCAGTGAGGATGCTTCGTCATCATACACATCAGAAGGGGCCAGAAAGAGTGACCCCTTGCTAGGCTTTAGCCAGAATATATATAGCTGCTAGCAGGATGTTAATTAGAGAAGGAAAGTATCTCAAAACTCTGAGATTGTCACCAGGACCCTCACCCACAACATACATTTTGAGATAACACTGACACAAGGTGAGTTGTCCTGGGCCATAAAATGACTGACATCAATCTTGAAGAAAGGCAGCTTTCCAAGCATCTGCATCATCTCATTAACATACCTTAAGAGAAAACTTACATGAGTAAAACATTCTGGTTTGTCAAGTAGGTTCTGAGCCTTAGGCAGAAATGACTTGAAGAAAAACAAGTTCAGTTCAGTTCAGTCGCTCAGTCGTGGCCAACTCTTTGCGACCCCATGAACCACAGCACACTAGGCCTCGCTGTCCATCACCAACTCCCGGAGTTTACCCAAACTCATGTCCAATGAGTCGGTGATGCCATCCAACCATCTTATCCTCTGTCGTCCCCTTCTCCTCCTGCCCTTAATCATCCCCAGCATCAGGGTCTTTTCGAATAAGTCAGCTCTTTGTATCAGGTGGCAAAAGTACTGGAGTTTCAGCTTCAACATCAGTCCTTCCAATGAACACCCAGGACTGATCTCCCTTAGGATTGACTGTTGGATCTCCTTGCAGTCCAAGGGACTCTCAAGAGTCTTCATCAACACCACAGTTCAAAAGCATTGATTTGTCTGTGCTCAGCTTTCATTACAGTCCAACTCTCACATCGATACATGACCACTGGAAAAACCATAGCCTTGACTAGATGGACTTTTGTTGACATAGTAATGTCTCTGCTTTATAATATGCTATGTTGGGCATAACATTTCTTCCAAGGAGTAAGTGTCTTTTAATTTCATGGCTGCAATCACCATCTGCAGTCATTTTGGAGCCCCCCCCCCCAAATAAAGTCAGCCACTGTTTCCCCATCTATTTGCCATGAAGTGATGGGATTGGAGGCCAAGATCTTAGTTTTCTGATTGTTGAGCTTTAAGTCAACATTTTCACTCTGCTCTTTCACTTTCATCAAGAGGCTTTTTAGTTCTTCTTCACTTTCTGCCATAAGGGTGGTGTCATCTGCATATCTGAGGTTATTGATATTTCTCCTGACAATCCTGATTCCAGCTTGTGCTTCTTCCAGCGTTTCTCATGATGTACTCTGCATGTAATTTAAATAAGCTGGGTGACAATATATAGCCTTGACGTACTCCTATTCCTATTTGGAACCAGTCTGTTGTTCCATGGCCAGTACTATCAGTTGCTTCCTCACCTGCATACAAGTTTCTCAAGAGGCAGGCCAGGTGGTCTGGTATTCCCATCTCTGGTTATTGTGATCCACAGCCAAAGGCTTTGGCATAGTCAATAAAGCAGGAAGAGATGTTTTTTTGGAACTCTCTTGCTTTTTCGACAATCCAGTGGATGTTGGCAATTTGATCTCTGGTTCCTCTGCTTTTTCTAAAATCAGCTTGAACATCTGGAAGTTCATTTTTCACGTATTGCTGAAGCCTGGCTTGGAGAATTTTGAGAATTACTTTACAAGCATGTGAGATGAGTGCAATTGTGTGGTAGTTTGAGCATTCTTTGACATTGCCTTTATTTGGGATAGGAATGAAACCTACCTGACCTTTTCCAGTCCTGGGGCCACTGCTGAGTTTTCAAATTTGCTGTCATATTGAGTACAACACTTTCACAGCATAATCTTTTAGGATTTGAAACAGCTCAACTGGAATTCCATCACCTCCACTAGCTTTGTTCATAGTGATGCTCCCCATGGCCCACTTGGCTTCACATTCCAGGACGTCTGGATCTAGGTGAGTTATCACACCATCATGATTATCTGGGTTGTGAAGATCTTTTTTCTACGGTTCTTCTGTGTATTCTTGCCAACTCTTCTTAGATTTCCTTTAGGATGGACTGGTTGGATCTCCTTGCTGTCCAAGGGACTCTCAAGAGTCTTCTACAACAGGACAGTTCAAAAAGCATCAGTTCTGCACTCAGTTTTCGTTATAGTCCAATTCTCACATCCATATGTGACTACTGGGAAAACCACAGCTTTGATTAGATGGACCTTTCTTGGCAAATAATTGTCTCTGCTTTTTAACATGCTGTCTAGGTTGGTCATGACTTTTCTTCAAAAGAGCCAGCGTCTTTTAATTTCCTGACTGCAGCCACTGTCTGCAGTGATTTTTGCAGTCCCCCCAAATAAAGTCTGTCACTGTTTCCATTGTTTCCCCATCTGTTTGCCATGAAGTGATGGGATCAGGTGCCAAATTCTCTATGCTTCACATATTAGAGCATTAGCAAGGGTATTCTATGCAGAGATTTTAAAATGTGAAGTATGGAATTCTGTATGTCTCACATGTGGAAATCATAGTACAGATTTTCCTAAGTGAAATATGGAATGATGTGTATTTTACAGTTGAAAATATGAACATATACTGTTCTGCTCTCTCTATGTCATTCTGGGTATTTCATATTAGAAAATATGTATGATGATTTTCTGACAAAAGTAAGTGATACTCTAGAATGATCATATAGACCACTGGAAAGAGATTTTCATACATGAAATTTTTCATGTTTCATGTATAGAAAAATCAACCCAGATAGTCCTACGAAAAGTATAGAATTTCTTTTTCTCTGTATTTCATGTATGAATATACAGTGCCAATTTTCCCATGTCACATAGGAATTCTCTATATTTCACATTTGAAATATGGCCACTCATTTTCTACATGAAATAGGAAATAATCTATATATCACAAATGAAAATCTCTGCTCAAGTTTTCACACATGAAGCATTGAATCTTCTGTATATCACATATGAAAATCCGTCCCCACTGAGATCTGAAATTCCATATCTTTCAGATACAAAAATCTGTGCAATGATGTTAATACATAAAAATCTGGAATACTGTATAATTCACATATGAAAATCAGGGTGACAATTTTACTCAATTAAGTAGTGAATTCTCTACATTTTACCTATGAATATATAGATGCTCATTTGACGCCAAGATACACTAAACTTTCTGTATTTCACACTACAGAACCTGGAGGGTGATTTTCTTACCTGTAATGTGGAATTCCCTATACTTTCTGTGTGAAAATCTGGACGCTGATTTCCTTAACTGAAACTCAGAATTCTCTACATTTCATATATGACCATTTGGCATTGGTTTCCTTAAGACACAGAGAACCAATATGGAATTGTAATGATCTCTATTTCATAAGGGAAAATCTGAGCACCATTGTTTCTTCATGAAATATGGAATTACTTGTCCTCTCTGAGAGAGAGAGACAGAGACAGAGAGAGACAGAGGGAGGGAGAGAGAACAATATCAAGACAAGAGATTTTCCGCTAGGAAGTATGGAATTCTCTGTATCTCCTGTATCACAATCCAGCACCAATTCTCCCTCATGCAAGTTGGACTTCTCTATATTTCACGTGTAAAGAACCAACTGGAGATTTTCATATAAGAAGTGTGGAAATGCTTACATTGCATATGAACCACTGGTCCCTCAGCTACTGAAACACCTGTGTTCCCTGTTTGCATTTGTGTCCCTGTGCCTTGAACATGTGTGTGTGTACAGGTGTGTGCTTGTGTGGCCTGTATGTGTGTGTTTCTGTGTGGGGGTGTCTCTGGCCCACAGCAGACACAGAAATGAAGGCAACAGGACATGAGACGTGGAGCAAACAGAGGAGGCAGGAGGCGTGCACAGACTCGGACAGACTGGTTGATACATCTGTGCAGTGCCCCTGTTCAGGACAAGAATGAGGAAAAGATGGCCACTGACAACTCAGGACAGTGAGTCCACTAATCTGGAATGACATCAAGAGACATAAACATGGTCACAATTTCTGCTGTGTTGTCACGTGCTTGTACCTGGAAGCGGGGCTGAGGGCTTGAGGCACCACCCTCAGTAAATCATGTGGTGTGGGGCTTTTAAACCACAGCCTTTGGACCCACCAGTCTGTGGCACTTGAGCTAACCTGTGCAAATGGCAGATGAGGCCACGGCAGGACCCGTGACTGTGGCAAGGACAAGGTCCTTCGGAAAAGAGCAGAGCCTGGGAAGAGGAGGCACAGAAAGAGAGCCTGATGCCCTGGAGACATGTATCACACATGTGAGGAGGAGACAGGGGAAGGGGCAGAGCTAGTGCTGCCTAGGACCAGAGCGTCAGCCAGGACCCTACCTCAAAGAGTGTGGCTCACACTGACACCATGGGAGAGAAATACCATGTTAAGTAAGCTCTCAGTGTGTATCCCCAGGCATCCGATGAGACAGGGTGTGAGCATGGAATCCATTTGGGCACTTCCAGCCTACGTGGCAGTGCAGAAAGCAGAAGAAAGTTCAGGTCTGGGTTGTATGTGTGTGCCCCTCTGCCTGTGTGTGCCTGTGAGGGAGGGAACATGGAGGAAGCAAGGGTGGTGGGCTGTTTGCATGCAGGCACCCTGGGACAGTCAGAGACAGGGATGCCTCAGAAGGCTGCTCAGAGCCCGCTGTTTTTCAGGCTCCAGAGAATAGGGAATAGCAGTCTGGTCAAAGAAGCCACATTGATCATGCCAAAATTCCTGCCCTGAATTCTTTCCTTTCTCTGGGGTCTCATCCTTGTCTGTGGAACCAGAGGGGAAAGGTTCGGTCCAGGCAGGGGGTAGAGAGGGAACGGGCACCTGCCTTTCCAAAGCACATGCGTGTCGCCTGGGTTTCTGCCTCCCGGGTGACCTGAGGGGCCGGGAGTAACTGTTAATCGGTCTATTTTACACACAGGCCAAAACTGCTACCGAGTGCCCACGTGATCTAGGCAGCCAGCAAGTACACAGTAGTGATGGCCAGGAGGAGCACTTTTGCCCCGAGACACTTGGGTGAGGAGCTCTCCTCCTCTCGGAAGGGCATCCACGGTCGCATACATGGGCAGCCTGGTCCCAGCTCTCAGCTGCGGGCATGGGAAAAGCTTGCAGCTGACAGACCTAGGGCCAAGGGCTCCAGGATGGTTTGGTTTGGGGGTGCGGCTTGGCAGCTGGACAGGGAGCTAAGGGAAGTAGTGTGCTCCTTCCTCAGAGGATGGCTGTGTTCCCAAGACTGCTCTAGCCTAAGGCGCAAGTTTTGAGATGGACTCTGCAGCAGCTAAGTGACGGTGAGATCAGTGTGTGCTCTTCCCAATCCCCCACCCAATGGCACCCAAGCCCCCTCGCCCCTCTGCCCTGCACAGAGCTTGCAGATCGGATCCGAGGTGAGCACCTCTGTCCCTGAGTTTCCCCAGAAAGCTGTCTCACCTGTGTGGACTCCTGAGCACAGGTTGTCGCCCGCTGACTCAGAGGCAGTTTCAAGCTTGAGGAGGATTTCAGCATCAGGGTCAGGTCCTTGCCTTTACCGCCCAACTGGCTCAGCTGAGCCACTTGCATGTCCGGCACATTCGCCCTGTGGCTCAAGCAAACGGCTTCGGTGGACCCGCCCGCCACTTTGTCTTGAGCTGAGATTTGCAAATGGATCGCTGCTGCCAGAGTACCCAAAAGTCCACTGGGTGTGTCCCTGTATGGAAAGGCCTTTAGGCTCCATTTGATTGGTTCCTGATGGGGTTTGGAGGTCAGGCTGTGGAAGTCGGCCCCCACCGGTTAGCATACTACGCTTGAGTGAAGTCACAAGGCTCCCAGCACATGCGTGTCTCAGGGTCCCTGGTGATAGGCTGTAGGCTGGCAACCAATCTGGGGGAACTGCCTGAGCCTTTGCAATGATTTTGCCTGTCATCTAGTGTACTCTGGTGTCCAGGTCCTTTGCAGATCTGGGCCATGGCCAGGACCACATGGAGAGTGAGACCAGAGGAAGGCAGGAGCGCCCAGGGACCACACCGGATCTTCTTCGATGTGAGCCCGAGCATTCAGGGTGCAGGGGCCCTGAGACCTGCTGGGGTGGTGGGGCTGTAGGGATGTTGCAGGCAGCAGGTGGCCTACCAGGCGAGGAGGCTGCCCTCTTCAGTGGGGAGGCAGTGGAAAAAGGCGTGGCCCTGGAGGAGAGAGGTGTTGGGGATCAGCAAGTGTTCCAGCTGCTGGTGAAAGACATCATTGAGGAGGTTGAAGTGGTGGCGGAGGAGGAGCAGGAGAAGGTGTCCTCGCAGGAGCAGGAGGAGAAGCTGGAGGAGCAGGGCCAAGAACATTTAAGGCCTGGAGACCTGAGTGAGCGGCCCACACTGGAGGAGTTGGAAGCATTCACGGCACTGCAGGTGGAGCTGAGGTCTGTGAATGAAAAAGACCACAGGGCCTAACTTCAGCTCAGGGGGAGTGACCATCAGAGGAGAAAGGGTCCCTTGGCCCAGAAAAGCACCATTATCCAGGACATCCCTGGCTTCTGGGCCAAAGCCGTATTCTTACTGCCGCTTCTTGGAGGTTAGCTGCTCAGGAGGTGGAGAAGGCACAGGAGCAGAAGGAGGGGTGTGGGTCAGGGCACAGCCAGGTGAGGGGGGCCAAGGGAACTGGAGGGGAAGGGAATTTGGGTCAGAGGAAGCCACAGGCTCCAACGATACAGTGCAAGCAGAGCCTGGGCATGGCTACACCTGTATGGGTGTCAGCAAATGGCTTTGTGTGGCTCCTTTTGGCTCACATCTGAACAGAAGCTGTACCCTGGGGCAGGAAATGTATGTACCCAGTGACCAGAGGCCGTGTGCCAAAGTAGCATTCCCCGAGAGCTGTTGTTGAAATTGTGGATTATTCAGGGAAGTAGCACAGACGTCGGGAGTCCCACAACCCTTCTCAGTCAGTTTGAGCCACTGTGGTTGCTCCCTCTAGTGCACTGTAAAAGCAGGTGGTTGTCCACATGCCAGGTGGAGGTGGAAGGGGTGAGGACAGGAGCCTCGAGTGCCCAGTCACCGCTGGAGGCATTGGAGGCGTTGAGAGCCTACAGGCGGAGCTGAGCTCCTCCAATGATAAAGACCCAAAAGCCTATTTTCGGGTCCATAGGAAGGACCATCAGAGGAGAAAGTGTCCTTTGAATCAGAGAAGTGCCATCATCTAGGGCTTCCCTGGCATCTGGGCCAAATCAGGAGGAGGAGAAGTAACAGGAGCAGGAGGGGTTGGGTGAGGGTACAAGTTAGGTGAGGGGGACCATGGGAATTGGGAGGGCAAGGGGATTGGGGGAGGGGGGAGTTGTGATCTCCACAGGCACAGTGCCAGCTGAGCCTGGGGATCTCTATTCCTGTATGTGTCTGAGCAAATGACTGCATGCCGCAGGGACTGCAGATCCTGAAGTTTTAAGCAATTGGTATGTCACTACCCAGGACAGCCATGCCAGGCATACATCAGGAGCGGTCCGAAACAGATCCTCCCTTGGGGGATGCGCACAAGGGTCCCAGAGGCCCACAGGGGACCCAGAGGGATGAGCATCTCTGAAAGTATGGCAGGAGTTGAGGCTGTCGGCCTGGCGGCTGGACAAGCAGGAGTACCCAGAGCCCTTGCCACAGATGCCTGTTCCAGTGTGCTTGCCCTGCCCGAGTCTAACCCTGTTATTCAAGACTTTTCCTTGCCCGGCATGTGGCAAGACTGGCTCCTTGACCGATGTCAGATTATGAACCCCTGACAGATGCCCATCATGATGAGTGACCAAGACGAAGACGTGCTGAGCTACATGATGGACTTGAAGGGCAGGAAGGGAGCCTTGAGGGCAGGTGGGTGGGGTAGCTGGGCAGGCACACTGGGTGGGGGCATCCTATTATCCGGGTGCGTGCATTCAGTGCAAGCAATTGGAAAGGAAAACGGGAAGGTGTTCCTGGCAGGCAAGCTGAGGACCCGAGGAGCTTGCACTTTCACCTTTTCCATCCTCCTGGCCCTGGCAGCTGCAGGAACTAGGCCATCCCCAGTCCCGCTGCAAGCTGGTATCTTCCTTTTGGGACAACCCTGTCCTTCAGGAACAGAGTGATCATTAAGGAGTACCACCTTGGCATCCCTGGTATGACCTGGCTCCCAGGACGCTGTGGGTGGGTGGGAGAGGGAGCAGATGCTCCCCCTACCTGAATCTTCCCTGTCTCCCCTGTCCTCCTCCAGGATATAGGGCATGTACTTCCTCTCCAGTCCACTGGTTCTGTGACGATGGATGGGGAGCTCCCAGCCTCAGGCTGGACACCCGCAGCCTGAACATCTTCAACTGGTTGTTGAACCACAACTGTGATGGATGGAACAGGATTGCGGAGGTGGGGTCTCTCTGGGCCTCCACAGAATGGACGATTGAAGTCAGGGTACTCAGCTGCCCATGGGAAGGCTTGGGTCCTGGTCAGCCCCATGCAGACCTCCCTCGTGGGGCCAGCAGATCACTGGGGAGGGCCTGTGGGCCCATACCCTGCAGCACTACCTCCAGCAGGAAAGTCCTGCCATGAGAGGTAAGTGATGAGGCACAGAGGTGGTGAGGGGATCAGGAGGCAAGGCCTGAAGGCAGATCTGTGTAGAGGCCAGGACCCTCTCCTTTCCCCAGTGGGGAAGCTCAGGCTCATGCCGCCTGGATCAGAGCCTGGCTTCAGGTCATGCGGGTAGCAGGTGACAGGCTGAGACTGGAGGCCTGGAGGCGTCATGTGTCCTAGTCTCATTCATAGCAGCTCTGCTTACAGCATGCGAGACCCAGGTGATTCTCACGGAGGCATGGTGACTCAAGCACCTTTGTCAGAATCATCCTTCCCTGGGTCCTGCTGCTCACGCAGACCCTGGGTCTTCTTCAGTGTGAGCCCAAGCATTCAGGGTGCCAGGGCCCTGCAGCCTGCTGGCATGGTGTGGCCGTCAGGGATATGGCAGGCAGCAGGTGGCCCACCAGGTGAGGAGGCTGCCTTCGTCAGTGGGGAGGCAGTGGAGGAAGGAGCGGCCCTGGAGGATGGAGAGATGTTGGGGATCAGCGAGTGCTCCAGCTGCTGGTGGAAGACATCATGGAGGAGGTTGAAATGGTGGCAGAGGAGGAGCAGGAGAAGGTGTCCTCGCAGGAGCAGGAGGAGGAGCCGGAGGAGCAGGGCCAGGAACATCCAAGAACAGGAGCCTCGAGTGACCAGCCCCCACTGGAGGCGCTGTAGGCATTGGCGGTCCTACAGCTGGAGATGAGCTCCTCGAATTAGGTCCCCAAAGCCTAGCTTTGTCTCCAGAGGAAGGAGCACCAGAGGAAAAGTGTCCCTTGAATCAGAGAAGTGCCATCATCCAGGGCATCTTGGCTTCTGGGCCAAAGCTGCATCCTTACTGCCACTTCTGAGGACTCAGATGCTCAGGACGAGAAGAAGGAACAGGAGCAGGAGGAGGGGTGAGTGTGAGGAGGTTGAATGGTGGCAGAGGAGGAGCAGGTGAAGGTGTCCTCGAAGGAGCGAGAGGAGGAGCTGGAGGAGCAGGGCCAAGAATATCCAAGGACATAAGCCTCAAGTGACCTTAAGTGACTCTCCACATATGTGTGGAGCAGGGGCTCAGTGGGGCTCGAATTGGTGGACCCACCTGGGTTTGATCCAGTGGTCAGGGTATGCAGGGACCTCCCAGCACCAGCTTGGAACTGATGGGCAGGCAGACCAGCTTCTTTGTCCCTGGGACTAAAACAGGGAGAATCTCTCGTCACTGTTCAGGGTCTTGGCTGCCCAAGAGGGACTCTTAGTTCCATGGTCCAGAGCTTCCTGTGGGATGTTACACATTTTACCTGTGTGATCCCTACTCCCTCAGGCAGAACGCTTTGGGCTACATGCTTGGAAGAACCCACTGGTACGAGTTCAGTTCAGTACAGTCGCTCAGTCATGTCCGACTCTTTGGGACCCCATGGACTGCAGCACGCCAGGCCTCCCTGTCCATCGCCAGCTTCCAGAGTTTTCTCAAGCTCATGTCCATTGAGACAGTAATGCCCTCCAACCATCTCATTCTCTGTCATCCCCTTCTCCTCCTGCCTTCAATCTTTACCAGCACTAGGGTCTTTTCCAATGAGTCAGGTCTTTGCATCAGGTGGCCAAAGTATTGGAGTTTCAGCTTCAACATCAGTCCTTCCAATGAATATTCAGGACTGATCTCCTTTAGGATGGACTGGGTGGATCTCCTTGCAGTACAAGGGACTCTCAAGAGTCTTCTCCAACACCACAGTTCAAAAGCATCAATTCTTGGGCACTCAGCCCTCTTTATAGTCCAACTCTCACATCCATACATGACCACTGGAAAAACCACAGCTTTGACTATACGGACCTTTGTTGGCAAAGCAATGTCTCTGCTTTTTAATATGCTGTCTAGGTTGCTCATAACTTATCTTCCAAGGGGCAAGTTTCTTTGAATTTCATGGCTGCAGTCACCATCTGCAGTGATTTTGGAGCCCCCCAAAATAAAGTCTGTCACTATTTCCATTGTTTCCCCATTTAATCGCCATGAAATGATGGGACCTTAGTTTTCTGATGATCTTAGTTTACTAGTTTACTGAATGTTGAGTTTTAAGCCAACTTTCTCACTCTCCTCTTTCAGTTTTGTCAAGAGGCTCTTTAGTTCTTCTTCACATTCTGCCATAAGGGTGGTGTCATATGCATATCTGAGGTTATTGATATTTCTTCCAGCAATCTTGATTCCAGAGTGTGATTCATCCAGCCTGGCATTTTGCATGATGTACTCTGCATACAATTTAAATAAACAGGGTGCCAATATACAGCCTTGAGGTACTCCTTTCCCAATTTGGAACCAGTCTTTTGTTTCATGACCAGTTCTAACTGTTGCTTCCTGACTTGCATACAGATATCTCAAGAGGCAGGTCAGGTGGTCTGGTATTCCCATCTCTCAGAATTTTCCAGTTTATTGTGATCCATATAGTCAAAGACTTTAGCATAGTCAGTAAAGCAGAAATAGATGTTTTTCTGAAACTGTTGCTTTTTTTGATGATCCAGGGGATGTTGGCAATTTGATCTCTGGTTCCTCTGCCTTTTATAAAATCAGCTTGAATATCTGGAAGTTCACAGATCACGTATTGTTGAAGCCTGGCCTGGAAAATTTTGAGGATTACTTTGCTAGCATGTGCGATGAGTGTAATTGTGTAATAGTTTGAGCATTCTTTGACATTGCCTTTCTTTGGGATTGGAATGAAAACTGTCCTTTTCCAGTCCTGTGGCCACTGCTGAGTTTTCCAAATTTGCTCGCATATTGAGTACAGTACTTTCACAGCATCATCTTTTAGGATTTCAAATAGCTCAACTGGAATTCCATCACCCCCACTAGCTTTGTTTGTAGTGATGCTTCCTACGGCCCACTTGGCTTCACATTCCAGGATGTCTGGCTCTAGGTAAGTGATCACACCATCGTGATTATCTGGGTCGTGAAGATCTTTTTTGTATAGTTTTTCTGTGTCTCCTTGCCACCTATTTTTAATATCTTCTGCTTCTGTTAGGTCCATACCATTTCTTTATTGAGCCTGTCTTTGCATGAAATGTTCCCTTGGTATCTCTAATTTTCTTGCAGACCTCTCTAGGGTTTCCCATTCTATTGTTTTCCTTTATTTCTTTGCACTGATCACTGAGGACAGCTTTCTTATCTCTTCTTGCTATTCTTTGGAACTCTGCATTCAAATGGGTATTTCTTTCATTTTTTTCCTTTGCTTTTCACTTCTCTTCTTTTCACAGCTATCTGTAAGGCCTCCTAAGACAACCATTTTGCCTTTCTGCATTTTGTCTTCTTGGGGATGAACTTGGTAATTGCCTCCTGTACAATGTCTCGAACCTTCGTCCATAGTTCATCAGGCACTCTGTCTGTCAGATCTGGTCCCTTAAATCGATTTCTCCCTTCCACTGTATAATCAGAAGGGATTTGATTTAGGTCATACCTGAATGATCTTGTGGTTTTCCCTATGTTCTTCAATTTAAGTCTGAATTTGGCAATAAGGAGTTCATGATCCGAGCCACAGGCAGCTCCTTGTCTTGTTTTGCTGACTGTATAGAGCTTCTCCATCTTTGGCTGCAAGAATATAATCAATCTGATTTCGGTGTTGATCATCTGGTGATGTCCATGTGTAGAGTCTTCTCTTGTGTTGCTGGAAGAGGGTGTTTCCTATGATATGTGTGTTCTCTTGGCAAAACTCTATTGGCCTTTGCCTTGGTTCATTCTGTATTCCAAGGCCAAATTTGCCTGTTACTCCAGATGTTTCTTGACTTCCTACTTTTGCATTCCAGTGCCCTATGATGAAAAGGATATCTTTTTGGGTGTTAGTTCTAAAAGGTCTTGTAGGTCTTCACAGAGCCATTCAACTTCAGCTTCTTCAGTACTACTGGTCGGGGAATAGACTTTGATTACCATGATATTGAATGGTTTGCCTTGGAAATGAACAGAGATCATTCCATCAATTTTGAGATTGCATCCAAGTACTGCATTTGGACTCTTTTGTTGACTATGATGGCTACTCCATTTCTTCGAAGGGAATCTTGCCCACAGTAGTAGATATAATGGTCATCTGAGTTAAATTCACCCATTCCAGTCCATTTTAGTTTGCTGATTGCTAAAATGTCTACATTCGCTCTTGCCATCTCCTGTTTGACCACTTCCAATTTGCCTTGATTCATGGACCTAACATTCCAGGTTCCTATGCAATACTGCTCTTTACAGTATTCGACCATGCTTCCATCACCAGTCACATCCACAACTGGGTGTTGTTTTTGCTTTGGCTCCCTCTCTTCATTCTTTCTGGAGTTATTTCTTCACTGATCTTCAGTAGCATATTGGGCACCTACCGACCTGGGGAGTTCATCTTTCAGTGTCCTATCTTTGTGCCTTTCATACTGTTCATGGGGTTCTCAAGACAAGAATACTGAAGTGGTTTGCTAGTCCCTTCTCCAGTGGCCCACGTTTTGTCAGAACTCTCCACCATGACCCATCCATCTTGGGTGGCCCTACACGGCATGGCTGATAGAGTCATTGAGTTAGACCAGCTGTGGTCCATGTGATTAGACCACTCCTTACCTTGAACATGGGGTATCTCCTCACAACTGCCGCTCCCGACCTTAGGCGTGGGGTATCTCCTCACAGCCACCACTCCTGATCTTGGACGTGGGCTATCTCCTCTCAGCTGCTCACCGCTCCAGTGCCACACAGCCACTGCTCACTGCTGATGCTGTGTGGTGGAAATAAAACTGAAAGTTCTGGGATAAACGTGCCGATTATAGAACACATTTAATCCAGCTTTCTACAAAACAACAGTGACAACAATACTTCACATTTGTTTCATACTTCATTTTATATCAGGTTGCTGTCTGTAGTCTTTTTGGTGCTGCCTTCTAATAACCAATTTCACTGGTTTTCCAATAAATCCTCTGGGATCCTTCTTCAGCAGCTCTGGTCTGGCCTCTGGCCCTGGAACCTATGTAGGTCCCTCAGCTCTTTGGAGCCGGATTAACCCCAGCCTCTTGGTCCCACTTCCCAGAGTTGTAATGAGTTGCTAAGAGCACTCCATCCCTCCCACACACCTGCAAGCAGACAGCTGTGTCTACAGCTCAGCAAGTACCACAGTCTAGACCCCGGGGCTCCTGGCAAATGTGGGGCAGGACAGACAGAGGGCAGACAGACGGGTGCTCGGCAGTGTCCACTGCCAGGCCTGGGAGCCATTGTTCCTGCCAGACCTCATGTAAACCCGAAGCTTTCTGACCCTCATCCCTTCCTGGCAGGCCTTTCCATCCCTGTGTCCTCAGAGGTCTCTGCCCATGTGCTCTTTCCCCAAACTTGCCTTCTCTTTTTTTGGCCTGGGAAATCCCATGGACAGAGGAGCCTGCTGGGCCACAGTCCGAAGGTTCGCAAACAGTCTGACATGACTTAACCAGTAAATAACAACAATGAGTTGATGAGAAAGTGAAAGAAGGTAAAAAAAAAAAAAGAACACAAAGCAATAAAAAATCCTGTCACTGTCTTTAGAAGGTAATTGTAATAGAGGACCTACCATCACCCTAAGAAACTTTCAGATGAACACACAGTTGGAAATTGTACTGTGTTCCTACATCCTACCATACACATTCGTGCTATAATCTGACAGCAAATACTTGTGAAATCACAATAATTATCATGATAATCAGTTTCTGCTATTCATCACTATACTCTTCATTTTCAACACATATTTGTTTAATATTTAATCAGTACCAGCAGGCATTCTCTAAGGGCTTCCCTGGGCACTCAGACAGTAAAGAATCTGCCTGCAATGCAAGGGACCTGGCTTTGATCCTTTGGTGGGGAAGATCCTCTGGGGAAGGAAATGGCTAATGGCTAATGACTCCAGGACTTTCGATCACTAGAGAACTCCTGGCCCCACAGAACATTAATAGGTGAGTGCCCTCCCATAAGCCTCCATCCCAACACTAAGACTAAGCCACACCCAAAAGCCAGCAAGCTGTAGTGCCAAACACCCCTCATCTATGCTTCAGCCAAATAGGGGCACAGCCTTGCACATCAGCAGACAGGCTGCTCAAAGCCATACGGAACCCATACGCCCCAAACCACATTACTGGACCCAGCCACTGCCCGTCAGAAAGACAAGATCTAGATCCACCTACCAGAACACAAACGAAAATCCTCCCAACCAGGAAACCTTCACAAGGCATTGGTCCAAACCCACTCAGGAGAGGTAGACTCTCCTGAGGAAACTACAGCCTTTCAACCAAAAAAGGGATCACAAACACAGTAAATTAAACAAAAGGAAATGACAGAGAAACATTCAGCAGATGAAGGAACATGGTTAAAACCCAAAGGACTGAACAACAAAAATAAACAAATGAGACCTAAGCAATTTAAAAGCTTTTGCACAACAAAGGAAACTATAAGCAAGGTGAAAAGACAGCCCTCAGTATGGGAGAAAAAATAGCAAATGAAACAACTGAGAAAGAACTGATCTCCAAAATATACAAGCAGCTCATGCAGCTCAATACCAGAAAAATAATCAACCCAATCACCAAGTGGACAGAAGACCTAAATAGACACTTCTCCAAAGAAGACATACAGATGGCTAAAAAACACATGAAAAGATGGTCAACATTGCTCCTTATTAGAGAAATGCAAATCAAAACTACAGTGACGTACCATCCAACAAGGGTCAGAATGGCCATCATTAAAAAGTCCACAAACAGTAAATGCTAGAGAGGGTGTGAAGAAAGGGGAATCCTCTTGCACACTTGGTGGGGAAAGAGGCCAATACAGCCACTATGGAGAACAGTATGGAGATTCTGTAAAAAACTAGGAATAAAACTAGCATATGACACAGCAATCCTACTAAAGTGCATATACCCAGAGGAAACCATAACTGAAAAAGACATATGTACCTCATTGCTCACTGCTGTACTATTTACAATAGTTAGGATATGGAAGCAACCTAGATGTCCATCAACAGATGAATGGATAAAGAAGTGTGGTACACATATACAGTAGAATACTACTGAGCCATAAAAAGGATCACATTTGAGTCACTGCTAATGAGGTAGATGAATGCAGAGCCTATTACACAAAGTGAAGTAAATCATAAAGACAAAGACAAATATTGTATACTAACGTATATATAGGGAATCTAGGAAGATGGCATTGATGAACCTACTTGCAGGGCAGCAATGGAGATGCAGACATAGAGAACAGACTTGTGGACACAGTGCCGGAAGGAGAGGGTGGGATGAATTGAGAGATTAGCATGGAAACATATACTTTAACATATGTAAAGCAGATAGCCAGTGGGAATTTGCTGCATGACACAGGGACCCCAATCTGTGACACCTAGAGGGGTGGGATTGGGAGGTTTTGAAGAGGGAGGGGACATGTGTATACCTATGGCTAATTCATGGTGATATACAGAAGCAACCATAAAAATATCATAAGGTAATTATCCTGCAAGTAAAAATGAAATAAAACTTTGTAAAGAAAGAAAAAAGGACAGGTATAGAGTACCTTCCACTTACTGATTTCTGGATCTGTTCCAAGCTACACTGCATCAACCACTAGGAGGATAAGAAATCTCAAGAGAACATCTCATAACGGCTTTACAAATACATATTAGAGTAAATGAACGAACCAATACACACAGTGAAATGGCTTAAACAGTGGCACTAGATGCAGGTCCAGCACTGAATCCCACAGGCTTTCCCAAGGGGCATGCCAGTCAACCCACTAAGCCTCCCTGAATGAGGAGCAAGGAATGGGGACATGAGTTACGGAACTTCTTGGGACTAATGCAAATCACTGCAAAAACAGTTTTAATGCCCTCAGTTTAAGAAAATGAGAGTCAGAGAGACCCACTGCTAATTAATAGCCACTTCACATGCAAAGAAAGCTGGTCTTTCATTTACAGAGGGCAAGGGGTCAAGCAGAGGAATCAAACCCACCTCCAGGTATATGCCTCCTCCCTGCCTGATTGTCAACCAGCTCTTCCACACCAGCTAACCACAGCTTAACTCTGTCGCTTAGGAACACATAGATCAGTCCTGCCCCATCTCCATCCATGCCAGGTCAGCACACCGACCACCCCACCTACATCCATGCGAGGTCAGCACACACACTGTTCACGATACTTGCCCTGCTCACCCCTTACAGAGCCCGTGTTCTGAATTTGTTTTCCATTAGTGACATTCCTTTTGTCCACATTCCCTCCCAACCTATCTACATTGCCCCATCCATCTTCCTCTCTCCTCCGAATTTAGTATTTGCTCTCAGGATGTTCTCTAGCTTTTCCATCATTGAGTACAACACCCTTTCACATCTTCGCATCTTTTCTCATCCTGCACGATCACACCATTGTGATTATCTGGGTCATGAAGATCTTTTTTGTATAGTTCTTCTGTGTATTCTTGCCACCACTTTTTAATATTTTCTGCTTCTGTTAGGTCCATACCATTTCTGTCCTTTATTCTGCCCATCTTGGCATGAAATGTTCCCTTGGTATCTCTAATTTTCTTGAAGAGATCTCTGGTCTTTCCCATTCTATTGTTTTCCTCTATTGTTTTGCATTGATCTCTGAGAAATGCTTTCTTATCTCTCCATGTTATTCTTTGGAACTCTGATTTCAAATGGTTATATCTTTCCTTTTCTCCTTTGTCTTTAGCTTCTCTTCTTTTCTCATCTATTTGTGAGGCCTCCTCAGACAGCCATTTTGCTTTTTTGCATTTCTTTTTCTTGAGGATGTTCTTGATCCCCGCCTCCTGTACAACGTCATGAACCTCTGTCCATAGTTCTTCAGGCACTCTGTCTATAAGATCTAATCCCTTCAATCTATCTGTCACTTCCACTGGATAATCATAAGGGATTTGTTATAGGTCATACCTGAATGGTCCTGTGGTTTTCCATACTTTCTTCAATTGAAGTCTGAATTTTGCAATACAGACTTCATGATCTTAGCCACAGTCAGCTCCTGGTCTTGTTTTGCTGACTGTATAGGGCTTCTCCATCTTTGGCTGCAAAGAATATTATCACTCTGATTTTGATATTTACCATCTGGTGATGTCCATGGGTAGAGTCTTCTGTTGTGTTATTGGCAGAGGGTATTTGCTATGACCAGTGTGTTCTCTTGGCAAAACTCGTTAGCCTTTGCCCTACTTCATTGTGTACTCCAAGGCCAAATTTGCCTGTTATTCCTGGTATTTCTTGACTTCCTGCTTTTGTATTCCAGTCCCCTATAAAGAAAAGGACATCTTTTTGGGGTGTTAGGTCTAGAAGGTCTTGTAGGTCTTCATAGAACCCTTCAATTGCAGCTTCTTCAGCATTATAGATTGATCAGTTTGATTAGTTTTCTGTGATCATGGTTTGTATTCTGTCTGCCCTCTGACTGACAAGGTTAAAAGGCTTATGGAAGCTTTCTGAATGGAGAGACTGACCGTGGGGAAAACTGGGTCTTGTTCTGATGGGTGGGGCCATGCTCAGTAAATCTTTAATCCAAAGTGACAGAGTGGCAAAGTAGAAGGACGTGTGCTCATCTTCTCCTGTGAGAACTCCAAAATACAACTCGCTGCTGAACAACTATCAACAGGAAAATGTTGGATCCCACCAAAAAAAAGATACCCCATGAGCAAGGGCTAAGGAGAAGCTCCAACAAGATGGCAGGAGGGGCAAAATCGTGTTTAGAAGCAAACCCCACACCGGCCAGAGACACTGAGCTCGGAGGGCTCAAACAAAACCTTGTGCTCACCAGGAGGCCCCACAGCGATGACCAGACCTGCCTTTGAGTGTCTGAGTGTCTCCTGAGGAGGCACAGGTCAGCAGTGCCTGTCACAGGGGCAGGTGCTCTGAGTGCAGCAGGCCTGGGTGTGGCATAAGCACTCTTGGGGGGAGTTTACCATTAATCCCAGCAAAGAGACACTGAACAGATGAACCACAAACTGCAGAGCAATTATACCAAAGATATTATCACACTATTAAGACACTTCTAGGACCCACAACAGATTTCCCAACCTGGGGATTTGGCAAAGGGACTGAGAACCCCCAGGGAATTAGACTTTGGAGGCCAGTGGTATTTGATTACAAAACTTACACAGTATTAGGGAAACAGACTCTTGGAGAGCACAAACAAAGTCTTGTACGCACCAGGACCCAGGAGAAAGGAGCAGTGACCCCACAAGAGACTGACCCAGACTTGCCCGTGAGTGCCCAGGGGTCTCTGGTGGAGGCACGGGTCAATGGTGGCCTGCTTCAGGGTGAGGGGCACTGGATGTGGCAGTGCATGCATGGGACCTTTTGGAGGAGGTCGTCATTGTCTTCATTACCTCCACCATAGTTTGGTCTCAGGTCAAACAATGGGGAGGGCCACAGCCCACCTATCAACAGAAAGCCGTGTTTACAGGCATTTAATATTCATAAGGTCCAAGGGTTTCTAAGTAAACAACAACTGATCTCCTGGAGTCTCCTATAGGTGGTCCTCAAAAAAGAATTCATAAGTGGGTAGACCGTCACAAAGCCAATTTTAACAGGTACCTTTAACTCACACTTAAAAAAAATATCAAATGAAAAGATGTCAAAATTGCTAAATAATAGGGAAGGGTGTTTGGTATCACCTCACACCAATCAGAATGGTGACTGTCAAGCACTCTACAAAGGTTAAATCTGCCAGATGCCATGAAGAAAAGGGAACCCTCCACATCCGCGCTGTAAATGAAAATAGAAGAAAACCACTATGGAGGACAGCGTGGATGTGCATCAATAGTGAAAATGAGAATGAAATTAGAATATCCCTCAAACCATACACAAAAATAAACTTCAAAGAAGATAAAGATCTAAATGTAGGACGGATATTATGCAATCTTGAGGACAACATGGGGGGGCATGCTGTAACACCAATTCCACCAAGTGTACCCAGAATAATGAAAAATAAACCAAAACTAAGTAAACAGGACTGAATTAACCTTAAAAGCATTCGCATAGCAAAGGAACCCTAAATGAAAGAGAAAGACAGTCCTCAGAATGGGAAAAAATATTTGCAAACAAAGACGTCCAAAAGGAATAAAGAAGACAGTGAACCGTCACTCAGCCATAACAAGCAGGAAAGAATGCCATGGGCGGGCTCAGGGAAAAAAGCTCACATAGCAAGTGAGCTGAGGGAGGGGTATTAGCATAAGATATCACTTGTAGCTGGGATCTAAAAATGGATACAGATGAAATTCTTGACCAAAGAGAAATAGTCTCACAGACTCAGAAAAGAATCAATGGTCTCCAGGAAGAAAAATAAAACAAAACTGTAGGACAGGGAGTAATGAACTGATTCAGTCTAACATCGGGAGGCTAATATTAAAAAAAAAAAAAAAAAAAAGAATCCACCAGGAACCAGTGTGTAACACAGGAATCCTATTTAACACTCTGTAGCATCCTATATCGGAAAAGAACCTGGAAGAGAAGAGATACACATCTACATACAAGTGAATCGAGTTGCTGTCTGTCAGTCCAAAAGAAACCCAAAAAACACCCACAACCTTGTCATTCAACTACACACGCCAATTCAAGTTAGGGAATAAAAGTACAAAAAATGAATTAGAAAGGCTGACTCTATTGTCTTCAGGCCATGGTGACCCTGATGGTGTCACATCCCTAGAGCCTGAGCTGGTTTTGGTCCCAAGCCTGGAGGATCTCAGTGCAGACAGAGCTGGGAGCATGTGGCAGGAAATATGACCCCACAATGGACCTGGGATGCCTCCTTCCCTCTGCATGAGCACCCAATCTCCAGGTGCAGGTGGAACCTCCTGCAGAGAAACCAAGCCTACATCATCTAAGAATTGGTGGAGCCTCCGGGCTGGAACAGGTTTCCAAGGTCCCCTGGTCACTCTATGTCCCCTAGGCTGGGGTTCCTAACTCCAGCCTCCATCCTTAGGGTCACCCTACCTAGAGATGACAGCACCCTCTGCAGAGTGGTGTCCACAAACTGGGATATGTCCTGAGGACCCTGGGGACCCTGGGTAAGGGGGAAGGAGAAATGAGACTCAAGCCTTGGGTGTTTCTTCTGGCACAGTCCACTCTAGCTGACAATCCATGAACAGAGTTTTCCATGAGACTCAATGCCTAAGGACCAGAGTGGGGCAGGAAGCAATGCTGTTTCCTTAGAACCGTCTTCCAGAAAAACAACTGTAAACCTAGTGTTGGGCTCTTCATTTTCACAAGGCCTGTGGGAGTGTAAATGACCCCTCCCTTCCAGTCATGTCCCGGGGTAGATCATCAGACAGGATTTCAAAACAGGGCCACCTTTCAAGAAAACAATGTCAAGAGGTAAACTGTAATCACTTGGTACAGTATCAAAAAGCACCTGGAAAGTTTGTCCAGCTCACTATGTATTCAGTTCAGTTGCTCAGTTGTGTCCTACTCTTTGCAATCCCATGGACTGCAGCACGCCACTATGTATTAAATCAAAACTCCCATGAAAAACCCCCTCCCACAGGTCAGAGTGGCCACTGTCTAAAACATCCACAGAGAATACGGGCTGCGGAGGATGGAGGCAAAAGGGAATTCTCCTACACTCTCAGTGGGGGTGTAAATGGGTGCAGGAACTATCAAAACCAACAAGGAAGTTCTTTATCAACTAAACATCCAGAACCACATGGCCCGACAATCCCATGTCTGGGCTCAGACCCAGAGAAAATCAGAATTCACAGTGACCCGTGCACCCTTGTTTTCAGGGAAGCTCAACTGACAATGGCCAAGAACTAGAATTGTTGCTGGCCAAAATCTTGGCTTTCTCTGCCCAGTGAAGCCAAATAAAAAATACGGAGACAGAGTTTGAAGGAGATACAAAGGTGGCTTTTATTCTCAAGCCAGCAGACAGGGAAACACAATAGGGTCATGCCTCAAGGACTGTGCACCCCCCTACCCCCCACCCATGAAGAGTCTAGGGGCTTATATAAGGCAAGGGCTCACAGTCAGGTGTCAGTGATGAGGAACAAAGGAGATAGGATCTCAATTTCTTCCTTGTGCATTTTTTCAAAGACAGTCATAGACTGAAGTCAATAACCCAGTAACTGACTCTGGCAATTAGGGTGGCTCTGCCGTCTTCTTTCTGATATGTCTTTAAAAGGAGAAGGGTGTTGTAAGGGTAAACACCAGATAGGGGATGTATTTAGCATAGAGTCCAAGGAAAAAATGTTACTCGTAGCTCCTGCAGAGTTAGGGGGCAGAAAAGCAAACTTATTCACAGACATCCAGAGTTATGAATAGTTAAAGTAAAAAGACTAGGAATATTCAGGCCTGCTCACTGTTTTCTTTATCTCCTTTGTTCTCAAAAAAGGGAAAGAATAAAAAACTCATTCCTCTTTTTTTCCTTTGCATGTATTCTCAGTCCCTTCAGTCATGTCCAACACTTTGTGACCCCATGGACGGTAGCCCGCCAGGCCCCTCTGTCCATGGGATTCTCCAGGCAAGAATACTGGAGTGGGTTGCCATGCCCTTCTCCAGGGGATCTTCCCCATTCAGGGACTGAACCCATGTCTCCTGCATTGGCAGGTGGATTCTCTACTGGCTGAGCCACCAGGGAAGCTCCCCCTGCAGCAAATTCAACAAAGTTATTCATCGACAGGAAAATGAAGTCAGAGTGGTGCACCTCTGCACTGGAATACTACCCAGTCCTGAATCAGAACGGAATAATGCCAGTGACAACAGCGTGGATGGATAGAGTCAATACCATACTAAGTAAAGGAAGGCAGATAGAGAAAGACAAATATCAGAAGGTATCACTGACAGGTATCTTCTTGAAATTAATGCAAATGTAGGGTATTACACAGTAGAAACAGACTCACAAACTTAGAAAACCAACTTATGATTATTTGTAAAAAAAGTTAGGGATGTGGGATAAAGGAAGAGTTTGCAAGGAACAAACAGATGTTAATATACATCAAACAGATAATCAGGAAAAAAAACTGTTGAATAGCAAAGGGCAGCCTACTGGGGACACTGTAATCATCTCTCTGGGGAAAATGAATCCAAAAAAGAATTGATAAATGTCTGTGTATCACTGAATCCAGCTCCCGTACAGCTGAAACAAACACAGTATAGGAAATCAACCCTACTTCAATATAAAACAACAATGAATGCACATAAAACGAAATTTAGAGCAGGATCCTCAAGGACCACCTCCAAGGTAATGGAAATAAAAGCAAAAATGAACTAACGGGACCTAATTAAACTTAAAAGCTTTTGCATAACGAAAGAAAGTATAAGCAAGGTGAAAAGACAGCCTCCAGAATGGGAGAAAATAATAGCAAACGAAGCAATGGACAAAAAATTAATGTCAAAAATATACAAGCAGCTCCTGCAGCTCAATTCCAGAAAAATAAACGACTCAATCAAAAAATAAGCCAAAGAACTAAACAGACATTTCTCCAAAGAAGACATACAGATGGCTAACAAACACATGAAAAGATGCTCAACATCACTCATCATCAGAGAAATGCAAATCAAAACCACAATGAGCTACCATCTCACTCTGGTCAGGATGGCTGCTATCCTAAAGTCTACAGACAATAAATGCTGGAGAGGCTGCAGAGTAAGGGAACCCTCTTACACTGTTGGTGGGAATGCAAACTAGTACAGCCACTATGGAGCACAGTGTGGAGATTCCTTAAAAAACTGGAAATAGAACTGCCATATGACCCAGCAATCCCACTGCTGGGCATACACACCAAGGAAACCAGATCTGAAAGAGACACGTGTACCCCAATGTTCATCGCAGCACTGCTTACAATCACCAGGACATGGAAGCAACCTAGATGTACATCAGCAGATGAATGGATAAGAAAGCTGTGGTACATATACACAATGGAATATTACTCAGCTATTAAAGAGAATGCATTTGAATCAGTTCTAATGAGGTGGATGAAACCGGGCCCTATTATACAGAGTGAAGTAAGTCAGAGAGAAATTCACCAATACAGTATATTAACACATATATATGGAATTTAGAAAGATGATAACGATGACCCTACATGTGAGACAGCAAAAGAGACACAGATGTAAAGAGCAGACTTTTGGACTCTGTGGGAGAAGGTGAGGGTGAGATGATTTGAGACAATAGCATTGAAACATGTATATTATCATCTGTGAAATAGATTGCAAGTCCAGGTTCAATGCATGAGACAGCATGCTCAGGGCTGACCCTGAGGGATGGGATGGGGAGGGAGGTGGGAGGGGTGTTCATGATGGGGAACACATGTACACCCCTGGCTGATTCATGTCAATGTATGGCAAAAACCACTACAATATAGTAAAGTAATTACCTCCAATTAAGATAAATAAATTAATTTAAAAAAAGAAATTTAGAAGTGGAGTGTGAAGCAAAAGCAATGCTGGCTCCTTGTGGCCATTTTTTTTTAACAGCAACTCTAAAAGCTGTGTCCAGTTCAGATCAGTTCAGTCACTCAGTCGTGTCTGACTCTTTACGACCCCATGGACTGCAGCACTCCAGGCCTCCCTGTCCATCACCGACTCCTGGAGTTTACTCAAACTCATGTCCATTGAGTCGGTGATGCAATCCAACCATCTCATCCTCTGTCACCACCCTTGTCCTCCTGACCTCAACCTTTCACAGCATCATATATGTGTGTGTGTGTGTGTGTGTGTGTGTGTGTGTGTGTATGTTTGTGCACAGGAGGGGCTAGAGGGCCCGGACCATGTGGAGGAAGGGAGGCACCCACCCAGCATCTCCACGTGGAAGTTGAGTCCCTCTGGGTCAGAGCACGGATCCTGAGGGAGCCCCTGGACTGTGGCTCGTGGGGACAGTGACAAGCCCATCATGAGTCCTGAGCCAGTGCTGACCCTGTGCTGGCTGGTGCAATTGGGGGAGGACACCTGATGACCCGGGTCTTGTGTCCTGTCTATACATAGAGGGGGTAGGGCCATGTGTTTGTCGGAGTGGATGGACACTTTGGGAGCCCGGGAAGTGCTTGGGGGACACAATGAGCATTTCAGGGGGCTGGTGAGTTAGGGGAACCCAGTGGGTGTTTCAGGGGGGTGGCGAGTGTGGGGGACCCAGTGAGTGTTTCAGGGGACTGGCAACTTTAGGGGAAATAGTGAGCATTTCAGGGGGCTGGTGAGTATCTTGGAGAGCCAGTGAGCCTTTCAGGGGCTTGCCAAGTTTGGGGGATCCAGTGAGTGTTTCAGGGGGCTGGTGAGTATCTGGGGGACCCAGTGAGTGTTTCAGGGGGCCGGTGAGTATCTGGGGGAGCCAATGAGACTTTCAGGGGGCTGGGGAGTTAGGGGAACCCAGCGAGCCTTTCAGGGGGTTAGTGAGTATGGGGGACCCAGTGAGTGTTTCAGGGAGCTGGTGAGTTTGTGGGACACAGTGAGCATTTCAGGGGGCCTGTGAGTATCTGGGGGACCCAGTGAGTGTTTCAGGGGGCTGATGAGTATCTGGGGGAGCCAGTGAGACTTTCAGGGAGCTGGTGAGTTTGGGGGACCTAGTGAGTGTTTCAGGGGGCTGGCAAGTATCTGGGAGACCCGGTGAGCCTTTCAGGGATCTGGCGAGTATCTGTGACCCAGTAAGTGTTTCAGGGGGCTGGTGAGTATCTGGGGGACCCAGTGAGCATTTCAGGGAGCTGATGAGTTTGGGGGCCTGACCAAAGGTCTAGGAGCCTGGTGATCATGAAGCCTGCTAACCACTCAGGGGGCCGGGTGAGCAGGACGACAGGACCAGCTATGTGATGGGTTTGCTGGCCCTGCATTGCTCCATCCATTCATTCACCTGAGAACCGTTTCCTGAGCGCCTCTGTTTCCATCCCCACCCACAGACGTGCATGAGGTCACACGGTGCCTCCTCCAGTGTCTCACTGAGGGCCGGCGGGGGCAGAACCTGACCTCACCAGCACGCGCCCCACCTGCTCACCTGAGTGGACTGAGAACTCAGAGGGCACTGCAGACTCACAGGAGGAAGTGCTATCAGGGTGTGCAGATGCACCCGGCTTGCTCCCTGGGGTGCTGCCCGAGGCCTCGAGGCTGGGTGGCACTACTGCTGAGCACTCCTGAATCTGCACTTGGAAACCAGACAGCTGGGGTTCACAGATAAGGAACAGAGAGTAGGTGACCCACACCTATGTACCTGGGAGATGGGAGAGTGTCTTGCAATACAGGATTGGTGTCCACAGGTGATGGGACATTATTCCTCCCATCACAGTGAACCCACCACCATCTCAGGCTGGTCCAAATGTGAAGATTAAGCATTTGTTGCACACTGACCCAGATTCTGATGGAACAGAAGTCCAGACATGTGGAGACAGTAGGGCTCAGGAGTGGGCAGGTGACCTGTGTTGTGGGGAGAGTTGTGGAAACGACACCCAGTGGGCAGATGACCTGTATTGTGAGGAGGTCTCCTCTTTGAAGGGAAGACAGACACACACCCACAGGTGTCTCCAGGATGGTGACGCAGACACACCAAAGGAGCCCTATGTGGCGGGGCACACACATCCACAGGGGTCCCCACGGTGCCGTGCTGGGGGTTCTGACATACTGTTTTGCTGTGTTTTCTACTTGTATCTCGTTGACCATTCGGATTAGAAAAGAGACTCTTATTCTGAAGGGTTATCGTGAAGGGGAAAGGGGCCTATTACAGGAGGATGAGTTCTTCAGGGAGAGGGTCTATTACTCTCGAGAGGGGATGATTACATAGAGGTAGGACATAATTTGTACAAGGGGCAATATTACTGTAGAGATGGGACTAATATGATAGAGGAGTGGGGCTATGGCCATGTAGGGGGGATGTTACTGTGGAGAAAGTGAATGTTGATCAGTCGTGTCTGACTCTATACAGGCCATAGAATTCTCCAGGCCAGAATATTAGAGTGGGTAACCTTTCCTTTCACCAGGGGATCTTCCCAACCCAGGGACTGAACCCAGGTCTCCCACAATACAGGCAGATTCTTTACCAGCTGAGCCACCAGGGAAGCCCTACTGTGGAGAGGGGACTCATAATAAAGGAGGACCTTTACTGTAGTGGGGGACTATTACCGTGGAGTGGGAAAGTTATAGTAGGGCGACTCTGATACCATGGGCGCTGTTACAGTAGGGGAGGGACTATGACAACACAGAGAACTATCATAATAAAGGGAACTATTACAATAGAGGGGACCATTCTGTAGAGGGGGACTATTACAGAAGAGGCAGAACTATTTATGGAGGGAGGACTCTTACCATTTAGGGGGGCTATTACAATAGAGGAGGACTCTCACTGTTGAGAGAGGATTATTCTAGTATATGTGAGACTATTAAAGTAGAGGGTGGTCTATCATTGTAAAGGGGGGGCTGTTACTGAAAAGAGGGGACTATGACAAAGAGAGAGGGACTATTATAATAGTAGAGGACGATTACCTTAGATGGGGCTATTATGATGAATGGGGGTCTATAACTGCAGACAGGGACTATTACAATAGAAAGGGACTACTGAAACTGAGGAGGACTATTACAGTAGAGGGGGCACTATTATGATAGAGAAGGGACTATTAACATAGAGTAGGGACAACAGAAGGAGACTATTAGTGTAGAGGGGAAACTGACAATAGAGGCAGGACTGTTATAGTAGAAGGGGGACTTTGACTGTGGAAGGGGAATAGTGACAACAGAGGGAGATTATTAGAGGAGAGACTGTCAGGAAGCATTTAACAGGAGCCTTCCTATGTGCTGTTTTGGATTTGTCATGAATCCTCTGGTCCTTTTTAAGAGGAGAGGCACTCTTTTCCCAGGGCTGAGGAATCCAGGCAACTCCTTCGTTAGTTTCTCAGTATGGTGATAAGTACCTTCTTCCTTTTTATGAACCATATGGTTAAAAATGATTGTTTACAACTCTTTGATAGGGATCGCCTTATGTTTTGCAAGTCTGGAATTTTAATCTTTATCTTTGCTGAGAATAACTACTTTGTAAGACAGTATATATGCCCACCCCATGTTGATTAAAACACCTTTGCTCCATCAGAGCCTTGATCCCTGGGTCTTTCCTTCCTTCTCTCTCTCTTTCAGGCTAATTCCTTGGAGCGTGGAGGCCTGCTGAGCTCACTTTCTTGCCTGGGCTTCTAAGGCCCTCTCGAGAAGGCACACTGTGCCTTCACCCACTTGAGAGGGTGCCTGGTGCCTACGTGCAGCAGTGCAAGCTCTAAGAACAGGGCTTTATTGGTTTTCCGTGTAAACCAGGGGATATCATTCACTTCCTCTCTCTTACTTTATTATCCTCAACTCCAGACCACCAGGTTCTGGTCCATTGAGGGACCAACAAGTGGCACCTGAACAGGGACTCTGGTACACATGGCAAGATTCGGACGGAGTGACCCCAGAGGGACTATTGAGGCTGGTAAGTATTAAGACATGGGTCAGATTGTTGGAAAGCCCCATCACTTTTCTACTTTACTTTATCACTTATTTAAACTTCAGGGATTTTTGGTTAAACACCCGTGAATAGAGGCTTGCCTTCAGACAGTGGTTGAATGTAACCCTTGGTTCCCTGATGAAGGCAGTTTTGATTTAGAAATTTGGCATCAGGTCAAAGAGAATGTTGAATGATCTGTAAGACAGGGAAAAAATATTCTGATAGATTTCTGGCCCCTATGAGCTCTCACTGAAGCCGTGATTCTGCCATTACAAGGTAATTCTATCCCTCCTGATATACAGCAACAGGCACAACACTCATTACATGAATATGAATTAGACAATGATACCTTACGTGGATCATCAAAAAAGCAAGAGAGTTCCAGAAAAACATCTATTTCTGATTTATTGACTATGCCAAAGTCTTCGAGTGTGTGGATCACAATAAACTGTGGAAAATTCTGAAGGAGATGGGAATACCAGACCACCTGACCTGCCTCTTGAGAATCCTATATGCAGGTCAGGAAGCAACAGTTAGAACTGGACATGGAACAACAGACTGGTTCCAAATAGGAAAAGGAGTACGTCAAGACTGTATATTGTCACCCTGCTTATTTAACTTATATGCAGAATACATCATGAGAAACGCTGGGCTGGAAGAAGCACAAGCTGGAATTAAGATTGCTGGGAGAAATATCAATCACCTCAGATATGCAGATGACACCACCCTTATGGCAGAAAGTGAAGAGCAACTAAAAAGCCTCTTGATGAAAGTGAAAGAGGAGAGTGAAAAAGTCGGCTTAAAGCTCAACATTCAGAAAACTAAGATCATGGCATCTGGTCCCATCACCTCATGGGAAATAGATAGGAAGACAGTGGAAACAGTGTCAGACTTTATTTTTTTTTTTTAGGCTCCAAAATCACTGCAGATGGTGACTGCAACCATGAAATTAAAAGACACTCCTTGGAAGGAAAGTTATGACCAACCTAGATAGCATATTAAAAAGCAGAGACATTACTTTGCCAACAAAGGTCCATCTGGTCAAGGCTATTGTTTTTCCAGTGGTCATGTATGGATGTGAGAGTTGGACTGTGAGGAAAGCTGAGCGCCGAAAAATTGATGCTTCTGAACTGTGGTGTTGGAGAAGACTCCTGAGAGTCCCTTGGACTGCAAGGAGATCCAACCAGTCCATCCTGAAGGAGATAATTCCTGGGTTTTCATTGGAAGGACTGATGCTGAAGCTGAAACTCCAATACTTTGGCCACCTCATGTGAAGAGTTGACTCATTGGAAAAGACCCTGATGCTGGGAGGGATTGGGGGCAGGAGGAGAAGGGGAAAACAGAGGATGAGATGGCTGGATGTCATCACTGACTCAATGAGCATGAGTTTGAGTAAGCTCCGGGAGTTTGTGATGGACAGGGAGGCCTGGTGCGCTGCGATTCATTGGGTCACAAAAAGTCGGACACGACTGAGCAACTGAACCTTACGAAAGGCCCAATTAGAACAACATAAGGTATTTCAGGATTTTCCTACTAACCCTGCCCTGGTTTCTCCAAGTGCTCCTCCCCTGCCGGAAGGCACATATCCCAAAGTCTCACCCTCGACAGAACCTAATGATTCTGACAATGACTCCCTTAAGACACTTTTTAGCATTAAAACTGACAACACCTTTCTGAATAACAATCATCTACCCGCTTTTGTGACAGAGGCTCTCTGAATTACTGGCTTTGCAATCAGAAGTCTCTGAAGCCGATGGTTTCTCTGCCTTTCCAGTTTTAAGAAATGTTGATGCTTAAGGGCAAATAACACCTAAATATGAAGGTATTAACTTTTTTCACATGCAACAAGTGAAAAAGGCCGTAACTTTGTATGGTCCACATTTGCCTTTTACTAGAGAAATTCTAAATGCTATGGCATCTTCTATTGGAACCTTTATTCCCTATGATTGGCAAATTTTAATAAAAGCTCTCCTTAAACCAGGATAGTATCTTCAATGGACAATGTGGTTTCAAGATATAGCCAGAGATCATGCTAACAAAAACACTCGAGCTGGCATTCCCCAAAACCAAATTACTTTTGAAATGTTAACTGGCACCAGACAATTTGACGCCATAGAAGCTCAAATACGATGCCTTCTTTTGTTGCATGATCAATTACAAACAGTGACCTTTGAAGCTTGGGATCAAATTACTCCTCAAGGGGACCCTACAGGTGGCTACACTAAAATATTGCAGGGACCTAATGAAACATATGCTGATTTCTTAGCTAGATTAGAAACTTCTATTTCCCATACAGTAATTGGAGAAGAAGCTAAAAGGCAACTAGAGAAATTACTTGCTTATGAAAATGCAAATCAGGAATGTCAAAGGGCTATAGCCCCAATTTGTGATACAGGGACTATTTTTGATTATTTGAAGGCTTGTCACAATCTAGGAACAGAAACTCAAAAAATGCAAATGCTAGTTAAGACAATGGCTGCTTGCTTTAAAAAGGGAAATGAAGGATGTTTACATGTGGAGATAAGAACCATTTAAAAAGGAACTGCCCTACGAAAGTTAATAAAAAACCTCCAAAAGTCTGTCCCCGCTGCCGTAGAGGAATGCATTGGGCCAAAGAGTGTAAATCTAAATTTGATATTGAAGGAAAACCTATTTCAGGAAACTCCAAGCAGGGGACCCCCCAGGTCCCCTTTAACAAAAACCAGGGGCAAATTCCATCTTTTCCCTCAAACCCTCAAAATCCGGCAGTGCTGCCATTGATATACCAGCCCTAAATGACTTTCTCCTTTACCCTCAAGCAGTCCCCTCTAGAATACCTACCGGACTTTTTGGACCCCTGCCCCCACAAACCTTTGGTCTTTTGCTCGGCCAATCTAGTTTGACTTCTAAAGGAATTACTGTTCACCCTGGAGTAATTGATTCAGATTATAAAGGGGAAACTCAAATAATGATGTCATCTCAGATTTTATGGCAATTTAAAAGGGGGGATAAAATTGCTCAATTACTCATTCTGCCTTACATTTCTATTGATTCTTCTAATGATATACGGATGGGCGGATTCAGCAGTACAGATCAAAAACAGTCTTTATGGACATCATTGGTATCTGAATTTTCCCGACCAAATATAAATATCAAAATTAATGGTAAAAGATTTTCTGGTCTTCTCAATACTGGATCTGATATTACTATTATATCAAAACATTTATTGCCCAAATCCTGGCCTATACAAAAAATCTCTTGCCAAACTGCAGGGATTTCTCAAACCAAAGTACAAGAGGTTTATCAGAGTACTCAGATTTATCCACGTGAGGGACCAGAAGGCCAACCTGCAACATTAAGCCCTTATGTGATAGATGCACCCCTTAATCTAACAGGAAGGGACTTACTTATGCAATGGCAAACTCAGATATACATTCCACATTTTTCCTAGGGGTCACTGCTCATTTAGCAAATAATACAATTATTAACTTGGAAGAATGGCAAGCCTATTTGGACAGAGCAATGGCCCCTCACGAAAGAGAAATTACAGGTGACTAAGGAACTCATAGGTATACAACTAGAATTAAAGCATATTGAGAAATTTTGTTCTCCTTGGAACTCTCCTATTTTTGTTATAAAAAAGAAATCTAATAAATGGCGTCTCCTAACAGATCTTAGAAGAGTTAATCCATCTATGAAACCTATGGGTGCATTACAAACAGGAATCCCATCACTTACCACTATTCCTCAAAACTGGCACTTATTGTTATTGATTTACAAGATTGCTTTTTTAATATACCTTTAGACCGAGAGAGATCCGCCTTCTCTCTCCCTTATCCTAATCATATTGGACCTCATAAACGACACCAATGGACTGTACTGCCACAAGGGATGATGAATTCTCCGACCATGTGCCAGTATTACGTAGCTAAAGCCCTTGAGCCTGTGAGAAAACAATTTCCTGACTTTCTTGTTATCCATTACATGGATGATATTTTGTTTTCAGCTCCATCCATTTTAGAAACTCAACACATGTTTGATATAGCTCAACTATGCTTTCAAAACTCTGGATTAACCATTGCCCCTGAAAAAATTCAAACCTCTACACCTTACCATTATCTAGGGTCTGTTGTTAATAGACATCGTATTACTCCCCAACTAACCCAGATCTGTACTGATAAATTATCAACCTTAAATGATTTTCAAAAGCTCTTAGGAGATATAAATTGGTTTAGACCTTCTTTAGGCATTGCTAATTATCAACTGAATAACCTATTTAATACTTTAAAAGGAGATCCTGATTTAAATAGCCCTCGTTCACTTTCTCAAGAGGGACAAGAGGAACTTTATTTGGTGCAAAATAAATTACAAAAACAATTTCTTACTCGCATCAAACTAGATTTGCCTCTAGTATTATTTATACTCCCCTCTCTTTATTCTCCCACAGGACTTCTTGCCCAACAAGAACACCCAGTAGAATGCATCTATACACATTTTAGGGGAATAAAGTCACTTACACCCTACCTTGATTTAATTGCTCTAATTATTATAAATGGAAGAAATAGGACTAAAACTCTGATTGACTCAAATCCTCATAAAATTGTAATACCTATCAATAAATCTCAATTTAAGAACACATTACAAACTTCTACCAAATTTCAAATAGCTTTTCTGGAATATTTTGGAGAAATTTCATTTCATTATCCTTCTGGTAAGCTGTGGAATTTCTTCAAAAACACTGAATTTATTATTTCTCGCATTATCAGCTCACAGCCTATACCACAAGCTGAGGTTTTATATCATCATATATATATATATATATGTATATGGGACTAAAAATGCCAAAGCTTCTTTCTGGTCTCTTAAGGAATATAAAGTCTTTTATACTAAATTTCATTCTGCTCAGCAAAATTAATTATATGCTCTTATTCAAGTTATTTACCTACATCCTTACCCCATTAATATAGTCTCTGATTCTATATATTCAGTTTTTGTATTAAAAAATATAGAAACCTCCACCATAAACTCCAATCAACCTACTATTCAACAACTCTTTTTTGAACTACAATCTGTTGTTAGAAACCACAATTCTCCCATTTATATTACACATAGTCGAGTGCATTCTTGTCTGCCCAGCCCCATGACCTATGGTAATGAGCAAGCTGATAAACTGGTCTCTTTTGCTACTCTGGAGGAACAACATGCTCTGTTGCAAAACAACACTGGCTCCCTACACCAGCTATGGAAAATCCCATACCACCAGGCTAAATAAATCATTAGTAATTGCTCAACTTGTAGACCCCCACATCTTCGACCCATCATACAAGGTATTAATCCTCGCGGTTTGCAACCTGATGAACTATGGCAAATGGATGTAACTCATTGCTCTGAACTTTCTCCATCTTCTTTCCTACATGTCTGTATTGATACAAATTCCTCTTTTATCTGGGCCACGCCTCTCCGTGGTGAGGCTACACAACATTTTATCAGTCACTTGTTAGCTTATTTTGCTGTAATGGAAACACCTAGCTCTATTAAAACAGACAATGGCCCTGCCTATATTTCTAGACACTTTAAACAATTTTTACAATCTTTTTCTATTAAACATATTACAGGTATTCCTTATTGAAAGGTCGGGGCATGCCCCCGGGAAAGTGCTGCAAGGCAAATTCCGGAGGCTGGCTAAACTTCCAGGGGCTGGCCCCCTGCAGCCTGGCCCAATCAGGTACCAACATAAAGCCCTCGGACACTGACCACCGCTGTAGCCCGCGCTTTCTTCCTTATATGAAAAGACCTGGCCTGGATGCCTGCCCAGACTATAAAACCCCTCCCCACCCCTCATACCTTGCAGACTCCCTTTGTCTCCTCACTCACCAGCCCCCGGGAGTTCTGCCCGAGAGCGACGCTTAATAAAAGGCCTTTACCACCGGTCCTTAGAGGCGGCTTTTTCCTCCCGCGGCGTTTTTCCTAACACTTATAATTCACGGGCACAAGGCATAGTCGAACGAGCACATCACACACTAAAGTTACAAATAAAAAAATTTAAAAAGGGGAATACACAGGAACACTGCTGTCTTCCTTATCCAAAGCAGACTTTACTAGATTCCAACATAAGATATTTTCTAAATCCATAAGTATTGTTAATACAGCTTTATTTGTTTTAAACTTTTTAAACCTGCCACAGGGAAATATTTTAACAAGGGCAGAAAGGCATCTTGAGGAATTGAAGGATGTTAGGAAAAACGCCGCGGGAAGAAAAAGCCGCCTCTAAGGACCGGTGGTAAAGGCCTTTTATTAAGCGTCGCTCTCGGGCAGAACTCCCGGGGGCTGGTGAGTGAGGAGACAAAGGGAGTCTGCAAAGTATGAGGGGTGGGGAGGGGTTTTATAGTCTGGGCAGGCATCCAGGCCAGGTCTTTTCATATAAGGAAGAAAGCACGGGCTACAGCGGTGGTCAGTGTCCGAGGGCTTTATGTTGGTACCTGATTGGACAAGGCTGCAGGGGGCCAGCCCCTGGAAGTTTAGCCAGCCTCCGGAATTTGCCTTGCAGCACTTTCCTGGGGGCATGCCCCGACCTTTCAAAGGACACTTCTCTTCCTCTGCCCATTTGGTACCAAAACGGGTTAACAAAACAATGTAAATCTGGGAAACTAATCTTGTAGGGAAAGGGATAAGCTTGTATTTCCCCAGATGGATCCAACAAACTCACATGGCTTCCTCTCTGAAAGATTCGACCCAAGGGGGCCCCCAGCATTCAAAATGGGGACGAAACAACAAGAACCCCAGGAGGAAGAAATTCCAATACAGGCCATGACGGCTCTAAAGATCTCCAGGAAGTGCCACCTTTGGTGGCATCAACCCTATTATCTCCCCACTCGGGGACAAATAAAAACCCTTACTAATAAAGCTGAAGATTTGATCTCTCAACAGGGAATGCCTCGGAGTCCTGAATACATTTTCCTGGAAATGCTCAACTTGCTAGCCTGTGCCTCCCCCCATTCGAGCTCTGATTAATCAGACTCAACTGGACTTACTTACCCAACCCCTCTTTTTTGCAGGTCATAAAATAGACAGAGAAAAGACTGATTGTATCAACTAATGACTCCACCCATATGCCCCCTCCCTGGAACCCTCACACCCTGGGGAGAAAGAAAAACTAATTAACATTTCTTTAGGTTATGAAGTCCTTCCTCTGTGTATGGGCCCAGCAGAATTATGCATAAACGTCAGCCAACAAACTTGGGCTTTCGTCTTGCCTCCAAAAGAAGACTTTCAGACATTGCTGCCCTTTCTGTCTGTGAACCATGTTTACTACTGAAACTTTAGGGAAAGAGTTAGGGAAAGAACAAAAACCGTTTTGTAAAATGTTACTAACACTATGTTGAAACATTACTAAGACAAAGGACTTCATGGCTGGCTTCAGGGTGGAATGGCACCTCCTCCTCCTCCTTGAATGGTCCTCAATAAACACATTGGGCCTGAACAATGAGACATTTGGAAACTTGCTGCCAGCACCGAAGAACTTGGGACTTAGACTGGACATTTCACAGGGACCAGTCGTGGTCATAGTAACTATTTCTTTTGCTATAATCAGTCATATTTTATACAGGCCTGTGTCCCACTTCCTTCTGTTATAGCCATAAGAAATTTAAAATTTAATCTGTAACTTGTATTAATTGCCAATTTTGTGTTACTCCTGTTCAATTCAATCATAGTACCTACAACTGGGAACAAATCAAATTTCATTTACATGATAATGCCTCTCTGAATGTACAATTACTGCAAAAGGAAATCTTTGAAACTTTCTCTAAATGTCTGCCCTCTTCCACTAATTTGAAAACTTTTAGCTGGACAGTTCGCTGATTGATTGTCTGGCCTAGACCCACGAGGATGGTTTCAAAGTATTACCCACAGCATCGGGTCTGGAACTGTAACTTTGGTGATTGTCTTGATAATTATATTTGTTGTTTATTGTCGCCTTTCTATAAGGTTGATTAATACTAACCAAACTTTGGTCAGGACCTTTTTTTACAAATATAATAAAATAGAGGGAAGCGATTATTACCACAGAGACAGACTTATTACAATAGGGAGTGGACTATGACAGTAGACAGGGACGCTTACTGTAGAGGGAGATTATAGCAATGGAGGACTTTTACTCTAGAAGGGGGATATTAGAGGCAGACTATTATCATTTAAGCGTACTACTACAATCAAGGAGGAGTATTATTGCAGATAGGGGACTATGACAGTACTACTGTAGAAGAGGAACTCTGACGATAGAGGGGGGCTATCACTATATAGTAGGGCTATGATATTAGAGGAGGGTTATTTCAGTAGAGGAGAGATTTTTACTGCAGAGGGGGACTATTACAATAGAAAGTGAAGCATGACAACAAAGACAGGACGATTAGTGTCTGGGGTGGAGGACTATGACAATAAAGGAGAACTATTACTCTATTAATTCTCTAATAGAGAACTGTTACCCTATAGGGGAAACTGTTACTATGACAATAGAGAAGAGCTAATATTGTAGAAGTGGTACTATTACTGTGGGGGGGCAATGACAATAGAAGGGGAGTAATACAATTAAGGAGGACTATTATTACAGAGGGGGGACTATGCCAGTAGGGGAGCATAGTTACTGTAGAAGTGGAATTTTGAAAATAGAGGGCTATTGGTCTAAACACTATGACATTAGTACTGGTCGTTCAGGCATGTCCAACTCTTTGTGACTCCATGGACTCACTGCATGGAGCCCGCCAAGCTCCTCTGTCCATGGGATTCTCCAGGCAAGAATACTGGAGTGGGTTGCCATGCCTTTCTCCAACTATGATATTAGAGGGAGCTATTACTATAGAAGGGGAACTATTACTGTAGAGGGGACAGTATGGCAATAGAAGGAAAGTATTACTGTAGAGGGGGGTACATGATAACAGAAAGGAACTATTACTATAGAGAGGGGACCTTGAGAATAGGGACAAACCCTGTCCATGGAGAGCAATAAACACAAAAATAAAGGCTCAGGCATGTGTTCACCATGAAAGCAGGCTTGATGGCATGTGGACCACAGGCCCTGACTCAGGAGGAGCTGTGAGGGGAGGCTTCTGCCCAGGCAGGGACAGTGGCTGCAGCTGGGGCTGGACAGGCAGAAGCAGTGGGTCATAGGCCCATGTTCTGACTGGTCCTGGGAATGACTGGGTCAGCCTCAACTGATGATTCTGGGGAGGGACTGGTCTGCATGGCCAAGACAGGGAAGTGAGGATCTGAGTCTCTATAGGGAGGGGTCTTTGCAAAAACTGTTTCCAGGACATGGTGGGTGAGGGAGGGTGGTTCCTGGACATCAGATCACCTTCAACACCATGAAGAGGGCTCTGGCCCCTCCCCCATATGGAAAGACAAGGCACAGAGGCTCGGGAGTGAGATCAGGGTCTGGGTGGGTGGACAAAAGTCCACAGCCACCACTCAGAAGTCATAGTTCATGTTTCCAGGTGATTGTGTTTTAAATCATCTCCTTGCATGATGGGATGGCCACGCTTGGCCCCATGTAGGTAAAGGCTCTATAGTGTTTTTACTCATCTGTCACCACTCCACCAGGACACCCACCCAGAACAGGAGAGAGGGGACACTCAGACCCTGACCGGAGGCAATCCCAGCTTCATAGCTGCTCAGGTGGGTGGGTGCTTCATCCTGGGAGCCTGTCCAGTCACTTTTACTGCAGCAACACCCACCAGATGGAGAGAGCGCCTCTGGGGAGTGAAGGGCGTGTGACCTAATGCCTGGGCTCCATCTCCCCTAGAAGGGAAGCCCCCAAACCTAGAGACCCCACAGGCTCAACTGGGCCCCTCTCAGCCCCAAGTGGAGGGGGCTGGTGCACAGCGTGAGGGTGGGGGACCCTCTGGAGGTGAACGCCAGCTCTAACCTCAGAGAGAACAGTCTTGAGCTGCTGGGGACTGTCTGTTGGTCCCTGTCTCCCTCCGCCCTAGCTCCCCCTCAAACCCTCACTTCACCTCCTGTGTCTCTCTCTCCCCTCGCTCTGCTTCTGTCTGTCTCTCTTCATGTCTCTGTCCATTCCTCTCTGTGTCTTAGTCTCTCTGTCTCTAGTGCTCTTCTCCCCTCTCCACCACCTAATCCTCCTTTCTCTTGGAGAGAAGTCTGCTGTTTCCCTTTTCTCAGAGCCATGCCTCCACGCTGCCAGCACTGGGTCTTCTGCACGTCCTGATTTAATTATGCAAAGCCCCATTTCCTCCCCCAGATCTCCCAGGCTCGACCTCTGATGGGCTGGCAGGTGAGCTCGCCCGACTCCTTCCTGTGCCACCAAGGCGAACGCGGACTGGATGTCAGCGCTGAGTTCTCAGCTCTGGGATGTGCCCCTGCACCACCTCTCCATCCTAGGTGAGGCCCTGCAGGCTCGGCTCGGTGGGGATGCGGCTGCGAGACGGGTCCGAGTGTGGGAAGCCTCAAGGCCAAACATGCACCCGTACAGGCACACTGAACACACACACACATCAAACACACATGCACACTGAACACACAAAGACGTATGCACACACACACACATACATGCACACCAAACACACAAACACACAGCAAATACACACGCACACATACTGCACACACATACATACACACACCAGCACCTTCCCTTCTCTGTCTGCTTTATCCCATTCAACCCGGAAGGTATGTGAACCTCCAAAAGCCTGCCTTGAGGACACATGCCAGCCACCCTGGGGGGGATTGTGCTTTCTCAGCCACTCTGTCCTACTCCTGGGGACCCCTCACCTTTCCACCCATCTTTTCCATCAGAGCTTGTGCTGTATCTTCTGCACTTGAGCCTGGAGGGCTGAAAGTTTAAGGTGTCCACCTGCCCCCAAAAAACTCCATAAGAAGTACCAGAAGTATCTAATTAAAATGAGGAACCTTTGACTCCAGCCAGTTTGGTTGCAAAAAGTGCTGCAAAGCTCAGCCATGGGTGGGCATCTCAACATGGGAATGCCTGGTGGGGACCAGGTAGGCAGGCACTTCCAGGGTGACACTCCTGTGCTCAGGTCATCAGATGGGCAGCCACCAGACACTATGGTCTGGGAGGGGAGGGTTCCTGCCAGACAGCACCACCCTGCTCACCTCCTCAAGGTGCAAGCGCACCCCATTCTCCACCAGCACCCCTCTGGCTATGTGGACACAGGGCCCTGCCCTGGCTCTGTGACCCTGGGCATTGCCCACTGGGAGCACACATGGACAGCTGGACAAACAGGAAGTGCTGTTTTCTATGGAAGTCAACTTTAGACTCTTTCTCACCCTCTTGATAGTTACAGGGTTCTATGTCAGCCACCCTACCCCTGGGAGGAGGGGCCCCCACACGGCCCTGCCCTTGAGGGTGTGGAGCAGACAGGGAACCGTGGACCTGGTCTCTCAGCCCTTTCGGGTGATTCCCCGTGGGGAAGGCTGTGGGGTCCCCACATGGAGGAGGCTTCCACGTCTTCAGGCTTCCTCCATCCACAGAAGGGCCCTTGGCCACTCTCCTTCCTGTACCCCTTTCATAATAACTCTTGATGCCTCTCCCCCAAGCCCAGGCACCACTCATCTGCTTCTGTCTTTGTAAATTTGCCTATTCTGAAGATCTCTTATAAGTGGACATGTAAAATGTGTCCTTCTGTGTCTGCTTCTCTCACTGATCATCGTGTGTTCAAGGTCCATCCACGATGTAAGGTGTGTCAGAACTTCACTCCTTTTCATGGTGAGTCATACACCACTGTGTGCATGAACCACATACTACTGACCCATCCATCCGTCCATCCACCCACACACCCACACACCCACTCACCAATCCATCTAACCACCCACCCATCCATGCATAAATCCACCCATCCATCATCTGTCCGTCCATCCACCGACCAATCCATCATCCACCTATACACTGATCCAACCCCACTAACCCATCCATTGTCCATCCTTCCCTCTATCCATCCATCCATTTATTTATTCACCCATCCATCCACTCTTCCATAACATCATCAAATAAAATTATATTATGAACTTGTAAATCCTCCTTCCCATCCCTTGACCCTGAGAATAAATAAGAAAAAAAAAGAGAGAGAGAAATAAATAAAGCTAGTCCAAACCTACGTTCAGAGACGGAAAGGAAGGATTTCTGGATTGTCCCTAGCTGACCACTAAAGTGTGAACCTTTCCACACTGTCTCTGAAACAGATCACACCGATTTAAAAGGAAAAGAATAAATGAAACTACACAAGACCCACAACACTGGCATCATAAAGAGCCTGAAAACAATATAAATAACTTCAAAGTACTTTTAACTAGAGAGTGTCTGTCTGTTCTCAGTCATGTCTGACTCTTTGCAACAACATGGACTGTACCCACCAGGCTCCTCTGTTCATGGGATTCTCCAGGCAAGAATAATGGAGTGGGTTGCCATGCCCTCCTCCAGGAGATGTTCTCCACCCAGAGAGCCTCCCAGAAAGGTAGGAAAGGACATGGCTTTACTGTGGAACCAGCCTGGATTCAGAAGGGGGACCCATGGACTAAGAGCATCACAGACTGAAGTCACAGAATCTGGGGGAGCTGGGAGAGGAAGGGGAGGCTGGGTCCTGCCCTTTGTGCAGCTGAGCTGACACCAGAGCTCCTTCCTGGTCCCAGATAAGCAATAGTTGAGTTCCCATGTCCTCTGAGGTGGGTCTGTGTTTGCACCCCGGCACCTCCTCCAGGGAGACTTTCTTGGTGGCTCAGACAGTAAAGAATCAGCCTGCAATGCAGGTGGTGGGAGCACTAGGCTTCACTGTAATCAGACTATCTGCTCCCTGCATGAGGCTGATTCAGACACCAGGTTATACTGTTTACAGAAACCCAGTAATCAACCCACCACTGTCTCCACTCAAACACCCCAATAACCAGCGCATCACTGGTCACAGGCACCCCCAATAATCCACCCTGCCTGGTCTCTATTCAGACACTCCTAAAATCCATCAATCACGCATCAAGATGCCCCAGTAATCCACCCGCCATTTCTTAGCACAGATTCCAATAATCCACCCACCTCTGTTTCCACTCAGGCACCCCAATAATTGACCCATCACTTCTCAAGACACCCAAGTAATCTACCCACAACTGTCTCCACTCAAACACCCCAAAAATCTACCAATCACTGCTCAAGACACCCCATAACCCACCCATCACCATCTCCACTCAGACACCCCAGTAATCTACCCACTAGTGTCTCTATTCAGACATGCCATTATTCCACCCATGACTGTCTCTTCTCACAGAAAACCCAATAATCAGCCCATCACTGCTCATAGACCCCCCAACAATCCACACACCACTGTAGATTCTGGGACACCCCCAATAACTGACACATCGTGTTACAAGGCACCCCAATAACGCCTGTGCACACGTCTCACGGGCACCTGGGTGATTCTCCCCCCAGGAGGTGCTGACTCTGCATCAGCTGTGGTCCTGGGGCCATCAGATCATCCTGTTGTACAAGGACAAGGCATCCATGAGTCAGCATGCAGAACTGTGGCCCAGTATCCCCTACTGGTGGGGGAATCAGGTGAAGCCCCGAGACCTAGTCCACTACCTGGAGCACATGAAGAGTGGCAGCCAGCCAGGTGAGTGCCACCTTCACACCGGGACACCTGGTCACACGCATGTCCTAGTGCGTGGGGCTGGCTTTGGGTTCAAGTGTAGAAATGGAACAGGACGTATTACGGGACATTATTCTGTTCACCATATGGGGACCAGGGTGTGGAAATCCTTGGGGATGTTACTGTGTCCACCATAGGGGGTCAGGATGTAGACAGGACGTGAACATCCATACAGACATTATTGTGTCCATCACATGGGGTCAGGACATGGACATCTCTGGGGTCACTGTCAGGCAGAGGGCTGAGCCCGCCTGCCCTCTGTAACAGGAGAAATTCATGAGTCAACACCCCTGTGAGACCCTGCTGTCTGAACTTTGGTCTCTGTCGCACATCTGAATCTCTGACCGCTGCAGAGGCCAGAGTCTGGGTGGGTGATGGCACAGCTTGGTGACTGTGTGGGCAGGTGACCCCATGGGTTACTGGTCACATGGGCGAAAGACCCTGTGGGTTGGTGACCGCGTGGGTGGGTGACCGTGCGGGTGGGTGATGGTGTGAGTGGGTAATCATGTGGACAGGTGACCTCATGACCTCGCATGTTAGTGACCCCATGGGTGGGTGACCCCATGGGTTGGTGGCCCCGTGGAGGGATCACTGCATGGGGTAGTGACCCCATGGGGGGGTGACCATGTGAGTCGATGACCACATGTTTTGGTTGGCCACATGACTGTGTGGGTTAGTGACTGCACATGTGGGCGGCTGACCCCACAGCTGGCACCATGAACAGCAGCCCCTCTCTTGTCCCAGGCAGGCTGTTCATGGCCAGCATCAACCTCACGGAGAACCTGGAGTTTGTCCTCGTCCACCCAGCCTGGTCCCTGGAGAAGCTGACCCAGTGGGGGCTCCCCTACCTTTGCACATGGGTGCGAGGTCAGTGACTGGGGTCAGCCGCCGGCTGTACCAACACCATCGCAGGCGACTTCATCTGGGCCGACGGGTTTGTTGGCGATGACATCAGGTTGAACCAGAAGCCGCTTTGGGGCTGATGGACGGCGCATGTGTGGAGCTGGGCATTGCGGAGGCTGCATCACAGTCACGTGCTGTGATGTTTCTGGCCTGAACCGGAAGCCACCTCGGGGCTGACGGACGTCACACTGAGGGGCTGGGCATTGCAGAGGCCGCTCCTCGTTCGCATCCTGTGATGTCACTGGGCTGAACCGGAAGCTCCTTCGAGGCCTACGGACGGCGCGTGGGTGGAGCTGGGTATCTTGGAGGCTGCATCTCAGCCACATCCGGTGACGTCACCAGCCTAAACCGGAAGCTGCCTCAGGGCTGACGGACGGCGCTTTTAGAAGCTGGGCATTGCGGAGGCTATTCTCAGCCCTGTCCTATGGGGCTGGTCGTCCGTCCGCCAGTCCACTGAATGTTGGTGACTGCAGAGGTGGGTCCAGGTGGCAGGGTTGATGGTCCTTTGGTCCTCTGTGTGTCTCTCGGCGAATGCAGTGTGTGAGATGATGATTAAAGGTGAGTGCATAATTTGTACGATCACGTCCTCAGGGAGACACACCTGGTTCTCCGGTCTGTGGCTTCCCCATGGGAGAGGCTGGGATGCCCCCTCCCCCTGGCCCTGAGAGCAGCAGATGGTGACCCCCAGCTGGGGAGGCGGGGGAGGCACTATGACAGTGTCCGTAGGAGGGGACTGAGCGCTTTGCGATCCCACTGAGAAATCCCTTTTATTAGATAAGGGCCTTCCCTGGTGGCTCACTTAAGAAGGCCTCCTTATCGCTCCTTGCTAGTCTTTGGAACTCTGCATTCAGGTGGCTATATCTTTCCGTGTCTGCTTTGTCTTTCTCTTCTCTTCTCATCTATTTGTAAGGCCTCCTCATAAAATCACTTTGCCTTTTTGCATTTATTTTTCTTGTGGATGGTTTTGATCACCACCTCCCATACAATGTTAGGAACCTCCATCCATAGGTTTTCTGGTACTGTGTGCCAGGCCTAACCCTTGAATCTATTTGTCACTTCCTATGTATACTCACAAGGGATTTGAATAAAGCAAAGAAACAGAGGAACACAATAGAATGGGAAAGACTATAGATCTCTTCAAGAAAATTAGAAATGCCAAGGAACATTTCATGTAAACACATGCACAATAAAGGACAGAACCATTATGGCCTACCTAAAACAGAAGAGATTATGAAGAGGTAGCAAGAATACACGTAAGAACTATAAAAAAAAAAAAAAAAGATCTTAATAACCTGGATAACCACGATGGTGTGATCACTCATCTAGAGCCAGACATCCTGGAGTCCAAAGTCAAGTGGGCCAAAGTCAAGTGGGAAGCATCAGTATGAACAAAGCTAGTGGAGGTGATTAAATTCCAGCCAAATACTTTCAAATCCTAAAAGATGGTGCTGTTAAAGTGGTGCGCTCAATATGCCAGCCAGTTTGGAAAACTTGGCAGTGGCCACAGGACTGGAAAAGGTCAGTTTTCATTTCAATCCCAAAGAAGGGCAATGCCAAACAATGTCCAATCTACCACACGGCTGCACTCATTTCGCATGCTAGCAAGGTAATGCTCAAAGTCCTTCAAGCTAGGCTTCAACAGTATATGACCTGAGTACTTCACAGACCCCACATTCAATCAGTTGATTCTAAATGCAAAGTGATACCACAAAGATGGTCAAGGTAAAGACACAAAATGTGATTTTATTTATGTCTAAGTCAGTGAATCAAAATATGCACTGCAAGGTACAAAGATTTTTAGCTTGAAAAATTTTATATTGGTATATAAAATATCCTCCTGAAATTGAAAAATATGTTTTAAAGTGAAATTCATTGTTAATTGTCAATTATTTTGAGCCTATGGAAAAAAGAGAATAAAATTACATTCAGTGGGACTGCTTCAGTTCAGTTCAGTCCCTCAGTCATGTCCAGCTCATTTCATTGGGGGCTGCTTAAACTTTCACAGACATTTTTTCTTAAAAATTCCCTTATAGTTTTACAGTCTTAATTAGATATAAAATGATCAGTAGATTTTATACTATGTTTGTTTTCTGGATATTTTCATTTCCTTTAATTTATGAATGTAACTAGAATGCTTTTCTATTGAGTGAGTATTAAAAATTACTCCTCTCTCTTGAGTGGAACACACTGTTTACACTACTGTTGGGAGACATTTTATTGCCTAAAACCTTTTACAATTCAGCTCTACAATCTAGGTTTTTCCTTTTTTTTTTTTTTTGCTTTAGGGTGAGAATTTTCTCATCTATTTTTAGTATCTTCAGAGTTTCTGTTAGGAACATGTGTCTGCTGTTGTTTACTTGCACAGTCGTGTCCAGCTCTTTGCCACCCCATGGACTGTAAGCCCACCAGTCTCTCCTGTTCACGGGGATTCTCCAGGCAAGAATACTGGAGTGGGTTGCCATGCTCTCCTGCCAGGGATCTTCCTGACCCAGAGATGGAATTGACATCTGCTACAGCTCCTGCATTGCGGGTGGATTCTTTACCACTGAGTGAAACTAGATCTTGTATACATGAAACATACTTTAATTATGAAGATTAATAATCAGTGAAAAGCAAAGATGGAGAAGCCCAAAGAAGCATTTATCTTTAACCAATTAAGGAAAAAACCTTTCATTTCAATTTGCGTTTGTTTATTTTTTCAATTAATTTCATTGAAGGATAATTGCTTTCCAGAATTTTGTTGCTTTCTGTCAAACTTCAACATAACAGTCTTTCTGAACTCATAGTTTCTCTTCAATATCATCTTATTCTATGTAAATAACTTCTTAACATTTCTTACAGACAAGGTATCTGCTGAGAATGAATTCCCCAATTTTGTGTTCCTGTGAGAATATCTCCTTCTCCTTTGTTTTTGAAGGATAATATTCCTGGATGTAGAAGTTAATTTCAGTAGTGTTTTTTTTTTAAAAAAACATTTGATTTATTGACATGTTGTACCTCTACCATGAATTTACTAGTTAAGCTGTATAATTCATTGATTTGTAACTTATTCATAGGTTGAATAACCATTACCACAGCCTCATTCTAGAATATTTTCACCACTCCAATGGAAAACACTCTCCAGTTGGCAGACACTTTCCATTTCCCCCTTCATCTGGGCCCTTGAATTCACTCCTCTATTTTCGGTCTTTAGAGAATTACCTAATCCTGGACATACACATTCACAAGAACAGAATAATTCAATACACAGCCTTTTGTTCCTGGCTTCTTTTAATTAACATAATCATTTCAGAGCTGTAGCATGTTACAGCTTATATAAGAACTCCATTCATTTGATGGCCAAATAATTTTGCATTGTGTGTTTTATTTATTCGATCACCAGTTGATGGACATTTGAGTTATTTCAACTTTTTTTCTTTTTTTAGTTTATTTCTTTTTACACTTTATTTATTTTTAATTTAATAATTTAAAAATTTTAAATGGCTTTTTCTTCATCTATTTAGGTTATCATATTATTTTGCTTTCCTTTGGTTAATATGGTCTGTCACATTGATTGATTTGCAAATATTGAAGAATCCTTGCATCCCTGGAATAAACCCAACTTGATCATGGTTTTTCATGCGTTGTTGAATTCTGTTTGCTAAAAGTTTGCTGAGGATTTTTTGCGTCTATGTTCGTCAGTGATATTGGCCTGTAAGTTTCCTTTTTGGTCTTGTCTTTGTCTGGTTTTGGTATCAGGGTGATGGTAGCCTCATAGTATGAGTTTGGAAGTGTTCCTTCCTCTGCAATTTGTTGAAAGAGTTTTAGAATGATATGCATTTGCTCATCTCTGAATGTTTGATAGAATTCAACTGTGAACCCATCTGGTCTTGGGCTTTTGTGTTTTGAGAATTTTTTTAATCACAGCTTCGATTTGGAGCTTGTAATTGGGTGGTTCACAATTTCTATTTCTTCCTGGTTCAGTCTTGGGAGATTGAGTTTTTTCTAAGCATCTGTCCATTTCTTCCAGGTTATCCATTTGGTTGCCATAGAGTTATTCGAAATAATCTCTTATAATCCTTTGTATTTCTGCATTTCCTGTTGTAATCTCTCCTTTTTCATTTCTAAGTTTGTTGATTTGATTCTTCTATTTTTCTTGATGAGTCTGGCTAAAGGTTTGTAAATTTTGTTTATATTCTCAAAGAACCAGCTTTTAGTTTATTAATCTTTGCTACTGTTTCCTTCATTTATTTCTGCTCAGATCTTTATGATTTCTTTCCATGTACTAATTTTGGCTATTTTTTTGTTCTTTTGTTGTTGTTGTTGTTCTTCTTCTTTATCAGTTGTTTTAGGAGACAATTGAGGTTGTCTATTCGATGCTTTTCTTGTTTCTAGATTTAGGATTGTATTGCTACAGACTTACCTCTTAAAACTGCTATTCCTGCATCCCATAGGTTTTGAGTTGTCATGTTTTCATTGTCATTTTTTTTCTAGAAAATTTTCGATTTCTGTTTTGATTTCTTCAGTAACCTGCTATTTAGAAACATTTTGTTTAATCTCCATGTGTTTGGGTTTCTTACAGTTTTCTCTTTTTTTTCTAATTGATATCTAGTCTCATAGTGTTGTGGTCAGAGAAGATACTTGATACAATTTCAGTTTTGTTAATTTTACTGAGGTTTGATTTGGGACCCAAGATGTGGTCTATCCTAGAGAATGTTCCCTGTGCACTTGAGAAGAAGGTGTATTCTCCATTTGGATGGCATGTTCTGAAGGTATCAATGAGATTCATCTCATCTCATGTATCATTTAAGACATGTGTTTCTGCATTACTTTTCTGTTTTGATAATCTGCCCATTGGTGTGAGTGGGTTGCCATTCCTAGTGATCGAACCTGCGTTTCTTATGTTACGCAGGCAGGTTCTCTACCACTAGTGCCACCTGGGTAGCCTATAACTAGGGGTCCCGCCTTTCACGTCTTTTACCACGTAAGTGTCGGGGATCTCCCAATGATGCAATCTGCGTGCCTGGAGTCGCTGATAGGCCAATAAACATGGACGTGAAGGGGTTAATGCCGGAGTTTGGGGGTGGAACAAGTGGAAGCAAAGAGGATTGTGGGAGCTCCGTTGTACGTCGCCCCAGGGCATCCGGGAAATATGCAGTGCTCTTCTCTATTATCGCCGACCCTAAGTAAGGGCCACCAGCTAACTGAGTCTGGCCACTGCCGGCGCAGCTTCTCTCCGAGGCTGGAAAGCAGGGGCCGTCGGACGGCACCAGGAGAGCAGAGGAGGCGAAAGTTTGTAACACTTGTTTTGGACTGAAGGCGTAGGCACGTCCTGGCCTCCCGTCGCGCTGGAACGGGGGAACCGAAGTGAAAGGGGGTGAGGAGTCGGGGGAACTGACAGCCTGACGGACCTGGCAGCCTGACGGACCTGGCGGCGAGAAGTGATGACAAGGGTGTCGGAAGAGGGTATGTAATTATATTGTGTAGGTGATGAGTGTGTGACTCTTCTTTGTAGGGTTTGGGGATAGGGGAGGTCGCGAGCAGATGAATGGAAGGTAAAATCAGCAGTGAAAAAAACATTTTGTTGGCGGGGCACCAGCACATGCGAATTGTACCTATATGGGATGATTTCCTCGACAATTACAGCCTGTCAGTTACAGTATGCATTTGGAGACAGGCAGTTACAATACAAGGAGATAAAAAACCTGTCGGGGGCCAAACGCTCCAGAGGGTGCCATCTGGGATGATCTTTGATGTGATGATTTGACATATATTTTAAAGATAAAATAAACAGGGCAAAACTATGTGCAGTTTTTCCAAGCACGTTTCCTTACTGGTTAGCTCAGCAATCTGGGGAGTGACTGAGTAGCACTTAAGGCCCAAACTCGTTTATACCTGGTGAGAGCATTTATCCATCACAGTGGCACTTCCAGGACCCCTGCTGGAGAGTCAGTCTTACCAGAGAGCAAGAACTCCCTTTACATGCATAGCCTGCAAGCTCTGGGTAGGACTAAAATGGCAGAACTCAAGGGCTCTCTGGTCTAAGCATTTGAAACACTTCTGTGCCAGCTCTTTAGTTTTCTAGCAAACTCAGTTCACAGCTGGGAATTGTGGATTTACTTGAAATTCTAAGCTATCTTTTAAAACTTTTGAATCATACCTGCTGCTTTGTTTACCAGAGAAACAGCAGTATAGCAGACAGTCCAAGTCAGTAGTTCCCAAACTTTCCTGTGCATCAGAATCAGCTGGGGGACTTGCTAAGGCTCAGATTGCTGAGTTCCACCGAAGAGTTGCTGATTCAGTGGGTCTGGCATTGGCCCTCAAATTTACATTTCCTACAAGTTCCCAAGAGATGCTGATACTGCTCGTTCTGGGCATTCTGGGAGCACACTTAGAGAAGTACTAGTCTAAACAGAACTGAGATTAGTAACCAGAAAGGACATCTCTATGCTTATGCATATTTCTAAAGGTTAAACAAGTCTGAATTCAGCCATGGTAGATATGAAATAAAACAGATGTGTTTTGATTGTTCATTTGTGTGTTTTAAATGGATGAGCAAAGATGAATCTTCTTGAACTAAACAAAGTAAGATTTACATCAGTTTTTTTTTCACTCATGGGAATCAGAGTTTCTTAAATCATTTAAAAAACACAATAGTTATTTTCTTTTTGGATCCCTTTCTGAGTTATATTCAAATAGGTAGTTATTTGTGCTCCTCAGGTGACTCTAGTGATAAAGAACTCGCCTGCCAGTGCAGGAGACATAAAAGATATGGGTTCAGACACTGGGTCAGGAAGATTCTCTGGCTGAGGGCATGGCAATCCATTCCAGTGTTCTTGCCTGGAGAATCCCATGGACAGAGGAGCCCGGTGGGCTACAGTCAATGGAGTCACAAAGAGGTGGACATTGACTGAAGCTACTTAGCACACAGGCACACACACACAGCTAGTTATTTATAGTTATTTATGACACTTGTGTCATCACCAAAAAAAAATGAGGTGTTCTAACTTCTGGTAATTATGTTTGAAGTTAAAAATGAAAGGACAGTTGGGACAATCTAATCAACACAGAAATAGTTGTATAAAGAGCCAGAATTGAGATAGTGTGATAAGTAGTTTATTTTTTTTTTATTTTTTCACCCTCAATGAAATCCCTCCCTCTTCAGAAGAAATAATCAGTTTATTCACTCTAGAGCACAAAGGGAACCAGAAACCTTACTGTGCCAGAGAATAACATGAAACCTTCCTTTATAGATTGACCTAAACAGCCTACTGGAGGGTTGTTGTTGTTATTTAGTCACTAAGTTGTGTCCAACTCTTCTGTGACCCTATGGACTGTAGCCCACCAGGCCCCTCTGTCCATGGGATTCCTCAGGCAAGAATACTGGAGTGGGTTGCTCTTTCCTTCTCCAGGGGGTCTTCCTCATTAGGGATGGAATCCAGGTCTCCTGCATTGGCAGGTAGATGCTTTACCACTGTGTCACCAGGGAATGGCAGTCCCTAGTTCTGCCTACCCTCTAAACTCTTACATGGGCCTGAAAAAGGTCAGGACACATTTTCAGAAATGTCACTCACACCTGTTAGTGTTTGCTCCCAAATCTCTCCCCAGGCCAGTTATGAAGCAAAACAAAACCTCAAGACTAGTCATGCAGACACACATAAAATGCACACAAAAAAGTCCAAATAAACTGGCTTAAGTCTACTGTGAGCTTCCTCAGTGACCAGTAAGATGCTAGGATGACGAGTGACCTGGATGTTTCAGAAGTCTGAAGGTCTTCCATTACAAGGGAATCAGCAGGACACTGTAGGGGTAGGAAAAAGTTTTCCTCTACTGTCTCAAGGTCCCTGACTGGGTCTGAAAATTAAACTGACAAAGACAGATTAACAAGAGAGAAGCATACAAATGTATCTAATGTAAGTTTTACATTACTTGAGAGCTGTCACAGGGAAATAAAGACCTAGAGAAACTGAGTTCAGTATTTTATGCTGGCTTCCCAGGTGACATGACTTAGTGGCTAAACAAACAACAAAATTTTATGCTAGGTTTGACAAAGAGTGGGAAATCATGGAGAAATAAGACAAGTTAAGGAGTACAAGGGAAGTGTAGTAAACTGGGGGAGACTTAGCAAGTCCTGTTTGTTAGGATTTTCTCTGCATCCCTTTGTATTTGGAGAGAAAAATTATCCTCTCCTCTGGATATAAGGAGGGAACATCTCACATGAGGATTTTATGACCTGTTTCAGGAGAGAAGAGTGGCGAAGAGGTCAAGTGACCTTGTTTTTGCCATTTACTCAAACTCCTTCAGCTTTAAAATATTCAGTATGCCATAGCACCATATTTTGGAGTAGCATGTTCTGAACCCCATCAGTAAACACACACATGACTCTTGAATATCAATTACATTTCACATATGGTTTGGTGACTTGTATACTGACTCCTCCCCTCCTCACCAGTCCTCATCTCTGCCTAATTCACACTTAGTCTTATAGACAGTATAGTTTTCAATGGAATGTGAGGGGATAAAAAGGAATAAAAGAAACCTGTGTTAGTTCGAACTATGTCCTAAGTGATTCCTAAATAGGAATGATTTAATTTTGTTGCCCGAACACTCAGTAGCTTATGGATCCTGAGAGCAGACCGATGGATGCTAAAGGGAATTGCGGCCAGGTGTGTCAGAGCAGCAAACACATGATCACTCCTGAATTCAGATTCAGACAAGATTTCTTCTAATCCAGACTTCTTGCTTGTTACAGCTGATTCCCTAAACAACTTTATTTTTTATTTTTGGCTGTGCTGGTTCTTCATTGCAACATGTGGGCTTCTCTAGTTGCAGCATGCAGGCTTAGTTGCCTTATGGCATGTGGGATCTTAGTTCCCTGACCAAGGATAAAACCCATGTGCCCTGCATTGGAAGGCAGATTCTTAACCACTGGACTGCCAGGAAGTCCCTAACCTTAAATCAGTATGTATCTCTAACCTGAAGTGGAGTGAGGTTTTAAATCCGGCACTTAACCACAAGGCTTTGGATGTCATTGTTTTCTTTGGAATGTTTTTTCTGAGGATGAGAATTCTTACATCAAGTGAATGCGAACTATAAAGTAGAGGGGAGAAGGGTAATTATCATAGTTAATGTCGTGTTGTTTCTTTGAAAAATAAGATTAGGAAAAAAACAGAAAAGGAAGAGGAGACACAAATATGTTCTAGAATCTGGAATCTGCAACTGATGAGGCAGTTGCTGGGTGTATAACTTATTGCTTTTCCCACAGTAGAGGCCTAACAACAGTGTGCCTGCAGCCAGGTTGCCCTTAGATCCTGTGACCTGTTGGAGACAGGAGAGTTATTGCTACTATGTATCATGATGACTTTTCTGTACTTGATAATATGATGAAGAAACCCTGATAACCTACTGTCATATATATAATACACACACACACACACACACACACACACACACATATATATAGTATCTATGGGAGCATTTTAATAGCTTTCAGAAATCCAAAGAACTCATGTAATTGTCTTCCAAAACTGCACGTAAGAGTCTTACTGAAAGCTGGAGATCAGAAGATCAGAAATGGCCTTGCCAGAAATGTGTTTTCTAATTTCAAGGTCCTTAGAGGAGTCACCAGTGCACTGCAGCTGAAGACCACCAGGAACATACCTGTGGTTGAGCAAGTCAGTTGCTTACTTAGTGAGTCGAGGCAGGATGCACACCACGGGGAGCTGGTGGAATATCTCAGAGGATGTTAGAAAGGACTTATTATAGGATTTGGACTTTTATTAGGTGATTTGGGGCAGAATTTAAAGAAGTGAGGCTTCGTTCTAAATTGCATTCTGTTAGGAAGCAGCAGACTATACATAGGGATAATTCCATGATCGGGTATCTTAATTAATCTTATCTAGGAGAATAGACTAGAGAGAGGCTAATTGGTAAAGTAGCAGCTATTATCCAGGATAGGAGGATGTTTTGGCCATTTTGTGGTTTGATCAAAGTTGGCGTTTTGTCTCTTTTCAGACATGGATGCAGTAGTCTTGGTTTTGTCACAGAGTGGCCTTATTTGATGTTTATGGTCTGTGAGATTGGCTACATTACACTCATCAGGAGAACACCAAGACCTAGCTGAGGGCCAGGACAGCTCCCATATGTCAGTGGCTGCTTTTCTCCTCAGAGTGATTAATGCCAAGTCCAGCAGCCTATAGGAGAACAAATTTCCTTTCTGCCAGGAGCTGTATATAGCAGAGAAATGGTTAGATGTGTTGAGTAGGAAAGATTGAGGGCTGGGTGTAGATGAAAGCATCTAGTTACCCTCTATCAGAACTTAGGAGCCTCAGTAAGAAACAGCAGTCTTCTAAGGTGGTTTTCCTAAAAAAAAAAAAAAAAGAAAGAAAAATCACTGGAGTATACTTCAGCAAGATAAGTGAATGGGAGGGAAAACATTGTCTTTTTCAGAGATGACCAGAACAGTAGGTCTCATCCCATGCACACTTCTATAATGTGACCTTGCCACTCTTCCATTGAGAAGTAGGGTTAACATCCCCTCTGCTTTAAATCTGGACAGACTTCTATTGTCTAAATCAACAGAATAGGAAGAAATGAGACTCTGTGACTTGTGAGGCCATAAGAGGCAGCATGGCTTGTGACTTATCTTCAGGGACATTGACCTTTAGAGTCCTAAGTTGTCATGTAAGAAGTCTGACTTCCTTGAGGCTGCCTTGTTTTGAGGAAGCCTAAGCCTATGGTGGCCACAGGACTGGAAAAGGTCAGTTTTCATTCCAAACCCAAAGAAAGGCAATCCCAAAGAATGCTCAAACTACCACACAATTGCACTCATCTCACATGCTAGTAAAGTAATGCTCAAAATTTCCCAAGCCAGGCTTCAGCAATACATGAACCGTGAACTTTCAGATGTTCAAGCTGGTTTTAGAAAAGGCAGAGGAACCAGAGATCAAATTGCCAACATCCGCTGGATCATCAAAAAAGCAAGAGAGTTCCAGAAAAACATCTATTTCTGATTTATTGACTATGCCAAAGCCTTTGACTGTGTGGATCACAAAATACTGTGGAAAATTCTGAAAGAGATGGGAATACCAGACCACCTGACCCACCTCTTGAGAAACCTATATGCAGGTCAGGAAGCAACAGTTAGAGCCAGACATGGAACAACAGACTGGTTCCAAATAGGAAAAGGAGTACGTCAAGGCTGTATATTGTCACCCTGCTTATTTAACTTATATGCAGAGTACATCATGAGAAACACTGGTCTGGAAGAAGCACAAGTTGGAATCAAAATTGCCAGGAGAAATATCAATAACCTCAGATATGCAGATGACACCACCCTTATGGCAGAAAGTGAAGAGGAACTAAAAAGCCTCTTGATGAAAGTGAAAGAGGAGAGTGAAAAAGTTGGCTTAAAGCTCAACATTTAGTAAACTAAGATCATGGCATCTGGTCCCATTACTTCATGGGAAATAGATGGGGAACAGTGGAAACAGTGTCAGACTTTATTTTTGGGGGGCTCCAAAATCACTGCAGATGGTGATTGCAGCCATGAAATTAAAAGATGCTTACTCCTTGGAAGGAAAGTTATGACCAACCTAGATAGCATATTAAAAAGCAGAGACATTACTTTGCCAACAAAGGTCTGTCTAATCAAGGCTATGGTTTTTCCAGTAGTCATGTATGGATGTGAGAGTTGGACTGTTAAGAAAGCTGAGTGCCGAAGAATTGATGCTTTTGAACTGTGGTGTTGGAGAAGACTCTTGAGAGTCCCTTGGACTGCAAGGAGATCCAACCACCCATCCTAAATGAGATCAGTCCTGGGTGTTCATTGGGAGGACTGATGTTGAAGCTGAAACTCCGATACTTTGGCCACCTCATGTGAAGAGTTGGCTCACTGGAAAAGACCCTGATGCTGGGAGGGATTGGGGGCAGGATGAGAAGGGGACGACAGAGGATGAGATGGCTGGATGGCATCACCGACTCGATGGACATGAGTTTGAGTAAACTCTGGGAGTTGGTGATGGACAGGGAGGCCTGACGTGCTGTGATTCATGGGGTTGCAAAGAGTTGGACATGAATGAGTGACTGAACTGAACTGAAATAAGCCTGTGGTGAGGCCACCTACAGGTCCTCTGGTCAACAGCCTCAGATGACGTCCCAGCTAATAGCAAACATCAACCAGAAGACGAGAGAATGAAGACACCTCTAGATGATTAGAGTCCCCCAGCTGCTGTGTCTTTCCAGCTGAGACTCCAGACATCCTGGAGTAGAAGCAAGACATCCCTGCCATATCCTGAGTTCCCAAACAGAATCTGAGAGCAAATTAAAGTGATCATTTTGCACCACTGAATTTTGGATTGGTTTATCACAAAGCAACAATAACCCAAACATGGGTAGAAATGTTGATTAACACCCAAGGAATGGAGTGAAAGGAGCAAGGAAGGCAAGTAATTGTAAGAGGGAAAATAGGCTGGTGACAAAACATTTTGCTTTGCAGTTGCTGCTGCTGCTGCTGGGCTCTTTGATTCCAGAGACCCCAGAGTGGACAGAAGATGGAAGAGTTTCATTCTAATTGAAACTTCTGTAGATAATTGCATCTTTTTTTAAAATAAAATCTGAAACTATTTAGTTATTTCTTTAATTGAATATCTTGATTAAAACTAACAGAAGTATGTGGAGTTCCCCCCCTCCAAGGAAACAAATAGTAACATTGATTACCAGTACTTTGTAACCATGCAGCTTCCCTGGTGCCTCAGTCCCTAAAGAGTCTGCCTGCAATGCGGAAGAAGTGGCTTCAATCCCTGGGTTTGGAAGATCCTCTAGAGAAGGAAATGGCAACCCACTCCAGTATATTTCCTGGGAAATCCCATGGACAGAGGAGCCTGGCGGGCTTCAGTCCGTGGGGTCACACAGAGTCAGACACGACTGAGCAACTAAACCACCACTACTTAGTAACCAGAGGATGAGAGATGCTGGTCTCCTCTGTATCACTGCATGGGGCTGAAGGAAACCACAGTGTTATTTCAAATGACATGTATAGATGTTTTATTCTTTTAATCTGACAGAATATGGTTCACTTTTAAAGCTTCCATATTTGTCTATATTTTATACCCACTGTGTAAGTCATTTAATCTGTAAGTTAGAAGTCCTAGTATTTTGTTGGAATTGTGTAATTGGTGAGCCCTCAATGATATTGGTTGTAAATGTTGAGTAAAACCATCAACTGACCTCATGGTTATGAGTCGAGAGCAGAATGTCCCAGTCTCTTGGTTCCTTGTAAAAATGCATGTGAATTTGGTATTTGACTCTTTCAGTGTGTTCCAGCCACACTGAACGCCCTTACTGGAACCTTGATCATCCATTTACTACTACTTGTTCTGCTTACTCCCTCTGTACATTCTTCCTTGAAAACTATCCCTATCTGTTCACACATACCCCAATCTTTTGTAATACTAAAGGCCCAAGTCAGACAGTGCCACTTGTTTAGAAACCTAGATCTCATGTTCTCTTGGTCACCTTTCCCTGTTTCACTTTTCTGTCACCTTCAGTTTTGCATTATAGTTATCTGGAACAGTGTATGACCTTCCTACTAGTCTGTGAGCCCCTGGAAAACAGAATCTATATTAGATTGATTTAGGAGTTCCCCACAACTCCAAGATGGATGTTTTGTTCACCTTTAGGGACTGCAGAGAGGACACCTGAGCCTGGACATGCTAATGAAGATCATACATCTAATTTGTAGCAGAGCTAGGGCCAGAACCCAGGTTTCCTAATTCACAACTTGATGTTCTCTACTAGATGAAGAAGGAAAAGAGGGGAGAGGAAAAGAGGGATGAAGTAGTATGCTTCATGAGCATAAACCTTTGTATCTGTTTCATTCATTGCTGCATCCCCACTGCATAGAACAGTGCCTGGCATGTAGTGCACACTCAAAAAACATTTACTGAAATAATAAGTGATTGGGGTAAATAGGCATTCAGGTACAGGGATGATGTATAATGACCTTAGGGGGCGTAGGTATTGTTTACTTATCACAAGTTCTTATCTCATGTGTTGTCCTGATGCAGGAAAGAAGAAACAGAAAGCCCAAAAAATCCAGCTTTTCCTGCACTGGTATTTTTCCACTGTTATCTTGTGTCACTTATCTTTCCCTGGTAGCAATTCTAAAGACTGTCAGACAGCTCCCACTGAACTCTTTCATCAGTGTTCTGATAAAATAAAAATATGATGTACTGGGCACAAAATGTCTTCATTTTATGTAAAAACCTTCTTGGGAAAGTAAGTATTTCTTTAAAAGAAAAAAAAAGCATAGCTCACCACTAATGGCTGCCTTTTATTGGCCTTGCTGGGGACATCCCAATGGGACGATGTGGCTGGAGTCTAGAGTTTCCCAAGAGATCCTACTGTCTCAGTAGAGATGACCCCAGGTAATGGAGGCCATAAGTGTGGCTGAAAGACAAGAAACAGGATGGATAAAACCACATACCTTTTAGTCCCCTGTACTCGCTGGCCTGTGGTCATCATCCTGGTACCTCCTACCTCAAATCTCACTAAAGAAAAGCCCCTGCTGTCCCCTCCCAATCTGATTTCTTCCTCCTTGTCTTTGCTTATTGTGTTCTGAAAAAGGTATCTTTTCCTTAGCTCTATTCCAGTCTTCTTAATTCTCACCCCCAGGACGGAAGTGATTTTGTACAAATTTATATCGGAAAATCATCTCTTTGTCTGTGATACCTGAAAGTACAGTTTCTAAGATTTAAAATCTAAGGCAGGGATTTCCCTGGTGGTCCAGTGGCTAAGACTCCATGCTCCCAATGCAGAGGGCCTGGGTTCGATGCCTGGACAGAAAACTATTAATAGATCCCACATGCCACAACCAAGAGTTCACATGCCACAACTAAAGATCCTGTGTGCCACAGCTAAGAGCCGGCACAGCCAAATAAATGAATTAATTAAAATAAAATTTTAAAGTGGCTAAAATCCAGGGCAGAGGGAGTGGGACTAGAAAACACACTTTGGCCTCAGTCTAGACCAAAGCCACATGGTTTATACGAACCCTCCATCTGAGGAGTTAAGGGCGCTTGCTCAGATGAATAGCACAGCCTCTGGGGGAAGACTGCCTGTGTTGCAGTTTGGGCTCCATGCTCTGTAGGCTTTGGTGACTCTGGGCAAGTTATTCAACCTGTCTGCTGTAGTTTTCTTATCTGTGAAATAGAGATGTGTTAAGGGGATTTGCAGAGTTAATATAGGTGAAGCACTTAGGATGGTGCCTGGCAAACAATAAGTGCTATTTATTTATTTTTAAATATTAGAGTATAGTTGATTTGCAGTGTTGTGTTGGTTTTGGGTGTACAGCAAAGTGATTCAGTTTTATCTATCTATCTATCTATCTATATATATATCTCCATTCTTTTTCAGATTCTTTTCCTATATAGATTATTACAGAATATTGAGTAGGGTTCCCTGTGCTATACAGGAAGTCCTTGTTGATTATCTATTTTATATATAGTAGTGTGTATATGTTAATGCCAAACTCCTAATTTATCCCTCCCCTACCTTTCTCCTCTGGTAACCATAAGTACGTTTTTGAAGTCTGTGAATCGGTTTTGTTTTGAGTTGTTTGTTTATTTTGTTTTGGCCACACTGCGTGGCATACAGGACCTTAGTTCCCAGACTAGGGATCAAACCTGTGCCCCCTGCAGTGGAAGCACAGAGTCCTCACCACTAGACCGCCAGGGAATTCCCCTCTTTCTGTTCTGAAATAAGTTCATTTGTATCATTTTTTTTAGATTCCACATATTAGTGATATCATATGATATTTGTCTTTCTGATGTATTTCACTTAGTATGATAATCTATAGATTCATCCATATTTAAACAGTAAGTGCTGTTTAAATGTTAGGTGTTATATCTGTCATTATTATTATTATTAAAGTTATTAAAACAGACTGTGTGTGTATGTGCCATCAGGAGTTTAAGGGAAGATGTAAGTGGCACCCCACATGTAATAAGTAAGTGTTGAAAGTGAAAGTGTTGTGTAGCTCAGTCGTGTCCAACTCTTTGTGACCCCATGGACTGTAGCCCACAGGCTCTCCTGTACATGGGATTTTCCAGGCAAGAATACTGGAGTGTGCTGTCATTTCCTTCTCCAGGAGATCTTCCCCACTCAGGGTTCGAACTCAGGTCTCCTGCACTGCAGGCAGATAGATGTTAGAGAAGCCAAAAATGCTGAACAGACCTAAAGAATTAAGAAATTCTATCTAAGGGTGTTTTTAGGAGTTTTAATCTTTTACTAAAAACAAATCTCAGTTTCAAGCCATAGCTTGTAATTTTGGAGCTATTCAAGACACAGTTGCCTAATCTAAGATTGGGAAGATTGACACCTGTGTTTTCCTCTAGTTTTATAATTTAATGTCTTACATTTAGGCCTTTGATCAATTTGGAGTTACTTTTTACATACAACATGAAATGGGAGTCCAGCTTCATTCTTTTGCATGTTAATATCTAGTTGTTCCAGCACCATCTGTTGAAAAGGCTATTCTTTCTTGTTGAGTGGTCTTGGCACCCTTGTTGAAAATCAATCGCTATAAAAGTCTGAGTTTATTTCTGGACTCTCAGTTCTATTTCTCTGATCTCTCTGTTTAACCTCCCCCAGTACCAGTCTTAATTACTATAGCTTTGGGGTATTTTTTGAAATCATGAATTGTGAGTCTTCTTCTTTTTTATTTTCCCAAGATTGCTTTGGTTGTTCTGGACCCTTTGAATTTTCATGTGATTTTTAGGATCATCTTATCCGTTTCTGCAAGATAGCTAGAATTTTGATAGGGATTGCAGTGAATCTATAGAAAAATTTATGGAGTATTGCCATATTAAAAATATTAAGTCTTCTGGTCAATGGGCACAGGATTCTTTATATTTGGGGTCACAAAGAGTCAGGCATGACTGAGCGACTTTCCCTTTCATATTTTCATACATATACAAGTCTTGCACATCTTTTGTTAAGTTGAAAGTGAAAGTCAGTCGTGTCCAACTCTTTGCGACCCCATGGATGATACAGTCCATGGACCAGCTGAGCCACCAGGGAAGCTCAAAAATAGTGAAGTGGGTAGCCTATCCCTTCTCCAGCAGATCTTCCCAACCCAGGAATCAAACTGGGGTCTCTTGCATTGCAGGCAGATTCCTTACCAGCTGAACTACCAGGGAAGCCCCTTTGTTAAATTAGTTCCTAAGTAATTTTTATGCTATTATAAATGGAATTGTTTTATTAATTTCCTGTTTGGAGTGTTCATTGTCAGTACAGTTGATTTTTATATGTTGACCTGAAACCTTGCTGATTTTATTAGTTATAATTATATTTTTGTGATTCCTTTAGATTTTATGTGTAAAAGATCGTGCCACCTATAAATAATTCTTCTTTTCCAACATAGATGTTTTTTATATCTTTTTCGCCCTGCATGGCCCTGGCTAGAACCTCCAACACTTCAATGTGAAATAGAAGTGGCAAGGATGGAAATCCTTGTCTTGTTTCTGGTTTTATGATGTGTCTAGGTGTGATTTTCTCTGAGTTTATCTTGGAATTTGTTGCGCTTCACAGATGTATAGATTCATGTTTTTCATCAATTTTGGAGAACTTCAGGCATGTTTTCTTCAAATATACTTTCTGTCCCTTTCTCTTTCTCTCCTTCTGGGACTCATTATGTGTATGTTGGTATGTTCATAGGTCTCTGAAGCTCTGTGAATTTTTCATCACTTTTTTTTCTTTCTGTTCCTCATTCTGATCAATCTCAATTGACCTGTCTTCAATTTTGATGATTCTTTTTTCTGCCAGCTCAAATCTGCCATTAAACTCCTCCAATAAATATTGATTATATATTTCAACTCCAGCATTTCTGTTTGGGTCTTTTTAAAATAATTTACCTCTTTATTGGTATGACCTAAATCAAATCCCTTATGATTATACAGTGGAAGTGACAAATGGATTTGAGGGACTAGATCTGATGAATTATGGACAGAGGTTCATGACATTGTACAGGAGACAGGGATCAAGACCATCCCCAAGAAAAAGAAATGCAAGAAAGCAAAATGGCTGTCTGAGGAGGCCTTACAAATAGCTGTGAAAAGAACAGAAGCGAAAAGCAAAGGAGAAAAGGAAAGATATACCCATTTGAATGCAGAGTTCCAAAGAACAGCAAGGAGAGATAAGAAAGCCTTCCTCAGTGATCAGTGCAAAGAAATAGAGGAAAACAATAGAATAGGAAAGACTAGAGATCTCTTCAAGAAAATTAGAGATACCAACGGAACATTTCATGCAAAGATGGGCTCAATAAAGGACAGAAATGGTGTGGACCTAACAGAAGCAGAAGATATTAAGAAGAGGTGGCAAGAATACACAGAAGAACTGTACAAGAAAGATCTTCACGACCCAGATAATCACGATGGTGTGATCACTCAACTAGAGCCAGACATCCTGGAATGTGAAGTCAAGTGGGCCTTAGGAAGGATCACTATGAACAAAGCTAGTGGAGGTGATGGAATTCCAATTGAGCTATTTCAAATCCTAAAAGATGGTGCTATGAAAGTGCTGCTCTCAATATGCCAGCAAATTGGGAAAATTCAGCAGTGGCCACAGAACTGGAAAAAGTCAGTTTTCATTCCAAACCCAAAGAAAGGCAATGCCAAAGAATGTTGAAACTACTGCACAGTTGCACTCATCTCACACATTAGTAAAATAATGCTCAAAATTCTCCAAGACAGGCTTCAACAATATGTGAACCGTGAACTTCCAGATGTTCAAGCTGGTTTTAGAAAAGGCAGAGGAACCAGAGATCAAATTGCCAACATCCGCTGGATCATCGAAAAAGCAAGAGAGTTCCAGAAAAACATCTATTTCTGATTTATTGACTATGCCAAAGCTTTTGACTGTGTGGATCACAAAAAACTGTGGAAAATTCTGAAAGAGATGGGAATACCAGACCACGTGACCTGCCTCTTGAGAAACCTGTATGCAGGTCAGGAAGCAACAGTTAGAACTGGACATGGAACAACAGCCTGGTTCCAAATAGGAAAAGGAGTATGTCAAGGCTGTATATTGTCACCCTGCTTATTTAACTTATATGCAGAGTACATCATGAGAAACGCTGGGCTGGAGGAAGCACAAGCTGGAATCAAGATTGCTGGGAGAAATATCAATAACCTCAGATATGCAGATGACACCACCCTTATGGCAGAAAGTGAAGAGGAACTAAAAAGCCTCTTGATGAAAGTGAAAGAGGAGAGTGAAAAAGTTGGCTTAAAGCTCAACATTCAGAAAACTAAGATCATGGCATCTGGTCCCATTACTTCATGGGAAATAGATGTGGAAACAGTGTCAGACTTTATTTTTGGGGGCTCCAAAATCACTGCAGATAGTGACTGCAGCCATGAAGTAGAAAGATGCTTGTTCCTTGGAAGAAAAGCTATGGTCATCCTAGACAGGATATTAAAAAGTAGAGACATTACTTTGCCAACAAAGATCTGTCTAGTCAAAGCTATGGTTTTTCCAGTAGTCACGTATGGATGTGAGTTGGACTATAAAGAAAGCTGAGCACCGAAGAATTGATGCTTTTGAACTGTGGTGTTGGAGAAGACTCTTGAGAGTCCCTTGGACTGCAAAGATATCCAACCAGTCTATCCCAAAGGAAATCAGTCCTGAATATTCATTGGAATGACTGATGCTGAAGCTGAAATGCCAATACTTTGGCCACCTGATGCAAAGAACTGATTGATTTGAAAAGACCCTGATGCTGGGAAAGATTGAAGGCAGGAGGACACGGGGTTGGACAGAGGATGAGATGGTTGGATGGCATCACTGACTTGATGGACATGAGTTTGAGTAAGCTCCAGGAGTTGGTGATAGACAAGAAAGCCTGGTGTGCTGCAGTCCATGGGGTCACAAGGAGTCAGATATGACTGAGCACCTGAACTGAACTGAATTCTGTAAATTCTGTTTTTCCTTTTGTGTGTGACCACTGAAGTCTTGCCCAGGTACATCACTAAGCTTGTAGCTTAGCTGTCAGCTAAAAATTGGTGGAAGTTTTTCTACAGTGCCTTGAACCAATAACCCTCCCACTTACTACAGAACAGCTCTGCATGTATTGTGGTACACTCTTAGTGCTCTGGTAAAGTGAAAGTGAAAGTGTTAATTACTCAGTCATGTCTGACTCTTTGCGACCCTGTGGACTATAGTCCATTAGGCTTCTCTATCCATGGGACTCTCTAGGCAAGAGTACCGGAGTGGGTTGCTATTCCCTTCTCCAGGGGATCATCCAACCCAGGGATTAAACACAAGTATCCTTCTTTGCAGGCAGATTCTTTACCATCTGAGCCACCAGGGAATCCCCCCAGTGCTCTCCTAAGCAGTTCACAATTCTGTCTTAGCTTTCACTTCTTGTTTTCACAGACTCAAGTTTAGCCAGAGGTGAGAGATGGGAGCCTTCTATGTCTTTCTTGGGCAGGTACACAGCCCTTGACATGTGTGACTTTTAGATCCTTAAGAATGTATTGTGGCTTTTCAAAGACCTTTTTGGATATCTCATTCCCCAAATCTTAAGTTTTTTGATCAGTCTCTTATTTTCCCACCAGGTGGTGCTAGTGAAAAGAACATGCCTGCTAATGCAGCAGGCATAAGAGATGTGGGTTCAATCCCTGGGTCAGGAAGATTCCCTGAAGGAGGGCATGGCAGCCCACTCCAGTGTTCTTGCCTGGATAATCCCCTGGACAGAGTAGCCTGGTGGGCTATGGTCCATAGTGTTGCAGAGTCTAACACAAGTGAAGTGACTTAGCACATTTATCCCAATAGGTATCATGGTTTAGGCAGCTGTGATGTTAAACAATTGCCACTGAAACTGTTTGGCAAATGCCGCCGTAGATGGAGCTTTTCACACTATCTCACATCCTGCTGAGTCATGTTAAATAACTGCAAGTCATGGGAAGGAGGCTTTTTCATTGGGAGCTGACAGATCAAATAGTGATAGTGCTCTGAGGATGGGAGTTTTTCAGGTTGTTTTGAGACAGTAAAGCATCTGCCTGCAATGCAGGAGACCTAGGTTCAATCCCTGGGTCTGGAAGATCCCCTAGAGAAGGAAATGGCAAACCACTTCAGTATTCTTGCCTGGAAAATCCCATGGGTGGAGGAGCCTGGTAGGTTACAGTCCTTGGGGTCGCAAAGAGTCTGACATGACTAAGCGACTTCACTTCACTTCACTTCACTCACTCTGCCCCCACCAGTGACTGTTAGGCTACTGGCTTTCATGGCCTTTTACCATGGGTGTGAGACTGCTGATTTTCAAGACTACCACTGGTCAAGAGAGAGGGGGATTGAAATAGGGCAAGTTAAAAGGCCTCAAAGATCAGTGTTCTTAACAAGACTCAGTAGTTTTCTTTCTTTCTTTCTTTTAGCCACACCTCACAGCTTGAGGGATCTTAGTTCCCTGACCAGGGCTTGAACCAGCACGCTCAACAGTGAAAGCACAGAGTCCTAACCACCAGAATTCCCCAGACTCAGTAGTTTTCTTGAATAAATGCTCCTCAGATTGGTGTCTGCAAACTTTTGAATCATTTCCAGAATTCTAAAAACGTTGATTTTAACACATTTTGCAAGTGTTCTCATTGCTCTTTTGCAAAAGTAGATTTCCAGAGGTTCCTACCATGCCATTCTGAAAGCTCCTACTCATAGATTTTTATTCTCTTTAGGGTACAGTCAGATCTCCATCTAAGGAAGTGTTAGTCACTCAGTTATGTCTGACTCTTTGTGACCCCATGGACTGTAGCCCACCAGGCTCGTCTGTCCATGGGATTTCCCAGGCAAGAATTCTGGAGTGGGTTAGCATTTCTTTCTCCAAGGGATCTTCCTGACCCAGGGATCGGACCCAGGGATTGAACCTGGGTCTCCTACATAGCAGGCATATTCTTTACCATCTGAGCCACCAGGAAAGCCCTATCTCTATCTAAAACAACAATCTTATGTGAATGTTTGTGTCAGAACTTCTTAGCAGTAGACAAGATTTGGACAAACAATGACAATGCTGAAGATGGCCTCTTCCTGTGTCTTGAGAACTCAAAGTCTGTTCTGGACTGAGGCTGGGCTGTGATCATGAGCAGGCCAGTGGGTGAAAACTATGGGTAGCCAGAGGAGCTAATGTTGTCTTTTCTCCAACATGTCTTTTCTAAGTCGTTTCATTCTATGCTCATAGGCACCTAAAAACTTGGAGGTATATTTGAGCCAAACTTCTCCACAGATGGGCCACCAATTCGTCTTTACTGTTCTCCATATTCTCCAGAAAGTTTACTGGACATGGACCATTCCTTTAGAAGGAATTTGGGAGAGAATGATGTTAAAGGGGGGCGGGGGGCGGAAACAATTGCTTATTGAATGAACCAATGAGTAGTGGTCTGGAGAAGCCAGGGAAGGCTTCCTGCAGGAGGCATGGGTTTGATCTTATCCTGCAAGAACTGGTGCATGTTGGTTAGTTGAAAAAAATGTGTGGTGAGTAGGAAAGCAGTTAAATTTAATGTAACCAACTGAAATATCTAATTAATTCCCCTCACTGAGCCACTGTAGGAATATACCTCAGGCTTATCCCTGGGGGAAAGCCAGAGACTAGGCAATAATAAAAAAAAAAAAAAAATAAGGAGGGAGGCAGTATGTCCTAGTGGTTAGGAATTCAGCTACTGATGTTAGACTGCTTAAGTTCAAGTCCCAGGATTTTTGCTTATCTGCTTATTAGCTATGTGATCCTGGACAATTTAATCTCTCTGGCCCTATTATCTTTATCTGTGACATAGGAATACCTTCCTGCCTCACAGGTTTGGTGAGAAGATTAAATGGGATAATGCATCAATAATGCAAAATACAGTGCCTTGTGCAAAGCAACTGCTCAGCAAAGGGCAGCAATATATTTTTTCTTACAGTTTTGAGATATAATTGCAATAAAGTTTAAGGTATACAGTATGATATGATTTATGTATATCATGAAGTGATTATCACAATGTTTAGTGAACATTCATCATCTCATATAGGTACAGAATTAAATAAAAAAATTTTCCTTGTGATGAGAATACTTAGGATTTACTCTCAACAACTTTCATATGTAACATACAGCAGTATTAATTGTATTCATCATGTACATATATCCCTAAGGCAGGCAGATTTTTAAAAGTATTTATTTGGCTGCACTCGGTCTTATTAATAGTTGCAGCACTCAAGATCTTCAGTCTTTATTGTGGCATGAAGGATCTTTTGATTGTAGCATGCGGGAGCTTTAGTTTCGGAATGAGAACTCTCAGTTGTGGCATGTGGAATCTAGTTGCCTGACTAGGGATCAAACCCTGCATTGGGAGCATGGAGTCAGCCACTGGACCACCAGAGAAGTCCCCAGATTTTTCATCTGAGTCCAGCCACAAATCCAGATACCAAATGCACAAATCTGGAAACCATGTAGGTAGTTTCAGAAGTGAAATTGTTTTTAAATGCTTCCTGCAATTCCTTTGTTTATTTCTGTTCAGTTCATCTTTAGAATTTGGTAGCATATTATTGAAAATGCCAGCATGTTTCCATTACATTAAGAAGAATTATATTTTTTGTTTATGTTTGAGAGACAGAACATTAAACAGAAAATACTCGCTTTGGGGGCAGAGAGTGGAAGGCTGCAATAAAGGCAGGAATCCCACAGAGAGACCCCCTAGGAACTAGATGAGATTCAGAGTGATGGAATCAAGTTCTGGATCTGTTTAACTTCTTAGGAGTAGATTCTACTGCCTGAGCTTTTCTAACTCCTTGGGTTTCAAAGGTCCAAGGTTTTTATTTATTTGATCATCAAGTAGGCATTGGGGAGGGTGGAGGCCCAGTAGTATTTTGGGGGGCTTTGGGGGGCTTTTTTGGCCACACTGTGTGGCATGCAATATCTTAGTTCCCCAACCAGGGATTGAACCTGTGCTCCCTGCAGTACAGTTCAGAGTCCTAACCACTGGACCATCAAGAATCCCCAGTAGTTATTTTTAAAATTTTATTTGTTTATTTATTTTTGGCTATGCTGAATCTTCATTGCTGTTCGGGCTTTCTCTTGTGGCGAGTGGGGGCTACTCTGGTTGTAGTGCACTGGCTTCTCATTGTGGTGGCTTCTCTCCATGCAGAACACAGGCTCTAGAGTGCTCTGCCTTCAGTAGTTGCAGCACTCGGGCTCACTAGTTGCAGCTCGTGGGCTCTAGAGCACAGGCTCAATAGTTGTGGCACACAGGCTTAGTTGCTCCATGGCATGTGGGATCTTCTCAACCCAGGGATGGAATTCATGTCTTCTGCATTGGCAGATGGATTTTTTACCACTGAGCCACCAGGGCAGCCCTCCAGTCATATTTTTCTTTAACTAAAGCATGGGCTCTGGCCCCAGGTCAGGCTTGAATCTGAGCCCCTAACATTTCCTAGCTCTGTGACCTTGGGCAATTTACCTAACCTTTCTGTGCCTCCGTGGGATAATATCTGTCTCATAGAATTACTGTAAGAGTTAGATGTGTATATAGGGGACTTAGCTAAGTTCCTGGCATATAGTAAATGTTCAACAAATGTTAAACAAAGCTAATTTTATAGTGGGTGGAAAGGTGAGTATTTTTAAATTTATTTATTTATTTACTTTTGGTTGCACTGGGTCTTCGTTGCTGCATACGGGTTTTCTCTAGTTTTGGAGTGCAGAGCCTACTCTTCGTTGTGGTGCATGGACTTCTCATTGCAGTGGCTTCTCTTGTTGCAGAGCACGGGCTCTAGGGCGCAAAGACTTCAGTAGTTGTGGCTCCACAGCTCTAGAGCACAGTCTCAATAATTGTAGTGTGGGGGCTTAGTTGCCCCATGGTACATGGGATCTTCCTGATCAGAGATCGAACCAGTGTCCTCTGTGTTTCAAGGCAAATTCTTAACCACTGGACCACCAGGGAAGACTGGAAGGTAATTTTTTAATTCTGTGTTTACACATATAACTGTTTAAATACTGAATTAGTTTTGTTCACTTTTGTGTCTCCCATGCCTTAAACAAATTTGTTGGGTGAATGAATGCCCACTGGTAAACGATCCTAATACAGTGAGAAGTGCTGTAACAGAGATTGAATACAAGGCACTTTTCAGTACATGAGGGATAGGGTATGTTATGCTTAATTTAACTCTGAGCAGTTCAGGGAACATTTGGTTGAGAAGAGCTGTTCCCTTCTAGAATTTTCCGTGCAGTCAGATCTATGATAGTCAACTGCATCCTGGAACTAGGTAAAGCTATGCTATAGAGCCACCAGGTAGCACTACTACAAAGGGATTCAACCAGCAGAGGAGCCCTTTCCAGCCAAGAGTTCATGTTTCTGTCTGACGCAGTTTTTCCCTCCTCTCCACAGAAACTCAAGCTATGACTTCTTCCCTCTTGTTCTGCTGGTTTTGGAGCACTGCCATTCCTACCCAAGGCTCAGTTCAGTTCAGTCACTCAGTCATGTCCGATTGTTTGTGACCACATAGACTGAAGCGCACCAGACTCCCCTGTCCATCACCAACTCCTGGAGCTTGCTCAAACTCATGTCCAAACCCAAGGCTACTTGAGAGCCATCTGATACTTAAGCTACTCTGTCTTTATTAGGCAAGAGGAGAGAGAGAGAGACAATGCTGAGTATATTTCCAGTTCTTTGCGTTTTGGACTTCTGACTCCCACACCACTGCCTTGTTTCTCCTGTTCTGCCCTGGATGAAACTAAAAGAGTAAGGGGAGAAGCAAAACTACCCTTTTTTGAAACAGCAGGCACTATACCAGAAATGGTATATAGTCACATTGTTGAATGGCAACAGAACCCTGAGAGATTATTTTGTCATTTATTTTGCTTCAGCAGTTATTAACATAGGCACTGCCAGTCTTATTTCTGTGATACCCCCCACCCAACACCACTGAATTATTTTCAGGCAAATCACAGATAATTTTTCATTGCATAATTTCATTTTTAAATGCTTTCTTACATTTCTCTAAAAAAAATAAGGGCATTTAAACATCACAGTATCATTATAACACTTTTAAAACCCCCAAGAAATAATACCCTAATATTATCAAATATATACCTACTGTTCAAATTTACCTAGATGTCTCATTTTAAAAACTGCATTTGGTTAATTCAAATCAGAATTCCAACAGAGTTCATACATTTAATTCATTTGATATGTGAGCTATGAGCCATTTTACATAGAGGGAAACTGAGGATCAAGAGATAATCTGTTGAGTATTCAAAAACAATTCTCTATTGAATCAGACTTGGTACCAGTTGTTGGGCATGCAAAGATAAGAAAGACACAAGTCTCTGCTTCAAGGAACTCAGTCTTATGCTTCTATGATGCTCTGTGAATATATCTATCACAAGACTTAGTGTGTTATTAGTGTGTGTGTTTTTCTCTCATACCAGATTAGTGGCAGAAGGCAGGGACCGGTTTGTAGTCGACATTGTATTCTTAATACCAAGCATAGTCCCTGGTACATAGTAGGTGTTTAACAACTATGGGGAAAGGAATAATTTTGTCAGAGTGGGCAGGGGGAACCAGTGAAGAGTTTCAAGCAGGGCAGCAGCATGTTAAGACTATCACTGTAGTTTGGTGGCACATGTCATTATTTGGATTGAAGGCATGAGAGACTGGAGGCAGAGAAGGGACTTTTGCTGGAGAGCCAGACTAAAGCAATGGTGGTGAGTATGGAGATGAGAAGACAGACTGGAGAGTTACTGGGGATGTGAGTTTGGTGGTATTTGGTAATTTGTTAAATGTAGAGAATGAGTGTTTCTGGCTTTGATGATGGTGGTGCCACAAATAGATTCAGACCAAAGAGGAGAAGCAAGTTTGGGGTGGAAGATGAGTTCCATTTTGGAGATGCTAAGTTGTGTCTGTGTGATCTTCAGGAGAATGTGTGAGACCAGAGCCCAGGTCGGAGGTCAGGAAAGAAGATCAGGGGAACACAGCATGAAGGTAGAGCTTGAAAGCCTGATGGTGGATGCCCTCACTGGCGAGAAGACATGCAGGGAGTGGACTCAAGAGGGAACTCTGACACTTACCAAGGGAGTGGAGAATGAGAAGCCCATGAGAAAGATGAAAAAGGAACAGCCAGGGAGATTGGAAGAAAATCAGGAGAGTGTGTGGTGCCACAGGAGCCAAAAAAAGAAAAGTTCAGGAGAGAGGGAGTGGAAGTGGTTGACACTCTTGAGGTAGCTAAAGAGGTGGTGACAGAAGACAGCTCAGTGCTGTGGCCAGAGTGTGGTCAGTCGTGAAGGAGTGGCAGGTGGTGGGCATCAAAAGGCCAGTTGGTCCCTCATCCAAAAGGGCCTTGGTCACCCACCTATAGAGTTAAGCCTTCATTCTGTAGATAATGGAGAGTCATCGAGAAGTTTCAAAAAGGAGTGACCTGGTCAGATTGGAGTGTTCCAGAAAGATCAGGCTGAGGCAGGATGCTGCAGAGGATGTTGTGGAGGAATAGGATCTTTAGCAGGTAAAATTGGCAGGCACTGACAATGGCAGCCAACACTCATTGAGCCCTTATTTTGAGCTAGGCACTACTCTCAGTGCTTATATGAATTATCTCACATCATTCTTAACAACCCATCTACGGGGTACATATCATTGTTGACCTCACTTTATGCCTGAGGAAGCTGAGGTACAGAGAGAGAAAACAATTTGCAGGTGGTCAGAGAGCTGGTAAATGACAGAGCCTAGATTCAAGTCCAGGTGGTTGGTTCTAATCCACTCTAACCTGTTTCACTGCATGCCACTTTTAACTTCTAGATTGTTTTGCCTTGATTAGATGTGAGGAGCGAGGGGGTTGGGATTAGGTTCAGCTATGAGCTATCAGGCATCCAAAAACAAGAACATATTAAACAGGATAGAAGGTTTCTGTGGTGGCTCAGTGGTAAAGAATCTACCTGCCAAACAGGAGACATGAGTTTGATCCCTGGGTCAGGAAGATCCCCTGGAGAAGGAAATATTCTTCCTTCAGCACATACTCCAGTATTCCTGACTGGGAAATCTCATGGACAGAGGAGCCTGGTGGGCTTGCAAAGAGTTGGACATGACTGAGCAACTAAACAACAAACAGGATAGAAATTCATTTCTCTTTCATTAAAGAAAAAAATTAATTAAACCTTAAAAGGCTTAATGGCCAGTCATCTCCACAATGTGGCACTTGTCTCCATGGTACAGGATAGAGCTCCAGCCATCATGTTCATGCTCTAAGCAGCAAAATGTTGGGTGGAGGGAAAGAAAGAACAGATATTGGGGACAACTGGCAGTCTGCTATAAGAGAAATTCCAGAACTCTGCCATGAGTGATTGCAAGGAGGATGGGGTTACCAGCAGTGGAGGTAGAGAACACAGGGAAACCTGTTAGGCCTTTATTATTTTTGTTTGCCCAAGGTCTTTCCCCTCCCTTGGAAGCAAAACCCTCTGTTTTAGGGGAGTACTGCTCCTCTCCTGTCCATCAATGCCCATTTTAGCCTGGGCTTCCAATCCAAGTACCCTGTCATCTCCCTAGTCACAGTTGATCTGATGGGTTGATGTACAGGCATGTGATCTAAATCAGAACAATCTGAATCCTTCTCTTCACCAATTTAAATGGGAAAAATACTGTGTCCCACTTTTGTGGGACAGCTTGTATATGTGTGGCCAGAAACTGTTGGTGGCCCTTTTACAACTCCAGGGAGGAAGTATGTCTAAGAGAATGCAATCAGCATGCAGAATGAACTGTAAATTCCTATTGGTTGGTGTTCAAGTCTCTGGTCTTGCCCTTGAGACCCGTCTACATTCTTGCCCTTAGTATGATTAGGTGAGACTTCCGATAAATTCCCTCTTGTGCTCAAGTTAAAGCTGTATTTCTGTCAACTTGCAACCAGTAAAATCCTGATTAAAGCTGTGTTCTAAAAGTTAACTCTCGAATCAATGTAGATATGCTTAAGGTCTGTGTGTGTGTTTGGGGGTGGTGGTCATAGTAAATAGCAACCAGAAGCAGGAGGATACTTTATGAGGCTGTTTTAATAGTCTACACGAGGAACAATGAGAATCTAAACTAAGGTGATATCAGTGGGTACTGTAGCTCCTGGACGGGTTTGCCATGTCTCTTCTAGACCTTGAATCAGTTGCCCATATCTGCATATTGATCATCTCTACCTGAATGGATGGCATCACTACCTGGATGGATGGCATCACCAACCACTGGTTGGATGGCATCACTGACTCAATGGACATAAGTTTGAGCAAGCTCTGAGGGTTGGTGATGGACAGGGAAGCCTGGCGTGCTGCAGTCCATGGGGTCGCAAAGAGACATGACTGAACTGAACTGACCCTGGATGGAATGTAACATGTCCCTGTTCATTATGAGGATATTTTCCTCTATATCTTTTGTTCTTCAGTCGCTGACTTTGTGACCCCATGGACTGCAGCACATCAAGCTTCCCTGTACTTCACTATCTCCCAGAGTTTGCGCAAACTCATGTCCATTGAATCAGTGATGCCATCCAACAGTCTCATCCTCTGTCATTCCCTTCTCTTCCTGCCCTCAATGTTTCCCAGCATCAGAGTCTTTTCCAGTGAGTTAGCTCTTCACATCAGGTGGCCAAAGTATTGGAGCTTCAGCTTCAGCATCAGTCCTTCCAATGAATATTCAGGGTTGATTTCTTTTGGGATTGACTGGTTTGATCTCCTTGCAGCCCAAGGGGTTCTCAAGAGTCCTCTAAAACCACAGGTCAAAGGATCAATTCCTCAGCACTCAGCCTTCTTTATGGTCCATCTCCATCCATACATGACTACTGGAAAAACCATATCTTTGACAATACAGACCTTGTCGGCAAAGTCTTGTCTCTACTTTTTAATATGCTGTCTATGTTTTTTTATAGCTTTTCTTCCAAGGAGCAAGCATCTTTTAATTTCATGGCTGCACTCACCATCTGCAGTGATTTTGGAGCCCAAGAAAATAGTCTGTCTCTGTTTCGATTTTTTCCCATCCATTTGCCATGAAATGAGGGGACCAGATGCCATAATCTTCGTTTTTTGAATGTTGAGATTTAAGCCAGCTTTTTACTCTTCTCTTTCACCTTCATCAAGAGGCTCTTTAGTTCCTCTTCACTTTCTGCCATTAGTGTGGTGTCATCTGCATGTCTGAGGTTATTGATGTTTCTCCCGACAATCTTGATTCCAGCTTATGCTTCAACCAGTCCAGCATTTTGCATGAAGTCCTCTGCATAGAAGTTAAATAAGCAGGGTGATGATATACAGCTGTGGCATACTCCTTTTCCAATTTTAAACCAGTCCATTGTTCCGTGTCCGGTTCTAACTGTTGCTTCTTGACCTCCATACAGGTTTCTCAGAAGGCAGGTAAGGTGGTCTGGTATTCCCATCTCTTTAACAATTTTCCATAGTTTGTTGTGATCCACAGCGTCAAAGGCTTTAGCATAATCAATGATGTATAAGTAGATGTTTTTATGGAATTCCCTTGCTTTTTCTATGATCCAGCAGATGTTGGCAATTTGATCTCTGGTTCTTCTGCCTTTTCTAAATCTGGCTTGTACTCTGGAAATTCTTGGTTCATGTACTGCTGAAGTGTAGCTTAAAGGATTTTGAGCATTACCTTGCTATCATGTGAAATGAGTGCAGTTATGCAATAGTTTGAGTATTCTTTGGCATTGCCCTTCTTTGGGGTTGGAATGAAAACTGACCTTTTCCAGTTCTGTGGCCACTGCTGAGTTTTCCAAATTTGCTGGCATATTGAGCACAGCACTTTCGCAGCATCATCTTTTAGGATTTGAAATAGCTCAGCTGGAATTACATCACTTCCACTAGCTTTCCTCATAGTAAAAGCATCCTAAGTCTTCACACTCCAGGATGTCTGGCTGTAGGTGAGTGATCAAACCATCGTGGTTATCTGGGTTACTAAGAGCATTTTTGTAGTTTTTGTGTATATTCTTGCCACCTCGTCTTAATATCTTCTGCTTCTTTTAGGTCCATATGGTTTCTGTCCTTTATTGAGCCCATTTTTGCATGAAATTTTCCTTTTGTATCTCTATTTTTCTTTAACAGATCTCTAGTCTTTCCCATTCTATTGTTTTTCTCTACTTCTTTGCATTGTTCATTTAAGAAGGCTTTCTTATCTCTCCCTGCTATTCTCTGGAATTCTGCATTCAGATCCGTGTATCTTTTCTTTTTTCCTTTGCCTTTCACTTCTTTTTTTCAGCTATTTGAAAGGCCTCCTCTGACAACCATTTAGCATTTTTGCATTTCTTTTTCTTGGGGATGGTTTTGATCACCACCTCCTATGCAGTGTTACAAACCTCCATCCATAGTTCTTCAGGTACTCTGTCTATCAGATCTAATTCCTTGAATCTGTTTGTCCTTGGACATATGTGTAATATCTACTTAAAACCTCCTCTGTCTTAATTCTAACATCTAGATCTCTAGGGGCTGGTTTTCATTGATTACCTTTTTTTCTTCAGTATGGGTCACATTTATCTGTTTCCAGTATGCTCAGTCATTTGAATTTCTTGGAGGACATGTTGTAGAGAATCTGGATTCCATTGTGTCCCTCGGAAGAGTATTGATTTTTTTGTCTTAGCAGGTAGTTAACTTGACAGAACTCAGATTCTATACTCAATTTCCCCTGCAGTAAGTAGCAGCCAAAATTTCTATTCAGTTCTTTTAGTTTGAGCTGTTGGGAAACTGCCCTGTGAGTGCATGGCCAAGTTTGAGGAACTTGTGGGACATTCAGTCTGAGTGCATATGAGTCTGGGTTAGTGGAGAGAGAGCTGGGATGGAGATGTATAATGCAGAATCTCTGGTGGCTAAGTGATAGATGAGTCCATGGGTGTAGATGATATAACCAGATAACAGAGTAAGAAAACAATTGATAACAAGGCCCAGTACTTAAAGGAAAACCATAAGAAATGAGGCACTTTAGGAGACTAAGAAACAGCCAGAAAAATTCAAGGCACACAAGAAAAGGTGGTATACAAAAAACAGGGGAGGAGAATTTCATGAATGAGTTAGTGGTCAGTAGATTCCAGTTCAGCAGAAAAAGTAAGCAAAGCAAGTACTGAAAAGCAGGCATTGGATTTAACAACTAAGAGGTCTTCACCTCAGGGATTGCAGTTTCAGTAGTATGGGGCATTGTTACATAGCAATTTGAGGAGTGTGAGTGTGTGGTAGACTTTATCCCATGTTCCCTGTTAACAGTTCCTCTCAGTAATCATACCCCTGTCTACTCACCTGGTCTTGAATCTGGTGAGCTCTCTATATAAGTGTAACTGATAGAATGCAAGAAGTGATGCTGCTTGACTTACAAGGTTAAGTCATAAGGAACCTTGCCACTTTCACTTTGGTCTTTAGGGCTGTGAGCAATCATTTAAGAAGTTTCTTCACCCTGTTAGAGAGACCACATGGAGAGATTGTGAGACAGCATGGACAGAGCATGAAACCTAGCTGCACCCAGGGTTCCAGAAATCTCTACCAAGGCACCAGCCATAAAGGAAACCATCCTGGCTCCACCAGATCAACTTATCCACCAGCTGGACATCACTAGGTGACTCTAGTAGATGCCATATGGGGCGGGAAAATTGTCCAGTAAGACTTGCTCAAATTTCTCATCCACCCAATCATGACAATAATAGAACGCTTATTGTTTTCATTCCTGTGTTTGGGGGTGGTTTATTAAACAGCAGTGTGTAACTGGAACATTGGACATTGAATCCCTGATAGCTCAGTTGGTAAAGAATCTGCCTGCAATGCAGGTGATCCTGGTTCAATTCCTGGGTCAGGAAGATCCACTGGAGGAGAGATAAGCTACCCACTCCAGTATTTTTGGGCTTCCCTTGTGGCTCAGCTGGTAAAAAATCAGCCTGCAATGGGGGAGATCTGGGTTTGATCCCTGGGTTGAGAAGATTCCCTGGAGAAGGAAATGGCTACCCACTCCAGTATTCTGGCCTGAAGAATTCCATGGACTGTATAGTTCATGGGGTCTCAAAGAGTCAGACATGACTGAGTGACTTTCACTTCGCTTCACTTGGGCATTGGAATAATAGAGATTGTAAATGCATGTTATACTTCCAGTAAGCTTGGAAAGGGAAAGATCAGATGGCAGCTAGAAGGTCTCATAAGATTGTGAGCAGATTTTTTTTAAGGTGGTAGAGACTTGAAAATGTTTACATGTTTTGGTGGAGGGAGCTAGGAGATGGAGAAAGTTGAAGATACAGAAGGGAGGGGAGATGATTGATGTGTGAGATTTCGAGAAGGGCAGGGATGAGATTCAAAACTCAAGTAGAGGAGCTGATGTTAGGCATAAGGGTAGTGGGGCACTTTAGTCTCTAAAATAAGAGATGTCTGCCCTCTTCTGGATGTTTAAAAATGTCAGGCTTTCCTGTTACTGGAATTGAGAGAATATATGAAGGTTAGTTAGACAGTAATGGATCTCCCAAGCATTGATGACTGTGGCACTTTCTTTGGCTTATTCACTTAACCCGGACCAGGAGGTGACTAGAATTTCCATCCTTAGTTCTGTTTTTCCTGTTAACTAAGAGTTTATTCTGTCTACTGAGAATGTTGTGAGCAGAAATAGGTATTGGGCTTGAGGATGGTAATGAAGATTTGGAAGAACTGTTTTGAGAAGTGAGAGCAGGAACTGACTAAAATTTTGTGGATTTTGTGCCTGGTGGATTTCCACGCATTATTGGATTGAAAACCACAGAAGTGAGAGAGCACTGATCATTGTACCTATGATATTTTCTTTAAGGATACACACTGCAGCCCACTAGGTTCCTTTGTCCATTGGATTCTCCAGGCAGGAATCCTGGAGTGGATTGCCATGCCCTCCTCCAAGGGATCTTCCCTACAGGAATTGAACCCGAATCTCCTGTGTCTCCTGCGTTGGCAGGTACAGTCTTTATCACTGAGCCACCTGGTAAGCCTGATATATTCTCTCAGTTCTTAAAGTCATGGCATAAAGAGAAAAGACTATCCTTGTGTGGATTCAGAGCTGATGTCTTAGGTCAAGGTTTGGTGAGAGTATTGGTCAGAGAGGTTAAAGTGATTGATTATAAGATATAAAGTAAAAAATAAGGAAAATGATAAGCCATACTGGGAGAAAAATGAAGGGATCAAGGAGGTCTTGATAAGGTTGAAGAATTAGTGCAGTGTGAATAAGAGAGAAAATGAGCTGTAGAGACAGAAGTAGACTAAACTATTTCAAAGATAAAGAATTCTAGGTGATCACAAAGTTCAGGGTATGAACATGGAAGAAAGTCGTTGGAGACAGACAAGAAAATCAAGAGAATGAGAGGCCAGGGTACTGCATGAGTGAAAACATGGAACTTGAAATTACTTTAGGTAATCGGAAAACTTGAGGGTGGGAAAGAAGACATTAGTTGGGATGCCATATCCCTCAATGAAGGTAAGGGAGTGAACAGAGTTCAGAAGCTGACATAATAAGAAGACTGTGATGTGGTTTACAGAGAAAAATGCATGTATTAGATAAGCTTCCTGCAGGCATGAGTTACAGTGATGTTGGCTGTGAATTCAATTTCTTGATTTAACAATAAGGTACATCCAGAAAAGAGAAGAGGAAGTTTGCTGACCTATATGTGACACCATCCAGAAATCACTAAAATACTATCTGTTGTGTGCAATGAAACTATGGAAAAGATGGATAACTAGCTAAATTTGTGGATTCGTAAGATGGCAACCAAACTTTACAAAGCATAATAAACAACATTGTTTTGAGGCTGAGAGCCAAAGAAATTTAAGATCTTGTTACTCAGGTCAGGAAAATGTTAGACCCTTCTCACTATGAAAAAGGAATAGTGCATATATAATTCATTATTTTAAGAACTATAAAATGAGATGTCTTTAAACAGAAACACAAGTGTACCTATGGCTAATTCTTGTTCATGATTGACAGTAAACCACAAAATTCTGTAAAGCAATTATCCTTCAATTTAAATAAAGAAAGTGGCAAAAAAAGATTATATGTTCATTGGTTGATGAGAATGTGACCAGGGGTTTGTAGGAATGTCACCCTGTATGTCCACTAGGAGCAGTGGCTCAGTATTTGCTAGTTCACTGCTCAAGGTAAAATTATTGGACACAACTACCCCATATAATGAGAATTGATATGTGTGTGTGTTGAAGTATTTTAACGCAAATTTCAGACATCCTAACATTTCCTTTGTAAATATTTCAGTATGTATCTCCTGCACAGTGATTCTCCAAGTGTGGTCTGAGGACCCTGGAGAAACCTGACACCTGAAATCCATTCAAAGTGCCTGGGAACTCCTCCTTTTTCCCACTACATATCTCCATAAGGTTGAATTTTCTTCATATATGTCAACCAAAGTAACCACAACCATACCACAGTGATGAAGCAAGTAAGAGAGTCTAGCTGTCTTATATTAAGGCAAACATTACAGAGCTTTTCAAAAAAGAAAACATTTCTAAATAATTTTTTTTATTTTGCAAAATAGTTATTTTAATAAAATATATTGTTTATGTTAACATGTAGTGGATTTATTGTTATTTTAATGAATTAATAAATATTTTTAGATATTTTCAGTTTTTATTTTGAATATAGTAAATATTAGTAGATCTGTAACCTACATATGTGAAAGTCTTTAGGGTCCAAGAAAATAGTAGTGATTTCTTTTTACTGTGTTCACATTTTAAACTATATTATAAAAAAGCTGGCAGAATTTTTAAAAAGAAGCACTAGTGTACTTCCTTTGAACACCTTTGCAAAACTTGCCAGAAGAAAGAGGAAGTTTTAAACTACTCCAGCTGTGCATGAAAAGGAACTAGCATGGAATGATTCTAGTAATTAAAGTCACCAAGGCTACTTTCTGAAACTCTGGAAATCCCACAACAACTTTTTAAAAAAACCTTTTTGTTTTTAAATAATTATGACCTCACAGGAAGTTGCAAAATAGTGCTTAGAGGTCCATGTGCTTGTCATCAGGTTTCCCCAATGATGGTATCTTATGTAACTGTAAAATGTCAAGTCCAGGAAATTGATATTGGTACAGTATTGCTAATTAGATTATAGACCTTATTCAGTTGTCATCACTTTTTACATACTTTGATTTTGTGTGTGCATGTAGCTGTATACAGTTTTACCTCATGTTTAGATTTTTACAGCCCCCACCACAGTCAATATATAAAACTGTTCAGTTATCTCAGATGGCTCAGATGGTAAAGAATTTGCCTGCAGTGTAGGAGACCCGGGTAAGATCCCTGGATCAGGAAGATCCCCTGGAGAAGGGAATGATGACCCACTTCAGTCTGGAGAATTTCATGGCAAATGAGCCTGGCAGGCTACAGTCCATGGGGTCTCAAAGGGTCAAATAGGACTGAGTGACTAACACTTTTAGTTATCTCAAAAGTGCTCCCTTGTGCTACCCCTTTATATTCTCAGCCCCCAGCTCCATCCTTACACCCTGGCAACAATTAATCTCTTCTCAATCTCTATAGTTTGGCATTTATATAAATGGAATCCTATATAATATGTAACCTTTGGGGATTGACTTTTTTCACTAAGTGAAATGCCCTTGGAGGTCCATCCTAGTCACTATATTAATAGTTTGTTCCTTTTTATTGCTGAGTAGTATTCTACTCGATGGATGTACCAGAGTTTATTTATCCAGTTGCTAATTGAAGGACATTTGGGTTGTTTCCTGCTTTTGCTATTATCAATAAAGCTGCTCTGATTATTCATATACAGGATTTTTTAATTTTTATTTTTTTTTCCGTTTATTGTTATTAGTTGGAGGCTAATTACTTTACAATATTGTAGTGGTTTTTGCCATACATTGACATGAATCAGCCATGGATTTACATGTATTCCGCATCCTGATCCCCCCTCTCACCTCCCTCTCCACCCCATCCCTCTGGGTCTTCCCAGTGCACCAGCCCCGAGGGTAATTACTTTACAATATTATGATGGTTTCTGCCATACAGCAACATGAATCAGCCATAGCTATGTATATGTCCCCTCCCTCTCTAACCTCTCTCCCCCCTCCCTCCCCACCCCACCCCTCTAGGTTGTCACAGAGCACCTGATTTGAGCTCCCTGTGTCATACAGCAAAATCCCACTGGCTATCTATTTTACATATGGTAATATATATGTTTCAATGCTACTTTCTTAAATCATCCCCCTTCTGTCTCCCTCACTGTGTCCAAAAGTCTATTCTCTATGTCTGCATCTCCATTGCTGCCCTGTAGATAGGTTTATCTGCACCATATTTCTAGATTTCATATATATGTATTAATACGTGATATTTGTCTTTCTTCTCCTTACTTATTTCACTTTGCATAATAGGTTCTAGGTTCATCCACCTCATTAGAACTGACTCAAGTGCGTTCTTTTTTATAGCTGAGTAATATTGCATTGTGTATATGCACCACAGCTTCTTCTCATTTCTCTGGGATAGATGCTCAAGAGTTTACTTGTGGGGTCTTATGGTAAATGCGTGTTTAGTTTTATGAGAAACTGTTAGAATGATTCCTAGAGCCTTACTATTTTACATTCCTAGCAGTATTGTGTAGAAGATCCTATTTTCCACAGCTTTGATAACATTTGGTATTACTATTTTATATTTTACCCATTCTAATGAGTACATAATCATAGCTTATTGTGATTTTTATTTGCATTACTCTAATTAGGTAATGATATTGAACATCTTTTCATGTGCTACTTTGCCATCTGTATGTCTTCTTTGGTGAGATTCTCTTCATGTCTTTTGCTCATTTTCTAATTGTATCATTTGTTTTTTACTGTTGAGTTGTGAGAATTTGTTATATATTCTAGATACCAATTATTTCTTGGGCATGTGGTTTGCAGATATTTTCTCCAGTCTGTTGCTTGTCTTTTAATCCTCTTAACGGGCTGTATTACAGCACAAGAATTCTTAATTTTGGTGAAATCCAATTAATAATGTTTTTTTCCTTTGTTGTTCAGTCACTAAGTCATGTCCAGCTCTTTGTGACCCCATGGACTGCAGCACACCAGGCTTCCCTGTACTTCGCTGTCTCCCAGAGTTTGCTCAAACTCATGTCCGTTGAGTCGATGATACATCCAACCATCTTATCCTCTGTCTCCCCCTTCTCCTCCTGCTCTCAATCTTCCCCAGCATCAGGGTTTTTTTTCCAATGAGTCAGCTCTTTGCATCAGGTTGGAGCTTCAGCTTTAACCTCAGTCCTTCCAATGGAATATTCAGGGTTGACTTCCTTTAGGATTAACTGGTTTGATCTCCTTGCAGTCCAGGGAATTCTCAAGAGTCTTCTCCAGCACCACAGTTCAAAAGCATCAATTCAGTGCTCAGTCTTCTTTATGGTCCAATTCTCACATCCATACATGACTACTGGAAAAACTATAGCTTTGCTATTCGGACATTTGTCGGCAGAGTGATGTCTCTGTCTAGGACATTTGTTGGCAGAGTGATGTCTCTGTCTAGGTTTGTCATAGTTTTTCTTCTGAGGACCAGACATCTTTTAATTTCATGGCTGCACTCACCATCAGCAGTGATTTTGGAGCCCAAGAAAATAAAATCTGCCACTGTTTCCGTTTTTTTCCCTATCTGTTTGCCATGAAGTGATGGAACCAGATGCCATGATCTTAGTTTTTTGAATGTTGACTTTTAAGCCAGCTGTTTCACTCTCCTCTTTGACCTTCATCAAGAGGCTCTTTAGTTCCTCTTTGCTTTCTGCCATTAAAGTGGTATCATCTGCATATCTGAGGTTATTAATATTTCTCCTGGCAATCTTGATTCAAGCTTGAGCTTTGTCCAGCCTGGCATTTTGCATGATACACTCTGCATATAAGTTAAATAAGCAGGGTGACAGGATACAGCCTTGATGTACTCATTTCCCAATTTTGAATCAGTCCATTTTTCCATGTCCAGTTCTAACTGTTGCTTCTTGACCTACATACAGGTTTCTCAGGAGACAGGCAAGGTGGTCTGGTATTCCCATCTCTTTAAGAATTTTCCACAGTCTGTTGTGATGTATGTTATGGTTTTTGGTGTCTAGTCTTAGATCTTTTCAGCAAGATCGAGGTCTCAAAGATTTTCCTCATGTTTTCCCACTAAAAGTTTTATAGTTTTATATTTTATGCCTAAGTCCATGTTTCATTTTTAGTTAAATTTTGTTATCTGATGTCAGGTTCAGATTGAAGGTTTGTTTTTTTTTTTCTTTTTTTTGCCTGTGAATGTTCCATTGTTCAAGCACCATTTTTAAAAAAAGGTATTCTTCTATTGAAATTTTTTACACCTTTGTCAAAAATCAGTTGGGTATATTTGTGTTGGTCTGTTTCTGGGTTCTTTCTTTGTTTCCTCTGACCTGTGTCTCTCATTCCTCTAATATCACACTGTCTCAATTTGCTATATCTATATAATAAATCTTATCATTAGGTAGAGTGATTCTTCTCAGTTTATTCTTTTTCAGAATTGTTTTAGCTATCAGAGTTACTTTGAATTTCCTCACAAACTTTAGAATAAGCTTCTCTATATCTATGAAAAATCTTCCTGGGTGTATGTGTGTGTGTGTACTCAGTCATATCCAACTCTTTGTGACTGTAGTCTGCTAGACTCCTGTAATTTCATGTGGGTGGCCCCACTGCCTAAGAGTAATTGGGGCAGCTGCTTTATTAGCACCTGAAGCTTTAAAAATAATTAATGGATGAAACCTTACTGTACTGACTTCTCATGACATGAGTGGAATCTTAAATTCTAAGGTTAATATTTGGATGACAGACAGTAGACTTCTTAAATATCAGTCATTGTTCTTAGAAGGACCAGTAACTAAGCTTAAAGTTTGTGGAAATTTAAGTCCCGCCACTTTCCTTCCTGAGAAGGAAAATGAAACACCTGATCACGATTGTTCCCAATTCCTAACTTTAAACTATGCAGCTCGGGAGGATCTAATGGATACCCCGTTAGACAATCCTGACATGGAAATATTTATAGATGGCAGTTCTTTTGTTCAGGATGGAAAGCATAAAGCAGGTTATGCAATGGTGACTGCTGAACAGGTTTTAGAAGCAAAATCTCTCCCCCAGGGAACCAGTGCCCAGTTAGCAGAGCTTGTGGCTCTGACCCAAGCTCTAGAGTTAAGCAAAGGGCAGTGAGTAAATATCTACACTGATTCTAAGTATGCTTATTTGACTTTACATGTTCATGCTGCAATATGGAAAGAAAGACAGTTTAAAACAGCAGCAGGAGAACCTATTAAACATTTCAGAGAGATTGAGAGACTTTTGACTGCTATATATTATCCTAAAGAAGTGGCGGTTATGCATTGCAAAGGGCACAGCAGGAATGGGAGTAAAGTAGCTGCCGGTAACCTGTTAGCTGACTCTCAAGCCAAAAAAGCGGCACTTTATGAAACCCCTTCACTACAGACGCCTTTGATCTGAACAGGTTCTGTGAAACAGGAAAAGCCACAATATACTGAGGAAGAATTAGAAAGATATGAGAAAAGAGGAGCAAATATTACTGATAAAGGATGGTTACAGTCCGAGGATGGACGATTAATAATTCCTGAAAGTGCTCAGTGGAAAATTCTTAAGGGTTTACACCAGAGTTTTCATTTGGGTGCAGAAAGTACTTACCAGATGGCTTCTCGTTTGTTTGAAGGTAAAAATGTAATGAAAACTTTAAAGAACATTATCAAACAGTGTGAGGTTTGTCAGAAAAATAACCCAAAGACTGAAAAGCTAGCAAAATCTGGATTACAATGACGTGGAAAGTATCCTGGAGAGGACTGGGAAATTGATTTCACTCATATGCCAAAAGCTAATGGGTATTCTTGGTTACAAGTTTGGGTGGATACTTTTACTGGATGGATTGAGGCTTTTCCATGTTGTAGTGAACAGGCTAAGGAGGTTATAAAGATTTTAATCCATGAAATTATCCCTAGGTTTGGACTGCCACGGAGCCTTCAGAGTGACAGTGGCTCCGCCTTTAAAGCTGCTGTAACTCAGGGAGTGTCTAAAGCTCTAGGAATAGAGTATCACTTACACTGTTCCTGGAGACCCCAATCCTCAGGAAAGATTGAAAAAGCTAGTGACATTATCAAAAGACATCTGTGCAAATTAACTCAAGAGACGCAAGACAACTGGATTGAAGTCCTGCCCATAGCTTTAATGAGGGCTCGAACTGCCCCGAAAAAGGAGGGACTGTCCCACTTTGAATGTATTTATGGAAGGCCTTTCTTATGCACCGACACTGTTATAGACCGTGAAGCCTTGGAGTTAACTAATTATGTAACTCGGCTCTCAGCTTTTCAACAGGCATTAGCAGAACTCTGGGAGACTACTCCTGACCCAGCCTCTGAGTCAACCAAGCCTCTATTCGATTCCGGAACCTAGGTCCTCATAAAAACATTGGGGCCTGGGGGCCCATCCCTCAAGCCCCTCTGGGAAGGTCCTTACCAGGTTATTCTTTCTTCTCTCACAGCTGTCAAAGTGCCAGGAATTGATTCGTGGGTGCATCACACTCGAGTTAAGAGGTGGCACCCTGACCAGAACTAAGTGATATCAATTTATGTCTTTACTTTCTATGCTCTGACTTTGTACGTTTCAGATGGGCCTGATAATCTATGTGAGTCTACTTCTGCTGACTCCAAGGATCCTGTCTGCCGTTTGATCCTCAAGACAATGCCTTCCTGTCCTGGGCTCACTCCTTCACTGCATTCCACAATCGTCCAACTGCTGGGTCTGTGGAGCACTCCCTTCTTCATTGGTGGAAGGCTTTCCATGGTGGACATCTACACTTCAAGGAAAGGACTTTCTCCAAGTCTGCAAATAGCTTCAACAATCGCATGTGATGCCTCTTCTTAAACTGATGACATCTAACAACCCTAAAATGGACTGGTGCAACACTTTGTACTTTAACTATGGACATAACGTGACTTTTAATTTTGTTTATGCATTGTCTTGGTTTAATGACTATTTTGCTACACATAAGACAAATAGGTCTAGATCTGATGGTTTTTAATCTGACGTTTATCAAATATGGGATGAGGTTATATGGCTAACTCCTGAAAAAGGACATCTAATATCTACTGCCCCTATATGCTGGGAACAAACTGAGCCATCCCCAAAAGTTAGCCAACAACTTAATTATAGTGATTGGAAACACTTGGGATTTTTGCCTCAGGAAATATGCAATGTAATCATTCCCGTGTTTTCCAACCCCAATTCAGGTCCTCCCTTTGTCTGGCCAGGCACTGATTGGGACTGGATATCTCAGTCATGCTGGCTTGCTCCAAACGGGACTTACTGGATATGTGGCTCTTACCTATGGGCATGGCTTCCCCCTGGTTGGATAGGGACATGCACCCTAGGTCTAGCCTTTACTCACGGCTTTATATTTTCAGAGCTTCCAGAGAAGCCTGCTAATTTACCCCACCTTAAAACTCAGTGGGCAAGGTCTGTATTTCACTGGTATTATTTGGCTGCAGTGTTTGTTCCCTCTTTGGGAACTACAGATGTTATGCTACAAGTGGATGCTTTGACTAATTTTACTCAACAGGCATTACAAGATTCTCAAAAAACGATTTCAGCTCTTAATGCTGAACAAGCGCAAATTAGAAATGTGGTTTTACAAAACAGATTAGCTTTAGATATTCTGACAGCTGCGCAAGGAGGAACTTGTGCCATTATTCATACCCAGTGCTGTACTTATATACCTGGTATGAGCACTAATGTTACTCATTTCACTAAACACATGACAAAGATGATTGGGGCTATGGATACTCCTGAAGCCTCAATTGCCTCACTTTGGGAGACGTTAACTAGTTCCCCATGGTGGAAGACAATCTTAATTACAATAATTCTGATTGTTCTATTTTTGCTGTTTGCTCCCTGTAACTGTGTAATTGGATTTGTTCCTAGTCACATGAAGTCTTTTAAGTTACAAATGGTTGTCCAAGCTCCTATGAGTGCCACAGCCTCCTCCAACTATTATTACATGGGGCCCCTGGATCAGAGAAACTCAATATGAGGGTTAGGAGAATATGTTGCCTTAACAATTTAGAGACCACGCCCTTAAACAGCAGGAAGTAGTTATGGAATGAAAACGACACCCCTTTCCCTTGGCAACATAATTCTCCTAAAAGAAAAGGGGGGAATGAGAGACTCAACTCCTAGGCAGGTTGATAATAAGTCTAGGGGTCCCCATGGAGAGAGGGGTTTGGAATTCTCAAGGAGGAAGAAAGGACAAACTTTTTTTCCTCTCTACATTTCTTAGGATTATATAACAATAATGTATCCTGCTTGAGGACAGTCTCTGGGAAAAAACCTTCTGGCTAATTCTGTTATCTCAAAATGTAAATCATAGGAGTAGGTCTGGTGAAGTCTTTACAACTTCTAGACATTCTTTTGATTCACTCTAATAGCTAATTTGAGAGTATGTAATTCCAGTGCTAAGGCTACCAAGGGGGTACTCTTTCTGCCCCCTTCTGATGCCTGTCAGAAGCTTTCTCTATCTCCTTTATACTTTAATAAAACTTTATTACACAAAAGCTCTGAGTGATCCAGCCTCGTCTCTGGCCCCGGATTGAATTCTTCTCCTCTGGAGGCCAAGAACCCCAGCGTCTTTGCGTGATTCAGCAACAACCTTTCAATAGCACACAAGAAATTTGCCACACTGAGGCTGAGGTTGGCTGCCTGCAGTAAACACATCACCTCCCACATGGGGCCCCTCAGGGTTTTCATCAAGCGCTTGAGCTCTTCCTATTCAGACATATTCCAATCTGACAGGGCCCCACTGGTGTGTATCAACCAGTTTTCAAAGGTTTCTTCCTCCTGGGCTGGCACCACCCTCTTGGGGAACAATTTCATCTTTCCTTCTGCCATGTTGACCCTTCAAGGACCAAGACTCCCCTCCCCACTGAGGGACCTCAACATGGAATGGGCCTAGGGGGGCAAGGTTGTATTCTGCTGCTGGTTGTTAACCACACGTGCAATGATGCTGGCCATGACTGATGATGATTGTCTATATGAATGTAACAAAATGCTCCATCTTTATAGAAAAGCCTAATCTGCAGGAGAAACCCCCAAAGCAACATTCCTGGGCTCAATCTTCCTTGTAACTTAGTAGGGTCTGTAAAGAAGAGGAGGCGGGAAAAGGTTAGTAAGGTAGTAGACTGCATGGAAGCAGTTTGCAGTTGCTTCCTTTACATTCCTGAACACCGTGCAGGTGTATTTTCCATTCAGCTACTGCCCTGAAAGTATCCTGCAGGAAACTGGCAATTACAACCTTCAGGAGTTAATGGGTGTTCCCGTGCTAGCAGGGTGCTTTTCAGATCTACAACTATCCTCTCCCGAGAATCCTCGAGGAAGGAAGGCAACTGTGGCTTAGAATTATAGGTGAAATAGTGCGTAGAGCCCATATTGGGCTCTCAAAATAGAGAGCAGTGGTCTAAGTCTCACAGATTTGTGGTAGCAAATAAGATCTCCGTGAAACTTATGGTTTCAGGTCTCAACCACATCCCCTTCTAAAAGTTTCCCCCGTTATTTCTCAGATTCCTGTATGAGCTTGGAAACAAGTGCATGCCTTTATTTCACAATCTGTTTCTGCAACAAGTGCTTGTGTTAGAAAGCTGGACTCCAAGGTAGGTTGGCCTCTGTCCACTTGAGATTGCAGATCCCAGTCTTCAGGCCATGGCGGAGGGCAAAGCAGGGCAGGGAAGGGAAGGGTTAGAAGGAGTCTCATCCCTCATCTCGCTCCCTCGACCCCTCCCTCCACAGTAGCCAGATGGAGAATTCCACCTTGTAAATACAAGCCAAAGCGACCCTCTATTGCATACCACCAAAACCACTCCAGGAAATAGTTGTCCTACCAGCTCTGCAATCAGCCACACAGAAATCGAGTTCGAATTCAATGTTGATAGCCTGCCATGGAGAGGGAATGGGAGTTGGACACACACACCCACATATGCCTCACCAGGAAGGGAAGAGGAGATGCAAAGGGGGTTCAAGGCAGACAGCTTGCAATCCCCCCTGCTTCCTGCCCCCTGACTATTCCCTGAAAACGCCCTCCTGTCAATCTAGGCAAATCCCACCCATTTGGCATCATTCAGTGAAACCCATGGAGAAGGCAATGGCACTCCACTCCAGTACTCTTGCCTGGAAAATCCCATGGAGCTAGCTTTGCTCCACCCTTTGACAGTGTGGAGGGAAGAGGGCCCAAACCCATACTCAAGGTGTCATGGGGCCTATTGCAAGAGGAAGGACCCCTTGAGGAGCTGAGCCCAGGAAGGCACCCAGGCACGTCAAACACACTCCTGCTGCTTGCTTCTTCATGGGCAGTACCACTATCACCTAGGAATGTCTTTGCAAGGATCTCAAAGGAAAGGGGAGATACACGGCCCTTCCTCTGGAACTTTGGTCCTCTGAGCAGATCTGGAGGTCTCCTGTTGTATAAGCAAACCTGTTCGTTCCAGATATAGACTTGCAAACACACACCAGGTGGCTGCCACTATTTGCTCGAAGGAGGCTCCCTTTCCACACATCCTGTGAACTCCCAATCTCAGCCTCCTGGAAAAGCGTTTCTTGGGGTTCCTTTCTTAGGGGCAGTTATCCCTGAGTTTGGGGCCATGGGGAGTAGCCCCACACTCACAGGGAAAGGAGAACCACCGCCACACCTCTTCCATCCCCTTTGCTCAGTAGGAGAGCTCTAGTGAGCTTAGGTCTGTCAGGAAAATTTGGCTTTGACGGGAACACACCCTGTGTGTGAATCTGCATACCCGACCTAGGGGACACAGGGCGCCTGTTTCGCTTGAGTGGGCCCTGAAGTGGTGCAGCCCAGCAAGAGCTTGAAAATCCATCCACTTGCTCTTTTCTTACCTGTGACAGAGCTAACTTTGCTCCACCCTTTGTCAGTTTGGAGGGAAGAGGGCCCAAGCCCCACCCCAAGGGGGCATGGGGCCTACTTCGAGAGGAAAGGCCCTTTGAGGAGCTGAGCCCAGGAAGGCACCCAGTCATGTCAAACACACTCCCGCTGCTTGCTACTTCAGGGGCAGTACCGCTATCAGCTAGGAATGTCTTTGCAAGGATCGCAAAGGGAAGGGGAGATACACGGCCCTTCCTCTGGAACTTTGGTCCTCTGAGCGGATCTGGAGGTCTCCCGTTTTAGAAGTGAACCTGTTGCTTCCAAACAGAGGCTTAAATACAGACACCGGGTGGCTGCCTCTTCTTTCCCGAAGGAGGCTCGCTTGCCCCGCATCCTGCGAACTCCGCTTCCCAACATGCGGGAAAAGCGCTTCTTGGAGGTCTTTACTCAGGGGCTGTTTCCCCTGAGCCTGTGAGGGACGCACACTCACGGGGAAAGGCAGAACCACATCTACACGTCTGTTTCATCCCCTTTGCTCTGTAGGAGAGCTCTCGTAAGCCTAAGTCTGTCAGGAACATTCTTAGCTCCTACAGAGTCACACCATGTTTGTGAACCTGCATACCTGACCTAGGGTCACAGGGCACATGTTTCTCTCTGTAGCCAATGAAGCTGTGCGGCCTAGCAACAGCTTGAGAATCAATCCAATTGCTGTTTTCTTACCTCTCCTAGAGATAGCTTTGCTCCACCTTTTGGTAGTTGGGAGCCAAACGGTCCCCAGCCCCTCCCCACGTCGGCTGGGTCCTACTTGGAGTGGGAAGATCCCCAGTGAAGCTGAACCCAGTAAGGCGCCCAGTCATATCTCACACACTCTCGCAGCCTGCTTCTTCATGTGAAGTACGCTATAAGCTAGGAATGTCTTTGCAAGGCTCGCAAAGGGCAGGGGAGATGCTCGGCCTTGACTCTGGATTTCCTCACTCTGAGTAGATCTGGAGGTCTCCTGTTGTAGAAGCTAACCTGTTCTTTCCAAATACAGGCTTGCTAAATCAAGCCAGTTGGCTGCCTCTTCCCCGAAGGAGGCTTGCTTCCCCTGCCTGCATCCTGTGAACTCTACTTCCCAGCCTGTGGGAAAAGTGCTTGTTGGAGGTCTTTCCCCAGGGGCTGATTCTCCTGAGGCTGGGGCCGAGGTAGGGGACCCAAACTCACAGGGAAAGGCAGTACCATATCCACACATCTGTTCCATCCCCTTTGCTCCATAGGAGAGCTCTCTTGAGCCTAAGTCTGTCAGGAACATACTTGGCTCCTACGGAGACACACCATGTGTGTGAACCTGCATACCCGACCTAGGGGCACAGGGGGCCTGTTTCTCTCCGTGGGGCACTGAAGCTGTGTGGCCTAGCAATGGCTTGAAAATCCATCCAATTGTTCTTCCCTTACCTCTGACAGAGCTCCCATTGCTCTAGTCCTTGGCAGTTTGGAGACAACCGGGCCACACTCCCTCTCCAAGTAGGTCTGGGGCCTAGTTCGAGTGGAAACGCAATAGCAGAGCTGACCCCTGTAAGGCGCCCTGTCATGACTGACACACTCCTGCAGCCTGCTCCTTTTTGGGCAGTTCGGCTATAACCTAGGAATGTCTTTGCAAGGCTCGCAAAGGGCAGGGGAGATGCTCGGCCTTGACTCTGGAATTTCAGTGCTGTGAGAAGACCTGGAAGTCTCCCGTTGTAGAATCTAACCCGTTCCTTCCAAATACAGACTAGCAAACACATGCCGGATGGCTGCCTCTTCTTCTCCTAAGGAGGCTTGCTTTCCCAGCATCCTGCAAACTCCGCTTCCCAGCCTGTGGGAAAAGCGCTTCTTGGAGGTCTTTTCTCAAGGCTGTTTCCCCTGAGCCTGGCACCGAAGTTGGGGACTCACACTCACAGGGAAAGGCAGAACCACATCCACACAACTGTTTCATTCCCTTTGTTCTGTAGGAGAGCACTAGTGAGCCTAAGTCTGTCAGGAACATTCTTGGCTCCTATGGAGACACAGCCTGTGTGTGAACCCGCATACCCAACCTAGGGGCACAGGGCCCCTGTTTCTCTCCTTAAGCTGTGTGGCCTAACAACAGCTTGAAAATCCATCCAGTTGCTCTTCCCTTACATCTAACAGAGCTACCATTGCTCTGGCCCTTGACAGTTCGGAGAAAACCAGCCCCAACCTCCTCTCTGAGTAGGACTTGGTGCTAGTACGAGTGGAAAGGCAATAGTGGAGCTGACCCCAGTAAAGGCGCCTAGTCATGTCTGACACACTGCTGCAGCCTGCTCCTTCATGGGCAGTACTGCTACAAGCTAGGAATGTCTTTGCAAGACTCACAAAGGGCAGGGGAGATGTTCACCCCTGACTCTGCAATTTTGGTCCTCTGAGCAGATCTGTAGGTTTCCCGTTGTAGAAGCTAACCCTTTCCTTCCAAATACAGGCTTGCAAACACACGTTGGTTGGCTGACTCTTCTTCCCTGAAGGAGGCTCGCTTTCCCCATATCCTGCAAACTCTACTTCCCTGCCTGTGGAAAAAGCGCTTCTTGGAGGTCTTTCCCAGGGGCTTATTACCCTGAGCCTGGGGACGAGGTTGGGGACCCACATTCACAGAGAAAGGCAAAAGCACAAACATATGTCTTTGCTCTGTAGGAGAGCTCTAGTGAACTGAAGTCTGTCAGGAACATTCTTGGCTCCAGTGGAGACACACCCTGTGTGTGAACCTGCATACTGGACCTAGGAGCACAGGGCGCCTGTTTCCTTCTGCAGGGCACTGAGCTGTGCGACCTAGCAACAGCTTGCAAATCCATCCAATTGCTCTTCCCTTACCTCTGACAGAGCTCCCATTGCTCTAGCCCTTGGCAGTTTGGAGACAACTGGGGCCCAATCCTTCTCTAAGTAGGCCTGGGGACTAGTTCCAGTGGAAAAGCAATAGCAGAGCTGATGCCAGTAAGGCGCCTAGTCATGTCTGACACACTGCCGCAGCCTGCTCTGTCATGGGCAGTACCAGTATGAGCTAAGAATGTCTTTGCAAGGCTTGCAAAGGGCAGGGGAGATGCTTGGCCCTGACTCTGAAATATTGGTCATCTGAGCAGATCTATAGGGTCTCCCATTGTAGAAGCTAACTCTTTCCTTCCAAATACAGGCTTGCAAGCACTTGCCAGTTGGCTGCCTCTTCTTCCCCAAAGGAGGCTCACTTTCCCCGCATTCTGGGAAGTTCGCTTTCCTGCCTTCCGGGAAAGTGCTTCTTGGAGGTCTTTTCTCAGGGGCTGTTGACCCCTGGGCCTGGGGTCAAGGTAGGGGACCCACACTCAAATGGAAAGGCAGAAACACATCCACACATCTGTTCAATCCCCTTTCCTCTGTAGGAGAGCTCTAGTGAGCCTAAGTCTGTCAGGAACTTTCTGGATCCTGCAGAGACAAACCCTCTGTGTGAACCTGCCTAGCCAACATAGGGGGACAGGACTCCTGTTTCTCTGCATGGGGCGCTGAAGCTGTGTGGCCTAGCAACAGCTTGAAAATCCGTCCAATTGCTCTTCCCTTGCCTCTGACAGAGCTACCATTGTTTTAGCCCGTGACAGTTTGGAGAAACCAGGCCCATCCCCCTCTCCAAGTAGGACTTGGGGCTAGTTCGAGTGGAAAGGCAATAGCGGAGCTAACCCCAGTAAGGCACACAGTCATGTCTGACACACTCCCCCATCCTACTCCTTCATGAGAAGTACCAGTATAAGCGAGGAACACCTTTGCAAGCCTCACAAAGGGAAGGGGAGATGCTCAGCCCTAACTCTGGAATTTTAGTCCTCTGAGCAGATCTGGAGGTCTCCCATTCTAGAAGCTAATACGTTCCTTGCAAATACAGGCTTGCAAACACACGACAGTTGCTGCCTCCTCTCTTCAGAAGGAGGCTCGCTTTCCTCGCATTCTGGGAACTCTGCTTCCCTGCCTTCAGGTAAAGCGCTTCTTGGAGGTCTTTTCTCAGGGGCTGTTTACCCTGAGCCTGCAGCGGAGGTATGGCACCCACACGAACAGGAGAAGGCAGAAACACATCCACACGTCTGTTCCATCTGCTTTGCTCAGTAGGAGAGCTCTGGTGAGCCTAAGTGTGTCAGGAACATTCTTGGCTCCAACAGAGACACACCCTGTGTGACAACCTGCGTGTCAACCTGCATACCCGACCTAGGGGCACAGGTCACCTGTTTCTCTCTGTGGAGACCTGAGGCTGCTCGGCCTAGCAAGAGCTTGAAAATCCATCCAGTTGCTTTTCCCTTACCTCTGATATAGCTCCTATTGCTCTAGCCCTGCATAGTTTGGAGACAACCGGTCTGCGCCTCCTCAGAAGTAGACCTGGGGCTTAGTCATGTGGAAAGGCAATACCTGAGCTGACCCCAGTAAAGCACCCAGTCAGAGAGCTCTAGTGAGCATAAGCCTATCAGGCACATCCTTGGCTCCTACAGACACAGAACCTGTGTGTGAACGTGCGTACCTGGCCTAGGGGCACAGTGGGCCTTTCTCTCCGTGGTGTGCAGAGGCTGCTTGGCCTGGCAAGAGCTTGAAAATCCATCCAGTGGCTCTTCCCCTGCCTCTGACTGAGCTCCCATTTCTCTAGCACTTGGCAGTTTGGAGACAACCAGTCCACGCCTCCTCTCCAAGTAGGCCTGGGGCCTAGATGGCATGGAGAGGCAATAGCGGAGCTGACCCCAGTAAGGCGCCCAGGAATGCCTGACACACTCCTGCAGCCTGCTCCTTCATGGGCAGTACAACTTGAGGCCAGCAATCTCTGCAAGGCTGGCAAAGGACAGAGGATATGCTCCGCTCTGACTCTGGCATTTCGGGCCTCTGAGCAGAACTGGTGTGTTTCCGCTGGAAGACCTCCCCTGTTCCTTCCAAATATGGGTGTGCAAACACTCGCCGGGTGGCTGCTGCTTCTTCCCTGAAGCAGGCCCACTTTCCCCGCATCGCGCACACTCTCCTTCAGGCCCAGGACAAAAGCGTTTCCGTGAGGTCTTCTCTCAGGGCTCTTGCCCCTGAGCCTGGGGACGAGCTAGGGGACCCACACCCAGGCAAAGAAAGAACTACATGCACACATCTGTTCCAGCCCCCTGCACCTTCAGAGAGCTCTGGAGGGCCAGAGCCTGTCAGGAACCTCCTTGGCTCCCCAGCAGCACAGCCTGTGTGTGAAGGGGCAGACCCGACCTAGGGGCACACTGGGCCAATTTCTCTCCATGGTGCGCTAAGGGTGCTGGGCGAGCAAGGGCTTGAACATCCCTCCAGTTGCTCCTGCCTTTCCTCTGACAGAGCCCTCACGGCTCTAGGCCTTGGCAGTGTGGAGACACTGGGTTCGCACCTCCTCTCCCAGGAGGTCTGGGGCCTAGTCTGAGTTGAAAGATACTAGCGGAGATGACACCAGGAAGGCGCCCAGGCATGTCTGACACACTCCCGCAGCCTGCCCATTCAGGGGGCAGTACCACATGAAGCCAGGAATGTGTTGGCAAGGCTGGCCAAGGGCAGGGGCCATGCTGGGCTCTGACTCTGGCATTTCGGGCCTCTGAGCAGAACTGGCCTTCTCCCGCTGGAAGACCTCCCCGGTTGCTTCCAAATGCAGGTTGGCCAGCACTCGCCGGTTGGCTGCTGCTTATTCCCTGAAGGAGGCAGGGTTTCCCCGCTACCCGAGCACTATACGACCAGGCCTGGGAGAAAAGCGCTTCGGGGTGGTCTTCTCTCAGGGCCCTTGCCCGTAAGCCTGGGGGCGAGATAGGGGACCTACACTCACAGGCAATGGCAGAACCACATGCACAAGTCTCTTTCAGCCCCCTGCACCTTCAAGAGCTCTGGTGAGCCAGAGTCTGTCAGGAACCTCCTTGGCTACCCAGGCAGCAAAGCCTGTGAGTCAAGGGGCAGAACCGACATAGATGCACAGTGGGCCTCTTTCTCTCCATGGTGCGCTGAGGCTGCTGTGCGACCAAGGACTTGAACATCCCTCTGGTTGCTATTCCCTGCCCTCTGACAGAGCCACCATGCCTCTAGGTCTTGGCAGTGTGGAGACAGCTGGTCCGCACCTCCTCTCCTAGGAGGCCTGGGGCCTAGCTTGAGTGGAAAGGCCCTAGTGGAGCTGACCCCAGGAGGGCCCCCCCGGGCATGTCTGACACACTCCTGCAGGCTGCTCCTTCATGGGGCAGTCCCACTTGAAGCCAGGCATGTAACAGCAAGGCTGAGCAAGGGCAGGGGCATTCTGTGTTCTGACCCTGGCATGTCAGTCCTCTGGGCAGAACAGGCCTTCTCCCGAAGGCATACTTCCCCGGTGCTGTCCAAAGGCTGCTTGCAAACACGCGCTGGCTGGCTGCGATTTCCTCCCTGGAGGAGGCACGCTTTCCCCGCATCCCGCACACTCTGCTTCGAGGCCCGGGAGAAAAGCGCTTCAGGGTGGTCTTCTCTCAGGGCTCTTTCCCCTCAGCCTGGGGAACAGCTAGGGTACCCACACTCACAGGGAAAGGCAGAACCACATGCACACATCTGTTCCAGCCCCCTGCCCCTTCTGAGAGCTCTGCTGAGCCTAAGCCTTTCAGCTACCTCCTTGGCTCCCCCAGCAGCACAGACTTGGGTGAAGGGGCCAGGCCCGACCTAGGGACACAGTGGGCCTCTTTCTCCCCAGGGTGCGCTGGGACTGCTGGGCGAGCAAGGGCTTGACCATCAGTCCAGTTGCACTTCCCTTCCCTCTGACAGATCCCCCATGCCTCTAGGCCTTGGCAGTGTGGAGACATCCGGTCCGCACCTCCTCGCCTGGGGGCCTTGGGCCTAGCCCGAGCGGAAAGATTCTAGCGGAGCTGACCCCAGGAAGGCCCCCCCCGGGCATGTCTGACACACTCCTGCAGCCTGCTCCTTCATGGGGTAGTGCCACTTGAAGCCAGGAATGTAACAGCAAGGCTGTGCAAGGGCAGGGGCATGCTGTGCTCTGACACTGGCATGTCGGGCCTCTGAGCAAAACTGGCCTTCTCCCCGGGCACACCTCCCCGGTGCCGTCCAAAGGCCGCTTGCAAACACGCACTGGCTGGCTGCGATTTCTTCCCTGGAGGAGGCACGCTTTCCCCGCATCCCACTCACTCTGCTTCCAGGCCCGGGAGAAAAGCGCTTCAGGGTGGTCTTCTCTCAGGGCTCTTTCCCCTCAGCCTGGGGACCAGCTAGGGGACACACACTCACAGGCAAAGGCAAAACCACACGCATATGTCTGTTCCAGCCCCCTTCCCTTCCGAGAGCTCTGCTGAGCCTAAGCCTGTCAGCTACCTCCTTGGCTCCCCCAGCAGCACAGCCTTGGGTGAAGGGGGCAGGCCCGACCTAGGGACACAGTGAGCATCTTTTTCCCATGGTGCGCTGGGGCTGCTGGGCGAGCAAGGGCTTGACCATCACTCCAGTTTCTCTTCCCTTCCCTCTGACAGAACCCCCACGTTCTAGGCGATAGCAGTGTGGAGACAGCCGGTCCGTACCTCCTCGTCTAGGAGGCCTGGGGCATTGCTCGAGTGGAAAGCCCTAGCGGAGCTGACCCCAGGATAGCCCCTCTGGGCATGTCTGACACACTCCTGCAGGCTGCTCCTTCATGGGGCAGTCCCACTTGAAGCCAGGAATGTCACTGCAAGGCTGTGCAAGGGCAGGGGCATGCTGTGCTCTGACTGTGGCATGTCGGGCCTCTGAGCAGAAATGGCCTTCTCCCGTGGGCACACCGCCCCAGTGCCGACCAAAGGCCACTTGCAAACACACGCCGGGTGGCTGCCGCTTCTTCCTTGGAGGTGTCTCGCTTTCCATGCATCCCGCGCACTCTGCTTCGAGGCCCGGGATAAAAGCGCTTCGGGGTGGTCTTCTCTCAGGGCTCTTTCCCCTAAGCCTGGGGACCAGCTAGGGAACCCACACTCACAGGCAAAGGCAGAATCACACGCACATGTCTTTTCAAGCCCCCTGCCCCTTCTGAGAGCTCTGCTGAGCCTAAGCCTGTCAGCTACCTCCTTGGCTCCCCTAGCAGCACAGCCTTGGGTGAAGGGGGCAGGCCCGACCTAGGGACACCGTGGGCCTCTTTCTCCCCAGGGTGCGCTGGGGCTGCTGGGCGAGCAAGGGCTTGACCATCAGTCCAGTTGCTCTTCCCTTCCCTCCCGTGTGACAGAGCCCCCACACCTGTAGCCCTTGGCAGTGTGGAGAAAGCTGGTCCACACCTCTTCTCCTAGGAGGCCTGGGGCCTAGCTCCAGTGGAAAGGCCATAGCGAAGCTGACCCCAGGAAGGCCCCTCTGGGCATGTCTGACACACTCCCGCAGCCTGCCCATTCAGGGGGCAGTACCACGTGAAGCCAGGAGTGTCACTGCAAGGCTGTGCAAGGGCAGCGGGCATTCTGTGCTCTGACTCTGGCATGTCGGGCCTCTGAGCAGAACTGGCCTTCTCCCCGGACACACCTCCCCGGTGCCGTCCAAAGGCCGCTTGCAAATACGCACCGTTTGGCTGCCTTTTCTTCCCAGGAGGAGGCCCGTTTTCCCCGCATCCCATGCACTCTGTTTCCAGGCCCAGAGAAAAGTGCTTCAGGGTGGTCTTCTCTCAGGGCTCTTTCCCCTCAGCCTGAGGAACAGCTAGGGGACCCACACTCACAGGCAAAGGCAGAACCAGACGCACACGTCTGTTACAGGCCCCTGTACTTGCCGAGAGCTCTGCTGAGCCTAAGCCTTTCAGCTACCTCCTTGGCTCCCCCAGCATCACAGCCTTGGGTGAAGGGGGCTGCCCCGACCTAGGGACATGGTGGGCCTCTTTCTCCCTAGGGTGCGCTGGGGCTGCTGGGCGTGCAAGGGCTTGACCATCAGTCCAGTTGCTCTTCCCTTCCCTCCTCTCTGACAGAGCCCCCACATCTCTAGGCCTTGGCAGTGTGGAGACAGCCAGTCCGCACCTCCTCTCCTAGGAGGCCTGGGGCCTAGCTCAAGTGGAAAGGCCCTAGTGGAGCTGACCCCAGGAAGGCCCCCCACCCGGGAATGTCTGACACACTCCTGCAGCCTGCTCCTTCATGGGGTAGTCCCAGTTGAAGCAAGGAATCTCACTGCAAGGTTGTGCATGGGCAGGGGGCATGCTGTGCTCTGACTCTGGCATGTCGAGCCGCAGCAGAACTGGCTTTCTCCCGCGGCACACCTCCCCGGTGCCGTCCAAAGGCCGCTTGCAAACACACGCCGGCTGGTTGCCACTTCTTCCCGGGAGGAGGCACGCTTTTCCCACATCCCATGCACTCTGCTTCCAGGCCCGGGAGAAAAGCGCTTCAGGGTGGTCTTCTCTCAAGGCCCTTTCCCCTCAGCCTGAGGACCAGCTAGGGGACCCACACTCACAGGCAAACGCAGAACCACAGGCACACGTCTGTTCCAGCCCCCTGCCTGTTCTGAAAGCTCTGCTGAGCCTAAGCCTGTCAGCTACCTCCTTGGCTCCCCCAGCAGCACATCCTTCGGTGAAGGGTGCAGGCCCAACCTATGGAAACGGTGGGCCTATTACTCTCCAGGGTGCACTGAGGCTGCTGGTTGAGCAAGGGCTTGCCCATCAGTCCAGTTGCTCTTCCCTTCCCTATGACTGAGCCCCCATGGCTCTAGGCCTTGGCAGTGTGGAGACAGCTGGTCCAAACCTCCTCTCCTAGGAGGCCTGGGGCCTAGCTCAAGTGGAAAGGCCCTAGCGGAGCTGACGCCAGGAAGGCCCCCCGGGGCATGTATGATACACTCCCGCAGCCTGCTCCTTCATGGGGCAGTCCCACTTGAAGCCAGGAATGTCACTGCAAAGCTGTGCAAGGGCAGGGGGCATTCTGTGCTCTGACTCTGGCATGTCGGGCCTCTGAGCAGAACGGGCCTTCTCCCGCGGGCACACCTCCCCGGTGCCGTCCAAAGGCTGCTTGCAAACCTGCACCAGCTGGCTGCCGTTTCTTCCCGGGAGGAGGCACGCTTTCCCCGCATCCCATGCACTCTGTTTCCAGGCCCGGAGAAAAGCGCTTCAGGGTGGTCTTCTCTCAGGGCTCTTTCCCCTCAGCCTGAGGAACAGCTAGGGGACCCACACTCACAGGCAAATGCAGAACCACACGCACACGTATTTCCAGCCCCCTGCCCCTTCCGAGAGCTCTGCTGAGCCTAAGCCTGTCAGGTTCCTCCTTGGCTCCCCCAGCAGCACAGCCTTGGGTGAAGGAGGCAGACCCAACCAAGGGACACGGTGGGCCTCTTTCTCCCCAGGGTGCGCTGGGGCTGCTGGGTGAGCAAGGGCTTTCCCATCAGTCCAGGTGCTGTTCCCTTCTCACTGACAGAGCCCCCATGCCTCTAGGCCATGGCAGTATGGAGACAGCAGGTCCGCACCTCCTCTCCTAGGAGGCCTGGGGCCTAGCTCCAGTGGAAAGGCCCTAGCAGAGCTGACCCTAGGATAGCCACCCCCCCCCCGGCATGTCTGACACACTCCCGCAGGCTGCTCCTTCATGGGGCAGTCCCACTTGAAGCCAGGAATGTAACTGCAAGGCTGTGCAAGGGCAAGGGTCATGCTGTGCTCTGACTCTGGCATGTGGGGCTTCTGAGCAGAACTGGCCTTCACCCGCGGGCACACCTCCCTGGTGCCGTCCAAAGGCCGCTTGCAAACACGCGCCGGCTGGCTGCTGTTTCTTCCCGGGAAGAGGCACGCTTTCCCCACATCCTGCACACTCTGCTTCGAGGCCCGGCAGAAAAGCGCTTTGGGGTGTTCTTCTCTCAGGGCTCTTTCCCCTCGGCCTGAGGATGAGCTACGGGAACCACATTCACAGGCAAAGGCAGACCCACACGCACATGCCTGTTCCAGCCCCCTGCCCCTTCTGAGAGCTCTGCTGAGCCTAAGCCTGTCAGGTACCTCCTTGGCTCCCCCAGCAGCACGGCCTTGGGTGAAGGGGGCAGGCCCGACCTCGGGACACGCTGGGCCCCTTTCTCCCCAGGGTGTGCTGTGGCTGCAGGGTGACCAAGGGCTTGACCATCAGTCCAGTTGCTCTTCTGTTCCCTCTGACAGTGCCCCCACAGCTTTAGGCCTTGGAAGCGTGGAGACAGCTGGTCCGCACCTCCTCTCCTAGGAGGCCTGGGGCCTAGCTCGAGTGGAAAGGCCGTAGCGGAGCTGACCCCAGGAAGGCCCCCCCCGGGCATGTGTGACACACTCCCGCAGCGTGCTCCTTCATGGGGCAGTCCCATTTGAAGTCAGGAATGTCACTGCAAGGCTGTGCAAGGGCAGGGGGCATGCTGTGTTCTGACTCTTGTATGTGGAGCCTCTGAGCAGAACTGGCCTTCTCCCGCAGGCACACCTCCCCGGTTCCGTCCAAAGGCCACTTGCAAACATGCGCCGGCTGGCTGCTGCATCTTCCCGGGAAGAGGCACACTTTCCCCACATCCCGCGCACTCTGCTTCGAGGCCCGAGAGAAAAGCGCTTCGGGGTGGTCTTCTCTCAGGGCTCTTTCCCCTCAGCCTGGGGATAAGCTAGGGGATCCACACTCACAGGCAAAGGCGGAACCACACACACACGTCTGTTCTAGCCACCTGCCCCTTCCGAAAGCTCTGCTGAGCCTAAGCCTGTCAGCTAACTCCTTGGCTCCCACAGCATCAGAGCCTTGGGTGAAGGGGGCACGCTGGACCTAGGGACAAGGTGGGCCTCTTTCACCCCAGGGTGCGCTGGGGCTGCTGGGCGAGCGAGGGCTTGACCATCAGTCCAGTTGCTATTCCCTTCCCTCTGACATAGCCCTCACCTTTCTAGGCCTTGTCAGTGTCGAGACAGCCGGGCCGCACCTCCTCTCCTAGGAGGCCTGGGGCCTAGCTGGAGTGGAAAGGCCCTAGCGGAGCTGACCCCAGGAAGGCCCACCCGGGCATGTCTGACACACACCCCGCAGCCTGCCCCTTCATGGGGCAGTAGCCCTGGAGGCCAGGAAGGTCTGGGCAAGGCTGGCCAAGGGCAGGGGCCATGCTGGGGCTCTGCCTCTGGCCTGTGGGGCCTCTGAGCAGAAGTGGGCCTCTCCCGCTGGAAGACCTCCCTGGCTGCTTCCAAAGGCTGGTTTGCAAGCACTCTCACCGGCTGGCTGCTGCTTCCTCCCTGAGGGAGGCCCGCTTTCCCCGCATCCCACGCACTCTGCTCCCAGGCCCGGGAGAAAAGCGCTTTGGGGTGGTCGTCTCGCAGGGCCCTTGCCCCTGAGCCTGGGGGCCAGCTAGGGGGCCCACACTCCCAGGCCAAGACAGAACCACATGGACACGTCTCTTCCTGCCCACTGCACCTTCAGAGAGCTCAGGGGAGCCAGAGTCTGTCAGGCAGCTCCTTGGCTCCCCCGGCAGCACCGCCTGTGTGGGAAGGGGCAGAGCCGACCTAGTGACAGCGTGGGCCTCTTGCTCTCCCTGCTGCCATGAGGCTGCTGGGCGAGCGAGGGCTTGGACATCCGCCCCCTTGCTCCCCGCTTCCCTCTGGCACAGCCCTCAGCCCTCTAGGCTGTGGCAGTTTGGAGACAGCCCCTGCCCGCCCCTCCCCTCCGAGTAGGCTCAATGAGGCCTAGGCCCAGTGGAAAGGCCCTAGCGGGGCTGACCCCGGGGAAGCGCCCGGGCATGCCTGACACACTCCCTGCAGCCTGCCCCTTCATGGGGCAGTAGCCCTGGAGGCCAGGAAGGTCTGGGCAAGGCTGGCCAAGGGTAGGAGCCCTACCGGGCCCTGCCTCTGGCCTGTGGTGCCTCTGAGCAGAACCGGCCCTCTCCCGCTGGAAGACCTCCCCCGCTGCTTCCAAAGGCCGGTTTGCAAGCACTCTCGCCGGCTGGGAGGCCCGCTTTCCCCGCATCCCAGGCACTCTGCTCCCAGGCCCAGGAGAAAACCACTTCGGTGTGGTCCTCTCGCAGGGTCCTTGCCCCTGAGACTGGGGGCCAGATAGGGGGCCAACACTCCCAGGCCAAGGCAGAACCACATGCACACATCTGTTCCTGTCCCCTGCACCTTCAGAGAGCTCGGGTGAGCCAGAGTCTGTCAGGCAGCTCCTTGGCTCCCCCAGCAGCACCGCCTGTGTGGGAAGGGGCAGAGCCAACCTAGGGGCACAGTGGGCCTCATGCTCTCCCTGCTGCCCTGAGGCTGCTGGGCAAGCGAGGGCTTGGGCATCCACCCCCTTGCTCCCCCCTTCCCTCTGGCACCGCCCTCTGCCCTCTAGGCCTTGGCAGTGTTGAGACAGCCCCTGCCCGCACCTTCACTCCGAGTAGCCCTCAATGAGGCCTAGGCCCAGTGGAAAGAGCCTAGCGGGGCTGACCCCGGGGAGGCCCCCGGGCATGGCTGAGACACTCCCCGCAGCCTGCCCATTCATTGGGCAGTAGCCCTGGAGGCCAGGAAGGTCTGTGCAAGGCTGGCCAAGGGCAGGGGACCTGCCGGGCCCTGCCTCTGGCCTGTGGAGCCTCTGAGCAGAACCGGCCCTCTCCCGCTGGAAGACCTCCCCGGCTGCTTCCAAAGGCCGGTTTGCAAGCACTCTCGCCGGCTGGGAGGCCCGCTTTCCCCGCATCCCGCGCACTCTTCTTCCGGGCCCGAGAGAAAAGCGATTCGTGGTGGTCCTCTCTCAGGGCCCTTGCCTCTGAGCCTGGGGGCCAGCTAGGGGGCCCACACTCCCAGGCCAAGGCAGAACCACATGCCCATGTCTGTTCCTACCCCCTGCACATTCAGAGAGCTGCGGGAGCCAAAGTGTGTCAGGCAGCTACTTGTTCCCCCAGCAGCACAGCCTGTGTGTGAAGGGGCAGAGCCGACCTAGGGGCACAGTGGGCCTCTTGCTCTCCCTGCTGCGCTGAGGCTACTGGGCCAGCGAGGGCTTGGGTATCCGCCCACTTGCTCCCCTCTTCCCTCTGACACAGCCCTCCCTCCTCTAGACCTTGGCAGTGTGGAGACACCCCCTGTCCGCACCTCCCCTCCAAGTAGGCCTCAGTGAGACCTAGGCGCATTTGAAAGCTCCTAGCGGGGCTGACCCCAGGGAGACGCCTGGACATGTCTGACACACTCCCCGCTACCTGCCCCTTCATGGGGAAGTACCTGTGGAGGCCAGGAATGTCTGCGCAAGGCTGGCCAAGGGCACGGGCCATGCTGGGGCTCTGCCTCTGGCCTGTGGGGTCTCTGAGCAGAACCAGCACTCTCCCACTGGAAGACTTCCCCGGCTGCTTCCAAAGGCTGGTTTGCAAGCACTCTCGATGTCTGGCTGCCGCTTCCTCCCAGAGGGAGTCCCGCTTTCCCGCATCCCGTGCACTCTGCTTCCAGGCCGGGGAGAAAAGCGCTTCGGGGTGGTCCTCTCTCAGGGCCCTTTTCCCTGATCCTGGGGGCCAACTAGGGGGCCCACACTCCCAGGCGAAAGCAGAACCACATGCACACGTCGGTTCCTGCCTCCTGCACCTTCAGAGAGCTCGGGGGAGCCAGAGTCTGTCAGGCAGCTCCTTGGCTCCCCCAGCAGCACAGCCTGTATATGAAGGGGCTGAGCCGACCTAGGGGCACAGTTGGCCTCTTGCTCTATCTGCTGCGATGAGGCTGCTGGGCGAGCGAGGCCTTGGGTATCCGCCTGCTTCCTCCCCGCTTCCCTCTGAAACAGGCCTCCCACCTGTAGGCCTTGGCAGTGTGGAGTCACCCCCTGCCCGCATCTCCCCTCCAAGTAGGCCTCAAAGAGCCCGAGGCCCAGTGGAAAGGCCCTAGCGGGACTGACACTGGAGAGGCACCCGGGCATGTCTAATGCACTCCCCGCAGCCTACCCCTTCATGGGGCAGTATCCCTGTAGGCCAGGAATGTCTGGGCAAGCTTGGCCAAGGGCAGGGGCCGTGCTGGGCTCTTCCTCTGGCCTGTGGGACATCTGACCAGAACCGGCCCTCTACCGCTGGAAGAACTCCCCTTTCTCCTTCCAAAGGCCAGTTTGCAAGCACTCTCGCCGGCTGGCTACCGCTTCCTCTGAGAGGGAGGCCTGCTTTCCCTGCATCCCGCGCATTCTGCTTCCAGGCCGGGGAGAAAAGCGCTTCGGGGTGGTCCTCTCTCAGGGCCCTTTTCCCTGATCCTGGGGGCCAGCTAGGGGGCCCACACTCCCAGGCGAAAGCAGAACCACGTGCACACGTCAGTTCCTGCCCCCTGCACCTTCAGCGAGCTCGGGGGAGCCAGAGTCTATCAGGCATCTCCTTGGCTCCCCCAGCAGCACAGCCTGTGTGTGAAGGGGCAGAGCTAACCTAGGGGCACAGTGGGCCTCTTGCTCTCCCTGCTGCGCTGAGGCTACTGGGCGAGCGAGGGCTTGGGCAAATGCCCACTTGCTCCCCCCTTCCCTCTGACACAGACCTCCCACCTCTAGGCCTTGGCAGTGTGGAGAAACCCGCTGCCCGCACCTCCCCTCCAAGTAGGCCTCAATGAGGCCTAGGCCCAGTGGAAACGCCCTAGCAGGGGTGACACCGGGGAGGTGCCCTGGCATGTCTGACACACACCCCGCAGCCTGCCCCTTCATGGGGCAGTAGCCCTGGAGGCCTGGAATATCTGGGCAAGGCTGGCCAAGGGCAGGGGTCATGCTGGGGCTCTGCCTCTGGCCTGTGGGGCCTCTGAGCAGAACTGGCCCTCTCCCACTGGAAGACCTCCCCGGCTGCTTTCAAAGACCCCTTTGCAAGCACTCTCGATGGCTGGCTGCCGCTTCCTCCCTGAGGGAGGCCTGCTTTCCCCACATTCCGCGCACTGTGCTTCCAGGCCCAGGAGAAAAGCTCTTCGGGGTGGTCCTCTCTCAGGGACCTTGCCCCTGAGCCTGGGGGCAAGCTAGGGGGCCCACACTCCCAGGCCACGGCAGAACCACATGCACACGTCTGTTCCTGCCCCCTGCAACTTCAGAGAGCTTGCGGGAGCCAGTCAGGCAGCTCCCTGGCTCCCCCAGCAGCACAGCCTGTGTGTGAATGGGCACAGCCAAACTAGGGGCACAGTGGGCCTCTTGCTCTCCCTGCTGTGCTGAGGCTCTGGGCCAGCGAGGGCTTGGGCATCCGCTCACTTGCTCCCCCCTTCCCTCTGACATTGCCCTCCCACCTCTAGGCCTTTGCACTGTGGAGACATCCCCTACCCGCACCTCCCCTCAAAGTAGGCCTCAATGAGGCCTAGGCCCAGTGGAAAGGCCCTAGCGGGGCTGACCCCAAGAAGCGCCCGGGCGTGTCTGACACACACCCCAAGCCTGCACCTTCATGGGGCAGTAGCCCTGGAGGCCAGGAATGTCTGGGCAAGGCTGGCCAAGGGCAGGGGCCATGCTGGGGCTCTGCCTCTGACCTGTGGGGCCTCTGAGCAGAACCGGCCCCCTCCCGCTGGAAGACCTCCCCGGCTGCTTCCAAAGGCCGCTTTGCAAGCCCTCTCGCTGGCTGGCTGCCGCTTCCTCCCCGAGGGAGGCCCGCTTTCCCTGCATCCCGCTCACTCTGCTTCCAGGCACGGGAGAAAAGCACTTCGGGGTGGTGCTCTCTCATGGCTTTTTCCCCTCAGCCTGGGGATCAGCTAGGTGACCCACACTCACAGGCAAACGCAGAACCACACGCACACGTCTGTTCCAGACCCATTACCCTTCAGAGAGCTTTACCGAGCCTAAGCCTGTCAGCTTCCTCCTTGGCTCCCCCAGTAGCATAGGCTTGGGTGAAGGGGGCATGCTCGACCTTGGGACCTGGTGGGCCTCTTTCTCTCCAGGGTGCCCTGAGGCAGCTGGGCGAGCCAGGGCTTGACCATTAGTCCAGTTGCACTTCCCTTCCCTCTGACAGAGCCCCCACACCTCTAGGCCTTAGCAGTGTGGAGAGCTGGTCCGCACCTCCTCTCCTAGGAGGCCTGGGGCCTAGCTCGAGTGGAACGGGCCTAGCTCGAGTGGAGCGGCCCTAGCAGAGCCGACCCAAGAAGGCACCCCCAGGCATGTCTGACACAATACTGCAGGCTGCTCCTTAAAGGGGCAGTCCCACTTGAAGCCTGATAAGTCACTGCAAGGCTGTGCAAGGGCAGGGGGCATGCTGTGCTCTGACTCTGGCATGTCGGGCCTCTGAGCACAACTGGCCTTCTCCCGCGGGCACACCTCCCCGGTGCCGTCCAAAGGCCGCTTGCAAACACGCATCGGCTGGCTGCCTCTTCTACCTGGGACAAGGCACACGTTCCCCGCAGCCCGAGCACTCTGCTTACAGGCCCGGGAGAAAAGTGCTTTGGGGTGTTCTTCTCTCAGGGCTCTTTCCCCTCAGCCTGGATACCAGCTAGGGGACCCACACTCACAAGCAAATACACACCAACACGCACACGTCTGTTCCACCCCCTGCCCCTTCCAAGAGCTCTGCTGAGCCTAAGCCTGTCTGCTAGCTCCTTGGCTCCCCCAGCAGCACAGCCTTGGGTGAAAGCAGCAGGCCCGATCTAGGGACACTGTGGGCCTTTTTCTCCCCAGGGTGCGCTGTGGCTGAAGGGCGAGCAAGGGCTTGACCATCAGTCCAGTTGCTCTTCCCTTGCCTCTGACAGAGCCCCCACACCTCTAGGCCTTGGCAGTGTCGAGACAGCAGGTCCACACCTCCTCTCCTAGGAGGCCTGTGGCCAGCTCGAGTGGAAAACCCTAGCGGAGCTGACCCCAGGAAGGCACCCCCGGGCATGTCTGACACACTCCCGCAGCCTGCTCCTTCATGGGGCAGTCCCACTTGAAGCCAGAAATGTCACTGCAAGGCTGTGCAAGGGCAGGGGTCATGCTTTGCTCTGACTGTGGCATGTGCGTCCTCTGAGCAGAACTGGCCTTCTCCCACAGGCACACCTCCCCGGTGCCGTCCAAAGGCCGATTTCAAACACGCGCCGGCTGGCTGCCGCTTCTTCCAGGGACAAAGCACACTTTCCCCGAATCCCACGCATTCTGCTTCCAGGCCCTGGAGAAAAGCGCTTCTGGGTGGTCTTCTGTTAGGGCTTTTTCCCCTAAGCCTGGGGACCAGCTAGGGGACCCACACTCACAGGCAAAGGCAGAACGACACGCACATGTCTGTTCCAGTGCACTGCCCCTTCTGAGAGCTCTGCTGAGGCTACGCCTGTCAGGTTCCTCCTTGGTTCCCCCAGCAGCAGAGCCTTGGGTGAAGGGGGCAGGCCCAACCTAGGGATACAGTAGGCCTCTTTTGCCCAGGGTTCGCTGGGGCTGCTGAGCCAGCAAGGGCTTGACCATCAGTCCAGTTGCTCTTCCCTTCCCCCTGACAGAGCCCCCAGCCTCTAGGCTTTGGCAGTGTGGAGTCAGCCAGTCCGCACCTCCTGTACTAGGAGGCCTGGGGCCTAGCTCGTGTGGAAAGGCCCTAGTGGAGCTGACCCCAGGAAGGCCCCCCCGGGCATGTCTGACACACTCCCACAACCTGCTCCTTCATTGGGCAGTCCACTTGAAGACAGGAATATCACTGCAAGGCTGTGCAAGAGAAGGGGGCATGCTATTCTCTGTCTCTGGTATGCAGGGCCTTTGAGCAGAACTGGCCTTCTCCTGCGGGCACACCTCCTCGGTGCCGGCCAAAGGCCCCTTGCAATTTTGCGCCGGCTGGCTCCTGCGTCTTTCCCATAGGAGGCATGCTTTCCACGCATCCTGCGCACTCTGCTTCCAGGCCCGGGAGAAAAGAGCTTTGGGGTGGTCTTCTCTCAGGGCTCTTTCCCCTCACCTGTGGACCAGCTCAGGGACCCACACTCACAGGCAAAGACAAAAGCACATGCACAGTCTGTTCCAGCCCCCTACCCCTTCCGAGAGCTCTGCTGAGCCTAAGCCTGTCAGCTACCTCCTTGGCTCCCCCAGCAGCACAGCCTTGGGTGAAGAGGGCAGGCCCGACCTAGGGACACGGTGGGCCACTTTCTCCCCAGGGTGCCCTGGGACTGCTGGGCGAGCAAGGGCTTGACCATCAGTGCAGTTGCTCTTCACTTCCCTCTGACAGAGCCCCCACGCCTCTAGGCCTTGGCAGTGTGGAGACAGCCAGTCTGCACCTCCTCTGCTGGGAGGCCTGTGGCCTAGCTCGAGTGGAAAGGCCCTAGCAGAACTGACCACAGGAAGGCCCACGGGGGCAAGTCTGACACAATCCGGCAGCTTGCTCCTTCATGGGGCAGTCCCAAATGAAGCCAGGAATGTCACTGCAAGGCTGTGCAAGGGCAGTGGGCTTGCTGGGCTCTGACTCTGGCATGTCGGTCCTCTGAGCAGAACTGGCCTTCTCCCGCGGGCATACCTTCCCAGTGCCATACAAAGGATGCTTGCAAACACGCGCCGGCTGGCTGCCGCTTCTTCCCGGGAGGAGGCATGCTTTCTCCACATCCCGTGCACTCTGCTTCCAGACCCGGGAGAAAACCACTTTGGGGTTGTCTTCTCTCAGGGCTCTTTCCCCTCAGCCTGGGGATCAGGTAGGGGACCCACACTCACAGGTAAAGGCAGAACCACACGCACACATCTGTTCCAGCACCCTGCCCCTTCCAAGAGCTCTGCTGAGCTTAAGCCTGTAAGCTACCTCCTTGGCACCCCCAGCAGCACAGCCTTGGGTGAAAGGGGCAGGCCCAACCTAGTTACACGGTGGGCCTCTTTCTCCCCAGGGTGTGCAAGTGCTGCTGGGAGAGCAAGGGCTTGACCATCAGTCCAGTTGCTCTTTCCTACCCTCTGACAGAGCTCCCATGCCTCTAGGTCTTGGCAGTGTGGAGACAGCTGGTCCGCACCTCCTCTCCTAGGAGGCCTGGGGCCTAGCTCCAGTGGAAAGGCACTAACGGAGCTGACCCCAGGAAGGACACCCTGGGCATGTCTGACACACTCCCACAGTATGCTCCTCCATGGGGCTGTACCACTTGAAGCCAGCAATGTCATTGCAAGGCTGTACAAGGGCAGGGGGCATGCTGTGCTCTGCCTCTGGCATCTGGGGCCTCTGAGCAGAACTGGCTTTCTCCCGCGGGCACATTTCCCTGGTGCCGTCCAAAGGACGCTTCCAAACATGGGCCGGATGGCTGCCGCTTCTTCCTGGGAGTAGGCACGCTTTCCCCGCATCCCACGCACTCTGGTTCTAGGCCCGGGAGGAAAGTGCTTTGGGGTGGTCTTCTCTCAGGGCCCTTGCCCCTGAACGTAGGGGCAAACTAGGGGACCCACACTCACAGGCAAATGCAGAAGCAGATCCACACGGCTGTTCCAGCCCCCTGCACCTTCAGAGAGCTCTGGTGAGCCAGAGTCTGTCAGGAACCTCCTTGGCTACCCCACCAGTACAGCCTGGGTGTGAAGGGGCATAGCCGACCTCGGGGCATAGTGAACCTCTTTCTCTCCATGGTGCGCTGAAGATGCTTGGCAAGCAAGGGCTTAAACATCCATCTAGTTGCTCCTCCCTACCCCCTGACAGAGCCCTCATGGCCTAGGCCTTGGCAATGTGGAGACACCCGGTCCGCAACTCCTCTCCAAGGAGGTCTGGGACTTAGTCCGAGTGGAAAGGAACTAGAGGAAATAACCAAAGGAATCCGCCGGGGCATGTCTGACACACACCCGCAGCCTGCCCCTTCAGGGCGCAGTACCACTGAAAGCCAGGAATGTCTTTGCAAGGCCAGCCAAGCGCAGTGGCCATGCTGGGCTCTGACTCTGGCATTTCAGGCCTCTGAGCAGAACTGGCGTTCTCCTGCTGGAAGTCCTCCCCGGTTCCTTGCAAACGCAGGTTTGCAAGCACTCGCCGGTTGGCTGCCGATTCTTCCCTGAAGGAGTTCCGCTTTCCTTACATCCAGCGCACTCTGCTTCTAGGCCTGGGAGAAAAGCGCTTCGGGGTGGTCTTCTCTCAGAGCCCTTGCCCCTGAGCCTGGGGGCGAGCTAGGGGACCCACACTCACAGGCAAAGGCAGAATCACATGCACACATCTCTTCCAGCCCTCTGCTCTGTCAAAGAGCTCTAGTGAGCCCAAGTCTCTCAGGAATATCCTTGGCTCATACAGACACACAGCCTTGATGTGGACTTTCATACCTGACCTAGGGGCACAGTGTAACTCTTTCTCTCAGTTGGGCACTGAGGCGGCTTGTCCTGGCAAGAGCTTGAAAATCCATTCAGTAGCTCTTTCCTAGCCTCTGACCAAGTTCCCATTGCTCTATCCCTTGGCAGTTTGTATCTTTCAACAGAAACTCTTCAGGCCAGAAGGGAATGGCAAGACATACTTTAAGTAATGAATGAGAATAACCTACAACCCGTATTACTGTGCCCAGCATGGATCTCATTCAGATATGAAGGAGAATACAAAAGCTTTACAGACAAGCAAAAGTTGAGAGAATTCAGCACCACCAAACCAGCTCTTCAACAAATTCTAAAGGATCTTCTCTAGACAGGAAACACAGAAAGGTTGTATGAACACGAACCCAAAACAACAAAGCAAACGGCATTAGGACAATTCTTATCAATAATTTCCTTAAATGTAAATTTGTTGAATGCCCCAACCAAAAGACAAAGACTGGCTGAATGGATACGAAAAAAGACCCCTATATGTGCTGTCTACAAGACACCCACCTCAAAACAAGGGACACATACAAACTGAAAGTGAAGGGCTGGAATAAAATATCTCACACAAACAGAGACCAAAAGAAAGCAGGAGTCGCAATACTCATATCAGATAAAATAGACTTTAAAATAAAGGCTGTGAAAAGAGACAAAGAGGGACAGTACATAATGATCAAAGGATCAATCCAAGAAGTAGATATAACAATTATAAATATATATGTACCCAACATAGGAGCACTGCAATATGTAAGGCTAACAAAAATGAAAGGGGAAATTAACAATAACTCAGTAATAGTGGGAGACTTTAATACCCCACTCACACCTATGGACAGATCAACTATACAGAAAATTAACAAGGAAACACAAACTTTAAATGACACAATGGTCCAGCTAGACCTAATTGATATCTATAGGACATTTCACCCCAAAACAATCAATTTCACCTTTTTCTCAAGTGCACACGGATCCTTCTCCAGAATAGATCACATCCTGGGCCACAAATCTAGCCTTGGTAAATTCAAAAAATTAAAATCATTCCAGTCATCTTTTCTGACCACAATGCAGTAAGGTTAGATCTCAATTACAGGAAAAAAAAACTATTAAAAATTCCAACATATGGAGGCTAAATAACACGCTTCTGAATAACCAACAAATCATAGAAGAAATAAAAATATGCATAGAAACGAATGAAAATGAAGACACAACAACCCAAAACCTATGGGACACTGTAAAAGCCATGCTAAGGAGAAGGTTCATAGCAATACAGGCTTACTTCAAGAAACAAGATATAAGTCAAACAAATAACCTAACTCTACACCTAAAGCAACTAGAGAAGGAAGAAATGAAGAACCGCAGGGTTAGTAGAAGTAAAGAAATCTTAAAAGTTAGGGCAGAAATAGATGCAAAAGAAACAAAAAAGACCATAGCAAAAATCAACAAAGCCAAAAGATGGTTTTTTGAAAAGGTAAATAAAATTGACAAACCGTTAGCCAGACTCATCAGGAAACAAAGGGAGAAGAACCAAATTAACAAAATTAGAAATGAAAATGGAGAGATCACAACAGACAACACTGAAATACAAAGGCTCATAAGAGACTACTACCAGCAGCTATATGCCAATAAAAAGGACAACTTGGAAGAAATGGACAAATTCTTAGAAAAGTATAACTTTCCAAAACTGAACCAGAAAGATATAGAAGATCTTAACAGACCCATCCCAAGCAAGGAAGTCAAAACTGTAATCAGAAATCTTCCAGCAAACAAAAGCCCAGGACCAGATGGCTTCACAGCTGAATTCTACTAAAAATTTAGAGAAGAGCTAACACCTATCTTACTCAAACTCTTCCAGAAAATTGCAGAAGAAGGCAAACTTCCGAACTCATTCTATGAGGCCACCATCACCCTAATTCCAAAACCAGACAAAGATGCCACAAAAAAAGGAAACTACAGGCCAATATCACTGATGAACATAGATGCAAAAATCCTTATCCAAATTCTAGTAAACAGAATCCCACCACATATTAAAAAAATCATACATCATGACCAAGTGGGCTTTATCCCAGGAATGCAAGGATTCTTTAATATCTGCAAATCAATCAATGTAATACACCACATTAACAAGTTGAAAGATAAAAATCATATGATTATCTCAATAGATGCAGAGAAAGCCTTTGACAAAATTCAACATCCATTTATGATAAAAACTCTCCAGAAAGCAGGAATAGAAGGAACATACCTCAACATAATAAAAGCTATATATGACAAACCCACAGCAAACATTATCCTCAATGGTGAAAAATTGAAAGCATTTCCCTTAAAGTCAGGAACAAGACAAGGGTGCCCACTCTCACCACTACTATTCAACATAGTTTTGGAAGTGTTGGCCACAGCAATCAAAGGAGGAAAAGAAATAAAACGAATCCAGATAGGAAAAGAAAAAGTAAAACTCTCACTGTTTGCAGACGACATGATCCTCTACATAGTTAGTTAGTTAGGTTGCTCAGTAGTGTCCAACTCTTTGTGACCCCATGGACTGTCGCCCACCAGGCTCCTCTGTCCATGGGATTCTCCAGGCAAGAATACTGGAGTGGGTTGCCATTCCCTTCTCCAGGGTATCTTCCCAAACCAGGGATCGAACCCAGGTCTCCCGCATTGCAGGCCGACACTTTAACCTCTGAGCCACCAGGGAAGCCCGATCCTCTACATAGAAAACCCTAAAGATTCTACCAGAAAATTATCAGAGCTAATCAATGAATACAGTAATGTTGCAGGATATAAAATTAACACACAGAAATCCCTTGAATTCCTATACACTAACAAGGAGAAAACACAAAGAGAAATTAAGGAAACAATACCATTCACCATTGCAATAAAACGAATAAAATACTTAGGAGTATATCTACCTAAAGAAACGAAAGACCTATACATAGAAAAGTATAAAACACTCATGAAAGAAATCAAAGAGGACATATATAGATGGAGAAATATACCCTGCTCATGGATTGGAAGAATCAATACTGTGAAAATAACTATACTACCCAAAGCAATCTATAAATTCAGTGCAATCCCTATCAAGCTACCAACGGTATTTTTCACAAAACTAGAACAAATAATTTCACAATTTGTATGGAAATACAAAAAACTCGAATAGCCAAAGCAATCTTGAGAAAGAAGAATGGAACTGGAAGAATTAACCTTCCTGACTTCAGGCCCTACTACAAAGCCACAGTCATCAAGACAGTATGGTACTGGCACAAAGACAGAAATATAGATCAATGGAACAGAATTGAAAGCCCAGAGATAAATCCACGTACCTATGGACACCTTATCTTTGACAAAGGAGGCAAGGATATACAATGGAAAAAAAACAACCTCTTTAACAAGTGGTGCTGGGAAAACTGGTCAACCACTTGTAAAAGAATGAAACTAGGACACTTTATAACACCATACACAAAAATAAACTCAAAATGGATTAAAGATCCAAATGTAAGACCAGAAACTATAAAACTCCTAGAGGAAAACATAGGCAAAACACTCTCTGACATGAATCACAGCAGGATCCTCTATGACCCACCTCCCAGAATATTGGAAATAAAAGCAAAAATAAACAAATGAGGCCTAATGAAACTTAAAAGCTTTTGCACTACAAAGGAAACTATAAGCAAGGTGAAAAGACAGCCCTCAGATTGGGAGAAAATAATAGTAAATGACACAACAGATAAAGGGTTAATCTCAAAAATATACAAGCAACTCCTGTAGCTCAATTCCAGAAAAATAAATGACCCAATCAAAAAATGGGCCAAAGAACTAAACAGACATTTCTCCAAAGAAGACATACAGATGGCTAACAAACACATGAAAAGATGCTCAACATCACTTGTTATCAGAGAAATGCAAATCAAAACCACAATGAGGTACCATTACACTCCAGTCAGGATGGCTGCTATCCAAAAGTCTACAAGCAATAAATGCTGGAGAGGGTGTGGAGAAAAGGGAACCCTCTTACACTGTTGGTGGGAATGCAAACTAGTACAGCCGCTATGGAGAACAGTGTGGAGATTCCTTAAAAACCTGGAAATAGAACTGCCATATGACCCAGCAATCCCACTCCTGGGCATACACACCGAGGAAACCAGATCTGAAAGAGACACATACACCCCAATGTTCATCACGGCGCTGTTTATAATTGGCAGGACATGGGAGCAACCTAGATGCCCATCAGCAGATGACTGGATAAGGAAGCTATGGTACATATACACAATGGAATATTACTCAGCCATTAAAAAGAATTCATTTGAATCAGTTCTAATGAGATGGATGAAACTGGAGCCCATTATACAGAGTGAAGTAAGCCAGAAAGATAAAGACCAATACAGTATACTAACGCATATATATGGAATTTAGAAAGATGGTGATGATAACCCTGTATGCAAAACAGAAAAAGAGACACAGATGTACAGAACAGACTTTGGGACTCTGTGGGAGAAGGTGAAGGTGGGATGTTCTGAGAAAATAGCATTGAAACAAGTATACTGTCAAGGGTGAAACAGATCACCAGCCCAGGTTGGATGCATGAGACAAATGTTGAGGGCTGGTGCACTGGGAAGACCCAGAGGGATGGGATAGGGAGGGAGGTGGGAGGGGAGATCGGGATGGGGAACATATGTAAACCCATGGCTGATTCATGTCAATGTATGGCAAAAACCACTACAATATTGTAAAGTAATCAGCCTCCAACTAATAAAAATAAATGAAAAAAAAAAAAGAAAATCCATCCAGTGGCTCTTCCCTTACTTCTGACTCAGCTCCCATTGCTCTAGCCCTTGGCAGTTTGGAGACAACCGATCCACGCCTCTTCTCCAAGTAGGCCTGGGGTCTAGTTGGCGTGGAAAGGCAATAGCGGAGCTGGTCCCACTAAGGCGCCCAGGCATGCCTGACAACACTCTCGCAGCCTGCTCCTTCATGAGCAGTACAACTTGAAGCCAGCAATCTCTCTGCAAGGCTGGCAAAGGGCAGGAGAGATGCTCACCTTAGACTCTCGAATGTCGGTCCTCTGAACAGAACTGGAGTTCACCCGTTGGAACAGCTAAGCCTGTCCTTCCAAATACCGACTTGCAAACACTCACCAGTCAGCTGCCTATTCTTCCCCGAAGGAGGCTTGCTTTTCCACCATGCTGTGAACTCCGTTTCCAAGCCTGTGGGAAAAGTGCTTCTTGGAGATCATTTCCCAGGGCTTGTTTCCCCTGAGCCTGGTTCAAGCTAGGGGAACCAAAATCACAGGCAAAGGCAGAACCACATGCACATGTCTCTTCCAGCCCACTGCTCTGTCAGAGAGCTCTAGTGAGCCTAAGTCTGTCAGGAACATCCTTGGCTCCTACAGACACACAGCCTGGGTGTGGACGTGCATACCTAACGTAGGGGCACAGTGGGCTTCTTTCTCTCCATGGGGCGCTGAGGCTGCTCATCCTGGCAAGAGCTTGAAAATTCATCCAGTGGCTCTTCCCTTACCTCTGACCGAGCTTCCATTGCTCTAGCCCTTGGCACTTTGGAGACGACCATTCCGCGCCTCCTCTGCAAGTGGGCCTGGTGCCTAGTTGGCCTGGAATAGCGGAGCTGACCCCAGTAAGGTGTCCAGGCATGCCTGACATCCTCCTGCAGCCTGCTCCTTTCATGGGCAGTACAACTTGAAGCCAGGTATGTCTCTGCAAGGCTGGCAAAGGGCAGGGGAGATGCTGGACTCTGACTCTGGAATGTCGGTCCTCTGAGCAGAACTGGACTTCTCCTGTTATAACAGCTAAGCTGCTCCTTCCAAATACCAGCTTGCAAACACTCACCGGGTGGCTGCCTCTTCTTCCCCTAAGGAGGCTCACTTCCCCCGCATGCTGCAAACTCTGCTTCCAAGCCTGTGGGAAAAGCACTTCTTAGAGATCTTTTCCCAGGGCTTGTTTCCCCTGAGCCTGGGGACATGCTAGGGGACCCACACTCACAGGCAAAGGCAGAACCACATGCACACGTCTGTTCCAGCCCATTGCTCTGTCAGAGAGCTCTAGTGAGCCTGTCAGGAACATCCTTGGCTCCTACAGACACAGCCTGGGTGTGGACGGGCATACGTGACCTAGGGGCACAGTCGGCCTCTTTCTTTCCGTGGGGCGCTGAGGCTGCTCGTCCTGGCAAGAGCTTGAAAATCCATCCAGTGGCTCTCCCCTTACCTCTGACTGAGTTCCCATTGCTCTAGCCCTTGGCAGTTTGGAGACAACCGGTCCACGCCTCCTCTCCAAGTAGGCCTGGGGCCTAGTTGGAGTGGAAAGGCAATAGCGGAGCTGACCCCAGTAAAGTGCCCAGGCATGCCTGACACCCTCTCGCAATCTGCTCCTTTCATGGGCAGTACAACTTGACGCCAGGAATGTCTCTGCAAGGTTGGCAAAGGGCAGGGGAGATGCTGCACTCTGACTCTGGAATGTCGGTCTTCTGAGCAGAACTGGAGTTCTCCTGTTGGAACAACTAAGCTGCTCCTTCCAAATACCGTCTTGCAAACACTCGCCAGTAGGCTGCCTCTTCTTCCCCGAAGGATGCTTGCTTTCCCCGCGTGCTGTGAACTCCACTTCCAAGCCTGTGGGAACAGTGCTTCTTGGAGATCTTTTCCCAGGGCTTGTTTCCCCTGAGCCTGGGGACGTGCTAGGGGACCCACACTTTTTTTTTTTTTGGGGGGGACCCACACTTATAGGCAAAGGCAGAACCACATACACACGTCTGTTCCAGCCCATTGCTCTGTCAGAGAGCTCTAGTGAGCCTGTCTGTCAGGAGCATCCTTCACTCCTACAGACACACAGCCTGTGTGTGAACATGCATACCTGACCTAGGGGCACAGAGGGCCTCTTTCTCTCTGTGGGGCACTGAGGCTGCTCGTCCTGGCAAGAGCTTGAAAATCCATCCAGTGGCTCTTCCCTTCCCTCTGACTGAGCTCCCATTGCTCTAGCCCTTGGCAGTTTGGAGACAACTGGTCCATGCCTCCTCTCCAAGTAGGCCTGGGGCCTAGTTGGAGTGGAAAGGCAATAGCAGAGCTGACCCCAGTAAGGCGCCCAGGCATGCCTGACACACTCCCGCAGCCTGCTCCTTCATGGGCTGTACAATTTGAAGCCAGGAATGTCTCTGCAAGGCTGGCAAAGGGCAGGGGCAATGCTCAGCTCTGACTCTGGAATGTTGGTCCTTTGAGCAGAACTGGAGTTGTCCCTTTGGAACAGCTAACCTGTTCCTTCCAAATACCGTCTTGCAAACACTCGCTGGTTGGCTGCCTCTTCTTTCCTTAAGGAAGCTCGCTTTCCCCACGTCCTGTGAACTCCTGGTCCCAGCCTCCTGGAAATGTGCTTCTTAGAGTTCCTTTCTTAGGGGCAGTTATCCCTGACCTTGGGGCCATGGGGAGTAGCCCCACACTCATAGCGAAAGGCAGAGCTACCTCCACACATCTCTTCCATCCCCGTTGCTCTGTAGGAGAGTTCTAGTGAGCCTAGGACTGTAAGGAAAATTCTTGGCTTTGACCGGAACACAGCCTATGTGTGAACCTGCATACCTGACGTAGGGGCCACAGGGCTCATGTTTAGCTGTAGTGGGCCCTGAAGCGATGCAGCCTAGCAAGAGCTTTAAAGTCCTTCCAGTTGCACTTTTTGTACCTCTGACAGAGCTAGCTTTGCTCCACACTTTGGCAGTGTGGAGGAAACAGGGCCCAACCCCCTTTGCAAGGGGACATGGGGCTTACTCAAGAGGAAAGCCCCTTGTGGATCTGAGCCCAGGAAGGCACCCAGTCATGTCAAACACACTCCCTCTGCTTGCTTCTTCATGGGCAGTACTGAAAGTTTGTTGCTGACACACGAAAAGACGCCAGGTTTCTTGGCTTCCGGAGGAGAAGAATTCAATCCAGGGCCAGAGACGTGGCTTGATCACTCAGAGCTTTTGTGTAATAAAGTTTTATTAAAGTATAAAGGAGATAGAGAAAGCTTCTGACATAGGCATCAGAAGGGAGCAGAAAGAGTACCCCCTTGCTAGTTCTAGCAATGGAATTATATACTCTCTAATTAGTTATTACAGTGAATCAAAAGAATGGAGGTTGTAAAGACCTCTCTAGACCTACTCTCATAATTTACACCTTAAGATAACAGAGTTAGCCAGAATGTTTTTTCCAGATACTGTCCTCAAGCAGGATACATTATTGTTATATAATCCTAAGGAATGTAGAGGAACAAAAAAAGTTTGTCCTTTCTTCCTCCTTGAGAATGCCAGACCCCCTCTCTCCTTGGGGACCCCTAGATTTCTTATCACCTGCCTAGGAAATGACTCTCTCATTCCTCCCTTTTCTTTTAGGAGATTTCTGTTGCCAAGGGAAAGGGGTGTCATTTTCATTCTGCAACTACTTCCTGCAGGTGCATGGTCCCTAAGTTGTTAATGCAACATATTCTCCTAACCCTCATATTGAGGGTCTCTGATCCAGGGGCCCAAAGTAATAGTTGTAGGAGGCTGTGGCCCTTATAGGAGCTCGAACAACCATTTGTGACTTTAAAGCCTTTCTGCGACTAGAAACAAACCCAGTTACACAGTTACAGATGCAGGGAGCAAATAGCAAAAATAGAACAATCAGAATTATTGCAATTAAGGTAGTTTTCCACAATGGGGAACTGGTTAACATCTCCCAAAGTGAGGCAATTGAGGCTTCAGGAATATCCATAGCCCCAGTCATCTTGGTCATGTGTTTAGTAAAATGAGTAACATTAGTGCTCATACCAGGTATATAAATACAGCATTGGGTATGAATAATAGCACAAGTTTCTCCTTGCACAGCTGTCAGAATATCTAAAACTAATCTGTTTTGTAAAACCACCTTTCTAATTTGTGCTTGTTCAGCATTAAGAGCCAAAATAGCTTTTTGAGAATCTTGTAATGTCTGTTGAGTAAAATGAGTCAAAGCATCCACTTGTAGCATAACATCTGTAGTTCCCAAAGAGGGAACAAACACTGCAGCCAAATAATCATACCAGTGAAATACAGACCTTGCCCACCGAGTTTTAAGGTGGAATAAATTAGCAGGCTTTTCTGGAAGCTCTGAAAATATAAAGCCGTGTGTAGAGGCTAGACCTAGGGTACATCCCCCTATCCAACCAGGGGGAAGCCATGCCCATAAGTAAGAGCCACATATCCAATAAGTCCCGTTTGGAGCAAGCCAGCATGACTGAGATATCCAGTCCCAATCAGTGCCTGGCCAGACAAAGGGAGGACCTGAAGTGGGGTTGGAAAACACGGGATTGATTACATTGCATATTTCCTGAGGCAAAAATCCTAAGTGTTTCCAATCATTATAATTAAGTTTTTGACTAACTTCTGGGGATGGCTCTATTTGTTTCCAGCATATAGGGGCAGTAGATATTAGATGTCCTTTTTCAGGAGTTAACATATAACCTCATCCCATATTTGATAAACGTCAGGTAAAAAACCATTAGATCTAGACCTATTTGCCTTATGTGTAGCAAAATAGTCATTAAACCGAGATAATGTATAATCAAAATTAAGAGTCACATTATGTCCATAGTTAAAGTACAAAGTGTTGCACCAGTCGATTTTAGGGTTGTTAGATGTCATCAGATGAAGAAGAGGCATCGCATATGATTGTTGTCGAAGGTATTCACAGACTTGGAGAAAGTCTTTTCCTTGAAATGGAGATGTCCACCACGGGAAGACTTCCACTGATGAAGCGGGGAGTGCTCCACAGACCCAGCAGTTAGACTGATTGTGAAATGCAGCGAAGGAGTGAGCCCAGGACAGGAAGGCATTGTCTTGAGGATCAAATGCAGACTCAGGATTTTTTGAATCAGCATAAGTAGGCTCACATAAATTATCAGGCCCATCTGAAAAGTACACAGTCAGACCATAGAAAGTAAAGACATAAAATGAAGTCACTTAGTTCTGGTCAGTGTGCCACCTCTTAATGCGAGTGTGATGTACCCACGAATCAATTCCTGGCACTTTGACAGCTGTGGGAGAAGAAAGAATAACCTGGTAAGGGCCTTCCCAGAGGGGCTCAAGGGATGGGCCCCCAGACCCCAGTGTTTTTATGAGGACCTCGGTTCCTGGCTCAAATAGAGGCTTGCTTGACTCAGAGGCTGGGTCAGGAGTCATCTCCCAGAGTTCTGTTAATTCCTGTTGAAAAACTGAGAGCTGAGTTACATAATTAGTTAATTCCAAGGCTTCAGGGTCTATAACAATGTCTGTGCATAAGAAAGGCCTTCCATAATACATTCAAAGGGTGACAGTCCCTCCTTTTGGGGAGCAGTTCGAGCCCTCATTAAAGCTATGGGTAGGACTTTAATCAAATTGCTTTGTCTCTTGAGTTAATTTGCACAGATGTCTTTTGATAACGTCATTAGCTTTTTCAACATTCCCTGAGGATTGGGGTCTCCAGGAACAGTGTAAGTGATATTCTATTCCTAGAGCTTTAGACACCCCCTGAGTTACAGCAGCTTTAAAGGTGGAGCCATTGTCACTCTGAAGGTTCCATGGCAGTCCAAACCTGGGGATAATTTCATGGATTACAATCTTTATAACCTCCTTAGCTTGTTCACTATGACATGGAAAATCCTCAATCCATCCAGTAAAAGTGTCCACCCAAACTTGTAAGCAAGAATATCCATTAGCTTTTGGCATATGAATACAATCAATTTCCCAGTCCTCTCCAGGATACTTTCTACTTCGTTGTAATCCAGATTTTGCTAGCTTTTCAGTCTTTGGGTTATTTTTCTGACAAACCTCACACTGTTTGATAATGTTCTTTAAAGTTTTCATTACATTTTTACCTTCAAACAAACAAGAAGCCATCTGGTAAGTACTTTCTGCACCCAAATGAAAACTCTGGTGTAAACCCTTAAGAATTTTCCATTGAGCACTTTCAGGAATTATTAATCGTCCATCCTTGGACTGTAACCATCTTTTATCAGTAATCTTTGTTTCCCTTTTCTCATATCTTTCTAATTCTTCCTCAGTATATTGTGGTTTTTCCTGTTCCACAGGACCTGTCCAGATCAAAGGCGTCTGTAGTGAAGGGGTTTCATAAAGTGCCAATTTTCTGGCTTGACAGTCAGCCAGCTGATTACCTTCAGCTACTTTAACCCCATCCCTGTTGTGTCCTTTGCAATGCATAACAGATACTTCTTTAGGACAATATATAGCAGTTAAAAGTCTCTCAATCTCTCTGAAATGTTTAATAGGTTCTCCTGTTGCTGTTTTAAACTGTCTTTCTTTCCATATTGTAGCATGAGCATGTAAAGTCAAATAGGCATACTTAGAATCAGTGTAGATATTTACACGCTGCCCTATGCTTAACTCTAGAGCTTGGGTCAGAGCCACAAGCTCCACTAACTGAGCACTGGTTCCCTGGGGGAGAGATTTTACTTCTAAAACCTGTTCAGCAGTCACCACTGCGTAACCTGCTTCACAGTTTCCATCCCAAACAAAAGAACTGCCATCAGTAAATATTTCCATGTCAGGATTGTCTAATGGGGTATCCATTAGATCTTCCCAAGCTTCATAGTTTAAAGTCAGGGATTGGGAATAATCGTGATCAGGTGTTTCACTTCCCTTCTCAGGAAGGAAAGTGGCGGGATTTAAATTTCCACAAACTTTAAGCTTAGTTACTGGTCCTTCTAACAACAATGACTGATATTTAAGAAGACTACTATCTGTCATCCAAATATTAACCTTAGAATTTAAGATTCCACTCACATCATGGGAAGTCAGTACAGTAAGGTTCCATCCATTAATTATTTTTAAAGTTTCAGGTGCTAATACAGTCGCTGCCCCAATTACTCTTAGGCAGTGGGGCCACCCACGTGAAATTACATCTAATTCTCTGCTTCGATAAGCAATAGGTTGCTGGTGAGGCCCTTGGGGTTGTGTCAAAACTCCCAAGGCCACACCTTTTCTTTTGGTGACAAAAAAATTAAATTCTGACCCTGTGGGCAAGCTCAGAGCAGGAGCTTGCAGGAGAGCAGTCTGAAGAACCTTAAAAGCCTTTTGAGTATCTGGAGACCAAACCAGTTTGTCGGTTTGGGCCTGCTGAGTTTCAGTTATAAGTTTATATAAAGGCCAGGCAAGTTCCCCATAACCTGGAATCCAAATTTGACAGTAGCTTGTGATTCCCCAAAATCCTCTCAATTATCTTAAAGTCATAGGTAGGGGATGATTTAGTATAGGTTTAATTCTCTCGGGGCCTATGGCCCTAGTCCCTTCTGATATGATTAGGCCCACATACCTAACAAAGCTGAGCCTTTTCTCTTGATGCCTTGTAGCCACAGCCTGCCAGAACGTTTAAGAAATCTTCTGAGGTTCGTGAACAAGCTTCCTCTGTCTCAGCACAGAGCAAAATATCATCTATATATTGTAACACCACCGCTTCAGAGCTATTAAAGTTTTGTAGATCCTGTGACAAACTTTGTCCAAATAAGTGAAGACTGGCATGAAATCCCTGGGGTAAAACTGTCCAGGTTAACTGAGAAGCTGGCTGTGTAGCGTCCTCAAAGACAAATAGAAATTGACTTTCCTCCACCAAAGGCACTGAATAGAAGGCATCTTTCAAATCAATTACTGAGAAATATTTGGCTCCTTCAGGAATTTCAGACAATAGAGTATAAGGATTAGGTAACACGGGGGTGTAAAGGAACTATAGCCTCATTTATTATTCATAAATCTTGAACTAGTCTCCATTTACCATTTGATTTCTTTATACCCAAAATAGGTGTGTTGCATGAACTGTTACAGGGAATTGATAGTTCCTGCTTCTTTAAATTCTCAATGATGGGTTTTAACCCTTCCTTAACCTCAGGTTTCAGTGGATACTGCTTCTTATGTGGAAGTAAGTGTGAGTCTTTGAGCTTGACAGCTACAGGAATAGCATTTTGTGCTTGACCCACAGATTTCCATCAGCCCATACTCTAGGATTTATATTTTGTTCAAATATAGCAAAGGGAGAGAAAGGGAGGGCTCCATATTCATGAAAACAGAGGCATGGACCTTGCTCAGTATTTCCCTCCCCAAAAGGGGTGAGGGAGATTCTGGCATGATCAGAAACTTGTGTGAAAATAGCACAGAATCCCAGTTGCAAGATAGAGAATAACTGAAATAATACCTTTTGGCTCGTCCAGACAGTCCCATTACAGAAGCGGATCGGGAAGAAAGTGGGCCAGGGGCTTCAGTAAGCACGGAGTAAGTTGTCCCAGTATCTAAAAGGAAATTGACAGATTGGCCTCCCACAGTTATCAATACCCAGGGTTCCTCAGGTGTAATTAGGACAGGAGCTTGTGTGGGGACCCCTGGGCACCTTCAGTTCTGATTGTCCTGAGAGTCCTACCCCTGAAACCTATGCCGCTGGGGGCAGTCTCTCTTCCAGTGTGGTCCTTTGCAGACGGGACATGGAGCCAGGGGAGGCTTAGATGCCTGAGGGCAATCCCACTTGAGGTGCCCCTCCTTTCCACAGTAATAGCAAGCCCATCCCTTTTCACCTGGGTCCCTCTGGGCATTTTTCTCAGGCTGCTTAAGAACGGTTTTCATAGCCATTGTGAAGGCTTCCGCCTGTTCCTTTGTCCTTTTCTGCCTTTCTTTCTTTTCCTCATATTCCCTCCCATAATAGACTGTCTGAGCCAGTTGTAACAGAGTATCTAAAGACTGATTTGGTCCATACGCCTGTTTTAATAGCTTACGGTGGATATCTGGAGCTGACTGAGTGAGAAATCTATCCTTTAAGATCACTTTTCCCTCTTCACTTTCAGGGTCAATGTCAGTGAATCTGTGAAGGGCTTCTCTCAGTCTACCCTGGAATTTACTAGGAGCTTCCTTTTCCTCCTGTTCTATGTCTGCCAATTTGCCATAGTTTAAAGGATTAGCACGTGCCTGCCTGAGTCCTTCAAGAATACATCTGACAAAATGACTCTGATCCCATCTTCCTTTAGCTGTGTCATAGTCCCAATCTGGTTCTGTAGTTGGGACCACTTGATTTCCAGTGGGGAGGGCGGTTATCTCATCCTCCCTCTTCCCTACTGATTGATTACCAAATCATTCATCTCCATAAGCAAACAATTTTCCCAAAACTCGAATCTTTGAGTCGGGAGTCAGTGTTTGTCACAAGATATACATCACATCCTTCCAAGTAAGGTCATAAAGCAGAGTAACACCTTTAAAAGCTCTAATATATTTTTCTGGGTCCTCTAAATAGTCTCCCAGATCCTCCTTGATTTTTTGTATTTCTTGATTAAAAAAAAAAGGCTTATTAACTCTCATAGACTGATTATTTCTCCCAGTGGGTGCTTCATGAAGAGGGAACAGCTTGTGTGGCTGTTCCTCAGTCTCTCTGGCTGCTCTGTGCATATGATCCCAGGGATAGATTGGAGAAACCTGCTTTTCTTTATCTCTTTGTCTCCTGTCCTCCATCTCATCTAGCAAAGTAGGAGGACAAGAGGGAGCTGAAGGTTCCACACCCAAATCTATACCCTTAGGACACAAGTTTGGCATATTTAGCAGAGAGAAAAGGGGAACACATATGCTACTTCTACCCATTTCCCTTGTTTTCTACAGAACTGGTCTAATTGTAAAACAGTATTATACTCAAGAAACCCTCCAACCGGCCACCATTCACCGTCCTCCAATGGATACCGTGGCCATGCAGTATCACATAGGAAGACCAGGTGTGTCTTCTTTAAGCCCTGGGGATCAAATCTATCCCAGTTTTTCAGGATAAAGTTCAAAGGAATGAGACTGGAATTGTTCTCTCCCATCTGTAAGAGAGAAAAAAAGCGACCAGCGCCCTCTTTCTACCAGAGGCATCCCTCCCTGCTCTAGATGGGAGTGTAGACAGACTTTACACCAAAGCTTTTCTTTCCTGGTCGGACTTAGTCTGTCCCTTACCGACACAGGCGACATACTCGTCCTTCCCTGTTCTACCACCGAGATGGAGTGGAAATGCACCAGGGGTAGACCTGATGGAATCCCTGACTGACATCCAGCTCCTCACCATTAAAACCTTGTTTGCCTCTGATGCCACCTGGGGTGCGATCAGAGTGACCTTCTGGAATGCCTCCCAGGCTAAACCGCTGGGGGAAATATTCATCACCTGAGTGCCTGTGCACGACCTTGAGCATATTCCTGACCACAATAAGACTGATACGAACATAAAACTGAGATGTTCCTTCCAAGGGTCACCACATCACTATAAGAGCCTCGTAAGCATCACCACACCAGTATAAGAGTCTCCTCTGGTCCACTAAGAGCCAGCACCACCAAAGGAAAAAAAATCCCTTGTAGTTCCAATCTCAGTAACCTTTAACCTCAGAGATGCTCTTGGAGCTAGAGCTCCATCTAGCTTCCAAACTTTCCATGCCTAGGGAGGCTAGGTGCTTCCTGACTACCAATTCAAGTTTGGGACCTAAGTCATAGTACACAGTAACAGCATAGATCATGAGTCCCTTGAAAGTCTATGACACAATAGATCAGGTTAGTACTTCCAATTTCCAAGGAGTTATGAAATGGTCAAAGAGACCAAAAAGTTTGACTGAGAAAGGAGATTTCGGTTGCCCATTTCTGGTCGGTCCCCCAAAGGATACATGGGGTGTCTCTTGGCATTGGCAGGTCGGTATAAACATCCTGACAATTTTCTGCCATAAGCTGTATGAAGTCACCCCAGAACCGCAGAACAGGGCTCCTCACTTACTTTGCACCAGGCATGTCATTCATTCACACAAGCACACCGTAGAGTTAGTAAAGTACAGCAGAAAACGTGTTCACTAGAAGAACAAAGAACTAGAGCTCCAAGCATCATTACCTTGTCCTGAAGAATCCTGGATCAGCCCCCAAGATGAAAGGTTGTTGTGGACACACAGAAAGACGCTGGGACTCTTGGCCTCCAAAGGAGAAGAATTCAGTCTAGGGCCAGAGACGAGGCTTGATCGCTCAGAGCTTTTGTGTAATAAAGCTTTATTAAAGTATAAAGGAGATAGAGAAAGCTTCTGAAATAGGCATCAGAAGTGGGCAGAAAGAGTACCCCCTCGCTAGTTTTAGCAATGGAATTATATACTCTCTAATTAGTTATTACAGTGAATCAAAAGAATGTCTGGAGGTTGTAAAGACCTCACTAGACCTACTCCCATAATTTACACCTTAAGATAACAGGATTGGGTATCAGGTTTTTTCCAGAAACTGTCCTCAAGCAAGATACATTATTGTTATAAAATCCTAAGGAATGTAGAAGAACAAAAACAGTTTGTCCTTTCTTCCTCCTTGAGAATGCCAGACCCCTCTCTCCTTGGGGACCCCTAGACTTCTTATCACCTGCCTAGGAAATGACTCTCTCACTACCACTATTAGCTAGGAATGTCTTTGCAAGGATCACAAAGGGAAGGGGAGATACATGGCCCTGCCTCTGGAACTTCAGTTCTCTGAACAGGTCTGGAGGTCTCCCATTGTATAAGCAAAACAGTTCCTTCCAAATAGAGTCTTGCAAACACACTCTGGGTGGCTGTCTCTTCCTCCCTGAAGGAGGCTCACTTTCCCTGCATCCTACAAACTCCTGGTCCCAGACTCCTGGAAAAGCAAGCACTTTTCAAGTTCCTTTCTTAGGGGCAGTTATCCCTGACCTTGGGGCCATGGGGAGTAGCCCCACATTCACAGGGAAATGCAGAGCCACCTCCACACATCTCTTACATCTCCTTTGCTCTGTAGGAGAGCCCTAGTGAGTCCAGGTCTTTCAGGAAAATTCTAGGATTTGACGGGAACACATTCTGTGTGTGAACCTGCATACCCGGCCTAGGGGCCACAGGGCGCCTGTTTTGCTCAAGTGGCCCCTGAAATGGTGCTTCAGGCTCCATGACAGTTCCCAGGCCAAAAAAGGCCAAAAACTGATCTTTGGCCCAATTCCTGGAAATCCTCTCCCCTTCTCCAAAATTGTTGGAATAATCTTTACACTTAGTATATGAAATTACCCAGCCCTTATAAACCAACCACCCCATATTTTGGGGTCCGTTCTCATCTTCTGAGATGGCCCATGCTCTGTCCATGAAGCCTGTCTCTCTCTCTCTCACATAAATCTACTTCTTACTTATCACTGTGCTCCTCTCTGAATTCCTTCTGCAGCGAGACACAAACAACCTGAATTTCATTGTCCTGAGATCAAATGTGTGGATTCAGCTGGAAGATTGTGAGTTCGAGTCCCCTCCTAAGCCAGAGATTGTGGGTTCAAGTTCCATCTGAAGTGCACGTCATGCGGGCTTGAGTCCCAAACTGAGGGTCACAGTTTCAAAAACTACAATGAAGTATCACCTCAGAGTAGCCAGAATGGCTATTATCAAAAAGTCTACAAATAATAAATGCTGGAGAGAGTGTGGAGAAAAAGGAACCCTCCTGCACTGTTGGTGGGAATGTAAATTAGAACAGCTACTATGGAAAACAGTATGGAGGTTCCCTAGAAAACTACAAATGGAGCTATCATATGATCCAGCAATTCCACTCCTGGGAATATATCTGAAAAATACAAAAACTTTAATTCAAAAAGATACATGTACCCTGGGGACATTCCTGGAGGTCCAGTGGTTAAGACTCTGAGCTTCCACTGTGGGAAACACCTGTTCAATCCCTGGTTGGGGAACTAGACCCTGCATGCCATGTGGCACAGCCCCCTCCCAAAAAAATGTTAAATTTTGCGGGACTTCTCTGGCATTCCAGTGGTTAAGAATCTGCCTTTCAATCCTGGGGACACAAGTTCAGTCCCTAGTTCGGGACCTAAGATCTCACATGCTGTGGGGCAACTAAGCTCACCCACCACAACTACTGAGCCTGCTCACTCTGAAGCCCACATGCCACAACTAGAGAAGCCTGTGCACCACAATGAAGAACCTACACACTGCAATGAAGACATAATGTTTGAACAGGTATTTATTGGACATGGCTTCCTTGCCAGGTTCCTGGGGAAAAACAGAGAGTGTGGAATGCTCAGCCAGGAAGGACAGACATTTAATGTCTCTAGGATTGAAAGAGAATGGCTGTCTCAAACATATTTTCCATTTTACACATTGTATGCAATTGAGGCCTTATGTAGAGGCAGCATCTCATTGGATGCTATGTCATACAGAAACTGAATCACAAAACATAGGGAGTTACCTGTGCTTGCGATCTACTATGCTATGTCTCTCTGTTCATCAAAATCTGTTTTCAAAGTGGCTTTTCAGGCACGCCTCTGTTCAATGAGAGAATTAGGGAAATGTTCAGCCACCAAGCACACACATTTAAAGTGCCTTGGACTGAAAGAGAAGCAGCTGTGGTGCTAGTGTTTTCCGTTTATATATGCTGTATGCAAATGAGGCCGTGTGAACAGACAACATCTGATTGGATGAAATGTTCTACAGGAAACCATGTCAAGAAAATCCCAGGAAGTTAAGTGTGCCTGGAAGTGTTACTGGAGTATCTCTCTCTGTCTTTCCTTCTCTGATGTGGAAGGTGCTTTCTTGAAGCCCTTTCTGGGAAAGACAAATATACAGGAATGCCCACTCAGAAAGAACAAATATTTACAGTCTTAGATGAAAGAGAACGATGTTGGCAAATGTTTTTACCCTTCCTATATGAAAAAGAGGCCTTGTGTAAATGCAGCATCTGATTGGATGAAATGCAATACCGGTAACCATGTCACAAAACCCGAGAGAGTTACCTTAGCTTGCAATCTACTGGGCTATCTTGATCCGCGTGTTATTCTTTTTTCCAAGTGGCATTCTTGATGCCCTTCTGGGCAAAGATAGAGGAGTTCTCAGTTAATGAGCATAGATGTTTACAGTACCCCTGAAATGAAAGAGTAAATCGATGGGGATCATAGTGACTATATATATATATATATATATATATATATATATATATATATGCTGAATGCAAATGAGGCCTTGAACACAAGCGCCATCTGATTTTATGAAATACAATGGAAGGAAACCTTGTCAAAAAGTTCCAGGAGTTATATGTGCTTGCAGTTGTTACTGGGCTATCTCTATCCATCTAGCCTTGTCTGTGTTGGAAGTGGGTTTCTTGCCAGCCTTCTGGAGAAAGAGAGATAGGATTACTAGCACCACTGCCGCCTTTCTCTTTCAATCCAAGGCACTGTGAGTAAGTGTGTGTCCTTGGTGGCTGAACATTTCCCTGATTGTCTTCGTCCAGAAGGGCGGCTGAAAAGCCACTTTGAAAACAGACTGTGTGAACAGATAGAGATAGCATAGTAGATATCGCAAGCACAGGTAACTCCCTAGTGTTTTGTGACTCGGTTTCCATTATGGCATTCCAACCAATCAGATGTTGCCTCTACACAAGGCCGCATTTGCATATAGTGTACAGAAAGGGAAAACACTTTTCCAACGCCTTTCTCTTTCAGTCCAAGATAGTGTAAATTACTTTCCTTTCTGTGGGCATTCCTCTATATCTATCTCTCCCAGGAAGGGCATCAAGAAAGTCACTTGCACAATAGAGAAGGACAGATGGAGATACTGACTAGCTCTTTTACATATGGTAATGTATATGTTTCAATGCTATTCTCTCTTTAAAATCATTAGTTCTTTGAAAGATAATTAGAAGGAGTCATCCCATTTCAAAAGTTTGTCTCATGATATAACAGAGAGATAACTTGCTTCCTTCCTAAAGATATCCTTCCTTCATAAAGGAGAAAAAAATGAGATATGACTTTTCACAGTGCCTTCCTTAAGACCAAGGCTCAGACAGCCCCTGCGGCTTTCCCCCGACACTTAAAGGCCACTGAAGTCACACCACGTGCTGTCCACTATGGGAAGGTTTCCTCATTCACCCCTCAGGACAGCTCTGTATCAAAGATATTGTCAGTCCAAGTCACAGATGCCCAAGCTCATGGTGACAGAGCCTGGGTCACCTTGGCAGGTAAGTGTCCAGATGGGATGAGGTCCCATTTCTCACCCTCCCTGAGACACAGAGGAGCCTCCCTTTCCGAAGATGGGCTTCCAGGGCTGGAGAAATGGTCACACACCCCTGCTGTTGTGGTCCCGCAGTACTCACTCACCTACCCCTCTGGGTGAGGAAGAGGACAGAGGAGATGAAACCCCACCCCTTCTGGCAGCTGACCCCAGTGTCCGGGCCATATGCATTGGCTCATCCCTGGGGCTCGGGCAGAAGCTCAGGTATTGCCCTTGAGCAGGTGATCTGGAGGGAGGGAAAGTGATATGTAAGAAAGTACTTAAAGGAATTGTACTTTATATTTCATGATCTTGAATCCTAGCAGCTATTCAAATTACCTATCATTATGACCAACATTCATACCAGGGTACTGACTTTAGAGGAGATAATGTGAGCCAGGGAACACTTTTTATAGTCTTCCTATGCAGCTCACTCTGGAATTACTCTAAACTTTTCACGTCTTGTCTTTATGCCTTCTGGGCTCTGAGTGATTTAACTCTCTGTAGAATGATATTGCATGCTCTCGAAGTGCCGTTCAATGCTTTTTAGTATTATGATCTGTAAAGTTTTAAAGTCACAACATGATTGAAATTGAAAAGCAGATTCTAAATTTTAAACCCCAGAGAAGTTTGTGAAGAATTTGGGGGAAATGTTTGCAAACTATGCCCCAGAAATTGGGTTAGTGTCTGTGATTTGCCCAACATCCTTACTTTCAAAGAGATAATCAAGTAATTTCAACTGAGATTCACATAAAAAATATAGAGAAACAATGAACTGTTAAAGTATACCAAAATCACAGGAACTAATATCATGAAAATCCTTTTTAAATCCTATGAATAATATCAAGTGGAAAAGAAAATATACAAAATCTCTTGGAAAAGACCTTGCGCATGTGCAAGTGTGCCTTCACCTACAGGTCCCTGGAGAGGAGGCACCATCCTATGACAACAGCCCCCTTTGGGTTGGGGGTAGGAGTAGGACTGGTGAAAGTGGTAGGATAATTTCAATTTATAAATATACTCATATATAGTGTTTGAAATGCTCTACTCAGGAAAGCTAGTATGTGGGTAAAACTTTGAAAGCAGAAAATACTTGTAAACAGAGTGACAGAAATTACTGTGTACTATTCATTATTTTGTGAAAGCATTCCTTGTATTCAATTTCATGGGGAAATGAAATAGATTTTTCAAACTGAGCTAACTTTGTGTGTGTGTTTCTGTCCCTGTCCCTGTCCCCTCTGGTTCTTCTATATCAAATACTCACTCACAGTTGCAGTTTAACCCTCAGTTCAGACCAGAGGTGGACTTCCAGTCTAAGGTTTACATATTTCAGGAAATGAAATTTTTTAACATCACAGAAAAGTGATGGATAGAGAGGATTGCTCCAGTTATGTGAAAATCCAGAAAACCCTGGCTGTTCCATTAAGTCAAGCTCCCAAACTCCATCTCTCCCTCCTACTTGCTCAGCACCCTCTCTCCAGGCACTCTCAGAGCTTCCATACTGGATTTGGCCCCCATGTGGCATCATAACTGTTTGTTCTTTTTTTTTTTTTTTTTTTAATGGAAAGCACTACGATTCTCAGAGTAAGAAGATGTGATGAAACTGTTTGTTTACAATGATAGCAATTCTATTTGGTGTATTGATGTGCATATTAATCAGTTCTGCTTGTTGCTGACCCCAGGTGTACTTCACGTTCATTGATTCATCCCTCATCAGAGTCACATGATGTACAACGTGAACCACAGCAGAAGTCTGTCTCAGGGAGCAGGGAGCAGGGCATTCACCCTGCATTATCCCACCTTTGTACTTGCTACCAAGTCTTTCTCCCACTGCCTATCATCTTCTGGCCAGGATAGTGGACACAGCTGCCCAGAGGCTGATCTCATTCCCCAACCTCTCAGTTATGTCCCTGGACCAGCACTGCCTTTCACCCACCACTGTCTACGTGCAGTTCTGCCACCTGGTATTTCATCACGTGTAGGCTCAGAATATGTTTTCACAGTCTTATATATTGTCAGGTTTTTTTTCAGACAGTGTTGGAATCATTCTGTTCTTACCATTCATAGGTTGGATTTTAAGAAAGGGTATTGTGTTTCATTTGTCGCTCTTTAATAAATAAATATCTTTGTAGAGAGATTTGAAAATGGCAGTGTACTACTGCCACTTGTGACAGAAGCATTAATTGCAGCCTGAGGGAAGGATGTAGGGACCGTTGGGGGCTTCACAGGTGGCACAGTGGTAAAGAATCTGTGTGCCAAGCAAGAGCGGCAGGAGACACGAGTTCGATCCCTGGGTCGGGAAGATGCCTTGGAAGAGGAAATGGCAACCCACTTCAGTATTCTTGCCTGGAAAATTCCATGAAGAGAGGAGTCTGGTGGGCTATAGTCCATGGAGTCACAAAGAGTGGGGCACACCTAAACAGGCATGCGCTGGAGCCCAAACCCACCAGATAGAAACTTTCCAGAAGTCTGCGTAAAAGAGGGAAATTCACTGGGTACAGCTATATACATAGTCTTTTTGAACATTTCATATAAATGATTCCAGTTCATATGAACTGGAATCATTTATATGAAATCCAGTAAGGTGGATTTAGAAAAGACAGAGAACCAGAGATCAAATTGCCGATGTCCATTGGATCATAGAGAAAGCAAGAGAGTTCCAGAAAAGCATCTACTTCTGCTTTGGATCATAGAGAAAGCAAGAGAGTTCCAGAAAAGCATCTACTTCTGCTTTGTTGACTATGCCAAAGCATTTGACTGTATGGATCACAACAAACTGTGGAAAATTCTTAAAGAGATGGGAATACCAGACCACCTGACCTGCCTCCTGAGAAATCTGTGTGCAGGTCAAGAAGCAACAGTTAGAACCGGACAGGGAACAATGGACTGGTTCCAAATTGGGAAAGGAGTATGTCAGGTCTGTTTATTGTCGCCCTACTTATTGAACTTATATGGAGAGTACATCATGAGAAATGCCGGGCTGGATGAAGAGCAAGCTGGAATTGCGATTGCCAGAAGAAATATCAATAACCTCAGATATGCAGGTGACACCACCCTTGTGGCAGAAAGCGAAGAAGAACTAAAGAGCCTCTTGATGAAAGTGAAAGAGGAGAGTGAGAAAGCTGGCTTAAAACTCAACACTCAAAAAATGAAGATCTTGCATCCGGTCCCATCACTTCATGGCAAATAGATGGGTAAACAATGGAAACAGTGACCAACTATTTTCTTGGGCTCCAAAATCACTGCAGATGGTGACTGCAGCCATGAAATTAAGACACTTGCTCCCTGGAAGAACAGCTGTGACAAACCTAGACAGCATATTAAACAGCAGAGATATTACTTAACTGACAAAGTCCATCTAGTCAAAGCTATGGTTTTTCCAATAGTCTTATGTGGATGTGAGAGTTGGACCAAAAAGAAACCTGAGTGCAGAAGAATTGAGGCTTTTGAACTGTGGTATTGGGGAAGACTATTGAGAGTTCCTTGGACTGCAAGGTCACAATAAACTGTGGAAAATTCTGAAGGAGATGGGAATACCAGACCACCTGACCTGCCTCTTGAGAAATCTGTATGCAGGTCAGGAAGCAACAGTTAGAACTGGACATGGAACAACAGACTGGTTCCAAAGAGGAAAAGGAGTACGTCAAGGCTGTATATTGTCACCCTGCTTATTTAAACTTATATGCAGAGTACATCATGAGAAACGCTGGACTGGAAGAAGCACATGCTGGAATTAAGATTGCTCAACATTCAGAAAACTAAGATCATGGCATCTGGTCCCACCACCTCATGGGAAATAGATTGGGAGACAGTGGAAACAGTGTCAGACTTTATTTTGGGGGGCTCCAAAATCACTGCAGATGGTGACTGCAGCCATGAAATTAAAAGACGCTTACTCCTTGGAAGGAAAGTGATGACCAACCTAGATAGCATATTAAAAAGCAGAGACATTACTTTGCCAACAAAGATCCATCTGGTCAAGGCTATGGTTTTTCCAGTGGTCACATATGGGTGTGAGAGCTGGACTGTGGAGAAAGCTGAGTGCCGAAAAATTAATGCTTTTGAACTGTGGTGTTGGAGAAGACTTTTGAGAGTCCCTTGGACTGAAAGGAGATCCAACCAGTCCATCCTGAAAGAGATCAGTCCTGGGTGTTCACTGGAAGGACTGATGCTGAAGCTGAAACTCCAATACTTTGGCCACCTCATGCGAAGAATTGACTCATTGGAAAAAAACCCTGATGCTGGGAGTGATTGGGGGCAGGAGGAGAAGGGGACGACAGAGGATGAGATGGCTGGATGGCATCACCGACTCGACGGGCATGAGTTTGTGTACACTCCGGGAGTTTGTGATGGACAGGGAGGCCTGGCGTGCTGCGATTCATGGGGTTGCAAAGAGTCAGACACAACTGAGCGACTGAACTGAACTGAACTGGACTGCAAGGTGTTCAAACCAGTCAATTCTAAAGGAAATCAGTCCTGAATATTCATTGGAAGGACTAATGCTGAAGCTGAAGCTCCAATGCTTTGGCCACCTGATGCAAAGAAGTGACTCATTGGAGAAGACCCTGATGCTGGGAAAGATTGAAGGTGGGAGGAGAAGGGGACAACAGAGGATAAGATGGTTGGATGGCATCACCGGCTCGATGGACATGAGTTTGAGCAAGCTCAGGGGGTTGGTGACGAACAGCGAAGCTGTGGAGTGCCACAGTCCATGGAGTTGCAAAGAGTCAGACACAACTGAGCGACTGAACTGAACACAGTTAAAAGCTTTAGTGTAGTCAATGAAGCAGAAGTAGATGTTTTTCTGGAACTCTCTTGCTTTGTCTATGATCCAAAGGACGGTGGCAATTCGATGTCTGGTTCATTCCTCTGCCTTTCCTAAATCCATATTGGACCTCTGGAAGATTTCAATTCACATACTTGAAGCCCAGCATGAAAGATTTTGAGCATTACCTTGCTAGCACGTGAAATGAGTACAGCTGTGTGGTCGTTTGAACAACCTTTGGCATTGCCTTTCTTTGGGATTGGAAGAAAACAACTTTTCCTGTCCTGTGGCCACTTCTGAGTTTTCCAAGTTTGCTGACATATTGAATGCAGTACTTCAACAGCAGCATCCTTTACAATTTGAAATATCTTAGCTGGAATTCCATAACCTCCATGAGCTGTAGTCTTAGTAATGCTGCCTAAGGCCCACTTGACTTCGCATTCCAGGACATCTGGCTCTAGGTGAGTGATCACACCATCGTGGTTATCTTGGTCATTAAGGCCTTTTTTTGTGCAGTTCTTTTGTGTATTCTTGCCACCTCTTCTTAATACCTTCTGCTTCTGTTAGGTCCAAACAGTTTCTGTCCTTTATTGTGCCCATCTTTGCATGGAATGTTCTTTTGGCATCTCTGGTTTTCTTGAGGAGATCTCTAGGTTTTCCCATTCTATTGTTGTCCTCTATTCCTTTGCATTGTCCACTTAAGAATGCCTGCTTATCTCTCCTTGCTATTCTTTGAAACTCTGCGTTCAGACGGGTATATGTTTCCTTTTCTTCTTTGCCTTTTGCTTCTCTTCTTTTCTCAGCTATTTGTAAGGCCTCCTCAGACAACCATTTTGCCCTTTTGCATTTCTTTTTCTTGGGGATGGTTTTGATAACTGCCTTCTGAACAGTATTAGTAACCTCTGTCTGTAGTTCTTCAGGTACTCCGTCTACCATATCTAATCCCCTGAATCTATTTGTCATGTTCCTTGTATAATCATTAGGAACTTGATTTAGGTCATACCTGAATCTCCTAGTGGTTTTCCCTACTTTCTTCAATTTAAGTCTGAATATAGTCCTGAAGAATAGATGTCTTTGATTTGTGGTGCTAGAGAAGACTCCTGAGAGACCCTTGGAGAGCAAGGAGATCAAACCAGTCAATCTTAAGGGAAATCAATCCTGAATATTTATTGGAAGCACTTGATGCTGAAGCTGAAACTCCAGTACTTTGGCCACTTGATGTGAAGAGCTGAGTCACTGGGAAAGATCCTGATGCTGGAAAAGATAGAAGGCAAAAGAAGTTGGTGGCAGAGGATGAGATGATTGGATGACATCACCGACTCAATGGACATGAATTTAAGCAAACTCCATGAGATGGTGAAGGACAGGGAAGCCTGGCATGCTGCAGTCCATGGGGTCGCAAAGGGTCGACATGATTTAGCAACTGAACAACGAAAACAAGCATAATTAGAAGTTAGGAGAAGCTAGATAAAAGGGGAAAACTGCTCTTTAATATGTGCTTAGTCATGTAACCTAGATTTCACTAAAGTTTTTCCCATTATGTCCTGAAGCCTCCAGAACATGTCGGAATCCTAATTTCTTTCAGTACTCACATTTCATTCTGTCCGGGGTAGCAATTTTTTAAAATGTAATGAGCCATGTTATTTTCAAATTATAACATTGAAAATATTTTTTAAAAAACTGTATTACAAAGTAATCATTAAATCTTGCTTGACAAGGCTGGAGTAAGTATTTGCAAATTATATGAAGTGAGTTCACATGATATTGAAGCATTCCCAGAGAACGTCTAGAACAAACACCAGAAAAAGATGTCCATTTCTTCATAGGGCATTGGAATGCAAAAGGAGGAAGTCAAGAGATACCTGGAGTTTCAAGCAACGTTTGCCTTGGAGTACAAAATGAAGCTGGGAAAAGCCCAATAGAGTTTTGCCGAGAGAATGCACTGGTCATAGCAAACACCCTCTTCCAACAACACAAGAGATGACTCTACACATGGATATCACTAGACGGTCAATACCAAAATCAGACTGATTATATTCTTTGCAGCCAAAGGTAGAGAATTTCTATGCACTCAGAAAAAACAAGACCGGGAGTTGACTGTGGCTCAGATCAGGAGCTGCTTAATGTTAAATTCAGGATTAAATTGAAGAAAGTAGGGAAAACCACTAGGGCATTCAGGCATGACCTAAATCAAATCCCTTATGGTTATACAGTGCAAGTGAAAAATAGATTCAGGGGATTCGATCTGATAGAATGCCTGAAGAACTGAAAGGTTGTTGCTGAATGATAAGATGCTGGGATTCTTGGCCTCCAGAGGAGACGAATTCAATCTGGGGCCAGAGACGAGGCTCAATTGCTCAGAGCTTTTGTGTAATAAAGTTTTATTAAAGTATAAAGGAGATAGAGAAAGCTTCTGACATAGGCATCAGAAAGGGGCAGAAAGAGTATCCCCCTGCTAGTCCTCAGCTGGATGTTATATAGTCACTAGCACTCTATTAATGAAAAGAAAGGAATGTCTTAAAACTCAGAATGGCACCAGGCCCCTCATCCATAAATTGCATTTTGTGATAATCCTGGCACCAGATGATTCATCCCAGGCCATAAAATGATTGACTCCAATCTTGTAGAAGGGCAGATTACCACACAAATAGTTTCATTTACATAGATTAAGGGAACGATATCTGAGTATAACATTGTCAAGTAGGTTCTGAGCCATTTGGTGGAACCCACTTGACGACAGAGTCTGGGGTAAATGCATAGCACATTAACATAGCTTAAGACAAACATTTCCATAAGAAAAATGTATTGGTTAACTCAAGGTTTGAGAATAGTTAGCTTCAGGTGAAACCAGGTGTCATGGCAACACCGTATTTTAAGAGAAACCTCCTTTTAAATTTGTATAGAGAAGGAAAAAAATATCACTAGTTTGTTTCCTCCTGCTGCTTACGAGAGATAAAAATGTCTGGCACTTGCAGCCTATTTCCTCCATTTGGAGACCCCTGGCCTTCCTGCCTATTACCCTCTCAGAACTATGGACAAAGGTTCATAACATTTCACAGGAGATGGTGATCAAAACCATCCCCAAGAAGATGAAGTATCAAATGGCAAAATGGTTGTCTGAGAAAGCATTACAAATAGCTGAGGAAAAAAGAGAAGCAAAAGGCAAAAGAAAAAAGGAAAGATATACTCATCTGAATGCAGAATTTCAAAGAATAGCAAGGAGAGATAAGAAAGCTTTCTTAAGTGGACAATGCAAAGAAAAAGAGGAAAACAATAGAATGGGAAAGACTAGAGATCACTTCAAGAAAATTGGAGATACCAAGGAACATTTCATGCAAAGATGGGCACAATAAAGGACAGATATGATATCGACCTAACAGAAGCAGAAGATATTAAGAAGAGGTGGCAAGAATACACAGAAGAACTATACAGAAAGACCTTAATGACCCAGATAACCACAGTGGTGTGATCACTCACCTAGATCCAGACATCCTGGAGTGTGAAGTCAAGTGGGCCTTAGGAACTAGCATTACTAGGAACACAGCTACTGGATGTGATGGAATTCCAGCTGAGCTATTTCAAATCCTAAAACATGAATGGTGTTAAAGTGCTGCACTTAATAGACCAGAAAATTTGGAAAACTCAGCAGTGGCTGCAGGACTGGAAAAGGTCAGTTTTCATTCCAATCAGCAAAACAGTTTCAATCCCTGCGTCAGAAAGATCCCCTGGAGGAGAGCATGGCAATCCACTCCAGTATTCTTGCCTGGAGAATCCCTTGGACAGAGGGGCCTGGCAGGCTATGGTCCATAGTGTCGCAAAGCGTCAGACACAGCTGAAGCGACTTAGTACAGGTGTTTTTCTGGAAGCCCCTTGCTTTTTCTATGACCCAATGGAGGCTGCCAGTTGATCTCTGGTTCCTCTGCCTTTTCTAAATCCATCTGTGCCTCTGGAAGCTCTCAGTTCACATACTGACGAACCCTAACTTGATGGTTTTTGAGCATGACCTTGCTGGCATGTGAAATGATCTCAACTGTATGGTAGTTTGAGCATTTTTTGCCTTGGCCTTCTTTGGGATTGGAATGAAAACTGACTTTTCTAGTCCTGTGGCCACTGCTGAGTTTTCCAAATTTGCTGACATGTTGAGTGCAACACTTTAACAGCATCATCTTTTAGGATTTAAATAGCTCAGCTGGAATTCCATCACTTCCACTGGCTTTTCATAATCATGTTTCCTAAGGCCCAATTGACTTCAAACTGCAGGATGAGTAGCCACACCATCGTGGCTTTCTGGGTCACTACTATCTTTTTTGTATAGTTCTTATGTGTTTTTGCCACTTCTTCTTAATCTCTTTTGCTTTTGTTAGGTCCTTTCTGTTTCCATCTTTCATTCTGCCCATCCTTGCAATAAAATGTTCCCTTGATATCTTAATTTTCTTGATGATATCTCTAGTCTTTCCCATCCTGTTGTTCTCTTTTATTTCTTTGCATTATTCACTTAAGACGATTTATCCAAGACACTCTATTCGCAGAAAAAAATGAAAAATGCCCTCAGGAAAAAATCATTAAAACCTCTTAAAACCATATTACTTATGGAGAAGAATTCTTAACATTTGAGTATATGTTTGTTTTTGAGACATTTTGCTATATAAATGTAAGTGTTCACCTTATAGCATAGTAATCAGGTGATGGCCTACTTATCATTTTATACAACTGCTTTCTTTGGAGGAATATCCATGTGGGCTTCCCGGGTGGTGCTAGTGATAAAAGAACCCATCTGCAAGTGCAGGAGAGCTGAGAGACAGGGGCTCGATCCCTGGGTTGAGAAGATGACTTCAAGGAGGTCATGACAACCCATTTCAATATTCTTGCCTGGAGACTCTCATGCACAGAGGAGCCTGGTGGGCTAGAGTCCACGGGGTCACAAAAAGTCACACATAATATAGGCCCATATAATCATAAAAATGGGAATAGAAACACCAACGGCCAATTTATGATAATTCTAAGAATTGTTGATTATTATTGCTGACTCCCTCAGTTCCCCACACTGTCGTAAGTGCTAAACTTGTAGTTTCTCATTAAACCCTCACCGCAATCTATGAGGAGAAGCTACTGTTGCCCAACTTTAAACATCAGGGAAATGAGGCACATTGAGGGCAGGGCTAAGCAATTACAAGACTAAGATGTGAACAGATTCTAGGTGCCTGCTGAGCCCCACCTCTAACTAGTGCCCACTGCTAATTCTCACCTGATAAGACTCATTGTCATCAGGGCACACAACTCTTTGGAAAACCATACACAAAAACAAATTCAAACTGAACTAAAGACTTAAGTGTAAGGCCAGAAATTATAAAACTGTTTGAAGAAAACATAGGCAGAACACTCTATGCCATAAATTGTAGCATGATCCTCTTGGACCCGCCTCCTAAACTAATGGAAATAAAAGCAGAAATTAACAAATGCAATCTAATGAAACTTAAAGGTTTTTGCACAGCAAGGGAAAGTATACAGAAAATGAAAAGTCAGCCCTCAGAATGGGAGCAAAAAGTATTCCAAACAAAAAACCGACAAAGGATGAATCTCCAAAATATATAAGCATCTCAGTCAGCTCAATATCAGAAATACAAACAACCCAATCAAAAAAATAGGCAGAAGACTGAAACTTCTCCAAAGACATGCAGATGGCCAATAAACACATGAAAAGATGCTCAACATTACTCATTATTAGAGAAATTCAATTCAAAACTACAGTGAAGTACCACTTCATACCAGTCAGAATGGCTATCATCAAAAAATCTATAAACAATAAATGCTGAAGAAGACGTGGAGAAAAGGGAACCCTCTTGCACACTGTTGGTGGGAATGTAAATTGATACAGCCACTATGGGGAGCAGTATGGAGACTCCTGAAAAAAACTAAGAACAAAACTATCATATGATCCAGCAATTCCACGATTGGGCATATACCCTGAGAAACCCACAACTCAAAAAGAAACATGTACCCTAATCTTTACTGCAGCACTATTTACAATAGCCAGGACACAGGGGCAACCTACATATCCATCAATGGATGAATAGACAAAGAAGTAGTGGTACATATATACATGGAATATTACTCAGCCATAAAAAGGAACGAATTTGAGTCAGTCTTAATGAGGTAGATGAACCTAGAGACTGTTATACAGAGTGATGTTAAGTCACAGAAAACCAAATATAGTATATTAAAGCATATATATGAAATCTAGACAAATGATACTAATGAACATATTTGCAGGGAAGGAATGGAGAAACAGAACAGAGAACAGACTTGAGGACATAGCAGGGGAATGAGAGGGTGAGATGAATTGAAAAAGTAGCACTATACACACACACACACACACACACACACACACACACACACACGCTCTACCATGTGTAGAAGAGACAGCTAGTGAGAAGTTGCTATATAACACAGGGAACCTAGACTCGAGCTTTGTATAAACTAAAGGGGCAGGATGGGGGGAGGGGAGGGGAGAGGGCGAGGATACATATACATAGTTACAACTGATTTGTAATGTTCTATGGCAGAAACCAGCACAACATTGTAATGCAATTATCCTCCATTTAAAAATTTAAAATGTCAAACTGAGGTCCAATATTTTCTTCCAATTTAATAAGAAATTTAAAGCACTGATATTCATCATTTTGGTTGTTATTGGAGGGGAATTTTCTTGTTATATGGAGGAAGGGTCTTCCTCAACCTCTCATCTCGCTTCCTGTCCCTGAAAAATATTACCGTTCTAAAGGCTTTTCTGGGGATGTAGTAAGAATGTACTTGCTTCCCTGCCATTTTATGTTTTTAACACTTGCAAGAACAATAGACATCTCTTCTAGGTAAAAAATAAATAATATAATAAAGAGCAGAAAAGCAACCTTTCCCCAAAACATACAACCCCCAAACACCTGCTGAATGTTTTTATCTGCATTTCATTGTTCAAGAATGCGTTATATTCTTTCTTATGCAGGCACTTATATATTCATGCATGTAGGCATGTGTTGGTATACTGATCTACAAAAGGTAAGATCTCATTTTAGTTTTCCAACCCTGGTATCACTATAATGGGTTGACATATGAAAAACATGTCCAAACTGCAATCCCTGAACCTGTGATGAGACCATTTTGGGGAATAAGGTCTGTGGCATGATACTACATGAAATCAGGCAATTGACATGAACCCATCCTGTATTTAGTATAGACTCTACATCTAATGATTGGTGTCCTATAAGAAAAAGGAGAGAGGGAGAGCGTTGTGACCTCACTAGCCCTTCTGAGATTGCTACAGCACCGCCCCCAAGATTAGGCTTCCCTGATAGCTCCGTTCGTGAAGAACCCACCTGCAATGCGGGAGACCTGGGTTCGATCCCTGGGTTGGGAAGATCCCCTGGAGAAGGGAAAGGCTACCCACTCCAGTATTCTGGCCTGGAGAATTCCATGGATTGTATAGTCCACGGGGTCGCAAAGAGTCAGACATCCATCCCTGAGGGACTTGCACTGCACAAGAGAGAGGAGGGTCGGCTCCAAGCTCTGAGAAGTGCGCAGGCGCGACCCCACAGCAAAGGTCAAACGGAAGTCCCTCTGCTGGGGCGGCATCCCGGAAGAAGCACTGGTCTTCATGGAGTGGTGGCCTGGGGCCTGTGCACCTCAGCGATCTCAGGCTTAGCTTCTCAGAACTAAGGGAGAAGCCTCACCTGGGAACAGGGAGGAATGGAACTTGGCGCCTGCCTTCTGCCTCACTAGAGCCCTGTGCCCACCACTGCCGTACTGCAACGGTTGTCAGTGCCTGGGGGCAGTCAACGTTCGTTTGCTTCCTTTTGGGATGCTTGTCTTTACCACGGACAAATACACCGCCTTCTGGGGTCGTACTGTTTACCTGGCCCACAGAACCTTTTTACTTAAAGACATTCCGGTGCTCCCAATCCTGGAATTCTGGTATTGATGTTGAATACACCTTATTAGCATATTAAAATGGCTGTACCCAAAGACACTGTCCCTTCCTTGTTGGGATGCCCGTGCCACATCTGTGTGGAAATCCTCATTGAGCCTGTGACACTGCCTTGCAACCAACGCTCTGTAAAGCATGCTTCAAATCGACTGTGGAGAAGGCAAATTTGTGCTGTCCTTTCTGTCGCCACCGGGTCTCTTCGTGGACTGGGTAGCACACCCGAAGAAATTGTCAATATGGAACTGTGGGAGATGATTCAAAAACACTATCCAGAGGAATGCCGGCTTAGAGTCTCTGAGCAACAATCAGAGGAAATCGTTGATGACTCTCAGCCAGTTCATCTATTAAGTCAACCTGGGGAATTAAGAAGAGAATATGAAGAGGAGAGAAGCAAGGTGGAGGCAGAGCGACAAGCCATTCAGGAGGAAGAAAACAAAGCCAGTGAAGAATACATACGGAGATTACTGGCAGAGGAGGAAGAGAGGAAAAGAGACAGGCAGAAAAAAGGCACAGAGAGATGGAAGAACAACTGAAAAGTGATGAAGCGCTGGCAAGAAGGCTAAGCCTTAATATGAGCAATGTCTGTGAGGAAAGTGTCTCGGCTTTCTGCTCGGATTCCAGAAAATCTAATCCCGTCACAACCGAGTCACAAAGGAAAAGGAAGAGCAAACAGAAAAACACTGGCGACATTCAGAAGTATTTGTCACCGAATTCTCAACTTGAGTCAGCGTCACAGTCTGAAGTTGTAGAAGAAGACAGGGAAACTTCCAGGTCCAAGGAAACTGACAGCAGTGATAGGAAGAAACCTACATGGCAAGACACAGAAATTGAGGAAGATGTGCCAGCACTTTCTCCTCAAATATGCCTTGAAGTTCAAAAGCGAGATGCAGAAGCTTCAGTGGAGTCACCTAGACCTCAGTTATGTGCCAGTGGTGGAGAATGGTACCTTGAAGGAAAAGTGAAAACCAAACAAAGCAGTCATGAAAGACAGTCATGTGTCATCAGTCATGAAGAACCTAAAGCTGGAGTTTCCTCTTCTGGAGAAGCTGCAGTTAAGCCTTATGGTGAAACAGAGAGTGGATGTACAGTGTCAGATGTGACACAGACACTGAAAAATAACACAGTTGTGACAGAAAATGGGGAGTCTCACCTACTGACCAATAAGGTTATCTCCAGAGCAAAAAACAGGAATCTTTGTCTGAAGCAGTCAGCAATGCATGCTGTTCCACAAAAAGAAGAAAAATGTTCCTCAAAGCTTCCTCAGACCAAGAGTAAACAAGTCCACTTCACCCCAAAACTGATAGATTTGGAACGTCTGTTTTTTGAGAGACATTAAACAAGATGAACAGGATAGGTTATTAGCATTGCAGCTTCAGAAAGAGGTGAATCAGAAACAAATGAGGCCAACTTGGCTAAAAGGATCCCCAGATGAATATCAGTTATGGGCTACGTCTTCACCTCCAGGCAAATTACTAAATGGACAGAGGGAGAATGCCAAAGAGAGAAGCTTCAAAAGACAAACTGATCTAGAGCATCCAGTACCTCACAGAGCCTCAAAAAGTGAAAATTGGCAACCTTCTTTTAAGTTCCAGTTGTAACATTGTTCAGTTAATGCAAGAAATTACCAAGTTCTACTATAGATACTTGTACATAAAATGACTCATTCCCTACAGCCTGGTAAGTCAAAGAAAAGTATTTTTCAGATGTTTTACAGATACACAAAGTAATGCTTGGGTAAGAAGAGTGTTTACAACCTAGTGAAGCTGGATTGTGAAGCTCTATCATAGATTCTTTATAAATTTTTCATTAGTGCTGCTCTGTGGGCACACTCATTGTCCCTAATTAAAGGCCTGTGTGATTACGGGGGCAGAGTATACAGATGTGTTTCTGCCAAACCCAGTCGTAAGCAAGAGTTCCACTCCTTTCATTTTTTAACAACTGTGATGGACTAAGTTTAAGTTGACGGTCCTTATGGATGTAAAAATGCCTTGGCCAACTCCCAAGAAATCTTAATGTCCATGCATTTCCCTCCAAGGTGCATATTTTAGTGCCTTTGAGCACTTCTTTGTCCTGACTAGTAATCAGAGCAACATTATAATATACCAAGTAACTAAGGAAGCCAGGCAGAGTTTAAAATCTGTTTTCTTGCAACTTTCTCATTACACTCGCAGAGCACTTGAAATGTATCTTCCACAACACTAATTTCCATGTCTAGTTTAATTGCTTTCAGTATTACAGCATTTTCTTTGACTTCAAATGGGTTAAATCATGAAGTCAGAAAAATCAGACTTTTCTGGAAAATGATGACTTAGCTGAGAGAAAGGAGAGTTGGTGCAAAAGGAGTTAATCTTGTCTTGAGACTGAGTGGGTTAGATTGAGAATTTGGAAGTACTGGAGCTGAGTGGATGATAGACAGCTGGGTCTAGGATGGAGTAGCAGGTGGAGTTTGGCAATGTATTCTTTCTTGTCCTTTCTTTGCTAAGTGACACAGAAAGCATGTACGTTTTACTGCTTTTCACACCATACTATGTAATGTGCTATTCCAAAACACAAAATGGGAATTTACTGTAGCAGTAATTATGTCATAATATCCTGTGATGTAGAACCTGACTAAACATGTTGTTTCCTTACCTTGTCATTTGTATTGATACTGACTCATTTGTGTTTATGCACAAAAATGGAAAGGATGATACTGGGATTTTGCCCTGTCTTATCCCTGAAAGTTAAATCAGAGAGCAGCAATTTCACTTGTGAAATTTAACTTAGAGACTGTTAAACTTTTATTTCATTAATATGAAAAACTTGGAGCGAAAAAAAAACAACAGTTTTAACAGCATTTCTGCTGATGTCTAGTTTGCCATCCTTTTAAGGTAATAATACAATAAAATGTCCTAGAGCTAATAATTCTAGCTTAAGTTTGTCAATGATTTTATACATTATTATGTTTTTTGCCTGCAAATTACATAACTGAAATTCTGTAATCTTTGCATACTTGATGACATGTACTTCAATGTTAATTGGGTGATAATGGGTAGAATTCTGAAGCTAATTTAAACTTTAATTTCCGCTTTCATAAATGATTGTCCTCTGAGTGATGATTGTGCTGAAATGAAGTGTAGTTAGAAACTAACCAAATTTGTCTAAAACAGACTAAAATCTCTCTTTTCATCAAACCAATGTTTTTTAAAACCTGTTTTGCTTTATGTTTTAAGGACTCCTTGAATTAAAGTTTTGTAATTACATCTTCCTGGAGTAGTCCATGACCAAAAAGGATATAAAACAGTGTAATGTATTTAGGATTTGCATATATAGCCACTTATTTGTCTGTGTAAAGTTTTCCTGACTAACATCTTTTTTAAGGTAAATTTTAATTTTTCAGTTACTCTTTCTGGTACTCCTACCATGAATGCATTTTTGTGATAAACTAGTAAATGTTTTGTGTCAGTCATTAGTATATACTTCCGACACTGGTCTACAGGGCAGAGAAGGACCAGGTCCACTGACAGTAGGGAAGTTCCCAGAGCCTCCTTTAAAGTAGGAGGCAGGCATAAAGCAGAAGGATTCATGACTAAGGGGTCCCCCACACCTCTTAGAGACCATACACCCTCTTTAGTTTCTCTCTGACCCCAGGTCCCATGGACTCCATCTGCCAGTGAGGTCCTGTGTGCCTCCCGGGGTCACATTCCTAACCAGAACACTCTGTCCACCCGTTAGCTCTCCCCACACTCTGGTTTGTTCCATCTCTGCATCGTCCCTGAGATCACTCAGGCTTTTCTCCTCCTTCGTTGCCTCAACTCCTTTCATCAGCTCAGTGAGGTGTATCACAACACTGTGCTTTCCTTCACACCTATTATGATTTATCCCTTATAATGTTTCTTTGAAGAGTTCAATGATTTACACTTAGAAGTTATATAGCTAAGAGACAACCAAGTGTGACACAAAGATTGATCTGAAATCTTCACAGTGAAGACAATACAAAAATCTCTTATTTCAAGGAAATAAGAAAAATGGACAGAAAGAACACAAGGCTTCTTTGGCTTCAGAATCTCAATAGAAAATACCCTCAACAGTTAGTGAAATTGTAGGTGTTAACATATCATGGAAAACAGATCTTGTGCCAATATTAAACTTAACACCCAGGCTTTTGTATAGATGGCATTTATTATAAACAGTAAAATATATATAATGTCTCAACTATAAAACGTTCATGTTAAAGTGTCTCTAACATGAGCTGCTTTAATATTTCGAGGTGAAAAAGTTTCAGAACATCACAGTGGAAGCAATCCAACACTGACAAACTCTAGTGATCAAAGACATTCTCTTTTAGTTTATGTAAAACAATTCATAATTACAGAGAGAGTGTCCCAGTTCTGAATAGTAGGAGACAAGTCACTTTTCCAGACCAGAAGGCCCTCAAGACTTGGGATGAAATGAGCTCTGATCCAATCCAGCCAAGTGGAGCTAGTTCCTTTAAAACAGTGGTTACATATTCTTCAGCTTGAGCCCTCAAAGACAAAGGAAATTAGAAAACCTTCCCTTCTCTTTAAACCTACCTTGGGCTCTCCAGGTGGCACAATGGTAAATAATCTACTTTCAAATGCAGGATACACAAGAGACACAGGTTTGATTCCTGGGTTGGGAAGATCGCCTGGAGTAGGAAATGGCAACCCACTCCAGTACTCTTGCCTGGAAAATTCCATGGACAGAGGAGTCTGGCAGGCTACAGTTCATGGGGTCGCAAATAATGGGACACAACTGAGCATGCACATGGGTGCGCACATGCACACACACACACACACTCACACTCACTTCACCCATACTGGTCAGTCTCATTGCTTTGGTCAAGTGAGTGGAAGGCAGTTCAGTTCCAGTTCAGAGCCACCATGTTCCCATGCAACGGTGCCATGTGAATGATCCAGACTTAATATTCTTCCTGAGAGCCACTTGCCACACATCTTCATGAGATGATCAAAACTGTATACTTTGAGACTGCTTCCTGACTAGGCTCCTTTCAGGACAGACACTGACAGTGCCATCGTTCATGGGGCCAAGTAGTTTTTCTTGGTCAACTCCTGAGTCCCCATGACAAGGCAAGAGGAACTTGAGAACATTTGTTGATGGACTTTTGTGGGAGCATGAGAGAATATGCGAGAGTAAGTCTTCTTCGCTCCAAAACCACTGAGTCTACTTCAGTGTGGTGCTGGACTTAACCAGCCCAACTCTTGTGCACTAGTTTTTCCCCCACACTTCCTTTTTTTTTTCTATTTTGTCTTCATTTTGTTAAATGGCAGGTAATGGATCCCACCCTCAGTGAAATAAAAACACTATATACTGGGGAAGACAAATAGGGCAACATTTCTATCAGAAAATATAGGCTTGAAGAGCATGGCACTATAAATGTTTGCATGACCAGTCTCACTAAACATGCTCAGGCCTGAAAGTTTAGCATTAATGTTTTTATGCTTTTTTTAACCTTTAGAAATCAAACACAACTTTTAACATCAAACAATTCAACAGTAATAAGTATAACCTTGAGTACTGATACTGTTGTGCAAATTGAAAGTGGGTGGTTTAGTCCAGAGCTGACCATCCTGTTATCAATCCTTGGCACCTAACAGTACCTGTCATCACATTTGTTTATAACAACCCCTTCCTGTTTTGGTGTTAATGAGAAAACTAGTATCCTACTGTGACATTTGCTCTTGCTAAAACATCTAGCAATCGGTATATGTAGCAAAATTTTCTGTTTCAAGGAAGAAAGAAAATATTATCTTTTTCTAGAAGATATTTCACAATCACCTGATTAGTGCAAATGTATGATACAGCTTCTTCCAGGCAGGTGGCGTCTGAGCATCCCATCAAATGACACAAGGGACAATACTGGCAATGAGAATCACACAGATTCTTTAAAAGCAAACTTTGTGAAGATGAAGGTTAAATGAACAAAGGGGTCAAGGTCATATTCATACCCTGGATTCTGTGCTAATTCTTAACAAATCACGCCTTTTTGTCCATGTGATAATCCTATCCATTAGATTTCTGTGAATTGATGGAGTTACAGGTTTTTAAAATAAATTGTAAATGACCACTCTACTCTGAAAAATTCATGTCATACGTTATTGCAGAAAGTAATTTTATTATCTTGGCAAATAAAACCATGAATTCTACATAAAAAGAACAATCCCTTCATGTTCAAAAGTTTTTCATTGACGTTGCAAGGGGAAAGGGGCAGGATGTGAGAATGCAGCCCAACAGTAAGATGGGGTGATGCAGCCCGGCCCAGGGCATTCTGACATCAGCCCCATCCTGATGTTTCATTGCGCATTCTGTATTCTCATGAACAGCAGAGAATGGTGGCAAGCAAATCTGCTCACTCTCACCCATTTCTTCCAAGAAATGAGACAGCGGTGTCTTGAAGAGCACATGTATGGTTTCTTAGATTGTGTCGCTTCTCCCCCTCTCCCATTCCTGGCAGAAGAAAACTCAGATATTTTGACTTGAATATTTTCCCATTTAGTAAAACCGCACCATCACCACATACTTTTTCTTTAAAGATGTATTGATTTATTTTTGGTTGCAATGAGTTTTCATTGTTGCACACGGGCCTTCTCCAGTTGCAGCGAGTAGGGGCTACTCTCTAGTTGTGGTGCAGGAGCGTCTCATTGCGGTGGCTTCTCTTCTGGCGGAAGACGGGCTCTAGGCATGCAGGTGTCTGTATTTACAGCATGTGTGCTCAGTGGTTGCAGTTCACAGGCTCTAGAGTGCTGGCGCAGTAGTTGTGTTGTGTGGGCTTAGTTGTCCCACAGCATGTAGTATCTTCCTGGACCACGGATCGAACCAGTGTGTCCTGCATTGTCAGGTGGATTCTTCACCACCGAGCCACCAGGGAAGCCCACCAAATGATTTTTTTAATAAACTAAGTGAAGACAATGCAGTATTCATTCACATAATGGGAGCATCGACAGGTCCCAGAGTTAAGCTCGACACATGCTGTCATGCACGGGCTGGTGGTTTTGAAGAGGTCCTGAACTACAGTTGAGGACAGGTTTCTGTGACTGCATGTTTCACTTCCAGATAACTTGGGCTTCTTGATCCCAAACAGCACATGCTGCCAACTTGGGCTCAAGTGGAGCCCATTCTGTTTCAAGGCTTGAGTTCTGGAATTCTGCAAAACCTGGAAGCAGAAAGTTTGTATTTCCTGGAGAACAGAGACAAGACGCTATTTTGTCTTGGAAATGAGTTTTCCTCCTTCTGGTTCTTTTCCTTCTTCCTATACCTTTCCTCCTGGCTCAGACGCAGCCAAGGTGTATGGGACCCCTTGCATTCTGCCTCCTCCTCCTGCTGCATGGAGCCATGTACTTGGGTGGGGGCCCTGAAGAGAAGTGGGCCTTGGGCAGGCTGGACCTAGCTTTTGTGCACTTATTTCTGCAGAGTTAAATCCAACATCATGACCACATCCCAAACAGAACTGCATTTGTTGACCAAACCACCCCCTTATGTTTGGGTAATTCGGTGCTGTGGGAGGCACATGGGTTATTCCTATCTTACTCAAATGTGCATTTTACTGTTGTCCACACTAACTGACCTTTTCAAACTCTGTTTAGTAGAATCTCTGCATAGGATCTCCCCTGGGATATAATAGTTTGTTTCTGTAAATAGAAATGGGTTATCTGGAGAGGTTCCTTCATACACAGTTGGCCCTGTCACTTCCGATTCTTTTCTTGGTAGATTTCATGCTTTACCAGGTGGGCCCACAATGCCCCTTTCATTTATCTTAAATTCATCTCTCTGCCAACCTCCTGAAGATTGGGATTAACAAAGATGCAAGGGCTAATTCCGAGGCTTCCCTGAGTCCTTTGACCTTAGAGAAGAAATATTTAATAACCAGGGAATTGATCTGACAAAATCAGATAGAAGGCGTTAGTACAGTTTGGAACATCACGTTCAAATAGAGGTATGTTTTAAGGAAAGAGAAAAAGTCATTGAAGTCAAAGTAACCAAATATCCAAGGAGGTAATGTTCACTTCCCAACTGCCTGTTTAGGATATGGAGAAAATGTGTATCCTTATCTGTCATTCATTCATTGACTTATACATTCATATTAATAAATAATATGTGCCCCAAACAGTGGTGAGTGTCTGCATGCCTAGCTCTTCCCACTGGTGTGGTCAATAAAGTCCCTTTGTCATCTACGGTTGGTAGAACAAGACACTAAGTTTTCCGCTACATACATTGAAATTACATCCTTTAGTATCCTACTGCGTTTTTTGGTTGTTGTTGTTGTTGTTTTTTTTTGGACCATGTTGCATGGCATGCAGAATCTTAGTTCCCCAACTGGGGATTAAACCCATGCTCCTTAGTAGAAGTGTGGAGTTTTAACCACTGGACCTCCGGGGACATCCCTGGTGTTATATATTTTGCTTCTACTATTAAACAGAATTTGGAAATTTCAAGAAGAAAAGGAAAGTATTTAATCATATTTTGGGGCTGTTCTTCCTTCCAGATGTTTCTAGATTTATTCTTTTACTAATTCCTTTCTGTTTCCTCTATTCATTCTTCAGGGTGTATCTGCTGGTGAAAACTCTTTCTTAGTCTTTCTTCACTTGAGAATGCCTTTTTAATCCCCAATAATTTCTGAAGGGTAATTAAGCTAGATACAGGATTTGAGGTTGTCAGTTCCTTTATTTTAGCATGTGGAAAATGTGCCACTTTCTTGTGGACCACATCATTTCTGATAAGAAATTGCTGTCCTTTATATACCACTTTTCTCCTTCCCTGGTGGCTCAGATGGTAAAGCGTCTGCCTACAATGGGGGAGACCCATGTTCAATCCCTGGGTCGGGAAGATCTCCTGGAGAAGGAAATGGCAACCCAGTCCAGTATTCTTGCCTGGGAAATCCCATGGACGGAGAAGCCTGGTAGGCTACAGTCCATGGGGTCACAAAGAGTCACGACTGAGCCACTTCACTTCACTTTCTCCTAGAGGTTGCACGTTGTGTTTCTTTCCCTGACTTTCCTTTTGCCTTTACTTTTCTGAGCTTTGACTATGATATGTCTTTTCCTATGTACTCTGCTTTGGGTCCACTCAATTTCTTAAAAATATAGATTTAGACACGTGTAATCAACTAATTTATTTTTATAGATTATTAATTATTTTTTATTTATTTGTTTATTTTTGGTTGCACTGGGTCTTTGTTGCTGTGTGTGGGCTTTCTCTAGTTGCAGTGAGTGGGGGCTACTCTCTAGTTCTGGTATGCAGGCTTCTCATTGTGGTGGCTTCTCTTGTTGCAAGCATGGGCTCTAGGCACACAGGCTTCAGTAGTTGCAGCTCGTGGGCTCTAGAGTGTGGGCTCAGTAGTTGGGGTGCACAGGCTTAGTTGCTCCTCGGTATGTGGGATCTTCCTTGACCAGGGATGGAAACTGTGTCCCCTGTATTGGCAGGCTGATTCTTAATCACTGGAACACCAAAGAAGTCCCTGGTCAATTAATTTATGACAAAAGGAACCAAGAATATACACTGGGGAAAGGACAGTCTCCTTAAGAAATGGTGTTGAGAAAATTAGACAACCATGTGCAAAATAATGAAACTTGACCAGTATCTTCAACCATACATAAAAATGAACTCAAAATGGGGTTAAAAACTTGAACCTAAGACCTGAAATCATTAAACTCCTAGAAGAAAACAAGCAGTACACCCCTTGACATAGATCTTGGTAGTGATTTTTTAATCTGAAACCAAAGCAAAAGCAACAAAAACAAATGGGACTACATCAGACTACAAAGCTTCTGCACAGCAAAGGAAACCATCAACAGAATTAAAAGACAACCTACCAAATGGGATAAAATAATTGCAAATATCTGATAAGGGGCTAATGTCCAAAATATACAAAGAACTCATACAACTCAATAGCTAATAACAATAATAATAATAATAATCCTATTTAAAACTGGACAGAATCTGAACAGACATTTTCCCAAAGAATACATAGAGGTGGCCAACAGGTACATGAAAAGTTGTTAAACATTATTAATTGTTGGGGAAGGGCAAATCAAAACCAAGATGAGATATCACCTTACACTTGTTAGAATGACTGTTATTAAAAAAAGAGAGAAGAAATAACAAGTGTTGGCAGGGATGTGGAGTACTTTGTGCACTGTTGGTGGGACTGCTGTAAATAGGTGCAACCACTATGGAAAACAGTTAGGAGGTTCCAAAGAAAATTGAAAAAAACAAAAAAAAGAACTATCATATGACCTGGCTGTTCCACTTCTGGGTATTTATCCAAAGAAAATAAAAACACTAATTTGAAAAGGTATATGCATCCTCATGTTCATTGCAGTATTATTTATAGTAGCAAAGGTATGGAAACAACCTAAGTATCCGCAATGTGTGAATGGATAAAGACAATGTGGTACATGTATTTAATGGACTATTATTCACCCATGAGTAAGAATAGAAATCTTTTTGCTTGGGATAACATGGATGGATCTTGAGGGCATCATGCTAAGTAATTCAAACAGAGAAAGACAAATACTATTTGATCTCTTTTATGTAGAATCTAAAACAACCCCCTCCCCCAATCAAGCTCATAGATACAGTGAACAGTTTGGTGGTTGCAGTAGGTGAGGGGTGGGGGGGTGAGGAAATGGAGAACTTTTTCTTAGCTTAAATAAATTGAGCAAAGAATTTTAATTAAAAATGTAAATTTAGATTTTTTTTACATTTTTAATTAAAATTCTTTGCTCAATTTATTTAAGCTAAGAAAAAGTTCTCCATTTTTTTTTTGCCAGACAATTTTATTCATGATCACTAGCCACTATTTTTCAAATCCATTTTCACCCATGCACTTTTTCTCCTCTCCTTCCAGAACAAAAATGAGAAGCATAGTATATCCTTTGTTAGATCAATGGGTCCCTGAGGCTTTGTTCTTTTTTAAAGTACCTTTTCTCTTTGCTGTTCTGATTGTATAATCTCTAACATACTGTCTTCAAGTTCACTGATTCTTTTCTCTATTCTGCTCTTCAGTCTATCCATTGAGCTTTTAATTTATGTTTCAGTTCTAAAATTTCTAATTGGTTTTCTCTATATCTTGTGTTTCTTTGCTGAGACTTGATTTTTTTTTCATTTGTTTCAAGCATATTTGTAAGTAATTGTCAAAACATTTTCATAAGATCTACTTTAATTTCCTGGTCAGATAATTCCAACATCCATGTCATTTCTGTGTTGGTGTCTGTTGATTGTCTTTTCTCAATTTGAGATTTATCTGGTTCTTGGATATTGTATCCAGATTTTGAAGAATGTGATATGACACTCTGTATCTTATTTAATTTTATTTTTATTTATTATTTATTTGGCTGTGCCAGGTCCTCATATTGAAGCACCTTTACTCTATTAGAATAAGCTGCATAATGTGGAACTCCATAATAAGCTCCATAATTTTGAACTGTGGTGTTGGAGAAGACTCCTGAGAGTCACTTGGACTGCGAGGAGATCAAACCAGTCAATCCTAAAGGAAATCAGTCCTGAATATTCATTGGAAGGACTGATGCTGAAGTGGAAACCCCAATACTTTGGCCACCTGATGCAAAGAACTGACTCCTTGGAAAAGACCCTGATGCTGGGAAAGATTGAAGGCAGGAGGAGAAGGGGACGACAGAGGATGAGACGGTTGGATGGCATCACCGACTCGAGGGACATGAGTTTGAGCAAACTCTAGGAGTTGGTGATGGACAGGGAAGCCTGGCATGCTGCAGTCCATGGGGTCACAAAGAGGCAGACACGACTGAGCCATTGAACTGACACAGAAGTCTGGTAATGGAGCTATGTTGGTTCCACCTTGTGACAAAAGCCTGAACTGCAGCTTAAACATTTGGGAACAGGAAAGTGGGACAGAGGGGCAAACTCACCAGACAGAGCTTTCTAGAAGTCTGGATGGAAAGGGGGGAATTGCTTGGGTATGGCTCTACTGATGGCCTCTTTCTGGCCATTTCATATAAAGGGAATCATATAATATGTGATCTTTTGCATATTCAGGTTTTCACTTGGCATAAATTTTTCAAGGTTCCTCTAAGCTGTAGTGTGTATCAGTACTTCATTCCTTTTTATTGCCAAATAACATACCATGTTTTATTTATTCTTTCACAAATTGGTGGATATTTAGGTTATTTCCACTTTGGGCTATTATTAACAATGATTTCCATTCATATATTAATATTTAAATGTCTTATTCAATTTGAAAAGGTTACTTTCCATTTATAGTTATTATGAAATATTGGCTATATTCCCCATGATGTACAGTACATCTTTGAGTCTATCTTATATCCAGTAGTTTGCACCTCCCACTCCTACTCCTCCACCGCTCTTTTGTTCCTTCCTGCCCACCACTGCTAGCCATGAGTTTGTTCTCTATCTGTGAGCCTATTTCTGTTATATTTGCTAGTTTATTTTTTAGACTACACATGTGATATCATATAGTATTTGTCTGTCTCTGTCTGACATTTCACTTAGCATAATACCCTCCAAGTCAATCTGTTCGTTGCTTGCTGCAGGCATTATTTCATTCTTTCTTATGGCCGAGTAGTATTCCATTCTCTCTCTCTCTCTCTCTCTACATATATATATATATATATATATATATATATATATATATACCACATCTTCTTTATCCATTCATCTGTTGATGGACACTTAGGTTGCTTCTATATCTTGGCAATTATAAATAATGCCATGAACATTAATGCACATGTATCTCTTCATGTTAGTGTTTTTGTTTTGGTTATATACCCAGAAGTGGCAATGCTGGGTCATACAGTAGTTCTATGTTTCACTTTTTAAGAAATCTCCATACTGTTTTCCACAGTGGCTTCACCAGTTTACACTCCCATCAACAGTGTACCAGGGTTCCTAAATCTCCACATCCTAGGCAACATTTGTTATTTGTGGGGCTTTTGTTAATGATAGCCATCTGACAGGTGTGAAGTGATATCTCACTGTAGTTTTGATTTGCATTTCCCTTATCATTAGCAATGTTGAACATCTTTTCATGTACCTATTGGCCATTTGCATTTCTTCTTTGGAAAAATGTCTCTTCAGTTCTTATGCTCACTTTTTAATTGGTGCGGGGTTGTTTTCTTAATGTTGATTTGTGTGAGCTGTTTATGTATGCAAAATATTAATCCCTTATCAATCACATCATCTGCAGATATTTTGTCCCATTCAGTAGGTTGTCTTTTCATTTTGTCAGTGGTTCCCTTTGCTGTGCAAAGTCTTTTAAGTTTAATTAGGCCATATTTGTTTATTTTTGCTTTTATTTCCTTTACTTTAGGAGATGGATCAAAAAACAAACAAACAAAAAAAAAACATTGCTGCAATTTATATCCAAGTGTGGTCTGCCTATGATTTCCTCTAGGAGTTATATAGTATGCAGCCTTACATTTAGGTCTTTAGTCTATTTTGAGTTTATTTTTCTGTATGTTAGGGAATGCTCCAATTTTATTCTTTTATTTGTAGTTGTCCAGTTTTCCCATGCACCATTTATGGAAGAGACTGTCTTTTCTCCATTGCAAGAACTCTCTGTTTAACTGTCTGAGGATCTGTCACACTGTTTTCATGACTCTGACAATCCTGAAGAGAACAGGCATATTTTGTTATTTTTCTCATGATTAGACTGTGGTTGTGGATTTAGGGGAAAAAAATACCACAGAGTTGAAGTGCCCTTCTCATCACATCATATCTGGGAGAACATGGTACCCACATGACATCACTGTTGGAGAGGTTGACCTTCATCACTGGGTTAAGATGCTGTTTGCTGTGTTTCTCCAGTGTACGATAACAGTTTTCCATTCACCTACTCTATTCTTTATAACTGAATCACTAAGTCAGCCCTGCCTTCAGGGATAGAAGGGGGAAGGTTCATCTCATGGAGGGAAGGTATCTATTTGTATTATTTTGAATTGTTTAATCAAGAAAAATTATCTCCTCTTTTTATTAATTCATTTATTTATATTAGTAGGGATTTATATATATTTTTATTATAAGATTTGTGTTATTTTACTGAATGGATACATCCTAAAAACGTGATTTCTGTAATGCAGTACAAGTATTTTGACTTAAGAGCCAGGAACCTGCCAAAGACTAATCACCACCATTACACTGGTATTTCAAAACTAGTATATTGCTTAATTGTGGTATAACAGACAATACTTTAGGTGACACATTTAACTGTGGCAAAGTGTGAAACATAATTTTAGATGATTTCATTGCATACTTGGAAATCTTTAACAAAGAAATGAAAACAGGTACATCAGAGTTTATTTAAATGACCATAAATAATTGCTAACATGCCTTAAATTTATTTGCAAAATCCCTTTCAATGAAGCAAGAATATGAGATGTAAAAGGGAAAGCATATGCTTTATTTGAAAGTGCGATGTCTAAGGCACAGCCTTCACACTGTCTGACTGATTCTATGGAAGGTATTTTACAATTTGACCTTTTTGGTAACTGATAGCATGACAATATGATCTTTGTCTATATACAAGCAAATGAATTCTGTCCTGGGGACAGACATACCTCCTGGAGAAATATCTGTTTGTCTTCATTTGACTCATGATCTATAAATGTGACAAAGAGGTGAATATTGACACTGTCATGGTAAATTTAAAAGTGTGGGAGAACATAGCCCATTAGATAAGGGATGAAGATTGAGTCCGAGGGCAGGTGCAAGGAGATGTGAGTTGAGTATCAAGAATTCTTTGTAAAATTTTGGTGTGAAGGGAAGAATATACATCAAGAGGACACTAACCAGAGACGTGGACAGAGGCTCACAGCAGTAAATGAAGTTGTAAAAATCACCATTTATAGAACACTTGAGCAGGCTGAGATCTTAATGAGAAGGATCCATCTCTTCTTAGATGTAACATCTCAAGGTACCACACCAGGCTTCTCACGCCTTACTTCCTTGTTTCCGTTCTGGAGAAGCCTAAGACTTAGCCAAAGAGTGACGTAGAGTTTCTTCCTAATGCCTGTCAAATATATGAATGGAAGAATAGATGGACGCACAGTGTGTCAAAGATGTGATAAGAATTTAAGGATTTTTATCCGTGAGTGTGGAACTCCTCAGGGAGATGACTGAACCTGTGTGGTGAGTGGTTGAGAGGATATAGCTCCTCAGGACTCTGCAACTGAGGCTGCAAGATGGGAGCCCTCAATTTCAGAGCTCAGCAGCAGATTTAGTCAGACAGCCACACCTTACGTCCTGGAGGGATCCATCCCTGACCTGAGCAGGTGAGTGCAGACAGGCTTGCCTTCCATCTGGGGAAAGAGACTACTGTCTGCTCAGAAGCACGTTGTGGTCTAGCTGTGTGCCATTTAGAAAGACTTGAGAATGAGCAAATCCAGCTCCTCTCTAATCCTGAACTCAGCATACACCACAGAGAGATATTCTCAACCTCTTTCCAGGGATACACACTGTCATTGGGAGTCCCCGGAGTCCACACACACACACACAACTGGAGCTTACAAGCAGGCAGTAGCATTAGGAGAAACTGTAGGCTTATGTGACTGTCACTCATTGTTAGGCTTCCTATGTAACTAGACCCATTTGCAGTGAAAAAAATGACAGTTATGACTGATAGAGTCTTGTATAGGAAGAAAGCTTTTATTTTAAATAACCTTGATATGCAGTTAAAAATGATGGCAATAGACTTTCCATTCATCACATCAGAAAGTATAACAATAAACTATGGAGTATTTCCAGTGGGTGAGCATGACCCTACACGTTCTGATACTACTACTACTGATACTACACGTTCTGATACTCCTGGTAGGGCCCTCAATCAGTACGTCTTTCCAGGTTGATTTGTCAGTGTCCATTAAAGAGTCTGTGCACTTCCTGTCTGTATGTATTCGGGGACTGCTCCTTCAAGTATTAATCCTCAACAGGAGAATTGTCCCTCTATTAGAGAGTGCATATTCCTTATGACATATAGGTGGTCTGGGGACTCTGCTTTCAAAAGTACCTATAATAGTTTAAACAGAGTCCCTTGTTTCTTTGCTTTAGCTTTACCGAGGTATAATTGATATGCCAAAAAATTACACATGTTTAACATATACATATTCTTGAATTTGGACCTATGCATAAACCCATAATAATCACCAAACCAAAGTTGATGTATCCATTAACTCCAAAATTTTGCTTGTGTTCTTTTCATACTCCCCAGGTTTTACAGAATAGGAAATTGAGGTCAAATCAGGTTTATTGTCTTGCAAAAATATAGGCAGACTCGGCATCCTGGAATCAGAAATGAAGATACAGATTATAGAAGTGACACAGGTCAGCAGGAAAGCAAAATTTACTTGATTTTGGCCTGATGTGTGGCTGAGCCTCATGCAGTCTGTGTGTGGATATGTAAGGTACTAGTCTCTGCTTTTCTTAGTAGCAGGATGACCCCCAGCCAGGTTACCTAATCTCTGTACATCACCACTTCACCAGCTACAAAATGGTGTGGAAATCATGCTCTACCTCCCTGGAATGTTGTGCAAAATACATGAGGATAAAAGTAGCAGACATTCAGGAAAGCTGAGTTCTTCATGGTTTCCTAAGGTCAAGAATCCTACTTTTTGCAAGTTTTAAGTTCCAATCATCCTATGACCATGCATAAGTGGTCATTCAATTAAGAAACAGTATGAGGACTACTGAGTTCATCTGATAGAGTGTGATAAGAGCTGAAGACTGGAAAGTAATTATTTGGAAATCACCGCTTGTTCCTTCCCAACTAAGGTCTCAAAAGGAAAGGCTCTTTCCTAAATGGGATCTCATTTACCTCTATATCTATCTCACAGATTTTATCTGAAAAACAACCAGCACAGGGGAAAAAACTTACCCAAAGGTGGATGATGTACCTGGCGCCAGTATCCTATTGCAGTGTTCCTTTGCAAACCTCCTCTTTCTGGATAACATTGCATATATTACTCTGGAGAAATTAACACAGAAGATAAAAAGTGGAATGGGAAAGTATATGCAATAAAGTGATGTGGGGTGATGGTTTTGGTGGTTTCTTTCTCAAACCATATGGAGCTGGTCCAGTGATTGTTTCCTTCTTCCTAAACTAAGTGACAAGTTACGCCAGCGAAGAGATAGGACACAGAAGTGTATAATGGAAACTTAGTGTATAATGGAAACTTATACATTTCTCTTCTGCTTAATCTTTCCAGTCGTCATCATAGAGTAATGCTATTTGGATTATGTCAAGGGACGCTCCTATAAAGGAAGGATGGGTATGGGATAGGATGGGAACTAACATCTATTGAGTGTCCTATGTACAATATGCTGTGTATGACACCCAACATATTTTTTTCTTTTGCTCCTCAAAACAATTGTTTACATTTTATAAATTAGAAAAGGCAAACACAGAAATATATAATTTCTAAGAATTATATGTTTATATATATACATATATATAAAATATCCTACCATAACTGTAAAGATCACAGAAATGCTAATCCTGAGGCAGTGCTCTCCTCATGTAAAACACCACATCCTTTTTACTCTGTGGTGGTGCAGGGCTTAGGGATAAGTGTTTTGAATTGAGTATGTTTTCCTTGACAATCATGCATGTATGGATGGCGACTAATACTTTTCTTTCTCCAGGTGGACACTTTCAATAAACATAAGCATCTAGATCTCAGAAGAGAGATCTTCTAGGACATGGATTTTCACTGGAGTGTCTGGCAAATAATATTCACCCAATAAAAATGCATTGAAATCACAAGTCCATGGATCAGTGAATGCATGGAGAGCTCCTACAACAAAATACCAAAGTGGACAAAATGTGTAAACTGTTCACAGATGAAGAAATTAAAATGGCCAATAATCACAAAAATATGTTCCAACTCACTAATAATTTAAGGAGTGCTAGTGAAAACATCTAAATATCCTTTCATTACCTATCATCTGACACATGAAAAATACAAAAAACAAAAATCAACAAAAAATTCACAAACATTTGAAAACTGGCTTGTGTGTGTGTGGGACAGGTTGGAGAGGCTAAACTTCAGCATAAGTCAAGGAAACAGAACACAGTCAGAAATAAATGGAAATATTATGAACAAAAGTTTAGAGGGGTAAGAAATGAGAATGCTCTGACACCTTACGGGAGAATTTAAACTATTGAAATCATGTCCCAGGGAAGATGGCAGGGAAATTTTTACACATGTACAAAAGTAAGCTGGTAAGAGGATATTTACTGCAGCATTGCATGAAATAGGAAAGAAAAATGGAAATATAGGAAGCTGTCCAAATGTCCATAAATATGTGAGTAAAGGCTATCAAAACCATTTATACTTCTCTATGGGCTTCAAGGCAAAATGAAAAAAAAAAAAACAACATGAAATTCCAGAGTTAGCTACTGATCAGGAAGAAAACAAAGCTGTGCCCCTGGTTAACTGAAATCCCTAAAGTCAGTCCTGGAGGAAGGCATAGCAGCCCACTCCAGTATTCTTGTTTTTGTTTATCTGGTGGCTTAGTGGTAAAGCATCCACCTGCAACGCAGGAGACGCAGGAGACGTGGGTTCCATCCCTGGCTTGGGAAGATTCCCATGGAGGAGAGAAATGGCAACTCACTCTACTATTCTTGCGTGGAGAATCCCATGGACAGAGGAGCCTGGCGGGCTATAGTTCATAGGGTCATAAACAATCAGACACGACTGAAGCAACTTAGCACACACGCATGCAAAGTTAGTCCTCTGTTCTGAATAATGGTCATAATAATGGGTAACTTGAATAGCCACTAGGATGAAAGGACATGAAATATAAAATACAATTCCTTAAAACACTTCTGCACATATCACTTGCCCTCCCTCCAGATCACCTGTCTCAAGGGCAATACCTGAGCTTCTGCCGGAGCCCCACCCCTCTCTTCAGGGATAAGTCATTGCATGTGGCCCGGACACCAAGGTCAGCTGGCAGAAGGGACAGGATTTCATGTCCTCTGTCCTCTTCCTCTCCCAATGGGGTAGGTGAGTGAGTACTGTGAGACAACAGCAGGGGTGTGTAACCATTTCTCCAGCCCTGAAAGCCCATCTTCTGAAAGGGCGGCTGCTCTGTGTCCTCAGGGAGGGTGAGGGATGGGACCTCATCCCATCCTGACACTTACTTGCAGAGGTGACCCAGGGTCGGTCACTATGATCTTGGGCATCTGTGACTGGGCTTCATGGTGCTTTTGTCACAAAGCTGTCTTGATGGGTGAATAAGGAAACCTGCCCAAAGGGTAGAGCACATGGTCAGACTTCAGGGCCCTTTAAGAAGTAGGGGCTCAAAAAAAAAAAAAAAAAGAAGTAGGGGCTCCACCAAGTCAAACAAAAGAGGAGGAGATAGGGAATCTACCTGAAAAAGAATTTAGAATAATGATAATAAAAATGATGCAAAATCTTGAAAACAAAATGGAGTTACAGATAAATAGCCTGGAGATAAAGATTGAGAAGATGCAAGAAATGTTTAATAAGGACCTAGAAGAAATAAAAAAGAGTCAATTAAAAAAGAATAATGCAGTATATGAGATAAAAAATGCTCTGGAGGGAACCAAGAGTAGAATAACGGAGACAGAAGATAGGATAGGTGAGGTAGAAGATAAAATGGTGGGAATAAATGAAGCAGAGAGGAAAAAAGAAAAAAGAATCAAAAGAAATGAGGACAACCTCAGGGACCTCTGGGACAATGTGAAATGCCCCAACATTCGAATCATAGGAGTCCCAGAAGAAGAAGACAAAAAGAAAGGCCATGAGAAAATACTCGAGGAGATAATAGCTGAAAACTTCGCTAAAATGGGGAAGGAAATAGCCACCCAAGTCCAAGAAACCCAGAGAGTCCCAAACAGGATAAACCCAAGGCGAAACACCCCAAGACACATATTAATCAAATTAACAAAGATCAAACACAAAGAACAAATATTAAAAGCAGCAAGGGAGAAACAACAAATAACACACAAAGGGATTCCCATAAGGATAACAGCTGATCTATCAATAGAAACCCTTCAGGCCAGAAGGGAATGGCAGGACATACTTCAAGTAATGAAAGAGAATAACCTACAACCCAGATTACTGTACCCAGCAAGGATCTCATTCAGACATGAAGGAGAATTCAAAAGCTTTATAGACAAGCAAAAGCTGAGAGAATTCAGCACCACCAAACCAGCTCTTCAACAAATGCTAAAGGATCTTCTCTAGACAGGAAACACTGAAAGGTTGTATAAACACGAACCCAAAACAACAAAGTAAATGGCAACGGGACCATACCTATCAATAATTACCTTAAATGTAAATGGGTTGAATGCCCCAACCAAAAGACAAAGACTGGCTGAATGGATACAAAAACAAGACCCCTATATATGCTGTCTACAAGAGACCCACCTCAAAACAAGGGACACATACAGACTGAAAATGAAGGGCTGGAAAAAAATATTTCACGCAAATGGAGACCAAAAGAAAGCAGGAGTCGCAATACTCATATCAGATAAAATAGACTTTAAAATAAAGGCTGTGAAAAGAGACAAAGAAGGACACTACATAATGATCAAAGGATCAATCCAAGAAGAAGATATAACAATTATAAATATATATGCACCCAATATAGGAGCACCGCAATATGTACAGCAAATGCTCATGAGTATGAAAGAGGAAATTAATAGTAACACAATAATAGTGGGAGACTTTAATACCCCACTCACAACTATGGATAGATCAACTAAACAGAAAATTAACAAGGAAACACAAACCTTAAATGACACAATGGTCCAGCTAGACCTAATTGATATCTATAGGACATTTCACCCCAAAACAATCAACTTCACCTTTTTCTCAAGTGCACACGGAACCTTCTCCAGAATAGATCACATCCTGGGCCATAAATCTGGTCTTGGAAAATTCAAAAAAATTGAAACCATTCCAGTCATCTTTTCTGACCACAGTGCAGTAAGATTAGATCTCAATTACAGGAAAAAAATTGTTAAAAATTCAAACATATGGAGGCTAAATAACATGCTTCTGAATAACCAACAAATCATAGAAGAAATCGAAAAAGAAATCAAAATATGCATAGAAATGAATGAAAATGAAAACACAACAACCCAAAACCTATGGGACACTGTAAAAGCAGTGCTAAGGGGAAGGTTCTTAGCATGACAGGCTTACATCAAGAAACAAGAAAAAAACCAAATAAACAACCTAACTCTACACCTAAAGCAATTAGAGAAGGAAGAAATGAAGAACCCCAGGGTTAGCAGAAGGAAAGAAATCTTAAAAATTAGGGCAGAAATAAATGCAAAAGAAACTAAAGAGACCATAGAAAAATCAACAAAGCTAAAAGCTCGTTTTTTGAAAAAATAAACAAAATTGACAAGCCATTAGCAAGACTCATTAAGAAACAAAGGGAGAAGAACCAAATTAACAAGATTAGAAATGAAAATGGAGAGATCACAACAGACAACACTGAAATACAAAGGATCATAAGAGACTACTACCAGCAGCTCTATGCCAATAAAATGGACAACTTGGAAGAAATGGACAAATTCTTAGGAAAGTATAACTTTCCAAAACTGAACCAGAAAGAAATAGAAGATCTTAACAGACCCATCCCAAGCAAGGAAATTGAAACTGTAATCAGAAATCTTCCAGCAAACAAAAGCCCAGGACCAGATGGCTTCACAGCTGAATTCTACCAAAAATTTAGAGAAGAGCTAACACCTATCTTACTCAAAGTCTTCCAGAAAATTGCAGAAGAAGGTAAACTTCCAAACTCATTCTATGAGGCCACCATCACCCTAATTCCAAAACCAGACAAAGATGCCACAAAAAAGAAAACTACAGGCCAATAACACTGATGAACATAGATGCAAAAATCCTTAAGAAAATTCTAGCAAACAGAATCCAACAACATATTAAAAAAAATCATACATCATGACCAAGTGGGCTTTATCCCAGGAATGCAAGGATTCTTTAATATCCGCAAATCAATCAATGTAATACACCACATTAACAAATTGAAAGATAAAAATCATATGATTATCTCAATAGATGCAGAAAAAGTCTTTGACAAAATTCAACATCCATTTATGATAAAAACTCTTCAGAAAGCAGGAACAGAAGGGACATACCTCAACATAATAAAAGCTATATATGACAAACCCACAGCAAACATTATCCTCAATGGTGAAAAATTGAAAGCATTTCCCCTAAAGTCAGGAACAAGACAAGGGTGCCCATTCTCAACACTGCTATTCAACATAGTTTTGGAAGTGTTGGCCACAGCAATCAGAGCAGAAAAAGAAGTAAAAGGAATCCAGATAGGAAAAGAAGAAGTGGAACTCTCACTGTTTGCAGATGACATGATCCTCTATATACAAAACCCTAAAGACTCTACCAGAAAATTACTAGAGCTAATCAACGAATATAGTAAAGTTGCAGGATATAAAATTAACACACAGAAATTCCTTGCATTCCTATACACTATCAATGAGAAAACAGAAAGAGAAATTAAGGAAACAATACCATTCACCATTGCAACAAAAAGAATAAAATACTTAGGAGTATATCTACCTAAAGAAATGAAAGACCTATACATAGAAAACTATAAAACACTGATGGAAGAAATCAAAGAGGACACAAACAGATGGAGAAACATACCGTGTTCATGGATTGGAAGAATCGATATTGTCAAAATGGCTATACTACCCAAAGCAATCTATAGATTCAGTGCAATCCCTATCAAGCTACCAACAGTATTTTTCACAAAACTAGAACAAATAATTTCACAATTTGTATAGAAATACAAAAAACCTCAAATAGCCAAAGTAATCTTGAGAAAGAAGAATGGAACTGGAGGAATCAACCTGCCTGACTTCAGACTATACTACAAAGCCACAGTCATCAAGACAGTATGGTACTGGCACAAAGACAGAAATATAGATCATTGGAACAGAATAGAAAGCCCAGAGATAAATCCATGAACCTATGGACACCTTATCTTTGACAAAGGAGGCAAGAATATACAATGGAAAAAAGACAACCTCTTTAACAAGTGGTGCTGGGAAAACTGGTCAACCACTTGTAAAAGAATGAAACTAGAACACTTTCTAACACCATACACAAAAATAAACTCAAAATGGATTAAAGATCTAAATCTAAGACCAGAAACTATAAAACTCCTAGAGGAAAACATAGGCAAAACACTCTCCGACATAAATCACAGCAAGATCCTCTATGACCCACCTCCCAGAATATTGGAAATAAAAGCAAAAATAAACAAATGGGACCTAATGAAACTTAAAAGCTTTTGCACAACAAAGGAAACTATAAGCAAAGTGAAAAGACAGCCCTCAGATTGGGAGAAAATAATAGCAAACGAAGCAACAGACAAAGGATTAATCTCAAAAATATACAAGCAACTCCTGCAGCTCAATTCCAGAAAAATAATCGACCCAATCAAAAAATGGGCCAAAGAACTAAACAGACATTTCTCCAAAGAAGACATACAGATGGCTAACAAACACATGAAAAGATGCTCAACATCACTCATTATTAGAGAAATGCAAATCAAAACCACAATGAGGTACCATTACACGCCAGTCAGGATGGCTGCTATCCAAAAGTCTACAAGCAATAACTGCTGGAGAGGGTGTGGAGAAAAGGGAACCCTCTTACACTGTTGGTGGGAATGCAAACTAGTACAGCCGCCATGGAGAACAGTGTGGAGATTTCTTAAAAAACTGGAAATAGAACTGCCATATGACCCAGCAATCCCACTTCTGGGCATACACACTGAGGAAACCAGATCTGAAAGAGACACGTGCACCCCAATGTTCATCGCAGCACTGTTTATAATAGCCAGGACATGGAAGCAACCTAGATGCCCATCAGCAGACGAATGGATAAGGAAGCTGTGGTACATATACACAATGGAATATTACTCAGCCATTAAAAAGAATTCATTTGAATCAGTTCTAATGAGATGGATGAAACTGGAGCCCATTATACAGAGTGAAGTAAGCCAGAAATACAAAGACCAATACAGTATACTAATGCATATATATGGAATTTAGAAAGATGGTAATGATAACCCTATATGCAAAACAGAAAAAGAGACACAGATGTACAGAACAGAATTTTGGACTCTGTGGGAGAAGGCGAGGGTGGGATGTTTTGAGAGAACAGCATCGAAACATGTATATTATCTTGGGTGAAACAGATCACCAGCCCAGGTGGGATGCATGAGACAAGTGCTCCGGCCTGGTGCACTGGGAAGACCCAGAGGGATCGGGTAGAGAGTGAGGTGTGAGGGGGGATCGGGATGGGGAATACATGTAAATCCATGGCTGATTCATGTCAATGTATGACAAAAACCACTACAATATTGTAAAGCCTCCAACTAATAAAAATAAATGGAAAAAAACAAACATAAAAAGAAGTAGGGGCTCTCTGAGCCTTTGTCCTAAAGAAGGCACTGTGAAAAGTCATTTCTCATTTTTTTTTCTCCTATGACAATATATAAATCTTTATGAAGGAAGCAAGTATCTCTCTGTTATACCATGAGACAAACTTTTGAGATGAGATGGTTCCTTAATATTAACTGGCAATCTTTCAAAGAGAGAATAGCATTGAAACATATACATTACCCATATGTAAAATAGATAGCCAGTGGGAGTTTGATGTATGATGCAGGGCACTCAAAGCCTGTCCTCGGCATGACAACCTGGAGGGATGGGGTGGGGAGGGAGGTGGGAGGGGGGTTCAGGAGGGAGGGGACACATGTATGTCTATGGCTGATTCATACTAATGTATGGCAAATCCATCACAGTATTGTAATTACCCTCCAATTAAAATAAATAAAAAAATTTTTTAAAAACTAAAACGAAAAAAAATTCCTCCTTGGATCCCTCATCCCAATGCAGCCATAAGCCTTCTCCATCCTGCCCTGTCCCAACTCCTTGTCCACTTTCCCGTCCTTTGTCTGTCCCTCCCTCTTTAAAATCAATGTTCCAGAAAGTCTTCTACATCCACTGTTAAGATTCTTTGGATCCCACTGGCTAGTCATATCACTGCACTGTGGCTTTTGTCCCCATGATTGCAATAAACATGCTCACACAAGCAATGTTTTTATCACTAGGCCCCGATATTTTGTGTAAGTAAATATATTATCATACTGAGTATTGCTTTTAATGATGCCTAAAATACACATGTTTGAGCAGACTGCTCCTGTCACTTAACATCAAATCTTTGGCAGTTTCCCACACTCTGGAGCATGAGTGCTGGGTACAAACCCAAGCTGTCCTGCTCCCTAATTGTGCAGTGCTGGGCCAAGTCTTTATGTCCCTGTCACTCGGTGTTTCTTCTATAAAATGGGGATGAGCACAGCAATAGTATCTACCTCATAAGGTGCTACAAGGACTGATGGAGATGATACATAAAAAAGTACTTAGCACATTAGTAAGTTTTAGCCATATTTCTTCCTTCTTATATGTCTTTATTGGCAATACTATCCCCACTGGCATAAAAAATAGGATATAGGCTGATGGTTCATTCTTAACAGTCTCCTAGGACCACCTTGGGGCTTCCCTGATGGCTCAACTGAATCTGCCTGCAATGCAGGAGACTCAGGTTCAATCCTTGGATCAGGAAAATCCCCTGGGAGAAGGGAATGGTTACCCACTCCAGTATTCTTGCCTGGAAAATCCTTATGGACAGAGGATACAGTCCATGGGTTGCCAAGAGTCGGACATGACTGGGTCACCTTAACAAATTATTGAGCTTCGTGGCTTAAAATGTCAGAAACTTCAGAGACAAGCTCTCATAGTTCTAGAGACCAGAAGTCTGAGATCAAGGTGTCAGCAGGGCCAGATTCCTGCCAAAGGCTCTAGGGAAGCATCCATCCTTACATCTGCTAGTGTCCAGTGGCTTCTGGAGCCCCTTGGTTTGTGGCAGCACAGCTGCCATCTCTGCCTCTCAATATCTCTTCACATGACTTTCTTCCCTGTGTGTGTGAAATCTCCCCTCCTTTCTCCTATAAGAACACTAGCCTTTGTCGATTTCACCTCAGTATCCTTAACTGGGGCTTCCCTGGTGGCTCAGAGGTAAAGCCTCTGCCTGCAATGCAGGAGACCTGGGTTTGATCCCTGGGTCAGGAAGATCCCCTGGAGAAGGAAATGGCAACCCACTCCAGTACTCTTGCCTGGAAAGTTCCATGGGCTACAATCCACGGGGTCGCAAAGAGTTGAACATGACTGAGCCACTTCACTTTTCACTTTCAATCCTTAACTGAATCAAATCTCTCAAGATTATTTCTTATTAAGGTCACATTAACTTGTATGAGGGTGTTAAGCTTGGACACATCTTTTCGGGGGACCCACTTAACCAACTTCAATGAGGTATGCAGGTTCCCAAAGTACATGTAGATGAGATCTTATCCATTGTAGATAAATATACAAATATACACATAAATGGGGGCTCCCCTGGTGGCTCAGTTGCTAAAGAATCTGCCTGCAGTGCAGGAGACCTGGGTTCAACCCTGGGTCAGGAAGATCCCCTGGAGAAGGGAATGGAAACCCACTCCAGTATTCTTGCCTGGAGAATTCCATAGACAGAGGAGCCTGGTAGGCTACTGTCCATGGGATCTCATAGTCAGACACAACTGAGCAACTAACTCTAAACACACAAATATATAAATATCTATGGGGAATTCCCTGCTGTCCAGTGGCTAAGACTCCATGCTGCCAATACAGGGTGCCCAGATTTCACCCCTGGTCAGGGAACTAGATCGCACATGCCACAACTAAGAGTTCCCATGCCAGAACTAAAGGTCCCACATGCTGCAATGAAGATCAAAGATCCCATGTATTGCAACTAAGACCCAGTGCAGCCAAATAAATAGCAAACTATTAAAATTAAATAACTATCGATTGTTAGGTTGTTAAAAAGATTAACATCTGCATTAGAAAATTCTGGAGGAATATAATATAGAGGAAAATACAGTTTAATTGGGTGGTACATTTTGGGGTAATGCTTTTTCCCCCTCTTTTCTATGTCATCCATCTTTACCTAAAATGAATACCAATTGCGTTTGTACCTATATAAAAACAAAACAAAATGGGAGGGAAGCAAGAGGGTTCCTAGCCCAAACATAGGAAAGCCTTTGGAATGGGAAAGCCCTAGAAGCACAGGAAGGGAGATGAGATATCGGGGAACCTTTCTAGATTATAACAGGACACATTCCACCCAATTCCAAGCTATAGTGGCCACTATCACTATTTTAAATTCCTGTGTATTGAAGTGGGAAAAACAACTGTACATCAGTTTGGTTGATTATGCTTTGCAGGTCTTATCAGATGAGGAGTAGTGTGCACTGGTTAGATGTGGGTCTCAGCAGCCACCCAGAATCTGTTCACATCTTAGTCTTGTGACTGGCGAGCCCTGCCCTCACTCTGTCTCACTTCCTTGATGTTTAAATTCGGGCAACAGTAACTCCTCCTCATGGGTTGTGGTGAGGACTAAATGAGCAAGTACAGGTTTAGCACTTACAGTAGCATAGGCAGAGGGGAAATCAGCAATAATATTAAATATTCTTATCACTATTATGATATACAAATTGACTATTAATGCTACCACTGCCATTTTTATTATTATGTGCATTTGTACTGATTGGCATAGACTAACCTTCACAGTATATTTATAGTAAAAGTATTTTATAGTTTTCATTTGTATTCATTTTATATTTTACTTGGAGGATAATTGTTTTACAATGTTGTGCTGGTTTCTGCTGTACAACAACGTGAATCAGCTATAATTATACATATATCCTCTCCTTCTTGAGCCTCCCTCCGACCCATCTCACCCTTCTAGGTCCTCACAGAGCACCAGGCTGGGCTCTCTGTGTTATATAGGAGCTTCCCACTAGTTATCTGGCTTACACCTGATAGTATACATATATATGTCAATGCTACTTTCTCAATTCATCCTACCCTCTTCTCTCCCATATTATTTTTAAAACTCCACATATAATCGGTATGATCTAATATTTGTCTTTCTCTGAGTTATTTCACATACTGTAAATGAACTGTACTTAAGTTAAAAAACAAAAATTTCAAAAAATGTATTCAAATGATAACAGTGCTTATCCACTGTAAGAGTCTCTAATTTTTTTTCCTCTCCTATATTTCCCATTTTTAATTTATAACAAAAGGGTCTTGGTTTTTTGGTAGTGAAAAAAATAGTATTTTTAGCCCTTCCCAAAGGAAACTGGTCAGCAGCAAAATGAGGAACATCCCTAAGCCAAGGGAATGAGGTAACAGCATGGTCCAAGGTGAATGAATCTACCACATGACAGTCCCAACTGGGCAATTTCAGGGACAAGACAGAGGCTTAGGGGAGGGGCAAGCCTGTCTCTCAAATAAGCCTTCCAGTCAGCATTCAGATGATCTTGCCAATTCCTAGAATTTTAGTGAAGTCAAGAGATGAAAGCAAGTTTCACAACATGCTTCTTTCTGTCCCCTCCAAATAAAGCCCCCTGAACTGAAACCAGGTTCACTGGTTTAATCACACAGTTAGCCAAGTTCAACTTGCAGCTTCTCCCTCAGGAGGAAAAGGCAAGAGTGATTCACCTCTCTTCTTTTGCTCCAGGAAAATGTCTAGTAGACTCATTATCACACTTGGTTCTTCTCTACTGGATCTTGTTTCTGAGGCTCAGAGTCCATACCTTCTCTAATGTTCCACTGTAAGGAAGGAAGAGTAAGGAGATAAACACATGGAATAGAGAGGAAAATGAGAGGAAGGGAAAGCACATGAAACACAGGGGAAAGGGCTCAGGATCTGCTTGCCTGCCCCCTCTCATTTCCCTGGAAGCAGTGCAATGATGCTTTTCCTCTTCCCCAGCTCCATCACACAGCCCCCTCCACACACAGCAGTGACACTGAGGCTCTCACATCATGGACATGTGCCCTTATCCCTGCTTATGTTATATGTCTAAGTATTCTCTCCAGTAGACATGCTATTATAGAAATGTCAGAGGCATCACGTTGACAGAATCAAGGAGGTAATGTTGGAATGGGAACTAACATTGCTGAAAGGTTACTAGATGCCATACCATGTTGGTTATCTTCATTTCCTCTTCATATGCTCAAAGTAATGCCTTGAAATGGACATCATCACTTCCTTTCCACAGACTGGCATATACTCAGGCTCAGAGAGCAAAGCACATGTTCAGAGAATCCTAGGAAGGCACAAAATGGACAGAGAGGCAACTTTGTAGAGCTGGCAGGCCAATTCTGTGACAGTTTGATCATAAAAATAAATAATTCTGTCAGATGGAAAACCTTTGAAAAAATAAGAATCTATGAGTCTTACTAATAAAAGAAATATATGAATAAATAAATAAATGATAGGGGAGAAGGGAAAGCTCAACCCAACATCTGAATGTCAATTAACATCAATAAATCTAGAAGAAATGACAAAATTATAAAAGCAGCACTTAACAACTAACATAGTCATAACAGATTCAGATAAGAATCACAAATGGATTTCAGTCTGTAATAAATCCCACAGCAATCACTGAGTCACCATGGTAACCATGCTGACCAAGGAAATCTGTGATAAAACAAATAGCAACGATCTTGATACATTTCCTAATATGTGCTAGGAACTGAGCAGGACTGACATAACACACAGGAATTAACCTCAAATATTCCTGACACAAATATTCCTTATAACTTCACCAATACACACAAACACACACACACATCCCCACCTACATACATGGATACCCACATTCATAATGCTCTCTCCCACTTTTTCTTACCACCCAAGAACCCAGGAATTCATCAAGGTAGATTTGTTTGAGGATAATGAAGATAACTCCACAATTCAATCCTAACCACACAAACGTTAAAGCTATAAAACTATTTCATTTCAGTGAATGATTTTCTGGAGATAACCTGTAGAAATGTCTGTATGATATTTTTGTCCTTTGTTTTGGTATATTGCCAATGACATCTAAAAGCTGATATGAGCATCTAGGCAAATGAATACTGTGATGGTAATTTTATGTATCAACTTGCTGGGACCACAATGCCCAGATATTTGATCAAACATTATTCTAGATGTTTCTGTGAGAGTGTTTTTGAATGAGAATCACATTTAAATAGGTACAATTTGAGTAAAGCACTTAGCCCTCCATAATGTGGATGGGCCTCATCCAATCAGTTGAAGGCATGGATAGACCAAAAGGCTGACCTTCTCTGAACAAGAAGGAATTCTGCCAGGAGACTGCCTTTGAACTTCACCTACAACATAGGCTCTTTGTGGCTTGCCAGAGGGTGCCTTCAGACTCCAACTATAACTCTCTCCTGAGCCTCCAGTCTGTTTGCCTCCTACATTAGACTTTGGACTCACCAAGCCTATTCAATCTCATTAGTCAATTCCTCAAAATACATCCTATTGTTTTTGTCTCTCTGGGAACCTAAATAATACACATATTAAGCATCAAGAGTCTTTTCTATTCTATTCTGTGGTGCTTTCTACCCAAAAGATTTCCCAGCAACATCTGGTTACTGACAGTTCAGTGAAAATATATCTGGGATTTGTATCAAATAAACAGTGCCATTCATGGAAGCAATTTAAATATCCATCAATGAAAAAAAAAGAAAAAAAATAAACATCCATCAACGGATGAATGGATAAAGATGGTGTGCTACATATATACAATGGAATATTACTCAGCCATGTAAAGTAACAAAGTTGAATCATTTGTAGAGATGTAGATAGAACTACAGTTTGTCATACAGAGTCAAGTAATTTAGAAAGAGAAAATCAAATACGGTACATTAAAGTATACATGTAGAATCAAGAAAAATGGTACCGATGAACCTATTTGCAGGGCATGAACAGACATGCATAGAGAATGAAAATGTGGATATGGGGAGGGGGAAACAGGGGTGGGATGAATTGTGAGATTGGGACTGACATATACACATTACCATGTGTAAAACAGATAGCTAGTAGGAACCTGCTGTATCGCACACAGAGCTCAGCTTGGTGATTTGTGGTGGCCCAGATGTATGTGGGGGAGGTCCAAGAAGGAGATATATGGATAACTAATACACTTCTTTCTACAGCAGAAACTAACACATTATAAAGCACTATTATCCCAAATTTTAAAAATGCCATCAATAATAGCATCATAAAGTATGAATATATAGAGATAATCTATGTAGCACACCTATGTCCATAGATGTGTATGACCTGTAATCTGAATCTGCAGAACCTTGCTGAGAGAAATTAAAGAAGCCCTAATAAACAGACCGACTACAACAGTCCTGAGAGCCACAGAGTGTTGGCATAGGTCCTTTTGAAAGGACATCACCATTATCCCAATCACCCCTACCATAGTTGGGCCTCAGGCCAAACTACAGGAAGGGAACACAGCCCATCAACAGAAAGTTGGATTAAGGATTTACTGCACATGGCCCCACCTACCAAAGCAAGACCCAGTTTTCCCCACAGCCAGTCCTCCCATCAGGAAGCTTCCACAAGCCTCTTATCCTCATCCATCAGGGGGCAGATAGAATGAAAACCACAGTCACAGAAAACTAACCAAACTAATCACATGGATCACAGTCTTGTCTAACTCAATGAAACTATGAGCCATGCTGTGTAGGGCCATCTAAGACAGATGGGTCATGGTGGAAAGTTCTGACAAAACGTGATCCACTGGAGAAGCGAATGCAAACCACTTCAGTATTCTTGCCTTGAGAACCCCATGAACACTATGAAAAGGCAAAAAGATATGACACTGAAAGATGAACTCCCCAATTTCATGAGTTCCATTCTCATATGGAAATCTTATTTGGTACAAGAAGGCAAAGTAAAAAAAACAGAAATAAAAGACATACAAATTGTAATGTAAAAAAATTTCTTTCATCTTTGTGGATGACATTATTGTCTATGAAGAAAATCCCAAGAAACGTATATTGCAAAAGAAAAAATAAAACCAAAACAACTGGACATGCATAACTAAAAAAATGGACTCTAACACATACCTCACAACTTATAGAAAAAAATAACTCAAAGTGTAGTATACTTAAATATTAGTTTATATTTAAACATATTTAAATATATTAAAAATAAAAGTAAAGCATGCCGTAAATCATGAAATGTAAATCTAAGACCTAAGAAAATAAAGATTAACTCCCCAGGTCAGCAGGTGTCCAATATACTACTGGAGAAGAGCAGAGAAATAGTTCCAGAAGGAAAGAAGAGCATGAGACAAAGTGGAAACAATGCACAGTTGTGGATGTATCTGGTTGTGAAAGTTAAGACAAGAGCTCACCCAGAAGTCTCCATATCTACACTGAAACCAAGTTCCACTCAAGAGTCAACAAGTTCCATTGCAAGATGCACCATGCTAATTCTCCAGCAAAACAGGAACATAACACTGAACATTAAAAGACTGGCTGCCCAAAGCTATGCCCAGCCCATAGAAACCCCAAAACTCACTCCTGGACTCTTCATTGCACTCCAGAGAGAAAAGATCCAGCTCTACCCACCAGAACACAGAACACAACTTCCCGAAACCAGGAAACTTTGACAAGCCACCGGTCCAACCCCACCCACAGATAGCAGTCTCCACAATTAATAGGACCTTGAACTTCCAGCCTGCAGAAAGGGCACCCCAAACACAGCAATTTAAACAAAATGAAAAGGCAGAGAAATATTCAGCAGGTGAAGGAACATGATTTAAAAAAACCACCAAACCAAACCAAAGAGGAGGAGATAGGGAGTCTACCTGAAAAAGAATTCAGAATGACAGTAAAGATGATTCAAAATCTTGAAAACAAAATGGAGTTACGGAAAAATAGACTAGAGACAAGGGTTGAGAAGATAGAAGAAATGTTTAACAAACACCTAGAAGGAAAAAAGAAGAGTCAATCAATAATACACAATGCAATAACTGAGATTTAAAGTACTCTGGAGGAAACCAGCAGTAGAATAACTGAGGTAGAAGAGAGGATAAGTGAGGTGGAAGACAGAATGGTAGAAATAAATGAAGCAGAGAGGAAAAAAGAAAAAAAGAATTAAAAGACATGAGGACAACCTCAGACACCTCTGGGACAACATTAAATGCCCCAACATTCAAATCATAGGCATCCCATAAGAAGAAGATGAAAAGAAAGGGCATGAGAAAATATTTGAGGAGATAATAGTTGAAAACTTCCCTAAAATGGGGAAGGAAATAGCTACCCAAGTCCGAGAAACCCAGAGAGTCCCAAACAGGATAAACCCAAGGTGAAACACCCCAAGACACATATTAATCAAACTAACAAAGATCAAACACAAACAGCAAATATTAAAACCAGTAAGGGAAAAGCAACAAATAACACACAAGGGGATCCCCATAAGGATAACAGCTAATCTTTCAACAGTAACTCTTCAGGCCAGAAGAAAATGGCAGGACATACTTAAGTTATGAAAGAGAAAAACCTACAACCAAGATTCCTCTACCCAGCAACTATCCTATTCAAATATGAAGGAGAAATAAAAAACTTTACAGACAAGCAAAAGCTGAGAGAATTCAGCACCACCAAACCAGCTCTTCAACAAATGCTAAAGGATGTTCTCTAGACAGGAAACACAGAAAAGGTTTATAAAAACGAACTCAAACAATAAAGTAAATGGTAATGGGATCATACTTATCAACAATTACCTTAAATGTAACTGGGTTAAATGCTCCAATCAAAAGACAAAGACTGGCCAAATGGATACAAAAACAAGACCCCTATGTATATTGCCTACAAGAGACCCACCTGAAACCTAGGGACACATACAGACTGAAAGTGAAGGGCTGGAAAAACATATTTCATGCAAATGGAGACCAAAAGAAAGCAGGAGTAGCAACACTCATATCAGATAAAATAGACTTTAAAATGAAGACCGTAATAAGAGACAAAGAAGGACACTACATAATGACCAAAGGATCAATTGAAGAAATATAACAATTATAAATATATATGCAGCCAACATAGGAGCACCTTAATATGTAAGTCAAATACTCATAAATATGAAAGGGAAAATTAACAGTAACACAATGATAGCAGGGGACTTGAATACCCAACTCACACTGATGGATAGATCACCCGGCCAGAAAACTAGCAAGGTAACACAAGCTTTAAATGATACAATGGACCAGTTAGACCTAATTGATATCTACAGGGCATTTCACCCAAAAACAATGGATTTCATGATTTTCTTAAGTGTACATGGAACATTCTCCAGGACAGATCACACCCTGGGCCATAAATCTATCCTTGGCAAATTTTTAAAACTTGAAATCATTTCAAGCATCTTTTCTGATAACAATGAGGTAACATTAGATGTCAACTACAGGAAAAACACTAGAAAAAACACAAATATATGGAGGGTAAATAACACCCTCCTGAATAACCAACAGATATTGGAAGAAACCAAAAAGGAAATCAAAATAAGCATTGAAACAAGTGAAAAGGAAAACACGACAATCCAAAACCTATGGGATTCAGTAAAAGCAGTGCTAAGAGGGAGATTCATAGCTATACAAGCCTACCTCAAGAAACAAGAGAAACATCAAATGAACAACCTAAATTTACACCTAAAGCAATGAGAAAAAGAAGAGTAGAAGAACCCCAAGGTTAGTAGAAGGAAAGAAATCATAAATATGAGAGCAGAAATGAAAGAAAAAGAAATGAAAGAGACTAGAGCAAAGATCAACAAAACTAAAGGGTGGTTCTTTGAGAAGATAAATAAAATAAAATAAAATAAAATAAAACCAGACTCATCAAGAAAAAAAGGGGAGAAGAAGCAAATCAAGAAAATTAGAAATCAAAATGGAGAAATCACAACAGAAAACCCAGAAAAAAAAAGATCTTAAGAGAATACTATGAGTAAATTATATGCCAATAAAATGGACAACTTGGAAGAAATGGACAAATTCTTAGAAAAGTGTACCCTTTCAACACTGAACCAGGAAGAAACAGAAAACCTTAACAGACCCATCACAAGCACAGAAATCAAAACTGTAATAAAAAATCTTCCAACAAACAAAAGCCCAGGGCCAGATGGCTTCACAGGTGAATTCTACCAAAATGTTAGAGAAGAGCTAACACCTATGCTACTCAAACTCTTCCAGAAAATTGCAGAGGAAGGTAAACTTCTATTAGGCCATCATCACCCTAATATCACAACCAGACAAATGTGCCACCAAAAAAAAAAAAGAAAAAAAAAACTACTGGGCAATATCACTGATGAATATAGATGCAAAAGTCCTCGACAAAATTCTAGCAAACAGAATCCAACAACATATTACAAAAACCATATATCATGACCAAGTGGGTTTTATCCCAGGGATGCAAAGATTCTTCCCTATTCACAAATCAATCAATGTGATACACCATATTAATAAATTGAAAGATACTCGCCAGAAAGCAGGCACAGAAAGAACATATCTCAACATAATAAAAGCCATATATGACAAACCCACAGCAAATATTATTCTCAATGGCAAAAAATTGAAAGCATTTCCTCTAAAATCAGGGGAGAGACAAAGGTGCCAACTCTCACCACTACTGTTCAACACAGTTTTGGAAATCCTAGCCACAGCAGTCAGAGAAGAAAAAGAAATAAAAGGAATACAGATTGAAAAAGAAGTAAAATTCTCACTGTTTGCAGATGACATGATCTTCTACATAGAAAACCCTAAAGATACCACCAGAAAATTACTAGAGCTAATCAATGAATATAGTAAATTTGAAGGATATAAAATTAATACACAAAAATCCTTTGCATTTCTATACACTAACAATGAAAAACAGAAAGAGAAATTAAGGAAACAATTCCATTCACCATTGCAATGAAACGAATAAAACACTTTGGAATAAATTTACCTAAAAAAACAAAAGAGCTATATGTAGAAAAATATAAAACACTGATGAAAAAAATCAAAGATGACACAAATAGATGTAAAAATATACCATATTCATGCATTAAAAAATCAATAAAGTTAAAATAAGTATATTACCCAAAGCAATCTATAGATTGAATGCAATCCCTATCAAGCTACCAATGGTATTCTTCACAGAACTAGAACAAATAATTTCACAATTCATATGGAAACATAACAAAACTTGAATAGCTGAAGGATTCTTGAGAAAGAAGAATCGAACTAGAGTAATCAACCTTCCTGACTTCAGACTATACTACAAAGCTACAGTCATCAAGAGAGTATGGTACCAGCACAAAGAGAGAAATATAGATCAATAGAACACTATAGAAAGCTCAGAGAGAAACCCATGCACCTATGGACACCTAATATTTAACAAATGAAGTGCAAATATACAATGGAGAAAAGACAATCTCTTTAACAAGCGGTGCTGGGAGAACTGGTCAACCATGTATAAAAGACTGAAATTAGAACACTATCTAACACCATTTCAAAAGGTTCTAAACTAGAACACTTTCTTTTTTTTTTTTTTTGACTATAGGAAATCTACTTTTTTTTTTTAGTCTGAAATTTTTTTCCTTTACTTTTTATTAGTTGGAGGTTAATTACTTTACAATATTGTAGTGGTTTTTGCCATACATTGACATGAATCAGCCATGGATGTACATGTGTTCCCCATCCAGAACCCCCCTTCCACCTCCCTTCCCCACTAGAACACCCTCTAACACACTTTCTATCACCTTTGTAAATTCAGACTTAAACTGAAGTAGAGAAAACCACTAGACCATTCAGGTATGGCCTAAATCAAATCCCTTACAATTATACAGTTCAGTCAGTCAGTCGTGTTGGACTCTCTTTGACTCCATGGACTGCAGCACGCCAGGCCTCCCTGTCCATCAAAAACTCGTGGAGTTTACTCAAACTCATGTCCATTGAGTCAGTGATGCCATCCAACCATCTCATCCTCTGTTGTCCCCTTCTCCTCCTGCCTTCAATCTTTCCCAGCATCAGGGTCTTTTCAAATGAGGTGGCTAAAGTATTGGAGTTTCAGCTTCAGCTTCAGTCCTTCCAATGAATATTCAGGACTGATTTCCTGTAGGATGGACTGGTTGGATCTCCTTGCTGTCCAAGGGACTCTCAAGAGTCTTCACCAACACCACAGTTCAAAAGCATCAATTCTTCGGCACTCAGCTTTCTTTATAGTCCAACTCTTACATCCATACATGACTACTGGAAAAACCGTATCTTTGACTAGATGGACCTTTGTCAGCAAAGTAATATCTCTGCTTTTTAATATGCTGTCTAGGTTGCTCATAACTTTTCTTCCAAGGAGCAAGCATCTTTTAATTTCATGGCTGCAGTCACCACCTGCAGTGACTTTGGAGCCCCCCAAAATTAAACCTGGCATTATTTCTACTGTTTCCCAATCTATTTGCCATGAAGTGATGGGACCAGATGCCATGATCTTAGTTGAGTTTTAAACCAACCTTTTCACTCTCTTTCACTTTCATCAAAAGGCTCTTTAGTTCTTCGCTTTCTGCCATAAGTGTAGTGTTATCTGCATATCTGAGGTTATTGATATAACTCCTGGCAACCTTGATTCCAGCTTGTGCTTCATCCAGCCCAGCATTTCTCATGATGTACTCTGCATATAAGTTCAGTAAGCAGGGTGACAATATACAGCCTTGACATACTCCTTTTCTGATTTGGAACCAGTCTGTTGTTCCATTTCTAGTCCTAACTATTGCTTTTTGACCTGCATACAGATTTTGCAGGAGGCAGGTAAGGTGGTCTGGTATTCTCATCTCTTTACGAATTTTCCAGTTTGCAGTGATCCACACCCTCAAAGGCTTTGGCATAGTCAAAAAAAGCAGTGGAAGTGAAAAATAGATTAAAGGGATTAGATCTGATAGACAGAGTGCCTGAAGAACTATGGATGGAGGTTCATGACATTATACAGGAGGCAGTGATCAAGACCATCCCCAAGAATAAGAAATGCAAAAAGGCAAAATCATTGTCTGAGGAGGCCTTACGAATAGCTGAGAAAAGAAGAGAAGTGAAAGGCAAAGGAGAAAAGGAAAGATATTCCCATTTGAATGCAAAGTTCCAAAGAATACCAAGACAAGATAAGGTAGCCTTCCTCAGTGATCAATGCAAAGAAATAGAGGAAAACAATAGATTGTGAGAGACTTGAGATATCTTCAAGAAAATTAGAGATACCAAGGGAACATTTCATGCAAAGATGGGCACAATAAAGGATAGAAATGGCATGGACCTAACAGAAGCAGATGATATTAAGAAGAGGTGGCAAGAATATGCAGAAGAACTATACAAAAAAGATCTTCATGACCCAGATAATCATGATGGTGTGATCACTCACCTAGAGCCAGACATCGTGGAATGTGAAGTCAAGTGGGCCTTAGGAAGCATCACTACAAACAAAGCTAGTGGAGGTGATGGAATTTCAGTTGAGCTATTTCATATCCTAAAAGACGATGCTGTTAAAGTGTTGCACTTAATATGCCAGCAAATTGGGAAAACATAGCAGTGGCTACAGGACTGGAAAGGGTCAGTTCACTGCAATCCCAAAGAAAGGCAATGCCAAAGAATGTTCAAACTACCACACAGTTGCACTCATCTCACATGCTAGCAAAGTAATGCTCAAAATTCTCCAAGCCAGCCTTGAACAGTACATGAACTGTGAACTTCCAGATGTTCAAGCTGGAATTAGAAAAGGCAGAGGAACCAGAGATCAAATTGTTAACATCCGTTGGATCATAGAAAAAGCAAGAGTTCCAGAAAAACATCTACTTCTGCTTTATTGACTACGCCAAAGCCTTCGACTGTGTGGATCACAACAAACTATGGAAAATTCTTAAAGAGATGGGAATACCAGACCACCTGACCTGCTTCCTGAGAAACCTGTATGCAAGTCAAGAAGTAACAGTTAGAACTGGACATGGAACAACAGACTGTTTCCAAATCAGGAAAGGAGAACATCAAGGTTGTATATTGTCACCCTGCTTATTTAATATATACGCAGAGTGCAAATTATGCGAAATGCCTGGCTGGACGAAGCACAAGCTGGAATCAAGATTGCCGGGAAAAATATCAATAACCTCAGAGATTCAGATGACACCACCCTTATGGCAGAAAGTGAAGAGGAACTGAAGAGCCTACTGATGAAAGTGAGAGAGGAGAGTGAAAAAGCTGGCTTAAAACTCAACACTCAAAAAATGAAGATCATGGCATCTGGTCCCACCACTTCATGGCAAATAGATGGGTAAACAATGGAAACAGTGACAAACTATTTTCTTGGGCTCCAAAATCACTGTAGATGGTGACTGCAGCCATGAAATCAAAAGACACTTGCTCCTTGGAAGAAAATCTATGACCAAACTAGACAGAGACATTACTTTGCCGACAAATGTCCATGTAGTCAAAGCTATGGTTTTCCCAGTAGTCTTATATGGATATGAGAGTTGGACTATGAAGAAAACTGAGTGCCAAAGAATTGATGCTTTTGATCTGTGGTGTTGGAGAAAACTCTTGAGAGTCCCTTGGACTGCAAGGAGATCAAACCAGTCAATCCTACAGGAAATCAGTCCTGAATATTCATTGGAAGGACTGTTGCTGAAACTCCAATACTTTGGCCATCTGATGCAAAGAACTGACTCATTGGAAAAGACCCTGATGCTGGGAAAGATTGAAGGCAGGAGGAGAAGGGGACAACAGAGGATGAGATGGTTGGATGGCATCACTGACTTGAAGGACATGAGTTTGAGCATGTTCCGGGAGCTGGTGATGAACATGGAAGCCTGGCGTGCTGTAGTCCATGGGGTCGCAAAGAGTTAGACAGGACTAAGCGACTGAACTGAACTAACAAAACATTAACTCTAAAGAGGAAATAAGAGGAAAATATGAGAAAAGTCAGTGGTTGCTCTGAGGTGACATGGCTCCAGCAAATTAACTTTGTACTTTTAAAAAGCGAAAAAATATTTTTTTAATCCGTTTGTACCGCTCATCCCCATACAATCACAGGCCTTCTTTCTCTCTCTTTTCTCCTTTCTCCCCCACCCTTCAACATCAAAGTTCCAGAAAGCATTTTTGCATTTGGTTTTTAATATGTTTCTCTTCCTACCGACCCCTTACCTTACCGCACTATAGTTTTTGTCCCCATAATTGCAATGAATGTGCTCTCACCAAGGTCACAAGTCTCCTTTTTGTCTCTAGGTTCAGATATTTTGTATAAATATGTTAACATCTTGAAAGTTCTTTTAATAACCATATAAAATATGCATGTTTGTACACATTGCTCCTATTGCTTAATATCAAATCTTCAACAGTTTCCCAGGCTCTGGAGCAGGAGGTGCTGGGTTCAAACCCAAGATGACCTGCTGCCTAACTGTGCAGTCCTGGGCCAAATCCTTATTTTTCTGTTCCACAGTTTTTTAATCTATAAAATGAGTATAAGCAATTGTATCTACCTCAAAGAGGTGCTGTAAGCACTGAAGAACTGATATATGAATAGGACCTGGCATATGATACATAAAAAGGACTTGGCACAAATACAATTTTAGCCAATTTAGTATTTTGTTTTCTCTATCTTTATTGATACTACTATCCTGGCGGTTGTGAAAAATAGGGTTTACACTGATTTTTATTCATATTCAGTGACATTTGAGGGATGTTTTTACTGAGTGTATTAGTTTCCTAATACTACCATTTCTTTGTATCACTCATTCATACACTAATCAGTAAATATATATTGAGCTTGAAACCTATACTATTCCATTAGCGCTTACTCACTAAATCTGAACTGGAAATAAGAGGAAAATATGGGGAAAGTCAACGGTTAAATCTGAGATGACATGGCTCCTGCACATTAACTTTATACTTTTCTGAACTGGCAATAAAAAAGAAAACATGAAATTCATGGCTTAAAACAACAGAACTTTTCCCCTCTCTCACTTCTGGAGACCAGAGTCCAAAAGTAGGGTATTGATAGGGCCATACTAGAGCAGCAGACTCCAGTCTTTGCCTCCATCTTTCTTTACATGGCCTTCTTCCTTGTGTGTGAAATCACCCTCTCCTTTTTTTTTTTTTCTCTCCTTTCTCTTATAAGGACACCAGTCATTGGTTTTAGGGACCATCCTAAATTCAGTATGAACTCATCTCAATTACATATGCTCAGACCATACTTCTAAATATGGTTGCAATCACAGGTATGGGTTAAGGCTTGGACATATCTTGTTGTGGAATATAATTCAACCCACTACAGTGATATAAGCAGATTAAAAATCTAAAATGAGGTCTTACCTTTTGTACAGAGCATATGAATGCATCTGTACATGCATGAATACACATATTCCCATATAAGAAAGCTTTGGGACCCATATAACCCAGATGAAAACATTAGCAAGGATTATCTTTGAGTGCTATATTTAGGGTATTTTTATTTTATTTCTGTTTATATGTTCCATTTTTTAACCTATAAACCTGTGTTACTCTTGTAAATACAGAGAATAATAAAATCACTGAGGAACACAAGCAATCTTTGCTCTGCCTACAAGAGAGCCATAAATTTAGAACAGGACCATCCCTGAGGCACAGGAAGGGATAAGAAGATGTTGGGGAGCCCATTCCACACTACAACAGGACACAATTCCCCAAATGCCAAATCATACTACTTACTATCAATATTTTAAATTCCTACCTATTTAAGTGGGGAAAAAGTGTTGTACCTCAGTTTGATTAGTTTTGCTGTGCCCTGGTGAACAGTGAGGCTGAGGGTCTTATCAGGTGAGAAGCAGTAGTGTGTACTGGTCACATGTGGGGCTCAGAGACCACACAGAATCTGTTCACATCTTGGTCTTGGGACCGGCTAGCCCTACCCTCACTGTGCCTCACTTCCCTGATGGTTAAAGTCCGACAACACGGGCTTCCTTAGTGGTCCAGTGGTGAAGACTCCATATTTTGCAGGTTTCATCCCTGGTCTGGGAACTAAGGATCCCTCATGCCCCATGGTGCAGCCAAAAAAAAGAAAAAACAAAGTCGGGGAACAGTATCTCCTAGGCTGTGGTGAGGAGGAAAAGACTAAGTGTAGGTTGAACATGTACAACAGTGTTAGGTAGTGAAGAGGTCAGGAATAAATATGTACAATTCTTATCATTATTATCATACCTAAATGAATCATTAGAAATTACAGGATCATTTTTATTATTCTGTGAGCTTATACTGATTGGCTTGAATTGACCTATGGTGTTTATCATAAAAAAGTAGCTTATAAAACCACAAGAAGGATTTTACATCATTGCTATTCTTAAAAAATGCATAATTATACAGGCATAGTACAATTTCTGAAAAAAAGAATGTAGTCAAATGTAGACAGTTCTTATCCATAAGAAATAGGCCTTTAAGAATTTTAATGACTTTTTTTCCCTTCGTGCGTTGTCTACCCAGTTTTATCTACAACAAAGTGCTTGGTTTTGGAAGTGCAAAATATAGTAAGAATAAATATCCCTAGCCCTTCCCATAGGAAAGTGGGTCAGTGTCAAAATGGGGAATCCCTAAGCCATAGGAATTAGGTAACAAGTGGTCTCAGAACTAATTTTTTAATCTACCACATGACATTCCCAGTGGGCAATGTCAAGAGAATTAGACATGCCTAAAGGAATGGCAATCATGTCTCTCAAGTAAAGCTTACATGCAGCAGTCCAATGACATCTACACTTCCCAGGATTTTAGTAAAGGTTGTGAGATAAAAGCAGCTTCACAAGATGCTTCCTTCTGTACTCTCACAATTAAAGCCCCTTGAGCTAAGAGCAAGCCATGGTTTTAACCACCAGTTAGCCAAGGAGTGAGCTCCAAGGGAAAGGAAAACGTGAGGGTCTGCATGATATCGCCCAGCCCCACAGCAACCCGAGGGGAGAATGCTTAAACAGAAGGATTCAGGGGGAAAGTTTAGTCACAGTTTCAATCAGACAAAGTTCCCAGGCACAATCAACATGTGAGAATGAAATAAACTTTAAAGTACCTTCCTGGGACTTTCCCGATGACCCACTGGTTAAGAATCCACCTTCCAATGCAGAGGATGTGGGTTTGATCCGTGGTCAGGAAACTAAGATCCCACATGCCGTGGGGGCAACTAAGCTTGCAGGCCACAACTAGAGAGAAGCCGCAATGAAGAGCCCACATGCCACAATAAAGATCCCACATGCCACATCTCAGACCCAACACAGCCAAATAAACAAATAAATATTAAAAAATAAAATTGCAACCTCATCACTAGAAAAAAGGAAAAGGGAAGAAAAGGAAAGAAAAGAAAAAAAGTACCTTCTTTATGCAACTAAAACTAAGAAAAGAAAAGGAAAATATACAAAAGCCCAGCACTTCAAAAAAATTCAAAATGGGATACATGCTCAAGCCAACTGAGGGATCTGAGAGTTAGTCTGAACACAGGAGGACTACCTGCGATCATGTCATCTTTCACCTAGGTTCTGGACATAGAGGTATAGCTGAGCAACAGTGTGAATGAAAGACAAAAAACTAAGCCTGGACAAAGAGAAGTTTCATATTCAGGAGGTACTGAGACACAGTTTAGAGCTAGCTGAGACCTGGCAACTCTAAGACTTTGAACATGGCAGATAAAAAGTGACTAAAAATAGTATCTGCTGATTCCCTTAGTGCCTCCTTCAGCACAGAAATTGAGAAAATGGGTGTGTCCATTTTAGAAGCTATAGAAGCTCTGAAAGAGAATATACATGGCATAACATTCATAACATATACATTTCCTTTCTGCTCCTTCAAATCCAAATGATTTCTATGAGCTCTTCTTATTTAAGTCATCTCTTTTCTTGGGAGAGAACACAGGAGAAATTATACATATATTTGTTGAACTTTTACAATATTGAAAAACTGATATCTTCTATCAGTTTGTTCATTATTCCTGACAACAGATCTGTGAGGTAGGTATCAATATGCCATTTCCTAGATGACCCACTATATGGTCACAGACATCTACTTAGAGGCATCTCTCTTCATTTTCCTTGGGTTATTTTTTTCCAAAGAAGAGACAATTTTTAGAAATAGAAACAAAAAGTTTCCTTTAAAGAAGATTATAAAAATTAACTGTTGTATGATCCCAATGCCCTTTAAAGAATTCGTAGTGTGTATGTGAGTGTGTGAGTGATAGTTGCTTAGTCATGTCTGACTCTATGCAACCCTATGGACTGTAGTCCGCTGGCTCCTCTGTCCATGGAATGCTCCAGGCAAGAAAACTGGAGTGGACTGCCATTTCCTTCTCCATCATATGTGTATAAAGAGAATGAAAGGACATATAGGTAGTTTTCATTTCCTGCTTACTCCTGAATCTACATCACATCTCTTTATTAAATTTGAGTTATGGACTTCCCTGGTGGCCCAGTGGTTAAGAACCCACCTTGCAATGTGGGGAGAAATAAATATATATATTGTAATTGATTATATTTTTTAAAATTGAAAGTTAAAACTCAAATTTATAAAAGTGATTACCTATAAGATGACAGAGCAGCAGCTCAGGATGGAAGATGATATTTATTCTCATTAAAAATACAATACATAATTACTGACTCCAGGTACTAAAAAGGACAAGAAACAATGACCAACCCAGTAGCAAAGAGCAACTCTACTTGATCAGATTGAATTAGACACATTTCACACTAAAAGGAACCAGCATTCTTTGGAGAAAAGGCTGATTCCAAGACTAAGTGGGAATTGCAGCAGATGAGTCTGAACCAAACTCTCATTCTAGAGCACATGTCAAGGAGACAACAGCCACCCTAAAGACTCAGAAGCCAACCAAAAGGCTCTCACAGTCCAAAAATAGAACAATTTGAACATCAAAAATGTTAATACCTGCAATGGATTAAAACATCAAGTATATAAACATCTAGAGCATATGATGACACTCTAAAAGAAAAAAAACAACAACTCAATTTTCACCTTTGGAGGATCCCACAGAAAAAACTCACCATCTTAAAGAGTAGAAATATTGCAAAAGAATTAAGCATTAATTCCTCTCTTCTGTGTCAACCAGACATCAGTGTAACCTCATAGTTGATGAGAGGAAGTTTGTCTTATAGAAGAATTCCAGCTAATACATGGAAAAGAAATTATAGAATTAAAATATTACCATTTGCAACCATTAATGAAATATATATCGAGGTCTTCATCTTAAGAGGCTAAGAAAACATGAGTAAAAGGCAGATGGGAAATGTCATAACAGATGGATCAGACAACACCTGGACCCAGTGATCAGTCTCAAGGACAGAGGAAGGACAGAAATGAAGAGGCTCCTGATATAGGGCTATAGGAAGTACACCACCACATCTCAGGTACTCTTTCCACAAATCCGAATCTGAGCAAGCCTCTATATGTACAGTAATTACCAATTTAAAAGAAATAGGATAAGCCAGTAGAACCAACAGCACAATAGAGACATAATCAGCATAATCCAGAATGCAGACTCCACAGGAAAAAGATCCAGTTTGTTAAGTAAATAAATGGAGATTTTAAAGAGGACATTTGGATGAAAAGAGATCAAGATTTCAGGGAAATTAAGCTTAAAACCACAATGAGCTGCTACCACGTATCTATAAGAACAACAAAAAGGAGAAAGATGGAAAATACCAAATTGTCTAATGCATAGAAACTGTGATGAATATTATCTTCTAATTTTTACAGTCATTATCTTCACATTTTTGTCAAATAAATACTCTGTATATGCAAAAATGCCTACCAAAGCATAGTTTTCACCTGACAACACCTAACAGGGGCTGACATAGTTCAACAAATGTCTCTTTCTTCTTCCTAAGTATAATGGTGAGGAGTGTGGGCTCCAGAGACAGACCAGGTCCAAACCACCATTCTACCACTTATAAAATGGTATGAATTTGAAAAAAAAATAATGGTATGAATTTGAACACTTTTACTTCACCTCATAGTCACTCAAGTGCCTCATCTGCAAAACACCAATTATGCAGAACTGATCATAGAAGAAAGAAGTTCAAAGTAAAAAATATTGCCTTGTGTTTTGGTTTCTACAAGGATAAATGGTGAGGAATTACATAATTTAAAAAATTCAACTGCAAAAACCTTGAGATAGCTGGCTCTCTCTGTACTATGGGAGAATGAAAGAACCTCTCTGGGCCTCAGTTTTCTCCTTTAAGAACTGTCTTTACCTCATGGGTTGTTGCTTTGAGAATTAATTGATACATGCAAATACTTAGAATGGCATGAGGCACACAATATCAGCTCAATAAATGGTGGAATTTTCATAAGGACATGCAAGTTTTGATATTTTTACGAAGTTTCCATTTGTCTGTAATAAAGCTTGTCATTTAGACTCAATTCGAATATCATGTCCTAAGAAAGAGCTTCACTGACAACTGTGTCTACAACAATCCCTGTCCTTGTAATTTTCTACTAATGAATTTTATTTTGTTGCAAGCATTTATTCCCATACAAAATAGCCCAGCTTACTGATTTGTTTCCCTGCTTATTGCCAGTTTCTCAAACTAGAGTAAAAGCTCTAGGGATACTGCCCTTTCTTATTCACTGTGTTGCATCCCCAGAAACTAGTTTCAGTGAATGTGATGGATTGAAATGTCACCCCAAAAAGATATGTTGAAGTCTTAATTCCCAGTGCCCCTGAACATAACCTTACTTGGAACTATGGCTGTTGCAGATGTAGTTAGTTAAGATGAGGTCATACTGTTTAGGGTTGTCCCTAAAACAATGTGACTGGTGCCACATAAAGACAGAAGAACAGGGATAACATCATGTGATGATGCAAGCAGAGGTTAGAGTTCTACAGTGCCAAGTCAAGAAATGCAAATATTGCCATCAGGAGCTAGGAAGAAGCTTAGACAGATTCCCCAACTGGTCCTCAGCAGTGAAAGTGCAGAGTCCCAAACCTGGACTTCATCTACAACATCAGCTCCTCATGACTCACCAGCAGACTACCTCCAGACTCCAACTAAAACTCTTTCCTGAGTTTCCAGTCTGTCGGCTTCCCCCATCAGACTCCACAAACTAACGTCACTTCCTTAAAATAAATCTCTATATATATACATCCCATTGGTTCTCTTTGAGAACTCTGACTAATATAGGTATTAAAAATCAAGTATCTTTTCCATCCTAGCGTAACCTGTGCTTTCAACCACAAAGATTTCCCAGCAATAGTCAGCTACTGACATGTTCAGTGAAAATACCTGGAAATTATAATAAAAAAATATTCCCATGACAATATCATCGAAAAGTATGAACTACATAAAGATAACCTATATTGTACATCTGTGTCCACAAATGTGCAAGTTCTAAACTCTGAACACTATAAAACATTGCTGAGAAAATTAAAGCAGGCCTAAATAAATCAAGGGATATGTCATCCTCTTGGGTCAGAGGACTCAGTATTGTGAAGATGTCTATTCTTCCCAAACTGATGTATAGATTCCTTGCAATCCCAATAAAAATTAAAGTGTTCATTTTTTTAAAGAAATTGATTATTCTAAAAAGTCATTGAAATGCAAAGGGCTTAGTCTACAAAAAGCAACTTTGAAAAGAAAAAAGCTGGAGGATAAGCACTATCTTATTTCAAAACTCAAATCTATAGTCATCAAGGCACTGTGGTATTGGGATGAAGGTAGGAATGTATATCAAAGGAAAGAAATTAAAATTCTAGAAATAGACCCACATATATATGGGCAACTGATTTTCAACAAAGCTACAAAGGCAATTCAGCAGAAAAAGGAGTCTTTTCAACAAATGGTACTGGGACAAGTAGATAGCCATATGCACATAAACTGTGATAGATGGGGCTTCCCAGGTGGCACTAGTGGTGAAGAATCCACTTGCCAATGCAGGAGATACAAGAGACGTGGGATAGATCCCTGTATAGGGAAGATTCCCTGAAGGAGAAAATAGCACCCCACTCCATATTCTTGCCTGGGAAATCCCATGAACAGAGGAACCTGGCAGGCTACAGTCCATTGGGGTCGCAAAGAGATGGACATGGCTGAGTATCTGAGTGTGAACTTTGATCCATATAATGCACTACATACAAAAGTTAACTCAAAAAGAATGACTGATGTAAACATAAAAGCTAAAACTATTTTAAAACTCTAGAAAAATTACAGTAGAAAATTCTTGTGACCTTAGGTTTCATAAAGATTTCTTATAAATGACATCAAAAGCAAATTCAAAACCATACATGAACAAATTGATGCACTGAATTTCCACAAAATTAAAACTTATGTTCTTCTAAGAACACTGTTGAGAGAATAAAAAGACAAGCCATTGAGCGAATGAGAGAAATATTTGTAATTCACAGATCTGCTATTTAGAATTAAAAATCTCACAGAGGTCAGTAGAAAACAGACACTTCAATAAATAAGTGGGCAAAAGATTTGAACAGATACTTCACCTAAGATATACACTTGTCAAACACATGACACGTGTCAAACACATGTCAAGCACATGAAAAGATGCTCATCATCATTAGTCATTAGGAAAATATAAATGAAAACTATGAGAAATCACTACACCCCTCTGTGAAAGTCCAATCCAAAATTAAAAAGAATGACCATACCAAATACTGGCAAGGTTGTGGAGGATGGAACTCTCATATCTCATACACTGCTGGTGGCAATGGAAAATGCTCTGACTACTCAGGGAAAAAGTTTAGCAGTTTCTTACGTAGTTAATTTTACAACTATCATATGACCCAGCCATTGCTCTTATAAGTATTTACATAGAAAGAGAAAATATATGTCCCAGGAAAGAATTATATACAAATGTTCATAGAAGGTTTATTTCCAAGAGCCCCAAATTGGAAACAACCCAAATATCCATTAACAGGTGAATGGACAGAACAAATTGTTATATATCCAAATAATGGGATAGTTCCACATTATAGGAAAGGAAAGCTAATCTATAGTGACAAAAGTCAGTGGAAGCCTATGAATGAGATAGGTTGAAGTAGAGAGAGAGGCAAAGGAGAGCTTGGTGGGCTGATTACCTAAGAGCACAAGGAAGCTTTTTGAGATGATATATGTGTTCATTATCTTGACTGTAGTATTAGATTCACAGGTGCATACATATATCAAAACTTAGACCATATACTTTAAATATGCACAGTATATTGCATGTTGACCATACCTCAATAAAATATTTGAAATATATTTATATATTCATAATTCTGATGCAATTAAATTAATCAGGTGAAAAATTCTTACAATTATGCTCTTGTAGTATTAACAGATCCACATTATATCTTATCAAATTGGTCATGCTCCATATAACCAAAATAATCATGTGCAATAAAATATACCCAAATATTAGGGTAAACTAAATGTTCATTTTTTTCTGAAGTACAGAAATAAAAATATTACATCCCAGGGAAATCATAATGATATTTAATAGGAATTGGTTATTTCAGGAAATGTGGCTGAGTATCATGATGTCAGGACAAACTCTAAAGTAAAAGTGCTTGTTTTTAAATAATAAATTCTATGGCTGATATTTTAAACTAGCAGTTGAAAATTGTCTGTTTTTTAAAAAAAAAATGTCATTATAAAAGGAAAAGAAACCTACTTGCAGCAGAGAACAATCTACATTACAATGTCAAATTATTAGAAAGTCCTAACTACTGTATATTTCATACCCATATGAGAGACACAAGGGAATCACTGATTATTATTATTTATAAGATATATTTACTTATTTAACTCTATTTACTACAAATGAATGTTAAAGACCAACTGCCTTCCCAGTTGGACAAACAATTGCTTTTCAGCACAAAAAAGAAAAAAAAGGCTTCTCTCAGATGGGCCTCAAGGGTGACTGAAAAGCATGTAGCAGCTGATGAAATGTATTCCCACTTTCCAACTCTTTCCCATGTAGATCAAAGTAGCTACTTTTAGGCTAGTTTGTGAACCTTACAGAGATATCCCACAACATGCTTTTACCATACATATGAACTCATTTGAGTCAGGCATCATATCCAACTGAAGATGTGAAGTGTTGGGGTCTCTGGAGGACCGCTGGCCTTTAACCTGCAGTGGACGTTCCATCAGTCACCAGGACACTGATCTTCAGAAGCTGTCTCCTTCAGACACCTGATATGAGCAAGGCCATCAGCATGAGGGCTGCACAGGGAGAGACACATCCGGCAATCACCATGGTTTACCGGTGTAACTGTGTGCTCGGCATCGTTCTAGGCACTGGGTTATGACAATGACAATGAAACCATTGGGTAGTGATCATAACAACCAGATGTTACAACGAGCTTCCCACCACGGACTTTTTCGTCTCCGTTTCTCATCTATCCCTTAACAACAAAGCGGAAACGGAATAAAAAGTGGCCTGAATTCATAAAGACATTTATGATCCCGCAATAACCAGAGGGCCATCGGTTTACTCCTGTGTTATCACTGAACGTTCTCAGCGATCCTGTGGGGAAAGCATTCTTACCCCCATGTTACAAAGGGGAAAGCTGAGGCTCAGAGAGTCGCCACCTGTCTCACCTCCCGCGCCCCTGCATTAGGAGGAAAGTGGCTCCAGGACGCCCCTGGCGCAGGACACCGCACTCACTGGGGCCGGGCGGGACCCCAGTGCTTTACCTACGAGACAGCGGGGCACCGAGACCCAAAGCGGGAAAGAGGCGACTTGCGAGTGGATCCCTTTGTCTCCCCACACCCCAGGGCGGTAAAGCGCCTACCGTAGGTACTCACTCTCCAACCTCAGTTCCAAACAACTGAAGGCGAAAAGTGCTCTCCTCGCCAGGCGCTTTTGTCTCCATTAAAAAGTCGTCGAGGTCGCCTTGCTGACGTCACGTTTCTACGGTTACCGCCAGGCGCAGGCAGATCCTCCACCACCTTAAATACCAATACCCTCCCACCCTCCTGCACCCCCTTATCTTTAGCTTAAAGTAAAACACCTCAGCTCTTCAGGCTGCAACCGAGAAAACATACTCATTAGAGCCACTAGACTGGGACCCCGGCAACTAGCAAAAATCTGTCCAGTTTGGTGGGACAAAATATGTGCTTGTGGTCAGAAATTGCGTTTGCTTTAAAGAGACTGGGATAGGGAGGGAGGTGGGAGGGGTGTTCAGGATGGGGAACGCATGTAAATCCATGGCTGATTCATGTCAATGTATGGCAAAAACCACTACAATATTGTAAAGTAATTAGCCCCCAACTAATAAAAATAACTGGGGAAAAAAAGGAATAAAAAAATAAAAACGTTTAAAAAATAAAAAAATAATGAGACTTGGCGGTTGTCCGTCTAGTTTGGGTTTTTTCAGTAGTCATGTATGGATGTGAGAGTTGGACTATTAAAAAAAAAAAAACAAAAAAAACTGAGCGTGGAAGAATCGATGCTTTTGAGCTGCGAGGAGATCCAACCAGTCCATCCTAAAAGAAATCAGTCCTGAATATTCATTGTAAGGACTGATGCTGAAGCTGAAACTCCAGTTCTTTGGCAACCTAATGGGAAGAACTGACTCACTGGAAAAGACCCTAATGCTGGGAAAGATTGAAGGCGGGAGGAGAAGAGGACGACAGAGGATGAGATGGTTGGATGGCATCACTGACATGGGTTTGAGCAAGTTCCGGGAGATGGTGCTGGACAGGGAGGCCTGGCGTGCTGCGGTCCATGGGGTCCCGAAGCATCGGATAAGACTGAGTGACTTAACTGAACTGAATTAAAGAGACAGTAGGGGATTCCCTGGTGGCTCAGACGGTAAAGAATCGGCCCGCATTGCGGGAGACCTGGGTTCGATCCCTAGGTTGGGAAGATCCCCTGGAGAAGAAAATGGCAACCCACTCCAGTATTCTTGCCTGGGAAATCCCATGTACAGAGGAACCTGGCAGGCTACAGTCCAATGGGCTCGCAAAGAATCGGAACAGACTGAGCGACTTCGATTTCACTCTCTTAAAGAGACAGTACAGGGCTTCCCAGCTGGCTCAGAGGTAAAAAGAATCTGCCTGCAATGTAGGGGAGGGGTGGAGGGTCTCGATTCCTGGGTCAGGAAGATCCCCTGGAGATGGAAATCTATCCCAGTATTCTAGCAAGGGAAATCCATGGACAAAGGAGCCTTTGGACAAATCCATGAACAAAGGCAGGCTACAGACAATGGAGTCGCAAGAGTCGGACACGACTTAGTGACTAAACCACCACCAGGGACGTATAATCAGAACATGGAGACCCAGTTCCCTGGGGATCTGGGAGATGACTTAGCCTCCCTCTGAGGGTGAACGTGTACTATCACAATCCATGCTAAGCAGTTAGCCATCTGCAAAGAAATAAACTGTCTCTGGTCATGTGACTGAATGATGTAGATCCATACAGAAAAATGCCAATGAAGAAATCTCAGAGTGATTTCAGGGAGGCAAACCTAGAACATTTAATAGGCAGAAAACTAAGTCATTTAAACCATACATTGGTTTTTCCTGGGGAATTTTTATCCTCCATTCCCGATATTTTCTTTCACCATAGAGGAACAGGTCGAACCAAACCCATGTGACCTCTCTATACACTCCTCTACCTAGAGAATCACTTCCCTGATTAGTGAGGTTGGATGAACAAACAAGTTGCACAGTGGAGGCCCTCTCCCATCAAACTCTTGAAGCAAGCTGCCCTTATAGAGCACATGTTTGCTCTGCCCTCAGGAGTGGGTCTACAAACAGATCCACAGCTCTTCTGCTTTTTTCTGTCTCACTGACTCCCAAAATATTCCAATGATTTTGCTCCAAAATGGTTGAGTTTTTAAGAGGCCCTGAAAATACACTCTTCCACATCTTGACTCTAAACCAATTAGGAAATATGAAAAGTAAGAAAAATACATCAACTTCGTTCCTTATAAAGCTGATACTGTAGAACGTGCCTTAGATTTCACACGAGGCAAGTGGGCTTCATATTTATGAACCCCAGAACTGCACAGATTTATCTACCCTGCACTGATGTACCAGGACAGTCTGAAAGGACCAGGACTGCAATGCATATCTCTCTGTGTTCTAGTGAAGGCATCCTATGTGTACTCAAGAAGAGTGGCTCCCTTGCAAATCTATCCTTGTAGCAGGAGAAAGTGTTTCAGGACACCTTCTTTGAGAAACTCTTCTCAAAATGGGTAAACTCTGCTTGTTCTGACTGTGTACTCACAAAGCCATTTTCTGAGGATATGGCTTTCTATGCATCTCAGGGAGCAGTTTGCAGCAATACCCTCTTCTTCCCTTCACAAACATGGCTGCAGCAAAGCCTTGTCTGGGCAACGGGATTGGAAAAAAATTCTGAAATTCCAAGAGTATGATGAAAATCATACATCATAAAAATTTATCCTGGGAATCCAAAAAGGAATTGAGGAAATGTTCAAAAACTATCCCCACATATAAATCCACACACAGACTATAGCCAAAATTATGAAATTCTACCAAACCTCCACAGGTCAGCAAATCCCTGTCTTATCCAATGGTTACAAACTGTAGAAAAAGAGAAATCACCAAAACCATATGGCTCAGATATCCATTTGTGTTTGACAAACACCACCAAAACAATAGCCATATTTTAATCTCTTAGGTTGGTTTTCTGCTCCATGTGGAGTCTTACCTGTGGTTGTTGTCAGCTGGAGGCTCCACTAGGCTAGTGAGAGGGTAACAGGCAGGAAGGCCAGGGGTCTCCAAACGGAAGAAATAGGCTGCAAGGGCCAGACATTTTTCTCTCTCTTAAGCGGCAGGAAGAAACAAACTAGAGATATTTTTTTACCTTCTCTATACAAATATAAAAGGAGGTTTCACTTAAAATGCTGTGTTGCCATGACACCTGGTTTCACTTGAAGCTAACTATTCTCAAACCCTTGAGTTAACCAATACATTTTTTCTTATGGAAATGTTTGTCTTAAGCTATGTTAATGTACCCCAGACTCTGTCTTCAAGTTGGTTCCCCCAAATGGCTCAACCTACTTGACAAACCAGTATGTTATACTCAGATATTGTTCCCCTAATCTATGTAAACGAAACTATTTGTGTGGTAATCTGCCCTTCTACAAGATGCAAGTCAATTGTTTTATGGCCTGGGATGAATTATCTGGTGCCATTCTAAATTTTAAGACATTCCTTTCTTTTCATTAACAGACTGCAAGTGACTATATAACATACAGCTAAAGACTAGCAGGGGGTTACTCTTTCTGCCCCCTTCTGATGCCTGTGTCAGAAGCTTTGTCTATCTCCTTTATACTTTAATAAAACTTTATTACACAAAAGCTCTGAGCAATCCAGCCTCATCTCTGGCCCCGGATTGAATTCGTCTCCTCCGGAGGCCAAGAATCCTGGCGTCTTATCATTCAGCAACAACCTTTCATCTTGGGGGCTCGTCCGGGATCCTTCAGGACAAGGTAAGGCTGCTTGGAGCTCTAGTTCTTTGTTCTCCTAGCGAACATGTTTCCGCTGTACTTTACTAACTCTACGGTGTGCTTGTGTGAATGAATGAAAAGCTCTGCGCGAAGCAAGTGAGGAGCCCTGCTCTGCAGTTCCGCGGCGACCTCATAAGGCTTATGGCAGAAACCTCTCGGGGGTTTATGCCAACCTGCCAATGCCAAGAGGCAACCAATGTCTCCGAGAACCAACCAGAAATGGGCAAATCTTGTGGACCGAACTCTCCTTTCTCGGTCAAACTTTTCGGTCTCTTTGACCATTTCATAACTCTTTGGGAATTAGAAGTACTAACCTAATCTATCGGATCATAGGTTTTCCACGGACTTGTAATCTATGTTGCTACTGTGTACAAGGTGGCCTAGGTCTCACTGGGATTGGTAGTCAGGAAGCGCCTAGCTTCGCTAGGACTCGAAAGTTTGGAAGCTAGATGGAGCTCTAACTCCAAGAGCATCTCTGAGGTTAAAGGTTACTCGGATTGAAACTGCAATGGATTTTTTCCCTTTGGTAACACTGGCTATTAGTGGACCAGAGGAGGCTCTTATACTGGTGTGGTGACGCTTGGAAGGAACATCTCAGTTTAAAGTTCGTGGAGGTCTTATTGCGGTCAGGAATATACTCAGGGTCGTGCACAGGCATTCAGGTGATGAATGTGTCCCCCAGCCGTCTTAGCTTGGGAGGCATTCTGGAAGGTTACTCTGATTGCACCCCAGGTGGCATCAGAGGCAAGCGAGGTGAAGAGCTGGACTTCAGTCAGGGATGCCATCAGGTCTACCCCTGGTGCATCCCCACCCCGTCTCAGTGGTAGAACCGGGAGGGACAAGTGTGATGCCTGCGTCGGTAAGGGACGGACTAAGTCCAACCGGGAAGGAAAAGCTTTTGGTGTAAAGTCTGTCTACACCCCCATCTAGAGCAGGGAGGAATGCCTCCGGTAGAAAAAATGGCGCTGGTCGCTTTTTTTCTCTCTTACAGATGGGAGCTAACAATTCCAGCCTCACTCCTTTGATCTGTATCCTGAAAAACTGGGATAGATTTGATCCCCAGGTCTTAAAGAAGACACACCTGGTCCTCCTATGTGATACTGCATGGCCACAGTACCCACTGGGACTCAGGCAGTCCCAGCTGCAGAACCAGACTGGAACTATAACACTGCTAAAGGAAGAGGGGATCAGAGTCATTTTGTCAGATGTATCCTTGAAGGACTCAGGCAGGCGCGTTCTAAACCTTTAAACTATGGCAAACTGGCAAACATAAAACAGGAGGAGAAGGAAGCTCCTGGTAAATTCCTAGATAGACTGAGAGAAGCCCTTCACAGATTCAGCGATTGATCCCGAAAATGAAGAGGGAAAAGTGATTTTAAAAGAGATTTCTCACTCAGTCGGCTCCAGATATTCGCCGTAAGTTATCAAAACGGGTGTATGGGCCAAATCAGTCTTTAGATAATCTGTTACAACTGGCTCACAGTCTATTATGGTAGGGAATATGAGGAAAAGAAAGAAAGGCAGAGAAAGACAAAGGAAAAGGCGGAAGCCTTCACAATGGCTATGAAAACCGTTCTTAAACAGCCTGAGAAAAATGCCCAGAGGGACCCAGGTGAAAAGGGATGGGCTTGCTATTACTGTGGAAAGGAGGGGCATATCAAGCGGGATTGCCGTCAGGCATCTAAGCCGCCCCTGGCTCCAAGTCCGGTCTGCAAGGGACCACACTGGAGGAGAGACTGCCCCCAGAGGCGTAGGTTTCAGGGGTCTGACTCTCAAGACAATCAGGACTGAAGGTGCCCGGGGGTCCCCACACAAGCTCCCGTCCTAATTACACCTGAGGAACCCCGGGTATTGATAACGGTGGGAGGCCAATCCATCTATTTCCTTTTAGATACTGGGGCAACTTACTCCGTGCTTACTGAAGCCCCTGGCCCACTTTCTTCCTGATCCGCTTCCGTAATGGGACTGTCTGGACGAGCCAAAAGGTATTATTTCAGTTATTCTCTATCTTGCAACTGGAATTCTGTGCTATTTTCACACGAGTTTCTTATCGTGCCAGAATCACCCTCACCCCTTTTGGGGATGGATATACTGAGCAAGGTCCATGCCTCTGTTTTCATGAATATGGAGCCCTCCCTTTCTGTCCCTTTAGTTGAACAAAATGTGAATCCTAGAGTATGGGCTGATGGAAAATCTGTGGGTCGAGCACAAAATGCTATTCCTGTAGTTGTCAAGCTCAAAGACCCGCACTTATTTCCACACAAGAAGCAGTATCCACTGAAACCTGAGGTTAAGGAAGGGTTAAAACCCATCATCGAAAATTTAAAGGAGCAGGGACTGTTACTTCCCTTTAACAGTCCATGCAACACTCCTATTTGGGGTATAAAGAAATCAAATGGTAAATGGAGACTAGTTCAAGATTTACGAATAATAAATTTACACCCTGTGGTGCCTAATCCTTATACTCTATTGTCTGAAATTCCTGAAGGAGCCAAATATTTTTCACTAATTGATTTGAAAGATGCCTTCTATTCATTGCCTTTGGCGGAAGAAAGTCAATTTCTATTTGCCTTTGAAGACCCTACGCAGCCAGCTTGTCAGTTAACCTGGACAGTTTTGCCCCAGGGATTTCGTGGCAGTCCTCACTTATTGGGCAAAGTTTGTCACGGGATCTACAAAACTTTAATAGCTCTGAAGCGGTGGTGTTACAATATGTAGATGATATTTTGCTCTGTGCTGAGACAAAGGAAGCTTGTTCACCAGCTTCAGAAGATTTCTTAAACGTTCTGGCAGGCTGCGGTTTCAAGATATCAAGAGAAAAGGCTCAGCTTTCTCAACAATCTGTTAGATATCTGGGCCTAATCATATCAGAAGGGACTAGGGCCATAGGCCCCGAGAGAATTAAACCTATACTAAATCATCCCCTATCTATGACTTTAAGACAATTGAGAGGATTTTGTGGAATCACAGGCTACTGTCATACTTGGATTCCGGGCTATGGGGAACTTGCCCGGCCTTTATATAAACTTATAGTTGAAACTCAGCAGGCCCAAACCGACAAACTGGTTTGGTCTCCAGATACTCAAAAAGCTTTTAAGTTTCTTCAGACTGCTCTCCTGCAAGCCCCCGCTTTGAGTTTGCCCACAGGGTCATAATTTAACTTGTTTGTCACTGAAAGAAAAGGTATGGCCTTGGGAGTTTTGACACAACCCCAAGGGCCTCACCAGCAACCTATTGCTTATCTAAGCAAAGAATTCAATGTAACTGCACGTGGGTGGCCCCACTGCCTAAGAGTAATTGGGGCCATGGCTTTATTAGCACCTGAAGCTTTAAAAATAATTAATGGACGGAACCTTACTGTACTGACTTCTCATGATGTGAGTGGAATCTTAAATTCTAAGGTTAATATTTGGATGACAGACAGTAGACTTCTTAAATATCAGTCATTGTTGTTAGAAGGACCAGTAACTAAGCTTAAAGTTTGTGGAAATTTAAATCCTGTCACTTTCCTTCCTGAGAAGGAAAATAAAACACCTGATCACGATTGTTCCCAATTCCTAACTTTAAACTATGCAGCTCGGGCGGATCTAATGGATACCCCATTAGACAATCCTGACATGGAAATATTTACAGATGGCAGTTCTTTTGTTCGGGATGGAAAGTGTAAAGCAGGTTATGCAATGGTGACTGCTGAACAGGTTTTAGAAGCAAAATCTCTCCCTCAGGGAACCAGTGCTCAGTTAGTGGAGCTTGTGGCTCAGACCCAAGCTCTAGAGTTAAGCAAAGGGCAGCGAGTAAATATCTACACTGATTCTAAGTAGGCTTATTTGCCTTTACATGTTTATGCTGCAATATGGAAAGAAAGACAGTTTAAAACAGCAACAGGAGAACCTATTAAGCATTTCAGAGAGATCGAGAGACTTTTAAATGCTATATATTGTCCTAAAGAAGTGGCGGTTATGCATTGCAAAGGGCACAGCGGGGATGGGAGTAAAGTAGCCGCCGGCTACCTGTTAGCTGACTCTCAAGCCAAAAGAGCGGCACTTTACAAAACCCGCTCACTACAGACGCCTTTGATCTGGAGAGGTCCTGTGGAACAAGAAAAACCACAATATACTGAGGAAGAATTAGAAAGATATGAGAAAAGAGGAGCAAAGATTACTGATAAAGGATGGTTACAGTCCAAGGATGGACGATTAATAATTCCTGAAAGTGCTCAGTGGAAAATTCTTAAGGATTTACACCAGAGTTTTCATTTGGGTGCAGAAAGTACTTACCAGATGGCATCTCATTTGTTTGAAGGTTAAAATGTAATGAAAACTTTAAAGAACATTATCAAAATGTGTGAGGTTTGTCAGAAAAATAACCCAAAGACTGAAAAGCTAGCAAAATCTGCATTACAACGAAGTGCAAAGTATCCTGTAGAGGACTGGGAAATTGATTGTATTCATATGCCAAAAGCTAATGGATATTCTTGCTTACAAGTTTGGGTGGATACTTTTACTGGATGGATTGAGAGTTTCCCCTGTCGTAGTGAACAAGCTAAGGAGGTTATAAAGATTGTAATCCATGAAATTATCCCCAGGTTTGGGCTGCCAGGGAGCCTTCAGAGTGACAGTGGCTCCGCCTTTAAAGCTGCTGTAACTCAGGAGGTGTCTAAAGCTCTAGAAATAGAGTATCACTTACACTGTTCCTGGAGACCCCAATCCTCAGGAAAGGTTGAAAAAGCTAATGATATTATCAAAAGACATCTGTGCAAATTAACTCAAGAAACACAGGACAACTGGATTAAAGTCCTACCTGTAGCTTTAATGAGGGCTCGAACTGCCCCCAAAAAGTAGGGACTGTTCCCCTTTGAATGTATTTATGGAAGGCCTTTCTTAAGCACAGACATTGTTATAGACCGTGAAGCCTTGGAGTTAACTAATTATGTAACTCAGCTCTCAGCTTTTCAACAGGCATTAACAGAACTCTGGGAGGCTCCGGCAAGCCTCTATTTGAGCCAGGAACCGAGGTCTTCATAAAAACATTGGGATCTGGGGGCCCATCCCTCGAGTCCCTCTGGGAAGGCCCTTACCAGGTTATTCTTTCTTCTCCCACAGCTGTCAAAGTCCCAGGAATTGATTCATGGGTACATCACACTCGAGTTAAGAGGTGGCACCCTGACCAGAACTAAGTGATGTCATTTTATGTCTTTACTTTCTATGCTGTGACTTTGTACGTTTCAGATGGGCCTGATAATCTATGTGAGTCTACTTCTGCTGACTCCAAAGATCCTGAGTCTGCCATTTGATCCTCAAGACAATGCCTTCCTGTCCTGGGCTCACTCCTTCACTGCATTCCACAATCGGCCTAACTGCTGGGTCTGCAGAGCAGTCCTCTCTTCATCAGTGGAAGACTTTCCGTGGTGGACATCTCCACTTCAAGGAAAAGACTTTCTCCAAGTCTGCAAATACCTTCGACAACAATCATACGTGATGCCTCTTCTTCATCTGATGACATCTAACAACCCTAAAATGGACTGATGCAACACTTTGTACTTTAACTTTGGACATAACGTGACTTTTAATTTTGATTATACATTGTTTCGGTTTAATGACTATTTTGCTGCATATAAAACAAGTAGGTCTAGATCTGATGGTTTTTTACCTGACGTTTATCAAATATGGGATGAGGTTATATGGCTAACTCCTGAAAAAGGACGTCTAATATCTACTGCCCCTATATGCTGGGAACAAACAGAGCCATCCCCAAAAGTTAGCCAACAACTTAATTATAGTGATTGGAAACAATTGGGATTTTTGCCTCAGGAAATATGTAATGTAATAATTCCCGTGTTTTCCAACCCCAGTTCAGGACCTCCCTTTGTCTGGCCAGGCACTAACTGGGACTGGATATCTCAGTCATGCTGGCTTGCTCCAAACGAGACTTATTGGATATGTGGCTCTTACTTATGGGCTTGGCTTCCCCCTGGCTGGATAGGGAGATGCACCCTGGGTCTAGCCTTTACTCATGGCTTTATATTTTCAGAGCTTCCAGAGAAGCTTGCTAATTTACCCCACCTTAAAACTCGGTGGGCAAAGTCTGTATTTCACTGGTATGATTATTTGGCTGCAGTGTTTGTCCCCTCTTTGGGAACTACAGATATTATGCTAAGAGTGGATGTGTTAGGGGAAGCACACTGATTGAAACAGCCCACCCTGGCCAGGCCCCATTGTAACCATTTGCATGAGTTGTTTTATGACAGGAGATCCTGATAAGGAATACGGAACTAATAAGCCACTACCAGCCAGAAGAGTTCGGGAAAGGTCAAGGGGAGACAGTGCTTGTCTGTCCACTTCCCAGAATCCCTCTTGCTAGCATCCATCTTGGCTGAGTGATGCATCACCACCAGGAAAGACTCTGAATTAGAATGATTGGCCAAAGACCACCCAGAAACTAATCCCATCACCATAAAACCCAAGACTGCGAGCCACGCGGCAGAGCAGTTCTCCTGGGTTCCCTTACCCTCCTGCTCTCCACCCGGGTGCCCTTTCCCAATAAAATCTCTTGCTTTGTCAGCATGTGTCTCCTCGGACAATTCATTTCCGAGTGTTAGACAAGAGCCCAGTTTCGGGCCCAGGAAGGGGTCCCCCTTCCTGCAACAGATGTTTTGACTAATTTTACTCAACAGGCATTACAAGATTCTCAAAAAGCTATTTCAGCTCTTAATGCTGAACAAGCACAAATTAGAAAGGTGGTTTTACAAAACAGATTGGCTTTAGATATTCTGACAGCTGCACAAGGAGGAACTTGTGCCATCATTCATACTCAATACTGTACATATATACCTGATATGAGCACTAATGTTACTCATTTTACTAAACACATGAACAAAATAATTGGGGCCATGAATACTCCTGAAGCCTCAATTAGCCTCACTTTGGGAGACGTTAACTAGTTCCCCATGGTGGAAAACTATCTTAATTACAATAATTCTGATTGTTTTGTTTTTTCTGTTTGCTCCCTGCATCTGTAACTGCATCTGTAACTGGATTTGTTTCTAGTCGCAAGAAAGCTTTAAAGTTACAAATGGTTGCTCAAACTCCTGCTATCGCTGCAGGTTCTTCCAACTATTATTTGGGGCCCCTGGATCAGACATCCTCAGTATGAGGATTAGGAGAACATGTTGCCTCACCAATTTAGGGACAACGCCCCTTGTCAGCTCGGAAGCAGTTATGGAACGAGAATGGCACCCCTTTTCCCTAGGCAACATAATTCTCCTGAAAGAAAAGGGGGGAATGAGAGGGTAACAGGCAGGAAGGCCAGGGGTCTCCAAATGGAAGAAATAGGCTGCAAGGGCCAGACATTTTTCTCTCTCTTAAGCGGCAGGAAGAAACAAACTAGAGATATTTTTTTACCTTCTCTATAGAAATATAAAAGGAGGTTTCACTTAAAATGCTGTGTTGCCAAAAAAAAAAAAAAAATGCTGTGTTGCCATGACACCTGGTTTCACTTGAAGCTAACTATTCTCAAACCCTTGAGTTAACCAATACATTTTTTCTTATGGAAATGTTTGTCTTAAGCTATGTTAATGTACCCCAGACTCTGTCTTCAAGTTGGTTCCCCCAAATGGCTCAACCTACTTGACAAACCAGTATGTTATACTCAGATATTGTTCCCCTAATCTATGTAAACGAAACTATTTGCGTGGTAATCTGCCCTTCTACAAGATGCAAGTCAATTGTTTTATGGCCTGGGATGAATTATCTGGTGCCATTTTAAATTTTAAGACATTCCTTTCTTTTCATTAACAGACTGCAAGTGACTATATAACATACAGCTAAAGACTAGCAGGGGGTTACTCTTTCTGCCCCCTTCTGATGCCTGTGTCAGAAGCTTTGTCTATCTCCTTTATACTTTAATAAAACTTTATTACACAAAAGCTCTGAGCAATCCAGCCTCGTCTCTGGCCCCGGATTGAATTCGTCTCCTCCGGAGGCCAAGAATCCTGGCGTCTTATCATTCAGCAACAACCTTTCACTAGTACATCCAAGAAAGCTCATTCACATGGATGAGCATTGGTGCTGGTTTCTGCTTGGGGACTCAGCTGGTGCTGTTGACAAGAGCATCTTGGTTCTCTTCCTGATCACTCCATTTGTAGGGTTACTGGATTATACTTAAACCATTTAAATTTGAATTTAAAATAAACAACAACCAAAAAATAAACAAGTATTTTTAGTGTAGTTTTTTGCATGAAATATTTCTTTGTTCATCTGAAGTTCAAGTACAACTGGGCATCCTGTGTGTTTATTTGCTAAACCTGGCAACCCTAGCAAAGGAGCTTGTGAATCTATAAGTTTACAGACACACCTTCTGAGGTGACTCTTCCACTGGGACTTGTCTGGGGAGAATGAAGAGATCCTATATGGGAGTAAAGAAAAAAGTTGTTAATGACTGATGCTGGTAGAATGAAGGGAAAATGGACAATGCCATACACTATTGGTGCCAAATGGGCATATGTATTTCTTAAGGCCCATGTCATTATGCCTGAATAAGTTGAATGGCTTTTGATACAGAAGCCCTATTTTCACCAACAAGGGAAATTAATATGCAGGTTTAGAAAAAGATCCCCAAGGTGATTCTGACCTGCAGTCTGGGTAAGGGGCCCTGACTGAAGGGGCAGGTCGTGACCACATAAGTTCTCTAATCAACAAAGGAATGAGCTACTACTATTTATGAGGCAGATTGTTTAGAGGGGCCCAGATCTAGGTTCTTCATGTTAGTGACTGGATTTCATATCACAACATCCCCCCTAGTGAGGTGTCATTATCATCTCTTTGTGGATGTGTGTGACTCCAAAGCATGTGCTCCTGAGCGCAGAGAAAAATGGACAAGAAGTTGCTCCCCATGCCGATTGCCAGAGCCAGGAGTGGGACCTGGCAGCCTGGGCACCTTTGGTTGCTGGTGGCAGAACTTTAGCAGAGGTATCAGGACCTGTACTTCTGAGGTGGTTAATCTTTGTTCTCCCTGTGCTTACCCTCACTGCACCAGGAAGCCAGGCCTTGGGCTCCTGCCCCCTGCTGCATGGGAGATTTATAACAGCTGGAAGCAGAAGTTGTCTGAAGCCAGGTTTCTTTTGTCCTTTGTGAACACATTTGGAAATGACTGGAAATGACTTCCCTGGTGGCTCAGTCAGTAATGAATCCAGCTGCAATGCAAGAGACACAGGAGATTCAGGTTTGATCCCTGGGTCAGGAAAATCCCCTGGAGGAGGCCATGGCAACCCACTCCAGTATTCTTGCTGGGATAATCCCATCGATAGAGGAGCCTGGCAGGCTACCTGGTTGGGAGAAAGGACATCTCAGGTAATAGAGAAGGAAGTGAGATTTCTCCCAGAGAGGGATGAGGTTGGAGGTCTACAGGTCCCTCCAAGTGTAGGGACTTGAGCATGGCTCCATATCAATGCTTGGAGTGGTTCCATGGATGGTCCATCAAGGCCTGGCATCTGATCATGACATTTTTTGAATGTGGATTGTGGGATGGATATAGGAGGAATGGGATTCCAGCTTTTGCCCTAATCACAGTATACCATGCATTCTCAACAGATGACACCATGCCCTAGGGATCAAAGATGGGTTCTTGAGGGTCAGATTTCCTAGATATTGCAATGGTTTGTGAGGGAATTCCTTGAAAGTCCAGTGGTTAGGACTCTGCCCTCTTACTGCTGAGTGCCTGGGTTCCATCCCTGGTGAGGGAACTAAAATCCCACAAACTGTGTATTGCAGACCAAAAAACAAAACAAGACCCACAGTGGTCTGTGAACCTCCAAAGGACCACAGCCACAGTACACAAACAGATCAACTATATCTGGAGTATTAAAAATTTCACATTCTGCTAGGGAGTGGGGTTAGAGGTGATTAGGCAAAAAAAAAAAAAAAAAAAAAAAATCTGAAAAGGCTCCTGACAATGAAAGGAGATTGACAAACACTGTATATACACAGTGACCTCTTATGTAGGTGATAGGCCTCCAGGAGTTGAGGACAGGTCATTAAAAATTCCCCATAGGACAACTGCTCTTGTTGGTGACGGTGATGATGATGGTAATGATGACTGATGATGATGAAAGCAATGAAATCCTACCCCTAGGGTCAAGAGAATTGAGTATGGGGATTATGTGAATTAGCAACAGATGTTTCCCCTATGAAAGATGATATGGAGGGTAAAGAAAATTAATATTTACAAAATTAATGTAGACAAGTGGTACTCTAAATTGCATTTCCTTTAAACTTAACACTTATTCAGTTACCTGTTTAATCTTATACTTCAGATAAGGGTAAGAAGTTAGAAGAGGTGAAGTAAACCAGGGAAACTGCTTTGAATGCCTGCACAGTACTTAAACTTGAAATAACCCTAAAACTTTTCCCATTATATCCTGAAGCTACCAGGTCTCTAAATGCTCTAATCTTGCTGAACACTGGCATTCAGTGCTGCCCAAATTATTGCTTGATTTATTAATAATGATCTATATTGCTTTTTAATTGAAGTATAGTTGATTTACAATGTGTTAGTTTCTAGTATAGAGCAAAGTGATTCATTATACATACATATACATATATCCTTTTTAATATTCTTTTTCATTATAATCTACTATAAGATATTGAATATAGTTCCCTGTATTATACAGTAGGACCTTGTTGTATAGATGTTAGTGTGTATCTGCTAATTCCCAACTCCTAATTTATCCCTCCCTGCTCCCCTTTCCCCCATTGGTAACTGTAAGAGTGTTTTCTATGTCTGTGAATCTTTATCTGTTTTGTAAATAAGTTCACTTGTATATTTTAGATTCCACATATAAGTGATATCATATGATATTTGTCTTTTGTAGGGTATAGTTCGGGCGAGGCAGAAAAGGAAAGATGACCTCAACAGAAGTAGGTTACATTTATTCAGGCAAGGAGGGGAGACAGTAGGCCAAATGACCAGGCTGAGTGCCGAGAGGGGTCAGGGAGGCTTCATACTTATAGGGAGGTTTGTGGAAGCGATAAGGGACACGTTAATCAGGCAGGATATTTTGAGTATTCTTTTGTTGAGATGACATCTGTAGTTGGGCAGGAGGTGATAAGTCTTCTGGGCAGGTGTAGGGGGTGGAAGGTTTCTGGACAGGGGGTGATAAGTCCCAGAGAGATGCAACCGGCCTGGAGCATCAGGGTGGAACTAAAATTCTGTTTTGTTTTCTCCGAAGTTAGATGATTCTCTTTTCTAGGCCCAAAAGACTCCTTCACCTTTCTTTTTCTGACTTACTGTGCTTAGTGTGATAATCTCTAGGTCCATCTATGCTGCTGCAAATGGCATTAATTTTATTCTTTTTTATGGCCAAATAAAATTTCTATCTATATATAGGAGTATTATATATATCCTCTTTATCCATTCATCTGCTGATGGACATTTAGGTTGCTTCCAAGTCTTGGCTACTTAAAAAGTGTGCTATGAATATTGGGGTGCATATATCTTTTCAAATTAGAGGTTTTTTTTTCCAGATATATGCCCAGGAGTGGAGTTGCTGAATAATATAGCAACTCTATTATTAGTTTTTTAAAGAGATTCCAATATGTCAGCAAATTTGGAAAACTCAGCAGTGGCCACAGGACTGGAAAATGTCAATTTTAATTCCAATTCCAAAGAAAGGCAATGCCAAAGAATGTTCAAATTACAGTACAATTTCACTCATTTCACATACTAGCAAGGTAATGTTCAAAATACTTCAAGCTAGGCTTCAACAGTATGTGAACCAAGAACTTCCAGATGTGCAAGCTGGATTTAGAAAAAGCAGATGAACCAGAGATCAAATTGGCAATATCCATTGGATCATCAAAATAACGAGGGAATTTCGCCCCCCCCCCCAAAAAAAAAACCACATCTGCTTCAGTGACTATGCTAAATCCTTTGACTATGTGGATCACAAAAAAATGTGGAAAATTCTTAGAGATGGAGTACCAGAACCCCTTATCCATCTCCTGAGAAACCTGTGTGCAGGACAAGAAGCAATAGAACCAGACATGGAATAACAGACTGTTTCCAAATTGGGAAAGGAGTACAAAAAGGCTTTATGTTGTCACCCTGTTTATTTCACTTCTATGCAGAATACATCATGTGAAATGCTAGGGCTGGATGAAGGTCAAGCTGGGATGAAGATTGCTGTGAGAAATATCAACAGCCTCAGATATGCAGATGATACCACTCTAATGGCAGAAAGTGATAAGGAACTAAAGAGCCTCTTGATGAAGGTGAAAGAAGAGAGTGAAAAAGCTGGTTTAAAACTCAACATTCAAAAAACGAAGATCATGGCATCCAGTTCCATTACTTCATGGCAAATAGATGGGGAAACAATGGAAACAGTGTCAAACTATCAAAATCACTACAGATGGTGACTGCAGCCATGATATTAGAGATGCTTGCTCCTTGGAAGAAAAGCTATGATAAACCTAGACAGTATATTAAAGAGCAGAGACATCACTTTGTCGACAAAGGTCCATATTGTCGAAGCTATACTTTTTTCACTAGTCATGTACGGATGTGTGAGAGTTGGACCATGAAGTGGAAAACCACAGCGAAATATAACGTTGACTGATGGAGTCAGTACTTCAATAAAGTAGCTATAGTAGATATCTATGTACATTTTAATATAGATATAATACATAGGCAAATATAGCATAAAGGGGAGTGGTAACAGGACATATTAAGGTGAGGTTTCTACATATCAATTGAAGTGGTAACATACTGATTCTGAATAGACTGTGAAAAGTTAAGTAGGTAGTTTATAATCCACAGAGAAATCACAAAAATGTTATGTGAACAGAGATATTTAAAATCAGAGTAAAAAAAATTAAAATGAGATACTCAAAAGCATTCAGATAACCCAGAGGAAAGCAAGAAAGGGGAAACGGGGTAATGAGAAACAGAGAAGACCAACAAAACATGAAAAATAAAGTGGTAGATCTAAATCAAAACATACCACCAATAATTAATTGTCAATAGCCTAAATACATAACTAAATGAACTAGATTGTCAGAATGGATTTATAAAACAACAACGTGAAACACAAATAATGCTCCAACTATATGTTGTCTACAAGAAACTCACTTCAAATATAATGACATAGGTAGCTTAAGAGTAAAACGATGAATAAAAACACACCATAGAAACACTGATCAGAATCTATAGGAGAATATCAGACAATGTCAACTTGAAAGCAAACATAGTTACCAGGGGTAAAGAGGGGCAGTCAATTCACCAGGAAGATACAATAGTTATAAATATGTATTATACCTAACAACAGTCTTAAAATACATGAAGCGAAACTGAAGGAACTGAAAGGGAAATAGACAAATCCACAATTATAATTGTGATCTTCAATATTCCTCTCTCACTAATAGAATTAGTAGGCAAAAAATCAGCAAAGTTATAGATGAACTGAACACCACCATCAACCAACTAGATTTAATTGACATTTATAGAGTGGTCCACCCCAAAATAGCAGAATGCACATTCTTTTCAAATGCACACAGAACACTCAGCAAGATAGACTATATCCTGAGTCAAGAACCAAACCTTAATATATTAAAAAAACTGAAACCAAACATATTGTGTTATCTGACAATAATGGAATAAAACTCTAGAAATCAATAATAGAAAGATTACATGAAAATGTCCAAGAACTGGGAAACTGAACAATACATATTTAATTCATGGGTCAAAGAGGAAGTCTCAAGGGAAATGAAAAATACATAGAACAGTATTAAAGCAAAAATAAAAGTAAAAATCTAGAGCTATCAAAATTGGGGAGTCAGAAAACACATAGGTCATTTTCAGGTTGACTACAAAAAGGCACAGGAGATATTTTTGGTATAATGGAGCTCTTGCATATCCTAATTGTGTAGTGGTTATACAACTGTATGTACCTTTCAAGGCTTACAGAACTGGACACTAAAAGGAGTGAATTTTATTTTGTCTAAATTATACCTTAATGAAAACAATTTAAAAGCACACATCTTGTTAAGTGAAGAATGTGAGTAGCAGATCAGTGTTATTCTGTGATTCCAATTTCATATCTAACAGATTAGTAAATCAGTTGATGAGCAGACCAATGTATCTATTTATGTATGTGTATTTCAATATACATAGAAAATTGTATGCCAAGTACCAATCAAACAGTAGCAGTGGTTACCTTTGGGGAGTGGAATGCAAAGGATTTCACTTTGTCCAGCTGTGAAGCATATTAAACCACACATAAATTATTTATATTGATAACCCATCATGAAGCAGTATATATGGAAGATATTATGATAAACAGTAAGAGTACTGAGGAGCATAAAAATAATATTCAATATATATTTAAAACACATTTGCCTAACTCTTTGATACATTGAAATTAATGTGGGAATGATAATTAGCTCCATATGGTTTATAATCTAAAAAGGCAAAAAATAAAGTCAAGTTCAGTGACTACAGCTAAAAATTTAAATAAATGTGATCTATATTCCTTCAGAATTATAGTTCATTTCAACTCTGAATATTTATTGGAAGGACTGATGCTAAAGCTGAAGCTCCAATATTTTGACCACGTGATGCGAAGAGCCAACTTGTTGGAAAAGACCCTGATGCTGGGAAAGACTGAGGGCAGGAGAAGAGGGTGATAGAGGATGAGTGGGCTGGATGGTATCAAGGACTCAATGGACACGAGTTTGAGCAAGCCCCAGGAGATAGTGAAGGACAAGGATGCCTGGTGTGCTACAGTCCATGGGGTCACAAAGAGTTGGACACGACTGAGTGACTAACACAGACACACAGTGCATCTCTAGAAAATTTTGCCATACATTCATGAGAAAATAAGAGTGGAAAAGGTAAATGACATTATCTTACAAACCTTGTGAAAGGTTGACCTATAAAAATAAAAGAACTCAGTCTTCAGGAAAGTGGTATAATGAAACATTATTGAATAAAACATACTATTTCATTTTGACCAAATTAAATCATAGATATGCTAAAATAAAATCGATAATATTTTGTTGTTGTTTAGTCTCTAAACAAAAAGTGTCCAACTGTTTTGCAGCCCCATGGACGGTAGCCCTCCAGGCTTCACTGTCCAGGGGATTTCCTAGGCAAGAATACTGGAGTGGGTAGCCATTTCCTTCTCCAGGGGATCTTCTCTACCCAGTGATTGAACACACATTTCCTGCATTGCAGGCAGATTCCTTATCAGTGGGCCAAATGGGAAGTCCAATATTCAGTTCTCTGTAAAAAAAGAAAAAAAAAAACCTTGTAAAATTAGCAGGATACCACGCTGTAAAAATAAAGTAGATCAAAGTTTACCAGAATACAGTTCTTATAAAGAAAACTGCCTTGGCTCTGAAAAGAGCCTTCAGCCTGCAATGCTCAGGTGGTCCTCAGGCAGCTCATTTACAAGATGTGTACCTGATGACTGCCTTGCTGGCCTCGGAAATGGCCGGCTTTTCAACCACCATGCTCAACAGCAAGTGCATGGAGGTGAGGATCTCACTGGAGGTGAGGAAGGAACACTAGGTTGAGCAGGCAATGAGGGAGGCATAGCCAGACACACTCGAAATGATATCGTTAAGAAAATAATTGATGCTGTGCAAGACATTTAAACAAATACCAATATTACAGTGAATCAACTTCAGATCCTTGTAGATATGAAGTGAAGTGAAGTGAACGTTGCTCACTCATGTCCAACTCTTTGCGACCCCATGGACTTGTAGCCTGCCAGGCTCCTCTGTGCATGGGATTCTCCAGGCAAGAATACTGGAATGGGTTGCCATTCCCTTCTCCAGGGGATCTTCCTGACCCAGGGATCAAACCTGGGTCTCCTGCATTGCAGGCAGATTCTTTACCATCTGAGCTACCAAGGAACCCAGGGTATCTCAATTCATTTTTTCCTTCTCTGTTTTGGGAGTGGGTTTCATGATGCCCTTCTTGACAAAGATAGATTTTGAAGAATGCTCAGCCACAAAAGACACACATTTGCAGTATCTTGGAATAAAATAGAAAGGCAGTGGCGTGAGTGCTTTCCATTTATATACATATGCAAATGAGGACTTGCATGCAGGTAACTTCTGATTGGATGAAATGCAATACAAGAAACCCTGTCACAAGACACAAGAGAGTTATATATCCTTGCCATAGTAACTGGTCTATCTCTATCACTCTATCCTTTTCTGCTTTGGAAGTGGCTTTCGTGCCAACCTTCAGGGCAAAGATAGACATAGAGGAATGCTCAGCCACGAAGGACAGACCATTACAGTACCTTGGAATAAAAGAATAAGGTGGTGGTGATCACTGCTGTCTATGCATATATGCTGTATTCAAATAAGGTCATGCATACAGGCAACATCTGAGTGGATTAAATGCAATACCGGAAACTCTGTTAAGAAGTCTCAGGCTTCATATGTGACTGCAATCTACGCTATCTCTATCCATCTTTCCCTTCTCTCTTTCAGAAGGGTCCTCTTTGCCGCCCTTCCTGGCAAAGATAGACTTAGAGGAATGCTCAGTTACAAAGGACAAAGCTTTACAGTATCTTGCAATGAAAGAGCAAGGGGTATACACTGTATGCAAATAAGTGTCTTTTGATGAAATTAAAAGATGATTGCTCCTTGGAAGAAAAGCTATGACCAACCTAGACAGCATATTAAAAAGCAGAAACATTAACAAAGGTCCATCTAGTCCAAGCTATGATTTTTCCAGTAGTCATGTATGGATGTGAGAGTTGGACTATAAAGAAAGCTGAGAACCAAGGAATTGATGCTTTTGAGCTGTGGTGTCAGAGAAGACTCTTGAGAGTCCCTTGGACTGCAAGGAGATCAAGCCAGTCAATCCTAAAGGAAATCAGTCCTGAATATTCATTGGAAGGACTGATGCTGAAGCTGAAGCTCTGATACTTTGGCCACCCGATGCAAAGAACTAACTCAATGGAAAAGACCCTGATGCTGGGAAAGATTGAGGGTGGGAGGAGAAGGGGACGACAGAGGATAAGATGGTTGGATGACATCACCGACTTGATGGACATGAGTTTGAGCAAGCTCTGGGAGTTGGTGATGGACAGGGAAGCCTGGTGTTCTACAGTCCATGGGGTCGCAAAGAGTTGGACACAACTGAGTGACTGAACTGAACTGAACTGATGTAAGTAAGCTGTCTTGAAACTCAACATTCAAAAAACTAAGATCATGGTATCTGGTCCCATCACTTTATGGCAAATAGATAGGGAAACAATGGAAACAGTGACAGACTTTATTTTCTTGGGCTCCAAAATCACTGCAGATGGTGACTGCAGCCATGAAATTAAAAGACACTGGCTCCTTGGAAGAAAAGCTATGACATACCTAGACAGCATATTAAAAAGCAGACATTACTTTGCCGACAAAGGTTCACATAGTCAAAGCTATGGTTTTTCCAGTAGTCATGTATGGATGTGAGAGGTGGACCATAAAGAAAGCTGAGCACTGAAGAACTGATGCTTTTGAACTGTGGTGTTGGAGAAGACTCTTGAGAGTCCCTTGGACTGCAAGGAGACCAAACCAATCCATCCTAAAGAAAATCAGTCCTGAATATTCATTGGAAGAACTGATGCTGAAGCTGAAGCTCCAATACTTTGGCCACCTGATGAAGAAGAGTGAATCATTAGAAAAGACCCTGATGCTGGGAATGATTGAAGGCAGGAGGAGAAGGGTATGACATAGGGCAAGATGGCTGGATGGCATCACCGACTCAATGAATATGAGTTTGAGCATGCCCCCTGACATGGTGAAGGACAAGGAAGCCTGGTGTGCTGCAGTCCATGGGGTTGCAAAGAGTGGAACATGACTGAGCAACTGAACCACAACAAATGCAAATAAGGCCTTGTGTAGAGGTAATATTTCATTGGATGAAATGCAGTACAAGAAACCCTGTCAGAAAAGCTGACAAAGTTATATGTGCTTGCAATAGTTCCTGGACTATCTCAATCCATCTATTCTTCCCTGTTTTGGAAATAGCTTTCTTGCCACCCTTCTCGGCAAAGATAGACTTAGAGGAATGCTCAGTTAAGAAGGACAGACTTTTACAGTATCTTGGAATGAAAAAGTAAGGCAATGGAGATCTATAGGGTCTGTTTATATATGCTGTATGCAAATAAGGCCTTGCATACAAGCTACATCTAATTTTATGCAATGCAAATAAAACTTGTCAAAACGTTCTAGGGAGTTTTGTGCTTGCAATTGTTACTGTGCTATCTCTATTCATCTATGCTTGTCTGTGCTAGAAGTGGCTTTCTTGCCAGCCTTCTGGGCAAAGATAGACAGAGGAATGCTCAGCCGGGAAGGACAGAAATTTAGAGAATCTAGGATAGAAAGAGAAAGGCAGTGGCAAGCGTATTTTCCATATTTATATATTGTATGCAAATTAAGCCTTGTGCAGATGCAACATCTGACCGGATGAAATGAAGTACAGGAAGCCAAGTCACAAAACCCTAGGGAGTTATCTGTGCTTGCGATATCTACTATACTATCTCTATGTGTTCATCATAGTCTGTTTTCAAAGTGACTTGCCATGCTCTCCTCCAGGGGATCTTCCCAACCCAGTAATCGTATCCAGGTCTCACCCACTGCAGGTGGATTCTTTACCATCTGAGCCACCAGGGAAGTCCAAGGCTGCCTCAGACAACAATTTTGCTTTGCTTTTCCTTTTCTTTGGGATGTTTTGGTCACTGTCTCCCGTACAATGTTATGAACCTCCATCCCCAGTTCTTCAGGCACTCTGTATCAGATAATCCCTTCAATCTATTTGTCGCTTCCACTGTATAATTGTAAGGGATTAGATTTAGGTCATAACTGAATGGCCTAGTGTTTTCCCTACTTTCTTCAATGTAATTCTGAATTTTGCAATAAGGAGCTAGCTCAGATGGTAAAGAATCCACCTGCAATGTGGGAGACCCAGGTTTGATCCCTGGGTCACAAAGATCCCTTAGGGAAGGGAAACTAACCTCTCCAGTATTCTTGCCTGGAGAATTCCATAGACAGAGGAACCAGGGGGGCTACAGTCCATGGCGTCACAAAGAGTCAGAGACGACTGAGCAACTAACATCTGATTGAATGAAATGTAATGCAGGAAACCCCATCAATAACCTAATGTAGTTATATGTGATTGGGTAGTTCTACCTGGCAAAAGCCAAATGAAACATATGGAATAATCAGACTATCTAAATGCTTCTGTAGCCTTCACCTAGGCCTAGAGAGCACTTTGCAGGAGCCATCTATAGCACCTAAGTTGAAGAAAATTCAGCTTCAGGTCTTTGAGAGTCTGACTTCTGTAAACCAGGTCCATAATGCCAGAGGAAGGATGCAGGCCATGTTTGGGCCATTTGTGCACCAACTGAGTATTTAAAAGCCTGGTTAAGCAACCCTAGCTTGAACAGTAACTCTCCAACCTAGGGAAGGAGCTCCTGGAAAATGGGACCAGTCTGGCAAGCCACTGCCTCCAATTCTGAACAAAAACCTCAGTGAATTGGAATAAAAGGAAAAATGGCAAAATCAGTCTCCAAATATAAAACACAAACAGAACTAAACATATTTATAGAAAAGTAAAATATCCTTAAAAGTCAACCAAGATAAATGTTTTTTTCTTGACAATGCTTTAATCCCAGAAAAACAGCCTTAAATGTATACTTGGTGAATAAATATGAGAGTTGTTGCCTGGGGGGAAAAGATTACACATCTGAGTAACCTTCTTAGTGAGAGAAAAGGAATAATACAGAAAGTATTATTCTGTACAAAGGATGTTTCTTTCAAACATTTGTGATGATACATTGAAAATTCTTAAAAATTAATTTGTTTATTTTAATTGGAGAATTTTGGAAAAATGTGTGGGTGTGTGGAAAGTATAAATCACAGAAATTAAACCCTCTCCCCTCCCCACAAAAAGACTTAAGGATTAAGGAAATGGAAGAAATTGAGGTCACCAAGGAACTGCCATCCCAAATGGCCAAGTATCCAAATATATTAATGTCAGACCATTTCTTAATGGTCTAATACTTAAGTATTTTTGTTGTTAAGCTTCCCTGGTGGCTCACATGGTAAAGAACCGCACACATCGCCCCCTCCCCCCACCGCCACCAATGCAGGAGACATAAGAGATGCGGGTTTGATCCCTGGGTTGGGAAGATCCCCTTGAGGACGGCATGGCAACCCACTCTGTATTCTTGCCTGGAGAATCCCCATGGACAGAGGAACCTGGCAGGTTACACTCCATAGGGTCACAAAGAGTTGGACACAACTGAAGAGACTTGGCACAGACACAAACATTTTTGTTGTTGTTAATGAAGTAGTGTCAGATAACGAAGAAAATTACATTTTTATTTAAAGGAAATAGAATATGAAGGGGGCTTCCCAGGTGGCACTAGTGGTAAAGAACCTGCCTTCTGATGCAGGAAACATAAGAGACACGGGTTCAATCCCTGGGTTGGGAAGATCCCCTGGAGGAGGGCATGGCAACCCACTCCAGTATTCTTGCCTGGAAAATCCTATGGACAGAAGAGCCTGGTGGACTCCATTAGGGCTGCAAAGAGTTGGACATGACTGAAACAACTTAGAGAAGCATAATATGAAAAGAGCACACTAAAAAGAGTTTTGAGTTGTCACATTTATAAATAAGGATATAAAAATTCTGTATAAATGATTAGCAATTATATCTGGTATGGGAAAAGATGAGCCAAACAGACAAAATATTTCAAACTGAGTAAATTACAAATGATTCACTTTACAATGTTAAAGGGAAAAAACCTTAATTAGTCTCCTTTGCTAACATGATGTTTGTTTCATGGTCAGATACTAAAATTACTATCTTTAGAGACCAGATGCACAAAATTTGACTTTCTCATCAGGAATAACTTATCTGATATATTAGAAAAACATTAGAAATATTAGAAAAATCTTATAAAAGAACTTGAAAAAAAGGATTTTACTGCAAGACCTAGACAAACTCGCAAAATCAGCAACAAGTAAATCCACCTGGTGGGGTGGGATGCCACATGATTGACCTACACATCAAAATAAATTTGGGGAAAGTGAAGGTTCTTTTCAGAGCTGTGTGTTCAGGGAAAGAGCTATGGATATTTTCCAAAAAAAAATTCACTAAGTCACTTTGTATCATGCTAATTGTTGTTGCTTCAAAACGCCAATATTTCTCACTATGCCATACAAATGTTTTTACTAAAGTTATTGTAGCACATTGGTCTCATACATATTGTGTTAGAAGGCATTTTGATATATCGAATCCATTAGGACAGTTGTATGTTTTGGCTGTTTTGCACTTGTAAATTCAGGAAATAAACAGAAGCATTAATAAAATAACATTTAAATGCCCGATAATTCAGCTGAGAGTGCAGGGGTGATTGAGACAGGTGAATCTGGTGAATAAAGAGACAAACCTGGCTTGATGTTAAAGACTGATGAGGATAATAAGTACATCTGACTTTTAACCTGATGGGAGAATGAGGAACAATCATGCTCTGATGCTGTGTTTTTGGAAAAGGCTAAATAAGGGAAGTGAAGTTGCTCAGTCATGTACGACTCTTTGTGATCCCATTGACTGTAGCCTACCAGGCTCCTCCGTCCATGGAATTTTCCAGACAAGAGTACTGGAGAGGGTTGCCATTTCCTTCTCCAGGGGATCTTCCCGACCCAGGGATCGAACCCAGGTTTTCCGCATTGCAGGCAGACGCTTTATCCTCAGCCACCAGCTGTAACTACAGTAAATAACATACTGCAAGTGTGAATCAGGGAGGAACAGTGTCAACAGAATAAAAATACCATAAACTTCTTTTGAATTCATTTTAATAAGTAACAGCAACAAAATGCCCAGAAAGAGAAAAATCAAAATTTTCAAAAAATAATATCTTTGTTAAGTCTCCAAGATTCTGAAATTACTGTTATATTTCATTCAGATTTATTTGTTTTTGTTCTTTTCTGGCCTATAATCTTTCATTTTTAAAAACATAAGCCTTCATGATCTGCAATTATGTGTCATTCTGAGAATGAGAGCATCCAGTGAGAGTAGTTCATGTCCCATTCTCCACTAGTTCAGCCAGTGAAGGACCTGACTCTTGATTATATTAATACAATGGTATTAATTATATTAATTGATGGTAATAGATCAAGAGAAATATGACTCTCCCCCACGATCTTTTTCGTCAAGCTATCTGAATATTAAAGTTATTTTATTTTTTTCATTACCCAGCATGTATGCCTGACAAAATAAAACCCAAAATATTAACTTGACAGGATGAAAACTTCATCCCAAGACAGAGACCAATACGATGAGGTTGGCCCTGATTCCTAACCCATCATCGGCCTCCTCCTTCTTGATTATGACCAGTCCCTCCTGAATAAGAAGGGGATGAAATGAGTGTTGGGTGGAGGGGAAGAAAGCTTGAAAAAGTGGACATTTATGCTTTCTTCTTAATAAAAAGGACTTTAAAAGCAAATCTAGGATTATTGGTGAGCACGAGCGGAGCATGAAGCTCTATACTCCCCTCTAGCTGGTTGTCAATCCAGCCCTTGCCATGCTGCCTAGCGTCCATCTAAGGGTTGTGACTCGGCCAGTCCTGCTGCTCACCACCTCTGCTGGTGCCCTAGAATTCTTCTGAAATCTGGAAACCTGTCTATGATGTAACTAAGTCTTCCTTAAAAATGTTCCTTACACAGAGGTAAGTGTGAAAAATGTCACCTCTTGGGAACTGGAGTTAGGTGGGGACCATATAACGTTGGGAAGACATGATATTTGACCAGATATTTTGTCATACACCACTGGGAATTTTGTTGTAAGAAATCATAAGACTCAGTTATTGCTCTTGCTAAAATAATTTGACTGGCATAGTGAATTCTATCACATATAGGAACACAGTGTTTTTTTCCAGATGGGATCTTCACAGAGAGGTAAAGGGCATTACCCAAGGTCACATAGCTACTGGGTAAGAACCGACACCAGGACCCAGGTGATCTCCCAAATCTCTCTCTTGTGTCTGGTCTATCAGACATGGTATTAGCCTTTGAGTGTTTGGACCTATCAGAAGCTTATAGAAATTGTTTCTCTGCATTAATCTGCTTGACAGGAAATAATTTAAAAGAAAAGCTATTTGTTCAGTCGCTAAGTCATTTCCCACTCTTTCTGACCCCATGGACTGCAGCATGCCAGGTTCCTCTGTCCTCCACTATTTCCTGGAGTTTGCTCAAACTCATGTCCATTGTGTTGGTGATGCCATCCAACCATCTTATCCTCTGTCACCCCCTTCTCCTTTTGCTTTCAATCTTTCCCAGCATCAGGGTCTTTTCTAATGAGTCGACTCTCCATATCAGGTGGCCAAAGTATTGGAGCTTCAGCAACAGTCCTTCCAATGAATATTCAGGGTTGATTTCCTTTAGGGTTTACTGGTTTGATCTCCTTGCAGTCCAAGGGACTCTCAAGAGTCTTCTCCAGCACCACAATTTGAAAGTATCAATTCTTTGGTGTTCAGCCTTCTTTATGGTCCAACTTTCACATCTGTACATGACTAGTGATGTAGTCTACCATGCTGCTGCTGCTGCTGCTAAGTCTCATCAGTTGTGTCTGACTCTGTGCGACCCCATAGATGGCAGCCCACCAGGCTCCTCTGACCTTGGGATTCTCCAGGCGAGAGTACTGGAGTGGGTTGCCATTTCCTTCTCCAATGCATGAAAATGAAAAGTGAAAGTGAAGTCACTCAGTCGTGTCCGACTCTTCGCAACCCCAGGGACTGCAGCCTACCAGGCTCCTCCGTCCATGGGATTTTCCAGGCAAGGGTACTGGAATGGGTTAGGGACTATATGGACCTTTGTCAGCAAAGTGATGTCTGTGCTTTTTAATATGCTGTCTAGATTTGCCATAACTTTCCTTCTAAGGAGCAAGCATCTTTTAATTTCATGGCTGCAGTCACCATCTGCAGTGATTTTGGAGCCCAAGAAAATAAAATCTGCCACTGTTTCCACTTTCCCCCCATCTATTTGCCATGAAATGATGGGACTGGATGCCATGATCTTAGCTTTTTTAATGTAGAGTTTTTAGCAAGCTGTTCACTCTCCTCTTTCACCTTCATCAAGAGGTTTTTTAGCTCTTCTTCACTTCCTGCCATTAGAGTGGTATCATCTGCATATCTGAGGCTGTTGGTATTTCTCCTGGCAATCTTGTTTCCAGCTTGTGCATTATCCAGCCTGGCATTTCATGTGATGTTCTCTGCATAGAATTTAAATAAGCAGGGTGACAGTACACAGCCTTGTTGTATTCCTTTCCCAATTTGGAATCAGCCCATTATTCCAAGTACAGTTCTAACTGTTGCTTCTTGACCCACATACAGGTTTCTCAGGAGAAAGGTATGTGGTCTGGTATTCCCATCTCTTTAAGAATTTTCCACAGTTTGTTGTGATCCATACAGTCAAAGGCTTTAGGGTAGTCAAAGAACCAGAAGTAGAATTTCTTTTCTGGAACTCCCTTGTTTACTTCATGATTCAACAAATAATAAATAAAATAATAAAAAATAAATAAAAGCTAATACAGTGTTAATTTCCTTGACCCATCTCAGCCTCCACTTGGGGAATTAATCCAAATTAAAATATATAAACATAAAATGCATAATGTTTTTCCCTTAATAAACTCCAACAGTTGGGAATGTCACACATCAGGTTGAGTTCCAGGGTCTGCTTCTGCTTTTCCCTCTCCCTAAATTCTTTCTTGTGGCCACAAATCTGCCTCCATTTGTGACTCCTCTGCTAAGTGTTTTTGTAGGCAGGAGAGAGAGAAGGATTTACAATGGAAGTATCAGTGTTATATTTGTGATGTTTACCCCATGTTGTTTGTGTTTGTAGTTTGCTTATTTTCATGTCTGTATTATAACGCATTATAGGATTATAACACTCTTTTTTGCTTGATGGACATTTGCATTGCTGTACGTTTTAAGCTTACCAATTAGTCTTCTTCATGTCTTTTGGTGGACACAAAGACATATTTCTGTGGAAATATACCAAGACTGCAACTGCTGAGTCAAAATGTACATGAATGTCTAGCCTTAGTAGACATTGTTTTCTAAAGTGGCTATATAAATTTATACTTCCACCTAGAGTACATATGTGGGTTCCAGTTATTCTCTATCCTTGCCAACACTTGACTGTCAGTCTTTTTTTTAGAAATGGATTCTTTTTTAAAATAATTTATTTATTTTTGGCTATGCTGGGTCTCTTTTGCTATGAGTGGGCTTTCTCCAGTTGTGACGAGCAGAGCCCACTGTCTAGTTGCAGTGTGAGGGCTTCTCATTGCAGTGGCCCCCCTTTCTGTGGAAAGGGCATGCAGGCTCAGTAGTTGTGGCCCACAGGCTTAGTTGCTCCAAGGTATGTGGGATCCTCCCAGACCAGGGATCAAACCTGCATCCTCTGCATTGGCAGGTGGATTCTTAACAACTAGACCACCAGGGAAGTCCACTGTCAGTCTTTTGACTGCTATTCATTCTCCCATTTGACATATGGATGGGCAAACCAACTGGGCCTAAAAGAGGTTAAATATATTTTTTTAAGTTCCAAGTCTGAATTCTAGGCTCTTCCCACTAGGCCATCAACTTTTACTGCATGGGTTTTCAGTACTCAAGAATTAGTTGTTTCAAAAATACATGCAATGATTTTTTGTAAGATTAAAATTATATTAAAGTTACCCTCTTAAATGAATGAAATGTTACCTGAAATTTACCCTGAAATGCATGAATATTAGTACTTACTCAACATCATATCTTAATAGTAATGGTTGTGGTGGTAGTGGAGGTTTAGTTGTTTCCTTTGGTCTAGGACCTGGGTTGACAAAATTTCTTTGTAAAGGACCAGATAGTAAATATTTTAGGCTTTGTGCACTATCTATTATCAAACCTGGTATTTTCATTTCCTTTATATAGGTTGTTCTGGTTACTATTGGTGCATAACAAATTACTCCAAAAATTAGCAGATTAAAATAATCATTTATATTCAGAAAGTATTCAGCTGCTAGGTTCTTTATTATTGTTATTCCACTATTATTTTCTTCCAGTTTTGCTGAGATATAATTGTCATATAATACTGTATAAGTTTCAGATGGTAAAGAATCTGCCTGTAATGTAAGAGACCTGGGTTCGATCCCTGGGTTGGAAGGGAAGATCCTCTGGAGAAGGAAATGGCAACCCACTCCAGTATTCTTGGAGAATACTGTGGACAGAGGAGCCTGGTGGGCTGCTGTCTATGGGGTCGCACAGAGTCGGACACGACTGAAGCGACTTAGCGTAGCATGCATCATCTTAAGTAGATACAAAATCAAAGAAATAGAAAAAAATTTTTGTGATGAGAATTCAAGATTTACTCTCTTATTATTCATGTATAACATATGGCAGTGTTAAATATATTATCTTGTACATTACGTCCCTACTACTTATTTATCTTGGGCTTCCCTGGTGGCTCAATGATAAAGAATTCACCTGCCAATGCAGGAGACAAGCAACACAGATTGGATCCCAGGGTTGGGAAGATGCCCTGGAGAAGGAAATAGCAACCCACTCCAGTATTCTTGCCTGGGAAATCCCATGGACAGAGGAGCCTGGTGAGTTACAGTCTGTGGGGTCAAAAAAATGTCAGACATGACTTTGCAACTAAACAAGAACAGCTTACGTATCTTATAATTGGAAGTTGTACCTTTTGTCTGCCTTCATCCAATTCTCTTTCACCCTTCCCCACTCTGGTAACCACAAATCTGATCTCTTTTTCTTTATTTGTTTTTGAAGTTTAATTGACCTACAACACTAAGTTAGTTCCTGTTACACGACATAGTGCTTTGGAATTTCTAAACATTTCAAAATGACCACTGCAATAAGTCAAGTCACAATATGTCACCATACCAATATATTACATAGTTGTTGATTATATTCCACACTGCATATTTCATACTGGTGACATTTATTTTGCAACATGAAGTTTGTACTTCTTTATCTCTCTCACTTAGTTCTTTCCTCCCCCAACTCCCCTCTCCTTTGGCACCCACCTGTTTGTCCTCTGTATATGTAACTGTTTCTGTTTTGTTATGTTTATTCATTTGTTTTGGTTTTTAGATTCCACATATAAGTGAAATCATACAACATTTGTCTTTGATTTATTTAATTCAGCCTAATACCACCTAGATCAAATCATGTTGCTATAAATGGTAAGAATTCATTCTTTTTTCATGGCTGAGTAATATTCCATTATATATCACATCTTCTCTATCCATTCATCTATTGATGGGCACTTTGGTTGCTTCCCTATCTTGCCTATTGTAAAGAATGCTGCAATGAATATATGGGTGCATATATTTTTTCTAATTGATGTTTTTGTTTTCTTCAGATAAATACCCAGAAGTGGAATTGCTGGATCATATGGTAGTTCTATATTTAATATTTTGAGGAATCTCTATAGTGTTTTCCATAGTGGATGCATGCTCAGTCGTGTCTGACTCTTTGGGACCTCAGGGACTGTAGCCCACCAGGCTCCTCTGTTTCCCAGGCAAGAATACTGGAGTGAGTTGCCATTTCCTCCTTTATGGGATCTTCCCAACCCAGAGATTGAATCCACATCTCCTGCATCTCCTGCACCGGCAGGCAAATTATTTACCACTGAGCCACCTGGGAAGCCCTTTTCATAGTGGCTGCACCAATTTACATCCCCGCCAACAGTGGGGCTCCCTTTTCTTCACATCCTTGCCAACACTTGTTATTTGTTGTCTTTTTAATAATAGCCATTCTGACAGGTGAGATGATACCTCATTGTTGTTTTTATTTGTAATTCTCTGATGATTAGTGAGGTTAAGTATTTTTTCATGTGCCCGTTAGCATGTATCAGCTCTTTATTCCATTTTTACTGAAAAATAGTATTCCATTATTATAGCACATTTTTTTTTATCCATTCATCAGATCACGAACATTAGGGATATTTCCACCTTTTAATTATTATGAGTAATGCTGCCAAGGACATTTGCATATAAGTTTTTGTGTGATATTTTCCCATTTATCTAGAAGTGGAATTGTCAAATCATACAATAACTTAATGTTTAACATTTTGAGAAACTGCCAGACAGCCTGTTTTCTACAGGTACACCATTTCCCATTCCCACCATCATTGAGTGATGGTTCTAATTTCTCCACATATTTGCAAATGCTTATTATTTTCTGCCTTTTTATTATATGGATATGAAGTGGTATCTCATTGTGGTTTTGATTTGCATTACCCTGGCAGCTAATAATGTTGAACATCATGCTTATTGGTTTTCTATACATTTTCTTTGCTGAAATATCTATTCAGATCTTTGACCATTTCTATTTATTTATTTATTCATTGCACCACAAGGCTTGTGGGATCTAAGTTCCAACCAGGGAAGAACCCATGGCCTTGGCAGTGAAAGTAAACACAGTACTGGACAACCAGGGAATTCCCTGCCTATTTTTAATTGAGTTGTAAGTGCTTTTTGTATATTCTAGATATAAGTCCCTTATCAGGCATATTACTTTCAAAATTTTTCTGTGGGTTGTGTTTTCACTTTATTAATTGTATTGTTTCAATTTAAAAGTTTTCCATTTTGGTGAGGCCCCATTTTTCTATATTTCTTTTATTACTTGAACTTTTAGTGTCATATTGAAGAAATCATTGCTTAATCCAAGATCATGAAGAGTTACACCTTTATTTTCTCCTAAGAGTTTAATAGTTTTAACTCCTATATCTAGGACTTCATTTATTTTAAGTTCTGTATACGGTGTGGTGTGGGAGTCCAAATTCATTTTTTGCATGTGGATATCTAGTTGTCTCACCATCATTTGCTAAAAAGACTCTTCTTTAAGCACTAAATTTTCTTGGCATTCTGGTTGAAAACCAATTGATTGTAAATCTGAGGCTTTATTTATGTATTCTCAATTCTGTTGGTCTGTATGTCCTTCTGCCAGTGCCACATTGTCTTGATTCCTGTAGATCTATGGTTAAGTTTTGAAACTTGAAAGTGTGAGACCTCAAACTTTATCCTTCTCTTTCAAGATTATTTTTGTCTATTCTGAGTTCATTGCATTTCTGTATGAATTTTGGGATCAGCTTGTCAAAATCTGCAGAGAAACCATCTGAGATTTTGAGAGAGGTTGTGTTGAGCCTGCAGATCAATTTAGGAAATATTGCCCATCTTAATGATATGAAGTCTACCAATCTATGAAACATAGGATAACTTTCCATTTATTTATGTATTCTTTAATTTTGTTCAACAACGTTTTATAGTTTTCAGTATAAAATTCTTGGACTTTCAAATTTTATTTCTAAGTATTTTATTCTTTTTGATATTTTAGATGGAAATGCTACTTTTCTTTCCTCTTTGAATTAGTCATTGCTAGTATATAGAAACACACTCAATTTTTGTTTATTGATCTTGTATTTCTGCCACATTGCTGAACTCTTTCATTCTCATAGTTCTTTAGTGAATTCCTTGGGATTTTCTATACGTGTGATCATATCATTTGTAAATAGAGATAGTTTTTACTTCTTCCCTTCCAATCTAGAAACTTTTCATTTTATTTTTCTTGCCTAATCTGAAAAGAATTTGAGTGTTTGTCAGAAAATAAGGCTCTTCATCTTCTTTAACTATTTAAATAATTATACAAATTTACTTTCCATAATAACCTATACCTTACTACTGAACAGAAATGCTTCTTTATCATATACTAAAAACTTTTATACTTGGAGATGTTTTGTTCCTCTTACTGTCTTTATTTCAGTACTACAGTGAGTTAAGCTTGTAGCTTTATAAATCATTCTGTTTCACTGAAGTATGAGTTTTTCCATCAAGTATAAATGAAATCCACACCAGATAACATAAGGTAACTAGCACAGTGCCTAGCACATAGGTGGTATTCTCTAGAGCAAGGGTCCCCAACCCCCTGGGCCATGGACCAGTACTGGTCTGTGGCCTGTTAGGAATGGGCTGAACAGCAGGGGGTGAATAGCAGGTGAGTGAGGGAATCTTCATTTGTACCTACAGCTGCTCCCCATAGCTCACATTACCGCCTGAGCTTCACCTCTGGTTACGTCAGTGGCGGTAGTAGATTCTCACAGGAGCGCAAACCCCACTGTGAACTGTGCATAAAGGAGATCTAGGTTGTGCCCTCCTTATGAGATTCACTCCCAAACCAGCCCCAGTCAGGGTCCATGGAAAAATTATCTTCCACAAAACCAGTCCCTGTTGCCAAAAAAGTTGGGGACTGCTGCTCCACAGGTCAATACCACATCCTGTGGTTATCCTTTGGGTCACACCATCCACAGTAATTTTGGGTTATGGATGGTTAATCATTATTTTTACTGCATTTTGAGCACCCAACATAAAAGGATTATTTTTCTAACCAAATGTCCAAAGATAACCAGGGTAAGCAAATATACTAAGAAGATTATGTAACCCTGGTTGATTCCTGGGTGGGGAAGACCCCCTGGTGAAGGGATAGGCAACTATATCTGTACTGATGGACAACTGTGATGTTCCTTTTTTTCCCATTGTAAACAAAGCCTACAGAATCACTACTGTAGCCCCAATTCCAGCAAAGGATAAATGCATAATAAATAATTGGTATGGGAATTTTAAAACATTAAAACACAAGATTCTATTTTAGCATTTTATTAATTATCTCCATGGGTAAATATTCGAGTTGGAATTGCTGAACCAAAATATCAAATATTTTTATTTTTAAACAATTTACAAAATTGCCCTGCAGAAAATTTTTACCAGTACACTCTACAAGAGCAGGGAGGGGTCGGGGGTGGGAGGGAGGTGGGAGAGGATAGCAGCAGGAATTTGGGGTTAGTAGATGTAAACTGATATATATAGAATGCATAAAGAAGGTGCTACTGTATAGCACAGGAACTATATTCAATACCCTGTGATAAACCATAATGGAAAAGAATATGAAGAAGAATGTACATGTATACATAACAGTCACTTTGGTGTACAGCAACAATTAACACAATGTTTTAATGCAACTGTACTTCAATTAAAAAAATTAGAAAAAAGAGCAGGGAGAAATGCATGTGTCCCCAATCTCTTACGTTTTTATGTAATCAAATCCATCAATCCTGTTCTTAATTGTTCAACTTTCACTTATTATGTTTTTAAAGACCTTCTACACGAAAAGCTTATGTAGAAGCAGAAGCTAGTTATTCAGAGCTTGTTATTAACAAGGGAGTTAGCCACCCTAACTTGTGTTTGGCTGAGACTTAAAGAGAGGCAGGGCAATGGGAAAACTTGAGAGTGAAAAAAACGAAGACCATATTTTCTCTGATTGGAAGTTGTTGGCAGTGAAACGCTGGTGAGCCAGAGGTATTTTATGTGATTGGTTTGGGGAGCATATTTAGATTTCTCTAGTTAGCAGCAGGGCAAAAATAGGAAGGCTGGTAGTCATTGATCAGAAGTCCAGAACATTGCTGTAGAGGCTGTGGTTTGGCTTGTGGGGCTGCTTGCTACAGAGGTTGTGGGTTACAATTCTATTGTCATCTGGTCATCGTCCGTGTATTCAGTCTCTCACTTAAAAATAAAAATCATTCTTTCATTTTGTTTCAAATATAAAATCATTTTCAGATCTAAATATTTAATTGATTAGAAAACTTATGTTTTGCATACCAGGAAAAAGGGACAATTTCACTTTGACGGTAACGTTTTTTCCTAAAAGTGCAATATTCTACTCTTTGTACAATATTAAAGTTCACAGTCATAGGATTTCATTTGTAAGTCTATGTTCTTTCAGTGGAATTTAAGAGCAAAGTTAGACTCCTCCCCCAGACTGCCCAAACCATTAAAAAAAAAAAAAAAAAAAAAGCCTCTGAGGTTTTGTTTTGTTTTGGTGGCGCCAGGCAGCATGTGGGATCTTAGTTCTCCCACCGCGGATAGAACCCGTGCCCGCTGCAGTGGAAGCGCGGAGTGCTAACCACTGGACTGCCAGGTAAGTCCCCACCTCTGTGGTTTTTACTAAAATTATTTCTTTGACCAACTTCTCAAGAAGAGGAAAAGGACAAAAGGGCCCAGAGAGGTTAAGAGGCACCTGCCGGAGGGTGGCGGTGGGCGGCTAGCAGACGCCGGCTGGTGGGCGGGGTACGGGGGCGGAGCTCGGGTGACGCGACGCTCACGTGACCGCTGGGCCCAGAAGTGGGCACCGGTCCGAATACTGGCCCTCCCTCGGTGCTGTCGGACCCGGAGCCGTCTGCGAGCCCCTAGTTGTTGCTCCTGGTTCTTTCAGGTCAGTGTGAGGGTTCTCGTCGCTGCCTGTGGGACACCGGAATGGGGGAGGAGGAACGGGCGCGGAAAGGAGAAAGGTTGGGGATGGGGTTCTGGTCGAGGGGAGCTGGCCAGACTGTAGCTAGTGATGGCGGTGGGAAAACGGCTAAGGGGGAGCAAGCGGCCATTGGGCGGAGGGAGGGGAAAGCGGACACCCCGAGTACCCATTCCCCTTTCTCTACACATCCTCTTCTCTGCCTTCCGTCCATTTTGGAGCCGGAGATTGTGAGCTAGGGGGCGCCCCAGCAGTGAGGCAGTGGAAATAAATCCTCTCTGCCACTCTGTGCGTGGAGTAGAAAGTTGACCTCAAGGGTGGGGAGGCTAGTTGCCTTTGGGAGAGAAGGACGCAGAGATCCAAAATTAGTTTGGAAAACATCCTGGTCTGGCGCCCGAGGCGTGAAAAGAAATGGCGGCTGGGGTGCATGGGGCGGAGGAGGTGGAGGGAGGGAAACGTTGGGTGAGGAGGGCAGGGATTCTGGAAAGGGACCCGAGTCCCTGTGCATTCACCGATGCGCATCCCCGGTCTCCTGTCTGTCTGCAGGTCTACGTGTCTGTTGTTCCCAGCTCTCTACTGGGCTATAGAAAGAGGAGGAACCTGTCCAGAATCCCCGCAGGTCAGTGAAGGAGGAGGGCACTGGACAGGGACCCAGAGGGGAGGGGAGTGTGGAGGGACCGCCCGCGAAGAATTGGGGGCCCCACTGCCCACTTCCCAACACATTTACACACTGCCGCGCTGAGCAAGCATAGGGAAAAATGGCAGGGCCTGCCAGGGAAGTGTTGTCTCACGTGTGCACGAGGAATGGTGGGGTAAAGGGTGGGCAAAAGGCATTCACGGAGGGCCAGGCCAGGTCAGGAGATCCCTGACAAACGGCAAGAAATGACTACTACTATCCGGACCTGCATTTCACCCCCAAAACCTCAGTCTCTCTTGTCTCCTCTTTGTCTTCTCTTCCCCCGCCCCACTCCCAGGACAGGAAAAGGAGGGGACACTCAACATGGAAAAACTCTGCAGTGAAAATGAAGCAAAGCCTGAGAACCAAGGCAAGATGGAAAACAAAGAACAGCCACTGGATGCAGGAGAACCAGGAGCAGCTTCTACTAAGGAAGACAAAGAAATGTTAGAAAACAAGGGAAGGACAGATCACAAGGGAAAGACAGATGAGGAAATATTAAAGGTTAAGGAAAGGCCAGAGAATGAGACAAAGCCAGAAGAAGGAAACCCAGAGAGCCAAGGAAAGCCAGTGAGTGAGGAAAAAGCAAAAGAAAGAAAAGCAGAGAGTGAGGGGAAGCCAGAGAGTGAAGGAAAGCCAGTGAGTGAGGGAAAACCAAAAGAAGACAAGCCAGCCAGCGAACCAAGGGAACTAAGGGCTGGCGGAAAGCGCCCAGCTGGGGAGGATGTACCCAGGAAGGCCAAAAGAAAAACCAACAAGGGGCTGGCTCAGTGTCTCAAGGAATACAAGGAGGCCATACATGATATGCATTTGAGCAATGAAGAGATGATAAGAGAATTTGATGAGATGGCCAGGGTAGAGGATGAGGTGAAGAAAACCAAACAGAAATTGGGGGGGTTTATGTGGATGCAAAAAAGTTTACAGGACCCCTTCCACCCACGGGGCCCAAGGGAACTCAGGGGTGGCTGTAGGGCCCCGCAAAGGGGCTTTGAAGACATTCCTTTTGTGTAGTGCCTCTGGCAGGCATTTCCCAGGCCTTGTGCTTTATTTAACCTTATGCTAATCCTATACTTTAGGTGTCGCTCTCATTATTCAACTGCAGCCCTCTGTGTTTCAGTAGCAGATTTTCATCCATTGCATGGAAAAATGTTTATGGTGCATTGTAAAATTAAAAACAAAAATAGTTTTCAGAACCATATATATGGCATCAGTCTATTTTTGTAAAACTACAAAGATACTTTACTAGTGATCCATGTACAGGAAAAACTGAAAACTGTCTACTAAAAATCAACAGTGGTTATCTGTGGCTGATTTTTTTTTCTGTTTTTTTGTTCATCTGTTTATATTCTCTTAAAACACAGATTACTTTTTATCATAGCAATAATGAAAGATAAAAAATAGGAAAGCAATACCAAGCAATCAAGTATTATTCAGTGAAGTGCCTTCTGAAGGCAGTGGAGACACACAAAATTTGTGTTGCCAGGATGTGAACTAAGTAAAAGTCACATTACCTCTGGGACTCAAAGGTGCAAGAATCAACTTGGCAGTTATTACAGATCCATTGTTGTAAGGGAGACTCTTGGCATCAGTGAATTGGGGATAAAACTTGCCTTCCAGGGCTGTGGAGAATATTCAATAAGATGCTGAGTATGTGAGCTGCTTCCCACCCTCTCCCCTGCACTAGCAGGGCCAGAGCCCCATCAGATGTTTTGGAGAGGGCTGAGGAGGTTTCAAGTGTGTGCAGGAATAAGTCCAGATAGCTGTAGGGTGGGTGGCCCTTCCAGCTGGGGTAATGTCATGACTCTTGGGTGGTATGCCTCTGCTTGTGGGAACTGTACCCTCCTAAGGCTCCCACCAACTGGGCTGATGGGCTGGAGACCATGATGGTCTAAGGCAATACCGTGTCACTACTGAAAGGTGGACAATTCTCTACAGTAAAGTTACCCTAACTCACCTGGGTAGCACCCAGTTGTCACTTGGGTCTTGCTATTTATAAAGATCTTATAAAACATACCTTTCCAAGTATTTTGTTGGTTTGTGTGTGTTTCTGCATACAGCCATCTGCACTGGATTTAGATACTAGAGATTGAACCAGGAGAAAAATCTGTGACCAGATGCTGTGCTGTTCTCACCTGTTAATCTCATCTGCTGACGCTTTTTTCTTAGAAGTTGTCTCCTAGGAAATTCCTGTTAAGCCCTGGCTTATCATTTCAGCAGACCCATCTACCTATGTGATTTTTTTCCCCTCTGGCTCTTCCTTAGCCTTTTATTTGCTTATAGTGTTTCTTTAAACTTTTAGGCCAGTTATAGGTTTACAGAATTATTACAAAGATGCAGTTTCCACATACCCCATACTTGTTATTAACATCGTTACTTTTTAGCTCGAAGCGTTTGTCACAATGAACCAATGTTGATACATTATCATTAACCAAGATACATTCTTTATTCAGAATACCTCAGTTTTTCCTTAATGTCTTTTTTCTGTCCCAGGATCCCATCCAGGTTATCTTACAATTAGTCATCATGTCTCCTTAGGTTCCTCCTGGCTGTGACAGTTTCTCACACTTTCCCTGTTTCTGATGCCTTGACACTCTTGAGAAGCACTGGTCAGGTACTTTGTATAGTGTACCGCAATTTCAGTTTGCTTGATTTTTCTCTTATGGTTACACAGGTGTGTTATTTGGGAAGAGGATCAAACAGGCAAAATTGCATCATATAAAGGGTATATACTATCAATATTATCACTGTTGATGTTAATGTTGGTCACCTGGCTGAAGTAGTGGTCTCAGGATTCTACATGGTAAAGTTACTCTTTTATTTCTCCCTTTCTAGACTATACTCTTTGGAAGAAAGTCACTCTGCACAGTCTACACTTAAAAGACTGCGGTATTATGTTCAATCTCGTTGATGAAGTATCTCCAACATTTATTTGGAATTCTGCATATTTGATTTCTCCCCATTTATTTAATATACTTTGGACTATAATACTACTATATATATTTTCATTGCTCAAATTTTCCACTTTTGGCCATTGGAAGTTCTTTGAGTTGGCTCTTGCATCTGTTTAACATACCCCCATCATTGTGTACATGTGTGTGTGTTTTTATAAAACTTTCTGGCACTACAAAATGGTCTAGTCATATCTTGCATATTTCCTGCCCAAATCCTAGAATCAATCATTTCTCCAAGGGACTCTGGTACCTTTGGTTGGAGAATGGTACTAAAAGCCAAGATTTAGATGTTAAGTGTACACCCTACCATTTGGATATCATTGCTTCTAGGCCCTTTCAGTTGATAAAGAAAGAAGATCTATATGCATCTCTTTCTGTCTCTCTCCATATATATATATATATATGTATGTACATTATACATCTTTATATGTTTTAAAATATATATAGAGAAAATTTTGTCTTTAGTCTTAACAGACTCCACTCATTTCCAAAGTTACCTATATCAGTGTCTTATTCTTCCATCCTTTTCAGTGAAGTTTCGTGCATTTGTGATATACTTAAGAGTCTTTTGTCAGATTCTGTGTTGTGGGAATGTTGTTATAAATGCACTTTTAAATATCAAATTCCAGTTGTTCATTGCTGGTATATAGGAAAGCAATTAAATTTATATATTAACTTATATCCTGTGATCTTGTGACTAGGAGTTTGTCAGTGCTTTGGCATTTTCTACATAGACCGTCATGTCATCTGCAAATAGAGATAGATTTATTTCCTCAGTTCTAATCTGTACACTTTTTATTTCCTTTTTTGTCTTAATGCACTAGCTAGGACTTCTAGTATGATGTTCAATAGGAGCAATGAGAAGGGACATCCTTGTCCTCTTCCTGACACTCCAGGTGAAGTGTCTCCTTTTTCATCACTAAGTATAATGTTAGTTTCTTGTAGTTTTTGTTGTTCAGTCACCATGTAGATATTCTTTATCAAATTGAGGAAGTTCCCTTCTACTCCCAGCTTGAAAGCGTTTATCATGAATGGTTGTTGGAGTCTGTCAAATACTTTTTCTGTATCAAATAATATCATATATTTTTTCTTTTTTAGTCTGTTAACATGTAGTGGATTATATCGATTGATTTTCAAATGTTGAATCAACCTTGAATACCTGGAATAAATTTCAGTTGTTTGGCACATAACTTTTTATACATTACTGGATTCAGTTTTATAATACTTTGTTGAGGATTTGTGTCTGTGTCCATTAGTGATACTGGTCTGTAGTTTTCCTTTCTTGTAGTATCTTTTACCTGGTTTTGGAATTAGGGTAATATTGGTCTCACAGAATGAGTCAGGTGTTCTCTACTTCAGTTTTATGGAAGAGATTGTGGAGAATTGGTATTATTTCTAACTTAAATGTTTGGTAGAATTCACTGGTGATTTCTAAATGTTTACTGGTGATCCTTAAATGTTTGGCAGAATTTGGTCCTAGTGATTTCTATCTTTGGAAGGTTGTTAATTATTGATTCAATTTCTTTAATAGATACAGAACTATTCAGGTTATCTTTTTCCTCTTGTGTGAGTTTTAGGAGTTTGTATCTTTTGAGTAATTAGTCCATTTCATCTTAAGTTATCTAATTTGTAGGCATAGAATTTCTCATAGTTATTACTTCATTACCTTCTTAATGTCCATGGGATCAAGAGTGATAACCCCACTTTCATTTCTGATATTGTTAATTTGAGTCTTTCTTGTTTTCTTGGTTACCCTCATAAGAGATTTAACAATTTTATCTTTTCAAAGAACCAACTTTTGGTTTTGTTGGTTTCCTTTGTTGTTTTCCTGTTTTCACTTTCCTTTGATTTTGTCTCTAGTTATTTCTTTTTTACTGTTTGCTTTAGGGTTCGATCCCTGGGTTGGGAAGATCCCCTGGAGAAGGGAAAGGCTACCCACTCCGGTATTCTGGCATGGAGAATTCCATGGCCTGTACAGTCCATGCGGTTGCAAAGAGTCGGACACGACTGAGTGACGTTCACTTTCACTTTCACTAGGCTTAAATTACTCTTCTTTCTTTAGTTTCCTAAGAAGAAAGCATAGCCTTCTTTTCCATATATGTGTTTAAGCTAGAAATTTCCCTTTAAGTGTTGCTGTTGCTTTACCCCAGAGATTTTGATATGTTGTATTTTCATTTAGTTCAAAGCATTTTTAAATTTCTGTTGAGAATTCTTCTTTGACTCATGTTATTTAGAAATGTGTTGCTTAATTTCCAAATATTTGGGTTCGCCGTCTATCCTGTTATTGATTTCTAGTTTAAGTCTACTGAGAGCATACTTTTATGATTTCTATTCTTTTAAATTTGTTAAGGTGGGTTTTATGGACTCTTGAGCTCATGTTTTATATGACCTTGAATGTTGAATGGAATGTTCTATAAATGTGAATTAAATCAAGTTGATTAATAATGCTGTTCAGATAGACTATGTGTTAGTCGCTCAGTCGTGTCTGACTTTTTGTGATCCCATGGACTGTAGCCCGCCAGGCTCCTCTGTTAGTGAAATTCTCCAGGCAAGAATACTGGAGTAGGTTGCCATTTCCTTCTCTGGCTAGATCCTTATTGATATTCTGCCTGCTTAATCTGTCAATTACTGATTGGGGGCATTAAAGTTTGTAACTATAATAATAGGTTTGTCTGTTTCTCCTTTCAGCTCTATCAGTTTTCGCTTCATATATTTTGACACTTTTGTCATGTACATATACATGTTTAGGATTATTATATGTTTTGCTCAGAATTGATCCCTTTATCATTATGTAGTGCCTCTTTTGATCTCTGATAATCTTCCTTGTTCTGCTTTGTCTAAAATTATGTAACTACTCCAGCTTTCTTTTTTTGTCCAGGTTTTTTTTGACTAGTGCAGATCTTTCTCTGTTGCTTTACTTTTAACTTCTCACTCTTTATCAGGGCTTCCCTAATAGCTCAGTTGGTAAAGAATTCACCTGCAATGCAGGAGACCCCAGTTTGATTCCTGAGTTGGGAAGATCTCCTGTAGAAGGGATAGGCTACCCACTCCAGTATTCTTGGGCTTCCCTTGTGGTCAGCTGGTAAAGAATCCACCTGTAATGCGGGTAGACCTAGGTTCAGTCCCTGGGTTGGGAAGATCCCTTGGACAAGGGAAAGGCTATCCACTCCAGTATTCTGGCCTGGAAAATTCCATGGACATATATAGTCCATGGGGTCTCAAAAGAGTTGGACACAACTGAGCAACTTTTACTTTCACTCACTCTTTATATTTAAAGTGGACTTCTTGTACACAGCATATAGTTGTTTTTTTTTTTAATTCACTCTGATAGCTTCAATCTTTAATTGATGTATTTAGACCATTCATATTTAAAATGACTCAATATATTTGGATTTAGTATCAACCATGTTTATAACTGTTTTCTATTTGTTGCCAGAGGCTTCTTTTTCTGCCTTCTCTAGTTTATTTTTGCCTGCACCAGGTCTTAGTTATGACATGTGGGATCTTTCAGTTTAGTTGCAGCATGTAGGATCTATATCCCTGATCAAGGATCAAACCCGTGCCCCCTGCATTGGGAGTGTGGAGTCTTAGCCACTGGACCACCAGGGAAGTCTGCCTTCTCTAGTTTTAATTAAGTATTTTACATGATTCCACTTGTCTTCTCTTAGTGTATCAATTATATTTCTTTAAAAGTTTTTCAATGATTTTCCTCAAGTTTACATTTTTAACTAAGAACATTTTCAAATAACATTGTTCTGCCTCACTTATATGTAGTACAGGTAACTTAAGTGTTCATTATTCATTTCACTCATCCATTTCCTGCAATCATTCAATACACTGTTATTTTATTACTTTAGATAAAGAGTTGTCTTTTACATCAACTAAGAATAAGACAAAAGATTTCATTATACTTTCATTCATTGCATTTTCAATGCTCTTCCTTTATGTAGGTCTGAGTTGCAGGCCTGCACCATTTTTCTGCTGCCTGAAGAAAATCTTTCCTGAAGGAAAGGTTTGCTGATGCTGAATTCCATCAGTTTTTGTTTGTCTGAGAAACTCTTTATTTCTCCTCCACATTTGAAGGATTATTTCACTGGGTATAGAATCTTAGGTTAGTGTTTTTTTTCCCTTTCAACATTTTAAATATTTACAGTTATAGAGACAGGAGTGTTAACACTGAAATGGAAGGTATTTTTTTATTTCTCCTTGTAGTTCTGTCAAATTTAATATTATTTATTTTGAGGTCTGTTTAATAAATGCATAGAAATTTTAAATATCATTAAGTGATGCTTATGTCTTGTAATGCTTTTTGCTTTAAAGTCTATTTTGTTATTAATTTAACTATAATGGCTTTCTTTTGCTTAGTGTTTTCATGTTATTTTTTCCCTATGCTTTTACTTTCAGTCTTTATGTATCTTTATATTTCATATATGTCTTTTGTAAATAGTATATAGTTGGGTTTTTCCAGTCCAAAAATCTTTGTTTTTTAATTGTTTCATGTAAACTATTTACATTAATGTACTTACTGCTATTGATATTGGATATAACCATTGTACCACATTCCTTCTCTTATACCCCATCTGGTTTATGTTAGTTTTTTCTTCCTTAAGATTGATTATTTTCTTATTTTTGCCCCTCTATTAGCTTCGAAGTTTTACTCTCTTACTCTTCCTTAATAGTTATCTGGTAATTATAGCATACAGTCTTGACTTACTAAAGGCTAACATTAATTTATACTTATACATACTCTTTAGATAATGCCAGAACTTTAAATACTTTTACTCTAGTCCTCTTGACTCCTGTGTTGTCAGTATAAATTAACAAGATAATATTATTTTATGCAGTATTGGTTTATAGATAGATATTTAACCTTTAATTGCTTTCTTTTCCTTCCTTCATCCCCAGTCTTCCATCTGAGATCATTTTCCTGTTATCTGAAGAATGCCCCATAGAATTGAGTATTTCCTTTGGTTTCTGACTACTGTTAGAAACTCTTTTGTTTTGGTTTATTTATAAAGCTTTTATTTTGCCTTCATTTTTGAAGGGTATTTTTGCTGGTTATTTTCTTGGTTGGCATTTACTTTCTTTCAAGATACTAAAGATGTCACTTTACCATCTTCATGCTTTCATCATTGCCATTGCAAAGCCAGTAATTAGCCTAAGTTTTGTTCCTTTTGAGGCATACTCTATCTTTTTGGCTATTTTTATGATTTTTCCTTTGTCTTGAATTATCTGTAAATTCACTATTATGTATTCTATGCATGGGCTTCTTTTTATTTATCCTGTTTGGGATTTGTTAGACTTCTTAGATCTATGGATTGATGTCTTTCATCAGTTTTGAAAAATCCTCAGCCATTAAATCTTCAAAGATTGCCTCTGAACAGTTCCATTTCTCTTTTCCTTTTCGAATTCCAATTGAACATGTATTAGACCTTATCCTACCGTCCTGTCTGTATTTTCCATCTTTTTGACCACCTGTGCAGCCTTACAGATAATTTCATCTGAATATAATTTCTAGTTATTTAATTCTCTTGAGTTGCACCTAATATGCTGTTAAAGCCATCCACTGAGTTTCTAATTTCAGCTTTGTTATTTTTCAGTTTTGGAGTTTTCTTTTTTCTCTACTTTTTTTTGGTTTTCTGGTTCCCTGTTGAAATTTTCAAGATTGGATTTTATTTATCTGAATACACTGAGCATCATGGTTTTGTTGTTCAGTCACTCAGTCGTGTCTAACTCTTTGAAACCCTATGGATTGCAGCATGCCAGGCTTTCCTGCCCTTTACTATCTCCCAGAGTTTGCTCAAACTCATGTCCATTGAGTTGGTGATGCCAAGCACTGTGGTTTAGTAGTCTGTATCTGATAATTTGAATAATTCAAAGCTAATGGATCTGCTTGTGTTGTCTATTGCCTATGGTGCTTCTTATCTATGATGTCTCTTTTCTTTGTTTTTCTGGTTATCTTTGTGTATGGGCATTGTACTTAAATAGCTGTTTGTTGGAATAATTTGAGGCTGAGGATGATGGAATCTTTCTCCAAAGAAGATTTTGTTTGCACTGGTTAGGCCCATAAGGATACTTCCTGTCTAAAACTACCATAATCTATATTCAAAAATTAAACTTTACCTAGTCCACCTAGATGTTGCAAAGCCAAGCTAAAAGACTTTGTGAGGGCTAGTTTATTTCCAGTTTATAATTACCCTTAAAGTGAAACATTTGAAGTTCCTAGGAAACTCCTTCCCTTTTAATAAGACTTGGGCTTTGAGTTTTGTTATTCTAGTTCTTTGAGTCTTCTAAAGCTTCAACTCACTTAACACTGGTTTATTCCTTAACCTTTACTTCTTAACCATAGATGCCCTTAAGACAAATACAGTTAACCATATGAGTACTAAAAGAAAATGGGGAATTCCTCTTTGACCTCATGTAGGAAAAGAGCTTTTAACTATGAGTCAAAAATCTAGATGCAATAAAAGACAAATGTGATAAATGTGACTACTTTTTTTTAATGCATGGCAGAAATACATCATAAAAAAGTCAAAAAGCAACTAACAAGTTGGAAGTAAATATTTGCAACTTTTATAACAGATAAAGGCCTAATATAATGTATAAAGAACACTTGAAAAGTGTGAAGGAACAATAACCCAATAGAAGAATGTAGAAAAGGAACTTCCTTGGAGGTTCAGTGGCTAAGACTCCATGCTCCGAATGCAGGGGGCCCAGGTTTGATCCCTGGTCAGGGAACTAGATCTCACACACCACAACTAAAGAGCCCACATGCCACAACTAAGACATGGTGCAGTCAAATGAATAAAAATAAATATTTTTTTAAAAAGAAAAAGATGTGGAAGAGACATGAACAGACAATTCACAATGATATTTAATTTGCTATTAAACAGAAATGCAAGATAAAATGCCATGGATATACTACTACTCATTTATTATATCAGTGAAAATTAAAAAGTATGTCACATTATGTTGAAAACTGGGGAAATAAGCACTCACCTATATTTTTGGTGGGAAAGCAAAAATGAGTCTGAGATTCAGGGGAGGGAAGAGGGACTGAACTGAACTGATTTACAGGAAAACGGACAGAGTCAGGGAGAGAGAACACATGGACTGAGAAGAGCTGAGGCTCAGGACACAGTTACACAAGGTGGCAGCGCAGCTCCCTGGTGGAACTAGCACCAGGGCTCTAGAGTCAGGAGGAGCTAGTCTTGAAAGCGGGCTGTGGGGCTATGTGGTGCTCTAGGCAAAATCTGGTACCTTCCCTGTGATCAGCTGCCACAACTGGGGATAATGGGCATGAGTGAGGACCCGAGATGCTCCAGGTAAAGCACCTGCAGACAGGAAGCCTCTCCACTCCTGCTTTATCGGTAATGCCTCCTTCTCCAACCACCACCCCCGCCAGCCCCCACCTTCCAGAGCTGTCGGGTCCCTCTGGGCTAGGGGCGAGGGAGTGGGGTGGGGGACCTGGATCAGGTGATGCAACGCTCACATGACTGGCTGGGCGCTGATGTGGGGAGCAGCCCCCATGCCCGCCCTGCCCGCAGAGAACCAGTTCCCAGAGCTGCCCGGGTGAGGAGCGAGAGGGCTTAGGCAAGCCCAAGGAGGCACAGACCTGGCCCGGGCCCCACAGGTCAGTGTGAAAGTGGCCACTGCTGGCGTCCTGGGCAGGGGTGGAAGCTGATGGGACTAGGATCCAGGAGCAGCGGGGAGAGACGGGGAGGGAGGAGGGGGTCCCGAGATGAATGAGGAGAATGGCGAGGCACAACATGGGCAGGTGGCCCCGTCTCCTCCTCGATGGCCCTCCTCTGTGCCCTCCACCCATTTTTGAGCCTGAAATTGTGGAGGGGAGGGGGTGTCCCCGCAGTGCGACGGTGAAACTTAGACAAATTCTGAAAATAATTCCTTTTCACACTCTGAGCCCAGGAGGAAAGAACTGACCTCACGTAAAGGGGTAGAGACACGGCGGGTTGCTTGCGCACGAGGAAGACACAGAGATCCAAAATAGTTTGGAAAGCATCCTGGTCTGGTGCCTGAGGCCTGAAAAGTAATGGTGGGTGGGATGCAGGAGAGGTAGGGGAAAAATTGTAGGATGAGGAGGGCTCAGATTCAGGAAAGGGACCCCAGTCCATGGACTGTGCAGTCCCTCTCCATCTCCTGTCTGTCTGCAGGTCTGCATGTCTGTTCCCAACACTCTGCAAGACTAGAAAAGGAGGAGGAACCTGGCCAGAATCCCTGCAGGTCAGTGAAAAAGGGGAGGGCACTGAACAGGCATGGGGCTGGGGGGCACAGCTTGGGTAGCATTTGAGGGCCCCACTTCCCATCCCCCCACCAGATACAATATACACCCTCCCCGCCATGCTAAAGTATGGTACAAGGTGGCAGGGCCTTCCAGGGAATGGTTGGCTCTCAGTGCAGGAGGAATGGTGGGGTAAAGGGTAGGCAGAAGGCAAACTAGGCCGGGCCAGGTCAGGGGACCCCTGACGCGGGTGAGATGCCAGTGCTGTCCAGACCCGTCTGCCACCCAAGCCCTCAGTCTCCCTTGTCTCCTCTTTGTCTCTTCTCCCCTCACCACCACCCTTATCTCCCAGGACAGGAAAAGGAGGGGACATCTCAACCTGGAAAAACTGCAATGTAAATGAAGGAAAGTTGGAAAGTGAGGGAAAGCCAGAAGATGAAGTAGAGCCTGAAAATGAAGGAAAATCAGATGAGAAAGAAAAGCCGGAAGTGGAGGGGAAGTCAGAACAGGAGTGAGAGCTCCAGAATGACGGACAGCCAGATGATGAGAGACAAACCGCAGATGAAGGACAACCAGCAAATGAGGGGAAGAAAGAAAAGCAAGGCAAGTTCAAAGCTGAGGGAAACCCACTCAAGAAGGGCAAGCCAGAGTCCCAGGCAAAGTCAGAGAGCCAGTCACGTGCTGCCGAAAAGTGCCCTCCTGAAGATTATGTGCCCCAGAAGGCAAAAAGAAAAACGGACAGGACGATGGAGGATTCCCCCAAGGACTATCAGGACAACTTACAGGAAAGGCATCTGGGAGGTGAGGAGATGCTGAAAGAATGTGGAGATCTGTCAAGGACTCAGCTTGAAGAGCTAAGGAAAAGACAGAAAATGGGTGGATTTCATTGGATACAAAGAGATGTACAGGATCCATTCACCTCAAGAGGGCAACGAGGTGTCAAGGGAATGAGGGGAGGAGGGAGGAGCCAAAGGGGCTTACATGATATCCCATATTGTTAATGCTTTGGTATTTGATTCTGGTTTCTTTGATGAGAATATCACTGACCCTGCTTTCCCTGGCAGTCACTTGCCAGGCTGTGTGCTTTATCCTCAAGCTGATACTTTGCTTTAGGTGTCACTGTCCTTACCAGCAGCCATTTGATCCAACTACAGTGCTCTGTGTTTCAGTAGGGGGTTTTCACCCATGTTCATGAAAGAGATGTTCATGGTACACTATAAAAAGAACAATAAAAAAGCACTTTTCAGAACCAAATGTATAGTATCAAACCAGTTTTGTAAAAGGGCTTCCCTGGTGGCTCAGACTGTAAAGAATTCGCCTGCAATGCAAGAGACCTAGGTTTGATCCCTAGGTCTGGAAGATCCCCTGAAGGAGGAAATGGCTACCCACTCCAGTATTCTTGCCTGGGAAATCCCATGGACAGAGAAGCCTGGTGGGCTACAGTCCATGGGATCACAAAGAGTCAGACATGACTGAGTGACTAACACTTCACTTTGTAAAAGTAGTAAATGTTTGCATAATGCATTTGTGCACAGAAGAAAACCATGAAAACTAAAAACTAGGTGATAGTTTTTTCCTACATTGTAGCCAGAAAATAGGTCTTGCTTGTACTTAAAGATGAGTCCAATCATTAGATGGTACCTCCATATCATTCCTCCACAAGTATGTCCAGCCCCATGTCTTCCCTTAGTTGTAACTATGTCAGTGGGCACTGCCAGCCCTTCTCCTGGGTCCTCTACCATCTTATGGCTCCCAACATGTGTGATTCTTTTTCTTGTCTTTGCTCACTCATCTCTACTTTTTCTTAAATGATGTTTGTCATAATAAAAAAATTCCTAGAAATCAATACATGATAAAAAAAAATTGAAATGTTCAGTGAGCTTATGAGGGCAATGAAGATTCCTGTTGTCAGACTGTAAAATGATAAGTAAAACATTACATCTAGGACTCATAGCTAAAGGAATCAACCTGACAGTTACAACAGATCCAGTGCTCTAAAGGTCAGTCTTGTCATCTGTGAAATGGGAATAAAACTTGCCTCACAATCTGCTGAGTGGATCAGATGAGGTACTGAATATGTTAGCTGTGTTGGGAAAGCTACTTTGTAGCAGTAGGACTCTGAACCTTGTCAGACACTCAGGAGACAGCTGAGGGTAGGTCTCACCTATACCTAGAAACAAGTCTCAGCAGCTGAGATGAGACTGCCACTCTTCTCTGGATACTACCATATCTGCTGGGCATTCCTGCTCTGCTGGGCCCTGTACCCTCTGCTGACAGGTATTGATATGATGGAGTCCTTATGGTGACAAAGCCCCTCTGGTTCCCTTTAGTCCCCAAAGGGTCAAAGCCCCTATTTGACTTCTATAGGAATGTGGGTAAACGCCCTCTCCCAACTTCAGAGTTGTATCTACTCTGGTGGCACTGCCCCAGGGGTTTGGGCTCCATTATATTACATATTTCTTAGCAACATAGTCATTAACATTTTAGTTCATTTTATATTTGCTTATAGTAGTTTCTTATCTCTTACAGGACTCATATATTTTGGGTCCCCTGGGGATTGTATCCTGAGACACATCTATGGATAAAACAGTTGATAACTATTTGAACTACACACCACAGTACCTCAGGGAAGCCATATCTAAATTTATATACCATTCTTAGTGTGAGTTTTCTCTCTAAAAAGTCTCCTGGTTGGTTTCCTACATAAATTCAAAGGACTTGTCCACACATAATCAGAGAGGGTTACACAACTGAGTTTCAAACGGAAAATATCCCTTCCCATTCCAGACCAATTCCAACTAAAAACTGTAACAGTGCTCTTAAAAATATTAAAAACTCTTAATGTTAGGGATTTTAATTTAACCCACTAGTATGTCGCTTTTTCCAAATGAGGACTTTCTTATTCACATATGTTTAATAAATTATGTGAGACATATACTTAATTAATTATGATTGAATCAGAAGCCCTGAGTTAAAAAAAGATACCCTATTCATGGATTAGAAGACTTGATAGTGTTAATATGGTAATTCTCTCCAAAAGTTATCTATAAATATCTATAATATATGGAAAAGCAAAGGACACTGGATAGCCAAAATATTTTGAAAATGAAGAACACAGCTGAAGGACTTGTTGCCTGATTTCAGGGCTAACTAAAACTATGGTAATCAAGACTATGTAGTATGGCATAAGGATAGACATATAGATTGATGGAATAAGACACAGTCCAAAAGTAGACCCACATGTATATCGTCAATTCATGTTTTAAAAAGGACCCACAGAAAAAAAAAAAAAAAGGACCCACAGGAATTCAGTGGAGAAAGACTTTTCAACAAATGATACTGGAACAACTAACTGTATGTCATCTTGGTGAGTTTGGACTGCTATAACAAAAATACCACAGGCAGGAATTCTTCATAGTTCTGGAGTGTGGACCCATGATCAAGATGCTGGCAGATTTGGTATCTAGTAGGGGTCAGATTCCTGGTTCATAACCAGATATCTTCACATGACAGAAGGGGCAAGGGAGCTTTCTGGAGTCATTTTCATAATGAAACTAATTCCTCATGAGGGCTCCACTTACATGGCTTAATTGCCAAAGGCCCTGCTTCCAAATACCATCCAACTGGATGAATTTTGCAGTTACACAAACATTCAGTCTATAGCAGACATCAATATACAAAAAAAGTACCCTTACCTCACACCATATACAAAACATGAATTAAAAATGGCTCACAGAACAAAAATGTAAAACCCCAAATTATAAAAACTTTATTTAGAGAATTCCTGGGTGATCCCAGTGGTTAGGATTCTGAGCTCTCACTGCCAAGGGCCTGGCTTCAATCCCTGGTCAGGGAACTAAAATCCCATAAGCCACGTGATGTGGCAAAAAAAACCAAAATAAAATAAAAATTAAAATTTCATTTAAAGATAGGAACAATATGGAATAGTTTGTTGTTTCAGAGTAAACTATTATTGTTTATTAATTCTGAAGTAATTTAAAGATTTTGTATTGTAATTTTTTATTTTAGGCTGCACTGGGTCTTCATTGCTGCTTGGGCTTTTTTCTAGTTGCGGTGAGTGAAGGCCAAGCTACTCTTTGTTGCAGTGCACAGGCTTCTTATTGTGGTGGCTTCTCTTGTTGCTGAGCACAGGGTCTAGGGCACTCGGGCTTCAGTAGTTGCGGTATGTGAGTTCTAGAGCACAGGCTTAATAGTTGAGGTGCACAGGTTTAGTTGCTCCACAGCATGTGGGATCTTCCCGAACCAGGGATTGAACTTGTATTTCCTGCATTGGCAGGTGGATTCTTTACCATTGAGCCACCAGTAAGCCCAGTTCAAAGATTTTTGAAATGAATTTTCTGCCACTATCTACTTCATAAGTTCCAGAGGTTTCTTCTACTAGGAAATGGGAAAGGCAAATGCTAATTATAAAATATTACATGTGGACAATAAAATTTAAGATATCATTAGAAAAATAGGGAAAAGGATAATCCTGGATTAGCATATGACATGAATTTGTGCCATATGACAATTTAAGATAATAACTGGACAATGAGGGTATTGACAAATTTCTGTGAAGTTCAAACAAGTCTAGAATATCTATATTAGTAACATATATCCATACATATATAACCTAAGAAAGCATAATATTTCTTATTTGACAATGTTTACCATGTAATTTAAATACCAAAAAACCCCTCTAATTGTTTTAACATGTCTTTTATAAAGTGAGAGACAATTTTTTTTGAGATTTTCTAAGGACCCTCTGGGAAATTTCAAAACTAGTTTGAGGTCAAAAAGATTCCATTTAGATTTTTATTTTGGGAAGCTGCCAAAAATGTCAAAAAGTTTGAACATTTGATTAAACAGGATCACAAGTCAATATGAAACAATACTTATCTATTTAACCAAAGGGACAATCAAAAAAATTTTAAGGTAAATACACAAGGTTACAAAACTGAATGAAAATATAGCTCTTTTCACATTGAGAAGACTCAGTTCTCCCACATAATCAAAGACCTGATATAGACAACATGAAACAAAAAATTCTTTGGTAAGACAAAATCTTTGCTTTCCAGGAAGATTACCCAAAAGGTAAAGAAAAACATTTCACAATCTCTTATCAAGAGAAGACCAATAGTCCAAAAGACTTTTTCTTTTTAACGGAGAGAAAGCCAAACTTTTTTTGTACCATTGTACTCCTCCCTCCCTCCCTCCCTTTCTCCCTGCCTCCCTCCCTCCCTTCCTTCCTTCCCTTTCTTTTTTTCTTGCCATACCTCTAAGCAGGCTAGATCTCACTTCCCTAACCATGGATCGAATCCTTTCCCCCTGCAGCAGAAGCATGGAGTCTTAACCACTGGACTGTCAGGAAAGTCCTTGTACCACTGTACTTTTGATGTTAAAGCTCATTCTTTAAAAAACTTATAAATAAATCCATTCTAATCTTAGCCAGCTTGACCACACATAAAATTCCTTTCCCAAGATTCTGTTTACTGAAACTTTCTACCCACTCAGCCAGTTTTTTTCCTGTATTTTCCTCAGGTTTTTTTCCTGTATTTTCCTCTTCCTCATTCTAGAATATCCAGTCATTTGACTTTAGAACAAAATTACTCCTTTTCCCTTAACAAAAACATGGCTTTCATACTTCTTATCCAAAACACACATCCTACTTTTTTTTTTACCTACTTTTCATACACAGTTGTTTCCTTTTACCCTTATTGTTTCTAGTATTTTTAATTACATATATAGATTAGCATTCTTAACCCTTAGAAACCTTAATTTCTAGAGAAACTAAAAAGTAAACAATTGAGGACTGCCTGTTACTTAAGCATTCTATGATTGGCAAATTTATAAATATATTTCATAATTTCTAAAAGCATATTCTTCCTGACAGTGATTTTTCCAATACTGCACAACACATGTTTGCTGATACATCCAAAAATCTTCAGTTCCTTTATGAGAAGATGCCAAAGTAGATAAACCCATGTTTAGCAGTCTGTTTCAGTATTTTATTTTATCTGAAAATGATCTAGATATTCAATGCATATCCATCATTAGTTAATATAACTTTTAAGTTTTCAAGTTATCAAAAAGATTTTTGAAACTATTTTTAAGTAGACATACCATGAAACATAATTACTGTTGAAAAGTTCATATATGAAGTTTTATCTTAATTGCATCTATGTAATTAACCTTTTAGATTACTCATGAAAACTTCTTGAGGCATTAAATAGCTAACCATCATCTTAAATTATTTTTCTTTCTAACAAATCCTGTAACAGAGATAATATGACTTTTAGTAAACCTGGATAGAAAAAGCTGTGTTTGCATCATATTTAATGCTGATAACTCTGAAGACATGCCTGTTTTAATTAAACCAACGAAGTTAGACTAACTTTTATTTATGAAAGATTATCCTAGACCACATGAACTTGAAAAATATTTGGGCTAATTTCTGTATTTCTGAGAGAATACTTAAAAAAAATTACTGGATCAACAGCCCAACTTTCAATTATCCAAATTCCTATATTAAGATTCAGGGGATTCTGAATTGCATGATTGATTAGCATAAACAAGTGTAAATTTTTTCTGCAGGAAGTTTACATCATCCTAACCCTACAGTCATTTTGGTGAATAGTCTGTCTACATAGTAAAAAATAGCCAGGTACAAAATGAGTGCAGACATGAAAAAAAAATTCAGCAGAAACAACACACAGCAAATACAGATCTATAGGAGTTCCAGATATTGGAATTACAAGACTCAATTTAAAAATAATTTTTCTGGGAATTCCCTGGCAGTCCAGTGGTTAAGACTGCACTTCCACTGCCACTACAAGGGCTGTGTTTGATCCTTTGTTGGGAAACTAAAATCCCATCTGCTGTGCAATGCAGCTAATAATAATAATAATAATAATAATTTTTCATACTAAATAGGAGATAAAAGACTGACTCATGGAAGTTTTAGCCAGTAACTAGAAAGTATAAAAAACATGAAATAGGGCATTCTAGAAGTAAATTTTTTTAATTCATTTTTCATTATAGTTGAATTACAATGTTGTGTTAATTACTGCTGTACAGTGAAGTGACTTAGTTATTTATATATATATATATATATATATATATATATATATATATATATTCCTTTCCATTGTGGTTTTTCACAGGATATTGAGTATAATTCCCTGTGCTATAAGTAGGACCTTGCTGTTACATGCCAGTCTGCATCTGCTAATCCCAAACTCCCAATTCAACCCTCTCCCACCACCATCCCCCTTGGCAGCCACCAGTCTATTTTCTATGTCCCCAGTTCTGTTTCTGTTTCATAGATAGGGTCATTTGTGTCATATTTTAGATTCCACATATAAGTGATATAATATGGTATCTGTCTTTATCTTTCTGACTTACTTCACTTGGTATGATAATCTCTAGTTGCATCCATGTTGCTGCAAATGGCATTATTTCATTCTTTTTTATGGCCGAGTAGTATTCCACTGTATATATGCATGACATCCTCTTTATCCATTCATCTGTCAATGGACATTTAGGTTGTTTCCAAGTCTTGGCTATTGTAAATAATGCTGCAGTAAACGTTGGGGTGCACGTGTCTTTTTGAATTACAGTTTTGTTTCTACTATCCTGATCATTTACAATATCTATAAGCATTTTTGAGACAAATAGAGCAAATTTAGGATTTGGTAAAAATGATAGATAGGCTTTAATTGCTTCTAGAGCCACAAATTGAGTTCTCTAAAAGACTCAATTTGTAAGACAAGTACAATTATTTTTAATTCTTAAAAGAATTGGGTTGAAACCTGAATGATATCAAGAGGCTAGCCCACCCATCCAACTATCTTCAATTAGCTTCTTTATATCAGGGAGAAGATATCCAACTAAGACAGAAATCAAAAGAATCATATGTTCTAGATTTAGAGCTGTATTATTGGACTTTATTTTCTTGGGCTCTAAAATCACTGCAGATGGTGGCTGCAGCCATGAAATTAAAAGATGCTTGCTCCTTGGAAGAAAAGCTATGATCAACCTAGACAGTATATTAAAAAGCAGAGACGTTACTTTGCTGATAAAGGTCCATCTAGTCAAAGCTATGTTTTTTCCAGTAGTCACGTATGAATGTGAGAGTTGGACTATAAAGAAAGCTGAGAACCAAAGAATTGATGCTATTGAGCTGTGGTATTGGAAAAGACTCTTGAGAGTCCCTTGGACTGGAAGGAGATCCAACCATTCAATCCTAAAGGAGATCAGTCCTGAATATACATTGGAAGGACTGATGCTGAAGCTGAAACTCCAATACTTTGGCCACCTGACGCGAAGAGCTGACTCATTGGAAAAGATCCTGATGCTGGGAAAGATTGAAGGCAGGAGGAGAAGGGGACGACAGAGGATGAGATGGTTGGATGGCATCACTGACCCGATGGACATGAGTTTGAGCAAGCTCTGGGAATTGGTGATAGACAGGGAAGCCTGGTGTGCTGCAGTCCATGGGGTTGCAAAGAGTTGGACATGATTGAGCAGCTGAACTGAACTTATCTTTGGAATGTTTTAGTAAATGTTCCCACAAAGACTTCAGAAGGTCTCATTTTGTTTTTTGTGCTCTGGGTACATAGTTTCATTTTAGCTTAGGGTGCTGGTGGTGGTTTTGTCGCTAAGTCGCATCCAACTCTTGTGATCCCATGGACTGTAGCCTGCTAGGCTCCTCTGTCCATGGGATTTTTCAGGCAACAATACTGGAGTGGTTTGCCATTTCCTTCTCCAGGAGATCTTCCCAACCCAGGGATTGAACCCGGATCTCCTGCACTGCAGGCAGATTCTTTACTGACTGAGCTATCAGGGAAGTCCTTGCTTAGGGGAAAGGGCTAAAAATGTTCCTATTAGGCTGTGAATATCAGCTTCCAATTTGGCAAACTTCTGACCAGAGCTTCCTTTAAAGAAAAATTTTCTCAAATATCTTATAAGGTTTTCAGAAACAGTAAATATTCCTGGCAGTTTTGAACTCTTTAATTTTTTTCCCTTTACCTTTAAGTCAAATATATACCTATCAAGTTATTTCCAACCAAAATCAATAAGCCTTTTATGGATTAACCATGGACACTTCAAGCATCCCCAAAGATGGTAAAAAGATGTAGTTTTCCCATTATCCAGGACCACTTGCAACGACAACCAAAGGAAAGAAAGACTTGGACAATTCCCCTGAGAGCTAGCAACAATCAGTAAGACACTAGCTGCAAATGGAGTGCAAGTCACATTTCTGTCTGGCCATATTCTTGGGGGTCCAAACCTGACAGTTCAGCTGCCTGTACATGTAAGCAGTGACAACTTGTGCTCCCCAGCAGGAAGAAACCCAAGCTAGTTCCTCAGTACACAAAATGAGAGACAGGCAGGAAAGTAATAGTTGTCATTGGGGTGGAAAGGATTAATAACAAATGGGTATCCCCAAACCAAACTCACAGAAGTCTGAATTTAGAAAAGAAGGAACACCATAAAATTTTACTTTCCTCTCTTAATTGGACACTACAGGTTGAGATCCAGGACAGCTGAGTTGGTAAGAATTCTTACTTTTCACTGGCTTCCATCTTTTTCCTGGGGTTCTATCTATAGGCTCTAGAACAAATGACATGTCCCAGAGGGTCTCATTTGGGTCATCAGAAATTGCAGGGGAAGAAAAATAATATTCTCTCTACCCTTCTGAGTATTTGGCTGATAACTGTTTTTCTCTAGGACATCTTATAAATAGATGAGCTCATCTAGGCTAAAACTTTCTCACTGTGGCCACTGTAATTAAAAGATTATCTTTGGCAAAATTAAACCATTTGTTCAGAAAAACATGTTTGGAGATCTTAATTTTTATACACATCTATACTTAATATGCATAATATACATATTTATATTTAATTTTTATATATACATATAATTCCAGTTAACTGGAATCCCAGATGGAGGAGTTTCTGACTCTTCGGACTTGAAGAAACCCATTTTTTCTTTTTCTCTCTTAAAACAAAATGTATTTACTTGAAGTCTCACACTGGCCCAGTCCAGTTTGTTGGACCAGTCCAACTGCAGACCCAGTCTAGAAAAAGAAATGCTCAAGTGAAGTCAGCTCACTCATTATGCAAAAACAGTAGAGCTTGGATATCCAAGAGGGACTTATTCACGACCCCCCAGAGAGAGCAAGAAGGCAATGAACCAGTGGGATCAGCAGGTATCTGCTCTTGCTCATTGTTCCTTAGGACCATTGGTGATCTCCTTTGGATACCACCAGGACAATTAAAGGGCTTCCCATGTGACGTTAGTGGTAAAGAACCCACCTGCCAATGCAGGAGACATAAGAGACGTGGGTACAATCCCTGAGTCAGGAAGATCCACTGGAGAAGGAAATAGCAGCCCACTCCAGTATTCTTGCCTGGAGAATCCCATGAACAGAGGAACCTGGAGGGGCTACAGTCCATAGGGTAGCAAAGAGTCAGACATGACTGAGTGACTAAGCACACAGGACAATTAAAAAATATACTGAAGCATATTAAACATTTTATAGTTTATCTGGGGCTTTCCCAGTGGCTCTGTGGTAAAGAATTCACCTGCCAATGCAGGAGACACGGGTCTGATGCCTGATTTGGTAAGATCCCGCATGTCGCAAGGCAGCTGAGCCTGTGCACTACAGCTACTGAGCCTGTACTCTAGAACCCAGAAGCCACAACAGTTGAGCCTATATGCTGCAACTACTGAAGCCCGCACACCTTAGAGCCTGTGCTCTGCAACAAGAGAAGGCACCACAGTATGAGAAACCCTCACACCACAACTAGAGAAGCAGCCCCCACTCACTGCAATTAGAGAAAAGTCCATGCACAGCAACAAAGACCCAGCACAACCCACAATAAATATTTTTGAAAGTTTATCTGAGCAAACACTGATGCAAACTAGGCTGTACAAAACCAGAAGCGGTTAGAAGCACTCCACCAACAGGACCTAGGGGGAAGGATTTTATAGAGAAGACATAGAAGCAAAGCAAAAAGAAAATTATTTGATTTGCTATAGCTTAAGTGGTTGCATTATTTGGGAAAGTCTAGTTGGCTGCTTGTGATTAGTTGTTCTTCTTAACCTTGAGAAACTTATAGGAATTGACTCTGGCTTAGGTTTTGGTTTGTTTACATGGACTACCAAGTCATTAGAGCCACCTCAGTTCAGTAGTCTCCTTGTTTGATTACTGTAAGAGTATAGAAGAGGAACACTTCCCAATTGACTCTATGAAAGCAGTATTACTCTGATGTCATAACAAGACTAGGTACAACAAGAAAAGTACAGACCAATATTTTTTTATGAATATAGAGACAAAAGCCTTAACAAATTACCAGCAAGTTGAATCTAACAATATATAAAAGGATTATACACAATGGCCAAGTGGAATTTATTCCAGGAATGCAAATTTGGTATATCACAGAAAAAGCAGAGAATATAAACCACTGAATTAACATAATGAAGGCCCCAAACCACATGATCATCTCAAAAGATACAGGAAAAAAAAATAAATCCAGCAATTTCTCATGATAAAAATATTCAACAAACTAGGAATAAAAGGTAACTTCCTCAACTTGATAGAGGAAATCTACAAAAAGATGCAACTGACATTACACATAAGGATGAAACACTAAAAAATTTCCTTCTAGGAACTGAAACAAGACAAAGATGACTTCTACTGCCATTTCTAGAGGTTGTACTAGAGGTTCTGGCCAAGGTAATTAGGCAAAAATAAATAAATAGGCATCCAGTTAGGAAAGGAAGAAGTAAACACGTCTCTATTTGAAGATAACAGTCTTGTACATAGCATAACCTAAGGAATCCATGAAAAAAAACTATGAGAACTAATACATGAGTGGAACATGGTGGCAGGATATAATATCAACATACAAAAATCAATTGTATTTCTTTATATAGAAATTAGCAATCTGAAATTGAACTGAAGAAAATGATTCTACTTATGATGACATCAAAAATAAAAATATTTTACGGATACATTTAACAAAAGAAATTTCAGGCTTATAAATTGAAAATACAGAATGTGGTTGAAAAAATTAAAGAAGACCTAAATAAATGGAAATAAATTCCATGTTTGTGGATTAAAAGACAATATTGTTCTATTGGTCATATTACCTAACTGATCTACAGATTCAATTCAATCCCTATCAAAATCCTATCTGGCTTTTATGTAGAAAATGACAAGGTGATTTCAAAAATCAAAGGATGCAGAATAGATAAAACTTAGTTTAGAAAGAATAACATAGGATATCTTAAACTTCTTAATTTCAAAGCTTACTAACAAATGACAGTAATCAAGACAGGGTGGGACAGCAACTAGAGATTATCATACTAACTGAAGTTAGTCAGAAAGAGAAAGACAAATACCATATGATATCACTTATATGTGGAATCTAAAGTATGACACAAATGAACCTATCCATGAAACAGAAACAAAATCAGGGACATAGAGACAGACTGGTGGTTGCCAAGGGGGAAGCGGGTGGGAGAGGGTAGGAGCGGGAGTTTGTGGCTAGTATATGCAACTGATATATATATATATAAAATGGATAAGCAGCAAGGTCCTACTGTATAGCACAGGGAGCCATATTCAATATACTGTGAAAAGCCATAATGGAAAAGAATATGAAAAAGAATAAATATATATGTATAACTGAGACATTTAATTGCACAGTAGTAATTAACACATTGGTATTCAACTATACTTCAATAAAAATAAATTAAAAAAAAGACAGAGTGGTACTGCCATAAGGACAGATATATAGATCAATGGAAAAGAATTTAGTCCAAAAGTAAACTATCACATATAGGGTCAATGGATTTTTGACAAATGTAACAAGACAATTCAAAGGGGGAAGAATCATTTTAAAACTAATAGTGACGGAACAATTGGATATCCAAATGCCAAAGATTGAATTTAGATCACTACATTATAACATACACCAAAATTAGCTCAACAAGGGTGATAAATATTAATGCAAGAGCTAAAATTATAAAAACTCTTAGAAGAAAACATAGGAGTAAACCTTCATGTCCTTAGGTTTCACAGTGTTTTCTTAGCTATGACAACAAAAACACATGTGACAAAAGATAAGATTAGAAGTCATCAAAATAAAAAAAAATTGTGCATCAAATGATACCACTAAGAAAGTGAAAAGACAACCCACAGAGTGGGAAAAAATACTTGTGAATCATTTATTCAATAAGGAACTAATTTCCAGAAAATATAAAGAACTCTAGAAATTCAACTATAAAAAGACAAGTAACCCAATTAAAAATGGGCAAATGATTTGAATAGATATTTATGAAAGTCATATAGATAACCAATAACCAATAAGCACATGAAAAGAAACTCAATACCATTAGTTGTTGGGAAATGTAAATCAGAATCAAAAGGAGAGAACACTTCATATAAATTATGATGGTTAAAATGAAAATGATGGAAAATGACATATTTTATTGAGGATGATGATAAACTGGAGCTCTCAGATAACATCTGAGTTTATACTAATGAGGTAACTCATGGTGAGTCCCCAGATACCTTCAGGTTAGGGGCTGGCCACCACAAGGACCAAATAAATTATTAGAGGGATATATGGACAAAAAAAAAATGTTACCTGCCATTCAGGTAGACAAGATGTTGCCTACTATCAAGCCATCAGCCACTGCAACCACCTACAACGCTGCACCCAGAGGGGAATTCAGGATGAAGAAAAACAGGACACTGGCCCTAGGTAGTTAAGATTCATATCGAAGGAAAAATTTCAGTGAGCCCAGACTCTTGTATTTTACCATACATAGAAAAGCACTAAAATCATTAACTTGAGATGTCTGTTTTTGTGATTAACAATAACTTTTGATGTTCAAGCACACATGTTTGTTTTTGGTTTTGTTTTTCAATAAAAACTCCCATATATCGTGGCTCCTGCCTTATCTCTTTGGAACAGTTCCTCGGAGCTATCTGACAGGCTGTATTCTGGGCTATAGTCTTCAGCAAGGCCACTGAATAAAACACAATTCTCAAGTTTTAGGTTGTGCATTGTTTTTCAATCCACAGCTGAAACTTTCAGTCTTAACATCCTACCCCTCTTCCCTGACCTCTGGAGAGGGAAGGACTGGAGATTTCCTGCCAAAAATTTTGGCTCCCTGTCCACCAATGCCAAATAGAAATACGGAGACAGTATGGAGGAAATAGAAAAGAGTTGTTTGTTTTTTTTTTTAAAGAGTAGTTTTATTTTTGCCTGACAAAAGGGAAACACAGTAGGCTAGTGCTAAAAACTGTGTGCTCCTTCCTGGGGTACTGGGGATCTTATAGGTGGAACTCATAGTCCAGAGTGAGTGAAGGTTTTGTATTCTTCTTCTTCTTGCATTATAAAATAGTCACTGCTGGCATCAGGCAGCTTGATAATTGGGTCCATTCATATCTGGGTTATTGGCCTGTGACCTTCTTTCTGAAATGTAAACAGCTATAAGAGGTAATCTGCTACTAGAGAGTGCAGGAAGGGTAAATACCAGGTGCAGGATTTAATTTACACAGTATTAGGGGGTGATAGGTTAGCTTTCTGAAGAACAGATCTAGTACAGACACCACAGATTAATAATAGTGAGTGAAGTCACTCAGTCATGTCTGACTCTTTGCGACCCCATGGACTATAGCCTACCAGGCTCTTCTGTCCATGGGATTTTCCAGGCAAGTGTACTGGAGTGGGTTGCCATTTCCTTCTACAGAGGATCTTCCCAACCCAGGGACTGAACCCACATTGTAGGGAGACGCTTTACAATCTGAGCCACTAGGGAAATCCAGATTAGTAATAGTTAAAACTAAAATTAGCTAGCTCTTTCAGGCCAGTTTATGTTTCTTCTCTAGCCTGTTCACTGTTCTCTTTATTTTCCTTGTTTTTCAGGAGAGAGGAAAAAAAAAAAAACTCATTTCTATTTTTTTTTTGCAGCCGATTGAGTTCAGTCACCATTGGTTGATTTAATCAATCATTCCTATGTAATAAAACATTCATAAACCACCCTAAATGACAGGGTTTGGGAAGCTTCTGGGTTGGAGAACACATGAATGTGCTGGGAAAGTGGTGTGTCTAAAGACAGCAAAGAAGCCCTGCCTTTCTACTTCCCCCCAATACCTTGCCCTATGCCTCTCTTCCATTTAGCTATGCCTGAGTTGTATCATTTAAAATCAATACTAGAAACTAAAGCATTTTTCTGAGGGTTGTGAGTTGTTCAAGTAAATTATTGAAACTGAGCAGAGGGTCATGGGCATCCCCAAATTTGTAGTTGGCAGGGCAGAAGTGTAGGCAACCAGGGCACCCCATTTGTGGCTGCTGTCTGAAGTGGAGATATTCTTCTAGGACTCAATCTTTAACCAGTGATGTTAGTCTCAGAATTGAATTGACTTGCAGGACACCCAGTTGGGGTTGAAAATTCAGAGAACTGGTTAGTGTTGAAAAACATGCTGCCTCTGTTGTCAAAAGTGGTGTCAGGTAATACCATACATGGTGAAAAGCAACTGAGAAGACATTTATAGATTCAATGGAAATAGAAACTAAACTGCTTGTCAGCTCATCTACCAGAGAAAACCTGGGAAAGAGAGAGCTGGGAGGAGACCTGGGATCAGAACTAATTTCAGTCTGCAGAACAATTTATGCCTCAGGACATTGTTGAAAACAATAGAGCAATCAGCAGGCCAGTTGGCGCTGGAGAATCAGAAAATTGGCTGCTGCTGAAAAATGCACTGCCTTTGATATCAGAAATGGTGTCACATAACACCACACATGGTAAAAAGCAATTGAGAGGACATTGATAGATTAATTGGCAATACAAACTAAACTGTAGGTCAACTCATTTACCAGAGAAAACCTGGAAAGAGAGAGCTAGGAGGCCTGAGAGCAGAACTAATCTCAGTCTGCAGAATAATTTATGCCTCAGGGTATTGTTGAAAACAGTAATGCAATCAGCAGGCAATTAGTGGTGTTTTAGTGGCAATTAGTTGTTGCATTTGGTCAGGGACAAAGAGAGTCCTGCCAAAAAGCACTGTCATTCCAAGGTGACTGTGGGCATACCTAAAGCTGTGCACACTGAGGAACAACAAAAGAGGTTTCACACATCTTATGTGTGTGGGCACAGGCATTACTTATTTAGAGACTAGCTGGATTACCAAAAATAATCTAAATTATCTAAAATTACCTAGCTAGTCACTAAACAACCTTGAAAAAAACAATAACAAGCCCCATATGGGGAGGAGGAGTTGCTATATTATCTAATATGTTGTTTTCAACAAAAATTTATGAGACATGCAAAGTAAGAGGAAAGTATGACCTATATATCAGGGGAAAAAAAAAACAGGCAACAGAAACTGCCTGTGGGAAGAAAAAAACTGCCTGTGAGAATGAACATATTTCAGATTTAACAAAGACTTCAAAGTAGCTGCTATACATGTAGTCACAGAACTAAAAAAAAATGATTAAAAAATTAAAGGAAGATGTGATGACAATATGAAATCAATAAAGAGAATTAAAAAGAAAACAAATACAAATTCAGGTATGAATTGAAAGTTACAATAACTGAAAAGAAAAATTCAACAGTGGATTTATTTATTTATTTTTTTTTTAAATTTTTTTATTAGTTGGAGGCTAATTACTTCACAACATTTCAGTGGGTTTTGTCATACATTGATATGAATCAGCCATAGATTTACACTTATTCCCCATCCCGATCCCCCCTCCCACCTCCCTCTCCACCCGATTCCTCTGGGTCTTCCCAGTGTACCAGTGGATTTAAACAGGCAGACTAATTAGTTAGCTTGAAGATAAACTGATAGATATTAATCAATCTGAACAATGGAAAGAAAGAAAGCTGACAAAAAATGTTCAGAGCCTCAGAGAAATGTGAGACATTATTAAGCTCTATATTTGTTAAAGAAATGACTCCCAATTGATTATGGTAATAGATTATGGATTCTTGATCTCCGAAGAACAAGATTTAGCTTGTTCTTGACCAGAGACCAGGCTTGATCACTCAAGAGCTTTTGTGTAGCAGAGTTTTATTAAAGTAAGCAAAGGGACAAAGAAAGCTTCTGACATAGACATCAGAAGGGGGGTGGAGAGTGTCCCCCTTCACTAGTGTTAGCAAGGGAGTTATATACTTTATAAATTAGTTATTACAATAAATCAAAAGAATGTCTTGAGGTTGTAAAGATCTTACTAGACTCACTCCCATGATTTACATTTTAAGATAACAGGATTAGCCAGAAGGTTTTCAGGAAGGAGAAACTGTTCTCAAGCAGGATACATTGTTGTTATATAATCCTTAGTACAGAGTTTAAACTGAGTTGTTTGTTGAGTAATCATCAGTTCAGGACTTAAAGAAAAATAAGTTTTATGTGACTAAGACTAAAGAATGTAGAGAAAAAAAAAGATGTTTGTCGTTTCCTCCTCCTTGAGAATTCCAGACCCCTATCTCTGCTAACAGAATGTGGTCCACTGGAGAACAGAATGGCAAACCACTTCAGTGTTCTTGCCTTGAGAACCCCATGAACAGCATGAAAAAACAAAAAGATAGGACACTGAAAGATGAACTCCTCAGGTCGGTAGGTGCCCAATATGATACTGGAGATCAGTGGAGAAATAACTCCAGAAAGAATGAAGGGATGGAGCCAACGCAAAAACAACACCCAGTTGTGGATGTGACTGGTGATAGAAGCAAGGTCCGATGCTGTCAAAGAAGCAGTATTGCATAGGAACCTGGAGTGTTAGGTCCATGAATCAAGGCAAATTGGAAGTGGTCAAACAGGAGATGGCAAGAGTGAATGTTGACATTCTAGGAATCAGCGAACTAAAATGAACTGGAATGGGTGAATTTAACTCAGATGACCATTATATCTACTACTGTGGGCAGGAATCCCTTAGAAGAAATGGAGTAGCCATCATAATCAACAAAAGAGTCCAAAATGCAGTACTTGGATGCAATCTCAAAACGACAGAATGATCTCTGTTCATTTCCAAAGCAAACCATTCAATATCACGGTAATCCAAGTCTATGCCCCAACCAGTAATACTGAAGAAGCTGAAGTTGAACGGTTCTACGAAGACCTACAAGACCTTCTAGAACTAACACCCAAAAAAGATGTCCTTTTCATTATAAGGGACGGGAATGCAAAAGTAGGAAGTCAAGAAATACCTGGAGTAATAGGCAAATTTGACCTTGAAGTACAGAATGAAGCAGGGCAAAGGCTAACAGAGTTTTGCCAAGAGAACGCACTGGTCATAGCAAACACCCTCTTCCAGCAACACAAGAGACGACTATACACATGGACATCACCAGATGGCCAACAACAAAATCAGATTGATTATATTCTTTGTAGCCAATGATGGAGAAGCTCTATACAGTCAGCAAAAACAAGACTGAGAGCTGACTGTGGCTCAGATCATGAACTCCTGATTGCCAAATTCAGACTTAAATTGAAGAAAGTGGGGAAAACCACTAGGCCATTCAGGTATGACCTAAATCAAATCCCTTATGATTATACAGTGGAAGTGATAAATAGATTTAAGGGACTAGATCTGATAGACAGAGTGCCTGATGAACTATGAACAGAGGTTCATGACATTGTACAGAAGACAGGGATCAAGACCATCCCCAAGAAAAAGAAATGCAAAAAGGCAAAATGGCTGTCTGAGGAGGCCTTACAAATAGCTGTGAAAAGAAGAGAAGCTAAAAGCAAAGGAGAAAAGGAAAGAAATACCCATTTGAATGCAGAGTTCCAAAGAATAGCAAGGAGAGATAAGAAAGCCTTCCTCAGGGATCAATGCAAAGGAATAGAGGAAAACAACAGAATGGGAAAGACTAGAGATCTCTTCAAGAAAATTAGAGATACCAAGGGAACATTTCATGCAAAAGATAAGATAGTCGCTCAGTCGTGTCTGACTCTTTGTGACCCCATGGACTGCAGCCTCCCAGGCTTCTCCATCCATGGATTTTTCCAGGCAAGAGTACTGGAGTGGGTTGCCATTTCCTTCTCCAGGGAAAGATGGGCTCAATAAAGGACAGAAATCGTACGGACCTAAAAGAAGCAGAAGATATTAAGAAGAGGTGGCAAGAATACACAGAAGAACTGTACAAAAAAGATCTTCACGACCCAGATAATCACGATGGTGTCATCACTCACCTAGAGCCAGACATCCTGGAATTTGAAGTTGAGTGGGCCTTAGGAAGCATCACCACGAACAAAGCTAGTGGAGGTGATGAAATTCTAATTGAGTTATTTCAAATACTAAAAGATGATGCTGTGAAAGTGCTGCACTCAATATGTCAGCAAAATTGGAAAACTCAGCAGTGGCCACAGGACTGGAAAAGGTCAGTCTTCATTCCAATCCCTAAGAAAGGCAATACCAAAGAATGCTCAAACTACCACACAATTGCACTCATCTCACACACCAGTAAAGTAATGCTCAAAATTATCCAAGTCAGGTTTCAGCAGTACGTGAACAGTGAACTTCCAGATGTTCCAGCTGGTTTTACAAAAGGCAGAGGAACCAGAGATCAAATTGCCAACATCTGCTGGATCATCGAAAAAGCAAGAGAGTCCCAGAGAAACATCTATTTCTGCTTTATTGACTATGACAAAGCCTTTGTGTGGATCAAAATAAACTATGGAAAATTCTGAAAGAGATGAGAATATCAGACCACTTGACCTGCCTCTTGAGAAACCTGTATGCAGGCCAGGAAGCAACAGTTAGAACTGGATATGGAACTGGTTCCAAATAGGAAAAGGAGTACGTCAAGGCTGTATACTGTTACCCTGCTTATTTAACTTCTATGCAGAGTACATCATGCAAAGTACTGGGCTGGATGAAGCACAAGCTGGAATCAAGATTGCCAGGAGAAATATCAATAACCTCAGATATGCAGAAGACACCACCCAATGGCAGAAAGTGAAGAAGAACTAAAGAGCCTCTTGATGACAGTGAAAGAGGAGAGTGAAAAAGTTGGCTTAAAGCTCAACATTCAGAAAACTAAGATCATGGCATCTGGTCCCATCACTTCATGGCAAATAGATGGGGAAACAGTGGCTGACTTTATTTTGGGGGGCTCCAAAATCACTGCAGATGGTGATTGCAGCCATGAAATTAAAAGACACTTACTTCTTGGAAGGAAAGTTATGACCAACCTAGACAGCATGTTAAAAAGCAGAAACATTACTTTGTCAACAAAGGTCCGTCTAGTCAAGGCTATGGTCTTTCCAGTAGTCATGTATGGATGTGAGAGCCAGACTATAAAGAAAGTTGAGCACTGAAGAATTGATGCTTTTGAACTGTGGTGTTGGTAAAGACTCTTGAGAGTCCCTTGGACTGCAAGGAGACCCAACCAGTCCATCCTAAAGGAGATCATTCCTGGGTGTTCACTGGAAGGACTGATGTTGAAGCTGAAACTCCAATACTTTGTTTGCCCACCTGATGTGAAGAGCTGATTGATTGGAAAAGACCCTGATGCTGGGAAAGATTGAGGGCAAGAGGAGAAGGGGACGACAGAGGATGAGATGGTTGGATGGCATCACCGACTCAATGGACATGAGTTTGGGTGAACTCCAGGAGTTAGTGATGGACAGGCAGGCCTGGCATGCTGCGGTTCATATGGTCGCAAAGAGTTGGACACGACTGAGCAACTGAACTGACCTGATCTCTGCTTTGAGAGTCCCAGACCTCTTTCTACTCCTCAGGGACCCCAGACTTCTTTTCAACCTGCCTAGGAATTGACTCTCTCACAATGGTAACTGGAATCCAGAGAAGCCAAGTGAAGAGACCCAGAAATAATACATAAGAAGGTTGATATAACAAAAGCTATGGATATATACTAGCTTTCCTTCCTTCTCTCCTAAGTTATATAAAGTAATAATTATAACAGTATATTGTTGGGTTTGAAGATATATAGGCGTCATATATAGAGATATCTCATGCTCATGCTCAGTTGCTCAGTTGTGCCTGACTCTTACATATATATATATATACACACACATATATATATATAAAGTATATACATATATATGTAAAACAATAAAATCTCAGAAAAGGGTAAAGTGAATATTTACATAGGAATAATTTTTTCTGTATCTCACTAGAATTAAATTAGTTATAAATCTGCAGCTCATTCTGGTAAGTTAATATGCATATAGTAAATAACTAAAAAAAAAAATAGCCAAAAAGTTAATGAAATTAGAATGCAACATTAGAAAATATTCACTTAATGCAAAAGAGGAACAGAGGAACAACAAAAAAAATGAGTCATAGAAAACAAAAAGTAAAATTGCAGAAGTAAATCCAACTACATCAGTATTAATAGAAAGTGTGAATGGGTTAAAATAGGCAATAAAAGATAGAGTTGTCAGACTGGATATGAAAAAAAGGCTAGGGACTTTCCTGGTGGTCCAGAGCCTAAGACTCTGTACTCCCAATGCAGGGGGCCCAGGAACTAGATCCCACAAGCTGCAACTAAGAGTTTCATGTGCTGCAGCTAAAGATTCCACAGGCCACAATGAAGATCAAAGATCCTGCATGCCACAACTAAGACCCAGCACAGCCAAATAAATAAAATAAATATTAAAAAATAATAAAGTATAGTAATATGCTATATGCATGAGATACACTTCAAATTCAAAGATGCAAATAGATTTAAAGTAAAAGGATAAAAAAGATTTACAAGCAGCTAAATATATATATATATTTATATATACATATATTTGTATATACATATATATATTTATATATACGTATATATACGTATATATATATACAAGCAGATAAAAAAGATATACAAGATATATAAGAAAGTTGAAGTGACTATAATATCAGACAAAATAGACTTCAAAACAAAAATGTTAGTAAAGACAGAGACATTTTATAATGATAAAAGGATCAATCTATCAGAAAGATAAAACAGTTTTAAACATATATGCTCCTAATAATAGAGCATTAGAATACAAGAAGAAAAAATTGACAAAAATAAATGGAAAGTAGACAGTTCAACAATAGTTGGAGATTTTCAATATTTAATAATGTATAGAACAACTAAGCAGCAGACCAACAAAAAATAGAAACTTGAACAACATTATAAACCAACTAGAACTAATAGACATCTATAGAACCCTCCCCCCAACAATAATAGGATTCTTCTCAAGTACACATGGAATATACTCCAGAATAGACCACATGCTAGCTGACAAAACAACCATGATATATTTATCATGAACCATGATAAACGTGAAAGATTAGAAATACTATTAAGTATGTTTTCTGCTAACATGGAAAGTAGAAAACAGAAGCAGAAAGAAATTTGGGGAAAGCACAAATTCATGGAGATTAAACAGCATGCTCCTAAATAACCAACAGATCAAAGAAGAAATAAAAAAGGAAATTAAATTATATTGAGATGAATGAAAATGAAGTTACAACATACCAAAACTTATGGGATGCATCTAAAGCAAGGCTTAGAAGAACATGTGTTGCAATAAATGCTTATATTAAAAAAGAAGAAAGATCTCAAATCAATAACCGAACCTTTTACCATAAGACCTCAGAAAACAGAGCAAACTAAACCTAAAGCAAACAGAAGCAAGGAAGTAATAAAGACTAGAGAGAAACTATTGAAACAGAGAATAGAAAAACAGCAGAGAAAATCAATAAAACTAAAAGCTGGCTCTCTGTAAATATCAACAAAATTGATAAACCTATAGACTGAAAATAAAGAAAATTCAAACTACTAGAGTCAGAAATGAAAGAGAGGACATTACTACTGACTTTAGAGAAATAGAAGGATTATGAAGGAATACTAAGAATAACTGTATGCAAATGCATTACATAACTTAGATGAAATGAACAAATTCCTAAAAAGACACAAACTACCAAAACTGACAAAATGGGAAATAAGAACATACCTATAAAAAGTAAAGAGAATTAATTAGAAAACAAAAAGCTACCCAAAAGGAAAAGTCTAGGCCCAGATTGCTGCACTGGTGAATTATGCCAAACATATAAAGAAGAATTACTACTACTCTTTCACAAATTTTTCTAAAATATACAAGAGGAGAGAATACTTCCTCACTCATTCTGTGAGGTCAGTATTATTCCGTTATCAAAACCATACAAAGACACCACATGAAAAGGAAACTACAGATTAATATCTTGTATAAATATGGATGCAAAAATCCACCACAAAAATACCAAAAAGTGAATTCAGCAACATATAAAAAGATTTACACCAGTGGGATCTATTCCAGGATTGTGAAAAGTGAAAGCCACTCAGTTGTGTCCAACTCTTTGTGACCCCATGGACTATACAGTCCATGGAATTCTCCAGGCCAGAATACTAGAGTCGGTAGCCTTTCCCTTCTTCAGGGGATCTTCCCAACCCAGGGATCAAACCCAGGTCTCCCGCATTGCAGGTGGATTCTTTACCATCTGAGCCACAAGGGAAGCCCAAGAGTGTGAGGTTGGCTTAACATCCAAAATTTAACCGATGTAAAATGCCATAGCAATAGAATAAAACACAGGGACTTCTCTGGTGGTCCAGTGGTTAAAAGTCCACCTGTCAATGCAGGGGACACGGGTTCAATCCCTGGTCCAGAAACTAAGATCCCACATGCAGTGGGGCAACTAAGCTCATGAGCTGAGACTGCTGAGTCTCAGTGCTGCAACTACTGAAGCCTGCACACCTCACAACAAGTCACCACAATGAGAACACCGCACAAAGCCCACACACTGCAACAAAGAGTAGCCCCCCCTTGTTGCAACTAGAAAAAGCCTATGTCCTGCAAAGAAGATGCAGTGCAGCCAAAAATAAAATGAATAAACAAACAAAAGACCCACAAAAACCACATGATAATCTGAAAAGGTGCAAAAAAAGGTATTTTAAAAAATCAAACATCTTTTTGTGAAAAAAACACACAACACACTAGAAGTAGAAGACAACTTCCTCAACCCGGCAAATGGCATATACAAAAAAATGCACAGCTAACATACTTAATGGTTAAGATTAGGAATATAAGGATGTCTGCTCTTCCCACCTCTATTCATCATTGTGCTAGAGGTTCTAGCTATGACAGGCAAGAAAAAGAAAGAAAAGGCATCCAGATTGGAAAGGCTAGAAGTAAAACTATCTTTATTCACAGATGACATGATTTTATATAGAAAATCCTGAAGGAGCCACTAAAAAATTGCTGCTGCTGCTACGTCACGTCAGTCGTGTCCGACTCTGTGTGACCCCATAGATGGCAGCCCACCAGGCTCCTCCATCCCTGGGATTCTCCAGGCAAGAATACTGGAGTGGGTTGCCATTTCCTTCTCCAATGCATGTATGCATGCTAAGTCGTTCCAGTCGAGTCTGACTCTGTGCGACCCCATGGACAGCATCCCACCAGGCTCCTCTGTCCACAGGATTCCCCAGGCAAGAATACTGAAGTGGGTTGCCATTTCCTTCTCCACTAAAAAACTATTAAAACTAATAAATGTGTTCAACAAGATGGCAGAATACAATTTCAATATACAAAAATCAATTGTATTTATATATACTTGCAAAAAAGTGAAAATAAGAAATCAACTCTATTTACAGTAGCATCAAAAAATAAAATACTTGGTGATAAATTTAACAAAAGTATAAGAATTATACATTAAAAAAAATTAAGAACAGGACTTCCCTGGTGGTACAGTGGAAAAGAATCTACCTGCCAATGCAGGGGACAGAGGTTCGATCCCTGGTCTGGGAAGATTCCACATGCCAGGGAGCAACTAAGACTGTGCGCCACAACTACTAAGCCCATGTGCCACAACTACTGAGACTGTGTGCTACAACTACTGAAGTCTGTATGCCTAGAGCCTGTTCTCTGCAATAAGAGAAGCCACCATAATAAGAAGCCTGTGCACAACAATGAAGAGTAGCCCATGTTCACTGCAACTAGAAAAAGCCCATGAGGCAACCAAGATCTAGTGCAACCAAAATGAAAAAAAAAAAAAAAAAGAATTTAAGAACACTGTTGAAAGAAATTAAAGCTCTAAACATGGAAAAACATATCATCTGCATGAATCAGAAGACTTAATATTGTTAAAATGACAATAATCCCCACTTGATTTACAGATTAAATGCACTCCCTATCAGAATCCCTGTGAACATCTCTGTAGACACTGACAGTTCAGTTCAGTTTAGTTGCTCAGTCGCTTCTGACTCTTTGTAACCCCATGGACTGCAGCAAGATGACTCTAAATACACAACACAGAGCTACCATATGACACAGCAATTCCATTCCTAGTTATACACCCAAGAGAAACAAAAACATATATGTCCACACAAAAATTTGTATATGAATGTTTAAAGCAGCATTATTCATAATAGCTAAAAGACAAAAACAATGCAAAGGCCCATCCATCAATTGATGGATGGATTTTAAAGTATGGTATATCCAGATGATGAATATTATTTGGTTATAAAAAACAATAAAGTACTGACACTTGCTACATTTATGTACCTTGAAAACATTCTGCTAAGTGAAAGAAGTCAGTCACAAAAGACCACATATTATGTGATTCCATTAATATGAAAGGTCTAGAATAGGTATATCCATATAAACATGAAGTAGAGGAGTGGTTTCCTAGGTTTGGGGAGAATGAGGGGGCTGATGGGTGATAGCTAAAGTGTATGGACTTTTGTTCTGAGATGATGAAAATGTTCTAATATTGACTGTGGTGATGGTTGCACATATTTGCAAATATACTAAGAACCACTGAAATGTACACTTTCAATTGTATGATATGTGAATAATACCTCAATAAAACTGTTTTTAAAAAAGAATGAAAGAGGCCATCATTACAGATACTCCAGACATTTTAAGGATAGTAAGGGTAATATTATGAGTAACAATTATATCAGTAAACTCAATGACATACATAAAATTGTCAAATTCCCAGAAAGATACAAATCGCCAAAGTCACTCAAAAAGAAATTGAAGGGGCTTCCCTGGTGGTTTAGTGGTTGAGAATCTGCCTGCCAGTGCAGGGGTCATGGGTTCGATCCCTGGTCCAGGAGGTTCCCACATGTTGTGGAGCAACTAAGCCCGGTGTGCCACAACTACTGAGCCAGTGCTCTAGAGCCCGTGAGCCACAATTACTGAGCCCCTGTGCTGCAACTACTGAAGCCCACTGCACCTACAGCCCATGCTCTGCAACAAGAGAAGTTACCTCAATGAGAAGCCCATGCACCGCAACGAAGAATAGCACCCACTTGTGGCAAATTAAAGAAAGCCCAAGAGCAGCAATAAAGACCCAGCACAACCAAAAATAAATAAACAAAAATTTTTAAAAATTGAACACCTGAACAGAAGAATGGATTTTAACCATCAGGTCTCTAGAAGAAAATAAAGTCATTAATTTATAAGCATATCTAGCTTCTACAGTGTAAACCATGGCCAATTTTAAGCTATCAGTGTGATCACTGAATGAAGATTTGTTAAGAGATGAAAGCAATCAGCTTTCAATTAGCTAGTACATGCCAGCTCCAGCATGCCACTCCCTGTATCTATAAAAAAATTAATTTATTAAAAACTTCCAGGAAAACTCCAGGCCCAGATATCTTCACTAGTGAATTGTATCAAACATTCAAGGATGAAATAATACCAATTTTACAGACTCTTTTCAAAAATTAGAGGAAGAGTTCTCCTCTTACATAATGAGGCTAGAATTACTCTGATACTAAATACAAACATTACACAAAATCTAAGACGAATATACCTCATGAACATAAATGCAAAAATTCTTTAAAAAATTTTGGCAAGTTGAACCCAGCTATATATAAGAAGTATAATAAATGAGCTTTATCATGAGCTTGGTCATGACAATATAATTCAACATACTAACAGGATACAAGAGAAAAATTATTACCATTTAAATAGATATATAAAAGGCATTTGATCCAAGACAATACTCACTTATGATAAAATTTCTTAGGAAATTCTGACTAGAAAGGAAGTTCCTTAGCCTGAAATAAGTCATCTATGAAAAAACTACAGCTGACATCATACTTAACAGCGAAAGACTGAACACTTTCCTCCTATTAAAGGAACAATGCAAGGAAGCATGTTTTCACCACTGCTATTCAACAATGTGGGGCTTCCCTGATAGTTCAGTGGTAAAGAATACCCTTGCCAAGGAAGAGTTGCAAGTTCAATCCCTGGGTCAGGATGATCCCCTGGAGAAGGAAATGGCAATCCACTCCAATATTCTTGTCTGAGAAATCCCACAGACAGAGGAGCCTGGTGGGCTCCAGTCCACGGGGCCCCAAAGAGTTGGGCATGACTTAGCAACTAAATAACAGCGAGAGCAATTCAACAATGTACTGGAAATCTTAATTAGTTCAATTAAGGCCAGGGGAAAAAGTGTGTAGATGGGGAAGGAAGTAAAACTGTCTTTATTTACAGGAATATTATGAGTATGTATACAGAATGCCCTAAGAATCTATATTGGACTTCCCTTATAACTCAGTTGGTAAAAAATCTGCCTGCAATGCAGGAGACCTGGGTTCGATTCCTGGGTCAGGAAGATCCCCTGGAGAAGGAAATGACAATCCACTGTAGTATTCTTGCCTGGGAAATCCCATGGACAGAGGAGCGTCGCAAGAGTCCGACACAACTTAGCAACTAAATCACCAAGCCAAGAATCTATATAAAGTTATTAGAACTAATAAGTGAATTTAGCATAGTCTTGTTGCAGCAAAAACAGAAATGAGTGAACAGCCTTCAGCACATACCAGCCAAACAGGCCTGCAAGAGTTAAACAATCTTGGTTATTCTTTAGCTATTACTACTAACAAACATTTGCAGCTGAACTTGTCCTTCACAAAGCTAATTACTCTAAGTCTATATAGATTATACTCTACACATGGCATTCTCCTCCTCAAACACCCTGTTGTAGCATTCTGCATTTCAGAAAGAAGGTCACAGGTCAATAACTTCAGGGACACCAGACCAAACAATAAATTTTTGGTTTTTATTGTAACAGTAAAACTTCAGTTTATTTTACCAAACTGTAAAACAAAAACACTTGCTGAGTTGCCTGGTACCAGCTGTGGCTGTTTTGAAACTTTGCAAAGAAGAAAAAAAAAGAAAGACTTTCACTGGGATATAAAAATCTCTCTGATCCCCTAGAGAGAGGGGACATAGTTCTTGAGGCACTAGCCTGCTGTGTATTCCCCTTTGCCAGGCAAAGATAAAGCCATTTTTCTATTTTTTCCAAACTGTCTCTGCATTTTTTTTAAATTTGGCACTGGTGGACAGGGGGCCAAGATTTTGGCAACCATCTCAGGATAAAAGGTAGCTATATGTAAATCAAGTATATATCTTAAATACTGGAAATAGTCAATTAGAATATGAAAAACTTAAATACCATTTGCGATGGTATATCAAAAAGAGTGAAGTCAGTAGGGATAAATTTTAGGAAATACATGAAGACTTATACACTGAAAACTACAATATACTGCTGAGAGTAATCACAGAAGACCTAACAAATGACACAGTATACCATGTTCATGTTTCAGAGAACTCAATACTGTCAAAGTGGCAATTCTCCCCAGATCTGTATACTCAGTATAATTCCAATTAAGATCCCAGCTGGCTTTTGCGTATGTGTGAAAATTGACAAGCTGATCCTAAAATCTGTAAGAAAATGCACAGAATCTGTAGCAGTCAAAGCAACCTTGAAAAAGAATATCAGAAGACTGGCAATAACTGACTTTGAGTTTTCCTATAAAGCTGTATTAACCAAGACAGCATAGTACTGGCAAAAGGACAGGAAAGGAAATACAAAATATATGTATCTGTCATTCTTGCTGTTCAGTTTGCACGTTGCATTCCCTGTGTCCCATGAGCACCAAATTCCAGTGGAGCCTTGAATGGGAGCTTAGCAAGACTCAAAGCAAGAAACTGGTAATCTGGTTACTTTTATGACTGCTGATAGTCTGGAGAGGCCACCCTCTTGATTCCACCCAGAACTTACTTGCAACATATAGTCACATTCCAAGAAACACAAATGACCAAGAAATCCAACCATATCCTTCCTGACATACATTGTGCATGTGTGCTTAGTGCTCAGTCATGTCTGACTCTTTGCCACCCTTTGGACTGTAGCCCCCAGGCTCCTCTGTCTATGGGATTCTCCAGGCAAGAATACTGGAGTGGGTTGCCATTTCCTCCACCAGGGGATCTGCCCAACCCAGGGACTGAACCCGCATCTCCTGGGGCTCCTGCATTGCAGGCAGATTCCTTACCCACTGAGCCATCAGGGACATATGTTACCTCCTTGTATTTGCCAACCACTTACTGTTGAAAGTGATGACAAAGAAAAGATAGAACAACCCGCAGTTGCAATTCCATTTTACATGTGTAGAATGTGCACATGTGCGTGTACCAAAAAGTAACACAAAAACAGTTGAGTGCGTTTTGTGCAACATTTCCACTGTTCTGTTAAGAAGTAAATAAATATGCATGTATGAGCTACAAAATGTGAATTATGCAATTTTGGTGATTTTGCTTATGAGTCAAGCGCTCATGTATTTGCATTTAACACTGATATTGTAGAATACAGACTATATAATTTATGGTAATAGTTAAAATTTTCAACTTTACTTAGAATAACATTAAATAATAAATAAAAAGCACAATGTCAAGGTCAACATTAATGGTCATAAATGATATCAATAGCATGTAGCTTTGATATGATGTGATGAAATGGCACTTTATCCTGGGATCTTCCTCTCCACACCCATAATCCCAGTTTAACCAAGAGAAAAACACAAGACAAATCTCAAATGGACAGTCATTCTACAAATACCTGGCTCATACTTATAAAGATCATCAAAATCAGTAAAAGCCTGAGAAACTGTCATAGCTAAGAGGAGCCTAAGGACATGACAACTCAAAGTATGTGGTATTCTGGATAGGATCCAGGAGTAAAAAAGGGGCATTACCTAAAAAAAAAAGTAACTTTGAATAAAGTATAGACTTTAGTTAATGACAATGTATCAATGCTGGTTCATTAATTACAACAAACGTTTTATATTAATGTATAAGGTGCCTATTCCCCCTGGGGCAGGGGTGGGGGAGGCAGGCCTGGGAGCCCCAGGCTGGATGGGCCTGCTACAGTTTCAGGCAGAAAGTCTTGAGATCCAAGTACTGACATGGGTGTCATTAGGAAAGAATGAAGAGGCGGTAGCAGCAGGGGGAACCTCTGGGCTGGAGAGAGCAGAATTCTTCAAGTCCATCTCCAGACAGATGGGCCCTGCAAAGGCAAACCAGACCTCCATGGAGTCTGTGCTGGAGAGGGGCTCCGTAGGCAAGGGTGGGGGGTCTCTGTATCTGCCACACAAGTGCAGTCTCACCAGGGAGCAGGGATCCCTGAACCAGAGACCTACCCTGGGCTTCCTCAGAGCTCCCAGAGAAAGGCCACGCCCCTGGAGACTGTTGTCATGGCAGCAGCTGGCAGGGGCTGACAGTCTTCCCCCTTGGCCTGCATGGCTTCCCTGCCTGCCTTCTGGGACCTTCAGCTCCTGCTCCCTGAAAAGGCCTCTGCTGTCCACCTTGACTGCAGGTAAGCATGGCTGCAGCCCACTGCCCAGTAGCAGTTTTACAAAAGTGTTAAAGGTTCAGTGTCTCATGTCACATTAGTTAGTTAGTTCAGTTCAGTCGCTCAGTCGTGTCCGACTCTTTGCGACCCCATGAATCGCAGCAGGCCAGGCCTCCCTGTCCATCACAAGCTCCCGGAGTTCAAACTCATGCCCATTGAGTTGGTGATGCCATCCAACCATCTCATCCTCTGTCGTCCCCTTCTCCTCCTGTCCCCAATCCCTCCCAGCATCAGGGTCTTTTCCAGAGTCAACTCTTCGCATGAGGTGGCCAAAGTATTGGAGTTTCAGCTTCAGCATCAGTCCCTCCAATGAACACCCAGGACTGATCTCCTTCAGGATGGACTGGTTGGATCTCCCTGAGGCCCAAGGGACTCTCAAGAATCTTCTCCAACACTACAGTTCAAAAGCATCAATTTTTCAGTGCTCAGCTTTCTTCCCAGTCCAACTCTCACATTCATACATGACCACTGGAAAAACCATAGCCCGGACCAGACGGACCTTTGTTGGCAAAGTAATGTCTCTGCTTTTTAATATGCTACCTAGGTTGGGCATAACTTTCCTTCCAAGGAGTAAGCGTCTTTTAATTTCATGGCTGCAGTCACCATCTGCAGTGATTTTGGAGCCCCCCAAAATAAAGTCTGACACTGTTTCCACTGTCTCCCCATATATTTCCCATGAGGTGATGGGACCAGATGCCATGATCTTAGTTTTCTGAATGTTAAGCTCTAAGCCAACCTTTTCACTCTCCTCTTTCACTTTCATCACATTACCAGGGTTTAAATCCCATTTCTGCTCCTCACTGGGCTTCCCTGGTGGCTCAATGATAAAGAATTCACCTGCCAATGCAGGAGACACAGGTTCTGTCCCTGGGTCAGGAAGATCTCCTGGAGAACGAAATGACAACCTACTCCAGTATTCTTGCCTGGAGAATCCCATGCACAGAGGAGCCTGGAGGACTACAGGCCATGTGGTCACAAAACACAGGAACAATTTGTAACCTCCCAGAGCCTGAGGCATCTCACTTTCAAAATGGAGTTCCTTAGACTAACTCTCACAGGACCCTAAATCAGCAGTATCAAATCAAATCCATGGGAAGAATTATTTCATCATCATCACCTTCCCTCCCCTCATATGCACCAAGTAGCAGACCACATTCCTTTGTACCAAATGGTTGTCACCATGGCAGAACCCTCTTCACTTTATCCTCTCAAAGGAACCCCAAATTATCTACTGTCAGGAAGAGACTTAGAGCCAATACAAAGGCACTGTCTTCATTACTTCTTTCTGGTTCTAATTCCTCATACCTCTCTGTCTGCCCTCCATGTTTACCAAGTTCTCATTAAGGGTTAATTTATATTGGTTTGGGAGATTTCAGAGGCAACCATTAGCTTCTATCAGCTCTCCAGGCAAGAATACTAGAGTGGGTTGCCATTCCCTTTTCCAGGGGCTCTTCCTGATGCAGGGATTGAACCCAGGTCTCCCACATTGCAGGTGGATTCTTTACTGTCTGAGTCACAGCAGCAGAAGGTAAATCCACCCTAAGAAAGGAAAGGAGCAGGGTTGGCCTGGCAGGGCATACTCCTGGCTGCCACACCCAAAGGGAAAGGGAATTTATTTGTTTCATTAGGAGTCAGAGCTCTTTGCTGAGGATCTCCCTTAGGTCTTTCCTGAGCTTGCTGAAGTTATCATCCCATTTAGTACTAATAGTGTGCTATAAACTAATATTTTGTAGCTCATGTACTGAATCTGGATTCAAAGAATGAGGAAGTGAATCTTACAGACAACATTTAACCCAGAAAAATACAAGCTTCTGCACTTGGGTTAAAACTAAACTGATGGACTTCCCTGGTGGCACAGTGGATAAAGAATCTGCCTGCCAATGCAGGGGACATGGGTTTGATTCCTGGTCTGGGAAGATTCCACATGCCACAGAGCAACTAAGCCTGTGCACCATGACTACTGAAGCCCACATGCCGAGAGCTTCCACTTGACAACAAGAGAAGCCACCACAATAAGAAGCCTGCACACTGCAACAAAGAATGGCCCGCAATCACTACAGCTAGAAAAAGCCCATGTGCAACAATGAAGACCCAGCTCAGTTAAAACTAAGTAAATAAATAATCTCTTTAAAAAAATCTAAACTGATTTACAGAAGTGCATTAACAGGGATTGGGGGGTTCTCAGCTGACTGCAACTTAAAGTGGATTCAACTGTGTGATATGGCATCCATGAAATCTATGATCTTAGGATGCATCTGTAGATATATCTCAACTATTCTAGAATGAAGGATGTGGTCAAATACCTCCATGCTACACCAGGAGGAATATTCAGTATTTTCAGACATTTATAAATTCAGGAGCATGTAGAATGGTGAGTGACTTTGAACAAATATATCACATTAGAATGAGCCAAAATAACTTGGGAAATTAAACCGAATCAAAAAAACAAACAGTGAGAACGTAATTGTTTACAGATTAAATGAGATAGCATATGTGACAATGCTTAGTGCAATGCCTGGCACACATGTTCAAATAATGTTAATAAAAAAAGGATGATAATTAGTAGTATTATCATACTATCATTAGTTACTATTATTACAGTTAATACTTATAAAGTGCTTTCTATCTGCTGGGCACTACTCCAGGTCCTTTACATATACTGACTCATTGATTCCTCTTACCAGTCCTATGAGGTAGGTACTAATTGTCTCCAATTTTGCAGATGAGGAAGTAGAGTCACAGAAAAAAGTCAAGAATATCGCACAGTGTCTCACAGGTGGGCAGGGGAAAGAAGCAGAATGTTAACTTTGCCAGAGTCAGGCTGTCAAGGGTAAAAGGCACTTTTGTTATTTTATATGTCTTTTGTGGGCTTCTCAGGTGGTGCTAGTGGTAAAGAACCCACCTTCGAGTACAGGAGATGTAAGAGACTCAGGTTAGATTCCTGGGTGGGGAAGACCCCCTGGAGGAGGGCATGGCAACCCACTCCAGTATTCTTGCCTAGGAAATCCTGTGGACAGAGAAGCCTTGTGGGCTACAGTCCATGGGGTTGCAAAGAGTTGGACATGACTGAAACAGCTTAGCACACACGCACACACTTCTTTTGTAACACTCCAGAAGGGAGGACCAGGACCAATGTGTGTAAATTACAGGAAGGCAGATTACAGCTCAAAGTGGGGGGGGGGGGTAAATTCTTTCTTACTTCTATTATAATTACTGAATTGTATATATATGTAGAGTACATATATACAATATGCAAATACATACATATATATATAGTAAGGCCATAGTGTTAGTCGGGCTCAACTGTGCCCGACTCTTTGCGACCCCATGGACTGCAGCCTACCAGGCTCCTCTGTCCATGAGATTTTCCAGGCAAAGATACTGGAGTAGGTTGCCATTTCCATCTCCAGGGGATCTTCCCAACCCAGGGATCAAACCCATGTCTCCTGCACTGCAGGCAGATTATTCACCAACTGAGCTACAAGGGAAGCCCATTAATAATGCCATGTTCTCCATCAAAAATGCTCCCATTTCAGATAACGTTTTCCAACTATTTGTACTTAGATGCACTAATGTGCATTCCGATTTATGAAAATCAAAGTACTCAGTCTTTTTAGATTCATGTTCTTTACAAACTTTACTTTATTCAAGAGTTCTAGAACTGAATGATTACCAATTTAGACCGGCGCTTCTGTTTGTGATTTTGGTCTAGAGACTCAAAAAATCCTGAAGTCACGGAAAAGTGAAAGCTTATTGTCCACGAAAATGACAAGACATGAGAATCATTTTGATAGAACCTAAACGGACATGATTGAGTTATGGATGTGGATTAAAACTGGAAGAAGTGGCATATGATAGTGACTCATTAAAGAGAAACAGTCCAATTTCAGTGCAGGATCTTAACTGTAAGGGAAAAAATGGGCCTTGGTAGCTGATGACAGGAGAATGAGGGAGAGAGGTGTTATTAAGGGAAGAGACAGAGAGGAAGAGGCAATAACCCTCAAGACTGGATGCTGACCATCTCTGGTAACCAAGAAAAGGCATACATAAACAAAAGAGAGGTGAGTGACGATGTCTAGTGTGTCGGGGGTCAAGAAATATCGGCTGGTTGCGGCAGCACGGCCGCCGGTCAAAGTGGTAACTGGGGATCTGAGCTCGGCGGTGACGCGCGGCCCTCACGTGACCAGAGCCCGTGTCTGCCCAAGTCCTTCTCGTCCTGGTCCTTTTTGCCTGTCCAGACACCATCTGCCTATCGCCCTTTGGACGAGGGGGAAAGCAGAAGAAAGTAAGTCCCCTTCGCCCTCTTAAATCGGTGTGTTGGTGCTGCCCAGTAACCTCTGGGATTGGGATGGCACTGAGTCCAGGCGTTCTCCCTGCAAAACCCCGCCCCCGCGCCCCCATTTCGGTGCCAAAAATGGTGGTCTAGGGAGTGGGCTGGGGAGGTGAGTGGATCCCCCCGCCCAGGAAGACAACACGGGCACTGAGAAATAGTTTCTAAGCAGTCCTTCGCTTTCACTTCCCGCCTGAAAAGAAATGACGAGCGTTACTGGGTAGGGGCGGGGTGGGGGGGAGGACGAAGCTTTGAGATGGAGCGGGGTGGGGGGCAGGGGAATACAGGGGGGCGGCGGCCGGTGCCCAGAAAAGGGGCGTGTGTCAGTCTTTCCCTCCTCCCCGCCCCCTACCCTGTCTCGGCGTCTGTCTGCAGCTCCGCAGGTCACAGCGGGGCACCTGGAGGAGAGGCCGCCTCGGAACCAGCCGCCGGGAGAGGTTCAGGTAGGGGAAGGGGTGGGCTGCGGGCCGGGATGGGGTGCGAGGGAGGTTGCTGGAGGGAGCCGGGTCCACGGCACCGCCGGCCCGCTCCGCCCCGGTCCCTGCGGGAGAGGCCTGTGTGGCAAGGCCTGCCGGGAAAATGGTGGGCTTTCGGAAGGAGGGGGCGACAAGGTGGTGGGGGGTGGGAGGGGAACCACACGCGGCGAGATCCCGGGGGCCGGAGAGCCCCTCCCGTCAGCGTAGGTTGAAGGACCCGGGCCCAAACTGGGGAAGAGGCAGGTATTGGAACTCGTGGGCGGGGTCTTAGTCCAGGCAGCGCGTATTCTGACTCGCCTCAGCCTTTCTTGTTTCCTCTGTATCACCGTGCTTTAAAAAAGACCATCCTGAACATGGAAAAAGCCTGCAAAGAGCCCGAGGAGCGGCCACAGAGCTCGCCCAAGGCGGATGAAGAGCGGCCTTCTGTGGAGCAGTCTCCCGAAAAGTCGTCTCCAGAGGAGCAGTCTTCGGAGGAGGCGTCCTCGGAGGAGGAGTTCTTTCCCGAGGAACTCCTTCCTGAGCTCCTTCCCGAGATGCTCGAGTCCGAGGAGCGCCCTCCTCAGGAGCGCCTGTCGAGGAAGGACCTTTTTGAGGCGCGCCCTCCCATGGAGCAGCCTCCTTGCGGAGTGGGCAAACACAAGCTAGAAGAGGGAAGCTTTAAGGAAAGGCTGGCCGGCTCCCGCCCGCAATTTAGAGGGGACATACACGGCAGAAATTTAAGCAACGAGGAGATGATAAAGGTAGCAGAGGAGATGGAAGAGATGAAGCGAGTACGAAACAAACTGATGATCATGCATTGGAAGGCCAGGCGGAACCGTCCTTATCCTATTTAATGTGTTCGGCCTTGAATTTTGTTTTGTCTGATGTTTGCTTTTTCTTACATACCTTACAATGTCTTCCTAATCTGAACTTTTTGTGTGGCTTTGGGGTATTTCTCTTGTAACTGGCATAAAATTGCATCTCACCCCCATATGCAAGACATCCTCTTTCAATCATGTCTTCTCCATTTGCATGGAAAGATGCACAGTATATATTGTGGAGTGGAAAAAAGCAATTTTCGAAAAGTATATGTAGTATCCCATTTTTGTAAAAAGTATATATTTATATATTAATATGCAAAGAAAAAACTCAAAGTATATACTGCAGAGGTTTAACAGTGACTATCTGTGTGGTAGGATAACAGGTGATTTGTTTTTTCATTTTTGCTTCATCTGAATTTCTCATTTTCTCAAGATGAACACATTTTACGTGTTACAAAAAAAAGACAATACAATGGGAAAAATTGTAAAGCAATGAAAGAATTTGTCAATCAGCTTATAAAGATAATGTGGCACTTAATAAATACTTTTCAGAACTTTAAAAAAGAAAAGTAAATCCCATTTTTTCTGAATCTCTTAGGCAGAAATGTAAACCAGGTACTGTACTCACATTTGTTTAAGGGTATTATTTTCCTACTTAAATAGGAATAAGATGATTTATTATTTATGAATTATTTATTACGGGGCCTCAGTGGAACCAAGTGAGGTAAAGGTCATGTGAGCTATATTTTTTCCCCTACTGGCACAGGCTGAACCCCATCCCCTATAGATTCCCTTCAGATAGTGGGGATAGTACCCAAAGGTCTTGTTTGCACTCACAAATCCTGTGTGATGCCAGGTAAGTGCTACATACTACTTCTGTCCTGCTGTTCTCTTCCCTGGATACTGCCATGTCTGCTGGCTATAGCTGCCCCTTCTCCTGGGTCCTGCTCCTTCCGTGGCCCCCATCACAGCTGAGGTACCAGAGTTCTCCAGGTGCAAAGCTTTACTGATTGCTCTGGAGCCGCTGCAGGACCAAAGCTGAACCCTGTCTCTTAACAGATATATGAAGGATGCCCCTTCTCTAGCTTTAATATTACACCTATCCAGGTGGATACCATCCCAGTGCTGCTTAAGACCTCTAAATCTTATAGAATTCTTAGCAAAATAGTCCTTATTTATTTTTCTCCTGAAAGCCTCCCTTTTCTCCACTAGATGCAAACATGAGTTCACTTGGGCTTGGAGAAAAATTTGTGAGCCAGACACAATGCTATGTGCCTAGAACTGGAAACCCCCTCTCTCAAGTAATCTCCAAGGATAACTATGGTTGTAATTGCCCAATACTTGTCTTAGGGTGAGTTCTCTACCGGAGGCTTCTGGCAGGCTTGCCTTACCAATTCCTCTAACTTGCTCAGTATGTATAAGTTAGAGGAAATTATGACTTAAGCTCAAGCTAGGATATTACCCATCCGCCCCACCCCACACCAACAAGAAACATGCAAAAGTACTTTGTAAGTCATTAAATTACTATATATGTCTGTATCAGATATTATGATTTCTGTGTTAAACTTGTTTGTAAAAACCTAAAATTTTGTTTATTGATTGGATTCACTTTAGAAACACAGACAGTGGTTAATAATTTCTCAGAATTATAACCCAATCATGAACCCAGTCTGTCTGATGAACTACGTAAGATTCAATGTGTTCACATCTCTAGAAAGTGTAATTTGCAATTCCAAAGGAATCTGGGAGAGGTATTGTTTCCCCAAACTCAACAGTAAAATTTAAATATTTCAGGTGTCAGTGTTTCTCCTGTAAAATAAGCAGAGACCTGGGCTCTACCCCAGACCCACTAAATCTGCTTTTCTGTTTATAAGCACACGAGCTAGAAAGTCACTGCTAGCTATATACAATATATTCCTAGTTTTAGTAAGGATAAACTATGACATAAATAGAAGTACAGATGATTATAAGAGAACTAAAGAGGTAAAAGCCTTGTCCAACCATATTTTTAAATAAGGAATTAAAAATAACTCCATCAATTTTACTACATAAAATTTAATTGGGGGGGGCTTCCCTGGTGGCCCAGTAATTAAGCCTCCGTGCTTCCAATGCAGGGGGCATGGATTTGATCCCTGGTTGGAGAACTAAGTTCCCACATGTGGCATGGCACAGACAAAAATAAACAAAAAGTTTAGACTTTTTGCAGCAAAGCAAGACCATATACAGAATAAATATGGTATAAATAAATAAAAACCTAAGAGAGGTGACAAAACAGCAAGATGTATTTTCTATGACTGACATTATGTAATGCCTTGCAGTACTTCCTTACAATATGAGTAAAGGACATCAAAAATAAGTGCAAAGTTCTTTGGTAATCAGATCTCAAAGTGGTAAGCCAGTCCTGTGCCCTTAATTTTGCTTTTAATTTTTTCACTGTGTGATGCCATTTGGAGGATCTTCATGTCTCCAGATCATTCCTCAAGATTATGGTAGCCTGATGGATGCTGATTGGGCTGGATTCTGGCTGGAGTGAGATAAGAGTCCAGCAACTCACCAGTTCTATAGGACAGGATGAATCTAGCCCCCTGGGCAGGATGAGGAAGGGCTCCCCCAAGGCACACCCCTCTCCAGGGTGGTCTGACATTGGTTTCTCTGCTCCAGCCTGCAGCAGGCACCAGACTCTTCTAGGCTGAGGGCCAGACTGTCCTAGACATGCATACCTGGAAGACAACGACTGTCCCCATTGCAGGTCAGAGCACTTTGCTTCTCCTTCCTTCTCCCTCCCTCTTTTGGGGAACCTTCTATAGGGGAGGAGATAAAGCCCAAGGATTCCCAACTGGAAACACTGGTTGGGATACTCATTGAGCAAACAGGTGTCTGGCCTGGGCCTAACCAGGTAACTTAGGGCTGAAGCAGAAGGGCCTGCCCCTTCTGTCAGAGTCCAGTGAAGTAGCCCCCCCTCCCCCATCCCGAAATGGAGTTAGAACTCAGACAAGACCTCACCCATCCCTCTCCCACTCACCTTGCTCAGATTCCCAGAAGGGCCTCAGATGTGCCCTGGCCTGTTTGGGTGGTTCTGTGGTGACTTTAGGTCTGTGTGTGCTGGTGCGGCGCTTCTGATGTTTGCGTCAGCCCAGGCCCAGAGGTACAGGTGCCCCCAGGTAAAGGGAGCCTTAAAGGCCTGTGGTCTTACAGCTCAGGAGAAAAGAGGTGTCACTCCTGTATGAACACCCCTATGCACTGCAGTACCAGGGGTCAGGGAAGTCAGGCTGTGGGTTAGTGTGAAGATGTTTTGGAGGTGTTGATGGTGGAGGGTCAGCAGCATCCAGAGCCTGGTTGTCTAGGCCTCTCACCACTTCCCTGCTCACACAGAAGGCTTGTATCCCTGTCACATGTCCAAGAAGCTACCAGCTTGCCAACTCCAGAGCACAAAGCATTGAGGGTCCAGGACCCTGGAGAGAGCTGTGTGCTAAGCAGGATGCCTACAATGCCTGGGAGTGGGAGCCCCTCTGGTGAGGAAGCATAGAGGGATCAGGTTCAGGGTTCTTGCAAAGTGCCCAGACTGCTCCCTTTCCCATTCAGAAATACAAACTCAGTTATTTTTACAAATGAGGAAGATTATACAGATAAATAAAAGGTAGACCGTGTGTTCTCAGATTTATCTCAATCAAATTCTGTATTCTCCCCAGTCTGCCTCCAATTTAGCTTGTAGCTTTTTGGGGCTTAGGAAATAATTTATTTGGATTTGCTAAGTATGCTATCCTTGTTGGTTTGTACATTTGGGTGAGTTTCCACACTATTATCTTTATCCAGGTGGAAATGTCCAGTAGGCAGTTAGATATGTGTCTAGAATTTGGAAGAGACTGGCATGGAAATAGGGATTTTGGCTTGTGGTATGCAGTGCATCCCAGAAACTCAGCAGTTAAAGAATCTGCCTGCAGTGCAGGAGACACAGGTTTGATCCTTGGGTGGGGAAGAGCCCCTGGTGGAGGGTATGACAACCCACTCCAGTATTCTTGCCTGGAGAATCCCATGGACAGAGGAGCCTAGAGGGCTACATTCCATGGGGTCACAGAGTAGAACAGGACTGAAGCGACTGAGCACACACACACTGGGCGTGTAGTGAGCTAGAATCTGATTGAATATCCTTCTATCCTTTACTATAAATATACACGTTTCAGAGTGAGATTCTACTGAATTCACTGGTTCATGGTCTGTGTGTAAAAAATGAACATTTTCTTTACACCTCTTTGCCAAGATAATACCCCTTTTAATAAGTTTAGAAACTAGAACTTTTATAGTTTCTGGTCTTACATTTAGATCTTTAATCCATTTTGAGTTTATTTTTGTGTATGGTGTTAGAAAGTGTTCTAGTTTCATTCTTTTACAAGTGGTTGACCAGTTTTCCCAGCACCACTTGTTAAAGAGGTTGTCTTTTTTCCATTGTATATCCTTGCCTCCTTTGTCAAAGATAAGGTGTCCATAGGTTCATGGATTTATCTCTGGGCTTTCTATTCTGTTCCATTGATCTATATTTCTGTCTTTGTGCCAGTACCGTACTGTCTTGATGACTGTGGCTTTGTAGTAGAGTCTGAAGTCAGGCAGGTTGATTACTCCAGTTCCATTCTTCTTTTTCAAGATTACTTTGGCTATCTGAGGTTTTTTGTATTTCCATACAAATTGTGAAATTATTTGTTCTAGTTCTGTGAAAAATACTGTTGGTAGCTTGATAGGGGTTGTATGGAATCTATAGATTGCTTTGGGTAGTATAGCCATTTTGACAATATTGATTCTTCCAATCCATGAACACGGTATATTTCTCCATCTGTTTGTGTCCTCTTTGATTTCTTTCATCAGTGTTTTATAGTTTTCTATGTATAGGTCTTTTGTTTCTTTAGGTAGATATAGGCAAAACACTCTCCGACATAAATCACAGCAGGATCCTCTATGACCCACCTCCCAGAATATTGGAAATAAAAGCAAAAATAAACAAATGGGACCTAATGAAACTTAAAATCTTTTGCACAACAAATGAAACTATAAGCAAAGTGAAAAGACAGCCCTCAGATTGGGAGAAAATAATAGCAAACGAAGCAACAGACAAAGGATTAATCTCAAAAATATACAAGCAACTCCTGCAGCTCAATTCCAGAAAAATAAATGACTCAATCAAAAAATGGGCCAAAGAACTAAACAGACATTTCTCCAAAGAAGACATACAGATGGCTAACAAACACATGAAAAGATGCTCAACATCACTCATTATCAGAGAAATGCAAATCAAAACCACAATGAGGTACAATTACACGCCAGTCAGGATGGCTGCTATCCAAAAGTCTACAAGCAATAAATGCTGGAGAGGGTGTGGAGAAAAGGGAACCCTCTTACACTGTTGGTGGGAATGCAAACTAGTACAGCCGCTATGGAGAACAGTGTGGAGATTTCTTTAAAAACTGGAAATAGAACTGCCATATGACCCAGCAATCCCACTTCTGGGCATACACACCGAGGAAACCAGATCTGAAAGAGACACGTGCACCCCAATGTTCATCACAGCACTGTTTATAATAGCCAGGATATGGAAGCAACCTAGATGCCCATCAGCAGACGAATGGATAAGGAAGCTGTGGTACATATACACCATGTAATATTACTCAGCCGTTAAAAAGAATTCATTTGAATCAGTTCTAATGAGATGGATGAAACTGGAGCCCATTATACAGAGTGAAGTAAGCCAGAAAGATAAAGACCATTACAGTATACTAACACATATATATGGAATTTAGAAAGATGGTAATAATAACCCTATATGCAAAACAGAAAAAGAGACACAGATGTACGGAACAGACTTTTGGACTCTGTGGGAGAAGGCGAGGGTGGGATGTTTCGAGAGAACAGCATCGAAACATGTATATTATCTTGGGTGAAACAGATCACCAGCCCAGGTGGGATGCATGAGACAAGTGCTCGGGCCTGGTGCACTGGGAAGACCCAGAGGGATTGGGTAGAGAGTGAGGTGTGAGGGGGGATAGGGATGGGGAATACATGTAAATCCATGGCTGATTCATGTCAATGTATGACAAAAACCACTACAATATTGTGAAGTAATTAGCCTCCAACTAATAAAAATAAATGAAAAAAAAAGAAAGAAACTAGAGGTAAGGGCGCCATCTCGTGGCCTTAGCCAGAACTGCGAGTAGAAAACAGCTATGCTGTGTCAGTAGTGTCTGTCAGGATTGAGGTCTTCTGCCCCCATCACCCAATAGTTTCTCCTTCCCTCTCCTTGAGTGAGTGAGTGTGTTAGTCGCTCAGTCGAATCCGACTCTTTGTGACCTCAAGGATTGGGGCCCGCCAGGCTCCTCTGTCCATGAAATTCTCCAGGCAAGAATACTGGAGTCGGTTGCCACTCCCTTCTCCAGGGGATCCTCCCTACCCAGGAATGGAAGCCACATCTCCTGCACTACAGGCAGACTCTACCATCTGAGTCACTATGCTGTGGCAATGCAGGAGATCCCAGTTCGATCCCTGGGTAGGGATGATCCTTTGGAGAAGGGATTGGCAACCCACTCCAGTATTCTTGCTTGAGAAGTTCCATGGACAGAGGAGCCTGGTGGGCTACAGTCCATGGGGTCGCAAAGAGTCGGACACGACTGAGCGACTAACACACCCACTTACTCAAGAAGAGGGAAGGGGGAAAAAAAAGAAGAGGGAAGGGGAAACTATTGGGTGATGGGGGAGGAAGAGCTCAATCCTGACTGACACTGGGCCGACACAGTTATCAGCTTCTTCCTGGGCAGGCGGAGGTAGTGAGATGGCACAAGAAGCAACCTATTATTAGGTGGTTTTTCCCTGTCTCAGGTCAAGTTAAGTGTGTGTGTGTAGGGGAGCAGGGGGTTTAAACTGAGTGATCTTATACTATTGTCACTTTTTCTCTGAATATGAAGTTACATATTTCTACTAGAAAAATATATGCAAATGTAGAAAAGTATAAAAGAAAATATAAATTAGTTTCTCTATGTAGAGAAAATAATTAATATTAACATGCATTACTTATATTGTGTGTGTATATATATATATATCTCCTTTTATATACTCATAACTTACTTTTTATATAGTATATATGTGTATTGGAAAAGGAAATGTCAACCCACTCTAGTATTTTTGCCTGGAGAATCCCCATGGACAGAGGAGCCTGGCAGGCTATAGTCCATGGGGTTCCAAAGAGTTGAATACAACTGAGGGACTAACACAGATGTATATTACTTTATATAATTATATGATATATATCTGAATACCTTTATGTATTCATATGTATATTTGTATTTATATCTTATATAGCATATATTTTGTTTATTCCTTTATTTTTCTTTACATGTGCCATGATATTCATATAAGTTTTCATTCCATCAACCCCACTGCTTGACAAGGAAAAGCATCTCACCATGTGTAGTCAAGCTGGTTAAAACTGATATTGGTTCAGTTCAGTTCAGTTGCTCAGTTGTGTCCTACTCTTTGCAACCCCATGAACTGCAGCACGCCAGTCCTCCCTATCCATCACCAACTGCCGGAGTCTACCCAAAGCCATGTCCATTGAGTTGGTGATGCCATCCAACCATCTCATCTCCTGTCATCCCCTTTTTCTTCTGCCCTCGATCTTTCCCAGCATCAGGGTCTTTTCAAATGAGTCAGCTCTTCACATCAGGTGACCAAAGTATTAGAGTTTCAGCTTCAACATCAGTCCTTCCAATGAACATCCAGGACTGATCATCCCGACTGGTTGGATCTCCTTGCAGTCCAAGGGACTCTCAAGAGTCTTCTCCAACACCACAGTTCAAAAGCATCAATTCTTTGGTGCTCAGCTTTCTTTATAGTCCAACTCTCACATCCATACATGACTACTGGAAAAACCATAGCCTTAACTAGACGGACCTTTGTTGACAAAGTAATGTTTCTGCTTTTTAACATGCTGTCTAGGTTGGTCATAACTTTCCTTCCAAGAAGTAAGCATCTTTTAATTTCATGGCTGCAATCACCATCTGCAGTGATTTTGGAGCCCCCCAAAATAAAGTCAGCCACTGTTTCCCCATCTATTTGCCATGAAGTGATGGGAGTGGATGTCATAATCTTAGTTTTCTGAATGTTGAGCTTTAAGCCAACTTTTTCGCTCTCCTCTTTCACTTTCATCAAGAGGCTCTTTAGTTCTTCTTCACTTTCTGCCATAAGGGTGGTGTCTTCTGCATATCTGAGGTTATTGATATTTCTTCCGGCAATCTTGATTCCAGCTTGTGCTTCCTCCAGCCCAGCGTTTCTCATTATGTACTCTGCATAGAAGTTAAATAAGCAGGGTGACAACATACAGACTTGACGTACTCCTTTTCCTATTTGGAACCAGTCTGTTGTTCCGTGTGCAGTTTTAACTGTTGCTTCCTGGCCTGCATACAGGTTTCTCAAGAGGCAGGTCAGGTGGTCTAGTATTCCCATCTCCTTCAGAATTTTCCACAGTTTATTGTGATCCACACAGTCAAAGGCTTTGGCATAGTCAGTAAAGCAGAAATAGATGTTTTTCTGAAACTCTCTTTCTTTTTCAATGATCCAGCAGATGTTGGCAGTTTGATCTCTGGTTCCTCTGCCTTTTCTAAATCCAGCTTGAACATCTGGAAGTTCACGGTTCACATATTGCTGAAGCCTGGCTTGGAGAATTTTGAGCATTACTTTACTAGTGTGTGAGATGAGTGCAATCACCTCCACTAGTTTTGCTCGTAGTGATGCTTCCTAAGACCCACTTGACTTCACATCCCAGGATGTCTGGCTCTAGGTGAGTGTGAGTGACCACACCCATCGTGATTATCTGGGTCGTGAAGATCTTTTTTGTACAGTTCTTCTGTGTATTCTTGCCACCTCTTCTTAATATCTTCTGCTTCTGTTAGGCCCATACCATTTCTGTCCTTTATTGAGCCCATCTTTGCATAAAATGGTCCCTTGGTATCTCTAATTTTCTTGAAGAGATCTCTAGTCTTTCCCATTCTGTTGTTTTCCTCTATTTCTTTGCATTGATTCCTGAGGAAGGTTTTCTTATCTCTCCTTGCTATTCTTTGGAACTCTGCATTCAAATGGGTATATCTTTCCTTTTCTCCTTATCCTTTCACTTCTCTTCTCTTCACAGCTATTTGTAAAGCCTCCTCAGACAGCCATTTTGCTTTTTTGCATTTCTTTTTCTTGGAGATGGTCTTGATTTCTGTCTCCTGTACAATGTCATGAAGCTCTGTTCATAGTTCATCAGGCACTCTGTCTATCAGAAATAGTCCCTTAAATCTATTTCTCACTTTCACTGTATAGTAATAAGGGATTTGATTTAGGTCATACCTGAATGGACTAGTGGTTTTCCCCACTTTATTCAATTTAAGTCTGAATTTGGCAATAAGGAGCTCATGATCTGAGCCACAGTCAGCTCCCGGTCTTGTTTTTGCTGACTGTATAGAACTTCTCCATCTTTGGCTGCAAAGAATATAATCAAATTGATATTATAAGGGTCTTTAAAAATAAGCTTTAGTATCAATAGTGTGGGGCTTCCCAGGTGGTGCTAGTGGTAAAGAATCTGCTGCCAATGCATGAGACACGGGTTCAATTCCTGGATGGGGAAGACCCCCTAAAACAGAGAATGGCAAGCCACTCCAGTATTCTTGCCCGGAAAATTCCATGGACAGAGGAGCCTGGCAAGCTACAGTCCATGGTGTACCTATATAAAAGTAAAACTTAATTCTCTTTTTCTCTGGTATAAGGAAAAAGTTTCATAGACTATCAGTCTGCTCCTGATAAGAGATTGTGAAAGGCTTTTCTTTACCTTTTAATCTGCCTAGAAAAAACAAAGATTTTGTGTCTTACCAAAGTAATTTCCTATGCTTCATATTCATCATCCGGTCTCCAGTTACTTCAAACCAAGTCTTCTGAGTATTTGCCTTTAAAATCTTTTTTCACTTTGGTTAGATGAATAAGTAGCTTCACAATGATCTGTGATCCTTCTTAGTCAAGTGTCCACCTTTTTATTTTCTATTAACTTCCCCAAATCAAATTATAAATGATGTCTTTTTGACCTCAAACTAATTTTGGAATTTCCCAAAGGTGCTCTAGAAAATTTCAAAAGATTTATTCTCTCTCCTTTTAAAAAAAATGAGCTATTAAACTAATTAGGCTTATTTGATATTTTAAACTTTCTTTGGATTATATTCATATATGTTAAATATAAGTGTTCCAGAAATTGTATGAAAATTTCTAGATTTCTGCTATGTCCTAGTATAATGTTATCAGTCATAATTCTAATTATCTTAAAATACTGTCACAGAAATAACCAAATTTCCTTATCAATTGCATTACAATGTATTCTCATCATATCTTTAATGATGGCCATTTTTAAGCCTTTTGTCATTTATAGAAAGGAGATCAAACCAGTCAATCCTAAAGGAAATCAGTCCTGAATATTCATTGGAAGGACTGGTGATGAAGCTGAAACTCCAATACTTTGGCCACCTGATGCAAAAAACTGACTCCTTGGAAAAGACCCTGATGCTGGGAAAGATTGAAGGCAGGAGGAGAAGGGGACGACAGAGGATGAGATGGTTGGATGGCATCACTGACTCAATGGACATGAGATGAGTTTGAGCAAGTTCCTGGAGTTGGTGATGGACAGGGAAGCCTGGTGTGCTGCAGTCCATGGAGTTGCAAAGAGTCAGACACGACTGAGCAACTGAACTGAACTGATTGTTTTATTCTGATGAGTTTGCAAAAGTGCTTCATCTTCCAGATTCATGGGAAGGACTATGAGAACAACGATTTCTGAAAGCTTTCACATCATACCACTGGACTGGATAAGAATTTATAGAACTCTAGTGAAAAAATTGCATTCATAAAACTGCTAACAAAAGAACAAGATCAATAAGAGTTAATTTATGTGGGGCTGAATCAACTAATGAGGATGATTGGAATTTTTTATGACTTGTTTGAAACATCTTGATTCAATGTTTTGTTATCCACACTTAAGGAAACCTCTTTTTCTTTTCTCTTAAGCTATCTATGACTTATATCTAGTTGTTCAAGTATACTCTTGGGGCTACCCTGGTGGCTCAGATGGTAAAGAGTCTACCTGCAATGCAGGAAATGTGGGTTTGATCCCTGGGTCAGGAAGATCCCCTGGAGGAGGGCATGGCAACCCAGTATTCTTGCCAGGAGAAGTCCATGGACAGAGGAGCTTAACAGACTGGGGTTGCAGAGTCGGACACAACTGAGTGACTAACACACACACAAAGTATACCCTTATGAACAAAGATGAAAAATTAATTTTTCTCCCTATCTGATCCCTCCAGAATTTGAAACCTTACTAGGTAGTTTTCATGGCAATGTAGTTATTCACATTGGTTCAGTAAGAAACTGTCTTTGTAACAGCACGCAATTAGAAACACTGGTTATATTAACAAGACTTTAACTGTGTAGGAGAAGAAATATAATTTTCTCTCTACCCTACCAAGGTTGTGGTTGAGATCTGCTGTAATAAAAGACAGACTAACAGGAGAAAAACAAGCAGAAGTTTAATATCATGTATACCTCCTGTTCAGTTCGTGGGGTCACAAAGAGTCAACACGACTAAAACTACTTAGCATGCATGCATGGATACCTCCTGTGAGGAGGTACCCAGGAAAACTGAGTAACTCCCCCACATAGCCCAAGCCATCACCTTAAATACTATCTCCTACTAAAGACAAAAGATGTTGGTGGGGGTGGGGACAGTCACAGGTGGTTACTGTTATGAACCGGCTTTATTCGCTTGATGTTCAGCAAGCCAAATGATGAGATGCTGAGGTTTTATAGCAAAGGACAAGTTTATTCACAAGGCAGCCATGTGAGGAGACAGGAGAACAAGCCTCAGATCTGCCTCTCAATGTTGAGAGGCTTGAGGTATTTATGGGATAAAGAAGCAGGGTGGCCATAGGCATGGGGAAAGGTGATTGGAGGTAGTAGGGAAAAGGTTAGGTAGTTAGTGTTTTGTGCAGGCGTATCTGAGTTACCTGCTTCTTCATGGGATGTATGTTATGAAAAAATGGAGATGCTTATCATAATCTAAGGGTGGAGTTTTTGGCCCTCTGATGTTAAAAGGTCCTTCACTGGACACCTGTGCAGGCTTGATTTTAGGACTGGTGGTCCCAACCAGTTTTAGCCAGCTTGAACTGGACAGGAGCCAAATCCAAGTTCCTAGAAAACAACTTAAGCCCCATTACTATAGTGGCCCCTACATCAGAGATGGTAGGGGTGGTTAAGAAGTCTTATGATATATTACCTAAGCTTGGAGGATATGCAATTAAAGAAGGAATAAAATAGAAAAAAAAATATCAAAAGCATGCTTAATCGGTAAAGGCAGATTACAAGCAGAGGGTTTTTTTTTTTTTTAACAAGTTGTTCCCTTATATGCTGTTCTGTAAGATACACTCAAGGATTTCGGTTAAGGTGCCAGATTCTGTTAACCCTATGGGGCATGGTTTTATAGTCAGACAAAGCACAGTAAACAAGAGTGCTGTTATTTAAGTTTGCTCCTTCTCCATGAGTTTATAGAGATTTCTGTCATCCTCCTTTTCTTGGTACTAAGAGGAAGACACCCTTACAAAGGAGACTTCCCTTACTAGACTCATTTTGCAAACAAATTAGTCTTCCTTTGATTTTCTCTGATAGAAATGGGGGTGAGTGTAGAGAATAAAATTATGTTTTCAGTGGAAACTGTAACATACCTGTGTGGATTTCAGATTCTAGTCCTGTTAAATGTATTTTGCTTGATAGCCTCTCATAACTGCCCCTCCCTCCAAACATCTTTCTTTTGTATTTAGCTAAAGATGCTATTTAAGGTGGTCGTTTGGGCTATTTCAGGGAGTTACTCAGTTTTCCTGGATTATCTTCTATGTATATAGGAGGTATATATGGTATCAAATTTCTGTTTGTTTTTCTAAGGTTAATCTATCTTTTATTACACAGGGGGTCTCAGCCAAGGCCCCAGAAGGATAGAGGCAAAATTATTTTTCCTCCCCTACAACATCTATGTACTTATGTTGTGTGTGTACATATATTTTCTTTTATACAGTTTATTCCCTGGTGGATCAGATTGTAAAGCATCTGCCTGCAAAGTGGGAGACCTGGGTTTGATCCCTAGGTTGGGAATATCCCCTGGAAAAGGAAACAGCAACCCACTTCAGTACTCTTGCCTGGAAAATCCCATGGACAGAGGAGCCTGGCAGGCTATAGTCCATGGGTTCACAAAGAGTCAGACATGACTGAGCGACTTCACATAGTTTGTCAATTTACTTTTTTATATAGTATATATGTATGTTACCTTATATACTTATATAATATTGTCAACTAAGAAGATGTGCATATGTATTCATTTACATATTTATTGTCATATCTTATATAGCATATATTTTATTTATTCCTTTCTTTTTTTGCACATGTGCCATGGCATTCATCCACATGGACATTCCATCAACCACAGTCCTTGACAGTAGTGTCTATAGTGAAGATAAAATTGTTCTCATTGATTTCAGAGGCCTCTGTCTGAAGGCCACATGAATGGACGGTCCCCAAAAAAAGCATAAGGTAGAGCAAAGATCACTAGCTTTGTTTGGAACTGAGCAAAGAAATTCAAAATGAGCTAGAACCTACTTTAGGCCAGATATTTAATCTCTGAGATCTTTTTTAATCCTTACAATGCTTTGAGGAAGACATTCATCCTTATTATAAACGGATTTGAACTTACATTTGTCTGACTCTTAACCATTATGTCTTGCTTGCTCCTAAAATTTCACACTGAGTCTAGTGGCACTCACTTTTTGGAACTCAGAAAAGTTGTGAACACTACCCCACTCTCATGCCCCACTCTTATTAAGTTTGAATTTTTTTTTCACCACAAGAATACTTTTGCAATCAGAAAATTTAATAGAATGATCTCTTTCAAAATCTTTGAAGTTAAAAAAATCTCAAAGAATATCAACTGGCACATGAGAAACAGATGAATATTTAAAACATATATTACAGATTTTGAGATAAACATATATTACAGATTTTGAGATGTCTTTGAAAAATATTAAAAAAAATATAAATCTCCACTCACCAATAGAAAATAAGCAAAGTATATGGAGAAGTTCACATGAGAAACAATTCATAAACATGGAAACACACATATTCATAGAATTTGAATGACATTATATAAATGACGTTATACCCTACTTTTCATTCAACAAAATGTTCTTTATTTCCATTCCAGCATGTCTTAGAAATCTATCCAGTTTCTTAACTACTATGGTATAATAAGAAATATATTTGATTTTTGTCCCCAGTTCCATGCACATTGCTCTTCAAAGCTTTGGAACTGCCTGAGTGATAGGAGTCTTTTGTTATTCATAGGGAGACCCTTTTGAGCTTATGCTTAAGGGGGTGGGGCCACTAGATAGCTTCAAGATGGGGCTGGTCACCAGAAACTGGAACTTTCAGCCCCAAGGACAACTGGGAAAGGGAACAAGATTGGATGAGCTTCCAGTTGGCTTCCCCAGTGGCTCAGTGGGTAAAGAGTGAAGTGAAAGTCACTCAGTCATGTCTGACTTTTTGAGATCCCATGGACTATGCAGTCCATGGAATTCTTCAGGCCAGAATACTAGAGTGGGTAGCCTTTCTCTTCTGCAGGGGATCTTCCCAACCCAGGAATCAAACCCAGGTCTCTTGCATTGCAGGAGACACAGGGGATGTTTGTTTTTATTCCTTGGTCAGGAACATCCCCTGGTGGCTAGTATTTTTGCCTGAAAAATCCCATGGAAAGAGGAGCCTGGCACAAAGAGTTGGACACAGCTAAGCATGCAAGAACAGGCTGGTGAATGCATCCACATGCTAAGAGGGTGGGACACCCCACTTCCTTGGGAACAGAAGTCCATGCATTCAGGTCCCTTCAGGACCTTGCCCCTACCTCCTCATCTGACTGTTCATCTAATTTCTTTAAAATAAACTGGAAAACATAAGTAAACCTCTCCCTGAGTTCTGTAAGCCAATCTAGCAAGTGTATCAAACTGACACAGAGGTTCATGGGAACCTCTGGTCTATAACTGGTCTGTCAGAAGCACAGGTTGACATCTGGAGTGTGAGAGGGCACAGTCTTGTGGGAATAAGCCCTTAACATGTGGGATCCGACACTCCCTCAGTGTCAGAGTTGTTAATTGCTTGGTGGGTTGAAAAAAAGCACACATTGAATCTATATCTAGTTCATATGTTACTTCTGCATATATTGCTGTGTGAATATACTACAGTTTATTCCTTAATGATAAAGAGTTAGATGGTTTCCAACTCTTTGCTGTTACAAACATGCACGATGACCTTTTTTGTGCATGCAAGAATTTCTTTAGGATTGGTAACTAGAAGTGGAATTGTGGGATCATACTGGCCTTTGTAATGGACATCTGTCATCTGAATTCCTGCTGAACTTTGATTGGTCTGGTTCAGTCAGATCTCTGAGGCCAAACCTCCATGGCTTTGCCTCAAGCTTTCTCCTGCTGCCCCGCTTCTGTCTAGACTGCCCTCTGCTTCTCTGTTAAGCAAAATCCTATTTAATCACTAAAACTCAACTAAAGTATCTTCTTCAGTCATCAGACCAAGCAGAGTTACGTGTCTTTTCCTGGTGTTCCTAAATTACCAGTTGACTAGACTTTATTATCAAGTTAAAACTATGTTTAGACGTCTCTCTCCCATATAAAGGCTTCCCAGCTGGTTCAGTGTAAAGAACCCACCTGCCAATGCAGGAGACATAAGAGACGCAGGTTCAATCCCTGGCTTGGGAAGATCCCCTGGAAGAGGGCATGGCGACCCACTCCGATATTCTTGCCTGGAGAATCCCATGGACAGAGGAGCCTGGTGGGCTACAGTCCATGGAGTTGCAGAGTCGGACACAAATGAAGTAACCTAGCACACACACATGCTCCCATATAAATCAGTGATCTCCCCGGGGACACTTGTTTCTTATTTGACAGCCTATATAGGACAGAGGATAGAACATTTATTAAATGTAAGTTTGGTGAACCAAATATTCAAGATTGTAACTGTCTCCTCTGTTTCAAGCTCTGTCACCCAGACCTCAAAAAACTAGGGTTGATTTGGACCCTTTCGAGAGTCCAAGAGGCCAAGAGTGAGTAAGGCTGTGAGAATGCTGGGGCTCAGGAGGGGAGAGTTCTGTGCTCTGAGTTCATCTGGATTCTGGGAAAGTCAGCAGCCACCAGTCTGGAAAGGCCTCCAGTCAGGCTAAATGGTGTTCCTAAGAAAGATCAAGGGATCTCTCACTCCACTCTGGTGGACAGTGTGGACTCAGAGCATCCTGGATCTGGAAGGGACCTTGTTCATTGTTCTACCACAGCCCCTGAGCCCACCTCAGGGAGAAGGAGGAGGACACAAAGGCATGGAGAAGGGTAGAAGGCACCCAGCCTCCACAGCCCTCCAGCCAGTGTCAGCCCAAGCCCTGCCGAGCCAAGAGCCCGCCACTGCATCCTTCAGTCCAGGTCTGCACCTGCCTTCCCTCCCTTTGAGTGTCTCCCAGAAACCTGAGGTATCCCCCCACCTTTGTCCTCAGAGTCCCTTCCTTCTTCCTCTGGGCATCTGTACGGGTGTGTGCATGTGTGTACGTGTGTCCCTTCCTCATTTCTCTGGACATCTGCAGTGTGTGTGTGTGCGTGCGTGTGTATGTGTGTCCCGGTTCAGTTAGGATGAGGCCAGAAGCAGAAGAGAGGGGCTCCTGTCACTGCATTTCCCACCTGGCTATTCCCCCTGGGGCAGGGGTGGGGGAGGCAGGCCTGGGAGCCCCAGGCTGGATGGGCCTGCTACAGTTTCAGGCAGAAAGTCTTGAGATCCAAGTACTGACATGGGTGTCATTAGGAAAGAATGAAGAGGCGGTAGCAGCAGGGGGAACCTCTGGGCTGGAGAGAGCAGAATTCTTCAAGTCCATCTCCAGACAGATGGGCCCTGCAAAGGCAAACCAGACCTCCATGGAGTCTGTGCTGGAGAGGGGCTCCGTAGGCAAGGGTGGGGGGGACTCTGTATCTGCCACACAAGTGCAGTCTCACCAGGGAGCAGGGATCCCTGAACCAGAGACCTACCCTGGGCTTCCTCAGAGCTCCCAGAGAAAGGCCACGCCCCTGGAGACTGTTGTCATGGCAGCAGCTGGCAAGGGCTGACAGTCTTCCCCCTTGGCCTGCATGACTGCCATGCCTGCCTTCTGGGACCTTCAGCTCCTGCTCCCTGAAAAGGCCTCTGCTGTCCACTCTGACTGCGTGTAAACATGGCTGGAGCCCATGTCTCTGCGAGCAGCTTTCACCAAGGAAATATTCCTGTAGCATATTCTGAACATCTCTAGAAGGTGAGATGTTGGGAGCAAGTCCCTCCTGAATCACACAAGCCATCAAGGAACCTAGTGAGGATAACCGGAAGTCCACAGATGTGTGTCCCAGGGCCAGTCTCTTTCCTGGCTTGCTAGATGAACTTAGCAATATATTTAATCTTTTTCCAGGTCTATTTTCTCATCTGTAAATAAGATCAAAAGCAGATTTATAAAATTGTGTCTGTATAGCATGTATAAATAAATTTTCAATCTGGTCTCAATTCAGAGATTCATAATACTGACATTTTGGACTAGGTTCCAGCAAAGTGGTGTTAGTTTGGTTACAACTAAAGTAGCAAATATGCAAAGCAAAGGACACAAAAGAGATGACAGTGCAGGTGACTGAAAGAAGCAATCCCTTCTCTGTCTTGTAGCTCACTGTAGTGTGGCCAAAGCCCAGTGGTCTTGGCAGCCCACATGACATGAGATGCTCATCAAGTCAGAGGAGCACAGAACTGTGGGTTCACCACTGTTTAACACGTTATTGACCAGGGATTTTTGTAGAAATTCACAACTGTGGTATTAATAAATCTCTGGTCAATAATGTGTTAAGCTCCCAGTGCTGTCAGCTTGCAGAAAGAATTATAACCTACAAGGCGCTTCCCTTGTGGCTCACCTGGTAAAGAATCCGCCTGCAATATGGGGGACCTGGGTTTGATCCTTGGGTTGGGAAGATCCCCTGGAGAAGGGAAAGGATACCCACTCCAGTATTCTGGCCTGGAGAATTCCATGGACTGTATAGTCCATGGGGTTGCAAAGAGTTGAACGCGACTGAGCGACTTTCACTTTTACTTTCACAAGGTGCTACATCTGGTCTGTGTGAGGCACTTCACCAAGACCTAATGCCAGGTTCTGGGCCTTGACATTCTGTGACAGCACTGAGAAATGCCTCTCTTCTGTATTTGTTCTTCAGGTAAGGAGTTTTCAGTGCATGTCAACTTAGGTGCTTTTTTGTGGACAAGGCTAGACATGATCTACTTCATTGGGAGGAGAATATGTCCACCTCTGCTCAATTTGGCAGAAGAAAAGTCCTAGAATATTTATCCAAAGATTGTGTGGAAAAAAAGTAAGGAACATATATTAACAGCATAAAGGGAGGCATGAGAAAGGATAAAAGAAGACATCAAGGGTGTTTGAAGTAAAGGAGATCTTCACTATCTGCTATGATAAGTGATGAAATCAGATGTTGACTACCATCCAAGCCATGGGTCCATAGTGCTCTGGAAAAAATCCCTTTTCTGCTAGCCTGAGCTAAAGTACCTGGTTCTCTCCAAAAGCAATGGTGGTGTGAGGCCTTTGAGGTCATATGTTCATATGGCTCATATGGCTCTCTGTACCTGTGATCTATTTTTATGCTCCTGAAACATCCCAAGGAGCATCTCCTTTATGAGATGTGCCTTCCTTTATATTACCTGTTCCTACTCCTTTATAGTACCAGGTCTGGGGAATTATTCATTCTAGAAGAATAGCACAGCAGGAGCATAGTGGGTAAGGCATGTTGGGGTCACACTGATTGGGGGGGTTCTCTTTTGGCTGGTACAGAGGAAAAACGGTTAATAAAGCTTAGACTACGTGACTCAGACTAGATCCTGAAGAGCGATGAAGGTCAGGATAGGGAATCTAAGATTGTTCAACGGACTGTGGGCCAGAACATTTGAGCAGGAGAATGGCAAGATAAAATCAGGAAATAAGGTAGATTAATTCCAGTCTGCACTGGACATTATCTTCTCCAAACTTCTACTGACCTGCTAATAACCCCCACCTCACATACTGGTGAAAGGGCACGAGGAATTGTGCACTGGCCTATATAAAGCAACTGTCCCCATGCAGGACACACAGCAGGTACAGTAGTGATGAAGTTCCCAGAGACCTCTAAAGGATAATCATTTCCTTGTGATTTGGCCTTTTGCACCCCCAATTTATTCACCCACAACCTAATATATACCCTGGTGGTTATACAAAACAATCATAACTGCCTTTTATCGCATGTCCAAGATGGAAGGCTTCAGCACCCCCAATTTAGGTAAATGGTAAAATTCTTAGCAGCCAAAACAGTGTTGGTTAATATAGCTTAGAAATTCTGTTAAAACTGTAAGCAGTAAGCAATAACTAATCCATTATTATGTATATGTGAGGTTTGGGGGGCTCATTAGCCGAATACAGTTGCATAGATGAAATGGAAAACTGAATGCATAGATGTAATGCAGAGGTTAATTCACCCTGAAGAGGGCCCCTTGATTTGTATGGGCACTATCTAAGAAGGGTTATGGCAGGCAAAATTCTAAGATGGTCGCCAATGACCTTCAAGCTTATTCCCTCCTATTTATTGTAGATGGGACCTATGAATATGAAGAGCTACCGCTCCCATGATTATGTCACATTATATGGCAAAACGGATTTTGCAGATAGAATCCAGGTCCCAAATCATTGCGCTAATCAAAAGGGCAATCACTTAGTGGGTCTGACCTAATTGAACAAGTCCTTAAAGAGATGGCTGTTCCTTAAGTCAGAAAGATTTGAAGTGTGAAAAGGATTCGATGTGAGGGAGATTTTCCACTTTTGGCTTTCAAGATAGAGGGGCCATGTGGGAAGGAATGTGGGTGACGTCTGAGCCAAGTGTGGCCCCCAGCTGATGGTCAGGAGGAAAGCAGGATCTCAATCCTACAACCACAAGGAACTTAATTCTGCCACAACCATGTAAGCCTGGAAAAGGACTCTAAGTTCCAGATGAGTGTAGCCTGGCTGACACCTTGATTTCAGCCTTATGAGATCCTGAACAGAGAACTCAGTACACACCTGACTTCTGACTTACTGAACTGGTAGCCAAAGAAATGCATGTTATTTCAAGCAGCTAAATTTGGTATTTTGTTACATGACAACAGAAAACTAATACAGGGGTCATACAATGTCTCAGATATTTTTGTAAAGTTACCAAAGCAAAAATACTGACAATTAAAAAATACTGTCTTTTTCTACTCTGACTCCCCTCATGTTGGTAGTGGTGAGATGGAGGTGGGCATGTTAAGGATCAAATTAAGAGGAAGTTGATTTGGAATTACATGTAGTTTGGGTTTACTTGTATAATTTATTCACACTTTTCTCAGTCACTTCCATGTATAATTAATTACCAGTAAGATTTCACAGTGTACTAAGTAGAAGCTCTAAGATTCAAACTAGAGTCATCTGACTCTAATGCTAATTAACTAATGCTATACTCTATTGCTGTTCATACATTTAGTGAATCTTGAAAAAATTTTACAGCTCAAATTAATACGATGGTGGTTTAACACCAGCCACTTGCTAGCATTTGATGCTATTTCCCACTTCATTACCTGATTCCAAGATACTTTTTCAGTCTTGGCTCCCAGTGCTTCCCTATAAGTATGTAAAATATGATTTATCAAAGATGAACTTCTGATCTTTTGCTACACCAACTACATGTATGGTTTTGCCCAATCACATCCACACAGGTTCATATTAATTTCTTGGTGATATGGTATGAAATACTGGCATTGACTAAGAAGATACCTTAAAATTCAAAATTTCTACTACTGTGAGGACTGTGGGAGAGGACTAATAATTTTCCCTCTACCCTTCTAGGTTCTTTACTGAGACCCTCCTGTAATAAAGAACAGATTAGTAAGAGAAAAACAAACACATTTAATAATATGTATACATCCCAGGTGGCGCTAGTGGTAGAGTCCGCCTGCCAATGCAGAAGACATAAGAGAGGTGGGTTTGATCCCTGGGTCGGGAAGATACCCTGGAGGAAGAAAGGGCAATTCACTCCAGTGTTCTTACCTGGAAAATTCCATGGACAGAAGAGCCTGGCAGGCAACAGTCCATGTAGTTGGAAACAGTTGCAAAGAGTTGGTCACGACTGAGTGAGCACACATGCGCGCATAGGTGCTGTGTATAAAGAGGAGACCCAGCAAAACTGAGTAACTCCCCGAAATAGCCCAAGACACCGCCTTAAAAACCATCTGCAGCTAAAGACAAAGGATGTTGCTGGTGGGGGTGGGAATGGGGGAGACCAGTCAAGAGAGGCAACCAGGAAAAGCGAGGTAAACAAGAATAAGGTTGTTATGTAAATTTAACTTGCAGCCTTCTCCATTGATAAAAGTTTCTAGAGATATAGTCATCCTTCTCTTCCAGGTACTGAGAGGGAGACACCCTAACAAGTGGAAATTTCCCTTATAAATGTAAATATCTCTTAGGAAAGGGTAACTTACCGGTTTTCTGAGCTTCTGCTAGGTCTGGATTTCTTAAAAAATCATCAGCCTAAAAGGCATATTTTGGAGTGGCAAATTCTGCTCCTCTTCAGGACACTGACATCAAACTGGTTGTAAGCATCATTATTAAGAGTATTTAGGATAGAAATATTCACAAGAAACTTAAATGTTAAGCTCACATAAGAAAGAAATTTGACAGAGATAGACAGCAGTTCTACCTCTAATATTTCACCTGTCACCAATAATAAGTTTTAAAACTAAAACTTTTATCAATAATAATAATAGTAACAAATGTATTAACCATGCAAAGGAAAGACAGAATTATATTTACATTTTTTTCTAAGAAAAATTATATTACACAGACATAGGAAGAGAGGATTAAAAGAGTTTGTAATAAAAAAAAAACTGTAGGGAAAAAATCATAGAAGAGGGCCAGGCAGTAATTAACAAAAATGCTGTGTGTATGGAAATTGAGATGTTTTGTATATACCAGCTGTTCAAATTTCATAATTTCTTGTGATTTATTATAAATTAATATTAACTTTGGCACCTAATTGCCTGCATTGCTCATATATTTTTGATATCCTTTTTCGTAAAGTACGTCCCCTGAATTGTAAGTTTCAGGCCTCACAACTTAGATCTGTCCCTGAGATGGTAAGAAGTAGTATGAAATTTTGGTTGTAATTGGAAAGGGTTAATAGGGATGTGGCTATGGTAGGGAACTAGGAAATAGAGGAATTGTGGAGGTTAATCATAATCCAGAAAACTTGAACTTGTGACCGACCAGCTTTTAAAATCTGAAGCTCCAAGTTGGTATTATGAAATCACGTGACCTCAGAGGCTGACTTCATGGACCGCCCCCCACACACACACCCCCCACAGGGGCCCTTCACAAGGGGAGCCTCAGCTGCTCTGTCCATTTCAAACTTCCAAAAAACGTGGCTGTCTGAAGGATCCATATTTGTATTATCACTGAGCAGGGAAAACAGGTGGCTGGGTTGTTTACTTATTCCCACACATGCTTGAATCTACCTCCTGCTTCCCAAATGACAGTAGAGAGCTCTTTTCTGCTTTTTAATGGCAAACAGGATGTAGGCTGATAGTAATAACAGTAATGATAATAATAACTATAAGAAACAGAACTGACAAATATTAAAAAGAACTAGTAAAAATCTCTCTCACTCGTACCCTCATTTCCTCAACCCTATTTCAAGTGCCTGGACAGGACTGCAAGGGAAATGGTCGACTTCTGGGGGAGGGGAGGTGGAAAGCCTAGGGAACAGACGGAGGGAAAAAAAGGAGACTCCGTGGATTAACCCTCAGGGGCTGATTCTCTCTGATAATCTAAGAAAGCCACACAGACATTCCAAGGAGATGATACACTTGACAAAAGATTTTCAGGTGCGGGGTTGGGGGGTGGGGTGGGGCGACAACCCAGCTCCAGCAGTGCTGCTGAGTTAATCTAGGACCTGAACTCACTGTTAACATGGCCTCACTGGACAAAAGACTGACGTGAACTTCAGTCACTGTGTAGTCTGAGTCCTCTTTCCCGCCTAGGCACCATCTCCCTCTTACCTTGGAGTAGGCGTAGGCGGGCGCGCTTCTAGACCAGAGGAAGAGAGTAGCATCTGCCCGCGATTTGAGCAGAGGCTATCCAAAGGCGAGGGCGAACACCAGTGTGGGTCCACGACTGCATTGCCTATGCTCCTTTCCTGCCCCTGCTCCTGTCGACTTTGGGGCAAAAAAATGGTGGGCTTGTGGGAGGGATCTGGGAATGGGGCGGCGGTCAGGCTTGGGTACCAGCTCCCTACTGCATTGAAAGCAGGTTGGCCTCCGACCCAGGAAAAGAGGAGGAGGAGGCAAATTCCTGGGTTCCCTGCAAGTGCAAGTGCAGGTGGAAGCCACCTGCAAACCACTGGAAAGGAAAGTGGGGAGGGGGGACCCGGGAGCAGGTCCAGTACTGCAGTTTTCACCACACAGCCTCATCTTTTATCCATTTTGATTCAGAAAATGGTGGGCAACGGGAATGCTGGGGAGGTGGGCGGTAACCCTGCGTGGGTGCAAGCTTCCTATTGCAGAAGACGTGGGCGGGTGGGTGGAGGGAAAGATGGAGAGAGGTAAGCACACCGGATTCCTGCCGGTGGGGTGCTTGTAGACATGGAAGCAAATCCTTTCAGGGACTGCATTCCCCACACTCTCGCCCTGTCGCCCGGAGTTGTTGGAGCTCTGGAAAGGAGTGTAAGGAAAACATGGTCTTTTTTCACAAGAAAATTCCTGACATGACACACTAGAAGGTTAGCAATATAGTTCTGGATTTTTTTAAAAAAAATTTCCTCTTTTGTTCGTGTCTTCTGCTTTTCCATGTACTTGGGTAACAAGTAAAGTTAAAAAAATTAAAAAGTATAAAATTCAAAAGGGTTTGTCAAATCATCTGATAATTGTTTTAACATCACTAATGCATAAGTCTGTCCCCCAATATGTTTTTGTTACACAATATGTATTTTAACATTTCACAAGTGACTCTATTGCATCCTAAATTTTGAGAGCCATCTGTTTGTCAGGTTAGGCTAAGCTTATGCTGGGGTAACAATCCCCAAACTTCAGTGGCTTAACATGGTAAAGGTTTAGTTTCCAGCATGCAAGGAACGCCCAGCATCCCTTGGTGAAGGTCAGGGGTGAGGGGGCTCTGATTCCTATAGTCTGTCATAGACCTCAGCTGACAGAGGCTCCACAACCTGGAACGTTGCTGGTTACTGTGGCAAGGGGAGAGTGTCATAGAAATCTCTCACCTACTCCCTCTCTAAACTCACTGTAGTCTAGAAGTAACAGAAGTCACTGCCATGCACAGCTGATTAGCCAAAACTAGTCACGTAGCCTCACCTAATGACAAGGGGCTGAGGGTGCTATGGGATTAGAAGTATAGTTTTCTGTGTGCGGAGAGGCAGTGTATAAACAGAAAATATTCATAAAAATTCCAGGGGGAGTGCCTTTGTAAAGCACTAGAAGAAAAAATTGAAAATTGTAGAGAAACAGTGACAAGTTTCTATGGAACAAAGCAAGAATGAATGTACCCTTGGCCTTTTCTTTTCCCTCTATGGTGTTATTTTGGGGGAATCTTCAGACTACTCTTTAAGCTTAATGGATGCTGGTCCAGCTGGATTCTGGCTGGAGTGAGATGCGAGTCCAGCAACTCACCAGTTTTATAGGACAGGATGAATCTAGCCCCCTGGGCAGGATGTGGAAGGGCTCCCCCAAGGCACACCCCTCTCCAGGGTGGTCTGACATTGGTTTCTCTGCTCCAGCCTGCAGCAGGCACCAGACTCTTCTAGGCTGAGGGCCAGACTGTCCTAGACATGCATATCTGGAAGACAACGACTGTCCCCATTGCAGGTCAGAGCACTTTGCTTCTCCTTCCTTCTCCCTCCCTCTTTTGGGGAACCTTCTATAGGGGAGGAGATAAAGCCCAAGGATTCCCAACTGGAAACACTGGTTGGGATACTCGTTGAGCAAACAGGTGTCTGGCCTGGGCCTAACCAGGTAACTTAGGGCTGAAGCAGAAGGGCCTGCCCCTTCTGTCAGAGTCCAGTGAAGTAGCCCTCCCTCCCCCATCCCGAAATGGAGTTAGAACTCAGACAAGACCTCACCCATCCCTCTCCCACTCACCTTGCTCAGATTCCCAGAAGGGCCTCAGGTGTGCCCTGGCCTGTTTGGGTGGTTCTGTGGTGACTTTAGGTCTGTGTGTGCTGGTGCGGCGCTTCTGATGTTTGCGTCAGCCCAGGCCCAGAGGTACAGGTGCCCCCAGGTAAAGGGAGCCTTAAAGGCCTGTGGTCTTACAGCTCAGGAGAAAAGAGGTGTCACTCCTGTATGAACACCCCTATGCACTGCAGTACCAGGGGTCAGGGAAGTCAGGCTGTGGGTTGGTGTGAAGATGTTTTGGAGGTGTTGATGGTGGAGGGTCAGCAGCATCCAGAGCCTGGTTGTCTAGGCCTCTCACCACTTCCCTGCTCACACAGAAGGCTTGTATCCCTGTCACATGTCTAAGAAGCTACCAGCTTGCCAACTGCAGAGCACAAAGCATTGAGGGTCCAGGACCCTGGAGAGAGCTGTGTGCTAAGCAGGATGCCTACAATGCCTGGGAGTGGGAGCCCCTCTGGTGAGGAAGCATAGAGGGATCAGGTTCAGGGTTCTTACAAAACACTCAGGCGCCAGAAGGTATGTGGATGACTGCCAGGAAAAAGTCACCAGGTCTTTGGTGGCCAGGGAATCACATAGCTCAAATATTTCCTCAAAAGAACCTTTAGATCTCCCCTGACATTTATGCTAAGGCCACATTTGCTCCAGATTGTTCCCATACTCTGAGCACATTTGGGCAGCCAGAGCCAGGCAGTTTCTGCTCATGGAAGGAGTCCCTTAACTTTGCTTGTCCTCTTCACTGTCCTGGCACAGACTCTTAGTATTGCCCCACAGTCTGAGACTCCTCCTGCCTAGTCTGCCTTCCTTCCCTCTCTTCTTTCCACAGATGTGAGCTGTGCATCACAGTCTGAAGGCTTTTCCCATGTCATCTGGCTCTGTCCTCTTCTATTTTTCATAGGTGTTCCCCCAGTAAATCTCTAATCTGGTCTAATCCTATCCTGGCACTTGCTTCCAGGAGGGCCTGCACCGATACACAGGCTCAGGGTATTTTCACAGATGAAAGGTCGTTTCATATTTCTCAATAGCTGTACTGTTTTTCAGAGAGGCAGGGTAGTATAGTAAAAAGCCTGACTTCACTGGGTTCAAGTCCCAGATCTGTTACTTTTAGTTGTGTGTCCTTGGCCTCTGTGCCCCTTTTCTAAAACCAGGACAATCACATTACTTCCTCTTAGAATTGTTGTGAGGTTATATGAATGATTTTTATACAGAGCACTTAGTCTCTCACACATATTAAATAATATCAGGTATTTTACCATCTTTGGTAGATGAAGGTAGAAGAGGGGAAGGATCTTATCAAGTCTTGTAGCTATAGATGAGCTTTGCTCTGGTACTCTCAAGGTTCTAGAACTCTAAGTGTATATGCTTTAGTGACTTTTACCTAGAAGCTAAAATTAAGGTACAGGCAAACACATGAACCAGTGAAATGGCATGATGATTCCCCTAACTTTATATTATTTAACAAAATCCAAAGTATCTCCAACTTCTGTTCTTCCTTATACAGACTTTCACATTTTGAAATGTCTTTATATATATATATATATATATATATATATATATATATATATATATATATATAAACTGTTAACCATTATTATTACAATAGTTCACAGTTCATGATATATTTTTAAATCTCATTTGATTCTAGAAAAAGCTCAGCTAGGTGTTACCTCATAATGAATTATGAAAAAAATAAGAGGAAAGAAATAAGGGTTCCTCAATTCTTAATGGTATCTTTAAAGACCCTTAAGAGTCTGAGGACCTCAGGTTGAGAACCACAGATCTTAAAAATATATTATCACCCTTTTCTTTTGGGAAGGGAAACAGGTAAGAGAATTGTCGTTTTTGAACATTTATTCTGTACCAGAAAATTTTCTTAGGCAAGACAAGGCTTATATTTAATGGCTACCTTCTTTACTTTCTAAGTGTTTAACTGGTGTCATGAGGTTATTTCACAACCTGCTTCCATTGTGAAATCCACATATAGTCTCCTGAATGGAAAACTTATTTTTGTTATTAATGATATTGATGAAAATTACAAATGACAATTATAATAACATTTATTATGGAACCACCATGTTAGTTAGGCATTGAATCTGATGGGGTAAATACATTCTTTAAACCACCCTTCAGTTTCAGAAGGGAAGCCATTTAGTCATCTAGATGGCTAGATGAAACTACATCACCTGTGTAGTTTAAGATGAGAAACTTGCTAAATCAGCAGATTTGGATAATTTGGGTATACTTATTGTAATTGCCAATATTTTTAGTCAATAGGATAGCCTGGTTTACGTCCTAATTAAAGTACTTTAGGCCTCTCCTGATTATTCCTAATGTGTTTTTTAAAAATGAAGAAGAGTGCTCGCTTCGGCAGCACATATACTAAAATTGGAACGATACAGAGAAGATTAGCATGGCCCCTGCGCAAGGATGACACGCAAATTCGTGAAGCGTTCCATATTAAAAAAAAAAAAAAATGAAGAAGAAATCAGCTAAAATAAAACCACCTATGAAATGGGAAATACTGAATTATGTCATTGAGATATTAACATGTGTATTGTGTTCTTATATTTTTCTCTCATTTTCTGCAGAGATCCATGAGAGTAAGGTTTGTGGCAGAGCTGGAGACAGAAGGTACTTGAAGCCAATTGGTTTTATATTTTGAAAAGGATTATATCCTGACAAAATCAAGCTAGGTTTCACTAGGTGGGAATAGAGGCCATCTGAAGGCAGCAAGAGAAAAGAGGTCAGGATTTGTCGGTCTTTCCAGTAGCAGAGACATGAGTATTTTCCCATATCAGGCCCCAAGGAAGACTGGTGGGCTCAGGGAAGCTGGGAACCTAGTCTTACCAAAGATCCCCCTACCCAAAGGGTTGATGGAAGCAGCAGGGACAAAGGATCTGAAGATACTGGGCCAATTAGGTAAAGGTGCACCTCATCCCTAACTAGTGTGGAGAGACATCTGATGTCAGTGGGGATCTCCTCAGGCTTTGGTGCTAGATAAGACCATAGGATATTTGTAGAGATGGGGAATCCTCAATAATAACTTTAGTGGATATCCCACCAACATGCTACAGTTGGATCTCAGGGTCTTATTTATGTTCATTTAGAGGCAATGTGATATTTCTAACACGGTCAAGCATGTGAGCTAAGGAAATGGCTACCCACTCCAGTATCCTTGCCTCTTAAATCACATGGACAGAGGAGCCTGGTGGGCTATAGTCCATGGGGTCAGAGTAGGACACGACTGAGCAACTAAACAGTATTATAAATAATAAACTAAACTAAGCAACTATTCTTATACTACAGAGATGATGTGTTTACTTGTGTACTAGGCTTCCTGTTCAATGGATATAAGTCCTTGTTAAGGAACTCCTCTAGTTGGCTAGGTCCCAAAGAGAACATAATAATTATAAGAATATATGGCAAAGTATGAATGATGGTTAGTTTCAGGTATGTGTGTGCTAGAAATCTCATCTGCCTTCCCCCACCAATCTACTTTTCTTCCCTGCTGTATCCCCCAAGCCTACCAATATAGATATATCAAATGTCATCTTTGCCCTTTGATTTCCAATGTGGCCAAAGGGAAATACCCAGCAGTAGATAAAACGGAGGGAAGAATGAGGTCAGGTACTTAACCCGTCCTTCCTGGATTCTGTCTTCCTCAAGGTTTCTGTGAGCTAACTGCATCTTGAATATTCCATTCCATTCCAGTAATTCCTCCTTCCCCTCCCCCTGGCTCCTTCCTCTCACCCCAACTCCTACTTCTCCCCAGCTCCTATTCCAGCCTTCCCCACTCCCTCCTCCTTCTCCTCACCCTGTTCTCTCCTCTCCTCTTGGCTAGAGGTAGTAACACCATGTTACAGACTGAATTGAGTTACCTCCAAACTCACGTTAAATTCCTACCACCACCACTTCAGACCCAACCCCCTCACAGTATCTCATAATGTGGCTGTTTGGAGACAAGAGTCTTTATATAGGTAACTAAGTTAAAATGAGATCATTAGGGTGAGCCCTAGTCTAATATGACTGGCCTCCTTTTAAGCAGAGCTTAGAATTTTTAAGTTACCCAGTCTGTGGGTGACTCCTCGACTGACAACTTGGGGAAAATTCTCTATTAAACTCCTCAAATCATCCATTTTGGGTTCCATTTATTTCCTCTTCAGACCCTGACAGACCCAGGATTGTGTGATTCTTATTCTGTTTGTTCTTAGTGTATTTTCCAAAGTTTCTGTGGTAACCATAGAATACTTTTTTCACTAAAGAAGTAACAGTGTTGTGAAGCAAAACTTGGTTTGACTAGGGGATTTTCACAAAAGATGGACTTATCATTACAGGTGTCCAACACTGTCCCTCTTCTCCATAGACTCCCTAACTCTAGGATTCCTAATCTTATGTTCAAGGGATTATTAAAGCTTTGGGAACATGGCATCAATGCTGGAGCTGGGAAAGCTGCCATCCTTGGTCCCAAATCTACAAGTATGTCTAATACTGGAGATGGCTGCCCATGCTTCCTCTGGTGGGAAACAGCAAAGCTCTGCCTAACTTTAAAGGAGTGTTGCAGTACCCATTAAATATCCTATTATACCAGCCCAACTCATAGTGACAAGGGGCCTCAGGAACTAAAGTTGCTCTTATAAGCATCAGTAGAAAGCAATTCCACCCTGAGCAGTCACACAGAGGGGAGAGAAGGGGAGCTGACCTGGCAGGGTGCACTCCCAGCTGCTACACCCAACAATAAAAGGAATTCTTTCACTAGGAGTCAAAACTCTCTCCTTCAGTACCACCTAGATCTTTCCTGAGCCTGCTGACTTCTCAGGCTCAGTAACATTAAAGACACACTGCAAATTGCTTGCTTTGAAATTTAGAAACAAATTTTATTTAAGATCTGAAATACGATTCCTAAAATATCAACCTCTCCGGAAAACCATGGCTACACAATAATGCATTGCCTCTATCATGTTAGAACGTGCATTAGACTCAAATACAAAAACCATGAAACAAACCACCATCCTTCAACAACTTGAGCAAAGATAGAATGAATGCCTAAGGAACAACATAGATGGACTTGCAGAGGATGGGCTGTTTTACTTCAAGCACCATAAAAAAAAGCACAAATGCATGGGTTTTTCGGGTATATACATTAAGTTGAACCTTTGGCACTAGGAATCAGGGCATTTTTCACGTAGCATTAACACATATTAGAAAATCGTGTAGTGTCAAAGGGATAGAACCACCAGCATTCAAGCAATGTTGTCAACTAGGCAATAAAATGTTCTACTGAATGTTTCTTCTTTGTCTAATTACTGCATACACTGGTAGCAACTTTGAAATGAGAAAAGGAGCTTACACTCCTTTTATTTTCTGTTTAGGAGAAAACAGAAAACAAACTGAAACATAAGCCCTGTTATACATTAACGATTTTAAAGAGTATCAATTATACAAGAAAAAGACTAAGAACAAAAAGAGCGTTTACAGATACCAGACGTAACAGTGAGTGGTCAGCAGACCCTCACAGGGCTTTGCGGTGGTACTCAGCAGAAGCCACTTTATAATCACTGGCAGTGAACAGAGACGCAGCATTTTTTGCCAGGTATTTCAGGAAATCATGCAAATAGCCCAACAATAATGCAAGGCTCTTCTCATCAAGGGGTGTGTATGCCAACATTGCCCCAATTCTTACAAATAATCTCAGGAGGTGTGGTGCCCCATAAACCTGGGACATTGGCGCATCAGGGTGAGCCAAGAGAATTTCAGCATACTGGGGCCTCTCAAATTTGTAGAGCAGCTGGGTGCCCAACATCACGTTGAAATACTCTTTTATCCCTCCCACCACCTCATTAACTGCATACTCCTTGTTGTCAACATTGCCTTGTGATCTTTTGCAGTTGGCGTATTCTTCCAAAATAGTATCCACGTTTTTCTTGGCTGGGAGTTGGAAAAGTTGCTTCTGCCTGGTGACTAAGTCCCAGTCCTCAACAAGCCATGGTTTTAATTCTTCTGGAATCTTCACCTTAACTTCCATTCTATTCTTAAAAGCATCCTCACTTTCAACTGTGGGGTCTGCCCGGGCCCTTTTCTTCCGAGGTGGCTGGGGTGCTTCACTGGTGCTGCCACCATCTCCGTTCCCAGGGGTCTTCTGTTTGTTCTTTCTGGTCTTCCTCACCGATCCTGATGGAGGGTTCTCAGCAGAGCGACCCCCCCATCTGCCTGGGAGTGCTGCTTCCAGATTCTTCTGCTGGGGACCAGCTGTCTTCTTTCCAGATGTCCCTCTCATTTTACTTCTTTGCATGTTGCTTCTAGTTGGTTTTTTGAAATTGTCTTCTTCGGCAGATTGGTGTCCACGAGTTTGAGAACCCTGCTTTCTGGAACTCATTCAACCCTGTTTTTATTCCAACCACTGTAATACATAAAGCATTTTATTTGGTTGTTTTCTATGGAGACCTTGAACACAGTGTGCTTCCTAAAGGCCTATTAAAGCACAACACACACTACTCTCTTGGAATCTGGATTTCAAATCCTATTTCAGGGCCAACCAATTAATTGTTAGTGACTTACTACCTCTTCACTCGCTTTTTGATCCTCACTACCCCCACCCACTACTCTCAGCTTACCCAATCACTCATCAGACCTGCCCATAAATTAGGTTTTTGATGTCACTCAAAAGATAGGAATATAATTTCAGAGAAAGAATGAATTAAACTACAAAAGGCAGTGGAGGTGAAATTCAGTTATTTCTGAACAGGAAAAATGACAAGACAAAAGAAACAAGAAAGATTAATTTAGCTGCCTGGAAGCAAAAATGCATACCAGCAAAGGTTTTTGTCTAAGTCCAGGTAGGCCTGAACTAGGCTGATGACAGAGTCAAGAGAAAGTGAATATAGAACTTGGTAAATGAAGGAGAGAGATGAGTCAAAGGTGGCCCTACAATTTTAGGTCTGGGTAATTAATGAATTAGTAAAAGCACTAATTTTTAATGGTTAGTTTGGAATTAGTAATAAAATAGGAAACAAGTCCATTCATTCATTCAAGTTAGTCTTCATATATTGCTGCTTATGTACTTTGGAACAGGTATTATGCTAGGTACTAGGGATTCGAATATCTAAAGTGATGATTATGAAACAACAAGGTTAGTATAGTGTTAGTTATAAACACAGGATATTTTTGGAGCAAGCAAGAAATGATACCTAATGCTACTTTCAGTGATAGCTTGTTGGAGGTGATAATTGGTGAGGGATAAAGTCAGTGATGACTGCCAGGGTTTTGAGAATGGGTGATTAGGTCATAGTATTATCACCAAATAAGACTGCATCTAGAAGAGGAGGAAACAGACTGGAGAGGAAAGAAGTTTGGTATAGACCTAGTAAGTGTGAGGTATGCAGTTAAACATGTCACTTTAATGCTTAGGTGAGAGATCAGAAGCAGAAATGGAGACCTGAGTGTAATCATCATATAGATAGGAATAGAAATCGTTCATGGAGGATAGAGGAAGAACTGAACAAGTCTAGAATTCTGGACAAACCTAAGAAAGAATGATACTTAAGGGATGAGCAGAGAGGAATTAAAAAAAAAAAAAAAAAGCAAAAATGGTCAGAGCAGCCATAGGAGAATTAGGACAATGTTATTTTGGAATCCAAAATAGTTGAGAATTTCAAGATGGAAAAAGATGGTTTACACTATAAAATGCAGCAGAGAGGGTTAGTGAGATAAAGATGAAAACAACAGTGTTCTGGGATTCTTACTGAATGACAGATTAAACAAAGTCCTTGACTTACGCAATCCTCTTCTTTCCCTGCCAAGAACTCCTAGTGTTTTCCCAGATGGAATCTTATAGATCTTCTGGGATGGTCGTGGAGATGAGGTGAGAGACACAACCTAGAAAGGGAAAGTAGGCATCAACAATGACCTTTTGTGAAATCCAGGAAAAAGGAAAAATAATCTAACTTAAAAACATGTGGTTTATAATTTTGATAGCAGAGAAAACACATGGGTTCTGCTGTTAGACATACTTCTACTTCAGTTAGGCTGTCATTTATGAGTTGTAAGGCTCTGGGCAAGATATGTTAAGCTTTCTTGGCCTCTTTCATCTATGGAGTGTGGCGAATTACCCCCAGGTAAAAATTTCATAAATACGATGTGGCTGAACAGCCAACACAGTACCTTGCAGGAGTATCTGCATATGTTTATAAGGATACAAGGATGTTCACTGCAGTGGTATTTGGAATACTGAAGAACTGGAAACACCTAAATATTCTTCAATAGGGAAATGACAATACAAAGTATGATGTATGCACACCATGGAAGAACATTCAAATGAATTAAGCAGATTCATGTACTGACGTGGGATGATGTTCAATTATACACTATTAGGTAAACAGGCAAGTTGCATAATGTATAATGTGTACAACAGGATCCCAGAAATAGCCCAAGTGGAGAAATAAGCATGTTTTAGACAGTTCTTATGAACAGTGAGGTCCAACTTCTGTGTTTTAAACTGATGTGTATAAAAGTACATCAGAAAGTATCTAGATGAATAAATACCAGACTATTAAAACCAGAGTACCTACCCTCTGGGAAAGAACGAGATATGATAGTGGACAAGCCTGAAACCAGGTTTCTCTGGTAACCACAATTTTAACCCATAGAAAAAGCCCTTTTGCCAGTTGCTAGACCCCCTGAGATTATGTGAGCAGGTGTCAGGGAATCCCTGAAGGGGAAATGAGGTAAGTAACACTAGAAAACTAGAGCCCTGCATCAGTGAAGTCAGTTATTGGCAAGAGGCCTGGGTGCTATCACTAAGCATATGATTTCCTCTGACAGAACACAAAGCTCTCAGCAGAAATCTGAGCAAAGGTGCTCCTCAGCATCAAAATCTGTGAATACAGACACTGACCCTGTAGGAATCAGAACCTTCTGGCTGAGAGGGATATATAGACACATCCTGTGAAAGATGAGATGTGGTTAGTGTTTCATGATATTACATTGTAAGCAACTAAGCTTACAAAATGTTTCTTACAAAAATTTTACTGTAACGGGGACAGAGGGGACACAGTATGTGAGGATATAAGAGTTTAGTTAAGTAATAGAGGTGATATCCAGAAAACCTGAGAAATAATGGGCAGAGCTTCCACAAACAAGGGGACAGTTAAAATACCAACTAAAAAAAGCGAGGTGGCCCAGTGCCAAGCAGACTGTAAAACACACAGAAGTGGAGCAAGGCTGCAGAGAAGTCTTTTGGACATCACACTGGTCATCAGCAATTCCTTAGTGAGGAACCTAAGAATGACTGCTAAACCTCCTGTATATTCTTGGCATTGATTACATTTATTTATGTAAAGAAAACCATAAGGATTTATATGTGGTTTTCATTAAGTGGGTGAGTTTCATAATTCTCTACAAATTCTATTATTCATATCAAGTCCAAAGTTGAATGAAATGTCTGACATCGGACAGGAAAATACCCAGGTTTGTGCTCAGACTGAATAAAGCCAAGGAAGCAGGCTTTCTTAGAATGGCCTCAGCACCTTTATTTTCATCTGAGTATCCCACAGATCAAGTAACTATTACTACCTGGAGTCAGAAGCCAGATATCAAAGGGAGGAAAAACCATCCTTTTGATGTCTGTCTCCTACTTGTAATACAAACTTATTAGGGTCACTGCACTTTGCACCTCCCTTGCTAGAAGTTTACATCACTCCATCGCTTGGTGACATATGTGCTGTGGACATTCCTCATTAAAAATGTTAGCACTACACATTGCTTTGAGCTGTTTTAAACTGAATCTGCCAGTTTCTGAGTTTAATTTTGTTTACTGGCTTGGTGTACCGACTTGTTACTTGCATCATGCTTCCTCCCTTCATCTACCTCATCTAACTACCAGGAAAAGTCCCATTAAATTTCCTAACTACTCTAGCCCCATCTCTGATACCGTATGAGCTGTCAGTACCCCACGACTTAATATTTACTTAAATGTTTCACCTGTTCTGCTTATGGAACTACACTACTTATCTCCACTTGCCATAAGCTTTGTGTAATATGTATCTCTCACTTTCTGCAGCAGCACTTAGGTCCCTTCTGGGTATACATTAGTGAATCAGTGAGGTGATTCAACACATGGGGAAAATGGAAGCACAACTTAAGAATGATGGTCATCAAATATTTTCCCACTTGTTCCCTACATGTCAGTTCTAGGGTATGCCAGAGAAAACATGTTTGTATGTTTGCCTTAGTTTTCTATCTTCCATTTCTGTGTAAATACTTTAACGTAACCTCATCTTGGTATCAAATCTTAGATATTTAAAACCTTGCTATTTTGACGGATCATTTCCCCATGTAAGTAAGGCTGGAATACGCATACATCTTCAGAGCTGTATGAGATTAAACCAAATGGGCATACTTTATTTAACCACCCTCTTTCTGGAAAGTGATCCTCCTCCTCAATTTATCCTGTAATTAAAGGATTTTTTGCCCCCAGATGTGGATTTAGTAGGTTAAAAGGTAATAGGCTGCCAAATTACTTCCCTCACAAATTGTACCAATTTTCAATCTCACAACTCTGGTCTGCACTGTAACCTGATAAGGAAAATAGGTGCTTGTATTTCTTTTATTAGCTGTCTTGGTATTTTAAAAAATGTGTTTCCTGGCCAGTTATATTTTACATGTCCTCTATTCATTTTGAGTTGGTTCTTAAAAGAGTTTTTTTACAGTTGCTTATCAATTGTCACATCTGGGCAAATATTTCCCCCCGTTTATAGTGTCTATGAGATTTTAAAGATGTATATGATAAAATATGTGGTTTTTCCATTAAGCTTAAAAACTGATGACATTTTAATGGATTTTTTAATATATTAATTCCTCAACCCACCCAAAAACTATTTAAGTTGTGAGCTGAAAATCTATATTCCCAAGTAATTAATTTTGTGGTAGCATTTGAGTAAAACTATTACATAATTATAAACACCAAAATATATAAAGATATGGGCATCCTCTTACCACCTCCCTTCCCCGATCTCAGAATATGTCTTCAAATCTTTTTATGTACACATTTACACAGAAACCTACTTTTGAAACTAAATGTGTCTGTTACATACTGGGATCATGTATCATGGATTCACTTTGTCTTGACAAAGGTGAGACACATATTGCCCCTCACGTTTTCTCACTTAATCACAGGCATCTATGGCCACATACTTAGCTCATTCTTTTTAACATCCACATCATTCTACAATCTCCACATAGTATAATTTAGCCAGTCCCATATAAATGTAACATTTAGGCTGTTTCCAACACTTCATTATTACAGAAATGTTAATAGATATCAGTGTACAGATATATTAGCATATTAACTAAGTATTCAGAAGGGCATTCTCAATTGCTCAAAGGATTTGCTTATTTACAACTTTGATGACTTAAGAGGTAAATATAACTTGTGAAGAACTGTTTTAATTTGTACTCCCAGCAAAAATGTTAAGTTTATTCACCCACAACTTCAGCAACACCGGATAAACATCTTCTTGGAAAAAAAAAAAAGAGGGGGAGGAATCTAATATGTAGGAAGATATTTTTATTTGAATTTGTGTGATATTGAGCATATGTTCAGATATTTGTACATATCTGTCTCATATATTTTGTCCCCATTTCTAATATGTTGTTTTGCCTTTTATTGACTTCTAATAATTAAACACTAGGTTTTTTTGTATGTTAGTAATATTTTTTCCAAACTGTCATTCTTCTTCTAAGTGGGTCACTGTGTGTGTATAAAAACACAAATGTGTCAACTTTTCCCTTTGTGAACTCTGGCATGTCATGCCTGGGGAAAATACTCCCAAATCAATATTCTAAATGACTTCCTGTATTATCTCTCAGTATTTTATAGTTTCTTCCAAATATTATGCCTAATTTTTTCTAATTAATAGAGCCTATCCTTTCCCCACTGATTTGAATTGATTTATAACATTCTAAATTATACAGGTCTTTAAAGGTAGTTTCCAATGATTTTTGATTATTCCATTTTTAAAGGTAGCACTGTTTCTAGGTCATCTAGTCTGTCATAATGATGTCTCTTCTCCCACCAGTATCAACACTGGTTTAATCATCATAATTTAAAGACATAAATATTGCCCTGGAATTAACACTTGTACAGGGGTTCCAAGGATGTTTGGTGCAGTATAAATGAAACAGAAAACCACTGGAGTCAACCTGGAGGACTGAGGACTATCAATAGTGATTTGGCAAAACAAAACATGGTTTACCCTTTATATGGACTATCATACTAGTTAAAGGAACGCCACTGTGAATGGAATCAAACAACTCTATAATGGACATGAAGACATCCCAGGCAAGTTGTAAAACAGTATCTATAATATGATATCATATTTATGTAAAAGAAAACACCAAACAATATTTTATATATATATATATATCCATATACATTTTTAAACAGGTATATAATTTAGAGATCTAGAAGGAAATAGAACTGATAATATAGTGGTTAACTCTAGGGAGAGTAAGAGAAATGGGGGCGTGAGAAAAGGAAACCTGGGCCTACTCTGTAACATTTTAGCTTTTTATATTATGAGACATTCACATATCAATTAAGTGACTGAAGATTTACACTAAAATATGTATATTTAAAATCTTGACTTTCTGATCTATTCTTATTCATGGTTCTAACATACAGCTGGACTTAAGCATTGTATATCATATACCTTGTATGCATACCATTGGGACTGCTTTCCTTCTCCCCTTACAGATTCTGTCCCTCCTCAGAGGCCCAGGTCAAGGTCCTTTTCCTCCTTGAGGCTCCTTCAGGTTACCTTGACCCTTGCGTTCTCTGGGCTGCTACTGGCCTAACAGTCCACCTCTCTCTCTTTAACCTTTAATCATTCTCCAAATAGCCTCCCATAAGGGGTTCTGTGCCCTCCCCCTTCCAATCTACTGCATCTTTCCCACAAGGGCAGTGTGCCCTCCTCTGCAACTTAGCTTTCAGAAGGAAAAAAAAAAGTAGAAAGGAAAATATAGTGACTCCATGGGAAAATAAAGCTGTCAAGAGACTGAAAAACCTTCTTTCATCTCCTCATGCAAATGATGGGCTATTCAGGAATACAGACTCCATTTACTGACATTTTTGTGTATGACTGTGTCAGAAATGAATGTGAACAAATCCAATGGTTTGTTGGAATAAATCTTTAAATGCATATACACCACGTCAGTTACATTTATATCAATTCTGGATCTTGGAACATTTCAAAAAACATTATTTTTTGAGTCTGAGACAAAAGAGGAATAATATACAACCTGTTAGCAGACTGAATATGGTTTTCATTTGCTAGTTAAAATTACAGTTCTTAGAAATTCCCTTATAAGTAAGTGTGATCAACATACTCAATACCTTTCTAGAGTGTTAGGATAAGTCAGAAGTTATAATTTCAGAATTCAGTTCTAGTAGTAACCGCTGCTTCTGGAAAATCAGGAGAGAAACCAACAGTATTATTATTATTATTAACAACTCCAAAAAGGTATCTATTGCTTTTATTAGCATGTGTGTGCATGTGTGCACATGGACAAGTGTGTAAAACAGGATGTACCAGAGGGACTAATAGTCACAATGATTAATTAAATCAACTACTTATATGTGCCAAACAATTTACATGTAATTTCCTCAATAATCCAATGAAGTAGGAACCATTATTATCTTTATTTTACAGATGAGGAACTTTACAGACAAAGTGAGTAAGTATTCTGCCCAGGATCCTACAGTAAGTGGCAGAACCAGGATTTAAATTCAGGCAGTATTTGCTCTTGACCACTAAATTATGCTGCATATGAAATGCCACCAACTTAAAAAATATATATAGATGCATGGCTCTAACTGTAGGGGATCAATTAGAAAGTATCCTTTACCAAGGAATATAAGATTACAGGGCCCACTGATGTTTAGGCACTTTCTATACTGAAAGCACAGATGGACTTAGCTCCATCCTTCCATTCTTAGAATGTAGAGTGCTTTCCTCGACAGGCCCTTATTAATCCTCAAAATATTCCTAGACAGTTAGGAAGGTTATGTGGAATTATCTTGTTTGAGAACTGAGGCCAGGAGAAGGGAGGCACTTACCCAAGATTCTGTAATGAGGGATGTTCTGCAATCAGGATCAGAGCTGATCCTCACTACACAGCAAACTTAGTTTTTCTGATGGTAGTCTAGGAGGTCAAACAAGGGGACAGCAAAGGACATAAAATAAAGATATGAGATGAACGTTTTGTTTTCCATCAATGCATTTTAACATACACAAAGGACACCAAAGCTGATAAAAAACATGTAAGTTTTTTCCCCTTTCTTGTGGCTACATTTTCAAATATACCTTATTGTACATTTACCATGATTTCTGATAATCTGTTTTTGCTTTTTTCTAAGTTTTATTAAGGATAATTTCAAATGGATAAAAATGTAGGGGAATAATATAAACCTTTGCGAATCTATCATCCAGCTTCAACAATTACCAACTGAAGGCCATCTTGTTTTATCTGTAACCCCACCCACTGCTCCCCCCCCCCCACTCTTGTTTTTCTCAAGAGCACTGAATAGCTGACTTTCTGTATTTTATTATGGAAAAATTCAAATATATACCAAGGAAGACAGAACAACACAAGGAATCCCATACACTCATCACTCAGCTTAAACGATTAATTTAGTGCCAATTTTGTTTTATTTATGCCCCTTGCCACTTCCCCTTACCGCTGAGCTAATTCTGAAGCAAATCCTAGACATCAAGGTATTTTGAAGCCAGCCTGAATGCTTTTACTGTTTAATTCGTATTTTCGTATATTATTTCTATAAGCTACAAGTAATTTGAAAACATAACCACAATATCATTACAGCGTCTAAAACATCGTCATTAATTCCTTAAGAAAAATCAAATATCGAATCCGTCTTTAAAATTTCCTGATGCATCTTTTAAGTATTTTTTTTATAGTTGGTGTCCCCGAATCAGGATTCAAATAAGGCCTACTCATCGCATGTGGTTCATCTCCAGCTAGCTCTCATTCCTCGTTCTCCGTTTCTCCCCACCCCCGCGCTTTTTTTTTTTTTTTTAACTTTTCAATACGGAAAATTCCAATCCCCGCTATCTTGAGGTAATTGCCAAATAAATTATTTCATTGGTAAAGACTGATACGTCTCTTTTGTATCTCGATTTCTTTTGCGGAAGGAGGTGATAGGAAAAGCACTGTGAGGAACGACTTTACATAATTTTACGTTTCTTCTCAGTTTATTACGCGGGTTTTTCTCTCCACAGTAATAGCTAACATCTTCTGGAACCACGCTGCGTATTAAGTTATTATACGTATTACATTACCTAGCAGTCGTATATTATACGCTCTAATATACAGCACACGCCTCTGAGGCACAAGTCTCTGAGGCAGATACTATTATTATCACCATTTTACAAACATGGAAACCGAGACACAGAAAGAACAGCCAGCCCAAGCTGGGCGTTGGCGAGTAGGAATTCGAATCTAGTTCTGCCCGATCGTAAAGCCATTAATTAATCTTGTCTGTATACGCGACGATAAGAGGAAATCGTCAACCCTTTCTCCCCACCCCCACCCCGAAACCTGAAACGAGGATCCAGTTCTTTCCAACAGACGACGTGTGATCACTGCCGTCTCTCCAACCGCCATAGTAAAGCCAGGTTTCTCTGGCAACTGATATCCATAGGCAGACACGTCACCCTGGAGGCGGGCTTATGCCCTCCAGCCAATCACAATCGTCTCATCTAAGTTTTAGAATGTTCTATAACCAAATGATTGGATGAAGCTCACCACGTCAGTAATGACACTCCGCCGCAGTAAAGGCGGGTGCTAGCAACCTGCTTCTTCACCGTTAAGGCTTAAAGGAAACCAATCACCTTCCTCCTTTAGTGAGGGCTCTGACCAATGACGTTCGCCCTCTTAAGTTTTTAGCCCGCCCTCCAAAAGCGCGACAGCGGTTGGGTCATAAGTCTATAGGGCAGAGTGTTCACGTGGCCCACTTTCACGACCCAGAGTTCCCCTGCCCAGAGGTTTCTTTCTTTTTTTTTTTTTTCCTGCAGGGAGGCATTGTGGGTTCCCCCCCCACTGGGAAAGGAAGTGCCTACGTGGCCTGCGGAAACAGGATGGGCGGAAATGAGCTAAGGTCCCCGCGAGTGGGGAAGCGCTAGCTCAAATCTGCGGCCACGCCCCCAAACCTCTTGCGCAACTCCTGGAGAAAAAAAAAAAAAATAAAAGAATAAAAGCTGACTGGGGGTTTTGATGGGTGTGCGAGTTGGGGATGAAGAGTACTGAGGGCGCGCGGTGTCAGGGCTCCTGTGCGCAAGCGAGCCCGCGTGGCCTTGGCGTTGGTGTGTGCGCGAACGCCAGGCCTCGTGGCGCTGGAGGTGGCTGGTGTGCGCAGGCGTGCGCCCCTAGCGTCGGGGCTGGTGTGTGTTCTGGGGCGGGTGCGTGCGCGTGTGTGCGCGCGCGTGCGCGTTCTCTGCGGATCCTTTTTCTACTTTATGTTTGAAAATTATTCTTATGAAAAGGAAAATTAAGCAATTAAGTCATGGCGACCATCACTGAGATAAAAGGTTTTCGCTAGAAATACTTCAGTCTCTCCTATCGATTTAATTTTAAACCCTAAAAATACACTCTTCCCACGTCTATCTCCGAATCAAAAATCCCGTTCTAAGCCGACGCCCAGCAGCAGTTAACAACCAAATCCCCCATTCGCTTATTAGCAGTTCCAAAAAGCAGCTTTGCTGTTCCCTTATAGCTTTCTTCCCCCAACCCTGGCTCCTTCCCCCGTCCCTCCCCCACCCCCAAGTTGCGTCCAATTCTGGCACAATTTTTTGCTGAGAATATCTGTATACGACAGACTTCCCCTCCACTAGGGACTCCGAATTTCTGTGGGGGCTGAGGCTCTCTTACCTGCTTGTTCTGATTTCCAGGCAGAGTGCTCTTAACACAAGTATGCACTCACTTTAATTTTCCAGAAAGTTCTCCGTGTGAGGTTTATACCTTTTGAGTTTGCCACTAGATGCCGCCAAATTCCAGCAAAGGATTGGCTGTTTGGTCCCTGGAATTATGGGATTTCCCCAATCCCTTTTTTTTTTTTTTTCTTCTGATTTGCTGAACTTTCCAATCTATAAAGATCATATATATCTTTCATTTCTCGAGAAAAATCAAATTAACTTCTTAATAGCCCTACCAGGTAGGGCTCTATTCAAATGTTTTACCTCCTTTCTTTACTTCTTTCCTCCTTAAAAAAAATTCCCCCCTCCCATCTCTTTCTTCTTGCCTGTTTTTGGGGTGAGACAGTTAGAATTGATGAATGACCCCAGGCACTGTTGCCGATGAAGATACGAAAATTCTAACCCTTCCTGTGGGGTTAGAATCTTTTCAAATGCCGCCACCTGCCCCGATTTACCACCTCACCCCGACCCCTGCCCTGCTGCAAGGAAAACACAGGTGGTTGTCTAGTCAGTACAGACATTTGTCTTTACTGTACTTGGACCCTGGAATTGAAAACTGATCTTCTTTTACTTTTGAAATTATGATTAGATCTGTGTGTTTTCACCCTGTCTTCTGTAGTAGTACTGTTAAACTTTATTATGTTTTTGGAGTTTAGAGGCCTAATTAGAGGCCTAATTTTAAACCCGATTCCACCAGTTACTAGTTCTGAGAACCTGGGATTTATGTTCTGTGATCCTCAGTTTTTTTGCATGCTTTCTATATTTTAGATGTTGTGTCATATATCACATGATATTCTTTAATTCTTCACAAAATCCTTGTTAGAGGCATATTAATAAAATCAAACAACACAAGTTATACTTATTTCGGTTATAGATTCTGTACGTTTGTGCGTGTGTGCATATGTGTGTTTTTGGGCACACATGTGCATGCATTGGGGAGGGGCGGGATTTAGAGCAGAGGTTCTCAAAGTGTTTTCCAGACACACCAATAGCATCACCTGTTGGGGAATTGTCAGAAATTTAGATTCTCACCTCCAAACTAATCAGAAATTCTAGTAGTTGGTAGGGTTTGGCTGTCTGTGTTATAACAAACTGTTCTGGTGATTCCAATGCACACTTAGAAGTGTGCTTTGGAGGGCAGAAATATAATGCTTATTTTTGTACATTCCACTAGAGGGTGCTACGGAATGTAAAGCAAAATAATAAACGTGTATCTTTTATTGAGACACCCTGCATGTTATCTGTCCCGTTTCACAGATGAAAGACTGTTGTGAAGTGGTGTCTATTATTTTATGCATACAAAAGTTTGGTAACCAGGATTGAACTTTACCTGCCCTTTGAGCCCATGCCCTTGACAGTACTGTGTTGTTCAGCTGCATTATCTTGTCTTTCTGGGCCTCAAAATACATTATATATACCTTGTTCCCTGCCTTGGCTAACATTGACTGGAGTATCAAGAATAGGGCAGGGAAGCAAACCAAATAGGTGGAAGTAGTTTGATGATTTCATACCTTCCCTCAACTCCATTCTATAAAAGATAACATATGAAAGCTCATAAGTGTTTCCTTTCTTGCTTTTATGTTTCCCAAATGCCCCCTCTACCTTACAGTTATCTTTTTTAGTTTATGTCTAAACCTCTTCTGTGTGGAGCTGAGGTAAAAGGGTGGTGAAGAAACACAGTTGCTGAAAGCCACACTCTATGTAGCTCTAACCTATTAATCTCAACAATAAGCCTATAAATTAGGTGATGATTATCCATATTTTATAAATGATGAAAGTGAGTTCTAGAGACTATAATTATTTCTCTTTGGTTATATAACTTGTGAGTAGTGGAGCCTAGGTAATTTCTAGTGTATCTGACAGTACTAAGCTGCTAAACTTTCTACTGCTTGGTTTTGAATCTGGTTTATTTACTATTTATGTTACTTTCAGCAAATTCTTAAATTTTTCTAAGCCCCAGTTTCAACATGTAGTAAATGGGAACAAATATTCCTGCTTCATTATCTTAGGGCTGCAGTATCTAATACAGTAACCACTGTCTAAATACATGGGTATTTAAATTTGAATTAGTTAAATTTAAATAAAATAAAAAATTTAGTTCCTCAGTTGCACTATCCATATTTCAAGGGCTCAGTAGATACTTATGGCTAATGTTAGTACCAAATTAGATATTGTCAGATACAGAACATTCCCAACATCAGAAAGTTTTATGGGACAGTGCTGATTTAGCATATGTATATAAGGTATGCAAAAGGGCCTAACTTGGCGTGTATATCATGGCAGGTGCTCAAGAAAAGTAATTTCCTCTGCTCTTGCCTTTCAGCAGCAGAGCTAGATGTGTTCTCTTGTTTTATTGATGGGATCAGGAGAGGGGAGTAACTTACCCAATGCACATCAAGGGATGTGTCTGGCATTGGGACCGATGTCTCCTGACTCTCATTTCAATATTCTGTCTGGTAGACCCATTCTTGGGGGCTTCCCAGGTGGCTCAGTGGTAAAGAATCTGCCTGACATTGCAGGAGATGTTGGTTTGATCCCTGAGTCTGGAAGATACCTGGAAGATACCTGAGTCTGGAAGCAGAGGAAATGGCAACCCACTCCATGTATTGGGAAATCCCATGGACGGAAGAGCCTTGTGGACTACAGCCCCTGGGGTCACAAAGAGTCAGACATGACTGAGCACAGCAGCACAGCACAGACTCATCCTTATGCTCTATTGAATGAGGTCCTAAAGGCCAATGATGTGAATAATGTGAATTAACTTTGGAGTCAAGGTGGTAGCAGAAAAAGACATAGGAGCTGAATGCCTTATATGTGCCAGGCAGCACTATGCTCAGCTCTTTACATCTGTTATCTCTGTGACTCCTCACTGAAGCCCAGAGAAGTTAAATATTCACTTCAAGTTGCCAACTAGTAAACAGCAGGGCAAAGATTCAGAGTTGTCTCTTGTGACTCCAAAACCCGTGTTTTTTCCTGTTAAGTCATGGTACCCACTCAAAGGTGAATTGTCTCCTGCCCCTTCCACTTACTAGTGGGATGAAGCTTCAGCAGATTCCTGACTCTTAATAGATTTTCAGATTTTCAGCAAGTGCGAGTTACTCTTCTTCCTTTTCATTTTACAGCTGAATTACTGTCTTCACAATCTGCGTTAACAGGAAGGGAAAGATAGCTTCAGTCAATGTTTGGTTTCAAGGCCCAAGGCCAGACAAAGGTTATTTATGGTTGCAGCCTTCACAACACCTGATGGCTCTAAGATCTCTAAGTTAATTTTTAAGGCTACTATTTGCTCATATGATGCCTTTGTGCTAATTAGAAACATGCACCGCCTGGGGGCAGACAAATTGCAGAGAAGTAGCCACACTAGAGGAACAATTAGAAAAATGTTTTTCTTTCTCAGGGATGTTGGAGGCCACTAGGGCAGTTGAAGAACGAATTTCAGCCTCCATTTTCTCCCTCTCAGTTGGGTACCCTTGTGCAGGGTGGGACCTGCCCTGCCCAAAGGTATCTGTTGGCCTTCCTTGTCTTACCCCTTGGCTAATCTCTTAGCCTAGGTCTGGAAGAACCTAGGTCTCTTCCTAGGTCTGGAAGGTAGTGGTCAGTCTCTTCTGGAATATAAAGAGGGACACCAGTATCTGCCCATGGCTTCTGGGTAGTAGATGAAATTGCTCCATTCTAAGGTTAATTTGGTATTTTTTCATTTGGTTCTGACTAGCTTACTGGGTTCTGGTGGCTCAGACGGTAAAGAATTCACCTGCAATGTGGAAGACCTGGCTTCAAGCCCTGGGTTGGGAAGATCCCTTGGAGGAGGGCGTGGCAACCAACTCCAGTATTCTTCCCTGGAGGATTCCCATGGACAGAGGAGCCTGGCAGGCTACAGTCCATGGGGTTGCAAGAGGTTGGACACAATTGAGTGGCTAAGCACATGGGGCTTACTGGGTGTTGTTGTTGTTGTTGTTTTAAGAATGATTGGTTAATTTAAAGGTTAAAAAAACCCTAATATTTCAAGGCTAAGCAAAATGGTGTTTCTTTAATAACAATGTTTTTTCTATCTATTTATACCTACCTCGTTCCATAGGGATTTCATAAAACCAGTTCGGCAAATTAGTCTGGATCAGTCTAGTTTGCTAGCCCATGACAGACAGGGCCAATGATGGAGCTAGTCATAGGAAAGTTTTATCCTTTTTGGGGTTATCTATTCTCTTCTAATACCTCTCCTCGCCTATAATCAACACCCCCTCTGCTTCAACTAACCCATCAATGTGGCAGAAAGAGGTTACTGTAAATGACTGAGAACTTGCATCTAATCAATGTAGTCCTTGAGTGACCTTCGGATGCCAGACTTGCACCATAATCTCTTGGTTTCCCCTTCCTGAGTCAACAGTTTAGCATGTGATTCACCAAAATGTGTGCTTTTGTGAACCACACACTTCAGTTGGAATGATCGTGTCAACCTATCTGTGGTACACATCAACCAACAGAGATGAGGACTGATTTCCACCAATGCATGCTGAGTCCTATGATCCAAGCATTGACTTGAGAGGATGCTTTGAGTCCTTTTTCAAATATAACTATGTTCATGCTTATAACCTGCACCCACAGTCCTCATTTTAGTGGGAATGATAAAAGCTATAGCTTTTGAAAAGTTCAGCTGTTATTTTAAAGACTACTTTTGGGTGTTTTTTGGGACGGTTTCTACAATAAAACAGTTTAAAAGAAAAAGAAAACATTAAAAAGTGCTCTATCAGCTCTGGGAAGGAGAACACATGTGGGATTCTTTTCTGTTAACCAAGGGCTTGGATAATAGGCTTCTCCAATGGTGCAGTGGTAAAGAATCTGCCTGCAATGCAGGAGATGTTGATTCAATCCCTGGGTCAGGAAGATCCCCTGGAGAAGGGAATGGCAACCCACTTCAGTATTCTTGCCTGGGAAATCCCATGGACAGAGGAGCCTGGTGGGCTACCTTTCACAGGTTTGCAAAGAGTCAGACATGACTGAGGTAATAATTGGATTACAACCTTCAGTAGGAAGACACCATGTAAAAAATGGGGAGGGGGTTATTTTAGATTGAAAATACCTCTCTGCTGGAAGTCCTGAGAAGGTCTTTTAGAAGGGGAGTCTCCTCTGGCCTGAAGTCCCTCTTTGCCAGATCCCTGAAAACATGTTGCTATAAAGAGCCACTGCAAATAAGAGGAGTGAATCATCTCCCATGGACCTTTGGAAATGCGGAGAGGCTGAAAACCAGGAAATGGGCCTCAGCTAATTGGTCAAAACTGTTAGCCAGTAGGCAGAGAAACACAGGCAAAGGGAACCTGGGATCAAGAGATAGGGCTTCATTCTTACCCCAGGTGAGTGCTGGAGAGGGCAAAGATGCTAGGAAAGGAGGAGGCCAAGAAACAGAATTTGGTGCAAAGAGGACCTTACTTAGGCTTTCAAAGGATATTCTGTAAAGGCTCTAGGCCCTATCTGATTTACAGGTTTTAAAACAAGTGGGAAAGCTGTCTGCAGGCAAAGATCACACATGCATGTGAATGTCCAAGGGCCTGGAACCTTGTCTGCTCAACTTGGAAACTTGGCAGACTCCATAGAAGTACACACTGAAAACTGGGTGGTTTGGTTCTTTTTGCTGTTGTTGTGTTTCAACTTCGACTGAGCCAATGAGGGTGTTGGTACACTGGTGGGAGTCACAGTATTTGGTTGGAGAGGTGGGACATTGTTTGGAGTGTGGGGGCCTGGGAGTACATGTTCTTTCAAGGCCCTGAAGTTGAGGTAATATGATTAGAGGCTGGGGTCAGAGAAGAGAGCAAGGGCAGTGCCTAAAAGGTACAAAGCCGAGATTCACCCAGCTGCTTCCAGGCCAGAGTGGTGTGTGGGATGTCAGTGAGACCCAGGCGGGTGCAGCCAGTTTTCAATAGAGCTGGTCTGTGAAACTTGGCTAAGAGGACAGAGGAAGATTGATGTTTGCTCCAGAGTGGGGCTGTCAGCTGTGCTCACCACCTCGCCATGGTCCCAGCTGTAAACAAAAGTCCTGGCCCTTCATGGCACCACAGAGCAGTCCAGGCTGGCGTAAGTCTCTGAGGACAGCTAGGCCATTTTCTCATCCTGGCTGACAACCAGAAGACAGAAGAAACAATAGAAGGTGGTGGTGGTGGGAGAGGGGGCAGGATTGGAAGGGGTGTGAGAAGCAGTGACCAGTGGGAAGGAGCTGTCGATCTCGAATCTTAGGTCTTTGGAGGCAAGTAGCAGAAATCTTGTAGGGAAAGAAGACCTTTTCCTTATCAGCTTCACAGATATTAGGGAATTACTAAAGGAGCCCTGTAGGGGCGCTAGTGCTTCATTCGTTCATTCATTCATTCATTCATTGAGTACCTTAGGTGCTCATCACTGTGCTAGGTACGCTGGGTGATGCCAAAGTCATGGAAGACTATTCATAAGTTTCAGGAGCTTACAAGGACTTTGTAGATATGTGTCAAGTTAAGTAACAATACTAAATAGTGGATCTTTAAATGTCAAGTGACAAACATGGCATAGGGATTTAGAAGCAAGAGAAGCCATATCTGGGTGTGAGCAGAGAAGGTGGGATTTGAGAGGGCCTGGAAAGATATACAGGATTTGACTAGAAGGAACTGGCACTCGGCATTCCAGGTTGAGACCAAAGCATTAGCAATCACGAGACCTGCTTTGGCTAAAGCAGAAGCTTACAGTGCCAGTGACTCTCTTCAACTCCTCAACCCCTCCAGCCTAACCCAGCCTTCAAGTCTCACTTGAAATGTCACTTAAACTCTAGGACCAGGTGAAGTGAGATTTTTTTATGCTCTCCTAGGACCTACTACTTCCCCCTTTATAAGTCACCACCATCTTCAGGTAGTGTCCTACTTCTCCTCCCTGCAATTTGTTCCCCACACTGCACTCAGAATGTTCTTTGCAAAGTGCCAATCTGTTACATTGCTTCCCTTTTAAAAACTCCCTTTGTTCTCTCTGGCCTCCCTTTATGTCCTTCTTGCTTCCCTCCCTCTCACTTTCCTCCCAGGTCATATCTTAAGTGTCTCCATCTCAGGGAAGCATTCCATGACACCCCTTGCCCCAGCTTCTACCACAATCAGGTCAGTTCTCCCTCTTATATATTTCCATAATACTTCCACACTTTCTCCATTTTATTCTTCTCCACTAACTTAGTACAAGTTTGTCTCCTCCACCAGAGTATAAGCCCTCTGAGGGCAGGGGCCATGTTTCTTCTTCACTGTGTTGCCCTTGTAGTTAGTATAGCACCTGGCATATTGTAGTGGGTGTTCCACAAAAGTTGATGAATGAATCCAAGGGGAGTGAGGCAATATTAGTAGGTAAAAGCCAACTGAAGAGATTATTTCATATCTATGGAATGATTTTGATTATAGGATGAAGAAATCATTAGATAACACTGAATTTTTCTAAGGCCACACCCTGTGGCATGCAGGATCTGACCAGGGATCGAATCTGTGCCCTCTACGTTGGGAGCTCAGAGTCTAAACCACTGGACCACCAGGGAAGTCCAACACTGACTTTTGAAAAAAAAATAAACAGTTCAAACAAACAATACAGAGAACTCCAACCCCAGCTTACCCTGAACTCCAGACTCCTAATTATCTTGTGGACTCATATTCCCTCCTTACCTGCTTCCCTGCACCACTCTCTCCTCCAAAATACAAGAAAACTTACTGGTCCTTCCAACCAGAGAGATTTGGCAGTAGGGCCTAATGTACTTACTTTCATATGTGCACTTGTTGATTGGGCTGGCATTTATTGCCCATCTCCATTGTTGCAAACACTGTGTTCTTAGCTACAGATGAAGATCATGTTTCTCCTACCTTAATGAGGTTCCAGTTGAGTGAATCCTTCATACTGATCACTTAGTTGATAGCTTCAAATATCTAGTGAAGAACTTTGCCTTACTTGAGGTCAATTTGGGAGTTTTTTTAGGGCACTAAGAGCCTACACAGGACCTGAATCTCAGGGGGTGGTCCTCTGTAAAACTGGGGACTCAGTGAGACACAAAGAATGGATGTCAATCCACACTAGATTTTCATTCTTAAAGGAGGAGGTTGAGTAGGGGAGTGAAGAATGTCTGGAAGGGCATTCGGGCAGTAGCCATTCTTGAACTTTATGAGGCTGAGCCTCATAAAGCAAACAGGCCTCCAAGGCACACCTCTTGGGTGAAACAGAGTGGAATCACAGGAAAGGCAATTAGTTTTCCCAATAAAAATTAAGCTGGCCTGCCCCCTGAAGAGAGTTGAAACAAACATGTGGCTCCAAGAAACCTTCCAAAGACCATCATAAAGCCCCTACCTTCATCCAGGAGTAGATGTTAATGCCAGGGGTTGATGTCTTTTATCTTAGATTTGGTTCTCAGGTGGTTAGGAAGATAGCAGATGGGGATGTCAGAGAGACAGTGCACCCCTGCCCCTGGCCCCACTCCAAGGGAGAGTAAAGGGAAGCAAAGCTACTGTTTTGTAGCTACAGTCCTAACTAGTTTTCTCTTGGTTGAAGGATAACATCAAACATGGTACCAGTGAAGCCTGGAAGATATAGTCATTAGTTTTTACCCTTTCTCTCTCCCTTGAATCCTTTACTCTGAAAATGAATCTACCACTGGGATATTAGGAAGAGAGAAATACTTAAGTAGCAGATAGACATGAATGAGATTAATTTCCATAGCTCATGGCTCTACTCTGTTAGGTGGCCTTGTGTGAAGAGGGTTCATACACCTGGAATTTGAAATTCTAAGAGATGGGGCAAGAAAGGTTAACTCCAAAATTAATGGAGTATATTTCAAAGAAGGATAATGATATATTAGTGAGAAATCACATTATGTTCTTCCATAAAGGACCAACCTGAAGCTTAGGCTAATCAAATGGTGATAACAGGTAATGTTTCCATTAGGGAAAGGGTAGGAGAAGTATAAGACTAAGGGCTTCACAGATAAGTTCACAAAGAGAAGGACACCCTGAGTTTGTAGAATTTGGATCATGGCAGCACCATTTACACCTGTACTATCCTAACTGTTGGCAAGATTTGTGCTATTCTCTTTCTGTTGGGACTTTGGACATCTAAACAGATTAACATGGCAGAGGTTGGGGACTGAATGGTCTCACAGGGAGTTTCCTCAGCTACAGATTCTCTTTGGTCTTGAATTTCCTGTAGTCAACTTGTCAGAGCAGTTTCAGAAGTGAGTCTCTGAAGCTAATAAATTATGACACATTTTGGACCCTCCCTTTCTATTCCATTCTTTTCCTTAATAGCTTCAAACTAATTTCAAAAGAAAGCAGGGGAGGAGTTACACTTACAGCCTGGACTTTGCCCTATTAGACCGTCAGTGTAATCTGATGTTGTCTGGTGAGCAGATGAAGACAAAATGGCCCAGGAAGGCCCTGCTAGCTCTCTTATGCCAGGATCTAGAATTATAAGACATTGTGATCCGTTGACCCAGTTGCCTTATGGGAAATCCCATGAGAAATTAGTTCTCTAGAAGAGCCAATTTTTTCTTTCTTTGTGTGGGGATAGCAGTAAATGCAGTCAATATAGCAAATGTGTTGCTGTGACCAAAGGTCCCAAGCATTCTTGACCTCTTGATAGTCAAGGCTGTCTTTATAACAATGTTTTTCACTGCCTGAAGTAGTTAAGGATTAGTGTTAAATTGACGACTGATAAAACAGATCAGTCAACAAGGCATTGTTAGAAAGTGTAAGGGGAGGGAGGCAGATAAGAACTCAAGACTTCTGTAGGTTGATAATTTGAAGAGGAGCTTAAAGTCAGAAAGATGCTCAATTGTCAGTTTCCTTTGTCATGACTGCCCTTCATTTTGGCTTATTTTTTAAAACACAAGGTCTTTCTATACTAGTGTCCAAATAACACAGTTGTAACACCCATTGACCTGTTAAATAAATTACCTCTGAAATTTGTAGAAAATGCAGGGTTTTTCAAAAATTTAAAAGCAACTCTCCCTGCCCCCCCCCCCCCACTCCTATCCCAAATGAGTATTATGGTGTAATAAATGTTTCAGCTGAAAGTAAAGTTACTCTGACTGAAATGTGCATATTGTGTGTATGTGAGGGGATTGGGGAAGGTGACTGCCTGTTCTATGACTCCTTGAAGCTGACTTTAAAAATTCCTTGCCCAGTAAAGACATTAAACTGAAAAATAAGGTTTTGGTTTTGGCCCTGTTACAAACTCATTAACAGACTTGGACAAGTCACTTGGCCTCTCTGAGCTTCATTGCCTCATCTCTTGCATGACTGCATAGTTATTTTACCTAAAAGCTTTGCTTTAAGGATGACATGCCACTTAAGTGTTTCGCAAAGGAAAAGATTGCAAGGATGCTTTTTACCTTGATCGTATAGTCCCTCGTGACACAACCCCTGCAAAGTAAGTATAGTTGGTGGAAACTAATGTTGCACTTGAGTGATTGAAAATTTTAAACATTTAAAAAATTTTTTTAAATTTAAGTGCTCACTACTTTAAAAATTATCTAGCAAACACCTTCGTTTCATGCTGTGAGCTTGGTATAAGGCATTGAAAAATACATTGTAACCCTTGACTTCAAACTCATATAATCATGAGGGAAACAGACCGAAAAAAAAAAATCCACTATGTAATCTTCCAAGTACACATAGAGCTATATACAATGCATTATTGGAGAACCCAAATCTGGGTGTTGGGGTAACATGGGTTTGAGAAGGTTTCACAGAAAATATGATATCTGGTTAGAGTGTTGGCAGATGAGTAGGGCTACCTCGGATGGAAGAGGTCAGAATAGGGCATTTAAAGGCTAGGGAACAGCATATACAAAGGCACAGAACATTAGACAGGATGAGTTATTGGGTTCAGGGATCTGTGGGTGAATCAGCTTGTTCAAATGCAGCATGCATTTAGGGGAGCAAGGAGAGTAATGTGGAAAGAGGCTGGAGGCACTGGCAGGGGCTGCAGCAGAAAATCTCTTGGAGGTCAATTTAAGGAATGTGGTCTCTTTTGTGAAGATAATAGGGAGCTATTGAAGAATGAAGAGCAAGAAAGTGTTTCTCAAAGATTTCTGGTTTAGAAAGGTCAAATGGACACTAGTGTGAAAAGTAGAGGAAATTATAATGGAATCAAAAACTGAGCCAATGAGACCAGGGAGGTTTGAGAAAGAGGGACAGATTTCAGAAATATTTGAAAGGTGGACTCAGCAGTACTTGATTGATTTGATCTGAGGGTTGTGGAAGAAGTTGTCAAGGCTCACTGCCAAGTTTCTGGCTTAGGTGACTGGGTAGGCAAGTGCCACTCACAAAGATTGGGAAGAATGGAGGAGGAAATTTGAAGGAGATTGTGAAGTGCTTGGCTCTTGACTTACTGAGTTTGAGGTCCTTATGGGCACCCAGCTCAGAATGTTCAACAGAAAATTGGAAAATAGGACTAAAGCTATGGAGATTCAGAACAGAAGGTAGAAATTTGAGAATCATCAGCATTTAAGTTATCACAGCCTGGAAATAGTTGAGAACAGCCAAGCAGTAGGTGTGCAATGAGGAGGGGTTGAAAGCCAAAGATGAAATATTAGAGAATGAGAACAGCAAGAAGTAATTACTGGAGGGCCAAGAGATGAAACAGGAAAATGAAAGCCAAGGGAGAAGAGAATTTCAAAGAAGGTGTGACAGCTCTGTTAGATGTTACAGGAAGTCATGAAAGATTAGGATAGAGAAGTGTTGACTTGAGATGGCAAATAGGGAGGTGGTGTGAGGAACCTGAGGTAGAGTGAGGGGGGAGAAGGCAGAGACTAGATTGCAGTGTGTTGAGGAGTAATGGTAGTTGTGATGTGTGCAAACATCTAATAATGACATCCCTTTAGTAAACTTGATGATGAATGGAAGGAGGTCAATAAATTAATAGCTAGAGACAACTTCAGGGTCAAATGGAGGGTAGCTTTTACTTTTATTTTTAATTTTGAATGAGAGAGACATTCCCTCTCTGCCCTCTCCCTCTCCCTTCCATCTTACTCCTCCTCCCCTTCTCCTTCTCTCTCTCTCTCTGAAAAACCTAAGATTCAGAGAGATCCAGTCATTTGCCATGGTTACATGTTTTATAAGCATTGTATATGCCAGCAGGAAGAACCCAGTGACAGTGGAGATGCTGAAAATATAAGAGATGTGATTTTCAGTTCACCTTTTTTGTGAGTATGGACTCAACAAGATGAGATATGCAAAAATGGCAATCTGAAGTTCCAACTAGGTCCCTGTACTGAAAATTTGATAAACTATGATATGACCAGACTATGACTGGTCAGGTCATATAATAGCTAATCTTCATTGAGCAGTTACTATGTGTGAAGTACTGAGTAAGCGCACTTTACCTACATTAACACATTTAATTGCCACAACAACCCTATGAGGTAGGTACTGTTATCATGTTCATTGAACAGATGTGAATATTTGAATCAGAGAAAGATTCAATGATTTTCTCAAGGCCACATAGTTGTTGTGTGCTGGATATTTCAGAGCCTTCAAATGACTCCTTAGAGGAGGAAACTGATTCCTAGGGTGGTGGTTTAGTCGCTAGGTCATGTCTGACTCTTGCGACCCCATGGACTGTAGCCTGCCAGGCTCCTCTGTCCTTGGGATTCTCCAGGCAAGAATGCTGGAATGGGTTGCCATTTCCTTCTCCAGGGGATCTTCACAACCCAGGGACTGAACCCGGGCCTCCTGCATTGCAGGCAGATGCTTTACAGAGTTACGAGGGATGCCAAGGGAGATGAAGTCATTTGTCCCAAGAACTCATATTTAGTGAGTTGTAATTCAAGCCCCGGCTCTGTCTGGTACCAAAACCATGCTCTTAATCACCACACTGTCATGAATGGAAGCTATGAAAATAGAGACTATGTGTACATTTTTCTAGATCCAGCTCTGTAAGGCAACATGTTCCCTGAACTTAATAGTAAAAATTGCCCTTATTCCGGGGAGCTGATAGCGAGAGCATGTACTTCCTTGGTAATGCACCACACAGTATGATGCAGCCAGGGCATTTGCAGAAAGCCTCATGGTGAAAGAAGAGACTGAGAAAGGCAGAGCAACTCAGGTGGGGCAGCAATAGCTGAGTTCTCAAGTGACTTTCAAGTGACTCTCAAGTGAGTTTTCAGGTGACTTTATGATAGGAGCTATACTTTGTTCTTCCGTGAAGAGAATGTTCTGTGAGCAAGAAAGCCTCTGGTTCAGATGGCCTTCCTTCTCCTGGCCTAAGATTTGATAACAAGCTGTTCTTGTTATCAAGTCCAAGTTCATCGATTGCAAACTCTATCCTAGATGTACATCTATCCTAGATGTATAATGAAGTGAGTATGAGGCTGAGAAGAAGAGGCTAATTGCTATCCCTTCAAGGATGACTGGCTCTCTGGTAGAAACAGCATATTGAATAGGGAGAGGCAGATGGTTGTACTGCCAGAATCCCTGCTCCTATACTCGCTAATCACTGACAGAGTTTTCATTTCATGCTTGGTTTTTGAAACATAGCTTAATACTAGTCTTCTTATTTGGCATGTTAGTAATGTTTAATCAGATCATTATCATTCTTTCTTCAGTAATGCCATTTACCAGGTTTTGATGTCTTCTGTACTTAGGTTCTGTTATACCAAAGGACCAGTTTGAGTATGTGTGTGTGCATGCACGTGTGTGTGTGTAAACTTTATCTCATTTTATAAGTTCCCTTCCAAGTGTATTTTTCTGTAATCAATAAGTTAATGGAAAGCAAATCGATAGAAATGTGGTATATAATAGACCACATGAGAAGTCATGCTTTCATTCAACATATACATACTGAGTCTTCCTATGTACCAGAGTCTGTGTGGGTTAAATAGTTGTATAACATGTCCTCACAGAGCTTATTCTACATCTCTTCCATTGAGCAAGGGATAATACTATCTGGGTTCCAAATCCCTTGGTGGTTTCTATGTTTGCCTGATTATTCATCAGCAAAGCAACCTATGAAGATCTTTAATCCCAACACAGTGAATTTGAATTTAAGATTTTGACAGCCCAAAATGACAAGATATTAGTAGTAATTACAACATTAATAATAGTCAACTGAGAATGGAGAGGCAAGTGGGGACACATATAAAGATTCCCAGGAGGCAATATGTTCTGGTTAAAGTTGGGATAGTTGCATGGCTCAGTGAAAAGAGAAAATAATGTTAAGAGTCAACATTTCATCTAGAAGTGTGTCAATTCTTTGGTGACAGGTGGGGTAAAGGCTTATGATAAAAAGTGAAAGGAATACATTTTACTCACTTCTTTTCTTCCTGAGCTTCCCAGGTGGCTCAGTGGTAAAAAAAAAAAAAAAAAATCTGCCTGCCAAGCAGGAGATGCGATTTCAATCCCTGGGACAGGAAGATCCTCCTGGAGAAGGAAATGGCAACCCACTTCAATATTCTTTTCTGGGAAATCCCATGGACAGAGGAGCGTGGCGGGCTACAGTCTATGGGGTCGCAAAAAGTTGGACACTACTTAGCTACTGAAACAACAACAGCAAACTTTCTTCCACATAGAAAATTTTAAAAATATATATGACTGTGAAATTTGGAATAGCAAGAGATCCTACTTGCTAGTGGATCTAGGGGAAAGAGGAAAACAGACCACTGGCTTTTCAAAGAGCAGACCAAACTGAATAAAACAGGAAGGTGCTGACAGCCTTAATAATAACAGGAAAAATAAAGCCTTTTTCTGGAAAAATATATGTATAAAATATTTAACTGACATTAAATATTAACAATGAATTAATGAAAACACAAACCACTTTATTTATGTAGGAAGTTTGTTCCCCTTTAGAAAATATGCTGTTTTAAAACTAAAAATTATTTCATACATGATCCAGGCAGAAACTAGTGTGGATCTCTAGCGGTGAGTATTGTAAGAATGAGGGTAGATAGAAGTGACCTCCAAATGAGTCTCATTATTGTCTCCTGCCAATTCACTCTATGAAGGGTCAAAGTTCAAGAATTCTACGACTGAATGGATTACTAAGTGTCAGACCCAGTGAGACCCAGCACCCCCCCTCGCCCCCATATTTGTGTGGGAAGGGTGAGGAAAATGAAAGCCATTTGCACCTGATTCTGACACCCTGTGTCTCCTTTCTCCACTTGCCAGCTCCGATGGGGAGGGACAGTACCTTCCACCTGGCATTGCCTCTGAGCAGCTTTGTGAACTCCTTTGGGCTATTATGTTGGTTGGTACTTTGGCTTCTTTGGCTCCCAGCACCAGCTGATGCCCTGAGCTGAGTCCCAGTTGGGCAGGCTCTATTGCTCAGTGCTGTAGCTGTCTCCAGGGCATTGTTCTTGAGACTTCCAACAGGGCGGATTTGTGCAGTTGGCCCATCTGGACAAGATCTATAACAAGTAGAGCTCTGTGCAATAGGCTCATCTCCATAGTCCACCCCCCACTACCCCCGCCTTCGGGCTGCAGTAGCCTGACACCCCAGCCTGACCATGGAGAGTATCAAAGAGATACTCTCTGCTCCTTTCAAAGGGGTATTGCTTGTGGCCGCTCATTGATTGGCACTACCTGGGCAGAAATGGGAAAACAGGAATTCTCTGCCCCCTCAATTTAATCTCCTTTCTTAAGCCAGTCCTTTAGTTTGGAATCGCCTTGGCCACCATAATTAATATTTTCAATAAGATTAATTTCTGGTCCAGCTACCCTGGTCAGCCCAGAATGCTCACCACAAAGCCAAGAGACAAGAGGAATATCTCCACAAGGAGCAAAGGGCAGACAAGCTCAATAGGGAAAAGGGGGAAAGAAAGCTGAGCTCTTGGTTTGTCTGTAGGATCTGCTTTGGTCATTGGATTTATTGACTTTCAATTTTGAACACCTGTTTCTGAGGAAGGGTGAAAAGGAGGGCGCAAAGGGGAGGGAGGAAGATATGAGGCAGGGGAGAGACAGAGAGAGAGAGACTGAGCTTACATAGTTAATTATTCTAGATCCAGAAAAAAAAGACAAGATGTTTAAGAGATTGTTTGATCACTTCTGTCTTCCAGCTGTTTAGCCCTGCACTTTAATCTTTCCTTTTACAGTTCTTCCCAGTTGGATCATTTCAAAGGACTCAGAGTACCAGGCCCATGCTTTCCCATGTCCCAGTGTCAGGCCTGACACACTCTCTCTATTCTGATATTTTTTGGTAGCTTCAACTGACTGCTCCACCTCCTCACTGTGGAAAGAGAAGGGAAATGAGAAGGATTAAGAAGTACGTCCAAATTATGGTTTTCTAACTTCGACAGCTCCATCCTGAGCTTGGCCAAGTCAATGTTTGTCCAGTATAGGGATCCTCTATATACCTAGTTCCTTCCCAGGAGCCTCGTAGGCTGCTTTATCTTGGGTAAGGTTGCATGGCATTATTATTTGCTCACTAAAAGGAGGTGAAGGAGCAAGTTGGAAATGAGAGGTCCTGGGAAATAAAGAGATTTTAGAGAAAAGAAGAAACAAAAGTGCAGGCAACAGAAGACTCTCTGAGGATAGTTTCTGTATTCTAATCCTCCTCGGCCCTACCACCTTAGGCTCACTTTTCTTGAAAGCTTTATAGCATCAAGCAACTTTCTTAAAGACTAAGCATCTTTCTCTTTTTACACTCCACAGCAGTCAAACACACCCTGCCATGATGCTAGCTAGTTAGGGAATACAACAAATATTTCTGAGATCAGGAAATTTGGGTTGATCTGGAAAGGTGATCTTTCTGAGAGTCTAAGATTCCTGACCCCATTTTAACAGTGTTGAGGTTCCAAGGAAACTTGAAGACCTCTCTGTTGGGTTGTATAGCAACGCCTTACCCCAGTGTAGCCGATGACTGTTCAATCTCACTGAGTAGTGGGGAATCTGTCCCCTTGCCTTCCTCCCAGGGTCAAGGAAATCTGACTAAGTCACACAGGGCAGCACTTGTGGATGGGAAAGATTCCTGTTTGACCCATGGTTGGAGGGACAGAGGGCATGGTAAAGGTCAGACTCTGGGTAGGAGGTGGCAGGGGAAAGATTGGTGCAGATTAAGATGATAAATGCCAGAATCTAGTAGCAGTGTTCTGAATATCCTCTACCAGAGAACTGAAAAGCAGAGAAGCTCCAGTCAGGGTTATCCTGGCCACAAGAACATAGCCAAACCTTACTTTCATGAGAAATGGAATAGTATGGAGAAAATCTGGATGAAGATAGGTGAGCCATCTTTCTAAGTACAGCCACCATTGGCACCATGCATTGTAGCTCCACATAGCTTTGGGATTGGCTGTTGAAGTTCTGAGTGAGAGATCAGGAAGGAGCTGTCCAAGCCCTTGATGGAATCTACTGGAGAGGGAAAGCCCACAAGGAGAAAGCAGGAAGCCAACAACTGGACTCTTAAGCTCCTATTCATAGTGCCTGGTGGATATCTTCTGACCGTAGCACTTTATAGACAACCCAGTAGAAGATGTTGAAGATGAGGAAAGTGAAAGGGAAGACAGCTCGGGAAATGGTGTCAATCCTCTTGGCCTGGTCCACGTAGAGTTTTCGCATGGTTTCTCCTTCCCTTAGAAGTGGGGCTGGAGGTTGGGGGCTATAAATGCCAGAACCTTCCATTGCACCTCCATCCCTTGCCTGCAGGCAGTGGCCCAGGCCATAGCCACGGAAATAAAAGCGACTTTCATGGATGATATCTTCCTCCTGGAATTACATGGAAGAAAAGGCAGAATTTGAGGTCACAGTTCTAAAGTAGAAGAATAGAGACCACACCACACAAATATCTCAGGCGATGCTATGCAGACAGGGTAGGTGGGTACACAGGCTCATTGCATGCTTTTTTATGGTCACAAAACTATTCACGAGATAGATGTATGCTAAGCAGCTATACGTGGTATGTATGGTCTATGTTTATGATTCCATTTGCAGATAAGCCTTGAGCTGCCTTTGTAAAATGCATAGCATCATTTAGAGCCATCTAAAACCCAGGAAAGTGCCAACTTACTGTGAGAGGCACATCTCAATGTCAAGTTATCTCTGACTGGTAATAAACAGAATAAACAGAACAATGAAACCTTTAGAAAGCACAGCTGGGATAGTTAGACTTGGAAACTTGACTTTAATGACTTCCAAAAGCTGCAGAATTATTTCTCCTTGTACAAAGTATCTTTAAAAAAATGTTTATCTCTGAAAATTCCAAAAGTTTTAAATAACCTAGTGGGTTATCCGAATTAGGATAAAGCTGATTACGCTCTTGCAGATGTGTGTGCTTCTAGGGTAACATTTATTACCCAATACACATTCCATTCATGTGCAGTACATGAATTCTGATGAGCACATTAACACTGAAGAGGTAAATTTTATCTAAGCATTAAGTAATGTATCAGACTATACAAAGTTCATTTGTCCAATAAAAATGACAACTGACAACCTTAAGTAGCTACAACACAGCTGGGAGTCAGGAGGTAAGGCCAGAAAGATACGTGGATAGAGACCTAGAGAGAGATGGAGAGGGAGAAAGAGAGGAAAAAGAGAGAGAACCAAAGCCCCCAAGTGATCAATAGAACTTTACTCATATAAGAGTCTTTCAGGGCCTAACTCAGAGCCTATTTATTGTTGGTTTCTATACAACCCCAACCTGCCCCATTTTGTCTCCTTCTAAAGGACACACTCTGCCATCACAAGTGGTGGTTCACAACCTGGAAATTAGACATAGGACAGGTAAGTATATACCACAACCTAGGAATACTTCATTCAAAGATGATTATAATTTTTTAAAGTATCAATGTTTATAGCAGTAAAAGCTTCAGCTATGTAAGAAATAACCTCTTGTGGGATGGTACCAACTATCTTCTCAGTTTGCCCAGAACTGAGGTCTTCCTGATACTTAGGACTTTCAGTACTAAACAGAATAAGGCACATGTATATATTGAATGGATGTGACAGATATACATAAAATGTAGATAAAGCAGATTTTACACATGCTATGCAGTTAGAAGGACATCATAGGATCTTTATCATGGGACCTCTATAATTATAGTAACCCATTTAAAAGTGGCTTTGTCAGTGAGATGTTGGTGTGGTTGGTCCCATTAATCCTTGATTATGACAGCACTAGAAGGCCTAGCCTGTCACTGGGCATCAGAGGTGGACAAGCTCAGGTCAGAGATTTGTCAACAGATCCTATCTCTTTCTCTACCTGCTGTAGGCTCATACGTGGGAAAGGACGTCAGTCTGGCTCACCGCTGTGTCCCCAGTGCCTAGCACAGAGCTGGCATCTGATAGGCACCCAGTAGACATTAGCTGAATGAATGAATGGACTGATGAGCCACATGTGGAATACAGGACAGGGAATGGCTTTGTTCTCATGAAGCCAGCATCCTCTCAGGATCTCAAACTGAAGAGTCTACTCAGAAGAGAATCTTAGCTACAGAGTGCCTGGCAGAAAAAATGACTGTTTCTTGCCCCACCTCTGCACAATGGCCTGAGGCCCCTTAGAAAGAATGGCATTGTTGGCATAGGGAAAGGTCTCTCTAAGTCTGCCCACCAGAGAGCCTTGCTACCCAATCCTTGATTTTGCCAGCCTCTGTGAAGAGAGTTGTACATGTGTGCATGCATGTTAAGTCAGTTCCATCATTCCTGACTCTTTGCAACCCTATGGACTGTAGCCCACCAGGCTCCTCTGTCCCTGGGATTCTCTAGGTAAGAATACTGGAGTGGGTAGCCATTCCCTTCTCCAGGGGATCTTCTCCTCCCAGGGCTTGAACCCGCATTTCCTGTGACTACTGCATAGCAGGTGGATTCTTTACCCCTGAGCCATCAGAGAAGCCCTGTACCTGTGTAGGCCAGAGGCAATTCACCCTTGTGGTGGTGCTTTGACCCTGAGTTGTGATAGGGAGACCTCAGCTCTGTTGTCTAAGTTCTTTATACAACCTGTCACCATAGGCCTTGGCTCACCTCACCTGTATTCTGTAGTTCATTTTCACACTGTTTCTTCATGACAGGTTGTGCTGGATCCATTTTACAGATTGAGAACCAGAGGTAAACAAAATAACTCCCAAGTAAGTGAAAAATGTCCCTTGAACTGCAAGGAGATCAAACCAGTCAATCCTAAAGGAAATCAGTCCAGAATATTCATTGGAAGGACTGATGCTGAAGCTGATATTCCAATACTTTGGCCACCTGATGCAACGAACTGACTCCTTGGAAAAGACCCTGATGCTGGGAAAGATTGAAGGCATGAGGAGAGGGCGACAACAGAGGATGAGAAGGTTGGATGGCATCACTGACTCGATGGACATGAGTTTGAGTAAGCTCCAGGAGTTGGTGATGGACAGGGAAGCCTAGTGTGCTGCAGTCCATGGGATCGCAAAGAGTCAGACATGACTGAACAACTGAACTAAAGTGAAAAATGAGGGAGTAAATAAAATGAAGTTTTCTTTTGCTTTCTAGTTCAGAGTCCCTCAGACTCCCTGTTCCCCATTGCTCATCCTAATCTCTGTAGGTATACAGCTAGAGGATACAAGCATGGAATATATTTGTTTGCAAAAAGCTCTGAAAGAGAAAGTTAAATCCAACTTTTGCTATTTCTGTTTCTATATATCTAATTATTTACCCTTTTCTCCAATCACAGTAAACCTAAACAGAATTATTTGGAACTATTTTTCAAGCTGGAAAAAGCTGTTTCCCACAGGAGAGAAAAAACACGGCCAATAGTATGTCACCCTGGGCTCTTAAAAAAATTTTTTTTTAAACATATTGTACCACTTGTAGTTGAGGTAGCAAAGATGAGTGGACTAAAATTAAAGGGTGAGGGTCCTGAATTTGGGTACTGCTTATTTAGGACAAATTCAGAGGGGTGTGTGTGTGTGTGTGTGTGTGTGTGTGTGTGTGTTGGGGAGGGATAATGGAGAGCTAAACTCCACTTTGTGGCTTTCATGCTTCCAAGGTGGTTCTAGTGGTAAAGAATCTGCCTCCCAGGGCAGGAGACACAAGAGACATGGTTGAGTTCCTGGGTCGGAAAGATCCCCCTGGAGAAGGAAACGGCAACCCACTCTAGTATTCTTGCCTGGGAAATCCCACGGACAGAAGAGCCTGGCAGGCTACAGTCTACAGAGTTGCAAAGAGTTGGACATGACTAAGCACACTAAGCATTCTTGTGGCTTCCATGGCTGTTGAAATGGAGCATTTTTGTGGCAGATATCTATAGGGGATGAGGGCTGGGGAACTAGAGAGGACAGATATTCCAAAATCAAGTGGGGATGGGAATGCACAGTGTGGGAGATGAGGTGTGAAGATGGGAAGGATGGATTGATATTGAGTGATGTATATTGAAGTGAAGAGAGGAGACTGGAGAATGGGGAAGGGTCCTGGGAGATGGAAAGAGGCAAGCAGGGTTTTCGGACCAAGTTCCTGAGAGGATTGGGCAGTATTTTAAATTTCTTCCATTTCTCAAGCTATTCTGTTGATAATGGTAAGGCTTTTTCCTCTGTCTATCTTGAAAGAGAGCCCTTGCCAATAAGTCTGCAAAGATTGGCAGATTGGTTTCTGTGGCTGCTGTGTCCAGAACCTAGTGCCAGGGCCTGATGAGGTTATAAAAAATGAGAAACAGACCCTTCTGTGTGAGGCTTCTAGACTAGCTAGGAAGACAAAGCAGAAATGTCTAGGAAAAAAAATAAGCTATCTTAGACTGTAACATGGAAGGAGACCACTACAAAGTGCAAATGGATGGTTGAGATTTGGGATTTGAGAAGAACAGGATGAAGTCTGGAGCTTGGTGAACAGCTGGCTGACTTCTAGAATACTCCTAACTTGCTCTTGGCTAAGGGATCCTTGAAAATCATATGGAGTCTCTCTCTCCCTTAAGAGGGCTCCTCTCAGGCTGAAAATCGCTTCTCTAGCTGGAATAGCAGGGTCCAGAGAGAGGTTCTAAAAATGGATCAACCCTGTATCAACTTTTTCAGCCTGCTCAGTGACCTCCAGGATTCAGCTACATTACTTCTGGGATAGCAATGACTGTAGGAAACTCAAAAAGGGACAGAACTAATGATACAGTTAATGGTTTTCAGGTTTTATCTACATTAATCAAAAGCCTGGGCCACTTTGAGGCAGGATCCAGGTGCCTAAGCAGGGCCCAGGCTGCTGTTGTAACTATGTAATAATTGAGCACTGATTGTGACAGGATTCATTATGAGGTCAGGATCACCCGGTATATGACCAGGAGGGGATAGGCTGCGGGGAGTTGGAGGTTGGAGAGGTGCAGGGAAGGAGGTGGGACAAGTGTCACCCTGGAGTATCTCTACAGCAACCACAGCAGTCTTCTGTTACCAGGACACCTGTAGAGGCAATTTAGCTGGGAAAAGAAGTCTGGAACGGGTTGGCAGACTGTTCTTTTCTAAGGTAAGCATGGAGAAGGCACCAAGATTAAAACCCTTATAAAGATAAGATTTGGGTACCTGTGGGCAGGTTTGACACAGCTAAAGAGGTGGGAGCAGTTAACTTACAAAAGGGTGCACCTACTTTTCTTGCCCTTCTGCCAAGTCCATATGTTCTTCCCCTGAGCCTCTGCCTAGGATAGGAAAGGCTTTTAGGACTTTTGATAGGTCCTAATCCAGGAGGTACAGTTGTGGATCACTCCACTAGAGGGCGTGTTTCCCAGACCGCAACTCAAGGACTGAAGCCGGGAAAAAATGGATGAATTCCGACCAACCACTAGATGAGACAGGAACCCTGCCCTCAGCAGAAAGGGACCTTAGCAAGGAACATGAAATCCCGGAGGTAGCTTTTGAGATATTTTTAGTGCAGACATATTGTAAGGGTACTCCAGGAGCAGCTGAAACGGGAGGTGGGGCTGTTAGGAAGAGAGAAGAACCTTAGTGTTAGAGTGGCCCCAACAAGCTAGAGCCAGTTTGCTTAGCTAGATCATTGTTTTCTTTCCCCACCCAGAGATCATATGTGCTTTAGTGCCTCCAGATTAGGCAGTAAACAGGGAGTTGGAGCTCAGGATAGGCCAGAATTTTGTGTGTCTGATGATTAAGTGCCCCTTATGTAGCTCAGCAAAGGCTTTTAGTTTTGCTCATAATTGGGCACTTCCTTCTGTGACAGTGGCCCAGGCACTTCTTTTGTTATGACAGTGTACCTAGCACCTATCATCTGGGCGATGGGGTGGCGGGGGGCGGGGGGGGGGCGGGGGGGGGGCAGGGGAGGATGCACTGCCTCTGTTGTCATGAGGACAAGATCCCTACTTTGCTTCCCCAGGTGATCACAAACAAGAATGAGAGAAAATAACAACTCATGCCTAAAAAATCTGATGCACCCAATGGAGACCAAGGTGAAGAAATGAAAGAGCCAGAAGATGCAAGTGGTAGTGTTTCAATTCCAGCTTAGTTATGGGGATCCTTTTATAATGCTCCTCTAGAAAGGCACCAATGCCTGACTTGAATTCTTAACCACCAGTCAGTATACGACAACCTGGGGTACCTTCCTTCTGGGTGGGAGGAGAGTCAGGAGCAACCACTACTAATTCTCAAAGCAATCTCGTGGTAAGTCAGTCGATGAGGTTCTAATATTGGCTAATATATTTGCAGTGCTTACTATGCAGGGGAATCTTCCCATGCTGTTAATTTACTCTGTTAGACTGCCCTACAGGAATGAATGTCCCATTGGACAGATAAAGAAATGGAATCAAAAAGGTTAAAGTACTTAGCTTATTTGTGACCAGCCTGGGACTAGAATCCAGGGTTCCTGACTGCCTGTCTAGTCCTTGCAGTCTAGATTGAGTCTTGATTTGTGGGAGGAGTAGTAGAAAGGAAGCAGTCCAAAGGAGAAAGGAAGTGGGCTCCTCCCTAGTTATGCTTACCATGCGGTGGCGCCTCTGCCTTCTTCGAAGTCGAATGAATTCCTTATGCTGACGAGAGACAAAATTGACAGCAGCGTACTCCAGCAGGGCAGCGAACACAAATAGCAGGCACACGGCCATCCAGATGTCGATTGCCTTCACGTAGGACACCTGCAACATCCATCAATGGAAGAGTCAACCTTCCTCAAGTTCTTTCATGGCCACTGCCGTGGATTACCAGCCTGCATCAACTGCCTGCTATTCTGCAGCTTTATCCTGAATTTCTTCTCGTGTTTAAAGAAGCTTTCCTTGATATGTCCCATTATCTGAAGGACTATGTCAAAAAGATCAGACTTGACCGATCTGCTTCATCCCTCTGCCCTCTTCACCCTCCACTTCCATCTACTTTTCCTCCCTATACTTCTTTTCCTTCCTTTATTTCTCCTTTTTGAACTTCTGCTTCTGCTTCGTATTATCCTTTTCATTCTTATCCTCTTCTGATTCTTTTCTTTGAATAAAAAGCAATGAATATGAATGCTGGATTTCTTTGCCTTCTGTTCTCTCCTAGAGTAACACAGCTGTGGTGGTAATTGGGCAGGGTGTGTTATTCCCAAGTGAGACATATGAGGACATTCGAGGCCTAGAAGGGAAAAGTCAGCCAAGATTACCCAGTGAGAAGATGGCACTAGGGCTTAGGGATTCTGGGCATCAATTCAGCGATGCTGCAAATTACCTAGGTTGCAGTCTCAATACCAGACTATGAGTTCCCTCCTTTCCTTCCTCCATGTCTATTCTTCCTTTGACCCTATGATTTTTCCCTGCCATTCTTTGCAAGAGACCCTGGTGAGGATTTGAAATGAGTGGAGAGCAGGGGCCTCATCTCTCACAATGAAGAGCAGGACAGGGTAGGGATCCCAATGGGGTGCACCATCCACCCCCTGCTATGGATGTTTCTGTCATTTCAAGAATGCTGGCTTCTGCCTATCCAGTCTCTAGTGGTCTCCTCTACTACCTGCCTTGGTAGCTTTCAGGTACCATCAGCCCTCTGTATCCATGGGTTCTGCATTTGAGGATACAGAGGAAACATAAGGGACTTGAGCATCTGCTGCTTTGGGTATCTGTAAGGAATCCTGGAAGCAATCCCCCAGGGGCACTTGAGAGATAACTGTACTTTTCTCTCCCATTTCCTTTGTGAAGATTAAATGCTCACTTCTCTTGAAACAGGATTGTGGCTGGGTGGGACGAGAGGGGACCAGAGGGCAGAGGGAACGAGAGGGGACCAGAGGGCAGAATTCAGGTTTATGAAGTCCTTCCACTTCCTCAATCAGATCACCTTCTTACAAAGTTTTGAGTAGCTAAGCTCACCTTATGGGGTTCCCCAGCAGGAGTAGGATTTATAATAGGCAACTTCTTTCACCAGCCTCTGCTATGTTGGACACTGAGGATGCTGCACACTCCTGGTAAGGAGCGGGTCTCACAAGATAAAACTTCCACCTCCACAGCTCTTAATCAGGGCTGACCCCCACACCCATTTCCCCGTCCCTCCCCCCACCAGGGGCATTTCAAAATGTCTGGAGACATTTTTGGTCACACAATTTTAGGATGGTGCTGGCAACTGTCTTCTAAAGGCCAGGGATGCTGCTAATATCCTACAGTGCACAGGACACCACCCCTCCCCCTGCCAACCCACACAACAAAGAAAAATGATCTCACCCAAAATGATTATAGTGCTAAGATGGAGAAACTCTGCTCTATTTCTTTTAGGGTAATTCTATTGAGATGATAGTGGTGGGTTGCTAGGCAACCCTGATTAAGCATCCCTTGGTGTTTCCACTTTGCCACCTACAAAGAGGGCCTCCTATTTCATTTACCATCTCCCAGTCCCACTGTGCCCCCAGGGATGTTAAGAAAGTGCTAGGAAAAACCACAGTGAGATAATGACAGGGGAGGTCCACGAAGGGCTTTGGACCATCAAAAGAAAAAGGACACCTTAAGAAGCAGGAAGAAAGTCTTGTTAACAATAAGTGTCAACAATGCACCTTAAATATCTCTGGAAATCATCCACTCACTATCCTGGCTCATCTGAAGGATTGCAACAGCTTCCTAAACAATCTCCCTGCATCTCTGCTGGCCATTTCCAATCTGTTCTTCAAACAACAGCCATAATTTTGTTTTCAAAATGGAAGTTTGATCATATCATTCCTCTGCTTACAACCCTTCAGTGGTTCTCCACTATCTTTCTGATACAGTCAGTGCTCCCCTCGGCATGACACCTAGCCCCTGCCTACTTCTTTCAGCTATACTGTGTCCCTTGCAATCTATGACCCTGCCATGCTGATCAATTTCAGTTGTCTCCCAAGGGGATCATCTCTTTGTGTGTATCTCTCCTTCACCTTGATGATCTTTACTTAAATGTCTACTTTAGATACCATATCCTCTAAGAAGTCTTCCCTAATCATCCCAGTCTGGGTTGATTGCCCCGACTGGATGTGCCCAGGTTACCTACACCTGAGCATCCATCAAATATACCTGGCTCTTTCCTTCACTAGATTGTAAGCTCTTCAGTGGCAAGGACTATTTCTATCATGTTTGCTCCAGTGCCTAGCTAAGAGCCTGGCACATAGTATCTTTTGAATTAATGAATAGGTGGGTGGTGTATTTGTCTCTGCTCGTTCTGTTTGCCCTCTTAGCCTTCTTTGTTACTACCTGCCCCAGGAGCTGTAGGCCATTTAGATGACAGGATTTTGAAAGAATTGGGTCCCTCCTCCGTGCTGCAACTTTAGGTCTAATCTGTCAGTCTCTAGTAAGAACTTCCATTTAACCCTCCATTATACACTGAACCAACTGGAAGTTGTATAGATCAAGAACCTGGCAAAGAAACAATGATGGGTGCCTTTAGGAGCCCTAGCCCTCATAAAGGCAGAGAAAGAGCAACTTCCAGTAGCATGGGAAGTGGCCATCCCAGTTGAGTTCCCTTACAAAGTGAGCCTCGGCTGCTCTCATCCTGGACACTAGAATAGCATTGGGGGTGAGATTGCTGTTGGCTTTCAAAAGCCCCTGATCTGGCCCCACATTTTTCCTTGGGGCTCGCATGAAATCTAAAGTTGCGCAAACTCAAGAGTGAGCAGAAACTCTCTGACTTAGTCCCTTGCTCTATGGGGCTGGCCAATGAAAATTTTTAGTTCAGGGTCTATGCCTGTGTATTTTGCTATTAGCCAATGAGGCCAAGAAAAGGTCATCAACATAGAGAACAGACTTATCGTTGCCAAAAGGGAGGTGGTGGGGTAGGGAAGGACTGGGAGTTTGGGATTAGTGGATACAAACGGGTATATATAGCATGGATAAACAACAAGATCCTACTGTATAGCACAGGGAACTATATTTAATATCCTGTGATAAACCATAATGGAAAAGAATAGAAGAAAGAATGTCTATATATGTATAACCTAGTCACTTTGCTGTACAGTGGAGATTGGCACAACATTGTAAATCTATCTATCTATCTATAAAGAAAAGGTCATCAAAATCTGATGAGAAGTTACCAAATACCACACCCCTCCCCCAAACCAAACAAAACCAAACAATCCTCCAGTAAAGTCCATTCTTTCTATGTGAGAAAACAGAATGATTCCCGGGAGCAGATGGATGGTGTTTGCTCACAGGAGGGGACTGGAGAAAGGAGTTCTCTCAGCAAGAATAAGGCATAAACTGAAGCAACTCCCTGAGTCAGAGGAGAATTTCCTTGTATGGCAGCAGCAATAAACTAGGGCAAGGGTTCTTAGGTCTGAACTACTTTTCTTCCTCTGGTCTTCATGCAAGGCCACTACTGCAGCCTCACCTGGCCCTGAAGCCTTCACCTAAGCCCAGTTTGCCTCTCAGAGCCTCTTCAATATGCTTGTCATTTAGAAAACACATTTACAGGCCTACCTCAGAGATGTTATGGGTTTGATTCCAGATCACTACAATAAAGCAAATCGCACAAATCTTTTGGTTTCCCAGTGCATGTAAAAGTTACATTTACAATACACTGTAGTCTAGTAAGTGTGCAATAGCATTATGTCTAAAAAAACTATATGTATATCTTAATTTAAAAATACTTTATTGCTAAAAAGATGCTAGCCATTATCTGACAACTCAGGGTTGCCACAAACCTTCAATTTGTGGGAAAAAAAGCAGATCTGCAAAGCACAATAAAATGAAGTGCAATAAAATGAGGTAAGCTTGTATAGGAAATTATCTCTGACAACTTTCCATGTGACACGATCCTAATCTCAGCTTTGTCACTGTCTGTCCCTAGAGGAACTTAGGATCATCTCAAAGGTTTCCTGGTGATTCAAAAATAATTGAGAGTACTACCAGCTGCTTTAGGCCTAGGTCCACTACCCAGTCCTTTCCACCTAGACCCCTGATAATTATAACAATAACTAACAATTATTGAGTGGTTATTATGTGCCAAACACCATTCTCTGTGTTAATACATTATCTTATATATTTCTTGCAATAACCCTATGGAAGAGGTAATATTCCCATGTTACAGGTGAGGAGACTGAGCAGGAATTTACCTGAGATCACCATTAGTAAATGATGAGGCTGGGACTTCAATAAAAATCTACCTGTCTCAAAAAAAAAAAAATTCCTGTCTCTAATCTCCTACTCTTAACAACTATTGCCCCACCCCCCCAGTATATAGGAAATTTGTAAATTCAGTCTGAGTATCCAGATCACCCCCTGTTTAAGTCCCCAGTAAAAGTCTTCTTAGGAATAAACACTGGGAGATATGAGATCACAGGGCCTGGTTTCCAACAAAACAGAGCAAGAGGGAATATATTCACTATAAGAGCCATAAAAACTGTGTTGTTTTTGCTTTTCATTATTTCTCCATGGCATAGTATAGTACCTGGTACACAGCATGTGCTCAATAAATATTTACTGAATGAATGAATTAGCTTGCTCCCTGATCGTCTCAGAGCCTTGCTGACTTTAAGGACATTGAGGTGATGACCTCTAAATTCTGTACATTAAGACATGAGGCAGGGAAAACCTGGGTCCAGTCCCATCAGCATAAATCTCTCTGTGTAATCAAAATATCACCTGGCCCTAGAAAATCTGAGTCCACTGACTTTAATTGCTATTTGCTGCCTCAAAGTTTTCTCACCCCCAAAGAAGGGACATAGTCTCTAGAGCTCTTTGTGATAGTATCTGATTTCTGACATGGCGAGAAACAGACATCAGTTTAAAATCCTTGTATTTCTTTGATTGTTCCTTGTGAAGCATGACCTTGAGAAAGTCATTCTATCTCTCTGGGCTGTAATACCCTCATCTGTGCCATGAGGCAATGGGGCTTTCTACTTGCTGAGGGTATTTTGATCTTGGACATGCTAGTATTTCCTGATGAAAGTCAAAGTCAGCACTGTCTACTCATTCCCTAGCCAGACAGCATCTGCAACCCCAGTCTCCACACTGTTTTTAATGTTATTAGCAGTGTGTTCCAGGGGAAGAGAATGCAGGACACCTGCTCTTGCTTGATGGCTCTTCTCTACTTTAAATCCAAGGAAAATAGTCAGTGGGAGGAATGGGGGAATGAATGGTAAATGGGGAGCTCTGTGGCAAGCAAGGTCCCTGGCATGTCTCTTCACCTTAGGCAAAGAGGCCCGGGAGCCAGAGCTCTGAGTTGTCATGGTGAGCACAGTGGTGATGCCTAGGCCCACTCGGGCAGGGGCAGCATCCATGTTGATCCAGAAGGAGACCCAGGACAGGATGACGATGAGTAGGCTGGGGATATACATCTGAATCAGATAGTAGCCCATCTGTCGTTCCAGGTGAAACTTTACCTCGATGCAGGTGAATTTCCCTGCAAGGAAAGAGGTGAGGTGTCAGGCCGCAGGTCCCCAGCCAGCAGCTGAAACTGAGAGGCAGGAGTTGGGCAGCTAAGCTGGGTCAATAATTGAGCCTATCAAAATGGTCCCAGGGAGTACCAGATGTATGTTTTGATGAAGCTCTCAGAGCAGCCAACAGGGACCTTACCTCTTGCTCCAAGCACTTTAGTTGCCAGCAGAAGGCCTTCCCATGACAGTACTGAAAGAGGATTAAGAGTGGGAGGGCTCCAAAATCAGGCTGGATGGATTTGACTCCTGAGCTTCCGTCCACTAACTGTGTGACCTCAGGTGAAACACCGAAGCTTTTAAAGCTTCAGTTTCCTTGTCTATAAACTAGAATACCAACAATATCCATTCCATCACTGGGCAATTGTAGGAATTAAGTTAGATGATGCATTTGAGGTGTTGAACACTTAGGCAGCTGGTACTGTTCTTATGATTAACAAAGCGATGAGCCTAGACTCCACTCCAATCTCAGCATCCTTGCTGGTGTTTGCTGGGACCCCCTGAAGCTCTCCAGCAATGATTCACTGAGATAAACACTGCCTGTGTCTTAAGCGAGTAAGAAGAGCTGGATAGCAAATATCTGGAGACAATGTCCAACAGAGACCAGCTCTGGATGGTGGGCAGCGAGTTCCCAGACAGCATTGGGCAGCAGTGTTCTATTCCACCAACAAAAAGCGTGTTGGCCCTGGGCACATGTACCAATACTCTCCTCCTCTGCCAGTCACCTTCACTTTACCCTGCTTCCCACGCCCCAAGGCTAAGAAAACACTAGCTCAGAGCTTCCCCTGGTAGTAGATGCTTAGGATAACCAAGGCAAAAAGCAGGGAATGTGTATATTTTTCTTTTATTGTGGCCCAGTCTTGCTCTTAGCAGGCCTGTCTGATTCCTCAAGGTTAGTGATTTCATCAATGACTGACTAAGACTTTGTCATGTGTGTGATGCTGTGATCTCCCAGTGTTGCCTGAGTCCATCTCACTTCATCCCACTCCAGGCTTCTAGCCATGAAGTGTTTTTGGTATTCATATTTTCTTTCCGATGATAGCGGTTTTGTTTTCATTGACATAATTAACACTTGTCTAGCATAGAAAAAATGTGAAAGGTAGAGAGGGAATAATAATATTCATAAACTGACATTTATCAAGTCCCTACTAAGTGCCCTGACTTTATATAGTTTATCTCATTTAAATTCCATAGCAACTCTTTGGGGCAGGTAAAATTATTATTTCCCGTTTTACAGGTAGGGATACTGAAGTTCAAAGAGATTAAGTTATGTTTCTTGAGTGTTCCCAACTAGTAAATAGTGTGGCCAAAATTCAAACTCAGCTCTATCTGATTCCAAAGTTCTTGCTCTTATCACACTGCTTCAGAAACACTTGGTGCTATTTCCTTCCAGGATTTTTTTTTCCCTTCCAGGATCTTTAAACAAATGCTTTTGGTTTGTATCTTTCACCACAATAGAATCATTCTGTGTATACAACTTTGAATCTTAACCTTTTCCACTTATATTTTCCAATGTTGATATAAGTGCCTTGCAAGCATCCTTTTAAACCTCTGGATAATATCCCAGCAAGCAGATATGCTATGTAATTTATTTAACTTCTGCCCTATCAGTAGATATTAAGAGCAGTTCTGAGTTTTTGCTAGTATAAACAGTGACCCAGGAGCCCTCTTGGGGTCTAAAGTCAATATGATTTTTTGGAATATTTCCTTAAAATAAATTCCAAGGAGTGGAATTCCTGGATCAACAGGTAGGGAAAAAATTTAGATTCCAGACTAAAGTTTTCCAGTGTGCACCCTGGACCACCTGCATCAGAATCCTCAGGATTTGTGTTCAAATGCAGATTTCTGGGCATCACTCAAAGCACATGTAATCAGAATCTCTTAGAGGTAGAACCCAGGAATCAATATTTTAACAGGCTCCCCAGGGAAATATGATGCACACCAAAGTTTGAAAACTATCAGTCTATATACAAATTGCCAGTTTTTTTTTCCTGAAAAAGTTTACACCAATTTCCACTCCCACCAGCATTTTCTAAGTTCAATGACTCATTCCTCTCCCCAACTACCTGCACCCCCACATACACAAACACATATTCATAGGCTTGCACCCAAAGCATATCAGCACACCATTGGAGGAACCCAGGATCTCCCTTCTTCAGGTTGTGGCCCCTATCTCAGCGTCATAGCTCTTCACAACAGCCAAATGGTCAGTGGAAATGAGGAACCTGCAGCAATTAGGGAAGCTGCAAAAGGAAGGTGCTCAAGCTGGAAAAGCAGCCACTCTTCATTTCCCGACCCAGTTTTCACACCTGGGAAACCAAGTCAATTCATGAGACTTGGGCACTGGAGACAGTGGCAGTGGGTGTGGACAGTAAGCCAGCTGGTGCCCTGAATTCTATTCTCTCCTGGTTCAATGTAGTCATTTAATACTCCCAGATGTAGAAATTCCTCACTTTCCACATGAAGTTGGCCCCAGGACAGGTGGAACACTCCTGCCACTCACTGACACAGGCTCATTTGTTCTGCAGCATGTGATAGGGACAAGAATATGGGCTTTGGTGGTGGAACATGGGCTTTGAATTTGAAATCAGTCATTTACTAACTGTGGGACTTGGATAACTGATTCAATTTCTTAGAACCTCAGTCTTTTCTTTCTGAGAAATGGGGCTGATCACCGCTACCATAATGAGATAAAACATATGAGAAACTTCACATGCCATCGGGCACAGATTGGACCTTCAATAGAGGCCAGCTGCTTTGCCCCTTTCCCTCCCATCTGGAGGCCCTTCATGCAGCCCACAGCCAGTAAGATCCTAGGTTTTTTACCTGTGTTGTAGTGCTTGGTACAATAGCCTAGATCCTTCTCATCCCGCAAGATAAACTGAGGCAGAGTCAACCCCTCGGCCACTTGGACAGCAGGAGCATCTTCCAGCCACTCAAACATGAGGTCATTCATGGTGTAGCCAACTGAAAGTGAAAGAGATGGCAGAAGGCTGCAGAGTGTGGGTGTTGGTTGGGGGTAGGGAGAGGGTTAGAACTGGCAGGAAAGAACAGATGAGGAATAAGGCCTGGGTTTTAGTAGGTTTATCATGCTCATCTGGGAAAGAAAAACCGTTCTGAAGAGGGTGCTTGATCAATTGCTTCATGTGCCCAGCCTAAGTGGGTAAATCAGAAAGATTTCAGATTCCTCTTTTCAAGCATTAGAAAGTCCCAAAGAGAAATCATTCTGGCAGACCTAGAAAGCACATCAAAAGGCTTGGAAAGATGTCAAGGAACCCAGCTGGGAACCTCCTGCCCCATCTCAAACCCAGGGGAGTAAGCATGTGTACTGACCACATACCTTGAGCTGAGCCAGCCTTGGAGCTGGGGCTTCTGCCACCTCACTCCAGAGAGGAGAGAGCTATTTATACCCTGCCAGCCATGCATGGGCCAATGTGCCTACCACAGACTCCTAGCCAGGGCCCTGAATTGGGGCAAAGTGAGAGCTAACATCAAAAGTGCCAAGTTGCTCATGGAGAGCTAGAATTTCGTGAAGGCTCTTGCCACATAGATGACTATATTCACAGGTTGGGTAGAAATGGGAGCAGAAACACCAAGGCTCACAGATGTTCAGTGTAGGGCCTTGGCCCAGAGTAGCTTTGTGACTTTAGGCAAGTCACTTCCCCTTCTCTAAAATATTCCACTTACATTTCAGAGGAGGTAATGAGGACTTGGACGTGAAGGTGGTTTATGAACTCTAAAAAGCGGACCACATAGGACAAATTCTATCCATCACTATTGTTATATGTTAGAAACAGATTGACAAGACTTTTCTGAGGATCAAATGCATAACTCCTGATCTCGCAGTCTCATTTGCCCAGGAAATGGCAAAGAAATGGACATGGGCGATGTCCAGCCTTGTCATCCTTTAGCTTCTCTGTACTTGGGACAGCCCCTGCAGGCTGTCACCCTATGCCCTTGGTAGCCTTTGGCTGACCTTGGTACCCTTGGCACTGTCCTATGCTTAGAACTGTCCTCTCTCACCTCTCTATAAAAGTAATCTGTACACACTGCTATATGTAAAATAGATAAACAACAAGGGCCTACTGGATAGCACAGGTAAATATATTCAATATGTTTTAATAACCTATCATGGAAAAGAATCTGGAAAATAATACATATATAAGGGAATCACTTTGCTGTACACCTGAAACTAACAAAACATTGTAAATCAACTATGTGCTGTGCTGTGCTTAGTCACTCAGTCATGTCCGACTCTCCGCAACCCCATGGACTGTAGCCCACCAGGCTCCTCTGTCCATTCTCCAGGCAAGTATACTGGAGTGGGTTGCCACGTCCTCTGCCAGGGGATCTTTCCAACCCAGGGATCAAACTCAGATCTCCTGCATTGCAGGTAGATTCTTTATTGTCTGAGCCACCAGGGAAGCCCAAGAATACTGGGCTAGCCTATCCCTTTTCCAGGGGATCTTCCCAACCCAGGAATTGAATCAGGGTCTCCTGCATTGCAGGTGGACCCTTTACCAGCTGAGCTACCAGGGAAGTCCAAATCAACTATACTTCAATAAAAAAATTGCCTATGTTCACAAAGAATCAGGGTTCAAAGACTGCCCATCCCTGCCAACTCTGGATTTGCATAGGCATCTTGAATATGTTAACTCAAAGGAAGTAAAGATAGAATTACTGCAGGCACTGTGAGAGGGAACATATCTCTGGACACAGGAGGTACTCCTCAAATGGCCCTCCACATCCAGCCCAAGCACACTGGTATATAACGTTGGTACCTTATTCCCTGCAAATAGCGAGGGAATGGAAAAGCACATTAGACTGGGTGTTCAGGAACTCTGGCTTCTAGTCTTACCTGGGCAAAGAGCTGACTATGTATGCTTGGGGAAGTCTGTCACCACTCTGGGCTGCCCTTCTCCTGTCTGGAATATCACCGCATGGGGTTGCCTAGTTGGTATCTCAGGCATCACTCTGTGACTTTCTAGGGACACTTACAGCTCTCCAGCTGCATCGTGCAGGTCTGGATGTCCATGGGGAAGTTCTTGAGGTCCATCGGACAGGACAAAATGAGAGTCAGCCTGGCAGGGACAGGAAGAAAGAAGCCAGGCTGGCTGAGTGGGGCTCAGCACAGCACAGGGACCTTCCCCCCAGCCCTCAGCCTCTGCCCCTTGCCCCGAGTTCTCCTGGTCATCTACCAGCTGCACCTGATGCTGTAGAGCACGTTTCCATTCTTGAAGATGCGCAGCAACTTGTTGTCTGTGGTCACCTCATGGAAATTGGCCCCTTTCTCATTGGCAAAGAACAGGTCTGGCTTCCAGATCAAGTCCAGCATGGAGGGATCGAGGTCCAGCGAGTCATCAGGATATTCTCGGTAGGCCAGGCGTGGGTCGTTCCACTGCTGTCGCAAGAAGACATTCACCCGGTAGTCCTGGGAGAGGGCAGAGATGGGCCCATAAGAGGCAGTGTTATTGTAGGGACTAGCAAGCCTACCTGAACAGGAGGGCCATGAGGAGGAAAATGCTGGGAACACATCTCAGGGGCAGTGGGCATTTTTCACTGGAGAAGGAGCCTGCCTTGGGCTGATATGGCAAAGATGGGAAGGGAAAAGGCATTTATTAAGCTCTTACTATGTGCCTGAGTCTTTGCTAAGTGCTTTCTTCATATGCATCATCTTATTTAAATCTCACCTCAACCCTGAGAGGAGAGTGCTGTTATGATTCCCATTTTACAGATGAGGAAACTGAGACAAAGAGAGATTTAAGTAAAACTGCCTAAAGTCATACAACTATTAGATGGTAGAGTCTGAGATTGAATGCAGGCTTTTCTGATTAAAAGCCTGTGCTAGTCATCAAGCTATCTTCCAAACTCGACCATCTGCTGCTTAGGCTAGCCTGCCTTTAGCCACAAAAACCCTGGGCTGGGGAAAGATAAACTCCTAGTGACCACCTTTGGACATCCCATGGCTTTAGCCATGATCCTGAAACAGGGAGAGGACGGCAGAGGAAAGACTGGCTTGCTATCTGGTGGGCTTTTCCCATTCACACTAGAGAGGAAGTGGGGGGCACGGAGATGCTTTACCATGGTAGTCTCAGTGATGGAGCCAAAACTGTTGATGAAGATATTGCAGGTCACATTCACAGGTGGGCCTAAGGGTAGCAAAACACAGCCATATTGGTAGAGCATTCCAGGAATCTGGGAGAAGATTCCAAGACTGCCTCTCTGAGCTGGAGGCCAGGGCCCTGCTGGGAGAAGGCAGTGCCTGGCACATAGACCCAGGGTGATGGGGTGGGGATGCTCCTTCCAAGCTGTGAGTGCTAGACCTGTTCCCCAGCCTCCTGGCTCTAAGGTAGGCAATGGGGGTGGCTCAGTGTCCCCAAAGTGAGTGGGGAGGGGGAGGGTTTGTAGGATGAATACTTCTTACCTTTAAAATTAGGCCGAATCCTGGCATCATACCCAGATGTTCGCCCCATAAGCTTGTCCAGGAAATCAGAGGGGGACATGGGCTGGGACCCCTTGGTCCCAGGTTTGACTTCCTCTTTTGCCAAGGCCACCCTGGACAGGAGAGAGAGTTAATCACTGAGATCAGTTGTGTGTGCATGTGTGCTAGGTTGCTTCCATCGTGTCCAACTCTTTGTGACCCCATGGACTCTAGCCTGGGGCTTCTCTGGTGGCTAAGCAGTAAAAGAATCCACTTGCAATGCAGAAGACGTGGGTTTGATCCCTGGGTCGGGAAGATCCCCTGGAGGAGGGCATGGCAATCCATTCTAGTATTCTTGCCGGGAAAATCCCATTAACAGAGGAGACTGGTGGGCTATGGTCCATGGGGTTGCAAAGAGTTGGACATGACTGAGCACACACAGACTGTAGTCTGCCAGGCTCCTCTGTCCATGGGATTCTCCAGGCAAGAAAACTGGAGTGGGTTGTCCTGCCCTCCTCCAGGGGATCTTCCTGACCCAGGGATTGAACCCACATCTCTTATGTCTCCTGCACTGGCAGGCAGGTTATTTACCACCAGCACCACCTAAGAAGCTGGAGATCAGTTATATTCTACCTTTATTACAGATCCTTCACTTTCCTGTTCCCACCCCACTTTGGCTGGTCTCCATATCAGTGAGGAGATTAGGAGATGGGTTTCTGCATGTCCACTTGCAAATGAGAAGAACAGAAACAGCCGTAAGCCAACACAACAGCTCACTAGTCAGTCCTAGACAATTGCTTTCACATATATTAGATCTTTTTGCTCTCACAACGTTCATGTGATGGGGGCAAAAACTGTTACTTCCATTTTACAAGTGAGAAAACTCCTTCCAAAGAAGGAGTGATCTGTGGAACTGTAAATCAGTGCAGCCACTGTGAAAAACAGTATGGAGTTTCCTCAAAATATTAAAAGTAGAACTATCATATGATCCAGCAATTCTACCTGTGGGTATTTTTCCCTAAGGAAACAAAATTACTGTGTTAAAGAGATATTTGCACCTCTCCCATGTTCATAGCAGCATTCTTTGCAATATCTAAGACATGGAAAGCACCCAAGTGTCCATCAACAGATGAATGAATAAAGAAAATGTGATATATACATACACACACACAGTGGAATATTACTCAGTCATAAAAAAGAAGGAAAATTCTGCCATTTGCAGCAACGTGGACAGACTTGGAAAGCATTATGCTAAGTCAAATAAGTCAGATGGAGACAAATGCTGTATGATCTCAGATATAAACATGGAATCTAATACATAAATAATAGATAGATGGATAGATAGATAGATCAATCAACTAACTAACCAAGAGAAGAATGACTTGCCCAAAGTCTCACAGCTGAGGCCTTATCCAGTGTTCTCTTTCTGACAGTGTCTTGAACACATTCAAACATGAATGACAGAATTCATGTGGCTGCAGCAACACTTTGTACATCTGGCCTAGCCAAGGATGGAAAGGGCTCAAGGGCAAGTGACATCCCTAAGAGTTGGTTTCAGTTCTTTGGCCTTCATGCTGATCTCTCAGGGGCTAGGACTCAGCTTCTGGAGAGGGCAGTTTGGCTTCTGCTCCAGCAAGAAGCTACATTCTGAGCTGGACCTCGGTTCAGTCGGCTGCAGGCAGATGAACTTGCCTTTGCAATAACATAGGCAGGAAAAAGCAGGGCTCTAGGAGCAAGGGAAAGACTCCCAGTAAAGAAGCCATGCTGCGAAGGTCAACTCCCATCTTATCTCCCTAAGAGCTTCATTTCAAGGAAGGGGCCAGGGTGCTTTGGCCTAGCCTAGAGGCCAGCCCTCTTCTCCCCCGACAGGTTTTCCTCTAAGGGGAGCAAAGTTTCTCCCATACGCCTGCTTGTCTGCTTACCAGCCAATAGCTAGACCAGGGACCAGGAATTCAGCAAGGGCTTGAGGGCAGGGGTGGAACTGAAGCTAGACTCCTGGCTGGGCCCTGTGCCTCCTGCTCCATCCTGCCGTCATCACTAGAGCCAGCTCCCCTGTGCTGGGATGTAAGGTGACTGCTCTCCTGCGTCTGAGTCTCCTTTGAGCCAGTGTGCTCCTCTTTCCCAGTAAATCTGTGTACCTGCCAGTGATTGATACAGTAATAAAAGTAGCTGAGGCACCATGCTAAACACTTTATCAGAGTTCTCACATCAGTCCTCTCAATAAGTACCATTATTATCCTCCTTTTATAGGTGAGGAGTGCAAGAAGGAGCAATTTGTTCACGATCATACAGTTTCTAAATGGTAAAGCCAAGATTCCCACCCAGAGCTCTTGACTTCAAAACTAAGCCTATCCACAGAGGTAAAGAACAGACTTTTGGACTCAGTGGGAGAAGGAGAGGGTGGGATGATTTGAGGGAATAGTATTGAAACATATATATTACCATATGTAAAATAACCAGTGGGAGTTTGATACGTGACATGGAACCCAAAGCTGGTCTTCTGTGACAACCTGAAGGTGTGGGGTGGGGAGGGAGGTGAGAGGGTGTTTAGGAGGGAGGGGACACATGTATACCTATGGTTGATTCATGTTGATGTATGGCAAAAACTATCACAATATTGTAAAGTAATTATCCTCCAGTTAAAATAAATTAATTAATTAGAAAAAAACTAAGTCTATCTACTACAGTATTGAGATATGAGCAGCCCCAGGCAGGCTGCCGAGGAACCAGAGTTGGGGAAGGTCAGTGGCAGCCTCACTCTGACCCCTAGAGTCCTGCCTTCTCGGATCCCAAGAGCAAGAGGAAGCTCTTACCCTGGGAACAGAGGCCACCTTGGCCCTGAGCAGGGGTTGCCAGAGCAGGTGGCTTAAGCATGCTCTGAAAATCCAAGGAGGCGCTGGTGCAAGCAGAAGTCGTCCGTGGCTTCACCATGGGACGTCCACACTGGCCAGGTGCTGCTGCTGGCCATGTGCTGTCTGCTCCCCGCCCCCAGGGAGGCCACGTGGGCCTGAGTGTGGGCCCCCAGGGAGGCCACATGGACCTGAGTGTGGAGCAGCCAGACCCTTGCCACCGTCCTCAGCTCCACTCTCATGTCATCTCTCCCACTGGCCCCAGCCCCAGGACCCTGGGACTGGCTGTGAACTCAGCTGTCTTGGGTCCCAACCCCCGTGGCAGCCCATCTTTTCCAAGGCTACCTCATTTGTGGACCTGAGAGCAGAGTCACAGTGTGTAGACTCTCCTTTCTCCCATTCACTCCTGGAAAGTTCTAAACACCGGTAGGACTCAGGAGGTTCCAGAGCTGGAAATCTTTCTCATGGAAGGCCCTTGGATGGGGTAGAGGGGAGAACGCCAATTCTGTTATTGGGTGCCCAAGTGACCTTGGTCAGGTCACCTGCCCTCTCTAGGCCTCAGTTTCCATAAGTTCAATGAAGGACTTGGACTCAAGGCTTCCTAAGGTCTCACTTTGCTCTAATCACCAAGAGGGCTTTGCTGCCATCAAAGCCTGGGCCTTGGTGTAATTTCCCCTGCACCAGGGCCAGCAAATGCCAGTTGGGTGTCCCCTTCTGCCTGCATCCTCATATCAGCTCCAGTTGAGCTGCCATTGCTATACTACTTTGGGCTCCTTTTCACTCTGAAGAAGTTTATTTGCTCCCTGCCAATGCCACTGCATCCCTGCCTGCCTGCCCACTCATGTGTCTGGCAGCACATGAGAAGGAGGCTCCTCAGGGGCAAGCAATCCTGGGGTGCTCCCTGAATGAAGAGGAGGATGGTATTGCAGTGGCACTCACCCGCCTCCACCTTGGGAGGCACTCTTCTGACCAGTGCAGCCCAGGGCACAGCCATCTTTCCTCCAGCATCCCCTGTCCACCTAGCTTCCCCTGTTCACCTAGACTTCCCCCCAGCCCCCAAAGCCCAGGAAATGATGGCCACATAGTACCACTCCAGGGAGCAGCCAGGTGTCCCTTGGGCAGGGTAGGGAGAGTGCAGAGGGCCCAGCTTTGATCAGCCCGGCTTTATCCTAATGTGGTTTGGGGAAAATCCTGGCTCGTTGTAACCTTTTGGGTGAGCAGCTGGCAGAGGTTGGTGTTATTTTTAAGGATGAGGAGCATGTGGTCAAGTTGGGAGGGAGATAGGGTTGGAGGGCAGGACAGATGGCTTCTGTTCAGGGGCTCACTCCCTAGCCCCTACCCTGACCCAGGAAGCTCTTACCCATGCAGAAGCCTTCCCATCACCTCTGGGGCTTTGACATCCTTCACAAAAGGCTCCTGGGATCTCAGTGGAGATGGATGAGTCCGCTTCTGGAGCCATCCTATCCGTGGGCTTTTGGCAAACTTCAAGGAAACTCTGCCAGAGCCCCAGTTGCCCCCCTCCCCAGCCCGTGTTTGCATGCATCTCCTTCTTACCCCCACTCAGCTCACCTGAGGAGGACCTGCCCTGGCAGGGTCCAGAGGAGAAGGAAAGAGAGGGTTGCTGGATTGAGAGTTGTCATCCTGTGGGGACCCTGGAGTCCTTTTCTCAGCCTGGCTGCCAAGGTGAGAGGGGATACCCTGGGCAGGAACGCCGAAAGTACAGATCCTTCTTCCTGCTCAGGCAGCTCTCGCCTGAGGGGTCCGGGCTAGGAGTGGCGTGCTCCCTCCCCTCTTCTCTCTTCTTTGCCCCGTCCCTCTCAGTCAGGGGGCCAGAACTATCCCCCTGGAAGTGATCCTGACACAGATAACCACTGGCTCCTGCTCGAGCTCGCCTGGGGCTCCGGAGGGCCTCAGCCTGCCTGCCTGCCTGCCGGGGTGCTGAAGGAGATTCTTTTTGGGAAGCAATCACTCTCTAAACCCCGGAGAGTCTTGGAGGAGAGGGGGGAGGGAGACTGTATGAAGATGTTTCCCTCCCTCCCATCTCCCCCTGAGATGCACCCTCCAGAAAGCAGCAATTTAAAGGCACAGGCGCCGGCAGCTGGAGTCGGTTCGGAGCGAGTCCGTGTGTTGTGTGCCGGGGAGGAGCTTGGGCTGCCGCTGCAGCCTGGAGAGGGGCCGGAGGTTCTCTGTCCAGCTTCTAACTCTCTGGCTGGAGGAGTGCCTGCAAGCTGCCTTGCTTCCCCCACCTCCCCAGCAGTTTCCCTTTTAGCCTGGAGCCAAGCGGGGGACAAACTCTAAAGTCTTAATGATTTTTGTAAGGGGGAGAAACGACCTGAGAGGGTTTAGGCAGAGCCACTGGGTATTCTCCAGGTGACAGTTTCAGGGCTGAGAGGAGGGAAGAAGGAGGAGGGGGAGGGCAGGGGCAGCTTTTCCTCAACTGTCTGGATATAAGACAGGGGGATGAATGATGCACAGGAATTTGGGAGTCTTCTTCCTATGTCTGCCTGCCTATCAGTCAGTCTGTCTGTTTGCCTACTTGCTCCATCTCCTTCATCCTTATAGTTGCACATCCTCTTTCCTGCCTACTTACCTCCCTCAGGTCATCTCTGCTGAGCTTGGGGGCTCTCTGTAGCTTTCTGGAACCCCCCTTTCCCCAGACTGGCTAGGCTGTGAGGAGGAATAGGGCACAAGCTGGGGCAGGGCAAGCCTGGCATAGAGCAGGCTTTGTAAGCTTTGGAAGAGTCAAAGGAACCAAGAGCAATGACCTGACAACCCCAAAGCTTAGGATGGAGGGGAGAGCTGGGGAGGGTGGACCACCCACCCCTCCTTGCTTCTCATTTGCTTACAGAGTACAGCTGCTTGAACAACTCTTTTCCCGTCAACCCTTCCCCAAACTTGCTCAGCACCACCTGAACCGCTCTGGTCTAGGACATCTCTGAGTGCCTCACTCACTATCCCTTTCTCTCTCGCTTTTCTCTACTTTCTTCCTCCCTCTCTTTCTGAAGCTTTCCTTCATCTATACTCCCTCCATCTACCTCACTGTTTCTTTTCTGTGTCTCACCTTCTAGGTCTGTCTCCCCCCTTCTTTCACCCTCGCTTTCTCTCCATCCCCGTTTGTTTTCTATCTCAACTTCCCATTATCTCCATTTTCTCACTCTCTCCTTTTAAGCTGTGGCCATGAGAAGCCAAATGTTTTTCATGTTTTCTTCAGTGGGAACTCTCACAACAGCTCTTCTGAGTTCTTGAGGGTGTGCTGGGTGGGGGGCGAGGTGGGTGCCACTTTCTTAGGGTCAATACCTGAGCCCCACCAGAGAGGGATGTGTGGAGACTGCGAGCTCTTCTAAGGGATCCATCAGCTACTTAGAGGGATTAAAGACAAGGCCACAATGAGTAGAACTTGTGCTGCATCTCCTTTGTGGCTGTGTTATTATTAAAGAAGAGGAATTTTTAAACCACCAATGAAAAGGAAAGAAGAGGATTGTAAAGACTACACACTGAAATGTTGATGGGGGAGCTGGGCTTTTGAAATTGGGACTGGAAACATTATAAGCCTCCAATCATGCCTATATGGCCAGTAAATACAAAATACAAAGTATTAATTTTCCTAAAAACATCTTTAGTGGCTCTTTCACCTGCTTACCCTCCCGCCTTGATTTCTCTAAGCATCACAACCCCCAGTCCTTGGCTGGGAACCAAGCCTTACAGCACCTCTCAGGGCCGAGCTCCATGCTAGGATGCTAAGGGGGAATGGGAAGCAGAGGCACTTGATTCTTTGTTTAACTCACTCCCTCTGACAAGCCTGATCGTGTCATTTCCCCTGCCTCAACTGTTCCCAAGCTGAAGTTCAGGGAGTGGCATGACCTGGTCCCTCTGCTTCTCTGCCAATGCTGCACCAAGAGTCCCCTGTCTCTCCAGCATTCAGGTTGTTTCACAAATCGTTCATCTGCCAGAGCCCTCTTCCCTCCACTCTTATTCTTCTGGACTAAGTTTTGCTGTCACCCTCTCAAGGAAGACTTCGTGGACTGCTCCTGTCACCCCCTGGGTCTGGGTTAGGAGACCCTCCAATGTGTTCCCACAGGACCCTCGCCTTCCCATTCATGGCATCCATCACACTCGGTTGCAGCCACCCGCTTACTTGACTCTTTCCCCACTATACACCCCATGAGCTTCCTGAGGGCAGAGCCACGTGATCCATCCAGTCCCCAGGGCCCAGTCCAGAGCAAGGGACATCCCAAGCCACTAGAGAACCTTTGTGAAGAGGCATCCCAAAGCACCCAGAGACACTTCCCCAAGCTGATGCCTCTGTCTCTTTCTCTGTCAAATGAGAATGATAATCCTGACACACAGAGAGAGGGCTGGCATGAGGTAATAGTAATAAAGGGAAATGATAAAGCAGTTTTCCTTCTCTTGCCCCTTAGTCCTGTGGCCTCACTCTCAGTCATCTGGGATTCTTGGCTAATGGAAGGCACAGGCCCCTGGGGACTGGTCCACTGGTCCATTGTCTTGGGTCTCGGCCCCTGTGTGTCCCGTGGGATCCCTGAGTGCCAAGAACACAGCAAGGTCAGCTTCTGGGGAGGAAAGATTCTTTCTCATGAGAGCTTACAGCCATGACCAAGGGTCTAGCTGGCATGTTGAAAGGATACGGCTTTCCGAGGGTGCTGAAAGCTGACTCTCTGGGAGAAGAAGGGAGGCCAGGGAGGCAAAGAACTGGATAAGCTACTCCTAGGAGGTGACAAGAAGCAGGGGAGATGCCCACCCAAGAGTGTGTGTATGTGTGCTGTTGTGTCTGACTCTGCAACCTCATGGTCTATAGCCCGCCAGGCTCCTCTGTCCATGGGATTCTCCAGGCAAGAATCTAGGGGATCTTTCCAACCCGGGTATCAAACCCACATCTCTTGTGTCTCTTGCATCGGCACGTGGATTCTTTACCACTGTGCACCCTGGAAAGCCTGCCCATCCAAGAGTTCCCTCTACTAATAGGAAGCCACACTTTCTGAAGATGGCCTCAGCATTTTCTAATGTGGGAGGGGTACAAAGTTGTGTCCAGCCTTGCCCCCTAAACTTCCTCTTTTGTTATTATCAAACTATGGTGTACATGAATCTTCATGTTCTAGAATGTATTGCCCTCTTTTCCTGTTTTGCATCTGGCAGCCCCACTGGCCATGAAAACTGGCTGGATTGCAGCCTGGAGATGGGGTAGAAGCTACAATAGACAAATGTTTTCCAGAATGAAAGATACTTATTTCATCCTGAAAAATTACTGAGCTGCTAAAAATGAATTAAGCACATGCTTTTAATAAATGTTTCATTCTGGGAAAGAGTCTGTCATGTTTAAGCCTGATGCAAGGAAATTTACAATTGTGCCCTCTTGACAAGCATGCTTCTGAAATCTCAGTCTGAGGAACTGCATGTCTGTGTGGGGATGGGTATCATTTGATGAATTCAATGACTTCTAGGGCTTAGTTTTGGGGGCAGAGTTGGAGAGTCATTTGGCATCCCTTCCTGGACCCAACTTGCCCATACCACCACCTATCCCACTTACTGAAGTAGAAAGTGGCCTGTGGGGTACTTCAAAAGTTAGACCGTGCCCCCAGTCTGAGGAAACTCTCAAAGCATTAGCTAATTTTAAGAAGTATTAGGGTAAGAAGTTGGGGGCATATGTGAAATAAAAGTCAGATGTCTTTTTAAAAATCTGCTGACAAGGACCGGGGCATTTCAGTTGGTTCTCCAAGAAGCAAGGTTGCATCTTATTGCTGTGTATGAGTTTTTCTTTTCAGGGTCATTTTCTACATCAAAGGATGTAACAGAGTTGGAGAGTCATTTGACACCCCTTGCTGGATCCAACTTGCCCATCCCACCACCTATCCCACTTACTGAAGTGGCCTTTACTCAAAAGTAGGGCCTCAACTTTGGGTGCTGAGGGAGTGCTGCCAGCCGAGGCAGGAAACCTTCACACCCTTCAGACTCAAGGAGATAGGCATAGTGTGTGTGAGTAATGGTGATGGGAGTTTCGCAGGCCTCAATTCAGCTGGAGGAAGGAAGAAGAAAGAACAAAAGAACAGATGTATTAGATGTGTTCAGTGCTCTTCTCCTAAGACTTTGGAGAGTGATTGGTTTAGTCCAGTATTTACAAGATTAGCTTTCCTTATTTTATATTTCTGGCACAGGCTTTGCAGACAAAGCCTGGGGTATCTGAACTTGGGGGAACCTGTGGAGGGAATGACTGAGCTCCTCTCAGTCCTCAGAGGCAAGAGGAATCAGCACCAGGATAGCATAGTGAACAATGGCCCTACCTCTGTCAGTAGCTCTCTGTTCAGTATCTAAGGAACAACAGAGAAATGGGGCTCCAGGCAGGGACAGTGTATTGACTAGCATCCTGATAGGCACCATTTTCCCCTGCTGGACTCTCAGCATCATTACTCATCCCACTGGCCACTTGAGAACAATTCACTAGGCGTGCAGGAGAGTTGCATTAAGGTTTCCCCAGAGCTTGCCATTGACTCTCTTTGTCTCTTGGCTCTTGAACGTTCTTTTTCAAGGATAATAGGACCATGTCACACCTCTTTTCAAAAGTAAATTGGTTATTTGCTGGTGATCATGTTCATAAAAATCTTATTTCACTCATTTGGGGATTGTGATCATCCATAATGTGTAAAGGGTGAAGCCCTCATATGACATAAAAGCCACAGAACCCGGAAAGATGAATAAACACTTACTGCGTGGTATGGATTGTGTTCCCACCAATCACGCAAGCACTTCAATATTTATTGAGCGTGCATCAAATGCCAGATACTAGGTGTTGTAGATACAACAGTGAACAAAGCCAACGAGGTCCATGCCCCTGTGTAGCTTACCTTCCAGTAGGGTAATGATGTAATTGCTTCCCGAAGAAGATTCTGTGCAAGGGTTATCAGCGGTGCCCTACCTAGGGCTTGAGAACCTCTTGAAGCATTTGAGCTGAGCATTTATTATATGACCTAGAAAAAAAAGAGATGTCTATTTACTTATTTACAAAATAAAAACAGACATAGAAAACAAATTTATGATTACTACAAGGGAAATAGGGTAGAGGGAGGAGTAAATTAGGTAAATTAGGAGTTTGGGATTAACATATATACACTACTATGTATAAAATAGATAACCAAAGAGACTAGAAGACCAACAAGGACATACTGTATAGCATAGGGAACTATAACCAATATTTTGTAGTAATCTATAAGGGGAAAGAATCTAAGAAGGAATGTATCTATACATCTGCATATATATGTGTGTGCATGCGTGCCAAGTCGCTTCAGTCATGTCTGACACTGTGTGATCCCATGGACTGTAGCCTGCCAGGCTTCTCTGTCCATGGAATTCTCCAGGCAAGAATACTGGAGTGGGTTGCCGTGCCCTCCTCCACGGGATCTTCCTGACCCAGGGATCAAACCTGTGTCTCCTGTGTTTTCTGCATTGCAGGTGGATTCTTTACTGCTGAGTCACCGGGGAAGCCTCCACATGTATATATACATATGAATCACTGTACTGTATACCTGAAACTAACATGATATAAATCAACTATACTTCAAGTTTACAAAGAAGAGAGACTGACTGACTCATGTTGATGTGTGGCAGAAACCAACACAATATTGTAAAGCAATTATCCTTCAATTAAAAATAAATAAAATGAACAAAAGAGAGATGACTTTTCAGCAGACAGGAATGAGTTTCATTTCCATGTATTCCAGAATCTGTCTGCTAGTCACATCACAACAGATCATCACCTGCTAGACACCCTCCTAAGAAGCTTTCCCCCCAATAATCCAACCCTAAACAGAATATACATGTCTGGGTCAATTTGAATAACTCTGGTGGTGCATACATATTTGTCTGTGACTGCTAATAAGCACTTTCCTCACTAGGATATTTAGGGGGATTAACGGCACTCTTAGCACTGTTGCGCTTCTCTAAGTTGTCTTCAATTACTCAGTCTTCATTCTGTCTCTCTCTCTCTGCTCTCTTCCTCTCTCTCTCTCGTCTGTCTTTGTTTTTTTCTTTCTTTCAGTTTGTCTTTCTGTCTGTCCTCCAGTATTTTTTGTTTTTTGATTTTCCCATGAATAAATTCAATGTCTGCTGCAACAGGATACTGGACACTGGAGTAAAGAAGAATTTAACTGCTGACTGTACATAGAAACATGCAGAACTTGCATTAATGATACTAAGCACATAGTTATAGTTAGATTAGCCAATTTTATATGACAAAAACTATAATTTTACATTAGAAAAGATATACTAGTTGAATTGCACACTCTTGTAGTCTTCATCATCTGAATACACACACGTCTATGTATGCACACACAGAGCACTTCTTCATAGTCTGAAGACGATGCCTTGCTTCCAGCAATTATCATCCAAAAGTGTGACCATGGAGTGTGATGAAGTTGGGGTGTGGTGAGTAGTCCTTTTCTTCCTGAGTGCAAGTGCATCTTGTTCTTTGATTTGTGACTCTGGTTTCTTCATATACGGCACTAATGAAGCCCTTTTCACCACAGTCACTTACACAGAAAAATTGGAATCCCTTGGTAAGGTGCCAAATTGAACCAATTCTCTGTTTATGGAGTGGGTTAATTCATTTTTGTGAAAGTTATGCAGCATATGGCCCAAAGCGACAGGTCCTAATCAATGACAGGTGCTTGCAAAGAGTCACCCGAGCTGCTAATCAGAGAACAAACCTCAGCAGGTCACACATACCAGCTTTTGCTGTCACCCTCTCCTGCATGGTCAGCAACATCATCTTCCAACACCGAGAGAGCATGGCTTTGAGAACTCTGACTTCTTTTTCCTGCCCATTGTCAGTTTCTTTCTGTAACCTTCACATTACCTTTCTACCATCCCACGTGTTCTATAATCCCCTCACTTTCCACAGTGGTGTGCCCGCTGCTGAGTCAAAGGCAGGTGCTGTTTCACAACTGCAAACCCAGTACAACCAGCCTCAATTATGGTCTGGTTTCAGGAGAGACAAATAGGATGCTGAAGTCTTGACATTTTCAGGCAAGCAGTGGCACGGAGCCAGGGAAGTCTGCTCAGTTGCATTACCTTAAGCAGAAACATTTGGGAGACCAACTTATTTTCCATGTACAGAACCAGGTCTATGAAATGGTAGAATAGAGTACACGAGGACTGTTTAGAAGGCCCACTGAGTAAGGACAAATATTTTCACTCTTCAGAGAAGCATCTAGGAGGAAACTGGAAGCACGGGCAGGGGAGCTCAGCTCATTCTGAGCTACCAGAGGGAGAGAATTTGAAGTGGCTCTCTTGGTGGCTGAGATTCCATCCAAGCTCAAGCAAGCAGTAAGAATATTACCAGATAAAGTGAAACTAACAAGATACTCCTCACATCATAGAACAAATCCTGGAGAAGCTGTTAATCAGTGCTAAGAAGGCCAGTGCCTGTGGCGAAACTGAGTCCACCATAGACTCTAATGATGCCAAAGGGCCCTCCTCATCCCCTTACTCTGAGATGATTCTCTGATCTCCATGGAGACTGTAAAGGGATTCTAGTTACTCTGTAGAGAAATTTCTGGCATTCAAAGTGCTTGCAACTTGTCAGAGGCAGAGAAGATTTTTTTGTTACAAGTTGGTGAGATTCATAACTATTATTAGAGACATTTCACTGTCTTTAACTCTTTGTTTCAATTTGATATGCTATGATTACTTCTTCCTAGATCCATGCTACAGATGGGAAAATAAAGACCCACAACACAGTTCATGTCTTCACTGTACTTCTACTCTCATCCCACTTCCAGTTTTCAAACATAAAGATATAAGCTTTACAAGTTGGTAAAACTCAAGCCAACCAATAAGATAGACTAAAACAGAGATGAAACTAGGCTTCCTTTTGCAGTTAGTGTCCAGGAAATGTTTAGATGTCTGTCTCATGTCCAATTCTATATTCAGACTCTGGCCTATCCACTGCTCTGTACTTACTCAGATCTCTACTTACCTGTGAGTTCAGAGTGTCTTGCAGAGATCAACTGAAGTCCACTGATCCCAAGTGAGGATTAGGGTAGGCCTCTTCATTTTAAGAAAGGGGGAATAGGAGTAAAGAATCATTGATTCATCATGGTTCTTGGTTCTGCCATGCAGATCCCCATTTTCAGGGGGTGAGTGCAGAGTGGAGAAAGGACAGCATCCTGCCTTTCTGTGAATCAATGGCCACTCTGGAGGCTTTTGAAGGAAGAAATTGCACTTTCTCCAGCCTAAATTCTGGTGAGCTTGGCTGTGGAATAGGCCTTTTTTTCCCCCTCAAATGTCAAACAAGTTGGCCATGAAGCCAAGAGTCAAAGTCAGGCATGCTTTCCCCCAACTGACTGCTCTAGTCAAGTGAGAACAAACTAGATCCTTAGAACATTAAGGTACAGTCCACAATCAATACTTCTGTCCAAATCAAACTTTGCTGTGGTTAGTGGTGAAGTTGCCTCCACCCTAGTAAGGGGAGATTTTTATCCACCAGATGAATCATGGTGCAATTAACATGTGTGTGTGTGTGTGTGTGTATGTATTCAGTTGCTCAGTTATGTCAGACTCTTTGTGACCCCATGGACTGTAGCCCACCAGGCTCCTCTGTCCTTGGCATTCTCCAGGCAAGAATACTGGAATGGGTTGCCATGCCCTCCTCCAGGGGATCTTACTGACCCAGGGATTAAATTCATGCCTCTTTTGTCTCCTGCATTGGCAGACAGGTTCTTTACCACTAGCGCCACCTTGGAATCCCCTAGTTGACTCTAAAGTTGCCTCTATCATCTTTGTGTGGAAGGTTGGCCCAACCAGCTATTTGGTTTAGAGCTTGGAGTCTATTTCAGAAACTCTGGCTCCAGAGAGTTGCTCACCATCACATTCTTGCCTTCTACTGGAAACCCAGACCATTTCTCTGCTCTGTGCTCTGTGCTTTCTGATGTTTTCCCCTGGCCCTCTCCACAAGGCACACGTGTGTACACCTACCCTCTTCCCTGTACCCCGTAGCCACGAGTTGTCCTGACCAAGCACAGGCCAAGGCAAGATGTCTTCTTGAGTTGCTACTCTGCTGTAAAGGCTCAGCAGCAGGGCCAAGGGAGTCCCTTTAATTAAGCCACAAGTCAGCTAAATTATGCACACTGAGCTTCTTCCACTGTTTACTCAGTAACTCATTCTCTTCCAAACAAACAAACAAACAAAAAATACAGAAATGAGGTAAGAAATGAGAGAAGAAAAGAGGAGAGTGAAACAAAATGATTGGGTTTCCTTAGAATTTCTTGGCATCCTGCTCCCCCCTTACCCAAAGCATTTCTTCAATCCCTGTTCTATAGGGTCAGCTTCCCTTGTAAGCCTGGGCACACAAGGTCCCACTCTAATAATGATAATGATAAAAATAATGTTGCCTCAGCAGCATCTTTATACAGAGACCTCATAACTGTAGAAGATTGGTGTCGGATCAAAACGCTGTGTTCTACAAAGGCTTGGGTCTCTTCTTCAACCACAGGATCTGGAAAGGGGAAGCTGTGCACTCCAAGATGCAAATAGGTGATACCATGGGCAACCCTGGGGATCCTTGCTTTGAGAGTGCCCACGCCTAAGAGAGTTGGTAGGGGTCCCAGAATCTTCTTTTGGGCTTCCCAGGTGGTGCTGGTGGTAAAGAACCTATCTGCAAATGCTGGAGATGTAAGAGATGTGGGTTCGATCCCTGGATTGGAAGATCCCCTGGATGAGGGCATGGCAACCCACTCCAGTATTCTTGCCTAGAGAATCCCATGGACAGAGGAGCCTGGAGGGTTAGAGTCCATGGGGTCACACAGAGTTGAACACTACTGAAGTGACTTAGCACATATCCAGCATCCCTGGACCCATCCCATCTGTGGTAGAATTCAGTACCATCTCCCTTTGTTTCAGTGGAACTTTCCCATGTAGAAGTGATTTTGCCTCTACAAGGTTGACTGCTCTTGTGTCAGACACTTACAGAGCCATAATTTTTGTTAACTCACAAGTATTATTATTCCAAGAAACAGGCTCAGAGATGACAAGTGGAGAGCCAGGCCTCATCCACAGAGCTCCTAGCACCAGACAGTCTTTCCACAACAATACAGAGGCCTATGGATAGGCTGAGTAGAGCCTGGTTCATGGGAAATATTAGCTAAATGTGTTGGATGAATGAAAAAAGTGTTACTCAACTCCCTTGTTGTCCTTTTGTTACCAAAAGTGTGTGGGGTCTGGCTGCTCATCGCTCAAAGGCCAATAAACAGGACAGGCTGGTGGAAAGGAAAGTTTGCTTTATTTCAGATGCTGGCATCTCCGCAACTGGGTGGGGGGAGGGTGGCAGACATTTGTCCAAAGGCTGATCCCCCCTCCTCAGGGTGCTGCATGCAGAAACAGTACAGCTCTGACAGTCATCTTCAAATTGGTCATCAGTAGTCTGATGAACATCATCTTGACTGTTTTAGATACAGTTCATTTTCAGTTCCAGGGTCCATTTGTTCCCATTTCTTTGAGACCTGTTCTCAGAATTGTGGCAGCTCATGTCCTGGGTACAGTCTGGTCATCATGTATTTAACTTCTCTATGTGGGGCTTCAGTATCTGTAAAACAGCTCACAGGATGTGGCTCAGAATATTATCTATAGCCCTTGAGAAAGAACTATATCCTTGACTATGCTTAATGATTACATAACTATTATTTAGTTTCCTTTGCCTGTTTTCCTTTGTTTCCACACTTCTCATCTCTGTGATTAAACTTATTCTTTGACAGAAGTTTTCCACAGACAAAAGGCAGGCAGAGGTCATGGTGGGGGTATGGGTGTCAAGGACCATAGGATCCTGCTCCATTTCACTTTCTGCCACACTGCTCCCTTGGATCTAAGCAGATTCAAGGAAGCAGGTACTGTTACCCAAGACCTTTTTATTGACCATTCCCTCCAAATAATGCTGATTAGAGGGCATACCTGGATTCCTATCCCCATTCAGTGAATCAGGACAGAATCTTCTTCCCCAAACAGTTTCTGAAGGTCATTGTGAAAAGAGCAGCTATTTGGCATTAGACTGCATGCATGCTAAGCCTCTTCAGTTGTGTCCGACTCTGTGCGACTCTATGGACTGTAGCCTGCCAGGCTCCTCTGTCCATGGGGATTCTCCAGGCAAGAATACTGGAGTGGGTTGCCTCCTCTAGGGATCTTCCTGACCCAGGGATGGAACCCATGTCTCTTATGTCTCCTGCATTGGCAGCCGGGTTCTTTACCAGTAGCGCCACCTGACTGACTAGGTTTAAGTCCTAGCTCTATCACTTACTAGCTGTGTGACCCTCTACAAGTGACTTAACCAGTCTAAACCTCTGTTTCCTCATCTGATAAGTGAGATAATAAACAAAACCTGTGCCATCAGGGTTGTCATGAAGATTAAATGTTATAATAGACTCTAGCCAAGAGCCAGACACATAGGTAGCACTAGGTAAGCTATTATTATTCTTGGCCCTGGAGCCCTTTTGTTCCTTCATTTGTTCTGTGGGCTGAAATGGTTTTGCTGCACTGTGCCCCTTCAGCTGGGGGTACCAGAACAGAGTAGGTGGGCTTTGGAGGGAGTACCATCCAGCCCTCATCCAGAGCAAAGACTAGTGCTTGCTAGGGAGTTAGAACTGCAGCTGATAAAATACTCTGGATGAGGGCTTAGGTTAGAAATATTCCTTGGAGGTGGGGGCACAGGAAGTTGTGAGGACAGACAGAATAAATCAGAAAATATAGACAGGAGGGGAAGGGAAGCTGGTGAAAGAGGAGAAGAAAAGGTTTGGGAGAGACAGGGAGGTGCTGGAGAGCCAGGGAGAAGCTAACTTGCTACTGGAACATTAAACACAAATGAGGGGAAATAAAATTAACATCTTTATTGAAAAGAAAAACAAGGAAGTAAGAAATATTCCTGTTTGGGGAAATCTTGTATAGAAAGGAGCAGGTGCTGGGGGCTTTTGGAGGCTAGTTACCATGGTAATGCTATATGTCTTCTTTTCTATTACTCTGTGAATCTGGCAGCTGATAGCTTCTTTCTGCTCTAGATTCTAAGTCCAGGGCTTAGCCTTCGGTGCAGCTTTGGTATTTCCATCTCCAAAACTTTGGATATGCTGTGAGACCTGCTGGCTTGTCATTCCTTCTTTTGGAAATGATACTTGTCCAGAGGAAAAAAGGAGTGAGAGTGTACGCTGGGGAATGGAGGGAGAAGTATGCTCTTTGCAGAGAGATAAGAAGGCAGGTTTAGCAGGTTAGGGAGCACTTTGGCCAGATATGGGGGGATCTCTTATTCTAGTGACTCCTTCTTTTCCAAGGTAAATCTAGGAGGGCTTTTCTCTAAGAAAATAAGGTGACCAACTAGTCTGGTTTGCTGACAGGGATTTCCTGGGAAGTGGAACTTTCAATTATATAACAAGGAGAGTCCCAGTAAACTGGGAGATGTGGGAGCCCTAAGAAAAAGCCCATTCAGAAAGTCCAAGATAAAGGCAGCCTTTAGAGCCTGGCAGGGACCATAGAAGGCTTTTGAGAGAGTCACTTTTAACCCAGGCTCATAAATATGGGCAATAATTCAATAATTTTGTTTTTGCCACCAAACCATCTCCCCCATGCTCTAGAATGTAAAGAGATTCTCCAAGTCCAATATACTTAGAACCACCTTATTAAAAATGCAAATACCTGAGCCCACCATAACCTGCCAAATTCAGGTCTCTGTGGGCTGTGCAGCCCAGGCATGTACCTATATACAAGTTTTCTCTCGGACTCTGAGGCCCATGGTCTGAGGGCTCGGTGTTGAAAAGCCTTAGTGGTAGCAGTCAGAGAGTTTGTTTGTCAAGTGAAAGTCAATGGGCATCCTTCTGACCCAGAGCCTGACCCACCAAGGCAAAGGGCTTGGAAACACCCTGGCCCAGCGCAGGGACACAACTTGGCCCTCCTGCATCCTCTCCCCTCAGCCTGGTGCCTTCTCTCCCTTGGGGTCAGGCCTAAACATCACCTCTTTGGACTTCTTTCCTGGCTTCCTACTCTTACAGGCATTCATAACACCTCTCTATTTCTTTCTGTTTCTCACAATTTGTAATCTCACATCCATGTGTGCAGCTCCTCATAAAGCTCCTCCCCTGAATAGACTGCGACCTCCCTTAGGTCCAGGCCTGTGTTTTTCTCATTGCTGAGTTCCCACAGAATCTGGTACAGGGCCAGGCACAGAATAAGTGGCAGCTAAATACTTGGAGATGAATGCATGGATGGATGGATACATGGATAGATGGATAGATGCATGGATGGGTGAGTGGATGGATGGGTGGATGGGTGGATGGATGCATGGATGGATAGATAAGTGGATGGGTAGATAGATGGGTGGATGAATGGGTGGATGGGTGAGTGGTGAATTGAAGGATGGATGGGTACATGGATGGATAGGTGGATGGATGGATGAATAGATGGGCAAATGGTTAGATGAGTGGGTAGATGGGTAGATAGGTGAGTAGAGGGAAGGATGGACAGATGGATGGGTGGGTGGATGGAAGGTTGGGTAGAGAGACTGAAGGATGGATGGATGGATGGGTGGATGGATGGATGGGTGGGTGTGTGGAAGGATGAATAGATGGATGAGTGGATGGGTGTATGGATAGGTGGGTAGATGGATGGATGGGTGGGTGGATGGGTAGATAGGTGGGTGGATGGAAGGATGGATGGATGGATGGGTGGTTGGATGATGGGTGACTGGATGGGAGGATGGATGGATGGATGGGTAGATGGAAGGATGGATGGGTACCTAGATGGATAGATGGGTGAATGGGTGGCTGGGTGGATGAGGGGTGGGTGGATGGAAGGATGAATGGGTACATGGATGGGTGGTTGGGTGGATGGAAGGATGGGTAGATGCATGGATGGATGGGTGGAAGGATGGAAGGATGGGTGGATGAATGGGGAGGCACTGGTGGCAGCCCCAGCTTGGACAACAGTGCTGAGTGGCAAACCTCTGTGGGGCCAGTCCTGGCTGCTCTATTGGCCAGATTGCTCATGACACCATTAATGGCTTAAAGCACAGGCCCTTTCTTTGTAGGTTCCCAAATCTTGGCAGAATCAGAAAGCAAATCATGGAAAGCAAACCAAAGCCAAGGCAGCCAGGTCTGGGGTAAGAGGCCAAGGTAAGCCGCACATTTCTGGTTGGTTGGCTGAGTACCCAGAGGCCAGGGGAGGAGAGGCCTGGATTTGCTGACCTCTTGCCCTGGCCCTGGCCTCCCCGGCTGTGGCTCCCCTGGGGTAGGCACAGAGCATGGGTAGAATTCACCACCTCAAAATTTATCTCTTTGGCATAAGGTTTATCTTAGGCTGGTTATTTTTAAGGAACAGCAGAGCTAGAAAAGCTCTGGAAACCTAGCAGAAGTTACTATATTGTAAGAAACATTTACATTTATAAGGGAAATCTCCATTTGTAAGTGAGTCTCCCTTGCTGGACCAGGAAGAGAAGGATGACTTAATCTCAAGAAACTCTTATCAGTGGAGAAGACAGCAATTGTTAAATATGCATGACAATCTTACTCTTGTTCCCTGAGCTTTTCCTGAAAACCTCCCATCACTGGCTCTCCCTCACTCCCTCATCATCTTCTTTTGTTTTTAGCTGGCGATGGTATATAAGTTGGAGGCTTAGACCATTTTGGGGAGTCACTCAATTTTCCTGAGTCTCTCCCATGAATGCAGGAGGTACATAGGTTACTAAAAGTCTGTATGTTTTTCTCCTGTTAATCTGTCTTTTATTACAGGGCTGGGGGCTTCAGTCAAGAATTAGAAGGATAGAGAGGAAATTATTTTTCCTCCTTCACAGCCCTTACTCTATCCTATGCGGAGTCATGGGCAAATGTCCTGGAAGCCTGGGAGCACTGGTCTCCACTGCAGGGTTCCCCGGGATGCCTCAAAATGAAGAGGGCCACACGAAGTTTTGCAGAACATCACATTGATGTGCCTCCATCTTTTTCTGAAGGGCTGGCCCAGGCCACCTGCAAACCACGTCTCCTCACCACCAGAATGATATGTTCCCTCTGGAATGAAGAGCCAGGTCCCAGTGACTTGAACAGACCAGACTCTGGAGAACAAGGATCTGTGATGAGATGCATGTAGCAACCATCTCTGAGTGTCTCTCAAACTGGCTGCTGTACAGTTTGCAGCAATCTTTTGAGGCAGGCACTATTTGTTTTCCCCATTTTACAGATAAGAGGACTGAGGCTTTGTCAGGCTAAACGGATTTGTCACTGTCACATACACAGAGCTGAGATGTGAACCAGGGCAGCCTGGCTCCAGAGCCCATGCCCTGAATCACCGCACTGTATGTGCTGCCTCCCTTGTACAAGTGAAAAGTCAGACACAGAAAAGCCAAGGGGTGTGCCCAGGGTCACACAGCTGGCTAATGGCAGAGCTGGAACCAGAAATTAGGTCTCCTGTCCCCACTCCACTCTCTTCCCTGCATGGCTCTGTCCCTCTAGGTACAATCGGGATGGATAACTTGTCCTACTTTACTGAGTCCTGATGGCAGAGACAGGGGTGAGTTCTCCTCAGTGTCATGACTATTTCTTTGACTGCTCAGCACTTGTGTTAGGGGAAGCACACTGATTGAAACCGCCCACCCTGGCCAGGCACCATAGTAACCATTTGCATGAGTTATTTTATGGCAGGAGATCCTGATAAGGAATATGGAACTAATAAGCCACCACCAGCCGGAAGAGTTCGGGAAAGGTCGAGAGGAGACACTACCTGTCCGTCCACTTCCCAGAATCCCTCTTGCTAGCATCCATCTTGGCTGAGTGATGCGTGCGCCACCAGGAAAGACTCTGAATTAGAATGATTGGCCAAAGACCACCCGGAAACTAATCCCATCACCATAAAACCCAAGACTGCGAGCCACGTGGCAGAGCAGTTTTCCTGGGTTCCCTTAGCCTCCTGCTCTCCACCTGGGTGCCCTTCCCAATAAAATCTCTTGCTTTGTCAGCACGTGTCTCCTCAGACAATTCTTTTCCGAGTGTTAGACAAGAGCCCAACTTCGGGCCCTGGAAGGGAGTCCCCCTTCCTACAACACTTGGACATTCTTAGGCTGAGAGGCATGGTGGGCTCAGGCCTTCTGTGTTTGTCCAAAGCTTTCGAGAAGGATAATGGCCCAGACTAGCACACTGGTCACCCTGGAGTCAGGAGCCTGCCTGTGTCCATCACCCTCCTGAGTCCCCGGGTCTCATGAACTCTGTCTACAGGCCCTTTGTGGGGGGAACTCCCACTCCACTCACCATGTCTCTTCCTCCCCCTGGCTCTTTCTCCTGTTAGCTGTGCAGGCTGGGATGGGGGCGGGGGGCGGGGGGGAGGGGTTCACCCCCACCCAGGGCTTTTAATGAGAAGTTTTGTCATGCCCAGGCAGCAAAGATGAATAATTCAGTGAAGGAAGCTCAGGAAATGTTATTCTTTCAGTCACTTGACAGTGGGAGAGGCAGAGAAGGACAGCATCTTATGGGAGGGATGGGGGTGGGGAGACAGTCATACAGGAGAGGAGGAGGAGGAGGAGGAGGAGGAGGAGAAAGAATCCTGTATGGAAGTCACTAACAGAATTCGGACAGATCTGTGTTCAAGCCACTTTGCCACTTAGGAGTTAAGTCTACTTAGGCTGGTGCAAATCCCCACTAATCTGTTGGCTTTTGCCCCATCCAGCAGTGTTCTTTTTATGACCAAGGCCTACTTTTAGAGAGCAGTGCTGTAATCTCTAGGGTGTGTGTGTGTGGCCTGTTTTCTTTATTCATTGGGCTTTAAAAATGATTAAGAGTTCTCAGAGGGGAAAGAGGACAGATGGAGGGAAGAAGTGACATGAATTCCTGGTCCTCATTTAGGTGTCAGGGGAAAACAAACAAACAAAAACCTCGCAGAGGCCCTTGCCAGCTTGCACTGCATCTGAGCACATATCCCTGCCTTGTTTGGGGGATGGCGGGGCGGGGGAAGGAGGCTAATTCTTAGACAGCACCTTTGAGGAGAAGACATCAAAAGATTTTCCTGCAGGGTAATGGGTTTCTACTTTTGACTGTGCATGAGAGATGCCAAGTTTCTCCCCAGACGGCAATTTAGGATGCAGCACTGGCCCCCTAGACTGTCTTTGTCTTAGTAGAAGGCAGCAGTTTTTTAGTGGGAATTGGCATATGCCACAAAGCAAGATTTCCAATGCTTTGCATGTGAAGGAGACCCAGTGGCTTATGCTCCCAGATTTTTTAAAAAATTTTTTATGTTTTTTAAACTTTTAATTTTGTATGGAGTATGGGCTTCCCTGATGCTCAGCAAATAAAGAATCCGCCTGCAGTGCAGGAAACTACAGGAGATGTGGGTTCCATCCCAGGGTTGGGAAGATCTGGAGGAGAGCATGGCAACCCACTCCAGTATTCTTGCCTGGGAAATCCTATAGACAGAGGAGTCTGGCGGAATACAGTCCATGGGATCGCAGAGTCTGATATGACTGAGCGACTAAGCACATTAAGCATATAGCCAAATGACAATGTTGTGATAGTCTCAGGTGGACGGCAAAGGGACTCAGCCATACATATACTTGGGGATTTTTTAGAGACAGTAAAGAGTGAATTTTAGCTGCAGCTCTACTACTTCTTGGCTCTGTGAACTTAGGCAATTTGTATCACTTCTTTTGAGCCTCAGGGTCCTTATCTGTAAATGAAGGGACAGTAATTGAACTCCCTCTTCTGATTGGAGGGAGGGGGAAAAAGTGTTCAGTAAAACTTTTGTATAAACTTTTGTACAAAACTTTTTGTATCTGAGTAAGGGATATTGGCAAGTAGAAAGGCATATATAACACACCACACACTGTCTCTCTTGGGCTGCTTCAGACAAACTGGTTTGCCAGTGTTGGGAATAAAGTATGTGGCCAAGGATCTCTCTGTGAAAAGTTAACTGGCATTTTGGGGACCAGATAGTAACCTTAATCTCAGCTGCACTTCCTTAACACCGGTATAGGGAGGCAGGCTTTGGAGTCTAAAGGACCTGGGTTTGCCACTTATTTATTAACCACGTGAGTTGGAAAAAATTAAAGTCCTTGAGTCTCATTATTCTCTTCTGTGGAATGGAATTGAATAACAGTTTCTATCACTCAAACATTAAATTAGAATGTCTATCTGAAGTACTTAGCACAGGCCCTGGCACATAGTAGTTGTTCAATAAATGGAAGCTTTGGGTGTTACTGTTGTTTTAAGTCATCAACAGACTCTGAGGTTATGCACATAAAAGGCTTCAGTCAAAGAAATCTTTACTGAGTACCGACTGCACGCCAAGCAGGCACTGGAGCAGTCTAGTGAGCAAAATCAGACATAGCCCCTGCCTTCAAGGACGTTAGTCTAGTGATTTTTAAAAAAAGGCAGATGAGTGAGTGAATGAGTGAAAGCAAGACTCCTCCTTGACTCTGAAATTAATAAGTCTAAGGTATTAAGGTCTTGGAGGTTGAGGCTAAAGTGAAGATGCTAATTTTTTCCAGATTCTGGGACTCAGTGCCTCACTAAGGGAATGGAAAGAGTGTGCAGATGGTACCAGACCCATGAGCACATACAGAGGAAGGAAGGTAGTATTTTTAAGGAGGAAAGAGTACCCAGTTTCATTTGCAATAGGAGAAATCAAACCCACTAGGAACAAATTGAGGAAGCAACCCTTCACTAGTCGTGGACATGAGCAAAACACCCAAGGGCCTCCCCTGAGTCCTTCCTCCCCAGCTTACTGCCTCCCCTTTCCTTGTCAAAGCATGCATTTAGGAAAAGATCTAAGAATTCATCCACCTTGATGGGGGATAGGGCCAGTGTGAGCTGCCTGAGGACTAGACTGGGGTCTGATTTCTGAGTCCAGGCTCAGCTCATTGTGTGTATCAGTGACTCTACTCCAGCCCCATACCCAGCTCCAGCCTGTTTCTCAGGAAAGGTAGTTGGCCAAAACAGTCACCTGTGGGAGTTATAGAGCCTCTGATATGACTTGAAGGACTGCCCACTTCGGCAGATGGCTGTCTATCCATGGAGGTCAGGGCCCTTTAGTTGACAGGTTGAACCCAACAAGGGCTATAGCAGTGGTAACTTTGGGAGGCCTGGTGAGGCAGAGGTACTGGGTCAGAAGAACTGAGTTGCCAAGAATCTTTCCTGAGGAGTGCCCCTCTTGTTTCTCTGGGGAGAGAGACTCTCACCAATGACCAGCTATCTCCTAGGTGATGTGAAAGTAGGAACCCTGCCAAGTTTTACTTTCTAGCTCTTCTTTCTGCTTTTGGCCAAAGAAGGAGCATCTCACTTTAGGCTGCAGAGAGCTGACTGGCACCCACCCACAATGAAGGATACCTGACACTGCAGAGGGTTGCCTAAGGGGAATGGTGAAGGCAGTGGGGAGGGCCAGCCTCCACCTGGGACCTTTGAGAGTTAATCCAAGTTGGTAGCGGAGGTCCCCTCCATCTCCCCAAGAGAGTTCCTGAGAGATGCTGCCTGACAGAAACCTGCCGTTCCTCATCTCAATGTTCCTTCTCCTCTCTCTGCCTGCTCCTTCAACTTCCACATCTCCTCAAGACCAGTTTAATTTGCCCAGTATTGAAACCCTCCCAGTCAAAGCAGCCAGCATCCGCTCTTCACTAACAACTGGATTGAGGACTCAGGAGGCCTAGAGGCTTACTGGTTGCCATGGTGAGGACTAGGCCCTGAGAGGATTAAGGAGCTAGGAGCTTGGGCTCTATTGTTTGTTGGTTTTGATGAGCTCTGTTTGCTTTTCTGCCCCTATCCCTCTTCCCCTCCATTCCTTTCTTGCCCCCCCTCCAAAGTCTCAAAGCACTAAAGCAGAAGGATATTACTAGGAGCAAAATCAGACCCGGATGCTGGCTACACTGAATACAGGCTGCCCTGCTGAGGATAACTGGTGTCTTCTTTGCAGTGCAGACGCCTAGGAACACCATGTTTGGAAGGCAAGATGTTACACCTCTGTGCCAAGGCGAGGCCTCCTGAGGCAGAGGGGGACTGGTGGTGGGGGGCGGGGGAGGAGCGTTCCTGACTCTCTCTGAAGCCTCCATAGTTTTCTGACCATAGAATAGGAAAGGCACAGGCAAACTAGATACCAGGAATTTGGGCAGAGGGAGACCTCTGGAAAAAGGGAGACAGCTTGGTCCTGTCTGTCTGGGAACTCCTTTCTGGTATCTCTCTCACCCTGAGGTCCTTTGACCAGAGTCCATGTACTCAGTCTACAAAAACTGCCCTCTGTCAGCTGCCTCCCTTCCCAGTGGTGACCAAGGTACAATATATTTGTGGAGAAAATGTGGGCTCCAGAAGGGCTGTGAGGGTATTATTATTATTTTTATAAATAATTTCCCTTCAAGTCAGTCTTTCTCTGAAAAGGGAGACAGCTGATTCAGGGAGATTTTTGTGGACTGGGTACCTGGACTCCAGTAAAAAATGACTTTGCTTCCTTCTTAATTGGTACCCAGGGGCTGGGGAGCTATTCGAAGGGAAAAGATCATGAGAAGGAAAACACTGAGCATACCAGCAAGGCCAGATCATGGCAAATGATGAAGCCTTAGTGGCTCCTATCTTTTTCATTCTGTGGCAACTGCATAAAACTAGGTTGATTGGATGAGCATCTCAGAGTGATGACATCAAATGCTGTCCCTGTAGCTGCATGTGTGCTCAGTCGCTTCAGTCGTGGCCAACTCTTTGTGATCCCACGGACTGTAGCCCGCCAGGTTCCTCTGTCCATGGGGTTCTCCAGGCAGGAATAATGGAATGGGTTGTCATTTCCTTCTCCAGGGGAACTTCCCAACTCACGTCTCTTATGTCTCCTGCATTTGCAGGCGGGTTCTTTATCACTAGTGCCACTTGGGAAGCTGTCTTTGTACCCCTAGTCCAAACCTTTTATCCATCCTATCCTGGCAATAGGGACCCAGCTCCTTTTTTAACCCTCTAAACTTGTGTTCTCAGCTTCCAAGGTTTTTATTTATCCTTACCTAGGTGTTGCTTTGTGCATATTCTCAAGTCCTTGTGTCTATGTTTTATTCTCCTAGCTAGATGGCGTGTTTCCTGAAGGCAGGTTTTGTGTCATAAGCTCCACTAGATTTCCTCTTCAAGGCTTTGAAACACAATAGAAGCCTGACAAAGAAATCCTGACTTACTGATCAAAACTGAAGACCACAGAAAAGGTCCATTCTATGTAAACTGGCATAATGTAGCAATAGTGGAAAAATAAGCTTATTACATAGAAAAAATAAGAATAAATGCTTTTCTCATTCCATATACAAAATAAACTCTAGAGATAGTGAAGACTTAAACATAAAAGGCAAAGCTATACAATTCTTGGTAGAATATATAGGAGAATGTCTTTGTGGCATGGGGGTAAGAATGTTTTCGTAAGGTGTGGAGAGTACAAACCATAAAGGCAAAAGTGGATGAATTTGATTAAAGTCCATTAAGAGTTAAGATTTCTTTTCTACAAAGGACACAATGAGCAAATCGAACAGAGAGGTAACAGGCTTGGAGAAAATATTTGTAACATATATGAACAAAACAAATTAATATCCAGAATATGTAGGGCAAGAAAGATACACAAAATCTGACAGAGAAGACAACAAATGTACAAATAGGCAACTTACAGAAAGGGAAGCTTCAATAAGAGGATCATAATCATCTAAATAAATGTTCAACCTCATTATCATTAGGAAAAGGCAAATTAAAACAGTAACAAGATATTCTTTTATACCCATCAGACTGGCAAAACATTTGAAAAGAGTAAGCTAATAACAGGTATTAATAATGATGTAGGGAAATAGGGAATTATGTAAATAGATATACCCAACTTGGAGAGGAGTTTTCAATTATTTAGAAAATTTTAATTTGTACATACCCTGTGATAGAGCAGTTCTACTTCTGGATATACATCCCACAAGAACTGCTCTCACGAGGCTCCCCTGGTAGTCCAGTGGCTAAAATTCCGCCCTCCCAATGCAAGGGCCCAGGTTTGATCCCTGGTCAGGGAACTAGATCCCACATGCCACAACTAAAGATCCTGTGTGCTTCAACTAACATCTAGTGCAGTCAGATAAAGAAATAAAAAATATTAAAAAAAAATAACTGCTCTCACAGGTACAGAAAATGGCTTGTATGAAAATGTCCACTGCAATATTGCAATAGAAAGGAATTAGAAACAACCTAAATGTTCATCAACAGGGGAACAAATAAGTAAAATGCAGGATATGCAAATTATGGAATACTATGTAGTGGTCAAAATGAACACACTAGGTACAAAGATATCAACATAATTAGCTCTATAATTGGAGAAGGCAATGGCAACCCACTCCAGTACTCTTGCCTGGAGAATCCCATGGATGGAGGAGCCTGGTGGGCTGCAGTCCATGGGGTCGCTAGGAGTCGGACAGGACTGAAGCAACTTGGCAGCTCTATAATTGCAATACTATGTGAAACAAAGAAGCAGAAAAAGATGAACAGAATAATATTACTTATGTAAATCAAACACATAAGAAAACAAAGACTGGATGTTGATCAGGAAAAGAAATAGCACTGGGAAAGGTGATAAAGAGGGAAAGAAATAAAGTTATATGAATAAATAAACAAGGACCTACTGTATAGCACAGGGAATTATAGCCAATATCTTGTAATAACATAATGAAAAAGAATCTGAAAAAGAACATATATATATATATACACTAACTGACTGATATATATATATATATATATATATATATATATATATCAGTTAGTTTAGTCACTCAGTCGTGTCCAACTCTTTGTGACCCCATGGACTGCAACACACCAGGCTTCCTTGTCTATCACCAATTCCCAGAGCTTGCTCAAACTCATGTCCATCGAGTCAGTGATGCCATCCAACCATCTCATCCTCTGTCATCCCCTTCTCCAACTGCCTTCAATCTTTCCCAGCATCAGGGTCTTTTCCAATGAGTCAGTTCTTCACATCAGGAGGCCAAAGTATTGGAGTTCCATCTTCAGCAACAGTCCTGCCAATGAATATTCAGGACTGATCTCCTTTAGGATGGACTGGTTGGATCTCCTTGCAGTCCAAGGGACTCTCAATAGTCTTCTCCAACACCACAGTTCAAAAGCATCAATTCTTCGGTGCTCAGCTTTCTTTATAGTCCAACTCTCACATCCATACATGACTACTGGAAAAACCATAGCTTTGACTAGATGGACCTTTATTGGCAAAGTAATGTCTCTGCTTTTTAATATGCTGTCTAGGTTGGTCATAACTTTTCTTCCAAGGGGAATGCATCTTTTAACTTCATGGCTGCAGTAACCATTTGCAGTGATTTTGGAGCCCAGGAAATAAAGTCTCTCACTGTTTCCACTGTTTCCCCATCTATTTGCCATGAAGCGATGGGACCAGATGCCATGATCGTAGTATTTTGAATGTTGAGTTTTAAGCCACCTTTTTCACTCTTCTCTTTCACTTTCATTGAGAGGTCCTTTAGTTCCTCTTCACTTTCTGCCATAATGGTGGTAATCATCTGTGTATCTGAAGTTATTGATATTTCTCCCAGCAATCTTGATTCAAGCTTGTGCTTCCTCCAGCCCAGCATTTCTCATGATGTACTCTGCATTTGAGTTAAATAAGCAGGGTGATAATATACAGCCCTGATGTACTTCTTTCCTAATTTGAAACATGTCAGTTGTTCCATGTCCAGTTCTAACTGCTGCTTCTTGATCTGCATACAGATTTCTCAGGAGATAGGTCAGGTGTTCTGGTATTCCCATCTCTTGAAGAATTTTCCACAGTTTGTGGTGATCTACACAGTCAAAGGCTTTGGCATAATCAATAAAGCAGAAGTATATGTTTTCCTGAGATTCTCTTGCTTTTTCTATGATCCAGCAGATATTGGCAATTTGATCTCTGGTTCCTCAGACTTTTCTAAATCCAGTTGAACATGTGGAAGTTCACAGTTCACATAATATTGAAGTCTTGCTTGGAGAATTTTGAGCATTACTTTGCTAGCATGTGAGATGAGTGCAACTGTGTGGTAGTTTGAACATTCTTTGGGATTGCCTTTCTTTGGGATTGCAATGAAAACTGACCTTTTCTGGTCCTGTGGCCACTGCTGAGTTTTCCCGATTTGCTGGCATATTGAGTGCAGCACTTTCAAAGCATCATCTTTTAGGATTTGAAATAGCTCAACTGGAATTCCATCACCTCCCCTAGCTTTGTTTGTAGTGATGCTTCCTAAGGCCCACTTGATTTCACACTCCAGGATGTCTGGCTCTAGGTGAGTGATCACACCATCGTGATTATGTGGGTTGTGAAGATCTTTTTTGTATAGTTCTTCTGTGTATTCTTGCCACCTTTTCTTAATATATTCTGTTTCTGTTAGGTCCATACCATTTCTGTCCTTTATTGAGCCCATCTTTGCATGAAATGTTCCCTTGGTATCTCTAATTTTCTTGAAGAGATCTCTAGTCTTTCCCATTCTATTGTTTTCCTCTATTTCTTTGCATTGATCACTGAGGAAGGCTTTCTTATCTCTCCTTGGTATTCTTTGGAACTCTGCATTCAAATGGGTGTATATTTCCTTTTCTCCTTTGCTTTTTGCTTCTCTTCTTTTCACCACTAATTGTAAGGCCTCCTCAGGCAGCCATTTTGCCTTTTTGCATTTCTTTTTCTTGGAGATGGTCTTTATCACTGCCTCCTGTACAATGTCATGAACCTCCATCCATAGTTCTTCGGGCACTCTATCAGATCTAATCCCTTGAATGTATTTGTCACTTCCACTGTATAATCATAAGGGATTTGATTTAGGTCATACCTGAATGGCCTAGTGATTTCCCTACTTTCTCTTATAAATATGTGTGTGTGTGTATATATATACACACACACACATACATATATATATATAAAACTGAATACATTTTCACATATATATATATATATATAGGTGACCTATATATATATATTCATCTATATATAACACAACTAAATGTTGTGTTAGTACACCTGTAACTAACACAGCATTGCAAATCAACTATATTTCAATAAAAAGATGAGCAAAAATAGAAATAAAATAAAACAAAGTGGGCCACACATGAGCTGATAGTGTAACTGTAACAGAATTCCAAGCAATGCTAATTTTTGTATCTAAGGCACAACTCCCTTTCCCCACCAAAAATAAAAAAATAGAAAATAGGAAGAAATAAACTGGAGAAGGTATAGGAAAGTATCTAAGATAGTGTCTGGCAACTAATACTTGTTCAGCAAATGTGAGTTTCCTTTCTCCTGATTCATCCTTTTTCTGCTTTGAGAGAGAAGTAGCAGTGAGTAGAGAGCACTAAGTACCCAGAAGCCAAACACCTGGGCATTTGGATCTGTCCATGGATGCCATTTGGACCACCTGGTGGAGGTGCCCCTGCTGGAGGACACTAAAAGTGAAATGAGGTCACATGGTTTTAGAAACCAGCAAGAGACTTCCATATCCCAAATGTTGAAATGTGAGCTCCTTTTGCTCTTCATGTTCATAATCCTACCATCTTTATACTGGGAACTTGACCCAAGGAGTCCAATCAATTGCACTGCCAGTCTAGCAGTCCTGGATCCGGTGAGACTAGTGTTGCTGCTGGCTCCAGGGTGGGGAGAAGCTTTAGATCTTCTTCTGACTGCTCCAACACTGTGCCTCCCCAGAGACCCCCTGGCTGCTCTGAGAAGTGGGTTTCATTCTCAGGAACCCCAAGGACAAGCCACCTGATAGGTGGCTTGAGGATACTGCCCTCCCTGTATGAAGACACAGGAAACAAGGCCAAAGGCAGTGATACCACTAAAGAGATTAAGCCCACAGGCTGAGCTAAAGGGTCCCCAGCAGGGAGGCACTTGGAAAGCCTGCTTCTTGACTTGCCTCAGGCTGGATTTCCACTGGGGGGCCTATCAGTTTACACCAGCTTTGATCAGCCTGAACAGATAGTAGCCTTCAGGGTGTGCATGCGTGTGTGCTAAGTCACTTCAGTTGAATTCAACTGTTTGTGATCCCTTGGACTGTAACCTGCCAGGCTCCTCTGTCCATGGGGATTCACCAGGCAAGAACACTGGAGTGTGTTGCCATGCCCTCCTCCAGGGATCTTCATAACCCAAGGATGATACCCACGTCTCTTATGTCTCCTGCATTGGCAGGGAGGTTCTTTACCACCAGCACAACCTGGGAAGCCATCAGGGACCTGCTGCCAAAGAAGAGAAGTAAAAGAAGCAATGAGAAATGCCTCGCTCCCCAGGGCATGGTTTGGGAAGAGCAATCTGTGAGATTTGAGTCGTGACAGTGGAGGCAGGAAAGCCTCAAGTCTTCCATCTGGCTCTGACTCATTTTGTAGCTGAGGGAGGACATTTCTTCACAGAGGTCCCAAGACAGAACTAGGCTAGTGTTCTAAGAACCAGGCAAATGTTACATATGGGAAAGGAACAGGCAAGTACACATGAAGGCATAAAGGAGAAGGGCTTCTGGAAACAGCAATTGTTTATCAATTACTTTTCTCTTCTGAACCAGGTTCCTGCCTGCTGGAATTTTCACTGGGCCTGTGTCAGGACTTGGCATTGATCTTGGTTTTGGTAGTGCTAAGAGAGATGGAGGCCTGGTCCTACCAGGCCACAGAGCTGCTTGGCTGTCTGTCTGGGGGAAAAGGGGCTCAGCTATGTAGTGAGCATCTGTACTTATGCCCACTTTTCTCTTCACCTTATCTTCACTTTCACCTCCTTCCCCACCCTGAAGCTGTGGGGCCCATAGTCCTCCTGGCTCATTCCTCTACATTGTTATCTGTCTGTCTCTTTGCTTCCAAGGTCAGACAATTGGGATTTGCTGATTTATTTTTTTTAATTTGCATTTAAAGATTTTGCTGGCTGGCTGCCTGCCCAGAAACACAAATGGCATGGGGAGGGCCAGTCCGCTCAGAGTACTCTTGTCCAGCATCCTTGGTGGGAGGAGGGAGGGAGGAGGGGCTGGGGCCAGGTGATGGGGAACAACCGCCATCATGCGTTCCAAAGCTCATTTTCTCAGCTTTTGTTATCAACTGCCCCACCTCTTCCTCCCAGTGGACTCCTGAAGAGAGAGGCACTGAGGCTGGGGGAGGATACAGAGAGAAAAGAACTACTCAGAGCATTATTATGTGCTTCTGAGATTAGTATTATCATCATTCCCCAGTTTATAGTTGAGAAAACTGAGTCCCCAGAAGGACAGATGACTAACCCCAAAGTTTCAGGGATGGTAATCTGGGGAGCTAAGATTCAAAACCAGGTTTGTCTGACACCTACTGTGGTGTCCTTAATCACTCAGCTGCCTTTGTCAGGAGTACTAGGTTATGCTCCTGGCCATTTTGAGGGATTTCCTGGTGGCTCAGCGATAATCTGCCTCCAAGGCCAGAGATGCTGGTTCGATCCCTGGGTCAGAAAGATCCCCTGGAGAAGAGCATGGCTCCCCACTCCAGTATTCTGGCCTGGAGAGTTCCATGGACAGAAGAGCTTGGTGAGCTATAGTCCAGGGGGATCAAAAAAGAGTTGGAAACAACTTAGCAACTAAACAATAACAACCTGGCCAAGTCACCAATATTTGTGGCTATTAATGCAAAAGCCTCCCTGGGCCTTAGTTTCTTCTGGTACCAAATGGGAATGACAGTCCATGTCCTGCCTGACCCCTGGGATTGCCATGACTGTCAAGTGACTGTCAAGAGATATTAAAGAATAAAGAGCTATTCCACCTCATGGGAAGATAGGACGTAGAATGAACACTGGGCTGAGTTGAGCTACCTGGTTCCAGACATGGCTGTGCACTTCTCTGGTTCTCTAACCTTGGGTGAATTACTTCAGAATCCCAGGCCTTAAGTGTAAAATGAAGGAGGTGGTCTTGAGGGTCCCATCCATCCAAGTCTGTGGGTCTGTGATTATTTCTCCTCCTTCAAGTCTTCACCCGTCTGACTGCTGCTGGCGTGAAATGGTCCTATACAGCCTTCTTCCTTCATCGTGCTCACACTGACTGGATCAGAAATGCTTTGAAATGAGCACAGAGTCAGAGCCCAGTCTCCATGTTTCCTGCTGTCCCCCTTTCACCCTCTGCCGCCACAGTGCTGGTCCCAGGTATTGCCTTTCCTCTGCTTCTTTCTGTGAAAGACTGTGACCCAATCTCCTTACAGCCTGGCACATATCTTACTCCCACTGGACTCTTCTGAAGAAAAGTGAATGACATTGGCTTCACCTGGTGTCACCTGATCCTGCTATGGGGGATATGGGAAAGGCCTGGTCCCAGGTTCAGGTTGGGAAGCAGCTCATGGTAACAGAGGCTTGATTGTCATTTGCAGCCCTGAAATGCCACACTCCTATCCATAGCTTGAATTCATGAAGCACCATTTTATTTGGTAACTTACTATGTGCAAAATATTCTGCTGGGTGCTAGGGAGGGAATAATCAGGCAGATGAGAAGCTCACAGGCCGGTGGGGGAGATGAATGTATCTCCTAGCACTTGCAGCCCTTTGTGTACTTTGCTAGAGTATTTGGAACTGTATCTTCTAAAACTTCTAGGAGATTGCAGGGCAGTATCATCTTCATTTGACAGATGAATAAGGTGAGTCAAGTAAGTACCTCTGAGACCATGTGCCTGTGAAGGTAGAAAAGTAAGAATAGTAGTTGGTGACTGCAGAGATGTGTGATGATGTGAAGTGGAAGTCTTCTAATGACATAGGGTAGAAAGCTATTGAGAGAGAAGCGTCGTGGGCAGCTTTGCTTTATGTCTAGCAAGCTTTTTCTCGGGGAACAAGGGGCCAGGCACCATGACTGTACTTTTATGCAGAGGAGTCAAAGTCTCATTAACTGTGTGTGTCCTCAGCTAGCCCACTGCTTGAGAAGTTGGAGGGGTCCTGCAGGATAAGCAGAGTCAACAGGGAACAAGGCTTCCTCTGTATCCCTATTGTGTTTGCTTTAGAAAAGTTCCAGAATGAAGACTTAGAACTTGATTTGGAGTCCTGGAGGCTATCCACAGAGTCTTGAATAAGCCAATCCTGAACAACAGTCGAATGCCTTTTCAGCATCTGCTCTCGCTAGCGGTGCTCTCTGAGCCCCAGGAGTTCTGCAGGTCACCCAGCCCCCAGTGCTCTAGCTGCTTTCAAAAGCAGAGCTGGAGGGCATCTTCACCAAGTTCCCTCACTAACAAGCAATCTCTTCTCTGGCAGCCCTGCTCTGCCCTTCTGCTGGAATAATTGAGCACAGAAGGATGTGCATGTGAGTGTGTGCAAGTGTGTGTGTATGTGTATGTGTGTGTGTGTGTAGGGAGGTGCTGGGGGAGCAGTTGTATTGAGTGGAGAGGGGGAGGATTCTCTCTCACTCTTCAATTACTTCACTAGCTGCCTCCTTCTCCAGACATGGAATTTAGTTACTCTCCTTCTTTTTCTTTCCTGGTCCTCTTCAGATTCCTATGAGGCTCCCTGCTCTGTGCCCTAAGGCCACACTGGCCCAGGGCCTTATAGGGCAAAACACTAGGATTTTCTCTGAGGTAGATGAAGCCCCCAGGTCCTGAGAGGAGAAGGACTCACTCAGGAGGCAGAGGGCAGGGTAGGGACTCATCCACACAGACTCACACTGGCCAGGCAGTATGCATGCTGGTTAGAAGCATGAGATTGGAAGGCAGATTGTCTAGGTTCAAACCTTGGTTCTTACACTACTGGCTGTATAACCTCTCTGTGCCTCAGTTGCCTTGCCTCTAAAATGGGGACAATAATAATACCTTCCTTAGAGGATTTTTTTTTACAGATTCAACATATTGTTATTATCTACAAAGTGGTTAAAACACGGCTGTACATATATTAAAGTGTGCACATATGCTCAGTCATTAAGTTGTATCTGACTCTTTTGCAACCCCATGGACTGTAGCCTGCCAGGCTCCTCTGTCCATGGGATTTCCCAGGCAAGAATACTGGAGTGTGTTGCCATTTCCTCCTCCAGGGTATCTTCTCAACCCAGGGATCAAACTCCCATCACCTGTGGTTTGGCAGGCAGATTCTTTACTACTGAGCTACCTGGGAAGCCACATACATTAATAGTAAAACACTCAATAACTATTAGTAATTGTTTTCATTTCACAGCTTTACTGAGATATAATTCATATATCATATGCACATTCACTCATTTAAAGTGTACAGTTCAGTGGTTTTTAGTATATTCACCAAATTGTGAAACCATCTAACTCCAGAACATTTTCATTGTTCACAAAGGAAATCCTGTATGCATTAGCAGTAACTCTCCATTCCCTCTCCCTCCAGCCCCTGGCACCCACTAATCTACTTTTTGTCTCTGTAGATTTGCTTATTCTTGACATATCATATAAATGGAATCATACAAATGGGGTATTTTACAACTGGCTTCATTCACTTTATTAGCTGTAATTATTCTTTTCCTTTTCCCATTCTCCACTTACAGTCAAGGCAGGATGAAGTGGATCATGGACCATCCTTTGGCCAGTCATGCCTTTCTAAGGCTGGAGCTTGTCTGCCATTTTGGAATGAGTTGTCAACTCCCCTCCCCCTCCACACATCCAATAGCTACTGATGTTGTTTTACTCTGCCTTCTAGGGAATTGGCCGGAGGATTTGATCCCAACTCCCAAGCTCACAACGATTCCTATTAGATATCTGGCCTGATCTGTTCAATTCAGTTCAGTTCGGTCACTCAGTCATGTCCGACTCTTTGTGACCCCATGGACTGCAGCATGCCAGGCCTCCCAGTCCCTCACCAACTCCCAGAGTTTACTCAAACTCGTCCATTGAGTCCGTGATGCCATCCAACCATCTCATCCTCTGTCATCCCCTTCTCTTCCCACCTTCAATCTTTCCCAGCATCAGGGTCTTTTCAAATGAGTCAGTTCTTCACATCAGGTGGCCAAGGTGTTGGAGTTTCAGCTTCAGCAGCAGTCCTTCCAATGAATATTCAGGACTGTTTTCCTTTAGAATGGACTGATTGGATCTCCTTGCCATCCAAGGGACTCTCAAGAGTCTTCTCCAACACCACAGTTCAAAAGTATCAATTCTTCAGCACTCAGTTTTCTTTATAGTCCAACTCTCACATCCATACATGACTACTGGAAAAACCATAGCCTTGACTAGATGGACCTTTGTTGGCAAAGTAATGTCTCTGCTTTTTAATATGCTTTAATAGATTGGTCATAACTTTTCTTCCAAGGAATAAGCGACTTTTAATTTCATGGCTGCAGTCACCATTTGCAGTGACTTTGGAGCCCAGAAAAATAAAGTCTGTCACTGTTTCCACTGTTTCCTCATCTATTTGCCATAAAGTGATGGGACCAGAAGCCATGATCTTAGTTTTCTGAATGTTGAGCTTTAAGCCAACTTTTTCATTCTCCTCTTTCACTTTCATCAAGAGGCTCTTAAATTCTTCTTCACTTTCTGCCATAAGGGTGGTGTCATCTGCATATCTGAGGTAATTGATATGTCTCCCAGCAATCTTGATTCCAGCCTGTACTTCAAGCAGCCCAGCATTTCTCATGATGTACTCTGCATTTAAGTTAAATAAGCAGGGTGACAATATACAGCCTTGACGTACTCCTTTCCCTATATGGAACCAGTCTGTTGTTCCACGTCCAGTTCTAACCGTTGCTTCTTGACCTGCATACAGATTTCTCAAGAGGCAGGCCAGGCGGTCTGGTATTCTCATCTCTTTAAGAATTTTCTACAGTTTGTGGTGACCCACATAGTCAAAGGCTTTGGCATAGTCAATAAAGCAGAAATAGATGTTCTTTTCTGGAACTCTCTTGCTTTTTCAATGATCCAACAGATGTTGGCAACTGGAACAGATCTCTGGTTCCTCTGCCTTTTCTAAATCCAGCTTGAACATCTGGAAGTTCATGGTTCACGTATTGCTGAAGCCTGGCTTGGAGAATTTTGAGCATTACTTTACTAGCGTGTGAGATGAGTGCAATTGTGCAGTACTTTGAACATTTTTGGCACTGCCTTTCTTTGGGATTGGAATGAAAACTGACCTTTTCTGGTCCTGTGGCCACTGCTGAGTTTTCCCAATTTGCTGGCATATTGAGTGCAGCACTTTCAAAGCATCATCTTTTAGGATTTGAAATAGCTCAACTGGAATTCCATCACCTCCCCTAGCGTTTGTAGTGATGCTTCCTAAGGCCCACTTGATTTCACACTCCAGGATGTCTGGCTCTAGGTGATTGATCACACCATCGTGATTACCTGGGTCGTGAAGATCTTTTTTGTATAGTTCTTCTGTGTATTCTTGCCACCTTTTCTTAATATATTCTGTTTCTGTTAGGTCCATACCATTTCTGTCCTTTATTGAGCCCATCTTTGCATGAAATGTTCCCTTGGTATCTCTAATTTTCTTGAAGAGATCTCTAGTCTTTCCCATTCTATTGTTTTCTTCTATTTCTCTGCACTGATCACTGAGGAAGACTTTCTTACCTCTCCTTGCTATTCTTTGGAACTTTGCATTCAAATGGGTGTATATTTCCTTTTCTCCTTTGCTTTTCACTTCTCTCCTTTTCTCAGTGATTTGTAAGGCCTCCTCAGACAGCCATTTTGCTTTTTTGCATTTCTTTTTCTTGGGGATAGTCTTGATCCCCGTCTCCTGTACAATGTCATGAACCTCCATCCATAGTTCTTCGGGCACTCTATCAGATCTAATCCCTTGAATGTATTTGTCACTTCCACTGTATAATCATAAGGGATTTGAATTAGGTCATACCTGAATGGTCTAGTGGTTTTTCCCTACTTTCTTCAATATAAGTCTGGATTTGGCAGTAAGGAGTTCATAATCTGAGCCACAGTCAGCTCCATTCTTGTTTTTGCTGACTGTATCGAGCTTCTGCATCTTTGGCTGCAAAGAATATAATCAATCTGATTTCAGTGTTGACCATCTGGTGATGTCCATGTGTAGAGTCTTCTCTTGTGTTGTTAGAAGAGGGTGTTTGCTATGACCAGTGCGTTCTCTTGGCAAAACTCTATTAGCCTTTGCACTGCTTCATTCTGTACTCCAAGGCCAAATTTGCCTGTTACTCCAGGTGTTTCTTGACTTCCTACTTTTGCATTCCAGTCCACTATAATGAAAAGAACATCTTTTCTGGGGTGTTAGCTCTTGAATGTCTTGTAGGTCTTCATAGTACCGTTCAACTTCAGCTTCTTTAGCATTACTGATTGGGGCATAGACTTGGATTAACATGATATTGAATGGTTTGCCTTGGAAACAAACAGAGATCATTCTGTCGTTTTGAGATTGCATCCAAGTACTGCATTTCAGACTCGTTTGTTGACTCTGATGGCTAGTCTATTTCTTCTAAGGAATTCTTGCCCACAGTAGTAGATATAACTGTCATCTGAGTTCAATTCACCCATTCCAGTCCATCTTAGTTTGCTGATTCCTAGAATGTCGACATTCACTCTTGCCATCTCCTGTTTGACCACTTCCAATTTGGCTTGATTCAGGGACCTAACATTCCAGGTTCTTATGCAATATTCCTCTTTACAGCATCAGACTTTGCTTCTATCACCAGTCACATCCACAACTGGGTGTTGTTTTTGCTTTGGCTCCATCCCTTCATTCCTTCTGGAGTTATTTGTGCACTGAACTCCAGTAGCATATTGAGCACCTACCGACCTGAGGGGTTCATCTTTCAGTGTCTTATCTTTTTGCCTTTTCATACTGTTCATGGGGCCCATGGAATCTTCTAAAGGTTTCTCTCCAGTGATCCCTGGCTCAGCCTCAGCCTCAGCCCTGTAATCAGCCCTGAAGCCTTGAAGACTTCTGCAGGTGCTGCCTGTATTAGTTCCAACACTGTGTTCCTTTAAGACTTAAGGTCCAGCCATCTAGGTCATGCAGAAGAGACAGATAGTCTAGATTGAGGGTGGGCATAGGTGTCCCTGAGGCTCATAGTCAAGAACAGCAGGAAAAGCCAGAGGGATAACACGAGGAAGTCATGACCTGCAGGGGCCGAGGAAGGCCTTCCTTGTCCCCAGAAAGAATATGGACACCCACCTGTGCACCCTCCAAAGAGATTACCTCAGGAGCTTGATCAGCCTAAGGGAACAAGAAAGTTTCAAATCAATGAAAAGCCCCAGCAGAGAGGGAAGAGGAAAAACAGTTGAGAGATCCAGGCCAATTCTGAAAGAGTAGAGAATTAAATGTAGCTGAACTTTCTTTTCTCTTCTTTTAGTGGTGGTGGGGGAATTAGGGAGGTGCTATAACTGGGCAGGAAGCAAGAACCATTTGTTCTTGCCTGCTCCAGGAAGAGGTGAGTCGATGAATTCAGTTTTCTGGACCACTGCCTGGAGTAACCACAGATCTCCACAGATCTCCACAGATCTCCACAGATCAAGGATTCCCTTGTCCCCGAATTCTTTGTGCAGTGGGCATTCCCTTCTCACTGCTCCCTAGCCCTCTCTCTGCAGCTCTTGCAATGTCAGGTCTTCCCTAGGTGTGCCTCTGTAGGATTCAGTGGCACCACATTGGCTGGCACTGGAAGAATTCACATTTGGTCCCTGCATGCTGAAGGAAGCATTACATTGGATGTTGAGTGTGGAGAGTGGCAACATATCCCTGGCACATCCCAGTAATCAGTCAGCTCAGAGGACACCAGAGGAGCTTAGAGCTGAGGTCTTGCTTTAGGAAGAGGGACATTATTAACACCCACAAAACCTTTTTTAAAAAGGCAGGTCTTCAGTAGAGAGTCATTTCACTTGGGGTTCGGTGGTTTGTATGGGATAGGATGAAGATGGGGTATGGACCAGCTTTGGAAGGTGTGGTAAAGGATCGTGCTGCCAAGAAGACACCAGTTAGGAGGGAACTGGGAGAGTGGTAATCTCAACAAGGTGCTAGCCAAGTCAAAGCCAGCTCTTAGGCTATGGGGATGAGGGAAGGTATTAAAGAGTGTTGTTCAAGAAGACTCTTGAGAGTCCCTTAGGCTGCCAGGAGATCAAAAGAGTCAATCCTGAAGGAAATCAAGCCTGAATATTCATTCATTGGAAGAACTGATGCTGAAGCTGAAGCCCCAATACTTTGGCCACCCGATGCAAAGAGACAACTCATTAGAAAAGGCCCTGATGCTGGGAAAGATTGAGGGCAGGAGGAGAAGGGGATGGCAGAGGATGAGATGGCTGGATGGCATCACCGACTCAATGGACACAAGTTTGAGCAAGCTCCAGGAGATTGTGAAGGACAGGGAAGCCTGGCATCCATGGGGTCGCAAAGAGTCAGACACAATTGAGTGACTGAACAACAAGAGTTCCCCTTTTTTTTTTCTTGATATTTATTTTTATTTTTTTTCCATTTGTTTTTATTAGTTGGAGGCTAGTTACTTTACAATATTGTAGTGGTTTTTGCCACACATTGACATGAATCAGCCATGGATTTACATGTATTCCCCATCCCGATCCCCCCTCCCACCTCCCTCTCCATCCCATCCCTCTGGGTCTTCCCAGTGTACCAGCCCTGAACACTTGTCTCATGCATCCAACCTGGGCTGGAGACCTGTTTCACCCTTGATAGTATACTTGTTTCAGTGCTGTTCTCTCAGAATATCCCACCCTCGCCTTCTCCCACAGAGTCCAAGAGTCTGTTCTCTACATCTGTGTCTCTTTTTCTGTTTTGCATATAGGGTTATTGTTACCATCTTTTTAAATTCCATATATATGCGTTAGTATACTGTGTTGGTGTTTATCTTTCTGGCTTACTTCACTCTGTATAATGGGCTCCAGTTTCATCCATCTCATTAGAACTGATTCAAATGAATTATTTTTAATGGCTGAGTAATATTCCATAGTGTATATGTACCACAGTTTCCTTATCCATCTGTCTGCTGATGGGCATCTAGGTTGCTTCCATGTCCTGGCTATTATAAACAGTGCTGCGATGAACATTGGGGTGCACGTGTCTCTTTCAGATCTGGTTTCCTCGGTGTGTATGTCCAGGAGTGGGATTGCTGGGTCATACGGCAGTTCTATTTCCAGTTTTTAAGGAATCTCCACACTGTTCTCCATAGTGGCTGTACTAGTTTGCATTCCCACCAACAGTGTAAAAGTGTTCTCCACACCCTCTCCAGCATTTGTTGCTTATAGACTTTTGGATAGCAGCCATTCTGACTGGCGTGTAATGGTACCTCATTGAGGTTTTGATTTGCATTTCTCCGATAATGAGTGATGTTGAGCATCTTTTCATGTGTTTGTTAGCCATCTGTATTTCTTCTTTGGAGAAACGTCTGTTTAGATCTTTGGCCCATTTTTTGATTGGGTCATTTATTTTTCTGGAATTGAGCTGCAGGAGTTGCTTGCATATATTTGAGATTAATCCTTTGTCTGTTGCTTCGTTTGCTATTATTTTCTCCCATTCTGAAGGCTGTCTTTTCACCTTGTTTATAGTTTCCTTTGTTGTGCAACAGCTTTTAAGTTTAATTAGGTCCCATTTGTTTATTTTGCTCCCATTACTCTGGGAAGTGGATCATAGAGGATCTTGCTGTGATTTATGTCAGAGAGTGTTTTGCCTATGTTTTCCTTTAGGAGTTTTATAGTTTCTGGTCTTACATTTAGATCTTTAATCCATTTTGAGTTTATTTTTGTGTATGGTGTTAGAAAGTGTTCCAGTTTCATTCTTTTACAAATGGTTGACCAGTTTTCCCAGCACCACTTGTTAAAGAGATGGTATTTTCTCCATTGTATATTCTTGCCTCCTTTGTCAAAGATAAGGTCTCCATAGGTGCGTGGATTTATCTCTGGGCTTTCTATTTTGTTCCATTGATCTACCTTCCTCTGCAATTTTCTGGAAGAGTTTGAGTAGGATAGGTGTTAGCTCCTCTCTAAATTTTTGGTAGAATTCACCTGTGAAGCCATCTGGTCCTGGGCTTTTGTTTGTTGGAAGATTTTTGATTACAGTTTTGATTTCCGTGCTTGTGATGGGTTTATTATTATTTTCTATTTCTTCTTGGTTCAGTTTTGGAAGGTTATACTTTTCTTAGAATTTGTCTATTTCTTCCAAGTTGGCCATTTTATTGGCACATAGTTGCTGATAGTAGTCTCTTATTATCCTTTGTATGAAGTAAGACTATATGTGAACTACAGGAAAAAAACTATTAAAAATACAAGAATATGGAGGCTAAACAACATGCTTCTGAATAAGCAAGAAATCTCTTGTATGCAGTAAGATTAGATGTCAACACAGAAATAAAACTATCAAAAATACAAACATATGGAGGCTAAACAACACGCTTCTGAATAACCAACAAATCATTGAAGAAATCAAAAAAGAAATCAAAATATGCATAGAAACAAATGAAAATGAAAACATGACAACCCAAAACCTATGGGATTCTGTAAAAGCAGTGCTAAGGGGAAGGTTCATAGCAATACAAGCTAACCTCAAGAAACAAGCAAACAATCAAATAAATAACCTAACTTTACACCTAAAGCAACTAGAAAAAGAAGAAATGAAGAACCCCAGGGTTGGTAGAAGGAAAGAAATAAAAAAAATTAGGGCAGAAATAAATGAAAAAGAAACAAAGGAGACTATAGCAAAAATCAACAAAACTAAAAGCTGGTTCTTTGAGAAGATAAAAAAAAGACAAACCATTAGCCAGACTCATCAAGAAAAATAAGGAGAAGAATCAAATCAACAAAATTAGAAATGAAAATGGAGAAATCACAATGGCAACACAGAAATACAGAGGTTCATAAGAGACTTCAATATTCTTATCTGGGAAATTCCATGCACAGAGGAAACTTGTGGACTTCAGTCCTTGGCATCACAAAGAGTTGGAGAACACTGAGCAGCCTAGCATGCACACACACCTTTTAATAAGCACTTGCTGCATGTCAGACACTTTTCTGTACATGATCTCACTTAATCTGCATGAATTTGGCATTATTATGTCTATTTTAATTAGGCAGCAGCAGCTCAGAAGAGTTAAGTGACTTGCCCAGAGTGGCACAGCTGGTGCAGAACTGAGATTTGAATCTGGTTCTGACTGATTTTGAAGCTGATACTCATGATATTACACAGGTGTTCCTCAGTGTCGACTCCTTAGAATCTTTGCTCCAGGAAATGATCTAGGAAAAAAAAATGATTTCTTGATTGTATTAATCAGGGTAGGATAGGAAAACTGCTGTGACAAACAGTTCAGTTCAGTTCAGTCACTCAGTCGTGTCCGACTCTTTGTGACTCCATGAATCGCAGCATGCCAGGCCTCCCTGTCCATCACCAACTCCCGGAGTTTACTCAAACTCATGTCCATCGAGTCGGTGATGCCATCCAGCCATCTCATCCTCTGTCATCCCCTTTTCCTCCTGCCCTCAATCCCTCCCAGCATCAGGGTTTTTTTTCCAATGAGTCAACTCTTCGCTTGAGGTGGCCAAAATATTGGAGTTTCAGCTTCAGCATCAGTCCTTCCAATGAACACCCAGGACTGATCTCCTTTACGATGAACTGGCTGGATCTCCTTGCAGTCCAAAGGACTCTCAACAGTCTTCTCCAACACCACAGTTCAAAAGCATCAATTTTTCGGCGCCCAACTTTCTTTACAGTCCAACTCTCACATCCATACATGACCACTGGAAAAACCATAGCCTTGACTAGATGGACCTTTGTTGGCAAAGTAATGTCTCTGCATTTTAATATGCTATCTAGGTTGGTCATCACTTTCCTTCCAAGGAGTAAGCGTCTTTTAATTTCATGGCTGCAATCACCATCTGCAGTGATAATGGAGCCCCCCAAAATAAAGTCTGACACTGCTTCCATTGTTTCCACATCTATTTGTCATGAAGTGATGGGACCAGATGCCGTGATCTTAGTTTTCTGAATGTTGAACTTTAAGCCAACTTTTTCACTCTCCTCTTTCATCAAGAGGCTCTTAAATTCTTCTTCACTTTCTGCCATAAGGGTGGTGTCATCTGCATCTGAGGTTATTGATATGTCTCTCAGAAATCTTGATTTCAGCTTGTACTTCAACCAGCCCAGCGTTTCTCATGATGCACTCTGCATATAAGTTAAATAAGCAGGGTGACAATATACAAACTTGACATACTCCTTTTCCTATTTGGAACCAGTCTGTTGGTCCACGTGCTGTGACAAACAAACACCTCCCAGATCTCAGTGGTTTAATGCAATCAATGATTATTTTGTATCCCTGTCAGAGTGCAATGCTTCTTGGGAGGAGTGGGTGGGGGCTGGGCTGGGGGTTTATGATCTACACAGACTTCCAATAACTGAGGCTCATTTCATAGTGTGACTTGGCCACTTTTATGTCCCTGGAGTCCTTTACTGAATCCTCTGCATTCTGCCAAGAGGTGAGGGAAATTCGAGAAGGTGGAAGAGGCACAGCCATTATTTTTTTAGTTACATAATCAAAATAGTAAAATATGTTTATCAGTTTTCACAATCAATAGCCAGACAACAAATAAAAGATAATTACAATTGCAAGCCATAATAGAAACTTAACAATATAAAATAATTACATACAGTTTGGGAGGTTAAGTAGATGTGGTAAGTGGAAGTGCATACATGCACATGTTCTCATCCGCCCAGCCTGTCTCTGTCTTTTGGTTGGTGCATTTAATCCATTTACAGTTAAGGTAATTATTGATATGTATGATCCTATTGGGCTTCCCTGGTGGCTCAGAAGGTAAAGAATTTGTGTGCAATGCAGGAGACTGGGGTTTGAACCATGGGTCAGGAATATCTCCTGGAGAAGGGAATGGCTGGCTACTCACTCCAGTATTTTTGCCTGGGAAATCCATGGACAGAGTAGTCTAGCAGGCTACAGTCCATGGGGTCACAAAGAGTCAGACATGACTAAGCAACTAAGCACACACACACATGATCCTATTACCATTTTCTTAATTGTTTTGCATTTATCTTCTGTAGGTCTTTTCCTTTTCTTATGTTTCCAGCCTAGAGAAGTTCCTTTAGTATTTGTTGTAAAGCTGGTTTCATGGCGCTGAATTCCCTTGCTTGTCTGGAAAGCTTTTGATTTCTCCATCAACTTTGAATGAGAGTCTTGCTGGGTGGGGTATTCTTGGTTATAGGTTCTTCCCTTTCATCACTTTAAATATATCATGCCATTCCCTTCTGGTTTGTAGAGTTTCTCTTGAGAAATCAGCTGATAACCTGGTAGGAGTTCCCTTGTATGTTATTTGTTGTTTTTCCCTTGTTGCTTTTAATATTTTATCTTTGTCTTTAATTTTCATCATTTTGATTACTATGTGTCTCGGGACACACCCATTCTTTATTGCCTTGGCCTGTAGAGGGCACACATCACTTCTACTTACATTCCAAACATAAGAACTAACCACCTCATTACAAGGGAGCCTGGGAGATCTAATTTGGCGATGAACTCTTAAGAAGAGAAAATGTGTTTGGTGAGTAGTCTCTGCCACAGGGATCTGATACACTACAGTGAAATCTCCCAAAGTATCAGCTCTGCTTGTGACCTTGGATGAAGTTACTTAACCTCTCTGTTCCTCAATTACCTTACCTCTAGAATGAAGAGAACAGTAGCGTCTACCTTACATGATAAGGGTTACATGAGGATTAATATATGTGAAGCAAGGACTTCCCTGGTGGTATAGCAGTTAAGACTCTGTGCTCCCAATGCAGGGGGCCTGAGTTTGATCCCTGGTCAAGGAACTAGATCCTGCATGTTTCAGCTAAGATCCAGTGCAGCCAAATAAATAAATAATAAATATAAAAAAGTAACGAGCTTTAAAAACTACACGTGAAACACTTAACTCAGACCTAGCACACAGTAAGGGCTTGATAAATGGCATCTATCTGCAAACTCTATTCTTTCCATCTTTTAGAGACCATAAATGCACATTAGCATATTAGAGGTTCTAAGAAGTCCCAAAGTAGAAACATTTTTTTTTTTTTAAGTTTGATTAACTCAGCCTTTCACAGGCAGATTTCTCCTCACAGCCACCTTTTAGCATCTGGTGGAACTGACATAAAAGAAGTACTTTGACAAGCTCCATTCTCCTTCTAGGGAGTGACTCCAATGAACTGTGTCAGTGCTTTCAGAATGTTTCCATATCATGCTATTGATGCTTTCTTTCCTATTCATTATCTCCTATTTGGAGAGAGGTTGAAGGGAGGTTCTTTTTTTTTTTTAAATGCCAGCCTGCTGTCAGTTGGACTGCTGGGGACAGGAGAAGAGGCATTGTGTCTTGTGGGGGCTAGGGCTTTCTAAGAAGAGGAGCAGAAACTGGGCTGGTGACTAGTGACTGTGGGACAAACAAGATGACCAATGTCCAGATGGACCAAGTCGGCCCCCCACTCTAACTTTCCAGGTTTGAGTTTGGAGGATCCAATCTCAAGAAAGCCATGGATCACTTCAGTGGTTCTATTCCCCTCTTAAATCTGTGAGTGAAGATGGGAAAATGTACTCTGATTATCTAATAAAGGCCAGCCAAGAACAAGGCATCATATTAAACTAGGACTTTGTGGGGAGAGGATACCTGGTGCTTATAACCCTTACACGTGGGCTGTATGAAGCACACCGTCTACCCTTGCCAGCCACAGTGCCCTTGTGGGAAGGCCCTGAATATGGTCTTGTGAAGTTCATAAATAGTGCCTCTCCTAACCAATTCTCAGGAGGGAACCACTGTATCTTAAACAGTTTGTCCCCTGTTCCCTAGGCTTCCCAGGTGGCTCAAACAATAAAGAATCCACTTGTCAATGCAGGATACCTGGGTTCGATCCCTGGGTCAGGAAGATCCCCTGCAGGAAGGCATGGCAACCCACTCAAGTATTCTTACCTGGGAATCCCATGGACAAAGGAGTCTGGTGAGCTCCAGTCCATAGGATCTCAAGGAGATGACATGACTGAGCAACTAATACACAGAACACACACACCTTTTCTCAAGACTCCAGACCCTCATCCTTGATCCCATCTCTCTGACTTCCTCTCTTGCTTGCTGGCCCAGGGAAGGAGTTCCTGTCATCATACCTGAGAGCAGGGATGGCTTAGAGCATCTTCAGTTCACTGATACTGCTGTAAGCTGCCACCTGCTCACCATGCCACCCCCAATGAAAGTATAACCCAAATAAAGCATCTTTAAACAGACGCAACCTCCAGACAAACTCCCCTGCTCCCATAACACACATTTCAGATCACTGTCCCTAAACCCCTACTGCATAAAAGTGATTAAAACTTTTTTCCTTGCCCCCTTCCCTCCTCACTACCCCTTGGGATTTTCTTGACTGGTAATTATCTGACAGAAGATATGCCTAGGTCAATGAACGTGCACACTTCTCCATCTGATGGCTCTCATGGCTGTGCCTCATGCCCACATCAACCTGCACATCTGCCCCTCCCTTAGGAGAGTGCTTCCTTTAGCTTTTCAATACATAGCACCAGATGGGAGGAAGAGAAAAGAAGGCAGGGGGTATTCTTACTGGAGGAGGCTAAGATAATCTCCCCAGGGCAGAAGCCATATCTCACAGCCCTTCTGAAACCCCTCTTTTACCCCCTGCACCAGGCACAAGATGGGTAGGAAGCTGACAGTAGGAAGAATTCACTTCATCCTTGCTGAGCAACTGACACTCCTGCCATTTTCATTGTCAGCCCTAAAGAGTCAGAAACCCTGCAGTGGCCACTCTGGCTAATCCCTTCTCACATTGCGCTGAGTTAGTGGCCTCACCAGGCTAGCTGGTTCAGCCTGTGAGCCCCTCAGTACCTGAGCCTGGAAGGGGCCTGAAGAAAGAGCTTTTTTTTCTCTGGTTTTGCTCTGTACAGAAATGGATGGGTGATCCAAGTTACCCAGATGCAGGCTGCCAGGGTAAATCACAGGACACATTAAAATACATCACAACTCATCCAACCACACACACACGTATACACACACACATGATTTAGTGAGCAGCTACTGTGTGTAAGTTAATGAGAACATTCAAAGTACCTGAGAATGATCATGAAGGGGTTTATTTACCACTATATCAACTAAGAATAAGAGGTAGCCTATTGGAAAATGGAATTTTCTTTAGAGGAATTGCCAGGAACCTAATAGAATGTCCTTTTGTATGCTCTGCTTAGTTGTTCAGTCATGTCTGGCTCTTTACAACCCATGGACTGTAGCCTGCCAGGTTCCTCTGTTCATGGGGATTCTCCAGGCAAGCATACTGTAGTGGGTTGCTGTGCCCTTCTCCGGGAGATATTCCTGACCCAAGGATTGAACCTGTGTCTTTTAAGTCTCCTGAATTGGCAGGCAGGTTCTTTACCACTAGCGCCACCTGGGAAGCCCCTAAAAGCAGTATGACATATTGTAAAGAACAAGTCCTGGGTTCTTCTGTGGGTTTCCCAGCTTATTAGCTGGGTAATCTTGGGAAAGTTAAATTGTCAGAGTCGGTTTCATTATCTGCAAAATGGTGATGGTAATCATTTCTTCCTGTGGGATAAAACTGAGTTAATGTATGTGTCATTGCAGGAAAAGGAGAATGCACAACACGAGGACTCATGGGGTGCTTCAGGATTTGGACTTATGTGATTTTGGAGAATTCTGAAAGAGATGGGAATACCAGACCACCTGACCTGCCTCTTGAGAAACCTGTATGCAGGTCAGGAAGCAACAGTTAGAACTAGACATGGAACAACAGACTGATTCCAAATAGGAAAAGGAGTATGCCAAGGCTGTATATTGTCACCTTGTTTATTTAACTTATATGCAGAGTACATCATGAGAAACACTGGGCTGGAGGAAGCACAAGCTGGAATCAAGATTGCTGGGACAAATATCCATAACCTCAGATATGCAGAAGACACCACCGTTATGGCAGAAAGTGAAGAAGAACTAAAGAGCCTCTTGATGAAAGTGAAAGAGGAGAGTGAAAAGTTGGCTTAAAGCTCAACATCCAGAAAACTAAGATCATGGCATCTGGTCCTATCACTTCATGGCAAATAGAAGGGGAAACAGTGGCTGACTTTATTTTTCTTGACTCCAAAATCACTGCAAATGGTGATTGCAGCCATGAAATTAAAAGACACTTACTTCTTGGAAGGAAAGTTATGACCAACCTAGATAGCATATTAAAAAGCAGAGACATTACTTTGTCAACTATGTTCTGTTTAGTCAAGGCTGTGGTTTTTCCAGTGGTCATGTATGGATGTGAGAGTCAGACTATAAAGAAAGCTGAGCTCCAAAGAATTGATGTTTTTGAACTGTGGTGTTGGAGAAGACTCTTGAGAGTCCCTTGGACTGCAAGGAGATCCAACCAGTCCATCCTAAAGGAGATCAGTCCTGGGTGTTCATTGGAAGGACTGATGTTTAAGCTGAAACTCCAATACTTTGGCCACCTGATGCGAAGAGCTAACTCATTTGAAAAGACCCTGATGCTGGGAAAGATTGAGGGCAGGAGGAGAAGAGGACGACAGAGTATGAAATGGTTGGACGGCATCACCGAATCAGTGGACATCGGCTTGGGTGGACTCTGGGAGCTAGAGGGAGGACAGGGAGGCCTGGTGTGCTGTGGTTCATGGGGTCGCAAAGAGCTGGACACGACTGAGTGACTGAACTGAACTGAACTGATTTTGGAGAAGGTTTAAGGAAGTGTGACTCCTCTGTCCATAGGATTCTCCAGGCAAGAATACTAGAGTGGGTTGCTATGCCCTCCACCAGGGGATCTTCCTGACCCAGAGATGAAACCCAGGTCTCCTGCATTGCAGGCAGATTCTTTACCATCTGAGCCACCAGAGAAGCCCCTATACTAAGGAAGTGGGGCTTTGCATGGTTTGGAGGCTGTCAGGAAGCAGGAGTAATTCTATAACTGGGTATCTCAATAAATCATCTAAAATGAAGGAAGATTAAAGATGTAGTTAAAGAAACAGCAGTCACTCATATTAACCAGAATGGGGGGGGGTTGGTCATTTCTGCGGTTTAGATAATGTTCATATCTTGTCTTTGCTCAGATCAGATTACACAGTAGCCTTTTCAGTCTAATGCTCTCCTACTGAGCTATTTTGGCCCCCACAGTGGTCTTTCTTGGCTTTGATCCATCATGGTCACAGGGTGGCCTTGTCTGATTTTGATGTTCTTAGATTGTTTCACTGAAGAACAGCAAGGCTTAGCTGAGAGTACCAGGCTGAGTCCTAGCTGTCAGGGGCTGCTTGTTTTTTTTCTTAGTGCCTCCCTTATAGCCAAGGGCAGATGAAGTTGGGTTGCAAGGCGTTAATCAATGACAGCCAGAGTTTTTCTTTTGCCAAGATTTTGCTCATCAGGAGTTTGCCTGGAGAATGTAGTCCATAGCAGATATGCTGCTGCTGCTAAGTCACTTCAGTCGTGTCCAACTCTGTACGATCCTATAGATGACAGCCCACCTGGCTCCTCTGTCCCTGGGATTCTCCAGGCAAGAATACTGGAATGGGTTGCCTTTTCCTTCTCCAATGCATGCACACATGCTAAGTTGTTTCAGTCATGTCTGACTCTGTGTGGCCGAATGGACAGCAGGCCACGAGGCTCCTCTGTCCCTGGGATTCTCCAGGCAAGAATACTGGAGTGGGTTGCCGTTTCCTTCTCCATCTATTCTGCAGCAGGATGAATCACTGGGCCCTCTGGTGTGACAATGATTGTACAGTAGCATTTCAAACTCTATCCAGGCTACATCAGCCAACTGTAATATTAACAATAATCAGAAACACAGTGACGAGTAGTCCAGGAAACAAGTGGCTTTTTCTCCCCCAAGCTGTTTTACTTATCTTGCAGTATATAGGCACGCATGTGTGGCTAAGTCGCTTCAGTTGTGTCCGACTCTGCGACCCTATGGACTGTAGCCCACCAGGCTCAACTGTCCATGGGCTTCTCCAGGCAAGAATGCTGGAGTGTGTTGCCATGCATGCAAGAAGTATTTGCTACAGTGTAAAATTCCCCTTGACTAGTTAAGAGAAAATCAAGAGTAATATGATTGCTTATAACAGCTCTGGAGACTGAATTTTGACTAGGTTGTTGGGATTTCAGAGTTGAGTTTATATAATTTAAGATTTTTTTCTAGGGTCTGAAACAAGTTTTGGACCATCTTTGCCGGTTTCTAATGTGGGAATCACAGCTCCAATAGTATACATGAAGAGGCGATGGGTTATCCCTTCTGGGAGTTCTCCAAAGTGGCTGGCATATGCTGTATTTTGGAGGTGATTGGGTAATTTGGAGGCAATTTAAAAATTATTTATAGAAAAACATAATTTTCTGGAGGAGTGGTAATTTTAAATATCTGAAAATATCTAAAATTATAGCGAATACACAAGTTAAGTTAGTGTGATGTCTGATGTCCACATATGAATGAGTACCCTAGTGAGGCACAGACTGTATTGGGAGCAAAATTGACATCTGCAACAATAACAGAGAGCCCATTTTGTATCCTTTTAACTTTATAGAACTTTTTTTTTTTTCAGTCAGGTTAAGCAGTTCTTGCAAAACAGGCCAAAGTGTCTCTGAAGGTATTATATCAGTCTTTGTAGTTAAATATTAGTATGTTTCTTTTAACTTGAAAGTTATTCAACATGGAAAGATATTTACATTTGAATATTTTATTTATGCTGAAGATAAACTCTATTTTCAATTTGTCAGACTATTTTTAATGCTAAGTTTGGGAGACAGAGTTCTCATAATAGTTTGGCAATCAAAAGTTGGAGAATATTTGACAGACTTAGTTATTCTTCCTGTCCTTTCTTTTATAGGGTGAATGGGCAAATCCTTTTGTTGCTTAATGTCCATTTTATAAAACCCAAAGATAGTTTAGACATAAAAGACATTTTAATAGTTTTATCATCCTGCATTTGGGAAAGGGAAAATTAAAAATAGTTGTTAGAAGGGACAAGGTATAAGGCATAAATATATAAAATCAAAAATATTTATAGTTAGCACGGTAAAATTACCTAGTGATAAACAACATCTATTAGGAAATTATTTTTTTTAAGAAGAGGAATCTTTATAAAATGATTTCAAATTATGTCACAAAGGTCTGAGAGTTAACAATAATTTGGGGACAAAAAGGAACCTCTACTAATTTGGGCACAGAAAAACTTAATCATTCTACCAAAAAAAAGACTCAAATTCTACTTTTACTCTTTTGATCCATTATTCATGCAGCAATTTATAACAAGGAATTGATTAATACAAGTATATATATATATATGCACTTATGCATATTCAGATACATAAATGTGAAAATATGTAATAATCTCAAGCTTTTAACTATAGCTTTAAATATAATTACCTTAGTGTGTTAAATTAAACATCACATTAAGTAACTGACAGCTTCTTCAAAAAGCAAAATGAAAATAATATCCATTATCTTTTATACATGCTTCTATTTCTCTGTAATTTCTGTAATAAGTACAACTAACCATTTATATTAATTCTTATCTTTTAAAAAATATTTGATTATCTTATTTTTGGCTCTGCTGGGTCTTTGTTGCTGCATGCAGGCTTTCTAGTTGCTACCATCGAGGGCTACTTTTGGTTTTAGGGTGCGCAGGCTCAGTACCTGCAGCTCACAGTCCTTAATTCTTATCTTTAACCAAAGTAGAGAATTTTTCTTTCTTCAAACATTAGAGAAAACTAGAGAACAGAAAATAAAAAGCTATGTAGCTATCTTTTCTCCATGAGAAAATTATTTCATATCATTTCAAAGTTTTAGGAGGCAAAAAAAGTATGTATAAAATATCATCCAAAAGGTTTTGTATGTTTTGTTAGTTGATTTCTATCAAAAATAAGAATATAACTATATTTGTATCTGGTTTATTTATTTATTTATTTTTCATTTTGGAACTGTCCAGACATCCAAAGATTATTTACAATGAACCCAAGTCTAAGGTTTTAAAATTAGCTAAAAATCTGGAACTACAATTTAGCTAAGACACTGAATTCTTACAATATACAGCTTTTTAAGAATTTCATAAAATTAAAGTTTTGAAAAGATACCTATTATTTTCATTCTGTTTAGTTGAATACAATTTTATACATATAATTTTAATTTAAACAAGTTATGGAAACAATACTCACTTATTTAACTTATAAAAACAATGTAGAAAATGTAGAAAGTTTAGTTATGAGACATTTAAACCTGGCTTTGAATAAACCAAGATGGTGTGCTAAGGATATAAAGTCATACCAAAATTCTTCTTTTATTTTGAGACTAAAGTGTCTTCTTATTTTCTTATAAACTATAGCAACAAGGCAATTAAACTTTTCAGTGCACACAAAAAGTAACATGGTTTAATACATTAAAATTTTCTTTTAGACAAATCTAAGTTTATTTGGACTAAATATTCTTATGGTATATGTGAAACAACTAAATTGTTTTGTGATAATTTAATAGTTCAAGTTTCACCAAACAGGAAAGAGAGAGAGAGAGGAACAGAAAAAATAAAAATGAGAGGGTCAGCTACAGTCAAATGTATAATTATCAACCATAAAGTATTAGTTATGGTTCCTCTGCAAGAAAAAGGTAGAAAGTTCACATATAGAAATACAGATTCTGAGGTATACACATACAAAAAGAGTGGCTTGTAGCTGGTTTTGACATAACATGGGCTCTGGATAAGTTTATAAAACTGTATAATTTAAAAGCCAGCATTTTTTAATCTTCCAAATATGGAAACTGAAGAGGTGATACTTCCTACATTAAACAAACTATTCTCTCTTTTAGACAAAGGAGACATTCTCCTCCTGAGAGTTTCTTTTGCTTTTTGCTCTAAAGAACCTCTCCTCTTCATGTCCAAAACTCCCCAAAGAGACCAGTTTTAAATCATCCCTGGTGAAATTGTGCCCGTTAGGGGGCTAAGTGTACAAATTAGCGTTATGGGGAGAAAGCATGAAGGAAGCAGGTCTTGAGCCTGGAAGAGGTATATTTTTAGAAAACCCTATGAGAGCTCAACAGTCTATAAAGATGGTGGCGGTGAACTTCATGCATTCAGAGTTTGGCCAAAGGCCAATCACTACCAGTGAGGGGCCAGACGAAAGCCCCTGATACTGGGTAGATGAAACTGAAGAAAGCAGATCTCAGGGACCCAAAGACAAGATTGAGAAACCTTTATAATGCTTTGAAACAGTGTGTGTGTGCGCTCAGTCGTTTCAGCTGTGTCTGACTCTTTGTGACCCCATTGACGGTAGCCCTCCAGGCTCCTCTGTCCATGGGATTTTCATGGGAAGAATACTGGAGTGGGTTGCCATTTCCTACTCCGGGGATCTTCCTGACCCAGGGATCGAACCTGCTTCTGCTGTCTCCTGCATTGCAGGTGGATTCTTTACCAATGAGCCACAGGGGAAACCCTTTGAAATGATAAACTGAGATTAAGTTTGTCAGAAGGACACTGGTCTGAGGAGACCTGAACTTCTCAGTCCCTGGAGCCAGATCAAGGACAAGTTCATTGAATTTGTGCCATCCTCTCCCCACAGATTTTTCCTCTTGTAAACAAACAACGCTAAGACACTTAGACGAGCAGACAAGTAGGAGCATCTGTTAGAAGGCAAGAAAACAATTTTACCAGGGAACAATACAAATCTGAACAGATAACCAAAAATATCCCAAGGGATCTCATGCCTGGAAAAGCAAAACAAACCCAAAGCTGAAAGACTTCAATGAACTATCAGAGCACAATTCAGCACAAACTTACCTCCCAGATATGGGTAGGCTGGCACCTCAAACAGGTAAACAGGAGTCTCAGATGCAGTAACTATTACTAAGTGGTAGATCTGGGCCCAAGGCAGCCCTCAGCTGAGCATTGGTGAACCCCCATTTCTGTTGGTGTCCTCCCAGCCAAAGATCACCAGGAGCACACCTGGAGTTGAACAAGTTGGACTTACTGCTCTTTGCCTCCAGGGAAAATGCATACCTTGTGGGACAGTAAGGTGTCGCCTTTTGATCCCTGGTTGGGGAGCTGGATTGCCACAGACCACGTGGTTGCCTCAAAAAAAAAAAAAAAAAAAGGAAAAAACCAACAAAACAAAACAAACAAACAGTGCCCTACTCACAGACAAACAAACAAACAAAAACCAAAAATGTGATAGCTAGGTCGTGTCTGAAGTGGTTCCTAGGCTAAACAACTCAGTGATCCAGTTGCCTAGTGAATCTGTGTAAACTGATTTTCTTGTAGACAGCACCGCTTTGCTGCCTCTGGAGCTGGCCTGAGGCAGAGGCTTATAGGCTTCAGTGGGTTATTTTCCAGTGGGCCATTTTCACCTGAGAGTAATTTCTCCAACCCCCATCTCTGACACATTCTCTAATAGTTTGTAGTGTACAATTTAGCTCTTTCTGATATTTTCTGTCTACAGCAATCCCCATGGGTAATGGAAAGAACACCAGACTTGGACATAGAAGAACTGCATTTGAATCCTAGCTCTTCCTGTGCCAGCTGTGGGCTTTAGACACCTCAGTTTGCTCATGTGTAAAATGGGTGTGTGTGTGCTCAGTCACTTCAGTCCTGTCTGACTTTTTGAGACCCCATGGACTGTAGCTCGCCAGGCTCCTCTGTCCATGGGATTTCCCAGGCAAGAATACTGGAGTGGATTGCCATTTCCTCCTCCAGGGGATCTTCCTGCCCCAGGGATCTAACTTGGGTCTCCTGTGACTCCTGCATTATAGGTGGATTCTTTACCCCTGAGCCACTTGGGAAGCCTGTAAAATGGGTGTAACAACCCTAACTTATGTGCTGTGAGATTAACAGTGATTACTTTCGTGCAAGAGGAGTAGGGTGATATATTAGTTAACATCAAGTTTCCTCTTAAGAAAGATATAGTCCTTTGTAAGGAGAATACTTGGATATGTCAGTTTCGGGGAAGGAGAAACTGATGGAAAGGACTGGAAGACAACACATATGTAGCTAAATTGCTCTTTGTAAGAAATAAACATGAATAAATATTTGGAAGTGGGAGAGAAGAAAAAAGAGGAAGTGAGAGAAGGGAGAAAGGAAGGAGAGTGGATGCATAAGCAGGAGGATGGAATTTGCAAAGACATTCCAAGTAGCAATGTAGTCAAGGACTTTTAAATACAAGAATGTCTAGTTATCACTTTTTAATTGTTTGTATCACTCTATGTCCCATCCATCTACCCAACCTTGATAAATTTGGTTACTTGTACAAATCCTTTATGTGAGTGGTTTTTCACAGAAATCCAGAAAGAAAAACAGCATTCCCAATCTGCTGTGACAAAAAATAGAAAGCAAGGAGTTGCTATGGAAGATGAACCGGGGGTGAATCAAAGTTCATTAGGAGCCCAAATTCAGAACCAGAATTGGTCATGGGATTTTGAGCTCCCTTAGAATTCACAGAAATCTTAGGGAAGACACTGGGCTTTCCTGATAAAGGGTGGTATGGGAGCTGGAGCCAGTTTTATCTGAGTTTGAAAGGACAGACCAATCCTCTGTTGATAACGGCTTCTGTGCACACATAAGGCAGGCCAAGCATAGGTAGATGCTCACTGTTATTTGTGTCTGAGTCTCCATTTGGTTAATATCTCTAATATGTTTTCCAGATGAGCCTGTAAATCCCCTCAGGCAAGGCCTGTGTCCAGAAATCCTCCCATTACTCTGTATTCCCCAGGATACAGGAGAGAAGAGAGATCAACAGGAGAAAGGTTAGGCCTTAAGTACTGACAACAAACACTATTATTATTATTGTGCTCTGTCCTAAGCTGAGGTGTGATGTGAATCTAAACCCCTAATCCCTGCACTGTGCAGCCCATCTCAGGATCCATCACATCTAGCCTTGCCCCAGATGATCTTCCCTAGCACCAGGCATGGCTCAGGGGGTCTAGTAAGGCTCACAAGATGAAGGAATTGGAGGCCAAAATGCAGAGTAGAAGGTGTGTCCATAGGGAACTGTGATTTCTTTTTTGAGGTCTCCCTAGCAAGTTCCCTGGCTCCCTCCTCAGAAGCCAGCTTGACTTGCCATGGAAAATTGCCCTGGTTTATAGGGTTGCCAGAATTAGCAAACAAAAATATAGGACACCCAGTTAAATCTGACTTTCCAATAGATAAACAGTAAACACATTCTTTAGTATAAGTATATCCCAAACAGTAATTGGAACATACTTACCCTAAACATTTTTTTGTGGTTTATCTGAAATTCAAATTTAACTAGGCATCGAGTATTTTACCTGGCAAGCTTACTTGCCTGGACATGATATGTTAGACAGTAGAGGAAAGTAGGGTGGGGAGCTTTTGGAATTTCCTATTCAGCAGCTTCAGCATTGGGAAATTGACACAGGCTCTTTTGCACAGCCTTTGAGGGAACTGCTTCAAGGATCATGCTTATGGCCATGCATGGGTGCGAGTGCTGATGTAGGTTGACTAACTTGTCTCGGTTTGCCTGGGGTTTACCCAAGGTTAGCATGGAAATTTCCACATATTGGGAAAACGCTTGCTTTTTGGCAAATGAAGACAGTTGGCCATCCTGGTGAGGATCATATGTACGGGAGCATGTGGCTGAATTGTTGAGTGAATCTCAATATTTCTTCTCAGCATAGTTCCTTAAGTCCATTTAAAAGATGAACAGTTTCCAGGGAAGTCTAGGAATCCTGGATCTGAAAGGTGTTGGTTCTAGAGATCATTTAAGTTCAGACTTTGTTTGCTTAATGCTTATTAAACACTTCCGAAAATAATCTGCCACCTCTCCTGGTTATTATTGTTATTATTACACCTTAGCATAGGCACTGTGGTAATTATTTGATGTTCATTATCTTGTGTAATCGTCTCAATAACTCACTATTATTATTGTACCTTTTTGAAATGAAAAATTGGAAACCCATGAGAGGTTGAATTGCCCAAAGTCATAGAACTGGTATTTAGGGGAGCTGCTACTAAAGCCCAGGTGTGTCTGACTTCAGAGTCTATGTTATTAATCAGCTGTCTATGATTAGAAAGCTCCAATCATCTGGAAGGCCTCCTTGGTATCTTGCTAAAGTCCTTCATGCTGCAATTCTATTAACTTTCTTCTTGTTTAGTTATTAACATAGAGAGGATGGCTACTCCCAGGACTAGCCACGTTCTCCAAATTGAGATTTAATTGGGACAGCCGGCCCACCCCCAGCATCCCCCCGCTAATTTCATGATCCTTTTTAGAGGAAATTTTAGGACAGCTGGGGAGCTCTTGCCCCCGAATGAAGAGCCCTATTGGCTGGCTCTCTAGGCTTGTAACCTAGGCTCAGTGGTGCTTTCTAAGCCAGCTCCTTGGAGGGTGTCTCCGTGGGCTGAGCATTGAACAGAGCTTCTGTGGCTGGGCAGCTGCAGTATAGCCAGGGTAGAGAGGACAAACCAGGGAGGATTTGCTTTCCTTCCTGAAGGTTTGTGCTGCAGGGAGGAAGCAGAGGCTAAGGGAAGCTGCTGCCACTCTATCCTTTGAAACTCTTCTAAGAACTGCTGGATTCAGCCTGTGGAAATAATTGCAGCATTTCAGAAAATTTGAAGGATTTTCAAGGATAACCCAAGGAGCATGTAAAACCCTCTTTGGAGGGTCCTCTAGGGAAATTGCTTCTTAGACTTTATGGTTTTGTACTAACTGTACTTAAAAAAAGAACCCGGTTCCCTCCAAGGGCTAGGGTTTCTACAGCCTAGGAAGGGGCAAGCCAGGATGGAGGAGTGCATTAACCCCTCCCTGCTGGGGATGCACGCATGCCTATGGCTTATTCATGTTGATGTAGGGCAGAAACCAGCACAAGGAAATGGCAACCCACTCCAGTACTCTTGCTTGGAAAATTCCGTGGATGGAGGAGCCTGGTAGTCTTCAGTACATGGGGTCGCAAAGAGTCGGACACAACTGAGCGACTTCACTAAAAATAAATAAATTTAAAAAAAACCCTCCCTGCTTTGGGGACTGGGGGAGGGGCAGCAGCTCCACAGAGCCTGCGCACAGCCTCAGCTCCAGGGCCCTGTGCTCCTGGGCCCTCCCAGTTGTCACAGGAAATCCACAGCAATGGAGTTCCTAAGTTGGGGAGTGGGAGAGTGGTTGGGGGGTGGGGGCTCCCCATGGCCCAGCGCCTGCCACGTGCTACTCAGTGGCAGGAGGAGCCCATGCTGGTGGGGAGAGCAGCTGCCCAGGCTCAGCCAGGGATGGGGAGGAGGAGGTGGAAACAAGCCTCAGCTGAGGCAGGCGGGTCTCCCTGTGTGAGGCATCTTCTCTAAGTTCTGGCCCCATGATCTGTGCTTTCCTGAAGTATGTAGGAAGCACAGATCCCTGGTGGCTCAGACAGTAAAGAAGCTGCCTGCAATGCAGGAGACCCCAGTTGGATCCCTGGGTCAGGAAGATCCCCTGGAGGAGGGCATGGCAACCCACTCCAGTATTCTTGCCTGGAGAATCCTAGGGACAGAGGAGCCTGGTGGGCTACAGTGCATGGGGTCGCAAAGAGTCGGACAGAACTGAGTGCCTAACACTTTCACTCTTTGCAGAGTATGTTCTTAGCAGGGATAACTGAGGCTCCCCTTCCTCTCCATCCTGGATGCTGGCACAGTTCCTTAAGGAAGGCATCCCAGCCTCGAGGGTGGACTATGTGCTCCATAGGAGTGAGGCTTTGGGTTGAGGTGCTGGTATAGCCCACCTCTGTTGTTACAGGTGGTGTTGACTCCTTTGAACCAGCCAAGTAGCCGGGGCTGAAGGGCTTGGCCTGGCTTCTCTGAAGGGGCAGTCAACTTTGTTGATGATGATGGAGGGGGCAGAATCATATTTCTGGCATCCTGGGCAGCAACTTTGAAAGGAGGAAGCCCGAGAATCTGCCTGAGGGGGTGGCTTCCACGGCAGGCATAGGCCTCACTGTTCTCAGGGCCAGAAGAGAGGCAAGGAAGGGCCTTGTTCTTCTGGAAGGTGAGGGAGTAGCCTCTTGGCCTGAGGAACTTTCTCTCATTCAAGGGCTCATGTCTTCTCTTCCCATGGGGAACAAGCAAGAGCAGTCCTTCTCTCTCCTCCAACTGTGTCTCAGAAGGGGTTCCTGGGGGTCCTCTCCTGCGGCTGGAGGCAGCCCATGTTTCGGAATAGGTCAGTGTTTTGGAAACACAGGCAGCTTGGGTGTGTGGGGGGCAGTGGGGGCTGGCCAACTTGTCATGGTAAGGGCTTCTCTCTTGTGATCTCCTAGCATCAATGGAGCAGACTCAAGGGGCCTGCAGGCTGCTGTCCCTCAATCTGCCTGAAGCACATTTCAAATGAGATTTTCAATAGAAACACTAAGGCATGCATATAATTAAAATTGTCCCTTGGTATTTGCAGGTGACTGGTTCTAGGAACCGCACAGATACCGAAATCTGTGAATGCCCCAGACCCACAATCAACCCTCAGCCCCTAGAATCCACTGTTTCCACACCCATGTATCCAACCATTCACAGTGGTTGAATCCAAGGTTGTGAACCCGAGGATACCAAAGGCTGATTGTGCAAATTCCCATCACATAAGAGTGCAGAGTGAAAAGTCTCCCTCTTACTCTTATCAGGTTATGTGAATCCTCCCAGGAATAGCAGAGATCTCTCTTTAAAATGTGCTCTTTCTTTTTTTTTTCCTGAGTTGGTTTCAATCTTAACCATAATGACTCCTCTTTTCTGACCTCAAGTTTAACCATACATAAAGTAGAGAAAATAGTATAATGAACCTCCATGTCCCCATCACCCAGCTTCAGTAGTTTTCAGCATTTAGCCAATGTTATTTCATCTAACTATGATTTTGTCGGGGAGGAAAACAATCCCAAGCATCATGACATTTCACCTGTAAGTATCTGGCTATGCATCTCTAACTGCTAAAAGATTCTTTCCCAAAACATAATTATCATGTTATTAGGGGCTTCCCTGGTGGCTCAGTGGTAAAGAATCCACCCGCAATGCAGGAGGCATGAGTTCAATCCCTGGGTCAGAATGATTTCCCGGAGGAGGGCATGGCAACCCACTCCAGTATTCTTGCCTGGAGAATCCCCATGGACCAAGGAGCCTGGCGGGCTACAGTCCATGCAGTCACAAAGAGTTGGACATGGCTGAGCGACTAAATAACAACCATGCTATTATCACACCTAACAAGTATAAGAAAGTTCTTAGTATTAACTAATCCCCAGTGATTGATTTTGAATCCCACTGATCTATAAGGTTCATGTAACTTGCCCTGCCTGGAGTTCTAACGTGGGCCCTCTGCTTAGCCTGAGAAGTACAAAGGGTTGGAAACTCCAGCCATAGCAGCCAGAAACCTGTCCATGTTACCCCTGGCTGTTCTTATTCAGGCCAGAGGCTTTCCGTGCAGACATCTTTTTGGAGCAAAACAATTTTCCAAGCAACTTCTAAGGCTATCAGAGTTTGGAGAGGCATTCTCTATAAATGGCTCTGTCCCTTGCTTCCTGGGTGGCATTGGGAAAGCTGTGTCTGTACCCCATCAGCAAAATGTAACAAATAACATTCATCCTGAGAAGTTAGGTGAGTATCTGACAGCCAAGGATAGTAATAGTGTTTCTGTTGCACTCAGAGATTGTATCAAACGTACAGCACTCTGCAGGGACCACTGTGCCAAGACTGGGTGAATTTTCATGTTTGTGAAGGTGGATTATGTGGACAACTGATTTCTACATGTCGCTAGTAGCTGTTTGATGCTCCCCAGACCCTCATTTCCTGAGTTTATTCATCTGACTGTTCTGGCTTCCAGACTACCCTTCACTGTATCCTAAGCCATGGGCATCTCCCCACTCACAAATGCATATCCAGCTCACCACCCCCCATTTCTTCCCACTCCATGCCAGCTCAACGTACATGACATCTCTGGCCCTCAGTTCTCTTGGCCAGAAAGGCAAGGTCAAGCCAATTGGCATGAAGTTGGGTTTGGAAAGTTCTAGTCGCAGGTGCTTTTGTTGTTGTTTAGTCACTCAGTCGTGTCCGGCTCTTTACGACCCCATGGACTGTAGCCTGCCAGGCTCCTCTGTCCATGGAATTTCCCAGGCAAGAATACTGGAGTGGGTTGCCATTTCGTTTACCAGGGGATCTTCCTGATCCAGGGATCGAACCTGCATCTCCTGCAGGAGAAAGGTGAATCCTTTATTGCTGAGCCACCAGGGAAGCCCAGCCACAAGTGCATAGAATATATTGCCTGCCAAGCAGTCTTGGTGCCAGGGCCAGAAAAGCTGTAAGAATAAGCCACTTACCTTTTAAAATTTGGTCTGGGAAGTCATTATCTTGGGGAGAAGCAAAAACTCAGCTCCAGAAGCCCCAGTGTTAGTAGGTGAGCTCAAGCTTTCACTGATACTGTGCCTTCTCTGTTCCCCTTTATGATCTTTTATGTGGACACGGAGAAGTGGCTCACCAGATCAGGTACTTGAGCACTTATTTACTTTCCTGGGAGAAATTCACTGGACTTCTCTGAATTTCAGAGTTTGGTTTGTATAATGGAGAAAAGAGAACCCTCTTGCCTCATGGCTTTCAAGAATCTGGTACTGTGTGATCACACAGCGGAGGGGGGATGTTTTATCTAAGCATTTGGAGTTATTTGCAAGAAAGCTGCATGACTAAAGCAAGTGATGATCAAGGAGGCCCAGATCTTTGGAGGTACCATCAGAAGTGCATGAAGCAAACTGTTTATGAGTTTCATACAATCCTATATTGTTCCCACAGGCACCCAGTGCAGGCAGCAGGCTACCACCAAGAAGACTGGTATTGCCCTCTAGGGGAATCCCTGGGCACTGCCAGGGATCTGGCTGGACTCTGGAGAACATTTTGCCTGTAGAACCACTGGAAACAGAATCACAGAAATATGTGGAGTTGGATAAATTAAAAAAAAAAAAAGCCCACTTGGGGACGGAGGGAGAAAACCCTATAAGAGCTGTGGGAAGGACTCAGGAGAAGAGTGGTGAGTGGCAGCTGAGGTAGTGTCAGGCCCTACAGAGCCACTGTGGCATACTAGATCCTGGAGAGCTGGGAACCTTAAGGCACTGGGAACAGTGAGCATGACACAGTCACCCGGCTGAGCCCCTTTACCATCCCAGGCATAAGAACAAGGGAGACACAGAAAGACATGCTCCATCAAGGAGTGTGGTGAGCGAAAGAGACAGAGAGAAGCAGTGACAGAGCTGGAAAAACAGACACTGAGAGATTGAGACCTGAGGAGAAGACAAAATGAATAGTGAGGCAAGAGAGTTGAAGGAAAGAAGAGAAATGTGTATTAAAGGGAATGTAGCTGAAAAATTGGTCTCTGTGAGTTTATCAGGAGCACATCTTTTCTTCCCAATAGCGTAGCAGTCCCCAGGGCTGCTGGTAGGAGTCCAGGGACAGATTTGTGAGACACCCAGGCTGAGTGATTTCTCTTGGGTGTAGAAGTGTCTCACCTATTCAAGCTGTGAAAAACCATCTCCCTCATCATATCAATAAGAGGCCTTGAAGTTTGGGCTCAGCTCCTGCCATCTGAGAAGCAAAGGGCACACATTTGGTGACTTCTTGCTTTTGGTTCTCCCTCTCCTCCAGAGCCATTCTCTTGACAACAACCATCCAGAAGTTAATTGTTGGTACAGTCCCACAGCAGGCAGAGTCCATGGCTGGATAACAGGGCTGGTGAGGTCAGAGATCCTGGGACTGGCTGCCATCAGTCGTATGGCCGTAGTCTGGCCTGCTCTGGAAAACCACTATTATATGGTTCTGCCAAAGGAGCAGCATTTACAGGGATCCTTTCTCCTTGGGGCTGGTATAAGAGCAGAGGCTTTAAAGTTCTAGATCCTCTGCTCAACTATGGCAGGACTCAGGAACCTGGGGTACCCACAGGGGCATCTACAGAAGACTCACCCATTTCCTAACAGCAGAGCCCAAGCCAGAAACATGACCAAGGTCTCAATTCAAAGAGAAAACTGTAAGACACAATTTTGCCTCTCTCCCCTTATAGAAAGATCTAGGATCTGCTCAATACCTCCTTCCTCTTCTTTCTTACCCCGAGGCAAAACCATGGGGAAAATTAGGAAGGGAGGGCATACCTTACTTCCCTGGAGTTGTAGGGTAATCCTCCACTTATATGTCAACCAGTTTCCTCAAAGGCCATCCATGGGAGGATGCAGACCTCAAAGTCAAAGAGAGTTGTGTCTCTCTGAGGCTCCTGAAGGGCTAGGGAACACAAGCAAGCAGTTTGATAGACACTGGTTAAGATTCAGTTTTTTTAGAAAACTTCCATACGCGAATCCCACCTAGTCCTGGGCACTCAAATACCTTCACAGTCTTTAGAAATAATTATTATTAGGTTTTTTATATTATTATTTCCTTGATTTGGCTATTATTCTTCATGCGTCTTTCTCTGAGGCAAGGAGCATATTTATTTCCCCTTCCCTCCACCCTCACTGACAACCATGGCTTTACCTCCACCCACTCCTTGCCTCTCATCACCCTGGATACAGCTCTCTCATGACTCTCTATTCTGAGGGTGGGGTATTGCTACCTAATGCCCAGATTGTGTTCTTCTGTGAGTCAGTTACCTTCCATGGAAATCACCCACATCCCCAGCTCTCACCTTTTCTTTAGCCTGTTCTGTGAACCTGCACAGCATGTCTTCTTGCCCCCTCCCTGGGTCTCCGTTATCCTGTCTATAAAATGATTACAATTCTAGCTTTCTCCAGCTTGGTCAAAATCTGTTCGAGGAATCAACAGCTTGTGTTTTGTCCTCATTCAGTTGAAACCAAGAAGGATTTGGAGGAAATTATTTTTAAAAGACATTTTTTTTTCTCTATTGTGTTTCTAAAACTGGAATGGGAGGAGTTGGGAGAAGCGCTTATTTGCTAGAGTGGAGGGGGAGGGTAAAGGTGGATAGGGTCAAGAACAGTTAGGCATGAGGGGTGGTGTTGAGGCAGAGTTAGAAAGACTAGGAGATCACATCTAGGGTTTTGACCCTGACTGCCTCACCAGGGCTACCACCTTCATGGCCTCCAACACTTATGCTGCCACATCATCTCATACCAAAATAGACCTAAGGATCAGTTGGAGGCTTGCAGGACCTTTTTCTTTTATTTCCACCCCCAAACCACATTTCCAGATGTCTCTGCAGCAAAGTGAAATTCCACATAGGCAAGCCTTGGTGGGGGGTGGGGGGAGAAGAAAAAAAGAAAAAGAGACAATTGGCACTGAAAAGCAGAAAGAGAAGACGGAGGTCTTAGAGAAGGGAGTATCCTGAGGAGGTGGGGACAAGGGGAGGAGAAGGGGAGGAGGAGAGGAGGAGGAAAGTGGGCCTGTCCCTTTAAGGGGGTTGGCTGTCAATCAGAAAGCCCTTTTCATTGCAGGAGAAGAGGACAAAGATACTCAGAGAGAAAAAGTAAAGGACCGAAGAAGGAGACTGGAGAGACCAGGATCCTTCCAGCTGAACAAACAGACTAGCCAGCCGGCTACCATTGGAGTCAGAGTCCCAAAGACATGGGTGAGTTTCAAAAACTTTAGATTGGAAGATTCAAGCCAGAGCATAGGAATTTGCAAGAACTTTGGAGTTTGGAGTTTTTAATGGTTGAAATGAATTGTGTTCTGGCACTTGTTTTCTTTTTCATTCCTTAGCACGCAATTAGATTAACTCCTTCTTTGCTGTACTGATAATGATGCTTTATTGCCAAAGAACTCCAGCAGCACATGGAGAGTCCCACAGGTCCTTGGAGAGAGTGTCTGGAGGGCTGGATGTGGTCATGTGTCCTCCTACCCGCTTACGTCCCTCTGCCTTCTCTTTTCCCCTGGTCCCCATGTACTGGTAATGGCCTGGTCAGCTGACATCCTTGGTTCTGCTGTAGGCAACTAATGTTGGCTGGCTCTCAACTGTACAAATGACTGCTTGCTTGAAACAAAATTTGGGCCCCGTGGGGCATCAGAATGAAATTGGGTGACATGGATTCAGGTTTGGCCATGGCTGAGGAGGCCGATCTCAAGTTCAGGAAATGAAAATAAAATCCTTAATGGCTTTACCATAAGGAAGAGATATGGGTAGGGCTGTGTGTGTGTGCACACACATGCACACATATGGGTGACCATATCTAGCAAATATTACAGACTTAGCCTTCCTGAGGGCGTGACTCAGATTCTAAATCCCTGCTGTAACAAGGAGGCTACTGGGACCTTAGGGCTTTTGCTGACTTGGTTGAGTCCTAAGGGCATCTCTGTAGAGAGAAGCTACATGGTCTGGTCTCTTGTAGTGTTCACTGAGTGCAAGATGTACAGAGCACAAGAATTTTTGTTCATACAGGAGGCCACAGAAACATGTAGACATTGCTCACATTTGGCAAAACAAGAGCAACAGCTTGAATGTGTCCTAAATGAAATGAGAATCAACTGTCCTGTGTATTCACCATCAAATGTATTACCCAGAAGATTCCAAAAACATCTACGGAGATGGGTTTTCAATTATATTAGGCTAGTGTCAGTTTTTAAGTTGTTTCATCCTGAAACACTGAGAGAGCTCTTGAGGCATGTATTCAGGCAGGATAATTAAGAAGGCACGAGCACTGGACTAGAAGTGAACATAATGAGGTTCGAATCCCAGATCTGCTACTTATGAACTTGGTGACATTGGGTAGGTTGCTATGAATTATTACTTCATCATCTGGAAAATAGGGATAATGATAATTGCTTTGTCTACTTTCAGGGTTATAAAAATAAAAAATAATATGTGGGAGTCCTTTGAAAATGGGCAAACTCTATAACAGCTGTAAATAATAATAATACTAATTATTATACAATGATGCATGTACAGGCTGTCTCTTATTCTTCCTGAAGTGACTGAGTTTCTTTGCATGTACTTTGTGCACTTGGGTAAGAATTGTCCAGTCGAGTGGGGCCAAATGAGAGGTGAATATTGCAAGAACTCAGTTCCTGTCCTAGATAATGTCAAGAACCTTACCTGAAGTCAAGGCAGCTGATTGGGTAGGTTGTGAATCAAAAACAGAGAGGGAGTAAAGAAGGATGCTGAATACTACTTCCTTAGGGAGTAAAAGCCCTGAGGAAAAGGCAGGAAAAATCAGGTGACCGTAGGGACAGTTTCCTGTTACAGAGGCTAGATGATTTCCTCCAGGGAAGATTATTGCAGATGAGGGAACAGTCGAAGCTGTGTATGGGATCTCTTAATCTGAGGGTGAGCCATACTTGGGCTAGGTGCACATGATAGAGTAGCCATTATGTTCTCAGTTATGCAATAGCAAAGTATTGATATTTCAAATGCTTTTTAAGTAATAGACCATCTCTAGCAAGGTACTGGACTGCTACTGCTTCCGACAGGGAGTGTGTTGCTGTTTAACTATTGCACTGGACAGATTATATCATAGAATCTTGGATTGGACTGGAAGGAACTTTAGAAGCTGTCTGAGCTAATTCTCAGTGCAGGATTCCCTTCTCAAATGTTCCTACAGCTTCTTCTTAATCATCCCCAGGAATAGGAAGCTCACTACCTCCACCACGGAGAATCAAGTAGGGTCGGAAATGAGGAGGAACAGGGAATTCTGTAGTGTTCACACAAAAGGTTTACAAGGGACATGAGAGTTCACTAAACCTTGTCCTGACTTGGGAGGACATCAACTTGGGAGAGGGATGTTCCAAATGAGTGTTTTGGATAACAATGGAACTGGAAAAGAGCCAAAGAGCAGTAGCTGATTATTCTCTGCTTAGTAACACAATGCCATTACCGAACAGCAAAATATTGGCTCTTGCAAAGCCTGATGTCTGAGAACAGTGGCTGTTACCCTGGTAACCAGACTATGATGCTTCCCTCCAAAGGTGGCTGTTTGCTGAGCAGTGTAGTTTTGGCTGGCTCACAGTGTGAGTGCAGCCCAGGCAAAAAGTGTGGAGGCAAAGCAGGGGTCCAGGTTTTTACTAAATGCTTGAAGACTAACTGAATCCCATCATGATGGCAAGAAGGCTGCAAGAGTGCCAGGAGCTAAAAAGAAAGCAGATGAAAACCAGCACTTTCACTTACTTTTCCTAGGGACACTGACTAAAATGATCATATGTACCCTTCCCCACCCCACTCCTTACCTCGGCCCAGCAGAGCCAGAGGAGAACCAGGGAGATTAAAAGGTCTGCTCTGATTCAAGGGCCTTTTGCCCTGGCTTTCTGCTAGGAAAGCCAGAAATTTACTCAACAACCTGACAACTAGAACTATGCTCTCAAATCTCTCTGAATAGTAAATAGACCCAAGAAACCCTTGAGAAATGGATAGGAGGGAAAATACAGTCTCCAAATCCATGAAAGCAGATGCCAATGGCATCTTTTTCCCTTGTTGTGTGTTACCTTGAAGCCTTGAAAACCGTCCCCAGGGTTCTTGGTGTTGAAAGAAAGCAACAGTAGAAATGCCCTCCTTGCCCACAGAACTTCAGGTCCAGAAAACATCAAGTTAGGGCAGTAAACTGATTGGGAAAGATAACAGCAGCCTTGGCAGGTGAACAGAGTAGCTTTCCCTTCCCTTCCCACTGTCAGGGCCTGCCCAGTGTCAAATTCTCATTGAAAACCCCTTGGTTATTTTAAAATGGTCTTAAAGGTGATCACTCAGCTCTGCACTGGCCTCTGAGCTTTCTGCCAGGCCGGGCTCTGGAAAGGAGTCAGTGACATCCCAAGGAAGAGAACAAGGTTCCCTAGAACAGCTTCACACTGCAACCAAGGGAAGAGGAGGAATTGGTGGGAGACTGGGCTAAGGAATGAAGTATGGAAACTGTTGTCTCTCAGCTTAGTACCAGTTGCTTCTCTTTCATTTTCCCAGAAGTGGGCAAAGTGAGGACAACATGTCAGGGATAGAGTTTAACAATCCAGTCTCCACCCCAGCCTCCCAATGTTTGGGTACAAGTTGGCATACATCAATGCATGTATGCACCCATGCATGTGTGCATGTATGAGTGTGTGTGTTTGGGGGAGGAGTAGGGAATATAGGAAACAAAGTGGTCCAGATGCTGTTTCCATGGTAATAATAATATCTTTTCAAAGAGGAGGCTGAGCTTCATTTTTATTTAATTATGTCTGCATGACTTGACTATCTAGCAAGCTTGGATTTTCATGCCCCAGTGGCTACAGAGCCCCTTTCCAGCACATGAACATGGTATAAGTGATGATTTTATGTAGGAAAGACAAGATTATAAGCAAGGCTTTGTCTGATCTGGATAAAGCCATAAGCAAAAGTCTTTGTCTCTGGCACCTCCTGATGATTGTTGTTTTATTCCTAGAACCCACCCATTCATCCCCATCCATTCCTGGTACCAGTCACGGCTGCTCTAGCATCTTGGCCCTGTCAACTGCGATAGGTCCTGATCAAGTGAGCCTCTGTTCATGGGGTGAGGTTAAGGGGTGGGTTCTGGGAGGAGAGTAAGACTGTAGCTCAGATTAGAGACTTAGAGAGATGGGGCCAGTTTTTCGCTCAATGAGCCTGCCTGTTGTTTAGCTCTATTGTATAGGGTTCTTCTATCTCTCCCTTTGTCAGCTGGATTCAAGGGACAGGCTGGGATTTGTGCAAGGCACAATTGGTCTCTTTCTGTCATCCCTTTTGATGAAAGACCTTCCTTTCCTCCCTTTGATGGGTTCCCAGATTCAAATTGAATTTCCATCATGGAGCTTGTCCTTGAGGCATGTCCAGGGCATGGGAAAGGAGGGAGGGCTCGGGAGCCCTTGGCTCCTGCTTAAAGAGACAGCATCAGGATCAACCCAGTACCTTGGATAGACAGAAATCTGGATGAGAGTCACAACAGTCCTGTTGATCCTTGTCAGATTCCTGTGAAGAGCATTAATGAGAAGTATTTGAAGTTCTATCACAGATTGATTAGTTTTGGGAGTTTGCAGATACATCTAGCCAACACAGAATATTTCCCCTTTGCTTACATTTTGCCCACAGGGCTTGGTTATACACATTTAAACACTAAATTGTAGGTAGCTTTGGTCTTTGATTTGCCGATATGTTTGTTCTCCCCAACAAGACTGAAAGGTCTTTGAAGGAAGGGACTGGGCCTTATAGTTCCCTTTTATTTCCCACAGTGTCTAGGTTATTGCCATATGCTTAATAATTGTACTGAATCCAATGAATGGAAAGGCAAACCCTGGGGAAAGTCATTATTTTTCTGTATGATCTTTCATCAAAGTCAGGTGGTTTAGGGACTTCCCTGGCAGTCCAGTGGTTAAGACTTTGCCTTCCAGTGCAGGGGGTGCAAGTTCAATCCTTGATCAGGGAGCTAAGATCTCCCCCATCCCTAAGAGCCAAAATCTCAAAAAAAAACATAAAATAGAAGCAATATATTATAACCAATTTAGTAACGACTTTAAAAATGATCTATACAAAAATCTTTAGAAAAGGTCAAGTGGTTTAATTCAATTTGGTTGCATTGGGTAATATTATTGCTATATAGTTCTTTTCTGCCAACTCCACCATGTTGCAGTCAATACTTAGCCTGGAAATGTAAGAATGCCTCTTGAGAGGCCAAGGAACTTCTACAGAATCCCTCATGGCCTTCCTGAATCAAACCGGTACCTTTTCAACCATTAAGTCTTCTGAAATGGAGAACCTTTGGCTTTAGGTTATTGTTCACACATCCCCAAATCAAAGGGAACCCAATGAACCTTTCTCAGAATATTTTGATTGTAAACTTCTTTGAAGACACAATTTATTGCATCTTCTGAATCTTTCCCAGTTGGAATCCAAAATTTGATTTTTTGCTTGGGCTGACTGGTGGAGATTCTTCACTTCTGCTGAACTTAAATGCCCCCAGAACAAACATTTCATTTCAATGTGAAGAGATGGACATCTTATGCTGATATTGTTGAACTATTTATAGCTGAAGAGTGATAGATATACTCAGGGCCATTTAATTTCAACTCCATGTTAGAGACTCATTAAAGCCTAGGTCTTTCTTGTACCTTGCTTTGAGTGGCAGTAGAGCAGAAAAAGGGGTGCTAAGTTATTTGAGCTCTAAGAAAATGGAGGAAAAATGGATTGAAGAAGAAAGAATATCAGTGGATGATTCAGAGTTGCTCCCAAGGCTGAGCCCTTTATCACCCAGTAAGAACACTATATATGATACTCTCTGATTATTTGGATGATACAGGGATCAGATAAACTAACAAGGCTTTCCCCCCTGATCTTTACAACCCTGGAGGGGGCATCAGCTGAAACTTAGAGTGGAATTCTGTTTCGTTAGCAAGAGTTCAAGTTTTTTCATTCCTGATCTCACCTGAACCACCATTTTAGCCCTTTCCAGGATAAAAAAGGTGGGGTGAGTCAGTGGGCACAGGACGGTCACTTGCTAGGGAGGATGGTTCTCCTTACTCTGGGCTAAACAAACAGTTCTTCCATTGTTCCCTGGGTCTGACCCCCTTCCCACCCCCAGGCCTGGAGGCCCCTGCAGAATACAAATGAGGCTCCTGAGATCTCAGGGAAAAAACAAGGCTTCTTTGTCCAGGGGAGCTATGGAGGGTTCTGTCCAAGCCCTGACCCTGTGCTGGGGAGAGAGGGAACAGTGGGGTCATGCACCTTCCCCTCCCTCCACCCCCAGGCTTCAGAGACCTTCTTTACTAGAAGATTCTAAGAGTTTGGGGGTGGGGAAGATTTGGATAGGCAGAGAAGGAAAATGGCCGCACTGTTTATTTCCAAGCTCCTTTTCTTGACTTACAAGATGCATCTAGTATCTTGACCTGTTAAGAAAGAGGAAGATCGGCATATAGGGTTATCGTTACCATATGGGAGAAGGCGAGGGTGGGATGTTTCGAGAGAACAGCATCGAAACATGTATTTTATCTAGGGTGAAACAGATCACCAGCCCAGGTTGGATGCATGAGACAAGTGCTTGGGCCTGGTGCACTGGGAAGACCCAGAGGGATCGGGTGGAGAGGGAGGTGGGAGGGGGGGATCAGGATGGGGAACACATGTAAATCCATGGCTTATTCATGTCAATGTATGACAAAAACCACTACAATATTGTAAAGTAATTAGCCTCCAACTAATAAAAATAAATGGAAAAAAAATCGTGATCAAAAAAAAAAAAAAAAGAAAGAAAGAAAGAGGAAGATTGATATCTGAATGTTTCCCGAGAACAATAATCAATTTCAAGTGCTGTTTTTCTCTCTGGCTTATACATGCGTTTATGTGCATGTTTGCATTCATGCATGTGCCCCCACTCTGGCACAAGTGTGTGCATGTGGGAACACACACACACACACTCACACCCCATGTGCCAGTATCTAATGAGGCACTCTTACCAAGCACAATTCATACTAAGTAAACTCTGCCTCCATTTAGAGCAGCACAGCTACAAACTGATTGCTTCCCACAGAGGCCAAGTTTTCTGACAGTAGGCCTTCAGTTCTTAGAGAAGGGAGCAAATGCAGTTCTGCTTCAAATGTTAGCTACTTATTTTGCTTGGCTTGGGCTTCTATGCCTCATCTCTGGGGTGACACACAAGAATATTGAGGAAGAGGCTCTTTGAGCACCAAGGAAGGGCTATCATGTTAGGGGAGAGTGGGACAGAGGACTCAGTCACACTGTGGCCCTGAGAACAGAGACAAATGCCTCTACCTCAGCTTTCTCACGATAGAGATAATTTGGTCCTTCAGAATCTGTTCACATGGACATAGTTCAGGCACATCACCAGATGGTCAAGCACTCAGGGCTAAAAAGAAACTGTACTAGTATTAAGAGAGTCAGGCAAAGGATTCCCCTGGTCCCTGGCATTAAAAAAATGAGCTTTGGATAAAGTCCAAATCTAAAAGTGAATACAATGAATTTTATTTGTGTAAGGAGTTTCAGCATGCTTTTCCAAAATAGCAGCTTCTTGGCACATTTGCTATTTATTTGTGTGTGTGTGTATGCACACAAATAATTTATATATGCATATAGTATATCAACCCTGAATAGTCATTGGAAGAACTGACGCTGAAGCTCCAATACTTTGGCCACTTGATGCGTAGAGATGACTCATTGGAAAAGACCCTGATGCAGGAAAACATTAAGGGCAGAAGGAGAAGAAGATGATAGAGGACGAGATGGTTGGATGGCATCATCAACTCAATGGACATGAGTCTGAGCAAACTCTGGGAGATAGTGAAGGACAGGGAAGCCTGGCATGCTGCAGTCCATGGGGTCACAAAAAGTCAAATACAACAGTGACTGAACAGCAACAATGCATATAATATATACAAAAATAATTCATATACCATATCTATATGATATGTGAATAGATGGATAAAATTAGTGTATATATAATTTATTTTCTGAAGATTTTCATTTCTTTAACCTTTTGGGGTTGTGGCCAAGAGGCTAGAAGGTGCCTTTCTCTATCATCTACTGGATGGATGAAACATTTGTTGTTTCACTCCACATGACACCTTAGAGCTCAGGACTTGTACTTGGGACACAGACACAGCTACTCTCAGAACCTGTGACTTCTTACGTGCCCTTCCTGTTTCTCAGCAACACTTGCATGGGGCCTGGGGTACCAGATCTGGGGAATTTCAGAGTCTCAGCATTTTAAGACAGCTGTATTCCCAGGCCCTAGTGTGTTTTGTCATGCCAGAAAGACAGTTCATGCTTTGTTGGCTTTGTATAACATCTCTTTGTAGTTGTTTTGACAGAACTCCAGGGTAGGACTAAGGGTGGGGACATTGGCCAAACTGTAGCATAGGGGGACAAGTCAGCCATGCAAAGTGTCCCCATATCATTTAGCCTGTATGTTTACTACTGTGAATAATAGTCATCCTCCCATGAACCTCTCCTGTCCTCTGCCAGTTTCCTCCTTTCTCTGGACTGCTCTCCAGACATCCAGACTAAGAAGAATCAAGCATTCTGTGCCACAAATACAATGTTCAGAAATACCCAGGAACATGCAATTTCAGAGTTTTCCCACCTGAAATGCTCTTTAAGGGTCAACTCTTGTCTGGCAATATCAATATTTCTATGAAATTCGAAGGGCATTTACCCTTTGTAGTCATTTACTAGGCTGCCTGAAACTGTTGGTTGAAAATATCAGGTCTACTTAGCTTATTCTCCTCCATAGACAAAAATGTCCCCATGGCAGTATCTATGTCTTTTATATGTTCACACTCTACATGACACCTAGCACAATGCTGGGCACACAGTAAGTACTCCATAAAAGTTGATAAATGGTGAAAACAAACAAATCAGAAAGAAAAGAAAGGAGGGAATGAGAGCATCATTTCTAGTGGCCTACTTGAATACTGATTATTCAAAAACTCATGGACATTTTGGGAATTCAAGGTAAGGATTTATCTTTAAGAATGGAACAAAATATGGTTTGGGGGAGTCAGTCTCACATTCCAAAATTCTGAGGTTCTAGACTCTCTTGCTTTTTGTCTCTGAGGTGACCCCTCCTCCAACCCTGCATCCATGCATGTGAGCACAGGGCCTGGTTGGGCTGGCAGAGAGAAATGAGTGATGAGCTATGTATTGTACATCCCTGACTGTTTGCCCTCCTTTTTCTTCAGGCTTGTTAGAGTGCTGTGCGAGATGTCTCGTAGGGGCCCCCTTTGCTTCCCTGGTGGCCACTGGATTGTGTTTCTTTGGGGTGGCACTATTCTGTGGCTGTGGACATGAAGCACTCACTGGTACAGAAAAGCTAATTGAGACGTATTTCTCCAAAAACTACCAGGACTATGAGTATCTTATCAATGTGTAAGTACCTACTCTCCCCTACCAATCCTGTCTATCTTAGAGACATGAAACTCATCAGTACCTTAGTGACTAGTAGGGGATTGGTGTGGAGCCAGACAGAATTCCTGGGTCTTCCTTCTTTTTTAAAAAACATTTTTTATTGGGATATAGTTGCTTTACAATGTTGTGTTAGTTTCTGCTGTACAAAAAAGTGAATCAGCTATATGTATACACATACCCCCTCCTTCTTGGACCTCCATCTTACCCTCCCCTGCCATCCTACCCATCTAGGTCATCATAGAACACAAAAGTGAGCTCTCTGTGCTAATAAAGCACCTTCCCACTAGCTATCTATTTTACGCATGGTAGTGTATATATAGTGAAAGTGAATATATATATATATATATATGGGGCTTCCCAGGTGGTGTTAGTGGTAAAGAACCTGCCTGCCAAGGTTCTTGGTTGGGAAAGTCCTGGGTTGGGAAGGCCCCCTGGAGGAGGGTGTGGCCAGCCACTCCAGTATTCTTGCCTAGAGAATCCCCATGGACAGAGGAGCCTGGCGGGCTATGGTCCATAGTGTTGCAAAGAGTTGGACACGACTGAAGCGACTTAGCACACACACAGTGTATACATATGTCAATCCCAATCTCTCAATTTATCCATCCCTCCCCCCACTTTATGTCCACACATCTGTTCTGTACATTTATGTCTCTATTCCTGCCCTGCAAATAGGTTCATCTGTACCATTTTTTCTAGATTCTACATACACACATTGATATGTGTGCAGATCCCACCTACAGTACATCTGAAGCCCTAAATGAAGAGGAAGTGCCACATTCAGGGGAGGAGGTCTGCCTGCCTGCCACCTCACTCCTAACCACACCCACCCCACCCCTGCCCTTGCTTTTTCTCACATGTTCTCAATTCTGCTAGGTAGGGTTAACATGGACTGAGTTGGAGCCTCTGCAGTGGTCCATATAGAGAATTCGCGGGAGGCACACTGATTGGACAGAGTGGGGCTGCTGCTCTTGTTTCACCACAACACTTGAGTGTGCTCTGGCCCAATACTAAGCCTCTCCTGTTTCTAGAGCAAGTTAGGCTCTACTTCCTTCATCCATCTTCCTTCTTACTTAGCTCCTCTCTCCTCTCTCCTCTGAGGGAGCATCTCTGAAGGGTCAGGCCAAGTAAAGTAGGGCCTCAGTTCTTCAGGTCACAGGGTAAGCCAAACATGGGGGAGGAGCATCTTCTTTTACTTCAAAAAGTGTTAGTTGCTCAGTTGTGTCCAGCTCTTTGTGACCCTGTGGACTGTAGCCCACCAGGTTCCTCTGTCCATGGGATTCTCCAGGCAAGAATACTGGAGTGGGTTGTCATTCCCTTCTCCAGTTACTTCAATAAGTACAAGGTAGAAGCCTAGAGGAAGAACCTAGTGATTCCCCTAAAGCATCCCTAGCTTTGTCTAGGAGCCTACTCAAGAGTCCAACTGACTTATGCAGCAAGGGAACCGGGTCCTCCATGCATAAGATTTTCTGGCTTTGTGTTATCTGTTAACACAGGATCCATGCTTTCCAGTATGTCATCTATGGAACTGCCTCTTTCTTCTTCCTTTATGGGGCCCTCCTGCTGGCCGAGGGCTTCTACACCACTGGCGCAGTCAGGCAGATCTTTGGCGACTACAAGACCACCATCTGCGGCAAGGGCTTGAGTGCAACGGTAACAGGGGGCCAGAAGGGGAGGGGTTCCAGAGGCCAACATCAAGCTCATTCTTTGGAGCGGGTGTGTCATTGTTTGGGAAAATGGCTAGGACATCCCGACAAGGTGATCATCCTCAGGATTTTGTGGCAATAACAAGGGGTGGGGGACAACTGAGCATGAGTCTGTGGCCTCATCCCCACCCAAGGCTGGGTCCTCTCTAGGGGCCTGGCTTCTGAGTGAGGACCTGATGGCTACGGCCAAATGAGAAGGTCAGGAAGAACGTGGTGCCCAGCTGGCTTAGCCTCACTTTTCAAAAGGTCCCTAGAAAAATTTCATCTCAAAAGGGAAAGCCTGAGTTCTGTGGGGTGCTTCATACAATCAGACCATTTCTAAGCCATCTACTGGTTTGATCCCCTTTTTGATCCCCTCCTAGCTGGGACCACAGCAAGAGTAGATCTGACTGCCTAAAAATTTAAAATGCTACTCAGTGGATTGAGATGTAGGTTCCTGATCTGAGAGGAAGGGTGGATCATAGAAATTAAGTAATTGACTCCAAGATGGAATCCATACTATTCTGGGATCCTACATTGTTGAAGGTCCCAGAGGGAACTAGTATAGATCTGCATTTAAGGCCTTATCTGTCAGAGGGCTATTATGCTTCTAGTGAGGTACACATTGGTTTCCAGCCTCTAGAGTTAAAGACCATTTGGGGGCTGAACATCTGGGGGTTGTGTTGTTGTCTTTTGTGGCTAGCAGTTGGCTTAGAAAGGTTTTTGGATTGGAAATTGAAATCTTTTATTGGCTTTATTCAATAACTAGGGATCCAAAGTCCTTTGACAAGGGACATTTTCTAAGCTCAGCCTAAGGCATTTAAATGGCACGACTTTCTTTCAAGATCTCTTTTGATTTCTTCACACCTTATCTGTCCAAACAATCTCCCGAAGCCTTTCTAACCCAGGGGTCCTCCTCACTCCAACCCCCACCCATTCTCCCCCTCCCCGTTATTACTTGGGGCCAATTCTCTAGTAGATAAAATACTGCCAATGACATTTGGCAGAGGCGCCCCACTTACTAATTTCATTTGGCGGAGATCCCTGAAATCTGGTTTCATGTCTGGCACATGCCATTCCAGGATCTCTTTGTTTACATTTCAATGTCTGCAGGCTGACACTGATTTCTAACCACTCCATGTCAATTGTTTTAGTTTGTGGGCATTACCTATGCCCTGACCATTGTGTGGCTCCTGGTGTTTGCCTGCTCTGCTGTGCCTGTATACATTTACTTCAACACCTGGACCACCTGCCAGTCTATTGCCGCCCCCAGCAAGACCTCTGCAAGTATAGGCACTCTCTGTGCTGATGCCAGAATGTATGGTGAGTTAGGGTGGCTTGGCTCTCCTACTCCCTATAGAAGCATGATATATTTGGTTCTTAGGCTAAGGAGGGTGGTAGTTATGGGGAGAAATAAGAAGTATGGATGCTTGAATCTTAGTTCATTAATCCCTCTCCACTGAAACCAGAGAGATTTCTTCCCTGAAAAGGGAACTTGTTGGAAGTGGTGGGAGTTTTCTTGGCTGTTTGCACTGCTCTCTCTTAGTTGACTGCTGTTCTGAAACCAGAAGCAGTTCATTTCAATAACAAACAGAAAATTTTGCAACTGTTCAATACCGCCTTCTATTTTTTGAGTAAATCTTTAGAAAAGAAAATCCTGATAATTAGTAGGACCCAACTTTTCAGCCAGGATGATTAAAGATGGAAGAAGTTCTTCAGGTAACCCCAAAGCTCTGTGAAGCTTACCTTGTGAGATTTGTCTCTTACTTAGGTGTTCTCCCATGGAATGCTTTTCCTGGCAAGGTGTGTGGCTCCAACCTTCTGTCCATCTGCAAAACAGCTGAGGTGAGTGAGCCATTGGGTTATTTTACAATGAAATGGTGCAAACTGTAACATTTCTATCCATCTTGGATTTTAAGGACTACAGTTTCTCTTTGCTGGGTTTTGAGTTAGCAGATTGCCTTCTATGAAATATCACCTGAGCCAGTGAGTGTATACATGTTAAAATATCCAGTTTCCTAAAAACAGCAGAGAAAATCTTCCATTCTAAGGCTTCCTCTCTTAAAGAGAAATTTGTAGCTTTAGGTAAAGATAGAGCTTAATGGGAAAATCCCCCAAGTGAACATTTTTATTCTTAAAAACCTTATCAAGGAAATGAGTTGTGCACAGATATTCATAGAATTTATAACACACATTTCGTGTGGAACTTCTCAATCTCATTTAAAAAGAAAGTACGTTTGAAAAAGGAAAACACTGTATTGAAAATGGATCTTATGAACAAATGCAGCAGGGGAATAAAAGGAAGGAAGAAGGCAGTAAACTATTTCTTTGAAAGCAAAATGTTTTGGGATCCCAGGCACAACCGTGGGGAACCAGTTGATTATTTGGGATGACTATACTATTTTATGAGTATTCTGTGTTCTGGGTGCTATGGGTACACGGGAGAATGGGAGGCTTATACTCTGGGATGTGGCAAGTTAGTTAGAGATGCCAAATTAACACACACAAAAAATATCAACACCTTCTGAAAGTTGCGCTTCACAATCTATAGCACAGCTTATTTTTGCTGTTGCAAGACCCAGTTCTTCTGCATTTTTTTACAGTTCCAAATGACCTTCCATCTGTTTATTGCTGCATTTGTGGGGGCTGCAGCCACACTGGTTTCCCTGGTGAGTTGTCTTTGAATGATCTTGGCAAATAAATGGTCCTGGGATAGCCTGGGGATAGCTATACCGAAAGGTAAAAAGATAAATTCCTTCTAAACTTGAAATGCTGGAGAGAAACTCCTGGGCAAAGACAGCAGAGTATAAAGACTATGGCCTTCTACTTTGGGATGGCAAGGCAGAAAATTTCCAAAAATGAGATAGGAACAAGCAAAGTGATGTGAAGGAAGAGGAGGAAGGAGATTCATGGTCAAGAAATAAGATATTGGGACTCCCTGGTGGTTCAGTGGCTAAGAGTCTGAGCTCCCAACACAAGGGACCTGGGTTTGATCCCTGATCAGGGAACTAGATACCACATGCCACAACTAAGAGCTTGCATGCCATTGCTAAAGATTCTACAAGCTGCAACAAAGATCAAAGATCCCATTTACTGCAACTAAGACCTGGCACAGCCAAATACATACATACCTACATAATTTAAAAAAGAATAATAATATGTAGCATTTACAGAGCATGTAACATTGCCAAGTGCTTTGCAGCCAGAAATTATCATTAATTCTTAACATTTCCTAGTCAAATCTGTGACAAGAACACTGAAACCTTACTAAGCATGATTTTTTTATAACCTGGAATTCTATATACCATAAATAGGAATCCATCTTGGATGCCTTCCAAGGGATTTAGTTGCTCTCCTGATAATACTGGAAGGACCTCTTAACATTATTAGAATTGTTATTATTGACGGTGTTATGGCACAGTGTCAATGTCGTGCCTTCAATATTAAGAACACGGGGTACGAATAAGTGTTGATCTGCCCAGGATCAGCTTGCAGCACTCCTGACTCCCACCGCTGAGGGTTTTCTCCAGAGTTGAGTTGTTCTTCATCTTGTGAAATAAATGGCTGTATTAAGTGGGAGAAGTTTGTGCTGCACAGTGGGGCTATGCCTCTACAGGAAGTCTAGGTCACTCAGACATACAGATAAGATGATGGCAGAGCCCAGGTAGTGTTCACTTCCCTGAGGAAAACTCAGTGCTGGACAGAGCAGAGGTGTGGAAAAAATCCTTGTTGAGTTGATTCTCTGGGCCTGTCTCATGGAGGATTTCTAGTCAAGTATACAGGGCAAAAGCTTGAATGTGCTCCTTTGTGTAGAATATTTTTTCTTTATTTACCTGTGATTTTATTTCTACCCTTCCTCATTCCCAAAAGGATTGGAAGAGAGAGCGAGCTGCCTTTTCTACTCTCATTGGTCTTCTCTCTTCTCTTCCCTACAGCTCACCTTCATGATTGCTGCCACTTACAACTTTGCCGTCCTGAAACTCATGGGCCGAGGCACCAAGTTCTGATCTCCTGTAGAAATTTCCCTTTCTCTAATAGCGAGGCTCTAACCACACAGCCTACAGTGCTGCATCTCCCATGTTAACTCTTTGCCTTTGCCACTGACTGGCCCTCTTCTTACTTGACGAGTGTAACAAGAAAGGAGAGTCTCATGGTGATTAATGTCTCTGCGGATTCTCCCCTCTTACGTACCTCTTTTAGTCATTTTGCTTCATAGCTGGTTCCTGCTAGAAATGGGAAATTCTTAAAGATGGTGACACCCCAACTGTAAGTCACAAAGAAATGGAGGCTCTCATTCAATTTTCAAGCATCTCCTGAGGACCAGGAAGTGTTTTCTTCTCAAAGGGCACTTCCACTGATGAAAACAAAGTGGAAAGAAAGATGTTCAGGTAGAGAGAAGGGAGGCACCTGTCCCCGTTGCATCTTGGGAGCCAAATATATTCTCTTTGGTGTACAAAACCGAGAACTCACTCCAGTCTCCCTAGTACCACTGAAGAGAGAAGAAAAAAAAAAGAATGCCAGCAAAACAATAAGAGCATTTGCCCAAATCTACCTATTGCAGCTGGGAGAAGGGGGTCAAAGCAAGGATCTTTCGCCCATAGAAAGAGAGCACTGACCCTGATGGCGATGGACTATATAAGCCCTAACTCAGCCAACCTTACTTATAGCATAAGGGAGCATAGTGTTTGTGTAAAGGGGGCGCTTGGCCTTATACCTCGTTAGAGAAGAGAAACAGGGTGTAGTCAGCATCTTCTTACTCCCTTCTCCTTGATAACAGCTACCATGACAACCCTGTGGTTTCCAAGGAGCTGAGGATAGAGAGAAACTAGTTCATATGAAAAAAAGACTGGCCTAAGGAGCAGCAGTCGCTAGTGGCTAACGGTGTAAACTGGGCCAGCCCTCTGGTAGACACAGGATAGATAACTCTTTGGATAGCATGTCTTTGTTCTGTTAATTAGTTGTGTACTTTGGCCTCTGTCATATCTTCACAATGGTGCTCTTTTCATGGGGTATTAGCCATTCAGTCATAGCAGGTGATTTGAAGATCTTGATTTGTTTCAGAATGATGCATATTTCATATTTTCCAGCTTGTCTATCACTCGTTTGGGGTTGTACCAGAAAGGTCTGGAGAATGATTCTTTGATTATGATTCTCTAACAAATGAAAATTGGACATTAAACAACACAAATGATATGTAAAATTGGCTAGTTCTTGCATCTATTGGGAGTTTTGACCAATGATTCCGTTCTTTGCAGAAACAGATTTGGTGAATTTGAATCTCAATTTGAGTAACCTATCTGAATGTCCTTTCTAGGTGGTGGGAGATAATTTGATTTAGTAATGTTACCTTGGTGTGTTAAAGAGTCAGTTTTAACATACAGGTTATTCTCTCCTGGTGCAGATCACATAACCAAATGCACCAGCCATTAGCTGGTAAGGTTCCACGGAAAAGGAAAGGGGGAAAGAGTTTGAAACCCAAATAGCTCCCAGGTTTCAGTCTTCCCTTTCTCTGTTTGGGTTTTAATGTTGGGTGAAAAAACAAAAAGCTGATTGGTCTCTATTAAGGGAAAGATTTTATGGGTATGACTGTAGGTGGCTCTTTTGATGTAAAGAGTGGTTTTGTTTTCTCCCCCAAAGTGGTTTCAACAACGTTTAAGGAGATGTAAAATCATTACCAAAAAAACACTGGATATTTGTTTTCAGCAAAGTATACAAAATAAGCTTCCAGGCTGCATATAGGGAGGAGATGGAAAAGGTTCTGTAAGAAACCAATCAAGATCAAGGAAAGTGAAGTAATCCATACCTTGTGTTTTGTTTTGATTTAATAATATAACAAATAACCAACCCTTCCCTGAAAACTTTCTATGTATACATACACAGATATACACATACGAAGAGAGTTAATCAACTGAAAGTGTTTCCTTCATTTCTGATATAGAATTTCAATTTTAACACACATAAAGGATAAACTTTTAGAAACTTATCTTACAAAATGTATTTTATAAAATTAAAGAAAATAAAATTAAGAATGTTCTCAATCAAACAACTGTGTCTTTTAATTGAATTGTTCTGTTTGACCCCACAATAGCAGTTCAACTAATTGTACCTTTATTGTGCTTTGTTCAAGGACCTCATTTATTTTTCAGGTCATCCCAAGTCATTCTCACAACAATTTTCTGAAATAAAGAGTAAATAAATCATTTCTGTTTTTATAGTTGGAGACACTAAGAAATAGAGGCAAGGTAAATTACCACAAATAACCAGTATATATCTGGGCTTGGACTAGCACTCAACTCAGGTCTTGATACTAATTCATTGCATTTGAGGATTTCTTTTCACTTAGAAATCGGTTTCAGAATGTTCTACAAATTCAGAGTCAAATATGGTTACTTCTTTAATATGACAATGGGCTTCCCTTGTGGCTCAGCTGGTAAAGATTCCACCTGCAGTGTGCGAGACCTGGGTTTGATTCCTGGTTTGGGAAGATCCCCTGTAGAAGGGAAAGGCTACCCACTCCAGTACTCTGGCCTGAAGAGTTCCATGGAACTGTATAGTCCTTGGGGTCACAAAGAGTTGGACATGACTGAGTGACTTTCACTTTTATGTAACAATAGTGCCCCAGCCCTGGTGTGTATAGGATTCAGTTATTGTTAACTTTTCTTTGAATTGTTTGTATATTCCAATAATGAACGCTTAGCGCTTCATGCATGAATAATGCTTAGCTTTTTATGAGAAGTACTGGATGAAAGGTTTAACATATGGGCAGAACAGATATAGTAAAGACAATGTAAATTTAAACAATCTGTGTCAGGGCAGTATTAAGTTAATTAGTAGCACATGCTATCCCAATGGCCCACCCACTAGCCCACTTAGGACACAGCATTCAATCCCTGTCACAACCCTAGGCTAGAATTTGGCACTCTAACGACCAGCCTAAAGAGATGGCAAGGAGCATCATCAGAGAGAAAAGAGAGTCTAGCTTGGGGGCAACAAGATATTCATCAGTTAAGGAGCTCTGTACAAAAGTAGTTTCAATGTAATCTTCTGGTTTCTGCTTCACTGCAATTAATATTCTGCAAGCAAGGCTGGTTGGATGACTTTAAGACAAAAAGAATAAAAATATGACAAGGAATTATTTTTAGACACTGGCAAACAAGGACAGAGCACCATATTTTGGAAAACTGATTCAGGCTGCTATAGAGTGAATGTATTTTTGCCTCAGAACAGCGGAAAGCCAGTTACCAAGAAAGCTGTGTTTTCCATCTGCCCTTATTTGGCTCTGCCCTCTGGGACCCATCTATAGATCGAGTTTTTCAGGCTCTCAGAAGCCGAGAGCACATCCAGTCTATCAACTGAGTGCATTGTTCTTAGCTCTCCCACACACCATAAACCTCCTTTCTCTGAACTGAAAGAGTTCTCTTTGTGCCTGGATCAGCCAAAGATCAAGATGCAGCAGCATAAACAAGAAACATTTTCTTACAGCATCAACTGTGTTGCTTTTCACATCTCCAGGGTCAGTACTGAGTGCAGTTATGCAGGGTGTGGAAGCTGTGGGTTTGGCCAGGAGCAACATTCATTCATTCACTAATTCAGTCTATAAATATTAATTGGGCCCTTATAAGCTTCGTGCTAAATCCTAGGAATTTCAGGTTTGGGGATGATGTGGATTGAAAGGGGATAAAGATATGATCTCAAAGATCTCACTCAGCTTCAACCACAGCGGAGAAATTTCCCAGGGTGGAGCAGAGTGGAGGCAGGGAGCATGCAAGAAGCAGTCTGACTGGCTGACTGCGGTGGGCCTCTGAATTCTCCCCTCAGTATGTGGGAGAGGTCGTGGTTAAGGGCCATGACTTCATGTGGCTCTGGTTTTCTTGGGCCCTGATAAAAACAAAACTTCAATTTAGAGTCCTGACAACTTGTGACTTGCTCTCTATGTCACCCTGCTCCTGGCCTTACATGTGACAGTATTCATGCACACACTGTCACAATTGAGTGTGCATGCTTCCACCCACTCAGTCATCTGGGGAGTCAGAGGGCACACAGATCAGAATTTACGTAAACACAGGCTGTTCTGCCTGACTTATTTTCCTTCCAGGCTAAATCTGAGAAGCCATGCATGGGTAATATGAGACACAAGATATTTTTCTCTTTGATTTTTCATATTGAGAGCACAGACAGTGTGTCTATTTTGACATTCATGTCTAGCTTGATGAATATTAAGTAACAGAGGGAATAAATAGCCATTCTTACATTAAAAAAAAATCAGTACTTGGCCTTTTCCTACATAAATAAACAGGTAAGGAATTCAAGTCAATATCTATAAACTGGGAAGATTTTCCTTGTCCAATTTGAAGCAAGCAATCGTACCTTTCCCAATTTTTATTGTCCTGGAAAGTTTGGTGTCTATGTGTTCCAGCTCTGGAACTCCTTGAATTGATCAACTTTATTCCAAAGGAAAGAAAATTAAGATAAAGTAATGAGCATTTTCCACATAATGAAATAATCAAAGGAAATCCAAACTTAACATGGTTAAAACCTTCAACAAATACTTGTTCAACGAATTCTCTGTGCCACGTGTCATGCTAGCTGCTGGTAATAGAGCTGTGACTAAAACAAACACAGTCTCTGCCCTCAGAGAACTCAACTAAAGAAAAAAAAAGTTAAGGAGGGAGACAAGAAGTGTGGTAAAGAATGAGAGTAACATCCTGAGACAGAAAAGGTGAGGATAAAGAGAAACTTGTACAGTCCCTTGAGAAACAGAGTCAAGTAAATGAAGACAGAGGCATATGAGTCTGTGTATAGAGAAAGAGGCCGACATACTATGGTATTAGGATCGAAAAATGTTAAATGCATTTCTAATGTATTGTCCATCAACATAAACAGTAAGCCTCCAGCTCTGGGCTCTGAAGGAACTATATTAATTGATACTTCAATTTATTATGTGAAGGTCTAACTTTCAAACATGAAAAGGGAAAAATAACAAAGCTGGGTTCTGACAGTTATGAGAGTTGATACTTGAACATTTATAGGTGGCTCAAATTTTTAAAAATATTTTTTTTCTGATTAACTTCTTTAAAAAATTTTAAAAGTATAGTTGAAGTACAGTGATATTTTATATAAGTTGTTGTTCAGTCTCTAAGTCGTGTCTCACTCTGCGACCCCATGGACTGCAGCACACCAGGCTTCCTCGTCCTTCACTGTCACTGGGAGATTGCTCAAACTCATGTCCATTGAGTCAATAATGCCATCCAACCATCTCATTCTCTGTCAGTCCCTTCTCCTCCTGCCCTCAATTTTCCCCAGTATGAGGGTCTTTTCCAATGAGTTGTCTCTTTGCATCAGGTGGTCAAAGTATTGGAGTTTCAGCTTCAGCAAGAGTCCTTCCAATAAATATTCAGGGTTGATTTCCTTTAGGATTGACTGGTTTGATCTCCTTGTAGCCCAAAGGACTCTCAAGAGTCTTCTCCAGCACCACAATTTGAAAGCATCAATTCTTGGGCACTCAGCTTTCTTTATGGTCTAACTCTCACATCCATACATGACTACTGGAAAAACCATAGCTTTGACTATATAGATCTTTGTTCTCAAGGTGATGTCTCTGCATTTTAATACACTGTCTAGGTTTGTCATAGCTTTTCTTCCAAGGAGCAAGCATCTCTTAATTTCATGGCTGTACTTACTGTCCACAGTGATTTTGGGGCCCAGGAAAATAAAATCTGTCTCTGCCTTCACTTTTTCCCCTTCTATTTGCCATGAAATGATGGGACCAGATGCCATGATTTTAGTTTTTTCTGATGTTGAGTTTCAAGCCAGTTTTTTCACTTTCCTCTTTCACCCTCATCAAGAGACACTTTAGTTCTTCTTCACTTTCTGCTATTAGAGTGGTATTATCTGCATATCTGAGGTTGTTGATATTTCTCCTGGCAATCCTGATTCCAGCTTTTGATTCACCCAGCCCAGCCTTTCACATGATGTACTCTGCATGTAAGTTAATTAAGCAAGGTGACAATATACAGCCTTGTCATACTCCTTTCCCAACTTTGAACCAGTCAGTTGTTCCATATCTGGTTCTACCTATTGCTTCTTGACCCATATACAGGTTTGTCCAGAGACAGGTAAGGTGGTTTGGCACTCCCATCTCATTTTTTTTCCATTTATTTTTATTAGTTGGAGGCTAATTACTTTACAATATTGTAGTGATTTTTGCCATACATTGACATGGATCAGCCATGAATTTACATGTGTTCCCCATCCCTCCCCATCCCATCCCTCTGGGTCTTCCAAGTGCACCAGCCCTGAGCACTTGTCTCCAACTTGCATCCAACCTGGGCTGGTGATAGTATACTAGTTTCAATGCTATTCTCTCAGAACATCCCACCCTCCCCTTCTCCCACAGAGTCTAAAAGTCTGTTCTGTATATCTGTGTCTCTTTTTCTGTTTTGCATATAGGGTTATCGTTACCATCTTTTAAAATTCCATATATATGCGTTAGTATACTGTATTGGTCTTTATCTTTCTGGCTTACTTCACTCTGTATAATGGGCTCCAGTTTCATCCATCTCATTAGAACTGATTCAAATGAATTCTTTTTAATGGCTGGGTACTCCCATCTCTTTAAGAATCTTCCAGTTTGTTGTGATCCACACAGTCAAATTCTTTAGCATAGTCAATGAAGCGGAAGTAGATGTTTTTCTGGAACTCTTTTGCTTTCTGCATGATCCAATTATCAATTTGATCTCTGGTTCCTCTGCCTGTTCGAAACTCAGGTGACTCAGTGGTAAAGAATCAGCCTGTCAAGCTGAGGATGCAGGTTCAGTCACTAGGTCAGGATGATACCCTGGAGCAGGAAATGGTAACCCGCCCCAGTATTCTTGCCTGGGAAATCCCATGGACAGAGGAACCTGGCAGGCTACAGTCCTTGGGGGTCACAAAGACTCGCACACCACTTTGTGACTAAAACAGCAATTGTGAAAGTTACAGGTGTACAATATAGTTATTCACAATTTTTAAAGGTAATAGTCCATTTATAGTTATTATAAAATATTGGCTATATTCCTTGTGGTATATCCTTGTAGCTTATTTTGTACCACTTAATTCCCTACCACTATATTGCCCCTTCCCTTTCTCTCTCCCACTTGAAACCACTAGTTTGTTCCCTGTATCTGTGAGTCTACTTCTTTTTTGTTATATTCACTGGTTTGTTATATTTTTTAGATCCCACATACCAGTGATATCATACAGTATTTGTCTTTCTGACTCATTTCACTTATCATAATGCCCTTAAAGTCCATCCATGTTGCTGAAAATGACAACATTTTGTTTTTATGACTGAGTAGTATTCCACTCCACATCTTCTTTAGCCATTTATCTGTTGATGGATGCTTAGGTTGTTTCTATATCTTGTTAATCGTAAACAATACTGCTATGAACATTTTGGTACATGTATCTTTTCAAGTTAGTGTTTTTTTTTTCAGGTATATACCCAGGAGTGGAATTTCTGGGTCATATTGTAGCTCTATTTTTATGTTTTTGACAAACCTCCATATTGTTTTCCACCATGGCTGCACCAATTTACATTCCCACCAACAGTGTAAGAAGGTTCTCTTTGTTCCACATCCTTGCTAGGTAGCTCTCATTTTATTTGATGATTTGAGCTTACATCTAGAGCAACTTAAAAGAGAAAGAAAATGTGGCTCTGGCAGTCAAAACTCCCTTTCATGCCTTTAGATGTGCTAGTTATGAATTTGTTGAAATCTTATTTGACTTAAAGTGTGAAATCAGCTCACAGTAACAAAAAAGTGCTAACAGAAACATAAGCATTCGCCTATGTGTGTGTTCATTCACTCGGTAGTATCAGACTCTTTGCGACCCCATGGATGGAAGCCCATCAGGCTCCTCTGTCCATGGGATTTCCCAGGCAAGAATACTGGAGTGGGTTGCTATTTCCTCCTCCAGGGTATCTTCCTCACTCAGGAATCAAACTTGAGTCTCCTGCATTGCAGGCAGATCCTGGGAGCTAGTTAGAAATGCAGACTCTCAAGCCCTGCCCTAGAATTACTGAATCAGATGCCACAATTTAACAAGATCTTAGAGAACATTTTTCTGTATGTAATTATGTAAAAATGCATTAAAATGTACATTACACTTATCTTAAAAAATTAATGTGATATTTGTGTACTGCCTTATTAATATATGCATTACAAAGCATGCAAAACAGAACATTTAAAATATGAATATGAAATGTTTTGAAATCAAATTTCTTTCATTTGATCACATATGTAAATTTATCTCTTATTTGAAGCATTCCTATAAATATTTTAGTGACCATCAGCAGACGAATGGATAAGGAAGCTGTGGTACATATACACCATGGAATATTACTCAGCAATTAAAAAGAATTCATTTGAATCAGTTCTAATGAGATGGATGAAACTGGAGCCCATTATACAGAGTGAAGTAAGCCAGAAAGATAAAGACTAATACAGTATACTAACACATATATATGGAATTTAAAAAGATGGCAATGATAACCCTATACGCAAAACAGAAAAAGAGACACAGATGTACAGAACAGACTTTTGGACTCTGTGGGAGAAGGCGAGGGTGGGATGTTATAAGAGAACAGCATTGAAACATGTATATTATCTATAGTGATTCAGATCACCAGCCCAGGCTGGATGCATGAGACAAGTGCTCGGGCCTGGTGCACTGGGAAGACCCAGAGGGATCGGGTGGAGAGTGAGGTGTGAGGGGGGATCGGGATGGGGAATACATGTAAATCCATGGCTGATTCATGTCAATGTATGACAAAAACCACTACAATATTGTAAAGTAATTAGCCTCCAACTAATAAAAATAAACGAAAAAAAAATGAAAAAAAAATAGTTTAGTGAGAACAATGTGATTGAATATGTCTCCCAATTTTGTAATGATGGTTGAACATTTTGGAATATAGCAGTTTAGGGCTTGGCTCCAATGAATGTCATAGCTGGAAACAATGTCTAACTAAGATTCATAGATCTAAATGGCTGTGGTATAACATTACCTGTGCTCAGTAAATCATGTTATTAACTTTTCATTTATGCAAAGGTTTTTATTAAAATTTGAGTATTAAATTTCTACTCTCCCTAGAATCATTCAGTGGCTCTTGCAGAGTAAAATATTTTTACAAACTACTTCAAGCTATTACAGGCTGTTTTAGGCAAGTTTATAACATCTTGTTACATTTTTTTCTTACAACTGGGCAAATAGTGACACACAATTCTCAGCAACAAAATTACAAGAGGATAACAAAAAATGCTCTCTCTGTGACCTATGCCTTTGAAAGACATTTCCTTTCTCACTTATTGTTAAAAAGGCATCTTTCCTTGACAGACAGACAAGTGATGACATCAATCTTTATATTAGATATTAATGAGACAGTTTCTTTTTTTAAGATTAAAAATTAATATAAATACTAGTTGTGATGAATTATATTTCAGTCTCATAGAGTACACTCATCCCACATTAGAGACCATACTGTGTAGCAGTTTTTCCAAACCATTTTCAGTATGAAAATCTCTTGCTTTAAGGTGAAAACTTTTCTCAGGTATCACCATGATAGTGGTCATATTTTACCATTAATTGGTTGAAAAAATATTTAAAGTTTACTGTTAATTTGGTAATACTCTTTTTTTTAAATGTAAAGAGTTTTTCATTTTTTCTTCTTTTTAAAATTTAAGTGTAGTTGATTAAGAATATTCTGTTAGTTTCAGGTGTACAGCAAAGTGATTCAGTTACACATATGCACATATATCTATATTTTTTATTCAGATTTCTTTCCATTATGGGTTATTAAAAGATATTGAATATAGCTATACAGTAGGCCCTTGCTATTTACCTACTTAATATATAGTAATGTGTACTTGTTAATCCCAACTCCTGATTTATCTCTCCCTCCACTTTTTCCCCTTTGGTAACCATAAGTTTGTTTTCTATGTTTGTGAGTCTGTTTCTGTTTTGTAAGTTCACTTGTATCATTTCTTTTTAGATTTCACTTATAAGCTATATCATTTGATGTTTCTCTTTCTCTGTCTGACTTATTTCACTCAGTCTGACAAACTCTAGATCCGTCCATATTGCTGCAAATGGCTATTTCATTCTTTTTCCTGGTTGAGTAATATTCCTCTGTGTGTGTGTGTGTGTATGTGTGTGTGTGTGTGTGTGTGTACACAACACATCTTCTTTATCCAGTCACCCGTTGATGGACATTGAACATTTAGACTGCTTCCATGTCTAGTGCTGCTACGAACATTGGAGTGCATATATCTTTTTGAATTACAGTTTTTGTCTTTTCTGGATATATGCTCAGAGTGGGATTGCTGGATCATATGGTAACTCTAGTTTTTTAAGGAAACTCTATACTGAATAACACTTTTAAAACATTTTCTTATAGAAAATTTCCAATATACACAAAAGTAGAGAATCAATTTCATGTATTGTTTACTCAACTTCAACAATCAACATTCAATAGCACTTTAAAGAGAGTTTCTATTTTATTTCTGTCTACATACATGAGGATATTCATTATTTACTATAGTGGCAATCCTTGGTGTTCAGCTGGATGTGGTGACTCCTTGCAGAAATGCTGCCATTTTCTACTCTACATGTATGTGGACAGATGAACAAAGCTTTGAGAACTGTTTCACTCTAGAGTCTAAAATCTTTGTGATTTAAACTAGGCCAGGAGGTGACAATATACTTGAATCATTTCATATTGGCCCCCACAGAATCACTTTTAGTAAACTGCTCTGCTTTGTGATATTAGGGACCTATACTAAGGAGTGTATCTAAAAAGCAGTCCTATGCAACAGTGACTATGCTTACTATGGGTATGTTTTTGTGGGTGCCATTCACTATACTATACTATATTTACCTAGAAAGCAACAGTGGAGACATTTTGCAATCTCTGAATCAAAAATAGCTGTGACTTATTTGAATGGTGGGGTAATGCAAATTCATTATGATTACTGATGTTGCTGTGTTTTGGATGCTTTTTTTCTGGAGCACATTCAAGCACTTTAGTAAGTTAATCCATTTTTGAGTTGTTGAAACCATTCCAAAACAACCTCTTGCTTCGTTGGGTTCTCTTTCTTTCTCTCTTTCCCCTCTGGAGCTGCACAGGGTGGTCGGGATTGAAAGATGAAGAAAAAAACAGTTTTAGGTCTTTTTTTTAAAAAAATTTTTCCTCCAGCCTCAACTTCAAACTCCAGAATACATAAATAAAAGACTGGGCTCAGATATGGTTTTGGAGTGAGTTAATACATGGATTCAAGTATGGTGAATTAACATCTCTCAACCAGACCTTGGCAGATTTGATATTCCAACCCTGAGATGAACTCCAGGTTGTTTTTTTTTTTTTTTTGCCATTTTTAATATATCATCCTTGAAGTTGCCTTATCTGGAAAACACTTCAAGAAATAGATATAAATTTGAATTAAAATGGCTCCATGCCCAAAGTTTTTATTTTCACAGTTTAGGAAGGCTTTTACATTGTTCATTACTCTCTTTCCCATAATAAGAGCTGAGGGGGGCTAATTCCCAGGGCTGTTCCCCACATTCTGGGGTTCTGCAATTATTTCAAGGAGTATAAAAAATTTTAAAAAGATTTTAATGCAATTAAAATTTTAAAGGCATATGCTATACATTTTACGGAAAAGATGAGATAAATGAAAATAAAAGAAGCAATAATTTTCAGTTCTAAAATATCTGGAAATTACTGCTTTAAACAGTTACCAAGGGAATGGATTCTGCCTTATTTCCTCCACGTCTACCTTCCTGGGCTTATGGGTGGGTACACTGATGTCCCCAGGAATGGGTTTTGCTTTGACCCCCTATGTTGATAGTCATGGCCCCTCCTCCATAGTGTTTCTGCACCCCATTCTCACAGCCTGAGTATTCACCTTGTACCCCAGATATAATAGGACTGTCCCAATTTTGGATCACTACAATAGTAACTTATAACTCTGGTTCCCTCCTAGGAGTCTGGCTCAGAATTGCTGTTACCAGTTGGTCCACCATTTCTGTTCAATGGTGACAGGCCTTCTAACAGCCACTGGCAAATCTGCCTGAAACTCTCTAGATTCTATTTCTGCACTCTGTTCACCCTACTGGCTTACGAAGAGATTCCCTGCTCCACCAGACAAACTGGTAACCTGAATAACAACCTGGAAATATAATAACAGCAAGCACATAGAACTTCTGCTGTGGGTCAGCATTATTCTTAGCTCTGCAGATATGAACTCATGCAAGCTTCATAACAACCCAAAGGTCAGTAATATTGATATAAATGATAAAGATGAAGAAACAGAAGCACGGTACAGGTTAGGTACATTGCCCAAAGTTATAAGCTGATAAATGGTGGAACTAAAACTTTTTGAAACACTTTATTGAGGGATGATTGACATACAAAAAGCAGTAGATATTTAATATATTACAACTTTATGTGTTTGGAAGTATGTATACCTTGTGAAACCATCATCACTCTCAAAGCCATAAAGTTAGCCATCACATCCAAAAGTTTCCTCTGCCCACTTTGTTTTGCTTTGTTTTTCCTTTTGCCATAAGTGAAAGTGAAATTTGCTCAGTTATGTCTGACTCTATACAGTCCATGGAATTCTCCAGGCCAGAATACTGAAGTGGGTAGCCATTCTCTTCTCCAGGGGATCTTCCCAACCCAGGGATCGAACCCAGGTCTCCTACATTGCAGGCAGATTCTCTACCAGCTGAGCCACCAGCGAAGCTTTGCCATAAGAACACAATATAAATAGAACTTAGGAAAATTTTAGCTACACAGTCCAGTTAAAAGGGCCTGTTAATCACAGGCCCTATGTTGAAAGTAGATCTACAGAACCTATTTATTTTGTATAACTGAAACAGTGACAGACTTTATTTTCTTGGGCTCCAAAATCACTGCAGATGGTGACTGCAACCATGAAATTAAAAGATGCTTGCTCCTTGGAAGAAAAGCTATAACCAACCTAGACAGCATATTAAAAAGCAGAGATATTACTTTGCAGACAAAGGTCTGTATAGTCAAAGCTATGGTTTTTCCAGTAGTTATGTATGGATGTGAGAGTTGGACGATAAAGAAAGCCGAGAATTGCCGCTTTTGAACTGTGGTGTTGGAGAAGACTCTTGAGAATCCCTTGGACTGCAAGGAGATCAAAACAGTCAATCCTCAAGGAAATCAGTCCTGAATATTCATTGGAAGGGCTGATATTAAAGCTGAAGCTCCAATACTTTGGCCACCTGATGTGAAGAACTGACTCATTGGAAAAGACCCTGAGGCTGGGAAAGATTGAAAGCAGGAGGAGAAGGGGACAACAGAGGATGAGATGGTTGGATGGCATCACTGACTCAATGGACATGAGTTTGAGCAGGCTCCGGGAGTTGGTGATGGACAGGGAAGCCTGGGTTGCTGCAGTTCATAGAGTCACAGAGTTGGACACAACTGAGTGACTGAACTGAACTGAAACTCTGTAGTCTTGACCAATGCCTCCCCATTTCTCTTCCCCACCCCCAGCCCCTGGCAAGACTTAAACCTAGGCAGTCAGACTCCAGACTCTTTGTACTTAACCACTGCTCTCTGGCTCTCCCAGCACAGGGACATATCCTATCATAGGGAATCAGGGCTTTGAAATTAAGGAAAACATTATATATATATATATATAACACATATATGTGGAATATATATAATGTTAACACATATATGTGGAATCTAGAGAAATGGCATGTGTGTGAATGTGTGCTCATTCACTTCACTCGTGTCTGACTCTTTGTGACCCTATGGACTGTAGCCATGGCTCCTTGGTCCATGGGATTCTCCAGGCAAGAATAATGGAGTGGATTGCCATGCCCTTCTCCCGGGGATCTTCCTGACTCAGGGATCAAAACCAAGTCTCCTGTGTCTCCTGCATTGCAGGTGGATTCTTTACTCACTGAGCCACCTGGGAAGAAAAATGTTATAGATGATCTTATTTGCAAAGCAAAAATAGAGACACAGACGTAGAGAACACATATAAGGATACCAAGGGAGGGATGGGGGGTGAATTTTGGGATTGATATATATATACACTATTGATACTATGTATAAAATAGATAACCAATGACAACATACTATATACCACAGGGAACTCTACTCAGTGATCTGTGGTGACCTAAAGGGGAAAGAAATATATAAAAAAAGAGGGGATATGTGCATACATATAGCTGATTCACTTTTCTGTACAGCAAGAAATACGAGGTTGTAAAGCAACTATACTCCAACAAAAATTGATTTAAAGTAAATAAATGGATAGGTATATTAAAGAACATTTTATATAGCAAAATTGTCCTGTTTGTCCTGGGAAGGGGGTATGTTGAGGACAAAGTGAGATTAGTGAGAACAGGATGTGAGGGTCTGAAAAGGCTAATCAGAACTTGGAACACGCAGTTCTCACTATGAGGAAGAACCTCAAGGCATAAATGCCTCTGTGCAAATTATGTAGCCACTAAGTGCAGAACAAGTTTTATCAAAATAAACAGCTAAAAAATATGTACTATGTAAAACACTAGCACATGATTTAAGGGGATATCAATACGTTTAAAAACTATTAAATACACTAGGGTGGATGCCTGGGGTGGGAGGGGGATCTGGGAGTAGGAATCATGGAAGAAGGGAAAAAAAGAAAGACAGGGAGAGAGAGAGAGGCCTTGCCTGGAATGATGACAAAAATTTACTAAGAACTGAGGACTGATCAACTCACTTCTCAGCCACATGAGGTCCAATTAAACAAATAAATAGTTGCCCTGCAATTGAGTCCTTTACTTTTGAAGATGCTTATCATTTTTCTGGTTGTCTATATAGAGTATCTGATACATGTCAAGGGTAAGTAAAATCTAGCAGGTGACTGTGTAGGAATGAACCTTAGTGTAGCCTATACTTTACTGGGAAATTACTAGGCTATTCTTTGTTTCTTCTTTTCTTTGCAGTTTGACTTGAAAGTAAACTCATACCCCAGGCTGTCAGTGTGCGAGAGGTTACTCTTCAACAATTTATGGAGATGTAACTCACAAGCAACTGACCCATTTAAAGTGTACAATTCAATTAGTGATTAGTGTGTTCGCAGGGTTGTGCAATCATCACCATAAATTTAGAACATTTGCATCATTCCCAAAAGAAACCCGGTATCCATTAGCAGTCACTTTCTATTCTCTCATCCTCACTCTTCCAGCCCCAGGCAACCACTAATCTACTTTCTGTCTCTAAGAATCTGTCTATTCGGGATAGTTCATATAAATAGCAACCTACAATATGTGATCTTTCATGATTGGTTTCTTTCCCTTAGCATAATATTTTTGAGGTTCATCTGTGTTATAGCATACTTTGTTCTTTTTTGGCCAATAACATATTTTCCAATTGTTGAGTAATATATCCAATTACCAAATAATGTATATTCCATTGTATGGATATACCACATTTTATTTATTCTTCAGTTAATGGATATTTGGGTTTATTTCCACTTTTGGGTAAGTATGAGTAATGCTGCAATAAACATTACTGTACAAGTTTTTGTGAGAAAATATGTTTTCAATTCTTAGGAGTATATACCTACCAGTAGAATTGCTGAATCATGTGCTAATTCTATGTTTAACTTTTTGAAAGACTGCCAGATTGTTTTCTGCAGTGGCTGGAATATTCTATATTTCCAACAGCAAGGTATCAAAGTTCTAATTTCTCCACATCTTTACCACAATGTGTTATCATTTGATTTGTTGATTATAGCTATCTTAGTGGGTATGAAGTGGTATCTCATTATGGTTTGATTTGCATTTCTCTGATGACTAATGATGAGCATTTTTAATGTGCTTATTGTATATTTATTGGCCATTTTCACATCTTTGGAGAAATAGCTATTCAATCCTTTGCCCTTTTTAAAATTGGAGAGTTGTCTTTTTATTATGGAGTTTTAAGAGTATTATATAAAGTATAGGAGCTACAAATCCTTTATCACATATATGATTTTCAAATATTTTCTTCCATCCTGAGTTGTGTTTTCACTTTCTTGATGGTAGTTTTGAAGGAAAAATTCTTTGATTTTGAAGAGTCTAATTTATTTTTCCTTTGAGGCTCTTGATTTGTTATTATTATCTAAGAAATCCTTGCATAATTCAAGGTCACAGATTTTCACCTATGTTTCCTCCTAAGAATTTTATCTCTTTTAAAAATTTTTATTGGGAGATATTGGCTTCACAATGTTATTAGTTTGTGTTGTAAAGCAAAATGAATCAGCTCTACATATATATATATGTGTGTGTCTCTATCCCCTCTTTTTTGGATTTCCTTCCCATTTAGGTCACCACAGAGCATTGAGTAGAGTTCCTTGTACTATAGAGTAGATTCTTATTAGTTATCTATTTTATATATAGTAGAGTATATATGTCAATCCCAATCTACCAGTTCATCACCCCTCCCCCCTCACTTCAGTATCCATCCGTGCATTCTCTATGTCAGTGTTGTTTTAACTCTTATGTTTAGGTCTATGAACCCTATCGAATTACATTCAGTCCCCTACATACGAACCTTCAAGTTGCAAACTTTCAAAGGTGTGAACACTCATTCCATCACCATCAGGTGTGAGTGAAATTGCCGCTGGCCCTCCATCTCCTATTGATGATCCTCCACCTCTACCACCTCCCACCCCCTTCTCCCTGCTCTAGTCAGTAACTTTTTCTGCCTGTTCACTTGATGCAAGCCAGTCCCTGTATGCCAGCTGTTGTACTGTACCACTATGCTTGCAAGGAACTGTACTGTAAGATTAAAAGGTTTTATTTTTTGTGTGTGTTTGTTTATATGTGTTATTCGTGTGAAAGTATTGCAAACTTTTCAAAATGTGGTGCTGGAGGAGACTCTTGAGAGTCCCTTGGACTGCAAGGAGATCAAGCCAGTCAATCCTAAAGGAAATCAACCCTGAATATTCACTGGAAGGACTGATGCTGAAGCTGAAGCTTCAATATTTTGGCCACCTGATGTGAAGAGCTGACTCATTGGAAAAGACCCTGATGCTGGGAAAGATTGAGGGTAAGAGGAGAAGTGGGTGACAGAGGATGAGATGGTTGGATGAGATGGCATCATCGACTCAATGGACATGGGTTTGTGTGGACTCCGGGAGCTAGTGATGGACAGGGAGGCCTGGCATGCAGCAATTCATGGGGTCACAAAGAGTCAGACACGACTGAGTGACTGAACTGAATTGATCCAGTTGTCACAGCACTATTTGTTGGAAAGACTATTCTTCCCCCTTTGAATTATCCTGACACCTCTGCTGAAAGTCAATTGACTGAAAATGTAAGGATTTATTTCTGGGCTTTTAATTCTATGCCATTGATCTATACAGCTATTGTTATGTCATTACCACACTGTCCTGATTACTATAGCTTTGTAACAAATTTTGAATTTTGGAAGTGTAAGTCATAGAAATTTGTTCTCCTTTTCCAAGACTGTTTTAGCTGTTCTTCATCCTGTGTGCTTTCATATCAACTGCAGCATCAACTTGACAATTTTTTCAAAGAAGCCAGCTGGGACTTTGCTAAGGATTGTTGATTCTGTAGATCAGTTTGGGAGTATTGCTATCTTTGCAATATTAAGTCTTCCAACTCATGAATACAGGATGTCTTTAATTTCTCTCAATGATGTTATGTATTTGTCAGTGTACAAGTCTTGGACTTTTTAAAATCAAATTTGTTTCTGAGCATTTTATTTTTTTGATACTATTATAAATAAAATTGTCTTAATTTCCTTTTATGATTGTTCACTGCTAGTATATGGAAATACAACTGATTTTTGTGTGTTGATCTTGTAACTTGCAACTTTTTTGGACTTTATTAACTGATAATTTTGGGGGGTTTGTTTAAAATTTTAAATAGTAACAGTATGTCACCTGTGAATAGAGATAATATTATTTGTCTTTTCCAATGTATAAGACTTTTATTTCTTGTTCTTGCCTAATTGCCTTGGTTAGAACTTCCATCACCCATAAAATAAAAGTGGAGAGTGGGCATCTTGTCTTGTTTCTGATCACAGGGGCAAAGCATTCAGTCATTCCCCTACAGGCATGATGTTAGCTGTAGATATTTCACAGATGCCTTTTATCAGGTTGAGGAAGCTCCCTGATATTCTGAATTTGCTAAGTGTTGTATCTGTGTGTATTTTATCACAAGAGAGTGCTCAATTTTGTCATCTATTAAAGTGATCATGTGTCTTTACTTTATTCTATTAACATATGACAATGTTTTTTGTATGTTACCAGCCTAGTATTTCTGAGATAAATCCCAATTGGTCATGACATATAATCATTTTTACATGCTGTTTGATTCAGTTTGCTGGTATTTTGTTGAAGTTGTTTGTTTCTATATTTATAAGGGTTAAATGATCTCTATATTCTTTTCTCATGATGCCTTTATCTGACTTTGGTATAGAGGTAATAATACTAACTTCATAAAATGAGTTGGGAAGTGTCCATTCCTCTATTTTGTGGATTGTTTGTGAATGATTGTGTTAATCCTTTTTTAAAGTTTAGTGGAATTCATTACTACAGCCATCTGGTCTTGGGCTTTTCTTTGTGGAAAGCTTTTTTAAAATTACTAATTCAATCTCTTTACCTGTTATAGATTTATTCAGATTTGTTATTTCTTCTTGAGTCAGTTTTAGCACTGTGTGCCTTTCTAGAAATGTGTCCATCACATCTAAGTTATTTACCTAGAGTTGTTCATAATTTCCTCTATAATTTTTAAAAAAATTCTATAAGATTATGCTTTGTTCTTGATTTTAATGAATTGAGCCTTTGCTCTTTTACTCTTGGTCAGTTCATCTACAGTTTGGTCAGCTTTTTTGATCTTTTCAAAGAACCAGTTTTTTTGTTTCATTGATTTTGCTCTTTTTCTATTCTCAATTTAACTTATTTGCATTCTAGTCTGGGTTATTTCCTTCTTTCTCCTTGTTTTTTATTTACTCTTTCTTGTTTCTTAAGGTGAAAGCTAAGCTATTGATTTGAGACCTTTCTTTTTTTAATGTAGGTGTTCCCTCTAAGCATTGCTTTTATTGCACTCCCAAGTTTAGGGATGTTATACTTTCATTTTTCACTCATCTTCAAGTATTTTTTAATTTTCCTGTGATTTTTCCATTTATTTATTGATTTTTAAGGTGAGTAGTATTTAATTTCCACATCTTTGTGAATTTCTCAAATTTATTTCTGTTGTTAATTTCTAATTTCATTCTGCTGTGGTCAGAGAACATTCTTTAGGTAATTTCAACCCTTCTAAATTTATTGAGACTTGTGCAATTGTGTAACATATGATCTATCCTCAAAAATGTTCCTTGTGCACTGGAGAAGAATACATTTTGGTTTGAATCTTTAGAGATGCTTTGTTAGGTCTACTTGGTCTATAGTGTCATTCTAGTTTTCTATTTCCTTATTGATCATTTGTCTAGTAGTTCTATCTATTGTTGAAAGTCAAGTATTGAAGTCTCCTGTGATTATCGTTCAATTGTTTATTTCTTCCTTCAATTCTGTCAGTTTTTGCATCATGTATTTGGGGGTTCTGTTGTTAGATGCATATATGGGATAGATTCTTAAAGGTTGCTCAGCTCCCATCTATGCCAAAGTAACAAAAGAATATATCCAGATTTCAAGAAGAAATTTAACTGGGACTACTCACAATAGTTTGCAGATAATATGGAAAACATTGATTATTGGATGATATAATTAGGTGGGTTTGTAATAAGTTGAGTGATTGCACCTTAAAAATGTTAATTAGTGAGGGTTTATGTCAACCTGAAAGGCTTTGTCCTTCAACACGTCCTGTTCGAAATTTTTTTAATTTATTTTTATTAGTTGGTGGCTAATTACTTTACAATATTGTAGTGGTTTTTGTCATACATTGACATGAATCAGCCATGGATTTACATGTATTCCCCATCCCGATCCCCTCTCCCACCTCCCTCTCCACCCAATTCCTCTGGGTCTTCCCAGTGCACCAGGCCCGAGCACTTGTCTCATGCATCCAACCTGGGCTGGTGATCTGTTTCACCCTAGATAATATACATGTTTCGATGCTGTTCTCTCTAAACATCCCACCCTCGCCTTCTCCCACAGAGTTTAAAAGTCTGTTCTCTACATGTGTGTCTCTTTTTCTGTTTTGCATGTAGGGTTATCATTACCATCTTTCTAAATTCCATATATATGTGTTAGTATGCTGTAATGTTCTTTATCTTTCTGGCTTACTTCACTCTGTATAATGGGCTCCAGTTTTATCCATCTCATTAGAACTGATTCAAATGAATTCTTTTTAATGGCTGAGTAATATTCCATGGTGTATATGTACCACAGCTTCCTTATCCATTCGTCTGCTGATGGGTATCTAGGTTGCTTCCATGTCCTGGCTATTATAAACAGTGCTGCGATGAACATTGGGGTGCACGTGTCTCTTTCAGATCTGGTTTCCTTGGTGTGTATGCCCAGAGGTGGGATTGCTGGGTCATATGGCAGTTCTATTTCCAGTTTTTAAAGAAATCTCCACACTGTTCTCCATAGCGGCTGTACTAGTTTGCATTCCCACCAACAGTGTAAGAGGGTTCCCTTTTCTCCACATCCTCTACAGCATTTGTTGCTTGTAGACTTTTTTTTTTAACTTTTTTTTTTTTTATTAGTTGGAGGCTAATTACTTTACAACATTTCAGTGGGTTTTTTCATACATTGATATGAATCAGCCATAGATTTACTCGTATTCCCCATCCCGATCCCCCCTCCCACCTCCCTCTCCACCCAATTCCTCTGGGTCTTCCCAGTGCACCAGGCCCGAGCACTTGTCTCATGCATCCCTGTTTCACCATAGATAGTATACATGCTGTTCTTTTGAAATATCCCACCCTCACCTTCTCCCACAGAGTTCAAAAGTCTGTTCTGTATTTCTGTGTCTCTTTTTCTGTTTTGCATATAGGGTTATTGTTACCATCTTTCTAAATTCCATATATATGTGTTAGTATGCTGTAATGTTCTTTATCTTTCTGGCTTACTTCACTCTGTATAAGGGGCTCCAGTTTCATCCATCTCATTAGGACTGGTTCAAATGAATTCTTTTTAATGGCTGAGTAATATTCCATGGTGTATATGTACCACAGCTTCCTTATCCATTCATCTGCTGATGGGCATCTAGGTTGCTTCCATGTCCTGGCTATTATAAACAGTGCTGCAATGAACATTGGGGTGCACGTGTCTCTTTCAGATCTGGTTTCCTCAGTGTGTATGCCCAGAAGTGGGATTGCTGGGTCATATGGCAGTTCTATTTCCAGTTTTTTAAGAAATCTCCACACTGTTTTCCATAGCGGCTGTACTAGTTTGCATTCCCACCAACAGTGTAAGAGGGTTCCCTTTTCTCCACACCCTCTCCAGCAGTTATTGCTTGTAGACTTTTGGATAGCAGCCATCCTGACTGGCATGTAATGGTACCTCATTGTGGTTTTGATTTGCATTTCTCTGATAATGAGTGATGTTGAGCATCTTTTCATGTGTTTGTTAGCCATCTGTATGTCTTCTTTGGAGAAATGTCTGTTTAGTTCTTTGGGCCATTTTTTGATTGGGTCATTTATTTTTCTGGAATTGAGCTGCAGGTGTTCTTGTATATTTTTGAGATTAATCCTTTGTCTGTTGCTTTGTTTGCTATTATTTTCTCCCAATCTGAGGGCTGTCTTTTCACCTTGCTTATAGTTTCCTTTGTTGTGCAAAAGCTTTTAAGTTTCATTAGGTCCCATTTGTTTATTTTTGCTTTTATTTCCAATATTCTGGGAGGTGGGTCATAGGGGATCTTGCTGTGATTTATGTCGGAGAGTGTTTTGCCTATGTTCTCCTCTAGGAGTTTTATAGTTTCTGGTCTTACATTTAGATCTTTAATCCATTTTGAGTTTATTTTTGTGTATGGTGTTAGAAGGTGTTCTAGTTTCATTCTTTTACAAGTGGTTGACCAGTTTCCCCAGCACCACTTGTTAAAGAGGTTGTCTTTTTTCCATTGTATATCCTTGCCTCCTTTGTCAAAGATAAGGTGTCCATAGGTTCATGGATTTATCTCTGGGCTTTCTATTCTGTTCCATTGATCTATATTTCTGTCTTTGTGCCAGTACCATACTGTCTTGATGACTGTGGCTTTGTAGTATAGTCTGAAGTCAGGCAGGTTGATTCCTCCAGTTCCATTCTTCTTTCTCAAGATTACTTTGGCTATTCGAGGTTTTTTGTATTTCCATACAAATTATGAAATTATTTGTTCTAGTTCTGTGAAAAATACCGTTGGTAGCTTGATAGGGATTGCATTGAATCTATAGATTGCTTTGGGTAGTATAGCCATTTTGACAATATTCATTCTTCCAATCCATGAATATCGCATGTTTCTCCATCTCTTTGTGTCCTCTTTGAGTTCTTTCATCAGTGTTTTATAGTTTTCTATTATAGGTCTTTTGTTTCTTCAGGTATATATACTCCTAAATATTTTATTCTTTTTGTTGCAATGGTGAATGGTATTGTTTCCTTAATTTCTCTTTCTGTTTTCTCATTGTTATTGTATTGGAATGCAAGGGATTTCTGTGTGTTAATTTTATATCCTGCAACTTTACTATATTCGTTGATTAGCTCTAGTAATTTTCTGGTAGAGTCTTTAGGGTTTTGTATGTAGAGGATCATGTCATCTGCAAACAGTGAGAGTTTCACTTCTTCTTTTCCTATCTGGATTCCTTTTACTTCTTTTTCTGCTCTGATTGCTGTGGCCAAAACTTCCAACACTATGTTGAATAGTAGTGGTGAGAGTGGGCACCCTTGTCTTGTTCCTGATTTCAGGGGAAATGCTTTCAATTTTTCACCATTGAGGGTGATGCTTGCTGTGGGTTTGTCATATATAGCTTTTATTATGTTGAGGTATGTTCCTTCTATTCCTGCTTTCTGGAGAGTTTTAATCATAAATGGGTGTTGAATTTTGTCAAAGGCTTTCTCTGCATCTATTGAGATAATCATATGGTTTCTATCTTTCAATTTGTTAATGTGGTGTATTACATTGATTGATTTGTGGATATTAAAGTATCCTTGCATTCCTGGGATAAAGCCCACTTGGTCATGGTGTATGATTTTTTTTAATATGTTGTTGGATTCTGTTTGCTAGAATTTTGTTAAGGATTTTTGCATCTATGTTCATCAGTGATACTGGCCTGAAGTTTTCTTTTTTTTTGTGGCATCTTAGTCTTGTTTTGGAATTAGGGTGATGGTGGCCTCATAGAATGAGTTTGGAAGTTTACCTTCTGCAATTTTCTGGAAGAGTTGAGTAAGATAGGTGTTAGCTCTTCTCTAAATTTTTGGTAGAATTCAGCTGTGAAGCCATCTGGTCCTGGGCTTTTGTTTGCTGGAAGATTTCTGATTACAGTTTCGATTTCCTTGCTTGTGATGGGTCTGTTAAGATCTTCTATTTCTTCCTGGTTCAGTTTTGGAAAGTTATACTTTTCTAAGAATTTGTCCATTTCATCCAAGTTGTCCATTTTATTGGCATAGAGCTGCTGGTAGTAGTCTCTTATGATCCTTTGTATTTCAGTGTTGTCTGTTGTGATCTCTCCATTTTCATTTCTAATTTTGTTGATTTGGTTCTTCTCCCTTTGTTTCTTAATGAGTCTTGCTAATGGCTTGTCAATTTTGTTTATTTTTTCAAAAAACCAGCTTTTAGCTTTGTTGATTTTTGCTATGGTCTCTTTTGTTTCTTTTGCATTTATTTCTGCCCTAATTTTTAAGATTTCTTTCCTTCTACTAACCCTGGGGTTCTTCATTTCTTCCTTCTCTAGTTGCTTTAGGTGTAGAGTTAGGTTATTTATTTGACTATTTTCTTGTTTCTTGAGGTAAGCCTGTAATGCTATGAACCTTCCCCTAAGCACTGCTTTTACAGTGTCCCATAGGTTTGGGGTTGTTGTGTTTTCATTTTCATTCATTTCTATGCATATTTTGATTTCTTTTTTGATTTTTTCTATGATTTGTTGGTTATTCAGAAGCGTGTTATTTAGCCTCCATATGTTTGAATTTTTAACAATTTTTCCCCCTGTAATTGAGATCTAATCTTACTGCACTGTGGTCAGAAAAGATGACTGGAATGGTTTCAATTTTTTTTGAATTTACCAAGACTATATTTATGGCCCAGGATGTGATCTGTTCTGGAGAAGGTTCCGTGTGCACTTGAGAAAAAGGTGAAGTTGCTTGTTTTGGGGTGAAATGTCCTATAGATATCAATTAGGTCTAGCTGGTCCATTGTGTCATTTAACGTTTGTGTTTCCTTGTTAATTTTCTGTTTAGTTGATCTATCCATAGTTGTGAGTGGGGTATTAAAGTCTCCCACTATTATTGTGTTACTATTAATTTCCTCTTTCATACTCGTTAGCATTTGCCTTACATATTGTGGTGCTCTTATGTTGGGTGCATATATATTTATAATTGTTATATCTTCTCCTTGGATTGATCCTTTGATCATTATGTAGTGTCCTTCTTTGTCTCTTTTCACAGCCTTTATTTTAAAGTCTATTTTATCTGATATGAGTATTGCGACTCCTGCTTTCTTTTGTTCTCCATTTGTGTGAAATATATTTTTTTCCAGCCCTTCACTTTCAGTCTGTATGTGTCTCTTGTTTTGAGGTGGGTCTCTTGTAGACAGCATATATAGGGGTCTTGTTTTTGTATCCATTCAGCCAGTCTTTGTCTTTTGGTTGGGGCATTCAACCCATTTACATTTAAGGTAATTATTGATAGGTATGGTCCCGTTGCCATTTACTTTGTTGCTTTGGGTTCGCGTTTATACAACCTTTCTGTGTTTCCTGTCTAGAGAAGATCCTTTAGAATTTGTCGAAGAGCTGGTTTGGTGGTGCTGAATTCTCTCAGCTTTTGCTTATCTGTAAAGCTTTTGAATTCTCCTTCTTATCTGAATGAGATCCTTGCTGGGTACAGTAATCTAGGTTGTAGGTTATTCCCTTTCATTACTTGAAGTATGTCCTGCCATTCCCTTCTGGCCTGGAGGGTTTCTATTGATAGGTCAGCTGTTATCCTTATGGGAATCCCTTTGTGTGTTATTTGTTTTTTCTCCCTTGCTGCTTTTAATATTTGTTCTTTGTGTTTGATCTTTGTTAATTTGATGAAAATATGTCTTGGGGTGTTTCGCCTTGGGTTTATCCTGTTTGGGACTCTCTAGGTTTCTTGGAATTTTGTGGATATTTCCTTCCCCATTTTAGGGAAGTTTTCAGCTGTTATCTCCTCGAGTATTTTCTCATGGCTTTTCTTTTTGTCTTCTGGGACTCCTATGATTCGAATGTTGGGGCGTTTCACATTGTCCCAGAGGTCCCTGAGGTTGTCCTCATTTCTTTTGATTCTTTTTTCTTTTTTCCTCTCTGCTTCATTTATTTCCACCATTTTATCTTCTACCTCACTTATCCTATATTCTGTCTCCATTATTCTACTCTTGGTTCCCTCCAGAGTGTTTTTGATCTCATTTATTGCATTATTCATTTTTAATTGACTCTTTTTTATTTCTTCTAGGTCTTTATTAAACATTTCTTGAATCTTTTCAACCTTTGTCTCCAGGCTATTTATGTGTAACTCCATTTTGTATTCAAGATTTTGGATCATTTTTATTATCATTATTCTAAATTCTTTTTCAGGTAGATTCCCTATCTCCTCCTCTTTTGTTTGACTTGGTGGGCATTTTTCATGTTCCTTTACCTGTTGGGTATTTCTCTGCATTTTCACCTTGTTTAGATTGCTGTGTCTGGAGTGGGCTTTCTGTATCCTGGAGGTCTGTGGTTCCTTTTTATTGTGGAGGTTTTACCCAGTGGGTGGGGTTGGACGATTGGCTTGTCAAGGTTTCCTGGTTAGAGAAGCTTGCGTCGGTGTTCTGGTACGTGGAACTAGATTTCTTCTCTCTGGAGTGCAATGGGGTGCCCAGTAATGAGTTTTGAGATGGGTCTATGTGTTAGGTGTGACTTTGGGCAACCTATATGTTGACGTTCAAGGCTATGTTCCTGTGTTGCTGGAGAATTGGCGTGGTATGTCTTGCTCTGAAACTTACTGGCTCTTGGGTGGTGGTTGGTTTCAGTGTAGCTATGGAGGCTACTGGACGGTCTCTTATTACTTAATGTTCTGTGTAGTCAGGAGTTTTCTGGTGTTCTCAGGTTTTGGGCTTAAGTCTCCTGCCTCTGGATTTCAGTTTATTCTTCCAGTAGTCTCAAGACTTCTCCAGCTATACAGCACTGATAATAAAACTTCTATGTTAATGGTGAAAAGATTCTCCCCCGTGAGGGCCACCCAGAGAGGTTCACAGAGTTACATGAAAAAGAGGAGAGGGAGGAGGGAGATAGAGATGAGCAGGAGGAGAAAAAGGGGGACTCAAGAGGTGAGAGACAGATCTACACAGTTCTCTGTTCCCAAAGTGTCCTCCGTAGCCCAGACACCCACAAAGATTCACAGAATTGGACTGGGAAGAGAAGGGGAAAGGAAGAAATAGAGTTGTTCTGAGGGAGAAAACAGAGAGTCAAAAGTGGGAGAGGGTAATCAACACACTCCTGAATAAAAATGGGAACTGAATATTGGATTCTTAAATGTCCAAAATTGATATCAAATACTGAAAAACAAAGATTAAAAATCTAGAGTAGAGGTTAGACTCTTAAAAATACAACGTTAAAAACAAAAACAAAAACACAAAAAATTTTAGAAATATATATGAAGGTCGGTTTAAAAATAGGGCTTCTCTCTTTTTTTTTTTTTGCAAGGTTATAGTGAAATGGAAATGAAAATTAAGGAGTAGTAGAGGAGTAATAGAGGACTTTAAAAGGAAATAAGACAAAAAGAAAAAAGAAGAGAAAAAGGAAAAAAAAACAAGAAAAAAATTTTTTTTCTAATTAAAAAAAATCATAAAAATCTATGAAAATGAAAGTTAAGGAATAATGGGGGAGTAATAGGGAATTTTAAAAGAAAATAAAAGAGAAAAAAGAAAAAACATTTTTTTTAATTAAAAAGAAGTGAAAATATATCTAGGAATTTCTCTGGAGCTGTTGTGGTCAGTGTGGGTTTGGTTCAGTTTCAGATAGCTCCTTATTCCAGCTTACATTTCTTGATATCTATAGGTCCCTTCCTGTGTAGTCAGTGTTATCTACAGGGATTTTAATCTGTTGCACTGGTCCCTTCTGAAGTGGTTCCCTTTGTTTATCTGGCTTCCTTTTGCTGGTCTCTTCAGTGCCTAATTTCCACCCTGACACAGGCGGGCAGAGGTGGTCTCTTGTTCAGGTTCGCTAGTTCCATTGCGCTGCGGGGAGGGAGGGGCGCTGCTTTCCCTGTGTACGCTGCTCAGGCTCCCGGCTGCTCTATATGGAGGGTGCCCTGCGTTGCGTGCGGTTCCAGTTTTCGGGTACTCCACAAAAGCGCGGACTCAGTTGCACCTGTGTTTTGTGCCTTCCCCTGCCGGAGCAGCTCAGGCAGCCAGGAGCTTGACGGGCGCACTCTCCCTGGGTGTGGTGCGCCTTCTCCCCTTCGCGCCCCCAGCCTCAGTTTCTGCCTGCGCGGGTAGGGTGCGTGTGCCTTGTGTTTAGCTGCGACCCTCCCAGCAGATGTCGACCATCCAGAATCTCAGGAAGTCTTTGGTTAGAAACTGGAGGATTGTTTGCAGTGTGGTAGGGAATGCCGTCTTGGGGCCGTTTTCCCCTTTCCCCTCCCCCCTGCCTCCTGACTCTGGCGGGGATGGGCCGGTCCGCAGCTGGCTAGCTCTTCTCTGGACTTGCTCAAACCCTTTGTTCTGCAAACGGCCGGCAGTGTGTTCGGCCAGTTAATTTTCTCTCTGTCTTTTGCTATCCCACAGTTTAAGTTGCTATCTCACAAAAGCTCCCTCCGATTGTCCTCAGGGCACTCAGGCCCGGTTCTTACCCTAAGCAATGCTGCCCGCTTCTCTCCGTTCTGCCCCCACTTGCTGGTGGCAGATGCAGGCGTCTGGGGTACTTTTCTGCTGGGAGTTGCTTTTAGGCACGTAATCTGTGGGTTTTATTTATTTTTCCCCCCAGTTAGGTTGCCCTCCGAGATTCAAAAACTTCCCCCAGACCTGCCAGTGCGAGGGTTTCCTGGTGTTTGGAAACTTCCTCTATTAAGACTCCCTTCCTGGGATGGGTCTCCATCCCTAGCTCCTTTGTCTCTCTTTTTATCTTTTGTATTTTGTCCTACCTCCTTTCAAAGACAATGGGCTGCTTTTCTGGGTGCCTGATGCCCTCAGCTAGTGATCAGAAGTTGTTTTGTGAAGTTTGCTCAGCGTTCAGTTGTTCTTTCGATGAATTTGTAGGGGAGAAAGTGATTTCCCCGTCCTATTCCTCCGCCATCTTGGCTCCTCCCTCGAAATTTTGGTTAATGACTAAGGTTAAAAAAAATAAGACTTGCATATTAAATATATCAATGACAAGAATTGAGTGTGATGGCAAATATAGTGGCTTCTAGAATTAGGTAAAGAAATCATCTTAACAAATTGTGACCATGGGCTGAATCTAACCAGATGCAATTTAGCAGGGGTAAGTGTATTCCCACAGTGTTAAGCACTATACATTGAATATGGTGAGAGCCTCCTATCCCTATCTCCTACAGTGAATTGCATTAATACAAGATAGCAGTACAAGATTGATTAGTACCACATGAGAAAGCCATTTAGGAGGTATAATTAATAATGAGTAGTTACTTGCACCTAGCCCAGTGCCTGGCAGTAACTACTCGAGGAAAGGAAAAGGAAAGAAAAGAAGGGAGGAAAGGAAGGAGAAAGGGAAGAAAGCTTGGTACAAATACAAAGAAAGATAATGTAATTTTAGGTTGAATTAGCAGGAGTTGATTATCTCAAGAAAATCCCACTACATTGATATTGCTAGGGGAGGAATAGTTGGAAGGTGGAGGATACCTTGCCACCCAAATCTTGCCCCATCTTCACTCTATGTGCCAGGACATAGGCTATCACTAGATCCTGTGCTAGTGAGGAAAGAAGCTGATGGTTGAAATTTACTCTGTGGTGCACCAAAGGCACCCCAAATGACACATTTTAAGGGAGGAACTAACAAATTAGAATTTGCTCTGAGGTCAGAGCTCAGAAACCGAAGGACCACCCTAAACTCTGCCTTCACGACCCACACCTCCTATCCAGTCTACCTTTTTCCTTTTATTACAACGGAAACTTGAGTGATTGCAATAGCTTCCTCTATGCTCTTCCTGTCTCTATTGTAGCCCCCATTCACACTCACCGTCTCACTGGAGCCAGAGGACTCTTTAAAAAGGCAATTCTGATCTTCTGTAACTTTTATGTTTAAAACTCTACCGAAAGCCTGCACTGTTAGTGATTCCGATACAGCCTTCTTTCTCCTCCTCTCCTTTTCGGCTGTCACCCCAACCGCATCCCTCCCATTATAAGATGCTGTCCTTCTCTGCCTCTCCCACTGTCAAAGTACTCTTCTCTGGAAGAATATTTCTTGAGCTTCCTTCACTGAATTATTTATCTATGCTTCCTGGAGCTTGACAAACCATCTCATTAAAAGCCCTGGGTGGGGGTGAGCCCCTCCCCCCTGCCCCCCATCCCAGCCTGCACAGCTAACAGGAGAAAGAGCCAAGGGGAGGAAGAGACATGGTGAGTGGAGTGGGAGTCCCCCCCCATCCCCACCACAAAGGGCCTGTAGACAGAGTCCATGAGACCCAGGGACTCAGGAGGGTGATGGACACAGGTAGGCTCCAGACTCCAGGGTGACCAGCGTGCTAGTCTGGGCCATTATCCTTCTTGAAAGCTTTGGACAAACACAGAAGGCCTGAGCCCACCATGCCTCTCAGCCTAAGAATGTCCGAGTGCTGAGCAGTCAAAGAAATAGTCATGACACTGAGGAGAGCTCCTCTGTCTCTGCCATCAGGACTCAGTAAAGTAGGACAAGTTATCCATCCTGATTGCACCTAGAGGGACAGAGCCATGTGGGGAAGAGAGTGGAGTGGGGACAGGAGACCTAATTTCTGTTTCCAGCTCTGCCATTAGCCAGCTATGTGACACTGGGCACACCACTTGGCTTCTCTGTGTCTGAGTTTTCACTTGTACAAGGGAGGCAGCACACACAGTGCAGCAATTCAGGGCATGGGCTCTGGAGCCAGGCTGCCAGGGTTCACATCTCAGCTCTCTGTGTGACAGTGACAAACCCATTTAGCCTGACAAAGCCTCAGTCTTCTTATCTGTAAATTGGGGACAACAATAGTGCCCGCCTCAAAAGATTGCTGCAAACTATATAGCAATCAGCACACAGCCTTGAGAGACACTCAGAGATGGTTGCTACATGCATCTCATCAGAGATCCTCGTTCTCCAGAGTCTGATCTGTTCAAGTCACTGGGACCTGGCTCTTCATTCCAGAGGGAACATATCATTCTGGTGGTGAGGAGACATGGTTTGCAGGTGGCCTGGGCCAGCCCTTCAGAATAAGGTGAAGGCACATCATGTGTGATGTTCTGCAAACCTTCATGTGGCTCTCCTCATTCTGAGGCATCCTGGGGAACCAGTGGAGACCAGTGCTCCCAGGCTTCCAGGACATTTGCCCATGACTCTGCATAGGATAGAGTAAGGGCTGTGAAGGAGGAAAAATAATTTCCTCTCTATCCTTCTAGGTTCTTGACTGAGGCCCCTCAGTTCACTTTAGTTCAGTTGCTCAGTCATGTCTGACTCTTTGTGATCCCATGGGCTGCAGCACGCCATGCTTCCCTGTCCATCACCATCTCCCAGAGCTTGCTCAGACTCATGTCTGTTGAGTCAGTGATGCCATCTAACCATCTCATCCTCTGTTATGCCCTTGTCCTCCCGCCTTCAATCTTTCCCAGCGTCAGGGTATTTTCCAATGAGTCAGTTCTTCACATCAGGTTCCCTGAGGCCTCTGGCCCTGTAATAAAAGACAGATTAACAGGAGAAAAACATACAGACTTTTAGTAACCTATGTACCTCCTGCATTCATGGGAGAGACCCAGGAAAATTGAGTGACTCCCCAAAATGGTCTAAGCCTCCAACTTATATACCATCGCCAGCTAAAAACAAAAGAAGATGATGAGGGAGTGAGGGAGAGCCAGTGATGGGAGGTTTTCAGGAAAAGCTCAGGGAACAAGAGTAAGATTGTCATGCATATTTAACAATTGCTGTCTTCTCCACTGATAAGAGTTTCTTGAGATTAAGTCATCCTTCTCTTCCTGGTCCAGCAAGGGAGACTCACTTACAAATGGAGATTTCCGTTATAAATGTAAATGTTTCTTACAACATAGTAACTTCTGCTAGGTTTCCAGAGCTTTTCTAGCTCTGCTGTTCCTTAAAAATAACCAGCCTAAGATAAACCTTATGCCAAAGAGATAAATTTTGAGGTGGTGAATTCTACCCATGCTCTGTGCCTACCCCAGGGGAGCCACAGCCGGGGAGGCCAGGGCCAGGGCAAGAGGTCAGCAAATCCAGGCCTCTCCTCCCCTGGCCTCTGGGTACTCAGCCAACCAACCAGAAATGTGCCGCTTACCTTGGCCTCTTACCCCAGACCTGGCTGCCTTGGCTTTGGTTTGCTTTCCATGATTTGCTTTCTGATTCTGCCAAGATTTGGGAACCTACAAAGAAAGGGCCTGTGCTTTAAGCCATTAATGGTGTCATGAGCAATCTGGCCAATAGAGCAGCCAGGACTGGCCCCACAGAGGTTTGCCACTCAGCACTGTTGTCCAAGCTGGGGCTGCCACCAGTGCCTCCCCATTCATCCACCCATCCTTCCATCCACCCAACCATCCATCCATGTACCCATTCATCCTTCCATCCACCCATCCCTCATCCACCCAGCCAACCATTCACCCATCTCTCCATCTAGGTACCCATCCATCCTTCCATCCACCCACTCATCCTTCCACTCATCCATCCATCCATCCATCCTCCCATCCAGCCACCCATCATCTAACCATCCATCCATCCATCCATCCATCCATCCATCCATCCATCTTTCCATCCACCGATCCATGCATCCAACCACCCACCCATTCACCCATATATCCATCTAGGTACCCATCCATCCTTCCATCCACCTGCCCACCCGCCCACCTATCCACCTATCCATACACCCATCTATCCACCCATCCACTCATCTATCCATCCATCCATCCATGCATCCATCTCCAAATATTTAGCTGCAGCTTATCTTGTGCCTGGCCCTGTACCTGGTGCTGTGGGAACTCAGCAATGAGAACAACACAGGCCTGGACCTCAGGGAACTTACAGTCTAGTTGGGGGAGGGGAGGGGCTTTATGAGGAGCCGCACACATGGATGTGAGATTACAGACTGTGAGAAATAGAAAGAAATAGAGGTTTTCTGAATGCCTGTAAGAGTAGGAAACCAGGAAAGAAGTACAAAGAGGTGATGCTTATGCCTGACCCCAAGGGAGAGAAGGCACCAGGCAGGCAATGATTGAGGGGAGAGGATGCAGGAGGGCCGAGTTGTGTCCCTGCACTGGGCCAGGGTGTTTCCAAGCCCTTTGCCTTGGTGGGTCAGGCTCTGGGTTCTGGATGCCTACTGGCTTTCACTTGACAAACAAACTCTTCAACTGCCACCATCGAGGTTTCTCAACCCCAAGCCCTCAGACGGTGGGCATCAGAGTCCAAGAGAAAACTTGATATAGGTAGGTGCTTGGGCTGCACAGCCCACAGAGACCTGAATTTAGCAGATCATGGTGGGTTCAAGTATTTGCATTTTCAATAAAGTCTCTAGGTGGTTCTGTTATAGGTGGTCTGCTGCTCTGTGGGCCATTCTTGGCCATTCTATGTCTATAGACATAATTGACATGTCTATAACACAAATTTGAGTTTCACATCTGTTTGTTTAAAAATCTTTCATTTATTGCCTATTATTTTAAAAATACATCCACATTCCTTAGTAAGGATTAAATGGCTTTTTGCGTTTTTGCTTCTGCCTCAACTTCTGCTCCTGCTGCTTCCCATTTACCATCCTCATCCTCATACCTTTAATAGTGCCTGGTACAGGGGAGACACAAGACAAAAATTTACTCATTACCATGAAAATGAGGAATTTAAAACATATCATATCTTGCTTAGGGACCTGGGGATATTTCAAGTCAGAAAAATAGAGCTGTTTTCAAATACTGGAAGTCTATTCCATGTAAAACACTTGTTTCCTTTTTTTTTTTTTTTAATTTAGAGAAGAGACATTTTTATTTTGGACTACTGTAATTCAGATTTGGAATATGCAAGTCTAATTCTCTTCCTGTACACTGCATATATGTTGTATATATACACAACCTGTAAAACACTTGTTTTGAATAGCCCTAGGACCAATCAGTGGAAGTCATAAGAAGTCAGAATTTGACTCCATGTAAGGAAGCTTGCACCATCTTTGCAAAGATTAATCACCTGCATTGTAAAAAGGTTACATTTCTTGCCCCCTGTAGTATTCCAGCATTGATTCTATAGCCACTTGGCAGGTATTTGGTGAAACTGGGAAGAAATAACCTACCACTCTTGAAACAGGATTCTATGGGGAAATAAAGCTAAACGGGAGAAGGAAAGAAAATAAACTCCCCGTTTCAGGTAAGGAGAGCATTATGGTTTACATTACCATACACACCATACCAATATACATTATATATGAAGTACCTGTTTTTCATACTGCAGAATAGACCAAACAAAATTAATATCCCTTATTTTTTCTTTGTTGTTTCCGTAAATAACTTAGCCTCTTACAATGTCTATGGGTCTCCATTACAAATATTAGTTCTCATAATATTGAAGTGTGGAAATGCCAGGTAACAAAAATCTCTGCCAAAATGTAAGATATTCAGCTTTTGTTACTGTAACAAAAGAAGTATTCTAGAAAAAACAATAAAGACATGCGTCATGCAGAGACAATAATTCTTCAGCTCAATTTATTATGTTCCAATTTTTTTTTTATTGTGACAAACTAAAGAATAACACTACAAATCAGAAAGCTAGATCAGAAAGCTCACTTGTCTCAGATACAGCTAATAACAAAAGCTAACACTGGTACATAATTAACAGCAATTTTCATGATTGATTGCCAATAACGGAGGAGAACATGGGACTGAAGGACAGGATTTTCTTTTTATTTATTAATTTATTTATTTTTAGGATTTTCTTTTTAAACTCTCCATCAGGTATCTCTTTCCTTGCTCTGTTTATTAGGAACTTAGATTTTAGTCATTTGGGTAATTTTTAGTCAGACTTTAAAAGACTTGGGGTGCTAACAAAACCTGGCAGCTCTGATTTCAACAACAATTTTCATTTTCATTTTATTTTATTTATTTAATTTTTTTCATTTATTTTTATTAGTTGGAGGCTAATTACTTTACAATACTGTAGTGGTTTTTGCCATACATTGACATGAATCAGCCATGGATTTACATGTGTTCCCCATCCTGATACCCCCTCCCCTCACACCTCACTCTCTATCCGATCCCTCTGGGTCTTCCCAGTGCACCAGCCTTGAGCACTTGTCTCATGCATCCAACCTGGGCTGGCGATCTGTTTCACACTTGATAATATACATGTTTCAATGCTATTCTCTCAGATCATCCCACCCTCGCCTTCTCCCACAGAGTCCAAAAGTCTGTTCTATACATCTGTGTCTTTTTCTGTCTTGCATATAGGGTTATCGTTACCATCTTTTAAAATTCCATATATATGCGTTAGTATACTGTATTGGTGTTTATATTTCTGGCTTACTTCACTCTGTACAATCGGCTCCAGTTTCATCCATCTCATTAGAACTGATTCAAATGAATTATTTTTAATGGCTGAGTAATATTCCATGGTGTATATGTACCATAGCTTTCTTATGCATTCGTCTGCTGATGGGCATCTAGGTTGCTTCCATGTCCTGGCTATTATAAACAGTGCTGTGATGAACATTGGGGTGCACGTGTCTCTTTCAGATCTGGTTTCCTCAGTGTGTATGCCCAAGAGTGGGATTGCTGGGTCATATGGCAGTTCTATTTCGTTTTTAAAGAAATCTCCACACTGTTCTCCATAGTGGGTGTACTAGTTTGCATTCCCACCAACAGTGTAAGAGGGTTCCCTTTTCTCCACACCCTCTCCAGCATTTATTGCTTGTAGACTTTTGGATAGCAGACATCCTGACTGGCGTGTAATGGTACCTCATTGTGGTTTTGATTTGCATTTCTCTGATAATGAGTGGTGTTGAGCATCTTTTCATGTGTTTGTTAGCCATCTGTATGTCTTCTTTGGAGAAATGTCTGTTTAGTTCTTTGGGCCATTTTTTGATTGGGTCATTTATAGCTTTTGTTTGTTCAGTAAGGCAGACGCTGTGGGGAGGCACACCTTTTCAGTAGTTCCTAGGGTTGCTTCCTTGGGGGGAATAGTAGGGGCATGACTGACTCAATATTTCTCCCAGAAAAGAGCTGCTTGCTATTTTTTGACTTCTTCCACTATCTGAAGACTGAATCTTGCTCTGTTTAGAAACTTACCTTCCTTAACTTGAAACTTACCTACCTTTCCTTTCTTTGCCCCTCTGGCTTCATTTCCTCCCTGTCTCTATCTCTTCTGCATCTTTCAAACTACATCAGATGAATAAGTTCTGGGGAGCTATTGTGTGTCCTGGTCATGCTCAGTCGCTTCAGTCATGTCCGACTCTTTGTGACCCCATGGTCTGTAGCCTGCCAGACTCCTCTGTCCATGGGATTTTCCAGGCAAAAATACTGGAGTGGGTTGCCATTTCCTACTCCAGGGGATCTTTCCCACCCAGGGATCAAATCCTCTGTTCCTGCATCTCCTGTGTCACAAGCGGATTCTTTACTGCTGAGCCACCAGGGAAGCCCTATTGTAAATGTGGCAACTTGACTTAATACTGAGTCATATACTTGAAAGTTGCTAAGAGGGTAGAGCTTCATGTTCTCACCATAACAAAAACAACAAAATGGTAATTATATGAGGTGAAGAATGTATTCACTAACTTTGCTGTAGCAAATATTTCAAAATATCTAAGTGAATCAAGTCATAATGTATACCTTAAACATATACAATGTTATATGTCAATTATTAATACATCTCAATAAAGCTGGAAAAAATGAAAAAAATATCCTGGCCCCAGACAGTGAAGGGTGCTGATCTGTTACTGGCCAGTTGTGTGGCCTTCAGGAATTTGCTTAACTTCTCTGTTCCTCAGTTTTACTATCTGTAAAAAGATGGGATTGGATCAGTTCCAAAATTTTATCTAAAGTAGCACACACATTACTTTCCCTCAGGCCTTTCTTTTGCATTGGCCACACATGAGGAGAGCTAAGTCAGGACCCTGACTGGATGCTCAAGACTCCTTCTCTGAGGGAGCCCTTCTCCAGTGCAGCAAATCAAGGATACTTCATTGTCTTTAGGCTCTTTCTACTTAATGGAACTTCCTTTATTGTTATTTGGTGTGAAGTGAAGTGAAATCACTCAGTCGTGTCCAACTTTTTGTGACCCCATGGGCTGTAGCCTACCAGGCTCCTCAATCCATGGAATTTTCCAGGCAAGAATACTGGAGTGGGTTGCAATGTTATTTGGTGTGAAGATAGTGTCAAATGCAAACTTTTGTTGGTTTTCTTCCATCTTCTTGACAATAAATTCTTGCCTTGTAAAAACAAACAAAAACAAACAAACAACAACAAAATTAAGTAGCACACACATTACCATGCTTTATATGCCTCACTGGAATCATTTTCCAGTTTTTGAAGTTCCTCTAGGAAACTTGTTTGTCTTAAAGAGGGTCTTTATGTCTATTGAATACTACAACCCTTTGCCAATTCCATCACAAGAACCCATGTTGTGAAGTTTTTTAAAAACCATTTTTAACCTCTGAGCACATTTAAAATTCATTGTAAATACTTCAGTAACAGTCATGAGAAGAGAAAAAAATCTACTCTGGTATGTGTTTCTGTTCTTAATGTGAAATAAATATAGATGGAATTGTTGATTAATATCTTGAAGGAAAGAAAGAATTTCTCATCTACTCTGTGCCAAGAACATTGCTAGGTCCTTGTGAATATTATTTCTGGTAATCCTCAAAACAACATGGTAAGGAAGGCATTTTCTTAGTACACAAACTGAAGAAAATGAAGATCAGCAAGTTTACAGGAAATGGCAGGACTGGGATTTGAATTCAGAAGATTAAAACCTATGTGATTGCAACACTGTGAATATACTAAATGCTATTGAATTTTACACTTTAACATGGTTAATTTTATGTGATTCTTACCTGAAAAGACAAAAAGAAATTTAAAATCAGAAAAAAAAAGTATATGTTTATAGTTTGTATCAATGTAACTAAATCACAATATGGTCAACTGGAAAATGCTTAAGACTCAGCTCTGACTGGCCAGCTCTGTGACCACGAGCAAGTTATTTCACCACTCCAGGTTCCAGTTTTCCCCATCTATAAAATAAAGAGAAGGTGGACTAGCTGGATGATTTCTAGGCGCCCCTTCAGCTCTTAACAGTTTGCAGTCTTGTTTCATCTACCGCTGAATACTGGTCTTCATTGCCCCCTAGTGGGTGAAAGCTGAACTGTCACTGTTTCTGTATTCGTATGAGATTTCAGAAAAATCGTTAAAATAACAACAAAAAACACAAATGGAACCAGCCTTTGACATCATGCAGATAAAGAAGTTGAATATTTTGCTATCAATTTTTTTGTCATGATGACACAAGATTAGACTCATAATCTTTCTAAACAAAAATAAGTGCATAGTCTCAAATGTGGTCAAGAACAAAGAACAGATCATGTAGGCATTTCTCTCTCCTCCACCACCCTGTTAACCCTTTCAATAATCTTTCAACATTTAAAAAAATATTATCAACAAAATTAAGAAGGAAGATGTATAGGAGAGGACTGCAGAAAACCAGTAATACAGATATGGTGAAAGGTTAATGCATATAATATATATATAAAAAAGGAGTTTCTAGAAATCAATAAGAAACAAAAATGACTATTCCCCAAGTGTGCTAAGGACTAGAATGGGCTATTCACTCAAGAAAAAATAAAAATAGTCAATAAATACATGAACAACTATTTATTCTCAAAGATTGAAAGAAATGCAAATCAAAACGAGATTATTTTTCATTCATCAAATTAGGCATATGTGGTTTGTGAAGATAATATTCCATTAAAAATTGAGTGTTTATAGAAATAAGCCTTCTTTTATTTTACTGTTATTGGTGTAATTTGGGACAACTTTTCTTCTAGATGACAATTTGATAATGTATATTAAAAATCGTAAAAATATTCATTCTCATTGACCTAGAATTTTACTTATAGGAAATAATAGAAATGTGAATTGATTAATATTAGGGACATACATTGCTGCTTTACTTTGTAAAAAGGAGACCATTGGAAAACAACCTATATGTCTAGCAATAAGTGTCTGAAAATATCGTGGTTTTTTTTTTTTTTTTTTCAGAAGCAAAGGAAAGCTTTATTCTTCAGTCAAAGAATGGAGAGATATAAGCTCCAGGTTTAGAGAACCAACTCTTTCCTGATTATATGTATTATGGCAAATCCTTCAATAGACTATTATGCAAGCATTAAATATAATCCCTAGAAGAATATATAATGACCTAGTGAAAAATGTCATGTTTGGTAAGTGAAAAACATTACAATCAGCTTGTGTAGTATGATATCAATTTTATTTCATAAATGTGTTAAAACACACACATACTCACTAAAAAGTAATATTAAAAAATCTGCTTACCTCAGAGTAATAAGATTAAAGGAAACGTTCATTTTCTTTATCTTGCTTTTCTGTTTCTTTTTTTCCTTCAGGTATTTTTGGTTGTTGTTTGTTTTTTACCATGGGTGTGTATGACTTTTGTAATCAGAAAAAAAAACAAAAAACCAAAATTTTAGTGTCAGCTGGTGACACTGTTTTCCTGTTGGGAACAGATGAAAAAAGAGACAATTCAAAGGATATACCAACACTTGTTCTTCCAACTCTATGCTGAACAATATATTACAGGACACACCCTTGGCCGTAATGTTTCTAAGTCAGCCAGGAACAACGAAAGAGAAAAGAGAAGAGATGAGCCTCCCTCTTGCTTCCTCATGAATGAACCACAGGAAGGCATGATTTGTATTTTAATTCTAATCAATATAGCTAGCATTTCTTTCATCAAAGCAGAGTTTCTCAATTCCTTTTCATCAATCATTAAGTAAAAGAAGCACAGCTTGGCATGTCTGGCTAAAATTCAGGAGTGCTATAATGAAATTCATTACACATTGACCCATAATTCATAAACTATGAAAAGAATTGACAGATTGTTCAAAAATACACATACTTGCACTCACAAAACCCGCCATTTAAAAGGGCACTTAAATATGGCTGAACCAAAATTCTGTGTTGCCTTGGAGAAGACAGAGTGATTTATGAAGATACAGGGATCACTGTAGCAATTCCTACACAACTAAAGGTGATGATTCCTTCACATCTTGAGTTGTGAAGACACTTGTTCTAGCTGGGAAAGCACGAAATAACCCTTCACTCCCTTAAAAAAAAGAAAACCATAATAACTCTCCTACAAACATCACCACATCCATGAGTAAAATAAAAGCTAGATCCTTGCTTACCAGTTTTTGCAAACATACCACTAAGGAGACATTTAATACTAATAGCCTTATTTTCATTCTTTATACCTAGTTTCTATCATTATCCTTTCCTTTTCTTAAAGGGAAAGGAGTAAAGAATGAGGGCTTTATTGGTGATGTTAAATTGAGGAAATTAAAAAGCCAGCCAAAGAAAAGGTAACTCTGAAAGGTGATAGATATATTAATTAGCTTGACTGTGGTGATTATTTCATAGTGTGTATGTACATTGACTCATCAATTTGAACACCTTAAGTATATACAACTTTTATTTGTCAATTATACCTCAATAAAGCTGGGAGGAAAGAGAGATCAGATTGCAAAAAAAATGCACATATGTGAATATTTAATAAAAAAATTGTATCACAGTTTACCTGTCCTAAAGATCAAATGTAAGAAAAGCACTCTGTGGTAATGAATCCTGTATCTCCATAGCAAAGAGATAAAAAAGTGAAATGATTATGTGGATGACTAAGTTTAAAGTATATATATATACATTGCCATTCAGGAGATGGGACTGGAGCCGCTGGTTCAATCTCTGGGTCAGGAATATCCCCTGGAGTAGGAATTGGCTACCCACTCCAGTATTCTTGCCTGGAGAATTCCATGGACAGAGGAGCCTATGGGCTATAGTCTATGGGGTTGCAAAGAGTCAGACACAACTTACTACTAAACAACAATAGAACTACTTCAGGTAATTCAAATGAAAGTAGAGATGTTGAATTTTGTCAAAGGCTTTTTCTGCATCTATTGAGATAATCATATGGTTTTTATCTTTCAATGTGTTAATGTGGTGTATTACATTGATTGATTTGTGGATATTAAAGAATCCTACATCGAAACATGTATATTATCTAGGGTGAAACAGATCACCAGCCCAGGTTGGATGCATGAGACAAGTGCTCGGGCCTGGTGCACTGGGAAGACCCAGAGGAACTGGGTGGAGAGGGAGGTGGGAGGGGGGATCGGGATGGGGAATACATGTAAATCCATGGCTGATTCATGTCAGTGTATGACAAAAAACACTACAATATTGTAAAGTAATTAGCCTCCAACTAATAAAAATAAATGGAAAAAAAAAAAAGAAAGTAGAGATGTCACTTCCAGCCTGAAATTACTCATATTGGTGCTTCAATTTTCCCAGTGTGTTCTAAATATTCAGTTATAGAATTGAGAGGAAATCATCTATTCCACATTTCCTGGAAGAACTATAGCCAAACTATTTCCACAGTGGATAAGAATCTGCCTGCCAATGCAGGGGACATGGGTTCTATCCCTGGTCAGAGGAGATTCCACATGCTGCAGAGCAACTAAGTCCACATGCTGCAACTTCTGAGCCCATCCTCTAGGGCCCATGAGCTGCAACTACTGAGTCTGTGTGTCATAACTACTGAAGCTCATGGGCCTAGAGGCTGTGCTCCACAACAAAAGAAGTCAACTGTAATGAGAAACTCACTCATCATAAGGAAAAGTAGCCCTCACTTGTCACAACTGGAGAATGCTCACACGCTCACGTGCAGCAATGAAGAGCCAGTGTGACCAAAAGAAAATAATTAAAAATTAAATGAATAAATTTATAAATAAATAAATAAAATAATAAAAAATTAAAAAAGAAAACCTGCAAAGACAGAAAACTAGTTTTTAAAGTATCAATTTTGGATGAGCAAATCCTTTTTAAGAGCTTGGAGATCTATGACAAGATTCAATGCTTTCTGAATGGTGGTGTTGGAGAAGACTCTTGAGAGTCCCTTGGACTGCAAGAAGATCCAACCAGACAATCCTAAAGGAAATCAGTTCTGAATATTCATTGGAGGGATTGATGCTGAAGCTGAAACTCCAATACTTTGGCCACCTGATGAGAAGAACCGACTCATTGGAAAAGACCCTGACGCTTGGAAAGATTGAAGGCAGGAGGAGAAGGCGACAACAGAAGATGAGATGGTTGGATGGCATCACCAACGCGATGGACATGAGTTTGAGTAGATTCTGGGAGTTGGTGATGGACAGGGAAGCCTGGCGTGCTACAGTCCATGGGGTCACAAAGAGGTGGACATGACTGAGCAACTGAACTGAACTGAGATCTATGATCTTCTAGCTTAAAAGTGACATCATTATAGCCCAATCAAAAGGATTTCAGATGCTTGTAGTTGAGGTTGGTCTGATAATTTATTACATAGTTTTCCTTAGTGAGGGAAACAGTACATGTGGCAAAAAATCTGTTTTTTTTTTCCCCTTGTGATTTTGACTGCTGAAAGTTCCAATAGGCAAAATAGAGGGCAGGAGAGAAGAGGACTAAATCTGTGACAGATGGAATGATGTAGAAATGATGTGCTGTGGAGAGACTTGTGCTGATGTACTGGATATTCAAATCACTTGATTGATGCTAATCCAAGTCTCTTTAAGGTCCAATATGTGGGAGGCAATAGAATATTTAACAAAATTATCCTTTGCTTTCAGATTTGTTTTGTCTATATTTTCATATTTTCCTAAGATCTGGACAGTAGGCCAGTCAAGAAAATAAAGGGAACATTTAAGCTCTGTTTCTATTTTGTGATGGCTTACTTTTGTTTTAAATGATGAAGGAATAAAGTGGAGAGTCAAGATCCAATTTCTAGTCCCAATACTCTTCATGAATTAAAAACTGGCATAAGATAAAAGGAAATTTCCCACCTTAATCTTTTGAGTTTGCTTCCCAATCAGTGGAACAGTGTCTGTCTGATCAATAGGTAGTGGCTGCTTGAAGTACCACGTGAAAAAATGATTCAGGGGCCACATGTAGGACAGTCTGAATGAGTGACTTGATAGATGAATATGCTCTATCACACTCACCAGTTGTTTGAAAAGGGAAAGGGAAAAAAGAAGCACATACATTGTATACTGGTTATTCAAAATGCACTTTTTATTCACTTTAACACAGATGTTTTTTTTTTTACAGTTGAAACAAAATATCTGATACACAATTTCCAGTTTTTAGCAGCACCAGCAACAAGAGGACTGTGGAATACCTCAGGGTACAACTGAGATGGCTGAGGCAGGCACAAATTAACCTGAAATTCATCAATCCACTGAAGATATATGAAAACTGAGGCCCCCTGAATGTTAGCTTAATACATGAAAATAAATTAATAGATATTCTGTATGATGTTTTAATGGACCATTGAAAAACATTATAGTTCCAATTAGAAACATCTTGTTCCAAAAAATTCAGTGTTCATGAAAAAAACACCTACTGAAAATATTGCACTGCACATTCTAGAGTATATAATTTTCTATATGCACAGTTCCTGATATTCATAGATATCAGCCTTTGGTGTTTTTTCTTTTAATCTTAACCAAACTCTATGTCAGCACCCCACTGAGTGTTACTTACCAAAATGCCGCCACTTTTTGTCACTTAATATTAAGTGTTTTTGTTAATATATTATGTAGTGATTTGGTAGAAAAAAACCAGTATGGCTAAGAGAAAAGGGGCTTCAACTGACCTGCCAATAAAATTAACACTTGTCTTGGATGGACAGGAGGCCTATGAATGGGATACCCAAGTAATTTTTTTTTTTTTTTTGCTTAAATGATCACGTGCCATTCTCATAGTGACAAGTACTTTTGTGAGTGGATGGAGGTCTTTATGAAGGCCTGAGATCTACAAATAGAAACTATTATAAGCTGAGTGCAAGTAGAAAGAGAAGGCCCCAGGTCTCATGCACTTAAAAACAATTAGCAATTAACAGTTCTGACATACAGATTTTCACTCTAACATGATTGTAGCAAAATGATCATAGTACTTGGAAACCAGTGTGGCTGGCTATAGGCATAGGCAGGATAGGGACCAATACTTAAGAGCTGTGGGGTCCCAGTTCTGGCTTCGACTTCTGGCATCAAAGTTAGTTGGACAATGGGGTCAGGACCATATTTAAATTGGAAATATTGGGTATGACTGGATTAAAATATCATCTTCCACTTAATGTTGCCAAAAAGTCCCAGAGCTCTTAAAGTACACAAGGTCCCACTTGTAAGGCTGATTCCATATGTGGCTACATTGGAGAGTTCTAGGCTATATTCCTGTGAAAGCTCCTGCCCCCTTCCTGACCTAGGTCTTTTTTACGGTCATTTTTAACTGTCCCTCATTACCTTGGGTCACTACTTTATCACTGATGTTGTAAAAGTACAGATTAAAAGCTATGCAGGACAAATAAATCAACTGACAAGAACTAGACTGCATATTCATAATAAAGTATATAGCTAGCAGTCATGGTAATCAAACTTTGATAAACTGTTTTTGTATTTTAATGTGGTATCTTCAGGATGTTTATATTTGACATGTAATGACTACTTGGAGTTCAAGAATTTTTCCTGCCACAGTGCAAAAGCAAAAGAAAGAGCTATGTAGTTGCTGTTAAAGGCTGATCCCAGAATAGTTTGAGAACTTTTAAAGACCCTTTCCATAGTCATAGCTGTTATCTTAAGATATATCTAACTATAACATGGCACTTAAACGTAGCTTGTAGCTCATAGATTCCTAGAACTTAGAGCTGAAAAGGACCTTAAACCAAACATCTAGCCAGTATAGAAATTCTTTTTATGGTATTTTAACAGATGGTCATCTAGCATCTCGAATATTTTCACTGGAAGAGGGTTCACTATTAAAGCAGACCATTCCACTGCTGGACAACTCTAATTATGAGTTCATGCTAATGCTGGGTTAAAGCATGTTCTCTTGTTACTTTCAACATCCTAGTTTGGCCAGCTGAACATACAGTGCAACATACAATAAATCAGTTCCTTCTTCTACAATAAATATTCGAGTTAAGGAACCTTATGAGAAAAGCCCAGTATCCTCCAATCTATTCTGAAGGCTTCTCTGAGAGCATAGTATGGTAGACCAAAGGACCATCACAATTATGAGCAGAGTGCACTGGATTAAAAGCCATATACTAAGCAGCATTGCTAGATAAGAGGTTGTCAGAGAAGCAACACCCCTGTGCAGCAAAAGTAGACTTACGAAGTAAAATCAAACCAACCATTTATTTGCAAGGGTGATTGGCATAATGAAGCATAATCCATTCACTAGGACCCTGTTACTTCAAATACAATGAGTATAATAAATTTCCAGAGTCATTAGTGTATCTCTTACCGAGATGGCATTTTTTTAAAGCTCAGAGGGGAGCAAACCATACACAAGTGTTTAAACAAGGCAGTGTACATCATTCATTATACTTAGCACTTCTAATCTTTACAACCTCTTTATAATTCAAGCTTAGGACATCCTAGTTTGCATTATTATCTTTATTGTAGTACATCTCAGAGCCTTATTTTTCTCCCCTTTGGCAGACATGTCAGAAACTGCTTGGTAAGAGTCAATGGTGACATTTGTTAGTTGATTAATGAAACGCTTTAAGGGATAGCTGTAGCTCTTTAACTCCTTCATGCGGCTGGGTTCTAAGATTAAACTGTGATTTGAAAAATATTTAAATCTCTCAGGACTAAAGTTTTCTGAAATGTCCTGATACACACAAGAAGGAAATAGCAGAAATTACACAAAATACAATTGGCTTGATAAAGCTTTTTTTTTCCCTTTAAATTGCTCTACAACTTCAACTTGAAAGGCTCTGGTTCACATCAGAAACTTATCTCTCATCCTTTTGTATATGTGTGCACTAATAGAGGGGCACAGTGATTCTCACACTACTGACTGATCAATTTGGGGCACATTTTTAAAAGGCTTCCTACTTTTAACAGCATGAAGATCCTGCTTTGGAACCACTGTTCAAGTCAATAGTGTGACCTAACATGCAATGCTCCAGTTGTTCCTCTACAGCCAACACCTGCCTGACAGCTTCTTCAAAGGCCACTGTCACATTAGTATCATCTTTGGCACTTGTTTCTAGATAAGGGTAATCTCCATTCTCCATGCACCAGGACTGCGCCTCCTCAGTTGTCACTTGCCTATCCTCTTTGTCTACTTTGTTCCCCAGAACTACAAAGGGGAAGTGCTCAGGGTCTTTCACATCTGCGTAGTAGATGAATTCTTTCTGCCAATTACCCAGGTTCTCAAAGCTCTGCCGGTCATCCACGCTGAAGGTCAAGAGGCAGCAGTCTGCTCCCCTGTAGAAGGGTGTCCTAAGGCTCTTGAAACGTTCCTGCCCTGCAGTGTCCCAGATCTGGAGAGTTACAAAACGTCCATCTACCTCCAAATCTCGATTTAAGAACTCTACCCCTATGGTGTGAAAAGCCTGGGAGTCAAATTTATTGGTTACATAACGGTTCATGAGTGAGCTTTTCCCAACTCCACCGTCACCCAAGAGAATGACCTTTAAGAGCAGGGATTTCCCACTCATTGTTGCAGCACCAGATGGAGAAGAGTTTATAACCAAGAGGTCCTGAAAATAAAAGAAAAAGTAGGAGGGAAAACAGTTAAACCTGAAACTGAAATTAACTTCATAGTAAATCAACTTCTTCTGAATTATGAGGCCTTCTTATTTACCTGCTCTCTATTTCATGTTCATTAAATGATATAGCAGAAGGAATAAAATTCTTTTTTGCATAAGGGAGAAAATAGGTCTTGTTTTTCTGAAGTCTCTTGCCTGTGCCAGGAAAAATGGCTGAATGCCATGGATAAATGGACTAGCAGATGGTGGTATAATCTGGTTCAGTTCTGACCCTATTCTACGGAAGAAAGCCTAGAACAGGAATGCTACTCAAATGTGTAACATCTTAACTTCTGGTTTGGACAATTCCAAACAAGAGGCAAAGAGTATGAAATTGATTAGAGGGGTCTGAAGTCTGTTCCTGATGGACCCAAGAACAACTGAGGAGAGAAAGCTGTGTAGGCTGGAATCTTGAGTTTGTTAGTAGAGGTTTTGGTTAGGATTACATTGGACCCCAGAACTTGAGAAGAAGAAAAAGATTAGCTTTCTTCAGGCATTTGCCCCATTATATTAATACTTGCATTGTTATGGATACCCTTACAAGTAAAGGATCTTCCATAATCTTTTCTTCATGGAACAATGGCACTCAAGTTGATGATTGTTGACTGGTATTATTATAAACAGCTATCATTAAGGAAGAGAATCTTGGATAGCTTATTAAATTCTGGATTTAGGTTCTAATTCCATAATGACACCAATGAAAATATACTGTAAACTCTAAAGAGCTAATGATTATACAGTATCTTTATTGTTACCTCCACATGTCTATACATGGACTATCTAGAACATATCTTAAAAAGATCAAATGTTTACTGAACAACTATCTTGTACTAGAGTCTGTTAGGTTCTTTCAAATTAGGTCCATTGTGGAAACTCAACAATGACGATGTTTATTGGGTGTTATTTATAAAAATGACCCAAATAGATGAAAACTAATCACTCATCAAAAGAGCACTTGTTATATCTCATATTTACACTTAGGTGATGATAATACTGCATATATATACTGCATATAGAATTTGTAGTGACAAATAAAATGATTAGCATACAAAAAATTTTAAAACAACACTAAGAAATGAGCACATGAAAAAGAACACACACATTTGAAATGTAGCTTGAAAACCTCAGTAGTCCTTAGAGTTACATTGCTGTGTAGGTGTACTATGTATTTTTCTAAATATTCATTTTAAGAGATCCAATAAAAACATATAAAACGATACCTACCCAATTGAGAATAAAATGTAAACCTACCCAGTTGGGTCTTTGTCACAATTTTAGTCTTTTTCTTGTTGTTATATTCTCTCTTTTTATGATTCTAAAAAACAGATTGGGAAACATTATTTTTAAAAATTTATTTAAAAATAAAGTTCAGTTCAGTTCAGTTCAGTCTCTCAGTTGTGTCCGACTCTTTGTGACCCCATGAATAGCAGCAGCACGCCAGGCCTCCATGTCCATCACCAACTCCTGGAGTCTACCCAAACCCATGCCCATCAAGTCGGTGATGCCATCCAGCCATCTCATCCTCTGTCGTCCCCTTCTCCTCCTGCCCCCAATCCCTCCCAGCATCAGGGACTTTTCCAATGAGTCAACTCTTCACATGAGGTGGCCAAAGTATTGGAGTCTCAGCTTCAGCATCAGTCCTTCCAATGAACACCCAGGACTGATCTCCTTTAGGATGGACTGGCTGGATCTCCTTGCAGTCCAAGGGACTCTCAAGAGTCTTCTCCAACATAAAAATAAAGTTAAGGCTATCTATATAGAAATACTCAAGTCAGGAAAAAGACCAATCTCAATTTACCTACAGAGGATGCTTTTCACAAATATACTTAAGAGTTCAAATGGCTAAAAATGTTTATCATGGACAAAATAATTTTATTGGATGAACATTAACTCCGTCCTAACTTGAATGTACTTTATATGGACTGCAAGGAGATCAAACCATTCAATCCTAAAGGATATCAATCCTGAACATTCATTGGAAGGACTGATGCTGAAGCTCCAATGCTTTGGCCACCTGAATCGAAGAGCCGACTCATTAGAAAAGACCTTGATGCTGGGAAAAATGGAAGGCAGGAGGAGAAGGGGACAACAGAGGACAAGATAGTTGGATGGCATCACCGGCTCAATGGACATGAGTTTGAGCAAGCCCTGGGAGATGGTGAAGGACAGGGAAGCCAGGCGTGCTGCAGTCCATGGGGTCACAAGGAGTTGGACATGATTGAGCGACTGAACAACAACAAAAAATGTTTTACATTGTCTCTCTATTGAGCTCTCTATTCAAAGTAAAAGTAAATTAAAGAAAGTAGATGATATTAAGGAAAGGGAAAGCACAGAGGAGTTTAAGATATGTTGAAATTCTAAGTCAGACATGAAACTCCTTCCCTTTCTACCTACCAATGATCTCCAAGAAAGTTATTAATGTATTCATCAATCTGCCTGGAGGGTGTCTCTGCAATTGATTCCACAAGATCAGAGAGGAAAAAAATATGTTTGGGGACTCCATGTTTACCATATGTAGTCTTGGCTAATTTACTCAATTTTGTTCATCTGTCTTAAACACAGGTTTTAGCATTTAACTGGCTTTGTTAAATTCAAATACAACTTCATTTAAAATTATAATTAATTATGGCAAACATCTTATTTCAGCAACATCAAGAGTACTGATCTAAAAAGAAAAAAACAGTTCCTAGTTTGTTGAGTGTTCTAACTGAGGAATTAAGAAGTTTTTAAGAAATCTCCATTGCTTAGCAATCTCATGTTAATTTTTATATTGGTCTGTAGGAAAACTTTACAGAGCAGAACTCTGGAACTCTCACTTGAAGAAAGTACTTAGGCACAATTGACAGTATAAAGGGCCCATGCCAAGTGAGCGTCCTTAAGTTCCTAGCAAACAGGTGTTCACATCATTAAACAACTCACTAACTCTACTTTCCCAGCTGCTGCAGATAAACTCAAATGACGGGTCAAGGACCGAGTGAATATGGAAACCAAACACTCAGCTCCAGGAATAATGAGAAGTATTAATAACTATCTGAGATAGTGCTACAGTTGCTTGTGCATCCCCTATTTGGTTGTGTGCACACATAACTTCTGGGTGCATAGGCTCTACAGCAGGGAAGAGCAACGTGGTTCAATGTCAAGTGCACTGGGCTGGCAGCAATCAGGACACAAGAGTCTTCATCACTACTTTCCTACTCATTTATTTTATGAACTTGGGCAGGTCACTTAATCTTGCTGTGTTTCTTCCTGTATAAAAATAGAGCTCATAATACCTACCCTACTTAACTCACAGAATTTGGGAGGAAATGAATAACTTAAGAAATTTGCAAAGATTTGTAAGCATTTATTGAAATTTTTGGCTTGAGGTTTTTGTTCCTCTTGCTCCTCACCTCCTTTCATTCATTCACTGGTGGGGGCCTTGTGACTCCATATTAACTCTTCTCAGAAAGGGCCTACCAGTGGGAGGATAACACTTCTTCCTTTTCTCTTTCTTCCATATCTGAGAATGTCCTGTTCCCCAAAAGTTTGGATTATCTGCATATACCACAGAATCTTAGCATTGGAGGGACCTTATGGGTCTTCTGGCCCAATACTGCAACTGACGCTTGAGAAAACATTTGAGTGCCTGTCGTGTGCTCTGTTCTTACTAAGGTGATCCTCCATTTTCCTCTGTTGTCTCCAACTCCCCTTTGTTTGCTGGAGGTAAAAATGGATACAGTTTAGGCTTGTCTCCTTGCCTTCAGTCACTAGATCCTGCTCATTTTTCTTTGTGATATCCTTTTTCAGTCTTTTACTACTATCCTCATTTTGGTCCACATCTCTTTGTATCTAATCTATTGTGAAAGCTTCTTAGCTTCTTAGCTCTTGCCTCCCTGCCTCTAGTTTCTCCTTACCTAATTCATATACTTTGCAAAGCTTCCATCACTTGAGCACCCACTGGGTGTAGACCCTGTTGGAAAGCAAACATGTTTGAGGCAAGGTCTTACCTTCAAGGAGTTTATAATTTGACATATAAGCTTCAGACCTCCTAGTTGACAGTTGAAATAATATTATACTGCCTTATATTGTTAAAAAAATCTTTTTTTCCTGCACAACCAAATTCTAAATTTCTGGATCCTAGGGCCCTTGTTTGTATATGTCTTTGAAGTCCCTTTATGTGGCACCAGAGGGATAATTGATAAGTATTTGTTTATTATTTAGGTAAATACCCAGAACTAATGCCTCTGAATTGATGCAAAGACACAATAGATACACAGTTCTGTAAGACATCCAAATATTATTAGTTATAAGGTGACTAAAGAGCAGAAGTCATGGGCTTACCTGGATCGCTTTCTAGATAGACGGGACTTAACAGGAATTCCACCTGTTGAAAGTCAGTGGAAATGCTCCAGTTTTCCTCCCTTTCCCCTCACATTTCCAATATACAAATTTCTCAATTTTCAACAAAAACCAGAGCAGAATAATTATCCCCACTTTATGTTTCCAGTGGGTGCTAGCATCATCATCATCATCTGAGTATGATACTCTTTAGAACATACTTTAAAAGAACTAGCACAGTATAAAAGTAAATCAAATGATTTTTTTCTTCAGGATATGCCACATTTATACCAAATATTAAAAGAGGGTAGCATTAAGTAGGCAAGGAAATTCTTGGATAACCCTGAGTGCATTTAGTAGGAAAGTCAAATCCCTTATACCTCCCTTAAGGGTCCCTTATTAGTTTAGGATTTGGACTAAAATGTTTATTCTAATTTTGGCCCTATTCAGAGAAAGATCTGCCTTTAAATGACTGAGACATCCCAGAGATACCATTCCCCTTTCCTACTTCACTCCCCAAAACAGATTAACAAATATTTTCTAAGGATAGTTTATTCACTTTTTTTCACCCCAAATAGGGTCTCGGTCTTAGACAGTAAGGTGAATTAGGAATTGACATAAGTGATACTCCCTAGCTTTCTTTGTTCTCCCACACTTTTGTTACCTTCTGAACCTGTTGTACCTGCACCCACATAGGCTTATTAAAATTATTGTATTTGGTTGAGGATGCTTAGGGGTGGAGATGGAGGTGCGTGAGGAGGCAGTACAATGGTAAGAAAGAGGTTGAACCTTTGAAAATAGTACATTTCAGTGTGATGATGGAGAGAAAAACAGAAAAGCAAATTGGAAACATCAGTTCGGCTGCCATGAGTAGGATGATGCTCAGATCCATAATGCAGATTGTTTGGGAGCAAGTTTTGAGAGAGATGTGTACAGCAGGGCTGAGGGTAGCGGGAAGAGAAGCTGAGGAGGGCTAGGCAGTGGGTGAGAGTGGCTCTGGTAGCAATCTGCACCAGGGGGAGGAGCCATAGTTAGAGCTGTGGGGAATGCCCACCTTATGGTGACACATCGGTTGAGGCTATTCGACTCACTGTGGATTCCTGGCACAATATTTGGAAATACTACACTGGCGAATTGAGTGGGGCTTTCCTTAATCTACATAAAAATCAATGCAAATAGGAACTGACTGGATCTTTGAGACCCTCTACTTGAAATGGTGTAGATTGTTTCCAATACAACCTGATGCTTGGGGTTGGGAATAGGGGATGGTTCCGAAGCAGGGAAGCCCTCTGACGCACTGGATTCATTTTGCAGAGCTAAACAAGTTATCAGCTACATCCATACTCTGAGTCCAAATGCCACATCTGTCATTGCCCCTGAAATGCTATTTTTACATTTATGCCCATATTTATATCTTACATGCAACTAGAAGGGTCCAAGGTGGAATCTCACCTCTAACCTCTCCTCACAACGACGGCTCTGGGGCTATGAGCCCGAAGGCAAACTAGAAAGCAATTTGGCACTGTCCCCAGGCCACTTCTTCCTGAGTAGACAGCCTGGAGAAGAATAGGTAAGGTTTGGGTGACATTAAGTGAGCAGGGTACAGGGAAAAGAAGCTTCCTTAGGAGTCTGGGAATGCTGGCATCTCCGTGATAGGGGTCCTGTTAGCATCGGAGACCCAGAAAGTGAAGATGTCACGCATAGTTCCAGCTACCTCGGACCCAGGTCATCTCACTGCACCCCTAGCTCTGAGAACCCGCGGCTGTGGCGCATGCGCACTGAGCCACACCCGCTCCCCACGGAGCCCTGCGCCTCTGCCTGGCTTTGGCAGCTGCTCTGGATTACTCAGCAACGCCCCCCTCCACCATCACCTACCCCCGCCCCTGCAACTCCGACGCCCGCGGTGCCCAGGCCCCTTTCACAAGGTGCAAGTGCCCCCGGGTATCACCCAGACCTCCCTTCCTCCCTCTGCCCCCGGGGGCCCCATCTCCCCGCCTCCCGGGTCCTCCAGCCGCTCAGCCCCTCTCGCTGCACCCTCGCCGGCATCTTACCCAACACAATGGGAGCGAGGCGGGAGAGGGCCGTGGGGGCCAGGCCGGTGAGCCCTCCGTGCCGGCAATCCGGTTCCGCGGCGACACCGTCACCGCTCCTGCCGCCTCCTCGTCCTCAACGGGGCGGCAAGTGCAGCTTGGACCTCGGTAGCCTGACAGCTGCCGCTCGCGCCCGCCGCTGCCGCCGCGCAGCGTCTCGCGCTCGCGCCCGCCAGAGGAGGGGGCGGGGCCCGCGCCGCCTCCTATCGCCCTTTTCCCGGCGCGGAGGACCCGGCGTAGCCGCCTCCCGCCCTCGCCGGTAGCCAGCACTCTCTGGCTCGCTCACACTTCTTTCCGGCTCAGTGGCCAACCCTGGTTTCCTTTGTCTTCCTCCCCTCCCCTCGCAGATCAGTAGGCACAGCGACAATGGACCCACAAACATTGCTCTCCCACTTAGCTCCTCCGTAGCCACAGTCCCATTTCTGGCAATTACCTTCGACCTACTGCACAACTTAGCGACTAAACCATCACCTACCTCCTTTACCCTACCTTCAAACCCGCTGCTTTTCTCAAGATGATAGCACATACACTTAATTATTCTTGTTTAAAATAATTCAGGGAAATACATGATCACGACACATTACTAGGCCCTGTAGCTGGCTAATGCTCATGAAATTCTCAAGGCAATCCGAGAGGAAAGGTTCTCATCTGTAGCTCAGGCATAGAAAGCACACTGCCCTTTACCTTTACAGGTTACCGTTCTGGAGGGCCACCCTGAGAGCATTACCTGAGGTTCCCAGAAACGTTACTGGGGTAGAATGAAATGTTCCAATTTGGCCTATACACCCACCCAATCACTTCTTTTTGTCTCCTGTGCCCCTCTGGTGTTGTGATGTACTGTGCTTTGTCCCTCAGTCGTGTCCGACTCCTTGCGACTCCATGGACTATAGCTCGCCAGGCTCTTCTGTCCATGAGGATTCTTCAGGCAAGTTTACTGGAGTGAGTTGCCATGCCCTCCTCCAGGGGATCTTCCTGACTCAGGGATCCAACTCAGGTCTCCCTCATTGCAGTCGGATTCTTTATTGACTGAGCCACCGGGGATGCCCGTGCCCCTCTGGTACCTCCAACTAATTTGTGATTTTTTTTTTCACCTGAAATCAAAGGAGGATGGAGCTTCTGGGGTCATTTAGCCTGCATTCCATCTTTGTCAAGCAGATTCATCTCTGAAGCTTCCCCGTTGCCTGATAATCTGTCCCTAATGTGGCACTACGCCTCATTCTCCATGTGCTCCCTCAGGGCCTTCAGGTACCCTCCCTCTAAGAAGGCCACACTCTCTCTACCTCTTCCCAAGTTAACCACTCAGTCAAGCCCATAGGTCCCAGCTTAAATATCACTTCCTCAGGGTAGCCTTTCTCAATCCCAGAGTAGAGAAAGTGCTCCAATTTATTCTCTTGTAGTCTGCTGTATAGCCTGCTGTACTTTTCTTTGTAATTCTTTGCAGTTTATGATGAGATATTTTTTTAATTTTAAAATTTTAATTGGCATATAGTTGATATACAATATTGTGTAAGTTACAGGTGTACAACAGAATGATTCACAATTTTATACTCCATTTATAGTTATTATAAAATATTGGTTAAATTCCCCATGTTGTACAATATATTCTTGTAGCTTATTTTATACATAATAGTTGCATCTCTTAGTCCCTTACCCCTATCTTGCCGCTTCCCCCTTCCCTCTCCCCACTGGTAACCAATAGTATGTTCTCTTTATCTGCGTGTCTGTTTCTTTTATTATATTCACTGGTTTGTTTTATTTTTTATATTCCACATATAAGTGATGTCATATGGTGTTTGTCTATCTCTGTCTGACATTTCACTTAGCATAATACCCTCCAAGTCCATCCATGTGTGGGTGCTCAGTTGCTTCAGTCATGTCCTACTCTTTGCAAACCTATGGACTGTAGCCCACCAGGTTCCTTGGTCCATGGGATTTTCCAAGCAAGAATACTAGACTTGGTTGTCATGCCCTTCTCCAAGGATGCATGCATCTTTTCAAATTAGTGTTTTCATTTTTTTCCGGATATATGCCCAGGAGTGGAATTGCTAGGTCATATGATAGTTATATTTTTAGTTTTTTGAGAAACCTCCATACTGTTTTTCACAGTGGCTGCACCAATTTACATTCCCACCAACAATGGACGAGGGTTCCCTTTTCTCCACACCTTTGCCAATATTTGTCATTTGTGTTCTTTTTAATGATAGCCATTCTGACAGGTGTGAGGTGATATCTCATTGTGGTTCTAATTTGTATTTCTTTTGATAATTAATGATATTGAGCACCTTTTCATGTGCTTGTTGGTCACCTGAGTGTCCTCTTTGTAAAAATGTTTATTCAGATCTTCTGGCCATTTTTGGATGGGGTTACTTGAATTTTTTATGTTGAGTTGTATGAGCTGTTTATATATTTTGGATATTAACCCCTTATCAGTCATATCATTTGCAAATGTTGTCTCTCATTCAGTAGGTTGTCTTTATGAGGAGATATTTAAGTGTATAATTATTTGTTTGATACCTGCCTTCCTCCACTGGGATTCCCTTGTAGCTCAGTCGGTAAAGAATCTGCCTGCAGTGCAGGAGACCCAGGTTTGATCCCTGGGTTGGGAAGATCCCCTGGAGAAGGAAATGGCAGCCCACCTTAGTATCCTTGCCTGGAAAATCTCATGGACAGAGGAGCCTGGTGGCTGCAGTCCATGGGGTCACAAAGAGTTGGGCACGACTGAGCGACTAACACGTACTTCCTCCACTAAACTATATTGCATTATAAAGTCAAGAACTGTGACTGTGTAGATTCATCAGCATATCCACAGAGCCTAGGGCAATGCTTGTTACACAGGACATGCTCAGAAAATATTTGTTGAATATGAATGTTGTTTCATCAATAGTTATTGTTAAAAAGAAAATGAATGTATCTAACTGAATTCCTTGTGCTCCTACATAAATCAATTCTGCTCCCTATACACACTGAAACACTCTTCTGTTGAAGAAGTGCTCATAGTCCTTTAAAGCAATTGCTTTACTCACACATTCTTATCTGTAATATTAATGAAAGAGAACTTTTCAGCATGGGCCCCAATGTATGTATATGTATTTATAGATTTCATACTTGTACTACTGTGCATATCTACTTTGTATATTCATTATAATACATATACATTGAAAATATTCCAACACAGAAAATTGAAAAGAATAACAAAAAATTGTTAGTGTTCCAATGCTTTCTTTCTGCACTGTATTGAACTGTTTAGTGAACTGCTCAAAATAGCAGTCCTTCATATTTGAGCAGAGAATTCGATGGCACCCCACTCCAGTACTCTTGCCTGGAAAATCCCATGGATGGAGGAGCCTGGTAGGCTGCAGTCCATGGGGTCACTAAGAGTCGGACACGACTGAGTGACTTCACTTTCACGCATTGGAGAAGGAAATGGCAACCCACTCCAGTGTTCTTGCCTGGAGAATCCCAGGGATGCAGGAGCCTGGTGGGCTGCCGTCTATGGAGTCGCACAGAGTTGGACATGACTGAAGCGACTTAGCAGCAGCAGCAGCAGCAGCATATTTAAGTCTCTCATCCTTATGGGAATCTAGTTTATCTTTGTTCTTTTCTCACAGATGCTATTTTCCAACAGTTTGATTATCTCTGAAAATCAAACCCTCCCAACCTATTTGCAAGTTTTATGGGCCTTTTAATTTCTAGACTTGGACACCCAGTTCTGTAGTCAGGAGCTCATAACTGCTGAAGACATTACATATTTGCAGAATGTTGGAATCCTTAGAGGGTAATTAATTAATCCATAGGGTTAAGCAAAATTCTATGTTAGCCCAAAGTTTCCTAAACAAATCCGATATTAAAAGAGTCTCTAGAGACTATTTCAAAAGCATCTACCATCCACATAGACTAGAAGAAACATGATTAACACTAATCATGAGGGAACAGCACAAAGCAAATAGCTCAAAGTTTCAAAGTTCCAGCTGTGGGTTTTGGGACTCTCAGACTGGACTATTCCAAATGATCCATCATTGAGATCTGTCAAACTATGCCCTCCATCAGTGATAATTCCATGCATAATGAAATAATATAATCCTATCTTTGTAGCATAGTGACACACACACAACTTTTCTATCAAAACTACAATCATACTGTAGTTGGTAGATTGAAGACTAAAGAAAAATTGTCTCTAAATACGAAAGAAAAGGTTACCTTTGGAGAGTGACACACACATGCAAAGATCAGCATTTAGTGTATGAAATCTATTTCATCCAAAAGCGCCCAATGCTGATTCGGTTTTAAATACATTGATATGGGCTTAAAGAAGACATAATTTGAATGTGATTAGTATAAAAGAAAAGACTGATGTTGTGTTCATAAAGTGCTTATGAACAAAAGAGTTTCTTTTTTATTTTATTTTATTTTTTTTATTAGTTGGGGGCTAATTACTTCACAACATTTCAGTGGGTTTTGTCATACATTGACATGAATCAGCCATGGAGTTACATGTATTCCCCATCCAGATCCCCCCTCACACCTCCCTCTCCACCCAGTTCCTCTGGGTCTTCCCAGTGCACCAGGCCCGAGCACTTGTCTCATGCATCCAGCCTGGGCTGGTGATCTGAATCACTATAGATAATATACATGTTTCAATGCTGTTCTCTTATAACATCCCACCCTCGCCTTCTCCCACAGAGTTCAAAAGTCTGTTCTGTACTTCTGTGTCTCTTTTTCTGTTTTGCATATAGGGTTATCGTTACCATCTTTCTAAATTCCATATATATGTGTTAGTATACTGTAATGTTCTTTATCTTTCTGGCTTACTTCACTCTGTATAATGGGCTCCAGTTTCATCCATCTCATTAGAACTGATTCAAATGAATTCTTTTTAACGGCTGAGTAATATTCCATGGTGTATATGTACCACAGCTTCCTTATCCATTCGTCTGCTGATTGGCATCTAGGTTGCTTCCATGTCCTGGGTATTACAAACAGTGCTGCGATGAACATTGGGGTGCATGTGTCTCTTTCAGATCTGGTTTCCTCTGTGTGTATGCCCAGAAGTGGGATTGCTGGGTCATATGGCAGTTCTATTTCCAGTTTTTTAAGAAATCTCCACACTGTTCTCCATAGCGGCTGTACTAGTTTGCATTCCCACCAACAGTGTAAGAGGGTTCCCTTTTCTCCACACCCTCTCCAGCATTTATTGCTTGTAGACTTTTGGATAGCAGCCATCCTGACTGGAGTGTAATGGTACCTCATTGTGGTTTTGATTTGCATTTCTCTGATAATGAGTGGTGTTGAGCATCTTTTCATGTGTTTGTTAGCCATCTGTATGTCTTCTTTGGAGAAATGTCTGTTTAGTTCTTTGGGCCATTTTTTGATTGGGTCATTTATTTTTCTGGAATTGAGCTGCAGGAGTTGCTTGCATATTTTTGAGATTAATCCTTTGTCTGTTGCTTCATGTGCTATTATTTTCTCCCAATCTGACGGCTGTCTTTTCACCTTACTTATAGTTTCCTTTGTTGTGCAAAAGCTTTTAAGTATCACTAGGTCCCATTTGTTTATTTTTGCTTTTATTTCCAATATTCTGGGAGGTGGGTCATAGGGGATCTTGCTGTGATTTATGTCGGAGAGTGTTTTGCCTATGTTCTCCTCTAGGAGTTTTATAGTTTCTGGTCTTACATTTAGATCTTTAATCCATTTTGAGTTTATTTTTGTGTATGGTGTTAGAAGGTGTTCTAGTTTCATTCTTTTACAAGTGGTTGACCAGTTTTCCCAGCACCACTTGTTAAAGAGGTTGTCTTTTTTCCATTGTATATCCTTGCCTCCTTTGTCGAAGATAAGGTGTCCATAGGTTCGTGGATTTATCTCTGGGCTTTCTATTCTGTTCCATTGATCTATATTTCTGTCTTTGTGCCAGTACCATACTGTCTTGATGACTGTGTCTTTGTAGTAGAGTCTGAAGTCAGGCAGGTTGATTCCTCCAGTTCCATTCTTCTTTCTCAAGATTACTTTGGCTATTTGAGTTTTTTTGTATTTCCATACAAATTGTGAAATTATTTGTTCTAGTTCTGTGAAAAATACCGTTGGTAGCTTGATAGGGAGTGCATTGAATCTGTAGATTGCTTTGGGTAGTATAGCCATTTTGACAATATTCATTCTTCCAATCCATGAACATGGTATGTTTCTCCATCTGTTTGTGTCCTCTTTGAGTTCTTTCATCAGTGTTTTATAGTTTTCTATTATAGGTCTTTTGTTTCTTCAGGTAGATATACTCCTAAATATTTTATTCTTTTTGTTGCAATGGTGAATGGTATTGTTTCCTTAATTTCTCTTTTTGTTTTCTCATTGTTATTGTATTGGAATGCAAGGGATTTCTGTGTGTTAATTTTATATCCTGCAAATTTACTGTATTTGCTGATTAGTTCTAGTAATTTTCTGGTAGAGTCTTTAGGGTTTTGTATGTAGAGGACCATGTCATCTGAAAACAGTGAGAGTTTCACTTCTTCTTTTCCTATCTGGATTCCTTTTACTTCTTTTTCTGCTCTGATTGCTGTGGCCAAAACTTCCAAAACTATGTTGAATAGTAGTGGTGAGAGTGGGCACCCTTGTCTTGTTCCTAATTTTAGGGGAAATGCTTTCTCATTGACTCTTTTTTATTTCTTTAAGGTCCTTGTTAAACATTTCCCGCATCTTCTCAATCCTTGCCTCCAGGCTATTTATCTGTAACTCCATTTTGTTTTTAAGATTTTGAATCATTTTTATTATCATTATTCTACATTCTTTTTTAGGTAGATTCCCTATCACCTCCTCTTTTGTTTGGCTTGTTGGGAATTATTCATGTTCCTTTACCTGTTGGGTATTTCTCTGCCTTTTCATCTTGTTTAGATTACTGTGTTTGGGGTGGCCTTTCTCTATTTTGATGGTCTGTGATTCCTTTTTATTGCGGAGGTTTCTCCCAGAGGGTGGGGTTGGACGATTGGCTTGTCAAGGTTTCCTGGTTAGGGAAGCTTGTGTCGGTGTTCTGGTGGGTGGAGCTGGATTTCTTCTCTCTGGAGTGCAATGGAGTGTCCAGTAGTGAGTTCTGAGATGGGTCTATGGGTTTGGTGTGACTTTGGGCAGCCTGTATGTTGACACTCAGGGTGATGTTCCTGTGTTGCTGGAGAATTTGCATGGTATTTCTTGCTGTGGAACTTATTGGCTCTTGGGTGGTGGTTGGTTTCAGTGTAAGTATGGAGGTTTTTGGATGATCTCTTTTTACTTAATGTTCTCTATAGGCAGGAGTTCTCTGGTGTTCTCAGGTTTTGGACTTAAGTCTCCTGCCTCTGGATTTCAGTTTTATTCTTCCAGTAGCCTCAAGACTTTCCATGCATACAGCACTGATAAAAAAACTACTAGGTTAATGGTGGAAAGATTCTCCACAGTGAGATACACCCAGAGCGGTTCACAGAGTTACATGAAGAAGAGGAGAGGGAGGAAGGAGATAGAGGTGAGCAGGAGGAGAAAAAGGGGGACTCAAGAGGAGAGAGACAGATCTAGGCAGTACTCTGTCCCCTAAGTGTTCTCCACAGTCCTGAACACCCACAGAGATTCACAGAATTGGATTGAGAAGAGAAGGGGTGGGAGGAAATAGAGGTGATCTGGGGGAGAAAAAGGAGTGTCAAAAGGGGGAGAGAGTAATCATCACACTCCTGAGTAAAAATGGGTACTGAATATTGGATTCCTAAATGTCCAAAATTGATATCAAATTCTGAAAAACAAAGATTAAAAATCTAGAGTAGAGGTTAGACTCTTAAAAATACAATATTAAAAAAAAACAAAAAATTTAAGAAATATATATGAAGTTTGCTTTCAAAATAGCGTCCCCTTTTTGTTTTGCCAGGTTATAGTGCGTTATATAAATGAAAATTAAGGAGTAATAGAGGAGTAATAGGGGACTTTAAAAAAAAGAAAGAGAAAAATATTTTTTAATTAAAAAAATAATAATAGTAAAAATATATCTAGGAATTTCTCTGGAGCTGTTGCGGGCAGTGTGGGTTCGGTTCAGTTTCAGATAGCTCCTTGTGCCAGCTTACACTTCTCAATCTCTATAGGCCCCTTCTTGTGTAGTCGGTGTTAACTATAGGGATTTTAATCTGTTGCACCTGTCACTTCTAAAGCGATTCCCTTTGTTTTTTTGGCTTCTGTTTGCAGGTCTCTACAGTGTCTAATTTCCGCCCTGACACAAGGTGGTGGAGGTCGTCTCTTGTTTAGGTTCACTTCTTTAGTTGTGCTGTGGGGAGGGAGGGACACTGCAGACAAATGTCACTGGTGTGTGGGCGGAATACTTGCAGTGTTCTGGCACACCGAGTTTGCCCCCGCTCATGGCGTGTGTGCTTTCCCCATCTACACTGCTCAGGCTCCAGGTTGCTCTACAGGGAGTGGGCCCTGGGTTGTGTGCACTTCCCAGGCCTAAGCCGCTCAGGTTCAGGTTTTCGGGTATTCCACAAATGCCCAAACTCGGTTGGGCCTGCGTTTGTGCCGTCCCCATCAGAGCAGCTCAGGCAACCAGAAGCTTGACGAGCGCACCCTCCCCGGGTGCAGTGCACCTTATTCCCTCTGTGGTCCCAGCCTCAGTTTCTGGGCGCGCCGATTGGGTGCACCTTGTGTCTCTTCTGGGGAGCTGGTTCCTGGCTGCGATCCTCCCGGTGGATGTCAACCATCCACAATCTCAAGAAGTCTTTGATTAGAGACTGGAGGCCTGTTTGCAGTTTGGTAGGGAGTGCCGTCTCTGGGGCCAAGTTTGCCCCTTTCCCCTTTCCCCTCCCCCCTGCCTCCTGCCTCTGGCGGGAGATGGGCCAGTTCACAGCTGGCTAGCTCTTCTCTGGTACTCGCTCCGTCCTTTGTTCTGGGAATGGGCGGGTAGTTCCTAAGTTGAGGGCTTTCCCCAGGTTAATTCTCTCTCTCACTATCCCACAGTTTAAGCAGCCATGAAGAGATACCCCACGTCCAAGGTAAGAGAAACCCAAGTAAGAAGGTAGGTGTTGAGAGAGGGCATCAGAGGGCAGACACACTAAAACCATAATCACAGAAAACCAGCCAACTTGATCACAGGCCCACAGTCTTGTCTAACTCAATGAAACTAAGCTATGCCATGTGGGGCCACCCAAGATGGTCGGGTCATGGTGGATAGGTCTGACAGAATGTGGTCCACTGGAGAAGGGAATGGCAAACCACTTCAGTATTCTTGCCTTGAGAACCCCATGAACAGTATGAGAAGGCAAAATGATAGGATACTGAAAGATGAACCCCTCAGGTCGGTAGGTGCCCAATATGCTACTGGAGATCAGTGGAGAAATAACTCCAAAAAGAATGAAGGGATGGAGCCAAAGCAAAAACAACACCCAGTTGTGGATGTGACTGGTGATAGAAGCAAGGTCCAATGCTTTAAAGAGCAATATTGCATAGGAATCTGGAATGTTAGGTCCATGAATCAAGGCAAATTGGAAGTGGTCAAACAGGAGATGGCAAGAGTGAATGTCGACATTCTAGGAATCAGCGAACTAAAATGGACTGGAATGGGTGAATTTAACTCAGATGACCATTATATCTACTACTGTGGGCAGGGATTCCTTAGAAGAAATGGAGTAGACATCATGGTCAACAAGAGTCTGAAATGCAGTACTTGGATGCAATCTCAAAAACGACAGAATGATCTCTGTTCATTTCCAAGGAAAACCATTCAATATTATGGTAATCCAAGCCTATGCCCCAACCAGTAATGCTGAAGAAGCCAAAGTTGAATGGTTCTATGAAGACCTACAAAACCTTTTAGAACGAACACCCCCAAAAAGATGTCCTTTTCATTATAGGGGACTGGAATGCAAGAGTAGGAAGTCAAGAAATACCTGGAGTAACAGGCAAATTTGGCCTTGGAGTACGGAATGAAGCTGGGCAAAGGTTAATAGAGTTTTGCCAAGAGAACGCACTGGCCATAGCAAACACCCTCTTCCAACAACACAAGAGAAGACTCTACACATGGACATCACCAGATGGTCAACACCGAAATCAGATTGATTATATTCTTTGCAGCCAAAGATGGAGAAGCTCTATACAGTCAGCAAAAACAAGACTGGGAGCTGGCTGTGGCTCAGATCATGAACTCCTTATTGCCAAATTCAGACTTAAGTTGAAGACAGTGGAGAAAACCACTAGACCATTCAGGTATGACCTAAGTCAAATCCCTTATGCCTATACAGTGGAAGTGAGAAATAGATTTCAGGGACTAGATCTGATAGACAGTGTGCCTGATGAACTATGGATGGAAGTTCATGACATTGTACAGGAGACAGGGATCAAGACCATCCCCATGGAAAAGAAATGCAAAAAGGCAAAATGGTTCTCTGGAGAGGCCTTACAAATAGCTGTGAAAAGAAGAGAAGTAAAAAGCAAAGGAGAAAAGGAAAGATATTCCCACTTGAATTCAGAGTTCCAAAGAATAGCAAGGAGAGATAAGAAAGCCTTCCTCAGAGATCAATGCAAAGAAATAGAGGAAAACAACAGAATGCGAAAGACTAGAGATCTCTTCAAGAAAACTAGAGATACCAAGGGAATATTTCATGCAAAAATGGGCTCAATAAAGGACAGAAATGGTAGGGACCTAACAGAATCAGAAGATATTAAGAAGAGGTGGCAAGAATACACAGAAGAACTGTACTAAAAAGATCTTAATGACCCAGATAATCACAATGGTGTGATCACTCACCTAAAGCCAGACATCCTGGAATGTGAAGTCAAGTGGGCCTTAGAAAGCATCACTACGAACAAAGCTAGTGGATGTGATGGAATTCCAGTTGAGCTATTTCAAATCCTGAAAGATGATGCTGTGAAAGGGCTGCACTCAATATGCCAACAAATTTAGGAAACTCAGCAGGGGCCACAGGACTGGAAAAGGTCAGTTTTCATTCCAATCCCTAAGAAAGCAATCCCAAAGAATGCTCAAACTACTGCACAATTGCACTCATCTCACATGCTAGTAAAGTAATGCTTAAAATTCTCCAAGCCAGGCTTCAGCAATACCTGAACCACGAACTTCCAGACGTTCAAGCTGGTTTTAGAAAAGGCAGAGGAACCAGAGATCAAATTGCCAATATCTGCTGGATCATCAAAAAAGCAAGAGAGTTCCAGAAAAACATCTACTTCTGCTTTATTGACTATGCCAAAGTCTTCGATTGTGTGGATCACAGTAAACTGTGGAAAATTCTGAAAGAGATGGGAATACCAGACCACCTGACCTGCCTCTCGAGAAACCTGCATGCAAGTCAGGAAGCAACAGTTAGAACTGGACATGGAGCAACAGACTGGTTCCAAATAGGAAAAGGAGTTCGTCAAGGCTGTATATTGTCACCCTGCTTATTTAACTTATATGCAGAGTACATCATGAGAAACGCTGGGCTGGAAGAAGCACAAGCTGGAATTAAGATCGCCAGGAGAAATATCAATAACCTGAGATATGCAGTTGACACCACCCTTATGGTAGAAAGTGAAGAGGAACTAAAAAGCCTCTTGATGAAAGTGAAAGAGGAGAGTGAAAAAGTTGGCTTAAAGCTCAACATTCAGAAAACTAAGATCATGGCATCTGGTCCCATCACTTCATGGGAAATAGATGAAGAGATAGTGGAAACAGAGTCAGACTTTATTTTTTTGGGCTCCAAAATCACTGCAGATGGTGATTGCAGCCATGAAATTAAAAGACGCTTACTCCTTGGAAGGAAAGTTATGACCAACCTAGATAACATATTAAAAAGCAGAGACATTACTTTGCCAACAGAGGTCCGTCTAGTCAAGGCTATGGTTTTTCCAGTAGTCATGTATGGATGTAAGAGTTGGACTGTGAAGAAAGATGAGTGCCTAAAAATGGATATTTTTGAACTGTGGTGTTGGAGAAGACTTTTGAGAGTCCCTTGGACTGCAAGGAGATCCAGCCAGTCCATCCTAAATGAGATCAGTTCTGGGTGTTCATTGGAGGGACTGATGCTGAAGCTGAAACTCCAGTACTTTGGCCACCTCATGGGAAGAGCTGACTCATTTGAAAAGACCCTGACGCTGGGAAAGATTGAGAGTAGGAGGAGACAGGGGATTAGATGGCTGGATGGCATCATTGACTCGATGGACATGAGTTTGAGTAAACTCTGGGAGCTGGTGATGGACAGGGAGGTCTGGAGTGCCACGATTCATGGGGTCACAAAGAGTCGGACACTGCTGACTGACCGAACCAAACTGAACTGAGATCTCATGTGACTTCTGCCAATAGAAGTGTGGGCTGAAAGGAGCCATTTTGTCTTCCTGCCATGGTGAGCAGGAGGGACCCCTGACTTCCCGCTTGCCAAATTATATGTGTTTGTCTTTTCATTATGTGCTCACCCCTATTTCAGGTCTTTCTCACCTACTGTGCAGTACGTGGCAATATATAATGGAAGCTAGAGTAGTTTGGGTGAAATATGTTTCTATAATTATTTGGAGGAAGCAGTTGACATCATGGAAAAATCATGAGACCAGTTGTTAGCATGCCTGGGTTTTGATGCTGGCTGACTCTTATAGGATGTAGGTGACCTCTGCTAACCTCTCAATCCTCAGTTTCTCCACTTATAAAACAAGGGTGACATTACCTACCCTGCCATCATCATAAAGTTGCTAAATGAGATAATGTCCATGAAGCATTTTGGAAAATGAAAAGCAGTATCCAAATATATAAATTTCATACATTAATTAGTTATTGAGGTTTTTAACAAATTAATTTATTTATTTTGGACTTCCCTGGTGGCTCAGACAGTAAAGCATCTGTCTACAATGCTGGAGACCCGGGTTTGATTCCTGGGTCTGGAAGATCCCCTTGAGAAGGAAATGGCAACCCACTCCAGTACTCTTGCCTGAAAAATACCATGGACGGAGGAGCCTGGTAGACCATGCAGTCCATGGGGTGATGAAGAGTCAGACACGACTGAGCAGTATCCAAATATATAAATTTCATACATTAATTAGTTATTGAGGTTTAAAAAAAATTAATTTATTTATTTTAATTGGAGGTTAATTACTTTACAATATTGTAGTGGTTTTTGCCATACATTGACATGAATCAGCCATGGGTGTACATGTTATTGAGTTTTAACCTGGACAGGGTAGGAAGAGGTTATCCTCTCTACAGTTCTGTAATTCTTTCATAAGAGAATTTTAGAGCATTGATAACTACAGTTTGTATATTGGTTTAAAGTTTCAGAAGCTATTTTTAAAAAAAATTATGCCTCCTGAAAAAAAAATCATGCCACCATATGATGAGAAGAAGAATAGAGTTTTTGTTTTTTTTAGATGAATTTCAGTCAAGGGAAACTGAGGAAAGACCTCACCTCTTGAAATAACTCTCGGTGCTGCTAAGTAGCATCAGACGTGTCAAAGTCTTTGCAATCCCATGGACTGTAGCCTGCCAGGCTCCTCTGTCCACGGGATTCCATAGGCAAGAATACTGGATTGGGTTGCCATGCCCTCATCCAGGGGATCTTCCCAACCCAGGGATCTGACCCTAGTCTCTTATGTCTCCTGCATTGGCAAGCAAGTTCTTTACCTCTAGCGCTACCTGGGAAGCCTGAAACAACTCTAACTGCAACTAAAGCAATTTGTAGGAAAGGTTTATGTCGTGATCTTCTCACTATTATTTCACATTGCTGTTGAATTTCAATGCATTTCTTTGAAGCATTTTTAGGGCCTACAAAAAGAGAAAGATCACATAAGTATTTTTTAAAATAAAAACAAAGTTGAAACAATATCACTAATTATGGGTGGACATCCGGGTAATACAGAAAGTACTGCAGGTAAGTCAGTTAATGGAACAACTCAGTCATTAAAAAAAAGAAAAGTCTCAATGTTTAGAGGGGATAATAAACAACTCAACTACATTTATCTTCATGATTATCTATTTTTAGTATTCAGAGTTATGATCTCTGTGTTCTTCCTGTTCACTTACAAAGTATCAGACAACAAACAGCATCAGTTCAGTTCAGTCGCTCAGTTGTGTCTGACTCCTTACGACCCCCTGGCAGCACGCCAGCCTCCTCTGTCCATGGAATTTTCCAAGCAAGAATATTGGACTGGGTTGTCATTTCATACTCCAGGGGATCTTCCTAACCAAGGGGTCAAACCCACATCTTTTGCATCTCCTAAATTGGCAGGTGGATTCTTAACCACTATGCCACCTGTGAAACTCCAGATCTACCCTCAGTTGTTTACAAACACTCTCTGCAACCACATGGATGGCAGCAAGCCAGGCTTCCCTGCCCACCAACAACTCCCAAAGCTTACTCAAATTCATGTCCATAGAGTCAGTGATGCCATCTAACTATCTCATCCTCTGTCATCCCCTTCTCCTCCCACCTTCAATCTTTCCCAGCAGCAGGGTCCTTTCCAATGAGTCAGTTCTATGAATCAGGTGGCCAAAGTATTGGAGTTTCAGCTTCAGCAACAGTCCTTCCAATGAATATTCAGGGATAATTTCCTTTAGGATGGGCTGGTTGGATATCCTTGCAGTCCAAGGGACTCTCAAGAATCTCCTTCAACACCACAGTTCAAAAGCATCAATTCTTCAGCGCTCAGCTTTCTTTATAGTCCAACTCTAACATCCATACATGACTACTGGAAAAACCATAGCTTTGACTAGACGGAACTTTGTTGGTAAAGTAATGTATCTGCTTTTTAATATGCTGTCTAGGTTGGTCATAGCTTTTCTTTCAAGGAGTAAGCATCATTTAATTTCATGGTTGCAGTCACTGCCTACAGTGATTTTGGAGCCCCCCAAAATAAAGTCTCTCTCTGTTTCCACTGTTTCCCCATCTATTTGCCATGAAGTAATAGGACCAGATGCCATTATCTTAGTTTTCTGTATGTTGAGTTTTAAGCCAACTTTTTCACTCTCCTCTTTCACTTTCATCAACAGTCTGTTTAGATAGACTCTCGCTTTCTGCCATAAGGGTAGTGTCATCTGCATATCTGAGGTTGTTGACATTTCTCCCACCAATCTTGATTCCAGCTTGTGCTTCATCCAGTCCAACATTTTGCATGATGTACTCTGCATATAAGTGAAATAAGCAGGGTGACTGTATACAGCCTTGACGTACTCCTTTCCCAATTTGGAACCAGTCTGTTGTTCTGTGTCCAGTTCTAACTGTTGCTTCTTGACCTGCATACAGATTTCTCAGGAGGCAGGTCAGGTGGTCTGGTATTCTCATCTCTTGAAGAATTTTCCACAGTTTACTGTGATCCACACTGTCAAAGGCTTTGGCATAGTCAATAAAGCAGAAGTAAATGTTTTTCTGGAACACTTGCTTTTTTGATGATCCAGCGGATGTTGGCAATTTGATCTCTGGTTCCTCTGCCTTTTCTAAATCCAGCTTGAACATCTGGAAGTTCACTGTTCATGTACTGTTGAAGCCTGGCTTGGAGAATTTTGAGCATTACTTTATTAGTGTGTGAGATGAATGCAATTGTGCAGTAGTTTGAGCATTCTTTGGCATTGCCTTTTTTTGGGGTTGCAATGAAAACTGACCTTTTCCAGTTCTGTGGCCACTGCTGAGTTTTCCCAATTTGCTGGCATATTGAGAGTAGCACTTTCAAAGCATCATCTTTTAGAATTCGAAACAGCTCAGCTGGAATTCCATTAACTCTACTAGCTTTATTTGTAGTGATGCTTCCTAAGGCCCACTTGACTTGGCATGTCAGGGTGTCTGGCTCTAGGTGAGTGATCACACCATTGTGGTTATCTGGGTCATAAAGATCTTTTTTGTATAGTTCTTCTGTATATTCTTGCCACCTCTTCTTAATATCTTCTGCTTCTGTTAGGTCCATACTGTTTCTGTCCTTTATTGTTCCCATCAAAGTATTGGACCTGATAGAGTGACTGAAGAACTATGGATGGAGGTTTATGACATTGTACAGGAGGCAGTGATTAAGAAAAAGGCAAAACGATCGTCTGAGGAGGCCTTACAAATTGATGAGAAAAGAAGAGAAGTGAAAAGCAAAGGAGACAAGGAAAGACAGACCCATTTGAATGCAGAGTTCCAAAGAATAGCAAGGAGAGATAAGAAAGCCTTCTTTGGTGATCAGTGCAAAGAAGAGGAAAACAGTAGAATGGGAAAGACAAGAGACCTCTTCAGGAAAATAAGACATACTGAGGGAGCATTTCATGCAAAGATGGGCACAATAAATGACAGAAACAAACAGCATCAAACACCAGCAAATATCACATGCATGTCTTTCACCTTGTGCGTTATATGGTATGAGTGCTGCCAATGGTACCAGAGGTCTGAAATCTACTTCAGGTGCAATAATTTTCTACTCCTCACACTCCCTCCTCATTGCTACCACAAAATAGAAGAGCTTGAAATAATCATGCAAGAACAAGCAATGCAGAATTTTTTGTGATGAATATGAATATATGAATGTGAATATATAATATGAATTGATGATTATTGACACGTGGTTACACTATATGTAAGCATTAGCCTCACCTGGAAACTTGTTAGAAATATAAATTCTCTGTTTTATTTGAGACCTACTGAACTCTGGGCATGGTATTCAACAATATGCATACTTACAAGCCTTCCACTTTATTCTGATGTACATTAAAGTTTGAGAACAGATAGTCTGAGCTATCCTGGAGACAAGGATCTGTGATGTCTCCCTGGTCTGCTATTGAGGATAAATGCATTAGTGAACTGTGATCAGGAGATACCTATGGGTCTTCAGAAGAGAAAGACTTTGTTCTCTCAGTTTTACAGCACTGCCTTTTAGCTCTCAAGAAACTTGTAAATCATTGCACTGTCCAACCACTAATTTGGTAAGAAAATGATTAGGTAGTGTAAGTCTGAATGTAAAAAAAAAATCATTTTTATAAGGATCGAGTATGACAGATCAGTATCCATGGTATGTTCTGAACCTTGACTCTGGTGGAGGTTACACAGCTCTATGCTTTTTAGTCAGAATTCATAGAAACTGTACAGAGGAAGAAAGAGAAAAAAATAAAGAAATATTACCATATGTGAAATTTAAAGTAAATTTTAAAATGTGAACACCATAAAAATAAAATTGTTTAAAGCAAACAATGCCTACCTCCCCAATATATTGTAGAAGTAAAATATATGACAATAATAGAAAGGACTGGAATGGGGAGAAGAAAACACACTGTTGTAAAGTTCTTCCACTATGTATTAAGTGGTATAAATTTACTTGAAAGTTGATTTAGATAAGTTAAATTGTAATAAGAAACACATTATAAGTGTCAGAGCAACCACTAAAAAATATACAACAAAGAAATATAGTTAATAGGCCAATTGTGAAGATAAGATAAATGATTGAGAAAAATCCAATTAATCTAGAAGGAAAGAAAAGAAAGAAAAAAGGAAAAGAGAACAGATAGAACAAGTATAATATTAATACAAATTGCAAGACTTAAAACCAACCATATCCATAATGACATTAAATGTAAATTGTCTAAATCAGTGGTCAGTGAACTTTTTCTGTAAAGGATCAGATAACCAATAGTTTAGATTTTGAGGGCCTTTGAGTATCTGAATTTGTCAACTCTACTGTTGTAATATGGAAATACTCATAGATAATATATAAAGGAACAAAACTTATTTTATTCTAATAACATTTTATTTACAAAAACAGGCAGTAGGTTGGGTGGGAGTTGGCCTACAGGCCATAATTTCCTGACCCTTGGTCTAAGTATCCCCAGTTAAGAGGCAGATTGTCACATTTCATTGATAGAAAACACTTAAACTAGGAGTAGAAGGAAAATTCCTCGATGTGATAAAAAAGCATTCACAAAAACCCTACAACCAGCATCATACTTAATGGTAAAAGACTGGAAGCTTTCTACCTAAGTTCAGGAACAAGACAAGGGAGTCCACTCTTGTCACTTCTACTTAACATTGTATTTGAGGTTCTAGCCAGGACAAATAGGCCAGAAAATGAAATAAATATATCCAGATTGAAAAGGAAGAAGTAAATTTATCTCTTTTGACAGATGACATGACCTTGAATACAGAAAATCCTAAGAAATCCATTAAAAATCACTAGAACTAATTAACAAGTTTAGCTAGATTTCATTGTTGTTTTTTAGTCTCTAATTCACGTCCAACTCTTTGCAACCCCATGGACTGTAGTCATGCCAGCCTCCTCTGTCCATGGGAATTTCCTAAGCAAGAGAACTGGAGTGGATTGCCATTTCCTTCTCCAGGGGATCTTCCCAACCCGGGGATTGTACCCACATCCCCTGTATTGCAGGCAGATTCTTTACTGCTGAGCCACCAGTAATTACAGAATATAAAGTCAATATATAAGAAACAAATGCATTTCTATACATTAGCAAAGAATAGTCCAAAAAGGAAATTAATAAAACAATTCCCTTTACAACTGCATCTAAATGAATACTTAGAAATAAATTTAACCAAGTTCAAGACATACATATAGAAAACAGCAAAACACGATGAAAGGAAATTAAAGATCTAAATAAATGGAATGACATTCCATATTCACTGACTAGGAGATATAGTATTGTTAAGATGGCAATACTCCCCAAATTGACCTGAAAAACCAACACAATCCCTTTCAAAATCATAGCTGCCTATTTCTTTAAAACAGAAATTGACAAATGGATGCTAAAATGGATATGGAAATGCAAGGGACCCAAAATAGTTAAAACACTTCTGAAAAAAGAAAACAGAGTTGGAAACTCATACATTCTGATTTCAAAACTCACTATGAAACCACAGTAATCAAGACAGTGTGGCACGAGCACAACATCAAGCAGAGTTAGGTGTGCGTTTGAAGTTTGAGATTATGGATTTGAGAAACTTAGTTGATTCAGTTGTGAGATTTTTCTCTAGCAAACTTTGCTTACTTGAAGTCAGGCACAGAGAAGGTGAATGATAGGTTTTAGCCAGCGTTTTGATGATGAGAGAGAAGGACAAGTACAATTATGTGTATGCAAAAGAGTGGTTACTTTTTAAAAAAACTTTATTTATTTACTTACTTTTGGCTGCAATGGGTCTTTGTTGCTGCCCGAGGGCTTTCTCTTGTCGCACCGAACTGGGGCTACTTTCTAGTTGCAGTATGTGGGCTTCTCATAGTAGTGGCTTCTCTTGTTGCAGAGCACGGGGTCTAGAGTGCCAGCTCAGTAGTTGTGGTGCATGGGCTCAGTTGCCCCGTGGCATGTGAGATCTTTCTGGACCAGGGATCAAACCTGTGTCCCCTGCATTGGCAGGCAGATTCTTAACCATTGAACCAGGGAAGTTCTAGTTATGCTTTTTGACCATGGAATCTAGAGGAGACAAGTGAAGCTAGGAGATGGATAGGAAAGAAGGGTTTATTTTTTCTTCTAGTTTTCAGGTAGAAGGGTGTTTTATCTTTCATAAAATTATAATAAAATATAACATATATACAAAAAATACAAAAACTATTCTGTACACACACTGACAAATTTTCACAAAGTGAGCATATTCTGTAACCAGGCCCCAGATCAAAAACCAGAATGTGGCCAGGCTTAATTCTGTTTGGTGATGCCACTATGTTTCTCTGTGAAAGTGTTAGTTGCTTAGTCATGTCTGACTCTTTGCGACCCCATGGACTGTAGCCCTCCAGGCTCCTCTGTCCATGGAATTCTCCAAGCAAGAATACTGGAGTGGGTAGCCATTTCCTTCTCCAAGGAATCTTCCCAACTCAGGGATCGAACCCAGGTCTTCTGCATTGCAGGCAGATTATTTACCATCTGAGTCACCATGGAATGTTTCTTTAGGAGGCTTCAATTCATCTCTTCCCATTGACACTATTGCAAACCTTTTTCTCCCTCACCGAGTCTCTCATATCTCTTCCTTTATTTTCGGTCCCATGTGTTGACCTTGATATGTATTTTTAAATTATTTTTTTTAACACCTAAAGCATTTTGTATTGGGGTATAGCCAATTAACAATGTTGTGATAGTTTTGGGTGAATAGTGAAGGGAATCAGCCATACATATACATGTATCCATTATCCCCCAAACTCCCCTCCCATCCAGGCTGGCACATAACACTGAGTAGAGTTCCATGTGCTATACAATAGGTTTTTGTTGGTTATTTATTTTAAATATACAGTGTGTACATGACCTTCCCAAAGTCCTTAACTATCCCTTCCCCTTCCAAACTATCCCTTCCATGAGTTCATTTTCCAAGTCTATGAGTCTCTTTCTGTTTTGTAAGTAAGTTCATTTATATCATTTCTTTTTAGATTCCACATACAAAGGATGTCATATGATATTTCTCCTTCTCTGTCTGACATGCTTCACTCAGTATGACACTCTCTAGGCCCATCTATGTTGCTGCAAATGGCTTTATTTCATTCTTTTTAATGGCTGAATAATACTTCTATACACACACACACACACACACACACGACAGCTTCTTTATCCATTCCTCTGTCAATGGACATTTAGATTTTTTCCATGTCTTGGTCATTGTAAACAGTGTTGCAGTACATGCAGTACATGTATCTTTTGGGGCCATGTTTTAATCTGGATATGATTTGTATTTTATTGAGAAAATAGAAACCATTACAGAAAACTCCCACTTCTTTCCACCATCAAGTCTAAAATCCTATCTGTACCTTCAGCCATATTTTCCTTTTACTTTCTGTTACAACTGAGTAATCATCCCTCCTCCTACCAAAGACCAGTGTCTCAACATATGCTTTGAAGGTTATCCTTCTTACCTCTCAGGACACTTGCTCTTTGAATTGGTTAGTCCGTCTCTCTTTTGTGTCAGTTTCTCTGTTTCTATACAATCATTTCCATCAGCATAAAACATCTTCTACAAGTTCCAATTCTTTTAAAGAAAAGAAGTTTTGAATCTAGGTCATCTTGCACCCACTGTTCTGTTTCTCTGATTCCCTTTACGATAAAATTTCCCAACTGAGTTGTCTGTAGTTGATGTCTGCATATCATCACCTCTTTATTTCTCCCCAGCCCACTCTTTTTCAGCTTCCACCCCCATCAGGTTCTTGAGGATACTATTCTTGTCAAGGTCAATAATCACCTCAGTATTGCCAAGTTCAGGTCAATGTTTTGTTTCCATTTTACTTGACTCCTCAACAACACTCCTTTTCTTGAGATATTCTCCTCATGTGTTCTGTGTTAGTCAGATCAAGCTGCCATAACTAATACCTAACTAATAACTAGTAGATGGGGTGGCTTTAACAATAGAAATTTATTTCTCAGAGATCTGGAGGCTGGGAAGTCCAAGACTGATGTCCAACAAGGTTTGATTTCTGGTGAGGGCTCCCTTTGCATGAAATATTCCCTTGGTATCTCTAATTTTCTTGAAGAGATCTCTAGTCTTTCCCATTCTATTGTTTTCCTCTATTTCTTTGCACTGATCACTGAGGAAGGTTTTCTTTTCTCTCTTTGCTATTTGGAACTCTTCATTCAAATGGGTATATCTTTCCTTTTCTCCTTTGCTTTCTGCTTCTCTTCTTTTCACAGCTATTTGTAAGGGCTACTCAGACAGCCATTTTGCTTTTTTACATTTCTTTTTCTTGGGGATGGTCTTGATCCCTGCCTCCTGTACAATGTCACAAACCTCCGTCCATAGTTCATCAGGCACTCTGTCTATCAGATCTAGTCCCTGAAATTTATTTCTCACTTACACTGTATAATCATTAGAGATATGATTTAGGTCATACCTGAGTGGTCTAGTGGTTTTCCCTACTTTCTTCAATTTAAGTCTGAATTTGGCAATAAGGAGTTCATCTGAGTTCATCTGAGCCACAGTCAGCTCCCAGTCTTGTTCTTGCTGACTGTATAGAGCTTCTCCATCTTTAGCTGCAAAGAATATAATCAATCTGATTTCAGTGTTGACCATCTGGTGATGTCCATGTGTAGAGCGTTCTCTTGTGTTGTTGGAAGAGAGTGTTTGCTATGACCAGTGTGTTCTCCTGGCAGAACTCTATTAGCCTTTGCCCTGCTTCATTCTCTACTCCAAGGCCAAATTTGCCTGTTACTCCAGGTGTTTCTTGACTTTCTACTTTTGCATTCCAGTACCCTATAATGAAAAAGACATCTTTTATGGGTGTTAATTCTAGAAGGTCTTGTAGGTCTTCATAGAGCTGTTCAACTTCAGCTTTTTTAGCATTACTGCTCGGGGCATAGACTTGGATTACTGTGATATTGAATGGTTTGCCTTGGAAACAAACAGAGATCATTCTGTCGTTTTTGAGATTGCATCCAAGTACTGCATTTCAGATTCTTTTGTTGACTATGATGGTTACTCCATTTCTTCTAAGGGATTCTTGCCCACAGTGTAGGTATAATGGTCATCTGAATACTGGCAGGAATACTGAAGTTTGCCATTGCCTTCTCCAGTGGACCACACTTTGTCAGAACTCTCCACCATGACCTGTCCATCTTGGGTGGCCCTACATGGCATGGCTCATAGTTTCATTGAGTTAGACAAGGCTGTGGTCCATGTGATTAGATTTGTTAGTTTTCTGTGACTGTGGTTTTCAGTCTGTCTGTCCTCTCATGGAGAAGGATAAGAGGCTTATGGAAGCTTCCTGATGGGAGAGACTGACTGAGGGGGATACTGGGTGGGGCGGGGCCATGCTCAGTAAATCTTTAATCCAATTTTCTGTTGATGGGTGGAGCTGGGTTCCTTCCCTGCTATTTGCCGCTGCTGCTAAGTCACTTTAGTCGTGTCCGACTCTGTGTGACCCCATAGGCGGCAGCCTACCAGGCTCCCCCGTCCCTGGGATTCTCCAGGCAAGAACACTGGAGTGGGTTGCCATTTCCTTCTCCAGTGCATGAAAGTGAAAAGTGAAAGTGAAGTCACTCAGTCGTGTCCAACTCTTAGTGACCCCATGGACCGCAGCCTACCAGGCTTCTCCATCCATGGGATTTTCCAGGCAAGAGTACTGGAGTGGGGTGCCATTGCCTTCTCTGTCCCTGCTATTTACCTGGGGTCAAACTATGGTGGAGGTAATGAAGATAATGGTGACCTCCCTCAAAAGATCCCATGCATGTACTGCTACAGTCCGTTCCCCCAACCCTGCAGCAGTTTACCATTGACCCACGCCTTCACTGGAGACTCCTGGACACCCACAAGCAAGTCCAGGACAGTCTCTTGTGGGGTCACTGTTCCTTTATTCTGGGTCCTGGTGCACAAGTTTCTTTTGTGTCCTCCAAGAGTCTATTTCCCAGTCCACTGTAGGTTCTTGCAGCTCTATGGTGGGGTTAATGATGACCTCCTCCAAGAGGACTTATGGCATACCCACACCCAGATCCCCTGTCCCTGCAGCAGACCACTGCTAGCCCATACCTCTACAGGAGACGCTATGCCAAAGCCTTTGACTGTGTGGATCACAATAAACTGGAAAATTCTGAAAGAGATGGGAATACCAGGCCACCTCACCTGCCTCTTGAGAAATCTGTATGCAGGTCAGGAAGCAACAGTTAGAACTGGACATGAAACAACAGACTAGTTCCAAATAGGGAAAGGAGTACGTCAAGGCTGTATATTGTCACTGTGCTTATTTTACTTATATGCAGAGTACATCATGAGAAACACTGGGCTGGATGAAGCACAAGCTGGAATCAAGATTGCTGGGAGACATATCAGTAACCTCAGATATGTAGATGACACCACCCTTATGGCAGAAAGCAAAGAAGAACTAAAGAGCCTCTTGATGAAGGTGAAAGAGGAGAGTGAAAAAGTTGGCTTAAAGCACAACAAAGAACATGGCATCTGGTCCCATCATTTCATGGCAAATAGATGGGGAAACAGTGGCAGACTTTATTTTTTTGGGCTCCAAAATCACTGCAGGCAGTGACTGCACCATGAAATAAAAAGACACTCCTTGGAAGAAAAGTTATGACCAACCTAGACAGCACATTAAAAAGCAGAGACATTATTTGCTAACAAAGGTCCATCTAGTCAAGGCTATGGTTTTTCCAGTGGTCATGTGTGGATGGGAGAGTTGGACTGTGAAGAAAGATGAGTGTCGAAGAATTGGTGCTTTTGAACTGTGGTGTTGGAGAAGACTCTTGAGAGTCCCTTGGACAGCAAGGAGAGCCAACCAGTCCATCCTAAAGGAAATCAGTCCCAAATGTTCATTAGAAGGACTGATGTTGAAGCTGAAACTCCAATACTTTGGCCACCTAATGCAAAGACCTGACCAATTTGAAAAGACCCTGATGCTGGGAAAGATTGAAGGTGGGAGGAGAAGGGGACAACAGAGGATGAGATGGTTGGATGGCATCACTGACTCGATGGACATTAGTTTGAGTAAACTCCGGGAGTTGGTGATGGACAGGGAGGCCTGGCATGCTGCAGTCCATGGGGTTGCAAAGAGTAGGACACGACTTAGCAACTGAACTGACTGACTGAACTGACTAACTGAACTGACCAAGGACTCTCTTCCTGACTTGCTGATGGGCACTTCCTCACTGTGTCCTCACTGTGCACACGTATGGAGGGAGAGGGTCTTCCTAGGTTGTGCTAGTGGCAAAGAACCCACCTGTCAATGCAGGAGACATAGAGACTCAAGTTAGATCCCTGTGTCAGAAAGACCCTGGAGGAGGGCATGGCAACCCACTCCAGTATTCTTGCATGGAGAATCCCTTGCAAGCTGGCAAGCTACAGGTGGAGCCTGGCAAGCTACAGTCCAAAGGGTCACAAAGAGTCGGACACGACAGAAGCAACTTAGCATGTGCTTGTGCATAGAGAGAGAGAGAGACCTGGTATCTCTTCTTCTATCTTATAAGGACGTTAATCCTATTATATTAGGGCCCAATTCTTTTGACCTCATTAAACCTTAATTATTTCCTAAAGACCAAAATACAGTCTGTGAAATTGTCTTCAAATACAATGACATTAGGGGTTAAGGCTTCAATTTTGTAGGAACACAATTCAGTCCATAGTAGCTTCAGTAACACTAGTCTTTCCTGTTTCTTGTTCCTGCCTCAGCTTATTGCTCTACCTCTGGTTCCTTTGTTGGCTTCTCATCCTATAACTGATTCTAAAAATGTTGGCATTCTTCCATACGCTGACCCTCTTCTCTTGCTACATTCTCTCCCTAGCAATGTTCATCAGTTCTTGTGGATTCAAATACCATCCGATGCAGATGATTTTCAAATTTTTACTTCGGATTTTCATGTCGAGATGTCTTCTTGAAATCTCCACTTTGATATCTCACAGTAGTATCAAACAACATGTTGAAAATGAGACTCTTTTCTGCTAAACTTTCTTCCCACCCACAATCTTTCCCATTCCAGTTAATAGCATCAGTATCCATCTACAGTTTTTCTAGCCAGAAACCTATGAATTCCATGATTCCTTGCTCTGAAATCTTGACTTGCTTTCTTCTTGCCTTACCCCTCCCTGAAACAGTTGCATCAGCTATTCATGCCAATTGTAGTGTCAACATGTATCTGGAATCCACCTCTGACTTCTACTGACACCATCTTAGTCACGCCACACCTGACTCACTGCAACAGAATCCAAACTGGTCTCTCTGGTTCCATTCTTGACTTGTCTAATTCATTCCCCACTCAGCAAAGTGATTTTTAAAAATGTTAATTGAATCTTATTACTTTATTACTTAGATCTGTTCAGTGACTTTCTACTACACTTTGAATAAAATTCAGAGTCAGGTATCATGACCCGTTAAGGCCCTGCATGATTGGACTTCTTTCTACTTCAACACCTTCATCTTCTACCTTTCTTCCCATCATGTACTCTCCTTCAGGCACACTGGTCTTTTTTTCACTGTCTTAAACAAGACAACTCCTTTCCTATTTCAAAGTCACTATGTATACTATTCCTTCCATTTAATGCTCTTTACTAACTTTTCTCAAGGCAAATTCCCTAGACCTCAGCATGAATCTTTTCCTCAGCAGATCTTTTCTCATCTTCTTATAAGGAATAATTCCTTCCATCCTTGCCTCCTCTTACTCTATCTCAACTCTTTGTTTCTTTTGTTAACATTTAAAACTTGCAATACTTTTACTGATGTATTTTTCTTTGTTTAATGTCAATATTTCCCAGTAGCCCAGGAGCTCCATTTTTGTCCATCTTGTTCAGTACCGATTTCATAGGTCCTAGCCTTGTACCTGGAATAAAATAAACTCTCAATAGATACTTGTTGAATCAAAAATTTTAAAATAGCAAGCATGCATTTAATTTAAAATTTATAAAGAAAGCATCTTCCTTTCATAGATTTTAGCAGTCCAACTTAATGGAATCCATTGAGAGAAAGAACAGGGAAGACACAGGAACCTCTGATAGTGAATTCAGCATGTTGAACAAGGGGTAGTCCTTCCCTGATCCACTTCACCCCTAAAGAGATTCAGCATGGCTCTCTTTAGCCAAGGTCCTTTAAGGTCTGTGCAGAGATTCTTAGCCTGGGGTCTATGAATAGGATCAGGTGGTTTATGAAATCTTTGAACTTGCATATAGTATTTTATGACATGTTAACCTGTGTATTTTTCTAGGGAAAAATCCTACAACTTTGATCAGATTCTTAGAGGAGTTCATGATGCAGAAAAGGTTAAGAATCACTCACTGAAGGGTCCTTCTCTGGGATAACTGTTCTGAACTGCTCTAATTAAAATGTAACTACAAAACATAGTTGAAGCAATGTTTCCTTAGAGTTTTTCCTGGAGCTATGATCAGACCTGTCTGAGCCTTCCATGGCTTTGGGGTTCCTTTTAGACTTTATATAATATGCTTCAAATCCTACCTGGTCATGCTCTGCCCTCATGAGCCACATTGAACAGGTGGCTGTTTCCTGCCTAATCTTAGATTCTGACCAGACCTGTGCCAGTATCACAATGATGCTGATGTCATCAGCACATCCCTTTGTCTGACTCAATTCTGTCAGGACTCTTCCCTGGCCCGAGATTGATGGATCAGACTTATCATGTCACTGACAAAGATAATAAAGTATGAGTGGAGGGAAAACTGATTCAAAAACTCAAGATCAGAAAACAAATCCTCTTTAGAGTTTCTCCAATTTGTTGGATCATATGAGTAACTTGGGGGCCTTGTAAAATGCAGATAAAACAGATTCTATCCATGCTGACCTACTGACTCACAATCTTAAGGGGGTGGGGGAGCCTGGGAATCTTTATTTTAATAAACGCCCACTGCAAGGTGAGTGTTATGATCAAGTAATTCGGGGAAGCATTATGTCTAGATTGCAATTCATCAGTCCATCTTAACACTTTACTCTCACAACCACAATTTGTGACATTTTAATGATTAGAAATGCTCGTATTTAACAAAATTAATTAGGTAGATTATTTTATAACAAGAAAGTGGGAATTCATAGCCAAATAGCAGGATAGGGGTCAGTGGATGGAAAATTACTAATAGGAAACATCAGGGGTGAGGGGGATTCTGGCAAAAGGAACCTGACAAGATTCTTGCTGAAAGCAGGCCAGCATGGTCAGACATGACCTGGGGGTGGTAGGAGTGAGGAACCCTATTATGTATAGGTATTGCACATGAGGGAAGATGGGAAATTCAGGCTAAACTGACTTGGCAGGATTCTTGCTAAATTAGACAATACAGAGATTACCGTTAAAGTCTAAGACAAGGCCTAGTTGAGAATTCAGAGGTGCCTAAATAAAGGTGACTAAAGAAGATTCTGTCACCTTGTGTTTTCAGAGACATGTTCCCCCTCAGAATTGAGCTGCACCCTCTCCACACTTCCCTCCTCTCCTTTCTGCCCTCCTCCTCCTCCTTAGAATGCTACCCCAAGTGATCTATATACTGGGAATGTTAAAATTAGGTCCTCTGGTTCATAGGTCTTCAAACTAAGCCCCCAGAACTCCAGTTTCCACAGAAATGGCTCATGGTTTAGAAATTATGTACATTTCAATTATTTAAAAATATGGTAGGGAATTCCCTGATTGTCCAGTTGTTAGGAATCAGCACTTTCACTTCCAAGGGACTGCAGTTTGATCCCTGGTCAAGGAACTAAGATACTACAAGATGAATGGCCAGTCTAAATAAATAAATAAAAATATAATAAATACATACATCATCTCAGTGTGGTATGCATCTACTTTGAATGAACTTGAGATGACCCACTCACGGTGTTGCCTCCAAATTAACTCGTTTTGGTGTAGACTTCAAAAATTCAATCTCCATGCTTTTGAACTTTGTATAAATGGGGTCATCAATTCAGAAAGCAATAGCTTAGGGTCTTTCTTTTTTTAAGTTAGGCTTGAGCATATCCACATCCATGAAATTACACAAGGGAGCACAGGACATCCCCCCTTAGTTATTTCTTAGTATCAGGATGTGCTTAACACTGTTCCACTCCAACGGACAACAGAAATTAACTGGACACAAAACAGATAAAACATTGTGATTATCATTCATAAGTCTCATTTTACATTTGGTGCTCAATTAAAGCAGCCTGGACCTTTAAAATAACAATGTACAGAAACCACAGTAGGTCCATACACAATGGATGCTAGGTAGCTGGTAAAATAAATGGGACTGTAAGAAACAGAGGGTAAAATATATCATTAAGCAAAAAAATCAAAGAGCAGAATGTTTTCTATTTTTGAGGAAAAGACTATCTCTACATACATACACGGGCTTCTCTGGTAGCTCAGTGGTACTTGCCAATGCAAGAGATGCTGGTTCAATCCCTGTATCAGGAAGACCCCCTGGAGAAGGAAATGGCAACCCACTCCAGTATTCTTGCTGGTGAAATCCCTTGGACAGAGGAGCCTGGTAGGCTCCACGGTGTCACAAAACAGACACAACTTAGCAACTAAACAACAAAAACAAGATTATTTTGAATAGTGTATGAAGGAAAATTTGTAAATTTAGCCTTAATCATTCAATTTAATTTATGTTCAAGCTGAAATATTCCATCTTCTCAACCTGTGTCAAATTGTTCTGTAGCTGATTTTCATCACTTTTTTTTTTTTAAAAGTATGACATCGGTTTCCCCTAATCTGAGAACTTTTAAGTTGTTGTTTACCCAATTTATGCTCAGGAATTTCTTCCTGAATAAAATTTAAACATCCCTTTATTTAGCTTTTTTTTTTTTTAACCACGATTAAGTCATCTTTGTATAAAGATCACTTTCATACAAACTGAGCCTCAAAACTCATACTTTGCAGATCAGGAAATGGACACTCAGAAAAGCTATTTGATTCACCCAAGACCATAGAGCTGTCTAGTAAGAGAGTCAAAGCATGAACCTGTTCATCTATTCTATGTTGATTGAACACTTACTTCATCCAGGTCAATGTACTGCTGATGGGAATACAAAGATGCAGAAGACTTAGTCCCTGACCTCAACGAAGCCCAGGTCTTCAGACTCTGAATTTAAAGTCAGGGAACCTAAAGAGGCTGGGCCACTGCTAATATCACTTGAACTCAATTAGAGAAAATTGCTTTTAATTTTGATTTCTGTAGTTATCAAGACAATCCTTGGGATTGTGGCAGGAAAAAGAGAGGTTGTGTACCATTGTTCTAGAGCCATGGTTTGTTTGATCTATAGTGCTTACATTTTCTTAAATTATTAGTTAAAAAAATGGGAGAGTTCACATATCATATGAATCACATATCTAGATTTCTAGATTCTCTTAAAAAAAAAAACCCAAAGATCTGGCCTTACTGGACCAATATTCCCTTGTGGCAATAAGTCTCTGGAGGTGAGGGGCTGCTGCCAAGTTTTGATGGACTGGTGCTAGCAGTTCACTTCATTGTTAACCAGTACCTTGCACACATTCCTATTGTCTACCCAACCCCTGGAGCATTTAAGTCTTCTAACTCTGTTCAGTAATTTCTGGGGCTACCAATTATTTTCTGAACTGTTCCTGACAGCAGATGGCAGCAATGAACTATGCAACTTCCTTGTCCCCTCTTATAGGAAAGCTGGACAGTAGAAACAATCGACTTCAGAAGCTTCTCTTTTTTCCTCAAAACAAAATGAAAAGTAACCTGCAGTCACTAGGTTTTAGCTAAACCAAATTTTGACAAAGTGACAAGAAAGGGATTTGGTGCCAACTGTAGCAACAAATGACTTCAGAGACTTTTCTTTTTTCTTCTTAAAAAAATTCCCAAGGTCACACTATATTTTAGGTGAGCCATATTTTGACTCATTGGAAAAGACCCTCATGCTTGGAAAGGTTGAGAGCAGGAGGAGAAGTGGGCAATAGAGGATGAGATTGGTGGATGGCATCGCCAACTCAATGGGCAAACTCAATTGAGCAAACTTTGGGAGATAGTGAAGGACAAGGAACCCTGCCATGCTGCAGTCCATGGGGCTTCAAAGAGTTGGACATGACTTAGGGACTGGACAACAACATATTTTGACAAAGTGGCGAAAGAAGGATTTAGTTTAAAAATTAAAAGCAATTTTCAGTTAGTGAGAGTTTGCCCATTGTGTGCAGCAAAAATTCGTAAGGCGTGAATAAGAACAGCTAATTACCAGCAAAATAATCCTGAAACTCAGAGGTAGGGTCAACTGGCTTGCAGTCACTTGTTGGGAACCTCTCCCCCACACTATACATAAAAATGAACTCAAAACAGATAATACATGTAAGAACTAAAATTTTAAATCTGTTAAAGAAAACAAAAGAGTTAATCTTTGTCTACTTTGGATTAAGCAATGGTTTCTTAGATGTAACACCCAAAGTGCAAGCAGAAAAAGAAGTAGTTAAATGGGACCTCATCAGTCATCAAAATTTAAAACTTTTGTGCTTCAAATTATATCATCAAGAAAATGAAAAGATATCCTGCAAAATGGCAGAAAATTTTTGCAAATCATATATCTCATAAACAACTTGTATATAAAGAACTTTTACAACTGAGCAATAAAAAGACAAATGACCTAATTTTTTAAAAGTCAAAGGATCTGAATAGCTTTCTCTAAGGAAGATATACAAATAGATAACAAGCATATAAAAATACATTCAACCTTATTAGTCATCAAGAAAATACAAATCAAAACCATAATGAGATACCATCTTACTTCCCACAGGATGGCTTAAAAAAACCCAGACAATAACAAGTATTGACAGGGATGTGGAGAAATCAGAACACTCAGGCATTGCTGATAGAATTGTAAATGGTTCAGCTACTTTGGAAAATAATTTGAGTATTCCTCGAAATGTGACCTAGCAATGCCATCCCTAGATATATGGCCAAGAGAAATGAAAACATATATCCACACAGAAACTTGTACATGAATATTCATAGCAGGGTTATTAACAATAGCCAAAATGTGGGAGCCACTCAAGTGCCCATTAATTGGTGAGTAAATAAACAAAATGTAATATATCCATACAGTGGAATAGTAATCAGTTACAAAAAGGAATGAAGTACCAAACATATTGCAGTATGGATAAACATTGAGAAATAATGCTAAATGAAAGAAGACAGACACAAAATGATCCCATTTATATGAAATGTACAGACTAGGTAAATATGTAGAGATATAAAGTAGATTAATGGTTGCCAGAGACTGTAAGGAGGGGAGATCTGGAAAGATTGCTAATGGGTACATGCTTTCTTTTTGGGGTGGTTAAAATATTCTGAAATTAAATAGCAGTGGTGGTTGAACAACTCAAGGAATATACTATAAACAACTGAATTACATACTTTCAAATGTTGAATTTTATAGTATGTAAATTATGTCTCAATAAATTGCTACTGTTTAAAAGGGCACATTAGTTATGTCTCCTGCAGTGCTTCAGGATCAACTGTAAGAAAATAATTTTCCAACACAGAAGGAATATAGTTCAGTGTGAGTGATTTATGGGTGAGGGGATGTGGGTTAAAGCAGCTATAGCTGTGGACAAGACTCCCTTCTCTGGCTTCTGGAGGTGATTAAACTGGCAGAGAGAACAGTGGCAACAAGGAAAAGTGGGAAAGTTGCAAAGGAGACCAAAGCTTAGCCTGGAATAGAAACTACCTTACTCTCAACAGATGAAAAAGATGAGGCCATAGAGCTCCCATCTCTCTTTGTGAGACAACAGAAATCATCCTGATAATAAAGTCCTTCCCACAAGAATAGAGCATGAGCAAAGTACATGTTTCAGCAAGGCAAAGGTCTTTGACATTTAACAGCAGTTCTTTCTGTTAAGGATTGCCTGACCAAAATTTCCTCATTTCACCATAAACCCACTGAGTTCCACTGAGTTTATACATACACACACACATGCACATGCACACGCATATACACACACACACACACAGAGAACCCAACATTTTATGGTGACCAAATTAATTATTTTGCTGGAGAAAATGATGGCATGGCTCTCAGCAGGTCCAGTAAAGCTAAATCTCAAAACATCAAGATTCTTAGTCACCCAGACTGCAAACCCTGTTGTTAAGGTGGCCCTCTTCCCTCTCTTAAGCTCTCATCCATATCTACTTAGTCATCATGGTCTATTGACTTATGTTTCCCATCTAATGTACCTCACATCTGTCCTTTTGTTTTCAATCCTCTTATCACTCTATCAGACCAGGTGCTCATCAACTCATGCCTGAAAAACAAATGAAATAACTAATGGGGAGAAAATAAAAGTGTCAGTTTAAGTGCTAAGTAACTACAAATTTCCTCTTAGGGGAAGAGATTTGTGTTTGTTTTAGCAAACACTTTGATGGATCATTTTGATTGCTCAAAGATTACCCTTGGGGCATGGTTGGAATAAACCTGAGCAAAACATTTCTGCTTGAGAAACTATTAGTATTGGCATAGTTTGGCATCTGAGGGAAAATAGGGGAGAGTGAAAGAGAGAGAAAGAGAATTGAGAAAACTCAGCCCTGTTAGAATAGCTAAGGAACTTTTAATGTGAAAGGTATTTAACATTTAATTTTAAGTTGTTTGCTATTATACTGTAAACACTTGGTCCTTCAGTAAAATCTGTGAACACACAGCTATAGGTAGTATATGGGAAAGTGAAAGAATCAAGGAGTGAGCAGGGAAGCAACACAGTACAGAAGAGGAACTATATATTCAGGAGGTACGCAAAGAAAATGAGAACACAGAAGCAGAAACTGATCTCAAAGTACTAATGGTAACTGACCTCAAAATGGCTCAGCAGTGAGGCCACCCAACCTGGGAACCCTTTTCTTCAACAGATTAATCAAGATTTTCACAAGTGATGTCTTATGGTGAATGTTTACCAATCTTTTTATGGCTGTGTAGCATTTGAACTCCCTTTGTGTCCACTGGAGAAAGGAATGGCAAACCACTTCAGTATTCTTGCCTTGAGAACCCCCAATGGAATATGGAAGAAGTGATGTTATGCCCATGATAGAGCTAATCTTTAAGAGGACACATGGCTTTTGCCTTGCTGTTTGTGAATTCTGAACTGACAAGTAAAATCTCTGTCTATCCTGTTGGACAATCTGATGGAGAGGTACCTCCATGACACCAGTATGAATGTCAGTTGTCTCTTACATTGCAGAGTAGCTTAGACATCAGCTGAATACCATTTAGTGACCCTTGCCTGGATTATATTTTAAGGGTCACTTATGATTCTATTTTGGACAATAAATGGGATAGAAAATGTGAAAGAATTTTGACCATAAAGATTCCTAAAATGGCTGACAGAGAAACCACGAATAGAAATGACCATTTAGGAAAATGACGAGTTGCAAAAAAAGTGTTAAGAAAAGTGCACGATTTTCCATCAAATAAATGACACAACCAACACATATTCAAGCCAAGTTGATGAAGTTTTTAATGTTTTTCTTGGGATAGAAATGTTTTAAAAATGGAAAGTAGGACATATGTAGAGAACCCAGAATGGATGTGGCTCTTCATTGCTACAGGCCTTTTTCCTCCAAGTGAATGGCTCTGAAATATTTGCAAAAGTATTAAAAATGTGAAATAGTTACCAGATTAAATTATTTTCTTAACATTCCTTTGGTCCCCCAAATACACTAAATGCTTGAATTGGTGAACAAATATTAGAGCTTTTAATTGAAATAGTTATTACTCTAGTTCCCTCAGAAGCTCCCATGGTGAAGGGAAAGAATCAATAAATGGGAAATATTATTAAAGTAGAAACATACTGATGGAAGCAAGTGCTTGAGTTATGGAGGTCAGTCAGCCTCTCTCATTTTCATTCTCCCACATAGATATAGGAGTATCATCCAGAGGTTTTTATGTGGGATATAGCAACCAGTAAAGAGCAGTGTGGGCTTCCTGGGTGGCTAGGTGGTAAAGAATCTGCCTGCAATGCAGGAGAGGCAGGTTCCATCCCTAGGTCAGAAAGATGCTTAGGGTCAGCTTGTGTAACGTATCTTCTGTGGTAAATCGCTTGCTCCTGGATTAACCTAGAATCAATCACCATAGCTTCTGATTATGTTTTTTGTTTGCTTGTGTGGATGATGGGATTGCACAGTGACAGTTCAGTTCAGTTCAGTTCAGTCACTCAGTTGTGTCCGACTCTTTGTGACCCCATGAACCGCAGCATGCCAGGCCTCCCTGTCCATCACCAACTCCTGGAGTCCACCCAAACTCATGTCCATTGAGACAGTGATGCCATCCAACCATCTCATTCTCTGTTGTCCCCTTCTCCTCCTGCCTTCAATCTTTCCCAGCATCAGGGTCTTTTCAAATGAGTCAGCTCTTCGCATCAGGTGGCCAAAGTATTGGAGTTTCAGCTTCAGCATCAGTCCTTCCAATGAATATTCAGGACTGATCTCCTTTAGGATGGACTGGTTGGATCTCCTTGCAGTCCAAGGGACTCTCAAGAGTCTTCTCCAACACCACAGTTCAAAAGCATCAGTTCTTCGGTGCTCAGCTTTCTTTATAATCCAACTCTCACATCCATACATGACCACTGGAAAAACCATAGCCTTGACTAGACGGACTTTTGTTGACAAAGTAATGTCTCTGCTTTTTAATACGCTGTCTAGGTTTAATATGCTGTCCTTTCCTTCCAAGGAGTAAGCGTCTTTTCATTTCATTGCTGCAATCACCATCTGCAGTGATTTTGGAGCCCCCCAAAATAAAGTCAGCCATGGTTTCCACTGTTTCCCCATCTATTTGCCATGAAGTGAGGGAACCCGATGCCATGATCTTAGTTTTCTGAATGTTGAGCTTTAAGCCAACTTTTTCACTCTCCTCTTTCACTTTCATCAAGAGGCTCTTTAGTTCTTTTTTGCTTTCTGCCAGAAGGGTGGTGTCATCTGCATATCTGAGGTTATTGATATTTCTCCTGGCAATCTTGATTCCAGCTTGTACTTCCTCCAGCCTGGCGTTTCTCATGATGTACTCTGCATATAAGTTAAATAAGAAGGGTGACAACATACAGCCTTGACGAACTCCTTTTCTTATTTGGAACCAGTCTGTTGTTCCATGTTCAGTTCTAACTGTTGCCTCCTGACCTGCATACAGGTCAGGGCAGGTCATAGTTCTCAAGGGCAGGTCAGGTGGTCTGGTATTCCCATCTCTTTCAGAATTTTCTACAGTGTATTGCGATCCACACAGTCGAAGGTTTTAGCATAGTCAATAAGGCAGAAATAGATGTTTTTCTGGAACTCTCTTGCCTTTTTGATAATCCATCAGATGTTGGCAATTTGATCTCTGGTTCCTCTGCTTTTTCTAAAACCAGCTTGAACATCTGGAAGTTCATGGTTCACATATTGGTGAGGCTTGGCTTGGAGAATTTTAAGCATTACTTTACTAGCGTGTGAGATGAGTGCAATTGTGCAGTAGTTTGAGCATTTTTTGGCATTGCCTTTCTTTGGGATTGGAATGAAAACTAACATTTTCCAGTCTTGTGGCCACTGCTGAGTTTCCTAAATTTGTTGGCATATTGAGTGCAGCACTTTCACAGCATCATCTTTCAGGATTTGAAATAGCTCAACTGGAATTCCATCACCTCCAACAGCTTTGTTCATAGTGATGCTTTCTAAGGCCCACTTGACTTCACATTCCAGGATGTCTGGCTCTAGGTGAGTGATCACACCATCGTGATTATGTGGGTTGTGAAGATTTTTTTGTACAGTTCTTCTGTGTATTCTTGCCACCTCTTCTTAATATCTTCTGCTTCTGTTAGGTCCCCACCATTTCTGTCCTTTATTATGCCCATCTTTGCATGAAATGTTCCCTTGATATCTCTAATTTTCTTGAAGAGATCTCTAGTCTTTCCCATTTTATTGTTTTCCTCTATTTCTTTGCACTGATCTCTGAGGAAGGCTCTATTTTCACTCTTTGCTATTCTTTGGAACTCTGCATTCAAATGTGTGTATATTTCCTTTTCTACTTTGCTTTTCTCTTCCTTTCTTTTCACAGCTATTTGTAAGGCCTCCTCAGACAGCCATTTTGCTTTTTTGCCTTTCTTTTTCTTGAGTATGTTCTTGAGTCCTGTCTCCTGTACAATGTCATGAACCTCCATCCATAGTTCATCAGGCACTCTGTCTATCAGATCTAGTCCCTGAAATCTATTTCTCACTTCCACTGTATAGTCATAGGGGATTTGATTTAGATCATACCTGAATGGTCTAGTGGTTTTCTCCCCTTTCTTCAATTTCTGTCTGAATTTGGCAATAAGAAGTTCATGATCTGAGCCACAGTCAGCTCCCAGTCTTGTTTTTGCTGACTGTATAGAGCTTCTCCATCTTTGGCTGCAAAGAATATAATCAATCTGATTTCGGTGTTGACCATCTGGTGATGTCCATGTGTAGAGTCTTCTCTTGTGTTGTTGGAAGAGGGTGCTTGCTGTGACCAGTGCGGTCTCTTGGCAGAACTCTATTAGCCTTTGCCCTGCTTCATTCTCTACTCCAAGGCCAAATTTGCCTGTTACTCCAGGTGTCTCTTGACTTCCTACTTTTGCATTCCAGTCCCCTATAATGAAAAGGACATCTTTTATGGGTGTTAGTTCTAGAAGGTCTTGTAGGTCTTCATAGAACTGCTTAACTTCAGCTTCTTCAGCATTACTGGTTGGAGCATAGACTTGGATTACCGTGGTATTGAATGGTTTGCCTTGGAAATGAACAGAGATCGTTCTGTCATTTTTGAGATTGCATCCAAGCACTGAATTTCGGACTCTTTTGTTGACTATGATGGTTACTCCATTTCTTCTAAGGGATTCTTGCCCACAGTAGTAGATATAATGGTCATCTGAGTTAAATTCACCCATTCCAGTCCATCTTAATTTGTTGATTCCTCAAGGAACTGATTCTCTTTTTTGTTTGTTTGCATGGATAATGGGGATAGCCCAGTGACAGCAAATGTATTAATATTTACTGTGAGGCATTTAAGAAGCAGCATTTAACTGACATCAGATTGAAGGAATACAATGGATAAGTGTGATATCTGCTCCTGCTGGTGCAGTGGTAAAGAATCCTCCTGAAAATGCAGGAGATGCAAGAGATGCAGATTTGACCGCTTGGTCAGAAAGATCCCCATGAGGTCACAAATAGTCCGACACAACTGAGCACACATGGACATACACTGCTCTTTGTGTGCTTGAATGCGTACTACGTCTCTTCAGTTGTATCCAACTCTTTGTGACCCTATGGACTGTAGCCCTCCAGGTAGAGATATTACTTTGCCAACAAAGGTTTGTCTAGTCAAACCTTTGGTTTTTCCAGTAGTCATGTATGGATATGAGAGTAGCCACAGTCTCCACAGTAGCAGCTAATGAGGGACAGGTAGCCCATGAGCTGATAAAACTGTTATTATCATAAAGAGAAAAAGGCTAGTTTTTATTACTAGTAAATGTAAAATGATGATAATTCAAAACAACAGACTGGTTCCAAATTGAAAAAGGAGTACATCAAGGCTGTATATTGTCACCTTGCTTATTTAACTTATATGCAGAGTACATCATGAGAAACGCTGGGCTGCAGGAAGCACAAGTTGGAATCAAGATCACCAGGAGAAATATCAATAACCTCAGATATGCAGATGACACCACCCTAATGGCAGAAAGTGAAGAGGAACTAAAAAGCTTCTTGATGAAAGTGAAAGAGGAGAGTGAAAAAGTTGGCTTAAAACTCAACATTCAGAAAACTAAGATCATGATATCTGGTCCCATCACTTCAAGGGGGAATAGATGGGGAAACAGTGGAAACAGTCAGAGATTTTATTTTGAGGGGCTCCAAAATCACTGCAGATGGTGACTGCAGCCATGAAATTAAAAGATGCCTGCTTCTTGGAAGAAAAGCTATGACCAACCTGGACAGCACATTAAAAAGCAGAGACGTTACTTTGTCAACAAAGGTCTGTCTAGTCAAAGCTATGGTTTTTCCAGTAGTCATGTATGGATGTGAGAGTTGGACTATAAAGAAAGCTGAGTGCCAAAGAATTGATGCTTTTGAACTGTGGTGTTGGAGAAGACTCTTGAGAGTCCCTTGGACTGCAAGGAGATCCAACCAGTCAATCCTAAAGGAAATCAGTCCTGAATATTCATTGGAAGGACTGATGCTGAAGCTGAAACTCCAATACTTTGGCCACCTGATGTGAAGAACTGACTCATTGGATAAAACCCTGATGCTGGGAAAGATTGAAGGTGGGAGGAGAAGGGGATGACAGAAGATGAGGTAGTTGGATGGCATCACCAACTCTATGGACATGAGTTTGAGTAAGCTTCGGGAGTTGGTGATGGACAGGGAAGCCTGGCTTGCTGCAATCCATAGGGTTGCAAAGAGTATTTGTAAACAACTGAGGGTAGATCTGGAGTTTCCCAGGTGGCATAGTGGTTAAGAATCCACCTCCCAATGTAGGAGATGCAAGAGATGTGGTTTCGACCCTTGGTCAGGAAGATCCCCTGAATAGGAAATGACAACCCAGTCCAGTATTCTTGCTTGGAAAATTCCATGGACAGAGGAGCCTGGCGTGCTGCATTCCATGGGGTCACAAAGAGTTAGACATGACTGAGAGACTGAACTTAACTGAACTGAAGGTGGTTGGCAGAGTTTATAAGCTCTGCTTTCCCTGACATCACCAATACTGTCCATATCTGATTGGATAAATTGCAATGTGGGGACACCTGTTACTATGGCAGCCCATGTCACATGTCACTGTATGCTTCCTGCCCCACCTGCCGTTTAAGTCCCAGTCAACCAATCTCAGTGAGTATCTTTAAACTTTCCATGACCTTCACCAGAAAATCTTTGAACTCTGGCCCATGTAGCAAACAGTCACCCATTCAACTCAGCTGAGTTATGTCTATTTATGCATAAAAACTTTGAAAGATGTCACCAAAGTCACACAAATTGGAAAAAAAAAAACCTTCCACTCCCAACATGAAAAATAACTTGATAAAATATACATTATTTAAAATGCTCAACTCTGTATGAAAAGTGACAGAAATTAATAATTCATTGAGACCTTAAATATGTATTTGATTGGATGACTGCACATTTAATATAAAAAACCTAGATTTTTCATAACGAAAAAAAGATGCCAAAGTAAATTCAGTCTCATGTCTTTGTGGGTGGGAAAAAGTCTCTTTGAGAGTTTGTAATCATAAGAGCTGTAGCTTTCAGGTTCATAGTAACACTGTCATCATGGCCCATATAATTCCCTTTTGTAATCTCTTTTCCATGAGTTCAGTTCAGTTCAGTTCAGTCGCTCAGTCATGTCTGGATATTAGCCAGAGGGAACAGTGACAGATATTATTTTCCCGGGCTCCAAAATCACTGCATATGGTGACTGCATCCAACTCTCTGTCACACTATGGACTGTAGCCAGCCAGGCTCCTCTGTCCATGGGATTCTTCAGGCAAGAATAATGGAGGGGATTGCCATGCCCTCTTTCAGGTGATCTTCATGACCCAGGAATTGAACCTGCCTCTCTTACATCTCCTGCATTGGCAGGCAGGTTCTTTACCACTAGCACCACCTGGTAAGCCCGTGTATGTTTTATATGACTATATTTTTTTCTGCTTTTGTTACATCTTTGGAGAATTTGGTTTTGCTATTTCTACTTTTCTGATTCACTAGGGATTCTAATGAGTATGGTAGGTAATAGCTGGTCAGTTATGTTCCTATGATTTTGACATGTCAGACAGTTCCTGCTCTAACCATGGTGGCTCAGAAATGGAAAAATAAGGTTCTGTGTTGGAGTCTCTTCAGCGATCTGCTCAAGCATATCCTTCACGAACGAATCCATGACGTTTCATGGGCTCGCGAGAGAGACTCAGGCCCTTGGGGACTTGCCTCAGCACCCTGGGGAAATAGATGGCGAAGCTCGCTAAGTTGTTGGGGCTGTGGCAGCGCCGGCGGCCCTTAGAAGAGGTTGGGCACCTGACCCGCTCCAACAAGCACCATAAATCAACCAGCGGAGAGATCCAGACAGCCATGCGTCTTCTCTTGCCTGGGGTGATCCGCAAGTACGCAGAGTCTGAGGACACAAAGTCGGTCATCAGATACAACACCTGCAGATGAGCTGCTTCAGGACCACTGGAACATCGCAAACCAAAGACTCTTCAGAGCCACTCACTTGGAGGGAAAAGACCTGTAGGGATGGAGAGCCACATTCGCTCTTTCCACTTTTAAAACATTTCTACCCCGAGAAAAACATTGAAAACCTCATCAACGTGGCTTCAATATGTTTTGGTTGTGTCATTTGTTCGATGGAAAATCGTGCACTTTTCTTTTCTTTTTTTTTTTATGCCAAAAACATACTTTATTGTCAGTAAAATGCCAGCTATCTCCAATGATATTTTTATATAAAACATAATAATACATATTTTTATATATATATATATATATATATTTTATTTTTTTGGTCATACATTGATATGAATCAGCCGTAGATTTACACGTATTCCCCATCCCGATTCCCCCTCCCACCTCCCTCTCCACCCGATTCCTCTGGGTCTTCCCAGTGCACCAGGCCCGAGCACTTGTCTCATGCATCCCACCTGGGCTGGTGATCTGTTTCACCATAGATAGTATACATGCTGTTCTTTTGAAATATCCCACCCTCACCTTCTCCCACAGAGTTCAAAAGTCTGTTCTGTATTTCTGTGTCTCTTTTTCTGTTTTGCATATAGGGTTATCGTTACCATCTTTCTAAATTCCATATATATGTGTTAGTATGCTGTAATGTTCTTTATCTTTCTGGCTTACTTCACTCTGTATAAGGGGCTCCAGTTTCATCCATCTCATTAGGACTGATTCAAATGAATTCTTTTTAATGGCTGAGTAATATTCCATGGTGTATATGTACCACAGTTTCCTTATCCATTCATCTGCTGATGGGCATCTAGGTTGCTTCCATGTCCTGGCTATTATAAACAGTGCTGCGATGAACATTGGGGTGCACGTGTCTCTTTCAGATCTGGTTTCCTCAGTGTGTATGCCCAGAAGTGGGATTGCTGGGTCATATGGCAGTTCTATTTCCAGTTTTTTAAGAAATCTCCACACCGTTCTCCATAGTGGCTATACTAGTGTGCATTCCCACCAACAGTGTAAGAGGGTTCCCTTTTCTCCACACCCTCTCCAGCATTTATTGCTTGTAGACTTTTGGATAGCAGCCATCCTGACTGGCGTGTAATGGTACCTCATTGTGGTTTTGATTTGCATTTCTCTGATAATGAGTGATGTTGAGCATCTTTTCATGTGTTTGTTAGCCATCTGTATGTCTTCTTTGGAGAAATGTCTGTTTAGTTCTTTGGGCCATTTTTTGATTGGTTCATTTATTTTTCTGGAATTGAGCTGCAGGAGTTGCTTGTATATTTTTGAGATTAATCCTTTGTCTGTTGCTTCATTTGCTATTATTTTCTCCCAATCTGAGGGCTGTCTTTTCACCTTACTTATAGTTTCCTTTGTAGTGCAAAAGCTTTTAAGTTTCATTAGGTCCCATTTGTTTAGTTTTGCTTTTATTTCCAATATTCTGGGAGGTGGGTCATAGAGGATCTTGCTGTGATTTATGTCGGAGAGTGTTTTGCCTATGTTCTCCTCTAGGAGTTTTATAGTTTCTGGTCTTACATTTAGATCTTTAATCCATTTTGAGTTTATTTTTGTGTATGGTGTTAGAAAGTGTTCTAGTTTCATTCTTTTACAAGTGGTTGACCAGTTTTCCCACACCACTTGTTAAAGAGGTTGTCTTTTTTCCATTGTATATTCTTGCCTCCTTTGTCGAAGATAAGGTGTCCATAGGTTCGTGGATTTATCTCTGGGCTTTCTATTCTGTTCCATTGATCTATATTTCTGTCTTTGTGCCAGTACCATACTGTCTTGATGACTGTGGCTTTGTAGTAGAGTCTGAAGTCAGGCAGGTTGATTCCTCCAGTTCCATTCTTCTTTCTCAAGATTATTTTGGCTATTCGAGGTTTTTTGTATTTCCATACAAATTGTGAAATTCTTTGGTCTAGTTCTGTGAAAAATACCGTTGGTAGCTTGATAGGGATTGCATTGAATCTATAGATTGCTTTGGGTAGAATAGCCATTTTGACAATATTGATTCTTCCAATCCATGAGCACGGTATGTTTCTCCATCTGTTTGTGTCCTCTTTGATTTCTTTCATCAGTGTTTTATAGTTTTCTATGTATAGATCTTTTGTTTCTTTAGGTAGATATACTCCTAAGTATTTTATTCTTTTTGTTGCAATGGTGAATGGTATTGTTTCTTTAATTTCTCTTTCTGTTTTTTCATTGTTAGTGTATAGGAATGCAAGGGATTTCTGTGTGTTAATTTTATATCCTGCAACTTTACTATATTCATTGATTAGCTCTAGTAATTTTCTGGTAGAGTCTTTAGGGTTTTCTATGTAGAGGATCATGTCATCTGCAAACAGTGAGAGTTTCACTTCTTCTTTTCCTATCTGGATTCCTTTTACTTCTTTTTCTGCTCTGATTGCTGTGGCCAAAACTTCCAACACTATGTTGAATAGTAGTGGTGAGAGTGGGCACCCTTGTCTTGTTCCTGATTTCAGGGGAAATGCTTTCAATTTTTCACCATTGAGGGTGATGCTTGCTGTGGGTTTGTCATATATAGCTTTTATTATGTTGAGGTATCTTCCTTCTATTCCTGCTTTTTGGAGAGTTTTAATCATAAATGAGTGTTGAATTTTGTCAAAGGCTTTCTCTGCATCTATTGAGATAATCACATGGTTTTTATCTTTCAATTTGTTAATGTGGTGTATTACATTGATTGATTTGTGGATATTAAAGAATCCTTGCATTCCTGGGATAAAGCCCACTTGGTCATGGTGTATGATTTTTTTAATATGTTGTTGGATTCTGTTTGCTAGAATTTTGTTAAGGATTTTTGCATCTATGTTCATCAGTGATATTGGCCTGTAGTTTTCTTTTTTTGTGGCATCCTTGTCTGGTTTTGGAATTAGGGTGATGGTCGCCTCATAGAATGAGTTTGGAAGCTTACCTTCCTCTGCAATTTTCTGGAAGAGTTTGAGTAAGATAGGTGTTAGCTCTTCTCTAAATTTTTGGTAGAATTCAGCTGTGAAGCCATCTGGTCCTGGGCTTTTGTTTGCTGGAAGATTTTTGATTACAGTTTCGATTTCCTTGCTTGTGATGGGTCTGTTGAGATCTTCTATTTCTTCCTGGTTCAGTTTTGGAAAGTTATACTTTTCTCAGAATTTGTCCATTTCTTCCAAGTTGTCCATTTTATTGGCATAGAGCTGCTGGTAGTAGTCTCTTATGATCCTTTGTATTTCAGTGTTGTCTGTTGTGATCTCTCCATTTTCATTTCTAATTTTGTTAATTTGGTTCTTCTCTCTTTGTTTCTTAATGAGTCTTGCTAATGGCTTGTCAATTTTGTTTATTTTTTCAAAAAACCAGCTTTTAGCTTTGTTGATTTTTGCTATGGTCTCTTTAGTTTCTTTTGCATTTATTTCTGCCCTGATTTTTAAGATTTCTTTCCTTCTGCTAACCCTGGGGTTCTTCATTTCTTCCTTCTCTAGTTGCTTTAGGTGTAGAGTTAGGTTATTTATTTGGTTTTTATCTTGTTTCTTGATGTAAGCTTGTAATGCTATGAACCTTCCCCTTAGCACTGCTTTTACAGTGTCCCATAGGTTTTGGGTTGTTGTGTTTTCATTTTCATTCATTTCTATACATATTTTGATTTCTTTTTTGATTTCTTCTATGATTTGGTGGTTATTCAGAAGCGTGTTATTTAGCCTCCATATGTTTGAATTTTTAACAATTTTTTTCCTGTAATTGAGATCTAATCTTACTGCACTGTGGTCAGAAAAGATGACTGGAATGATTTCAATGTTTTTTAATTTTTCAAGACCAGATTTATGGCCCAGGATGTGATCTATTCTGGAGAAGGTTCCGTGTGCACTTGAGAAAAAGGTGAAGTTGATTGTTTTGGGGTGAAATGTCCTATAGATATCAATTAGGTCTAGCTGGTCCATTGTGTCATTTAAGGTTTGTGTTACCTTGTTTTTTTTTTTTTTTGTGTTTCCTTGTTAATTTTCTGTTTAGTTGATCTATCCATAGTTGTGAGTGGGGTATTAAAGTCTCCCACTATTATTGTGTTACTATTAATTTCCTCTTTCATACTCGTTAGCATTTGCCGTACATATTGCAGTGCTCCTATGTTGGGTGCATATATATTTATAATTGTTATATCTTCTTCTTGGATTGATCCTTTGATCATTATATAGTGTCCTTCTTTGTCTCTTTTCACATCCTTTATTTTAAAGTCTATTTTATCTGATATGAATATTGCAACTCCTGCTTTCTTTTGGTCTCCGTTTGCATGAAATATTTTTTTCCAGCCCTTCACTTTTAGTCTGTATGTGTCTCTTGCTTTGAGGTGGGTCTCTTGTAGACAGCATATATAGGGGTCTTGTTTTTGTATCCATTCAGCCAGTCTTTGTCTTTTGGTTGGGGCATTCAACCCATTTACATTTAGGGTAATTATTGATAGGTGTGGTCCTGTTGCCATTTACTTTGTTGTTTTGGGTTCACGTTTATACAACCTTTCTGCATTTCCTGTCTAGAGAAGATCCTTTAGCATTTGTTGAAGAGCTGGCTTGGTGGTGCTGAATTCTCTCAACTTTTGCTTATCTGTAAAGCTTTTGAATTCTCCTTCATATCTGAATGAGATCCTTGCTGGGTACAGTAATCTAGGTTGTAGGTTATTCTCTTTCATTACTTTCAGTACGTCCTGCCATTCCCTTCTGGCCTGGAGGGTTTCTATTGATAGATCAGCTGTTATCCTTATGGGGATCCCTTTGTGTGTTATTTGTTGTTTCTCCCTTGCTGCTTTTAATATTTGTTCTTTGTGTTTGATCTTTGTTAATTTGATTAATATGTGTCTTGGGGTGTTTCGCCTTGGGTTTATCCTGTTTGGGACTGTCTGAGCTTCTTGGACTTGGGTGGCTATTTCCTTCCCCATTTTAGGGAAGTTTTCAGCTATTATCTCCTCGAGTATTTTCTCATGGCCTTTCTTTTTGTCTTCTTCTTCTGGAACTCCTATGATTCGAATGTTGGGGCGTTTCACATTGTCCCAGAGGTCCCTGAGGTTGTCCTCATTTCTTTTGATCCTTTTTTCTTTTTTCCTCTCTGCTTCATTTATTTCCACCATTTTATCTTCTATCTCACTTATCCTATCTTCTGCTTCCGTTAGTCTACTCTTGGTTCCCTCCAAAGTGTTTTTGATCTCATTCATTGCATTGTTCATTTTTAATTGACTCTTTTTTATTTCTTCTAGGTCTTTATTAAACAATTCTTGTATCTTTTCAATCTTTGTCTCCAGGCTATTTATCTGTAACTCCATTTTGTTTTCAAGATTTTGGATCATTTTTATTATCATTATTCTAAATTCTTTTTCAGGTAGATTCCCTATCTCCTCCTCTTTTGTTTGACTTGGTGGGCATTTTTCATGTTCCTTTACCTGTTGGGTATTTCTTTGCCTTTTCATCTTGTTTAGATTGCTGTGTCTGGAGTGGACTTTCTGTATTCTGGAGGTCTGTGGTTGCTTTTTATTGTGGAGGATTTACCCAGTGGGTGGGGTTAGACGATTGGCTTGTCAAGGTTTCCCGGTTAGGGAAGCTTGCGTCAGTGTACTGGTGCGTGGAACTTGATTTCTTCTTTTTGGAGAGCAATGGAGTGCCCAGTAATGAGTTTTGAGATGGGTCTATGTGTTAGGTGTGTCCTTGGGCAGCCTGTATGTTGACGTTCACGGCTATGTTCCTGCGTTGCTGGAGAATTTGCGTGTTATGTCTTGCTCTAAAACTTATTGGCTCTTGGGTGGTGGTTGGTTTCAGTGTAGGTATGGAGGCTTTTGGACGGTCACTTATTGCTTAAAGTTCCATGTAGTCAGGAGTTTTCTGGTGTTCTCAGGTTTTGGGCTTAAGTCTCCTGCCTCTGGATTTCAGTTTTATTCTTCCTATAGTCTCAGGACTTCTCCAACTATACAGCACTGATAAGAAAACTTCTAGGTTAATGGCTGAAAGATTCTCCCCCGTTAGGGACACCCAGAGAGGTTCACAGAGTTACATGAAGAAGAGGAGAGGGAGGAGGGAGATAGAGATGAGCAGGAGGAGAAAAAGGGGGACTCAAGAGGAGAGAGACAGATCTACACAGCTGTCTGTTCCCAGAGTGTTCTCCGTAGTCCAGACACCTACAAAGATTCACAGAATTGGGTTGGGAAGAGAAGGGGAAAGGAGGAAATAGAGGTGTTCTGAGGTAGAAAACAGAGAGTCAAGATTGGGAGAGAATAATCTTCGGTTTAAAAATAGGGCTTCTCTTCTTTTTTTTTTTTGTAAGATTATAGTGTATTGAAAATGAAAATTAAGGAGTAGTAGAGGAGTACTAGAGGACTTTAAAAGAAATAAGAGAAAAAGAAAAATAGAAAATAGAAGAGAAAAAGGAAAGAAAAAAAAGAAGAAGAAAAAAAAAGAAAAGAAAAAAAAAAAGAAAAAAAATTTTTTTTTTCCCTAATTAAAAAAATCGTAAAAATCTCCTTTCGAAGACAATGGGCTGCTTTTCTGGGCGCCTGATGACCTCAGCTAGCGATCAGAAGTTGTTTTGCAAAGTTTGCTCTGCGTTCAGTTATTCTTTTGATGAATTTGTAGGAGAGAAAGTGGTCTCCCCATCCTACTCCTCCGCCATCTTGGCTCCTCCCTCCCACTTTTCTTAACATATTGCAACTTGTCATTCTCCTAAATGGTCATTTATATTCGTGGTTTCTCAGTCAGCCATTTTAGGGATCTTTATGGTCAAAATTCTTTCCATAAAGGTTTCATTGGCTTTTTTCATTTTCATTATCTCACCTAGATATAGGAGTATCATCCAGAGATGTTTATGTGGTATATAGCAACCAGTAAAGAGCAGTGTGGACTTCCCGGGTGGCTCAGCGGTAAAGAATCCACCTGCAATGCAGGAGTCTCAGGAGAGGCAGGTTCAGTTCCTAGGTCAGAAAGATGCCCTGGAGGAGGGCATGGCAACCCACACCAGTATTCTTTCCTGGAGAATCTCATGGACAGAGGAGCCTGGTGGGCTACAATCCACATGGTCACAAAGAGTTGGATACAACTGAAGCAACTTAGCATGCATTCAAGTACACAAAGAGCAGTGTGTGTCTATGTGTGCTCAGTTGTGTCCTACTCTTTGTGACCCCATGGACTGGAGCCCACCAGGCTCCTCTGTCCATGGAATTTTCCAAGCAAGAATTCTGGACTGGGTTATCATTTCCTACTCCAGGGGATCTTGCTGACCAAGGGGTCGAACGCGAACCTCTTGCATCTCCTGCATTGGCAGGAGGATTCTTTACCACTGCACCAGCAGTAGCAGATATAAAATCACGCTTACCCATTCTATTCCTTCAATCTGATTTCAGTTAAATGAATAAAGCAGGACTCAAATGCAGTGTAAAATTAGATAATTTTAAATTTCTAGAATCAAGCACCATATCTTCTAAAGTTACATAATTCAGATTTCTTTGATTCTGTTTTTTGCTTGTTTGCAACCTAGAACTTTTTGATTTTTTTAACAAAAATATTGACTGAATTGCAATGTTGCATGGATGATGGGGTCGTTCAGTAACAGTGAATGTAACAACAGTCTCCACAGTAGCAGCCAATGAGGGACTGGTAGCCCATGAGCCAAAGCAATTGGCCAAAAATATGGTGGGTGAGGAGGGCTGAACCAATAACAGCCTTCCTGTGTTACTCATCCCAGAGACTGAGAGGAAAGGTGGGGTGATAATTTCCCTGATGTTCTTCCATTTCAGCACCTGCTTTTTTTTTTTTCTTTTTTTCCATTTATTTTTATTAGTTGGAGGCTAATTACTTTACAATATTGTAATGGTTTTTGTCATGCATTGACATGAATCAGCCATGGATTTACATGTATTCCCCATCCTGATCCCCCCTCCCACCTCCCTCTCCACCCGATCCCTCTGGGTCTTCCCAGTGCACCAGGCCCGAGCACTTGTCTTATGCATCCAACCTGGGCTGGTGATCTGTCTCACCCTAGATAATATACATGTTTCGATGCTGTTCTCTCAAAACATCCCACCCTCGCCTTCCCCCACAGAGTCCAAAAGTCTGTTCTGTACATCTGTATCTCTTTTTCTGTTTTGCATATAGGGTTATCGTTACCATCTTTCTAAATTCCATATATATGTGTTAGTATACTGTATTGGTCTTTATCTTTCTGGCTTACTTCACTTTGTATAATGGGCTCCAGTTTCATCCATCTCATTAGAACTGATTCAAATGAATTCTTTTTAATGGCTGAGTAATATTCCATGGTGTATATGTACCACAGCTTCCTTATCCATTCATCTGCTGATGGGCATCTAGGTTGCTTCTATGTCCTGGCTATTATAAACAGTCAGCACCTGCTTTTAACCATGCTTTTTTAAATACAACCAGCTTTCCAGGTGGCTCTAGTGGTAAAGAACCTGCCTGCAATGCAGGAGATGCAAGATACGCGGGTTCCATCCTTGGGTGGAGAAGATTCCCTGGAAGAGGGCTGGCAACCCACTCAGGTATTCTTCCCTGGATAGTCCCCAGGGACAGGAGAAGATCCTGGAGGACCACAGTTCACAGGGTCGCAAAGAGTTGGACACAACTGAAGAGACTAGTGTGCACACATGCAGCCATTCCTTCTTGTGGGGCATGTCTCTAACTCCTTGCATCAAAATAAGAGGAGGATGTTCAGCAATTAAGAGAATAAGATGATTCCTTCCTCTACCACAAGTATTTGATTGCTAATGCTTATGATAATATTTACTGAATTTAACGTCCATTGTGTTTTCTTCTTGGTGCATTGGCATTTTTTTTCCCCTATAGCTATGTCACTGAATTTCAAAATAGTTTGTGATTTTCCTATTACTTAAAAAAAATTATTTCAAGCTTACTACATCCTTGGAGAGAGAGAGAAAGCATTCTGTGATTTCAGTCTTTGTAACTTACTATGATCTTTATTAGAATTTAATATTTCATTATATCTTAAACTATTCATTTTGAACTTTAAAATAAGCAACAAGGATATACTGTATAGCACAGAGAAACACAGCAATTATCTAATAAATGTAAGCAGTATAATATATAAAACTATTGAATCACTATGTTGCAAACCTGAGCAAATATAATATTGTAACTCATGAATACATCCATAAATTTTTATTAAGTTAAAAAAATTATCAGTACCACTTGATTTGGGTGTAGACATCTGTGAAGGGTGACTATCAGCAAAACAATGAGAGTAAAGGTACGAGGAACTAAAACTTCCAACCTTTATTTGATCCCAGCTGTAGTGCTTTCTCTAGGTCAGTCATGATAGAATTCTATAAGTTTTAAATTGTTTTCCTAGTAATTTCATTTCCCATTTTATTCTCATTCTCCCAAACTGTACTATAGAATTCTCAGAAGCAGTTTATGTGTGATATGCAGTAGATAAAGTTAAGAAACTGATATACCCATCTACTATGTCTATTATACTTTTCTCACATATCTGTTAATTTATTTTCCACATATCCCAGTTAATCAAACATTTAAATATATAAACGGGGACTGATATATAGTACAGAAATGGGAAAACAAAATTTTCACACACATTTCAATTTTCTAATTCTCTGTTTTTTGAAATTGTTTTAAAATTTTATACAGATGTATCTAATCAGTTATTTTCTAACAGAATCTTTTGATCTTTAAAACAATAACTTTCATGACCTGCAACTTTATGTCCATTAGAGAGTGTCCAGAGAAAGCATTTCAAGCATCTATCTCCACTTGTACAGCCAGTGAGGGAGTCACAGCTGTTGACTCAAAGTGTGGATGAGTGACCAGAGCTCAAGAGATAATAGCCTTTCTTTGAAAATCAGACTGAAGATTAATGGGGAAGGAACTGTGGTACTGTGCCCGTTCTTTTTTGGTTCTTTATTTACATTTAGTCATGGAGATTTAAGGACATGAATCCAGAGTGGGTCATATCTTCAGGCCCTTATAGCAATTTAGAGGAGAATTATCAGCAATATAAAACCTACAGTATCTTCTTTTACCTCAAGATGTTTGAATGTTTAGGTTCATGTTAAAGTTCTTACCTTTTCTTGTCCATTCTTTTTTCTTTGTGGTCCAGGAAAATTTTTATTTGAATTTCATTTGTGTAAATTTCCTATATGTGAAATGATGAATTTTAAAGAACTTACTAATTTTCTATTAGCTTTCTTGATAAACAAGTTTCTAGCTTACTACATCTGTTGAGAGAGAACATTCTGTGGGATTTCAATCCTTTACAATTTATTATGATTTGCTTTGAAGCCAATTATTTCATCCTATTGTGAAATATTTCATTTGAAATTTAAAATAAGTTGTAAATAACGCTTTTGATTAGGATGATGAAACGTGTATAGAATGTCTCTGTTATGCAAACATTTCTGGAGGTGGGAAGTTCAAATCAAGCTGATAGATGATTTTGTTCATTTAGAGTTTAATGAAGAAAGTGTCTGTTCCAGTCTTCTTGACCTTGGCTTGTCAAAGTGGCAAAGAGACCCCTACATTTGTTCAGTTTCTTTCCTATGCGAGAGTTCCTGTGTCTATGTTTCCTCTTTTTATATGGATATAGGTCATTTCGGATTAGGGGCTATCCTAATGAACACAGTATAATTTCATTCCTCCAGGATAGATTGTACCTCCATAAACAATCACATGTCAGGTACTATGGTTTAGGACATCAGCTTAGGAATTTTAGGGAGAATGAAGGCAACTCATTCAAGACATGAATTTTCAGTTACAGGTGGGCATACCTTCTCACTCTTCCACTGTATTGAGAGCACGTTGGTGTTTTCCACACATAAATAGTGGTTTGATATTTACTGAATGGTGTAGTTACAGTTTCTGAATTCTTCCAACACATGTAAGCATGGAAAATTGATGGAGAGTCATACTTAAACTGATTAATTTTGATAAATCAAGGTTTTCAATTCAATGAGAAATCTGTGATAAACTTGAATTTTTCATTATATGTATCATTTAGAGATTGTTGCATTGTAAATTATTTCAGAATTTAGTGAATTAAAACAACAATTATTGACTATTTCTTATGTATCTATGGGCCGGGTAAATGCTTCTGCTGATCTGTCTGGTATGTGTCAGGATTGTATTTGTTGTTCCTTTTTTCACGGTTCCTGGTACACTTTATATCACATTGCTTCAAAATTAATAGTGTATATGTATGACTTTTCTCTTTTTGCTAAAATTGTTGTTTGGTTATCAACAATGTTTCATAGATACTCCTATAAAAATAATAAAGAAAAGACAACACTAATGACTAAAGAGAAAATAAGGTGACTGCTTTCATGTAGTTTTCCTCAACTATTTGAAGACTGAATAGTTGTGTTTACTTTTAAAAAGTTTCTCACCGTTCATCTCGGTAATGACGGGAGACACACTTTCAATTCGGTCCTTATAAATGCTTTAAAATGTTATTATCATTTGCTTTAAACACTAATTATATTCTGTTATGTTTGCTATCCGTTTTTCTGCTTGTAAAATAAGTTTTAAACTTCCCTATTGATTAGAATGTTTAAACCGCAAAAGGATGTCACTCAGTCAAACAGTGAGACAAATGATGGATAACCTACCGAAATCAAAACTTTTCTTCATGCCTTGAGAAAAGGGACAGAACTGTCCCTGTCCTGAAGGGACAAAACAGAAAGTCTTTAACATTTCAGAAACCCACAAACTCAGGAGAAAGACTTGGGCAAGGCAGGAGAGTAGAGAGAGCTTAACCACTCTGAGTTGTGTTCCTATAAAGGGGGCCATTACCTGAAGGCGTAGGCTTGTAAAGGTCTTTTTTCCTTTGGTCCAGTGAAGAACTCTGTTCTGCCGTTACCTCTCAAAAATTGGCCTTGGGGCTATTAGACTATGGATTATGACAAATGAGACCCTGCAATGGGAATGTTACTTATATGCTTGAATATCATAAGAAACTTATGAAAATATTTCCAAAACATTGACTTACAAGGAGACCAGAAAAAACTACCACCATTGTGTATATGTACCACAGCTTTCTTATCCATTCATCTGCTGATGGACATCTAGGTTGCATCCATGTCCTGGCTATTATAAACAGTGCCACCATGAACATCGGGGTACACGTGTCTCTTTAGGAGAAGAGCTCTTGGTAAAGCTCAAGGACGACTGAAACACAGGAAGTCTAAAAAAGAGTGCAACAGTGGGGATTGATGCTGAAGAGACGAAGGTCAAATAAGCACATGGGATAAGTGACTTCAGTAGGTGATCGAGGAGAAAGGGCACCTAGTGAACAATCATTATTTAACACTGGGTTTTGCTGAAATGACAACATATGGGAAAGGGTTTTATATTTAATAACAAATGATGAGCAAGAACTTGGAGAAAATAGTGTTTTAGTTCACACCTTTCTGACATTATTTGTATCATATAAATCATTTGGAAATATAAACAAGGTCCCAAACACCGTGTTAAAATAATTAAAGAAAAATGTTCCAGAAGCAATACGTATCCAAAGTGGAAGAAACTGAAGTTACTTTTCTAACTGGTTCAGATCAGTCTTATTTGGCTTTTCCCTAAGGACTATATCCTCCCACGTTGGAAAACTGGAAGCCTTCATGACGTGCACCTCTGCATTGTGAGGATGCTGGAAACTTCCAAAGAGAGCAGCTCAAGCGCTCTGGGACTGGCTCAGCCGATGAAAAGCCTGCAGCTCCTGAGGCACAACCCTTGACTCAAAGTATGAACAGTGACCTGGGCTGAAGCGATAGGAGTCTTACTAACACCAGCAGCCTTTGACATTGAAGTAGGAAAGGGATATGATTCCTTGCCATTGGGCCAAATTGTTATAGTGTGTCACAGGATACACCAATCACAGCCTTCTCAGGAGGTTTGGCCTTTGGAGTTTATGGGATATGTTGGTATGGTTCATTTCCTGTGGTTTGTTTCCTGGTTGCTGTTTACTCATGGTGGTTTAATGACATGAATTTAGAGACTGTCCTGGATATGTCTTTTGTCCCTTGCATCAAAAAAAATGGCAAGAAGTTGATTACTAATATTTCGGGTAAGATTTTTATATTCTTAGTTGTAAATGGATTTCTCCAGATAGCAGAATAGTAAGATTTCATCACTGATTGTATCATTCCACTATATTTTCTAGTAATAAAAGTCAGTTTTACCCCTTCATGACTGAAATCATCTCATTAAGAGTAGAATTAGCTGTCCTTTAAATGTCCAAGAGGAAACACCATAGGAAGCCTTGTCATTGGGATGAAACCACACTGATGACTCCCATTTCTTCAATTCTGCTAAAGTCTTTTTTTGGGTTCAATTTCTGCAATTTATTTCTATATAAATATATTTAAGAAATACCTTTGGCTATATTATCATACACTCTAGAAAGTTATATGGTTCTAATTTTTATGTTTCTCACTTATTGATTCCATTTTTCACCCCATGGTGGCTTCTTAAACAATAAGGTAACTTTTTTTTCCCCAGCTAACAACTCTTATATATATTCAGTATTTGGATTATTTTTCAGAACCTAAATTATGTCAAAAACCAGTATTTAAATTTGGTATATACTAAATATTTTTAATAATTTGATAGCATCACATTTCAGTTTGTGTTCTCTATGTATAGACTCTTTTCTGATGTCCTGATCATACCTGGAGAATATATTAGGCCAGTTATTTCCATGATTTGCAGGAACACTACTCTGTGTACAAGGAGCTGACTTTGCACTTTTATGTCAATCTGTGTCTACCAGGTTATGAAACACTTTCTCATTAATTTTGGCAATTCCTTAAATGTCATGTGTGAATTATTTTCTTAACAATATCATTGAGGGTGGATCAGATATGCCTCCCTCCTGGCCCATTCCATCAAGGGCTCAATCCTTACCTCCAGACAGATCCTCAGTGCCCTGCGCCTGCTGCTGCCATGAGAGATCAGTAAGCACAATGTGTCTGAGGCCATCAGTGCTGCCATCAGATACACCACCCACAGATGAGTTGCCTTAGGACACCCTGAATATCGCAAACCAAAGGCCTGTTCTGCAGAGCCACTCTCTTGGCGGGAGAATACTTGGAGCTCTCAAAAATAGTGTGTGCTCTAGTTTTGGGGAACTGTGATATTCCTCCTATTCTTGAAATACCTTTCAGTTCAGTCACTCAGTCGTGTCCGACTCTTTGCGACCCCATGAACTGCAGCATGCCAGGCCTCCCTGTCCATCACCAACTCCCGGAGTCCACCCAAACCCATGTCCATCGAGTCGATGATGCTATGCAACCATCTCATCCTTTGTTGTTCCCTTCTCTTCCTGCCCTCAATCTTTCCCAGCATCAGGGTCTCTTCCAATGAGTCAGCTCTTCACATCAGGTGGCCAAAGTATTAGAGTTTCAGCTTCAACATCAGTCCCTCCAATGAACACCCAGGACTGACCTCCTTTAGGATGGACTGATTGGATCTCCTTGCAGTCCAAGGGGCTCTCAAGAGTCTTCTCCAACACCACAGTTCAAAAGCATCAATTCTTAGGCACTCAGCTTTCTTTTTCTTTTTTTTGCTTTATTTTTTATTAGTTGGAGGCTAATTACTTTACAATATTGTAGTGGTTTTTCCCATACATTGACATGAATCAGCCATGGATTTACATGTGTTCCCCATCCTGAACCCTGCTCTCACTTCCCTCCCCATCCCATCCCTCTGGGTCTTCCCAGTACACCAGCCCTGAGCACTTGTCTCATGCATCCAACTTGGACTGGCGATCTGATTCACACTTGATAATATACAGGTTTCAATGCTATTCTCTCAGATCATCCCACCCTCACCTTCTCTCACAGAGTTCAGAAGTCTGTTCTATATATCTGTGTCTATTTTTCTGTCTTGCACATAGGGTTATTGTTACCATCTTTCTAAATTCCATATATATGCATTAGTATACTGTACTGGTGCTTATCTTTCTGGCTTACTTCACTTTGTACAATGGGCTCCAGTTTCATCCATCGCATTAGAACTGATTCAAATGAATTCTTTTTAATGGCTGAAAAATATTATTTTGTGTATATGTACCACAGCTTTCCTATCCATTTGTCTGCTGATGGGCATCTAGGTTGCTTCTATGTCCTGGCTATTATAAACAGTGTTGCAATGAACATTGGGGTACACATGTCTCTTTCAGTTCTGGTTTCCTCAGTGTGTATGCCCAGGAGTGGGATTGCTGGGTCATATGGCAGTTCTATTTCCAGGTTTTTAAGGAATCTCCACACTGTTTTCCACAGTGGCTGTACTAGTTTGCATTTCCACCAACAGTGTAAGAGGGTTCACCTTTCTCCACACCCTCTCCAGCATTTATAGCTTGTAGACCTTTGGATAGCAGCCATTCTGACTGGCATGTAATGGTACCTCACTGTGGTTTTGATTTGCGTTTCTCTGATAATGAGTGATGTTGAGCATCTTTTCATGTGTTTGTTAGCCATCTGTATGTCTTCCATGGAGAAAGGTCTGTTTAGTTCTTTGGCCCAGTTTTTGATTGGGTCATTTATTTTTCTGGAATTGAGCTACAGAAGTTGCTTGTATATTTTTGAGATTAATCCTTTGTTGCTTCGTTTGTTATTATTTTCTCCCCTTCTGAAGGCTGTCTTTTCACCTTGTTTATAGTTTCCTTTGTAGTGCAAAAGCTTTTAAGTTTAATTAGGTCCCATTTGTTTATTTTACTTTTATTTCCAATATTCTGGGAGGTGGATCACAGACGATCTTGCTGTGATTTACGTCAGAGGGTGTTTTGCCTATGTTCTCCTCTAGGAGTTTTATAGTTTCTGGTCTTACATTTAGATCTTCAATCCATTTTGAGTTTATTTTTGTGTATGGTGTTAGAAAGTGTTCTAGTCTCAGTCTTTAAGAAGTGGTTGACCAGTTTTCCCAGCACCACTTGTTAAAGAGGTTGTCTTTTTTCCATTGTATATTCTTGCCTCCTTTGTCGAAGATAACATGTCCATAGGTACGTGGATTTATCTCTGGGCTTTCTATTCTGTTCCATTGATCTATATTTCTGTCTTTGTGCCAGTATCATACTGTCTTGATGACTGTGGCTTTGTAGTAGAGTCTGAAGTCAGGCAGGTTGGTTCCTCCAGTTCCATTCTTCTTTCTCAAGATTGCTTTGGCTATTTGAGGTTTTTTGTATTTCCATACAAATTGTGAAATTTTTTGTTCTAGTTCTGTGAAAAATACAATTGGTAGCTTGATAGGGATTGCATGGAATCTATAGATTGCTTTGCGTAGAATAACCATTTTGACAATATTGATTCTTTCAATCCATGAACACGGTATATTTCTCCATCTGTTTGTGTCCGCTTTGATTTCTTTCATCAGTGTTTTATAGTTTTCTATATATAGGTCTTTTGTTTCTTTAGGTAGATACACTCCCAAGTATTTTATTCTTTTTGTTGCAATGGTGAATGGTATTGTTTCCTTAATTTCTCTTTCTGTTTTCTCATTGTTAGTGCATAGGGATGCAAGGGATTTCTGTTTGTTGATTTTATATCCTGCAAATTTACTATATTCATTGATTAGCTCTAGTAATTTTCTGGTGGAGTCTTTCGGGTTTTCTATGTAGAGAATCATGTCATCTGCAAACAGTGAGAGTTTTACTTCTTTTTCTATCTGGATTCTTCTCATTTCTTTTTCTGCTCTGATTGCTGTGGCCAACACTTCCAAAACTATGCTGAATAGTAGTGGTGAGAGTGGGCACCCTTGTCTTGTTCCTGACTTTAGGGGAAATGCTTTCAATTTTTCACCATTGAGGATAATGTTTGCTGTGGGTTTGTCATATATAGCTTTTATTATGTTGAGATATGTTCCTTCTATTCCTGCTTTCTGGAGAGTTTTTATCATAACTGGATGTTGAATTTTGTCAAAGGCTTTTTCTGCATCTACTGAGATAATCATATAATTTTTATCTTTCAATTTGTTAATGTGGTGTATTACATTGATTCATTTGTGGATATTATTGAATCCCTGCATTCCTTGGTTAAAGTCCACTTGGGCATGATGTATAATCTTTTAAATATGTTGTTGGATTCTGTTTGCTAGAATTTTGTTAAGGATTTTTGCGTCTGTGATCATCAGTTATATTGGCCTGTAGATTTCTTTTTTTGTGGCATCTTTGTCTTGTTTGGAATTTAGGGTGATGGTCGCCTTGTAGAATGAGTTTGGAAGTTTGCCTTCTTCTGGAATTTTCTGGAAGAGTTTGAGTAAGATAGATGTTAGCTCTTCTCTAAATTTTTGGTAGAATTCAGCTGTGAAGCTATCTGGTCCTGGGCTTTTGTTTGCTGGAAGATTTCTGATTACAGTTTTGATTTCTATGCTTGTGATAGGTCTGTTAAGATCTATTTCTTCCTGGTTCAGTTTGGGAAAGCTATACTTTTCTAAAAATTTCTCCATTTCTTCCAAGTTGTCCATTTTGTTGGCATATAGCTGCTGGTAGTAGTCTCTTATGATCCTTTGTATTTCAGTGTTGTCTGTTGTGATCTCTCCATTTTCATTTCTAATTTTGTTAATTTGGTTCTTCTCCCTTTGTTTCTTGATGAGTCTGGCTAACGGTTTGTCAATTTTATTTATCTTCTCAAAAAACCAGCTTTTAGCTTTGTTGATTTTTGCTATGGACTCTTTTGTTTCTTTTGCATTTATTTCTGCCCTAATTTTTAAGATTCCTTTCCTTCCACTAGTCCTGGTGTTCTTCATTTCTTCCTTCTCTAATTGCTTTAGGTGTAGAGTTAGGTTATTTATTTGGCTTTTTTTCTTGTTTCTTGAGGTAAGCTTGTATTGCTATGAACCTTCCCCTTAGCACTGCTTTTACAGTGTCCGATAGGTTTTGAGTTGTTGTGTTTTCATTTTCATTAATTTCTATGCATATTTAATTTCTTTTTTTATTTCTTCTATGATTTGTTGGTTATTCGGAAGCATATTATTTAGCCTCCATATGTTGGAATTTTTAATAATATTTTTCCCTGTAATTGAGATCCAATCTTCATGCATTGTGGTCAGAAAAGTTGACTGGAATGATTTCAATTTTTTTGAATTTACCAAGGCTAGATTTATGGCCCAGGATGTGATCTATTCTGGAGAAGGTTCCGTGTGCACTTGAGAAGAAGGTGAAGTTGATTGTTTTGGGGTGAAATGTCCTATAGATATCAATTAGGTCTAGCTGGTCCATTGTATCATTTAAAGTTTGTGTTTCCTTTGTAATTTTCTGTTTAATTGATTTATCCATCAATGTGAGTGGAGTATTAAAGTCTCCCACTCTTATTGTGTTATTGTTAATTTCCCCTTTCATACTCGTTAGCATTTGCCTTACATATTGTGGTGCTCCTATGTTGGGTGCATATATATTTATAATTGTTATATCTTCTTCTTGGATTGATCCTTTGATCATTATGGAGTGTCCTTCTTTGTCTCTTTTCACAGCCTTTATTTTAAAGTCTATTTTATCTGATATAAATATTGTGACTCCTGCTTTCTTTTGGTTTCCATTTGCATGGAATTTTTTTCCCAGCCCTTCACTTTCAGTCTGTATGTGTCCCTTGTTTTGAGGTGGGTCTCTTGTAGACAGTATATGTAGGGGTCTTGCTTTTGTATCCATTCAGCCAGTCTTTGTCTTTTGGTTGGGGCATTCAACCCTTTTACATTTAAGGTAATTATTGATAAGAATGGTCCCGTTGCCATTTGCTTTGTTGTTTTGGGTTCTCGTTCATACACGCTTTCTGTGTTTCCTGTCTAGAGAAGATCCTTTAGCATTTGTTGAAGAGCTGGTTTGGTGGTGCTGAATTCTCTCAGCTTTTGCTTGTCTGTAAAGCTTTTGAATTCTCCTTCATATCTAAATGAGATCCTTGCTGGGTACAGTAATCTAGGTTGTAGGTTATTCTCTTTCATTACTTTAAGTATGTCCTGCCATTCCCTTCTGGCCTGAAGAGTTTCTATTGAAAGATCAGCTGTTATCCTTATGGGAATCCCCTTGTGTGTTATTTGTTTTTTCTCCCTTGCTGCTTTTAATATTTGTTCTTTGTGTTTGATCTTTGTTAATTTTACTAATATGTGTCTTGGGGTGTTTCACCTTGGGTTTATCCTCTTTGGGACTCTCTGGGTTTCTTGGACTTGTGTCACTATTTCTTTCCCCATTTTAGGGAAGTTTTCAGCTATTATCTCCTGGAGTATTTTCTAATGGCCTTTCTTTTTCTCTTCTTCTGGGACTCCTATGATTCGAATGTTGGGGCGTTTCACATTGTCCCAGAGGTCCCTGAGGTTGTCCTCATTTCTTTTAATTCTTTTTTCTTTTTTCCTCTCTGCTTTATTTATTTCCACCATTTTATCTTCTACCTCACTTATCCTATCTTCTGCCTCCGTTCTTCTACAGTTGTTTCCCTCCAGAGTGTTTTTGATCTCAGTTATTGCATTATTCATTTTTAATTGACTCTTTTTTATTTATTCAAGGTCCTTGTTAATCATTTCTTGCATCTTCTCAATCCTTGCCTCCAGGCTATTTATCTGTAACTCCATTTTTTTTCCCCAAGATTTTGGATCATTTTATTATCATTATTCTACATACTTTTTCAGGTAGATTCCCTATCTCCTTCTCTTTTGTTTGGCTTGGTGGGCATTTTTCATGTTCATTTACCTGCTGGGTATTTCTCTGCCTTTTCATCTTATTTAGATTGTTGTGTTTGGGGTGATCTTTCTGTATTCTGGTAGTCTGTGGTTCCTTTTTATTGTGGAGGTTTCTCCCAGTGGGTGGAGTTGGGCAATTGCCTTGTCAAGGTTTCCTGGTTAGGGAAGCTTGCGTCAGTGTTCTGGTGGGTGGAGCTGGATTTCTTCTCTCTGGAGTGCAATGGAGTGTCCAGTAGCGAGTTTTGAGTTGGGTCTATGGGTTTGTTGTGGCTTTGGGCAGCCTGTATATTGACACTCAGGGCTATGTTCCTGTGTTGCTAGAGAATTTGCGTGGTATTTCTTGCTCTGGAACTTATTGGTTCTTGGGTGGTGGTTGGTTTCAGTGTAGGTATGCAGGCTTTTGGATTATCTCTTATTAATTAATGTTCCTGTTCTTGGGTGGTGGTTGGTTTCAGTGTAGGTATGGAGGCTTTTGGATTATCTCTTATTAATTAATGTTCCCTGTAGTCCAGAGTTCTCTGGTATTCACAGGTTTTGGGCTTAAGCCTCCTGCCTCTGGATTTCAGTCTTATTCTTCCATTAGCCTCAAGACTTCTCCATCCATACAACACTGATAATAAATCTTCTAGGTTAATGGTGAAAAGATTCTCCATAGTGAGAGACACCCAGAGCGGTTCACAGAGTTCCATGAAGAAGAGGAGAGTGAGGAAGGAGATAGAGGTGAGCAGGAGGAGAGAAGAGGGGATTCATGAGGAGAGAAACAGATCTAGGCAGTACTCTGTTCCCTAAGTGTTCTTGGTGGCCCAGAATACTCACAGAGATTCACAGAATTGGATTGAGAAGAGAAGGGCAAGGGAGGAAGTAGAGGTGATCTGGGGCAGAAAATGGAGAGTCAAAAGGGGAAGAGAGTAATCAAATCAGTACTCACACTCCTGAGTAAAAATGGGTACTGAAGATTGGATTCTTAAATGTCCAAAATTGATATCAAATACTGAAAAAGAAAGATTAAAATTCTATAGTAGAGGTTAGACTGTTAAAAATACAATATTAAAAAAGGAAAAAACACAATATTAAAAAAAAAGAAAAAACACACACACAAACAAAAGCACAAAAATTTTAAGAAATATATATGAAGCTTGCTTTAAAATTAGGGTCCTTGATAATATACATGTTTCGATGCTGTTCTCTCTAAACATCCCACCCTTGCCTTCTCCCTTGCCAATGTATGGCAAAAACCACTATAATATTGTGAAGTAATTAGCCTCCAACTAATAAAAGTAAATGGGAAAAAATAGTGTCCTTTTTTTTTGGAAGGTTATAAAAATGAAAGTTACAGAGTAATAGAGGACTTTAAAAAAAAGAAAAAACTATTTAAAAAATTTTTAATAGTAAGAAAATATATATAGGAGTCTCTCTAGAGCTGTTGTGGGCAGTGTGGGTTCAGTTCAGTTTTCTTTTTCGAGCTTATACTTGTCAATATCTATAGGCCCCTTCCAGTGTAGTCAGTGTTAACTACAGGGATTTTAATCTGTTGTACCTGTCACTTATAAAGCGGTTCCCTTTGTTTATTTGGCTTCTGTTTTCAGGTCTCTACAGTGTCTAATTTCCACCCTGACACAAGTGGGCGGAGGTGGTCTCTTGTTTAGGTTCGCTTGTTCATTCGTGCTGGGGGAGGGAAGGGCACTGCAGACAAATGTCACTGGCGTGTGTGGGGCGTACTCACAGTGTTCCGGCCACACTGGGTTTGCCCCCACTCACGGCGTGTGTGTTTTCCCCGTCTACACTGCTCAGGCTCCAGGTTGCTCTCCATGGAGCGGGCCCTGAGTTGCGTGCACTTCCCAGGCCTAAACTGCTCAGGTTCAGGTTCTCGGGTACTCCACAAAGGCGCAGGCTCAGTTAGGCCTGCGTTTTGTGCATTCGCCATCCGAGCAGCTCAGGGAACCAGGAGCTTGATGAACACACTCTCTTCAGGTGCAGCTTGACTTCTCCCCTCCTCTTCCCCAACTCAGTTTCCGGGCGCGCCTGGTCCCGTGTGCCTTGTGTCTCTTCTGGGGAGCTGATCTCTAGCTGCAACTCTCCCAGTGGATGTCAACCGTCCAGAATCTCAGGAAGTCTTTGGTTAGAAACTGGAAGCCTGTTTGCCGTTTGGTAGGGGATACCATCTCTGGGGTCGAGTATGTCCCTTTCCAGCTCTGACTGGTGAACGCCTCCCCACTGCCTCCTGCCTCCAGTGGTGGATGGGCTGGTCCGCAGCCACCTAGCTCTTCTCTGGTATTGCTCAGTTCTTTTGTTATGCGAACGGGCCGGCTGTGCCTTAGGTTAGGGCTTTTCGCAGGTTAATTTTCTCTCTCTCTCTCTCTTGCTATCCCACAGTTTAAATTGCTATCTCACGTTAGCTCCCTCAGATTTCCCTCAGGGCATTCAGGTCCGGTCCTTACCCTAAGCAATGTCACCTACTCCTCTCTGTTCAGCCCCCACTTGCTGGTGGTGGATGCGAGCGTCTAGGGTATTTTTCTGCTGGGAGTTGCTTTTAGGCATGTAATCTGTGGGTTTTATTTATTTTTCCTCCCAGTTAGGATGCCCTCTGAGATTCGAAAACTTCCCCCAGACCCGCCAGTGAGAGGGTTTCCTGTTGTTTGGAAATTTCCTCTATTAAGTCTCCCTTCCTGGGATGAATCTCCATCCCTAACTCTTTTGTCTCACTTTTTACCTTTTATATTTTGTCCTACCTCCTTTCAAAGACAATGGGCTGCTTTTCTGGGTGTCTGATGTCCTCTGCTAGAGATCAAAAGTTGTTTTGTGACGTTTGCTCAGCATTCAAACGTTCTTTCAATGAGTTTGTAGGGGAGAAAGTGGTCTCCCCATCTTATACCTCTGCCATCTTTCTCAGCTTTCTTTATAGTCCAACTCTTACATCCATACATGACCACTGGAAAAACCATAGCCTTGAGTAGATGGACACTCGTTGGCAAAGTAATGTCTCTGCTTTTTAATATGCTGTCTAACTGAACTGAACTGAGGTTGGTCATAACTTTCCTTCCAAGGAGTAAGCATCGTTTAATTTCATTGGTGCAATCACCATCTGCAGTGATTTTGGAGCCCCCCAAAATAAAGTCTGCCACTATTTCCACTGTTTCCCCATCTATCTGCCATGAAGTGATGGGACTGGATGCCATGATCTTAGTTTTCTGAATGTTGAGCTTCAAGCCAACTTTTTCACTCTCCTCTTTCACTTTCATCAAGAGTGTCTTTAGTCCTTCTTCACTTTCTTCCATAAGGGTGGTGTCATTTGCATGTCTGAGATTATTGATATTTCTCCCAATAATCTTGATTCCGGCTTGTGCTTCCTCCAGCCCAGCATTTCTCATGATGTACTCTGCATATAAGTTAAATAAGCAGGGTGACAATATGCAACCTTGACGTACTCTTTCTCCTATTTGGAACCAGTCAAAATGCCTTTATGTTTAAGGAAATGAAAATTAGAGATATCAAGGGAACAATTTCAGGCAAAGATGGGATCAATAAAGGACAGAAATGATATGGACCTAACAGAAGCAGAAGATATTAAGAAGAGGTGGCAAGAATACACAGAAGAACTGTACAAAAAAGATCTTCATGAGCCAGATAATCACAGTGGTGTGATCACTCACCTAGAGCCAGACATTCTGGAATGTGAAGTCAAGTGTTCCTTAGAAAGCATCACTACGAACAAAGCTAGTGGATGTGATGGAATTCCAGTTGAGCTATTTCAAATCCTGAAAGATGATGCTGTGAAAGTGCTGCACTCAATATGCCAGCAAATTTGGAAAACTCAGCAGTGGCCACAGGACTGGAAAAGGTCCGTTTTCATTCCAATCCCTAAGAAAGGCAATCCCAAAGAATGCTCAAACTACTGTGCAATTGCTCTCATCTCACACGCTAGTAGAGTAATGCTCAAAATTCTCCAAGCCAGGCTTCAGCAATACGTGAACTGAGAACTTCCAGATGTTCAAGATGGTCTTAGAAAAGGCAGAGGAACCAGAGATCAAATTGCCAATATCCACTGGATCATCAAAAAAGCAAGAGAGTTCCAGAAAAAAAGAAATCTATTTTTGCTTTATTGACTACGCCAAAGCCTTCGACTGTGTGGCTCCCAATAAACTGTGGAAAATTCTGAAAGAGATGGGAATACCAGACCACCTGACCTGCCTCTTGAGAAACCTGTATTCAGGTCAGGAAGCAACAGTTAGAACTGGACATGGAACAACAGACTGGTTCCAAATAGGAAAAGGAGGTCGTCAAGGCTGTATGTGGTCACCCTGCTTATTTAACTTATATGCAGAGTACATCATGAGAAACGCCAGGCTGGAAGAAGCACATGCTGGAATCAAGATTGCTGGGGGAAATATCAATAACCTCAGGTATGCAGCTGACACCACCCTTATGGCAGAAAGTGAAGAGGTACTGAAAAGCCTGTTGATGAAAGTGAAAGAGGAGAGTGAAAAAGTTGGCTTAAAGCTCAACATTCAGAAAACTAAGATCATGGCATCTTGTCCCATCACCTCATGGGAAATAGATGGGGAGACAGTAGAAACAGTGTCAGACTTTATTTTTTTCGGCTCCAAAATCACTGCAGATGGTGACTGCAGCCATGAAATTAAACGATGCTTACTCCTTGGAAGGAAAGTGATGACCAACCTAGATAGCATATTAAAAAGCAGAGACATTACTTTGCCAACAAAGGTCCATCTAGTCAAGGCTATGGTTTTTCCAGTGGTCATGTATGGATGTGAGAGATGGACTGTGAAGAAAGCTGAGCGCCGAAAAATTGATGCTTTTGAACTGTGGTGTTGGAGAAGACTCTTGAGAGTCCCTTGGACTACAAGGAGATGCAACCAGTCCATCCTAAATGAGATCAGTCCTGGGTGTTCATTGGAAGGACTGATGCTGAAGCTGAAACTCCAATACTTTGGCCACCTCATGCGAAGAGTTGACTCATTGGAAAAGACCCTGATGCTGGGAAGGATTGGGGGCAGGAGGAGACGGGGACGACAGAGGATGAGATAGCTGTATGGCATCACCGACTCGATGGGCATGAGTTTGAGTAAACTCTGGGAATTGGTGACGGACAGGGAGGCTTGGCGTGCTGCGATTCATGGGGTCGCAAAGAGTCTGACATGACTGAGTGACTGAACTGAACTGAACCTAAGGTACATTATCAGGTCTAGTGAATATACAGCTCTAGTGCAGTTTTTCCAAGGAAAATCCATATTTTACTTAACCACATTTCATTTCACCACTTTCTTTATAGTAATTTCTATTAGTTATCACTCTACGTCTGCCTTTTTGGGGTTTTTATTGCCAAAATTATTTTCATAATAGCTTCATTTACTTTTTTACTCTTTCTCCCACGCAGTACAGCAGTATCTTCCAGAGTTTTAAAAATTCAATGCCTAATATTTTGCTGCAGGGGAAGGGGCTCTTGGTGTAGTAAACCTGGGTATGGTATAAGCCCTCTTGGAGGAGGTTGCAATTAACCCTTCATAGAGCTGCCAGAACTTACCAGGACTGGGGAAACAGACTCTTGGAGGGCACAAACAACCTTGTGCACACCAGGACCCAGAAGAAAGGAGCAGTGACCCCACAAGAGATGGACCCAGACTTGCCTGGGAGTGTCCAGGAGTCTCTGGTGGAAGTATGGGCCGGCAGTGGCCTGCTGCAGACTTGGGGGCACTGAGTGTAGCAGTGGCAGCATGGGACCTTTTGAAGGAGGTCACCATTATCTTCATTACCTCCACCGTAGTTTGACCTCAGGTCAAACAACAGGGAGGGTACACAGCCCTGTCTTTCAACAGAAAATTGGATTAAAGATTTATTGAGCATGTCCCCGCCCATTAGAACAAGACCCAGTTCCCCCTCAGTCAGTCTCTCTCTTCAGGAAGTTTCCAATGCCTCTTATCCTTCACCATGAGAGGGCAGATAGACTGAAAACCACAGTCACAGAAAACTAACCAATCTGATCACATGGAACACAGCCTTGTTTAACTCAGTGAAACTATGAGCCATGCTTAGTAGGGCCACCCAAGATGGCCACCAAGGGTCATGGTGGAGAGTTCTGACAAAACACGGTCCACTGGAGAAGGGAATGGCAAACCACTTAGTATTCTTGACTTGAGGCCCCATGAACAGTATGAACAGGCAAAAACATAAGACACTGAAAGATGAACTCCCCAGGTGGGTAGGTGCCCGATATGCTACTGGAGATCAGTGGAGAAATAACTCCAGAAAGAATGAAGAGACTGAGCCAAAGCAAAAACAACACCGAGCTGTTGATGTGACTGGTGATGGAAGGAAAGTCCAATTCTGTAAAGAACAATATTGCATAGGAATATGGTATGTTAGGTCTATGAATCAAGGCAAATTAGAAGTGGTCAAACAGAAGATGGAAAGAGTAAATATTGATATTTGAGGAATCAGAGAACGAAAATGGACTGGGATGGGTGAATTTAACTCAGATGACCATTATATCTATTAATGTGGCCAAGAATCCCTTAGAAGAAATGGAGTAACCATCAAGATCAACAAAAGAGTCTGAAATGCAGTACTTGGATGCCATCTCAAAAATGACAGAATGATCTCTGTTTGTTTCCAAGGCAAAGCATTCAATATCACAGTAGTCCAAGTCTATACCCCAACCAGTAATGCTGAAGAAGCTGGAGTTGAATGGTTCTATGAAGACCTACAAGACCTTCTAAAACTAACACCCAAAAAAGTTGTCCTTTTCATTATAGGGGACTGGAATGCAAAAGTAGGAAGGCAAGAAACACCTGGAGTAACAGGCAAATTTGGCCTTGGACTACAGAATGAAACAGGGAAAAGTTTAATATAATTTCGCTACAGTCACTCATAGCATTGGTAATAGCAAATGCCCTCTTCCAACAACACAAGAGAAGACTCTACACATGGACATCACCAGATCGTCAATACCAAAATCAGATTGATTATATTCTTTGCAGCCAAAGATGGAGAAACTCTATACAGTCAGCAAAAACAAGATTGGGAGCTGACTATGGCTCAGATCATGAACTCCTTATTGTCATATTCAGACTGAAACTGAATAAAGTAGGGAAAACGACTAGACCATTCAGGTATGAGCTAAACCAAATGCCTTACAACTATATAGTGGAAGTGACAAATAGATTCAGGGGATTAGATCTGATAGAGTGCCTGAAGAACAATGGATGGAGGCTTGTGTCATTTTACAGGAGGCAGGGTTCAAGGCCATCTCCAAGAAAAAGAAATGTAAAAAGGCAAAATGGCTGCCTGAGGAGGCCTTACAAATAGCTATGAGAAGAAGAGAAGTGAAATGCAAAGGAGAAAAGGAAAGATATACCCATTTGAATGCAGAGTTCCAAAGAATAGCAAGCAGAGAAAAGAAAGTCTTCCTCAGTGATCAGTGCAAAGAAATTGAGGAAAACAATAGAATGGGAAAGACTAGAGATCTCTTCAAGAAAATTAGAGATCCCAAGGGAACATTTCATGCAAATATGGGCACAATAAAGGACAGAAATGATATGGACCTAACAGAAGCAGAAGATATTAAGAAGAGGTGGCAAGAATACACAGAAGAACTGTACAAAAACTATCTTCATGACCCAGATAATCACTATGGTGTGATCACTCACCTAGAGCCAGACATCTTGGAATGCGAAGTCAAGTGGGCCTTAGGAAGCATCACTACGAACAAAGCTAGTGGATGTGATGGAATTCCAGTTGAGCTATTTCAAATCCTGAAAGATGATGCTGTGAAAGTGCTGCACTCAATATGCCAGCAAATTGGGAAAGCTCAGCAGTGGTCACAGGACTGGAAAATGTCCGTTTTCATTCCAATCCTAAAGAAAGGCATGCCAAAGAATGTTCAAACTACCGTACAATAGCAGTCATCTCACATGCTAGCAAAGTAAAGCTTGAAATTCTCCAAGGTGGATTTCAACAGTCCATGAACTGTGAACTTCCAGATATCAAGCTGGATTTAGAAAAGGCAGAAGAACCAGAGAACCAATTGCTGACTTTCATTGGATCATCAAAAAGGCAAGATAGCTCCAGAAAAACGTTTACTTTTGCTTCATTGAGTATGCCAAAGCCTTTGACTATGTGGATCACAACAAACTGTGGAAAATTCTTCAAGAGATGGGATTACCAGACCACCTGATATGCCTCCTGAGAAGTTTGTATGCAGGTCAAGAAGCAACAGTTAGAACTGGACATGGAACAACAGACAGGTTCCAAATAGGAAAAGGAGTACCTCAAGGCTGTATATTGTCACTTTGCTTATTTAACTTATATGCAGAGTACATCATGAGAAACGCTGGGCTGGAGGAAGCACAAGCTGGAATCGAGGTTGCTGGGAGAAATATCAATAATCTCAGATATGCAGATGACACCACCTTTATGGCAGAAAGCGAAAAAGAACTAAAGAGCCTCTTGATGAAAGTGAAAGAGGAGAGTGTAAAGGTTGGCTTGAAACTCAACATCCAAAAAACTAATATCATGGCATCTGGTCCCATTACTTCATGGCAAATAGAAGGAGAAGCAGTGGAAACAGTGAGTGATTTTGTGTTTTTCGGCTCCAAAATCACTGCTGGTGGTGACTGCAGCCATGAAGTTAAAAGACACTTACTCCTTGGAATAAAAGTTATGACCAACCTGGACAGCATATTAAAAAGCAGAGACATTACTTTGCCAACAAAGGTCCATCTAGTCAAAGCTATGGTTTTTCCAGTAGTCATGTATGGATGTGAGAGTTGGACTATAAAGAAAGCCGAGCACAAAAGAACTGATGTGGTGTTGGAGAAGTCTCTTGAGAGTCCCCTGGACAGCAAGGAGATACAACCAGTCCATCCTAAAGGAAATCAGTCTTGAATATTCATTGGTAGGACTGATGCTGAAGCTGAAACTCCAGTAGTTTGGCCACGTGATGTGAAGAACTGACTCATTTGAAAAGACCCTGATGCTGGGAAAGGTTGAAGGCAGGAGGTGAAGGGGATGACAGAGGATGAACTGGTTGGATGGCATCACCGACTCAATGGACACAAGTTTGAGTAAGCTCCAGGAGTTGGTGATGGACAGCGAGGCCTGTTGTGCTGCAGTCCATGGGGTCACAAAGAGTCGGACATAACTGAGAGACTGAAGTGAATATTCCCTCAAACTTTCAAATCATAATGCTCTCAGGAAATTATATTGTGAGCTTCCTAATTCTGAATAGAAATGACAGTAGCATTTCATCAGCAAGCAGTGTACTGGGGTTCATTTGATGAACATGTTTTCACAATACCATATTTGGTTTCTGAGCATATTATGGACCTAACACATATTAAATGTTCACTCAAGTCATTTAAAAAATGTTTGAGATTCGTATGTCTTTTGCTTTTCTGCTTATTCATATAAATCACATTAAATTTTCCCCACTCTTAAACCACTTTAGTATTCTGGGAAGGAAATCTGTTCCCCTAAGTAGGTTTCCTGGGCCACTGATTAGGTCCTTTCCCACGCAGACTGATAAGGACAGATGCCAGCATTGTCAGAGCTCTGTTTTCTCATGACTTCTCTATCCTTGCCCACTTGTTTCTTTCAACAGCCCCTGGAGTCTTACTATGTCCTGGAGGTATCAATTTCCCTGTAGCAGCCCACACCCAGGGCCTAGCTAGACTCTGGTTTAAGGCAAAGAAGGGGCTACGGGAGTGGGCCTGACCCCATACCTAGTCTTTTTGTTTCAGAAACCAATACTCGAGAAACCAAGCACCACACTTGGAGAGTTGAAGAACTCAGGTTTATTACACCAGCGGGCACAGAGGCGTTAACACTCCAAGCTCTGAGCCCCAAACAAAGGGATTACAGAGTTTTTATAGACAGACTGTAGTGGGCAACACTAGCTGTTAGTAGGCTGGTTTAAAATAAGGAGTTTCACAAGTGTGCGGGAACAGTAGTCAAGATGGGGAGGGGGATGCCTGGCCTGGACAGGCATGATAAAGCAGGTTTGCAGGGGCTGGGTGATTGCAAAGAGCAGGACAAGGGTGAGTGAGATAAACTCCAGTTCCTAGTATTGCAAGTCCCCACTTTCTGAGACTATGTGACTTATATGATCTAGACTTTGCAAGGGACATGCTGAGTCACAGAGGCAGAAGGAGAAGGAGGTTATGTAAATTTTAACTTTTCCTCATTTTCTTTCACCTGTTTTTGTTTGAGTCCTCACTCTCCATGATCCACATATTTGATTCACAGCCGTACTGAGAGGGCATCTGTGCTCAACCTCACTGACCTCCAAGTAGAGCACATTCTGCATCCAAGCTTACTTCTAACCCCGTTTCTTCACTGCTCTAGGACCAACAAAAAGGAATGTACTCAAAAGCCCTCAAAAACACATTTATAATTTATTTCTCCCTTATTCCATCCCCATGGAGAGGTGGGCTACTCCCCTCAGGTCAAACTCCACACTCAGGAGCACCTGCCCAGCGGGTATGTCATGATTGCACAGGGACATGATGTGTGAAACTGTTGGCCTCTTCATAGGAATATGCTCACTGTATAATTTATTGTCCAATTATGCAGACCCTTTTGAGAGCAAAAGGGCCACTACAAAGTATTGTGCTGGGACAATCGGGAAAATCAGGGCATATGGACATAATTCAAGGGAGAAAACCTAGGGAAAGAGTAAGGACATCTCTTGAGGCCGGGGAATTAGAGAGCACAGTGGGTTAGTGGGAAAATGAGAATGCATCACGTTTCCAAGATTTGTTCTCCTCTGAAACAGGTGCCTTCAATCTCTAGGGACAAACAGTGCTGTGTAGGCATTAACAAGGAATGGACACACAACAGGGTGACAGTGTTTGTTTGGGTCCTGTAACTACTTTGAGCAGTGAGATGATAATCGGCAGCAAGAGTGATTAAGGACAGAGGTTTTGGAGTCAGATTAGACCTGGATTGAAACTCCAGCTGTCCTTCTTCCTAGATGTGGTGCTTTGGATACATAACTTGACCTCTCTGAACCCGTTTCCTCCTCTGTGGAAAAGGGGCTATAAGATTGTTTTGAGGACTCAGTGAGATAAGGCAGATGGAGTGCCCAGTGTATGGAGGTTATCCTTATTCTCAGTCCTGAAGTTCATGCTCTCAGGCAATCAGAGGGGTAAGGGGTGAGACTTGGTGCCAGACAGATGGATGGACATGCTTTCCTGGCTGCTTTGGGCTGTTTGCTTAGGGCTGACAGTGAGATAAGGGTGGATGACTCCAGAGCCTCGCACTAGTGAAGTTGCAGAGATAAGGCAGGCCTGAGGTGTGATGGGAAATGCTTTCCTGGCTGCTTTGGCCCCATCTGTTTGCTTAGGTCTGACAGTGAGATAAGGGTGAATGCTTTTTCACTCCAGAGCCTCACACTAGTGAAGTTGCAGAGATAAGGCAGGCCTGAGGTATGATGGGAAGATGCTAGGGAGCAGATGGAAAGTGCAGTGTTACCTCGGTGGCTTTGGGCATTGCCAACTCAGGGCTCTGTGGGCCATCTGTTCCTCCTCACTCCCATGAAACTTGGTCCCTTGCCCTCTCCCTTCCTAACCTTATTCACCTTCCCAGTCTTGGCTCAAATCCTACCTCCTCTGTGAAGATGACTTCATGACCCCAGCCTACTGTGTCTTCCCTATCCTTCAGCTTCTTCACCACTGCATGTGAAATGGGCATACTATTGACAATGCCCCTACAGAGGGGCTGTGATTAGGACTGAATCAGAGTGTAGATGCAGCATGACAAGTGCAGTGTCTGGCATAGGCCTATGGTGAGTTCTCGGGCTGATTCTCTTCCCATTCTCTGAACCTTCATGACATTCATCGTGGTTGTGATCAGGTGTAGCTTTCTATAGGCAACCACTCAGCTCTCCATTCATCTGTAATGTCACAGATGTTTGGGCCACATTTTAACCCTCCTCACTCTTCAGGAGCCAGCTCCACACAAATCACCATAGAAAACATTCTTTAATTGAACACTTTAACATTCTATGTAGCAGGCACTCTGCTGCATATGTTGTGCACATCTGTCTAGTATTTACCCTCTGTCCTTATATTTTCTTCTCAGGACAAGCAAGTGAAATTCTCCCTGTCAAGAAGACTGAAGCTCTGAGACATTTGGTTAAGTACCACCAAAGCTTACCCCATAAGTAAATGGCCAGGCCAGAAATCACGTCTGAGTTTGACTTCTATGTGAGATTAAGTAAACAATGAATAGTTTTGAATGGGTGGGTGGGAGGACACATAGAAGTAGACCCCAGAAGAGGGACACTTGCATCCTTACTTGGATTTGTAGAGGGAGGATGCTTGACAAAAAACCTTTAGATAATAAAAGAATTTGGATTCAATGGGTCCCCAAGCTTAGTGAAGGGGATACATTGCCATTGGTTAAGAAAAGAAAGCTGGATTGATGAGTCAACTTAAACCCCAGGGAATTCAATGGTGGTCCCAAAATTCCAAAAATCAGGTATGGAGAACCCACCCTCTGGCCATTCTCAAGAGAAAGTGTTAAACAAACAGGGGTTAAACAAACGTCCATTGAAGAGGTTTATTAGCCTGGAAAGGCTTGCATTCCCTTGCAGTCAAGGCAGGGCATTTCCCTTCAGTAGAAAGTGAAAGTGAAGTCACTCAGTCCAACTCTTTGCGACCCCATGGACTGTTGTCTTCTAGGCTCCTCTGTCCATGGGATTTTCCAGGCAAAAATACTGGAGTGGGTTGCCATTTCCTTCTCCAGGAGATCTTCCCGACCCAGGGATTGAACCTGGGTCTCCCACATTGCAGCCAGACACTTTACTGTCTGAGCCACCAGGGAAGTCTTCCTTTCTTAGGTCCTTGGTAAAAATGAGGACAGTTTATCAAGCCTGCAGTGTATGATTAGGTGCAGAGATAACTTCTGCTGTACTCCTGCATCAGATGTGGTGATGGAGAGAGCAGAGAGGATTTGACATTTCATTCGGTGGACTCCAAATTTCTATGCCTTTACACTGGCCTGAGAACCCATGATAATGATCTCACAGACTAAAAAGCTGGTAATCCTCAGCAAAAGACAATGCCTACACTTCCGTCCCTTGGCCTGAGGGAATCAGGGTTACAGGACTGTGCTCAGCTAGGTCTTACTGGGCCTAGAGGCATGTCTCCTATAGGTGAGGGCTTTAGGGGTATATAATCTGTCTCATTGGGCCTGCGAGATATTCCATAGGCCTCACTCACTCAGACACAGGAAAGAGCCCATCCCTGGTTGAGCTCTAGGTTCCAGCTCTCCTCCTGCCTTGACTGCCAGGCATTAGCCTTAGTGGGGGAGCAGGGAACACCCAGACTCTGCCCTGCCTTGACTGGCCAGCCTCAGGAGCATCCTACCCATTCCCTCCTTCACCTCATAATAGCCTCCCCCCAGCCCCGCTTAGAGAAGCCTCAGGATACAAGGAGCAAGAAACTTGCCATGGGTGTCAGGGAGAGACCTGAGCTCTGATTCTGGCACACTTGTGTCCTGAACTGGGTGAGGCATGGGAGCTGACTCAACATTCTACTAATGGTTCTATTCTTTGTCCATCAGTAACATAAACAGCACTAACCTCCCAGACTTTTAGAGATTCTTTAGAAGGGTTATCATGTGCCTGCTCCCAACTTCCCAGAACCGGGGAAAGATGAACTCTCAGAAAGGCAATAAAACTGTCAAATCTGTGTGAAATCATCCATGTGAACTGTGCAACATTATGTTGCAGTATTATTTTCTTTCTTCTCCTGGGCAGCAGGATAAAAATTGGTAACTGCTTAGTTACCAATTAGTACAGAGAAAAAAGAAAAAGAAAAAAGTGGTATGGCCACTTTCAAGTCATTTTCAGTTCTCCAACCATAGTATTTTAATTATGCTATCCTCATGAAGGTTAGGAAATGTCATTGTAGGCTTTATAGCTGGCTTGCATTCATTTATTCAACGAACATTTACTGACTACCTATGGCATCAGGCACTGCTAGCTGCTGGGAATCACAAAAGCATAAGCTGACAGTCTGTAAACTGGTTAGTCACTAGAGAGAGGAAGCAGATACTTTTGACAGATATTGATAATATTTTAAATGTTGTGACAGAGCTGTGTCCAGGTTGTTTGAAGGGCACAGCAGAGGGGACTCCATCCCAGATAGGGGGTAGTCAGGAAAGTATGTGGAAAGAGGGGAAGCAGAAATAACCCTCAGTGTCTGGCATCCCATGTAGGAGGTGGAGATGCTGGTAGGAGAAGGGAATCTAGGTTGCATTTCCTTTTATTTTAAACTATTTTCTGTCCAGTAGGATAATTCAGAGAAGCATAGTTTCTAGGTGCCTCAGACAAGCTCTGTCAATGAAAGGGTGATATGACATTGGAGTGAGGTTCCAGAGATCACACAGGTTCCTGGAGTCAAATCTAGTCAGTAGCTATCTGACCTTGTGTAAAGACATTCACTACTCTAGGTATATCCCATCTATAAAAAGTCACTGAGTTCCTAGAAGTAATACAACCCACTATGCCGGTCCAACTGTTATAAACAGCACAGAATTTATGAACTTGATTCCCCCTTAAAGCCAATTTACCAATGGCGTATGTAAAATACCTGGAGAAGTATCATGTATTCCAAAAGCCAAATGGCTAACTTCAACACCCAAGATTTGATGTTGTTCTTTGCTACCCTTCTGTAGGAAGATGTTGGAAGCACGAGAGTTGTTTATGGACAACTCTTAGGATTTCAGAAGAATCCTAATGCAACAGCAGAGGTCCTGAGAAGCAAGAATGGTCTTATCACAATGCCAGATGCTAAGGACTGGATTCATGACCTGGTAACAGGGACCTGGGGGTGCTTTCCTGCCCCACTAATATCCACCAGTGATGCTAATTTTTAACTTCCTTACAATACGGAGAAGTCATAAATGAGCATTTTTTTCAAAGTTACTATTCCCCCACCTCTCACTCATTCTCCTCTCATCCAGGTGTGACAGGAGAATGAGGGAAACAATGGATCAGGAACCAGGACCTGCCCATTTCCTTGACCCATGTATTAAAAGCTGGGTGTGATTTCTTCCTGCCAAGACAACCTAGTGGGTTCTATTTTTGTCAGGTCTATTGCTTGGAGGAGAACAAAGAATACTTCAAAATTTGTATAGCTAGAAAAGGAAAACAGGATCTGGGCAGGGGTGATTATTTTAATAATTTTTAATGGCAAGGAATCACATCCCTTCCCCACTTCAATCTCCAAGGTTGCACGTGTCTGGAAGACTTCTTTTGCTTCAGCCCAGTACAAGTGTTCACACTTTGAATCAATGGCTGTGCCTCAGAATCTGCAGGCTTTTCATTGGCTGAGCCAATTCTTAGTAGCATTGTTTGAACTTCTCTGATTGGACACTTCCAGCATCCTCATGATGCCGATCTGCAAGTCAAGAATGCTTCCGTTTTTTTCCAAAAATAAGAGAATGTGTTCTTGGGAAAAAAAATCAAATGTGATTAATCTAAACCAGTCACAATAATGACTTCAGTTTCTTCTGCTTTGGATACATTTTGAACAAATGTTTCTTGAACGTTTTGCTTTAATTATTTCTGTGCTGTGTTTGGGTCCTCGATTTGTTTCCAAATGATTTCCCTGACACAAGTAATGTTGAAAAAGTTGAATGGGGTGGTGGTTGTTTTGTCGCTGTCGTGTCCGACTCTTGGCACCCCATGGGCTGTAGCCCATCAGGCTTTTCTGTCCATGGTATCTACCACGCAAGAATACTGGAGTAGGTTGCCATTTCCTTCTTCATTGAATAGGGTATGTTTGTCCTAGTAAAACTATCTTGTCTGAGTTGATGGTTTCCATTTGTTTTTATATCAGTAAAGTTCTTTCTCTTAGTTTATCATTTCAGTAAATCACACTGTTAGATCATGATTGCTCATGAGCTGCGCTTTCTCTTGATCACCTTTAGAAGTCTGTAATTATATTTGCTTATTTGGTCTTATTCTCTTCCACATCAAACCCCATTGTTCCTCACTTTCTTCGATTTCCTGTGTTTTAATCATCCTTGGACTCCCAGTCTTCACTTGACATCCTAACTGTAGTGTCTTTTAAGCATTGTTTAGTATTGTTCCTGCTTTCTTTCTAAATTTACAAATGCATAATGTCCAAGCATAATTAAGTATATTGTAGTGTTGTAGGTTTCTTAAAATGACTTCTCACCGAATACAATGACCACGATAGAAAATACATGACTTACTAAAAGTGCTTTGCTTTCAAACTGGCCCCTGACATTGTCTTTGACAATGTACAGGGCTTTACCAAGAGCTCTTCTTGTTGAAAATTTTGTTCCAGTGGGCATATCTACTTGCAGGTGATTTGGTGTTAATTTTTCTTGGTCTCCACCAAAATAAAATTCCTTTCATCAAATATTTTCATAAAATTCTTATTGTACATGAGGATAGAAATGATCAGTATCAGGGGATTCCTTTATTTAAAATCCTTAATATAATGATCCCCAGGACATTTTTCAAGGGGTTGTAACCCATCAGAATTTTACATTGGACCAAAAAAGAAAAAAAAAAGAAATAACTTACTAGCCATCCTTGATCAGGCCCCATTTGTAGCCACCCATCACTGAGTGGTTAAACTCTTTCTAGTATCCTCTCTTGCCCAATTTTTTCTCTTGAGTTTATGTGTTTCTGGAAAAAAAATTTTTTTAAATACTTTCTGTTTTGTATCTCCAGTGTGGCACTGTCTATTTGCCCAGGGACTGAAGAACAGTGTTGGTTTCTGTAGGTTGTCCATATTTTGCTGTCTGTTGGCTGACAGTGACTTCCTTTTCAGGTTTTGACATCCTAATCGATAGGGAAAATTTCAACTTGTTTTAAAAGTATAAAATGAATACCAAACATAACTGAATAAACATTGGTGTTTAAAACAAACCAGAACGAATTTATAAGTACTGAAATGAAATAGTAACTTCTCTCTTCAATGAGGGGGAAAGTCAGAAACTTTTAAAAACAGAATAAAATTACTCACTGATGAAATAGTTGAGGAAATTACATGAGAGGAGTGACTTTATTTTCCTTTAAGTGCTCACCAATGTTCTCTTTATTATTATTATTATATGAGTATGTACATACCATTCCTTATTATCAAGCACCAAGTTTAGAACGCAGAGAAAACTCTTTTACACTATTAATTTTGAAGCAATGTGATATAAAGTGTACAAGGGACCATGAAAAACAGAGGGAGCTACAAAATAATCCTGACACTTACCAGACACATCAGCAGAAGCATTCACCTGGCCCTAAGAAATCATATATATAGGATACATAAGAAATCATAAATAATTGCTGCCTTAATCCACTAAGTTTTACAGTAATTTACAATGCATCCTTTGATAAATGACATGTTATTATTAAAAATTCAATATTTTCCATATTGCACAGGGATTTGGATTCCTTAATTCATCAAAGAAATCTGTATAAGTATGATTTTCCCTCAATATTCTACATTTATATGTGTTTGAAGAATTAAAAAATTGTAATTATACCACCTAGTAAACATTATACCAGCATTTACCTGTGAAAAAAAGAAATGGTTTCAATAAAATGGAAAAGTCAACAGCTATGCCCACCAATTACTCAAAACTCTTGTCTTCTCTGGATTGAATTCCTTTCCCTAATACATCTGTGCTGATGTACTAAACCCTAGTACCTGACATGTAATACTGATACATATAATACATGTATGTGGAGACAGGATTTATGCTGGAGGAATCAAGTTCAACTGGGTTCATTATGATACCCCCCAATCCAAAATGACCTGTATCCATATAAAATTGGGAAATATGGACACAGAGACCTTCATATAGGGAGGAAACCATGAGCAGATATGGGGAGGCAGAGGGCCACTGCCACCTCCACAAGCCTAAAAGAGAGGACTGGAACAGAGGCTTCCTTCCCACCACTCTGAAGGAACCAAACTAGCTGACATCTTCATTAGGATTTCCAGCCTCCAAAAGTGTGAGGCATTAAGTACATACTGTCCAATAAACTGAACTCTGGCATCTGTACATCAGTTTCAGATAACTAATATGATATTTTAAAATCGCCATGATTAGAAACATACAACAAAGCAAGTAAAGAAGGAAAGGGCCAGCAAATAATCTCTCTTGATACCCTCTATGTTATAAAGAAAATAATCACGCATGACACCCTCTGTCTTAACTATATGTTGTTGTTGCTCAGTTGCTAAGTCTTGTCTGACTTCTTGTGATTCCATGAACTGCAGCACACCAGACTTTCCTGTCCTTCACTATCTCCCAGAGCTTGCTCAAACTCATGTCCACTGAATCAGTGATGCCATACAATCATCTCATTGTTTGTTGCTCCCTTCTCCTCCTGCACTCAATCTTTCCCAGCATCAGGGTCTTTTCAAATGACTCAGCTCTTCGCATCAGGTGGCCAAAGTATTGGAGTTTCAGCTTCAACATCCATCCTTCCAATGAATATTCAGGGTTGATTTCCTTTAGGACTGACTGGTTTGATCTCCTTGCTGTCCAAGGAACTGCAAGAGTCTTCTCCAACACCACATTTCAAAAGCATCGATTTTTCAGCACTCAGCTTTCTTTATAGTCCAACTCTCACATCCATACATGACTACTGGAAAAACCATAGCTTTGACTAGACAGATGTTTGTTGGCAAAGTGATGTCTCTGCTTTTTACTACACTGTCTACCTTTGTTATAGCTTTTCGTCCAAGGAGCATGCGTCTTTTAATTTCATGGCTGCAGTCCCCATCCGCAGTGATTTTGGAGCCCAAGAAAATAGTCTGTTACTGTTTCCATTGTTTCCCCATTTATTTGAGATGAAGTGATGGGACCAGATGCCATGATCTTAGTTTTCTGAACGTTGAGTTTTAAGCCAGCTTTTTCACTCTCTTCTTTCACCTTCATCAAGAGGCTCTTTAGTTCCTCCTCACTTTCTGCCATTAGGTTGGTGTCATCTTTGTATCTCAAGTTGTTGATATTTCTCCAGGCAATCTTGATTCCAGCTTGTGCTTCATCCAGTCCAGCATTTTGCATGATGTTCTCTGCATAGAAATTAAATAAGCAGAGTGACAACATATAGCCTTGATGTACCCCTTTCTCAATTTGGAGCCAGTCCACTGTTCCATATCTGCTTCTAACTCTTGCTTCTTGACCTTCATAAGGCTCCTCAGGAGGCAGGTAAGGTGGTCTGGTATTCCCATCTCTTTAAGAATTTCCCACACTTTCTTGTGATCCACACAGTCAGACTTTATCATAGTCAATGAGGCAGAAGCAGACGTATTTTTGGAATTCTCTTGCTTTTTCCATGATCCTAAGCAAATCAAAATATAGGCAAGGATTGAAATCCCACAGAATGTCCTCTCTCTATAGATGTACAAAACTAGAAATCAGTTTAAAAAGAAAATAGAAAATCAGCTTCTTCAAAATTCATCAATACACTTACAGAAAAATGACATAAATAAAATTCAAATAAAAATTCTCAAGGGACATGAAGAAAAAACAATTGAAAAGATTTGACCCTTAACATGAACTTTAAATGTCTTGAGGTAAAATGTGATATCTTAGATTTTATATTACTAATAATCCTTCTCTAAATTGATGCAAGAGGCTGAAGACATGACCTGATCTGAGTTCATATTTTATCCATATGATTAAACAGAAGTAAGGAACCATAAAAGAACAGGCAAACTATCACAATTCCTTCTCGCTTAATCTTCAGACTGAATTTCATAGAAAGGCTATTATCTGTTCAGCCCTGGTCACTCAATCATACTTTCAGTTCAATGGCTGTGGCTCACAGGCTGCCAGTTGACCATTGATTATACCAGTGAAGATAGGAGGTTGAGCTGCTCTCTCTGGACACTCACTAATGGATGTAAAATTGCAAGTCATGAAAGTTTGTTTTAAAGATCTAAAGATACTCTGCTAGAAAAAATATTGATTAGAAACGTATGTATGAATTTTGAAAAGATTTTCAGAAACCAGGGAACTAGAAAAGTTAAATCTTTGTGAAAAAATCATTTTGTCATTTCTGTCCAGTTCAGGTCGGTTCAGTTGCTCAGTCCTGTCTGACTTTTTGCAACCCCATGGGCTGCAGTACACCAAGTTTCCCTGTGTATCATCAACTCCTGGAGCTTACTCAAACTCATGTCCATTGAGTCGGTGATGCCATCTAACCATCTCATCCTCTGTCATCCCCTTCTCCTCCTGCCTTCAATCTTTCCCAGCATCAGGGTCTTTTCAAATGAGTCAGTTCTTTGCATCATGTGGTCAAAGTATTGGAGTTTCAGCTTCAGCATCAGTCCTTCCAATGAATATTCTGGACTGATTTTCCTTAGGATTGACTGGTTGGATCTCCTTGCTGTCCAAGGGGCTCTCAAGAGTCTTCTCCAACACCACAGTTAAAAAGCATCAGTTCTTTGTTGCTTTGTTTTGTAGTCCAACCCTCACATCTATACATGACTACTGGAAAAACCATAGCTTTGACCTTTGTTGGCAAAGTAATTAATTTGACCTATGTTGACCTTTGTTTGACCTTTGTTGGTTGTCACCCTGCTTTTTAATATGCTGTCTAGGTTAATCATAGCTTTCCTTCCAAGGAGCAAGGGTTTTTTAATTTCATGGCTGCAGTCACCATCTGCAGTGATTTTGGAGCACCAGAAAATAGTCTGTCACTGTTTCCATTGTTTCTCCATCTATTTGCCATGAAGTGATGGGAACGGATGCCATGATCTTAGTTTTCTGAATGTTGAGTTTTAAGCCAACTTTTTCTCTCTCCTCTTTAACTTTCATCAAGAGGCTCTTAGTTCTTTGCTTTCTGCCATAAGGGTGGTGTCATCTGCATATCTGAGGTTATTGATATTTCTCCCAGCAATCTTGATTCCAGCTTGTGCTTCCTCCAGCCCAGCGTTTCTCATGATGTACTCTGCATATAAGTTAAATAAGCAGGGTGACAGTATACAGCCTTGATGTACTCCTTTCCTGATTTGCAACCAGTCTGTTGTTCCATGTCCAGTTCTAACTGCTACTTCTTGACCTGCATACAGATGTCTCAGGAGGCAAGTCAGGTGGTCTAGTATTCCTGTCTCTTGAAGAATTTTTCACAGTTTATTGTGATCCACACAAAGGCTTTGGCGTAGTCAATAAAGCAGAAGTAGATGTTTTTCTGGAACTCTCTTGCTTTTTCGATGATCCAAGGGATGTTGGCCATTTCTGTACTATATATCAATCCCCATTTATAAAATTACTTGTATGCTTTATCTGGCATATATATAGGGAGTGGATGGGTATGTTTGTTTCTTCACTTTGTCTATTGCATATCACATATGAAATACTTCTGAAGAATTCCACATTATACTTATGGGAGAATGAGAATAAAATAGGAAATGAAATTACTAGGAAAATAATTTAGACATTATAGAACTCTATCATGTCTGAACTCTATCATGGGCTTCTCTTGTGGCTCAGCTGGTAAAGAATCTGCCTGCAATGTGGGAGACCAGGGTTCGATCCCTGGGTTGAGAAGATCCCTTGGAGAAGGTAAAGGCTACCCACTCCAGTATTCTGGCCTGGAGAATTCCATGGACTATATAGTCCATGGGGTCGCAAAGAATCAGACACGACTCTGTGACTTTCACTTCACTATCATGTCTGACTGACCTAGTGAAGCACTAAATCTGGCCTCAAGAAGAGGCTGGGATTCTGCAATTTCTCTAGTTTTCTCTCATTGTTTGGTTGATAGTGACATCCTTTCACAGGTTTCTACATCCAAATCCAGGGATAATGAGATTTTCTTTTATTTTATTTATTTTTTTAATTTTATTTTTATTTTTTTATTATTTTTTTTCCAGTGGGTTTGTCATACATTGATATGATTCAGCCATGGATTTACATGTATTCCCAATCCTGATCCCCCCTCCCACCTCCCTCTCCACCCGATTCCTCTGGGTCTTCCCAGTGCACCAGGCCCGAGCACTTGTCTCATGCATCCCACCTGGGCTGGTGATCTGTTTCACCATAGATAGTATACATGCTGTTCTTTTGAAATATCCCACCCTCACCTTCTCCCACAGAGTTCAAAAGTCTGTTCTGTATTTCTGTGTCTCTTTTTCTGTTTTGCATATAGGGTTATCGTTATCACCTTTCTAAATTCCATATATATGTGTTAGTATGCTGTAATGTTCTTTATCTTTCTGGCTTACTTCACTCTGTATAATGGGCTCCAGCTTCATCCATCTCATTAGGACTGGTTCAAATGAATTCTTTTTAATGGCTGAGTAATATTCCATGGTGTATATGTACCACAGCTTCCTTATCCATTCATCTGCTGGTGGGCATCTAGGTTGCTTCCATGTCCTGGCTATTATAAACAGTGCTGCGATGAACATTGGGGTGCACGTGTCTCTTTCAGATCTGGTTTCCTCAGTGTGTATGCCCAGAAGTGGTATTGCTGGGTCATATGGCAGTTCTATTTCCAGTTTTTTAAGAAATCTCCACACTGTTTTCCATAGCGGCTGTACTAGTTTGCATTCCCACCAACAGTGTAAGAGGGTTCCCTTTTCTCCACACCCTCTCCAGCATTTTTTGAAAAATTTTATTGAAGTTTAGCTGAGTTACAATATTATATTATTTAAGGTATACAACGCAGTGTTCAATAGTTTCATGTATTATACTGTTTAAAGTTGCTACAAAAATAATCGCTATGTTTCCCTTTACTCCTCAGTATATTCTTGTTTAAGAGTTCAAGAAATTATAATTTAAAATATGATGTAATATTTGATTCTAATGAAAATCATAGAAAATTACAAAGGATTGAAATCATGTAGTGCTTTTTCTCTGCAATGTTGTAGTAAGCTAGAAATTAATGGAAAAATTAAGGAATTGGAAAATCACCAACTACATTGAAAGTCAGCTACATACCTACAGAAAAACAAAAGAACAGGTCAATGCACCAAGAAAAAACACAATGGATATTAAATTTAATAAATATTATCATAACATTAACACTCAAATTACTTGAGTTACAGGAAGGAGTCATCTGAGTTCTCTGATTGCTGAACCTCCTTCTCTTATTTTGATGCAAGGAGCTAGAGACATGTCCCACTACCAGATATGGATGCCTGTACTTAAATTACCATGATTTAAGCAAGTACTTGAACAGAAAATCAACAGGAAAACCATCACACCTCCTTCCTAATCAATCTCCAGGGTAAAAATCACAGGAAAGCTGTTATTGGCTCACTCCTGGTCACCCCACCACACTTTGGGCTGATCATTTGGCTCACTGAGCTGCCAGTCCCATTGGCTGTTGCTATGGGGACTGTGGCTACAGCTTTTGTCATTTGATGACCTCATTATCTGGGAAAATTTTCACTTAAACCAAGATTTTTGCATAAATCCCCCAAAGCCTGCAAAAAGACAAAAAATAAAGAAGATAAATCTGAATTAGGTAGAATACTAATTTCAGAAGGCATATTGCTTGATTCTAGAAAATTAGATTTTCAAATTTTACACTGCAGTGGGTCCTATTTTATGTATTTAAATACATAAAGTTTTAACCTATTTTATGTATGAGGTTTGTTGAAAGAGTATGAATGGGTAAGTATGATTTTTATATCTGCTGTGTGAATGCATTCTAAGTCATGGCTGACTCTTTGTGACCCTATGGACCATAGCCCACCAGGCTCCTCTGTCCATGTGATTCTCAGTCACTTCAGTCGTGTCCAATTCTTTGCAGTTCCATGGACTATAGCCTGCCAAGCTCCTCAATCCATGGGATTCTCCAGGCAAGAATACTGGAGTGGGTTGCCATGCCCTCCTCCAGGGGATCTTTCCCACCCAGGAATGGAACCTATGTCTCGTACATCTACCTGCATTGGCAGGCAGGTTCCTTACCATTAGTGCCACTTGGCAAGCCATTTATATCTGCTACTGCACTTTATTGATTTCTGTATCTCACATAAAAATCTCTGAATAGCACTCCTATATACAAGTGAGACAATGACAGTACGAAAGGTCAGTGAAATTTTCATGGAAAGAATTTTGACCATAAAGATCCTTAAAGTGGCTGAAAAAGAAACCATGGATAGAAATGACCACTTAGGAAAGTGAGGAGATGCAATATGGCTAAGAAAAGTTCATGATTTTCCCTGGAACAATTGACACAACAGACACATATTGATGAGGTTTATAATGCGTTCCTCAGGGTAGAAATGTTTTAACCATGGACAGTAGGGCATAGGTCGAGAACCCAGAGTACATATAACTGTTCAGTGCTACAAGTCTTTTCCCGCCAAGTGAGTGGCTCTGAAAAGAGCCTTTGGTTTCCGATGTTCTGGTTGTCCGGGGTCGGCCTATCTGCTGGTAGCGTATTTGATGACTGCTCTGGTGGCCTCTGACATGGTGTGCTTGCTGATCTCCCCAGACAGCAGCAAGTGCACAGAGGTCTGTATCTCTCCGGAGGTGATCGTGCGGCTCTTGTTGCGGGCCAGGCATCCAGCCTCTTTGGCAATGCGCTTGAAAATATCCATCATGAAGGAATTCGTGTTGTTCACGGCCTCCTGTGAGAGACTCAAGCCCATGTGGACTTGCTTCAGCACCGTGGTGAAATAGCTGGCAAAGCTTTCAATGTGGTTGGAACGGCAGCAGCAGTGATGGCTGCAGCGGCTGCAGTCATGGCGGCCATTCAGTCTTCTACTTTGCCTTCCTTGGTTTTGTTTCAGAGGGCTCAACTTTGAAGGTGTGCAGGTCTTCCTCAGACAGCTTAGACGATGGCTCATCCATTTCGGACTCACCTTCCCCACAGCTCAGTGGGAAGTATAGGGCAGCTTCTGAGGGCTGGTGCCGGCTTTATAATCCCTGCCTGCCCTGCCATCACAGGCAAGGCCCATATCTGACTGGATAAAATTCAAGGCAGGGAGGCCTGTCACTAAGTCACCCCACGTCACATGTCAGTGAATGCCGCTCCCCCTTTGACCCCCTGTGGATCAATCACAGTGGGAATCTTTAAACTTTCTGTGACCTCTGACGGAAAATCTTTGAACTATGCCGCATGTAAGAAAGGGTTTTCTGGGTGGTGCTAGTGAACTTGCCTGCCGGAGCAGGATATGTAAAAGACATGAATTCGATCCCTGGGCCTGGAAGATCCCCTGGAAGAGGGCACGGCAACCCGCTCCAGTATTCTTGCCTGGAGAATCCCAAGGAAAGAGAAGCCTGGCATGCCACAGTCCATTGGGTCGCAAAGAGTCAGACACAGCTGAAGCGAGTTAGCAGGCCATGTAGGAAAAAGATCATCCATTCACTCTAGCTGATTTATGGCTACTATTGCTTGTGAACTTAGAAAAGATGTCAGGAAAGTCACCTAAACTGGAAAAAAAATCAGGTTGAGCTTCCTGAGAGGGTCTGACTGACCTCCTCAGCTCAAGTGCTCACTGCTGTCAGAGTGGCTCTGGCCACTTGGCATCCATTTTACTCTACCACAGAGTCTCATTTTTCCATTTCTGAGACACTGTAGCTTGAGCAGGGCTTCCCAGGTAGTGCTACTGGTAAAGAACCCACCTGTCAATGCAGGAGACATAGAGAGGCAGGTTTGATCCCTCGGTTGGGCAGCTCCGCTGGATGAGGGCATGAAAACCCACTCCAGTATTCTTGTCTGGAGAATCCCATAGACAGAGGAGCCTGGAGGGCTATAGTCCACAGGGTTGCAAAGAGTCAGACTCGACTGAAGGGATTTAGCATGCACAAGCATGAAGCTTGAGCAGGAACTCTGACGTGTTCAGCAGTGTGTTCCTCAGAATCATAGGACATATGCGTGTGTGTCCGTGCTTAGTTGCTTCAGTTGTGTCAGACTCTTTGTGATCCCATGGGCCCACCAGGATCTTCAATCCTTGGGATTTTCCAGAACTGACCTGCTATTACCTACAGTACTCATCAAAGTCCATGAGTAAAAGTAAATATAGGAAAACCACATTCTCCAAAAATGGAACAGAAATAGAAATGGAATACTTACAAAATATGAAAAATGCTTATATATTTACAGAATTCAAATTTAAATATTTAAAATTAATTTTTTTACATTTTGCCTGGATGCTCAGTTGCTTCAGTGGTGTCCAACTTTTTGGGATCTCATGGACTGTAGCCCCCTGGCTCCTCAGTCCATGGAATTTTTCCAGGCAAGTATATTGGAGTGGGTTGTCATTTCCTTCTCCAGGGGATCTTCCTGACCCAGGGATCAAACTCAGGGATCAAATCCATGTCCCTTGTATCTCCTGCACTGGCAGGCCAATTCTTTACCACTAGTGCCACCGTAAAAGCCCAAGATGTCTATATCCAGCTTCTTACTTGACATTTCCACTGAGATTTCTTGTAGACATCCCAAAGTTAGTATGTCAAAGAGTGAACTTTCCCTTACCAACTTGAACCTAATCTTCCCACTTCTAGTGGTAGCATCATTTTTTGATACTTTCAACAGAAAGAGTCTTGAGATATAGGAATCTTGACTCTTTCACCACTGGATTTTCACTGCCCAAAAGAATGTCTTGCATATAGTAGGTACTCAGTAAATATTTCTAGACTGAATAAATGGTCCCTGCCCTGAAGAAATGTTTGATTAAAAATTATTCAACAATTTACACAAAGCAGTACACTAAAAAAAGTGAAAAGAATTTCCTAGAAGTCCAGTGGTTAGAACTCTGTGATCTCAATGCCAAGGGCCCAGGTTCCATCTCACATTGGAGAACTAAAATCCCACAGGTCAAGGGGCACAGCCAAAAAACAAAAAAAGATTTCTGTTCTTTCTTTTCCATTATTAGATCCACAGCTCTTGTTCAGACTCTCTTTTACACCTGAACAACTGCTGCAATACTTTTTTTTCTTATACTAATGAAATTATTTACAAAACAGAAACAGATTCACAGACTTAGAAAACAAACTTATGGTTATCAGAGGGAAGTGATAACTTGGGAGTTTGGGATTAACATATATACACTACTATGTTAAAAATAAATAGCCAAGAAGGACTTAATGTATAGCACAGGGAACTCTGCTTAATATTCTGTAATAACCTAACTGGGAAAAGAATTTGAAAAAGAATAGACATATGTATATGTATAACTGAATCCCTTTGCTATACACCCAAAACAAATATTGTAAATCAATTATAGTCCAATATAAAATAGAAGTTTTAAAAGAATCAGCCAATCTTTTAAAAGGCTATTCTTCAAGTATCCTTTGTTGTCTGGAGTCACATTATGATATTCAGTTGTCATTGCTGGGTCTCAAAATAACATAAGCAAATAAAAGCCACATAGGGTCAACCAGTTTATACTGGCTGCAGAACTATGCCAGCCATCAGGGGGACAGAATCACATCCTTGGGCCAATAGGAAGGGTTAACTTAAGGTCATTCCAAGGGCAAGGTGAAGGTGAAGAACAGTCAGGGTGATGGAGGCTCATTGACACTCAGCATCACCTGAGGATGCTGATATCCCCGGTCCTTCATGGATGGTGCCTTTTCCACATGGCAGGCACTCAACTAAGCACTTTGCACCTGTCATCTCTTGCCATCCTCTCGATAAACCTATGAGACAGGTACTTTTTGATAGGTAAGGAAGCAGAGACATAGGGTTATTAAACCATAGGAGATGAAGCCAAGATCTGGACCCAGGCAGTGTGCCTTCAGCATCAGTGCTTCTAACCACATTGTTGACTTCTTAGAAATACACAGGGAAAAGAAGTAATTGCCCAAGCCTAGGAGTGACTTGACTCTCCTCTCAATAACCTGATAATAGGCTCAAACAAATCCCAGATAGAGGGGTTTGGAGAGAATCATATTGTTGGGAGAGTGTGTAATTTCCTCAGTTCTGTCTCACCGCAGCAAAAATTTGAAACAGTGGATCAGTGTTACCGCTTGGTTACAGCTCAGAGTTTTATTTGGCAAGCAAAGAAAAGTACAACCTTAAGTCATGAGGGTGGGAAAACCCCAAAGGAGAGGCCTCAATCCGTCTTGGCTTCCTCTTTTTATATGTTTTGTGTCCTCCTCCCAAGCCTGCCCTATTCAAATTGGGCCAGCCAAGAAGGGGTCACGTTTGTTTCCCTTGAAGTTCTCACTCTGGTCCACAGATTTTATTTCTTCCATTTTTGCAGGCTCCCCCCCCCCTTTTTTCTTTTAGCCACCACCATTTTGGACTCATTTGTTCCTATTCTAACTACCTATCATTTGACCCTCAAGAAATGGGAGGCCCAAATGTTTGGAAATAGGGGCATCGAGGTCTGTGGCTACTTTCTGCTGAACTGGGATGGCGAGGGGGTATTGGGCCTCCCCATCTTGTTAGTCTCAAGACTCAGAGTCCTTATAGCAATGTCCACCAGGGTGAGTGATATTTTCTGTGGTCGGGTGTAGTTTTATATATCTCTGTTGAACTAGCACTGCATTTTTTAGCTTGTTGACCTTAACCAGAGGTCTTCTGGAATCTGAGACTGAGATGCATGAGCTTTCTGCCAAGTTTGTTTTTGCTGTCCCAGATTCTAGCACTCTGGGCTTCTTGTTACTTGGACTGCACTGGGTTTCCATTGTGTTCAGCTTTCACAGCACGAACTTTGGCTGAGTTGTGCTTCTGCTGTGCTTGGCCTCTGCTTCGTAGGGGCTGAGCCAAGGTTGCTTCAGCCAGGTTACATTGGAGTCACAGCACCAGATATGTCAGGAGAGTGTGTAATTTCCTCGGTTCTGTCTCACTGCAGCAAAGATTTCAAACACAAGACCAGTGTTACAGCTTGGTTACAGCTCAGAGTTTTATTTGGCAAGTAAAGGAAAGTACACCCTCAAGGCGTGAGGGTGGGCTGACCCCAAAGGAGAGGCCTCTGAAACTCTTTTTTTAAACAAATCTCTTTACCATCTTCCAATGTGAACAGCTTATAAATAAAATTCAAATGGTTTAACATGACATTCAAGGTTCTCCATGCTCTGACACCAGTTTACTCTTTACACAATATTGAAATTCCTAATATAAAGATTTATAAACATTTGGAAACTCCAATGCCCACCTGATTGCAAACAGCCAACTCATTGGAAAAGACCCTAATGTTGGGAAAGATTGAGGGTAGGAGGAGAAGGGGGCGACAGAGGATGGAATGGTTGGATGGCATCACTGACTCAATGGAAATGAGTTTGAGCAAACTCCAGGAGATAGTGAGGGACTGGGAAGACTAGAGTGCTGCCATTCATGGGTTTGCAGAGGCAGATGGGCCTGAGAGACTGAACAACGGGAATGAATCTCAGTGATCCAACCATACAAAACTATTGGGTATTCCCTGAGTGTGCCCTACACTTCCCTTTATTCTTATTTTTCTCTCTTAATGAAATTTCATTTCTCCCATTTCTTCCCTGAACAAATGATTGTTGTTGTGTTTTTATGGTTGTTTAGTCGGTAAGTTGCATCCGACTCTTTTGTGACCCCCATAGCCCACCAGGCTCCTCTGTTCATGGGATTTCCCAGGCAAGAAAACTGGATTGGGTTGCCGTTTCCTTCTCCAGGTGATTTGCCCAACCCAAGGATCGAACCTATGTCTCCAGCATGGGCAAGTGAATTCTTTACCACTGAGCCTCTTGGGAAGTCCCACCAAATGACACCCATCTATTATTACACAATTCAAATGTCATTTCCTCTATGCAGGAGTCCCCAATTCTCCCAGGTAGAATTAGGTTTATCCACTTTCCCCTGGTACTTAGTAACCTCAATATAGCACTTATAATCAGGCTTCCCAGGTGGCTCAGTGGTAAAGAATCTACCTGCCAATAGAGGAGCCGCAGGAGTCATGGGATCTCTGGGTCGGGAAGACCCCCTGCAGGATGAAATGGCGACCCCCTCCAGTATTCTTGCTGGAATAATCCCATGAACAGAAAAGCTTGGCGGCCTACAGACCATGGGGTCACAAAGAGTCAGACACAACTGAGCAACTGGACACAGCTAAAAACAAACAAACAAAAAAACACAGCAGCATTTATAATCATAAAAGTCATACAATCATGATGATAGACTTGGAAGTAATCATGGTGATCATGGTTCAACCTCCTCATGCTATGAAGGGCCGGAGAGAAATCCAAGTTTTAGTTTGTCTTTATTGTTCAGTTGCTCAGTCATGTCTGACTCTTTGCGACCCCATGGATGCAGCACCCGAGGCTTCCCTGTCCTAAACTATCTCCTGGAGTTTGCTCAAATTCATGTGCATTGAGTTGGTGATGCCATCCAGCCATCTCATCCTCTGTCACCCGCTTCTCCTGCCCTCAATCTTTCCCAGCATCAGGGTCTTTTCCAATGAGTAGGCTCTTTGCATCAGGTGGCCAAAGTATTGGAGCTTCAGCATCAATTTTTACAATGAATATTAAGTATTGATTTCCTTTAGGATTGACTGGTTTGATCTCCTCACTGTCCAAGGGACTCGCAAGAGTCTTCTCCAGCATCATAGTTCAAAACCATCAATTCTTTGGTGTTCGGGTTTCTTTATAGTACAACTCTCACATCCATGCCTGACTACTGGCAAAACCATAGCTTTGACTATACAGACCTTAGTCAGCAAAGTGATGTCTCTGCTTCATAGTACGCTGTCTAGGTTTGTCATAGCTTTTCTTCCAAGGAGCAAGTGTCTTTTAACTTCATGGCTGCAGTCACCATCTGCAGTGATTTTGGAGCCCAAGAAAATAAAATTTGCCACTGTTTCCATTTTTTCCCCAGTTTTCCTTGTCTCATGATGATTTGTGTACGTATTTTATATCTTTTATTTGACAGGTCACTGGGGGCACAGAAAAGGTCTTTTTCATCTTTGTGTTCTCCATGATACCAAATACTATCTATTACATGTTGTGGATATACAATAAGTTGTTTTGGTTGACTTGAGAATTATTGCCAGAGGGATAGATAAAATGGAGTTATCATTCATAAGAGTTCATGTATATTGAGTGCATAGTCTGTGCCAGGTACTATTCCTGATAAATAAAGCTCTACAATAATTATTTAATCTATCACACAATCTCATGAAATAAGCACTATTATGAGTTTTCATTTCCCCAAGATCTCATAGGCAGTAAGTTACAGAGCCTGGGGCAGAATTATCCGACTCTAAATCTTCTGCTTTTTTCAGTGTGTTATAATGCAAAGCAACATGGTGGGAGCTCAAACATTATGAGTTTGGAAGAGAGTTAACAGATGAGAGGACTTATTTCCTGGAATACTTAATATCTGGATTGGAAAGGTAGCTTGGGGCTAAATTGTGGATGACTTTGAATGCCAGGCATGGTATGAGAAGTCATCTCCCTTCCCCTGATTTCCATCTGCACCAGTCTAGATGCTGATTACCTTCTGAGGCCCAACATGAATACTCAATATGGTATGAGAACTTCCACAATTCTCCTAATCACATTGAATTGACCCTAATTTCATAGTGCTTTGTTTACATCTCTGCTATGATGCATAACATTACTTTCTTAATGGCAGTAGTCTGTGGATGTGTCTATCTTCTTCACATTTTATCAATTCTTTGACAGCAGGCACCCTATTTTTCCAGAATATAAGGGAATGTGTGGATATATTTTTCCTCATTTCCTCTTTATTATATATCTATAAAGTCATGTACAGATGTGAGAGTGGGACCATAAAGAAAGCTGAGTTCTGAAGATTGAGGGCCGGAATAGAAGGGGGCGACAGAGGATGAGATGGTTGGATGGCATCACCCACTCAATGGACATGAGTTTGAGCAAACTCTGGGAGATCATGAAGGACAGGGAAGCCTACCATGATGCTGTCCATGGGGTCACAGAGAGTCTGAAAGGACTTAGTGACTGAACAACAACAATATGAATAGCTACACTAGTGATGTGTTAAAAGGATGCAGAATTCAACAGCCAATTAGAAAATTCAGTAGAAAAAGCAATCCATTCACAGTAGCCCTCAAATCTATAGGGCAGCTAAGAAGATAGCTAACAAAGATGAACATGCCATTATGCATAAACGTATAAAATTGTACTAAAGGATATTTTTAAATATCAGAAAGTAAAAAAAAAAAATTCAGAAAGTAATGTACTTGGTAAGATCTGCACAGAGTCTGGGATTTTACCTATGTACAATCTAAGATATTAGGCTGCCCTGGTTTCATGGATTCTGGTATAAGACATGAGAATCTTGGGTGAGAGACAAAGGACTTTATTATTGACAGTAAAAGCAGTAACCAGAGCTTCATGATGATTTGTGTCTATCCCTAAAACCCCCAACCCCCTAACAAAGTCCCACAAGGACAGTGTAAAGGATTCATGATGGATGGCTGAACACATAGTGGATTGCATTACAGGAGTTGAACAATGAGTTTGGAGGTTCCACTGATTGTATAGAAAGTAAAAGCAAGCCTGCTTTTTGTCTGTGGGGAGATATTTCCCCGTTCTTCACTGCAAACATGATCCTGAGAAATGGCTCAGATAAATAGGCTTCAAGGACTTGCATTTTGGCATACTCAGCAAGAAAATGCAGGGATGCACAGGGCCCACAGAGGATTGTCTCTCCCAAACAATATTGCATATATGTATGGGAAGACTTCATGTCAATAAGTTAGCATGCCTGCATGCTAAGTCGCTTCAGTCGTGTCTGACTCTTTGGACCCTATGAACAGTAGCCCGCCAGGCTCCTCTGTCCATAGGATTCTCCTGGCAAGAATACTTGACTGGGTTGCCATGCCTTCCTCCAGGGGATCTTCCCCACCAAGGGATCAAACCCAAGTCTCTATGTCTCCTGCATTGGCAGACAGTTTTTTTTTTTTTCCTTTAAGATGTTATGAGATATGTATTTATTTATTATTTATTTATTTTGGAGGCTAATTACTTTACAGTATTATATTGGCTTTGCCATACATTGACATGAATCCTCCACAGATGTATATGTGTTCCACATCCTGAACCCCCCTCCCACATCCCTCCCCATACCATCCCTCTGGGTCATCCCAGTGCACCAGCCCCGAGCACCCTGTATCATGCATTGAACCCGGACTGGCGATTCATTTTACATATAATAATTTACATGTTTCAATGCCATTCTCCCAAACCATCCCACCCTAGCCCTCTCCCACAGAGTCCAAAAGACTGTTCTATACATCTGTGTCTCTTCTGCTGTCTCACATACAGGATTATCATTACCATCTTTCTAAATTCCATATATATGCGTTAGTATACTGTATTGGTGTTTATCTTTCTGGCTTACTTCACTCTGTATAATAGGCTCCAGTGTCATCCACCTCATTAGAACTGATTCAAATGTATTCTTTTTAATGGCTGAGTAATATTCCATTGTGTATATGCACCACAGCTTTCTCATCCATTCTTCTGCTGATGGACATTTGGGTTGTTCCATGTCCTGACTATGATAAACAGTGCTGTGATGAACATTGGGGTACACGTGTCTCTTTCAGTTTTGGTTTCCTCAGTGTGTATGCCCAGGAGTGGGATTGCTGGGTCATATGGCAGTTCTATTTCCAGTTTTTTAAGGAATCTCCACACCGTTCTCCATAGTGGCTGTAAAAGCTTGCATTCTCACCAACAGTGTAAGAGGGTTCCCTTTTCTCCACAACCTCTCCAGCATTTATTGCTTGTAGACTTTTGGATAGCAGCCATCCTGACTGGCGTGTAATGGTACCTCATTGTGGTTTTGATTTGCATTTCCCTGATAATGAGTGATGTTGAGCATCTTTTCATGTGTTTGTTAGCCATCTGTATGCCTTCTTTGGAGAAATGTCTGTTTAGTTCTTTGGCCCATTTTTTGATTGGGTCATTTATTTTTCTGGAATTGAGCTTCAGGAGTTGCTTGTATATTTTTGAGATTAATCCTTTGTCTGTTGCTTCGTTTGCTATTATTTCCTCCCATTCTGAGGGTTGTCTTTTCACCTTGCTTATAGTTTCCTTTGTTGTGCAAAAGCTTTTAAGTTTAATTAGGTCCCATTTGTTTATTTTTGCTTTTATTTCTAATATTCTGGTAGGTGGGTCATAGAGGATCCTACTGTGATTTATGTTGGAGAGTGTTTTGGCTATGTTCTCCTCTAGGAGTTTTATAGTTTCTGGTCTTACATTTAGATCTTTAGTCAATTTTGAGTTTACTTTTGTGTATGATGTTAGAAAGTGTTCTAGTTTCATTCTTTTACAAGTGGTTGACCAGTTTTCCCAGCACTGCTTGTTAAAGAGATTGTCTTTTCTCTTGTATATTTTTGCCTCCTTTATTGAAGATAAGGTGTCCATAGGTGTGTGGATTTATCTCTGGGCTTTCTGTTTTGTTCCATTGATCTATATTTCTGTCTCTGTGCCAGTACCACACTGTCTTGATGACTGTGGCTTTGTAGTAGAGGCAGGCAGGTTCTTTACCACTAGGATGACCTGGGAAGCCCCCAACAAGTTAGCAATTCATCTCACATTAATCTATAAGTCCAGTAACACTCCAATCAAAATATTAGTATTAACAAGCCCATTTTTTTTGTGAAACTTGAAAATTGATTGCAAAATTCGAATAGGCATATACAAAAAAATTTGTTTCCCTGATAGCTCAGTTGGTAAAGAATCTGCCTGCAGTGCAGGAGACCTGGGTTCAGTTCCTGGGTTGGGATCATCCCCAGGAGAAGAAGGGAAAGGCTACCCAATCCAGTATTCTGGCTTGGAGAATGCCATGGACTATATAGTCCATAGGGTTGCAAACAGTCCGACACGACTGAGTGGCTTTCACTTTCACCTTCTTATACAGAAAATTGATTTATGAAGGATATTGCACTGCAAAAAGTGGAGAAAGGATGGATGATTGATGGATAAAAAATAGTCTTGATCTGGGGGCTGGTTTTACGGGTGTCTCATTTTGTGAATATTTGTGTTACGATATGTCCATTTCAGATTTAAATTGAATAAAGTAGGGAAAACCACTAGACCATTCAGGTATGACCTAAATCAAATCCCTTAAAATTGTACAGTGGAAGTGAGAAATAGATTTAAGGGACTAGATCTGATAGATAAAGTGCCTGATGAACTATGGGCAGAGGTTCATGACAGTGTACGGGAGACAGGGATCAAGACCATTCCAAAGAAAAAGAAAGCAAAATGGCTGTCTGAGGAGACCTTAAAAATAGCTGTGAAAAGAAGAGAAGCAAAAAGCTAAGGAGAAAAGGAAATATACACCCATTTTAATACAGAGTTCCAAAGAATACCAAGGAGAGATAAGAAAGCCTTCCTCAGTGATCAGTGCAAAGAAATAGAGGAAAACAATAGAATGGGAAAGACTAGAGATCTCTTTAAGAAAATTAGAGATACCAAGGGAACATGTCATGCAAAGATGGGCTCAAAAAAGACAGAAATGGTATGGACCTAACAGAAGCAGAAGATATGAAGAAGAGGTGGCAAGAATACACAGAAGAACTATACAAAAAAGATCATGACCCAGATAATCATGATGGTGTGATCACTCACCTGGAGTGTGAAGTCAAGTGGGCCTTAGTTCACTATGAACAAAGCTAGTGGAGGTGATGAAATTCCAGTTGAGCTATTTCAAATCCTAAAAAATGATACTCTGAAAGTATTGCACTCAATATGCCAAAAAATTGGGAAAACTCAGCAGTGGCCACAGGACTGGAAAAGGGAAGTTTTCATTCCAATCCCAAGAAAGGCAATGCCAAAGAATGCTCAAACTATTGCACAATTGCATTCGTCTCACACACTAGCAAACTAATGCTCAAAATTCTCCAAGTCAGGCTTCAAAAGTCCGTGAAATGTGAACTTCCAGATAGTCAAGCTGGTTTTGCAAAAGGCAGAGGAACCAGAGATAAATTGCCAACATCTGTTGCATCATTGAGAAAGCAAGACAGTTCCAGAAAAACATATATTTCTGCTTTATTGACTATGCCAAAGTCTTTTACTGTATGGATGATGACAAACTGTGGAAAATTCTGAAAGAGATGGGAATACCAGACCACCTGATCTGCCTCTTGAGAAATCTGTATGTAGATCGGGAAGCAAAAGTTAGAGCTGGACATGGAACAACAGACTGGTTCCAAACCGGGAAAGGAGTACATCAAGGCTGTATACTGTCACCCTGCTTATTTAACTTATATGCAGAGTACATCATGAGAAATGCTGGGGTGGATAAAACACAAGCTGGCATCAAGGTTGCTGGGAGAAATATCAGTAACTTCAGATATGCAGAAGTTCTGGCAGAAAGCAAAGAAGAACTAAAGAGCCTCTTGATGAAAGTGAAAGAGGAGAGAGAAAAAGTTGGCTTAAAGCTCAACATTCAGAAAACTAAGATCATGGCATCCGTTCCCATCACTTCATGGCAAATAGATGGGGAAACAGTGAGAAACTTTATTTTCTGGTGCTCCAAAATCACTGCAGATGGTGACTTCAGCCATGAAATTAAAAGAAAGTTACTCCTTGGAAGAAAAGTTATGGCCAACTTAGACAGCTTATTAAAAAGCAGAGACATTACTTTGCCAACAAAGGTCTGTCTAGTCAAAGCTATGGTTTTTCCAGTAGTCATGTATGGATGTGAGAGTTGGATTATAAAGAAAGCTGAGCACTGAAGAACTGATGCTTTTGAACTGTGGTGTTTGAGAAGACTCTTGAGAGTCCCTTGGACTGCAAGGATTTCCAACCAGTCCATCCTAAAGGAAATCAGTCCTGAATATTCATTGGAAGGACTGATGATGAAGCTGAAACTCCAATTCTTTGGCCACTTGATGTGAAGAACTGACTCATTTGAAAAGACCCTGATGTTGGGAAAGATTGAAGGTGGGAGAAGAAGGGGACGACAGAGAATGAGGTGGTTGGATGGCATCACCGACTCAATGGACATGAGTTTGAGTCAACTCTGGGAGTTGGTGATGGACAGGGAGGCCTGGCGTGATACAGTCCATGAGGTCACAAAGAGTTGGACAGGTCTGAGCAACCGAACTGAACCGAACTGATGTTCAATTTCTGTGTGTGCGTTATACTTAAGGGAGAAGGCAATGGCACCCCACTCCAGTACTCTTGCCTGGAAAATCCCATGGACGGAGAAGCCTGGTTGGCTGCAGTCCATGGAGTCGCTAAGAGTCGGACACTACTGAGCGACTTCCCTTTCACTTTTCACTTTCATGCATTGGAGAAGGAAATGGCAACCCACTCCAGTTCTTGCCTGGAGAATCCCAGGGACAGGGGCGCCTGGTGGGCTTCCGTCTGTGGGGTCGCACAGAGTCGGACACAACTGAAGTGACTTAGCAGCAGCAGCAGCAGTTATACTTAAGTAAAAACCTTCTCAAAACCTTCTTAATGGCATACTTTCTCACCAGTAGAGCTGTATGTGAACCAAAAGTCGTTCTTTCCTCAAACAGGTTTATTTCAGTTACAGTTATTGTAAACCAAATAAGAATGGTTTATAAACCAAATCAACAAAATAAGAAAGCCGAAAACAATTTTTTTTTTGTAATACAGGGAAATTTTACAAATTATGTTACAGGCCAATAATTAGAATATAAACTATGTAAAGCACCCATAAGAAGTAATATTAAGGAGACAAATAGTGGTTTTCCTGGTGGCTCAGTGGTAAAGAATCTGCCTGCAATGCAGGAGAGACAAGTTCAACACATGGTCCAGGAAGATTCCCACATGCTGTGGAGCAACTAAGCTCATATGCCACAAGTATTGAGCCTGTGTGCTAGCTAGATCCTGGAACCTGCAACTACTGAAGGTGCTTTGCCCTAGAACCCGTGCTCCACCACAAGAGAACCCTCCACAATGAGAAGTCTGTGCACTGCAACTAGAGAGTAGTCCTTGCTTGCCACATGCAGAAAAAAGAAAAGCCTGTGTACAGCAACTAAAACCCAGTGCAACCCTCCAAATACAAACATACATAAATAAATAAAACTATTTTTAAAAAGAAGACAAAAGAAAAAAAATGGGTAAAGGACATCAAAAGATAATTCACAGAAGAGGAAATATGTTTGTTCAGAAAAACTTATAAAGAGATGCTCACCCCAAGAAATAATCTGGGAAAGGCAGGTTTAACACCAGGGAAATGCTCGTTTTCACCTGTTATATTGGTAAAAAAAGGAAATTTAATAATACTTATCTGCAAGAATATGGGGGAAACAGGTATACTTCCACAGCTGATATGTGTGTAAATTGGTGTAATTACTATTTGGCAGTGTCTAGTGAGGTTGAATGGGCTTTCCAGATGGTGCTAGTGGTAAAGAACTTGCCTGCTAATGCAACAGATATAAGAGACACAAGTTCAATCCCAGGGTAGGGAAGATCCCTTGGAGGAGGGCATGGCAACCCACTCCAGTATTCTTGCCTTGAGAATCCCATGGACAGAGGAACCTGGCAGGCTATAGTCCATGGGGTCACAAAGAGTCAGATATGACTGAAGCAACTGAGCATGCACACACAGTGAGGTTGAAGATGCACGTACTCTGTCATTTAGCAATTTCACTACTAGGAAATATATTCATAGAGTAATGAGAGGCTATAAAAGAGTATTCATTGCAGCATTGTTTGTAATTGAAAAAAAGAGAAGCAACTCAAAAATGTCCACAAGAATGAAATACATAAGGAAACTATTCAAATAATGGAATATTATATACCAGTTAAAATGGATATCCATATGTTATAGCATGAACATGGATAAATCTAAAAAATCATAATGTGTGAAAAAATCAAGTTGTGGACTATTACATGCAATGTGATATAACTTATTATAAAGCTAACATCATGAAAAAATCCATGTTAAAAAACATCATTTTGTATACAATTCTAGGTACTTAGAATCAAGGAACAAAACAGATCTCTGCCTTCGTGGACTTGACATCTCAATGGAGGAAGACTGAAATAAATCAATAAACATAGCAAGTAAAGAAGTTGTATATTGTGTCAGAGAATGATGAAAACAGAGTAGGGGAAGGGAAGATAGAATAGGGCTGTGCAGGTTGCAGTATTAAATAGGCTAGTTCAGATAAGCTTCATTGAAATGGTGAGATTTGAGCCTTAATGTAGGTGAAAGAGTTTAAATAAATGGACAAGATGGAAAAGAGCACTCCTTCTATAGGGACATTGCAAAGGTCCCATGGCAATGATGTGCTTTGCATTTTTAAGGGACAGTAAGGAGGCCACAGATGGGACAGAGGAAGGGGGGAAGTGAGCAGATGGAGAGGTCAGAGATATAATGGAGAACCAGAAAACGTAGTGGTTTTTTTGGGACTTTGGGCTATCTTTTTCAAGTTTTGAGTAGACAAGTACAAAGATTTCATTTATATTTGAAAATTATCAGTTAATTTTTGTGCAGAGTATAAACCACAGAGGATCAAGGAGAAAAACAGAGAGATCTTTTAGAAGGCTATTTCATTTATTCAGATGAGAGATGATGGTGGATTGGACCTTATATGTAGCAATGGGGATCTAAAGAGGAATGGATTTTGGATACACTGAATTAGAACCAAAATGATTTCCTGATGAGTTAGATGTACAGTGGGAGAGAAAGGGAGGAATTGAAGATAATGTCAAGATTTTTGGCGTGACTCTATGGACTGGGCTTCCCTGGTAGCTCAGCTGGTAAAGAATCCGCCTGCAATGCAGGAGACCCTGGTTCGATTCCTGGGTTGGGAAGATCCACTGGAGAAGGAATAGGCTACCCACTCCAGTATTCTTGGGCTCCCTGGTGGCTCAGCTGCTAGAGAATCTGCCTGCAATGCGGGAGACCTGTGTTCAATCCCTGGGTTTGGAAAATCCTCTGGAGAAGGGAATGGCTACCCACTCCAGTATTCTAGCCTGGAGAATTCTATGAATTATCCATGGGGTCGCAAAGAGTCAGACCCAACTGAGCGACTTTCACACACAGCTGTGACTTCCTCTCACATATGGACTGATGGATCTGCCATCAGTTGAGATGGGGATGGCTGTAGGAGGAGCAGGTTTGGGGGAAAGGATTAGAAATTCAATCTGGGACATTTTGAGTTTGAGATGTCTATTAGACACTTTCGGAGAAGGCAATGGCACCCCACTCCAGTACTCTTGCCTGGAAAATCCATGGACGGAGGAGCCTGGTAGGCTGCAGTCCATGGGGTCACGAAGAGTCGGACATGGCTGAGCGACTTCACTTTCACTTTTCACTTTTATGCATTGGAGAAGGAAACGGCAACCCACTCCAGTGTCCTTGCCTGGAGAATCCCAGGGATGGGGTCGCGCAGAGTCGGACATGACTGAAGTGACTTAGCAGTAGCAGCAGCAGTATTAGACATTTTAGTGGAGGTGCTGAGTAGGCAGTTGGATATATTAGACTGTACTTTGTGATACAGATCCAGTCTGCAGTCTTGAATTTAAGAGTTATAAGTATAGAAAGTGTTTTACAGTGTTTGAACTAAAAGATATCACCAAGGGTGTGCAGATAGAAATGTGAATAACAGGGACCAAGCCTGGGAACACTGCCATATTAAGTGGCTTAGGAGGAGAAGAGGAACCAGTAAAGGTAACTGAGAAGAAACAGCCAGAAACGTCAGAGGAAACCAGGAAAACAGGGTCCTGGAATCCAACTGAAGACAGTAAACTGAGGAGGAGTGACTTATTAACTGTGCCAAATGCTATTGATAGGTCCAGTAAGGATTAAGAATTGACCATTGGACTGAATGATCTAGAAGATAGTCATGACCTTGAGGACAACAATTTCAGTGGAGTGGTGGAGGTGAACCCCTGACTGGACTGTGTTCAAATGAGAATAGGAAGGAGGAGAAAAATTGGAAACAGTGATTAGAGACAATTACTACGGGGTTGAAAGAGTAGTCCAAGTGGATATCTGAGGGAAGAACATTCCTGAAAGATGGAACAGACGTTGAAAAAGCCCTAGGCAACAGTGAGTGTGGCTTGTTTGAGGAACAGCAGAGAGACCTTGTTGAGGCAGTGAATGAGGTGGAGAGCAGGCAGACAGGGTAGGGGTCTATGGAAGGAAAGTTGTCTGGGGCTCCCATTGATACCAGTTTGATATCAGTTAAAGCCTAGGGGAATGTGGTCTTAGATAAGGAATACTGGTTCAATCAACACCTTCAAATATTCATGTTCAAATATTGTGCATAAAGATGTATATTACATACATCTGTAAAATAAGTTTGCCTTGAGACTTCCCTAGTGGTCCAGTAGCTAGGACTTCACACGGCCAAGGCAGGGGGCCCAGGGTCAGTCCCTGGCCAGGGAAGTAGATCCCATAGGCAACAGCTCAGAGTTTGCATGCTGCAGGTAAGGATTATGCATGCCTTGACAAAGATCAAAGATCCTGCATGCCGCTATTGAGACTTAGTGCAACCAAGTAAATAAAAATAAATATGTATTTTTATAAAAAACAATTTGCCACAAATGGGGCAAAGATATAGAATGCTATCAATTGCTGACAGTGTAATCTATATATGAAACTGTGAAAGTGTTAGTTGCTCAGTTGTGTCCAACTCTTTGTGAGTCTATGGAGCCCACCAGGCTCCACTGTCCATGGAATTCTCCAAGCAAGAATATTTGGGTGGGTTGCCATTTCCCAGGGAATCTTCCCAATCCAGGAAGTGAACCCAGGTTTCCTGCATTGCAGGCAGATTATTTACCATCTGAGCCACTTGGAAAGCCATGTGAAGATAAGAAATAATAGCCTGGAAGATGGCAGAGGAATAGGACGGGGAGACCACTTTCCCCCCTACAAATTCATCGAAAGATCATTTGAATGATGAGCAAACTCCACAAAACAACTTCTGATCGCTAGCAGAAGACATGAGATACCCAGAAAAGCAGCCCATTGTCTTTGAAAAGAGGTAGGACAAAATATAAAGGATAAAAAGAGAGACAATAGTTAGGGACGGAGATCTGTCCCAGGAAGGGAGTCTTAATAGAGGAAGTTTCCAAACACCAGGAAACCCTCTCACTGGCGGGTCTGGGGTAAGTTCTCGAATCTTGGAGAGCAACCTAGCTGGGAGGGAAAATAAATAAAACCCACAGATTACATGCCTAAAAACAACTCCCAGCAGAAAAGTACCCCAGACACTCGCATCCACCACCAACAAGTGGGGGCGGAATGGAGAGGAGCCAGCGGCACTGCTTAGGGTAAGGACCAGGCCTGAATGTCCTGAGGGCAATCGGAGGGAGCTTTTGTGAGATAGCAACTTAAACTGTGGGATAGCAAGAGAGAGAGAATTAACCTGGGAAAAGCCCTAAATTTAGGCACTACCAGCCCGTTCCCAGAACGAAGAACTGAGCGAATACCAGAGAAGAGCTAGCAGGCTGCGGACCAGCCCATCCCCCACCGGAGGCAGGAGGCAGGGGGGACGGGAAAGGGGCAAACTTGGCCCCAGAGACAGCATCCCCTACCAAACTGCAAACAGGCTTCCAGCTTCTAACCAAAGATTTCCTGAGATTCTGGATGGTTGACATCCTCTGGGAGGGTTGTAGCCAGAAATCAGCTTCCCAGAAGGGACACAAGGCACACCCGACTGGCACGCGTGGAAACTGAGGCTGGGACTGCAGAGGGGATAAGGCACACTGCACCCGGGGAGAGTGCGCTCGTCAAGCTCCTGGCTGCCTGAGCTGCTCTGACTGGGGAAGGCACAAAACGCAGGCCCAACTGAGTCTGCCCTTTTGTGGAGTATCCAAAAACCTGAATCTGAGCAGCTTAGGGCATGGAAGTGCACACAACTCAGGGCCTGCTCCCTGTAGAACGGTCTGGAGCCTGAGCAGTGTAGACGGGGAAAACACACGCGCCGTGAGTGGGGGCAAACCCAGTGTGGCCAGAACATTGCGAGTGCTCCCCACACATGCCAGTGATATTTGTCTGCAGTGCCCCTCCCTCCCCACAGCACGACTGAACAAGCAAACCTAAACAAGAGACCACCTCCGCCCGCTTGTGTCAGGGCAGAAATTAGACACTGAAGAGACCTGCAGACAGTAGCCAAATAAACAAAGGGAACCGCTTTAGAAGTGACAGGTGCAACAGATTAAAATCCCTGTAGTTAACACTGACTACACCAGAAAAGACCTATAGATATCGAGAAGTGTAAGCTGGAACAAGGAGCTATCTGAAACTGAACCGAACCCACACTGCCCACAACAGCTCCAGAGAAATTCCTAGATATATTTTTACTATTATTATTATTTTTTTCAATTAAAAATTTTTTTCTCTTTCTTTTTATTAAGTCCTCTATTACTCCTTGATTTTCATTTTTATAAACCACTATAACCTGGCAAAAAAAAAACCCTTACATTTTAAAGTGAACTTGCAATGTTGTGAAGTAATTAGCCTCCAACTAATAAAAATAAATGGAAAAAAAAATAAAGTGAACTTCATATATATTTCTTAAATTTTTTCTGTTTTTGTGGTTTTTTACTGTGTCTTTTTTTGGGGGAGGGTTTGTCATACATTGATATGAATCAGCCATAGTCAACATCACTCATTATTAGAGAAATGCAAATCAAAACCACAATGAGGTACCATTACACATCAGTCAGGATGGCTGCTATCCAAAAGTCTACAAGCAATAAATGCTGGAGAGGGTGTGGAGAAAAGGGAACCCTCTTACACTGTTGGTGGGAATGCAAACTAGTACAACCACTAGGGAAAACAGTGTGGAGATTTCTTTGTGGTTTTTTAATGTTGTATTTTTAAGAGTCTAACCTCTACTCTAGATTTTTAATCTTTGTTTTTCAGTATTTGATATCAATTTTGGACATTTAAGAATACAACCTCCAGTACCCATTTTTACTCAGGAGTGTGATTACTGGTTTGATCACTCTCTTCCCCTTTTGACTCTCTTTTTTCTCCCCCAGATCACCTCTATTTCCTCCCTCCCCCTTCTCTTCTCAATACAATTCTGTGAATCCCTGTGGGTGTTCTGGGCTGTGGAAAATACTAGGGGAACAGAGTACAACCTAGATCTGTCTCTCCTCTCTTGAATCCCCCTTTTCTCCTCTTGCTCACCTCTATCTCCTTCCTCCCTCTCCTCTTCTTCATGGAACTCTGTGAACCTCTCTGGGTGTCCCTCACTGTGGGGAATCATATCACCATTAACCTAGAAGTTTTATTATCAGTGCTATATGGATGGAGAAGTCTTGAGGCTAATGGAAGAATAAGACTGAAATCCAGAGGCAAGAGGCTTAAGCCCAAAACCTGTGAACACCAGAGAACTCTGGACTACAGGGAACATTAATTAATAAGAGATCATCCAAAAGCCTCCATACATACAGTGAAACCAACCACCACCCAAGAGCCAATAAGTTCCAGAGCAAGACATACCACGCAAATTATCCAGCAACACAGGAACATAGCCCTGAGTGTCAATATACAGGTTGCCCAAAGTCACACCAAACCCATAGACCCATCTCAGAACTCACTACTGGACATTCCATTGCACTCCAGAGAGAAGAAATCCAGCTCCACCCACCAAAACACCGACACAACCTTCCCTAACCAGCAAACCTCGACAAGCCAAACCTCCAGCCCCACCCACTGGGAGAAACCTCCACAATAAAAAGGAACCACAGACTACAAGAACACAGACAGGTCACCCCAAACACAGCAATCTAAATAAGATGAAAAGGCAGAGAAATAACCAGCAGGTAAAGTAACATGAAAAATGCCCACCAAGCCAAACAAAAGAGAAGGAGATAGGGAAAAAGAATTTAGAATAATGATAATATAAATGATCCAAAATCTTGAAAAGAAAATAGAGGTACAGATAAACAACCTGGAGACAAGGATTGAGAAGATGCAAGAAATGTTTAACAAGGACCTTGAATAAATAAAAAAAAGTCAATTAAAAATGAATAATGCAATAAATGAGATCAAAAACACTCTGGAGGGAAACAACAGGAGAATAACAGAGGCAGAAGATAGGATAAGTGAGGTAGAAGATAAAATGGTGGAAATAAATAAATCAGAGAGGAAAAAAAGAAAAAAAAATTAAAAGAAATGAGGACAACCTCAGGGACCTCTGGGACAATGTGAAACGCCCCAACATTCGAATCATAGGAGTCCCAGAAAAAGAAGACAAAAAGAAAGGCCATGAGAAGATACTCCAGGAGATAATAGCTGAAAACTTCCCCAAAATGGAGAAAGAAATAGTGACACAAGTCCAAGAAACCCAGAGAGTCCCAAAGAGGATAAACCCAAGGTGAAACACCCCAAGACACATATTAGTAAAATTAACAAAGATCAAACACAAAGAACAAATATTAAAAGCAGCAAGGGAGAAAAAACAAATAACACACAAGGGGATTCTCATAAGGATAACAGCTGATCTTTCAAGAGAAACTCTTCAGGCCAGAAGGGAATGGCAGGACATACTTAAAGTAATGAAAGAGAATAACCTACAACCTAGATTACTGTACCCAGCAAGGATCTCATTTAGATATGAAGGAGAATTCAAAAGCTTTACAGACAAGCAAAAGCTGAGAGAATTCAGCACCACCAAACCAGCTCTTCAACAAATGCTAAAGGATCTTCTCTAGACAGGAAACACAGAAAGGTTGTATGAATGGGAACCCAAAACAACAAAGCAAATGGTAACAGGATCATTCTTATCAATAATTCCCTTAAATGTAAAAGGGTTGAATGCCCCAACCAAAAGACAAAGACTGGCTGAATGGATACAAAAGCAAGACCCCTATATATGCTGTCTACAAGAGACCCACCTCTAAGCAAGGGACACATACAGACTGAAAGTGAAGGGCTGGAAAGATATTTCACACAAATGGAGACCAAAGGAAAGCAGGAGTCACAATATTTATATCAGATAAAATAGACTTTAAAATAAAGGCTGTGAAAAGAGATAAAGAAGGACACTACATAATGATCAAAGGATCACTCCAAGAAGAAGATATAACAATTATTAATGTATATGCACCCAACATAGAAGCACCACAATACATAAGGCAAATGCTAACGAGAATGAAGGTGGAAATTAACAATAACACAATAATAGTGGGAGACTTTAATACCCCACTCACACCTATGGACAGATCAACTATACAGAAAATTAACAAGCAAATACAAACTTTAAATGATACAGTGGTCCAGCTAGACCTAATTGATATCTATAGGTGATTTCACCCCAAGACAATCAATTTCACCTTTTTCTCAAGTGCACACGGAACCTTCTCCAGAATAGTTCACATCCTAGGCCATAAATCTAGCCTTGGTAAATTGAAAAAAATTGAAATCATTCCAGTCATCTTTTCTGACCACAATGCAGTAAGATTAGATCTCAGTTACAGGAAAAAAAAAACTACTAAAATTTCCAACATATGGAGGCTAAATAGCACGCTTCTGAATAACCAACAAATCATAGAAGAAATCAAAAAAGAATTCACAACATGCATAGAAACGAATGAAAATGAAAACACAACAACCCAACAACCTATGGGACACTGTAAACGCAGTGCTAAGGGGAAGGTTCATAGCAATACAGGCTTACCTCAAGAAACAAGAAAAAATTCAAATAAAAAACCTAACTCTACACCTAAAGCAATTAGAAAAGGAAGAAATGAAGAACCCCAGGAATAGTAGAAGGAAAGAAATCTTAAAAATTAGGGCAGAAATAAATGCAAAAGAAACAAGAGAGACCATAACAAAAATTAACAAAGCTAAAAGCTGGTTTTTTGAAAAGGTAAATAAAATTGACAAACCGTCAGCCAGACCTAGAATAGCCAAAGCAATCTTGAGAAAGAAGAATGGAACTGGAGGAATCAACCTGCCTGACTTCAGGCTCTACTACAAAGCCAGGGTCATCAAGACAGTATGGTACTGGCACAAAGACAGAAATATAGATCAATGGAACAAAATAGAAAGCCCAGAGATAAATCCACACACCTATGGACACGTTATCTTCGACAAATGAGGCAAGGATACAATGGAAAAAAGGCAACCTCTTTAACAAGTGGTGCTGGGAAAACTGGTCAACCACTTGTAAAAGAATGAAACTAGAAAAGAATGAAACTTTCTAACACCATACACACACACAAAACACTCAAAATGGATTAAAGATCTAAATGTAAGACCAGAAACCATAAAATTCCTAGAGGAGAACATAGGCAAAACACTCTCCGACATAAAGCACAGCAGGATCCTCTATGACCTACTTCCCAGAATATTAGAAATAAAAGCAAAAGTAAACAAATGGGACCTAATTAAACTTAAAAGCTTTTGCACAACAAAAGAAACTATAAGCAAGGTGAAAAGACAACCCTCAGAATGGGAGGAAATAATAGCAAATGAAGCAACAGACAAAGGATTAATCTCAAAAATATGCAAGCAACTCCTGAAGCTCAATTCCAGAAAAATAAATGACCCAATCAAAAAATGGGCCAAAGAACTAAACAAACATTTCTCCAAAGAAGACATACAGATGGCTAACAAACGCATGAAAAGATGCTCAACATCACTCATTATCAGAGAAATGCAAATCAAAACCACAATGTGGTACCACTACACATCAGTCAGGATGGCTGCTATCCAGAAGTCTACAAGCAATAAATGCTGGAGTGGTTGTGGAGAAAAGGGAACCCTCTTACACTGTTGGTGGGAATGCACACTAGTATAGCCACTATGGAGAACGGTGTGGAGATTTCTTAAAAAACTGGAAATAGAACTGCCATATGACCCAGCAATCCCACTTCTGGGCATACACACCAAGGAAACTAGATCTGAAAGAGATACATGCACCCCAATGTTCATCACAGCACTGTTTATAATTGTCAGGACATGGAAGCAACCTAGATGCCCATCAGCAGACGACTGGATAAGGAAGCTATGGTACATATACACAATGGAATATTACTCAGCCATTAAAAAGAATTCATTTGAATCAGTTCTAATGAAATGGATGACAGTGGAGCCCATTATACAGAGTGAAGTAAGCCAGAAAGATAAACACCAATACAGTATACTAACGCATATATATGGAATTTAGAAAGATGGTAACAATAACCCTATATGCAAAACAGAAAAAGAGACACAGATGTACAGAACAGACTTTGGGACTCTGTGGGAGAAGGCGAGGGTGGGATGTTCTGAGAAAATAGCATTGAAACAAGTATACTATCAAGGGTGAAACAGATCACCAGCCCAGGTTGGATGCATGAGACAAGTGCTCAGGGCTGGTGCACTGGGAAGACTCAGAGGGATGGGATGGGGAGGGAGGAGGGAGGGTGGATCGGGATGGGGAACACATGTGAATCCGTAGCTGATTCATGTCAATGTATGGCAAAAACCACTACAATATTGTAAAGTAATTAGCCTCCAACTAATAAAAATAAATGAAAAAAACAACAACAACAAAAAAATAATAACCTGATGTTTTCCTAACAGAAACGCACTAGCAGAGAGCACAACATTGATGGTGGTGATAAAGGAGTGAGAGATGGCAGTGATATTGTTGAACTGGTGTAAGAGAAAAAGGTCTGTAGACCTCTGTTAACTTATAATGTGACTGTATCTGGATAAACCCATAGTAAATTGAAAATCATAAGTCAAGAATGCATTAAAACCCCAAATATCCAAAGCAATCTTGAGAACAAAGAATGCAGATGGAGGAATCTACCTTCCTGACTCCAGACTACAAAGCTACAATCATCAAGACATTATGGTACTGGCACAAAAACAGAAATATAGACCAAGGGAACAAGATAGGAAACTCAGAGATAAACCCACACACCCATCAGCACCTTATCTTTGACAAAGGAGGCAAGAATATAAAATAGAGAAGATAGTTTCTTCATAAGTGATGCTGCGATAACTGCACTGTTATGTGTAGAAGAATGAAATTAAAACACTTCCTAACACTATACACCAAGACAAACTCAAAATGGATTAAAAACCTAAATGCAAGACCAGAAACTATAACACTCTTAGAGGAAAACATAGGTAGAACACTCTTTGACATAAATCACAGCAAGATCGTCTATGACTCACCTTCTAGAGTAATGGAAACAAAAACAAAAATAAACTAATGGGACCTAATTAAACTTAAGCTTTTGCACAGCAAAGGAAACTATAAACAAGGCAAGAAGACAAACCTCAGAATCGGAGAAAATAATAAATGAAACAACTGGCAAAAGATTAATCTCCAAAATATACAAGCTGCTCATGAAGCTCAATACCAGAAAAATAAACCACCCAATCAAAAAGTGGGCAGAGGACCTGAACAGACATTTCTCCAAAAAGACATACACATGGTTAATAAACACATGAAAAGATGCTCAACATCACTCACTATTAGAGACATGCAAATCAAAATTACAATGAGATGTCACATCGTAATACACACAACAGTGGGAATAGCCATCATCAAAAAATCTACAAACAATAAAAGCTGGAGAGGGTGTGGAAAAAAGGGAACCCTCTTTCATTGTCCGTAGGAATGTAAATTGATAGTCACTATGGAGAACAGTATGGAGATTCCTTTAAAATCTAGGAATAAAACTACCATATGACCCAATAATCCCACTACTGGGCATATACCCTGAGAAAGCCATAATTGAAAAAGACACATTTACCGCAGTGTTCATTGCACCTTATTTGCAATAGCTTCCCTGGTAGCTCAGACAGTAAAGCATCCACCTGCAATGTAGGAAACCTGGGTTCAACCCCTGGGTTGGGAAGATCCCCTGAAGAATGGAATGGTTACCCACTCCGATATTCTTACCTAGAGAATTTCATACACAGAGGAGCCTGGTGGACTATATAGTCCATGGGGTCACAAAGAGTTGGACAGGACTGAGTGACTAACACATTACAATAGTTAGGACATGGAAGCAACTTAGATGTTCATCGATATATGAATGGATAAAGAAGTTGTAGTACATATATATTAATACAATGGAATATTATTCAGCCATTAAAAGGAGTGCATTTGAGTCAGTTTAATGAGGTGGATGAACCTAGAGCTTATTATACAGAGTGAAGTTAGAAAGAGAAAAACAAATATTGTATATTAATGCATATATGTGGAATCTAGACAGATCATCAAACCAGTCAATCCTTAAGGGAATAAACCCTGAATACTCATTGGAAGGACTGGTGCTGAAGCTGAAGCTCCAATATTTGGCCATCTGATATGAACAGCTGACTCATTGGAAAAGACTCTGATGCTGGGAAAGATTGATGGCAGAATGAGAAGCGGGTGACAGAGGATGAGATGGTTGGATGGCATCACCAATTCAGTGGACATCAAACTTGGGCAAACTCTGGGAGATGGTGAGGGCCAGGGAGGCCTGGTGTGTTGCAGTCCATGGGGTCACAAAGAGGTGGACACGATTGACACCTGAACAGATGATACTGATGAACCTATTTGCAGGGCAACAGGGGAGACACAGACATAGAGTACAGACTTGTGGGCACAGTGGGGAAAGAAGAGGGTGGGATGAATTGAGAGAGTAGCATGGAAACCTATACAGAACTATATGTAAAATAGCCACTGGGAATTTGCTCTATGACACAGGGAGGTTAAACCAGTGCTCTGTGACAACATAGAGGGTGGGATGGGGTGGGAGGTGGGATATGGGAGGGAAGTTCAAGAGGGAGGGGACATATGTATATCTATGGCTGATTCATGTTGATTTATGCCAGAAACCAACACAATATTGTAAAGCAATTCTCCTCCAATTAAAAATAAATTTTAAAAAGGATAATACATTAAATACTCATAACCTACTGAACATCATTGCTTAGACTAACCTGCCCTAAAGGCGCTCAGAACACTTATATTTATTAGCCTGGAGGTGTGAAAGTCGCTCAGTTGTATCTGCCTATTTGAGACCCCATGGACTATACAGTCCATGGAATTCTCCAGGCCAGAATACTAGGGTGGGTAGCAGTTCCCTTCTCCAGGGGATCTTCCAAACCCAGGGATCAAACTCAGGGCTCCAATATTGCAGGCGGATTCTTTACAAGTTGAGCCACCAAGGAAGCCAAAGAATACAGAACTGGATAGCCTATTCCTTCTCCAGTGGACCTTCCCAACCCCAGAATTGGATCCAGGTCTCCTGCATTGCAGACGGATTCCTCACCAGCTGAGCTACCAGGGAAGCTCATTTATTAGCCTACATCTGGGAAAAATCATCTAACACAAAACCTCTTTTATAATAAAATGCTCAATATCTCATGTAATTTACTGAGAACTGTACAGAAAGTGAAAAACAGAATGGTTGAACAGGTATATAATGATTGGAAGTGTATCAGTGTCAGGTGTTTACCTTGTGATCACTCAGCTGACTGGGAGCTGAAGCTCTTTGCTGCTGTCCAGCATCATGAGAGAGTATCCTACCACATATTGCTGGCCAGGGGAAACATCAAAATTCAAAAGCTTGTAGTTGTGTATTTTTCCTCCAGCAGGGTTTATCTGTGTGAGTACAGGCTCACTGAGGTGTGTCCAGACTTAGCTAGAATTATGATTTTGCCAGGGAAGCAATACAAAGTGAGAGAGGGGCAGGAGAATGGAGGGTATAAGTCAGTGAGTGATTACAAGGACTGAGCATGACATTTGAGCTAGGGAAGGAGGGGACAGAAAACAGTAAGAGAGAGAGAGATGGTGAAATCTGGTAAGACCAATGGACTAGAGATTCTGGTGAGGTTAAAGGACAGTGGGGTCTGGGTACCAAAGGGAACGAACTGGAAAAAGAGGAGGTGTATCAGAACGATCATTCTTGAGTTCACCAGGAATTAAGACAGGATAACTACTGTTGGGAATGATCTAGTGCAGTAGCTAAAATCTTTGAGAAATAAAGGAGAGGAGGAGCACTGAAGTTTGCTTGATGATGACAATGCAGGCTATTTGGTGACACAAGCTGTGGGATGTGTGAGAGGAATACTCTAAAGGCAGCAATGAGAAACATTAACGTTTCTCATAATAACTAAAGTTATTAACACCCAGTTACTGAGGTGAGGTCTTGAGTAGAAGAGAGATAGTGGACTCAGGCCAGCAAGGCTAAAGCGGTGGGAGGGGCGAGGAGGCGGGTCTGGGATTCCCTGGCCAATCGAAGAGAACTGGGGCAGAGCCTGACAGGCACCATATAACTGAGGGGTTCTGCGCGGGAAGGGCTAACCTCGTCCAGAGTGCTAAGCGGTGTCCGGGCAGCCCTCTACCTTTCTCTGGTCTTCAGGCCTTCTGGTGAGAATGTACGGCCCCTCCGGAGACTGAGGACTATGGGGACAGGAGGGCGTGGCGGCCGTGGGGCGGACGAATAGGGCCTGAAGGAATTGAAGGGGCGGAGGTTAGGACCGGTGATTGTAGCGGCGCCTCCTGGGGAGTCCACACCTTTGTCTTCGCAGCGACCCCTTCTGAGCGGGATTCGGATCCTTCCAGCGATGCTCCCTTGGCAGGTCCGAGGCTGGAGCCCCAGGAGTGGTCATCCACTGCGGCTGTAGGTCCGAGGCTGAGGGGACGAGGAGTTTGAGACTTGAAAAGGGCTCTCTGGGACTGGCCCTTTGCTCCCTCCTTTCCTGTTACTGCTAGGTTGGACTGGGCTCCCAACAATGATAATACTTATTTTAAAATGTAAGCAAATTGCTGCTGACAACGTTGCTTGTGCACCCAGCCCTGTTAGTTTTTTATTTAAAGTCCCTGTTTCCCCACCTCTGGAGACTGGCAGCCTATCGCTTGTCCAGGAGGGTCCTAGGGTGAACCTGATGGGGAGGAGGCATATTCGGGACGTCTGGCTGCTTGGAGGCCTCTCCATTCTCGTCTGAGCACTAGAAGTGTCTTACTCCACCTGGGTGAGAACAGACACGTGCAGGAGAGCTTTGCTTTCTGGGTTCAGAGGTCTCCTATTGTCTCCTCCGGACAAACCCAGAATGATCACTGGGCACCTCACCTCCTAGCTTCATCTCCTCCTCTCTCCTCTTGAGGAGAAAACATGGTAAAATAAAATCAACTCTGTTTGGTTTACCCCATTCTGTGGCATTTCCTGGTTTGATCATAATTAGCTGTTCCATCTTACAGCATTTACAAACCAGTCCCACAAGGAGCTATTGTGAGACATGTAATTAGTTTTGACTGGGTTTAATCCCTCCTCTTATTGTAGCCTCTTAGTCTCCTGTCTTTGGGCAGATGAAATAGAAAGAAACTAGTCCAGTTAATGCTACTTTTGTGTGCTGGTCCCTAATCCCCCAAGAAAAATGCCCCCCTCTCAAAGTAATTGAATACAAAGTGAAGGTACTCAAATAGTGCTATCTTCTGTTACAAATTCATTAGTTGGTTAAACACAGTCCTTATTTTTTCTTCTGTCCCTATCTGCACATGTGTTTCTATCACCTCCATTTTACCTTTGCTGTGATTTTAAGAGTCAGACATATTGGCTCCTGGCTTCCAAAACATTGTGTTTACTAGTGCGCCTGATCCAATGGCATTTACTGTCTTCAGTAATGGGATAATGATGCGGAATAAAATTCTAATAAAAACATGACTCTTCTAAGATCTGTTGCTGTTTGCCTTTTGAAAATCAGTAGGTAAAATACATATTGACATTAAATGTGAGAATTTTGGCTCTTACTCCTTAATATGATAATAGTTCTACCAGGTAAGTTTTCTTTAGTTTAGTTTTTTTTTTTTTTTTCAGTCTTTTCATCAAGATGAGTGATAAGCCAGACTTGTCTGAAGTGGAGAAGTTTGACAGGTCCAAACTGAAGAAAACTAATACTAAAGAAAAAAACACTCTTCCCTCAAAGGAAAGTAAGTCATGGAGACTTTCTATTTGAGACAAACAATGGTGAAAATTAACAGGTTTGGTAAATGCATGCTTCTAGTAAATTTTGCCACAAAGTAATCAATAGGGTACCAATTATTTAATGTAACATTGTGTTAGTCATTCAGTCGTGATTGATTGTAACCCCATGCACTGTAGCTCAATAGGCTTCCCTATCTGGACTTCTCCAGGCAAGAACACTGGAGTAGGTATCTTCCCAACCCAGGGATCATACCTGTGCTTACTGCACTGCAGGTGGATTCTTTGCCTTCTGAGCCACCAGGGAAGCCCAATGTAAAATTAGAAAATAGCAAATTGTTGCCTTTTTATGTTGCTTATATAAGTAGTCCTTGCAAAATTGGTCTTAGTAGGATTGAGGGAATACAAAAACTTATTTTTTTGGAACATTATTAAAAACCACATTAAGACCAATCTTAGAATATTGGACATAACATTAGAAATATAAGAGTTTTGTCCAATTTTGGTTATTTGTCATTTTTCTGCATCTAGTGTTTTCGAACTTTTATCTCATCCCTAATGAGCCATGCAAACTATGGCTTTGGCCTTCTGTACCTGACGACAGGATGAGGTGAGATGATCAGTTTAGATATTGGGTATCCTCACATTTCCCAGGGATCAAAGGGTCAATTTGGCCCTCCCCACTTACAGGCTGCTGGAGAAACTCCAAGCCAAGGAAAAGATTTTGTCATGTATTGTTATCTAAAAGTTCCAAAGGTAGTCAAGATTGTCTGAGAAGGCATACCTTCCTAATCATATAGTGATAGATAAATCTGAAGAAAATGCTTCACTTGCCCCTCAGTCTCAGAGTAATCTATGGAAAAAATGGCAACAACATATCTACCTCTCAAATGGGGAGAAAGAAACCTACAGTTGAGTCTAACAAATGTCTGGTTCATTACTTTGCACACACACAGACACACCTGACTGGGGATTTGTGGTTAGTGCCTTAGCATTCTAAATGTAAAGAAGGTATGGCAGCCTCCCTGGTGGCTCAGATAGTAAAGAATCTTCCTGCAATGCGGGAGACTCAGGTTTGGTCCCTTATTTGGGAAGATCCCCTGGCGAAGAGAATGGCAATCAACTCCAGTATTCTTGCCTGGGAAATCCCAAGGACAGAAGAGCCTGGAGAGCTACAGGTCATGGGATTGCAGAGTTGAACACCACTGAGCGACTAACACTTTCTTTCTTATGGCAGCCTCCAATGATTTGGCAAAGAGCTCTTTTGGAAGAAATTGAACTTAATCTTAGGAAAATACCCTCATAATAATTTTTTGTGTGTTTGTTTTTTACCCAGCTATCCAGCAGGAGAAAGAGTGTGCTCAAACATCATAAAATGGGGACCTCCTTGCAAGAGCAACATCGCTTGAGTGTCTTGTTTTTGGCAAATCTTTGTAGAGATTTTAGGTATCTTCTGTTGTCACCTTCTCACCCTGGCTAAGAAGTCAGGGGTAGCCAATGTTCCTTCATCTTAAAACTTCTATTGGTGCATAAATTCCAACAGGGAGATGCTGTCAATAATCTCACAGTTGATGATCTTTGTGTGTGTAGCCTTTGCTTCCCCATAGGATAAGCTGCTTTTAAATTTCTACAATGATTCCCTCTATTGCTTTATTATTCTTATGTTGCACAGTTTTGCATCTTCTCACAATTTATTTTCATTTCTAATGAAGCAGTAAAATAATAAATATAACCAATATGTTTATCATAGGCTCCTGTGGTTCCTTTCTGGTGGTCTTCTAAGGAATGAAAGTATACAAGGGTATATTTAAGCCAAAACAATGAGTGCAGGAAAGATATTTTAGCAGATTTGGCACATGGGAAAGGCCCTCCTGTCCCCAGATCAAGTGGGTCCTGACTTGGGGATTGTGTGGCTGATACATACTGACTTCATTTTGTCAGTTCCATCTTTGTTCACACAGTCCAAACCTCCCCACTTTTCACATGATTGAGCTTTAGTCTAATTTACAAGAAGTGAGTCCAAGCCACATGAGTACCCTATTAACTTTTGCCTTTGCTTTCATCTGATATGAAACCTGCAAGAGTGGTTTTTGCTGACATAGATGGTTAATGGTCATGGGACCCCTGGAGGGAGGAACCCCAATTCCAGTTGCTGCATATGTGCTTCTCTCTTGGTAGTCAGATTTACTTTTAGCTTTGGCCCCTTTAAATTCTCTTGTACCCTTTTTGGCAGTCAGTGTGCAGTGCAGCTGCAAATGCCTCTGGATTATCTGTCGACTCTGTCCTTGTGCCTTATGTTAGTTACCCACAGTGAACTTCATAATTGCACTTTATGGCATTGCTCACTTTGTTTTTTGTTTTTTGTTTTTTTGGTCTCAAAGTTCCTTCTCAGTTTGCAGGATATTATTCAATATATGTGCCTCCCAACAAGAATGCTAAGTGCTTTTCCTGAAAGTTGGAATCATAGAGATGGAGAACCTTGGGAGAAGTGGTCACGTGAAGTAGCTCCCTTGTCACAGAAATGAGGAAATGAAAACACAGGGCCTGTTTGATCTTCTAAGGCATATAAGGGCTGGAATTTTAGATGGGACTCTTCTTGATTTTTCTTTTTTTTGTTTTATTGTTTTCTTTTTTTTTTCTTTAATTTTTTTATTAGTTGGAGGCTAATTACTTCACAACATTTCAGTGGGTTTTGTCATACATTGATATGAATCAGCCATAGATTTACACTTATTCCCCATCCCGATCCCCCCTCCCACCTCCCTCTCCACCCGATTCCTCTGGGTCTTCCCAGTGTACCAGGCCCGAGCACTTGTCTCATGCATCCCACCTGGGCTGGTGATCTGTTTCACCATAGATAGTATACATGCTGTTCTTTTGAAACATCCCACCCTCACCTTCTCCCACAAAGTTCAAAAGTCTGTTCTGTATTTCTGTGTCTCTTTTTCTGTTTTGCATATAGGGTTATCATTACCATCTTTCTAAATTCCATATATATGTGTTAGTATGCTGTAATGTTCTTTATCTTTCTGGCTTACTTCACTCTGTATAAGGGCCTCCAGTTTCACCCATCTCATTAGGACTGGTTCAAATGAATTCTTTTTGACGGCTGAGTAATATTCCATGGTGTATATGTACCACAGCTTCCTTATCCATTCATCTGCTGATGGGCATCTAGGTTGCTTCCATGTCCACTGGCACAAAGACAGAAATATAGACCAATGGAACAGAATAGAAAGCCCAGAGATAAATCCACGAACCTATGGACACCTTATCTTTGACAAAGGAGGCAAGGATATACAATGGAAAAAAGACAACCTCTTTAACAAGTGGTGCTGGGAAAACTGGTCAACCACTTGCAAAAGAATGAAACTAGAACACTTTCTAACCCCATACACAAAAATAAACTCAAAATGGATTAAAGATCTAAATGTAAGACCAGAAACTATAAAACTCCTAGAGGAGAACATAGGCAAAACACTCTCCGACATAAATCACAGCAAGATCCTCTATGACCCACCTCCCAGAATATTGGAAATAAAAGCAAAACTAAACAAATGGGACCTAATGAAACTTAAAAGCTTTTGCACTACAAAGGAAACTATAAGTAAGGTGAAAAGACAGCCCTCAGATTGGGAGAAAATAATAGCAAATGAAGAAACAGACAAAGGATTAATCTCAAAAATATACAAGCAACTCCTGTAGCTCAATTCCAGAAAAATAAATGACCCAATCAAAAAATGGGCCAGAGAACTAAACAGACATTTCTCCAAAGAAGACATACAGATGGCTAACAAACACATGAAAAGATGCTCAACATCACTCATTATTAGAGAAATGCAAATCAAAACCACAATGAGGTACCATTACACGCCAGTCAGGATGGCTGCTATCCAAAAGTCTACAAGCAATAAATGCTGGAGAGGGTGTGGAGAAAAGGGAACCCTTTTACACTGTTGGTGGGAATGCAAACTAGTACAGCCACTATGGAAAACAGTGTGGAGATTCCTTAAAAAACTGGAAATAGAACTGCCATATGACCCAGCAATACCACTTCTGGGCATACACACTGAGGAAACCAGATCTGAAAGAGACACATGCACCCCAATGTTCATCGCAGCACTGTTTATAATAGTCTTCTTGATTTTTGAAAAATGCTTTTCCACTAAAGTCAAGTGACATGAAAGGCTGGAGTTGGATGGGAAGGGAGAAGAGATACTTGCTAACACCTGCTTTACTAAGCACATCACATCTTTCATTGGGCCTCAGCTCAGACATCTAATACCTGCTAATGAGCTGCAGCACAGAACTTCTGGTCTGTTTTTTGTCCTGAAAATAATTCACTGTTTTATGAACCAAGTATTTCTGGTGTTTGTGCTGACCACAGTTGCTATGAACTGAACTCTGAATTATCTCCCCTCCAAAAAAGTAATATATTGAAGCCCTAACCCCATGTGTGACTGGATCTGGAGATAGGGTATTTTGGTAATTAATTGAGATGGGGGGCATGATTTGATGGGATTGTGGACATACAGGAAGAGAAAGAGATACCAGATCTTCCCCCTACATGTGACGACCCAACAAGAAGATGACCACTAGCAAGACAGAAAGAGAGTTTCCACCAGAAACTGACACTGCTAGGTCTTGATTTTGGCACTTCCATCTCCAGAACTGTGAGAAAATGAACTTCTGTGGTTTATGCTACCTAGTCTACATTATTTTGTTATGGCAAGCCTAGCTGACTAATATAATCAGGAAAGTGAAGTTGCTCAATTGTGTCCAACTTTTTGTGACCCCATGGACTGCAGCCTACCAGGCTCTTCCATCCATGGAATTTTCCAAGCAAGAGTACTGGAGTGGGTTGCCATTTCATTCTCCAGAGGATCTTCCCGACCCAGGGAATGAACCCAGGCCTCCTGTGTTGCAGGCAGTCACTTTACCATCTGAGCCACCAGGGAAGCTATCAGGTATACATATAAATAGGTAAGTCCAGATTGCTGCCCTAAAGTGATACGTTTACCACCTGAAATTTATAAGAACCAATCACCTATGATCCTACTAATTAGACATGTTAGCATTTAAGTGTCCAAGCCTCCAGCCTGTGGTCTATGAGCATTCATGTATTTTCTGACTAAAGGTGATTATGCTGTTCTATTTGCAACCTTGAGTGTTACCTTACCACTCCCTTCTAAGAGGCAACATTCTTGAATAATCCTTGGGTTTACAGGAAGTGAAACCTATGGTCTCTCAGTAGCATAAACATTCCTAAGCAAAACGGGTGGTTGGGGGAATCACTTCTGACGAAATATCAATGAGGTGACACAATCACAGGGTTTAGAGTTGTTGTTCAGTTGCTAAGTCAAATCTGATTCTTTTTGACCCCATGGTCTATAGCATGGCAGGCTCCTCTGTCCTCTACTACCTCCTAGATTTTTCTCAAATTCATGTCCATTGAGTCGATGATGCCATCTAACCATCTCCATCCTTTGCCACCTCCTTCTCCTTTTGCCTTCAATTTTTTCCCAGTTCAGGGTCTTTACCAATGAGTTGGCTCTATGGATCAGGTGGCCAAAGTATTGGATCTTCAGCTTCAGCATCAGCCCTTCCAATGAGCATTCAGTGTTCATGTCCTTCAGGATTGACTGGTTTGACCTTACAGTCAAAAGGACTCTCAAGAGTTTTCTTCAGCACCATAGTTTGAAAGCATCAATTCTTTGGCACTGAGCCTTCTTTTTGGTCCAAATCTAACATCTGTATGTGACTACTGGAAAAACCATAGCTTTGACTAGACTGGCCTTTGTTGATAAAGTGAGGTTTCTGCTTTTTAATGCACTCTATAGGTTTGTAAAAGCTTTTCTTCCAAGGAGCATGCATATTTTAATTTCATGGCTGTAGTCACTGTCCACAGTGATTTTGGAGCCCAAGAAAATAAAGTCTGTCACTGGTTCCATTGTTTTCCCATCTATTTGCCATAAAGTGATGGGACCAGATGCCATGATCTTAGTTTTTTGAATGTTGAGTTTTAAGCCAGCTTTTTCAGTCTCCTCTTCCACCTTCATCAAGAGGCTCTTTAGTTTCTCCTCATTTTCAGCCATTAAAGTAGTGTCACCTGCATATCTGAGGTTATTGATATTTCTCCAGGCAGTCTTGATCCCAGTTTGTGATTCATCCAGCCTGGCATTTTGCATGATGTAATCTGCATAGAAGTTAAAAAAGCAAGGTGAAAATATACAGACTTGACCTATTCTTTTCCCAATTTTGAACCAGTCCATTGTTCCACGTCCAGTTCTAACTGTTGCTTCTTAAACCTGCATACAGGTTTCTCAGGAAGTAGTTAAGGTGGTCTGATATTCTCAACACTTAAAGAATTTTCCACAGTTTGTTGTGATCCACACAGTCAAAGGCTTTAGCATAGTCAATGAAGCATAAGTAGAAGCTTTTTTTTTAAAATTCCCCTTGGTTTTTCTATCTTCCAGGTGGCTCAGACAGTAAAGAATTTGCCTGCGATGTGGGAAACTTGGGTTCAATCCCAGTATCGGAAAGATCCCCTGGAGGAGGAAATGGCGGCTGACTCCAGTATTCTTGTCTGGAAACTCCTGCGCATAAAGGAGCCTGGCAGACTACAGTCCTTGGGGTCACTAAGAGTCAGACACAACTGAGCAACTAACACTTTCACTTTTGCTTTTTCTATGATCTGATGGATGTTGGCAATTTGATCTCCGATTCCTCTGCCTTTTCTAAATCCAGCTTGTACACCTGGAAGTTCTCAGTTCATGTACTTTTGAAGCCTAGCTTGAAGGATTTTGAGCATTACCTTGCTGGCATGTGAACTGAGCACAATTGTGTGGTAGTTTGAACATTCTTTGGCATTGCTCTTCTTTGGGATTGGAATGAAAACTGACCTTTTCCAGTCCTGTGGCCACTGCTGAGTTGTCCCAATTTGCCAGCATATTGAGTGCAGCACTTTCATGTCATCATCTTTTAGGATTTGAAATAGCTCAGTTGGAATTCCATCACCTCTGCTAGCTTTGTTTGTAGTAAAGCTTCCTAAGGCCCACTTGATTTCACACTCCAGGTTGTCTGGCTCTCGGTAAGTGATCATACCATCGTGGTTATCTGGGTCATGAAAATCTTTTTTTTGTATAGTTCTTCTGTGTATTCTTGCCTCCTCTTGTGAATATCTTCTGCTTCTGTTAGGTCCATACCATATATCATTTCTGTCCTTTATTGTGCCCATCTTTGCATGAAATAGTCCCTTGGTATCTCTAATTTTCTTGAAGAGATCTCTAGTCTTTCCCATTCTATTGTTTTCCTCAATTTCTTTGCATTAATCATTGAGGAAGGCTTTCTTACCTCTCCTTGCTATTCTTTGGAACTCTGCATTCAAATGGGTATATCTTTCTTTTTCTCCTTTGTCTTTCACTTCTATTCTTTTCCTTCTTGCATTTTGCCCTCTTGCACTTCTTTTTGCCTTCTTTCATTTCTTTTCTGTGGGGATGGTTTTGGTCCCCAACTCCTGTATGATGTTATGAATCTCCGACCGTAGTAATTCAGGCACTCTGTCTACCAGATCTACTCCCTTGATTCTATTTGGCACTTTTACTGTATTAATTGTAAGGGATTTGATTTAGGTCACACCTGAATGGTCTAGTGGTTTTCCCTACTTTCTTCAACTTAGGTCTGAATTTTGGAATAAGGAGCTCAAGATCTGAGCCACAGTCAGCTCCTGGTGTTTTGGCTGACTGTAGAGAGTTTTTCAATCTTCAGCAGCAAAAATATAATCAAACTGATTTTGGTATTGACCATCTGATGATATCCATGCTTAGAGTTGTCTCTTGTGTTGTTGGAAGAGGGTGTTTGCTATGATCAGTGCATTCTCTTGGCAAAAGTCTGTTAGCCTTTGCCCTGCTCATTTTGTACTCCAAGGCCAAACTTGCCTTTTACTCCCAGCATCTCTTGATTTCCTACTTTTGCACTGCAGACCCCTATGATGAAAAGGACATCTTTTTTTGTGTGTTAATTCTAAAAGGTCTTGTATGTCATTACAGAACCATTCAGCAGCATCGTCTTCAGCATTAGTGATTGGGGCATAGACTGGAATGACTGTGCTGTTGAATGGTTTCCCTTGGAAATGATTCAAGATCACTCTGTTGTTTTTGAAATTGCACACAAATACTGCATTTCAGCTTGAACATCTGGAAGTTTGCAGTTAATGTACTGTTGAAGCCTGGCTTGGAGAATTTTGAGCATTACTTTGCTAGTGTGTGAGATGTGTGCAATAGTGTGGTAGTTTGAACACTACTTGGTATTGCACTTCTTTGGGATTGGAATGAAAACTGACCTTTTCCAGTCCTGCGGCCACTGCTGAGTTTTCTAAAATGCTGGCATATTGAGTGCAGCACTTTAACAGCATCATCTTTTAGAATTTGAAATAGTTCAACTGGAATTCCATCACCTCCACTAGCTTTGTTCATAGTGATGATTCCTAAGGCCCACTTAACTTGGCATATCAGGATGTCTGGCTCTAGGTGAGTGATCACACCATCTTGGTTATCTGGGTCATGAAGATCTTTTTTGTATACTTCTTCTGTGTATTCTTGCCATCTCTTCTTAATATCTTCTGCTTCTGTTAGATCCATTCCATTTCTGTCCTTTATTGTGCCCATCTTTGCATGAAATATTCCCTTGATAGCTCTAATTTTCTTAAAGAGATCTCTGGTCTTTCCCATTCTATTGTTTTCCTCAATTTCTTTGCATTGATCACTGAGGAAGGCTTTCTTACCTCTCCTTGCTATTATTTGGAGCTCTGCATTCTTTCCGTTTCTCCTTTGCCTTTAGCTTCTCTTCTTTTCTCAACTATTTGTATAGCCTCATCAGACAACCATTTTGCCATTTTGCATTTCTTTTTCTTGGGGATGGTCTTGATCACTGCCTCTTACTGTGTCTGACCCAGGCTCCTTTCAAATGACTGTTTCTGTCTTGTCTCTGTTTTATTGATTTCATCTCTGATCTTTATTATTTCCTTACTTCTCCTGACCTTGAGCTTGGCTTGTTATTTTTCTAATTCCTTTAGGTGGTTTGTTAGGTTGTTTATTTGAGATGTTCCTTGGTTCTTGAGGTAGGCCTATATGGCTATAAGCTTTCCTCTTAGAACTGCTTTTGCTAAATCCCATAGATTTTGGAATGATGTGTGTTTATTTTCTTCTTGTCTCCAGGTATTTTCTAACTTCCTCTTTGATTTCTTCACTGATCCATTGGTTTTTTACTCTCATATTGTTTAGTTTCCATATGTTTGTGGTTTTTGCATTTTCTTTATGTAATTGTTTTCTAATTTCATACAGTGTTGTTAGAGAAAATGCTTGGCACATTTTCTGTTCTATTAAGTGTGTTGAGACTTAGGTTTTTTGTGGTATAGCACGTGGTCTATCCTGGATGATATTCCAAGTGCACTTGAAAAGAATGTGTATTCTGCTGACTTTGGATGGAATGTTCTATAAATATTTATTACATCCAACTGGACTAATATGTCATTGAGGCCACTGCTGTCTCCTTATTGATTTTCTATCTAAATTATCTGTCTATTGCTGTAAGTGGGATGTTAAAGTTTCCTAAGATTATTGTATACTTATAAATTTCTTGCCAGAAATTTTAAACAGCAGATGATATACAGTTGGATGGAAAATTGTTGAATTAGAAAACAGATGAAAGAAATTATATAGAATACCTCATAGAAAGATAAATGAAGTAAAATATTAAAGAGATGCCAAGAGACATAAGAAATGGAGTAAGGGGGGGGCGATCCTAAGATGGCGGAGGAATAGAACAGTTAGACCACTTTCTCCCCCACAAATTCATCAAAAGGACATTTGAACAATGAGCAAATTGCACAAAACAACTTCTGAATGCTGGCAGAGGACATCAGGCACCCAGAAAGGCAGCCCATTGTCTTCGAAAGGAGTTAGGACAAAATATGAAAGATAAAAAGAGAAACAAAAGAGGTAGGGACAGAGATACGTCTTGAGAAGGAAGACTTAAAAAAGAGAGAAGTTTCCGAACACCAAGAAACACTTTCTTTGGTGAGTCTGTGGCGAGCCTTGGAATCTCAGAGGGCAAAATAACTGGGAGGAAAAATAAATAAATAATTAAAACTCACAGATTACATGCCTAACAGCAACTCCCAGTGGAGCAGCAGCCCAGATGCTCGCATCCCCCACTAGCAAGTGGGGGCTGGACAGGGAGACGCGGGCTACAGTGCTTTAGGTAAGGACCGGGCCTGAATATCCCGAGGGCAATCTGAGGGAACTAGCTTGAGATAGCAACCCAAACTGCGGGATAGCTATCCCGTGAAAAGCCCTAACCTAAGACACTGCCAGGCTTGCTCACAGAACGAAGGACTGAGCAGAGCTAGCTGGCTGCGGACTGGCCCATCCCCCACTGGAGGCCAGCAAGAACCAGAAGGGGGCAATCTCGGCCCCAGAGAGGCATCCTATACCAAACTGCAAGCAGACTTCTTTGTTAACCAAGACTTCTTGGGATTCTGGATGGTCAACACCCGCCAGGAGGGTCACAGCCAGAGATCAGCTACCCAGAAGAGACACATGGCACACCTGAGAAGGTGTGCCCATTGTACACCTAGAAAACCGAGCAGCTGGGACAGGGGAGGCGATAAGTCACAGCCTTCAACTGGGGGCGACTGTGCTCACCAAGCACCTGGTCACCTGAGCTGCTCAGACCTGGGAAGGGCACAAAACGCAGGCCCAACCAAGTCTGAGCCTTTGTGGAGTACCTGAGAACCTGAACCTGAGCAGCTTAGACCTGGGGAGTGCATGCAAACCAGGGCCCACATCAGACAGTTCCCAGCAGAGCAACCTAGAGCCTGACCAGTGTAGACTGGGAAAGCAAGCACGCCGTGAGTGGGGGCAAACCCAGTGCAGCTGAAACACTGTGAGAACACGCCAGTGATATTTGTTTGCAGTGTTCCACCCTCCCCACAGAACGACTGAACAAGTTAGCCTAAAAAAAGTGACCACCATTGCCCTCATTGTGTCAGGGCGGAAATTAGACACTGAAGAGACCAGCAAACAGAAGAAACTAAAATAAACAGAGGGAACCACTTTGGAAGTGACAGGTGCAATAGATTAAAACCCAGTAGTTAGCACTGATTACAAAGGAAGGGGCCTATAGACCTTGAGAAGTACAAACCAGACCAAGGAACTATCTGAAAATGAACTGACCCTGCAGCAGACCAGAAAAGTCCTATATATAGTTTTACTATTATCATTTTTAAAATTAAAAAATATTATTTTAACTCCCCTATTACTCCATCAATTTTCATTTTTATAACCTGCTATTAACTTGCAAAAAAAGACCCTATTTTTAAAGCCAACTTCATATATATATATTTTTTTCTAATTTTTGTGACTTTTTTTTTAATATTGTATTTTTGAGAATTTAATCTCTATTCTAGATTTTTAATCTTTGCTTTTTGGTATTTGTGATCAACTTTGTAACTTTAAGAACCCAATCTTCAGTACCCATTTTTACTTGGGAGCGAGATCACTGGCCTGATTGCTCTCTCCCCCCTCTTTTCTTTTTTCATCTATTTTTATTATTTGGAGGCTAATCATTTTACAATACTGTAGTAGTTTTTGCCATACATTGACATGAATCAGCCATGGCTTTACATGTGTTCCCCATCCTGAACCCCTCTCCCACCTTCCTCCCCATCCCATCCCTCTGGATCTTCCCAGTGCACCAGCCCTGAGCACTTGTCTCATGCATCCAACCTGGGCTGGTGATCTGTTTCACCCTTGATAATATACATGTTTTGATGTTGTTCTCTCAAATCATCCCACCCTCACCTTCTCCCACAGAGTCCAAAAGTCTGTTTTATACATCTGTGTCTTTTTCTGTCTTGCATATAGGGTTATCATTACCATCTTTCTAAATTCCATATATATGCATTAGTATACTGTATTGGTGTTTATCTTTCTGGCTTACTTCACTCTGTATAATGGGCTCCAGTGTCATCCATCTCATTAGAACTGATTCAAATGAATTCTTTTTAACAGCTGAGTAATATTCCATTGTGTATATGTACCATAGCTTTCTTATCCATTAGTCTGCTGATGGGCATCTAGGCTGCTTCCATGTCCTGGCTATTATAAACAGTGCTACAAAAACATTGGGTTACACGTGCCTCTTTCAGTTCTGGATTCCTCGGTGTGTATGCCCAGGAGTGGGGATTGCTGGGTCATATGGCAGTTCTATTTCCAGGTTTTAAGGAACTTCCACACTGTTCTCCATAGTGGCTGTACTAGTTTGCCTTCCCACCAACAGTGTAAGAGGGTTCCCTTTTCTCCACACCCTCTCCAGCATTTGTTGCTTGTAGACTTTTGGATAGCAGCCATTCTGACTGGCATGTAATGGTACCTCACTGTGGTGTTGATTTGCATTTCTCTAATAATGAGTGATGTTGAACATTTTTTCATGTGGTTGTTAGCCATCTGTATGTCTTCTTTGGAGAAATGTCTGTTTAGTTCTTTGGCCCATTTTTTGATTGGTTCATTTATTTTTCTGGAATTGAGCTGCAGGAGTTGCTTGTATATTTTTAAGATTAATCCTTTGTCTGTTTCTTCATTTGCTATTATTTTCTCCCATTCCAAAGGCTGTCTTTTCACCTTGCTTATAGTTTCCTTTGTTGTACAAAAGCTTTTAAGTTTAATTAGGTCCCATTTGTTGATTTTTGCATTTATTTCCAATATTCTGGGAGGTGGGTCATAGAAGATCTTGCTGTGATTTATGTCGGAGAGTGTTTTGCCTATGTTCTCCTCTAGGAGTTTTATAGTTTCTGGTCTTACATTTAGATCTTTAATCCATTTTGAGTTTATTTTTGTGTATGGTATTAGAAAGTGTTCTAGTTTCATTCTTTTACAAGTGGTTGACCAGTTTTCCCAGCACCACTTGTTAAAGAGGTTGTCTTTTTTCCATTATATATCCTTGCCTCCTTTGTCAAAGATAAGGTGTCCATAGGTACGTGGATTTATCTCTGGGCTTTCTATTTTGTTCCATTGATCTCTATTTCTGTCTTTGTGCCAGTACCATACTGTCTTGATGACTGTGACTTTGTAGTAGAGTCTGAAGTCAGGCAGGTTGATTCCTCCAGTTCCACTCTTCTTTCTCAAGATTCTTTGGATATTTGAGGTTTTTTTGTATTTCCATACAAATTGTGAAATTATTTGTTCTAGTTTGGTGAAGAATACCATTGGTAGCTTGATAGGGATTGCATTGAATCTATAGATTGCTTTGGGTAGTATAGTCATTTTCACAATATTGATTCTTCCAATCCATCAACATGGCATATTTCTCCATCTATTTGTGTCCTCTTTGATTTCTTTCATCAGTGTTTTATAGTTTTCTATATATAGGTCTTTCATTTCTTTAGGTAGATATACTCTGAAGTATTTTATTCTTTTGGTTGCAATGGTAAATCGTATTGTTTCCTTAATTTCTCTTTCTGTTTTCTCATTGCTAGTGTATAGGAATTCAAGGGATTTCTGTGTGTTGATTTTATATCCTGCAAATTTACTATATTCATTGATTAGCTCTAGTAATTTTCTGGTGGAGTCTTTCGGGTTTTCTATGTAGAGGATCATGTCATCTGCGAACAGCGAGAGTTTCACTTCTTCTTTTCCTATCTGGATTCCTTTTACTTCTTTTTCTGCTCTGATTGCTGTGGCCAACACTTCCAACACTATGTTGAATAGTAGTGGTGAGAGTGGGCACCCTTGTCTTATTCCTGATTTCAGGGGAAATGCTTTCAATTTTTCACCATTGAGGGTGATGCTTGCTGTGGGTTTGTCATATATAGCTTTTATTATGTTGAGGTATGTTCCTTCTATTCCTGCTTTCTGGAGAGGTTTTATCATAAATGGATGTTGAAATTTGTCAAAGACTTTCTCTGCATCTATTGAGATAATCATATGGTTTCTATCTTTCAATTTGTTAATGTGGCGTATTACACTGATTGATTTGTGGATATTAAAGAATCCTTGCATTCCTGGGATAAAGCCCACTTGGTCATGATATATGATCTTTTTAATATGTCGTTGGATTCTGTTTGCTAAAATTTTTTAAGGTTATTTGCATCTATGTTCATCAGTGATAGTGGCCTGTAGTTTTCTTTTTTTGTGGCATCTTTGTCTGGTTTTGGAATTAGGATGATGGTGGCCTCATAGAATGCGTTTGGAAGTTTGCCTTCTTCTGGAGTTTTCTGGAGGAGTTTGAGTAAGATAGGCCTTTTCTGTTCCCTAAATTTTTGGTAGAATCTGGTCCTGGGCTTTTGTTTGCTGGAGGATTTCTGATTACAGTTTCCATTTCCGTGTTTTTGATGGGTCTGTTAAGATTTTCTATTTCTTCCTGGTTGTTTTGGAAAGTTACACTTTTCTAAGAATTTCTCCATTTCTTCCACGTTGTCCATTTTGTTGGCATATAGCTGCTGGTAGTAGTCTCTTATGATCCTTTGTATTTCAGTGTTGTCTGTTGTGATCTCTCCATTTTCATTTCTAATTTTGTTGATTTGGTTCTTCTCCCTTTGTTTCTTGATGAGTCTGGCTAATGGTTTGTCAATTTTATTTATCTTCTCAAAAAACCAGCTTTTAGCTTTGTTGATTTTTGCTATGGTCTCTTTTGTTTCTTTTGCATTTATTTCTGCCCCAATTTTTAAGATTTCTTTCCTTCTACTAACCCTGGGTTTCTTCATTTCTTCCTTCTCTAGTTGTTTGAGGTATAGAGTTAGGATATTTATTTGACTTTTTTCTTGTTTCTAGAGGTAAGCCTGTATTGCTATGAACCTTCCCCTTAGCACAGGTTTTACAGTGTCCCATAGGTTTTTGGGTTGTTGTGTTTTCATTTTCATTCGTTTCTATGCATATTTTTATTTCTTTTTTGATTTCTTCTATGATTTGTTGGGTATTCAGCAGTGTGTTATATAACCTCCATATGTTTGAATTTTTAATTTTTTTCCCCTGTAATTGTGGTCTAATCTTACTGCATTGAGGTCAGAAAAGTGGACTGGAATGATTTCAGTTTTTTTGAATTTACCAAGGCTATATTTATGGCCCAGATTGTGATCTATTCTGGAGAAGGTTCCTTGTGCACTTGAGAAAAAGGTGAAATTGATTGTTTTGGCATGAAATGTCCTATAGCTATCAATTAGGTCTAGCTGGTCCATTGTGTCATTTAAAGTTTGTGTTTCCTTGTGAGTTTTCTGTTTAGTTGATCTATCCATAGGTGTGAGTTGGGTATTAAAGTCTCCCACTATTATTGTGTTATTGTTAATTTCCCCTTTTATACTCATTAGCATTTGTTTTACACATTGTGGTGCTTCTATGTTGGGTGCATATATATTTATGATTGTTATATCTTCTTCTTGGATTGATCCTTTGATCATTATGTAGTGTCCTTCTTTGTCTCTTTCCACAGCCTTTATTTCAAAGTCTATTTTATCTGATACAAGTATTGTGACTCCTGCTCTTTTGATCTCAGTTTGCGTGAAATATTTTTTTTTCCAGCCCTTCACTTTCAGTCTGTATGTGTCCCTTGTTTTGAGGTGGTGTTTTGATGCTGCTCATGTAGACAGCATATATAGGGGTCTTGCTTTTGTATCCATTCAGCCAGTCTTTGTCTTTTGGTTGGGGCATTCAACCCATTTACATTTAAGGTAATTATTGATAGGTATGGTCCCATTGCCATTTACTTTGTTGTTTTGGGTTCACGTTTATACAGCCTTTCTGTGTTTCCTGTCTAGAGAAGATCCTTTAGCACTTGTTGAAGAGCTGGTTTGGTGGTGCTGAATTCTCTCAGCTTTTGCTTGTCTGTAAAGCTTTTGATTTCTCCTTCATATCTGAATGAGATCCTTGCTGGGTACAGTAATCTGGGTTGTAGGTTATTCTCTTTCATTACTTTAAGTAGTGTCATGCCATTCCCTTCTGGCCTGAAGGGTTTCTATTGAAAGATCAGCTGTTATCCTTATGGGAATCCCCTTGTGTGTTTTTTTGTTTTTTAACCCTTGATGCTTTTAATATTTGTTCTTTGTTAATTTGACTAATATGTATCTTGGGATGTTTTGCCTTGGGTTTATCCTGTTTGGGACTCTCTGGGTTTCTTGGACTTGTGTCACTGTTTATTTCCCCATTTTGGGAAAGTTTTAAGCTATTATCTCCTCGAGTATCTTCTCATGGTCTTTTTTTTTTTTTTTTGTCGTCTTCTTCTGGGACTCCTATGATTCAAATGTTGGGGTGTTTCACATTGTCCCAGAGGTCCCTGAGGTTGTCCTCTTTTCTTTTGATTCTTTTTCTTTTTTCCTCTCTGCTAAATTTACTTCCACCATTTTATCTTCTACCTCACTTATCCTATCATCTGCCTCCGTTCTTCTACAGTTGTTTCCCTCCAGAGTGTTTTTGATCTCAGTTATTGCATTATTCATTTTTTAATTGACTCTTTTTTATTTCTTCAAGGTCCTTGTTAAACATTTCTTGCATCTTCTCAATCCTTGCCTCCATGCTATTTATCTGTAACTCCATTTTGTTTTCAAGATTTTGGATCATTTTTATTATCATTATTCTACATACTTTTTCAGGTAGATTCCCTCTCTCCTCCACTTTTGTTTCGCTTGGTGGGCATTTTTCATGTTACTTTACCTGCTGGGTATCTCTCTGCCTTTTCATCTTGTTTAGATTGCTATGTTTGGGGTGGCCTTTCTCTATTCTGGTGGTCTGTGGTTCCTTTTTATTGTGGAGGTTTCTCCCAGTGGGTGGGGTTGGACGATTGCCTTGTCAAGGTTTCCTGGTTAGGGAAGCTTGTGTCGGTGTTCTGGTGGGTGGAGCTGGATTTCTTCTCTCTGGAGTGCAATGGAGTGTCCGGTAGTGAGTTCTGAGTTGGGTCTATGGGTTTGGTGTGATTTTGGGCAGCCTGTATGTTGATGCTCAGGGCTATGCTCCTGCGTTGCTGGAGAATTTGCATGGTATTTCTTGCCCTGGAACTTATTGGCTCTTGGGTGGTGGTTGGTTTCAGTGTAGGTATGGAGGTTTTTAGATGATCTCTTATTACTTAATCCCTATATTCTGGATTTCTCTGGTGTTCTCAGGTTTTGGACTTAAGTCTCCTGCCTCTGCATTTCAGTCTTATTCTTCCAGTAGCCTCAAGACTTCTCCATCCATACAGCACTGATCAAAAAACTTCTAGGTTAATAGTGAAAAGACTCTCCACAGTGAGATACACCCAGAGCGATTCACAGAGTTACATGAAGAAGAGGAGAGGGAGGAAGGAGATAGAGGTGAGCCGGAGGAGAAAAAGGGGGACTCAAGAGGAAAGAGACAGATTAGGCAGTACTCTGTCCCCTAAGTATTCTCCACAGTCCAGAACACCCACAGAGATTCACAGAATTGGATTGAGAAGAGAAGGGGGAGGGAGGAAATAGAGGTGATCTGGGGGAGAAAAAGGAGTGTCAAAAGGGGGAGAGAGTAATCATCACGCTCCTGAGTAAAAATGGGTTCTGAATATTGGATTCCTAAATGTCCAAAATTGATATCAAATACTGAAAAACAAAGATTAAAAATCTAGAGTAGAGGTTAGACTCTTCAAAATACAGTATTAAAAAAAACACAAAAAAATTAAGAACTATATATGAAGTTCGCTTTAAACGTAGGGTCTTTTTTTTTTTTTTAATTTTTTTATTAGTTGGAGGCTAATTACTTCACAACATTTCAGTGGGTTTTGTCATACATTGATATGATTCAGCCATAGATTTACACTTATTCCCCATCCTGATCCCCCCTCCCATCTCCCTCTCCACCCGACTCCTCTGGGTCTTCCCAGTGCACCAGGCCGGAGCACCTGTCTCATGCATCCCACCTGGGCTGGTGATCTGTTTCACCATAGATAGTATACATGCTGTTCTTTTGAAACATCCCACCCTCACCTTCTCCCACAGAGTTCAAAAGTCTGCTCTGTATTTCTGTGTCTCTTTTTCTGTTTTGCATATAGGGCTATCGTTACCATCTTTCTAAATTCCATATATATGTGTTAGTATGCTGTAATGTTCTTTATCTTTCTGGCTTACTTCACTCTGTATAAGGGGCTCCAGTTTCATCCATCTCATTAGGACTGGTTCAAATGAATTCCTTTTGACGGCTGAGTAAAATTCCATGGTGTATATGTACCACAGCTTCCTTATCCATTCATCTGCTGATGGGCATCTAGGTTGCTTCCATGTCCTGGCTATTATAAACAGTGCTGCGATGAACATTGGGGTGCATGTGTCTCTTTCAGATCTGGTTTCCTCAGTGTGTATGCCCAGAAGTGGTATTGCTGGGTCATAAGGCAGTTCTATTTCCAGTTTTTTAAGGAATCTCCACACTGTTTTCCATAGTGGCTGTACTAGTTTGCATTCCCACCAACAGTGTAAGAGGGTTCCCTTTTCTCCACAGCCTCTCCAGCATTTATTGCTTGTAGACTTTTGGATAGCAGCCATCCTGACTGGCGTGTAATGGTACCTCATTGTGGTTTTGATTTGCATTTCTCTAATAATGAGTGATGTTGAGCACCTTTTCATGTGTTTGTTAGCCATCTGTATGTCTTCTTTGGAGAAATGTCTGTTTAGTTCTCTGGCCCATTTTTTGATTGGGTCATTTATTTTTCTGGAATTGAGCTGCAGGAGTTGCTTGTATATTTTTGAGATTAATCCTTTGTCTGTTTCTTCATTTGCTATTATTTTCTCCCAATCTGACGGCTGTCTTTTCACCTTACTTATAGTTTCTTTTGTAGTGCAAAAGCTTTTAAGTTTCAATAGATCCCATTTGTTTAGTTTTGCTTTTATTTCCAATATTCTGGGAGGTGGGTCATAGAGGATCTTGCTGTGATTTATGTCAGAGAGTGTTTTGCCTATGTTCTCCTCTAGGAGTTTTATAGTTTCTGGTCTTACATTTAGATCTTTAATCCATTTTGAGTTTATTTTTGTGTATGGGGTTAGAAAGTGTTCTAGTTTCATTCTTTTGCAAGTGGTTGACCAGTTTTCCCAGCACCACTTGTTAAAGAGGTTGTCTTTTTTCCATTGTATATCCTTGCCTCCTTTGTGAAAGATAAGGTGTCCATAGGTTCGTGGATTTATCTCTGGGCTTTCTATTCTGTTCCATTGGTCTATATTTCTGTCTTTGTGCCAGTACCACACTGTCTTGATGACTGTGGCTTTGTAGTAGAGTCTGAAGTCAGGCAGGTTGATTCCTCCAGTTCCATTCTTCTTTTTCAAGATTACTTTGGCTATTCGAGGTTTTTTGTATTTCCATACAAATTGTGAAATTCTTTGGTCTAGTTCTGTGAAAAATACCGTTGGTAGCTTGATAGGGATTGCATTGAATCTATAGATTGCTTTGGGTAGAATAGCCATTTTGACAATATTGATTCTTCCAATCCATGAACACGGTATGTTTCTCCATCTGTTTGTGTCCTCTTTGATTTCTTTCATCAGTGTTTTATAGTTTTCTATGTATAGGTCTTTTGTTTCTTTAGGTAGATATACTCCTAAGTATTTTATTCTTTTTGTTGCAATGGTGAATGGTATTGACCATACCTCAACATAATAAAAGCTATATATGACAAACCCACAGCAAGCATCACCCTCAATGGTGAAAAATTGAAAGCATTTCCCCTGAAATCAGGAACAAGACAAGGGTGCCCACTCTCACCACTACTGTTCAACATAGTGTTGGAAGTTTTGGCCACAGCAATCAGAGCAGAAAAAGAAGTAAAAGGAATCCAGATAGGAAAAGAAGAAGTGAAACTCTCACTGTTTGCAGATGACATGATCCTCTACATAGAAAACCCTAAAGACTCTACCAGAAAATTACTAGAACTAATCAATGAATATAGTAAAGTTGCAGGATATAAAATCAACACACAGAAATCCCTTGCATTCCTATATACTAACAATGAAAAAACAGAAAGAGAAATTAAGGAAACAATACCATAGGGTCTTTTTTTTGCAAGGTTATAGTGGGTTACAAAAATAATAATTAAGGAGTAATAGAGGACTTTAAAAAATAAAAGAGAAAAAATTTCAAAAGAAAAAAAATAATTAAAAAATAACAGTAAAAATATATCTAGGAATTTCTCTGGAGCTGTTGTGGGCAGTGTGGGTTCGGTTCAGTTTCAGATAGTTCCTTGTTCCAGCTTATACTTCTCAATATCTATAGGCCCCTTCCAGTGTAGTCAGTGTTAACTACAGGGATTTTAATCTGTTGCCCCTGTCACTTATAAAGTGGTTCCCTTTGTTTATTTGACTTCTGTTTGCAGGTCTCTTCAGTGTCTAATTTCTGCCCTGACACAAGGGGGCAGAGGTGGTTTCTTGTTTAGGTTTGTTTGTTCAGTCATGCTCTGGGGAGGGAGGGGTACTGCAGACAAATATCACTGGTGTGTGTGGGGAGTGCTCACAGTGTTCTGGCCACACTGGGTTTGCCCACGCTCATGGCGTGTGTGCTCTCCCCATCTACACTGCTCAGGCTCCAGGCTGCTCTACAGGGAGCGGGCCCTGAGTTTTGTGCACTTCCCAGTCCTAAGCCGTTCAGGTTCAGGTTTTCGGGTACTCCACAAAGGCGCAGACTTGGTTGGGCCTGAGTTTTGTGCCTTCCCCATCAGAGCTGCTCAGACAGCCAGGAGCTTGACAAGCTCACTCTCTCCAGGTGCAATGAGACTTATCCCCTCCGTGGTCCCAGCCTCAGTTTCTGGGCGTGCTGGTCCAGTGCACCTTGTGTCTCTTCTGGGGAGCTGATCTTTAGCTGCGACCCTGTTGGTGGATGTCAACCATCCAGAAGCTCAAGAAGTCTTTGGATAGAAACTGGAAGCCTGTTTGCAGTTTGGTAGGGGTGCCCTCTCTAGCGCCGAGTTTGTCCCTTTCCCTCCCCTCTGCCTCCTGCCTCCAGCGGGGGATGGGCTGATCTGCAGCCGGCTAGCTATTCTCTGGAATTGCTCAGTCCTTCCTTTGTTCTGCAAACGGGCCGGCAGTGCCTTTGGTTAGGGCTTTTCGAAGGTTAATTCTCTCTCTCTCTCTCGCTATCCCACAGTTTAGGTTGCTATCTTGCGTTAGCTCCCTCAGATTGCCCTCAGGGCATTCAGGTCCGGTCCTTGCCCTAAGCAACTCTGCCTGCTCCTCTCCATTCAGCCCCCACTTGCTGGTGGCAGATGTGAGTGTCTAGGGTACTTTTCTGCTGGGAGTTGATTTTAGGCATGTAATCTGTGGGTTTTATTTATTTTTCCCCCCGGTTAGGTTGGCTTCCGAGATTTGAAAACTTCACCCAGACCTGCCCGTGAGAGGGTTTCGTGGCATTTGGAAACTTCCTCTATTAAGACTCCCTTTTCGGGATGGATCTCCATCCCTAACTCTTTTGTCTCTCTTTTTATCTTTTATATTTTGTCCTACCTCCTTTCAAAGACAATGGGCTGCTTTTCTGAGCACCTGATGTCCTCTGCTAGTGATTAGAAGTTGTTTTGTGGAGTTTGCTCGGCATTCAAATGTTCTTTCGATGAATTTTTAGGGGAGAAAGTGGTCTCCCTGTCCTATTCCTCTGCCATCTTAGCTCCTCTCTCTTTCTCCCCCTTTTGACACTCCTTTTTCCCCGCCAGGTCGCCTCTACTTCCCCCCTCCCCCTTTTCTTCTCAACCCAACTCTGTGAATCTCTTTGTGTTTTCTGGGCCGTGGAGAACACTTAGGGAACTGATTACTGGCTGGATTTGACCCTCTCCTTTGATTCCCATTTCTATCATCCTGGCCACCTCTGTCTCTTTCCTCCTTCTTCTCTTCTCTGTGTAACTCCATGAACATCTCTGAGGGATCCAGACTGTGGAGAGCACATAGGAAAGTGATTACTGGCTAGCTTGCTGTCTCCCCTTTTGATTCCCCCTCTTCTCCTGGTCACCTCTATCTCCCTCCTCCCTCTTCTGTTCTCCATGTAACTCTGTGTACCTCTCTAGGTGTCCCTCACTGTGGATAAACTTTTCATCATTAACCTAGACGTTTTAGCATTGGTGCTGTATAGATGGAGAAGTCTTGAGGCTACTGTAAGAATAAGATTGAAAACCAGAAGCAGGAGGCTTAAGTCCAAATCCTGAGAACACCAGAGATCTCCTGATTCCAGGGAACATTAATCGATAGGAGCCCATCAAAGCCTCCATACGTACACTGAAACCAAGTACCACCCAAGGGCCAAAAAGTTCCAGAGCAAGACATATCATGCAAATTCTTCAGCAACACAAGAACATAGACCTGAGCTTCAATATACAGGCTGTCCAAAGTCACACCAAACCTATAGACATCTCAAAACTCACTACTGGACACTTCATTTCATTCCAGAGAGAAGAAATCCAGCTTCACTCACCAGAACACCGACACAAGCTTCCCTAATCAGGAAACTTTGACAAGCCACTCATCCCACCCCACCCACAGCAAGGAACATCCACAATAAAGAGGGACCACAAACTGCCAGAACACAGAAAGGCCATCCCAAACATAGCAATATAAAAAAGATGAAAAGGCAGAGAAATACCCAACAGGTAAAGGAACAGGATAAATACCCACCAAACCAAAGAAAAGAGGAAGAGATAGGGAATCTACCTGATAAATAATTCCAAGTGATAGTGAAAATAATCCAAAATCTTGAAAACAAATTGGAGTTACAGATAAATAGCCTGGAGACAAGGATCAAGAAGATGCAAGAAAGGTTAACAAGGACTTAGAAGCAATAAAAAAGTGTCAACATATAATGAACAATGCAATAAATGAGATCAAAAACACTCTGGAGGGAAACAACAGTAGAATAATGGAAGCAGAAGATAGGTTAAGTGAGGTAGAACATAGAATGGTAGAAATAAAGGAAACAGAGAGGAAAAAAGAAAAATGAATGAAAAGAAATGAGGACAACCTCAGAGACCTCTGGGAAAATGTTAAATGCTCCAACATTTGAATCATAGGAGTCCCAGAAGAAGACAAAAAGAAATACCATGAGAAAATCCTTGAGGAGATAATAGTTGAAAACTTCCCTAAAATGGAGAAGGAAATAATCACCCAAGTCCAAGAAACCCAGAGAGTCCCAAACAGGACAAACCCAAGGCGAAACACCCCAAGACACATATTAATCAAAATAACAATATCAAGCACAAAGAACATATATTAAAAGCAACAGGGGGAAAACAACAAATAACACACAAGGGGATTCCCATAAGGATAACAGTTGATCTTTCAAGAGAAACTCTTCAGGCCAGAAGGGAATGGCAGGACATACTTAAAGTGATGAAAGGAAATAACCTACAACCCAGATTACTGTACCCAGCAAGGATCTCATTCAGATATGAAGGAGAAATCAAAAGCTTTACAGACAAGCAAAAGCTGAGAGAATTCAGCACCACCAAACCAGCTCTTCAACAAATGCTAAAGGATCTTCTCTAGATAGGAAACCCAGAAAGGTTGTATAAACTCAAACCCAAAACAATGAAGTAAATGGCAACGGGATCATACTTATCAATAATTACCTTAAATGTAAATGGGTTGAATGCCCCAACCAAAAGACAAAGATTGGCTGAATGGATATAAAAACAAGACCCCTATATATGCTGTCTACAAGAGACCCACCTCAAAACAAGAGACACATACGGACTGAAAGTGAAGGGCTGGAAAAAGATATTTCATGCAAATAGAGACCAAAAGAAAGCAGGAGTAGCAATACTCATATCAGAAAAAATAGACTTTATTTTTTTCTTTTTCTGTTTTTTTAAATTTATTTATTTTTTCCATTTATTTTTATTAGTTGGAGGCTATTTTCCTTACAATATTGTAGTGGTTTTTGCTATACATTGACATGAATCAGTCATGGATTTACATGTATTCCCCATCCCGATCCCCCCTCCCACCTCCCTCTCCACCCGATCCCTCTGGGTCTTCCCAGTGCACCAGCCCCAAGCACTTGTCTCATGCATCCAACCTGGGCTGGTGATTTGTTTCACCCTTGATAATACACATTTAGAAAGATGGTAATGATAACCCTATATGCAAAACAGGGAAAGAGACACAGATGTACAGAACAGACTTTTGGACTCTGTGGGAGAAGGCGAGGGTGGGATGTTTCGAGAGAACAGCATTGAAACATGTAGAAAAAATAGACTTTAAAGCAAAGGATGTGAAAAGAGACAAAGATGGACACTACATAATGATCAAAGGCGCAATCCAAGAAGAAGATATAACAGTTATAAATATGTCTGTATCCACCATAGGAGCACCACAATATGTAAGACAAATGCTAACAATATGAAAGGAGAAATTAACAATAACACAATAATAGTGGGAGTCTTTAATACCCCGCTCATACCTATGGATAGATCAACTGGACAGAAAATTAACAAGGAAACACAAACTTTATTTTTTTTTCATTTATTTTTATTAGTTGGAGGCTAATTACTTTACAATATTGTAGTTGTTTTTGTCATACATTGACATGAATCAGCCATGGATTTACATGTATTCCCCATCCCAATACCCCCTCCCACCTCCCTCTCTACCCGATCCCTCTGGGTCTTCCCAGTGCACCAGGCCCGAGCACTTGTCTCATGCATTCAACCTGGGCTGGTGATCTGTTTCACCCTAGATAATATACATGTTTCGATGCTGTTCTCTCGAAACATCCCACCCTCACCTTTTCCCACAGAGTCCAAAAATCTGTTCTGTACATCTGGGAAACACAAACTTTAAATGATACAATAGATCAGTTAGACCTAATTGATAGCTATAGGACATTTCACCCCAAAACAATGAAGTTCACCTTTTTCTCAAGTGCACGGCGCAGGGGGTGGGGGGGTGGGGTGGAGGAGCTAAGATGGCAGAGGAATAGGATGGGGAGACCAATTTCTCCCCTACAAATTCATTGAAAGAACATTTGAACGCTGAGAAAACTTCAAAAAACAATTTCTGACCGCTAGCAGAAGACATCAGGTGCCCAGAAAAGCAGCCCATTGTCTTCAGAAGGAGCATGACTGAACAAGCAAACCTGAACAAGAGACCACCTCTGGCCGCCTGTGTCAGGGCGGAAATTAGACACTGAAGATACCAGCAAACAGAAGCCAAATAAACAAAGGGAACCGCTTCAGAAGTGACCGCTGCAACAGATTAAAATCCCTGTAGGTATTTTTTTTTCTGTTATGCAAAACGGAAAAAGAGACACAAATGTACAGAACAGACTTTTGGACTCTGTGGGAGAAGGCCAGGGTGGGATATTTCGAGAGAACAGCAACGAAACATGTATATTATCTAGGGTGAAACAGATCTCCAGCCCAGATTGGATGCATAAGACAAGTGCTCGGGCCTGGTGCACTGGGAAGACCCAGAGGGATCGGGTAGAGAGGGAGGTGGGAGGGGGGATCGAGATGGGGAATACATGTGAATCCATGGCTGATTCATGTCAATGTATGACAAAAACAACTACAATATTGTAAAGTAATTAGCCTCCAACTAATAAAAAATAAATGGGGAAAAAAGAAATAATATCCCTGCAGGTAACACCGACTACACCGGAAGGGGCCTATAGGTATAGAGAAGTGTAAGCTGGAACAAGGAGCTATCTGAAGCTGAACCGAACCCACACTGACCACAACAGCTCCAGAGAAATTCCTAGATATATTTTTATTTTTTTTAATTAAAATTTTTTTTTCTTTTCTTCTTCTTTAAAATTTTTTCTCTTTTATTTTCTTTTAAAATTCCCTATTACTCCTCCATTTCTCCTTAACTTTCATTTTCATTTTCATGTGTTTTTACTATTTTTTTAATTAAAAATTTTTTTTCTTTTTTTATTTTTTTCTCTTATTTTCTTTTAAAGTCCTCTATTACTCCTCTATTACTCCTTAATTTTCATTTTCATTTCACTATAACCTTGGAAAAAAAAAAGAGAAGAGGCCCTATTTTTAAACTGAACTTCATATATATTTCAAGCGCACAGGGAAACTTCTCCAGAATAGATCACATTCTGGCCCATAAATCTAGCCTTGGTAAATTTAAAAAAAAAATGAAATCATTCCAAGCATCTTTTCTGACCACAATGCAGTAAGATTAGATGTCAATTACAGAAGAAAAACTATTAAAAATTCCAAAAATTCCAAAAGCTGCACAACACGCTGCTGAAAAACCAACAAATCACAGAAGAAATTTTAAAAAAAGAAATCAAAGTATGCACAGAAATGAATGAAAATGAAAATACAACAACCCTGAACCTATGGGACACTGTAAAATCAGTGCTAAGCAGAAGGTTCATAGCAATACAGGCTTACATCAAGAAAAAACAGAAAAGTCAAATAAATAACCTAAAACTACACCAAAAGCAACTAGAAAAGGAAGAAATGAAGAACCCCAGGGTTAGCAAAAGGAAAGAAATCTTAAAAATTAGGGCAGAAATAAATGCAAAAGAAACAAAAGAGACCATAGTAAAAATCAACAAAGGCAAAAGCTGGTTCTTTGAGAAGATAAATAAAATGGACAAACCATTAGCCAGACTCATCAAGAAACAAAGGGAGAAAAATCAAAGCAACAAAATTAGAAATGAAAATGGAGGGATCACAACAGACAACACAGAAATACAAAGGATCATAAAAGACTATTATCAACAGCTATATGCAAATAAAATGGACAACTTGGAAGAAATGGAGAAATTCTTAGAAAAGTTCAACTTTCCAAAACTGAACCAGGAAGAAATAGAAAATCTGAACAGATGCATCACAAGCATGGAAATTGAAACTGTAATCAGAAATCTTCCAGCAACAAAAAGCCCAGGAACCAGACGGCTTCACAGCTGAATTCTACCAAAAATTTAGAGAAGAGCTAACACCTATCCTCCTCAAACTCTTCCAGAAAATTGAAGAGGGAGGTAAACTTCCAAACTCATTCTATGAGGCCACCATCACCCTAATTCCAAAACCAGACTAAGATGCCACAAAAAAAGAAAACTACAGGCCAATATCACTGATGAACATAGATGCAAAAATCCTTAACAAAATTCTAGCAAACAGAATCCAACAACATACTAAAAAGATCATACATCATGAACAAGTGGGCTTTATCCCAGGGATGCCAGGATTCTTCAATATCCACAAATCAGTCAATGTAATATACCACATTAACAAATTGAAAAATAAAACCCATATGATTATCTCAATAGATGCAGAGGAAGCCTTTGACAAAATTCAACATCCATTTATGATAAAACTCTCCAGAAAGCAGGAATAGAAGGAACATACCTCAACATAATAAAAGCTACATATGACAAACCCACAGCAAACATTATCTTCAATGGTAAAAAATTGAAAGCATTTCCCCTAAAGTCAAGAACAAGATAAGGGTGCCCACTCTCACCACTACTATTCACCATAGTTTTGGAAGTCTTGGCCACAATAATCAGAGCAGAAAAAGAAGTAAAAGGAATCCAGATTGGAAAAGAAGTAAAGCTCTTACTGTTTGAAGATGACGTGATCCTCTGCATAGAAAACCCAAAAGATTCCACCAGAAAATTGCTAGAGTTAATCAATGAATATAGTAAATTTGCAGGATATAAAATCAACACACAGAAATCCCTTGAATTCCTATACACTAACTATGAAAAAACAGAGAAATTAAGGAAACAATACCATTCACCATTGCAACAAAAAGAATAAAATACTTAGGAATATAGCTACCTAAAGAAACAAAAGACTTATAATAGAAAACTATAAAACACTAATGAAAGAAATCAAAGAGGACACAAATAGATGGAGAAATATACCGTGTTCATGGATTGGAAGCATCAATATAGTGAAAATGAGTATAGTACCCAAAGCAATCTATGGATTCAGTGCAATCCCTATCAAGCTACCAAAGGTATTTTTCAGAGAACAAGAACAAATAATTTCACAATTTGTATGAAAATACAAAAAACCTCGAATAGCCAAAGCAGTTTTGAGAAAGAAGAATGGAACTGGAGGAATCAACCTGCCTGACTTCAGGCTCTACTATAAATCTACAGTCATCAAGACAGTATGGTACTGGCACAAAGACAGAAATATAGATCAATGGAACAAAATAGAAAGCCCAGAGATAAATCCACATACCTATGGACACCTTATCTTCCATAAGGGAGGCAAGAGTATACAATGGAGAAAAGACAATCTCTTTAACAAGTGGTGCTGGGAAAACTGGTCATCCACTTGTAAAAGAATGAAACTAGAACCCTTACTAACACCATTAACAAAAATAAACTCAAAATGGATTAAAGATCTAAATGTAAAACCAGAAACTATAAACACCTAGAAGAGAACATAGGCAAAACACTCTCCGACATAAATCACAGCAAGATCCTCTATGACCCACCTCCCAGAATATTGGAAATAAAAGCAAAAATAAACAGCTGGGACCTAATTAAAATTAAAAGCTTCTGCACAACAAAGGAACTATAGGCAAGGTGAAAAGACAGCCTTCAGAGTGGGAGAAAATAATAGCAAATGAAGCAATGGACAGGGATTAATCTCAAAAGTATACAAGCAACTCCTGCAACTTAATTCCAGAAAAATAAATGACCACATCAAAAAGTGGGCCACAGAACTAAACAGACATTTCTCCAAAGAAGACATACAGATGTCTAACAAACACATGAAAAGATGCTTAACATCACTCATTATCAGAGAAATGCAAATCAAAACCACAATGAGATGCCATTTCATGCCAGTCAGAATGGCTGCTATCCAAAAGTCTGCAAGCAATAAATGCTAGAGAGGGTGTGGAGAAAAGGGAACCCTCTTACACTGTTGGTGGGAATGCAAACCAGTACAACCGCTATGGAGAACAGTGTGGAGGTTCCTTAAAAACCTGGAAATAGAACTGCCATATGACCCAGCAATCCCACTGCTGGGCATACACACCAAGGAAACCAGAATTGAAAGAGACACGTGTACCCCAATGTTCATTTCAGCACTGTTTATAATAGCCAGGACATGGAAGCAACCTAGATGCCCATCAGCAGATGAATGGATAAGAAAGCTGTGGCACATACACACAAAGGAATATTACTCAGCCATTAAAAAGAATACATTTGAATCAGTTCTAATGATGTGGATGACACTGGAGCCTATTATACTGAGTGAAGTAAGCTAGAAAGAAAAACACCAATATAGTACACAAACACCTATATGTGGAATTTAGAAAGATGGTAATTGTAATCCTGTATGTGAGACAGTAAAAGAGACACAGATGTATGGAACAGACTTTTGGACTCTGTGGGAGAGGGCAAGGGCGGGATGATATGGGAGAATGGCATTGAAACATGTAAATTATCATATGTGAAATGAATCGCCAGTCGAGGTTCAATGCATGATACAGGGTGCTCCGAGCTGGTGCACTGGGATGACTCAGAGGTATAGGATGGGAGGGATGTGGGAGGGGGGTTTAGGATGGGGAACACATGTACACCCATGGTGGATTCATGTCAGTCTATGGCAAAACCAATACAATATTGTAAAGTAGACAAATAGATTAATAAAAAAAAACTGAAAAAAAAGAAAAAAGAAATGGTATAAGGAGGTGTTAAATGCACCTTGTACGCATGCCAGAAGTGGTAACCTGGCTAAATTTTAGAATAATAATATTCACAGAGAAACAGTTGATTCTTTCCAGAATTTAGGAAGGCTATGTTTCCATAGATTCAGAAAGCACACCTGGACACATCATAGTAAAGCTACAGACAAAGTTAGCATATGGATTATAACAGCAAACAAAAAGACACATTGTCTACAAAGCCCTGTTTAAGACTATGACAGTAAATCCCCTTACGTAAATAAATGGAAGCCAAAAGCAAGTAGTGAGAGTAAGTAACCACCCATATAGTGTTGCATTCCTAGCCTAAGTATCATGATAAAACTTTGGTAGACTCGAAGATGGACCACTCAGAACACCACAAGGACAGACTTACTGCCAATCCTTTGTCATGAGCCACTTCAGGTTTCCTCAGCTGCACAGAGCTGCTTTGTCCAATACCTTGTACTTCTTGAGTTGGCCAACCTCCAAGGACTGATCAAGGAGGTGGTATAAAGATCTGACTATGTTGTGCCAGTATGAGTGTCTTTAATGACTCATTTTACCTTCAGAATTCAGCATGGGATCAGAAAATAATTTTGAGAGTCTGCATTAGATGTGTACTTCTTCCTCTCCCCACACCTGTCTCCTTTCTTGGGCATTGAGAGTGCTTAAATGTCCTGCACACTAAACACCATATCATCCTTAGAACTTAATTCAGAAGAAAGGACATTCAAGACAACATGAAAGATCATATTTATTATTCTTAGGCAAATTAAATAAATAGTCTTGTTTAGGCGTCAGAGACCGAACAGGCCACTGAACTTGCTTATGACCTACCTGGACACTGCCCTGACTACTTCTTTGGGTGTCAGCTACACCTGATGTGAGTGTGGAAGAGAGACACAATAGGTAGATAGGAAGAGGGCTTTGGAATTTGTTAAGTCCTTGGAGGAGGTCTGGCCAACCATTCCTGGATTTAGCAACACTCCAAGTTTTAAAGAACAAAGCATACAGCATTGGAAAAAATTAACATAATACCAGAGCTGCAGCTTTGTTCACAGATTGATGATGATAATCAATTTGTGTCCTGGGATTATAAGTGGGGAATCCTGAACTGCAATCTTTGAAGTCACAAATGGAGTGGACGTGCTACCTGGGACTTTTCTCAGTTGGAGCTCCAGATGTGTTGTGTCACTTCCTAGCACTGTTTAAGTCTAGATGTTGGTCAAAATCCAATTTGATGATGTATCCTTTCCTCTATTTCTCTTTTTTTAAATGTCAGTATACTGCAAGTAAGATATATAACCCTCTAATAAATATTTGTACTATTTATTTGTACATAACAAGTGGCTTGTTTTGTTAAAAATCCTTTGAACCTGAGACAAAAGTGAAAACTTTCAACAAAACAAGTATGGTAAAGGAACTTCTAAGGACTGTTTGTCACTTCTGGTATGCCAAGGAGATGTATTTTCTTAGTCCACTTCTTAGATTTCTTAACCTCCATTTAATCCTTTCATTCTCTTTATGAAGTATTTTATAGTATTTCTTTCATCAATCTTCTGGATCATATATTCTGTCTCCATTTGTGTCCCAGCTGTTTAAAATTTCTTGACCCTTCTATTCTAGTGGTTATGATGTTCAGTACTAGAAAGCTTATTTGCCTTTTGATAATTAGCTATTTATGACTCATGTTTTATGTATCTTATCATCTATTTAAATATGCTAAGTACATTTCTTGTACTTTGTATCTGATTATAAGTCTTTACAAGTTTCCATCTTTGTTTATTGTTTATGCTGATGCTGGCATTTTGGAGGGGGAGTTTGTGTTTGATCAGGAGGGCTTTAACTGTAGGAATATTTGTAGAAGCCTCAATTCGGGTTATGCTCCTAGATATTTAATTCTTTTTGTTGCAATGGTGAATGGGATTGATTCATTAATTTCTCATTCTGATTTTTCATTGTTAGTTTATAGAAATGCAAGTGATTTCTGTGTATTGATTTTGTATCCTGCAACTTTGCTAAATTCACTGATTGGCCCTATTAATTTTTTGATACTATCTTTAGTGCTTCTTTTCCAATGAGTCAACTCTTCGCATGAGGTGGCCAAAGTACTGGAGTTTCAGCTTCAGCATCAGTCCTTCCAATGAACACCCAGGACTTATCTCCTTCAGGATGGACTGGGAGCAGAAGGAGAAGGGGATGACAGAGGATGAGATGGCTGGATGGCATCACCAACTCGATGGGCATGAGTTTCAGTAAACTCCTGGAGTTTGTGATGGACAGGGAGGCCTGCCATGCTGTGATTCATGGGGTCGCAGAGTCAGACACGACTGAGCGACTGAACTGAACTGAACTTAGTATTTCTATGTACAGTATCGTGTCATCTGCAAAACAGTGAGAACTTTACATCTTCTTTTCTGATCTGGGTTCCTTTTAATTCTTTTTCTTCTCTGATTCCTGTAGCTAGGACTTCCAGACCTATGCTGAATAATAGTGGTGAAAGTGGAAACCCTAGTCTTGTTCCTGATCTTAGGGGGAGTGCTTTCAGTTTTTCACTGTTGAGGATAGTGTTTGCTGTAGGTTTATCATATATGGCCTTTACTATGTTGTGGTAGGTTCCTTCTATGCCCATTTTTTGAAGAATTTTAATAATAAATGTGTACTGAATTTTGTCAAAGGCTTTTTCTGCATCTATTGAGGTAATCATATGGTTTTTATCTTTCAATTTGTTAATATGGAGTTTCACAATGATTGATTTGCATATGTTGAAGAATCACTGTATCCCTGGAATAAACCCAACTTGATCATGGTGTATGTGAGCTTGTTGATGTGTTGCTGAATTCTGTTTGCTAAAATTTTGTTGAGGATGTTTGCATCTATTTTGGTCAGTGATATTGGCCTGTAGTTTTCTTTTTTGTGTGTTGTCTTTGTCTGGTTTTGGTATCAGGGTGATGGTGGTCTCGTAGAATCAGTTTGGAAGTGTTCTTTCTTCTGCAATTTTTTGAAAGAGCTTTAGAAGAATAGGCATTCAGTTCAGTTCAGTTCAGACGCTCAGTTGTGTCCGATTCTTTGCGACCCCATGAATCGCAGTACGCCAGGCCTCCCTGTCCATCACCAACTCCCAGAATTTACTCAAACCCATGTCCATCGAGTCGGTGATGCCATCCAACCATCTCATCCTCTGTCATCCCCTTCTCCTCCTGCCCCCAATCCTTCCCAGCATCAAGGTCTTTTCCAATAAGTCAACCCTTCGCATGAGGTGGCCAAAGTACTGGAGTTTCAGCTTCAGCATCAGTCCTTCCAATGAACACCCAGGACTGGTCTCCTTTAGGAAGGACTGGCTGGATCTCCTTGCAGTCCAAGGGACTCTCAAGAGTCTTCTCCAACACCACAGTTCAAAAGCATCAATTCTTCGGCGCTCAGCTTTCTTCACAGTCCAACTCTCACATCCATACATGACCTTGGAAAAACCATAGCCTTGACTAGACAGACCTTTGTCGGCAAAGTAATGTCTCTGCTTTTTAATATGCTATCTAGGATGGTCATAACTTTCCTTCCAAGGAGTAAGCGTCTTTTAATTTCATGGCTGCAGTCACCATCTGCAGTGATTTTGGAGCCTCCCAAAAATAAAGTCTGACACTGTTTCAACTGTCTCCCCCTCTATTTCCCATGAAGCAATGGGACCAGGTGCCATGATCTTAGTTTTCAGAATGTTGAGCTTTAAGCCAACTTTTTCACTCTCCTCTCTCACTTTCATCAAGAGGCTTTTTAGTTCATCTTCACTTTCTGCCATCAGGATAGGCATTAGCTCTTCTCTAAATGTTTGGTAGAATTCTTCTGTGAAGCCATCTAGTCTTGGGCTTTGTTTTTGGGGAGATTTTTAATCATAGCTTCCAATTCAGTGCTTGTATTTGAGTTGTTCATAATTTCAATTTCTTCCTGGTTCAGTCTTAAAAATGTGGAATGCTTCACAAATTTGCACGTCATCCTTGCACAAGGGCCATGCTAATCTTCTCTGTATTGTTCCAATTTTAGTATATGTGCCACCAAAGTGAACACAGGGTTAAGCCTCTCTAGACACAGTTAGATTTGCATTTTCCATATATATGAGTTTGCAAACAGAAATTACTTGGGCCATGCTGATAGTATTAATTAGAACACCAAAGCTATACCAGGGCACTATTTTGGTTACAAATTCTTTAGGCAACATTTTATTCCTCACCCATAGCTAAGGACAAAAATTAGAATTTTCCTTGGTCCTTGCTTTCTTATGAGAAAGAAAGTCCAGTTTTTCCCTATGGATATAGTCAATCATTGAGAATTATGTGTGTGTCTCAGCCGTCTATTGATTTGAGCCATGTTGCAAGCACATCTGAGTATTTAAAATATTGTTTAATATAACTTTGTATATTACAATTTATAATGGGAGGATTTTCAATTTTTTTACACAATTTCCAAATGTTAAATATAAATATCCTTTTAAAATATAAGCCATCCTAAGATCACTCAGTGATAACCACCTGATATCTAAGCTACACTGCAAAGTTCCAGGCAACCTTCACACACATACCTGGTGCTGAAAGGGGCCTCTTTTCTTGTGGAGAGGTCCAGCAGGATAAAATGACCTTTTCCATTTTATCCCTATGGCCTCAAACAGCAAGGCAGAAGGACATTTCTTCTGAAAGCATAGTCCTGTAATTGGCATAATATAATTTCCACCACATTTTATTCATTGCTCAAAATAATCACAGGCTTCATCAGCTCAAGAGGAGGGGGAAACAGATAGGACCTCTCATTGGAAGGAGTACTGAGGGATGAGCAATATTCCTGAATCCAATAGCCACTGAAATCAAAGACAAGCTTCTTGAGATGTTTCTGGGTGACATACACAGGGTATGGCCATAGAAATAAGTGTTTGTTTTGTTCACTATATTATGGTGATTGTCTTTGGATTGGTTTACTCTTTACTTACTACTAGGAGAGAACACCTACTATTTAGTGGAATCCTATGTTGCATACCACAGCTTTCACACTAAAGTGGACTGAAATTTCTGATGATTATAGATATCCTCTCCCACTTTTAGGGCCATGTATACAGACAAAGAAACACACAGGTAGACAGCAAGGAGAGTGTAAGTACAGATTTCTTGGTGAAAGGAACTCAGACACACCTAGTCTGAATATCTAATTTTTCTGACCTAGGGACACAGAGTTTTCTCATATTCCTCAAGGTTCTCTTCTTTTTGGGTCTTCCAACACCTGACATTTTAGTTGTAATCCATCCTTCTCAATTGTGACAAGTGCATTTCCACAGAGTCATAAATGGGGTACCTTTGAGGAAAACATTAAGGGAGAAGAAAATACATAAGAAGCTGTCCTTGCATGATATTGGAGAATGGTTAAGGGAAACACTTCATTAAACATTCTTTACTTGAATTAATTTCCAAATGGAGATTTGAGATCATTGAAGGTTATTCTTTTATATTGAGGTGTTTCCTATCAAACAGGTTCATCAAAAGAAGCATGTTTTTTGTTATCCTCTGATAGAATCACTCAAAGGCAAAACCATGCCTAATGGATCAGACACTGAAGTGAGATTCAGGGAATCACCTGGACCCTGGTGTCAGTTCTAATTCAGTAGCTATGTGGCTCTGGGTAATGGCCTTCACCTACCAGAATATGGTAAAGGACTCTGATTTTTAAGATGGATATATTACACAAGCCAGGCTATTTATTTCCACAAGCACAGTAACCATATTTATTACTCCTACTTAAAACAAATTTCCCTCAGGTGCATGACAAAGTACCTGCTCAAGCGTCAGGCCCACCATGCTATATGATTTCTGCTTATCTTCACTTCTCAAAGATTGATAAATTTCACAATGCCTCTATATAGAGGAATACTGCAGTTATTTCTGCAATAGTTTGAACAGAACGAGTTTCAGCTCTCGTTTATGCTTTGCAATAAATTCTATCATACAGATTATGTTGAAAAAAATTTGATCTGGTTCCCTAGGGTTTAAACTTATAGTTTGCTATTTAAGCAGAAAACCCTTGTCCTAACTTGTATTTGCAATAGCCAACACCATTAGATCATGATTATTCATTAGGTGGCTGTTTTCTTCAATCACCCTCTGAAGTGAACAATTATATATGCTCATTTCCCCTCTTGGTCTTCAACATTGAACCCCATTGTCCCTCCCTCCTTCCTAGGTGTCAAGTGTTAGTCACTCATGCACTTCTGTCTTCAAGGCTTGCATGGTGCAGTTGTAAAACTGGTTTCCTAATGCCTGCATTTGATTATTGGATTCACTATATGTAAAACACACCTAGCCCAATAAAAATATGCTAGTGGGTTAGGTTTCTTAACAGGAATTCACACATAATAGCAATGGACAAAAATTGCTTGGAAAAATATTCGTATGTCACATAGGTAAATATGGGGATATTGAAAGCAACAACAATGAGCACAATAGAAATGAAATAATTCTGTGAAATACTGTCTCTTTCCTATGGGTCTAGAGTTCCCTTTTCAAAAATGCAATGGCTCTGAAATTAGCTTTTCATTTCCAAAGTTATATTCAGGCTGTCTACAGTCATCTCAAGGTCCCACCTAGAGATATTTTCTTAACATTGCTTTGGTGGAAGATTTTCCTGGCCTCCTTGGGAATAATATTCTTTTAAAAAAAATTCTCTCATAAGATTTCTCTAATTTTCCACAAAATACTAAATAATATTTTTGGCAATGAGTCTCATTTATCCTAAATATTTACTGCATTGACCAAAGAGAGCCCTGGAGGTATAATAGCCTATCAGAATTCTTCCATATTGGACCAAAAAGTACAGACCTTCATTGCCCGTTATGGAATAAGTACTGTCCACTTCATACCTCTACTACTAAGGGAGGCTCTCTCTAGTATCTTGCCCCAGGACCCAATTCGTTTTATTTATCTCATGAGGTTCTGCCAGTTTAAAGAAAGTCTTCTGTTTTGTTTTGTTTCTTTTCTGTCCTGTAGAGCCCTGCCCCTTTCCTGAAGGGCTCAGGAAAAGTTTGATTTCGTGAATTATCAGGATTTTATCTCAGTGTTTGGCTGAGAGTGGTGTACTTTACAGGCTCTTATGTCCTACACAATAGGAAATAATTACAACTGTAGGTGTAACGAATACTTTGTAACAATTGAGAATGACAGACTATCTTCTCCCTCACAGAGGGAAGAAGAAATCAAATACTAAAATGAAATTACTGAACATTCACAGAATTGTGAAAATGACTGTGGTGGGGCCACCTTGTTTCTCATAAGTGGTCACCAGTGTTCTCTTAATGAGATGGAAGAGGCAGGCGATATGCCTATAATTAGTTCAAAATGCATATCTCCTATGGGTTGATTTTGTGCCTCTAAAATTAATGTATCTATGCCATAAACACTCATATGTGTTCGTATGTGATCATATTTGGAGACAGAGTATTTACCAAGTAATCAAGTTAAAATACGTTCATTAGAGTAGGTCTTAATCCAAATGAGTTATAGCCATATAAAAAGGGAAAATAAGACATAGATACATACATATAGGAAAGAAAATGTGGGGAGGTATAGGGAGATTTCAGATATTTACAAGCCAAGGAAAGTGGCCAGTAATGGAGGCCCCTTATGCATTCACACCTTGCATAAGATCCAACTCAGATGAAACCTTGATTTGGACTTAGAGCCTCCGCAAGTATGAGACAATAAATAAATGTGTTTAGTTGACCCAATCACTAGCATTTTGTACAGGAGCTCTAGAATACTTGAAAGTGTTGAAAGTGTTAGTCGCTCAGTCGTGTCCGACTCTTTGTGACTCCATGGACTGTAGCCTGCCTCGCTCTTCTGTCCATGGAATTTTCCAGGCAAGAACACTGGAGTGGGATTCCATTGCCTACTCCAGGGGATCTTCCGGACCCAGGGATTGAACCTGAGTCTCCTGCATTGCAAGTGGATTCTTTACTATTTGGCCATTTTCTAATACTTATATAATATTTAAATGATCTTAATTAGGTTTATAAAATGAACAATAAAGTAGATAAATAATCATAATTCTTACTCTACTGTTACCAGACCTGAACACCCCAGGAAGACCATTATTGGTTTAGTCAGGATAACCTCGCTGTAGGGTGGCTCAGTGACTGTGGCTACCAGTTTTGAGTCCTTCCTTGGCTGACATGGAGTCAATGTGAACTTCTTAGCTTCTCTGACTGAATGTCCTCACCATCCCTATGATGTTAAGCTGAAAATAATGAAGGTTTTCCACTTCAAAAAGAAGAGAATAAGGGCTGAAAAAGAATGACATTAGATCATCTGAATGAATTAGGGTAGAAACTTCTGATTCTAGGCAGTGTGAAATGAGTTTTTTTTCCTGAATTTTTTGTTGCACTTAACTTCTATGCTGTGTTGGGGTCCTCTTTATAAGTGAATCCATAAACAATGCTAATGTTGAAAAGATTTCTGAATGGGGTATGCCTATCCTATCAACACCATCATCCGTGAGTTGAGACTTGCAATTGTTAACTCAGTCGTGAAGCCATTTGCCTTCTTTTGCCTTTACAGTGAACCACAACATTGCAATGCTCACTAGGCTCTTATTTCCTCAATCATCAACTGAAGTGAATAATTACTAGTGTTACTCCCCCTTCCAATCTTCAATATCAAATTGCTTTTCCTTTCTCCATCCTAGATTTCCTGTCTATCAGAGACCTTTGAGGTCCCAATTATCTCTTCAAAACCCAATTGTTTTGTATTTTTAATGTTTTTTTTATAACTGATGTGTTCATTTAATTTCTGAATTTACAAATGTGAAAGAAACACAGGTCATTAATATATCTAATAGATTCTGTTTCTTAAAATGACTTCCTACATAATATATGTATTATATTTAGGTCTTTAGTCCATTTTGAGTTTATTTTTGTATATGCTGTTAGAGAATGTTCTAATTTTACTTTATTACAAGTAGCTATCCAATTATCCCAGCACCACTTATTGAAGAGACTGTCTTCTCTCCACTGTATATTCTTGTCTTTTTTATTATAGATTAATTGACCATAAGCACATAGGTTTATTTCTGGGCTCTCTCTTCTGTTCCACGTGCCTGTTTTTGTGCCAATACTATACTGATTGGATTAATGTAGTTTCCTGATATAGTTCAAAGTCAGGGAACCTGATTCCTCCAGTTCTGATCTTCTTCCTTAAGATGGTTTTGGCGATTCAGGGTCTTTCATCTTTCCATACAAAATTTAAAATTGTCTGTTCTAGCTTTGTGGAAAATGCCCTGGTCTTTTCATAGCAGTTGCATTGAGTATGTGGATTGCCTTGGATAGCATGTTTATTTTAACAATATCAATTCTTCTAATCCATTATCAAGGTAAACCTTTCCCTCTGTTTGTAGTATCTTCACTTTCTTTGATCAGGGTATTATTTTTTCTAAGTACAGGTCTTTCACCACCTTAGGTATGTTTATTCCTAGGTGTTTTATTTCTCTTTTTTTATGCATTTTCTCTCATCCTGGAGGCTTTTCAGCAATAAGAGTGATCATTTTTTGAGAAATAACCACTATAAATCATTAATAAATTCCAATATGTGTGGTACTTGGGGGACTTAAATAATGTTTGAGAAAACAATTTAAAATTTGCAAAATGTTAAATATTTTTAGTATGTATGTGTAAGTATTCCTATTTCTGTTTGTGTTCTGTATTTGGAGAGTGGGATTTTGTCATTCTCTTCATACTGATCACTAGTTTTGATAAATTTTGGAGATAATAGCTGGTCAATTAATTCCTATGATTTTCAGGAGCACTCTGCTGAGGAAGCCAGGACATTCTGCTCCTGCTTCAATCAGGAGAAGGTTCTGTGTTGGAGTAAAATGTCCACCAAGTGACCTGAGTCACTCTGGTGCCTGAAAGAGTTTGAGATATGGAGGTCAGTCATACTCTCTCAGGAAGCTCTAACTGATTATTTCATTTTTCAACTTAGGTGACTTTCACTGAGTTTGGCTGACTGGGGGTTAAACGTGGGGAAGGGGCACGGCAGGAGTTGGGAGGTGGGACATCCAGTGAGAAGTTACATGGGCTGCCATAGTAACAGGCCTGCCATGGCATTTTATCCAATCAGATAGGGACAGTGTCTGTGACGTCAGAGCAAGCAGGGCTTATAAACTCGGCCAACGGCCTTCAACCACCTCATTGTTCTTCCCTCTGACCTGTGGGGAGTGGTGGCTCTGCCATGGCTGAACCATCCTCTGACAACTCTGAGGAAAGCCTGGTCACTAAAGAAACCTGCACCTCCGAAATGGAGATCTCCGAGTTCTCCAAACCAGAACCCTGTGATGACGAGCCAAGAAAGGCAAAGAAGAAGACAGCTAAGGGCTGCCGTCGCCGTCGCCGTCGCTGTTGCCATCGCCGTCGCCACTCCTACCGTCTGAACAAGTCTGTAAGCTTTGCCACCTATTTCCCCCGGGTGCTGAAGCAAGTGCACACAGGCCTGAGTATTTCCCATGAAACGTTAAACATCATGGACTCCTTCGTGAAGGATATGTTTGAGCGGATTGCCGAAGAGGCCGGGCGCCTGACCCGCTCCAGCAAGCGCTGTACCATCATGAGTGAGGACATCCAGACAGCTGTGCGTCTTCTGTTGCCTGGGGAGATGGGCAAGTATGCCATGTCCGCGGCCACCAAGTCGGTCATCAGATACATCACCCACAAATGAACTGCCTCAGAACTAGCTGACGCAAACCAGACTTAAGGGTTCTCCCCTTAGGCCCTATACTGCTTCTTCAAAGCATTTCTACCCCTAAAGAAATTAATAAAAACCTCATTAACTTGGCTTCAATATGTGTCGGTTGTGCCATTTGTTCGATGGAAAATCATGTACTTTTTTCTTAACGTGTTGCAACTCGTCACTTTCCTAAATGGTTATTCCTATTTATGGTTTCTCAGCGATTTTAGGGATCTTTATGGTCAAAATTCTCTCCCTAAAAGTTTCATTGGCCTTTTTCATTTTCATTCTCCCATCTAGATTTAGGTGTCATCCAGAGATTTTTATATGGGGTATAGCAACCGATAAAAAACAGTGTGGTCTTCCCGGGTGGCCCAGCAGTAAAGAATCCGCCTGCAGCGCAGGAGTCACAGGAGAGGCAGGTTCTATCCCTGGCTCAAAAAGATCCCTGGGAGGAGGGCATGGCAACCCTCTCCAGTATTCTTTCCTGGAGAATGCCATGGACAGAGGAGCCTGGTGGGCTACAGTCCATAGGGTCTGCAAAGAGTCGGGCACCACCGAAGCAAGGTGGCGCGCATGCACACAAAGAGCAGTGTATGTGTATATGTGTGCTCAGTCACTCAGTCATGTCGGACTCTTTCTGACCTGATGGACAGGAGCCCGCCAGGCTCCTCTCTCCATGAAATGTTCCAAGCAAAAATACTGAACTGGGTTGCCATTTCCTACTCCAGGGCTTCTTTCTGACCAAAGGATAGAAGCCCTGTCTCTTTCATCTCCTGCATTGGCAGTCGGATTCTTTATCACTGCACCAGCAGTAGCAGATATAAAAATCACACTTACCCATTCTATTCCTTCAATCCCAATTCACTTCCATGTGTAAAATAGGACTCAAACACAGTGTAAAATTCTTATTTTCTTAAATTCTAAAGTTCTGGAATCAAGCACCATATCTTCTGAAATTACCTTATCCAGATTTCTCTGATCTTGTTTTTTGTTTGCAACCTGGAACATTTTGTTTTTAAAAAAACAAAACAAAACAAAAATCCTGACTGAATTGCAAACTTTCGGGGTTGATGGGATAGTCCAGTGACAGTGAATGTAGCCATAGTCTCCACAGTAGCAGCCAATGAGGGACTGGTAGCCCATGAGCCAAAGCAATTGGCCAAACATATGGTGGAGTGAGGAGGGCTGAACAAATAACAACCTTCCTGTGACACTCAGCCTAGAGGTGGAGCGGGAACGTGGGGTGATAATTTCCCTGATGTTTTTCCATTCAAGCACTTGCTTTTAACTGTGGCGATTTAAGTACAGGCATCCATTTCTTGGGCGTCCCAGGTGGTGCTAGTGGTAAAGAACCTGCCTTATGTGGGAAACGTAAGAGCCATGGATTCATCCCCTGGATTGGGAAGATGCCCAGGAGAAAGTCATGGCAACCCACTCCAGTATTCTTGCTGGAAAGTCCCATGGACAGAGGAGCCTAGTGGGCTACAATCCATAGAGTCAGACACGACTGAAGTGGCTTAGCATGCACACATCCATTTCTTGGGTCTTCCCAGGTGGTGCTGGTAGTAAAGAACCTGCCTGCAATGCAGGAGACACAGGAGACCCAGGTTCTGTCCCTAGATGGAGAAGGTTCCCTGGAGGAGGGCATGGAAACCCACTCCAGTATTCTTTCCTGGATAATTCCCAGGGACAGAGGAGCCTGGTGGGCCACAGTTCATAGAGTCACAAAGAGTCGGACACAACTGAAGAGACTTAGCGCACATGCATGCATCCATTTCTTGTTGTGGGACATGTCTCTAGCTCCTTGCATCAAATTAAGAAGGAGGAGGATATTCAGCAATTAAGAGAAATAAGATGACTCCTTCTTCTACTTCCAGTATTTGACTGCTATTGCTTATGATAATATTTACTGAATTTAATGTCCATTGTATTTTCTTCTTGGTGCATTGACATTTTTATTTCTGTAAGTATATTGCTGAATTTCAAAGTAGTTGTTGATTTTCCTATTCCTTTTATTTGTGTTTGAGATAGTTTTTATTTTTTAATTAATTAATTTTTAAATTGAAGGATTATTGCTTTACAGAATTTTTCTGTTTTCCGTCAAACCTCAACATGAATCAACCTAGGGTATACCTTTAACACCTCCCTTTTGGAACTCCCTCCCATCTCCCTCCCCGTCCCATCCCTCTAGGCTGATACAGAGCCCCTGTTTGAGTTTCTTGAGCCATACAGCAATGAGCCATACAGCCAATTCCCATTGGCGATCTTTTTATATATGGTAATGTAAGTTTCCATGTTACTCTTTCCATACATCTCACCCTCTCCTCCCCTTTCCCCATGTCCATAATTCTATTCTCCTATTTCTTTTTTAAAAGATTGATTTCAAGCTTACTACATCCTTGGAGAGAGAGAAAGCACTCTGAATTTCAGTCTTTTGTAATTTACAATGGTTTTCATTAGAACTTAATGTTTCATTATATTTTAAACTGTTCATTTTGAACTTTAAGCAACAAGGATATGTTGTACAGCACAGAGAAATTCACCAATTATCTAATAATAAATGTAAACAGAGTATAATATATAAAACAACTGAATCACTACGTTGTAAACCTGAGCAAATATAATATTGCAACTCATGAATACATCCATACAATTTTTAAAGTTAAAAAGAGTTTATCAGTACCACCGTTATTGGATGTAGAAATCTGTGAAGGATGTGACTTTCAGCAAAACAATGAGAGAAAAGCTAGGAGGATCTACAAAATTCCAACCTCTTGACCCCAACTCTAGTGTTTTCTCTAGGTCAGTCATGACAGAGTTCAGTAAGTTCTAAATCATTTCCCTAGCAATTTCATTTCCCAGTTTATTCTCATTCTCCCAAAGTGTACTATGGAGTTCTTCAGAAGCAGTTTATGTGTGATATGCAATAGATAAAGTGAAGAAACTGATATACCCATCCACTACCTCTATTATACTTTCCCCACTTATCCCAGTTTATTTACATATTTTCCACATATCCTAGTTAATCAAACATTTAAATATATCAATGGGGACTGATACATAGTACAGAAATGGCAAAACAAAAATTTCACACACATTTCAATTTTCTAATTTCCTGGTTTTTGAAATTGTTTTAAAAATTCATACAGGAGAACAAGATGGCAGAGGAACAGGTGGATGTGGAGTACATCTCTCTCCACGGATACATCAGGAATACACCTTCAGATGTAGAAGTACATGCAGAACACGAGCTGAGAGTGGACAGAAGTCATTGACCAGTGGAAAATAATATATAGACCCACCCAAACCTTGGTAGGATGAAGGAACTAGGGGAAAAAACGGGAGTGTTAGTAGGACTGGACTTGCCCTCGGCAGGTGGGGGAACTGAAGCAAGGGTCCAATCCCCACATCAGGGCAATTGTCTGAGTCAGAGGGGAAACATTTAAGGCTGAGAGTGAAACAGCTGATCTGTGGCAGCCTAAATGGAATGAGAATCAGACAGTCCTTGCAACCATACATACCCAAGACTGGGATGCAGATCCCCTAGAAGGTGCAGTGGCTGGTAGCTGGAGTTTAGAGATTGTGGAACAACCCCAAAGTGAGGGCTGCTGTTGACTGTGGAGAGACTGATCAAGGGGATGTGAGGGAGGGGACTGTGGTGGGAAGTGCCTGTGGAGGAAAGCCAGGCAGTCATGGAAGCTAGGTGATACTGCTGAGTCACGTTTGGGGGTGGAGCCATCACCATAGCCTCTCTCTCCTCACAGTGCCAGCATTGGCAGATGAACAATAGAGAGGCTGGCCCAGCAAGCACCTGACACACTGAACTATAGAGTAGGACCCCACCCAGGGTGCGCCTTTAAGTTCTGATGTGCCAATCTGCAGAGTAGGACCCCAGGCGGGGTGGGGTGGGGGTGGGGTGGCTGCTATATGTGCCTGATGAGCCAAACAACAGAGAAGGTCCCCAGGTAAGGAATCCCTCTAAGTGCTTGAATGGGTGGAGCTACGGAGAAAGACTGGCCAAAGAGGCCTTCTGATCGTCAGCTACAAGAGGCTCAAAAAAAGACTCTGATAAGGCCATAACTCCTGCGGTGGAGGCAGTCCATGTCCCTGCACACTTGGTGCTGCCAGAGTCCCTGCAAGCCAAGCAGCTGTGCCACCATCACGGTCAACTCTCACTGGGGCAGAGCTGCCACAGGCAAAAAAAGTTTTGTGCCTCTGCACATGGGGTTGCTCTGGTAGTGTCCTACTCTTTGCAACCCTGGAGACTGTGGCCTGCCAGGCTTCTCTGTCAGGGAGCAGATTTCTCCAGGCAAGAATACAGCAGCATGTTGGCCAATACTGCTTTCCATGGCTGTGTGGCTCTGGAGTGACCTTGAGGAGATACCCCACGTCCAAGGTCAGAGAAGCCCAGCAAGATGGTAGGCACTGGAGAGACTTTGAGGAGATACCTCACGTCCAAGGGCAGAGAAGCCCCAGCGAGACGGTGGAGGGGCAAATTCGCGTTTAAAATCAAATCCCATCTCCTCCAGAGACACTCAGAGGGCTCAAACAAACCTTGTGTGCACCAGGACCCAGAGACCCCACATAGACTGAGACAGAACTGGGTTTGAGTGTCTCCCGTGTAGGTACGAGTCAGCAATGGACTGCCGCAGGGGCAGGGGCCCTGGGGGCAGCAGACTTGGGTATGGCATAAGCCCTCTTGGAGGAGGTCGCCATTAACCCCACCATAGAACAGCCAGAACTTACACAGGACTGGGAAATAGACTTGGGAAGGGCTCAAACAACCTTGTGTGCACCAGGACCAGGAGAAAGGAGCAGTGACCCCATAAGAGACTGACCCAGAATTGCCTGGGAATGTCCAGGAGTCTTCAGTGGTGATGTAGGTCGGTGGTGGCCTGCTGCAGGGTTGGGGGCAATGAGTGTAGCAGTACATTCATGGGGCCTTTTGAAGGAGGTCGCCATTATTGTCATTACCTCCACCATAGTTTGGACCCAGGTAAATAAGATGGAGGGAACACAGCTTCACCATCAACAGAAAACTGGATTAAAGATTTACTGAGCATGGCCCAACCCATCAGAACAACACCCAGTTTCCCCCTCAGTCAGTCTCTCCCATCAGAAAGCTTCCAAAAACCTCTTATCCTTCTCTATCAGAGGGAAGACAGACTGAAACCACAATCACAGAAAACTAACCGACCTGATCACATGGACCGCAGCCTTGTCCAACTCAGTGAAACTATGAGCCATGCCGTGTAAGGCCACCCAAGATGGACAGGTCATGACAGAGAGTTCATACAAAATGTGGCCCACTGGAGAAGGGAATGGCAAACTACTTCAATCTGTCAGGAATATCCTTGGCTCCTACAAACACACAGCCTGGGTGTGGACGTACATACCCGACCTAGGGGCACAGAGGGCCTCTTTCTCTCCATGGGGCGATGAGGCGACTCAGCCTGGCAAGAGCTTGAAAATCCATCCAGTAGCTCTTCCCTCGACACTGACTGAGCCCCCATTGCTCTAGCCCTTGGCAGTTTGGATCTTTCAATAGAAACTCTTCCGGCTAGAAGGGAATGGCAGGACACTACTTAAAGTAATGAAAGAGAATAACCTACAACCCAGATTACTGTACCCAGCAAGGATCTCATTCAGATATGAAGGAGAATTCAAAAGCTTTACAGACAAGCAAAAGCTGAGAGAATTCAGCACCACCAAACCAGCTCTTCGACAAATGCTAAAGGATCTTCTCTAGACAGGAAACACAGAAAGGTTGTATGAACGTGAACCCAAAACAAAAAAGCAAATGGCAACGAGACCATTTTTATCAATAATTACCTTAAATGTAAATTTGTTGAATGCCTCATCCAAAAGACAGACTGGCTGAATGGATACAAAAGTAAGACCCCTATATATGTCTCTACAAGAGACCCACCTCAAAACAAGGGACACATACAGACTGAAATTGAAGGGCTGGAATAAAATATTTCATGCAAACGGAGACCAAAAGAAAGCAGGAGTCACAATACTCATATCAGATAAAATAGACTTTAAAACAAAGCCTGTGAAAAGAGACAAAGAAGGACACTACATGATGATCAAAGGATCAATCCAAGAAGACGGTATAACAATTAAAAATATATATGCACCCAACATAGGAGCACCACAATATGTAAGGCAAATGCTAACAAGAATGAAAGGGGAAATTAACAATAACACAATAATAGTGGGAGACTTTAATACCCCACTCACACCTATGGATAGATCAACTAAACATAAAATTAACAAAGAAACGCAAACTTTAAATGATACAATGGACCAGCTAGACCTAATTGATAGCTATAGGACATTTCACCCACAAACAATCAATTTCACCTTTTTCTCAAATGCACACGGAACCTCCTCCAGAATAGATGACATCCTGGGCCATAAATCTAGCCTTGGTAAATTCAAAAAAATTGAATTGAATGATTATTCCAGTCATCTTTTCTGACCACAATGCAGTAAGATTAGATCTCAAGTACATGAAAAAAATTATTAAAAATACCAACATATGGAGGCTAAATAACATGCTTCTGAATAACCAACACATCATAGAAGAAATTGAAAAAGAAATCAAAATATGCATAGAAATGAATGAAAATGAAAACACAACAACCCCAAAACCTATGGGACACTGTAAAAGCAGTGCTAAGGGGAAGGTTCACAGCACTACAGGCTTACCTCAAGAAACAAGAAAAAAGTCAAATAAATAACCTAACTCTACACTTAAAGCAACTAGAGAAGGAAGAAATGAAGAACCCCAGGGTTAGTAGAAGGAAAGAAATCTTAAAAATTAGGGCAGAAATAAATGCAAAAGAAACAAAAGACCATAGCAAAAATCAACAAAGCTAAAAGCTGGTTTTTTGAAAAGGTAAATAAAATTGACAAATCGTCAGCTAGACTCATCAATAAACAAAGGGAGAATAACCAAATCAACAAAATTAGAAATGAAAATGGAGAGAAAACAACAGACAACTCCGAAACACAAAGGATCATAAGAGACTACTACCAGCAGCTCTATGCCAATAAAATGGACAACTTGGAAGAAATGGACAAGTTCTTAGAAAAGAATGACTTTCCAAAACTGAACCAGGAAGAAATAGAAGATCTTAAGAGACATATCACAAGCACAGATATGGAAACTGTAATCAGAAATCCTCCAGCAAACAAAAGCCCAGGACCAGATGGCTTCACAGCTGAATTCTACCAAAAATTAAGAGAAGAGCTAACACCTATCTTACTCAAACTCTTCCAGAAAATTCCAGAAGAAGGCAAACTTCCAAACTCATTCTATGAGGCAACCATCACCCTAATATCAAAACCAAACAAAGATGCCACAATAAAAGAAAACTACAGGCCAATATCACTGATGAACATAGATGCAAATATCCTTAACAAAATTCTAGCAAACAGAACCCAACAACATATTTAAAGGACCATACACCATGACCAAGTGGGCTTTATCCCAGGAATGCAAGGATTCTTAAATATCCGCAAATCAATCAATGTAATACACCACATTAACAAATTGAAAGATAAATACCGTATGATTATCTCAATAGATGCAGAAAAAAACCTTTGACAAAATTCAACATCCATTTATGATAAAAACTCTCCAGAAAGCAGGAATAGAAGGAACATACCTCAACATAATAAAAGCTATATATGACAAACCCACAGCAAACATTATCCTCAATGGTGAAAAATTGAAAGCATTTCCCTCAAAGTCAGGAATAAGACAAGGGTGCCCACTCTCACCACTACTATTCAACATGGTTTTGGAAGTGTTGGCCACAGCAATCAGAGCAGAAAAAGAAATAAAAGCAATCCAGATAGGAAAAGAAGAAGTAAAACTCTCACTGTTTGCAGACGACATGATCGTCTACATAGAAAACCCTAACGACTCTACCAGAAAATTATTAGAGCTAATCAATGAATACAGTAATGTTGCGGGATATAAAATTAACACACAGAAATTCCTTGCATTCCTATACACTAACAATGAGAAAACAGAAAGAGAAATTAAGTAAACAATACCATTCACCATTGCAGCAAAATAATAAGATATGTAGGAGTATATCTACCTAAAGAAACAAAAGACCTATATATAGAAAACTATAAAACACTGATGAAAGAAATCAAAGATGACACAAATAGATGGAGAAATGTACTGTATTCATGGATTGGAAGAATTAATATTGTGAAAATGACTATACTACCCAAAGCACTCTATAGATTCTGAGAGGATAACAGGCAGGAAGGCCAGGGGTCTCCAAAGGGAGGAAAAAGGCTGCAAGTGCCAGACATTTTTATCTCTCTTAAGTGGCAGGAAGAAAAAACCAGCCATATGTTTTTCCTTCTCTATACAAATTTAAAAGGAGGTTTCTCTTAAAATGCTGTTTCCATGACACCTGGTTTCACCTGAAGCTAACTACTCTCAAACCTAGAGTTAACCAATACATTTCTTTTTCTTATGGAAATGTTGTCTTAAGCTATGTTAATGTACCCCAGACTCTGTCTTCAAGTTGGTTCCCCAAACGGCCTAACTTACTTACTCAGGTATTGTTCCCCTATATTGTATATCTATCTATACAAGGAGATATTTCTCTATCTCCTTTATTACACAAAAGCTCTGAGGGATCCAGCCTCGTCTCTGGCCCCGGATTGAATTCGTCTCGTCCGGAGGCCAAGAATCCCACGTCTTATCGTTCAGCAACAACCTTTCAATTCAGTGCAATCCCTATCAAGCTACCAATGGTATTTTTCACAGAACTAGAACAAATAAGTTCACAATTTGTATGGAAATACAAAAAACCTCGAATAGCCAAAGCAATCTTGAGAAAGAAGCATGGAACTGGAGGAATCAACCTGCCTGACTTCAGGCTCTACTACAAAGCCACAGTCATCAAGACAGTATGGTACTGGCACAAAGACAGAAATAGAGATCAGTGGAACAGAATAGAAAGCCCAGAGATAAATCCACGTACCTATGGACACCTTATCTTCGACACAGGAGGCAAGGATATACAATGGAAAAAAGACAACCTCTTTAACAAGTGGTGCTGGGAAAACTGATCAACCACTTGTAAAAGAATGAAACTGGAACACTTTCTAACACCATACACAAAAATAAACTCAAAATGGATTAAAGATCTAAATGTAAGACCAGAAACTATAAAACTCCTAGAGGAGAACATAGGCAAAACACTCTCTGACATAAATCACAGCAGGATTCTCTATGACCCACCTCCCAGAATATTGGAAATAAAAGCAAAACTAAACAAATGGGACCTAATGAAACTTAAAAGCTTTTGTACAACAAAGGAAACAATAAGCAAGGTGAAAAGACAGCTTTCAGAATGGGAGAAAACAACAGCAAATGAAGAAACAGACAAAGGATTAATCTCAAAAATATACAAGCAACTCTTGTAGCTCAATTCCAGAAAAATAAATGACCCAATCAAAAAATGGGCCAAAGAACTAAACAGACATTTCTCCAAAGAAGACATACAGATGGCTAACAAACACATGAAAAGATGCTCAACATCACTCATTATTAGAGAAATGCAAATCAGAACCACAACGAGGTACCATTATCCACCAGTCAGGATGGCTGCTATCCAAAAGTCTACAAGCAATAAATGCTGGAGAGGGTGTGGAGAAAAGGGAACCCTCTTACACTGTTGGTGGGAATGCAAACCAGTACAGCCACTATGGCGAACAGTGTGGAGATTCCTTTAAAACTGGAAATAGAACTGCCATATGACTCAGCAATCCCACTCCTGGGCATACACACTGAGGAAACCAGATCTGAAAGAGACACGTGCATCCCAATGTTCATTGCAGTGCTGTTTATAATTGCCAGGACATGGAAGCTACCTATATGTCCATCAGCAGACGAATGGATAAGGAAGCTATGGTACATATACACCATGGAATATTACTCAGCCATTAAAATGAATTCATTTGAATCAGTTCTAATGAGATGGATGAAACTGGAGCCCATTATACAGAGTGAAATAAGCCAGAAAGATAAAGACCAATACAGTATACTAAGGCATATATATGGAATTTAAAAAGATGGTAACCATAACCCTATATGCTAAACAGAAAAAGAGACACAGATGTACAGAACAGACTTTTGGACTCTGTGGGAGAAGGTGAGGGTGGGACGTTCTGAGAGAATAGCACTGAAACAAGTATACTATCAAGGGTGAAACAGATCACCAGCCCAGGTTGGATGCATGAGACAAATGCTCAGGGCTGGTGCACTGGGAAGACCCAGAGGGATGGGATGGGGAGGGAAACTGGAGGGGGGCTCGAGATGGGGAATACATGTAAATCTATGGCTGATTCATATCAATGTATGGGAAAAACCACTACAATATTGTAAAGTAATTAGACTCCAACTAATAAAAATAAATGAAAAAAAAAAGCCATGAAGATATTTCCCTTATTTTGCCTTTACAATAAGCCACAACATTGTAAGGTGATTGCTCACTAGGCTCTCTTATTTCCTCAATCATCAACAGAAGTGAATAATTACTAGTGTTACTCCTCCTTCCAATCTTCAACATCAAATTTTTCTTTTCCCTTCTCCATCCTAGATTTCCAGTGTATTAGAGATTTTGAGGTCCCACTTATCCCTTCAAAACTCAATTGTGGTTATTTTTAATGTTTTTTAAACTGATGTGTTCATTTAATTTCTGAATTAACAAATGTGAAAGAAACACAGGCCATTAAAATATCTAATGGATTCTGTTCCTTAAAATGACTGCCTACATATGTATTATATTTATGTCTTTAGTCCATTTTGAGTTTATTTTTGTATATGCTGCTAAAGAATGTTCTAACTTTACTTTATTGTATGTATCTATCCAATTGTCCCATCACCACTTACTGAAGAGACTCTCTTCCCTACATTTGTATATTCTTGCCTTTTTAAAATTGTATATTAATTGACCATGGACTGCAAGGAGATCCAAGCAGTCCATCCTAAAGGAAATCAGTCCTGAACATTCATTGTAAGGACTGATGCTGAAGCTGAAACTCCAATATTGTGTCACATGATGTGAAGAACCGACTCCTTGGAAAAGACCCTGATGCTGGGAAAGATTGAAGGTGGGAGAGAAAGGGACGACAGAGGATGAAATGGTTGGATGGCATCATCGACTCAATGGTCATGAGTTTGAGTGAACTCTGGGAGCTGGTGATGGACAGGGAAGCCTGGCATGCTGTAGTCAATGGGGTCACAAAGAGTCACACATGACTGAGAGATTGAACTGAACTGAATTGACCATAAGCCCATAGGTTTATTTCTGGGCTCTCCTGTTCCACGGATCCATGTGTCTATTTTTGTGCCAGTACTACACTGATTGGATTACTGTAGTTTTCAGTTATAGTCCGAAATCAGGGAACCCGATTCCTCTAGTTCTGGTCTTCTTCCTTAAGATTGTTTTGGCAATTCAGGGCCTTTCACCTTTCCATACAAAATTTAAAATTGTTTGTTTTAGTTCTGTTGAAAATGCCCTGGTATTTTCATAGGAATTGCATTGAATATGTGGATTACCTTCAATAGCATGTTTATTTTAACAATACCAATTCTTCCAATCCATAAACAAGGTAGACCTTTCCCTCTGTTTGCATTATCTTCAATTTCTTTGATCAGGGTCTTATTCTTTCTAAGTACAGGACTTTCACCACCTTAAGTAATTTATTCCTAGGCCTTTATTTTTCTCTCTTTTATTTCTTTTTCTCTTGCCCTGATGGCTTCTCAGCAATGAGTGATCATTTTTTGAAAAATAATCACTATACATCATTAATCATTTCAAGAATGTGTGGTATTTGGGGGGCCTAAATAATGTTAAAGAAAGCAATTTAAAATTTGCAAAATGTTAGATACTATTAGTATTTTTGTGTAAGTATTCCTATTTCTGTTTGTGTTCTGTATTTGGAGAATGGGATTTTGTCATTCTCTTCATACTGATCATTGGTTTTGATAATTTTTGGAGATAATAGCTAGTCAATTAATTTCGATGATTTTCAGGAGTACTCTGCTGAGGAAGCCAGAACATTGTGCTCATGCCTCTGTAGGTCAATCAGAAGGACAAGAATCTGTGTTGGAGTAAATGGCCACCAAGTGACCTGACTCACTCGATGCCTGCAAGAGCTTGAGTTATGGAGGTCAGTCAGACTCTCTTAGGAAGCTCCAACTGATTATTTCATTTTTCAACTTAGGTGACTTTGGTGACATCTTTCAAAGTTCTTATACATCAGTAGTAGACATAATTTAGCTGAGGTTAATGGATGACTGTTTCCTACATGGGTCAGATTTTAAAGATTTTCTGGTGGAGGTCACTGAACGTTTAAAGATACCACTGAGTTTGCCTGACTAGGGGTTAAACATGGGGGAGCAAGGCAGCTGCAGTTGGAGGGTAGGGGATCCAGAAACAAGTGACATGGGCTGCCATAGGAACGGACCTCCTTGCCTTGCATTTTATCCAATAAGCTATGGACAGTGTCTGTGACATAGGGAAATCGGGGCTGATAAAATCGGCCAACTGTCGTTAACTCCCACACTGTCCTTCACTCTGAGCTGTGGGGACTGGAGGCTTCGACGTGGCTCATACATCCTCTGAGAACTCTGCAGAAGACCTAGGCACCAAAGAAACTGGTATTTCCAAAACTGAGCCCTCTGTAATAGAGTCCTCTGAAACGGAGACCTCAGAAACAGAGCCCTCTGAACCGGAGCCCTTTGATGCGGAGCCAAAGAAGGCAAAGTAGAAAACCGCTAAGGACACCACCGCCAGACAACTTTGTGAGCTTCACCACTTATTTCCCCAGGTTGCTGAGGCAAGTGCACACAGGCCTGAGTCTCTCCCACAAGGTGGTGAACGTCATGGATTCGTTTGTGAAGGATATTTTTGAGTGGATAGCCGAAGAGGCCGGGTGCCTGGCCATCTCCAACAATCACTGCACCATCACGAGTGGAGAGATCCAGACAGCTGTGTGTCTTCTCTTGCCTGGGGAGATCTGCAAGTATGCCATGTCTGAGGCCACCAACTCAGTCATCAGATACAACTGCTGCAGATGAACTGCCTCAGGACCACCTGAACATCACAAACCAGACTTTTTAAAACCACTCATTTGGAAGGAAAGGACCTGTAGCGATGAAGAGCCACATCCACTCTGGGTTCTCTCCGTATATCCTACTTTCCATCTTTAAAACCTGTCTACTCCGAGGAAAACATTAAAAACCTCATCAACTTTGCTTCAATATGTGTCGGTTGTGTCATTTGTTCAATATAAAATTTCCCACTTTTCTTAACATATTGCAACTTCCCTAAATGGTTATTTCTATTCGTGGTTTGTCAGTCAGCCATTTAAGGGATCTTTGTGGTCAAAATTCTTCCCATAAAACTTTCATTGGCCTTTTTCATTTTCATTCTCCCACCTAGATATAGGAGTATCATTCAGAGATTTTTTATGTGGGGTATAGCAGCCGATAAAGAGCAGTGTGTGCTTCCCGGGTGGCTCAGCAGTAAAGAATCTACCTACAATGCAGGAGTTGCAGGAGAAACAGGTTCAATTCCTGGGTTAGAAAGATCCCCTGGAGGAGGGCATGGCAACCCACTCCAGTATTCCTGCTTGGAGAAACCCATGGACAGAGGAGCCTGGTGGGCTACAGTGCATAGGGTCTGCAAATAGTCGGGCATGACTGAAGCGATGTAGCATGCATGCACGCACAAAGAGCAGTGTGTGTGTGTGTGTGTGTGTGTGTGCACGCGCGCACACATGCTCAGTTACTTAGTCATGTCCAACTCTTTGTTACTCCATGGACAGGAGCCTGCCAGGCTCCTATCTCCTTGAAAATTTTCAAACAGGAATACTGAACTGGGTTGCCATTTCCTACCTCAGGGGATCTTTCTGACCAAGGGATGGAACCTGCATGTCTTGCATCTCCTGCATTGTCACATGGATTCTTTACTACTGCACCACCAGTAGCAGGTACAAAAATCACTTACCCATTCTATTCCTTCAATCCCAGTTCAGTTACATGCCTAAAGTAAGACTCAAATAGAGTGTAAATTTAGAAAATTCTAAATTTCTAGAATCAAGTACCATTTCTTCTGAAATTACATAATTCAGATTTCTCTGATTCTCTTTTTTGGTTGTTTGCAACCTAGAACTTTTGGCTTTTTTTAAAACAAAATATTAACTGAATTGCAGTGTTGCATGGATGATGGGATTGTTCAGTGATGGCAAATGTAGTCACAGTCTCCATAGCAGCCGGCACTGAGGGACTGGTAGCCCATGAGCCAAAGCAACTGGCCAAACATATGGTGGAGTGAGGAGGGCTGAACAGATAACAACCTTCCTGTGACACTCAGCCTAGAGATGGAGCGGGAAGGTGGGGTGATAATTTTCCTGATGTTTTTTCATTCAAGCACCTGCTTTTAACCATGGCGATTTAAGTACAGGCATCCATTGCTTGGGGGCTTCCCAGGTGGAGCTAGTGGTAAAGAACTTACCTATAATGTAGGAGACACAGGAGACCCAGGTTCGATCCCTAGGTGCAGGAGACACAGGAAATGTAAGAGCCACAGGTTCAATCCCTTGATTGGGAAGATGCCCTGGAGAACGGCATAGCAACCCACTCCGTATTCTTGCCTGGTAAATCCCATGGACAGAGGAGCCTGGTGGGCTACAATCTATAGGGTCTCAAAGAGTCGGACATGACTGAAACTTTTATGACTGTTCTATCCCTTGGTCCATTTCTTGGGGCTTCCCAGGTGGTGCCAGTGGTAAAGAACCTGCCAATAATGCAGGAGACACAGGAGACCCAGGTTCAATCCCTAGGTGGAGAAGGTTCCCTGGAGGAGGGCATGGAAACCCACTCCAGTATTCTTACATGGATAATCCCCATGGACAAAGGACACTGGTGAGCTACAGTTCATGGGATCACAAAGAGTTGGACATGACAGAACAGATGTAGCACACACACATGCATCCATTTCTTTTTGTGGGACATGTCTCTAGCTCCTCACATCAAAATAAGAGGAGGATGTTCAGCAATTAAGAGAGATAAGATGACTCCTCCTTCCACTTCAAGTATTTGACTGCTAATGCTTGTGATAATATTTACTGAATTTAATGTCCATTGTGCTTCATTCTTGGTGCATTGACATTTTTTTTCTATAGGTATATTGCTGAATTTCAAAGTAGTTGGTGATTTTCCTATTCCTTTTTAAAAAGATTGATTTCAAGCTTACTACATGCTTGGAGAGAGAGAAAGCACTCTGCAATTTCAGTCCTTTATAATTTACTATGGATTTCATTGGAACTTAATATTTTATCTTATTTTATCATTTTGAACTTTAAAATAAGGAACAAGGATATGCTGATATGCTGTACAGCACAGAGAAATACAACAATTATCTAATAATAAATGTCAATAGAGTATAATATATAAAATAATTGAATCAGTATGTTATAAACCTGAAAAAATATAATGTTGTAACTCATAAATACATCCATAAAAATTTTTAAAGTTAAAAAGACCGTATCAATACCACTTGATTTGGATGTAGAAATCTGTGAAGGATGTCACTCTCAGCCAAACAATGAGACAAAAGCTAGGAGCAACTACAAAATTCTAACCTTTCCTTGATCCCAGCTGTAGTGTTTTCTCTAGGTGTGTCAAGATAGAGTTCTATAAATGCTGAATTATTTTCCTGCTAATTTAATATTCCGTTTTATTCTCATTCCCCAAAGTGTACTATGGAATTCTTCAGAAGCATTATATGTGTTATATACAATAGATAAAGTGAAAAACTGACATACCCATCCACCACCTCTATTATACTTGTCCCACATATCCCAGTTTATTTATTTATTTTCAACATATCCCAGTTAATCAAACATTTAAATATATCAATGGGGACTGATATATAGTACAGAAATGGCAAAACAAAATTTTCACACACATTTCAATTTTCTAATTCTCTGGTTTTTGAAATTGTTTTAGAAATCCATACAGATGTATCTAATCAGTTATTTTCTAGAGGAGAATCTTTTGATCTTTAAAACACAAACTTTCATGACCTGCAATTTTATATCCATCAGAGAGAGTCCAGAAAAAGCATTTCAAGCATCTATCTCCACTGGTACAGCCAATGGGGGACTGGCAGCCTGTGAGCCACAGCTGTTGACTCAAAGTGTGGTTGAGTGACCAGAGCTCAAGAGATAATAGCCTTTCTATGAAAATCAGACTAGAGGTTAATGGGGAAGGAACTGTGGTACTGTGCCAGTTCTTTTTTGGTTCTTTATTTATATTTAGTTACGGAGATTTAAGGACATGAATCCAGAGCGGGTCATGTCTTCAGGCCCTTACAGCAATGTAGAGGAGAATTATCAGCAATATGAAACCTGCAGCATTTCCTTTTACCTCTAGATGTTTGACTGTTCAGCTTCATGTTAAAGTTCATGGCTTTGCTTGCACATTCTTTTTTCTTTGTGGTCCAGGAGGATTTTTATTTGATTTTCACTTGTGTAAACTTCCTATATGTGGAGTGATGAATTTTAAAGATGTTGCTAATTTTCTATTAGTTTCCTTGATAAACAATTTCTAACTTATGACATCTGTTGAGAGAGAATATTCTGCAGGATTTCAATCCTTTACAATTTATTATGATTTGCTTTGAAGCTCATTGTTTCATCCTATTGTGAAATATTTCATGTGAACATTTAAAATAATCTGTAAATAACCCTTTTGACTAGGATGATGAACCATGTGGCGGATGTCTCTGTTATGCAAAGAGTGAGATAATAGCTCTATAGACTACAAAATTCAAAGATTTCAGTGCTCATTCTTCAGAGAGATCAAAACTAAATTGTTATACCCCATACATAGCACCACTTGCTGAAGAGTAAAATGAGGGCAGGATTTGATACTAGAGAGTGTTAATGGCCTATTGCAAGTATGAATGGGGCCAGGATTACCTCCAGACCTTTCTTTGAGATCAATAATAAAAGAATTTAGGCAAATAAGCCCCCTCAAGAAGTTCATTTCTTATTATTCTGTAATGTTGAAAATTAAAATGAAGGGTTATCAATAAAAAAAAAAAACAGCAACCTATTGTTAAAATCAACCATGAAATCCAGTGCGTGCTTTACTTTGCGTAGCAATTAGAAATTGTTAAATCCACTGGAAAAAACCTCCAAAGTGGAAACTATGTGCAGAGACAGGTGCCTTTTCTGAGAAACAAATGTGAACCGTTTGAAAAGAGTGACTTCAGAAAATCACTTAATGTCTATGTTGGTAATAGTTGCTGCTTCAAAACATCAGTTTTTCTTCCTATGAATCAGAAATGCATTACCAAGGTTATTTTTGCATACTGGTCCCAAAGGTATGGTCCCTGCAAAAAGTAATTCTGAGAGATCTAATACACTAAGACACTGCTATTGTGCTTTGTGTATTTTGTGTTTGTAAATACAGAAGTGCAATAGGATCACTGTTGAAAGATGTTACAGATGCAGCATAATTGGTCTAGAGAGTGAAGACTGGGAACGTAAGGGAGGACAACACATAAGAAATCTAGAAAGAAAAGAAGAAAATTGGAATTTTGTTATTGTTGAAGATGGGAGGGGGAGTAGCGATCCTGATTTTATATTTTACTGGACCCTTTTGGAAAGAAGGGCAGCTAGTGCCCAAGCGCGATCTAATGGTGTAGTTTACTGTGAAGAGGAAATGAGGGAAAACCTTCACTACTTAATCAACAAATTACAATCATCAATGCATGGAAAATAGTATCCATAGGTCAAACATAGGTTAAAACTCTTTCCTCCATTACCTCTGTTATGGAATCCATTTAAAAACAGTGATTCAAAAACAGTGAATGAATAACTGAATCATTTTAAGGAAAAAAATTATTACAGATTCTAATCTACTCAGAAAATTCTTAATCTTCTAACTGAATGGTCTACTCTAACTTGTTCAGGTAACTGTCTCTTTTCTTGTCCAGGCTTAACTCTTTAAGTTTTGAAAATGACAACTTTAGTGATATTCCCCTCTGATGATGGGACGTCCAGTCAGAGAAGTGCAACAGCCACTCTGCTCTGAATTAGCCAATCAGGGACCAGCTTGAGTGAGCCACAGCCATTGTTCAAAATGTTCATTGTCCAAAGTTCAAGCCAGTTTTCCCATGTCTATGGAGTACATGCCTTCCAGGATGTTCAGCTTTGGTAAAAGGGATGGTATCCTGTGCCATTCTTTGCCTGCACTGTCTTTGCTGAATTGCTTGAATGATTCTAATTGTGGTGATTTAATAATATCATATTAGTTACCTGGGCTGATGTACAAAATGCTTGAGATTGGATTACTTGAACTGCACATACTTAAGGTCTCACATTTCTGGAGGTGAGAAGTCCAAATCAAGATGACAGCTGATTTGGTTCCTTCAGAGTGGTATGAAGAAAGCATCTGTTCCAGTCTTCTCACCCTTTCTTGTCAAAGTGGCAGAGACCCCTACATTTGTTCAGTTTCCTTCCTATGTGAGAGTCTCTGTGTCCATATTTCCTCTTTTTACATGGCTACAGGTCATTTTGGATTAGGGGGCATCCTAATGAATACAGTTGAACTTCATTCCTCTAGGATAGATTGTATCTCCATAAACAATCACATGTCAGGTACTAGTGTTGAGGACATCAGCATAGGATTTTAGGGAGAATGAATACAACTCAAATAAGACATGAATTTTGAGTTGTAGGCGGGCATATCTCCTCATGCTTCCATTATATTAAGAACACATTGGTGTTTTTCACACATAAATAGTGGTTTGACGCTTACTGGGTGGTGTAGTTAGAGTTTCTTAATTCTTCTAACCCAGGCAAGTGTAGAATGTTGATGGAAAGTCTTACTTAAAATGATTAATTTTTATCAATTAAGGCTTTCAAATCAATTGCAACTGTGATAAACTTGAATTTTTCATAATAGGTATAACTTAGTGATTGTTGCATTGTAAATTATTTCAGAATTTAGTTAATTAAAACAGCAATTATTTATTACTTCTCATGTATCTGTGGGCTGGCTGAATGCTTCTGTTGATCTGTCTGGTATGTATCAGTATTCTATTTGTAGCTCCCTCTTTTTTTCATGGTTCCCAGTACACTTTATATCACATTGCTTCAAAATTAGCAGTGTACATATAGGACATTTCTCTGTTTGGTAAAATTGTTGTTTGGTTATAAGCAATGTTTTGTAGATACTCCTATAACAATAATAAAGAAGAGAACAGTAGTGACTACTGCTGAGCTCACTTGCTCAGTCGTGTCCAAATCTTGGCAACCCTATGGACTGTAGCCTGCCAGACTCCTCTGTCCATTGAATTTTCCAGGCAAGAATACTGCAGTGGGTTGCCATTTCCCTCTCCAACACTAATGACTACTTAAGAAAATAACGTGACTGCTCTCATGTGATTTTCCTCAACTATTTGAAGACTGAATAGTTGTATTTACTTTGAAAAAGTTTCTCACTGTCAATCTCGGTAATGACGGGAGATACACTTTCAATTCCGTCCTTATAAATGCTTTAAAATGTTAATTATAGCTTGATTTAAACACTAAGTATATTCTGTTATGTTTGGTGTCCATTTTTCTACTTGTAAAATAAGTTTTAAATTTTCCTATTGATAAGAATGTTTAAACGTCAAAAGGATGTCATTCAGTCAAATGATGTCACTCAGTGAGACAAATGATGGATAACCAACAGAAATCAAAACTTTTCTTCAGGCCTTAAGAAAAGGGACAGCACTGTCCTGAAGGGACAAAACAGCAAGTCTTTAAATTTCAGAAACCCACAAACTCAGGAGTAAGACTTGGGCAAGGCTGGATACTAGAGAGAGCTTAACCACTCTGAGTTGTGTGTCTATGAAGGTGGCCATTTCCTGATCAAGGAGGGCTCTAAAGGCCTTTTTTCTTTGGTCAAGTGTAGAACTCTGTTCTGCCATTACCTCTCAAAACTATCTTGGGGCCATTATGACAGATGAGCCACTGGAATGGTAAGATAACTTATATGCTTGAATTTGATATGAATCTTATGAAAACATTCTGAAACATTGACTTCCAAGGAGACTAGGACAAACTACCACCGAAGGACCTGCAGGTAAATACCTCTTTGCCTCAGGGTGGTCTTACACACCTGGAACAAAATTTTGGGTGAGAGGAACTCTTGGTAAAGCTCAAGGATGACTGAAACACAGGAAATCTAAAAAAAGGGTGAGACAGTGGGGATTGGTGCTGAAGAGACTAAGGCCAAATAAGCACATATGTTAAGTGACTTCAGTAGGTGATCAAGGAGAAAGGGCACCTCTTGTACAATCATAATTTTATACTGAGGTTTGCTGAAATGACAACATATGGGAAGAGTTTATGTTTAATAACACATGATGAGTAAGAACTTGGAGAAAATAGTATTAATAGGATAAACATACCACATTCAAACATTGCTGACATTATTTGTATCATAGAAATCATTTGAAAATATAAGCATGGTCCCAAACACAATGCTAAAATAATTGAAGCAAAATGTTTCAGAAGCAATGTTTAGGAAACAGAAGTTACTTTTCTGACTGGTTCAAATCAATCTTATTTTTTTTTTCCTAAAGAGTACATCCTTCCGTTTTGGAAAATTGGAAGCCTTCATGACTTGCACCTCTGCATTGGGAGGAGGCTGGAAGCTTCCAATCAGAGTAGCTCAAGCACCACTTGGGACTGACTCAGCCAATGAAAAGCATGCAAATCCTGAGGCACAACTCTTGACTCAAAATGTGAACACTGTCTTGGGCTGAAGCAATAGGAGGCATACTAACATCTGTAGCCTTTGAGATTGAGGTAGGCAAGGAGTGTTGTTCCTTGTCATTGGGCCAAAATGTTATAGTATGACACAGGATACACCAATCACAGCCTTCTTGGGAGTTTGGCCTTTGGAGATTATGGAGTATGTTGGTATAGTTCATTCCCTGTGGTTTACTTCTTGGCTGCTGTTTAATCATGGTGGTTTAATGATATGAATTCAGAGACTGTCCTGGATATGTCTTTTGTCCCTTGCATGAAGTTGATTAATAATATTTCATGTAAGATTTTTAAATTCTTAGTTGTAAACAGAACTCTTTTCAGATATTGATTAGTAAGATTTCATCACTGTAAATTTCCACTGCTTTTTCTAGTAATAAAATTTAGCTTTTCCTCCTTCAGGATTGAGATCATCTTATTAACAGTAGAGTTAGCTGTGCCTTAAATGTTCAAGAGGAAACACCATAGGAAGCCTAGTCATTGGGAATGAAACCACACTGATGACTCCCATTTCTTAAATTCTACTAAAGTCTTTTTTGGTTCAATTTCTGTAATTTATTTCTACATAAATATATTTAAGAAATACTTTTGACTGCATTATCATACATTCTTGAAAGTTATCTGATTTTAATTTTTGTATGTTTCTCACTTATTGGTTCCATTTTTTATCCCACGGTGGCTTCTTAAACAATGAGATAACATTTTCTTCCCAACCAAGGATTCTTATATGTATTATGTGGGTTATTTTGCAGAACCTAAATTGTATCAAAAAACAACTTTTAAATTTGTTATTTACTAAATATTTTTAATAATAAGATACCATGACATTTCAGTTTGTGTCCTCTATGTAGACTCCAATTTTGCAATTTCTCTTTCCTGATGTCATGAAGGTTTTGAACAGAACTGGAGAAAAAATTAGGCCAGTTATTTCCATGATTTCCAGGAGCACTACTGTGTGCTACTACTACAAGAAGCTGACTTTGCACTTCTACGTCCATCTGTGTCTAGCAGGTTGTGAAGCACTTTCTCAGTAATTTTGGCATTTCCTTAAATGTTATGTGTGAATTATTTTCTTAACAATATCATTGAGGATGGATCAGATATACTTCCTTCCTGGCCCTTTCCATCAAGGGCTGATTCTCACCTCCGGACAGATCCTCAGCGCACTTCACCTGCTGCTGCCAAGGGAGATTGGGGAGCACAATGTGTCTGAGGCCACCAGGGCTGCCATCAGATTCACCACCTGCAGATGAGCTGCCTCAGGACCACCTGAGCACAACAAACCAAAGGCTTTTTTTTTTTTCAGAGCCACTCCATTGGTGGGAAAGACTTGGAGCTCTCAAAAATAGGATGTGCTCTAGTTTTTGGACCTATGCCATTTCCCCTGTTTTTGAAGCCCTTTAATTTTGAAGGAAACACTATCTCAAATTATCAGATCCACAGGAACATATGGCTCTAGTGCAGTTTTTATAAGGAAAACAATGGATTTTCCCTAACCATATTTCATTTCACCACTTTCTTAATGGTCATTCTATTAAGTTATCACTCTAGGTCTGCTTTTTGAGGTCTTTATCATCAAAATTACTTTCATAATAACTTCGTTTACTTTTTTACTCTCATTCTCCCATCTAGAACAGCAGTAACTTCCAGAGTTTTAAAAATTCATGCCAAATATTCCTCAAACTTTCAAATCATAATGATCTCAGGAAATTATCTTATAACCCTAACTCTAAATAGTAATGACAGTAGCAAAATTATATTGGGTTTTCCTTTGACGTTCCTGTTTTTTCACAATACCATTTTTGGTTTCGGAGCATGTCAGTTACCTAAGAGATATCAAGTATTCACTCAGGTCATTTTAACAACATTTGAGATTCACATGTCTTTTGTCTTTCTGCTTATGCATATAAATCACATTAAAATTTTTCCACTCAAATCACCTTAGCATTTTGGGAAGGAAATCCCTTCTCTGGGTATGTTTCAGGGCATTAATTAGGTTCTTTCCCATGTGGACTCATGAGGATGCCCACCAGCATTGTCAGAGCTCTGTCTTCTCATGACTTTTCTACCATTGGCCACTTGCTTTCTTCAAGAGTCCCCAAAGTCCTACTGTGTCCTGGGGGTTTCAGTTTCCCTGTAGCAGTCCACACCCATGGCCTATCCAGACTCTGATTTAAGGCAAAACAGGGGCTACAGGAGTTGGCATGACCCCATGACCCCATTCCTAGTCTTTTCTTTCACCAGTTTTTGTTTGGTTCCTCAACTCTCCATGCTCCACATATTTGATGCACAGCTGTGCTGAGAGGGTATCTGTACTCAACAGCACTGGCCCCCAAGTAGAGCACATTCTGCATTCGAAGCATACTTCTACCCCTGTTTCTTGACTGCTCGAGGACCAACAAACTAGAATGTACACAAAAACCCTCAAAAGTGTATTTATAATGTCTTTCTTCCTTATTCCATCCCCATGGAGAGGTGGGTTACTCCCCTCAGATCAAACTCCTCACTCACTCAGGAGCACCTGCCTGATAGGTATGTCATGGTTTACTGAAGGTTATGTGTGAAGCTGTTCACCTCTTCGTAGGGATGGTCACTGTATAATTTCTTGTCCAATTATGCAGACCTTTTTGAGAGTAAAAGGGCCACTACAAAGAATTGTGCTGGGACAACAGTGAAAATCAGGGTGTGTGGAAACACTTTAAGGGAAAAGAACTGGGAAAAGAGTAAAGACATCTATTTGGGGTGGAATTGGATAGCACAACTGGTGAGTAGGAAAATGAAAATGCCTTACACTTCCAAGTTTTGTTCTCCTCAGAATTCTGGTGCCTTTGATCTCTAGAGACAAATAGAGATAAATGCTTCATAGCATTATTAACAAGAAATAGACACACAACAGGGTGACAGTGTTTGTTTGGGTCCTGTAACTACTTTGAGCAGTGAGACTATAATTGGCAGCAAGAGTGATTAAGTACAGAGGTTTTGGAGTCAGATTAGACTTGAATTGAAACTCCAGCTGTCCTTCTTCCTAGATGCAGTGCTTTGGATACATGACTTGACCTCTCTGAGCCTCCGTTTCCTCCTCTGTTGAAGAGGGTCTATGAGATTGTCATGAGGACTCAGTGAGATAAGGCAGATGGAGTGCCCAGTGTATGGAGACTAGACTTATTCTCAGTCCTGATGTTCATGCTGTCAGGCAGTCAGAGGGGTGGGGAGTGAGACTTGATGCCAGATAGCTGGATGGACATGCTCTCCTAGCTGCTTTGGTCCCATCTGTTTGCTTAGGGCTGACAGTGAGATAAGGGTGGATGAGTTTTCACTTCAGAGCTTCATCTAGTGAAGTTGAGGAGATAAGGCAGGTCTGAGGTGTGATGGGAAGTTGCTAGGGAGCAGATGGAAACTGCCACGTTACCTCAGTGGCTTTGGGCATTGCCAACTCAGGGCTCTGTGGACCAGCTGCTCCTCTTCACTCCAGTGAAACTCAGCCCCTTTCCCTCTTCCTTCCTAATCTTATTCACCTTCCCAGTCTTAGCTCATATCATACCTCCTCTGTAAAGATGACTTGATGACCCCAGCCTACTGCAAATTCTCTCTCCTTCAGTTTCTTCATCATCAGATGTAAAAAGGGCATACTATTGACAATGCCCTTACAGAGGGGCTGTGATTAGGACTGAATGAGAGTGTAGATGTAGCATGACAGGTGCAATGTCTGGTACAGGCCTACGATGAGTTCTCAGGCTGTTTCTCTTCCCATTCTCTGAACCTCCATGGCATGCATCATGGTTGTGACCACACAGTTTTCCATTCATTTGTAATGTCACAGAGTTCTGGGTCACATTTTAACCCTCCTCACTCTTCAGGAGCCAGCTCCACACAAATCACCATAGAAAACATTTTTTTATTTGAGCACTTTAAGATTCTATGTAGCAGGCACTCTGCTACATATGTTATGTACATCTGTCTATTACTCACCCTCTGTCCTTATATTTTCCCCTTAGGACAAGCAAGTGAAATTCTCCCTGTCAAGAAGACTGAGGCTCTGAGACATTGGGTTAATTACCACCCAAGCTCCCCACCCTAAGTAAGTGTCCTGGCCAGAAATCAAGTCTGAGTTTTACTTCAATGTGAGATTAAAAGAACAATGAATAGTCTTGAAGGACTGGTGGGAGGACAGAGAGAAGTAGACACCAGAGGAGGGACACCTGCATCCTTACTTGGACTTTGTAGAGGGAGGCTGCTTGACAAATAATCTTTAGTTAATAAAGGTATTTGGATTCAGTGGGTCCCCAAGTTTAGTGAAAGGGATACTTTGCCGTTGGGCAGGAAAAGAGAGATGGGTTGAGTCAAGGTTAAACCCAGGGAATTCCATGGTGGTCTCAAGATTCCAAAAATCAGATGTGGAAAACCCACCCACTGACCATTCTCAAGAGAAATTGTTAACAAACAGGGGTTAAACAAACATCCATTGAAGAGGATTATTAGCCTGAAAAGGGTCACAATCCCTTGCAGTCAAGGCGGGGCATTTCCCTCCAATAGGTCCTTGGTAAAAACAAGGACAGTTTATCAAGCCTGCAGTGTATGATTAGGTGTGGAGTTAACTTCTGCTGTGCTCTTGCATCAGGTGCAGTGATGAAGAGAGCAGAGGGGATTTGACATTTCATTCGGTAGACTCCAAATTCTATGCCTTGACACTGACCTGAGTACCCATGATAATGACCTCACAGGCTAAAAGGCTGGTAGTCCTTGGCAAAACACAATGCCCACACTTCCAGCCCTTGACCTGAGGGAATCAGAATGGTGGGAGTAGGCTCAGCTAGGTCTTGCCCGGCTGATAGAGGCAGGTCTCCTACAGATGAGTGCTTTAAGGGTTTATGAACTGTCTCATTGGGCCCGCCAGACAAGCTCAGACACGGGAAAGAGCCCATCCCTGGTTGAGTTCTAGTTTCAGCTCTCCTCCTGCCTTGGCTTCCGGCATTAACATCAGTGAGGGAGCAGGGAACACCCAGACTCTCCCCTGCCTTGACTGGCCAGGCTCAGGAGCATCCTACCCATTCCCTGCTTCTCCTCACAGTTGCCTCCCCTGGGACCCACTTAGGGAGGCCTCAAGGTACAAGGAGCAAGAAACTGGGCACTTGTGTCATGGAAATCTGAGCTCTGATCCTGGCACACCTGTGTCCTGAACTGCGTGAGGCATGGCAGTTGACTCAGCAGTCCACTAATGGATCTGTTCTTCATTAGCAACATAAACAGCACTGTCCTCCAAGGGTTTTAGAAATCCATTAAAAGTGTTATCATGTGCCCCCTCCCAACTTCCTAGAACTGGGGAAAGGCCAACTGTCAGAAAGGCAATAAAGCTGTCAAATCTGTGTGAAATCATCCATGTAAACTGTAAAACATGTCACAGTATTATTTTCTTCATTGTTCTGGGCAACAGGATAAAAATTGGTAACTGCTTATTTGTATAGAGAAAAAAATAAGAAAAATTGGTATTGCCACTTCCAAGTAATTTTCAGTTCTCCATCAGCGGTATTTTAGTCATGCTATCCTCAGAAAGAGTCAGGAAATTTCATGGTAGGGTTATAGTCAGCCTGCTTTCATTTATTCAACAAACATTTACTGACTACCTATGATATCAGGCACTGATAGCTTCTGGGAGTCACAAATGCATAAGGTGATGGTCTGCAAACTGGTTAGTGCATAGAGCAAGGAAGCAGATACTTTCAACAGATATTTATAATATATTAAATGTTGTGACAGAGATGTGTCCAGGTTATTTGAGGAGCACAGCAGAAGGCAATCCAACACAGCTAGGGGGTAGCCAGAAAACTCTTTCTGGAAGAGTCTACATTATGTGCATTTTGTGTACCAGTGTTTTTATTGCTTTGCAGCTTTAGTATGATGTTTCCAAGTGTATGTCTAGAATCTAAGGTATCAAGGATATAATCCATTCTAGAAAATTACCAGCTGTTTCTTCTTAGAATATCATTGATTCCCAAGTATTTACTTCACAGACTCCCATAAGATGTACTTTTTGTGTTTTTGGTCTACACCTTTTGTCTGTTGAACTTTTTTTAACCATTATTTCTTATCTTTCCAGGAAGCATTCTCCAGAATTTCTTTCACTTGTTTTTCAGTAGCTAATTCTACTTTCAGGTGTGTCTAATTGTTTATTTCAAATCATAATAACCTTTTCCTTCAGGGGTTCCATTTTCCACTTTCAGGAATTTTATTTGATTCTTTGCATTATTTGGTTGTCTCTTCCTTTTGATGGTTTATATCCTCTTGTTAGCTTAAGCATGTTAAATATTTTTCCAACAGTTTGCACTTGACAATAATTCTTTGGAAGGTCATATGTTTGTGTTTCTAATAATGGGCTTGTTTGGGAGGGCTTCCCTGGTAGCTCAGCTGGTAAAAAATCCACCTGCAATGCAGGAGACTCTGGTTTGATTTTTAGGTCGGGAAGATCCCCTGGAGAAGGGAATGACTACCCACTCCAGTATTCTGGCCTGGAGAATTCCACAGATTGTATAATCCATGGGGTTGCAAAGAGTCAGACATGACTGAGCGAGTTTCACTTTCTTTGGGCGGGCTTTATCTGTGGGAACCATCTCAAAGTCTCAGTTATGGGTGGGTTCCTCCAGAAAGGATTTGGCTTGCATGTGCCCCATGTCTGGATTTCCACCAGAATTCCTTGAACCATACTGATAGTTTCAATTGGAACTCCAAAACTAAATGAGGGCAGAGATGTGATAGCAAATTCTCAGAACTATGATTTCAGTTTCTCAAAGAAGCCTTATTACTCCCATCAGACTAAAGCTATAGAGGTATCAGTTTCCCTGTCATCTCCCGTTCTTTGTACTAAAAAGGCCAGATTTTCACTGAGGTTGTTTTCACTCAAGGGGCTGGGGTTGGTACAAAGGTTACAGTTACATATTAATCTGTCTCTTTATCAGTTCATACAAGCACTCTGGTATAATGCTTATATAATTTTTCAAGTACTTATCAATGTATCTGTTTGAAATCAGAGGTTTTTCATCAATCTGTTCCAAATAGTGTCCTAATAAGAAGAACCTGAAAAGTATAATCCAGAATAAAAACTGCAGTGTTCAGCCAATTTCTAAAGTACTCTGCAAGGTTTGGGACAACTGACACTCACCTGTCTGTTGCCTCGGCAGTGCTGCTTGCAACACTCAGGAGGGCACCTGTACTGCTCCACTGAGTCTTGCAGCATTTTCATATGATGTCTCCAGCAAGATAGGTGATTTCTTACGTGGAAGCTCAGAGCTCTTAAGAAACAAGGAAGAATGCATCTGTCCTCTTAAAGATTATATCTGTAACTTCTATAACATCATTTCCACCATGTTCCATTGGTCAAAGAAATTACATGCCTTCCCAGAGTCAAGACCAAGGAAAAAAGACAGGACCAATCAGTGTTTGGAAGGCCAAGGAATAAGGGGCCTTCCTGAACCTGATATACAGCGCCACGTACACACATTTCTTGAGATGCTGCTTGTTGCCTCACGATGGGCATATTCATATATCAAAGTCCTTGGGTCCCTGGTCCAGAGTGGTAATCTCTGGAATAGTTTTCCTCTTGAATTGTCCTAGTGAGGTGACTTGACCCATCAGCCCATCCCTCTGATACAAGGAAGATCTTTTACCCCAAGGAAGCATGAGATTTCCAGCCATTCTACACACCTTCTCCTTACTCATGGGACATAGACACACAGACACACAGATGCACATAAGACAGAATGGATGATGTCTTGAGTGTGTACCAGGTGAAAGAAGCTTCACCAGAATCTGGTACCAATATCTGATTTTCCTGTCTTGAGGTCACAAAGTTTGCCCATACTCATCTTGGTCCTCTTTTTGCAAGAATTTCCAAACTATAGACATTTCAATTGCAGTCCATACCTCTATCATGCCTACAGTACTACATATTCACAGAGTGTATGGGGTAGGCGTGCAGTCATGGAAAGAACTTAGGGAGTGAGGGAAGCAGAAATAACACTCAATGTCTGGCATCCCATGCTGGAGGTGGAGATGGTGGTAGGAGAAGCAAATCTAGGTTGCATTTCCTTTTATTTTAAACTATTTTCTGTCAACTAGGATAATTCAGAGAAGCATGGTTTCTAGGAGCCTCAGATAAGCTCTAGCAATGAAAGGGTGATACGACACTGGAGTGAGATTCCAGAAATCATGCATGTTCCTGAAGTCAATCTAATTAGTAGCTATGTGACTTTGTATAATGCCCTTCACTATTCTGGGTATATCACATCTAGAAAAAGTCACCAAGCTCCTAGCAGTAATACAATTGACTATGCCAATACAACTGTTAAAAACAGCACAGAACTTATGAACATGATCGCCCCTTAAAACTAACTTGCCAATGGTGCATGTAAAATGCCTGGATAAGTATCATGTTTTCCCAAAGCCAAATAGTATAAAACTTCAACACCCAAGATCTGACGTTGTTCTCCACTATCCTTTTATAGAAAGATGTTGGAAGCACGAGAGTTACATTATGGACAGCTCTTAAGATTTCAGAAGAAGCCTAACAGCAGAGGCCATGAGAAGCAGGACTGGCCTCATCACAAATGCCAGATGCCAAGGACTGGATTCATGACCTGCTAACAGGGACCTGGGGTGCTTTCCTGTTCCACTAATGTATGCCAATGATCCTACTTTTTTTAACTTCCTTACAATATCGAGAAACCATAAATGAACAGGTTTTTCAAAGTTACTCTTCCTACCCCACACTCATTCTCCTCTTATCCAGGTGTGACAGGAGAATGGGGGAAACAATGGCTCAGGAACCAGGACCCGCCCATTTCCTCGGCCCGTGTCTTGAAAGCTGGGTGTGATTTATTCCTGCCAAGACAACCTAGTGGGTTCTATTTTTGTCAGGTTAATTTCTTTAAAATACTTCAACATTCCTATAGCTAGAAAAGGAAAACAGGATCCAAGCAGGGGCAATTATCTTAATAATTTTCAATGGCAAGGAATCAAATCCCTTTCCCACTTCCATTTCAAAAACTGCACATGCAAAAAAAAAAAAAAAGAAAAGAAAAAAAAGAAAACTGCACATGCCTGGAAGACTCCTTTTGCTTCAGTCCAGGACAATTGTTGACACTTTTGCGTCCATGGCTGTGCCTCAGGAAGTGCAGAATTTTCATTGGCTGAGCCAATTCTGAGTGTTGCTTAGGCTTCTCTTGTAGGACACTTAGAGCAGCCTCACTATGCCACACTGCAAGTCAAGAAGGCTTCCATTTTTCAAAAGCAGGAGGATGTACTCTTTCTTGGGAAAAAACTAAATAAGCTTAATCTGAAGCAGTTAGAATAGTAACTTCACTTTGTATAGGTATTGTTCCTTGAACATTTTGCTTTATTTCTGTACTGTGTTTGGGTCCTCAGTTCTGTTTCCAAATGATTTCCCTGACAGAAGTAATGTTTAAAAGTTTGAATGGGGTATATTTGTCCTAGTAAAACTACTTTCTCCAAATTATTGCTTTCCATTTATTATTAAATCAATAAATTCATTTCCTTTAGTTTATCATTTCAGTAAATCACGCTGTTAGATCATGATTGCTCACTAGGTGCCTTTTCTCTTTAATCACCTTCTGAGATCAGTAATCCTCTTCAACGTCAAATCCCATTGATCCTCTCTTTCTTAGATTTCCTGTGTTATTCATTCTTGGACTCCCAGTCTTTACTCCACAATATAATTTTAGTGCCTTTTAAACATTGTTTAGTAATGCTCCTGCTTGATTTCTGAGTTTACAGATAAACAATATCCAAGCACAATTACATATATTGTAGTGTTGTAGGTTTCTTTAAATGACTTCTCACAGAATACACTATGTATGAAATCAGTTTGCAAGAACTGGTTTGGAAAGCTAAACTTTGGAAAAGATTTTCTATGGGCAAGCACTGGGAATTTGAAGTAGGGACAATGACCATGATAGAAAATAAACGACTTATTAAAAGTGCTGTGCTTTCAAACTGGCCCATGACGCTGTCTTTGACAATGTACAGGGCTTTACCAAGAGCTCTTCTCATTGAAAATTTTGTTCCGGGTGTGTAAGATGATCCTGAGGTACCACACAGACACATTTACCTGAAGGTGATTTGGTGTTACTTTTTCTTGGTCTCCTTTCAAATCAATTCATCAAATATTTTCATAAGAATCTCATCATACACAAAATAAAAATGATCTGTATCAGGGGGTTTCTTTATTTAAAAGTCTAATTATTCATAGGACAGTTGTTGGGGGGTGGTAGCTCATCAGAATTCTACATTGGACCAAAAAAAAAAAAAGACCTTTATAGCCATCCTTGATCAGGCCCCATTTGTAGCCACACAACACTGAGTGGTTAAGCTCTTTCTAGTATCCTGCCTTGCCCAGTCCTTTCTCTTGAGTTTGTGGGTTTCTGATTTTTTTTTTAAGACTTTCTGTTTTTTCTCTCCAGGATAACACTGTCCCTTATCTCAGGACCTGAAGAACAGTGTTGGTTTCTGTAGACTGCCCATATTTTGCCTGTCGTTTGGCTGAGAGTGACTTCTTTTTCAGGTTTTGACATTCTAATAAATAAGGAAATTTTTGACTTGTTTTAAAAGTATAAAATCAATACCAAACATAACTGAATAAACACTGGTGCTTAAAGCAAACCGGAATGCATTTATAAGGACTGAAATGAAATAGTATCTTCTCTCTTCACAGAGAGGGTAATGTCAGAAACTTTTAAAAACTGAATAAAATTATTCACTGTTGAGATAGTTGAGAAAATTACACGAGAGGAATGACCTTATTTTCCCTTAAGTGCTTACCAATGTTCTCTTTATCATTATTATTATATGAGTATGTACAAACCATTACTTATAATCATGCATAAAATTTAAAACCCAGAGGAGTCTTATACACTACTAATTTTGAAGCAATGTGGTATAAAGTGTACAACTGAAGTCGCTCAGTCATGTCTTTGCGACCCCATGGATTATAGCCTGCCAGGCTCCTCTGTCCATGGGATTCTCCAGGCAAAATTACTGGAGTGGGTTGCCATTTCCTTCTCCAGGGGATCTTCCTGACCCAGGGATCGAACCCAGGTCTCCCGCATTGCAGGCAGATGCTGTAATCTCTGAGTCACCAGGGAAGTGCAAAGGACCATGAAAAACAGAGGGAGCTACAAAAAAAGAAAAAAATCCTGACACATATCAGACACATCAGCAGAAGCATTCATTTGGCCCATAGATACATGAGAAATCATAAATAATTGCTGCTTTAATCCACTAAGTTCTGAGGTAATTTACAACACAATTGCTAAATGATACACTATTACGAAAAATTTAAGTTTATCACAGATTGCTCAGGAATTTGGATGCCTGCTTTATCAAAAAGTCAGTTTAAGTAAGACTTTCCATCAACATTCTATGTTTATATGTGTTTGAAGAATGAAAAATTGTAACTATACCGCCTAGTAAGCATCATACCAGCATTCATCTGTGAAAAAAAAGAAATGGTTTCAATACAATGGAAAAGTCAACAGCTATGTCCACCTATAACTCAAAATCCTTGTCTTCTCTGGGTTGAATTCTTGTTCCCTAATACATCTGTGGTAATGCACTAAACTCTGATATGTGTTTAATACTATGTACATATGTATGTATGTATGTATGCATGTATGTATGATATGTACTAAACCTGATATGTGACACATGCATACAAAAATAGGATTTATACTGGAGGATTCAAGTTCAACTGGATTCATTATGATGCTCCTTAATCCAAAATGACCTGTACCCATATAAAAGGGCTTCCCTGATGGCTCAGATGATAAAGAATCCACCTGCAATGTGGGAGACCTGGATTCGATCCCTGGGTTGGGAAGATCTCCTGGAGGAGGGCGTGGCAACCCACTCCAGTATACTTGCCTGAAGAATCTCCATGGAGAGAGGAGCTTGGCGGGCTACAGTCCATGGGGTCACAGAGAGTCGGCCACAACTGATCAACTAAGCACAGCACACACCCATATAAAGATGGGAAATACGGACACAGAGACTCTCATATAGGGAGGAAACTGTGAACAGATATGGGGAAGGGAAGGGTCACTGCCGTCTCCACAAGCAAAGGAGAGAAGACTGGAACAGATGCTTCCTTCATATCAATCTGAAGGAACTTAACAAGCTGATATCTTCATTGGGATTTCTGGCCTCCGAAAGTGTGAAACATTAAGTATGTACTGTTCAATAAATCAATCTCCGGCATCTTGTACATCAGCCTCAGATAGCTAATATGATACTTTAAAATCTCCATGACTAGAAACATACAACGAAGCAAGCAATGAAGGAAAGAGCATGCAAATAATCACCCCCAGTAACGTCTCTGTTATCAAGGCTGAACATCTAGGAAGGCACGTACTTGATAGGTCCTGAAAAATGAATTGTACTTCAGATCAATGACTGTGGCTCACTGGTGTGCATCTTTGATTGGCTCAGAGCCAGAGGGCTATATCACCAAAGTTGTGGTTTTCAAAAATAGAAGAGTATTCACAAACCAACCAATGCAATGCACCACATTAACAAAAGGAAGGATAAAAACCACACGATCATCCCAACCGATGCACAAAAAATACTCGACAAAATTAAGCATCCATTCATAATAAAAATGTTCATCAAAGTTGATATAGAGGGAACATATCTCAACACAATAAATGACATGAACACTGAACCATCTTTGCATCTCTGGAATAAATCTCACTTGATAATGATGTGTGATCCTTTTTATATAGAATTGAATTTAATTTGCTAATATTTTGTTGGGGACTTTTGTATCTGTGGTCGTCAAGGATACTGGGCTGCAGTTTTCTTTTTGTGAGGTGTCTTTGTCTGGTTTTGATATTAGGGTAACGTTGCTCTTGTTTGCATATGTGTTTTAAAGAAAGGAAAACTTCATTACTGAGAAATTCTCATTGTTTTCAATATACTGTGAAGGTCCTAAATGTGTGTGGTAAACAGAATAATGTTCCCCAATGAAAAAAAAAAAATAGAAGAGTAAAGCCAGGGTAAGAAAAGAAACAGATTACCTGATCAAATTAGAGTAGACCATTCAGTTAGAACATTACTTTTTTATCATGCAGATGAGAGTCTGGAATAGATATTTTTCTATAAAATTTTGATTGAGATATTCCTCTGCAGTGTTTGAATTGACAATTAAAATGAACTCCACAAAGGATCATAAGAGACTACTACCAGCAGCTCTATGCCAATAAAATGGACAACTTGGATGAAATGGACAAATTCTTAGAAAAGTATAACTTTCCAAAACTGAACCAGGAAGAAATAGAAGATCTCAACAGACCCACCACAAGCAAGGAAATCGAAACTGTAATCAAAAATCTTCCAGCAAACAAAAGCCCAGGACCAGATGGCTTCACAGCTGAATTCTACCAAAAATTTAGAGAAGAGCTAACACCTATCTTACTCAAACTCTTCCAGAAAATTGCAGAGGAAGGTAAGCTTCCAAACTCATTCTATGAGGCCACCATCACCCTAATTCCAAAACCAGACAAAGATGCCACAAAAAAAGAAAACTACAGGCCAATATCACTGATGAACATAGATGCAAAAATCCTTAACAAAATTCTAGCAAACAGAATCCAACAACATATTTAAAAAATCATACACCACAACCAAGTGGGCTTTATCCCAGGAATGCAAGGATTCTTTAATATCTGCAAATCAATCAATGTAATACACCACATTAACAAATTGAAAGATAGAAACCATATGATTATCTCAATAGATGCAGAGAAAGCCTTTGACAAAATTCAACACCCATTCATGATTAAAACTCTCCAGAAAGCAGGAATAGAAGGAACATACCTCAACATAATAAAAGCTATATATGACAAACCCACAGCAAGTATCACCCTCAATGGCGAAAAATTGAAAGCATTTCCCCTGAAATCAGGCACAAGACAAGGATGCCCACTCTCACCACTACTATTCAACATAGTTTTGGAAGTGTTGGCCACAGCAATCAGAGCAGAAAAAGAAGTAAAAGGAATCCAGATAGGAAAAGAAGAAGTGAAACTCTCGCTGTTTGCAGATGACATGATCCTCTACATAGAAAAACCTAAAGACTCTTCCAGAAAATTACTAGAGCTAATCAATGAATATAGTAAAGTTGCAGGATATAAAATTAACACACAGAAATCCCTTGCATTCCTATATACAAACAATGAGAAAACAGAAAGAGAAATTAAGGAAACAATACCATTCACCATTGCAACAAAAAGAATAAAATACGTAGGAATATATCTACCTAAAGAAACAAAAGACCTATACATAGAAAACTATAAAACACTGATGAAAGAAATCAAAGAGGACACAAACAGATGGAGAAACATACCATGCTCATGGATTGGAAGAATCAATATTGTCAAAATGGCGATTCTACCCAAAGCAATCTATAGATTCAATGCAATCCCTATCAAGCTACCAACGGTATTTTTCACAGAACTAGAACAAATAATTTCACAATTTATATGGAAATACAAAAAACCTCGAATAGCCAAAGTAATCTTGAGAAAGAAGAATGGAACTGGAGGAATCAACCTGCCTGACTTCAGACTATACTACAAAGCCACAGTCATCAAGACAGTATGGCACTGGCACAAAGACAGAAATATAGATCAATGGAACAGAATAGAAAGCCCAGAGATAAATCCACGAACCTATGGACACCTTATCTTTGACAAAGGAGGCAAGGATATACAATGGAAAAAAGACAACCTCTTTAACAAGTGGTGCTGGGAAAGCTGGTCAACCACTTGCAAAAGAATGAAACTAGAACACTTTCTAACACCATACACAAAAATAAACTCAAAATGGATTAAAGATCTAAATGTAAGACCAGAAACTATAAAACTCCTAGAGGAGAACATAGGCAAAACACTCTCCGACATAAATCACAGCAAGATCCTCTATGACCCACCTCCCAGAATATTGGAAATAAAAGCAAAACTAAACAAATGGGACCTAATGAAACTTAAAAGCTTTTGCACAACAGAGGAAACTATAAGCAAGGTGAAAAGACAGCCCTCAGATTGGGAGAAAATAATAGCAAACGAAGCAACAGACAAAGGATTAATCTCAAAAATATACAAGCAACTCTTGAAGCTCAATTCCAGAAAAATAAATGACCCAATCAAAAAATGGGCCAAAGAACTAAACAAACATTTCTCCAAAGAAGACATACAGATGGCTAACAAACACATGAAAAGATGCTCAACATCACTCATGATTAGAGAAATGCAAATCAAAACCACAATGAGGTACCATTACACGCCAGTCAGAATGGCTGCTATCCAAAAGTCTACAAGCAATAAATGCTGGAGAGGGTGTGGAGAAAAGGGAACCCTCTTACACTGTTGGTGGGAATGCAAACTAGTACAGCCGCTATGGAAAACAGTGTGGAGATTTCTTAAAAACCTGGAAATAGAACTGCCTTATGACCCAGCAATACCACTTCTGGGCATACACACTGAGGAAACCAGATCTGAAAGAGACACGTGCACCCCAATGTTCATCGCAGCACTGTTTATAATAGCCAGGACATGGAAGCAACCTAGATGCCCATCAGCAGATGAATGGATAAGGAAGCTGTGGTACATATACACCATGGAATATTACTCAGCCGTTAAAAAGAATTCATTTGAACCAGTTCTAAAGAGATGGATGAAACTGGAGCCCATCATACAGCGTGAAGTAAGCCAGAAAGATAAAGAACATTACAGTATACTAACACATATATATGGAATTTAGAAAGATGGTAACGACAACCCTATATGCAAGACAGAAAAAGAGACACAGAAGTACAGAACAGACTTTTGAACTCTGTGGGAGAAGGTGAGGGTGGGATGTTGCGAAAGAACAGCATGTATATTATCTATGGTGAAACAGATCACCAGCCCAGGTGGGATGCATGAGACAAGTGCTCGGGCCTGGTGCACGGGGAAGACCCAGAGGAATTGGGTGGAGAGGGAGGTGGGAGGGGGGATCGGGATGGGGAATACGTGTAAATCTATTGCTGATTCATGTCAATGTATGACAAAACCCACTGAAAAAATAAATAAATCAAATACAAAATAAAAATAAAATAAAATGAACTCCATAACACAGGTAACTGAGAAAAGAGTTTGAATGGGATAGTTTTTTTTTTTTCCTAGCAATACCATTCTTCATGATGCTTATCATTTGTTGATTAAGCAGTGAAGGCCTTCCCTCATTTTGTCTTCACAGTAAATCACACCATTAGATTGCAATTGCACACAAGGTATCCTTCTTCCCACAATCATCCACTGAAATGAATAATCAGAATCACTCACTTCCCCTTCCCCTCTTCATACACACACACACACACACACACACAAGAAAATCCCATTATCTCATTTTCTTTCTAGATTTCTTATATATTACTCTCCCTTGCATTCCCAGTCTTCACTCTGTAGACCAAGATTACTGCTTTTGCAACGTGTTTCAATAATGCTATTATTCCATTCCTGAATTTAAAAATGCAAAACATCCAAAAGCACAATAACAAGTTCATGGTGTATTAGATCTCTTAGAATTCCCCTTATATATGGATTAGAACTATGAGGCCAGCATACAAAAATACATCTTTGTATCCTGGGGAGAAAAACTGGCATTTTGAAGCAACACCATTAGCATGATAGACATTAAGTGATTTTCTGAAGTTAACTTTTTTCAAACTGCCCTACATTTGTTTCTCTGAAAAGTCAACTACATCTGCAAAGAGTTTTGACTTCTGAGGGTTTCTCCAGTGTGTACAACAATTTCTAGTTGCTACAGAGAAGAAGGTACACACTTGATTTCATGGTAGATTTTAATAGCAAGTTATGCATTAAGCTTTTTTTTTTTCAAATCCTTTTACTTTAATTTTCTACATGACAGAATAATAACAAGCAATGAACTTCATGGGGGTTCCTAGGTGGCTCAGTGTTTAGCAATCCACCTGCAGTGCGGGAGATGTGAGTTTGATCCCTGGGTTGAGAAGATCCCCTGGAAACAGAAATGGTAATGCTCTCCAGTATTCTTCCCTGGGAAATCCCATGGGCAGAAGAGCCTGGAGGGCTACAGTCCACGGGGTCACAAAAGAGTTGGACACAACTTAGGGACTAAACAATAAAAACAACTGTGAACTTCATGAGGGGGCTTATTTGCCTAAATCATATTTCTATTGAGCTCATAGAGAGCTCTGGAGGAAATATTGGCCCCTTTCATATTTGCAATAGTTCATAAACTCTCTCCAGTATCAAATCCTGCCCCCCATTTTACTCTTCAGCAAGTGGTGCTCTGTCCAAGGTAGATTACTTTTTTTTTGGTCTATCCAAAGAATGAGCACTGAAATTTTTGAATTTTGTAGTTTTTATAGATTTAGTCGCATTGTTAACCTGAGAGGGACATCCTTTACAAGCTTCTACATCTTAGTGAAAAGGGTTATTTGCAACTTATTTCAAATATTCAAATGAAACACTTTGCATTCATCATGAAATAGTGGGGTTTAATGCAAATCATAATATCACAATGGATTGAAATCCCACAGAATGTTCTCTCAATAAATGTAGTAAACTAGAAATCTTTTTAAAAAGAAAAGTAATAGAAAATCAGCAACTTCTTTAAAGTTAATCAATACACTTATAGAAAAATAACACAAATAAAATTCAAATAAATAATCTTCATGGGCCATGTAGAACAAACAATGGAAAAGAAAAGATATGAACCTAAGCATGAACCTTAACATTCAAATATCTTTGGGTAAAAGGAAGTATCTTAGGTTTTATATTGCTGATAATCTTTCTGTAAACTGATGCAAGGGGCTGAAGACATGATCTACTCTGTATTCATGTCCCTAAATTCCCATGATTAAATATAACTAAGGAACCAAAAAAAGAACAGGAAGAGTATCACAGTTCTATTCCCCTTAATCTCCAGGTTGATTTTCATAGAAAGGCTGTTAACTGTTTGGTACTAGTCACTCAAACACACTTTGAATCAATGGCTGTGGCTCACAGGCTGCCAGTTCATCATTGACTGTACTAGTGAAGACAGGAGACTGAGCTGCTCTCCGTGGACTCTCTCTAGTGGATATAAAATTACAGGTCATGAAAGTTGTTTTTTTTTTTTTTTTTAAGATAAAAAGATTCTCTGCTAGAAAAGAATTCATTAGATACATTTGTGTGACTTTTTATAATAATTTCAGAAACCAGAGAAATACAAAAGTGAAATGTTTGTGAAAGTTTTGCTTTGTCATTTTTTACTATATATCAGTCTCATTTATAAATTTAAATATATGCTTAAACTGGGATATATAGTAGAAGTAGTGGATGGGTATATCTGTTTCTCCATTTTATTTATTGCATATCTTACACAAAATACTTCTGAAGAATTCCATAGTATGCTCATGGAAGAATGAGAATAAAATGAGAAATGAAATTACTAGGTAAATAATTTAGACCTTTTATAACTCTATCATGACTGACCTAGAGAAAGCACTAAAGCTGGGTTCAAGAAAGGTAAGAATTCTGTAGTTTTTCTAGTTTTCTCTCATTGTTTGACTAAGAGTGACATCCTTCACAGCTTTCTACATTCAAATCTAGGGTAATGAAAATTTCTTTAATTGTGAAAATTTTCTTTGATGTATAGCTGAATTACAATATTATATTAGTTCAAGTTTACAACATAATGATTCAATAATTATATATATTATATTCTGTTTACAGTACTACAAAAATAATTGATATATTTCCCTTTGCTTTAAAACATATTCTTTTTGTTCATTTTAAGAGTTCAAAAAGAGGGGGAACGAGCCAAGATGGCAGAGGAATAGGACGGGGAGACCACTTTCTCCCCTACAAATTCATCAAACGAACAATTGAATGCTGAGCAAACTTCACAAAACAACTTCTGACCGCTAGCAGAAGACATCAGGTGCCCAGAAAAGCAGCCCATCATCTTCTAAAGGAGGTAGGACAAAATATAAAAGATAAAAAGAGAGTCAAAAGAGCTAGGGATGGAGACCCATCCCAGGAAGGGAGTTGTAATAGAGGAAGTTTCCAAACACCAGGAAACCCTCACACTGGCGGGTCTGGGGGAAGTTTTTGAATCTCAGAGGGCAACTTAACTGGGAGGAAAAATAAATAAAACCCACAGATTACATGCCTAAAAGCAACTCCCAACAGAAAAGTACCCCAGACACCTGCATCCGCCACCAGCAAGTGGGGGCTGAGGGGAGAGGAGTGGGTGGCATTGCTTAGGGTAAGGACCGGGCCCGAATGCCCTGAGGGCAATCGGAGGGAGCTAATGTGAGATAGCAACTTAAACTGTGGGATAGCAAGAGAGAGAGAGAGAAAATTAACTGGCCCGAACACACTGCTGGCCCGTTCGCAGAACAAAGGGATTGAACAATTCCAGAGAAGAGCTAGCCGGCGTTGGACCAGCCCATCCCCCGCCAGAGGCAGGAGGCAGGGGGGAGGGGAAAGGGACAAACTCATCCCCAGAGACGGCATCCCCTACCAAACTGCAAACAGGCTTCCAGTTTCTAACCAAAGACTTCCTGAGATTCTGGATGGTCGACATCCACCGGAAGGGTCACGGCTAGAGGCCAGCTCCTGAGAATAGACACAAGGCGCACGCACCTGACTGGCATGCGCAGAAACTGAGGCTGGGACCACAGAGGGGATAAGGCACACCACACCCAGGGAGAGTGCGCCCATCAAGCTCCTGACTGCCTGAGCTGCTCAGAACAGGGAAGGCACAAAACGCAGGCCCAACTGAGTCTGCGCTTTTGTGGAATACCCGAAAACTGGAACCGCATGCAACACAGGGCCCGCTCCATATAGAGCAGATGGGAGCCTGAGCAGTGTAGACGGGGAAAGGACACACCCGTGAGCGGGGGCAAATCCAGTGTGGCCGAAACACTGTGAGTGCTACCCACACACGCCAGTGATATCTGTCTGCAGCGCCCCTCCCTCCCCGCAGCACCACTGAACAAGCAAACCTAAACAAGAGACCACCTCCGCCTGCCTGTGTCAGGGTGGAAATTAGACACTGAAGAGACCGGCAAACAGAAGCCAAATAAACAAAGGGAACCGCTTCAGAAGGGACCAGTGCAACAGATTAAAATTCCTGTAGGTAACACCGACTACACCAGAAGGGGCCTGTAGATACCGAGAAGTGTAAGCTGGAACGAGGTGCTATCTGAAACTGAACCGAACCCACACTGACCGCAACAGCTCCAGAGAAATTCCTAGATGTCTTTTTACTTTATTTTTTTAATTAAAAAAATTTTTTTTTCTTTTCTTTTCTTTTAAAATTTTTTCTCTTTCATTAGTTTTTAAAATTTCCTATTACTCCCCCATTACTCCTTAACTTTCATTTTCATATATTTTTACTATTTTTTAATTAGGAAAAATTTTTTTTCTTGTTTTATTTTTTTTCTCTGATTTTCTTTTAAAGTACTCTATTACTCCTCTATTACTCCTTAATTTTCATTTTCATTTCACTATAAACTTGCAAAAAAAAGGGAGAAGCCCTATTTTTAAACTGAACTTCATAAATATTTCTAAAGTTTTTTGTGTTTATGTTTGTATTTAATATTGTATTTTTAAGAGTCTAACCTCTACTCTAGATTTTTAATCTTTGTTTTTCAGTATTTGATATCAATTTTGGACATTTAAGAATCCAATATTCAGTACCCATTTTTACTCAGGAGTGTGTTGATTACTCTCCCACTTTTGACTCTCCATTTTCTATCTCAGAACACCTCTATTTCCTCCCTTCCCCTTCTCTTCCCAATCCAATTCTGTGAGTCTCTGTAGGTGTCTGGGCTATGGAGAACACTTTGGAAACAGACAACTGTGTAGATCTGTCTCATTTGGTCCCCCAAATACCTAATGCTTGATTTGGTGACTATATATTAGCACAGTTAGTTGAAATAGTGAATACTCCTATTCGCTGAGAAGATTCCAGAGTAGAGGAAAAGAATCAATAAAAGGAATAAATTATTAAATTAGAAACATACTCATTTCAAAAATCAATGATAATCCTAGCAAAAGTATTTTTAATATATTCATAACTCAAGGCCTTGCCTCCATTAGAGTGACTCTGGCCACCACGGACCATTTTACTCCAACACAGAATCTTCTCTCTCCATGGCTGAGCCTCTGTGGCTTCAACTGAATTCTCTGACATGGTTTGCAGAGTTCTCCTGGAAATCATGCAACATAATTGACCATTTACTGCCTCCAGTTATGTTCAAAACCATGTTAATCAGAAAAAGTTGAAATCTCAAAGGCACATTCTCCAAAAACAGAACACAAACAGAAAATGGAAATGCTTATAAAATTAATAAAAGAAATACTTAAATATTTATCAAATTTAAAATTGTTATTTGACATTACATAGGTCCTCAAAATGCCCTACATTCTTTTATTGGTGAACAAATATAAGAGCTGTTGATTGAAAATAACGATGATCCTAATTCTCTAAGAAAACTACATAGGAAGTGTGTAATAAGTAAATGGGAAATTCTTTAAAATTTATAGCATATTTTCTTCCAGAATATATGACAGGGCTTCCCTGGTGGCTCAGTGGTAAAGAATCCACCTGACAATGCAGGGGACACCAGTTTGATCCCTGATTTGGGATCTTAGTTGCTGCAGAGCAACTAAGCACCTGTGCCACAGCTACTGAGCCTGTGGTCTAGAGCCCCAGAGCCACAACTACTGAAGCCCACATGCCCCAAAGCCCGTGCTCTGCAACAAGAGAGTACCTCTCCCTCACCACAGCTAGAAAAAAGCTCATGTGCTTCAATGAAAATACAGTGCAGCCAAAAATAAATAAATAAAACATTATTTTTTAAAAAAATATATGACAAAAGCATTTCTTAAATGTATTTCCCCACTAATAAATTGCAAACTTTGAATCAAAAAAGGAATTAAGAGAAATGGAAAAATGGGGGTTCATCAGTATGGTTTCATCTGAAATGGTTAAGATTCCATAGGTGTTTCTATTTGGACATATTAAGAACTACTAATTCTATTTCCTCATTAAATGCTTCCAATTATGAAGGGGAAAAGCTAAACTTTGTAACGAGAAATGTAATATGGTGATAAAAGGAGTGAAGAAAGACTGTTACTCCTGATTTCTGAAGAATCACATTTACCAATGAAAACACAGAAATCCCTCTTGTGTTAGTAGCCAAATCTTTCCCCTATTTGTGTGTGTGGGGGAAAACACATATGTTACAATTTCTGAATTCAAATCACTGTTGTTGTTAGTCAAGTCCCACCCTTTGCGATCCCATGGACTGCAGCAAGTTAGGCTTCCCTGTCCTTCACTATCTCCTGCAGTTTGCTCAAACTCATGCCCATTGAGTCGATGATGCCATCCAACCATCTCATCCTCTGTTGCTCCCTTCCTGCCTGCTCTCAATCTTTCCCAATGTCAGGTTCTTTTCCAATGAGTCAGCTCTTCCCATCAGGTGTCCAAAGTATTGGAGCTTCAGCTTTAGCATCTGTCCTTTCAATGAACATTCTGGGTTGATTTCCTTTAGGATTGACTGATTTGATATCTTTGCTGTCCAAGGGACTTTCAAGAGTCTTTTCCAGCACCACAGTTCTAAAGCATCAATTCTTCGGTGCTCAGCCTTCTTTATGCTCCAGCTCTCATATTCTTGCCTGGGAAATCTTATGGAGAGAGGAGCCTGGCAGGGTACAGGCCATAGGTTCTCAAAGAGTCAGACAAGACTGAAGCAACTTAGCATGCGTGCAAGTTCACATCCATACATGACTACTGGAAAAACCATAGTTTTGACTATACAGACCTCTGTCAGCAAAATGATGTCTCTATTTTTAAAAAGCTGTCTAGGTTTGTCATAGCTTTTCTTCCAAGCAGCAAACATCCTTTAATTTCATGGCTGCAGTCACTGTCCACAGTGATTTTGGAGCCTAAGAAAATAAAGTGTGTCACCGTTTCCATTGTTTCCCCATCAGTTTGCCATGAAGTGATGGGACTGGATGCCATGATCTTCGTTTTTTAATACTGAGGTTTTTTTAAAAATATTATATATTTTTGTATTGAAGGATAATTGCTTTACAGAATTTTGTTGTTTTTTGTCAAACCTCAACATGAATCAACCGTAGTGTGTGTGTGTGTGTATATATATATCCCCTCCCTCCCAAATTACCCTCCCACCTCCCTCCCCACCCCACCCCTTCAGGTTGACACAGAGCCCCTGTTTGAGTTTCCTGAGCCATACAGCAAATTCCCATCGGCCATCTATTTTACACATGGTAATGTAAGTTTCCATGTTACTTGTTCCATACATCCCACCCTCTCCTCCCCATCCCCATGTCCATAAGTCTATTCTCTATGTCTGTTTCTCCATTGCTGACCTGTGAATAAATTCTTCAATACCATTTTTCTAGATTCTGTATATATGCACTAGAATATGATATTTATCTTTCTCTTTCTGACTTACTTCACTCTATAATAGATTCTAAGTTCATCCACCTCATCAGAACTGACTCAAATGCATTCCTTTTTATGGCTGAGTAATATTTCATTGTGTATATGTACCACAACTTCTTTATCTTCATCTGTCGATGGACATCTAGGTTGCTTCCATGTTCTAGCTATTGTAAATAGTGCTGCAATGAACAATGAGATACATATGTCTTTTTCAATTTTGGTTTCCTCAGGATATATGCCTAGGAGTGGGATTGCTAGGTCATATGGTGGTTTTATTCCTAGTTTTTTTTTTTTTTTTAAGGAATCTCCATACCATCTTCCACTGTAGCTGTATCAATTTATATTCTCACCAACAATGCAAGAGCATTCCCTTTTCTGCACACCCTCTCCAGCATTTATTGATGATAGCCATTCTGACTGGTGTGAGGTGATATCTCATCATAGTATTGATTTGCATTTCTCTAATAATGAGCGATATTGGGCATCTTTTCATATATTTGTTGGCCATCTGTATGTCTTCTTTGGAGAAACGTCTGTTTAGGTCTTTTTCCCACTTTTTGACTGGTTTCCCCCGCCCCCCCCACCCCAGTATTGAGTTGTATGAGATGCTTGTATATTTTGGAAATTAATCCTTTGTCAGTTGTTTCATTTGCTATTGTTTTCCCCCATTCTGAGGGTTGTCTTTTCATCTTGCTTATAGTTTCCTTTGCTTTGCAAAAACTTTTAAGTTTGATCAGGTCCCACTTGTTTACTTTTGTTTTTATTTCCATTACTCTAGGAGGTGAGTCATAGAGGATCTTGGTTTGATTTATGTTATTGAGTGTCCTGCCTATGTTTTCCTCTAAAAGTTTTATACTTTCCAATCTTATATTTAGGTCTTTAATCCATTTTGAGTCTATCTTTGTGTATGTGTATGGTGTTAGAAATTGTTTTGATTTCATTCTTTTACATGTAGCTGTTCAGTTTTCCCGGCACCATTTATTGAAGAGGCTGTCTTTGCCCCATTGTGTATTCTTAGTCAACAATAAGGTAACTATAGGTGCATGGGTTTATTTTTGGCTTTCTATCTTGTTCCATTGGTCTATATTTCTGTTTTTGTGCCAGTACCATACTGTCTTGATGTCTGTAGCTTTGTAGTATAATCTGAAGTGAGAAAGATTGATTCCTCCAGCTCTGTTCTTCTTTCTCAAGACAGAATTAGCTATTCAGGGTCTTTTGTGTTTCTATATGAATTGTGAAATGTTTTGCTTTAGTTTTGGGAAAAATGTCATTGGTAATTTGATAGGGATCTCATTGAATCTGTAGATTGAATTTGGTAGTATAGTTATTTTCACAATATTGATTCTTCCTAACCAGGAACATGGAATATCTCTCCATCTGTTTATGTCATCTTTGATTTCTTTCATTAGTGTCTTATTATTTTCTGTGTACAGTTCTTTTGTCTCCTTAGGTAAGTTTATTCCTAGACATTTAATTATTTTTGTTGCAGTGGTGAATGGGATTGATTCCTTTATTTCTTTCTGAATTTTCATTGTTAGTATATAGAAATGCACTGATTTCTGTATATTGATTTTGTATCTTGCAACTTTGCTAAATTCACTGATTAGCTCTAGTAATTTTCTGACACTATCTTTAGGGTTTTCTATGCATAGTATCATGTCATTGACAAAACAGTAAGAGCTTTACTTCTTCTTTTCTAATCTGAATTCCTTTTTATTTCTTTTTCTTCTCTGATTGCTGTAGCTAGGACTTCTAGAACCATGTTGATTAATAATGGTGAAAGTGGATACCCTTGTCTTGTTCCTGATCTTAGGGGGAATGCTTTCAGTTTTTCACCATTGAGAATAATGTTTGCTGTAGGCTTGTCATATATGGCTTTTACTATGTTGAGGTAGGTTCCTTATATGCCCATTTTTTAAAGAGTTTTAATCATAAATGGGTGCTGGATTTTGTAAAAGGTTTTTTTATGCATCTATTGAGATTATCATATGTTTTTTATCTTTAATTTATTCATATGGTGTTTCATAATGATTGATTTGGGCATATTGAAGAATCCTTGAATCCCTGGAATAAACCCAACTTGATCATGGTGTATGAGCTTTTTGATGTATTGCTGTATCCTGTTTGCTAAAATTTGTTGAGGATTTTGCATCTATGTTCACCAGTGATATCGGCCTGTTGTTTTCTTTTCTTGTGTTGTCCTCATCTGGTTTTGGTAACAGGGTGATGGTGGCCTCATGGAATGAGTTTGGAAGTGTTCCTCTGCAATTTTCTGAAATAGTTTTAGAAGGCTAGGCATTAACTCTTCTCTAAATGTTTGATCGAATTCTGTGAAGCCATCTGGTCCTGGGCTTTTGTTTTTTAGGAGATTTTTCCAGTTGTTTTAGGTATAAAGTTATGTTGTTTATTTGATGTTTTTCTTGTTTCTTGAGGTAGGCGTGTATTGCTATAATTTCCCTCTTAGAAATGCTTTTGCTGCCTCCCATAGGTTTTGAGTTGTCATGTTTTCATTATCATTTGTTTCTAGAATTTTTTCATTTCCCTTTTGATTTCTTCAGTAACCTCTTGGTTATTTAGAAACGTGTTGTTTAATTTCCATGTGTTTGTGTTTCTTAACTTTTTTTTGTAACTGATATCTAGTCTCATAGTGTTGTGGTTGGAGAAGATGCTTGATACAATTTCAATTTTATTAAATTTACTGAGGTTTGATTTGTGACCCAAGATGTGGTCATTCCTTGAGAATTGTCCATATGCACTTGAAAAGAAGGTGTATTCCTCTGCATTTGGTTGGAATGTCCTGAAGATATCAGTGAGATATATCAGAATGTATTATTTCAGACTTGTGTTTCCTTATTAATTTTTTGTTTCGATGATCTGTCCATTGGTGTGAGTGGGGTGTTAAAGACTCCTACTATTATTGTGTCACTGTCAATTTCTCCTTTTATTTCTGTTAATATTTGTCTTATGTATTGAGGTGCTTCTATGTTCGGTGCATATATATTTACAATTGTTACATCTTCCTCTTGGATTGATCCCTTGATCATAATGTAGTGTCCTTCCTTATCTCTTATAATATTCTTTATTTTAAGGTCTATTTTGTCTGATATAGGATTGCTACTCCAGCTTTCTGGCTTCCCATTTTCATAGAATGTATTTTTCTATCCTCTCGCTTTCAGTCTGTATGTGTCTTGAGGTCTGAAGTGGGTTTCTCATAGACAGCATATTTATGAGTCTTGTTTTTGTATCCATTCAGCCAGTCTGTGTCTTTTTGTTGAAGCATTTAATCCATTTACATTTAAACTAATTATTGATATATATGTTCCTATTGCCATTTTCTCAGTTGTTTGGGGTTGGTTTTTTAGATCTTTTGTCTTCTCTTATATTTCTTGACTATATCAGTCCCTTTAACACTTGTTGTAAAGCTGGTTTGGTGGTACTGCATTCTCTTAACTCTTGCTTGTCTGAAAAGCTTTTTATTTCTCCATAAATTTTGAATGAGATTCTTGCCGAGTACAGTAATCTTGCTTGTAAAATTTCCCCATTCAGTACTTTAAATATATCCCTGCCATTCCCATCTGGCCTACAGAGTTCTGTTGAAAGATCAGCTGTTAAGCATATGGGGTTTTCCTTGTATGTTACTTGTTGCTTCTCCCTTGCTGCTTTTAATATTCTTTCTTTGTGTTCAGTCTTTGTTAGTTTGATGAGTGTGTGTCTTGGCCTGTTTCTCCTTGGGTTTATCCTGTATGGGACTCTTTGTGCCTTGTGAACTTGATTGACTATTTCCTTTTCCATGTTGGGAAAATTTTCAACTATAATCTCTTCAAAAAATTTTCTCATACCCTTTCTTTTTCTCTTATTTTTCTGGGAACCCTATAATTTGAATGTTGGTGCATTTGATATAGTCCCAGAGGTCTCTGAGACCATCCTCAGTTCTTTTCATTCTTTTTACTTTATTCTGCTCTTCAGAAGTTATCTCCACCATTTTATCTTCCAGTTCACTGAGTTGTTCTTCTGCTTCTGATATTCTGCTATTGATTCCTTCCAGAGTATTTTTAATTTCATTAATTGTGTTATTTGTCTCTGTATGTTTATTCTTTAATTCTTCTAGGTCTTCGTTAACTGATTCTTGCATTTTCTCCATTTTGTTTGCTAGGATTTTGATCTTCTTTGCTATCATTATTCTGAATTCTTTTTCAGGTAGTTTGCCTATTTTCTCTTCATTTATTTGGACTTATGTGTTTCTAATTTGTTCCTTCATTTGTGTAGTATTGTTCTGCCTTTTAGTTATTTTTTTTTGACTTATTGTGTTTGAGGTCTCCTTTTCCCAGGCTTCAGAGTTGAATTCTTTCTTCCTTTTTGATTTCTGCCCTCCTAAAGTTGGTCCAGTGGTTTGTGTGAGCTTCGTATAGGGTGAGATTTGTGCTGAGTTTCTGTTTGTTTGTTTGTTTTTTCTCAGATGGGCAAGGCTGAGTGTGGTGTTAATCCTATCTGCTGATGATTGGGTTTGTAATTTTGTTTTGCTTGTTGTTTAGATGAGGCGTCCTGCACAGGGTGATACTGGTGGTTGGGTGATGCCAGGTCTTGTATTCCAGTGGTTTCCTTTGTGTGAGTTCTCACTATTTGATACTCCCTATAGTTAGTTCTCTAGTAGTCTATGATCTTGGAGTCAGTGCTCCCACTCCAAAGGCTCAGGGCTTGATTTCTGGTCAGGAACAAAGATTCCACAAGGGGTTTGTTATGGCATTAAATGAGATTAAAACAAATATCCAAAAACGAGAAACCAAAGATGAACTTCAGGCAAATGGCAGTTATGAAATCAGGCAAATGATAATTAAAATAATGGAATATACACATATACATATACACCCATGAGCAAAGTCAAAACAGTCCAACAAAAATTAAGTACAATAGAGTGACCCAGTGGACAAAGGAAATCAAAAGTTATATTTATCAGTTAAGAACAAAACTGACTAAAGCACAAACTGGAAAACAAAACTAAAGCAAGGTGCCAAGTGGGCAATAAGGCAATGAAAACAAAACTAGCAAATATGTTGAGAAGAAAGGAAAGAAAGAAATAATAGATATGCAAAGTTAAATAGAAGTGGATGAAGAAAATTTATATACATTAAGATTAACCACAACGGGAAAAGAACAGTAGGAAAGGCAAAGAAAGGAATAAATGTAGAAAAATATAATAGGTTTAAAAAATTAAAAATATAAAAAAGAGAAAGGAAAAAAAAAGGAAGAAAGAAAAAAAGGAAAACTCCACAGAAATGCAAAAGCCCAGCACAGAGGCAGAGGTTTATAGCAACAATAAAAAATGTGACTGAGAATTAAATAGAAACCTCAAAAGCTTACATAATTCCAATAAAATTGACAACTACAATAGATGGGGAAGAAAAGGGAAATAAAAGAAAAAAAAAAAAAAAAACTCCAAAAGATTCTATAGAACAAGTCAAAACCTAGGACTAATAAATGTTTTCTTGAGTCACTGCTGTCAGGGTCCTTTCCCTCGCTGGGAATCACAGTCCACCTCATCTCCCTAGGATGCCCTCCAATTTTGTGCTGGTCTCTGGATCTGCTGTGGGGGCAGCTCACTTTCTAATCTGGTCCTACTCCTGCATGTTCTTGCCTCCAATGTCCACAGCTATCAGAACTAGTGCATTTTCTTTTGTGGGAATTATCAATGTCCTTATGTATTCCATAGGCACAGAATCTGCCTAGTTGATCATGTGGATTTAATCTGCAGTTTGTACAGCTGGTGGGAAGGTTTTGGGTCTTCTTCCTTAGCCACATTGCCCCTGGGTTTCAATTATGGTTTTATTTCCACCTCTGCATGTGAATTGTCCACTGGGGTTTGCTCCTGAAGTGGCCTTGGAGGACATGGATTTGCCCCGGTGAGGGCTAGGTGCACCTGTGTGAGGCGGTGCACCTGGTTAGGTTGCAGGGGTTCTGGCAGCACCAGAGACTCAGAGGAGCTGGTGGCTAGGGCATCAGGAAATATAGTGTTCTAGAAGGGTATGGGAACTAGTTGGCCAATACACTCCAGTATTCTTTTTTTTTTTTTACAGATTGCAAGATGGGATATTTTTATTGATGGTGGTTTACATTTTGAAATAGTTATACTGTTCTCTTTTTTAAAATAATTTATTTATTTTAATTGGAGGCTAATTACTTCATAATATCGTAGTAGTTTTTGCCATACATTGATATGAATCAGCCATGGGTTTACATGTGTTCCCCATCCTGAACCACCCCCCCCACCTCCCTCCCCATTCCACCCCTCAGGAGAACTCCCCTGACAGAGAAGCCTGGCAGGCCACAGTCTACAGGGTCACAAAGAGTCAGACACTACTGAAGCGACCCTGTGTGCAGAGGTGCAAGACTTTCTTTGCCTGTGGCAGCTCTGCCCCAGTGAGAGTTGAGGGTGAAGATGGTGCAGCTGCTTGGCTTTCAGGGATCCAGGTGGTGTCAAGTGTGCAGGGACATGGAATGCCTCCACTGCAGGAATTATGGCCCTCTCAGAGTCTGTTTTTGAGCCTCTTGTAGCTGGCGACTGGAAGGCCTCTTTGGCCAGTCTTCTCTGTAGCTCTGCCCGTTCAGGCACTTAGAGGGCTACCTTGCCTGGAATCTTTCTCTGTTGTTTGGTGGGTCAGGCACAGAGAGGGGTTTCCCTGGATGGGTTCCTACTCTGTAGTTCAGTGCGTCAGACACTCTCTGGGCCATCCTCTCTATTGTTCAGCTACCAATGCTAACAATGCTGTGGGGAGATAGAGGCTATGGTGATGACTCCACCCACTAAGCATGACTCAGCAGTATCGCCTTGCTTCCATGGGGGCCTGGCCTTCCTCCACAGGCATTTCCCACCACAGTCTCCTCCCTCACATCCCCTCAATCCGTCTCTCCACAGTCAACAGCAGCCCTCACCCTGGGATTGCTCTACAGCCCTAAACTCCAGCTCCCAGCCGCTGTGCTTTCTAGGGCACTTGTGTCCCTATCTGGGATATGTATGGCTGTAGCAAGAACTGTTTGATTCTCATTTCATTTAGGCTGCCACAGATCAGCAGTTTAACTTTCAGCCTTAAATTCTTTTCCTCTGTCTCAGACAATTGCCCTGATGTGGGGATTGGATGCCTGCTTCAGTTCCCCCACCTGCCGAGAACACGTCCAGTCCTACTAATACTCCTGTTTTTTCCCCTAGTTCCTTTGTCCTACAGCTTTTGTGTGGTTCTATACAATCTTTTCCACTGGTCAGGTACTCCTGTCTGCTCTCAGCTGGTGTTCTGCATGTACTTCTGTGTCTGAAGGTGTATTCCTGATGTATCTGTGGAGAGATGTACTCCACATCCACCTACTCCTCCACTATCTTTAAATCTCCTCTAATGGGCATACCAGACCACCTGATCTGCCTCTTGAGAAACCTATATGCAGGTCAGGAAGCAACAGTTAGAACTGGACATGGAACAACAGACTGGTTCCAAATAGGAAAAGAAGTATGTCAAGGCTGTATATTGTCATCCTGCTTATTTAACTTATATGCAGAGTATATCATGAGAAACGCTGGGCTGGAAGAAGCACAGGCTAGAAGCAAGATTGCTGGGAGAAATATCAATAACCTCAGATATGTAGATGACACCACCCTTATGGCAGAAAGTGAAGAGGAACTAAAGAGCCTCTTGATGAAAGTGAAAGAGGAGAGTGAAAAAGTTGGCTTAAAGTTCAACATTCAGAAACCTAAGATCATGGCATCTGGTCCCATCACTTCATGGGAAATAGATGGGGAAACAGTGGAAACAGTGGCTGACTTTATTTTTTGGGGCTCCAAAATCACTGCAGATGGTAATTGCAGCCATGAAATTAAGACACTTACTCCTTGGAAGGAAAGTTATGACCAACCTAGATAGCATATTAAAAAGCAGAGACATTACTTTGTCAACAAAGGTCCATCTAGTCAAGGCTATGGTTTTTTCAGTGGTCATGTATGGATGTGAGAGTTGAACTGTCAAGAAAGCTGAGCGCTGAAAAATTGATGTTTTTGAACTGTGGTGCTTGAGAAGACTCTTGAGATTCCCTTGGACTGCAAGGAGATCCAGCCAGTCCATCCTAAAGGAGATCAGTCCTGGGTGTTCATTGGAAGGACTGACGCTAAAGCTGAAGCTCCAATAGTTTGGCCACCTCATGCGAAGAGTTGACTCATTGGAAAATACCCTGATGCTGGGAAGGATTGAGGGCAGGAGGAGAAGGGGACGACAGAGGATGAGATGGCTGGATCGCATCACTGACTCGATGGACATGAGTTTGAGTAAACTCTGGGAGTTGGTGATGGACAGGGAGGCCTGGCGTGCTGCGATTCATGGGGTCGCAGAGTCGGACACAACTGAGCGACTGACCCGAACTGAACTGAACTGAACTGAATGTTGAGTTTTAAGCCAGATTTTTCACTCGCCTCTTTCACCTTCATCAAGAGGCTCTTTAGTTCACCTTTGCTTGCTGCCTTTAGGGTGGTATCATCTGCATATCTGAGGTTATTGATATTTCTTCAAGAAATCTTGATTCCAGATTGAGCTTCATTTAGCCCGCATTTCGCATGATGTACTCTGCATATAGGTTAAATAAGCAGGGTGACAATATACAGCCTTGACATACTCCTTTCCCAACTTGGAACCAGTTTGTTCTTCCATGTCCGGTTCTAACTGTTGCTTTTTGACCTGCATACAGGTTTCTCAGGAGGCAGGTAAGGTGGTCTGGTATTCCCACCTCTGAGAATTTTGTTTGTTGTGATCCACACAGTCAAAGGCTTTAGCATAGTCAATGAAACAGAAGTAGATATTTTGGGAATTCCCTTGCTTTTTCTGTGATCCAACGGATGTTGGTAATTTGATCTCTGGTTCCCCTGCCTTTTCTAAATCCAGTTTACACATCTGAAAGTTTTTGGTTCACGTACTGTTGAAGCCTAGCTTGAAGGATTTCGAGCATTACCCTGCTAGCGTGTGAAATGAGTGCAATTGTGTGGTAGTTTGAACATTCTTTGGCACTGCCTTTCTTTGGGTTGGAAAGAAAACTGACCTCTTCCAGTTCCGTGGCTGCTTTTCCAGTCCTGTTCTGCTAAAAGTAAATAGAATTGTCCCTCCTGGAGATTTCTGTCCCTCTTCTAATGGATTCAGGAAAGTTTTAATTTTTGAAGGTTATCTGGATTTTTTTCTCTGTGTTTGGCTCAAAGTGATATTCTTCACAGGGCAAATTACAAATTATTTTAAAAGTACAGTTACAGTCCTTTAAAATGCCAAACTAATAATAGAGTTTATAGAAAGTCATAAACAATTTCTAAAGATTAAAATCACAAAGTATCTTTACAGAAGTTGGAAGCTAGAAATAAAAAAAAATAAATTAAGCAATGAATGAAAACGTTGAAAGTGAAAGTGTTATTCTCTCAGTCATGTCCGACTCTTTGAGATCTCATGGACTATAACCATCCAGGCTCCTCTGTCCATGGAATTCTTTAGGCAACAATACTGAAGTAGGTTGCCATTCCCTTCTCCAGGGGATCTTCCTGACCCAGATACTGAACTCAGGTCTCGTGCGTTAGAGGCAGATTGTTTACTGTCTGAGCCACCAGAGAAGCCTCAAGCAATGAATAGTTGGAGTTAAAAGAGGGTAAATGAGGTCATCTTTTTTCTCTTAATGGGAAAACAACTAATCAATATGATGAAAGTGGCAGCACATATGCCAATCTACAGCTCAGGTTTCATATCACATATAAGTTGAATTGTGCCCTTCATTCTTATACTGAAGTCTTAAACCTCAGTACCTCAAATGTAATCTTATTTGGAGTTAGGGTCACAAATAAGGCAATCAAATTTAAATTTGATATTGAGACCAGATTCTGGTGGACTTCTTAGCACATATTCACTGATACAGTCTCCTCTCTGTCAATCTGTGTGTCTGTATCTCTATGTCCAGGAGCCCAAGAGTCAGGGATGGGGAGATGTCTCCAATGGTCAGAAATTTCAGGTCACTAGAAGGAAAAGTTTGCTTTGGGTGATAGGGATTCACTGCATGCAGGAGTTTACCCACATAAGAGTGAGTCAAGTGGGAAAGTATTCCATAGTTTAACACTGTGGCCATGGAAACCAGCTGCATCTCAAGAAGCACATGTTGCATGGTACTATTTATTAGATTAATAAAGGCTGCTCGTTCTCGGACACTTCTCCAATAGGTAAGGCATGTTTGTTCCTATTGTTTTGATTCTGGCCGGCTTATAATTGCTTTGACCAATGGAGTACAGAAGAAGTGATGTTGCTGTTACGCCCATTACAGAGCTAATCTTTAAGAGGACACATAGCTTCTGTCTTGCTTTTTGAAAGTCCTGAACTGACAAGTGAAAGTCTTCCTATCCTGGTAGACATTCCCATGGAGAGGTACCTCCACGACACCAGTATGAGTGTTAATTGTATTTTACCTTGCAGAGAAGTCTAAAGGGTCATTTATATTTCTGATTCGGTCAATAAATGGAATAAGAAATGGGGGAAATTTCCATTCAAAACATGAAAAATAACCTGATAAAATTATTTATATACATTACTTAAAATGCTCAGCTATGTGTGGAAAGTGACAGAAATTAATAGTACTCTGAGATCTTTAATAATTGCGCTTGAATGACTGCACCCTTAATGAAAAACTGGACTTTTCCTAATGGACAAGGCAGATACTGAAGAAACTTCTACTCCATGTCCTTGATTGTGGGTGGAGAAATTTCTCCTTGAGAATTTCTAATCACAAAAGCATCCTCCTGTAGCTTTGGGGTTCATATTAACACTGTCACTATGGCTTAAAGAATTCCCTGTTGTGAACTTTCTTTCAAGGGTTGATGATAATATCAAACTTATAGCAATAAAAATAACTTTTTATCCTTTCATGATTTAAAATAATCTTTAACAGTAGAATTAGCTGCTCCTTGAAGGCCTCACAGGAAACACACTTAGAAACCTGACCATTAGAATCTTAGCTCATTGAAGACCTCCATTGTTTCAATTCTTCCTAAGTCCTTTTTGGTTTAATGTCTGTAATTTATTTTTACATAAATACACTAAATACATACTTTTAAAAATTATAATAGATTTTTAAAGGAATATGTCTCTAATTTTAAAGTCTTTCCTTTTTATTGACTATTTTCTTCTCACTTTGAAGGTTTCTAGGGAATTAGAAAAACAATTTGTTTCAACTAACATGTTTTCATCAATTCTAGCATGTGCGGTATTTTGGGTACCTAAGCAATGTTAAAAAATTTAAAATTTGCTAAACGTTAAGTTTTTATTATTTATGTACAAGTATTACATTTTCTGATTGTGTCCGCCTCTGGAGAATGTGGTTTTAGTATCCTTTCTGATTCCCTCTTTTTTATTCTTATGATTCTCTGAGTTTCATAAAATTGGAGGTATTAGCTTGTCAATTACAGTCCTATGATTTTAAGGAGCACTCTGCTGAATAAGTCAGAGAGTTCCTGCTCAAGCCAATGGTGCCTCGGCCATGGAAAGATAAGATTCTGTATTGGAGTAAAATGGCCACCAAGTGGCAACAGTCACTCTGATAGAGGCAAGGACTTGAGTTATGAAGGTCAGTCAGACTCTCTCAGGAAGCCCTAACTGATTTTTTTTTTTTTTCAATTTAGGTGACTTTGATATCTTTCAAAGTTCTCAAACACAAATAGTACACATAAATCAGCTGAAGTGTACAGATGACCTTTTCCTACATGGGGCATAGTTCAAAGATTTTTTTAGTGGAGGTCACGGAAAGTTTAAAGGTCACCGAAATTTCCACTGTGATTGGTTTGTTGCATTCAGTTTCTCAGTAGTGTCCGATTTTTTGCGACTCCATGGACTGCAGCACGCCAGGGTTCCCTGTATTTCACCATCTCCTGAAGCTTGCTCAAATTCATGTCCATTGAGTCAATGATGCCATCCAGCCATCTCACCCATCCAGCCATCTCATCCTCTGTTGCCTCCTTCTCCTACCCTCAATTTTTTTCAGCATCAGGGTTTTTTCCAATGAGTCGGCTGTTTGCATCAGGTGGCCAAAGTATTGGACCGTCACTAACGGAGCTTCAGCATCAGTCCTTCAAATGAATGTTCAGGGTTGATTTCCTTTGGGATTGACTAGTTTGATCTCCTTGCTGTCCAAGGGACTCTCAAGAGTTTTCTCCAGCACCACCATCAGTACTTTGGTGCTCAGCCTTCTTTATGATCCAGCTCTCACAACCGTAATGACTACTGGAAAAACCATAACTTTGACTATATGGACCTTTTTTGGGAAAGTGATGTCTCTGCTTTTTAAAACACTGTCTAGGTTTGTCATAGCTTTCCTTCCAAGGAGCAAGTATCTTTTAATTTCATGGCTGAAGTCACCGTCTGCAGTGATTTTGGGGCCCTAGAAAATAAAGTCTGTCACTGCTTCCATTTTTCACTCATCTATTTGCCATGAAGTGATGGGACCAGATCCCATGATCTTAATTTTTTTAATGTTGAATTTTAAGCCAGATTTTTCATTCTCCTCTTTCACCTTCATCAAGAGGCTTTTTAGTTCCTCTTTGCTTTCTGCCATTAGGGTGGTAAACATTACCAAATGTTCTCAACTCTACTTGAATATATGTCTGTAGTGCAGTTTGTTCCCATGAAAATTGTGAATTTCATAACTTACCTATGGCATTTCAAAACTTACCTGAACAACCATTTCAGTTCTTTCTCTAAGTCAGCCTTTATAGAGATCCTTAAGATCTAAATTGTTTTTGTATTAATTTTATTTTGCATTTTAATTCTGATTCCCTGGGAGGGTGTTGTGGAGTTTTCTAGAGGTACTTTATGATGATATAGCCAGAGATAATGTGAGGAAGCAAATAAGCCCATCACCACATCCCTCCTCAACATTTTTCAACATATCTCATAATATTGGTTCATTTAAATACACAAATGACTACTCAAACATATTACAAAAGGTTATCTTAAACTTCCAAGAGAAAATTCACTTTTCCAAATCACTGGATTCTGAAATTATTATTGAAATTCATTCTGATTCACACAACTTATTTTTTTCCAATCCAGAATTTTTTTTTTATTTTTAGAACACAGCTTCAAGACCTGCAATTTTGCCTCACTGGATGATGAGGGTATCTAGTGAGAGAAACTCAGCCTCCACCCTCAACTAATGCAGCCACTGAGGAACTGGTAGCCAATGAGCCACAGCTATTGGTCCAAAGAGTGGTGGAATCACCAGGTCTGAGTCAGTAACAACCTTCCTATGATACTCAGCCCAAAGATTGAGGAAAAAGTTGTGATAATTGCCCTGTTGTTTTTCCATCCAAGTACTTGCTTTTAACCATGGTGATTTAAGTGCAGGCATCCAAAGCTGGTAGTGGGACATGTCTCTATCTCCTTTCATCAAAATAAGAGGAGAAGACTCAGCAATTAAGAGAAATAAGATGACTCCTTCATATACCTCAAGTAATTCATGTGTTAATGTGTATGATAGTATTTATTTAATTCAACATCCATTATGTTTTCTTCTTTGTAAACTGACTTTTTTTAGATTCGGTTTTTCTATAGGCATATTGCTGAATTTGAAAATAGTTAAACATTTTCCAGTTCTTTTTCTTTTTAATTGATCTCCAGTTTCTTCCATCTGTGGAGAAAAAACGCACAGCGAGTCATTATGACCCACCTACAGAGATGGTAAATAACACCATTCTATTAAGAAGTTTCAGTGCTAGTGTCAGAAGAAAGGGCAAAAAACAATTTTTATGGTTGAGCAGGCATTCTCATCCTTAAGGAGATCTAGTAAATGTGAAATGCATATGTGCAGTACACATTAGGGAGAGAAGAAAGAGAATGTGAAAGTGTTAGTAGCTCAGTCATGTCTGACTCTTTGTGACCCCATGGATTGTAGCCCGTCAGTCTCCTCTGTCAATGGGATTCTCCAGGCAAGAATACTGGAGTGGGTTGCCATGCCCTTCTCCAAGGGATACAGGGTGGAGGGCCAGATGGGTCACAGTGAGAGAATTTTATCTTAAAGTTTTCTTGTCCTGCTTTAAAATATAATTTTCTATTAATAGATTTACTATGCAGCTAACTCAATTTTTTGAATGCTTTATAAGATTTTAAAATATTCCATAATAATAATAAGGCAAAATCTTGATAAGGAGGATTGTTTGTCCTAATTCCTGTCTCTATTGCTATCAAAGACAGCACTGGAAGTAAAATTGACTCCTGCATGTATACATTTCTTGGGCTTCCCTGGTGACTTAGTGGTAAAGGACCAGCCTGCCACTGCAGAAAATGCAGGCTCAATCCCTGGCTTGGTAAGATCCTCTGGAAAAGAAAATAGCAACCCACTCCAGTGTTCTTGCCTGGGAAATCCCATGGACAGAGGAGCCTGGCCAGCTACAGTCCATGGGGTTACAACAGAGTCAAATGCAACTTACAGACTAAACAACAACAATATGTATGCAGTTCCCAACAAAGCTCTTTCTAGTTTCCTGACCTGTTCTCAGTTTTCTCTAGAGCAAGTTGTTCTCTGTCAAATGCAGAATTCTTTGTGTGGTGTCTCATCTGTAAGAGTCTTATTTCTCTTTTGATAAGTCCAAGAAATGTTTTAGTTTATTCAGCTTTTGTCTCATTGTTTTGCTGAGGGTGATACCCTTCCAAAGTTTTTATATCCAAATTATTATTCTAACTTATCATACATGTTCAAATAAAACTCAACACTGGTAATAAAATACTGGACATTAAAGCAAATCACAAAATATTTCAAAGGATTGAAATCCCACAATATGTTCTCACTTCACAAAGTATGAAGCTATAAATCAATTTTTAAAGGAAACAATCAGAATATAATCAACTTTGTCAAAAATCAGCAATATATTTTTAGAAAGATTATGCAAGTAAAGAGGCATCATGCCATGAAAAACATAATGAAAATATTAATGTATTAACATTCACATGAATATTAACTTCAAATGTTTCGGTAAAAAGAAAAATATTTATTTATTGATCATCATCTTATTATTTGAAGCAATTGTCCAGAGACATGTGGCACTATGTGCTCTGGATTTATAACCTTAAATCAACAAGATGCAAAACAAAGTAACAAAGCCAACTCACAGAGAATCCTACACTTCCAGCTTTAATTTTCTGGCTGAGTATCATAGGACGGCTGTTATTGTTTCAGGCCTGGTCACTCCACCACTTTTTGGACCAATAGCCGTGACTCACTGGCTGCCAGTCCCTCATTGTCTGCATCAATGGAGACTGGGGCCTGCACTGCTCTTACTGGGTACTCTCATCATTCATTGATGCAAAATTGCAGGTCCTGAAGGTCTATGCTCTAAATGTCAAAAAATTCTGGAATGGGAAAGAATAAATTGTATGAGTTAAGAAATAAGGAAACCAGGCTTCCCTGGTGTCTTAGTAGTAAAGAATCACCTGCAAATGAAGGAGACATGGGTTCAATTCTTGGTCCAGGAAGATCCCACATGCCACAGAGCAACTAAGCCCATGCACCACAACTATTGAGCCTGTGCTCTAGAGTCCAGGAACCACAACTACTGAGCCCTCACACTGCAACTACTAAAGCCCATGTGCCCCAGAGCCTGTGCTTCCTAACAAGAGAAGCCACTGCAATGAGAAGCCCATGCACCACAACTAGAGAGTAACCTCCGCTTGCAGCAACTAGAGAAAAGCCCATTCAGTCATGAAGACCCAACAGAGACAATAATAATAATAATAAAATAAGGAAACAATCCCATTTACAATTGCATCAGAAAGAATGAAATACCTAGGAATAAACCTACCTATGATAGTAAAAGACATATACTTAAAAAAGTATAACACACTGATGAAAGAAATTGAGACAGGAGAAAGTGGTCAAGACAGGAGAGTAGTAGGATGTGAAAGTCATACATCAAAAATACATCTATGTGTGGAATGATTTTCACAGAATATCTACTGAACGCTGGCAGAAGATCTCAAACTTTTGGAACAGCCAGGAAATCTCCACATAACCAGGTAGGACAAAAAAAAAAAAGAGAGAGAGAGAGAGAAAGGAATTGGGATGGGACCTGTGCCCCCTGGGAGGGAGCTGTGAAAGAGAAAAAATTTCTGTACCCTGGGAAGTCCCCCTGCAGTGGGGAAATCAGCTGGGACTGATGGGAAACTTGATGCCTTGGAGCAGAGTGTAGCAACCAGTTTGTAGCAGACAGAATGGAGAGATACTTGCATAGACAGTGATTGCCACAGCCCTGTGCTCCCCAGCCTGAGATATGCATCCACTGATGCAAGCAGGGGCTGGATGTTGAAGCTCAGACTTTGGAGATCAGACCCGGAGAGAGAACTGGGGTTGGCTGTGCAAAAACAGCCTGAAGGGACTGGAGTCTGCTGCAACCACAGCTGAGGTTGTATACGAAGGAAACCTGGGCTCACCTTAGAGGCCAGCATTGTTGCTTGGGGAGTGTGTGAGGGGAAGGTGAGGACCCACCTTTGCAGACTTTCTTCCTGCTTGTGCTCTCAGGTGATAGGACACCACCTATACAAGTTCCAGGAGCAGGGAGGAACTGAAACTTCTCCCCTTGCAGGTTCCAGGAGTAGTTGCAAGCCACGTCCTTTGCCATTGCAGGCTCTGGGGTCACACACAAACAATCACCACTGCCAAGAGCCCTGGGAGCAGGCACCAGTTGCAGTATCTGTACACTTCATACGAAGGGGCTCATGGCCAGGACATATTGAAGAAAGAGGCAGCAAGCATACATACTAAAATATTAAACACACACAAGCTATACAAGGATATTCCCACATATAAATAGCTCTCCAAGACCAAAGAAGAAAATTGTTTCTCCTAAACTCATAGAGTAAGGGAAATATAAGTAAAATAATGAAGCAGAGAAACCACTACCAGTTAAAAGGCCAAGAGAATTCCCCTAAAAGAACAATGAAATAGACCTCTTCAATTTAACAGACAAAACTTTCAAGTAGAAGATAGTGAAAACACTGAAGAAATTAAGAAAGGCTATTGACAGAAAGGCAGAGTAGTATAAAAAGACTAATAAAAATAAATGGAAAAAAATAAACTAGAAACTATAAGGAGGAGTCAAGAAAAATTTGAAAACTCATTTGCTAAGAAGAAAGCTGAGTCAAAAGCAAGGAATAGAAAAATGAATTATACAGAAGAACAAATAAGTAATCTGGAATACAGAAGAATGGAAATCACAAAATCTGAACAAGACAGAAAGTCAAATGAAAACAATGTAAGAAACCTATAGGATAATATAAAGCATGCCAATCTATGCATAATAGGGATTTCAGATGGGGAAGAAAGAGAAAATGGGGGTAAGAAATGTATCTGAAGATATTATGGCTGAAAATTTCCCAAAACTAAAGAGGTAAACTGAAATCCAGGTGCAGGAATCAAGAAGGATCCTACACAATATGAACTCAGATCCACACGAAGACATATCCTAATTAAAATGACAAAAGTTAAATAGAGAGATTTCTAGGGAGTTCCCTGGTGGTTCAGAGGCTAAGACTTCATGCTCCTAATCCAAGGGGCCTGGGTTCAATCTCCGGTCAGGGAACTAGATTCCATATGCCGTAATGAAAGTTTGCTGCTATGAGCTGTGAATGATGCCAGGATTATCGGCTTCCAGAGGAGAGGAATTTGATCCAAGGCCAGTGAGGAGGCTTGATCACTCAGAGTTTTTTGTGTAATAAAGTTTCATCAAAGTATAAAAGAGATAGAGAAATCTTCTGACATAGATATCAGAAGGGGACAGAAAGAGTGCCCCCTTGCTAGTTTTTAGCAAGGAGTTATATACCTACTAGCAAGCTTCTAATTAGAGAAAGAAATGCCTTAAAACTGAGAGTTGCACCAGACCCATCACCCACAACATCCATTTTGACATAGCATTGGCACAAGGTGATTCATCCCGGGCCATAAAACAATTGACATGAATTTTGAAGAAAGGCAGATAACCAACCAAATACATAGTTCATTAACATAGCTTAAGAAAAACACTTCCATGAGAAAAACTCATTGGCTAGCTCAAGGTTTGAGTTAAAGTTAAGTTCAGGTGGAATCAGGTGTCATCATGACAACACAGAATTTTTTTCCTTTTATTTTTATTAGTTGGAGGCTAATTACTTTACAATATTGTAGTGGTTTTGCCATACACTGACATGAATCAGCCATGGATTTACATGTGTTCCCCATCCTGAACCCCCTCCCACCTCCCTCCCCATCCCATCCCTCTGGGTCATCCCAGTGCACCAGCCATGAGCACTTGTCTCATGCATCCAACCTGGACTGGCGATCTGTTTCACACTTGATAACATACATGTTTCGATGCTATTCTCTCAGATCATCCCACCCTCGCCTTCCTCCACAGAGTCCAAAAGTCTGTTCTATACATCTGTGTCTCTTTTTCTGTCTTGCATATAAGGTTATCATCACCATCTTTCTAAATTTCATATATATGCGTTAGTATACTGTATTGGTGTTTATCTTTCTGGCTTACTTCACTCGTATAATCGGCTCCAGTTTTATCCACCTCATTAGAACTGATTCAAATGAATTCTTTTTAATGGCTGAGTAATATTCCACTACATATATGTACCATAGCTTTCTTATCCATTCATCTGCTGATGGGCATCTAGGTTGCTTCCATGTCCTGGCTATTATAAACAGTGCTGCGATGAACATTGGGGTGCATGTGTCTCTTTCAGATCTGGTTTCCTCTGTGTGTATGCCCAGGAGTGGAATTGCTGGGTCATATGGCAGTTCTATTTCCAGGTTTTTAAGAAATCTCCACACTGCTCTCCATAGCGGCTGTACTGGTTTGCATTCTCACCAGCAGTATGAGGGTTCCCTCTCCAGCATTTACTGCTTGTAGACTTTTGGATAGCAGCCATCCTGACTGGCATGTAATGGTACCTCATTGTGGTTTTGATTTGCATTTCTCTGATAATGAGTGATGTTGAGCATCTTTTCATGTGTTTGTTAGCCATCTGTATGTCTGCTTTGGAGAAATGTCTGTTTAGTTCTTTGGCGCATTTTTTGATTGGGTCATTTATTTTTCTGGAATTGAGCTGCAGGAGTTGCTTGTATGTTTTTGAGATTAATGCTTTGTGTGTTGCTTCGTTTGCTATTATTTTCTCCCATTCTCAAGGCTGTCTTTTCACCTTGAGTATAGTTTCCTTTGTTGTGCAAAAGCTTTTAAGTTTCATTAGGTCCCCCCCCCCACTTTTCTTTTTTGCTTTTACTTCCAATATTCTGGGAGGTGGGTCATAGAGGATCCTGCTGTGATTTATGTTGGAGAGTGTTTTGCCCATGTTCTCCTCTAGGAGTTTTATAGTTTCTGGTCTTATATTTAGATCTTTAATCCATTTTGAGTTTATTTTTGTGTATGGTGTTTGAAAGTGTTCTAGTTTCATTCTTTTACAAGTGGTTGACCAGCTTTCCCAGCACCACTTGTTAAAGAGGTTGTCTTTTTTCCATTGTATAGTCTTGCCTTTTTTGTCGATGATAAGGTGTCCATAGGTACACAGATTTATCTCTGGGCTTTCAATTCTGTTCCATTCATCTATATTTCTGACTTTGTGCCAGTACCATGCTGTCTTGATGACTGTGGCTTTGTAGTATAGTCTGAAGTCAGGCAGGTTGATTCCTCCAGTTCCATGCTTCTTTCTCAAGATTGCTTTGGCTATTCGAGGTTTTTTGCATTTCCATACAAATTGTGAAATTATTTGTTCTGGTTCGGTGAAGAATACCATTGGTAGCTTGATAGGGATTGCATTGAAAACTCAGTCTATAAGGCCACCATCACCCTAATTCCAAAACCAGACAAAGATGCCACAAAAAAAGAAAACTACAGGCCAATATCACTGATGAACATAGACGCAAAAATCCTTAACAAAATTCTAGCAAACAGAATCCAACAACATATTAAAAAAATCATACACCATGACCAAGTGGGCTTTATCCCAGGAATGCAAGGATTCTTTAATATTCACAAATCAATCAATGTAATACGCCACATTAACAAATTGAAAGATAGAAACCATATGATTATTTCAATAGATGCAGAGAAAGTCTTTGACAAATTTCTACATCCATTTATGATAAAAACTCTCCAGAAAGCAGGAATAGAAAGAACATACCTCAACATAATAAAAGCTATATATGACAAACCCACAGCAAACATTATCCTCAATGGTGAAAAATTGAAAGCATTTCCCCTAAAGTCAGGAACAAGACAAGGGTGCCCACTCTCACCACTACTATTCAACATAGTTTTGGAAGTGTTGGCCACAGCAATCAGAGCAGAAAAAGAAATAAAAGGAATCCAGATTGGAAAAGAAGAAGTAAAACTCTCACTGTTTGCAGATGACATGATCCTCTACATAGAAAACCCTAAAGACTCTACCAGATAATTACTAGAGCTAATCAATGAATATAGTAAAGTTGCAGGATATAAAATTAACACACAGAAATCCCTTGCATTCCTATACACTAACAATGAGAAAACAGAAAGAGAAATTAAGGAAACAATACCATTCACCATTGCAACAAAAAGAATAAAATACTTAAGAGTATATCTACCTAAAGAAACAAAAGACCTATACATAGAAAACTATAAAACACAGATGAAAGAAATCAAAGAGGACACAAATAGATGGATAAATATACCATGTTCATGGATTGGAAGAATCAATATTGTGAAAATGAGTATACTACTCAAAGACAACACAGAAATTTAAAAGAAAAAAAATGTCTGCCACTTGCAGTTTTATTTCCTCCTCCTACTTGGGGACCTCTGGCCTCCCTATGGAGGCTATTAGCACTCTCATTAACTAAGAGTTTGCATGCTACAACTGGGTTCACATGCTGCATCTAAAGAGCCTGCATGCCACAACTAAGACCCAGCACAGCCAAATAATAAATATTCTTTTTTTAAAATAAAAAAGAATTATAAAAGAGGCAAGAGAAGGAAAAAAAAAAGAGTTAATTGCAAGGGAACCGCCATCAGGCTATCAGCTGATTTCTCTATAGAAATGTTGCAGGCCAGAAGGGAGTGGCAAGATACATTCAAAATCCTAAAAGGGAAAATTTTATAACCTAAGATACTCCATGTGCTGTCGCTTCAGTCATGTTCAATGCTTTGCAACCCTATGGACTGTAGCTCACCAGGCTCCTCTGTCCATGGGATTCTCCAGGCAAGAATACTGGAATGAGTTGCTATTTCCTTCTCCAGGGCATCTTCCTGACCCAGGGTCAAACTTGCGTCTCTTGTGTTTTCTGTATTGGCAGGCAGATTCTTTACCACTAGTGCCACCTGGGAAGCCCTAGGTATCTCTCCTTCTATAATAAATGATAATCCTGCTAGGATACTCTACCCAGAAGGATTGTCATTTAGAATAGACGAAGAGAGAAAGAATTTCTCAAACAAGCAAAAACTAAAAGAGTACAGAAATACTAAACCTATTCTAAAAAAAATATTGAAAGGTCTTCTCTAAACAGAAAAGAAGCAGGAATCAGTAGGAAAGAAAAAATCGTAACTGGAAAATAAGTCACTTCAGCCAGTACATAGATTTTTAAAAATCAAAGCGTTTTTGTGAAAACCATGATAACCACACTGAAAATCAAAGGGATTTTTTAAAAAAGGGGATTAACATGAAGATGCAAAAGAGGACATCAAAATAATGAAATGTGGGGGAGGAGAGTAGGAATAGATATATTATATTTTTTAGAATGTGTTTGAGCCTATTTGACTATAAGTCTAAAGCAAGTAGATATAGGAAGGGGTTAATATACTCGAAAAACAGGGTAACCAGGAGGAGGATCCTGATGGGCTTGCCAGGGAGTCTGACAAGTAGGGCTGCATGGGCACCATGTGCTCATGGCCAACTTCTGTGTGATTCCAGGAGGGGGACGCCTGTTCCCAGCTCCCCAGTCCCACAGCCATGAGGAGCCCATCATGCCTGCCCTTGCCCCAAGCTACAGCTGGTGGCAGTGTGAGGGCAGGGGCTGGGTTGCCCCACGCAAGAGCATGTCCCCAGGACATGAGCCTTGGATTTGGACTAGATGAAGACGGATCTGCCCAGGACAGACGGTTGAGATGGGTGGACAGGGCACCTCCACTACACGCAGTGGGGCTGTGGCGTGCTGGCCCCCGTGGCGGGTCCGGTCGTGGGAGGCTCTGGGAGTGGCCAGGGTCTGATGGCGTCCCAGGGGTCATGGGACCGCCTTCATTTGTGTGGCGGTGGGACCCCCACACTTGTTTTCCTGGTGGCCTGGCCATGTTAAAGTCTTTCTGTTCCCTGGACAGCGCCCGAGCTCCTGTCTTGTGTCCCTTGCTGTGCGTGCTTGCCACCCTTCCCCATCACTGCCAGCTTTCCCCTCCAGCCCCCCCACCTCCCCGCCCTGCATGGGTGACCACCTGTATCCCTTTCCTTTGTCTGTGACTGAACGGGCCTCGCCTCAAGTGGGTGTCATCCCTGGGCAGAGTGCCCTTGGTCCTGAAGGGGGAGAAAGCTGGGCATGGTGGGTTGCCCATGAGGTGCCTGTGAGGGGCGTGGGGGGACCCGTACAAATGGGAGAGTGTTCTCCCAGCCTGCTGTGGCTCTGGGTGTTGGCGGTGGTGGTAGCGAGGCCTGTGAGGGGGCACCCCCGGCGGCCGGGGAGGCCAGTCAGCATCCTGGGTGCCATAGGAACGCCCCTGTGCTGGAGGCCTCTGGCAGTAAGATCCTGTGGTGTGCCACAGCAGCCTTTTGAAGGGCCTTTTGAAGGGCCCTGGGGCCCCTTGGGGTGGCGCACAGGCATCCCATCTCCAGTGCCAGTTCAGTGCCATTACCACATCTTTGCAACACTGGTCTATGTGGCTGCACCCCATCGGTTCCTCTCTCCGTCCTTCCTTCCACCTCGTCTGTCCCACGGGGCCATGCCCTGGTGTGTCTCACTTCCCCAGCCCTGCTACGGTCCAGTTTTTGGGTTGGTTACACATCATCACCAACTGTCAGCCAATGTCATTGCATACTGGGAGAGGGAGAGCACCCGTGTCCCTGCTGCGCCCCTTTCTGGTGCGCTAGCCCAAGCATGGGTACAGTTTAGGCCAGCTACCGAGGACTGGCAGCTGTGCCCACCCTGCCCACCCCTGGGTGGGTGGACGGGAGAGCACATTGGCCGTCCCCCAATGCACCAGCAGGTGTCCCTGGCCCTGCTCCCCGGCCACCAGGGCAACAGCCCGAGACCGGGTCTCCGCTCATTCTTCTACACTGCTGCAGCAGCTCACTGCGCCCCTCATGGGCAGAGCATGCGAGGTCAGCCATCTTTGACAAGGGTTGGATTGATGGTCGGGTACTGGTGATCACCTTCCCCTTTCCCCACTTTGTGGGTTTCTGCGGCATGGTGTGTCCCAGCGCCCCACACCCATACCCCTACCAGCCCAGCTCCTTGTGCTAGCTACTCAGGGATTCCCTGGTAGCTAAGCTAGTAAGAATCCACCAGCAAAGCAGGAGACCGGGGTTCAATTCCTCAGTCCAGAAGATCCCCTGGAGAAGGGATAGGCTATCCATTCCAGTATGCTTGAACTTCCCTGGTGGCTCAGCTGGTAAAGAATTAGCCTGCAGTGCGGGAGACCTGGGTTCTATCCCTGGGTTGGGAAGATCCCCTGGAAAAGGGAAAGGCTACCCACTCCAGTACTCTGGCCTAGAGAATTCCATGAACTGTGTAGTTCATGGGGATGCAAAGAGTTGGACAGGACTGAGCGACTTTCACTTTCAGAAATCAAAAACATACAGTAAATTCATTAAAACCCCAAAGAATAAAACAAAAATAAAATTAAATCATCAAACCAGAAAAAGAAAGGAATAAAGAGGAAATAGAATCAACTGGAAAGCTCATAACTCACCACCAACAACAACCAAAAAACAAATAAAATATGGGCAGAAGACCTAAATAGACATTTCACCAAAGAAGAAATTCAGATGGCCAATCTGCACATGAAAAGATGCTCAGCATCATCACTAATTATCAGAGAAATGCACATTGAAATTACAGTGAGGTACCACTTCACATCAGTCAGTCAGAATGGCCATCATCAAAAAGTCTACACACAATAAATACTGGGGAGGGTGTGGAGAAAAACTTCAGAAATTCCCTGGCAGCCCAGTGGTTAGGACATGATGCTTTCACTGCCAAGGACATGGGTTCAATCCCTGGTAGAGGAAATAAAATCTCACAAGCTATGCAGTATGGCAAAAAAAAAAAAAAAAAAACTTTAAATAAATTAAAAAAAAATAGAAATGAGAACCTCCTACACTGTTGGTAGGAATGTACATTACCATTATGGAGAACAGTATGCGGGTTCATAAAAACCTAAAAATAGACCCAGCAATCCGACTCCTGGGTATATTTCCAGAGAAAACTCTAATTTAAAAAGACAAATGAAACTCAATGTTCATAGCAACACTATTACAGTAGTCAAGACCTGGAAGGAACCTAAATGCCCATCAACAGATGAATGGATAAAGAAGATGTGGTACATATATGCAATGGGATATTACTCAGCCATAAAAGTAATGAAATAATGCTATTTACAAAACATAGATGGATTTAGAGATTATCATACTAAGTTAGGTAAGTCAAACAGAGAAAGACAAATATCATATGATAGCGCTTTTATGTGGAACCTTAAAAAACTATACAAATGAACTTATTTACAAAACAGAAATAGAGTCACAGATGTAGAAAAGAAACTTATGGTTACTGGGGATGGCGATGGGGAGAAGGGATAAATTGGGAGACTGGGATTGATGCATACACATTACTATATATTAAATAGATAACTAATAAAGACCTACTGTATAGCACAGGGAATGCTACTTAACATTCTGTGATGGCCGGTATGGGAAAAGAATGTAAAAAGGGTGAGTGGATATAGTATATGTAACTGATTCACTTTGCTGTACAGCAGAAACTAACACAACATTGAAAATCAATGATACTCCAACAATTTTTTTTAATTATAAAAAAATAAATGCAAAAATAGTCTAACAAATAATAAATGCTGGAGAGGGTGTGGAGAAAAGGGAACATTCCTACACTATGGGAACACAGCCACTATGAAAAAGTGGTGGAATTACCATATGATCCAGGAATCCAACTCCTGGGCATATATCCAGGTACAACTATAATTCAAAAAGATACATGCACCTTTATGCTCATAGCAACACTATTCACAATACCCAAGCCATGGAAACAACTTAGATGTACATTGGCAGATGAATAAAGAAGACGTGGTACACACACACACACACACACACACGCACGCACGCACACACACACAATGAAATACTACTAAACCATAAAAAAAGAATGAAATAATGCCATTTGCAGCAACATGGATGGATGTAGAGATTGTCATACTGAGGGAAACAAGTCAGACAGAGAAAGACAAATACTGTATTATTTATGTGTGGGATCTAAAGAGTATCACAAGCCAGTAAATACAACAAAAAAGAAATAAACTCTTCCTCTCACCACTTGAGCCCACCAGTTTGTTCTCTATGAAGGAAGGGTGAAAGAGAAGGGTAGGGGCAGTGGATTAAGAGGTACAAACTATTATGTATAAAATAAATAAGTTTCAAAGATATATTGTACAACACAGGGAATATAGCTAATATTAGGCTTCAGCAATATGTGAACTGTGAACTTCCAGATGTTCAAGCTGGTTTTAGAAAAGGCAAAGGAACCAGAGATCAAATTGCCAACATCCATTGGATCATCAAAAAAGCGAGAGAGTTCCAGAAAAAACATCTATTTCTGCTTTGTGGACTATGCCAAAGCCTTTGACTGTGTGGATCCCAATAAGCTGCGGAAAATTCTGAAAGAGATGGGAATACCAGACCATCTGACCTGCCTCTTGAGAAACATGTATGCAGGTCAGGAAGCAACAGTTAGAACTGGACATGGAACAACAGACTGGTTCCAAATAAGAAAAGGAGTACGTCAAGGCTGTATATTGTCATCCTGCTTATTAAACTTATACACAGAATACATCATGAGAAATGCTGGTCTGGAAGAAGCACAAGCTGGAATCAAGATTGCCAGGAGAAATATCAATAACATCAGATATGCAGATGACACCATCCTTATGGCAGAAAGTGAAGAACTAAAGAGTCTCTTGATGAAAGTGAAAGAGGAGAGAGAAAAAGTTGGCTTAAAGTTCAACATTCAGAAAACTAAGATCATGGCATCTGGTCCCATCACTTCATGGCAAATACATGGGGAAACAGTGGAAACAGTGGCTGACTTTATTTTTGGAGGCTCCAAAATCACTGCAGATGGTGATTGCAGCCATGAAATTAAAAGACACTTACTCCTTGGAAGGAAACTTATGACCAACCTAGATAGCTTATTAAAAAGCAGAGACATTATTTTGTCAACAAAGGTCCATCTAGTCAAGGCTATGGTTTTTCTAGTAGTCATGTATGGTTGTGAGAGTTGGACTCTAAAAAAATCTGAGGGCCAAAGAATTGATGCTTTTGAACTGTGGTGTTTGAGAAGACTCTTGAGAGTCCCTTGGACTGCAAGGAGATCCAACCAGTCCATCCTAAAGGAGATCAGTCCTGGGTGTTCATTGGAAGGACTGATGTTGAAGCTGAGACTCCAATACTTTGGCCACCTGATGTGAAGAGCTGACTCAATCGAAAAGACCCTGATGCTGGGAAAGATTGAGGGCAGGAGGAGAAGGGGACAACAGAGGATGAGATGGTGGGATGGCATCACTGCCTCAGTGGACATGTGTTTGGGCAAACTCCAGGAGTTGGTGATGGACAGGGAGGCCTGGCGTGCTGCGGTTCACGGGGTTGCAAAGAATCAGACACGACTGAGTGACTGAACTGAACTGATAAATGGAGTAAAACTCTTAAAAATTGTGAATCACAATGTTGTACACCTGTAACATATAATATTGTACATCAACTATACTTCAATTTTAAAAAATTCCCCTCCTCCCTAAAAAAGAACTGGGCCATAAAGGCTTTGAAGACTGGGATGCAAGAGTTGAGTGATACATATGAAATGTAGATAAAAGAGAAGAAAATGGAGTTTGATTTTGAAGACTGGGAGAAATTAGTATATTTAATTCTCTTTGAAGGATGATTGAGGAAACAGGGTACCTAATGAGAGGGTAACAGGCAAGAAGGCCAGGGGTCCCCAAGCATAGGAAATAGAGTGCAAGTGTCAGACGTGTTTTTTCCCTTCTCTATACAAAATTAAAAGGAAGTTTCTTTTAAAATTCTCTGTTGCCATGATGACACCTGGTTTCACTTGAACTTAACTTTTCTCAAACCTTGAGCTAACCAATGCATTTTTCTTATGGAAATATTTTTCTTAAGCTATGTTAATGAACTATGTGTTTACCTTAGACTCTGTCTTTCTTCAAGTCCATTCCGCCTAAGACTCAGAACTGATAATGGCTCAATAAACCAGTATGTTTTACTCATGGAAATATTCTCTTAAGCTACGTTAATGAAACTATGTATTTGGTTGGAAATCTGCCTTTCTTCAAAGTTCATGTCAACTGTTTTATGGCCTGGGATGACTCACCTTGTGCCAATGCTATCTCAAAATACATGTTGTGGGTGAGGGGCCTGGTGCACTCTCTCAGTTTGAGGCATTTCCTTTCTTTAATTAGCAGTTTGCTAATAGGTATATAACTTCTTGCTATAAACTAGCAAGGGGGTACTCTTTCTTCCCCCTTCTGATGTCTATGTCAGAAGCTTTCTCTATCTCTTTTATATTTTAACGAAAACTTTATTACACAAAATCTCTGAGCGATCAAACTTCGTCACTGGTCCCGGATTGAATTTCTGTCCTCCAGAGGTGAAGAATCCCCATGTTCATGGCTCATAGCAGCAACCTTTTGCTAATGAACAAACTTGAGTTAATGGTGACTGAAAAGAAAAACTGAGGGAATGGGTTTTAAGCTTAAGGAAAAATGTTAATCAGCAGCCTCAGGAACAAAACATTAACAGGGGTGGCATATGCCATTCCAACTTTTTTTGACATTACCCATATTACAGAGTCCATTGAAAACATAATCGAGAGCCCAAACACATTAGAAAAATAACAGAATCACCAAGTTTAAGAAACATTGCCTATTCCAGGTCCCCAAGAATTGAAGTTACCACTCTAACTCCTTTAGATTAATTTGATTCTGTTATTTCTAAGCCTGAGATATTATGTTCTTAAAAGTGAAAAACTTCGTAACTTGCACACTGGCATCATGGGTGTGATATGGGCATGTAATCAAAGCAGTTCAACCTGGACTCAGCTCTGAATTAGTCAATGAGGGACCTCTAGCCACTGAACCACAGCCATTAGCCCAATGTTGTATCATATATCTTAGGCTGAGCCAGGAAACATCTTCCAGGGTTGCTCAACCTCAGAGATTGAGGGTCAAGTTGGTATGATTCTTTACCCGCTGTTGAGTTTCTTGTTTGATTTATTGTATGATTTAAATATGATGAAAAGGATATGAATTCAGACATGTGAGTGGATGTATCACCTGTATAACCCATCCATATAATCTTATATAAATGATCTTCCCAAACTCAACAGGGTATTTTTGTTCAGGTGATTTGTTCCATTAAAAAATATTTTTCATCTCTAAGCACATGGGTGTGACAAAATGAGACCACCAACTAAACTGGCAGGATGAAAACCCAGCTCCCAAGACAAGGATCAATAAAATGGGGGTGGTACTTATTTCTCATTCATCATCACCCTCTTCCTTTTGATCATGGCTTGTCACTACTGAATAACAGGAAATGAATGTTGAGTGAGAGGGGAGAAACCTTGAAAAAGTGGACTTTTTCTTGATGTTATGAGGGAACTCTAAAAACAAATGTAGGATCACTGGTGGACTTTAGTGGAATGTGAGAAATCCCGGACTCCACCTCTAACTGGTCATCAATGAAGTCCTTGCTGTGTTCCCTAGTGTCTCTCTGAGGGTAGTGACATGGCCAGTCCTGCCCTTAATGGCTAGGATTTTTTAAATGCTGCAAGCTATCCTTAATGTAACTACTTTTGACAATGTCAACCCTTGGAAGATGTAGTTTGGCAAGTATCATATGACTTTGGGTTGCCTTCATGCTGATCCAAACTCCATCACCTGGAGTTTTGTTTTAAAGAAGACTCTGTACATAATTACTGTTCTTATAACTATTGGACCATTATAGTGAATTCTATCCCTTCTGGAGACTCAGTGTCTTTCCCACATGATATATGCCTGAGGAAATGAAAGCCATTCATTACACAAGGTCACGTAGCTGCTGGGATAGATCTGATAACAGGACTCAGGTGACTTCCTGAAACTCAGAGTTCTGTTCGATCAAACATGGTATCAGCCTTTGAAAATGTGAACATATCCGGAGCTGCTAGTAACCATGATTCTCTCTACTAATCAGTTCAAGAGGAAATATTTTTGAATAACTGGAAATGCAGTGTGGATATTCTTCACCTACATGAATCCCCTTTGGGGAATTAATTCAAATGGAATTGTTTAATCAAGTGTTTCCTTTAAGCAAACTCCAAGAGCATGGGACTATATATATATTACAGGCTGTTTCTGACTGTCTTCCTCCTTCAATTACATCTGTGACCCCAAAACTGCCCAATATAACTCTGACAATATGTTCATTTGCAGGCGAGATGGAGAGGGATGTATTGCAATTAAAATGACAGGTGGAGAGGGAGAGATCCCCGGTGTCTCTCCCCTTTTATGAGGATACCAGTTCAAGGACACAAAGAAGCATAGCTGTCTGCAAGCCAGGGAAAACACTCTCACCAGAAGCCAAACCCTGCTAGAACATTGATCTTGGACTCTCTAGAACTGTGAGAAAATAACTTTTTTTAAAGCCACACACACACAAAAATGACAGGTGTTAGGGGATCCTTGAAAGAAGAGGACCTTGAGGCTTATGGGAAATCTAAGTGACCACAATCAGGAAATCTGATATTCAGATCAGATTATGGTAGAGTTCTTCTTAGCACGAACTCACTTCATACATTCTCTTTAACATCAACATGTCTATGTTTCTATGTCCAGGTACCCAGAAGTGGGGGAGAATGAATATAATGGTCAGAAACTTCACAAAACTTAGAGTAAAAGTTTGGCCCTGGATCATAGGGATCCACTACATGTGCAAGGTCACTTGTATAGGGTAAATCAAGTTGAAAAGGATTCCACAGTTTAACACTGTGGCCCAAGGAAGCTAAGACCTTAGGTTATTCACATAATGTAAGTGTGGCACCCAGTCACACCTCAAGAAGCATGTGTAGTATGGCATATTTGTTAGATTCATGAAGGCTGCTCATTCCCAGACACTTCTCCAGTGGATAAAACATGTCTGTTCCCCTATTTTTGACTCTGGGAGGCCTGTGATTGCTTTGACCAATGGAATGTGGAAGAAGTGATGTTATGCCCATGACATAGCTAATCTTTAAGAGGACACACAGCTTTGCCTTGCTGTTTGAGAGATGTGAGCTGACAAGCTAAAATCTCCCTATCCTGCTGCACAACCCCCATGAAGAGGTACCACCATTACACCAATATGAGTGTCAGCTGTCTCTTACATTGCAGAGTAGTTTAGACGTCAGCTGAATAAATTTAGAGACCCTAGCTTGGTTTATATTTTAAGGGACATTTATGCTTCTATTTTGGTTAATAGATAGGATAAAAAATGTGAAAACCTTCCATTCCAAACATGAAAAATAACTTGACAAAATTATTTATATATATTCTTTAAAATGCTCAGCTTTGTGTGAAAAGTGACAGAGATGAATAATCCCTGAAACCTTTAATAATTATGGATAACTGAATGACTGCAGCCTTAATGAAAATTGGAAATTTCTTAATGGGAAAGGAAAATGCCAAAAAATATTTCTAATCCATGTCCCTAACTGTGGGAGAGGAAAAGTCTCTTGAGAATTTGTAATGAAAAGAGAGGCCTTCTGTAGCTTTGGGTTACTAGTAACACTACGTCATGGTCCAGATAATGTGCAGTTGCAAACTTTCTTCCATGAATTATCATTACATTCTATTTACTAGTGATAAAAATTAGCTTTTTTCTCTTTATAATTAGAAATACTTCAATAACAGTAGAATTAGATGCTCCTTAAAATCCTCACAGGAAATGCACTTAAGCCTGATCATTACCATAGCTCGTTGAAAACCTCCATCTCTTTGAATATTCTTCAGTGACTTTTGATTCACTTTGGCTAACTTATTTTTATATGAATATATTAAAATTTTTGTTTGTATTATCATTGATTTTAGAAATTAGCATGTTATATTAATTATCTTTCCCTTTACTTGATTCTTGCCCTCTAGCCCTGGTGCATTCTTAGAGAATTAATCACTTTTTCAACAAACAGCTCTAATATTTATTGACAATAAATAAATAAATGTTGGGTATTTGGGGGACCTAAGATGTAAAGAGGGCTACACAGGTGACTCTAGTGGTAAAGAGCCTGCCTGCCAATACAGGAGATGTAAGAGACGGTGTTTCAAGCCCTGGGTCAGGAAGATACCCTAGAAGAGAGCATGGAAACCCACTCCAACATTCTTGCCTAGAGAATCTCCATGGACAGAGGAGCCTGGAGAGCTACAGTTCATAGGTTGGCTTGGATTCGGACAAGACTGACCGGACTTAGGATGCACCCAGGCATGCACAAGATGTAAAGAGGACTTCCCTGGTGGCTGAGAGTAAAGACTCCGCCTACAATGCAAGAGCTGCAGGAGACATGGGTTAGATCCTTGGGTCTGGAAGATCCCCTAGAGTAGGGCATGGCAACCCACTACAGTATTCTTCCCTGGAGAATCCCATGGACTGAGAAGCCTGGCAGGCTGCAATCCATGGGATTCCAAGAGTTGGATATGACTGAAGCAACTGAGCATACAACCAAAATGCAAAAAAATTAAATTTTAAACATTTAAATTTATGTTCCATAATATATGAGTATTTTTAAAAATCTGTAAGTATTCCATTTCTATTCTTGCTCCATATTTGGAGAACGTGGGTTTGCTTATTTTACTTCTACTCATGGCCTTTGATGAGTACTGTAGGTAATAGCAGGTCAGTTCTGGAGAATTCCAAAGACTGAGGAGCCTGGCAGGCTACAGTTCATGGGATCACAAAGAGTCCAACATGACTGAAGTGACTGAGCATGGACACACACACACACATGTCCTCTGATTTTGGGGAGCACTCTGCTAAACACGTCAGAGAGTACTTGCTCAAGCTGCATGCTTGTGTGTGCTAAGTCACTTCAGTTGAGTCCGACTCATTGTGACCCTATGGACTGTAGCTCGACAGGCGCCTCTGTCTATGGGATTCTCCAGGCAAGAATACTGGAGTGGGTGGTCATGCCCTCCTCCAGGGGAGCTTCCCTACCCAAGGATCAAACCTGCGTCTCTTATGTCTCCTGCATCAGCAGGTGGGTTCTTTACCACTAACGCTACCCGAGAAGCCCCTCTCAAGCTACGGTGGCTCAGAAATGGAAAAATAAGATTCTGTGGTGGAATTAAACGGCCGCCAATTGGCCAGAGTCACTCTGACGGCGGCGAGTGCTTGAGCTATGGAGGTCAGTCAGACCTTCTCAGGAAGCTCAAACCGTGTTTTGTTTTTTCCAAAAAAAAAAAAAAAAGTTATTTAACACTAGCGCAACCCGGGAAGCCCTTTCCTACAGGCTGCATAGTTCAGAGTTTCTGGGGGAGGTCATAGAAAGTTTAAAGATTCCCGCTGTGATTGATCCACAGAGGGTCAAAGGGGGAGGGGCATTTGGTGACACGTGACATGGGGTGACTGAGTGACAGGCCTCCCTGACTTCCATTTTATTCAATCAGATATGGACCTTGCCAGTGAGTTCAGGGCAGGCAGGGATTATAAAGCCGGGCACCTGCCCTAGGAAGCTGCCTTCCCTCTGAGCTGTGGGAAAGGTGAGTCTGAGATGAGTGAGTCATCACCTAAGCTGTCTGAGGAAGACATGGGCAATGAAGAAACCTAGCCCTGTGAAGCCGAGCCCTCCGAAATGGAGCCAAGGAAGGCAAAGGAGAAGATACCAAAGGGTCACTACGGCTGCAGCGGCCGCCGTGGTAACTGCCGCCACCGCCGCCTCTCCGATAACACTGACAGCTTCACCAGCTATTTCTCCAGGGTGCTAAAGCAAGTCCACATGGGCTTGAGTCTCTCACAGGAGGCCATGAATGTCATGAGTTCCTTCATGATAGATATATTCCAGGGCATCGCCAGAGGCTGGGCGCTTGGCCCCCCAAAACAAGCGCCCCACCATCACCTCCAGAGAGATCCAGACTTCTGTGAGCTTGCTGCTGCCTGGGGAGATGGGCAAACATGCCAGGTCAGAGGCCACCAAGGCGGTCATCAAATACACCACCAGCAGATTGGCTGACCCGGAACTTTGCATAACAAAGGCTCTTTTCAGAGCCACTTGGCGGGAAAAGACCTATATCACTGAACAGTCACATGCACTCTAGATTCTTGACCTGTGCCCTAGTGCCATGGTTAAAACATTTCTACCCTGAGGAAAGCATTATAAACCTCATCAATATGTGTCTGTTGTGTCAGTTGTTCCAGGCAAAATCATGAACTCTTCTTAACCATATTGCATCTCCTCACTTTCCTAAAAGGTCATTTCTATCCGTGGTTTCTCTGTCAGTCATTTTAGGGATCTTTGTGGTCAAAATTCTTTCCATGAAAGTTTCATTGACCTTTCATATTGTCATTCTCCCACCTGTATACAGGAGTATCATTCAGAGACTTTTATGTGCCATATAGCAATCTATAAAGTGCAGTAGCAGATATAAATGGCTTCCTAGGTAGCTCTGGTGTTAAATAACCTGCCTGTCAAAGCAGGTAGATGTAAGAGACATGGGTTCCATCCCTTGGTGGGGAAGATCCCCTGGAGGAGGGCATGGCAAACCACTCCAGTATTGCCTGGAGAATCACATGGACAGAGGAGCCTGGTGGGCTACCATGGATAGAGTCACACAGAGTCAGACATGACTTAGCATGCATTCACACAGCAGATATAAAAATCTTAATTACCCATTCATACTCTTTCAACATACCTGAAATCTGGATTCAGTTGAAAACATGAAATAGGAGCCCACTGCAGTGTAAAATTTGAAAATCTAATTTTCTGGAATCAAGCAATATACCTTCTGAAATTAGTATTCTATTCAGATTGGTCTCCTTTTTTTTTTTTTTTTCTTTTTTGCAGCCTATAACTTTTTGGGATTTGACTTAAGTGCAGTTTTGCCCAGATGATGAGATCACCGAATGACAGAAGCTGTAGCCACAGTCCCCATAGTAACAACTAATGGGACTGGCAACTCAGTGAGCCAAATGATAGGCCCAAAATGTGGTGAGGTGACCAGGGCTGGGCCAATAACAGCTTTCTTGTGATTTTTACCCTGGAGATTGATTAGGAAGGAGGTGTGATGGTTTTCCTGTTGATTTTCTGTTCAAGTACTTGTTTAAACTATGGTGATTTAAGTACAGGCATCCAGATCTGCTAGTGGGGCATGTCTCTATCTCCTTCCATCAAAATAAGAGGAGGATGTTCAGCAACTCAGAGAACTCAGAGGACTCCTTCCGCTAACTCAAGTAATTTGATTGTTAATGCTTATGATAATATTTATTAAATTTAATATCCACTGTGTATCTTTTTTGGTGCATTGACCTTTCCGTTTGTTTTTCTGTAGGAATGTAGCTGACTTTCAATGTAGTTGGTGATTATCCAATTCCTTTTTTTTTTCCCATTAATTTCCAGCTTACCACACATTGGAGAGAGAATGCACTACACTATTTCAATCTTTTGCAATTTTCTATGATTTTCATTAGAATTCAGTATTTCATATTTTATACCATACTTTCTTGAACTCTTAGTAAGAATATACTGTAGAGCAAAGGGAAATATAGCAATTATTTTTGTAGTAACTTTAAACAGAGTATAATATACAAAACTATTGAACATTGTGTTGCAAACCTGAGCTAATATAATATTTAACTCAGCTAAACTTCAAGAAAACTTTAAAAATTAAAAAGACAATTCTCAGTATGCCTGGATTTGGATGTAGAAACCTGTGAAGGATGTCAATATCAGCTAAACAATGAGAGAAAACTAGAGAAAATGCAGAATTCTAGCCTTTTCTTGAGCCCAGATTTAGTTCTTTGCTAGGTCAGTCAGACATGATAGATTTCTATAATGTCTAAATTATTTTTTTATTAATTTCATTTCCTAATTTATTCCCATTCTCCCATAAATGTATTATGGAATTCTTCAGAAGTATTTTATGTGTGATATGTAATAGATAAATGAAGAAACAGATATACCCATCCACTACACTTATCACACATATGTTAGATTAAGCATACAAGTAAATTTATAAATAAGGATTGATGTATAGTACAGAAATGTCAAAACAAAGTTTTCATAACAATTTAACTTTCCTAGTTCCCTGGTTTCTGAATTCTTTTAGAAATTCATACAGATTTTTTCTAAACAATTTTTTCCTAGCAAAGAATCTTTCGATCTTTAAGACACAAACTTTCATGACCTGAAATTTTACATCCATTAGAGAGTGTCCAGTGAGAGCAGGTCAACCTCCTGTCTCCATTGGTACAGCCAATGGTCACTTGGCAGCCTGTGAGCCACAGCTGTTGACTGAAACTGTGATTGAGAAACCAGAGCTGAACAGATAATAGCCCTTCTATGAAATTCAGACTGAAGATTAAGAGAGAGGGAACTGTGATAGTTTGTCTGTTCTTTTTTGGTTCCATATTCTGTTTAATCATGGGGATAAAATATGAACTCAGATCAGGTCATCTCTCCAGGCTCTTGCATCGATTTGGAGAAGGATTTTCAGGAATATAAAATCTAAGATATCTCCTCTTACTTCAAGACATTTGAATGTAAAGTTTATGTTAAGGGTCATATCTTTTCCATTGTTTTTTCCTCATGGACCTTGCAAATTTTTATTTGAATTTTATTTATGACATTTTGCTATAAGTGTACTGATTAATTTTAAAGAAGCTGATCTTCCATTGCTTTTCTTTTTAAACTGATTCCTAGTTTCATACATCTGTAGAGAGAGAACATGGTGGGATTTCAAAACTTTGTGATATTTTGATTTGGTTTGGATCATGGAAAAGGCAAGGGAATTCCAAAAATACATCTACTTCTGCCTCATTGACTGTGATAAAGTCTTTGACTGTGTGAATTACAACAAAATGCTGAATATTCTTAAAGAGATGGGAATAACAGACCACCTCACCTGTCTCCTGAGAAGCCTTATGCAGGTCAAGAAGCAAGAGTTAGAACCAGACATGGAACAACAGACTAGTTCCAAACTGGGAAAGGAGTACTTCAAGGCTGTATATTGTCACCCTGATTACTTAACTTCTATGCAGAGTACATCATGTGAAATGCTGGAATGGCTGAAGCACAAGCTGGAATCAAGATTTCTGGAGAAATATAAAAAACCTGACATATGCAGATGACACCACCCTAATGGCAGAAAGTGTGGACGAACTAAAGAGCCTCTTGATGAAGGTGAAAGAGGAGTGTGAAAAAGCAAGTTTAAAACTTAACATTAAAAAATGAAGATCATGGCATCTGGCCCCAACACTTCATGGCAAATAGATGGGGAACAAGTGGAAACAGTGACAGACTTTATTTTCTTGGGCTCCAAAATCACTGTGGATGGTGACTGCAGGCATGAAATTTAAAGTTGTGTACTCCTTGGAAGAAAAGTTATGACAAAGCTAGACAGTGTAGTAGAAAGCAGAGGCATCACTTTGACAACAAAGGTCCGTCTAGTCAAAGCTATGGTTTTTTCCAGTAGTCCTGTATGTATGTAACGGTTGGACCATAAAGAAGGCTGAGTGCTGAAGAATTTACACTTTTGAACTGTGCTGTTGGAGAAGACTCTTGCAAGTCACTTAGACAGCAAGGAGATCAAACCAGTCAATCCTAAGAGGCAATCAGTCCTGAATATTCACTGGAAGTACTGATGCTGAAGCTGAAACTCCAATACTTTGGCCACCTGATGCAAAGAGCTGAGTCATTGGAAAAGACCCTGATGCTGGGAAAGATTGAGTGCAGAAGGAGAAGGGAGCAAAAAAGGATGAGATTGTTGGATGGTATCACCGTTCCAACAGACATGATTTTGAGCAAACTCCGGGAAATAGTGAAGGACAGTGAAGCCTGGTATGCTGCACTTCATGGAGTCACAAAGAGTCAGACATGACTGAAAGACTGAACAACAACGAAAACATAGAGATAAGACAGAGGGTATCAGGTGTGATTATTTTCTTGGTAACAGAGGGTATCAAGTGAGATTATTTGCTAGCCCTTTCCTTCTTTGCTTGCTTTGTTGTTTGTTTCTAATCGTGGTGATTTTAAAATATCATATTAGTTATCTGAAACTGATGTACAGATGCCAGAGATCGGTTTATTGAACAGTATGTACTTAATGTCTCACACTTTTGGAGGCCGGAAATCCTCCTGAAAATGTCAGCTGGTTTGGTTCCTTCAGAGTAATGTGAAGGAAGCCTCTGTTCCAGTCTTCTCTCCTTGGCTTGTGGAGATGGCAGTGACCCTTCCATTTCTGCTCACAGTTTCCTCCCTATATGAAGGTTTTTGTGTCCATATTTCTCATTTTTATGTGGATACAGGTCATTTTAGATTAGGGGGCATCATAATGAACCCAACTGAACTTGATTCCTCCAGTTTAAATCCTGTCTCCGTATACATGTATTATATGTATGGGTATTACATGTCACATACTCAGGTTTAGTACATCAGCACAGATATATTAGGGAAAGGAATTCAACCCAGAGAAGACAAGGATTTTGAGTTATAGGTGGATATAGCTGTTGACTTTTCCATTGTATTGAAACCATTTCTTTTTTTTACAGATAAATGCTGGTATGATATTTACTAGGTGATATAGTTACAATTTTTAATTCTTCAACTGCATATAAAAATAGAATATTAAGGGAAAGTTTTATTTATACAGACTTTTTTGATGAATGAAGGCATCCAAATCACTGAGCCATCTAGAAAATAATGAATTTTCAATAATACATCATTTATCGATGGAAGCATTATAAATTCCTTCAGAACTTTGTGGATTAAGGTAGCAATCATTTATGATTTCTTATGTATCTGTGGGCCAGGTGAATGCTTCTGCTGATGTGTCTGGTATGTGTCAGGATAATTTTGTAGCTCTTTCTGTTTTTCTTGGCCCCTTGTACACTTTATATCACATTGCTTCAAAATTAATAGTGTATAAGACTCTTCTCTGCATTCTAACATTGATGCTTGATAAAAGACAAAAAGAGAGAGACAAAAGAGTTAGGGACAGAGACCTGTCCTGAGGAGGGAGTCATGAAGGAGAAGTTACCACACTGTAGGAAACCCTCTCACAGGTGGGTCTGTGGGGAGGTTTGGAATCTCAGAAAGCAACATAACCGAGAGAAAAAACAAAAAAACCACATAATACACACCAATGTTTATTCAGTTATGTTTGGTATTCATTTTATACTTTTAAAACAAGTTGAAATTTTCCCTATTGATTAGGATGTTAAAACCTGAAAAGGAAGCCACTGTCAGCCAAACAGGCAAAATATGTACAATCTACAGAAACCAACATTGTTTTTCAGACCCTGAGCAAAGAGTGCCACACTGGAGATACAAAACATAAAATATTATTTTCAGAAATACGTAAACTCTAGAGAAAAAACTGGGCAAGGCAGGATACTAGAAAGAACTTAACCACTCAGTGTTGAGTGGCCACAAATGGGGCCTGATCAAGGATGGGTATAAAGGGCTTTTTTTTTTTTTTTTTTGGTCCAATGTAGAATTACCACCCATCAAAAACTGTGCTGGGGATCATTAGACTAAGGATTTTAAAGAAAGAAACTCCCTGAAACTGATCATTTTCATTTTCATGTATGATAAGAATTTTATGAAAAATTTGATGAAAAGAATTTGATTTCAAAGGAGACAAACACACACGAAAAAAACTAACAACAAATCACCTGCAAGTAGATTTGCCTGAGTGGTACCTCAGGATCATCTTACACACCTGGAACAAAATTTTCAACAAGAAGAGATCTTGGTAAAGCCCTGTACATTGTCAAAGACAGCGTCATGAGCCAGTTTGAAAACACAGCACTTTTAGTAAGTCATGTATTTTCTGTCATGGTCATTATATTCTGGGAGAAGTAATTTCAAGGAACCTATAACACTACAATATATTTAATTGTGCTTGGATGTAAATTCAGAAATAAAGTAGGAGCACTAATAAACAATGTTTAAAAGGCACAACAGTTAGGATGTAGAGTGAAGACTGGAAGACCAAGGATGATTAAAACACAGGAAATCTAAGAAAGGGAGGAATAATGGGGTTCGATGTTGAAGAGGATAATGCTAAATAAGCAAACGTGGTTACTGACTTCAAAAGGTGATTAAGAGAAAGGGCAGCTTGTGAGCAATGATAATCAAAAAGTGTGGTTTACTGAAATGATAAACTAAGGGGAAGTACTTTACTGATTTAAAAACAAATGGAAAGCATCAAATCAGGCAAAATAGTTTTACTAGGACAAAAATACCCTATTCAGTGGAGAAGGAAATGGCAACCTACTCCAATATTCTTGCCTGGGAGATACCATGGAAAGAGAAGCCTGATGGGCTATAGCCCATGGGATCCCAAGAGTCTACATTTTCCATCTGCTCCCTAGCAACTTCCCATCACACTTCAGACCTGCCTTATCTCTGTAACTTCACTAGCGAGAGGCTCTGGAGTGAAAAGTCCTCCACCCTTATCTCACTGTTGCTGCTGCTGCTGCTAAGTTGCTTCAGTCACGTCCAACTCTGTGCGACCCCATAGATGGCAGCCCACCAGGCTCCCCCGTCCCTGGGATTCTCCAGGCAAGAACACTGGAGTGGGTTGCCATTTCCTTCTCCAATGCGTGAAAGTGAAAAGTGAAAGTGAAGTCACTCAGTCGTGTCCAACTCTTAGAGACCCCATGGACTGCAGCCTACCAGGCCCCTCCGTCCATAGGATTTTCCAGGCAAGAGTACTTGAGTGGGTTGCCATTGCCTTCTCGGTATCTCACTGTTAGCCATAAGCAAACAGATGAGGCCAAGGAGGGCAGCCAGGAGAGCATGTCCATCCAGCTATCTGACACCAAGTCTTACCCTCTACACCTCTGATTGCCTGAGAGCATGAACTTCAGGACTGAGAATAAGTCTAGCCTCCATACACTGGGCACTCCATCTCCCTTATCTCACTGAGTCCTCAAAACAGTCTTATAGACCCTCTTCCACAGAGTAGGAAACTGAGGTGCAGAGAGGTCAAGTCACTTATCCAGAGCACCTCATCTAGAAAGAAGGACAGCTGGAGTTTCAATTCAGGTCTAATCTGACTCCAAAATCTCTGTCCTTAATCACTCTTACTGCCGATTATAGTCTCACTGCTCAAAGTAGTTATAGGACCCAAGCAAACACTGTCACCCTGTTGTGTGTCTATTCCTTGTTAATGCCGCTATGCAGCACTTTTTTGTCTCTAGAGATCAAAGGCTCCACAATTCTGAAGGGGAGAAAACTTTGAAGCATGAGGCATTCTCATTTTCCCACTCACCTCTTGTGCTCTGTAATTCCCCAGCCCCAGAAGATGTCTTTACTCTTTCCCCAGTTCTTTTCCCTTAAAGTGTCTCCACACGCCCTGATTTTCTTTGTTGTCCCAGCACAATTCTTTGTAATGGTCGTTTTACTCTCAAAAGGGTCTGCATAACTGAACAAGAAATTTTACCGTGACCATCCCTATGAAGAGGCGAACAGCTTCACACATAATATATCAGTAAACCATGACATATCTGTCAGGCAGGTGCTCGTGAGTGAGTGTGGAGTTTGACCTGAGGGGAGTAGCCCACCTCTCCATGGGGATGGAATAAGGAAGAAACACATTATAAATGTGCTTTTGAGGGCTTTTGTGTACATTCTAGTCTGTTAGTCCTCGAGCAGTCAGGAAACAGGGGTAGAAGTAAGCTTGGAATGCAGAATGTGCTCTACTTGGGGGCCAGTGCAGATGCTCTCTCAGCACAGCTGTGCATCAAATATGTGGAGCATGGAGAATTGGGGAATCAAACAAAAACTGGTGAAAGAAAAGACTAGATATGGGGTTACATCCACTCCCATAGCCTCTGTTTTGCCTTAAATCAGAGTCTAGCTAGGTCCTGGGTGTGGACTGCTACAAGGAAATTGAAACCCCCAGGACACAGTAGGACTTTGGGGACTCTTGAAGAAAGCAAGTGGCCAATGGTAGAAAAGTCATGAGAAAACAGAGCTCTGACAATGCTGGCAGCCGTCCTCATGAGTCTGCATGGGAAAGGACCTAATTAATGGCTCAGGAAACCTACCCAGGGAAGGGATTTCCTTCCCAGAATGCTAATGTGATTTAAGAGTGGAAATTTTTAGTGGGATTTATGTGAATAAGCTGAAAGACAAAAGACATGTGAATCTCAATCGTTGTTAAAATGATGCGAATGTTTGATATTCCTTAGGTAACTAACATGCTCTGAAACCAAAGATGGTATTGTGAAAAAACATGGATGTCAAAGGAAAACCTAATGTAATGTTTGCTGATGATATGCCACTGTCATTCCTATTTAGAGTTAGGAAGGTGATAAGATAATTTCCTGAGAGCATTATGATTTGAAAGTTTGAGGAGTATTAGGCATGAATTCTTAAAACTCTGGAAGTTACTGCTGTTCTCAGTGGGAGAATGAGAGTAAAAAAGTAAATGAAGTTATTGTGAAAATAATTTTGATGATAAAGACTCCAACAAGGCAGACCTTGAGCGATAACTAATAGAATGACCATTAAGAAGTGGTGAAAGAAAACATGGTTAGGGAAAATCAGGATTTTCCTTTGAAAAACTGCACTAGAATCATATATTCCTGTAGATCTGATAATGTGAGATAGTCTTTCCTTCACCATCAAAGGGTTTCAATAAGGGGGAAATGGCACAGGTCCAAATCCAGAGCACATCCTATTTTTGAGAGCTACAAGTCTTTCCCATCAAGTGAGTGGCTCTGCAAAAAAAGCCTTTGGTTTGTGATGCTCAGGTGGTCCTGAGACAGCTCATCTGCAGGTGGTGTATCTGATGGCAGCCCTGGTGGCCTCAGACACATTGTGCTCGCCCATCTCCCCTGGAAGTAGCAGGTGCAGAGTGCTGAGGATCTATCTGGAGGTGAGGATCCAGCCCTTGATGGAAAGGGCCAGGAAGGAGGCATATCTGATCCACCCTCAATGATATTGTTGAGAAAATAATTCACACATGACATTTAAGGAAATGCCAAAATTACTGAGAAAGTGCTTCACAACCTGCTAGACACAGATGGCAGAGAAGGCAATGGCAACCCACTCCAGTACTCTTGCCTGGAAAATCCCATGGACGGAGGAGCCTGGTAAGCTGCAGTCCATGGGGTCAATAAGAGTCGGACACGACTGAGCAACTTCACTTTCACTTTTCACTTTCACGCATTGGAGAAGGAAATGGCAACCCACTCCGGTGTTCTTGCCTGGAGAATCCCAGGGACGGTGGAGCCCGGTGGGCTGCCATCTATGGGGTCGCACAGAGTTGGACATGACTGAAGCGACTTAGTAGCAGCAGCAGCAGACACAGATATATATAGAAGTACAAAGTCAGCTCCTTGTATACAGAGTAGTGCTCCTGGAAATCATGGAAATAACTGGCCTAATATTTTCTCCAGTTCTGATCAAAACCCTCATGACATCAGGAAAGAGAAATTGCAATATCAGAGTCTCTACATAGAGAACACAAAAGGATATGTGATGGTATCGTATTATTAAAAATATTTAGTATATATGAAATTTAAAAATTATTTTTTGACATAATTTAGGTTCTGAAAAATAACACACATGGTGAATATATATAAGAGTTCTTAGTTGGGAAAAAAAATGTTACCCCACTGTTTAAGAAGCCACCATGGGATGAAAATGGAATCAATAATTGAGAAACCCATAAAAATTAAAATCACATAACTTTCAAGAATATATGATAATAGTCAAAGGTATTTCTTAAATATATTTATGTAGAAATAAATTACAGAAATTGAACCAAAAAAAGACTTTAGAAGAATTTAAGAAATGGGAGTCATCAGTGGTTTCATTCCCAATGACTAGGCTTCCTATGGTGTTTCCTCTTGGACATTTAAGGGACAGCTAATTCTACTGTTAACAAGATGATTTCAATCATGAAGGGGGAAAAGCTAAATTTTATTATTAGAAAAAGCAGTGGAAATTTACAGTGATGAGATCTTACTAATTAATGTCTGAAGAGTTCTGTTTACAACTAAGCATTTAAAAATCTTACATGAAATATTATTAATCAACTTCTTGTCATTTTTTGATTCAAGGGACAAAAAACATATCCAGGACAGTCTCTGAATTCATATCATTAAACCACCATGATTAAACAGCAGCCAAGAAGCAAACCACAGGTAACAAATCATACCAATATACGCCATAATCTCCAAAAGTCAAACCTCCCAAGAAGGCTGTGATTGGTGTATCCTGTGTCGCCCTATAACAGTTTGACCCAATGATAAGGACCAACACCCCTTGCCTACCTCAATCTCAAAGGCTTCAGGTGCTAGTAAGACTCCTATTGCTTCAGCCCAGAAGAGTGTCACACTTTGAGTCAAGGGTTTTGACTCAGGAGCTGCAGGCTTTTCACTGGCTGAGCCAGTCCCAAGTGGAGCTTGAGCTGCTCTGATTGGAAACTTCCAGCCTCCTCCCAATGTAGAGGTGCAAGTCATGAAAGCTTCCAATTTTCCAAAATGGGAAGATGTACTCTTCAGGAAAAAACCAAATAAGATTGATCTGAACCAGTCAGAAAAGTAACTTCAGTTTCTTCCACTTTGGAAACATATTGCTTCTGGAATTTTTAGCTTTAATTATTTTAGCACTGTGTTTGGGACCTTTTATATTTTCAAATGATTTCTATGATACAAATAATGTCAGCGATGTTTGAATGTGGTATGTTTATCCTATTAATACTATTTTCTCCAAGTTCTTACTCATCATTTGTTATTAAACATAAAGTTCTTTCCATATAAACATAAAGTCATTTCAGCAAACCCCAGTGTTAAATTATGATTGTTCACTAGGTGCCCTTTTCCCTCAATTACCTACCGAAGTCAGTTATCATATTTGGCTTTAATCTCTGGATCGGGATTGGGAATACATGTAAATCCATGGCTGATTCATATCAGTGTATGACAAAACCCACTGGAAAAAAAAAAAAATCTCTTCAGCATCAATCCCCACTGTTTCACTCTTTTTTAGATTTCCTGTGTTTCAGTCGGCCTTGAGCTTTACCAAGAGTTCTTCTCATCCAGAATTTTGTTCCAGGTGTGTAAGAGCATCCTGAGGTACTACAAAGAGGTATTTACCTGCAGATCCATTGGTGGTAGTTTTTCCTGGTCTCCTTGGAAGTCCATCTTTTGGAAATATTTTCATAGAATTCATATCACATTCAAGCATATAAGTTATATTTCTAGTGGCTTATCTTTCATAATCCTAGTCTAATGGACATAAGACAGTTTTTGAGAGGTAACAGCAGAACAGGGTTCCACACTGGACCAAAGAAAAAAGGTCTTTAGGGCCCTCCTTGATCAGGAAATTGTCCTCCTCATGGGCACACAACTCAGAGTGGTTAACCTCTTTCTAGTATCCTGCCTTGCCCTAGTCTTTCTCCTGAGCTTGTGGGTACCTGAAATGTTAAAACTTTCTGTTTTATCCCTTCAGGACAGTGCTGTCCCTTTTCTTAAGGCCTGAAGAAAAGTTTTGATTTCTGTAGGTTATCCATCATTTGTCTCACTGTTTGACTGAGTGACATCCTTTTGAGGTTTAAACATTCTAATCAATAGGAAAATTTAAAACTTATTTTACAAGCAGAAAAATGGATAGCAAACATAACAGAAATAATTAGTTTTTAAAGCAAATGATAATTAACATTTTAAAGCATTTATAAGGACTGAATTGAAATTTTTCTCTCATCATTACTGAAATGGACAGTGAGAAACTTTTTAAAAGTAAATACAACTATTCAATCTTCAAATAGTTGAGGAAAATCACATGAGAGCAGTTACCTTATTTTCTCTTAAGTACTCATTAGTGTTGAAGAAGGAAATTGCAACCCACTGCAGTATTCTTGCCTGGAAAATTCAATGGACAGAGAGTCTGGCAGGCTACAGTCCATAGGGTTGCCAAGATTTGGACACGACTGAGCAAGTGAGCTCAGCAGTAGTCACTACTGTTCTCTTCTTTATTATTGTTATAGGAGTATCTACAAAACATTGCTTATAACCAAACAACAATTTTACCAAACAGAGAAAAGTCCTATATGTACACTGCTAATTTTGAAGCAATGTGATATAAAGTATACCATGAAAAAAAGAGGGAGCTACAAATAGAATACTGATACATACCAGACAGATCAACAGAAGCATTCAGCCAGCCCACAGATACATGAGAAGTAATAAATCATTGCTGTTTTAATTCACTAAATTCTGAAACAATTTACAATGCAACAATCAGTAAATGATACATACTATGAAAAGTCTAAGTTTATCACAGATTGCTGATTGATTTGAAAGCCTTAATTTATCAAAATTAATCAGTTTAGGTAAGACTTTCCATCAAAATTCTATGCTTACATGGATTAGAAGAATTAAGAAACTCTAACTACACCACCCAGTAAGCGTCAAACCACTATTTATGTGTGAAAAACACCAATGTGTTCTTAATATAATGGAAGCATGAGGAGATATGCCCACCTACAACTCAAAATTCATGTCTTATTTGAGTTGTATTCATTCTCCCTAAAATCCTATGCTGATGTCTTCAACACTAGTACCTGACATGTGACTATTTATGGAGATACAATCTGTCCTAGAGGAATGAAGTTCAACTGTATTCATTAGGATTCCCCCTAATCCAAAATGACCTGTAGCCATGTAAAAAGAGGAAATATGGACACAGAGACTCTCACATAGGAAGGAAACTGAACAAATATAGGGCTCTCTTTGCCACTTTGACAAGAAAAGGTAAGAAGACTGGAACAGACGCTTTCTTCATACCGCTCTAAAGGAACCAAATCAGCTGTCATCTTGATTTGGACTTCTCACCTCCAGAAATGTGAGACCTTAAGTATGTGCAGTACAAGTAAACCAATCTCAGGCATTTTGTACATCAGCCCAGGTAACTAATATGATATTATTAAATCACCATAATTAGAATCATTCAAGCAATTCAGCAAAGACAGTGCAGGCAAAGAATGGCACCGGATACCATCCTTGTTACCAAAGCTGAACATCCTGGAAGGCATGTACTCCATGGACATGGGAAAACTGCCTTGAACTTCAGACAGTGAACATTTTGAACAATGGCTGTGGCTCACTCAGGCTGGTCCCTGTAATCTGTAATAATTTTTTTCCTCAAAATTTGGTTATTCATTCACTGTTTTTGAATCCACACTTTAAATGGATTCCATAACAGAGGTAATGGAGGAAAGAATTTTAATGGGGTATGTTTGACCTAGGGATACTATTTTCCATGCATTGATGATTATAATTTGTTGATTAAGCAGTGAAGGTTTTCCCTCATTTCCTTTTCACAAGTAAACTACACCATTAGATCGTGGTTGGACACTAGCTGCCCTTCTTTCCAAAAGGGCCCAGTAAAGTATATAATCAGGGTCGCTACTCCCCCTCCCATCTTCAACAACAATAACAAAATTCCAATTTTCTTCTTTTCTTTCTAGATTTCTTATGTGTTGTCCTCCCTTACGTTCCCAGTCTTCACTCTCTAGACCAATTATGCTGCATCTGTAACATCTTTCAACAGTGATCCTATTGCACTTCTGTATTTACAAACACAAAATACACAAAGCATGATGGCAGTGTCTTAGTGTATTAGATCCCTCAGAATTACTTTTTGCAGCGACCATAGCTTTGGGACAGCACGCAAGAATAAGCTTGGTGATGCCTTTCTGATTCATAGTAAGAAAAACTGATGTTTTGAGGCAGCAACAATTAGCAACATAGACATTAAGTGGTTTTCTGATGTTACTCTTTTCAAATAGTTCACACTTGTTTCTCAGAAAAGGCACCTGTCTCTGCACAGAGTTTCCACCTTTGAAGTTTTTTTCCAGTGGATATAACAATTTCTAATTGCTACACAAAGTGAGGCATGCACTGGATTTCATGGTTGATTCCAATGATAGGTTGCATAGTAAGCTCTTGTTTTCTCTTCAAAATCCTTCATCCTAATTTTCAACATTGCAGAGTAATAAAAAAAAAAAAATGAACTTCTCGAGAGGGCTTATTTACCTAAATTCTTTTACTATTGACTCAAAGAGAGGTCTGGAGGTAATACTGGCCCCATTCATACTTGCAATAGTCCATTAACTCTAGTATCAAACCCTACCCCCATTTTACTCTTCAGCAAGTGGTGCTGTGTCTGAGGTATAACAATTTGTTTTTGCTCTCTCCAAAGAAAGAGCACTGAATTTTTTTAAATTTTATAGTTTATATCACTTTTATCTAATTCTTTGCATAACAGAAACATCTTCCACATGTTTCATTATCCTAGTCAAAGAGTTATTTACAGCTTATTTTAAATGTTCACATGAAATATTTCACAATAGGATGAAACAATGAGCTTCAAAGCAAATCATAATGAATTGTAAAGGATTGAAATCCTGCAGAATATTCTCTCTCAACAGATGTCATAAGTTAGAAACTTGTTTATCAAGGAAACTAATAGAAAATTAGCAACATCTTTAAAATTCATCACTCCACATATAGGAAGTTTACACAAGTGAAAATCAAATAAAAATCCTCCTGGACCACAAAGAAAAAAGAATGTGCAAGCAAAGCCATGAACTTTAACATGAAACTGAACAGTCAAACATCTAGAGGTAAAAGGAAATGCTGCAGGTTTCATATTGCTGATAATTCTCCTCTACATTGCTGTAAGGGCCTGAAGACATGACCCGCTCTGGATTCATGTCCTTAAATCTCCGTAACTAAATATAAATAAAGAACCAAAAAAGAACTGGCACAGTACCACAGTTCCTTCCCCATTAACCTCCAGTCTGATTTTCATAGAAAGGCTATTATCTCTTGAGCTCTGGTCACTCAACCACACTTTGAGTCAACAGCTTTGGCTCACAGGCTGCCAGTCCCCCATTGGCTGTACCAGTGGAGATAGATGCTTGAAATGCTTTTTCTGGACTCTCTCTGATGGATATAAAATTGCAGGTCATGAAAGTTTGTGTTTTAAAGATCAAAAGATTCTCCTCTAGAAAATAACTGATTAGATACATCTGTATGGATTTCTAAAACAATTTCAAAAACCAGAGAATTAGAAAATTGAAATGTGTGTGAAAATTTTGTTTTGCCATTTCTGTACTATATATCAGTCCCCATTGATATATTTAAATGTTTGATTAACTGGGATATGTTGAAAATAAATAAATAAACTGGGATATGTGGGACAAGTATAATAGAGGTGGTGGATGGGTATGTCAGTTTTTCACTTTATCTATTGCATATCACACATAAAATGCTTCTGAAGAATTCCATAATACACATTGGGAGAAGGAGAATAAAATGCAAAATTAAAATTCTACGAAAATAATTTAGAACTTATAGAACTCTATCATGAAAGACCTAGAGAAGACACTATAACTGGGATCAAGGAAAGGTTGGAATTTTGTAGTTCCTCCTAGCTTTTGTCTCATTGTTTTGTTGAGAGTGACATCCTTCACAGATTTCCACATCCAAATTCTGTTGTACTGATAAGTTTGTTTTAACTTTAAAATTTTTATGGATGTATGTGAGTTACAATATTCTATTTGTTCAGGTTTACAACTTGGTGATTCAATTGTTTTATATATTATACTCTGTTTACATTTATTAACAGATAATTGCTGTATTTCTCTGTGCTGTACAGCATATCTTTGTTGCTTATTTTAAAGTTCAAAATGAGTAGTATAAAATAAAATGAAATATTAAGTTCTAATGAAAACCATAGTAAATTACAAAGAACTGAAATTGTGGAGTGCTTTATCTCTCTCCAAGGATGTAGTAAACTTGAAATCAACCTTTTAAAAAAGGAATAGGAAAATCACCAACTACTCTGAGATTCAGCAATATACCTATAGAAAAAAATGTCAATGCACCAAGAAGAAAACACAATGGACATTAAATTCAGTAAATATTCTCTTAAGCATTAGCAGTCAAATACTTGAGGTAGAAGAAGGAGTCATCTTATTTCTCTTAATTGCTGAACATCCTCCTCTTATGCTGATGCAAAGAACTAGAGACATGTCCCACAACAAGAAATGGATGTATCTGTGTGTGCTAAGTATCTTGAGTCATATGGGACTCTTTGCGACCCCATGGACTGTAGCCAACTAGGGTCCTCTGTCCATGGGGGTTGTCCATGCAAGAATACTGGAATGAGTTTCCATGCCCTCCTCCAGGGAACCTTCTCCACCTAGGGATCAAACCTGGGGCTCCTGTGTCTCTTGCATTGCAGGCAGGTTTTGTTGTTGTTGTTGTTGTTGTTTTTTACCACTGATGCCAACTGTGAAGCCCTAAGAAATGGATGCCCGCATGCTAGGTTGTTTGGGTCGTTTCTGACTCTTTCAGACCCTATGAACTGTAGCCTACCAGGCTCCTCTGTCCATGGGATTCTCACAATGTTGTAAAGTAAAATTAATTAATTAATTTAAAAACAGCAACAACAACAACAAAAAAGAATACTGGAGTGGGTTGCCATGCCTTCTTCCATGGGGTCTCTCTGACCCAGGGATCGAACCTGCCATTCCTGCAACTCCTGCATTGTAGGCAGATTCTTTACCGCTGAGCCACCCGGGAGGCACACACTGTTCTTTATCGGTTGCTATACCCCATATAAAAATATCTGGATGATACCCAAATATAGGTGGGAGAATGAAAATGAAGAAGGCCAATGAAACTTTTAGGGAAAGAATTTTGACCATAAAGATCCCTAAAATCGCTGACTGAGAAACCACGAATAGAAATAACCATTTAGGAAAGGGACGAGTTGCAATATGTTAATAAAAATGTACACGATTTTCCATCGAACAAATGACACAACCGACGCTTATTGAAGCAAACTTGATGAGGTTTTTAATGTTTTCCTTGGGGTGGAAATGTTTTAAAGATGGAAAGTAGGGCATACGTAAAGAACACAGAGTGGATGGATATGGCTCTTTATCGCTACAGGTCTTTTCCCTTCAGGTGGTTCGGATAAGAGTCTTTGGTTTGCGATGTTGAAGTGGTCATGAGGCAGTTCATCTGCGGGTGTTGTATCTGATGACCGACTTGGTGGCCTCGGACACTGCGTACTTGCAGATCTCCCCAGGCAAGAGAAGATGCACAGCTGTCTGGATCTCTCCACTCGTGATAGTGCAGTGCTTGTTGGAGCGGGCCAGGTGCCCGGCCTCTTCGGCTATCCACTCAAACATATCCTTCACAAACGAATCCATGACGTTCACGGCCTCGTGGGAAAGGCTCAGGCCTGTGTGCACTTGCCTCAGCACCCTGGGGAAATAGGTGGCGAAGCTTGCAAAGTTGTCCAGACAGCGGCGGCGGTGGCGGCGGTGGCGGAGGCGGTGACGGTGGCGGCGGCCCTTAGCTGTCTTTTGTTTCACCTTCTTTGGCTCGGCATCATAGGACTCCGGTTCAGAGGGCTCCGTTTCTGAGGTCTCTGTTTCAGAGGGCTCCGTTTCAGAGGGCTCTACTTTGGAGGTCCCGGTTTCGTTGGTGCCCAGGTCTTCCTCAGAGTTGTCAGAGGATGGTTGAGCCATGTCGGAGCCACCAGTCCCCACTACTCAGAAGGAAGGACAATGAAGGCAGTTGGCGGAGTTTATAAGCCCTGCTTTCCCTGAAGTCACAAACACTCCATATCTGATTGGATAAAATGCAAGGTAGGAGGCCTGTTACTATGGCAGCCCATGTCACGTGACACTGGATGCTCCACCCCCAACTCCCACCACCCCTCCCCCACGTTTAACCACACAGTCAGTCAAACTCAGTAGTATCTTTAAACTTTCCATGACTTCCACCAGAAAAATCTTTGAACTCTACCCCGTGAAGGAGACAGTCATCTGTTCACCTCAGCTGATTTATGTCTACTATTGATGCATGAGAAGTTTGAAAGATGTCACCAAAGTCATTGAAGTTGAAAAATGTAATAATCAGTTAAAGCTTCCTGAGAGAGTCTGACTGACTTCCATAACTCAAGCTCTTTCAGACATCAGAGTGACTCAGGTCACTTGGTGGACATTTTACTCCAACACAGAATCTTTTCCTTCTGATTGACCTACAGTGCCAGGAGCAGAAACTCTTGACTTCCTCAGCAGAGTGCTCCTGAAAATCATAGGAATTAATTGACCAGCTATTATCTCCAAAACTTATCAAAATCAATAGTCACTATGAAGAAAATGACAAAATCCCATTCTCCAAATACAGAACACAAACAGAAATAGGAATACTTACTAAAAATATTTAACATTTTGCAAATTTTAAATTGTTTTTTTAAACATTATTTAGGTCCCCCAAATACCACACAATCTGGAATTGATTAATGATTTATAGTGGCTATTTCTCAGAAAATGATCACTTTTGTTGCTGAAAAACCACCAGCGTGAGACAAAAAGAATTAAAAAAGAGAGAAATAAAACACCTAGGCATAAACGTATCTAAGGTGGTGAAAGACCTGTACTTAGAAAGAATAAGACCCTGATCAAAGAAATTGAAGATAATGCAAACAGAAGGAAAGGTCCACCTTGTTTATGGACTGGAAGAATTGATATTGTTAAAACAACCGTGCTATCGAAGGCAATCCACATAGTCAATGCAATTCCTATGAAAATACCAGGGCATTTTCCACAGAACTAAAACAAACAATTTTAAATTTTGTATGGAAAGGTGAAAGACCCTGAATCGCCAAAACAATCTTAAGGAAGAAGACCAGAACTAGAGGAATCAGGTTCCCTGATTTTGGACTATAACAGAAAACTACAGTAATCCAGTCAGTGTGGTACTGGCACAAAAATAGACACATGGATCTGTGGAACAGGAGAGCCCAAAAATAAACCAATGGGCTTATGGTCAGTTCAGTTCAGTTCAGTCTCTTGGTCGTGTATGACTCGTTGTGACCCCATGGACTGCAGCATGCCAGGCTTCCCTGTCCATCACCAACTCTCAGAGCTTACTCAAACTCATGTCCATCAAGTCAGTGATGCCATCCAACCATTTCATCCTCTGTCGTCCCTTTCTCTCCCACCTTCTATCTTTCCCAGCATCAGGGTCTTTTCCAAGGAGTCAGTTCTTCACATCATGTCACAAAATATTGGAGTTTCAACTTCAGCATCAGTCCTTCCAATGAATATTCAGGACTGATTTCCTTTAGGATTGACTGGTTGGATCCCTTTGCAGTCCATGATCAATTAATCTACAATTTTAAAAAAGCAAGAATGTACAAATGGAGAGACACTCTCTTCAATAAGTGGTGCTGGGATAATTGGATAGCTACATGCAATAAAGTAAAATTAGAACATTCTCTAACAGCATATACAAAAATAAACTCAAAATGGACTGAAGACCTAAATATAATACATATATTGTGTAGGAAGTAATTTTAAGAAACAGAGTCCATTAGATATTTTAATGACCTGTGTTTCTTTCACATTTGTAAATTCAGAAATTAAATGAACACATCAGTTATATATAAAAAGACATTAAAAATAGCCACAATTGGGTTTTGAAGGGATAACTGGGACTTCGAAAGTCTCTGATACACAGGAAATCTAGGATGGAGAAGGGAAAAGCAGAGTTGAAGATTGGAAGGAGGAGTAACACTAGTAATTATTCACTTCAGTTGATGATTGAGGAAATAAGAGCCTAGTGAGCAATCACTTTGCAATGTTGTGGTTCACTGTAAAGGCAAAATAAGAGAAATGGCTTGACAGCTTAAGTAGCAATTGCCGGTCTCAACTCACGAATGACGATGTTGATAGGATAGGCATACTCCATTCAGAAACCTTCTCAACATTACCATTGTTTATGGATTCACATAAAAAGAGGACTCCTACACAGCATAGAAGTTAAGTGCAACAGAAAATTCAGGAAACAAAACCATTTCACACTTCTTAGAATCACAAGTTTCTACCCTAACTCATTAAGATGATCTAATGTCATTCTTTTCAACCCTCATTCTCTTGTTTTTGAAGTGGAAAACCTTCATGATTTGCAACTTAACATCATAGGAAAGGTGAGAGCATTCATTCAGTCAGAGAAGCTGAAAAGTTCATGTTGACTCCATGTCAGCCAAGGAGGGACTCAAACGGGTAGCCACAGTCACTGAACCACTCTACAGTGAGGTTTTCCTGACTGAACCAATAACTGTCTTCCTGGGGTGTTCAGGTCTGGTGACAGCAGGTAACAAGTATGACTATTTATCTACTTTGACAGTAGGGTAACAAGCATGATTATCTACTTTATAGTTGGTTTTATAAAACTAATCAAGGTCATTTATATATTATATAAGTATTAGGAAATGGCCTGGTAGTAAAGAATCCACTGCAATGCCGGAGACCTAGGTTCAATCCCTAGGTCCGTAAGATTCACTGGAGTAGGTAATGGAAACCCACTCCAGTATTCTAGACTGGAAAATTCCATGGACAGAGGAGCCTGGTAGGCTACAATCCATGGAGTCACAAAGAGTCAGACACGACTGAGCGATTAACACTTTCAACACTTTCTCAAGTATTCTAGAGCTCCTGTACAAAATGCTAGTGTTTGGGTCACTTAAACAACATTCGTTTATTGTCTCATACTTGTGGAGGCTCTAAGTCCAAATCAAGGTTTTATCTGAGTTGATCTTATGCAAGGTGTGAAGCCTCTCCTTGGCTTGCAGATAACTGAAATCCCCCTATACCTGTCCACGTTTTCTTCCCTATGTGTATGTGTCTATGTCTGATTTTCCCTTATTATATGGATATAACTCATTTAGATTAAGACCTACTCTAATGAACATATTTGAACTTGTTTACTTGGTAAATACTCATCTCCAAATATGATCACATAAGAATATGAGTGTTTATGGCATAGACACATTAATTTTAGAGGCACAAATTCAACCCATAGGAGATATGTATTTTGAACTGAACATGGGAATATTTCCTGCTTCTTCCATCTCATTAAGAGAACACTGGTGACTACTTATGAGAAACAAGGTGGCCCCACCACAGTCATTTTCACAATTCTGTGAATGTTCAGTAATTTCCTTTCAGTATTTTATTTCTTTTTCTCTCTGTGAGTGAGAAGACAGTGTGTCATTTTCAATTGTTACAAAGTATTCTTTACACCTATAGTTGTAATTATTTCCTATTGTGTAGGATATAAGAACTTGTAAATACACCACTCTCAGCCAAACATTGAGATGAAATCTTGATAATCCACGAAATCAAACTTTTCCTGAGCCTTTCAGGAAAAGGACAGGGCTCTACAGGACAGAAAAAACAAAAGACATTCTTTAAACTGGCAGAACCTCATGTGATAAAGAAAAAGAATTGAGGTCCTGTGGCAAGATACTAGAGAGAGCCTCCCTGAGTAGTACAGGTATGAAGTGGACAGTGCCTTTTCAAGAATGGGAAATGAAGGTGTGTATCTTTTGGTCCGATATAGAAGAATTCTGATGGGCTGTTATATCTCCAGGGCTTTCTCTGGTCACTGCAGTAAATATTTAGGAAATTTGAGTCCAATTATCAAGAATATTATTTAGCATTTTGCGGAAAATTAGAGAAACCTTATAAGAGAACTTTTAAAAAAGAATATGATTCCCAAGGAGACCAGGAAAATCTTCCACCAAAGCAATGGCAAGAAAATATCTCTAGGTGGGACCTTGAGATGATTGTAGACAACTTGAATATAATTTTGGAAATGAAAAGCTCATTTCAGAGCCATTGCATTTTTGAAAAGAGAACTGTGGACCCATAGGAATGAGACATTATTTCACAGAATAATTTCATTTCTATTGTGCTCATCGTTGCTGCTTTCAGTATCCCAGTGTTTACCCATATGACATACAAATGTTTTTCCAGTCGATTCTTGTACATTGTTATTATGTGAGAATTCCTGTCAGCAAACCTAACCCACTAGCATGTTTTTATTGGGCTAGGTGTGTTTTACATTTAGTGAATCCAATAATCAAATACAGGGATTAGGAAACCAGTTTTACAACTGCATCATGTAGTCCATGAAGACAGAAGTGCATGGGTGAATGACATTTGACACCTAGGAAGGAAGGAGAGAAATGGGGTTCAATGCTGAAGACCAAGAGGGGAAATGAGCATATATAATTGCTCAATTCAGAGGGTGATTGAAGAAAACAGGCACCTAAAGAATAATCATCTTTCTAAATTCCATATATATGTGTTAGTATGCTGTAATGTTCTTTATCTTTCTGGCTTACTTCACTCTGTATAATGGGCTCCAGCTTCATCTGCATGAGACAAGTGCTCCGGCCTGGTGCACTGGGAAGACCCAGAGGAATCGGGTGGAGAGGGAGGTGGGAGGGGGGATCGGGATTGGGAATACGTGTAAATCCATGGCTGATTCATATCAATGTATGACAAAACCCACTGGAAAATAAAAAATAAAAAAACCAAAAAAAAAAAAGACGCAGAAAAAAAAAAAAAAAAGAATAATCATGACCTAATGGTGTTGGCTACTGCAAGCACAAATTAGGACAAGGGTTTTACTGCTTAAATAACAAACTATAAGTTTCAACCCTAGGGAAATAGTTCAAATGTTTTTTAACATAATCTGTATGATAGAATTTATTGTAAAACATAAACGAGAGCTGAAACTTGTTCAGTTCAAACTATTGCAGAAATAACTGCAGTATTCCTCTATGCAGAGGCATTGTGAAATTCATCAATCTTTGAGAAGATAAGCAGAAGTCATATAGCATGGTAGGTCTGATGCTTGAGCAGGTATTTTGACATGCACCTGAGGGAAATTTGTTTTAAGTAGGAGTAATATGCAAGTTTACTGTGCTTATTGAGGTAAATAGACTGGCTTACGTAATATATCTGTGTAATATAACTGTCTGAAACCTTGAGTCCTTTACCATATTCTGGTAGGTGAAGAGCATTACCCAGAGCCACATAGCTACTGAATTAGAACTGACACCAGGATCCAGGTGATTTCCTGAATCTCACTTCAGTGTCTGATCCATTATTATGCATGGTTTTGCCTTTGAGTGATTCTATCAGAGGATTACAGAAACCATGCTTCTCTTGATGAACCTGCTTGGTAGGAAATATCTCGATATAGAAGAATGACCTTCAATGATTTCAAATCTCCCTTTGGAAAATAATTCAAGTGAAAAACATATAATAAAGTGTTTCCCTTAACCAAACTCCAACATCATGAAAGGGCAGCTTTTTATGCTTTTCCTCTCCTTAATTTTTTTCCTCAAAACTGCCCCATTTATGACTCTGTGGATATGCACTTTTCACAATTGAGAAGGATGGATTACAAATAAATGTCAGATATTAGAGGACTCAAAAAGAAGAGGGCCATGAGGTATATGAGAAAACTCTGTGTCCCTAAGTTGGAAAAATTAGTTATTCAGGCCAGGTCTGTCTGAGTTCCTTTCACCAAGAAATCTGTATTTATATTCTCCTTGCTGTATACCTGCGTGTTTCTTTGTCTATATACATGGCCCTACAAGTGGGAGAGGATGTTTATAGTGGTTAGAATTTTCAGTCCACTTTAGTGTGAAAGCTGTGGCATGCAGTATAAGATTCCACTAAATAGTAGGTGTCCCTCTCCTAGTAATAAGTAAAGAGTAAGCCAATCCAAAGACAGTCACCATAGTATAGTGAACAAAACACTTATTTCTATAGCCTTACTCTGTGTATGGCACCCAAAAACATCTCAAGAAGCTTGACTTTGATTTCAGTGGCTATTGGATTCAGGTACTCGTCCCTGAGTACTCCTTCCAATAAGAAGTCTTGTCTGTTTCCCTCTCCTCTTGAGCTGATGAGGCCTTTGATTATTTTGAGCAATGAATAAAAATGGTGGAAATTGTATTAGGCAGTTTACCAGCCTAAGGTTTAAGAAAGAATGTCCTTCTGCCTTGCTGTTTGAGGACATAGAGCTACCATGGAAAAGGTTAGGCTGTCCTGCTGGACCTCCCCACAAGAAAAGAGGCCCCTTTCAGCACCAGGTATGTGTGTGAAGATTGCCTGAAACTTTGCAGTGTAGCTTAGGTATCAGGTGATTATCACTGGGTGGTCTTAGGATGGTTTATATTTTTAACGGATATTTACATTTCACATTTGGAAATTGTGTAAAAAATTTAAAGTCTTCCTATTATAAATTGTAATATACAAAGTTATGTTAAACAGTATTTTAGATACTCAGATGTGCTTGAAAAGTGGCTCAAATCAATAGACAGCTGAGACACACACATAATTCTAAACGAGTAATTGACTATACCCATAGTGAAAAACTGGGCTTGCTTTCTCACAACAAAGGAAGGACCAAAGAAAATTCTAATTTTTGTCCTTAGCTATGGGTGAGGAATAAAATGTTGCCTAAAGAATTTGTAACCAAAAGAGTGCCTTGATGTAGCTTTGGTATTCTAATTAATGCTATCAACATGGCCCAAGTAATTTCTGTTTGCAAACTCATATATATGGCAAATGCAAATCTAATTGCATCTAGAGGAGCTTAACCCTAAATGAGGCTTCTACAAGTGTTCCTACAATTGAAGCCCCCCTAAACAAATACAACATTCCCCTCTAAAATGACACCATCAGCATAAACTATAAACCAAGATGGAAACCTATAAAGACTTATAATCAGAGGTAAAGTACAAGAAATTACCTAACATATTTAAATAGATGATAAGATACATAAAACATGAGTAATAAATAGCTAATTATCAAAAGGCAAATAAGCTTTCTAGTACTGAACATCAGAAGAGTAAAGAAATTTTAAACAGCTGAGACAGAAATGGAGAGAGAATATATGATCTGGAAGATAGATGAAATAAATACTACAAAATACTTCATAAAGAGAATAAAAGAATTAAATGGAGGTCAAGAAACCTAAGAAATGGACCAAGAAAATGCATCTCCTTGGCCTACCAGAAGTGACAAACATTTCTTAGGAGTTCCTTTACTTTAGTTGTTTTGTTGAAAGTTTTCACTTTCATCTAAGGTTCAAAGGATTTGTGAACAAAATAAGCCAATCATTACATACAAATAAACAATGCAAGTATTTATTAGAGAATTATCTAACCTACTTGCAATATACTAACATTTTTTTAAAAAAAGAGAAATAGAGTAGAGGATGCATCATCAAACTGGATTTTGAACAACACTCAGACTTAAACAGGTCTGGGAAGTCACGTGACACAGCACATCTGGAGCCCCAGTCGGGAAAAGGTCCCAGGTAGCCTGTCCACTCCATGGGTGAGACTTCAAAGACTGTAGTTTGGGGTTCCCTGCTTATAATCCCAGGCCACAAACTGATTATCATCTTCAATCTGTGAGCAAAACTGCAGCTCTGGTATTATGTTAATTTTTTCCAATGCTATTTGCTTTGTTCTTTAAAACTTGGAGTGTTGCTAAATCCAGGAATGGTTGGCTAGACCTCCTCCAGGGACTAAACAAATTCCAAGATCCACTTTCTGTCTATCAATTGTGTTTCTCTTCCACACTCACAGCAGATGTGGCTGACTCCCACAGCAGTAGTCAGGGCAGTGTCCAGGTAGGTCAGAAGCAAAGTCAGAGGCCTGTTCCGCTGTGTCTCTGAAGCCTAAACAAGAATATTTATTTAATTTCCCTAATAATAGTGTCTATTGGAGTAAATATCATGATTTTTCATGTTGTCTCCAATGTCTTTTTCTCTGAATTAAGTTGTAAGGATGATAAGGTGTTTGGTGTGCAGGACATTTATGCACTCTCAATGCCCAAGAAAAGGATGGGAAGAAGACCAGTGTGGGCAGAGGAAGACATGTACATCTAATGCAGACTCTACAAAATTATTTTCTGATCCCGTGCTGAATTCTGAAGGTGAAATGAGCCATTAAAGTCACTTCACACTGGCCCAACAAAGTCAGATCTTTATAACACCTCCTTGATCAGTCCTTGGAAGTGGGCCAACTCTAGAAGTACAAGGCATTGGACAAGGCAACTCTGTGCAGCTGAGGTGCACCTGAAGTGGCTTATTACTAAGGACTGGCAGTAAGTCTTTCCTTGCTGTGGTGTTCTGAGTGATCCATCTTCGAGTCTATCAAAGCCTTATCATGATACTTGGGCTACAAATGCAACACTACCTGGGTGGCTCTCAGTACTTGCTTTCGGCTACCATTTGTTTATGAAAGTAGATTTGCTGTCACAGCCTTTGGTATGGCTCTGTAGACAATGTGTCTTTTTGTTTGCTATTATAATCTATATGCTAACTTTGTCTGTAGCTTTACTCTGATGTGTCCAGGTGTGCTTCCTGAATCTATGGAAACATAGCCTTCCTAAATTCTAGAAAAATATCAACTCTTTCTCTGTGAATATTATTATTCTAAAATTTAGCCAGGTTACCACTTCTGGCATGCCTACAATATTCAGTTAATAACTTCTTAGTCCATTTCTTAAGTCTCTTGGCATCTCTTTAATCTTTTACTTTATTTACCTTTCTATGAGGTTTTCTATATAAGTTCTTTCGTCTATTTTCTAATGCAACAATTCTCCATCCAGAGGTGTATCATCTGCTGTTTAAAATTTCTTGGAAGAAATTTATAAGAATACAATAATGTTAGGGAAATTTAATACCCCACTTACAGCAACAGACAGATAATTTAGATAGAAAATCAATAAGGAGACAGCAGTGGCCTTCAGTGTCATGTTACTCCAGTTGGATGTAATAAAAACTTACAACATTCCAACCAAAAGCAGCAGAATACACATTCTTTACAAGTGCACATGGAACATTGTCCAGAACAGACCACATGCTATGCCACAAAAAACCCAAGCCTTGACAAGCTTAAGAGAAAAGAAATTATACTAAGCATTTTCTGTAACCACTCTGTATAAAATTAGAAAATAATTACATAAAGAAAATGCAAAAGCCACAAACACATGGAGAGAAAAGAATATGATAGACAAAAACCAATGGATCAGTGAAGAAATCAAAGAGGAAGTTAGAAAATACCTGGAGACAAATGAAAATAAACACACATCTTTCCAAACCTATGGGATGCAGCAAAAGCAGTTCTAAGAGTTTCCTCTTATAGGCTTTCACTTATAGCCATACAGGCCTACCTCAAAAACCAAGGAACATCTTAAATAAAGAACCATCTAAAGGAATTAGAAAAAGAACAAGCCAAGCCCAAGGTCAGCAGAAGGAAGGAAATAATAAAGATCAGAGAAGAAATCAATAAAATAGAGACAGGACAGAAGCAGTCATTTGAAAGGAGCCTGAGTCAGACTCACCTACTGATCTTGTAGTGTCTCCTGGAGCGGTAGGGAGAAACTGGAGCTATCTCTGGGAACATAGATACTGTTGGTATCCATTTTGGAAAGCTTTTTCTGCCACATGGACACTGGTGCTGACAAATGTCATTTTGACATATTCCCCGTGGCTCATAAGCCTTGGGACGGAGCCTTGATCCTGACAACCAGCCTATAGGTACCAGGATTGAATGTTTCACATCAGGTAACTAGCCAGGCAGAGACAGAGGCCCATCCACCAATAGCCAGTCTACCTTATGATGCCCTGAGCCCACAGGTGCCACTGGATACAACCCTGTCAATCAGAGTGCCTAAGATCTGTCCCCACACATGAGAACACAGGCACTAGACCTGGAACACCCAGGGTCCTGCAGTCAGAGCCCCAGGACCCAGCTCTGCCCACCGTGGAGCTGGTAGTAGCCTAGGACAGCCTGGGCCTCAGTCCCACCCACCAGCAGGTCAGCACCAGCTCTGAGATACCTTGGACTCTTCAGCCAGCTGTGCCAGGACCCAGCCCCACTCACCAGTGAACCAGTGTTAGTTTTTGGATACACTAGAGCTTGCAGCCAGCTCTATCAGGAAAGGGCCCCATCCAACAGCAGGTCGAATCTAGATCTAGGCTGCTTTTGGATCCTATCCAGCAGCTGCTTGAATACCTTTGTCTGTGAGACAGCCCCAAGGGCTTGTCATTGAACAGATGTTGATGTGCCATGGATGAGATGCACACTCAGGGTTGCTGTCCAATCTGGGTTACCAAAATTGTTACCAAACCAAACTTGGGTCTGCAAGCCTGCACACAGTAAAGCCAATCTACAGAACCCAGTAGATTTTCTTTTAAATGTGGTAAGAAATAGAGGGTGAAAAGTTAGAATTGGATAAATCTGAGCATATAGGAATAGTAAGTTCAGAATTCAGGGATCTGGAAAAGTAAAGTGATATTTTTGTACTATTTTTGGTTTCTCATTTATGTATATTAAATAATTCTGAATATGGGGTATGATGAGAGAAGTTTGATTGAGGTAACTTTGATTTTTCTTATCAGTTTTTTCACTTTACTTTTTTGTCATTTCCCACATAAAAATTCTGGATTACTGTACCCTATCTCTTAGAGAGTTAGAGAATAAAAGAGGTAAATAAAATAATGATCCTAAAGATCATCAGAAAGGCTGAAACAGCAATTATTTCTTGAACTTTCAAATACAGCTATTTCTGCAACGTGTTTCAATTAACCCTTACACTTTACAATGAATTCTATAATACAGACAATGTTGAAAAAAGTTTGAATGGGGCATGCTTGTCGAATTAATACTATTTTCCTAAGGTTGGAACTTACAGTTTGTTATTTAAGCTGTAAAGCCCTTCCTCTAATTTGAATTTTCAGTAGCTAACACTGTTAGATCATGATTACTCTTTAGGTGTCCACGTTCCTCAATCACCCTCTAAAGTGAATAATTACATATTCTCATTTCCCCTCCAGGTCTTTAACATCGAAACCCATTTTCCCTCACTCCTTTCTAGATGTCTTGTGTGTCACTCACTCTTGCATTTCTGCTTCATGGCCCATATGGTGCAGTTGTAACACTGGTTTAGTAATGCCTGTATTTAGTTATTGGATTCACTAAATGGAAAACACACCTAACACAATAAAAAAAAATCCTAGTTCATTCACAGGAATTCATATATAGTTTATATTTCTGACCAGTGTGCCAGAAAAGTTCTGAAAAACATTTGTATATCATATGGGCAGACACTGAGATACTGAAACAGCAACAATGAACACAACAGAGATTATGTTATTTTGTAAAACACTAGTTTTCTTATGGGTCCACAGTCCTGTTTTGAATCTATGATGGCTCTGCAGTGAGCTTTTCACTCCCAAAACTACATTCTGCTTGTTTAAGACCATATCAAGGTCCCATCCAGAAAAATTTAATTGCAGTTGATTTGGTGGAAGTTTTTCCTGATATCATTGCAAACCATATCATTTTTTCTAGTTCTTTCTTCAAATTTTTCTAGGAGATGTCCCTGGTGGTCCAGTGGCTGAGACTCTGCACTCCCAGTGAGGGGTCCTGGGTTTGATCCCGGATTGGGGAACTAGATCCTGAATGCCACAGCTAAGACCCGATGCAGCCAAATAAATGAATATAAAAAATGATTTTTCTAATATTCCACAAACATAATAAATAATAACCCTGATAAGGGGACTCATTTATTATAAATCTGTACTCCAATGATCCCGAGGAGATCTGGAGTGTGTAGCTGTAGGCCTGGGAGTCCTAGATGCAGTATTCACTTGCTGGTCGGAGCAATCATGGCCTGGGAGTGTCCTGAAGCTGGTCTCAGTCCATAGGTACAGCCAAATTTTAGTCCTCAGCACTGGCTGAGCAGCCCAAGTTACGCTCGGGGTCCTGGGGTAGGCACCAGCCAGCTTTGTTGTGGGATGCGTCCTGATATGGCAGGATGAACGGCTCTGATGGTTCTGGGGCTGGTGTCTCCCCACTGGTGGGTGGTGGTACCACCTTGACAGGTAGAGGTGGGTCCTGGGGTCTCTGGCTGCAGGGCCCATGGGTCACAGAGCTTGTGTCTTGGCCTGCTTATGGGGAGGGTGAGGCCCAGGGATTCCCAGGACTAGCACAAACTCACTGATAGATGGAGATGGGTCCTGAGAATGTGGGCTGCATAGCCCTGAGTGTCCTGGAGCTGGTGTTTCAACCCATCAGTAAGCTGGACTAGGGTCCAGAGTATCATGGGATGGTGCCTACCCGTTGATGGGTGAGGATGGTGCTGCAGCTAGTTCTAGACCACTGGTATGTGGGGCCAGGTCCTGGGGTGGCCAAAGCTGGGTCCCAGGGTAACTGCAGGCTTCAGGGGTCTCAAGGTGGGTCTGTATCTCTGCCTGGGTTTTTGCTTGGCCTAAGGCATCCCAGTACTAGTGCTGATAGGTGTGTTGGTCAGGTCTGGGTTATAGCACGAATAAGCTAGAAGGAGGATTTCAAAGTGGCACTCTAGCACCAGGGTCCATGTGGTAGAACCAGCTCCCCCAAATGGCTGCCACCTATGTCTATATCCCCATGGTGAGCTCCAGTTGCCTTCTACCTCTCCAGGAGGCTCTCCAAGATTAGCAGATGGGTTTAACCAAGGCTTCTTTCAAATTGCTGCTTCTGTCCTAGGTTCCCAAGCTTGTTAAGATTTTCTGTGCACCTTGTAAGGGTAGAGTCTCTATTTCCCACAGCCCTCTGGCTCTCCTGAAAGTAAGCCTCACTGACCTACAAAGCCAAGCATTCTGGGGGCTCATCCTCCTGGTACAGGGCTCCCAGTCTGGAAAGACTTATGTGGGGCTTGGACCACTTATTCCTTGAAGAAAACTTCAATTATTGTTATACTCCCATTATTAGGTTGCCCACCTTATAGTATGGGTTGACCATGTCTCCACCTCCTTAATCATGTACCAAGTTTAATATTGTTTTCTTCATAATACTTAGATTCTAAAAATACTCCAAAGGCTAGAACTGGTGAACACTTATGGTTGGAAAATATATATTCACATAATTCTCTAAGGAACCTCCTTAGGGACAGAAAAAAATATAAATAAAGTGTGAAATAATTTAAAAGCACAATCTTTTCAATAATCTTTGGTAATACATGCAAAAATATTTATACATGTAAGAATGTAAAATCATATAGAAATGAGCCAAACAAATTACAGAAATTGATCCAACAAGGACTTAAACAACAACTCAGGAAATGGAGGTCATTAACGAACTGCTGCTGCTGCTGCTGCTAAGTCGCCTCAGTTGTGTCCGACTCTGTGCGACCCCATAGACAGCAACCCACCAGGCTCTGCCGTCCCTGTGATTCTCCAGGCAAGAACACTGGAGCATCAATGAGCTACCATCTGCCAAATGGCAATCTTCCAAGGGTGCATCTGCTTAAACTTTCAAGGAAGAGTTAATTTTGCTTCTAACAAAATATTAATAGTTCCACATTGTGAAGGAAAGCCTATTTTATTTCAAGAGATATAATATCATGCCACCCAAGATAGATGGTCAAGGTGGAGTGTTTGGCAAAATGTTATCCACTGGAGAAGGAAATGGCAAACCACTTCAGCACTCTTCCTCTGAGAGCCCCATGAACAGGATGAAAAGGCAAAAAGATATTACACTGAAGGATGAAACCCCCAGGTCAGTAGGGATCCAATATACTACTGGAGAACAGCAGAAAAATAGCTCCAGAAGGAATGAAGAGGCTGAGCCAAAGTGGAAATGACACCCAGTAGTGGATGTGTCTGGTGGTGAAAGTAAAAGTTTGATGCTGTAAAAAAACAATATTGCATAGGAATCAGAAAAGTTAGGTCTGTGAATCTAGGTAAATTGGAAGTGGTCAAACAGGAGATGCCAAGAGTGAACATCTTCATTTAGGAATCAGTGAATTAAAATGGACAAGAATGGGTGAATTTAATTCAGATGACCATTACATCTACTACTATGGGTCATCTGAATTAAAGGGAGTAGCCCTCGTAGTCAACAAGAGTCTGAAATGCAGTACTTGCATGTAACTTCAAAAACAACAGTTATCTCGGTTCATTGCAAGACAAACCATTCAATATCACAGTCATCCCAGTCTATGCTCCAACTGCTAATGCCGAAGAAGATGAAGTTGAATGGTTCTATAATGACCTACAAGACCTTTTATAACTAACCCCCCAAAAAGATGTCCTTTTCATCATCAGGGACTGGAATGCAAAAGGAGGAAGTCAAGAGATACCTGGAGTAACAGGCAAGTTTGGCCTTGGAGTACAAAATGAAGCAGGGAAAAGGCTAAGAGTTTTGTGACAAGAAGCCTTTAGCTTCTCTTCTTTTCTCTGCTATTTGTAAGACCTCGTCAGACAACCATTTAGCCTTTTTGCATTTCTTTTTCTTGGGGATGGTCTTGATTCCTGCCTCCTGTGCAATGTCACAAACTTCCATTCATAGTTCTTCAGGCATTCTGTCTATCAGATCTAATCCCTTGAATTTATTTGCCACTTCTACTGTATAATTGTAAGGGATTTAATTTAGGTCATACCTGAATGGTCTAGTGGTTTTCCCTACTTTCTTCAATTTAAGTCATCCCAGTGACTTAACTGGGATGACTGACTACTTTCTTCTGAATTTGGCAATAAGGAGTTCATGATCTGAGCCACAGTCAGTTCCTGGTCTTGCTTTTGCTGACTGTATACAGCTTCTCCATCTTTGACTGCAAAGAATATGATCAATCTGATTTTGGAATTGACCGTCTGGTGATGTCCATGTGTAGAGTCTTCACTTGTGTTGTTGGAAGAGTGTGACTGGTATGACCAGTGCATTCTCTTGGCAAAACTCTGTTAGCCTTTGACCTGCTTCATTTTGTACTCCAAGGCCAAATTTGCCTGTTACTCCACGTAGCCCTTACTTTTGCATTCCAGTGCATTAAAAAGCAGAGACATCATGTTGTCAACAAAGGTCAGTCTAGTCAAAGCTATGGATTTCCCAGTAGTCATGTACAGATGTTAGACTTGGACCGTAAGAAGGCTGAGCACCAAAGAATTGATGCTTTCAAACTGTGCTGTTGGAGAAAACTCTTGAGAGTTTATATGTATTCCTGATTATATTGTGCATGGGTGGTTCAGTGGTAGAATTCTCGCCTGCCACGTGGGAGGCCTGGGTTCGTTTCCCAGCCCATGAAGCCACAGCATCCCCTTGGGCTTCCTTTGTAGCTCAATCGGTAAAGAATCTGCCTGCAGTGCAGGAGACCCGGGTTCAATCCCTGGGTTGGGAAGATCCCCTGGAGAAGGAAATGGCAACCCACTCCAGTATCCTTGCCTGGAAAATCTCATGGACAGAGGAGCCTGGTGGGCTGCAGTACATGGGGTCGCAAAGAGTTGGGCACGACTGAGTGACTAACACTTACTTACTTACCGATTATATTAATCAGCTAGGCTTGCCATAACAAAATACTGTAGACTAGGTGGCATAAACAACAGAAGTTCATTTTCTCACAGTACTGGAGGATAGAAGTGCCAAAATCAAGAACTAGCAGTGTCAGTTTCTGGTGAAACCTCTCTTTCTGTATTACTAGTGGTCATCTTCTTGTTGGGTCCTCACATGTAGGGGAAAGATCTGGTATCTCTTCCTCTTCCCATATGGCCACAGTCCTATCCAGTTATGCCCCTCCCCCACCTCAATTAATTACATAAATACCCTACCTCCAGATCCAGTCACACTTGGGATTAGGACTTCAACATATTAATTTTTTGGAGGGGAGCCAATTAGGTTCATAACACCTGTGCTCACCACAAATACCAAAAATACTTGGTTCATGAAACAGTGAATTCTGTTCAGGACAAGAACCAGACCAGAAGTTCTGTGCTGCAGCTCATTAACAGGCATTAGCTATCTAAGCTGATGCCCAATGAAAGATGTGATGTGCTTAGCAAAGTGGGTGTTAGCAAGACTCTTGTCCCTCCCTATCCAACCCCAGCCTTTCATGTCCCCTGACCTTAGTTGAAAAGCACTTTCCAAAAAGCAAGAAGAGTCCATCTAAAATTCCATCCTTTATACACCTTAGAAAATTAAGTCAGACCCTTTGTTTTCATTTCCTCATTTCTGAGACAAAGGGGCTAGTCTACGTGACCTCTTCTCCCAAGGCTCTCTATCTTTATAATTCCAACTTTCAGAAAAAGCACTTAGCATCCCTGTTGGGAGGCACATATACTGAGATGGAACTTTGAGACCAAAAAAACAAATAAAGCAATACCATAAAGTGCAATTATGAAGTTCACTGTGGGTAAATCACATACAAGCCCAAAGGACAGATAATTCAGAAGCATTCGAAGCTGCACTGCACACTGACTGCCAAAAAGGGTACAAAAGAATTTAAAGGGGTCAAAGCTAAAAGTAGAATCTGACTACCAAGACAGAAGCACAGGTGCAGCAACTGGAATCGGGGTTCCTCCCCTCTTTCATGACCATTAACCATTTATGTCAGCAAAAGCACTCTTGCAGGTCTCACATCAGATGAAGGCAAGGGCAAAAGTTGATAGGGTACTCATCTGGCTTGGACTCACTTCTTGTAAATTAGGCTAAAGTTCAATCATGTAGAAAGGGGGAAGTTAGCACTGAGTGGACTAAGATGGAGCTGACAAAATGAAGTTGGTGTGGTTCAGCCACACAATCCCTAAGTCAGGACCCACTTTATCTGGACAGAAGGGGCCTTTCTTGTGTGCCAAATTTGCTAAAATAGCTTTCCTGCACTCATTTTATTTGGCTGAAAAGTACCTTTGTGCACTTTCATTCCTTAGAAGACATCCAGAAATGAACCACAGGAGCCCATGATAAATATATTGGTTATATTATTATTTTACTGCTTCATTAGAAATGAAAATAAATTATGAGAAGATGCAAAACCATGCAACTTAATGATTATAAATAATAGAGGGAATCATTGTAGAAAGTGAAAAGCAGATTATCCTATGGGGGAGTACAGACTACACACACAAAGATCATCAATTGTGAGATTATTGACAGCATCTACCTGCTGGAATTTATGCACCAATGGAAGTTTTAAGATGAGGGGAGGGGCCATTGGCTTTCCATGACCTCTTAGCCAGGGGTTATAGGTGAGAAGACATCAGAAGATACCTAAAATCTCTACAAAGATTTGCCAGACCAAGACACTCAATGTTGAAATTTGCTCTTGAGAGGAGGTCTCCATTTTACAATGTTTGAGCACACTCGTTTTGTTCTGCTGTTGGATAGCTGGGGAAAAATCAAACACAAAAAAAATTATTATGAGGGTATTTTCCTAAGATTAAGTTCAATTTCTTCCAAAAGAACTCATTGCCAAATCATTGGAAGCTGCCATAAGAAAGAGTTAGTCACTCAGTCGTGTCCAGCTCTTTGCAATCCCATGGCCTGTAGCTCTCCAGGCTCTTTTGAACATGGGATTTCCCAGGCAAGCATACTGGAGTGGATTGCCATTCCCTTCTCCAGGGGATCTTCCCAAGCCAGGGATTGAACCTGAGTCTCCCCCACTGCAAGCAGATTCTTTACCTTCTGAGCCACCAGGGAGGCTGCCATACCTTCTTTAAATTTAGAATGCCAAGGCACTAACCACAAATCCTCAGTGAGGTATGTGTGTGTGCAATGTAATGAACAAAACATTTGTTAGACTTAACTGTAGATTTCTTTTTTTTTTTCCATTTCTTTTAATTAGTTGGAGGCTAATTACTTTACAATATTGTAGTGGTTTTTGTCATACATTGACATGAATCAGCCATGGATTTACATGTATTCCCTATCCCGATCGCCTCTCCCACCTCCCTCTCCACCCGATTCCTCTGGGTCTTCATGTATATTATCTAGGGTGAAACAGATCAGCAGCCCAGGCTGGATGCATGAGACAAGTGCTCGGGCCTGACGCACTGGGAAGACCCAGAACTGTAGATTTATTTTTCCCCATTTGAGAGGTAGATATATGCTGTTTTCATTTTTTCCACAGATTGCTCTGAGACTGAGGGGCAAGTGAAGCATTTTCTTCAGAATTATCTATCACTATACGATGAGAAAGATAAGCCTTTTCAGACAATCTTGACTAACTTTGGAACTTTCAGATAATGCTACATAACAAAACGTTTCCCTTGGCTTGGAGTTTCTCCAGCAGGCTGTAAGTGGGGAGGGCCAAATTGATCCCTTGATCCCTGGGAGACTTGAGTATACCCAATATTTAAACTGATTATCTCACCTCATCCTGTCATGAGGTAGAAAAGGCCAAAACCATAGTTTGCATGATTCATTATGGATGAGATAAAAGACCCAAAACGCTAATGCAGAAAAATGACAAATATCTAAAATTGGACAAAACTCTTAAATTTCTAATGTTACTTCCAATATTTTAAGATTGGTTTTAATGTGATTCTTAGTAATGTTCCAACAAAATCATTTTTTGTATTCCCTCATTACTTCTAAGGCCTATTTTGCAAGGACTTACTTGTATAAGTAAAGTAAAAAGGCAACAATTTGTTATTTTTTAATGTTACATCAGGCTTCCCTGGTGGCTCAGAAGGTAAAGAATCTGCCTGCAGTGCAGTAGGTGCAGGTTTGATCCCTGGGTCAGGAAGACCCCCTGCAATAGGAAATAGCAATTCACTCCAGTATTCTTGCCTGGAGAAGTAGAAGAACAGGGAACCCTGGCGAGCTATAGTGCATGGGGTTACAAAAAGTCAGACACAACTGAATGACTAAATGACTAACTCAAGGTTACATTAAATAATTGGTACCCTATTGTTTACTTTGCAGCAAAATTTACTAGAAGCATGTATTTAAGAGAATCTATTAATTTTCACAATTGTTTGGCTCAAATAGAAAATCCCCATGACTTACTTTCCTTTGAGGGAAGAGTGTTTTTTTTTTTTTCTTTAGTATTAGTTTTCTTCAGTTTGGACCTGTCAAACTTCTCTACTTCGGACAAGTCTGGCTTATCACTCATCTTGACGAAGTCCAGTTCAGTTCAGTTCAGTCGCTCTACCATGTCTGACTCTTTGCGACCCCATGGACTGCAGCACTCCAGGCTTCTCTGTCCATCACCAACTCCCGGAGCTTATTCAAACTCATGTCCATCAAGTCGGTGATGTCATTCAATGATCTCATCCTCTGTCATCCTTTTCTCCTCCCACCTTCAACCTTTCCCAGCATCAGGGTCTTTTCCAATGAGTCAGTTCTTTACATCAGGTGGCCAAATTATTAGAGTTTCAGCTTCAGCATCAGTCCTTCCAAAGAATATTCTGGACTGATTTCCTTTAGGATTGACTGGTTTGATCTCCTTGTAGTCCAGGGGACTCTCAAGAGTCTTCTCCAACACCACAGTTATCTTGATGAAAAGACTGAAAAAAATATTTAAAAAAAACTTACCTGGTAAAACCATCATCATACTAATGAGTAAGAGCCAAAATTCTCATATTTAATGTCAATATGTATTTTACCTGCAGATTTTCAAAAGGCAAACAGCAACAGATCTTAGAAGAGTCATGTTTTTAATAGAATACATTTTATTCCACATCATTATCCCGTTTCTGAAGACAGTAAATGCCACTGGATCAAGTGAACTAGAAACAAAGATGTTCTAGAAGCCCGGAGTCAATATGTCTGACTCTTAAAAATCACAGCAAAAGTAAAATGGAGGTAATAGAAACACATGAGAAGAGAGGGATAGAATAAGAATTAAGGACTGGATTTGACCAACTAATGAATTTGTAACAGGAGATAGCACTATTTGAGCACTTTCACTTTGTATTCAATTACTTTGAAAGGGGGGCATTTTTCTTGGGGGGTTAGGGAGCAGCATACAAATGTAGCATTAATTGGACTAGTTTCTTGCTATTTCATCTGCCTGAAGACAGGAGACTAATGGGCTACAATAAGAGGAGGGATTAAATCCAGTCAAAACTAATTACATGTCTCACAATAGCTCCTTGTGGGACTGGTTTGTAAATGCTGTAAGATGGCACAGCTAATTACGATCAAACCAAGAACTTTAGCAGAAAGGGATAAACCAAACAGAGTCGATTTTTATTTTAGCATGTTTTCTCCCCAAGAGGAGAGAGGAGGAGATGAAACTAGGAGGTGAGGTGCCCAGTGATCATTCCAGGGTTGTCCAGAGGTGACAATAGGAGACCTCTGAGCCCAGAAAGCAGAGCTCTCCTGCCCATGTCTGGTCTCACCTTGGTGGAGTAAGACATTTCTAGTGCCCAGACAAGAATGGAGAGGCCCCCCAGCAACCCAGACGTCCTGAATGTGCCTCCCCTCCGTCGTGGTCACCCTAGGACCCTCCTGGACAAGCGATCAGCTACCAGTCTCCAGAGGTGGGGAAACAGGGATTTTAAATAAAAAATAACAGGGCTGGCCTCATAAGCCACGTTGTTAGCAGCAATTTGCTTATATTTTTAAATAGCTATCATCATTGTTGGTAGCCCAGTCCAACCTAGCAGTCACAGGAGGGGAGGGAGTGATGGGCCAGTCCCAGAGGGCCCATTCTGAGTTCCAAACTCTTTGCCCCCTCAGCATCGGACCTACAGCCACAGTGGATGGCCGCTCCTGGGGCTCCCGCCTCGGACCTGCCAGGGACCAACCCAAGAGGGATCAGAATCCTGCTCAGAAGGCGGCGCTGCGAAGACGAAGGTGTGGACTAGACAGGAGGTGCCGCTGCAAATCGCCTGTGCTAATCTCTGCCCCTCCAATTCCTGCAGGCCCGATTCGACCGCCCCGCGGCCGCCACGCCGTCCTATCCCCATAGTCCTCTGACTCCAGCGGGGATTCACGTCCTCACTCGAAGGCTGGAAGATCAGAGAAAGGTAGAGGGCTGCACTGACACCGCTTAGCACTCTAGACGAGGTTAGCCTTCCTGCGAGGAACCCCTCAGTTATATGGTGCGTGACAGGCCCCGCCCCAGTCCTCTTTGATTGGCCAACGAATCCCAGACACGCCTCCTCGCCCCTCCCACCACTTTAGCCTTGCTGGCCTGAGTCCACTATCTCTCCTCTACCCAGGACTTCACCCCTGCAACTGGGTGTTAGTAACTTCATACCAGGTTCGCCTCCCCAGACTCCATCCAAACACACTCTGATTCCTCCAGGGATTGATGGCTGGCCTACCTCCCCTGCTTCTCCCACTACTTTCGTCCTGAGGGTCCACTTCCCTTCCTTCCAAGTATACTCACTCCTCCACAATAACAGGGGCCTCTACAACAAGCAGATACATCTTACCCAGTTAGTTTTGAACACCTGAAACTCTGAGATTCAAGATGAAGGAGCCATATTCAGGTACTCTCGGCATTTTACATCCAAAGGAGCCAAAGCTTGTGGTGATGACCAGTGATGCGTACTGTTGTCTGCTGTAATCCTTGACCAGCTGGTGGAGGAGGGGTGCTCATGGAAAGGGTGGGTCGTTCAGGCCCCAACTGGGCATTTCTGTGACAGTGGTGCTCTCCCATGTAAAAGTCACATTTTCTAATTTCTTAGCCACTGAACATGGTAGCAGTGTAATCAGAGGAGAATCTGCTGAAGCTATTCATCTTTATATCTCTAAACCCAAGCAGTTTGCTTAGTCGACAGTAGCATGCAAGCATGCTTAGTCACTTCAGATGTGTCCGACTCTTTGACTCTTTATGGACTGTAGCTTGCCAGGCTCCTCTGTCCATGGGATTCCCCAGGCAAGAACACTGGAGTGGATTGCCATGTCCTCCTCCAGGGAATCCTCCCTACCAAGGGATAAAACTCATGTCTCTTATGTCTCCTGCATTGGCAGGCTGTTTCTTTATCACTTGGAGAAGGAAATGGCAACCCACTCCAGGATTCTTGCCTGGAGAATCCCATGGACCGTGGAGCCTGGTGGGCTATAATCCACGGGGTCACAAAGAGTCAGACACGACTGAGTGACTTCACCTCACACTTTCACTTCCTTTACCACTAGCGCCATCTGGAAAGCCCCGTCTATAGTAGCTGCTTAGATGAATAGCCGTCTTTCAGTTCAGTTCAGTCGCTCAGTCGTGTCCAACTCCTTGTGACTCCATGAACCACAGCATGCTAGGCCTCCCTGTCCATCACCAACTCCTGGAGTCCACCCAAACCCATGTCCATTAAGTCGGTGATGCCATCCAACCATCTCATCTTCTGTCATCCCCTTCTCCTCCTGCCCTCAATCTTTCCCAGCATCAGGGTCTTTTCCAATGAGTCTTTAGATTGAAATAATAACTCCAGGATAGAGCAGAATTTTTGGACAGCAGCACCACCCAGTGTCTCTGTTGGGGAGAAGAGTGAGGATCTGATAGTTACTTGGAAGAACTCAGTCTTCCAAGGTCATTTTCTGGATACTCACCCAGAACCTTAGACTATCAAAGTAAAATGGAGATAGGACTATCTTCAGCTTGCACTCCATATTTTCGATATGGTTCGTGTATGGTGGTAGAGCTCTACATAGATCAGTGATCACTCTCTCCTCAAGCATTTCTCACACCTCCCCCACTTCTCTTATTTTTCTATGCTCTTGTAGCATAGTGTGCTAACTTGAGAGTTTTACATGTTTGTAGGAGGAGCTTTTAAAACAGAAAAACATGCTCATTCAAAAAATAGCTTTCACTGTGTATCTACAATGTCCTAGGCATTAAATATAATAAACACCAGTGTTTCCACCACTCAGAGTTAGCTGCTGTTAATATTTAGGTATATTTACTTTGCCTTTTAAAGGAATAGAGATTTTATAGAAAAATTGAAGCTTCCTTAACTTTCACCCCATTTCCATTCCCCTCTCACTTTCCAAGTTGTATTTCTACCCTGAATGATATGTAGTTTCTAGCCACATTTTCCATCATCACAGATTTATGTGATCTGTCTCCAGGAGCAATATGGAGCATCCTGTTGTCCAGTGGTCCAGGTGTAAGACTGAACTTCCACATCTCTTGGGGTCAATAGGAAGCCCCAGACAGGCACCTCCTCACTCCTGTTCCAAACTTCAAAGTCTATCTTGAATTGATCTGCCTCAAATCCATTAGAACTCACCTCATCATAATCTCCATTCCAATTTGTGCCAGTCGCCACAAGAAACTCCAAATCCCCATGATACTCCTCAACTTCTACATTCTAAATTCCATAAGACTGTGACCACATCTCTTTACTTCACTTCCCACACCCTTTCCCTACTCTTAAAACGCAATGCAACCTCAATAATTCCTCCATATCATCACCCTCTTCTCTGAATGTGCCCTTTGTCTTGCCCTAGCAGAACCCATGTTCTTCCTTGAGGATTCTGTATCCCCTGAAGCCCACTGAAGAGAAACAATTTTCTTCTCCCATGGCCATTGTCCCACAGAGCCTAAAGGTCTGGTAAATGTCTTCCATGCTTCTCATTGCTGCCTTTAGAGCATTCCTCTCACACACCCTCTCCAAACCTCTTGCTTTTGACAGCTTGTGTCACCAACTAGCCTGCATTGTCATCATCAAGCAAACATCAGTGCTCCTCTCCTTTATTTCTCAAAGATTTTAGCTCCTGCACTAGGTCACTGCCAACAGTAGTTGTCCTGTCTCAATTCCTGGTGAACACAAGAATGATCATTCTGATATACCTCCTCTTTTTCCAGTTCATTCCCTTTGATACCAGACTCCACTACCCTTTAACCTCACCAGAATCTCTAGTCCATTGGTCTTATCAAATTTCACCATCTCTCTCTCCCTTACTGTTTTCTCTCCCCTCCTTTCCTAGCTCAGATGTCATGCTCAGTCTTTGTGATCACTCACTGACATATATCCTTTACTCTCCTGCTCCTCTCTCACTTTGTATTGCTTCCCTGGCAAAATCAGAACTCTCGCTAAGTCCAGATACACCTCAGTGAGCCTGAACTCACACAGATAAACCTGTCCAGAGGAAAAACACACAACCACAAGCTTTTGAATTTTGATGTTTCCCTTGGCCAGCGATATGTGGTAGGATACTCTCTCATGATCCTGGACAGCAGCAGAGACCTGCAACTCCCAGTGGGCTGAGTGATCATATGGTAAACAACTGATCCTGATATGCTTCCGCTCATTCTGTAACTGTTCAACCATTCTGTTTTTCACTTTCAGTACAGTATTCAGTAAATTACATGAGATATTGAACATTTTATCATAAAAGAGTTTTTGTGTTAGATGATTTTGCCCAGATGTAGGCTTCCCTGGTAGTTCAGCTAGTGAAGAATACGCCTTTAATGCAGGAGACCCTGGTTCAATTTCTGAGTTGGAAATTTCCTCTGGAGAAGGGATAGGCTAGCCACTCCATTATTCTTGGGCTTCCCTGGTGGCTCAGCTGCAATTTGGGAGACCTGGGTTTGATTCCTCAGTTGGGAAGATCCCCTGGAGAAGGGAACAGCTACCCACTCTAGTATTCTGGCCTGGAGAATTCCATGGACTGCATAGTCCATGGGGTTCAAAAGAGATGGACACTACTGAGTGACTTTCACACACCCGGGCTAATAAATATAAGTGTTCTGAGCACCTTTAGGGCAGGTTAGTCTAAGCAATGATGTTGGGTAAGTAATGAGTATTTAATACATTTCTCTTTTTTTAACTTATTTTAATTGGATGAAAATTTCTTTATGATATTTTGTTGGGTTCTGTCATATGTCAACATGAATCAGCCATAGGTATACATATGTCTCCTCCCTCTTGAACTCCCCTCCCATCTCTCACTCCATCCCACCCCCTATTTTGTCACAGAGCACTGGTTTAAGCTCCCGGCATCATACAGCAAATTCCCGGTGGCTATTTTACATATTGTACTGTATATATTTCCATGCTACTCTCTCAGTTCATCACACCCTCTTCTTCTCCCACTGTGTCCACAAGTCTGTTCTCTATGTCTGTGTCTCCCCTGCTGCCCTGCAAATAGGTTCATCAGTATTGTCTGTCTGTTGTTCAGTTGTCAAGTCATGTCCAGCTCTTTGCAACCCCATGGACTGAAGCACACCAGGCCTCCCTGGCCCTCAGCATCTCCCAGAGTTTGCCCAAGTTGATGTTCATTGAAGTGGTGATGCCATCCAACCATCTCATCCTCTGTCACCCTCTTCTCATTCTGCCTTCAATCATTCCTAGCAACAGAGTATTTTCCAATAAGTTAGCTCTTCATAGCAGATGGCCAAACATAGGAGCTTCAGCTTCAGCATCAGTCCTTCCAATGAGTGTTCAGGGTTTCTTTCCTTAAGGATTGACTGTTGATGATCTGTCTAGATTCCATATATATACATTAATATAAAATATTTGTTTTTCTTTTTCTAACTTCAATCTGTATAATAAGCTCTAGGTTCATCCACCTAGTTAAATAGACTCAAATGCACTCCTTTTTGTGACTGAATAATATTCCATTGTATTAATTTATATGTACTACAGCTTCTTTATCCATTCATCTATAGATGGACATCTAGGTTGCTTCCATGTCCTAACTATTGTAATGTTTTAGTCATTCACTCCTGTCCAACTCTTTGTGAGCCCATGAACTGTAGTCCACCAGGCTCCTCTGTGTATGGAATTCTCCAAAGAATATGGAAGTGAGTGGCCATTCCATTCTTCAGGGGATCTTCCCAACCCAGGGATTGAACCCCAATCTCCTGCATAGCAGGTGGATGTTTAACTATCTGAGCTACCAGGGAAGCTATTGCAAGTAGTGCTGCAATGAACACTGGGGTACATGTGTCTTTTTTCAATCATGGCTTTTTCAGGGTATATACCCAGTAGTGGGATTGTTGGCTCATATGGTAGTTTTATTCCTAGTTTCTTAAGGAATCTCCATACTGTTCTCCATAGTGACTGTATCAATTTACATTCCCATGGACAGTGCAAGAGTGTTCCCTTTTTACCACACTCTCTCTAGCTTTTAATGTTTGTAGATTTTCTGATGATGGCTATTCTCACCTTATGAGGTGATACCTCATTGCAATTTTGATTTGTGTGTCTCTAATAGTAAGTGATGTTGAGCATCTTTTCATGTGTTTATTAACCATGTGTATGTCTTCTTTGGAGAAATGTCTGTTCAGGTATTCTGCCCACTTTTTGACTGGGTTGTTTGTTTTCTGGTATTGAGCTTCATGAGCTGCTTGTATATTTTGAAGATTAATCTTTTGTCAGTTGCTTCATTTGCTATTATTTTCTCCCATTCTAAGGGTTGTTTTTTCTATAAACTTTGTTTATAGTTTCCTTTGCAGTGCAAAAGCTTTTAAGTTTAATTAGATCCCATTAGTTTATTTTTGTTTTTATTTCCATTACTCTAGAAGGTGAGTCACAGAGGATCTTGCTGTGATTTACATCAAAGAGTGTTCTGCTCATGTTTTCCTCTAAGAGTTTTATAGTATCTGGTCTTACAGTTAGGTTTGTAATCCATTTTGATTAGGAAATGTTCTAATTTCATTCTTCTGCACATAGCAGTGCTGTTTTCCCAGCATCACTTATGATGAAGTGAAGTGAAGTCACTCAGTTGTGTCTGACTCTTTGCGACCCCATGGACTGTAGCCTACCAGGCTCCTCAGTCCATGGGATTTTCCAGGCAAGAGTATGAGAGTGGGTTGCCATTTCCTTCTCCAGCACTTATGATAAGACTATATTTTCTCTATTGCATATTCTTGCCTCCTTTGTCAAATATAAGGTGTTGATGGGTGTGTGGGTTTACCTCTGGGCTTTCTATCCTATTCCCTTGGTCTATATTTCTGTTTTTGTGCCAGAACCATACTGTCTTGATAATTGTAGCTTTGTAGTCTGAAGTCATGAATGTTGATTACTCCATCTCCATTCTTCTTTCTCAAGATTGTTTTGGCTATTTGGGGTCTTAGTGCATTTTTGACTTGTGATATTTTCAAGTTACCATGGGTTTACCCAGATGCAGTCCTATTATAAGTTGGAGAGGCCTATAGACCTCTTTCTGTTACACCAATTCAACAATACCACTACCATCTTTCACTCCTTTATCACCACTGTCAATGTTGTGCTCTCTGCTAGGTCGTTTCTATTAGGAAAACATCAGGCTACTATTTCTTATCTTCACATGGCTTCCCAGGTGGCTCAGATGGTAAAGAATCTGCCTGCAAGGCAGGAGATGTGGGTTCAATACCTGGATTGGGCAGATCCCCTGGAGAAGAGAATGGCAACCCAATCCAATATTCTAGCCTGCAGAATTCCATGGACAGAGGAGTCGGGTAGGCTACATTCCATGGGTTCACAAAGAGTTGGACACGACTGAGCAACTAACACTTTCACAGTTTCACATATAGATTATACTTTCAGCAACTGATAGCATTCTGTATCTTTGCTCCTATTTGGGACAAATTTCTTTTAAAAATATACATATTTATTTATTTTTATTTACTTGGCTGCACCAAGACTTAGTAGTGGCATGCAGGATCTTTGATCTTTGTCAAGGCCTGCATAATCCATAGCTGCAGCATGTGAACTCTTAGTTGTTGCCTATGGGATCTACTTCCCCGACCAGGGACTGACCCTGGGCCCCCTGCCTTGGGAGTGCGAAGTCCTAGCCATGGAGCACCAGGGAAGACTCAAGCCAACTTCTTTTACAGATGTATGTAACATACATCTCTATGTGCAATATTTGAACATGAATATTTGAAGGTGTTGACTGAACCAGTAATCCTTATCTAAGACCATATTCCCCTAGGCTTTCTACTGACATCAAACTGGTATCAAAGGGAGCCCCAGACAACTTTCCTTCCATAGCCCCTATCCTCTCTGCCTGCTCTCCACTTCATTCACTGCCCCAACAAGGTCTCTCTGCTGTTTCTCAAACAAGCCACACTCACTGTTTCCTAGGGCTTTTTCAATGTCTGTTCCATCTTTCAGGAATGTTCTTCCCTCAGATATCCACTTGGACTACTCCTCACCCCTTTGTAATTGTCTCTAATCACTGTTTCCAATTTTTCTCCTCCTTCATATTCTCATTTGAACACAGTCCAATTAGGGGTTCATCTCCACCACTCCACTGAAATTTCTGTCCTCAAGGCCATGACTAACTTCTACATTGTTCAGTCCAATGGTCAATTCTTAGTCCTTACTGGACCTATCAACAGCATTTGGCACAGCTAATGAGTAACTCCTCCTCAGTTTACTGTCTTCAGTTGGATTCCAGGACCCTATTCTCCTGGATTCCTCTGACCTCTCTGGCTGCTTCTTCTCAGTTACCTTTACTGGTTCCTCTTCTCCTCCTGAACCTCTTAAAATGGGAGTGTGCCCAGGTTTGGTCCCTGTTCTTCTCATTTCTATCTGCACTCCCTTGGTGATATCTTCCAATTCAAACGCTGTAAAACATTTTCTACACTTATAACTCTTAAATTCAAGACTGCAGATTGGATCTGTATCACAACGTACAGTCTAATATATCCAACTGCCTACTCAGCACCTCCACTCAGATGTCTAATAGACATCTCAAAGTCAAAATGTTGCACATTGAATTCCTGATCCCAAACCTGCCCCTCCTATAGCCATCTGCATCTCAGCTGATGGCAGTTCCATCAGTCCATATGTGAGAGGGAATCACAGCTGTGTGTTAAAGTTGCTCAGTTGTGTCTGACTCTTTGTGACCCCATGGACTATACAGCCCATGGAATTCTCCAGGACAGAATACTAGAGTGGGTAGCCATTCCCTTTTCCAGGGGATCTGCCAAACTCAGGGATCGAACTAGGGTCTCCCAAATTGCAGGTGGATTCTTTACCAGCTGAGCCACACGGAAAGCCCAGTCCATATAGTCAGGCCAGAAATCTTGCCATTACCTTCAATTCCTCCCTTTCTCTCCCACTGTACATGTAGTGAAGTCGCTCAGTCATGTCTGACTCTTTGCAACCCCATGGACTGTAGCCTCCTCTGTCCATGGGATTTTCCAGGCAAGAGTACTGGAGTGGGTTGCCATTTCCTTCTCCAGAGGATCTTCCCAACCCAGGGATTGAACCTGGGTCTCCCGCATTGTAGGCAGACACTTTACCATTTCAGCCACCAGGGAAGTCCTGGGGAAGTCACTGTACATATAACTCATCAGGAAATCATTTGGGTTCTTACTCAATGTATCCAAAATCCAATCCTTCTCACATCCCCATCGCTATATATAAGGTCCAATTTGCCATTATTTCTCACCTGAATAACTGAAATAGCCTTCTAACAAATCTCTCTGTTTTAATCCTTGACCCTCTGTGGTGTATACTCTGGGCAAAAATTAAGGGATAATTTTTAAATATAAATGAAATCCTTGTACTTCTCTGCTCAAAACCTGAAAAAGATAGTGAGTTCCACTGAATGAGAGTCAAAATCCCTACAAAACCCTACATTTTCTGGTTCTCCATTATATCTCTGACTGCTCCATCTGCTTTCTTTCCCACTTACTCTGTCCAATCTGTGGCCTCCTTACTGTCCCTTAAAAATGCCAGGCTCACTATTGCCATGGAACCTTTGCAATGTCCCTCTGGAAGGAGTGCTCTTTTCCATGTTATCCATTTATTTAAACTCTTTCATCTACATTAAGGCTCAAATCTCACCATTTCAATGAAGCCTATCTGAACTAGCCTATTTAATACTGCAACTTGCGCAGCCCTATTCTATCTGCCTTCCCCTGTTCTGTTTTCATCATTCTCTAACACAATATACAGCTTATTTACTTGCTGTGTGTATTGATTTACTTCAGTCCTCCTCCATTGAGATGTAAAGTCTGTGAGGGCAGAGATCTGTTTTGTTCACTGATTCTAAGCCCCTAGATTTGTACACAAAATGATGTTTTAAAAATGAATTTTCTCATAATTTTTGTATTACAATAAGTTATATCACACTGCAAGTAATTGTCCACAACTTGATTTCTTCATCCAACATTATGATTTTTAGATTTATCCATGTTCATCTATAACATATATACATCCATTTCAACTGGTATATAATATGCCATTTAATGAATAGTTTCCTTAGGCATGTCAGTCTTGTAGACATCTTTGAGTTGCTTCTCTTTTTTTTGCTATTACAAGGAATGCTGCAATGAATACTCTTGTTATAGCCTTTCATTACTCTATAAATATGTTTCCTAGAGCTGGAATTTCTAAATGACAGTGTATGTGCATCTTCAACCTCACTGCATGTGCATGCTCAGTTGCTTCAGTCATATTTGACTCTTTGAACTGTAGCACACCAGGCTCCTCTGTCCATGGGATTCTCCAGGCAAGAATACTGAAGTGGGCTGCCATGCCCTCCTCCAGGGGATCTTCCTGACCCAGGGATTGAATTTGTGTCTCTTACGCCTCTTGAATTGGCAGGTGGGTTCTTTACCACTAGCAGCACCTGGAAAGCCCATTCAACCTCACTGAAAGTGAAAGTGAAGTCGTTCAGTCATGTCCGATTTTGCGACCCCATGGACTAATGTAGCCCACTAGGCTCCTCCATCAATGGGATTCTCCAGGCAAGAATACTGGAGTAGGTTGCCATTTCCTTCTCCAGGGTATCTTCCTGACCCAGGGATCGAACCCAGGTCTCCTGCATTGCAGGCAGACGCTTTAACCTCTGAGCCACCAGGGAAGCCCAACCTCACTAGACACTGCTAAATAGTAATTACATCAATTTACAGACACATCAACTATAGAAGAGTACCCATTTCCCCCACATTCTTACAGATAATTATTTTTAAATTTCTTTTTTACCAATTTAACAGGTGAAAATGAGCATCTCCCTAGTGTTGAACCTGCCTTCCCCAGATTATGTCTTGGGTGTGCATCTCTTTATAGGTTTTTCTGAACAAACATATTTCTTTTCCTCTTCTGTGAATTATCTTTAGATGTCCTTTACCCATTTTTCTGTTGTCTTCTTTTTTAAAAAATTATTTTATTTATTTATTTATTTGGAGGGCTGCACTGGGATTTAGTTGCAGCACACATCCTTTTCTCTAGTAATGGCAAGCAGGGGCTACTCTCTAGTTGCAGTCCATGGGTTTCTCATTATGTTGGGTTTTTTTGTTTTGCAGCATGGGCTCTAGGGCACAGGGGCTTCAGTTCCCAAGCTTTAGAGCACAGGCTCAATAGTTGTGGCAAAGTTGTTCTGCAGCATGTGGGATCCTCCTGGACTAGGCATAGAAATTGTGTCTCCTCTATTGCAGGCAGATTCTTTACCACTGAGCCACCAGGGAATCCCCTGTTGTCTTCTTAATATTGCTTCTCATGAGTGCTTTACATATTTTATATTCTAATTATTGGTCTGTAACATATTCTGCAAAATTTCTATGTATCCCCCAAAAATATTTACTGCATTCCTCTTTTGTTGGTTTGGTTTATAAACCATTCTTATTTGATTTACAATAAGTGTAACTGAAATAAACCTGTTTGAGGAAAGAACGACTTTTGGTACACATGCAATACTACTGGTGAGAAAGTTTGCTATTAGGCACGTAAGTATAACACACATACAGAAAAAAAATATATCTTAATTGTACATCTTGATGAATGTTCACAAAATAAAGACACCCATAAAACCAGTCCCCAGATCAAGACCATTCTTTATCCATCAATTATGCATCCTTTCTCCACTCTTTTGCAGTGCAACATCCTTGATAAATCAATTTTCTGTATATGCCTTTTCCAATTTTGTAATCAATTTTCAACTTCCACAAAAGAATAGGCTTGTTAATATTAATCTTTTTATTGGAGTGCTATTGGACTTATGGATTAATTTGAGGTGATTTGCTAGCTTTTGGGGGGCTTCCCAGGTGGTGCTAATGGTAAAGAATTCGCCTGCCAATGCAGGAGATGCAAGGGATGAGGGTTTTATTCCTGGGTTCGATCCGTGGACTGGGAAGATCCTCTGGAGAAGGAAATGACAACCCGCTCCAATATTCTTGCCTGGAAAATCTCATAGACTGAGGAGCCTGGTGGGCTACAGTCCATGGGATCCCGAAAAGTTGGACATGACTGAAGGGACTGAGCACACATGCAAAATGTAAAATGTTACATTTTAAATATTTAAATCCACAAATATAGAAGTATTTTTAATAATTTGTAAGTATTCCATTACTATTCCTGTTCCATCTTCGGAGGATGTGGGTTTGCTAGTTTTACTTTTTCTCATGGACTTTGGTGAGGACTGTAGGTAATAGCAGGTCAGTTCCGGAGAATCCCATGGATTGAAGAGCCTGGCGGGTAACAGTCAATGGGATCGCAAAGAGTCTGACACGACTAAAGTGACCGGGCATGGACGCACACATACATGTCCTATGATTTTGAGGAACAGTCTGCTGAACATATTAGAGAGTTCCTGCTCAAGCTGTGTGCTTGTGTGTGCTAAGTCACTTCAGTCGACTTGGACTGTTTGCAACCCTATGGACAGTAGCCCACCAGGCTCCTCTGTCTGTTGGATTGTCCAGGCAAGAATACTGGAGTGGGTTGTCATTCCCTCCTCCAGGGGAGCTTCCAAACCCATGGATCGAACCTGCCTCTCTTATGTCTCCTGCATTGAGAGGCGGGTTCTTTACCACTACTGATACCTGGGAAGCCGCACTCAAGTTATGGTGGCTCAGAAAAGGAAAAATAAGAGTCTGTGGTGGTGTAAAATGGCAGCCAATTGGCCAGAGTCACTCTGATGGCAGCGAGTGCTTGAGTTACGGAGATCAGTCAGACCCTCTCAGGAATCTCAAACTAGTTTTTTTTTTTTTTTTCCCCCAATTTAGGTGACTTTCTGGACATCTTTTGAAAGTTCACAAGCAGAAATAGTAGCCATAAATCAGCTAAAGCAAATGGATGATCTTTTTCCTATATGACATGCTTGCTAAGTCACTCAGCCCTGTCCAACTCTTTGTGACCCTATAGATGGTAGCATGCTAGGTTCCTCTGTCCATGGATTCTCCAGGCAAGAATACTGGAGTGGGTTGCTGTGACCTCCTCCAGGTGATAGTGTGTGTGTGTAGTTGTCATTTTATCACACGTATTGATTCATTAAACCCCTACAGTCAAGATAGGTACATTTCCATCATTACAAAGGTCTCCTTCCTCCTACCCCCTTATAGTCACACATGGTATTCTGGTCCCTCAATTCACCTCTCTGTGCATCAGCGGTCATGAATCTCTTCTCCATCTCGATAATTTTCTCATTTTGAGAAAGTTATATGAATGGCAACCTACAGTTTGTAAACTTTTCTTTGGTAATTTTTTACGTACTAAATTGTGTCTCCCCCAAAGGTCTGTTGAATTCCTGACCCCCAGGACCTCCGAATGTGACCTGATTTGGAAATGGAGTTGTTATAGCTGTAAGTAGTTCCAGTGAGGTCATATGGGAATAGAGGAGACCCTTACCCAGTACAACCATTGTCCTGACAAGAAGAGAAGAGACACAGAAACCCAGGGGAGAATGTCCTGTGATGAGAGAGACACAGATGGAAGTGCTTTAGCTCCAGGTCATGGAACCCCAAAGACTGCCATCATCCACCAGAACCCAGGCAGCACAAAGAGACAAGTTCCCCATCCAGGTTTCAGAGGGAGCAGGGCCCCTGAAGCCTGTCTTCAGACTTCTTGTCTCCAGACGGTTAGACAATAAATTTCTGTTGTTTAAACCACCCAGATCCTGATACTTTGTTGTGGCAGGCCTAGAAAACTAATACAATAACCTTTCTGTTTGAAGAACTTCCTTTAACCAATGCTAGTGACAAATTCTCTTAGCTTCTCTTTATCTGATCACTTTTTTCCCCTCTTTCATTCCTGAAGGATAGTTTCATAAGGTATGGAATTCGTGGATTGAAACTCTTTTCTTTCGGCACTTGAAAAATATTCTCCAAGGTTTAGATGAAAAATCGTTTTCATTCAGACTGATGGTAGATATTATTGCCCTTTTCCTTTGGTTGCTTTCGAAGTTTTTTCTTTCAGTTTTCACAAATTGAGTTATAATGTGTCTTGGTGTGGATTGATTTATTTGTTTGTGGTTTACTTTGCTTCTTAGATCTTTAGGCTTATCCTTTCACCAAATTTGGGGAAATTTCAGGCCTTATTTCTTCAGATACTCTTTCTTCTTTCTTTTCTCCATCTGGGATTCTGATGTTTGTTTTTTTTTTTGTTTTGTTTTGTTTTTGTATTTTCCTACAGATTGCTAAGGTTCTGTTCAGCTTTTTTGTGTGTGTGTGTGTGTGTGCCTGTTTTCTCTCTGTTGTTCAGTTTGGGTGAATTCTATTCATATTCCTCAAGTTCATTGATTCTTTCCTCTGTCATTTCCACTATACTGTTGACCCCATCCACTGAGTTTTTAAAAGTTTCTGTGATTACATTTTTCAGTTCTAAAAGTTCCATTTAGTTCTATGTTATAACATCTGGATTTTGTTTGTTTTGCTGAGATTTTCTGTTTTGACATTTGTTTCAAGAGGATTTGTACTTGATTGTTGAAACTTTTTTACAATGACTTGTATTCACTCAGGCTGCTATAACAAAATTCTAGACTGGGTGACCTTTAAATAAGACATGTATTTCCCACAGTTCTGAAGTCTGGAAGTCCAAAACCAAGGTGTTGGAAGATTTTGTGCTTGTAAGGGCCTTCTTCTTGGCTTGCTGACAGCTGCCTTCTTACTTTTTGGTGTCTTTTTTTTTTTTTTTTTTAAGGTCACTAATCCCATCATAAGGTTCCACCTTCAAGACCTCATCTCAACACTCCTGTGCACAACTGCCTCCATGAGAAGAGAATGATGTCTGCATTTCTATCTCAGAAAACAGGCTACTCCCTAGCTGCTGCTGCCAAGTCACTTCAGCCATGTCCGACTCTATGTGACCCCATAGACGGCAGCCCACAAGGCTCCATCGTCTCTGGGATTCTCCAGGCAAGAACACTGAGTGGGTTGCCATTTCCTTCTCCAATGCATGAAAGTGAAAAGTGAAAGTGAAGTCTCTCAGTTGTGTCCAACTCTTCATGACCCCATGGACTGCAGCCTACCAGGTCCTCCATCCATGGGATTTTCCAGGCAAGAGTACTGGAGTGGGTTGCCATTGCCTTCTCCTCTGCTTCCTAGAGTAGTGACTAAAAAACACTGCAGGGATGCAGTTCAGTGTTTAGAGGACTGTTGAATTAATGGAGTATTAAAAAGGAAGGTCAGCATTTCAGTGTTTATTTTAAAAGAGAAAATGGATATTTTTGGATACATTTATTTTCAGTATTAGTTATATATTTGTTAGTCTGTAACATTTTCTGAGTCCTCCCTGTACAACACAAAAGGATGATATGTACTCATCCTTTTCACTCCTTAATTAAATTACACTCAGGCAATATTGACTGTGGCTTCTCAGGTGGCACTAGCGGTAAAGAACCTGCCTTCCAATGCAGGAGATGTAAGAGACAAGAGATGTCAGTTCAATCCCTGGGCTGGGAAGATCCCCTGGAGGAGGAAATGGCAACCCACTCCAGTATTCTTGCTTGGAAAATCACATGGACAGAGGAGACTGGCAGGCTGTAGTCCATGGGATCGCAAAAAGTCAGACACAACTGAGCCACTAACTCTACTCTCTAACCTCTTTCCTACATGGCCTGCTTGCTAAGTAGCTTCAGCCCTGTCTGACTCTTTGTGACCCTATAGATGGTAGCATGCCAGGTTCCTCTGTCCATGGATTCTCCAGGCAAGAATACTGGAGTGGGTTGCCGTGCCTTCCTCCAGGTGACCTTCCCTACCCAGGGATTGAACTCATGTCTCTTACATATCCTGCACTGGCAGGCAAGATCTTTAACACTAGCGCCACCTGGGAAGCCCTTCCCTACATGCCACATAGTTCAAAGAATTTATGGTGGAGGTCACAGAAAGTGTAAATATTCCTGCTGTGATTGATCCACAGGGGGCCAACGGGGGAGGGGCATTCCGTGACACATGACATGGGGTGACCGAGTGACTGGCCTCCCTGACTTGCATTTTATCCAATCAGATATGGACCTTGCCATGACATCAGGGCAGGCTGGGCTGATAAAGCCAGGCACCAGCCCTCAGAAGCCACCCGGTACTTCCCTCTGAGCTGTGGGGAAGGTGAGTCTGAAATGAATGAGCCATCGTCTAAGCTGTCTGAGGAAGACCTGGGCAATGAAGAAACTGAGTTCTGCGAAGTTGAGCCCTTTGAAACAGAGCCAAGGAAGGCAAAGGAGAAGACATCAAAGGGCCACCGCTGCTGCAGCTGCAGCGGCCATCACAGTCGCCGCCCCTCCAAGAGCATTGAGAGCTTCACCAGCTATTTCCCCAGGGTGCTGAAGCAAGTCCACATGGGCTTGAGTCTCTCACAGGAGGCTGTGAATATCATGAAATCCTTCGTAATGGATATGTTCCAGTGAATAGCTGAAGAGGCTGGCCACCTGGCCTGCAACAAGTGCCACACCATCACCTCCAGAGACCTCTGTGCACTTGCTGCTGCCTGGGAAGATGGGCAAGCACGCTGTGTCAGAGGCCACCAAAGTGGTCATCAAAGACACCACCAGCAGATAGGCTGACCCCTGACCACTGGAACTTCACAAAACAAAGGCTGTTTTCAGAGCCACTCACCCGGCAGGAAAAGACCTGTAGCACTGAACAGTCACATGCACTCTGGGTTCTTGCTCTGTGACCTGCTGTCCATGGTTAAAACATTTCTACCCTGAGGAAAGCATTATAAACCTCCTTAATATGTGTCTGTAGTGTCAATTGTTCTATGGAAAATTATGAACTTTTCTTAAGCATATTTCATCTCCCCACTTTCCTAAAAGGCCATTTCTATCTGTGATTTCTCTCTCAGCCAGTTTAGGGATGTTTATGGTCAAAATTCTTTTTTTTTTCTTTCAGTTTTATTTATTTATTTATTTATTTACTTTACTTTACAATATTGTATTGGTTTTGCCATACATTGACATGAATCCACCATGGGTGTACATGTGTTCCCCATCCTGAACCCACCTCCCACCTCCAACCCCATCCCATCCCTCTGAGTCATCCCAGTGCACCAGCCCCAAGCACCCTGTATCATGCATCGAACCTGGATTGGTGATTCATTTCACATATAGTTCACATATTTCAATGCCATTCTCCCATATCATCCTGCCCTCGCCCTCTCCCACAGAGTCCAAAAGACTGTTCTATACATCTGTGTCTCTTTTGCTGTCTCGCATACAGGGTTATCATTACCATCTTTCTAAATTCCATATATATGCATTAGTATAATGTATTGGTGTTTATCTTCCTGGCTTACTTCACTCTGTATAATAGGCTCCAGTGTTATCCACCTCATTAGAACTGATTCAAATGTACTCTTTTTAATGGCTGAGTAATATTCCACTGTGCATATGTACCACAGCTTTCTTATCCATTCGTCTGCTGATGGGCATCTAGGTTGCCTCCACATCCTGGCTATTATAAACGGTGCTGCGATGGACATTGGAGTATACACGTCTCTTTCAGATCTGGTTTCCTCAGTGTGTATGTCCAGCAGTGGGATTGTTGGGTGGTATGGCAGTTCTATTTCCGTTTTTTTTATTTTTTCATTTATTTTTATTAGTTGGAGGCTAATTACTTTACAATATTGTAGTGGTTTTTGCCATACATTGACATGACTCAGCCATGGATTTACATGTATTCCCCATCCTGATCCACCCTCCCTCCTCCCTCTCCACCCGATCCCTCTGGGTCTTCCCAGTGCACCAGCCCCGAGCACTTGTCTCATGCATCCCACCTGGGCTGGTGATCTGTTTCACCCTTGATAGTATACATGTTTCTATGCTGTTCTCTCAAAACATGCCACCCCCGCCTTCTCCCACAGAGTCCCAAAGTCTGTTCTGCACATCTGTGTCTCTTTTTCTGTTTTGCATATAGGGTTATCATTACCATCTTATTAAATTACATATATGTGTGTTAGTATACTGTATTGGTCTTTAACTTTCTGGCTTACTTCACTTGCATAATGGGCTCCAGTTTCATCCATCTCATTAGAACTGATTCAAATGAATTCTTTTTAATGGCTGAGTAATATTCCATGGTGTATATGTACCACAGCTTCCTTATCCATTCATCTGCTGATGGGCATCTAGGTTGCTTCCATGTCCTGGCTATTATAAACAGTGCTGCGATGAACATTGGGGTGCACGTGTCTCTTCAGATCTGATTTCCTCGGTGTGTATGCCCAGAAGTGGGATTGCTAGGTCATATGGCAGTTCTATTTCCAGTTTTTTAAGGAATCTCCACACTGTTTTCCATAGCGGCTGTACTAGTTTGCATTCCCACCAACAGTGTAAGGGGGCTCCCTTTTCTTCACACACTCTCCAGCATTTATTGCTTGTAGACTTTTGGATAGCAGCCATTCTGACTGGCGGACAATGGTACCTCATTGTGGTTTTGATTTGCATTTCTCTAATAATGAGTGATGTTGAACATCTTTTCATGCGTTTGTTAGCCATCCGTTTGTCTTCTTTGGAGAAATGTCTGTTTAGTTCTTTGGCCCATTTTTTGATTTGGTCATTTATTTTTCTGGAATTGAGCTGCAGGAGTTGCTTGTATATTTTTGAGATTAATTCTTTATCCATTGCTTTGTTTGCTATTATTTTCTCCCATTCTGAAGGCTGTCTTTTCACCTTGCTTACAGTTTCCTTTGTTGTGCAGAAGTTTTTAAGGTTAATTAGGTCCCATTTGTTTATATTTGCTTTTATTTCCAATATTCTGGGAGGTGGGTCATAGAGGATCCTGCTGTGATTTATGTCGGAGAGTGTTTTGCCTATGTTTTCCTCTAAGAGTTTTATAGTTTCTGGCCTTACATTTAGATCTTTAATCCGTTTTGAGTTTATTTTTGTGTATGGCATTAGAAAGTGTTCTAGTTTCATTCTTTTCCAAGTGGTTGACCAGTTTTCCCAGTATCACTTGTTAAAGAGATTGTCTTTTCTCCATTGTATATTCTTGCCTCCTTTGTCAAAGAGGTAGATGAGTGGATTTATCTCTGGGCTTTCTAGTTTGTTCCATTGATCTATATTTCTGTCTTTGTGCCAGTACCATACTGTCTTGATGACTGTAGCTTTGTAGTATATCCTGAAGTCAGGCAGGTTGATTCCTCCAGTTCCATTCTTCTTTCTCAAGACTGCTTTGCCTACTCGAGGTTTTTTATATTTCCATACAAATTGTGAAATTATTTGTTCTAGTTCTCTGAAAAATACCGTTGGTCACTTGATAGGGATTGCATTGAATCCATAGATTGCTTTGGGAAGTATACTTATTTTCACTGTATTGATTCTTCCCATCCATGAACACGGTATATTTCTCCATCTACTTGTGTCCTCTTTGATTTCTTTCATCAGTGTTGTATAGTTTTCTATATATAGGTATTTTGTTTCTTTAAGTAGACTTATTCCTAAGTATTTTATTCTTTCATTGCAATGGTGAATGGAATTGTTTCCTTAATTTCTCTTTCTGTTTTCTCATTGTTAGTGTATAGGAATGCAAGGGACTTCTCTGTGTTAATTTTATATCCTGCACCTTTACTCTATTCATTGATTAGCTCTAGTAATTTTCTGGTAGAGTCTTTAGGGTTTTCTATGTAGAGGATCTTGTCATCTGCAAATAGTGAGAGTTTTGCCTTTTCTTTTCCAATCTGGATTCCTTTTATTTCTTTTTCTGCTCTGATTGCTGTGGCCAACACTTCCAAAACTATGCTGAATAGTAGTGGTGAGAGTGGGCACCCTTGTCTTGTTCCTGACTTTAGGGGAAATGCTTTCAATTTTTCACCATTGAGGATAATGTTTGCTGTGGGTTTGTCATAGCTGACTTTTATTATGTTGAAGTATGTTCCTTCTTTGCCTGCTTTCTGGAGAGTTTTTTTTTATCATAAATGGATGTTTAATTTTGTCAAAGGCTTCCTCAGCATCTATTGAGATAATCATATGGGTTTTATCTTTCAATTTGTTAATGTGGTGTATCACATTGATTGATTTGCGGATATTGAAGAATCCTGGCATCCCTGGGATAAAGCCCGCTTGGTCATGATGTATGATCTTTTTAATACGTTCTTGGATTCTGTTTGCTAGAATTTTGTTAAGGATTTTTCATCTATGTTCATCAGTGATATTGGCCTGTAGTTTTCTTTTTTGTGGCATCTTTGTCTGATTTTGGTATTAGGGTGATGGTGGCCTCATAGAATGAGTTTGGAAATTTACCTTCTGCAATTTCCTGGAAGAGTTTGAGTAGGATAGGTGTTAGCTCTTCTCTTAATTTTTGGTAGAATTCAGCTGTGAAGCTCTCTGGTCCTAGGCTTTTGTTTGCTGGAAGATTTCTAATTACAGTTTCAGTTTCCATGCTTGCCATGGGTCTGTTAAGATTTTCTATTTATTCCTGGTTTAGGTTTGGAAAGTTATACTTTTCTAAGAATTTGTCCATTTCTTCCAAGTTGTCCATTTTATTTGCATATAGTTGCTGATAGTAGTCTCTTATGATCCTTTGTATTTCTGTGTTGTATGTTGTGATTTCTCCATTTTCATTTCTAATTTTGTTGATTTGATTCTTCTCCCTTTGTTTCTTGATAAGTCTGGCTAATGGTTTGTCAATTTTATTTATCTTCTCAAAGAACCAGCTTTTAGTTTTGTTGATTCTGGCTATGGTCTCTTTTGTTTCTTTTGCATGTATTTCTGCCCTAATTTTTATAATTTCTTTCCTTATACTAAGCTTGGGATCCTTCATTTCTTCCATTTCTAGGTGTAGAGTTATGTTATTTATTGACTTTTTTCTTGTTTCTTGAGGTACTACTTTACCGCTATGAACCTTCCCCTTAGCACTGTTTTTACAGTGTGCCACACGTTTTAGGTTGTTGTGTTTTCATTTTCATTCATTTCTATGCATATTTTGATGTCTTTCTTGCTTTCTTCTTTGATTTGTTGGATATTCAGAGCATGTTGTTTAGCTTCCATATGTTTGTATTTTTAATAGTTGTGTTTTTTTCTTCTTCTTCCTATAGTTGATATCTAATCTTACCGCATTCTGATCAGAAAAGGTGCTTGGAATGATTTCAATTTTTTTGAATTTACCAAGGCTAGACTTATGGCCCAGGATGTGATCTATCCTGGAGAAGGTTCCATGTGCACTTGAGAAAAAGGTGAACTTCATTGTTTTGGGGTGAAATGTCCAATAGATATCAATTAGGTCTAATTGGTCCATTGAATCATTTAAAGTTTGTGTTTCCTTGCTAATTTTCTGTTTAGTTGCTCTATCCATAGGTGTGAGTGGGGTATTGAAGTCACCCACTATTATTGTGTTACTGTTAATTTCCCCTTTCATACTTGTTATCATTTGCCTTTCATATTGTGGTGCTCTAAGTTGGGTGCATATATGTTTATAATTGTTATATATTCTTGAATTGATCCTTTGATCATTATGTAGTGTCCTTCTTTGTCTCTTTTCATAGACTTTATTTCAAAGTCTATTTTATCTCATATGAATATTGTTACTCCTGCTTTCTTTTGGGCTCCATTTGCGTGAAATATCTTTTTCCAGACCTTCACTTTCCATCTCTATGTGTCCCTTGTTTTGAGGTGGGTCTCTCGTAGACAGTATATGTAGGGATCTTGCTTTTGTATCCATTCAGCCAGTCTTTGTCTTTTGGTTGGGTCATTCAACCCGTTTACATTTAAGGTAATTATTGATAAGTATGACCCCATTGCCATTTACTTTGTTGCTTTGGGTTCGAGTTTATACCCCTTTTCTGTGTCTCCTGTCTAGAGAAGATCCTTTAGCGTTTGTTGAAGAGCTGGTTTGGTGTTTCTGAATTCGCTCAGCTTTTGCTTGTCTGTAAAGCTTTTGTTTTCTCCTTCATATTTGAATGAGATCTTTGCTGGGTACAGTAATCTGGGCTGTAGATTATTTTCTTTCATCACTTTAAGTATGTCCTGCCAATCCCTTGTGGCCTGAAGAGTTTCTATTGAAAGCTTCACTGTTATCCTTATGGGAATCCCCTTGTGTGTTGTTTGTTGTTTTTCCCTTGCTGCTTTTAATATTTGTTCTTTGTTTGATCTTTGTTGATTTGATCAATATGTGTCTTGGGTTGTTTTCCCTTGGGTTTATCCTGTTTGGGATTCTCTGGGTTTCTTGGACATAGGTGACTATTTCCTTCCCCATTTTAGGGAAGTTTTCAGCTATTATCTCCTCAAGTATTTTCTCATGGTCTTTCTTTTTGTCTTCTTCTTCTGGGACTCCTATGATTCAAATGTTGGGGCATTTCACATTGTCCCAGAGGTCTCTGAGGTTGTCCTCATTTCTTTTAATTCTTTTTTTCTTTTTTCCTCTCTGCTTCATTTATTTCCACCATTCTATCTTTTACCTCAGTTATTCTACTGCTGTTACCTGCTGAGTATTTCTTTGCCTTTTCATCTTGTTTAGATTGCTGTGTTTGGGGTGACCTTTCTGTATTCTGGCAGTTTGTGGTTCCTCTTTATTGTGGAGGTTCCTCACTGTGGGTGGGGTTGGACGAGTAGCATTTCAAGGCTTCCTGGTTAGGGAAGATTGTGTCAGTGTTCGGTAGGTGAACTGGATTTCTTCTCTCTGGAGTGCAAAGAAGTGTCTTGTAGTGAGTTTTGAGATGTCTATGGGTTTGGTGTGACTTTGGGCAGCCTGTATATTAAGGCTCAGGGCTATGTTTCTGCATTGCTGGAGAATTTGCAAGGTATGTCTTGCTCTGGAACATATTGGATCTTGGGTGGAGCTTGGTTTCAGTATATGTATGGAAGCTTTCAGATGAGTTCTTATCAGTTAATGTTCCCTGGAGTCAGGAGTTCTCTGGTGTTCTCAGGTTTTGGACTTAGGCCTCTTGCCTCTGGTTTTCAGTCTTATTCTAACAGTAGCCTCAAGACTTCTCCATCCATACAGCACTGATGATAAAACATTTTGTTTAATGGAGAAAAGATTCTCCACAATGAGGGACACCCAGAAAGGTTCGCTGAGTTACATGGAGAAGAGAAGAGGGAGGAGGGAGATAGAGGTGACCAGGACAAGAAGAGGGAATCAAAAGCGGAGAGAGCAGTCTAGCCAGTGATCAAATCCGTATGTGCTCTCCACAACCTGGAACCCCCAGATAGGTTCATGGAGTTACATAGAGAAGAGAAGAGAAGAGGGAGGAAGGAGATAGAGGTGACCAGGAGGAGAAGGGGAAGGGGTCAAAAGGAGAGAGACAGATCTAGCCAGTAATCAGTTCCCTAAGTGTTCTCCACAGCCTGGAATACCCAAAGAGAGTCACAGAGTTGGGTAGAGAAGAGAAGGGGGAGGGAGGAGATAGAGGTGATCTAGGGTAGAAAAAGGAGAGCTAAAAAGGGGAGATGGCAGTCAAGCCAGTAATCACACTCTTAAGTAAAAATGGGTACTGAGGATAGGGTTCTTAAAGGGATGCAATTGATAACAAACACTAAAAAACAAAGTTTAAAAATCTAGAGTAGAGGTTAGATTCTCAGAAACACAGCATTAAGAAAAAAAGAAAATCACAAAAATTATAAAAAAATATATATGAAGTTTGCTTTTAAAATAGGGGTTTTTGGTATTCTTCACAGAACTAGAACAAATAATTTCACAATTTGTATGGAAATACAAAAAACCTCAAATAGCCAAAGCAAACTTGAGAAAGAAAAATGGAACTGGAGGAATTAACCTGCCTGACTTCAGGTGTTTCTTAGGTGTGCCATCTTAGATGTGCTGTGTGTCTCTTCCAGGGAGCTGATCTCTGGCTGCAACCCTTCCAGCGGATGTCATCCGTCCAGGATTCCACAAAGTCTTGGTTGGCAATTGGGAGCCTACTCGCAGTTTGGTGAAGGATGCCATCTCTGGGGCTGAGTTTGCCCCTTTCCAGCTCTGGCTGCCCCCCGCCTGCCTCCCTGCCTCCAGTAGGAGATGGTCCGGTCTGCTGCCGGCCAGCTCTCCTCTGGTATTTGCTCAGTCCTTTGTCCTGTGAGTAGGTCCGGCAGTGCCTTAGGTTAGGGTTTTCCCGGGAAAGTTCTCTCTCTGTCTCTTATTTTCTTTTTCTCTCTCTGGCTATCCCACAGTTTGGGTTTCCTTCTCACATTAGCTCCCTCAGATTGCACTCAGGGCATTCAGTCCTGGTCCTTACCCTAAGCAGTGCGGCCTGCCCCTCCCTCCCTGTTCAGCCCCCGCTTGCTGGTGGCAAATGCGAGCATCTGTGCTATTTTTCTGATGGGAATTGCCATTAGGCAGGTAATCTGTGAGTTTTATTTATTTATTTATTTATTTATTTATGCTCCCAGTTATGTTGCCCGCTGAGATTCCAAATCTCCCCACAGACCCACCGGTGAGAGGGTTTCCTGGTGTTTGGAAACTTCTCTTTTATGACTACCTCCCTGGGATGGATCTCTGTCCCTAACTCTTTTGTCTCTCTTTTTATCTTCTATATTTTGTCCTACCTCCTTTCGAAGACAATGGGCTGCCTTTCTGGGTGCCTGGTGTCCTCTACCAGTGTTCAGAAGTTATTTTGTGGAATTTTCTCAGCGTTCAAATGTTCTTTCAATGAATTTGTGGGAGAGAAAGTGGCCTCCCTGTCCTATTCCTCTTACATCTTAGAACCGCCGTCTGCAGCCATGAAATTAAAAGACACTTGTTCCTTGGAAGAAAAGCTATGACCAACCTAGACAGCATATTAAAGACAGAGACATACTTTGCCAACAAAGGTCCGTCTAGTCATAGCTATGGTTTTACCAGTAGTCGTGTATGGATGTGAGAGCTGGTATATAAAGAAAGCTGAGCACTGAAGAATTGATGCTTTTGAACTGTGGTGTTGGAGAAGGTTCTTGAGAGTCCCTTTGACAGCAAGGAGATCCAACCAGTCCATTCTAATGGAAATGAGTTCTGAACATTCATTAGAAGGACAGATGCTGAAGCTGAAACTCCAATACTTTGACTACCTGATGTGAAGAGCTGACTCATTTGAAAAGACCCTGATGCTGGGAAAGATTGAGGGTAGGAGGAGAAAGGATGAGGATGAGATGGTTGGATGGCATCACTGGCTCAATGGACATGAGTTTGAGTAAACCCCAGGAGTTGGTGATGGACAGGGAGGCCTGGCGTGCTGCAGTCTAAGGGTTCGCAAAGAGTAGGAGACAACTCGGCGACTAAACTGAACTGAACTGAACTGATACCCTTCTAGAGCACCTTATTTCCTGTTATTCTAGCTGCCAACTCCCTTGAGTACCTGGTGCTTCCAGGATCCCTGCAACCCAAGCAGCTGCACCACCTACACACCTGGCCCTCACAGGGGAAACCCAACTCCTCCAGGGCAGCCTCAGGTGCAAACCCCAGTGGACTACCCACATGCAGAGGTGGAAATGAAACCACAATTGAAACCCAGGGGCAGCGTGGCTAAGGAAGAAGACCCCAAATCTGCCTATCAGCTGTAAAAGCTGCAGATTCAATCCACATGATCCACTAGACAGATTCTGTGTATATGGACTATATCAAAAGTCTTGAGAGCTCCCACAAAAGAATACGCACTAGTTCTGATAGCTAAGGAAGAAGACCCCAAATCTGCCCACCAGCTGTTCAAGCTGCAGATTCAATCCACATGATCCACTAGACAGATTCTGTGTATATGGACTATATTAAAAGTCTTGAGAGCTCCCACAAAAGAATACGCACTAGTTCTGATAGCTGTGGACATTGGAGACAAGAACACAGAGGATTCTGTGGCTAAGGAAGAAGACCCCAAATCTGCCCACCAGCTGTTCAAGCTGCAGATTCAATCCACATGATCCACTAGACTGATTCTGTGTCTATGGACTATATTAAAAGTCTTGAGAGCTCCCACAAAAGAATACGCACTAGTTCTGATAGCTGTGGACATTGGAGACAAGAACACAGAGGATTCTGTGGCTAAGGAAGAAGACCCCAAATCTGCCCACCAGCTGTTCAAGCTGCAGATTCAATCCACATGATCCACTAGACTGATTCTGTGTCTATGGACTATATCAAAAGTCTTGAAAGCTCCCACAAAAGAATACACACTAGTTCTGATAGCTGTGGACATTGGAGGCAAGAACACAGAGGATTAGGACCAGATTAGAATCTTAGCTGCCTCCACAGCAGGTCCAGAGATCAGCACAGTGTGTTAGAGGGGTTTCTAGGGAGGTGAGGTGAACTGTGACTCCCAGCAAGGGAAAGGACTCTGACAGCAGTGACTCAAGTAAAACATTTATTATTCCTATGTTTTGACTTGTTCTGTAGATTCTTTTGGATTTTTTCCTTTTTTCCCCTTTTCCCTCCCTCTGTTGTAGTTGTCAGTTTTATTGCCACCATGAAGTTTAATTAGGTTTTTGAACTTTTTTCTTTTTTTCCCCTCAGTCACACTTTTTATTGTTTTTTTTTAAAGCATACTATTATAAGAGTTTTTAAAAAATATAAACTACTCAGGAATAAAACTAACAAAAAGTATGCAAGACCTTTATGCAAGAAACAAAACCTTAATCAAAGACATCTAAAAAATAATTATACCATGTTAATAAGTTAGAAAATTCTACATGGTAAAAATGCTGATTCTTACCAAATTATCTATATAAGAGCAACGGACTCTCAATAAAAAGACCACAGAATTTTTGTGGCACTTGGAAAGTTCTAAGATGCATATGGAAGTACAAAAGTCCCAAGAATAGCCTATATCAAGAACTTATGTTCACTGAGACATAGAAAGAGGAAAAACATATGATAAAACTAGAGGAGGAGAAGAAAGAACTGTCATATACCATCATATATAAAGAGTATCTATGAAGCAATAAGAAAAAAGACAATGCTTCCACAATACTCTGACCATATCTCAACTGCTGCATTTACTACACTACATGTAGATTATCTGTGTACATGTGTATCTCATCTAATAAACTATAACCCATTCAATTCTGTATCCTGACCCATGAGAGTCTCAATAAGCATTTGTAAAATTAATCAAAAAATAGTTGAGAAGAAATTTAAGACTGCTTGTACTTAAACCAACTGCCAGTGCATGTGTCTGTCTTGAAAGCCCAAAACCCATCTCTTTACCACCTTTTTGTCTTGAAATACAAGAAAATTTTGTTCACTAAAAGCCAAGACTGTGTGGTGGTGATTTAGTCACGAAGTTGTATCCACCTCTTGTGACCCCATGGACTGCAGACTGCCAGGCTCCTCTGTCCATGGGATTCTCCAGGCAAGAATACTGGAGTGGGTTGCCATTTCCTTCACCTTTATTGTTGTTATAACCTCCGTCTCTAGGTTGGGCTTTTACAGTTCTGGGGAGATTTCCATTTTTTTTTCCTTTTCTCTTTTTTAAAAATTTTAAACCTATTATTATTTTTCTACATGTATTAATTTGTTTGTTTTTCCTACTGTTCTTTTCCCCTTGCAGTTAATCTTTAATATATATATATATATATAATACATATATATATATATGTAAATCTTCTTTATCTACCTCTATTTAACTTTGCATATCTATCTTTCTTTTCTTTCTTTCCTTTCCTCTCAACATATTTGTTAGTTTTATTTTCAATGCTTTATTCCCCAATTGACACCTTGCATTAGTTTTGTTGTCCAGTTTGTGCTTTAGTAAGTTTTGTTCTGGTAGACATAGTTTTTGGTTCCCATTGTTCGCCAGTTCTACCTATAGTACTTTATTTTTGTTGGACTATTTTGATTTTGCTTATGGGTATATATGTATATTCAGTAACACCTTTTACTGTTGTTTTAAAACCTTTGCCTCTCCTTTGGGCTTTTGCAGTTCTGAGGAAATTTCCTTTTTTTCCTTTTTCCTTTCTTCTTCCAATTTTTTACTTTTCTCTTTTTTATAATTTTAATTTTTAATTTTTTAAACCCATCATATTTTTTACATTTATTCCTTTGTTTGTTTTTCCTACTGCTCTTTTACCCTTGCAGTTACTCTTTAATGTATATAAATCTTCTTCATCTACCTCTTTAACTTTGTGTATCTATTTTTTCTTTCTTTTCTTTCTTTCCTTTCCTCTGAACATATTTTTTAGTTTTGTTTTCATTGTTTTATTCCCAACTTGGCATCTTGTTTGTTTTTTTCCCAGTTTGTGCTTTTGTTAATTTTGTTCTTAACTGGTAAATATAATTTTTTTATTTCCTTTGTTTGCCAGGTCAATCTATTGTACTTTATTTTTGTTGGACTGCTTTGACTTTGCTCATGGGTATATATGTATATGTGTATATTGCATTATTTTTATTATCATTTGCCAGATTTTGTAACTGCCATTTGTCTGGGGTTCATTTTTAGTTTCTATTTTTTTTTGCATTTGTTTTAATCTCACTTAAAGCCATAACAAACCACTTGTTGAATCTTCGTTCTTGACCAGAGATCAAGTGCCGAACCTTTGGAGTGGGAGCACTGATTCCAAGACCCTAGACTACCAGAGAACTAACCATTTGGAGTATCAAATTGTGAGAACTCACACGAAGGAAACCACTGGAATACAAGACCTGGCATCACCCAACCACCAGTAGCACCCTGTGCAGGACACCTCATCTAAACAACAAATAAAACAAAAATACCAACCCAAACATCAGCAGACAGGATTACCACCTCACTCAGCCTTGCCCATCAGAGGAAAAACAAACAAACAAAAACTCAGCACAAATCTCACCCTCTATGAAGCTTACACAAACCACTGGACCAATCTTAGGAGGGCAGAAACCACAAAGAAGAAAGAATTCAACCATGAAGCCTGGGAAAAGGAAACCCCAAACACAATAAGTTAAAGAAAATGAAAAGGCAGAGAAATACTAGACAAATGAAGGAACAAACTAGAAACACATAAGTCCAAACAAATGAAGAGGAAATAGGCAAACTACCTGAAAAACAATTCAGAATAATGATAGCAAAGATGGTCAAAAACCTTGAAAACAAAATGGAGAAAATGCAAGAATCAGTTAACAAAGACCTAGAAGAATTAAAGAATAAACATACAGAGGCAAATAACACAATTACTGAAATTAAAAATTCTCTGGAAGGAATCAATAGCAGAATATCAGAAGCAGAAGAACAACTCAGTGAGCTGGAAGATAAAATGGTGGAGATAACTTCTGAAGAGCAGAATAAAGTAAAAAGAATAAAAAGAACTGAGGATAGTCTCAGAGACATCTGTGACCATATCAAACGCATCGACATTCAAATTATAGGGGCCCCAGAAGAAGAAGAAAAAAAGAAAGGGTATGAGAAAATTTTTGAAGAGATTATAGTTGAAAATTTCCCAACATAGAAAAGGAAATAGCCAATCAAGTTCGAGAGGCACAAAGAGTCCCATACAGGATAAATCCAAGGAGAAACACGCCAAGACACACACTCATCAAACTAACAAGACTAAACACAAAGAAAGAATATTAAAAGCAGCAAGGGAGAAGCAACAAGTAACATACAAGGGAAACCCCAAAAGCTTAATAGCTGATCTTTTAGCAGAACTCCACAGGCCAGAAGGGAATGGCAGGATATATTTAAAGTGCTGAATGGGACAAATCTACAACCAAGAATTCTGTACCCAGCAAGGATCACATTCAAAATTGATGGAGAAATAAAAAACTTTTCAGACAAGCAAGAGTTAAGAGAATGCAGTACCACCAAACAAGCTTTACAATAAATGTTAAAGGGACTTATATAGTCAAGAAATACAAGGGAAGAAAAAAGATCTAAAAAATCAACCCCAAACAATTAAGAAAATGGCAATAGGAACATATATATCAATAATTACTTTAAATGTAAATGGATTGAATGGTCCAGCCAAAAGACACAGACTGGCTGAAAGGATACAAAAATAAGACCCACATATATGCTGTCTATGAGAAACCCACTTCAGACCTCAAGACACATATAGACTGAAAGTGAGAGGATGGAGAAAAATATTCTATGCAAATGGGAAGCAAAAGAAAGCTGGAATAGCAATCCTCATATCAGAAAAAGATAGATCTTAAAGAAGATTACAAGAGATAAGGAAAGGCACTGCATAATGATCATGGGATCAATCCAAGAGGAAGACATAACAACTGTAAATATCTATGCACCCTACATAGGAGTACCTCAATACATAAGACAAACAGTAACAGACATAAAAGGAGAAACTGACAGTAACACAATAATAGTAGGAGACTTTAACACCCCACTCACACCAATGGACAGATCATCAAAGGAGAAAATTAATAAGGAAACACAAGTCTTATATGATACATTAGAGGAGATGGATCTTATTGATATCTTCAGGACATTCCATCCAAATGCAGAAGAATACGTCATTCTTCTCAAGTGCACATGGACCATTCTCCAGGAGAGACCGCATCTTGGAACACAAATCAAAACAGTAAATTTAAGAAAATTGAAATATTATCAAGTATCTTCTCTGACCACAACACTATGAGACTAGTTATCAATTGCAAGAAAAAAACTGCAAGAAACACAAACACATGGAGATTAAACAATGTGTTTCTAAATAATCAACAGGTTACTGAAGAAATCAAAAGGGAAATAGACACATACACACAGATAAACTCAAAATGGATTTAAAGACCTAAATATAAGACCAGAAACTATAAAACTCTTAGAGGAAACATAGGCAGGACACTCAATGATGTAAATCAAAGCAAGATCCTCTATGACCCACCTCCTAGAGTAATGGAAATAAGAACAAATGGGACCTGATCAAACTTAAAAGCTTTTGCATAGCAAAGGAAACAATAAGCAAGGTGGAAAAACAACCCCCAGAATGGGAGAAAATAATAGCAAATGAAACAACTGACAAAGGATTAATTTCCAAAATATACAAGCAGCACATACAACTCAATGCCAGAAAAACAAATAACCCAATCAAAAAGTGGGGAAAAGACCTAAACAGACATTTTTCCAAAGAAGACATACAGATGGCTAACAAACACATCAAAAGATACTCAAGATCATTCATTATCAGAGAAATGCAAATCAAAACCAAAGTGAGATATCATCTCACACCAGTCAGAATGGCCATCATCAAAAAGTCTACAAACAATAAATGCTGGAGAGGGTGTGGAGAAAATGGAATGCTCTTGCATTGTTGGTGGGAATGTAAATTGATACAGCTACAATGGAAGACGGTATGGAGATTCCTTAAAACACTAGGAATAAACTACCATATGACCCAGCAATCCCACTTCTAGTATACACCCTGGGGAAACCAAAATTGAAAAAGACACGTGCATTCCATTGTTCATTGCAGCACTACTTACAATAGCTAGAACATGGAAGCAACCTAGACGTCCATCGACAGATGAATGGATAGAGAAGTGGTACATATACACCATGGAATATTACTCAGCCATAAAAAGGAACGCCTTTGAGTCAGTTCTGGTGAGGTGGATGAACCTAGAATCTATTATATAGAGTGAAGTGAGTCAGAAAGAGAAAGATAAATATCATATTCTAACTCTCATATAGGGAATCTAGAAAAATGGTACTGAAGAATTTATTTACAGGGCAGCAATGGAGAAACAGTCTATTCTAGAGAATAGACTTATGGACATGAGGAGAGGGGAGGAGAGGGTGAGATGTATGGAAAGAGTAAGATAGAGACTTATATTGCCATATGTAAAATACATAGGCAATGGGAATTTGCTGTATGGCTCAGGAAACTCAAACAGGGGCTCTGTATCAACCTAGAGGGGTGAGATGGGGAAGGAAGTGGGATGGGGGTTCAAAAGGGAGGGGATATATGTATACCTATGGCTGATTCATGTTGAGGTTTGACAGGAAACAACAAAATTCTGTAAAGCAATTATCCTTCAATAAAATAATTAAAAGAAAAAAATTTATACAGATGTATCTAATCAGTTATTTTTTAACAGAGAATCTTTTTATCTTTAAAATAATAACTTTCATGACCTGCAACTTTATGTCCATTAGAGAGTGTCCAGGGAAGGCATTTCAAACATCTATCTCCACTGGTACAGCCAGTGGGGGACTGGCAGCCGTGAGCCACAGCTGTTGACTCAAAGTGTGGTTGAGTGACCAGAGCTCAAGAGATAATAGCCTTTCTATGAAAATCAGGCTGGAGGTTAAAGGAGAAGGAACTGTGGTATTTGGCCAGTTCTTTTTTGGTTCTTTATTAATATTTAATCATGGAGATTTAAGGACATGAATCCAGAGCAGATCATGTCTTCAGGCCCTTACCAAAATTTAGAGGAGAATTATCAGCAATATAAAACCTACAGTATCTCCTTTTACCTCAAGATGTTTGAATGGCCAGGTTCGTGTTAAAGTTCACGGCTTTTCTTGTCCATTCCTTTTTCTTTGTGGTCCAGAAAGATTTTTATTTAAATTTCATTTGTGTAAATTTCCTATATATGGAGTGATGAATTTTAAAGGTGTTGCTAATTTTCTATTAGTTTTCTTGATAAACAAGTTTCTAGCTTATGACATCTGTTGAGAGAGAACAGTCTGTGGGATTTCAATCCTTTACAATTTATTATGATTTTCTTTGAAGCTCATTATTACATCCTATTGTGAAATATTTCATTTGAATATTTAAAATAAGCTGTAAATAACCTTTTTGACTAGGGTGATGAAACGTGTGGAGGATATCTGTTATGCAAACAATGAGATAAAAGCGATATAAACTACAAAATTCAAAAATTTCAGTGCTCATTCTTCACAGCCAGTGTTCTTACCTGGAGAATCCGAGGGACAGGAGAGCCTGGTGGGCTGCTGTGTATGGGGTCGCACAGAGTTGGACATGACTGAAATGACTTAGCAGCAGCAGCATTCTTCGCAGAGATCAAAGACTGATTATTATACCTCAGACAGAGCACCACCTCCTGAAGAGTAAGATGGGGGCAAGATTTGATTCCAGAGAGAGTTAATAGACTATTGCAAGTATGAATGGGGCCAGTATCACCTTCAGACCTCTCTTTGAGATCAATAGTAAAATAATTTAGGCAATAAGCCCCCTCAAGAAGTTCACTTATTATTATTCTTCTGTAATGTTGAAAATTAAAACTAAGGATTTTGAAGGGGAAAAAAAGAGCTTACTATGCAAGCTACATTAAAATCAACCATGAAATCCAGTGCATACCTTACTGTTGCCACAATTAGATATTGGTATATCCACTGGGAAAAAAAATTCAGAAGTGGAAACTCTGTGCAGGCCCAGGTGCCTTCTCTGAGAAACAAGTGTGAACCATTTGAAAAGAGTGACTTCAGAAAATGCCTTATTGTCTATGTTGCTAATAGTTGCTGCTTCAAAACATCAGTTTTTCTTCCTATGAGTCAGAAATACAAAGGTATTACCAAGCTGGATTTAGAAAAGGAAGAGAAACAAGAGGTCAAATTGCCAACATCTGTTGGATCATCAAAAAAGCAAAAGAGGTCCAGAAAAACATCTACTTTTGCTTTATTGAATATGCCAAATTTGACTGTGTGGATCACAGCAGACTGGAGAATTCTTCAAGAGATGGGAATAACAGAACCCCTTGCCTGTCTCCTGAGAAATCTGTATGCAGGTGAAGAAGCAATAGATAGAAATGGACATGGAACAACAGACTGGTTTCAAATAGGGAAAGGAATACATCAAGGCTGTGTATTGTCACCCTGTTTATTTAACTTATATGCAGAGTACATCATGTGCAATGCTGGACTAGATGAAGCACAAGCAGGAATTAAGACTGCCAGGAGAAATATCAATAACCTCAGATATGCAGACGACACCACCCTTATGGCAGAAAGGGAAGAGGAACTAAAGAGCCTCTTGATGAAAGAGAAAGAGGAGAGTGAAAAGGTTGGCTTGAAACTCAACATTCAGAAAATGAAGATCATGGCATCTGGTCCCATCACTTCATGGCAAATAGATGGGGAAACAGTGGAAACAGTGGAAGACCTTATTTTGGGGGGGCTCCAAAATCACTGCAGATTGTGACTGCAGCCATGAAATTAAAAGATGCTTACTCCTTGGAAGGAAAGTTATGACCAACCTAGACAGCATAATAAAAAGCAGAGACATTGTTTTGCCAACAAAGCTCTGTCTAGTCCAGGCTATGGTTTTTCCAGTAGTCATGTATGGATGTGAGAGTCACACTTTAAAGAAAGCTGAGTGCCGAAAATTGATGCTTTTGAACTGTGGTGTTGGAGAAGACTCTTGAGAGTCCCTTCCACAGGGAGGAGATACAGCCAGTCCATCCTAATGGAAATCAGTCCTGAACATTCATTGGAAGAAGAGATGCTGAAGCTGAAATTCCAATACTTTTGCCACCTGTTGCGAAGAACTGACTCATTTGAAAAAGACCCTGATACTGGGGAATATTGAAGGTGGGAGGAGAAGGGGACAAAAGAGGATGAGATGGTTGGATGGCTTCACCGACTCAATGGCCATGAGTTTGAGTAAGCTCCGGGAGTTGGTGATGGACAGGAAGGCCTGGCGTGCTGCAGTCCTTGGGGTAGCTCAGCCTTCTTTATAGTCCAACTCTCACATCCATATATGACTACTGGAAAAACCATAGCTTTGACTAGACAGACCTTTGTTGGTAAAGTAACGTCTCTGCTTTTTAATACTCTGTCCAGCTCAGTCATAGCTTTTCTTCCAAGGAACAAGCATCTTTTAATTTCATGGTTGCAGTCACCGTCTGCAGTGATTTTGGAGCCCCCCACCAAGAAAATGCTCTCACTGTTCCCACTGTTCCCCCATCTATTTGCTGTGAAGTGATGGGACTGGATGTCATGATCATCATTTTCTGTATTTTGAGTTTTAAAACAACTTTTTCACTCTCCTCTTTCACTTTCATCAAGAGACTCTTTAGTTCCTCTTCACTTTCTGCCATAAGGGTGGTATCATCTACATATCTGAGGTCATTGATATTTCTCCCAGCAATCCTGATTCCAGCTTGTGCTTCATCCACACCAGCGTTTATCATGATGTACTCTGCATGCAAGTTATATAAGCACGGTGACAACATACATCCTTGACATACTCCTTTCCCTATTTGAAACCAGTCTGTTGTTCCATGTCCAGTTCTAACTGTTGTTTCTTGACCTGCATACATATCTCTCAAGAGGCAGGTCAGGTGGTCTGGTATTCCCATCTCTTTCAGAATTTTCCACAGTTTATTGTGATCCACAGTGGAAGGCTTTGGCATAGTCCATAAAGCAGAAATAGATGTTTTTTCTGGAACTCTCTTGCTTTTTTGATGACCCAACAGATGTTGGTCATTTGATCTTTGGTTCCTCTGCCTTTTCTAAATCCAACTTGAGCATCTGGAAGTTCACGGTCCATGTACTGTTGAAGCTTGGATTGGAGAATTTTGAGCATTACTTTACAAGCGTGAAACGAGTGCAATTGTGTGGTAGTTTGAGCATTCTTTGACATTACTTTTCTTTGGGATTGGAATGAAAATTGACCTTTTCCAGTCCTGTGGCCACTGGTGAGTTTTCCAAATTTATTGCCATATTGAGTGCAGCACTTTCACAGCATCATCTTTAAGGATTTGAAATAGCTCAATTGGAGCTCCATCATCTCCATTAGTTTTGTTCATAGTGATGTTTCCCAAGGCCCACTTGAGTTCACATTCCAGGATGTCTGGCTCTAGGTGAGTGATCATGACATCGTGATTACCTAGGTCATGAAGATCCTTTTTGTATAGTTCTTCTGTGTATTCTTGCCTCCTCTTCTTAATATCTTCTGCTTCTGTTAGGTTTATACCATTTTTGCCCTTTACTGTGTCCATCTTTGCATGAAATGTTCCCTTGGTATCTGTAATTTTCTTGAAGAGATCGCTAGTCTTTCCCATTCTATTGCTTTCCTCTATTTCTTTGCACTGATCACTAAGGAAGGCTTTCTTAACTCACCTTGATATTCCTTGGAACTCTACATTCAAATGGGTATATCTTTCCTTGTCTGCTTTGCCTTTCACTTCTCCTCTTTTCAAAGCTATTTGTAAGGCCTCCTCAGACAGCCATTTTGCTTTTTTGCATTTCTTTTTCTTGGGGATGGTCTTTTTTTTAAATTTTTTTTTATTAGTTGGAGGCTAATTACTTCACAACATTTCAGTGGGTTTTGTCATACATTGATATGAATCAGCCATAGAGTTACACGCATTCCCCATCCCGATCCCCCCTCCCACCTCCCTCTCCACCCGATTCCTCTGGGTCTTCCCAGTGCACCAGGCCCGAGCACTTATCTCATGCATCCAACCTGGGCTGGTGATCTGTTTCACCATAGATAATATACATGCTGTTCTTTCAAAACATCCCACCCTTACCTTCTGCCACAGAGTTCAAAAGTTCTATATTCCATATATATGTGTTAGTATGCTGTAACGTTCTTTATCTTTATGGCTTACTTCACTCTGTATAATGGGCTCCAGTTTCATCCATCTCATTAGAACTGATTCAAATGAATTCTTTTTAACGTCTGAGTAATATTCCATTGTGTATATGTACCACAGCTTCCTTATCCATTCATCTGCTGATGGGCATCTAGGTTGCTTCCATGTCCTGGCTATTACAAACAGTGCTGCGATGAACATTGGGGTGCATGTGTCTCTTTCAGATCTGGTTTCCTCAGTGTGTATGCCCAGAAGTGGTATTGCTGGGTCATAAGGCAGTTCTATTTCCAGTTTTTTAAGAAATCTCCACACTGTTTTCCATAGTGGCTGTACTAGTTTGCATTGCCACCAACAGTGTAAGAGGGTTCCCTTTTCTCCACACCCACTTCAGCATTTATTGCTTGCAGACATTTGGATAGCAGCCATTCTGACTGGTGTGTAATGGTACCACATTGTGGTTTTGATTTGCATTTCTCTGATAATGAGTGATGTTGAGCATCTTTTCATGTGTTTGTCAGCCATCTGTATGTCTTCTTTGGAGAAATGTCTGTTTAGTTCTTTGGCCCACTTTTTGATTGGGTCATTTATTTTTCTGGAATTGAGCTTCAGGAGCTGCTTGTATATTTTTGAGATTAATCCTTTGTCTGTTGCTTCATTTGCTATTATTTTCTCCCAATCTGAGGGCTGTCTTTTCACCTTACTTATAGTTTCCTTTGTAGTGCAAAAGCTTTTAAGTTTCATTAGGTCCCATTTGTTTAGTTTTGCTTTTATTTTCAATATTCTGGGAGGTGGGTCATAGAGAATCCTGCTGTGATTTATGTCAGAGAGTGTTTTGCCTATGTTCTCCTCTAGGAGTTTTATAGTTTCTGGTCTTACATTTAGATCTTTAATCCATTTTGAGTTTATTTTTGTGTATGGTGTTAGAAAGTGTTCCAGTTTCATTCTTTTACAAGTGGTTGATCAGTTTTCCCAGCACCACTTGTTAAAGAGGTTGTCTTTTTTCCATTGTATATCCTTGCCTCCTTTGTCAAAGATAAGGTGTCCATAGGTTCGTGGATTTATCTCTGGGCTTTCTATTCTGTTCCATTGATCTATATTTCTGTCTTTGTGCCAGTGCCATACTGTCTTGATGACTGTGTATTTGTAGTAGAGTCTGAGGTCAGGCAGGTTGATTCCTCCAGTTCCATTCTTCTTTCTCAAGATTGCTTTGGCTATTCGAGGTCTTTTGTATTTCCATACAAATTGTGAAATTATTTGTTCTAGTTCTGTGAAAAATACCGTTGGTAGCTTGATAGGGATTGCATTGAATCTATAGATTGCTTTGCATAGAATAGCCATTTTGACAATATTGATTCTTCCAATCCATGAACACAGTATATTTCTCCATCTGTTTGTGTCCTCTTTGATTTCTTTCATCAGTGTTTTATAGTTTTCTATGTATAGGTCTTTTGTTTCTTTAGGAAGATATACTCCTAAGTATTTTATTCTTTTTGTTGCAATGGTGAATGGTATTGTTTCCTTAATTTCTCTTTCTGTTTTCTCATTGTTAGTGTATAGGAATGCAAGGGATTTCTGTGTGTTAATTTTATATCCTGCAACTTTACTATATTCGCTGATTAGCTCTAGTAATTTTCTGGTAGAGTCTTTAGGGTTTTCTATGTAGAGGATCATGTCATCTGCAAACAGCGAGAGTTTCACTTCTTCTTTTCCTATCTGGATTCCTTTTACTTCTTTTTCTGCTCTGATTGCTGTGGCCAAAATTTCCAACACTATGTTGAATAGTAGTGGTGAGAGTGGGCACCCTTTTCTTGTTCCTGATTTCAGGGGAAATGCTTTCAATTTTTCACCATTGAGGGTGATGATTGCTGTGGGTTTGTCATATATAGCTTTTATTATGTTGAGGTATGTTCCTTCTATGCCTGCTTTCTGGAGAGTTTTAATCATGAATGGGTGTTGAATTTTGTCAAAGGCTTTCTCTGCATCTATTGAGATAATCATATGGTTTTTATCTTTCAATTTGTTAATGTGGTGCATTACATTGATTGATTTGTGGATATTAAAGAATCCTTGCATCCCTGGGATAAAGCCCAATTGGTCATGGTGTATGATTTTTTTAATATGTTGTTGGATTCTGTTTGCTAGAATTTTGTTAAGGATTTTTGCATCTATGTTCATCAGTGATATTGGCCTGTAGTTTTCTTTTTTTGTGGCATCTTTGTCTGGTTTTGGAATTAGGGTGATGGTGGCCTCATAGAATGAGTTTGGAAGCTTACCCTCTTCTGCACTTTTCTGGAAGAGTTTGAGTAAGATAGGTGTTCGCTCTTCTCTAAATTTTTGGTAGAAATCAGCTGTGAAGTCATCTAGTCCTGGGCTTTTGTTTGCTGGAAGATTTCTGATTACAGTTTCGATTTCCTTGCTTGTGATGGCTCTGTTAAGATCTTCTATTTTTCCTGGTTCAGTTTTGGAAAGTTATACTTTTCTAAGAATGTGTCCATTTCATCCAAGTTGTCCATTTTATTGGCATAGAGCTGCTGGTAGTAGTCTCTTATGATCCTTTGTATTTCAGTGTTGTCTGTTGTGATCTCTCCATTTTCATTTCTAATTTTGTTAATTTGGTTCTTCTCTCTTTGTTTCGTAATGAGTCTTGCTAATGGTTTGTCAATTTTGTTTATTTTTTCAAAAAACCAGCTTTTAGCTTTGTTGATTTTTGCTATGGTCTCTTTAGTTTCTTTTGCATTTATTTCTGCCCTAATTTTTAAGATTTCTTTCCTTCTGCTAACCCTCGGGTTCTTCATTTCTTCCTTCTCTAATTGCTTTAGGTGTAGAGTTAGGTTATTTATTTGGCTTTTCTTGTTTCTTGATGTAAGCCTGTATTGCTATGAACCTTCCCCTTAGCACTGCTTTTACAGTGTCACATAGGTTTTGGGTTGTTGTGTTTTCATTTTCATTCATTTCTATACATATTTTGATTTCTTTTTTTGATTTCTTCTATGATTTGTTGGTTATTCAGAAGCGTGTTATTTAGCCTCCATATGTTTGGATTTTTAACAATTTTTTTCCTGTAATTGAGATCTAATATTACTGCACTGTGGTTAGAAAAGATGACTGGAATGATTTCAATTTTTTTGAATTTTCCAAGACCAGATATGGCCCAGGATGTGATCTATTCTGGAGAAGGTTCCATGTGCACTTGAGAAAAAGGTGAAGTTGATTGTTTTGGGGTGAAATGTCCTATAGATATCAATTAGGTCTAGCTGGTCCATTGTGTCATTTGGGGATGGTCTTGATCCCTGTCTCCTGTACAGTGTCACAAACCCCCGTCCATAGTTCTTCAGGCACTTTGTCTATCAGATCTAATCCCTTGAATCTATTTGTCATTCCACTGTATAATTGTAAGAGATTTTATTTAGGTCATACCTGAATAATCTGATGGTTTTCCCTACTTTGTTCAATCTAAGTCTTAATTTGGCAATAAAGAGTTCATGATCTGAGCCACAGTCAGCGCCCAGTCTTGTTTTTGCAGACTGTATAGCGCTTCTCCATCTTCGGGTGCAAAGAATGTAATCAATCTGATTTTGGTGTTGACCATCTGGTGATTTCCATGTGTAGAGTCTTCTCTTGTGTTGTTGGAAGACGGGGTTTGCTATAACCAGTGCAGTCCCTTGCCTTTGCCCTGCTTCATGCTGTACTTCAAGGACAAATTTACCTGTTACTCCAGGTATCTCTTGACTTCCTACTATTGCTTTTCAGTACCCTATAATGAAAAGGACAACTTTTTTGGGTACTAGTTCTAGAAGGTCTTGTAAGTCTTCATAGAACCATTCAACTTCAGCTTCTTCAGCATTACTGGTCAGGACATAGACTTGGATTACTCTGATATTTAATGGTTGCCTTGGAAACAAACAGAGGTCATTCTGCATCCAAGTACTGCATTTCAGACTCTTTTGTTGACTATGATGGCTGCTCCATTTCTTCTAGTGGATTCTTGCCCACAGTAGTAGATATAGTGGTCATCTGAGTTAAATTCAACCATTCCAGACCACTTTAGTTCGCTGATTCCTAAAATGTTGACGTTCACACTTGCCATCTCATGTTTGACAACTTCCAATTTGCCTTGCTTCATGGACCTAACATTCCAGGTTCCTATGCCATATTGCTCTTTGCAACATCGGACTTTCCTTCCATCACCAGTCACATCCACAACTGGGTGTTGTTTTTGCTTTGGCTCCATCTCTTCATTCTTTCTGGAGTTATTTCTCCACTGATCTCCAGTAGCATATTGGGCACCTACGCAACTGAGGAGTTCATCTTTCAGTGCCCTATGTTTTTGCCTTTTCATAGTGTTCATGGGGTTCTCAAGGCAAGAATACTGAAGTAGTTTGCCATTCCCTTCTCCAGTGGGCCACATTTTGTATGAACTCTCTGTCATGACCTGTCCGTCTTGGGTGGCCTTACACGGCATGGCTCATAGCTTCACTGAGTTGGACAAGGCTATGGTCCATGTGATCAGGTCGGTTAGTTTTCTGTGATTGTGGTTTCAGTCTGTCTGCCCTCTGATGGAGAAGGATAAGAGGCTTTTGGAAGCTTCCTGATGGGAGAGACTGACTGAGGGGGAAACTGGGTCTTGTTCTGATGGGTTGGGCCATGCTCAGTAAATCTTTAATCCAGTTTTCTGTTGATGGGTGAAGCTGTGTTCCCTCCCTCTTATTTACCTGGGTCCAAACTATGGTGGAGGTAATGGAGATAATGGCGACCTCCTTCAAAAGGCCCCATGCATGTACTGCTACACTCATTGCCCCCAACCCTGCAGTAAGCCACCACCGACCTACATCTCCACTGAAGACTCCTGGACATTCCCAGGCAAGTCTGGATCAGTCTCTTATGGGGTCACTGCTCCTTCTCCTGGGTCCTGGTGCACACAAGGTTCTGTTTGTGCCCTTCCCGAGTCTATTTCCCAGTCCTGTGTAAGTTCTGGCTGCTCTATGGTGGGGTTAATGGCGACCTCCTCCAAGAGGGCTTATGCCATACCCAAGTCTGCTGCCCCCAGGGCCCCTGCCCCTGCGGCAGTCCATTGCTGACCTGTACCTACACGGGAGACACTCAAACCCAGTTCTGTCTCAGTCTATGTGGGGTCTCTGGGTCCTGGTGCACACAAGGTTTGTTTGAGCCCTCTGAGTGTCTCTGGAGGAGATGGGATTTGATTTTAAACGCGAATTTGCCCCTCCACCGTCTTGCTGGGGCTTCTCTGCCCTTGGACGTGAGGTATCTCCTCAAAGTCTCTCCAGTGCCTACCATCTTGCTGGGCTTCTCTGACCTTGGACGTGGGGTATCTCCTCAAGGTCACTCCAGAGCTGCACAGCCATGGAAAGCAGTATTGGCCAACATGCTGCTGTATTCTTGCCTGGAGAAATCTGCTCCCTGACAGAGAAGCCTGGCAGGCCACAGTCTCCAGGGTTGCAAAGAGTAGGACACTACCAGAGCAACCCCATGTGCAGAGGCACAAAACTTTTTTTGCCTGTGGCAGCTCTGCCCCAGTGAGAGTTGACCGTGATGGTGGCACAGCTGCTTGGCTTGCAGGGACTCTGGCAGCACCAAGTGTGCAGGGACATGGACTGCCTCCATCGCAGGAGTTATGGCCTTATCAGAGTCTTTTTTTGAGCCTCTTGTAGCTGACGATCAGAAGGCCTCTTTGGCCAGTCTTTCTCCGTAGCTCCACCCATTCAAGCACTTAGAGGGATTCCTTACCTGGGGACCTTCTCTGTTGTTTGGCTCATCAGGCACATATAGCAGCCACCCCACCCCCACCCCACCCCGCCTGGGGTCCTACTCTGCAGATTGGCACATCAGAACTTAAAGGCGCACCCTGGGTGGGGTCCTACTCTATAGTTCAGTGTGTCAGGTGCTTGCTGGGCCAGCCTCTCTATTGTTCATCTGCCAATGCTGGCACTGTGAGGAGAGAGAGGCTATGGTGATGGCTCCACCCCCAAACGTGACTCAGCAGTATCACCTAGCTTCCATGACTGCCTGGCTTTCCTCCACAGGCACTTCCCACCACAGTCCCCTCCCTCACATCCCCTTGATCAGTCTCTCCACAGTCAACAGCAGCCCTCACTTTGGGGTTGTTCCACAGTCTCTAAACTCCAGCTACCAGCCACTGCACCTTCCAGGGGATCTGCATCCCAGTCTTGGGTATGTATGGTTGCAAGGACTGTCTGATTCTCATTCCATTTAGGCTGCCACAGATCAGCTGTTTCACTCTCAGCCTTAAATGTTTCCCCTCTGACTCAGACAATTGCCCTGATGTGGGGATTGGACCCTTGCTTCAGTTCCCCCACCTGCCAAGGGCAAGTCCAGTCCTACTAACACTCCCGTTTTTTCCCCTAGTTCCTTCATCCTACCAAGGTTTGGGTGGGTCTATATATTATTTTCCACTGGTCAATGACTTCTGTCCACTCTCAGCTCGTGTTCTGCATGTACTTCTGCATCTGAAGGTGTATTCCTGATGTATCCGTGGAGAGAGATGTACTCCACGTCCACCTGTTCCTCTGCCATCTTGTTCTCCTGTATGAATTTTTAAAACAATTTCAAAAACCAGGAAATTAGAAAATTGAAATGTGTGTGAAATTTTTGTTTTGCCATTTCTGTACTATGTATCAGTCCCCATTTATATATTTAAATGTTTGATTAACTAGGATATGTGGAAAATATGTAAATAAACTGGGATAAGTGGGGAAAGTATAATAGAGGTAGTGGATGGGTATATCAGTTTCTTCACTTTATCTATTGCATATCACACATAAACTGCTTCTGAAGAACTCCATAGTACACTTTGGGAGAATGAGAATAAACTGGGAAATGAAATTGCTAGGGAAATGATTTAGAACTTACTGAACTCTGTCATGACTGACCTAGAGAAAACACTAGAGTTGGGGTCAAGAGGTTCGAATTTTGTAGATCCTCCTAGCTTTTCTCTCATTGTTTTGCTGAAAGTCACATCCTTCACAGATTTCTACATCCAATAACGGTGGTACTGATAAACTCTTTTTAACTTTAAAAATTGTATGGATGTATTCATGAGTTGCAATATTATATTTGCTCAGGTTTACAACGTAGTGATTCAGTTGTTTTATATATTATACTCTGTTTACATTTATTATTAGATAATTGGTGAATTTCTCTGTGCTGTACAACATATCCTTGTTGCTTAAAGTTCAAAATGAACAGTTTAAAATATAATGAAACATTAAGTTCTAATGAAAACCATTGTAAATTACAAAAGACTGAAATTCAGAGTGCTTTCTCTCTCTCCAAGGATGTAGTAAGCTTGAAATCAATCTTTTAAAAAAGAAATAAGAGAATAGAATTATGGACATGGGGAAAGGGGAGGAGAGGGTGAGATGTATGGAAAGAGTAACATGGAAACTTACATTACCATATATAAAAAGATCGCCAATGGGAATTGGCTGTATGGCTCATTGCTGTATGGCTCAAGAAACTCAAACAGGGGCTCTGTATCAGCCTAGAGGGATGGGACGGGGAGGGAGATGGGAGGGAGTTCCAAAAGGGAGGAGTTAAAGGTATACCCTAGGTTGATTCATGTTGAGGTTTGACGGAAAACAGAAAAATTCTGTAAAGCAATAATCCTTCAATCTAAAAATTAATTAATTAAAAAATAAAAACTATCTCAAACACAAATAAAAGGAATAAGAAAATCAACAACTACTTTGAAATTCAGCAATATACTTACAGAAATAAAAATGTCAATGCACCAAGAAGAAAATACAATGGACATTAAATTCAGTAAATATTATCATAAGCAATAGCAGTCAAATACTGGAGGTAGAAGAAGGAGTCATCTTATTTCTCTTAATTGCTGAATATCCTCCTCCTTCTTAATTTGATGCAAGGAGCTAGAGACATGTCCCACAACAAGAAATGGATGCATGCATGTGCGCTAAGTCTCTTCAGTTGTGTCCGACTCTTTGTGACTCTATGAACTGTGGCCCACCAGGCTCCTCTGTCCCTGGGAATTATCCAGGAAAGAATACTGGAGTGGGTTTCCATGCCCTCCTCCAGGGAACCTTCTCCATCTAGGGACAGAACCTGGGTCTCCTGTGTCTCCTGCATTGCAGGCAGGTTCTTTACTACCAGCACCACCTGGGAAGACCCAAGAAATGGGTGTGTGCATGCTAAGCCACTTCAGTCATGTCTGACTCTATGGATTGTAGCCCACTAGGCTCCTCTGTCCATGGGACTTTCCAGCAAGAATACTGGAGTGGGTTGCCATGACTTTCTCCTGGGCATCTTCCCAATCCAGGGAATGAATCCATGGCTCTTACGTTTCCCACATAAGGCAGGTTCTTTACCACTAACATCACCTGGGACGCCCAAGAAATGGATGCCTGTACTTAAATCGCCACAGTTAAAAGCAAGTGCTTGAATGGAAAAACATCAGGGAAACTATCACCCCACGTTCCCGCTCCACCTCTAGGCTGAGTGTCACAGGAAGGTTGTTATTTGTTCAGCTCTCCTCACTCCACCATATGTTTGGCCAATTGCTTTGGCTCATGGGCTACCAGTCCCTCATTGGCTGCTACTGTGGAGACTATGGCTACATTCACTGTCACTGGACTATCCCATCAACCCCGAAAGTTTGCAATTCAGTCAGGATTTTTGTTTTGTTTTGTTTTGTTTTTTTAAAAACAAAATGTTCCAGGTTGCAAACAAAAAACAAGATCAGAGAAATCTGGATAAGGTAATTTCAGAAGATATGGTGCTTGATTCCAAAACTTTAGAATTTAAGAAAATAAGAATTTTACACTGTGTTTGAGTCCTATTTTACACATGGAAGTGAATTGGGATTGAAGGAATAGAATGGGTAAGTGTGATTTTTATATCTGCTACTGCTGGTGCAGTGATAAAGAATCCGACTGCCAATGCAGGAGATGAAAGGGACAGGGCTTCTATCCTTTGGTCAGAAAGAAGCCCTGGAGTAGGAAATGGCAACCCAGTTCAGTATTTTTGCTTGGAACATTTCATGGAGAGCGGAGCCTGGCGGGCTCCTGTCCATCGGGTCAGAAAGAGCCCTACATGACTGAGTGACTGAGCACACATATACACATACACTGCTCTTTGTGTGCATGCGCGCCACCTTGCTTCGGTGGTGCCCGACTCTTTGCAGACCCTATGGACTGTAGCCCACCAGGCTCCTCTGTCCATGGCATTCTCCAGGAAAGAATACTGGAGAGGGTTGCCATGCCCTCCTCCCAGGGATCTTTTTGAGCCAGGGATAGAACCTGCCTCTTCTGTGACTCCTGCGCTGCAGGCGGATTCTTTACTGCTGGGCCACCCGGGAAGACCACACTGTTTTTTATCGGTTGCTATACCCCATATAAAAATCTCTGGATGACACCTAAATCTAGATGGGAGAATGAAAATGAAAAAGGCCAATGAAACTTTTAGGGAGATAATTTTGACCATAAAGATCCCTAAAATCGCTGAGAAACCATGAATAGGAATAATCGTTTAGGAAAGTGACGAGTTGCAACACGTTAAGAAAAAAGTACATGATTTTCCATCGAACAAATGGCACAACCGACACATATTGAAGCCAAGTTAATGAGGTTTTTATTATTTTCTTTAGGGGTAGAAATGCTTTGAAGAAGCAGTATAGGGCCTAAGGGGAGAACCCTTAAGTCAGCTAGTTCTGAGGCAGTTCATTTGTGGGTGATGTATCTGATGACCGACTTGGTGGCCGCGGACATGGCATACTTGCCCATCTCCCCAGGCAACAGAAGACGCACAGCTGTCTGGATGTCCTCACTCATGATGGTACAGCGCTTGCTGGAGCGGGTCAGGCGCCCGGCTTCTTCGGCAATCCGCTCAAACATATCCTTCACGAAGGAGTCCATGATGTTTAACGTTTCGTGGGAAATACTCAGGCCTGTGTGGACTTGCTTCAGCACCCGGGGGAAATAGGTGGCAAAGCTTACAGACTTGTTCAGACGGTAGGAGTGGCGACGGCGACGGCAACAGCGACGGCGACGGCAACAGCGACGGCGACGGCGGCCCTTAGCTGTCTTCTTCTTTGCCTTTCTTGGCTCGTCATCACAGGGTTCTGGTTTGGAGAACTCGGAGATCTCCATTTCGGAGGTGCAGGTTTCTTTAGTGACCAGGCTTTCCTCAGAGTTGTCAGAGGATGGTTCAGCCATGGCAGAGCCACCACTCCCCACAGGTCAGAGGGAAGAACAATGAGGTGGTTGAAGGCCGTTGGCCGAGTTTATAAGCCCTGCTTGCTCTGACGTCACAGACACTGTCCCTATCTGATTGGATAAAATGCCATGGCAGGCCTGTTACTATGGCAGCCCATGTAACTTCTCACTGGATGTCCCACCTCCCAACTCCTGCCGTGCCCCTTCCCCACGTTTAACCCCCAGTCAGCCAAACTCAGTGAAAGTCACCTAAGTTGAAAAATGAAATAATCAGTTAGAGCTTCCTGAGAGAGTATGACTGACCTCCATATCTCAAACTCTTTCAGGCACCAGAGTGACTCAGGTCACTTGGTGGACATTTTGCTCCAACACAGAACCTTCTCCTGATTGAAGCAGGAGCAGAATGTCCTGGCTTCCTCAGCAGAGTGCTCCTGAAAATCATAGGAATTAATTGACCAGCTATTATCTCCAAAATTTATCAAAACTAGTGATCAGTATGAAGAGAATGACAAAATCCCACTCTCCAAATACAGAACACAAACAGAAATAGGAATACTTACACATACATACTAAAAATATTTAACATTTTGCAAATTTTAAATTGTTTTCTCAAACATTATTTAAGTCCCCCAAGTACCACACATATTGGAATTTATTAATGATTTATAGTGGTTATTTCTCAAAAAATGATCACTCTTATTGCTGAAAAGCCTCCAGGATGAGAGAAAATGCATAAAAAAAGAGAAATAAAACACCTAGGAATAAACATACCTAAGGTGGTGAAAGACCTGTACTTAGAAAAAATAATACCCTGATCAAAAAAGTGAAGATACTACAAACAGAGGGAAAGGTTTACCTTGATTATGGATTAGAAGAATTGATATTGTTAAAATAAACATGCTATCCAAGGCAATCCACATACTCAATGCAACTGCTATGAAAAGACCAGGGCATTTTCCACAAAGCTAGAACAGACAATTTTAAATTTTGTATGGAAAGGTGAAAGACCCTGAATCGCCAAAACCATCTTAAGGAAGAAGATCAGAACTGGAGGAATCAGGTTCCCTGACTTTGAACTATATCAGGAAACTACATTAATCCAATCAGTATAGTATTGGCACAAAAACAGGCACATGGAACAGAAGAGAGAGCCCAGAAATACACCTATGTGCTTATGGTCAATTAATCTATAATAAAAAAGACAAGAATATACAGTGGAGAGAAGACAGTCTCTTCAATAAGTGGTGCTGGGATAATTGGATAGCTACATGTAATAAAGTAAAATTAGAACATTCTCTAACAGCATATACAAAAATAAACTCAAAATGGACTAAAGACCTAAATATAATACATATATTATGTAGGAAGTCATTTTAAGAAACAGAATCCATTAGATATATTAATGACCTGTGTTTCTTTCACATTTGTAAATTCAGAAATTAAATGAACACATCAGTTATAAAAAAACATTAAAAATACAAAACAATTGGGTTTTGAAGAGATAACTGGGACCTCAAAGGTCTCTGATAGACAGGAAATCTAGGATGGAGAAAGGAAAAGCAATTTGATATTGAAGATTGGAAGGGGGAGTAACACTAGTAATTATTCACTTCAGTTGATGATTGAGGAAATAAGAGCCTAGTGAGCAATCACCTTGCAATGTTGTGGTTCACTGTAAAGGCAAAAGAAGGCAAATGGCTTCACGACTGAGTTAACAATTGCAAGTCTCAACTCACGGATGATGGTGTTGATAGGATAGGCATACCCCATTCAGAAATCTTTTCAACATTAGCATTGTTTATGGATTCACTTATAAAGAGGACCCCAACACAGCATAGAAGTTAAGTGCAACAAAAAATTCAGGAAAAAAACTCATTTCACACTGCCTAGAATCAGAAGTTTCTACCCTAATTCATTCAGATGATCTAATGTCATTCTTTTTCAGCCCTTATTCTCTTCTTTTTGAAGTGGAAAACCTTCATTATTTTCAGCTTAACATCATAGGGATGGTGAGGACATTCAGTCAGAGAAGCTAAGAAGTTCACATTGACTCCATGTCAGCCAAGGAAGGACTCAAAACTGGTAGCCACAGTCACTGAGCCACCCTACAGCGAGGTTATCCTGACTAAACCAATAATGGTCTTCCTGGGGTGTTCAGGTCTGGTAACAGTAGAGTAAGAATTATGATTATTTATCTACTTTATTGTTCATTTTATAAACCTAATTAAGATCATTTAAATATTATGTAAGTATTAGAAAATGGCCAAATAGTAAAGAATCCACTTGCAATGCAGGAGACTCAGGTTCAATCCCTGGGTCCGGAAGATCCCCTGGAGTAGGCAATGGAATCCCACTCCAGTGTTCTTGCCTGGAAAATTCCATGGACAGAAGAGCAAGGCAGGCTACAGTCCATGGAGTCACAAAGAGTCGGACACGACTGAGCGACTGACACTTTCAACACTTTCAAGTATTCTAGAGCTCCTGTACAAAATGCTAGTGATTGGGTCAACTAAACACATTTATTTATTGTCTCATACTTGCGGAGGCTCTAAGTCCAAATCAAGGTTTCATCTGAGTTGGATCTTATGCAAGGTGTGAATGCATAAGGGGCCTCCATTACTGGCCACTTTCCTTGGCTTGTAAATATCTGAAATCTCCCTATACCTCCCCACATTTTCTTTCCTATATGTATGTATCTATGTCTTATTTTCCCTTTTTATACGGCTAGAACTCATTTGGATTAAGACCTACTCTAATGAACGTATTTTAACTTGATTACTTGGTAAATACTCTATCTCCAAATATGATCACATACGAACACATATGAGTGTTTATGGCATAGATACATTAATTTTAGAGGCACAAAATCAACCCATAGGAGATATGCATTTTGAACTAATTATAGGCATATCGCCTGCCTCTTCCATCTCATTAAGAGAACACTGGTGACCACTTATGAGAAACAAGGTGGCCCCACCACAGTCATTTTCACAATTCTGTGAATGTTCAGTAATTTCATTTTAGTATTTGATTTCTTCTTCCCTCTGTGAGGGAGAAGATAGTCTGTCATTCTCAGTTGTTACAAAGTATTCGTTACACCTACAGTTGTAATTATTTCCTATTGTGTAGGACATAAGAGCCTGTAAAGTACACCACTCTCAGCCAAACACTGAGATAAAATCCTGATAATTCATGAAATCAAACCTTTCCTGAGCCCTTCAGGAAAGGGACAGGGCTCTACAGGACAGAAAAGAAACAAAACAGAAGACTTTCTTTAAACTGGCAGAACCTCATGAGATAAATAAAAAGAATTAAGGTCCTGGGGCAAGATACTAGAGAGAGCCTCCCTTAGTAGTACAGGTATGAAGTGGACAGTACCTATTCCATAACGGGCAATGAAGGTCTGTACTTTTTGGTCCAATATGGAAGAATTCTGATAGGCTATTATACCTCCAGGGCTCTCTTTGGTCAATGCAGTAAATATTTAGGATAAATGAGACTCATTGCCAAAAATATTATTTAGTATTTTGTGGAAAATTAGAGAAATCTTATGAGAGAATTTTTTTAAAAGAATATGATTGCCAAGGAGGCCAGGAAAATCTTCCACCAAAGCAATGTTAAGAAAATATCTCTAGGTGGGACCTTGAGATGATCGTAGACAGCCTGAATATAACTTTGGAAATGAAAAGCTAATTTCAGAGCCATTGCATTTTTGAAAAGGGAACTCTAGACCCACAGGAATGGGACAGTATTTCACAGAATTATTTCATTTCTATTGTGCTCATTGTTGTTGCTTTCAATATCCCCATATTTACCTATGTGACATACGAATATTTTTCCAAGCAATTTTTGTTCATTGCTATTATGTGTGAATTCCTGTTAAGAAACCTAACCCACTAGCATATTTTTATTGGGCTAGGTGTGTTTTACATATAGTGAATCCAATAATCAAATGCAGTCATTAGGAAACCAGTTTTACAACTGCACCATGCAGGCCTTGAAGACAGAAGTGCATGAGTGACTAACACTTGACACCTAGGAAGGAGGGAGGGACAATGGGGTTCAATGTTGAAGACCAAGAGGGGAAATGAGCATATATAATTGTTCACTTCAGAGGGTGATTGAAGAAAACAGCCACCTAATGAATAATCATGATCTAATGGTGTTGGCTATTGCACATACAAGTTAGGACAAGGGTTTTCTGCTTAAATAGCAAACTATAAGTTTAAACCCTAGGGAAACAGTTCAAATTTTTTTCAACATAATCTGTATGATAGTAAGCCAGAAAGATAAAGAACATTACAGCATACTAACACATATATATGGAATTTAGAAAGATGGTAATGATAAACCTATATGCAAAACAGAAAAGAGATACAGATGTACAGAACAGACTTTTGAACTCTGTGGGAGAAGGTGAGGGTGGGATGTTTCGAAAGAACAGCATGTATATTATCTATGGTGAAACAGATCACCAGCCCAGGTGGGATGCATGAGACAAGTGCTCAGGCCTGGTGCACTGGGAAGACCCAGAGGAATCGGGTGGAGAGGGAGGTGGGAGGGGGAATCGGGATGGAGAATGCGTGTAACTCTATGGCTGATTCATATCAATGTATGACAAAACTCACTGAAATGTTGTGAAGTCATTAGCCTCCAACTAATAAAAAAAAAATCTGTATGATAGAATTTATTGTAAAGTATAAACGAGAGCTGAAACTCGTTCTGTTCAAACTATTGCAGAAATAACTGCAGTATTCCTCTGTATAGAGGCATTGTGAAATTCATCAATCTTTGAGAAGTGAAGATAAGCAGAAATCATATAGCATGGTGGGCCTGATGCTTGAGCAGGTACTTTGTCATGCACCTGAGGGAAATTTGTTTTAAGTAGGAGTAATAAATAAGGTTACTGTGCTTGTGGAAGTAAATAGCCTGGCTTGTGTAATATATCCATCTTAAAAATCAGAATCCTTTACCATATTCTGGTAGGTGAAGGCCATTACCCAGAGCCACATAGCTACTGAATTAGAACTGACACCAGGGTCCAGGTGATTCCCTGAATCTCACTTCAGTGTCTGATCCATTAGGCATGGTTTTGCCTTTGAGTGATTCTATCAGAGGATAACAAAAAACATGCTTCTTTTGATGAACCTGTTTGATAGGAACCACCTCAATATAAAAGAATAACCTTCAATGATCTCAAATCTTCATTTGGAAATTAATTCAAGTAAAGAATGTTTAATGAAGTGTTTCCCTTAACCATTCTCCAATATCATGCAAGGACAGCTTCTTATGTATTTTCTTCTCCCTTAATGTTTTCCTCAAAGCGACCCCATTTATGACTCTGTGGAAATGCACTTGTCACAATTGAGAAGGATGGATTACAACTAAAATGTCAGGTGTTGGAAGACCCAAAAAGAAGAGAACCTTGAGGAATATGAGAAAACTCTGTGTCCCTAGGTCAGAAAAATTAGATATTCAGACTAGGTGTGTCTGAGTTCCTTTCACCAAGAAATCTGTACTTACATTCTCCTTGCTGTCTACCTGTGTGTTTCTTTGTCTGTATACATGGCCCTACAGGTGGAAGAGGATATCTATAATCATCAGAAATTTCAGTCCACTTTAGTGTGAAAGCTGTGGTATGCAACATAGGATTCCACTAAATAGTAGGTGTTCTCTCCTAGTAGTAAGTAAAGAGTAAACCAATCCAAAGACAATCACCATAGTGTAGTGAACAAAACACTTATTTCTATGGCCATACCCTGTGTATGTCACCCAGAAACATCTCAAGAAGCTTGTCTTTGATTTCAGTGGCTATTGGATTCAGGAATATTGCTCATCCCTCAGTACTCCTTCCAATGAGAGGTCCTATCTGTTTCCCCCTCCTCTTGAGTGGATGAAGCCTGTGATTATTTTGAGCAATGAATAAAATATGGTGGAAATTATATTATGCCAATTACAGGACTATGCTTTCAGAAGAAATGTCCTTCTGCCTTGCTGTTTGAAGCCATAGGGATAAAATGGAAAAGGTCATTTTATCCTGCTGGACCTCTCCACAAGAAAAGAGGCCCCTTTCAGCACCAGGTATGTGTGTGAAGGTTGCCTGGAACTTTACAGTGTAGCTTAGATATCAGGTGGTTATCACTGAGTGATCTTAGGATGGCTTATATTTTAAAAGGATATTTACATTTAACATTTGGAAATTGTTTGTGTAAAAAAATTGAAAATCCTCCCATTATAAATTGTAATATACAAAGTTATATTAAACAGTATTTTAAATACTCAGATGTGCTTGCAACATGGCTCAAATCAATAGACGGCTGAGACACACACATAATTCTAAATGATTGATTATATCCATAGGGAAAAACTGGACTTTCTTTCTCATAAGAAAGCAAGGACCAAGGAAAATTCTAATTTTTGTCCTTAGCTATGGGTGAGGAATAAAATGTTGCCTAAAGAATTTGTAACCAAAATAGTGCCCTGGTATAGCTTTGGTGTTCTAATTAATACTATCAGCATGGCCCAAGTAATTTCTGTTTGCAAACTCATATTTTTGGCAAATGCAAATCTAATTGCATCTAGAGGAGCTTAACCCTATTGAGGATTCTACAAGTATTCCTACAGTTAAAGCCCCCCTAAACAAATACAACTTCCCCCTCCAAAATGGTAGCATCAGCATAAACAATAAACGAAGTTGGAAACCTGTAAAAACTCATAATCAGATACAAAGTACAAAAAATGTACTTAACACATTCAAATAGATGATAAGATACATAAAACATGAGTAATAAATAGCTAATTATCAAAAGGCAAATAAGCTTTCTAGTACTGAACATCATAACCACTGGAATAGAAGAGTAAAGGAATTTTAAACAGCTGAGACACAAATGGAGAGAGAATATATGACCTATAAGATAGATGAAAGAAATACTACAAAATATTTCATAAAGAATATAAAAGGATTAAATGGAGTTCAAGAAACATAAGAAATGGACTAAGAAAATACATCTCCTTGGCATGTCAGAAGTGACAAACATTTCTTGGAAGTTCCTTTACCATAGTTGTTTTGTCCTTAGTTTTCACTTTCATCTCAGGTTCAAAGGATTTGTTAACAAAATAAGCCACTTGTTATGTAAAAATTAATAATACAAGTATTTATTAGAGAATAATCTAACTTACTTGAAATATACTAACATTTAAAAAAGAGAGAAATAAAAAAAATAAAAAAAAAAAAAAAAAAAAAAAAAAAAAAAAAAAAAAAAAAAAAAGAGAGAAATAGGACAGAGGATACCAAATTGGATTTTGACTAACATCCAGACTTAAGCAGAGTTGGGAAGTCTTGTGACACAGCACATCTGGAGCTCCAATTGGGAAAAGGTCCCAGGTAGCACTTCCACTCCATGGGTGAGACTTCAAAGATTGAAGTGCCAGTTTCCCCTCTTATAATTCCAGGCTGCAAACTGATTATCATCATCAATATGTGAACAAAACTATAGCTCTGGTATTTTGCAAATATTTTCCAGTACTGTTTGCTTTGTTCTACCAATCTTGGAAATGTTACTAAATCCAGAGAGTGGTTGGCCAGACCTCCTCCAGGGACTTAAATTCCAAGATCTTCTTCCTATCTATATATTACACAATAGATAATAGATTCTCTTCCACAGTTACAGCAGATGTGGCTGACTCCCACAGCAGTAGTCAGGGCAGTGTCCTGGTAGGTCAGAAGCAAGGTCAGAGGCCTGTTCTGCTTTGTCTCTGAAGCCTAAACAAGACTTAATATAATTTCCCTAACAGTATTGTCTATTGTTGTAAATATCATGATTTTTCATGTTGTCTCCAATGTCTTTTTTTCCAAATTAAGTTCTAAGAATGATATGGTCTTTCATGTGCAGGACATTTATGCACTCTCATTGCCCGAGAAAGGGATGGGAAGAAGACAGGTGTGGGCAGAGGAAGAAGTGCATATCTAATGCTGACTCTCCAAAATTATTTTCTGATCCCATACTGAATTCTGAAGGTAAGATGAGCCATTAGTCACTTTACACTGGCCCAACAGAGTCAGAAATTTATACCACCTCCTTGATCAGTCCTTATAAGTGGGCAGACTCGAGAAGTTCAATGCAGCTCTGTGCGGTTGAGATACACCTGAAGTGGCTTATGACTAAGGAATAGCAGTAAGTCTGTCCTTGTTGTGGTGTTCTGAGTGGTCCATCTTTGAGTCTGTCAAAGCCTTATCATGATACTTAGGCTAGGAATGCAACACTATGTGTGTTGTTGCTTACTCTCACTACTTGTTTTCTGCTTCCATTTGTTTATGAAAGGAGATTTACTGTCATTGTCTTTGGCATTGCTCTGTAGACAATGTGTCTTTTTGTTTGCTAGTATGATCTATATGCTAACTTTGTCTGTAGCTTTACTATGATGTGTCCAGGTGTGCTTCCTGAATCTATGGAAACATAGCCTTCCTAAATTCTGGAAAAGTATCAGCTGTTTCTCTGTGAATATTATTATTCTAAAATTTAGCTAGGTTACCACTTCTGGCATGCCTACAAGATGTACTTAATACCTCCTTAGTATTAAGTCCATTTCTTAAGTCTCTTGCCATCTGCTTAATCTTTTACTTCATTTATCTTTCTATGAGGTAGTCTATATAATTTCTTTCATCTACATTCTAAATCAACAATTCTCCATCCAGCTGTGTATCTTCTGCTGTTTAAAATTTCTTGGAAGAAATTTATAAGAATACAATAATGTTAGGGAATTTTAACACCACACATACAGCAATAGACAGATAATTTAGATAGAAAATCAATAAAGAGACAGCAGTGGCCTTCAATGACATGTTAGTTCAGTTGGATGAAATAAATATTTATAGAATATTCCATCCAAAAGCAGCAGAATATACATTCTTTTCAAGTGCACATGGAACATTGTCCAGGATAGACCACATGCTATGCCACAAAAAACGCAAGTCTCAACAAACTTAAGAGAACAGAAATTGTACCAAGCATTTTCTGTAACCACACTGTATGAAAGTAGAAAATAATTACATAAAGTAAATGCAAAAACCACAGACACAGGGAGACAAAAGAATATGATAGGAAAAAAACAATGGATCAGTGAAGAAATCAAAGAGGAAGTTAGAAAATACCTGGAGACAAATGAAAATAAACACACATCTTTCCAAAACCTATTGGAAGCAGCAAAAGCATTTCTAAGAGGAAAGCTTATAGCCGACCAGGTCTACCTCAAAAACCAATGAAGATCTCCAATAAAGAACCTAACCTACCATCTAAAGGAATTAGAAAGAGAACAAGCCAAGCCCAAGGTCAGCAGAAGGAAGGAAATAATAAAGATCAAAGAGGAAATCAATAAAATAGAGACAGGACAGAAGCAGTCATTTGAAAGAAGCCTAGGTCAGACCCACCTACTGATCTTGAAATGTCTCTTGGAAGGGAGGAGAAATCTGGAGCTCACTCTGGGGGGTGGAAGCAATTTTGGAAAGATTTTTCTGCCACATGGACACTGGTGCTGTATCATTTTGACATCTTCCCCATGGCTTATAAGTCTCACAACCAAGCCTTGCTCCTGACCACAAGCCTATGGGCACCAGGATTGGATGTCTCAGGTCAAGTAACTGGCCAGGCAGAGACACAGGCCCATCCACCAGTATCCAGTTTGCCTCATGATGCCCTGAGCCCACAGGTGCCACTGGACACAACATTGTCCACCAGAGTGCCTAGGATCTGTCCCACACATGAGAGCACAGGCACTAGACGTGGGACACCCAGGGTACTGCAGCCAGAGCCTCAGTATCCAGCTTTGCCCATCATGGAGCTATTAGTAGCCCTAGGACAGCCTGGGCCTCAGTTGCACCCACCAGCAGGTCAGCACCAGCTCTGAGATACCTTGGACTCCTCAGCCAGCTGTGCCAGGACACAGCCCCACTCACCAGTGAACCAGTGTTAGTTTTTGGATACACTAGAGCTTGCAGCCAGCTCTATCTGAAAAGGGGTCCATCCAACAGAAGGTCGAAACTAGATCTAGGCTGCTCTTGAATCCTGTCTAGCAGCTGCTTGAACACCTTTGTCTGTGAGACAGCCCCAAGGACTTGTCATTGAACAGATGTTGATATGCCAAGGACGAGATGCACAGCCAGTGTTCCTGTCCAATCTGGGTTACTAAAACTGTTACCAAGCCAAACTTGGATCTACTAGCCAGCACAGAGTAAAACCAATCTACTGACACCAGGTTGTGGCAAAGGAAAGTACACTGTTTATGGAAAGCATCAAGCAAGGAGTACGGGCAGCTAATACTCAAAAGATCTGAACTCTCTAGTGGCCTTCAGGGAAGGGTTTTTAAAAACAGAGTGAGGGAGAGGGTAACAGGGTGTGTGACCAGCTCACAGACATTCTTCTGATTGGTTGGTGATGAAGTATAATGGGAGTGAGCATCATCAACCTACTAGTTCCAACTAGTTTGGAGTCTATGATCCCAATGCTTGTGGTCAGCATAGAGTTAACTTCTTTCACCCGGTGGGGATTTCAGTATCTGCAAACGGCTCAAAGTATATGGCTCAGAATATTATCTATAGCCCTTCAGGAGAAACTGAAGGTCCTTGATTTCGTGTAATGGCCAAACTATTATTATTTTGTCTCGCATGACAGTTTTCCTTTGTCTCTGTATTTTCTTGCTTCTCTGATTAAGTTTTACTCTTTGGAATTCAGAGAAGATACAGCATGCTAAATTTTTCTGCAAACAAGAGGCAGGTGGAAGACATATAGGGAGGGAGTCGCTCCTCAAATTCTACATAGTGTCCTGCTCAGTTACAGTAATGTGTAATGATACTAATAATGGGCTCATTGACCCTCAGTCCTGGCTCTCCTTTTCCCAAGGTAAGCACTTGAGGTGTGATGAGCTACCAGACTGATTCCAAACTGGGCTCGAAATACCAGAACTTTCTGCTCCCTCCTTGCTCAGGCATTGTCCCCTTTATTCCTGCACTATTCAGTAAACCTCCCTCTAGTGTCCTGTCCTGGCTCATTCTTTCTCTAGCTCACAGGCCTCCATTGAAGGTGAAATTCTGTGTGTATTTGGTCTCTACAAAAGGGTTTTATACTTTCTGGATGGCCTCAAGAAAAGTTATTTTTTTGTAAATTATTCAGTGTTTGTCTCATTGTTTGGCTGAGAGTGATTCCTTACAAGTTTCTACATCCTAATCCAAAGGAGAATTTTCAAACAACTTAAAAATACAAATAGAAAACTTTACACAGTTAACCAAAAATTGAGTTCTAATAATGAAGTTAATAATATATAATATATATAAATTTCATAATAAATTCTCAAGGTTGAAATGACAGAGCATGTTATTTCTCCATAGATATTGGAGGTTATAAATCTATTAAAAGTAATGAGAAAATCACCAACTGCCTCTGAGTTAAATAATAACTTACAGAAACACAGAACGCCAATAGGCTAAGAGGAAAACACAATGGAAATTAGATTATATTAACAATACCATTAATATTAATATTGAAACACTGAAAAGACAAGGTCATCTTAGTTTTGTTTTTTCTTTTTTTACTGCTCACCATCTTTCTCTTAACTTAATGCAAAGGTCAAGAAAGATGTCCCTCTTCCAGCTGCGGATTCATATCATCAAATAACCATGTTTGAAAAGAAACTTCAAGGAAGCACACCCAGGTTTATCCCAGGTCACCTCCCCACACATTTTTGGACAATGCCTGTGGCTCACAGGCTGTAGGACCTTCATTGGCTGTTCCACTAGACACTGGTGCTTGAGCTACTCTCGTTGGGCACCCTGTCATCCTATGATACATAATTGTGGGTCACAAAACTTTTCCTTTAAATGTGGTAAGAAATAGCAGGTAAAAAATTAGAATTGGGTTAGTCTGAACATACCAATAATGGAATATGGAATAATAACTTTATAATTCAAGGGTCAGGAGAAGTAAACTGATATTTTTATACTATTTTTGGTTTCTCATTTATGTATCTTAAATAATTCTGAATATGGGGTATGTTGAAACAACTTTAATTGTGGTAACTTTGACTGTTCTTATCAGTTTTTTCACTTTACTTTTTTGTCATTTCCCACATAAAATCTTCTGGATTACTGTACCCTATCTCTTAGACAGTTAAGAATAAAAGAGGTAAATAAAATGTTTACAAAACTGATAACGACCCTAGAGATCACCAGAAAGGCTGAAACAGGAATTATTTCTTGAATTTTTAAATTCAGCTATTTCTGCAACATATTTCAGTTTATTCTTATGTTTTACAATGAATTCTGTAATACAGGAAATGTTGAAAAAAGTTTCAATGGGATATGCTTGTCAATGGAGAAGGCAATGGCACCCCACTCCAGTATTCTTGCCTGGAAAATCCCATTGACGGAGGAGCCTGGTAGGCTGCAGTCCATGGGGTCGCGAAGAGTCAGACATGACTGAGCGACTTCACTTTCACTTTTCACTTTTATGCATTGAAGAAGGAAATGGCAACCCACTCCAGTGTTCTTGCCTGGAGAATCCCAGGGATGGGGTCGCACGGAGTCGGACACGACTGAAGTGACTTAGCAGTTAGCATGCTTGTCGAATTAATACTATTTTCCTAGGGTGGGAATTTATAGTTTGTTATTTAAGCTGTAAAGTCCTGGCTCTAATTTGTATTTTCAGTAGCTAACACTATTAGATCATGATTACACTTTATGTGTCTGTTTTCCTCAATCACCCTCTAAAAGTGAAAAATTACATATTCTCATTTCCCCCGAAGGTCTTTAACATCAAACCCCATTTTCCCTCCCTCCTTCCTAGACATCATGTGTGTCACTTACCCTTGCATTTCTGCTTCATGGCCCATATGGTGCAGTTGTAACACTTGTTTATTAATGCCTGTATTTGATTATAGGATTCACTAAATGTAAAACACACCTAACACAATAAAAAACATCCTAGTTCATTCACAGGAATTCATACATAATATACCTTTCTGACCAGCATGCCAGAAAAGTTCTGAAAAACATGTGTATATCATATTTCCAGACATTGAGATACTGAAGCAGCAACAATGAACACAACAGAAATTTTGTCATTTTGTAAAACACTATTTTTTTAATTAATTTATTTTTTATTGAAGAATAAACACTATTTTTCTTATGGGTCCACAGTCCTGTTTTGAACCCGTGATGGCTCTGCAGTGAGCTTTTCACTTCCAAAACTGTATCCTAGTTGTATAAGACCATGTCAAGGTCCCATCCAGGGAAATTTAATTGCAGTTGATTTGGTGGAAGTTTTTCCTGATAATCCCTGAGAACCATATCACTTTTTCTAATTCTTTCTTAAGATTTTTCTAGAGGATTTCCCTGGTTGTCCAGTGGCTGAGACTCTGCACTCCCAAGGAGGGGGTCCTGATTTTGATCCTGGATTGGGGAACTAGATTGTGCATGCCACAACGAAGAAGTGCTGCAGCCAGATAAATGAATAAAAAAATGATTTTCTAATATTCCACAAACATAATGAATAATAACCCTGATAAGGGGACTCATTTATTATAAATCTGTACTCCAATGACCCCAAGGAGATCTGAAGTGTGTAGCTGTAGGCCTAGAAACACTAGATGCAGTATTCACTTCCTGGTGGGAGGAGCCATGGCCTAGGAGTGTCCTGAAGCTGATGTCAACCCATAGGTAGGTTGGGCCAAATTCTAGGGCCAATGACTGAGCAGCCCAAAGTATCCCTGGGGTCCTGGGGATGGCACAAGTCATGAACTGAGAATTTCCATGTGTACCACCTGGATTTAGAAAAGGCAGAGGAACCAGAGATCAAATTGCCAACATCCACTGGATAATAGAAAAAGTGAAAGGGTTAGTCGCTCAGTCATGTCCAACTCTTTGTGCCCCCATAGACTGTAGCCACCAGGCTCCTCTATCCACAGGAGTTTCCAGCCAAGAATACTGGAGTAGGTCGCCATTTCCTTCTCCAGGGGATCTTCCCAACTGAGGGATCAAACCCGAATCTCCCACATTGCAGACAAATTCTTTACCATCTGAGCCATCAAGAAGATAGAAAAAAACAAGGGAATTAAAAAAAAAAAGCTTCTATTTCTGCATCATTGACTACACTAAAGTCTTTGAATGTGTGGATCACAACAAAGTGTAGAAAATTCTTTAAAGTGATGGGAATACCAGATCACCTTAACTGCCTCCTGAGAAATCTGCATGCAGGTTCAAGAAGCAACAGTTAGAACTGGACATGGAACAGTGAACTGGTTCAAAGTTGGGAAAAGAGTACATCAAGGCTGTATAGTGTCACCTTTATTTTCTAACTTCTATGCAGAATACATCATATGAAATACCAGGCTGGATGAATCACAAACTGGAATCATGATTGCCAGGAAAAAAAAAAAAACAATAAAATCAGATATGCATATGACACTACTCTAATGGCAGAAAGTGATGAAGAAGTAAAAAGCCTCTTGATGAAGGTGAAAGAAGAGACTGGAAAAGCTGGCTTAAATTCAATATTCAAAAATCTAAGATCATGGCATCTGGTCCCATCACTGTGGCAAATAGATGGGAAAACAATGGAAACCGTGATTGGCTATTTTCTTGGGCTCAAAAATCACTGTGAACAGTGACTGCAGCCATGAAATTAAAAGATGCTCACTCCGTGGAAGAAAAGTTTTCACAAAACTATACGGCATACTAAAAAGCAGAGACGTCACTTTGTCAATAAAGGTCAGTCTTGTCAAAACTATGCTTTTTCCAGTAGTCACATTCAGATGTTAGATTTGGACCGTAAAGAAGGCTAAGTGCCAAAGAATTGACGCTTTTGAACTGTGCTGCTGGAGAAAACTCTTGAGAGTCCTTCGAACTCTAAGATTAAGCCAGTCATTCCTAAAGGGAATCAACACTGAATGCTCATTGGAAGGACTGGTGCTGAAGCTGAAGAGCCAATACTTTGGCCACCTGATCCAAAGAGCCAACTCATTGGTAAAGACCCGGAGCTGGGAAAGATTGAAGGCAAAAGGAGAAGGAGGTGGCAAAGGATGAAGATGGTTAGACAGCATCATCGACTCAGTGGACATGAATTTGAGCAAAACCTAGGAGATAGTAGAGGACAGATGAGCCTGCCATGCTATAGACCATGGGGTCAAAAAGAATCAGATCTGACTTAGCAACTGAACAACAACTCTAAGCCCTGTGATTGTGTCACCTCATTGATATTTAATCAGAAGTGATCCCCCAACCACCCGTTATGTGTAGGAATGTTTATGCTATTGAGAGACCATAGTTTTCACTTCCTGTAAGCCCAGTGATTATTTCAGGATGTCATCTCTTAGAAGAGAGTGATAAGGTAATACTCAAGATTGCAAAAAACAACAGCATAAGTATGACCTAAATCAAAGCCCTTATGACTATACAGTGGAAGTGAGAAATAGATTAAAGATCTGATAGGGTCAGGAGCCAAGATGGCGGAGGAATAGGACGGGGAGACCACTTTCTCCCCTACAAATTCATCAAAAGAACAACTGAATGCTGAACAAATTTCACAAAACAACTTCTGATCGCTAGCAGAGGACATCAGGCGCCCAGAAAAGCAGCCCATTGTCTTCGAAAGGAGGTAGGACAAAATATAAAAGATAAAAAGAGGGACAAAAGAGCTAGGGATGGAGACCTGTCCCAGGAAGGGAGTCTTAATAAAGGAAGTTTCCAAACTCCAGGAAACCCTTGCACTGGCGGGCCTGGGGGAAGTTTTCAAATCTCGGAGGGCAACTTAACTGGGAGGAAAAATTAAATAAAACCCACAGATTACATGCCTAAAAGCAACTCCCAGAAGAAAAGTACACCAGACGCCCGCATCTGCACCAGCAAGTGGGGGTGGAACGGAGAGGAGCGGGTGGCATTGCTTAGGGTAAGGACTGGGCGAAGGCCCTGAGAGCAATCGGAGGGAGTTTTTTTAAACTGTGCCATAGCAAGAGAGAGAGAGAGAGAAAATTAACCGGCCTGAACACACTGCCAGCCGCTCGCAAAACAAAGGGACTGAGAAACTCCAGAGAAGAGCTAGCCTGCGGCAGACCGGCCCATCCCTGCCAGAGTCAGGAGGCAGGGGGGAGGGGAAAGGGGCAAACTCAGCACCAGAGACGGCATCCCCTCCCACACTGCAAACAGGCCTCCAGTTTCTATCTAAAGACTTCCTGAGATTCTGGATGGTCGACATCCGTTGGGAGGGTCGTGGCTAAACACAGGGCGCACGCACGGGACCAGCAGGCGCAGAAACTGAGGCTGGGGCCGCGGAGGGGACAGGGTGTGCCGCACCCGGGGAGAGTGCACCTGTCAAGCTCCTGGCTGCCTGAACTGCTCGGACCAGGGAAGGCACAAAACGCAGGTGCTACCGAGTCTGTGCTTTGTGGGGGGCCAGAAGACTAGAACCACACGCAATGCAGGGCATGCTCCCTATAGAGCAGCCGGGAGCCTGAGCAGTGTAGATGGGGAAAGCACAGATACCCGTGAGCGGGGGCAAACCCAGTGTGGCCAGAACACGGTGAGTGCTCCCCACACATAGCTATATCTGTCTGCAGTGCCCCGCCCTCCCCATAGCAGGACTGAACTAGTGAACCGAAATAAGAGATCACCTCCGCCCGCCTGTGTCAGGGCGGAAATTAGACACTGAAGAGCCGGCAAACAGAAGCCAAATAAACAAAGGGAACCGCTTCAGAAAGGACCGGTGCAACAGATTAAAATCCCTGTAGGTAACACTGACTACACCAGAAGGGGCCTATAGATATCGAGAAGTGTAAGCTGGAACGAGGAGCTATCTGAAACGGAACTGAACCCACACTGACAGCAACAACTCCAGAGAAATTTCTAGGTATATTTTTACTTTTTTTTTTAATTAAAAAAAATTTTTTTCTTTCCTTTTCTTTTTTATTTTTTTCTTTTATTTTCTTTTAAAATCCCCTATTACGCCCCCATTACTCCTTAACATTCATTTTCATATATTTTTATGATTTTTTTTTAATTATGGAAAAAAAATTTTTTGTTTTTTTTGTTTGTTAATTTTCTTTTTCTTCTTTTTCTCTCCTATTTCCTTTTAAAGTCCTCTATTACTTCTCTATTATTCCTTAATTTTCATTTTCATTTCACTATAACCTTGCCAAAAAAAAAGAGAAGTCCTGTTTTTAAAACAAACTTCATATATATTTCTAAATTTTTTTTGTGTTTTTGTTTTTGTTTTTAAATATTGTATTTTAAAGAGTCTAACCTCTATGCTAGATTTTTAATCTTTGTTTTTCAGTATGTGATATAAATTTTGGACATTTAAGAATCCAATATTCAGTTCCCATTTTTATTCAGCAGTGTGTTGATTACTCTCTCCTACTTTTAACTCTCTGTTTTCTACCTCAGAACACCTCTATTTCCTCCTTTCCCCTTCTCTTCCCAATCCAATTCTGTGAATTTTTGTGGGTATCTGGGCTATGGAGAACACTTTGGGAACAGATAACTGCATAGATCTGTCTCTCTCCTCTTGAGTCCCCCTTTTTCTCCTCCTGCTCATCTCTATCTCCCTCCTCCCTCTCCTCTTTTTCATGTAACCCTGTGAACCTCTCTGGTTGTCCCTCATGGGGGAGAATCTTTTCACCATTAACCTAGAGGTTTTATTATCAGTGCTGTATAGTTGAAGAAGTCTTGAGACTACTGGAAGAATAAAACTGAAATCCAGAGGCAGGAGACTTAAGCCCAAATCCTGAGAAAACCAGAAAAATCCTGACTAAATGGAACATTAAGTAATAAGAGACCATCCAAAAGCCTCCATACCTACACTGAAACCAACCACCACCCAAGAGCCAATAAGCTCCAGAACAAGACATACCACGCAAATTCCTTAGCAACACAGGAACATAGACCTGCCATGTGTCAACATACAGGCTGCCCAAAGTCACACCTAACACATAGACCCATCTCAAAACTAATTACTGGACACTCCATTGCACTCCAGAGAGAAGAAATCCAGCTCCACCCACCAGAACACTGATTCAAGCTTCCCTAACCAGGAAACCCTGGCAAACCAACCGTCCAACCCCACCCACTGGGTGAAACCTCCACAATAAGAAGGAACCACAGACCACCAGAATACAGAAAGCCCACTCCAGACACAGCAATCTAAACAAGATGAAAAGGCAGAGAAATACCCAACAGGTAAAGGAACATGAAAAATGTCCACCAAGTCAAAATAAAGAGGAGGAGATAGGGAATCTACCTGAAAAAGAATTTAGAATAATGATAATAAAAATGATCCAAAATCTTGAAAACAAAATGGAGTTACAGATAAATAGCCTGGAGACAAAGATTGAGAAGATGCAAGAAATGTTTAACAAGGACCTAGAAGAAACAAAAAAGAGTCAATTAAAAATGAATAATGCAATAAATGAGATTAAAAACACTCTGGAGGGAACCAACAGTAGAATAACGGAGACAGAAGATAGGATAAGTGAGGTAGAAGATAAAATGGTGGAAATAAATGAAGCAGAGAGGAAAAAAGAAAAAAGGATCAAAAGAAATGAGGACAACCTCAGGGACCACTGGGACAATGTGAAACGCCCCAACATTCGAATCATAGGAGTCCCAGAAGAAGAAGACAAAAAGAAAGGCCATGAGAAAATACTCGAGGAGATAATAGCTGAAAACTTCCCTAAAATGGTGAAGGAAATAGCCACCCAAGTCCAATAAACCCAGAGAGTCCCAAACAGGATAAACCCAAGGCGAAACACCCCAAGACACATACTAATCAAATTAACAAAGATCAAACACAAAGAACAAATATTAAAAGCAGCAAGGGAGAAAAAACAAATAACACACAAAGGGATTCCCATAAGGATAACAGCTGATCTATCAATAGAAACCCTTCAGGCCAGAATGGAATGGCAGGACATACTTAGAGTAATGAAAGAGAATAACCTACAACCTAGATTACTGTACCCAGCAAGGATCTCATTCAGATATGAAGGAGAATTCAAAAGCTTTACAGACAAGCAAAAGCTGAGAGAATTCAGCACCACCAAACCAGCTCTTCAACAAATGCTAAAGGATCTTCTCTAGACAGGAAACACAGAAAGGTTGTATAAACGTGAACCCAAAACAACAAAGTAAATGGCAATGGGACCATACCTATCAATAATTACCTTAAATGTAAATGGTTTGAATGCCCCAACCAAAAGACAAAGACTGGCTGAATGGATACAAAAACAAGACCCCTATATATGCTGTCTACAAGAGACCCACCTGAAAACAAGGGACACATACAGACTAAAAGTGAAGGGCTGGAAAAAAATATTTCACACAAACGGAGACCAAAAGGGAGCAGAAGTTGCAATACTCATATCAGATAAAATAGACTTTCAAATAAAGGCTGTGAAAAGAGACAAAGAAGGACACTACACAATGATCAAAGGAACAATCCAGGAAGAAGATAAAACAATTATAAATATATATGCACCCAACATAGGAGCACCACAATATGTAAGGCAAACACTAACGAGTATCAAAGAGGAAATTAACAGTAACACAATAATAGTTGGAGACTTTAATACCCCACTCACAACTATGGATAGATCAACTAAACAGAAAATCAACAAGGAAACATAAACTTTAAATGACACAATGGTCCAGCTAGACCTAATTGATATCTATAGGACATTTCACCCCAAAACAATCAACTTCACCTTTTTCTCAAGTGCACACGGAACGTTCTCCAGAATAGATCACATCCTGGGCCATAAATCTAGCCTTGGTAAATTCAAAAAAATTGAAATCATTCCAGTCAACTTTTCTAACCACAGTGCAGTAAGATTAGATCTCAATTACAGGAAAAAAAAACTATTAAAAATTCAAACACATGGAAGCTAAATAACATGCTTCTGAATAACCAACAGATCATAGAAGAAATCAAAAAAGAAATCAAAATATGCATAGAAATGAATGAAAATGAAAACACAACAACCCAAAACCTATGGGACAATGTAAAAGCAATGCTAAGGGGAAGGTTCATAGCATTACAGGCCTACATCAAAAAACAAGAAAAAAGTCAAATAAATAACCTAACTCTATACTTAAAGCAACAGGGGAAGGAAGAAATGAAGAACCCCAGGGTTAATAGAAAGAAAGAAATCTTAAAAATTAGGGCAGAAATAAATGCAAAAGAAACAAAAGAGACCATAGCAAAAATCAACAAAGCTAAAAGCTGGTTTTTTGAAAAAATAAACAAAATTGACAAAACATTAGCAAGACTCATTAAGACACAAAGGGAGAAGAACCAAATTAACAAAATTAGAAACGAAAATGGAGAGATCACAACAGACAACACTGAAATACAAAGGATCATAAGAGACTACTACCAGCAGCTATATGCCAATAAAATGGACAACTTGGAAGAAATGGACAAGTTCTTAGAAAAGTATAACTTTCCAAAACTGAACCAGGAAGAAATAGAAGATCTTAACAGAGCCATCACAAGCAAGGAAATCGAAACTGTAATCAGAAATCTTCCAGCAAACAAAAGCCCAGGGCTAGATGGCTTCACAGCTGAATTCTACCAAAAATTAAGAGAAGAGCTAACACCTATCTTACTCAAACTCTTCCAGAGAATTCCAGAAGAAGACAAACTTCCAAACTCATTCTATGAGGCCACCATCACCCTAATTCCAAAACGAGGCAAAGATGCCACAAAAAAAAGAAAACTTCAGGCCAGTATCACTGATGAACATAGATGCAAAAGTCCTTAACAAAATTCTAGCAAGCAGAATCCAACAACATATTAAAAAAAATCGTACACCATGACCAAGTGGGCTTTATCCCAGGAATGCAAGGATTCTTTAATATTTGCAAATCAATCAATGTAATACACCACATTAACAAATTGAAAGATAAAAACCATATGATTATCTCAATAGACACAGAAAAAGCCTTTGACAAAATTCAACATCCATTTATGATTAAAACTCTTCAGAAAGCAGGAATAGAAGGAACATACCTCAACATAATAAAAGCTATATATGACAAATCCACAGCAAGCATTGCCCTAAATAGAGAAAAATTGAAAGCATTTCCCCTAAAATCAGGAACAAGACAAGGGTACCCACTCTCACGACTACTATTCAACATAGTTTTGGAAGTTTTGGCCACAGCAATCAGAGCAGAAAAAGAAGTAAAAGGAATCCAGATAGGAAAAGAAGAAGTGAAACTCTCTCTGTTTGCAGATGACATGATCCTCTACATAGAAAACCCTAAAGACTCTACCAGAAAATTATGAGAGCTAATCAACGAATATAGTAAAGTTGCAGGATATAAAATTAACACACAGAAATCCCTTGCATTCCTATACACTAACAATGAAAAAACAGAAAGAGAAGTTAAGGAAACAATACCATTCACCATTGCAACAAAAAGAATAAAATACTTAGGAGTATATCTTCCTAAAGAAACAAAAGACCTATACATAGAAAACTATAAAACACTGATGAAAGAAATCAAAGAGGACACAAACAGATGGAGAAACATACCGTGTTCATGGATTGGAAGAATCAATATTGTCAAAATGGCTATTCTATGCAAAGCAATCTATAGATTCAATGCAATCCCTAACAAGCTACCAATGGTATTTTTCACAGAACTAGAACAAATAATTTCACAATTTGTATGGAAATACAAAAAACCTCGAATAGCCAAAGTAATCTTGAGAAAGAAGAATGGAACTGGAGGAATCAACCTGCCTGACTTCAGACTCTACTACAAAGCCACAGTCATCAAGACAGTATGGTACTGGCACAAAGACAGAAATAGAGATCAATGGAACAGAATAGAAAGCCCAGAGATAAATCCACGAACCTATGGACACCTTGTCTTTGACAAAGGAGGCAAGACTATACAATGGAAAAAAGACAACCTCTTTAACAAGTGATGCTGGGAAAACTGGTCAACCACCTGTAAAAGAATGAAACTGGAACACCTTCTAACACCATACACAAAAATAAACTCAAAATGGATTAAAGATCTAAATGTAAGACCAGAAACCACAAAACTCCTAGAGGAGAACATAGGCAAAACACTCTCCAACATAAATCACAGCAGGATCCTCTATGACTCACCTCCCAGAATATTAGAAACAAAAGCAAAAATAAACAAATGGGACCTAATTAAACTTAAAAGCTTTTACACAACAAAGGAAACCATAAGCAAGGTGAAAAGACAGTCCTCAGATTGGGAGAAAATAATAGCAAACGAAGCAAAAGACAAAGGATTAATCTCAAAAATATACAAGCAACTCCTGAAGCTCAACTACAGAAAAATAAATGACCAAATCAAAAAATGGGCCAAAGAACTAAACAGACATTTCTCCAAAGAAGACTTACAGATGGCTGACAAACACATGAAAAGATGCTCAACATCACTCATTATCAGAGAAATGCAAATCAAAACCATAATGAGGTACCATTACATGCCAGTCAGGATGGCTGCTATCCAAAAGTGTACAAGGAATAAATGCTGAAGTGGGTGTGGAGAAAAGGGAACCCTCTTACACTGTTGGTGGGAATGCAAACTAGTACAGCCACTATGGAGAACAGTGTGGAGATTCCTTTAAAAAACTGGAAATAGAACTGCGATATGACCCGGCAATCCCACTTATGGGCATAAACACTGAGGAAACCAGATCTGAAAGAGACACGTGCACCCCAATGTTCATCACAGCACTGTTTATAATAGCCAGGACATGGAAGCAACCTAGATGCCCATCAACAGATAAGGAAGCTGTGGTATATATACACCATGGAATATTACTCAGCCATTAAAAAGAATTCATTTGAATCAGTTCTAATGAGATGGATAAAACTGGAGCCCATTATACAGAGTGAAGTAAGCCAGAAAGATAAAGACCATTACAGTATACTAACACATATATATGGAATTTAGAAAGATGGTAATGATAACCCTATATGCAAAACAGAAAAAGATACACAGATGTACAGAACAGACTTTTGGACTCTGTGGGAGAAGGCGAGGGTGGGATGTTTCAAGAGAACAGCATCGAAACATGTATATTATCTGGGGTGAAACAGATCACCAGCCCAGTTTGGATGCATGAGACAAGTGCTCGGGCCTGGTGCACTGGGAAGACCCAGAGGGAGCGGGTAGAGTTGGAGGTGGGAAGGGGGATCGGGATGGGGAATACATGTAAATCCATGGCTAATTCAAGTCAATGTATGACAAAAACCACTACAATACTGTAAAGTCATTAGCCTCCAACTAATAAAAATAAATGAAAAAACAAAACTGTTTTCAAAAAGTAAAACACAGACTTGGCCCTAAAAAAAAAAAAAAAAAAAGATGAACTATGGACGGAGGTTCGTGACATTGTACAGGAGACAGGGATCAAGACCATCCCCACGGAAAAGAAATGCAAAGAGGCAAAATGGTTGTCTGAGGAGGCCTTACAAATAGCTGTGAAAAGAAGGGAAGCAAAAAGCAAAGGAGAAAAGGAAAGATATTTCCATTTGAATGCAGAGTTCCAAAGAATAGCAAGGAGAGACAAGAAAGCCTTCCTCAGCGATCAATGCAAAGAAATAGAGGAAAACAACAGAATGGGAAAGACTAGAGATCTCTTCAATAAAAGTAGAGATACCAAGGGAACATTTCAGGCAAAGATGGGTTTGATAAATGACAGAAACGGTATGGACCTAACAGAAGCAGAAGATATTAAGAAGAGGTGGCAAGAATACACAGAAGAACTGTACAAAAAAGATGTTTATGAGCCAGATAATCACAATGGTGTGATCACTCACCTAGAGCCAGACATCCTGGAATGTGAAGTCAAGTGGGCCTTAGAAAGCATCACTACGAACAAAGCTAGTGGATGTGATGGAATTCCAGTTGAGCTATTTCAAATCCTGAAAGATGATGCTGTGAAAGTGCTGCACTCAATATGCCAGCAAATTTGGAAAACTCAGCAGTGGCCACAGGACTGGAAAAGGTCCATTTTCATTCCAATCCCTAAGAAAGGCAATGCCAGAGAATGCTCAAACTACCGGACAATTGCACTCATCTCACATGCTAGTAAAGTAATGCTTAAAATTCTCCAAGCCAGGCTTCAGCAATACATGAACCGAGAACTTCCAGATGTTCAAGCTGGTTTTAGAAAAGGCAGAGGAACCAGAGATCAATTGCCAATATCCACGGGATCATTGAAAAAGCAAGAGAGTTCCAGAAAAACATCTATTTCTGCTTTATTGACTACGCCAAAGCCTTTGACTGTGTGGATCACAATAAAGTGTGGAAAATTCTGAAAGAGATGGGTATACCAGACCACCTGACCTGCCTCTTGAGAAACCTGTATGCAGGTCAGGAAGCAACAGTTAGAACTGGACATGGAACAACAGACTGGTTCCAAATAGGAAAAGGAGTACATCAAGGCTGTATATTGTCATCCTGCTTATTAAACTTATACACAGAATACATCATGAGAAATGCTGGTCTGGAAGCAGCACAAGCTGGAATCAAGATTGCCAGGAGAAATACCAATAACACCAGATATGCCGATGACACCATCCTTATGGCAGAAAGTGAAGAACTAAAGAGCCTCTTGATGAAAGTGAAAGAGGAGAGTAAAAATTTGGCTTAAAGTTCAACATTCAGAAAACTAAGATCATGGCCATCTGGTCCCATCACTTCATGGCAAATACATGGGGAAACAGTGGAAACAGTGGCTGGCTTTATTTTTGGAGGCTCCAAAATCACTGCAGATGGTGATTGCAGCCATGAAATTAAAAGACACTTACTCCTTGGAAGGAAAGTTATGACCAACCTAGATAGCATGTTAAAAAGCAGAGACATTACTTTGCCAACTAAGGTCCGTCTGGTCAAGGCTATTGTTTTTCCAGTGGTCATGTATGGATGTGAGAGTTGAACTGTGAAGAAAGCTGAGCACCGAAAAATTGATGCTTTTGAACTGTGGTGTTGGAGAAGACTCTTGAGAGTCCCTTGCACTGCAAGGGGATCCAACCAGTCCATCCTAAATGAAATCAGTCCTGGGTGTTCATTGGAAGGACTGATGCTGAAGCTGAAACTCCAATACTTTGGCCACCTCATGCGAAGAGTTGACTCATTGGAAAAGACCCTGATGCTGGGAGGGATTGGGGGCAGGAGGAGAAGGGGACGACAGAGGATGAGATGGCTGGATGGCATCACCAACTCGATGGGCATGAGTTTGAGTAAACTCCGGGAGTTGGTGATGGACAGGGAGGCCTGGCGTGCAGCGATTCATGGTGTCGCCAAGAGTCAGACACGACTGAGTGACTGAACTGAACTGATTGAATCCCCTTTAGTCAGAAAATATATGGATATTAATAGACCACAGTGCAGATGCTTAGGCACTTAAATGCTAACATGTCTAATTGGTAGGATTATAGGTGATTGGTTCTTATAAATTTCAAGTGATAAATGCTTCATTTTAGGGCAGCCATCTGGACTCATCTATTTATTTGTTTTCTTGATTATATTAGTCAGCTAGGCTTGCCATAACAAAATACTGTAGACTAGGTGGCATAAATAACAAAAGTTCATTTTTCTCACAGTTATGGAGGATGGAAATCTGAGAATCAAGATCTAGCAGTGTCAGTTTTTGGTTATAGCTCTCTTTCTGTCTTGCTAGTGGTCATCTTCTTGTTGGGTCCTCACATGTAGGGGAATGATCTGATATCTCTTCCTCTTCCATATGGCCACAGTCCTATCCAATTATGCCCCTCTGTCCATCTCAATTAGTTACATAAATACCCTATGTCCAGATCCAGTCACACTTGGGGTTAGGGCTTCAACATATTAACTTTTTGGAGGGGAGCCAATTAGGTTCATAGCACCTGTGCTCACCACAAACACCAAAAACACTTGGTTCATAAAACAGTGAATTCTGTTCAGGACGAGAACCAGGCCAAAATTTCTGTGCCGCAGCTCATTATCAGGTATTACATATCTGAGCTGATGTCCAATGAAAGAAGTGATGTGCTTAGCAAAGTGGGTGATAGCAAGAGCCTTTTGCCTCTCCCCATCCAACCCCAGGCTTTCATGTCCCCTGACTTTAGTTGAAAAGCACTTTCCAAAAAGCAAGAAGAGTCCACCTAAAATTCTAGCCCTTATACACCTTAGAAAATCAAATCAGACCCCTTGTTTTCATATCTTCATAATTCAAGGAGTACCAGAGGGTGGGGCAGTCCTTCCGCGGCCTCAGCCAGGCCTTTGAGCTGGACCAGCAGGCCTTCTCGGCCGGCCTGAACCAGGCCATCGCCTTCACCGGAGATGCCTATGACGCCATCGGCGAGCTGTTCACCGAGCAGCCCAGGCAAGACCTGGACCCGGTCATGGACCTGTTGGCGTTGTATCAGGGCCACCTGGCCAACTTCCCCGACATCATCCACGTCCAGAAAGGAGCTCTTACCAAAGTAAAGGAGAGTAGGCGACACGTGGAAGAAGGGAAGATGGAAGTCCAAAAGGCTGATGGCATTCAGGATCGCTGTAACACTATTTCTTTTGCTACTTTGGCTGAAATTCACCACTTCCATCAAATTCGAGTAAGAGACTTTAAATCACAAATGCAGCATTTCTTACAACAACAAATAATATTTTTCCAAAAAGTGACGCAGAAGTTGGAAGAGGCTCTTCACAAATATGATAGTGTTTAATGACTGGACGTTGGATTTTGGACTTCTTTTTTCAGTTCAAGGATAATTTCTATAGCAGAATACAAACTGCTATCAAAGAACTATTGCCAACTATCAGCAGTGGTACAAGGATGGTTTTGTGTTCAACTGAAACTGGGCTGAATATATAATTATGTAGGAAAGAAGCAGTTAATATGGTTATATAACAGAAACAGTACCACACATTGTAACTAAATTATACTATGTATGCCTACACTACCATTGTAACTTTTGGAATAATGAGTATACTATTTGCCTTATTGCTTTTTGAAGAATGGGTATTTTAGTGCATACTTTGTAGACCTCAAAACCCATGAAGGGTCTCAAAGAAGCTGGCTGGTTAAAAGCCTGCTGTGGATGCCTTTTTACTCTCATAGGTTGGGATTACCTAAATTCAGCCTATTCTCTGTTTACAAACTCCAACTAGAGCAGCTATGCGACTTTGTGCCTTTAGACTCTTGGTTTTTCATTTCTCCACCCCCCCTACCCCTTTTTAAAGTAACCACAACTTTTCTGATGGAAAGAGTGAAAGGCCAGTGCACATAATGACAAACTGCTGGGAACCTCCTGTTGGCACGGGGGGCAGGGTGGGAGGATCAGCTGTCATCAGTTTGCCCAGCGAGTTTTGTCTCCGGGATCGATGCTGGCGAGCACAGTGGAGGGAGACTCATGTTCACCTTCAGAGAGGGTGTCTGTTAGTGAAGAAGATGGTACCACTCTGTTCCCTTAGATGCTGCAGTAAGCCTAGTCTCTTCACTCAAGTGTCCTGGAAACTTGACGTGAAGATTTAATCGAACATGTCTTACAACCCGGAGAAGGGGTCTAATCTGTTGGGGACATGAGCACAGAATCAGTGACAATACACACTCGGTTTTAATTCTTAAGAGAGTTTTCTTTTCTTTTTCTTCTTTTTTAGCTTGAAATTTTTCTTTTAATATTCAGTGTGTGTGTGTGTGTTTTTTAATGGATCTACACTGTTAACTGGTTGAGACTCCACTGTAATTCACTTGTTTACTTAATCAAAAACTTTTCAGGGATGTCTATAAAATTCAGTGTTATACGTGATGAAAAGTAATGTTGGTTGATCTAATGAGGGACCAGAAATAATTTCTACTATTCCAAATGCTGATGGAAAAAAGTAATTTTTTTTAAAGTATTGATAAGCCCCCAGGACATTTAACCTTAAAAATTACTTTAAGTATATTCTTTTATTACTATAAGGGAAATACAAATGACTGATAAATACCAAAAATATTCAAAAGCAGCTTAATCTAAAAAGCACAAAGAGATTTTGGTTTGAAATACCAGAATCTCAACGTTTTTATAGTTGCTGAGCTCAATAATGTGATTCTTGAGTTTACAGGTTTAAAAACTGTCACTGAAAGGTTAAAGTGTCTACTGTTTTTAATGAAGTCAAACTTATGCTGCCTCAGAAATCCCTGGGTATTCAAGTGGTAACATAGAAGTAAAGAGGTCAGTTTGAAATGTTGGTGAGTCACATTGATTAAAAGAAAAGGGTCAATTTGCAGATAGTCATACAAAGTGAAGGTTATTAAAATGATTTCTCAATAGCACATTTACTCGAAAAAGTAATCTCACATGGGTTTAATTTTTAAGATCAGATTTGATCAAAATTTTATACCTTAGGTAACTTAGAGCCAGATTTAACATCATGTGGCTTTGTCTCTACTATCGACATGTGGAACTGTAACCAAATATATTGTTCTCTACAAAAATAACTTTCTCCTGTTGATTGCAAGATACAGTTCTATAAATGAAACCCATATATATATATATGTTAATTTTATTGCAGAAGTTTAGAGATGATAATGATAGCATTTAATTTAAGTTTGAGTCTGTATTGGACAAATAAGCACTATGCTTTTCAAATGATTGGAAAATCATTTTTATTTGCCTCCTTTTTTTGACAGTGGTTTGATTTTTTGTTTGTTTAAGTAAAAATCACTAAACTTGTGCAATGGTAGCATGGAAATTATCTGAGGTGTCTTGTATGATTGTGCTTTGGCCAGGGTGGACATAGTTCAAATTGTAAGAGCTAAAGATTAAAGAGCAAGAAGGTATAGGTTCATGCTGCCTATTTAGAAGAGAACTTTCATTCTTCAGAACTACATAACATGATAATGCCACTGATTCATAAGGGGTTTAAATTAATTCTATGGGGTAGGACACCAGGATCATTAGTGTTCATTTTCATCTAAGATCTTTACCTCGCTAACATTCTTGGTCCTATTGAAACATTTCAGTATACAAAAATACTGCAATGTTAATACCCAAGAGAAAAGCCATCATAATGTGTATGCTGGTCATTATGATCAGTGTGGTACAATTTTTAAAAAATAAACTATCATGCCCTTCAAAAAAAAAAATTGATAAGAACGCGGCTAAGATAATCAATCTGATTTCGTTGTTGACCATCTGGTGATGTCCATGTGTAGAGTCTTCTCTTGTGTTGTTGGAAGAGGGTGTTTGCTATGACCAGTGCATTCTCTTGGCAAAACTCTATTAGCCTTTATCCTGCTTCATTCCATACTCCAAGGCCAAATTTGCCTGTTACTCCAGGTGTTTCTTGACTTCCTACTTTTGCATTCCAGGCCCCTATAATGAAAAGGACATCTTTTTTGAGTGTTAGTTCTAAAAGGTCTTGTAGGTCTTCATAGAACTGTTCAATTTCAGCTTCTTCAGTGTTACTGGTTGGGGCATAGGCTTGGATTACCATGATATTGAATAGTTTGCCTTGGAAACGAACAGAGATCATTCTGTCGTTTTTGAGATTGCATCCAAGTACTGCATTTCGGACTCTTTTGTTGACTATGATGGCTACTCCATTTCTTCTAAGGGATTCCTGTCCACAGTAGTAGATATAATGGTCATCTGAGTTAAATTCACCCATTCCAGTCCGTTTTAGTTCGCTGATTCCTAGAATGTCGACATTCACTCTTGCCATCTCCTGTTTGACCACTTCCAATTTGCCTTGATTCATGGACCTAACATTCCAGGTTCCTATGCAATATTGCTCTTTACAACATCAGACCTTGTTTCTATCACCAGTCACATCCACGTCTGGGTATTGTTTTTGCTTGGCTCCATCCCTTCATTCTTTCTGGAGTTATTTCTCCACTGATCTCCCATAGCATATTGGGCACCTGGGGAGTTCTTCTTTCAGTATCCTGTCATTTTGCCTTCTCATACTGTTCATGGGGTTCTCAAGGCAAGAATACTGAAGTGGTTTGCCATTCCCTTCTCCAGTGGGCCACATTCTGTCAGACCTCTCCATCATGACCTGACTGTCTTGGGTGGCCCCACACGGCATGGCTTAGTTTCATTGAGTTAGACACGACTGTGGTCCTGTGATCAGACTGGCTAGTTTTCTGTGATTATGGTTTTAATGTGTCTGCCTCTGATGCCCTCTCGCAACACCTACCATCTTACTTGGGTTTCTCTTACCTCGCACGTGGGATATCTCTTCACGTCTGCTCTAGCAAAGCGCAGCCACTGCTCCTTACCTTGGAGGAAGGGTATCTTCTCATGGCCGCCCCTCCTGACCTTGAACGTGGACTAGCTCCTCTCAGCCCTCCTGTGCCAGGCAGCAGTCGCTCCTTGGAGGTGGGGTAGCACCTCTAGGCCGCAGCCCCTGACCTTGGGCGAGGGGCAGCTCCTCACGGCCATGCTTCTGCAGGGTCCGTCGCAGCCAGTGCACTTCTGTGATAAAAGGAGGGATTAAATCCAATCAAAACTAATTACATGTCTCACAATACCTCCTGGTGGGACTGGTTTGTAAATGCTGTAAGATGGCACAGCTAATTATGATCAAACCAAGAACTTTAGCAGAATGAGATAAACCAAACAGAGTCGATTTTTATTTTACCATGTTTTCTCCTCAAGAAGAGAGAGGAGGAGGTGAAGCTAGGAGGTTAGGTGCCCAGTGATCATTCTGGGTTTGTCCAGAGGTGACAATAGGAGACCTCTGAGCCCAGAAAGCAGAGCTCTCCTGCCCATGTCTGGTCTCACCCTGGTGGAGTAAGACATTTCTAGTGCCCAGACAAGAATGGAGAGGCCCCCAAGCAACCAGACATCCCGAATATGCCTCCCCTCCGTCGTGGTCACCCTAGGACCCTCCTGGACAAGCGATCAGCTGCCAATCTCCAGAGGTGGGGAAACAAGGACTTTAAATAAAAAATAACAGGGCCGAGCCCATAAGCCATATTGTTAGCAGCAATTTGCTTACATTTTAAAATAACTATCATCATTGTTGGTAGCCCAGTCCAACCTAGCAGTCACAGGAGGGGAGGGAGCGATGGGCCAGTCCCAGAGGGCCCATTCTGAGTTCCAAACTCTTTGCCCCCTCAGCATCGGACCTACAGCCACAGTGGATGGCCGCTCCTGGGGCTCCCGCCTCGGACCTGCCAGGGACCAACCCAAGAGGGATCAGAATCCTGCTCAGAAGGCGGCGCTGTGAAGGCGAAGATGTGGACTAGACAGGAGGGGCCGCTGCAAATCGCCTGTGCTAATCTCTGCCCCTCCAATTCCTGCAGGCCCGATTCGTCCGCCCCGCAGCCGCCACGCCTTCCTATCCCCATAGTCCTCTGACTCGGCGGAGACTCACGTCCTCACTCGAAAGCTGGAAGATCAGAGAAAGGTAGAGGGCTGCACTGACACCGCTTAGCACTCTAGACGAGGTTAGCCTTCCTGCGAGGAACCCCTCAGTTATATGGTGCGTGACAGGCCCCGCCCCAGTCCTCTTTGATTGGCCAACGAATCCCAGACACGCCTCCTCGCCCCTCCCACCACTTTAGCCTTGCTGGCCTGAGTCCACTATCTCTCCTCTACCCAGGACTTCACCCCTGCAACTGGGTGTTAGTAACTTCATACCAGATTCGCCTCCCCAGACTCCATCCAAACACACTCTGATTCCTCCAGGGATTGATGGCTGGCCTACCTCCCCTGCTTCTCCCACTACTTTCGTCCTGAGGGTCCACTTCCCTTCCTTCCAAGTATACTCACTCCTCCACAATAACAGGGGCCTCTACAACAAGCAGATACATCTTACCCAGTTAGTTTTGAACACCTGAAACTCTGAGATTCAAGATGAAGGAGCCGTATTCAGATACTCTCGGCATTTTATACCCAAAGGAGCCAAAGCTTGTGGTGATGACCAGTGATGTGTACTGTTGTCTGTTGTAATCCCTGACAAGCTGGAGGAGGAGGGGTGCTCATGGAAAGGGTGGGTCGTTCAGGGTCTTTCACTCCCACAACTGGGCATTTCTGTGACAGTGGTGCTCTCCCATGTAAAAGTCACATTTTCTAATTTCTTAGCCACTGAACATGGTAGCAGTGTAATCAGAGGAGAATCTGCTGAGGCTATGCATTTTTATATCTCTAATCCCAAGCACTTTGCTTGGTTGACAGTAGCGTGCAAGCATGCTTAGTCACTTCAGATGTGTCTGACTCTTTGGGTTCTTATGGACTGTAGCTCTACAGGCTCCTCTGTCCATTGGATTCTTCAGGCAAGAATACTGGAGTGGGTTAGCATGTCATCCTCCAGGAGATCTTCCCCACCCAGGGATCAAACTCACATCTCTTATGTCTCCTGCATTGGCAGGCAGTTTCTTTACTGCTAGTGCCATCTGGGAAGCCTGGCCTACATTAGTTGCTTAGATGAATACCCTTCTGTAGACTGAAGTCATAACTCCAGGATAGAGCAGAATTTTTGGACAGCAGCACCACCCAGTGTCTCTGTTGGGGAGAAGAGTGAGGATCTAGTAGTTACTTGGAAAAACTCGTCTTCCAAGGTCATTTTCTGGATACTCACCCAGAACCATAGAGTATTAAAGTAAAATGGAGATAGGACTGTCTTCAGCTTGCACTCCATATTTTCTATATGGCTCGTGTATGGTGGTAGAGCTCTACATAGATCACTCATCACTCTCTCCTCAAGCATTTCTCACATCTCCCCCACTTCTCTTCATTTATTTGTCTGTGCTCTTGTAGCACAGTGTGCTAACTTGAGAGTTTTACATGTTTGTAGGAGGAACTTTTAAAACAGAAAAACGTGCTCCTTCAAAAAATAGCTTTCACTGTGTACCTACAATGTCCCAGGCATTAAATATAATGAACACCAGTGTTTCTACCACTTAGAGTTAGATATTGTTAATATTTAGGTATATTTATTTTGCCCATTTTAAGGAATATAAATATTATAGAAAAATTGAAGTTTCCTTAACTTTCATCCCATTTCCATCCCTCTCTCACTTTCCAAGGGATACTCCTACCCTGAATGTGATGTGTAGTTTCTAGCCACATTTTCCATCATCGCAGATTTATGTGATCTGTCTCCAGGAGCAGCATAGACAATTCTGCTGTCCAGTGTACCAGAAGTAAGACTGAACTTCCATATCTCTTGGGGTTGAAGGAAGCCCCATACAGGCACCTCACCACTCTTGTCCCAAACTTCAAAGTCTATCTTATATCAATCTGCCTCAAATCCATCAGAACCCACCTCATCATAATGTCCATCCCCATTTGTGCCAGTCACCACAAGAATCCCCAAATCCCCATGATACTCCTCAACATCTACATCTTAAATTCCATAAGGCTGTGACCACATTCTCTCTTCACTTCTCACACCTCTTTCCTACTCTTAAAATGCAATGCAACTTCAATAATTCCTTCATATCATCACCCTCTTCTCTGAACGTGCCCTTCATTTTCTTGCCCTAACAGAAACCAGGCTCTTCCTTGAGGACTCTGTGTCCCCTGAAGTCCACTCAAGAGAAGCAGATGATTTTTTTCTCCCATGGCCATTGTTCCACAGAGCCTGAAGCTCTGGTAAATGTCTTCCGTGTTTCTCATTGCCTCCTTTAGAACATTCCTCTCCCACATCCTCCAAAACCTCCAGCTTTGACAGCTTGTGTCACCAACTAGCCTGCATTGTGATCATCAACCAAACTTCAGGACTCCTCTCCTTTATTTCTCAAAGATTTTAGCTCCTACAGTAGGTCACTCCCAACAGTAGTCTTGTCTTAATTCCTGGTGAACTCAAGAATGATCATTCTGATACACCTCCTCTTTTTCCAGTTCATTCCCTTTGTTACCCAGACCCCACTACCCTTTAACCTCACCAGAATCTCTAGTCCATTGGTATTACCAGATTTCACCATCTCTCTCTCCCTTACGGTTTTCTCTCCCCTCCTTCCCTAGCTCAGATGTCATGCTCAGTCGTGATCACTCACTGACGTATACCCTCCACTCTCCTGCCCCTCTCTCACTTTGTATTGCTTCCCTGGCAAAATCACATCTCTAGCTAAGTCAAGATATGCCTCAATGAGCCTGTATTCACACAGCTAAACCTGTCCAAAGGAAAAATACACAACCACAAGCTTTTGAATTTTGATGTTTCCCTTGGCCAACGATATGTGGTAGGATACTCTCTCATAATGCTGGGCAGCGTCAGAGATCTACAGCTCCCAGTCAGCTGAGTGATCACAACTGATTCTGATATGCTTCCACTCATTCTGTACCCATTCAACCATCCTGTTTTTCACTTTCAGTACAGTATTTAGTAAATTACATGAGATACTGAACATTTTATTATAAAAGAGGATTTGTGTTAAATGACTTTGCCCAGATGTAAGCTAATAAATGTAAGTGTTTTAGCACCTTTAGGGCAGGTTAATCTAAGCAGTTATGTTGGGTAGATTTTGAGTATTTAATGCATTTTCCTTTTTTAAATTTATTTTAATTGGAGGAAAATTTCTTTATGATATTATGTTGGTCTGCCATGCATCATCATGAATCAGCCATAGGTATATATATGGCCCCTCCCTCTTGAACTTCCCTCCCACCTCCCACCCCATCCCATCCTCTATGTTATCACAGAGCACCAGTTTAAGCTCCCTGAGTCATACAGCAAATTCCCAGTAGCTATCTATTTTACATATAGTACTGTATATTTTCATGCTACTCTCTCAATTCATCCTACCGTCTACTTCCCCCACTATGTCCACAAATCTGTTCTCTATGTCTGTGTTTCCCCTGCAGTCCTGCAAATAGGTTTATCAGTATCATCTGTCTGGTTTTCAGTTGTCAGGTCGTGTCTGACTCTTTGCAACCCCGTGGACTGCAGCACACCAGGCCTCCTTGTCCATCACCATCTCCCAGAGTTTTCCCAAGTTCATGTCCATTGAATTGGTGATGTCATCCAACCATCTCATCCTCTATTGCCCTATTCTCCTTCTGCCTTCAATCTTTCACAGCATCAGACTCTTTTCTAGTGATTTGGCTCTTCGTATCATATGGCCAAGTTATTGGAGCTTCAGCTTCAGCATCAGCCTTTCCAATGAGTATTCAGGGTTTATTTCCTTTGGGATTGACTGGTTTGATAATCTGTATAGATTCTATATATATGCATTAGTATACAATATTTGTTTTTCTCTTTCTAACTTCACTCTGTATAATAAGCTCTAGGTTCATCCGCCTCATTAAATCAACTCAAATGTGTTCCTTTTTATGGCTGAGTATTATTGCATTGTATTAATATATATGTACCATAGCTTCTTTATCCATTCATCTGTTAATGGACATCTAGGTTGCTTCCATGTCTTAATTATTGTAAAATATTAGTTACCCAGTTGTGTCCAATTCTTTGCAACCCCATGGACTGTAGCCTGCCAGGCTCCTCAGTCTATGGAATTATCCAGGTAAGAATACTGGAATGGGTAGATATTTCATTCTTCAAAGGATCTTGCCAACCCAGGGATTGAACCCGGGTCTCCTGCATTGCACGTGGATGCTTTACTGTCTGAGCTACCAGGGAAGCTATTGCAAATAGTGCTGCAATGAACATTGGGGTACATGTGACTTTTTCAATTATGGTTTCAGGGTATATGCCCAGTAGTGGGTCGGTTGGGTCATTTGTAGTTTTATTCCTAGTTTTTTAAGGATAACTGTTCTCCATAGTGGCTGTATTAATATACATTTCCATGGATAATGCAAAAGCATTCCCTTTTTTCCACATCCTCTCTGGAATTTATTGTTTGTAGATTTTTTTGATGATGATGATGGCTATTATCACCATTCTGAGGTGATACCTCATTGTAGTTTTGATTTGCATTTCTTTGAAAGTCAGCAATGTTGAGCATCTTTTCATGTATTTATTAACCATGTATATGTCTTCTTTTGAAAAATGTCTTTTTAGGTCTTCTGCCCACTTTCTCATTGGGTTGTTTGTTTTCTGGCATTGAGCTTCATGAGCTGCTTGTATATTTTGGAGATTAATCCTTTGTCCATGTTATCCAATTATTTACACTCTCACCTTCTTTAAGGCTCAAATCCCACCATTTCAATGAAGCCTATCTGAACTAGCTTATTTAATACTGCAACCTGCACAGCCCTACTCTATCTGCCTTACTCTATTCTGCTTTCATCATTCTCTAACACAATATTCAACTTATTTACTTAATATGCTTGTTGCTTTATTTCAGTATTCCTCCATTGAGATGTAAAGTCCTTGAGGGCAGAGATCTCTGTTTCACTGAATCTAGGTGCCTAGAATTGCACAAGATATGGGTTTTTTTTAATGAATTTTATCATAAATTTTGTATTACAATGTTATATCACACCACATGTAATTGCCCACAACTTGATTTTTTTCACCCAACATTATAATTTTTTAGATTTATCCATGTTCATACTATAACATATGTACATCCATTTTAACTGGTATATAATATTCCATTTTTTGAATAGTTTCCTTATGCCTTTCATTCTTGTGGACATTTTTGAGTAGCTACTCTTTTTTACAAAGAATGCTGCAATGAATGCTCTTGTTATAGCCTCTTATTACTCTATAAATATGTTTCCTGGAACTGGAATTGCTAAATTACAGAGTATGTGCATCTTGAACCTCACTGTGTGTGCATGCTCAGTTGCTTCAGTTGTGTCTGACTCTTTGTGACCCCGTGGACTGTAGCCTTTCAGGCTCCTCTGTCCATGGGATTCTCCAAGCAAGAATACTGGAGTGGGTTGCCATGCACTCCTCCAGGGAATCTTCCCAACCCAGGGATCGAACCTCCATCTCTTATGCCTCTTGCATCAGCAAGCAGGTTCCTTACCACTAGTGCCACCTGGAAAGCCCATTCAATCGCACTCAGTTGAGTTCAGTTGCTCAGCCGTGTCCGACTTTTTGTGACCCCATGGACTGCAGCATGCCAGGCCTCCCTGTCCATCACCAACTCCCAGAGTTTACCCAAACTCATGTCCATTGAATCAGAGATGCCATCCAACCATCCCATCCTCTGTCATCCCCGTCTCCTCCCGCCTTCAATCTTTCCCAGCATCGGGGTCTTTTCAAATGAGTCAGTTCTTTGCATGAGGTGGCCAAAGTATTGGAGTTTCAGTATCAACATCAGTCCTTCTAATGAACACTCAGGACTGATCTCCTTTAGGATGGACTGGCTGGATCTCCTTGCAGTCCAAGGGACTCTCAAGAGTCTTCTCCATCACCACATTTCAAAAGCATCAATTCTTCAGCACTCAGCTTTCTTTACAGTCCGACTCTCACAACCATACATGACTACTGGAAAAACCATAGCCTTGACTAGACAGACTTTTGTTGGCAAAGCAATGTCTCTGCTTTTTAAAATGCTGTCTAGTTTGGTCATAACGTTTTTTCCAAGGAGTAAGCATCTTTTAATTTCATGGCTGCAGTCACCATTTGCAGTGAGTTTTGAGCCCCAAAAAATAAAGTCTGCCACCATTTCCCCATCTATTTGCCATGAAGTTTTGGGACCGGATGCCATGATCTTAGTTTTCTGAATGTTGAACTTTAAACCAACTTTTTCACTCTCCTCTTTCACTTTCATCAAGAGGCTCCTTAGTTCTTCTTCACTTTCTGCTGTAAGAGTGGTGTCATTTGCACATCTGAGTTTATTGATATTTCTCCCTGCAATCTTGATTCCAGCTTGTGCTTCATCGAGCTCAGCGTTTCTCATGATGTACTCTGCATATAAGTTAAATAAGCAGGGTGACAATATATAGCCTTGACATATACCTTTCCCGATTTGGAACCAATCTGTTGTTCCATGTCCAGTTTTAACTGTTGCTTCCTCACCTGTATACATTTTTCTCAAGAGGCACTCAGGTGGTCTGGTATTCCTATGTCTTTAAGAATTTTCCACAGTGTGTGGTGATCCACACAGTCAAAGGGTTTGGCATAGTCAATAAAGCAGAAATAGATGTTTTTCTGGAACTCGCTTGCTTTTTCAATGATCCAGCAATTTGTTGGATGTTGGCAATTTGATCTCTGGTTCCTCTGCCTTTTCTAAATCCAGCTTGAACATCTGGAAGTTCACAGTTCACATATTGTTGAAGCATGACTTGGAGAATTTTCAGAGTTACTTTACTAGCATGTGAGATGAGTACAATTGTGCAGTAGTTTGAGCATTCTTTGGCATTGCCTTTCTTAAGGATTGGAATGAAAACTGACCTTTTCCAGTCCTGTGGCCACTGCTGAGCTTTCCAAATTTGCTGACATATTGAGTGCAGCACTTTCAACTTCACTAAACATTGCCAAATGCTAATTACATCAATTTACACACACATCAGCTGTAGAACTGTACCCATTTCCCCCACATTCTTGCAGATAAGTATCTTTAAATTTCTTTTTTTACCAATCTAAGAAGTGAAAATGAGCATCTCCCTAATGTTGAACCTGTCTTTCCCATATTATGTTTTTGGGTGAGTATCTCTTTGTAGCTTTTTCTGAACAAACATCCTTCCTCTTTGAATTATCTTTTGATGTCCTTTACCCATTTTTCTTTTGTCTTCTTTTTAAAAATAATTTTTTTAATTTATTTTTGTATTATTTGGAGGGCTGCACTGGGTTTAGTTGCTGCACACAGGTTTTTCTCTCATTTTGGCAAGCAGGGCCAACTCTCTAGTTGCAGTGCATGGGCTTCTCAGTGCAGTGGGTTCTCATGTGGAGAGCACAGGCGCTAGAGCCCATGGGCTTCAGGAATTTCAGTTTCCTGGCTTTAGAGCACAGGCTCAATAGTTGTGGCACATGGGCTTAGTTGCTCCACAGCATGTAAGGATCTTCCTGGACCAAGCATTGAATAGGTGTCTCCTGCATTTTAGGCAGATTCTTTACCACTGAGCCACCAGGGAAACCCCTGTTTGTCTTCTTAATATTGTTTCTTATGGGTACTTTACATATTTTATATTCTAATTATTGGTCTGTAACATATTTTGAAAAATTTCTTTGTATTCCAGGAAATTTTTTTCTGCATTGCTATTTTGTTGGTTTTGTTTATAAACCATCCTTATTTGGTTTACAATAAGTGTAGCTTAAACAAACTTGTTTGAGTTTCTTTACTCAAACATGCAACTCTACTGGTGAGAATGTATACTATTAAGCAGGTTTTCAGAGAGACGGCATCCCCTACCAAACTGCAAACAGGCTTCCAGTCTATAACCAAAGACTTCCTGAGATTCTGGATGGTTGACATCCACCGGGAGGGTCAGAGCCAGAAATCAGCACCCCAAAAGAGACACAAAGTGCACCTGACTGGCGCACCCGGAAACTAAATCTGGGACCGGGGAGGGGATAAGGTGCACTGCACCCGGGGAGAGTGCACTTGTCAAGCTCCTGGTTGTCTGAACTGCTCAGGCCCGGGAAGGCACAAAACCCAGGTCCAACCAAGCCTGTGCCTTACCCGAGAACCTGAACCTGAGCGACATAGGCCTGGGAAGTGCACGCAACTCAGGGCCCGCTCCTTGGAGATACTCCCTGGAGTATCCAGATAGCTACCTGGAGAACAACCTGGAGCCTGAGCAGTGTGGACAGGGAAAGCACACAAATCGTGAGCGGGGGGCAAACCCAGCGTGGCCGGAACACTGCAAGTACTCCCCACAAATGCCAGTGACATTTGTTTGCAGCATTCCTCCCTCCCCACAGCACAACTGAACAAGCGAACCTAAATAAGAGATCACCTCTGCCCAATTGTGTCAGGGCGGAAATTAGACACTGAACAGACCTGCAAACAGAAGTCAAATAAACAAAGGGAACCGCTTCAGAAGTGACAGGTGCAACAGATTAAAATCCCTGTAGTTAACACCGACTACACTGGAAGGGGCCTATAGATAGCGAGAAGTGTAAGCTGGAACAAGGAGCTATCTGAAACTGAACCAAACCCACGCTGCCTGCAACAGCTCCAGAGAAATTCCTGGATATATTTTTACTATTATTATTTTTTTAATTAAAATTTGTTTTTCTTTCTTTTTTTTAAAAGTCCTCTATTACTCCTCTATTACTCCTTAATTTTCATTTTTATAACTGACTATAACCTGGCAAAAAAAAAAAAAGGATCCTATTTTGAAAGCAAACTTCATATATATTTCATAAATTTTTTGAGTTTTTTTTTTAATATTTTATTTTTAAGACTCTAATCTCTACTCTAGATTTTTAATCTTTATTTTTCAGTATTTGATATCAATTTTGGACATTTAAGAATCCAATCTTCAGTACCCATTTTTACTCAGGAGTGTGATGACTGATTTGATCACTCTCTCCCCCTTTTGACTCTCCTTTTTCTCCCCCAGATCACCTCTATTTCCTCCCTCACCCTCTCTTCTCAATCCAAATCTGTGAAGCTCTGTGGATTTTCTGGGCTGTGGAGAACACTTAGGGAACAGAGTACTGCCTAGATCTGTCTCTCTTCTCTTGAATCCCCTGTCTTCTCTTCCTGCTCACGTCTATCTCCTTCCTCCCTCTCCTGTTCTTCATGTAACTCTGTGAAACTCTCTGGGTGTCCCTCACTGTGGAGAATACTTTCAACATTAACATAGAAGTTTTATTATCAGTGCTGTATGGATGGAGAAGTCTTGAGGCTACTGAAAGAATAAGACTGAAATCCAGAGGCAAGAGGCTTAATCCCAAAATCTGAGAACACCAAAGAACTCTTGACTACAGGGATCATTAATTAATAAGAGATCATCCAAAAGCCTCCATACCTACACTGAAACCAACCACCACCCAAGAGCCAATAAGTTCCAGAGCAAGAAATACCACACAAATTCTCCAGCAACACAGGAACATAGCCATGAGTGTCAATATACAGGCTGTCCAAAGTCACACCAAACCCATAGACCCATCTCAAAACTCACTACTGGACACTCCATTGCACTCCAGAGAGAAGAAATCCAGCTCCACCCACCAGAACACCGAAACAACCTTCCCTAACCAGCAAACCTCGACAAGCCAATCATCCAACCTCACCCACTGGGAGAAACCTCCACAATAAAAAGGAACCACAGACTACCAGAATACAGAAAGGCCACCCCAAACAGAGCAATCTAAATAAGATGAGAAGGCAGAGAAATACCCAGCAGGTAAAGGAATATGAAAAATGCCCACCAAGCCAAACAAAAGAGGAGGGGATAGGGAATATACCTGAAAAAGAATTTAGAATAATGATAATAAAAATGATCCAAAATCTTGAAAACAAAAAAGAGTTACAGATAAATAGCCTGCAGACAAGGATTGAGAAGATGAAAGAAATGTTTAATAAGGACCTTGAAGAAATAAAAAAGAGTCAATTAAAAATCAATAATGCAATAAATGAGATCAAAAACACTCTGGAGGGAACCAAAAGAAGAATAATGGAGGCAGAATATAGGATAAGTGAGGTAGAAGATAAAATGGTGGAAATAAATGAAGCAGAGAGGAAAAAAGAAAAAAGGATCAAAAGGAATGAGGACAAACTCAGGGACCTCTGGGACAATGTGAAACGCCCCAACATTCGAATCATAGGAGTCCCAGAAGAAGAAGACAAAAAGAAAGACCATGAGAAAATACTCGAGGAGATAATAGCTGAAAATTTCCCCCAAATGGGGAAGGAAATAGTCACAAAACCCAAGAACCCCAGAGAGTCCCAAACAGGATAAACCCAAGGCAAAACACCCCAAGACACATACAAATCAAATTAACAAAGATCAAACACAAAGAACAAATATTAAAAGCAGCAAGGGAGAAACAACAAATAACACACAAAGGGATTCCCATAAGGATAACAGCTGATCTATCAATAGAAACCCTTCAGGCCAGAAGGGAATGACAGGATATACTTAAAGTTATGAAAGAGAGTAACCAACAACCTATATTACTGTACCATGCAAGGATCTAGTTTACATATGAAGGAGAATTCAAAAGCTTTACAGACAAGCAAAAGTTGAGAGAATTCAGCACCACCAAACCAGCTGTTCAACAAATGCTAAAGGATCTTCTCTAGACAGGAAACACAGAAAGGTTGTGTGAACAGGAACCCAAAACAACAAAGCAAATGGAAACGGGACCATTCTTATCAATACTTACCTTAAATGTAAATGGGTTGAATGCCCCAACCAAAAGACAAAGAATGGCTGAATGGATAAAAAAGCAAGACCCCTATATATGCTGTCTACAAGAGACCCACCTGAAGCAAGGGACACATACAGACTGAAAGTGAAAGGCTGGAAAAAAATATTTCACACAAATGGAGACCAAAAGAAAGCAGGAGTCACAATATTCATATCAGATAAAATAGAGTTTAAAATAAAGGCTGTGTAAAGAGACAAAGAAGGACACTACATAATGATCAAAGGATCAATCCAAGAAGATATAACAATTATAAATATATATGCACCCAATGTAGGAGTAACGCAATATGTAAGACAAATGCTAACGAGTATGAAAGGGGAAATTAACAATAACACAATAATAGTGGGAGACTTTAATACCCCACTCACACCTATGGATAGATCAACTAAACAGAAAATTAACAAGGAAACACAAACTTTAAATGACACAATAGTCCAGCTAGACCTAATTGATATCTATAGGACATTTCACCCCAAAGCAATCAATTTCACCTTTTTCTCAAGTGCACACGGAACCTTCTCCAGAATAGATCACATCCTGGGCCATAAATCTAGCCTTGGTAATTTCAAAAAAATTGAAATCATTCCAGCCATCTTTTCTAACCACAACGCAGTAAGATTAAATCTCAATTACAGGGAAAAAAAGAACTATTAAAAATTCCAACATATGGAGGTTAAATAACACACTTCTGAATAACCAACAAATCATAGAAGAAATTTTAAAAAAAAGAAATAAAAATATGCATAGAAACGAATGAAAATGAAAACACAACAACCCAAAACCTATGGGACACTGTAAAAGCAGTGCTAAGGGGAAGGTTCATAGCAATACAGGCTTACCTCAAGAAACAAGAAAAAATTCAAATAAATAACCTAACTCTACACTTAAAGCAACTAGAGAAGGAAGAAATGAAGAACCCCAGGGTTAGTAGAAGGAAAGAAATCTTAAAAATTAGGGCAGAAATAAATGCAAAATAAACAAAAGAGACCATAGCAAAAATCAACAAAGCTAAAAGCTGGTTTTCTGAAAAGGTAAATAAAATTGACAAACCGTTAGCCAGACTTATCAAGAAGCAAAGGGAGAAGAACCAAATCAACAAAATTAGAAATGAAAATGGAGAGATCACAACAGACAACACTGAAATACAAAGGATCATAAGAGACTACTACCAGCAGCTCTATGCCAATAAAGTGGACAACTTGGAAGAAATGGACAAATTCTTAGAAAAGTATAACTTTCCAAAACTGAACCAGGAAAAATAGAAGATCTTAACAGACCCATCACAAGCAAGGAAATCGAAACTGTAATCAGAAATCTTCCAGCAAACAAAAGCCCAGGGCTAGATGGCTTCACAGCTGAATTCCACCAAAAATTTAGAGAAGAGCTAACACCTATCTTACTCAAACTCTTCCAGAGAATTCCAGAAGAAGACAAACTTCCAAACTCATTCTATGAGGCCACCATCACACTAATACCAAAACCAGACAAAGATGCCACAAAAAAAGAAAACTTCAGGCCAGTATCACTGATGAAAATAGATGCAAAAATCCTTAACAAAATTCTAGCAAGCAGAATCCAACAACATATTAAAAAAATCGTACACCACGACTAAGTGGGCTTTATCCCAGGAATGCAAGGATTCTTTAATATTTGCAAATCAATCAATGTAATACACCACATTAACAAGTTGAAAGATAAAAACCATATGATTATCTCAATAGACACAGAAAAAACCTTTGACAAAATTCAACACTCATTTATGGTAAAAACTCTCCAGAAAGCAGGAATAGAAGGAACATACCTCAACATAATAAAAGTTATATATGACAAACCCACAGCAAGCATCACCCTCAATGGTGAAAAATTGAAAGCATTTCCCCTGAAATCAGGAACAAGACAAGGGTGCCCACTCTCACCACTACTATTCAACATAGTTTTGGAAGTTTTGGCCACAGCAGAAAACTTCCAAAACAAAATAGTAAAAGGAATCCAGATAGGAAAAGAAGAAGTGAAACTCTTGCTGTTTGCAGATGACAAGATCCTCTACATAGAAAACCCTAAAGACTCTACCAGAAAATTACTACAGCTAATCAATATATACAGTAATGTTGCAGGATATAAAATTAACACAGAAATCCCTTGCATTCCTATACGCTAACAATGAGAAAACAGAAAGAGAAATTAAGGAAACAATACCTTTCAGCATTGCAACAAAAAATAAAATACTTAGGAGTATATCTACCTAAAGAAATGAAATACCTATATATAGAAAACTATAAAACACTGATGAAAGAAATCAAAGAGGACACAAACAGATGGAGAAATATACTGTGTTCATGTGTTGGAAGAATCAATATTGTGAAAATGACTATACTACCCAAAGCAATCTATAGATTCAATGCAATCCCTATCAAGCTACCAACGGTATTTTTCACAGAACTAGAACAAATAATTTCACAATTTGTATGGAAATACAAAAAACTTGAAATAGCCAAAGGAATCTTGAGAAAGAAGAATGGAACTGGAGGCATCAATCTGCCTGACTTCAGGCTCTACTATAAAGCCACAGTCATCAAGACAGTATGGTACTGGCACAAAGACAGAAATATAGATCAATGGAACAAAATTGAAAGCCCAGAGATAAATCCACATACCTATGGACACCTTATCTTTGACAAAGGAGGCAAAGATATACAGTGAAAAAAAAGACAACCTCTTTAACAATTGGTGCTGGGAAAATTGGTCAACCACTTGTGAAAGAATAAAACTAGAACACTTTCTAACACCAGACACAAAAATAAACTCAAAATGGATTAAAGTTCTAAATGTAAGACCAGAAACTCTAAAACTCCTAGAGGAGAACATTGGCAAAACACTCTCCGACATAAACCACAGCAGGATCCTCTGTGACCCACCTCCCAGAATATTGGAAATAAAAGCAAAAATAAACAAATGGGACCTAATAAACTTAAAAGATTTTGCACAACAAGGAAACTATACACAAGGTGAAAAGACAGCCCTCAGATTGGGAGAAAATAATAGCAAACGAAGCAACAGACAAAGGACTAATCTCAAAAATATACAAGCAACTCCTGCAGCTCAATTCCAGAAAAATAAATGACCCAATCAAAAAATGGGCCAAGGAACTAAACAGACATTTCTCCAAAGAAGACACACAGATGGCTAACGAACACATGAAAAGATTCTCAACATCACTCTTTATCAGAGAAATGCAAATCCAAACCACAATGAGGTACCATTACACGCCAGTCAGGATGGCTGCTATCCAAAAGTCTACAAGCAATAAATGCTGGAGAGGCTGTGGAGAAATGGGAACCCTCTTACACTGTTGGTGGGAATGCAAACTAGTACAGCCGCTGTGGAGATTCCTTTAAAACCTGGAAATAGAACTGCCATATGACACAGCAATCCCACTCCTAGGCATACACACTGAGGAAACCAGATCTGAAAGAGACATGTGCACCCCAACGTTCATTGCAGCACTGTTTATAATAGCCAGGACATGGAAGCAACCCTGATGCCCATCAGCAGATGAATGGATAAGGAAGCTGTGGTACATATACACAATGGAATGTTACTCAGCCATTGAGAAGAATTCATTTGAATCAGTTCTCATGAGATGGATGAAACTGGAGCCCATTATACAGAGTGAAGTAAGACAGAAAGATAAAGACCAATACAGTATACTAATGCATATATATGTAATTTTAAAAGATGGTAACGATAACCCTATATGCAAAACAGAAAAAGAGACACAGATGTACAGAACAGACCTTTGGACTCTGTGGGAGAAGGCGAGGGTGGGATGTTCTGAGAGAATAGCATTGAAACAAGTATACTATCAAGGGTGAAACAGATCGCCAGTCCAGGTTGGATGCATGAGACAAGTGCTCATGGCTGGTGCACTGGGAAGACCCAGAGGGATGGGATGGGGAGGGAGGCGGGTGGGGGGATCGGGATGGGGAACACGTGTAAATCCATGGCTGATTCATGTCAATGTATGGCAAAAACCACTACAATATTGTAAAGTAAGTAGCCTCTAACTAATAATAATAAATGAAAAAAATAAATAAAAGAGGCTCTCAAATTTAAAAAGCTGTTAATGCTACAATATGCCATGTTGCCATGTAAAAAAAAAGCAGGTTTTCAAAAGGTTTTTACTTAAGTATAACACACATACAGAAAATGGACATATCTTAACTGTACATCTTGATGAATACTCACAAAATGAAGACACACATAAAATCAGCCCCCAGATCAATACCATTCTTATCAATCTTTTCTCCACTCTTTTGTAATGCAACTTCCTTCATAAATCAATTTTCTGTATAAAGAATGTGAACGTGAAAGTCTCTCAGTTGTGTCCGACTCTTTGTGATCCAATGGACTATACTGTCCATGGAATTCTCCAGGCCACAATACTGGAGTGGGTAGCCTTTCCCTTCTCCAGGGAATCTTCCCAACCCAGGAATTGAGCCCAGGTCTCCCACATTGCAGGCAGGTTCTTTACCAGCTGAGCCAAATGCAAAGCCCAAGAATACTAGAGTGGGTAGCCTATCCCTTCTCCAGCAAATCTTCCTGACCCAGGAATATAACTGGGGTCTCCTGCATTGCAGGCTGATTCTTTACAACTGAGCTGTCAGGGAAACCAAATTTTCTGTATATGCCTTTTCCAATTTTGTAATCAATCTTCAAGTTCCACAAAAAATGGTCTTGTTAATATTAATATTTTGATTGGAGTGTTACTGGACTTATGGATTAATTTAAGGTGAATTGCTAACTTTTGGTGGGTTTCCCAGGTCATACTAGTGGTAAAGAACCTGCCTGCCAATGCAAGAGACATAGAAACTTGGGTTTGATCCCTGGGTGGGTAAGATCCCCTGAAGGAGGACATGGCAACCTAGTCCATTATTCTTGCCTGGAGAATCCCATGGACAGAGGAGCCTGGTGAGTTACATTCTATAAGATCACAAAGAGTCGGACAGGACTGAAGCGACTTAGCTAACTTATTGACATGTCTTCCCATGTATAAATGCAATATTGTTTGGGAGAAACAATCCTCCGTGATCTCTTTGTATCCCTGTATTTTCTTATTGAGTATGCCAAAATATAATCCTTGAAACCTGTTTTTCTGAGCCATTTCTCAGGGTCATGTTTGCAGTGAAGGGTGAGGAAATATCTCCCCACAGAAAAAGAGCAGACTTGCTTTTACTTTCTATAAAATCAGTGGAACCTCCAAACTCATTGTTCCTCTCCTGTAACACAATCCAGTATGTGTTCAGCATCCTTCCTATCATCCTTGTGGGACTTGGTTAGGAGATTGGGGGGGGGGGTATTAGGGACAGACAAATCATCATGAAGCTCTAATTACTGCTTTTATTGTCAATAATAAAGTCTTTTGTCTCTCACTCAAGATTCTCACATCTTATGCCAGAATCTATGGAACTAGAGCAGCCTAATATCTTAGACTGTGTATAGATAAAATCCCAGACTCTGTATAGATCTTAATAAGTTTATTTCTTTACTTTCAGATATTTTTGAAATGTTCTTTAGTACAATTTTATGCTTTTATGTGTAATGGTGTATTCGTCTTTGTTAGCTATCTTTTTAGCTGCCTTTTATATTTGGGGGCTACTGTGAAAGGGCTATTTTTATACTGAATTTTCTAATCGGTTGTTGAATTCTACATCTTTTTTATATATCACTAGTGTAGCTGTTCATACTGTTGCTGTTCAATCACTGAGTCCTGTCTGACTCTCTGTGACTCCATGGACTGCAGCATGCCACGCTTCCCTATCCTTCACTATATCCCAGAGCTTGCTCAAACTTATGTCCGTTGAGGTGGTGATGCCATCCAACCATCTCATCCTCTGTTGCCCCCTTCTCCTGCTGCCCTCAGTCCTTCCTTTCTTTTCCATGAAGTCAGATCTTTGCATCAGGTGGCCAAAATATTGGAGCTTCAGCTTCAGCATCAGTCCTTCCAATGAATATTCAGGGTTGATTTCCTTTAGGATTGACTGGTTTGATCTCCTACCTGTCCAAGGGACTCGCAAGAGTTTTCTCCAGCACCACAGTTCAAAAGCATCAATTCTTCAGTGCTAAGCCTTCTTTTTTTTTTTTTTTTTTTTTTAATTTTCCTAAGCCTTCTTTATGGTCGAACTCTCACATCTGTACATGATTTTGTAGATATATAATAAAGAGGAAATGAGAAAAATATATGCACACATATTCTGGTAAAATAAGGTGCCTGCTGTCAAAGAATTTATAAAATGTGAAGAAGATAGACACATCCACAGACTATTACCGTTAAGAAAGTAATGTTATGCATCAAGGCAGAGATGTAAACAAAGTACTATGGAAGAAGGGGCAATTCAATGTGAGTTGGAGGATTGTGGAAGTTCTCATATCACATCGGGTATTTATGTTGGGCCTCAGAATGTAATAAGCATCTAGACTGTTACAGATGGAAATCAGGAAAAAGGAGATGACTGACTTCTCATACCATACCTGACATTCAAAGATATCCACAATTTAGCCCCAATCTAGCTTTCCAAACCCAGATGCTAAGTCCTCCAGGAAATAAGAGCTAGTCTCTCATCTGGTAACCCTCTTCCAAACTCAAAATGTTTGAGTTCCCACCATGTTGTTTTGCATTATAACACACTGATTAAAGCCGAAGATTTAGAGTCAGATGATTCTGCCCCAGGCTCTAACTTACTGACTGTGAGATCTTGGGCAAGTAAAAACTAGTAATGGTGCTTATCTCATGGGATTTTGTGAAATATTAAATAATTATTGTAAAGCTTTGGTATAGTACCTGGCACAGAGTATGCACTCAATGTACATTAATTCTTATGAATGATAACTCTATTTTATCCATCCCTCTGGTATTAGCTATCAAGTTAACCAAAACACACTTATTGTGTGTCCACAATGCATAATAGATTGTATTCGGTATCATGGAGAACACAAAGATGAAAAAGACCCTTTCTCTGCTCCCAGTGACCTGTCAAGTAAAGGATATAAAATATACAAAAATAATCATGAGGCAAGGCAATTTAGAAAAAATGGAAACAGTACCAGATTTTATTTTCCTGGGCTCCAAAATCACTGCAGATGGTGACTGCAGCCACGAAGTTAAAAGGTGCTTGTTCTTTGGAAGGAAAACTATGACAAACCTACAGTATGACAAACTATGACAGCATATTAAAAAGCAGAGATATCACTTTGCCAACAAAGGTCTGTATAGTCAAAGCTATGGTTTTTCCAGTAGTCATGTACTGATGTGAGATTTGGACCATAAAGAAGGCTGAGTGCCAAAGAATTGATGCTTTTGAACTGTGGTGTTGGAGAAGACTCTCGAGTCCCTTGGACTGCAAGGAGATCCAACCAATCAATCCTAAAGGAAATCAGCCCTGAATATTCATTGAAAGAGTTGATACTGAAGCTCCAATGCTTTGGCCACCTGATGCGAAGAGCTGACTCATTTGAAAAGACCCTGATGCTGGGAAAGATTGAGGGCAGAAGAAGGGAGCAACAGAGGATGAGATGGTTGGGTGGCATCTCCAACTCAATGCACATGAGTTTATCAAACTCCAAGAGATAGTGAAGGACAGGCAAGCCTGGCGTGCTGCAGGCTTGTGGTCACAAAGAGTCAGACATGACTGAGCGACTGAACAACAACAAAGACAAACTAAAACCTGGATTTCTGTCTGGCCCTCCATAGCATGAGGAGGTTGAACCATGATCACCAAGATTATTTCCAAGTCTATCATTATGATTCTATGATTTCTCTGATTATAAGTGCTACTGTGTGTGTGTGTGTATCTGTGTGTGTGTCTGTGTGTGTGCGTGTTTTGTGTGTGCTCAATTGCTCAGTCGTATCTGACTCTGTGACCCCATGGACTGTAGGCCTCCAGGCTTCTCTGTTCATAGGATTATTCCAGCAAGAATATCAGTGGTGGTTGCCATTTCCTCCTCTAGGGTATCTCCCCAACCCAGAGATTCCATGTCTCCTGTTCCTCTATTGGCAGATGGATTCTTTACCACTGAGCCACCTGGGAAACCTGATTATAAGTGCTATATCAAGGCTAGTAAGTACCAGGAGAAAGTAAAAATGAGGTTAAACCTGGGAGAATTGGGGACTCCTGCATAGAGGAAATGATGTTTGAATTGTGTTATAATAGATGGGTATCATTTAGTGGGACTTCCCAGGTGGCTCAGTAGTGAAGAATTCACTTGCCAATGCTGGAGACGGGTTCGATCCTTGGGTTGGGCAAATCCCCTGGAGAAGGAAATGGCAACCCAAGCCAGTATTATTTTTTAATTAATTAATTAATTTTAATTGGAGGCTGACTACTTCACAGTACTGTGGTGGGTTTTGCCATACATTGACATGAATCAGCCATGGGTGTCCATATGTCCCCCATCCCGAAACCCTCTCCCTGCTCCCTCCCCATCTCATCCCTCCTGGCCGTCCCAGTGCACCAGCTTTGAGTGCCCTGTTTCACACATCGAACTTGGACTGGTGATCTGTTTCACACATGTTTCGATGCCATTCTCTCAATCCAGTATTCTTGCCTGGGAAATCCCATGAACAGAGGCACTTGGTGGACTACAGTCCATGAGGCCACAAAAGAGTCAGAAGCAACTTAGCGACTAAACAACCACAAAGACACAACAACAATCGTTTGGTGAGGGAAGAAATGGGAGAAATGAAATTCCATTAAAAGAGAAAAATAAGAATAAAGGGAAGTGTCAGGGCACACTCGGGGAATACCAAGTAGTCTTTTATGGTTGGATCACTGGGATTCATTGTTGTTGTTGTTCAGTTGCTCAGGTGCATCCAACTCTTTGTGACCCCATGAACAGCAGCATTCCAGACTTCCCAATCCTTTGCTATCTCCTGACATTTGCTCAAACTTATTTCTGTTGAGTCAGTGATGCCATCCAACCATTTCATCCTCTGTTGCTCCTTTCTCCTCCTGCCCTCAATCTTTCCCAGCAACAAGGTCTTTTCCAATGAGTTGGCTCTTCACAACCAGGTGGCCATTGGGATTTCATAATGTTTATAAATTGTTATGTTATGAATTGCAATATGGTGTAAAGAGTAAACTGGTGTCAGATCATGGAGAACCTTGAATGTCATGTTAAACCATTTGGATTTTATTTATAAGCTGTTCACACTGGAAGATGGTAAAGAGATCTTTTAAAAAAGAGTTTCAGCAGTTGTTCAGGTATAAAACAAAGAGGGTCTGAACAAGAGCTGTGGATCTAATAATGGAAAAGAAAGGACAGAAATCTTTCAATTTTTTTTTGGGGGGGGGTGCTGTGCCCCTTGACTTGTGGGATTTGAGTTCCCTAACAGGGGATGGAACCTGGGCCCTTGGCATTGAGAGCACAGAGTCCTAACCACTGGAATGCTAGGGAATTCCTTCAGCTTTTTTAGTATACTACTTTGTGTAAATTGTTGAATAATTTTTAATCAAACATTTCTTCAGGGCAGGGACCATTTATTCAGTCTAGAAATATTTATTGAGTACCTACTTATGCAAAACATTCCTTTGGGCAGTGAAAATCCAGTGGTGAGAGAGTCAAGATTCCTATATTTTAAGACTCTTTCTGTTGAAAGTTTCAAAAAATAATGATACCACTGGAAGTGGGAAGACTAGGTTCAGGTTGGTAAGGGAAAGTTCACTCTTTGACATTTTAACTTTGGGATGCCTACAAGAAATCTCAGTGGAAATATCAAGTAAGCAGCTGGATATAGACATCTTGGGCTTCCCTGGTGGCGCTAGTGGTAAGGAATGTCAATGCAGAAGATGCAAGGGACGTAGGTTTGATTCCTGGGTAGGGAAGATCCCCTGGAGAAGGAAATGACAGCCAGCTCCAATATTCTTGCCTGGAAAATCCCATGGACTGAGGAGCTTGGCTGGCTATAGTCCATGGGGCTGCAAAGAGTTGGACACAACTGAGTGACTGAGTGCACACATAGACATTTTGAGTTTTTTTGTGCTCATTCCCATAGTTCCTCTCCATTAACATGGTAGTTTTCCTAAGGTGAACTGCTTACTTTTTGAAAACTTGATGAATGATTAGCCTCTTTATATAGTATATGCATTGACTATGTCAATATGAGGGAGCAACACATATAAACTGATTTATTAACAAAAGAAGTATATTCTCACTTAAATTGAAACAGAAGAACATTACTTGTAAGAAACATAATCCCATTCCTGAGAATCTTCTTTACTTGTAGCAATTTTTAAAAATTCAGCAATTAATGAAAATTCAACAAAAGATATGTTGTACATTCTGAAAAATATGAAACTTTGAGAAACATTAAAATTAAAGTCTCAATCATTATTTTTTGCTTACATTAAAACTCAAGTTACTTTTGCCCCAATTAAGATCTCAACAATAATTTTTGTACAAAATAAAATTTCAGTATCTGTTTTTGTAGATTTTTTTATTATTTTTTTTGTTGACAAAGTAATGTCTCTGCTTTTTATTTTTTTATTTTTTTCCACTTATTTTTATTAGTTGGAGGCCAATTACTTTACAATATTGTAGTGGTTTTTGTCATACATTGACAGTATACTAACCCATATATATGGAATTTAGAAAGATGGTAACGATAACCCTATATGCAAAACAGAAAAAGAGACACAGATGTACAGAACAGAATTTTTGAGAAGGCGAGGGTGGGATGTTTCAAGAAAACAGCATCGAAACATGTATATTATCTAAGGTGAAACAGATCACCAGCCCAGGCTGGATGCATGATACAAGTGCTCGGGCCTGGTGCACTGGGAAGACCCAGAGGAATTGGGTGGAGAGGGAGGTGGGAGGGGGGATCAGGATGGGGAATACATGTAATCCATGTTTTTGTAGATATTGATGAGAACAGTCAAACTCATTAAGAAAAAAAAAAAAAATGAGGGGGGAAAACTTTCCCTATCAGATAGCAAGACTTATTACAAAACTATAGCAATTACTGCAATGCCATATTGGCACAAGATTAGACAAACAGATAAATGGAACAGAACAGAAAGGCCACAAATATTCCCAAGAATAAATTAACACTTGACATTTGACAGAGTCAGCATTGTGAATAAGTGGGGAAAAGAGATTTTTTCAACAAATGATGTGGGACAATTGAGTATTTGTAACAGGAAAAATGAAATTGGATGTCTATTCTCACACTCTATTTAAAAATTATTTTGAAGTATATTAAAGATCTAAGTGTATAAGGCAAAACTATAGAAATTATAAATGTTAATATAGAATACCTTCATGATGTCAGGGTAGGGAAAGATTTATTTGAAAACACATGAAAAGCATTATGGATAAAGAAACAAAGATTGATAACTTTGACTATATTGTAATTTAGGACTTATGCTTGTGAAAGAACCATCAAGAAAATGATCAAAAATAAGAGACCAAGTGGGGAAAGATATCTGCAACACATATAAAAGATGAAGAAATAAAGTTAGAATATATAAATAAAGCCTACAAATTAATTTTTAAGAGGCACACTACCCAATAGAAAAAAATTGGCAGATGTGTTGAATAAATGCTTCATTATTATTATAAAAATAATAAATCCTAATATCCAATAAGCATATGAAAAAATGCTCAACCGTAGTAGTCAGGAAAATCAAATTGTGAGAGGCCATTTTACCACCACCAGATTGGCGAAAATTTTAAAGTCTGATAATAACAAATGTTGTCAGCAGGTGGAGCACATGGGAACTGCTAGTAAGTGTTAACTGGTACACATAATTAGGGAAACTTAGTAATCAGGAAGGGTAACTCAGCTGGTAAGGAATCTGCCTACAATGCGGGAGACCTGGGTTTGATCTCGGTTGGGAACATCCCCTGGAGGAGGTCATGGCAAACCACTCCAGTATTCTTGCCTGGAGAATCCCCATGGACAGAGGAGCCTGGTGGGCTATAGTCCATGGGGTCACAAAGAGTCGGACATGACTGAGTGACTAAGCATAGCACACGGTAATCAGAAGTTAGGCATCATATAGTAACGTTGAAAGTGCCCATACCTTATAAACCAGCATTTTACTCTTAGTAAATATCCTAGAGACATTTGTATTTATGTACACCCCCAAGAATATTCATGGTAGCCCAGCTTTGTAACAGTCAAAAACTGGAAGCAAGCAGAAAGTTTTCAGGGATAAATTGTGGTATATTCACACAATGGTACATATAAAAATAAAAGTGAAATAACCAAACAACAGTGAGATACCACTATACACATACTAGAATGCCCAAAGTTCATAACACTGACAATCAAATGCTGGCAAAGATATGGAGCAGTAGGAATGCTCATTTATTACTGGTGGCAATACAAAAGGATACAGCCACATTGTAAGCCAGTTTGACAGTTTCTTACCAAATTAAACTGTATGCTTACTATACAAAAACTGTATGCTTACTATACAATTCAGCAATTGTGCTCTTTGATATTTGTCCAAAGGAGTTTAAAACATGTCCACACAAAAATCTGCACATGGATGTTTGTAACAACTTTATTCACAACTGACAAAACTTGGAAGCAATCCAGATGCCATTCAGTAGATGAATAGATAAATAAACTGTGATAAATCCTGACGTTGGAATTATTATTCAGTGCTAAAATGAAATGAGCCCCAAAAAGACATGGCACAAATTTAAATGCACATTATCAAGTGAAAGAAGTCTATGCGAAAAAGCTACATAGTGTATGATACTAACTATATGACATTCTGGAAAAGGTAAAACTATGGAGATAGTGAAATGACAGTGGTTGCCAGAACTGGGGTGGAATGGGGCTGAATAGGCAGAGCACAGAGGATTGGAGGGGTGGCAATGAGACTACTCTGATGAAATTCATAATGGTGGATACATGTCTTTATGCATTTGTCCAAACCCATAGAATGTATAGTCCTAGGCGTGAACCCTAAAGTAAACTATGGACTTTGGGTGACAATGATGTATCAGTATAGATTCATCAATTGTAACAAATTGTAACAAAACCAGTCTGGTGCTATGCTGATAATTGAGGAGGCTATGTACAGGGAGCAGCAGGACTTATACAGGAACTCTCCTTACCTTCCTCTCAAATTTGCTGTGAAGTTAAAAATTCTCTTTAAAAACATCTTTTTAAAGTGTAAACAGTGGCTGACGGTTTTTTTTTTGGGGGGGGGGGCTCCAAAATCACTGCAGATAGTGACTGCAGCCATGAAATTAAAAGATGCTTACTTCTTGGAAGGAAAGCTATGACCAATCTAGACAGCATTTTAAAAAGCAGAGACATTAATTTGCCAACAAAGGTCAACCGTAGTCAAGGCTACGGTTTTTCCAGTAGTCATGTATGGATGTGAGAGTTGGACTGTAAAGAAAGCTGAGTGCTGAAGAATTGATGCTTTTAAACTGCGGTGTCGGAGAAGACTCTTGAGAGTCCCTTGGACTGCAAGGAGATCCAACCAGTCCATCCTAAATGAGATCAGTCCTGGGTGTTCATTGGAAGGACTGATGTTGAAGCTGAAACTCCAATACTTTGGCCACCTGATACGAAGAGTTGTCTCATTTGAAAAGACCCTGATGCTAGGAAAAATTGAGGGCAGGAGGAGAAGGGGATGACAGAGGATGAGATGGTTGGATGGCATCACCGACTCAATGGACATGGGTTTGGGTAAACTCCAGGAGTTGGTGGTGGACAGGGAGGCCTGGTGTGCTGCAGTCCATGGGGTCACAAAGAGTAGGACACACCTGAGCAACTGAACTGAACTGAAAGTAAATTTATTTTAGAAAAATGAAATAACTAGAACTACTTGCAACAATGTGGATGAATCTCACAAATAATATGAAAGGTGTGCATGTATGCTTAGTCTTGTCTGACTCTGCAACCCCATAGATTGTAGCTGGCCTGACTGTAGCCATTTGTCCATGGGATTCTCCAGGCAAGAATACTGAAGTGAGTTGCCATTTTCCTCTTCCAGGGGATCTTCCCAACTGAGGGATCAAACCCACATCTTCTGAGTCTCCTGCGTTGGCAGGCGGATTCTTTACCACTGCGCCACCTGGGAAGCTAGTCACAATCCCAAGTACATAAAGTTCGAATATCTGTAAAATAAAACTGCATTGTTTAGGAATGCTTATATGGAATGTTAGGGAACCACTGACCAAAACTGCCTGCCCTGGCCAGGCAGGATAACAACCACTTGCATGAGTTACCTCACATCAAGAGGTCCTGATAAGGAGCACAGAACTGGCAAGCTACCACCAGCTGGAAGAATTCAGGAGGGGCCAAAAGGAGAGAGGAGACACTAGCACATACTATGTCCTGCCAACCTACCAGAAACCTTCTTGCTGGAATCCATCTTGGCTGAGAGATGCACGTGCCATCAGGAAAGACCTTGAGTCAGACTAAATATAGGCACAGGCAAGATGGTTAGCCAGAGACAACCAGGAAATTAACTCCATTATCATAAAACCTGAGATTTTGAGCCACGTGGTAGAACAGTTCTCCCAGGTTCCCTTTCCCTGCTGCTGTCCACTTGGGCGCCCCTTGCCAATAAAGTCTTTTGCTTTGTCAGTACATGTGTCTCCTCGGACAATTCCTTTTCAATTGTTAGACAAGAGCTCACTCTTGGGCCCTGGAAGGGGTTCCCCTCCCAGTAACAGGAAGATAAATCTATTTTTAAAAAAAGTAAAGAAATGGTATCATATTTGTCAGCATGGGAGTTATCTCTAGGATGAGTGGAGGAATGGCATCAGTGAGGGGCTTGGAGTGCAGGAGGAATAGTGGTGGGGGTTATCAAGATGTTGAATGTCTTGTCTTGGGTGGTCATTACATGCGCAGTAACTTTATAAATGTTCTTCTAACTGGTAATTCTATTCTGAATGCTCCACTTTTCCTAATGAGAGAGAAAGTAAGGTCATGAACTGGGACTGAGAATGAAGGAGGAAGCATTGAAGATTTGAGGAAAAGAAAGACAAAGAGAAGTTGGAAAGGGAACAGAACAGGGAACTACAGTATTTTCACCTTATTCTTTAGGAAAATTTTTCACTTTTTTCCTGAATTATCATGATGTTTGTCTCCTACATAACATTATTTTATTAACTTTACTACACTATATGTGGTTATCCCAAACACATAAATTACAATGCTATTAATGTTTAAAAATAAATGTTAAAAGCAAAATTGTCTTAATAAACCATATAATTGTGATAATAGTTGCAATACATTAATTACTTATTATTTCACTTTGAGCTTTAGGAAGCTGCTGTAGTTTATATTTAGACCAAAATAGGCAGAGCTCATACAGGGATTTTTATTCTTTTTCTTTCACCTTTTTATACAAAGTAGCTTTAGTGTTAAATTCTACATTTTATAAGTTTTAAACGGACATAGGTATTATTGTCTCCTTATTTTATTGATCTTAAATCCAAAAACAATTTTTAAATGTCAGAAAACAATATTAACACCACAAAATCAAATAGTGATATTTAAAACTACTAGAAAACTATTACACTCTCAAATTTTACTCAGAAGATTTAAATGGGAAAAGTTGATCAGCCTATGTGTTTTTTAATATAATTTTATTTGCTTATTTATTGGATGTGCTGAGTCTTCATTGCTGCAAGGGCTTTTCTCTAGTTTCGGAGAGTGGGGGCTACTCCCTAGTTGCAGAGCACGGGCTTCCCACTGCAGTGGCTTCTCTTGTTGCAGGGAACGGGCTCTAGGGTGCATGGACTCGGTAGTTGTGACTTCCAGGCTCCAGAGCACTTGCTTAATAGTTGTGGTGCACAGGCTTAGTGGCTCCATGGCATGTGGGATCTTCCAGGACCAGGGATTGAACTGGGGTCTCCTGCATTGGCAGGCAGATTCTTTACCACTGAGCCACCAGGGAAGCCCAGCCTACGTAATTTTAAAATTTTATATGAACCAGTTTGTAAAAATAAATTATTTCAATTATAACATGCTTTAGTTGTAAATTACTGTTTATAATTGCATAACTTCAAGTATTAACATGCATAATGAAAATGTAAAATTTTTTAAAAGACAGATAATCAATAATGTAGCTTTAAAATCTGCTGTGAGCTTTCATTTTCTAATATTCAATAATAACTGTGCTGGTGTCATAGAGATAAAGCCCTCAGTCTTTTTAAAAGAATTTGAATCTACAAATATTGAATCTTTCATTTTCTAATATTCGATAATAACTGTGCCAGTGTCATAGAGATAAAGCACTGTCTTTTTAAAAGAATTTGAATCTACAAATATTGAATCTAGAAATATTAAAAATTGCAACCCAGTTCAGCAAAAAATATCATGTGTGTGGAGAACGAGTGCTCAAGTAATAAAGCAAATGGTGTAAAACGTTAATAGTAGGTGATTTGGGGTAAAGGGTATATGAGTGTTCTTTGAACTCTGTTTATGTTGGCAGCTTTTCTAGAAGTTTGAACTTATTTCTAAATAAGTTAAAATGAAGGAACAGACAAGGACTGACATAGTGACATAAGTGAAAATGGACAGTGTGTTTAGAAATAAATGTGGGGGAGTACCATATTTTATCTTGAATAAAAAAGTGGGAGAGTACCATAGTTTATCCCCTTCTGTTCAGCTTATAAACTGAAGTCATTATCTAAGTAATGATTTTTTGTATTCTGAGAGCTAGCCTTTAAGTAGAACTAACTGCTCTTCTACTTTTCCTTCCCTGGTAGACTCTGTGCTCCCTGTCACTGAATCTACAAGCAGAGTACTGACCCACCACATCCAGGTCTGCAGAGGGATCAGACATGGGAATGCATCTGCAGCGATTCTGGACCAGCCATTTTTTTGTTGATCTTGCTGGCAAATGCTTTCTGATCTCATAATGCTTATAGCCATGTCTTTAACTTCTCTGATATTCAGTGAGGAATCCCCACAGCCAGGATCTATAGTCAGATCATTATAAATGACAATTTTGGTTTGGTAAGGAAGGAGATACATGTGGAGATCATTACATGATATCATCTATAAGGGAAAAACTGCAATGTATGTCATCTTGGAAATCCTCAAAATTCCAGAGCTAAAAATAAATATCGGACTATTAGGCAATGTCTCTGTGAATTTCAGATCCAAAGTGTTGCCAATAACAAACATGCCACCAATAACACAAACTCATCAAATGTCCCAGTTGAAAGTCACTTTTAATTATTGTTGGTATTATTATCATCATCATCATCAGAATCATTATCATTAGCACAAAACTAAATCCACTAATAAAACAAAAATCACACCCTAAAGGCAGATGTCTTCATGAAAATGAATCAATAACATTATTTCATGTACAAGGGACAGCACCCTGAGTATAAAGACCATATCACAGCTTGATAATCAATTCAATAATTCAGCCAACATTATTGAGCACCTAGGCACAATGGGAGATTTAAAAACATATACAAGAATCCCTGCTTTTAAGAAATTTTACAGTCTAGTAGGAGATATTGAAGAACATCAAGAACAGAGGACCACATGAGCTCAGTGACATAATGGAATCAGTACCACGTATGAAGTGTAATTGGAAAGAGACATCACAAGAAACTAATGTCACATTTACTTAGAGGCAATCACATTCAGTAGGGGCAATCAGAAGAGGCTCCTTAGAGAAGGTGGCATCTGAGCTGGGCTTTGAAGAACTGGAAGGATTTTGGCAGACTGGCATGTAGAGAACAGGTATTACAGGTGGAGAAGATACAGTGGGCCAAAGCATGGCTATGGGAAAGTTAGTGGCATGTTTGAGGAGGGAACAATAATCCAGTTTGGCTAGAGCATGGGATCTATGTAAGTGGGAATGGTGTGATAATATGCTACAAATTTTATGGGGCCATATTTTGAATGGCTTTAAATAACAGGCTACAATTTCAGATCTTTAACTTATGTCACAGTAATTATATTTATCCATGGCAATAAAATATGCAATTATTTATGAAGAGATACAGTCATTTCAGTTCCAGATTTCTTAGGGAAACTCAAGTGGTTACTAGGCAATGTTATTGCCTTGCTATCAGAAATGTCCCAGCGTGTAACACCAATCAACCAAGAGTAGAATTTTCTATTCTGCATGTAACTAAACCTCTTCCCTCAAAGTCTATTCTTTCCATCCATACAGGGTCCACACTTCTTCCCATTCCCACCAGTTCTTGTGGCACCTGATCAGTTGAGGCAAGTCTAATTCAGGATTTCCAGCCACAACCACTACCCTGAAACTAGCACCCACAACTTTGAAAAGTGAGAGTGGTGGTGGCAGGGGTGGTGAACAGTGTCATGAAAATGTAGCCATCTGAAAAAGTCTCTGGAATCCCCATCCCAAGAGTCAAGCTTAGTTCTCTGAAATTGGAATTCCTGGTCCTCCACTCAGTTTGGCCCAGAAGACAACTGGAGGGGTCCCAGAACTCACAGTGCCTGATTAAGGTCATCTTTTAGAGTTTCCTCTTAATGTCAGTAAATTCCTTAAAGGAATGACATTTCATGCAGGTGACATGTTACTTAAAGCCCTCCTGGGTCTGAGCCTGTTGAAGCTGTGGATAAACTGGGGTGAATTTCTTTTTCTAACCAAGGAACCCTATTGGGTTTTGTCTTTACACAACAGGTAAAGTTGGGACCTTCTCGAGTGCACTGACGGTTGAGATTTTAAAGAATAGTTGTATTAGGTGACCAAACCAAAGAAGTAAGCTATTTAAGGCACCCCAGGAAGGCTTAGAATGACAAGTTGCCATGGCCACACTACACTGCCTGCAGCCAGTCAGTCTTTCAGCTCTTTCCTGGAATGATACCTCCTCTGCAGGAAGTCATGGATAGCAGTAGTGAGGCCCCAGGTTACACTGGACCTTAGGATGACCAGGGAACCTCCCCGGTATATCATAAATACCTTTCGGCCCCGAGTGTCCCACACATCCTGGACAGAAGCCCACAAGCTTGGCATGCTCTGCCAGCCAATGTGGGACTGCATATTGGCAACCAGCACAATCAGAGGATACAGAACTAGGCAGGTGATTGTTCCATTGACACTCCCAGACACCAAGGCAGGAACCCAGTGGGGCAGGCCCTGCTCTGCCAAGCTATTCTGGATGGGATCCTTGAAGGAGAAATACAGAGCACTCCCCAGGCTGTTCCTGAGAAGGACAGGCCAGAAACCACGATAGTAACCCTGTGACAGCCGGCCCCAAAGCCCATAAGAGTGAAATTCCTTGAGAATGCTGAAGGTGCTGGGAAAGCGAGCTTGCTTGCGACCATCTTGAAGCACATTTTGCACCCTCTCAAAGGGGCTGAGTGCCACAGCCTCCACCACACCAGATATGAGCCCCGCAGCCCAGCGGTGCCCCAGGGAGTGTGGCCCAACAGGGGAGAGACAAAACAGCATGCTATCGTAAGTCCCAAACAGCAGAGTCCCTTGCAATGTCTTGGAGAGAAGAGGCGGGTAGATTCCCCGGTAGAAGTATTGAGGGCCTTCATGCCAAAGCTGCCTCACAGCCTCCGACACCGCCACAGCATGGATCTGTTGCCGGAACATAACCTTATAGATAGGAAAGGTCAGAAAAGTAGACATAAAGTTGGAAATGGCACCAAGGGCGTAGGCATGGGAGTGCCAGCTTCTCTTTCCTGGAGCCTCTTTTCGTGTCCAGGGCTGAAGCTCCTTCCCGGGAGAGTGGTTTTGTTCCCCCATGCTGAAGATACCTGGGTGCAGATGGAAGAAACTGGCAAGAGTGGAAAAAAAGAGGTTAGACTGACCAATGAAATCTTTTGGCAAGCATCTTCATTGCTTAGTTAGAATCAGAGGCTCAAGAAACTCAGCTCTAAAGAAACAAGTAATTCTCTGGGCCAGTTTCTGAGAAATATGTACACTCTTAAGAAAGAATTCCTCCACCTTAAATTAAAACAAAGACAGTTAGTTGTGCTGAACAAAGTCACCCCTACAGTGTTTTTCTGACCCAGCAAATATTCTCATATTCAAAGAAGGTTGAAGAATGAAGAAAATAAAATTAGTGAAGGAGGGCTCCCCACCCTTACTGCATTCACCATATGAAACCTTGCATTTGATAAACTGTTAAAATAATAAGTTGCTCTTCCCTTTCCAAAAAGTGGCACTATCTTATCAGGCAGAAAGGCCTGTAGGGTGTAGTCCAGGACTTTCTCTAAAAGATGGTAGTAAATTTAGGGAGCAGGGAAGCTCCTTGCCTCTTTTTTTACAGATTCTTGATGATGTGCTAGCTGTCTCATGGCAACACCCCGCTCCCCTCTCCCAATTGAGGAACAGAAAGAGTAACTATTCCTGGAAGTTTAGCAAGAAAAGGCTCCGTACATGACAGTTTTTGAGCTTAGCCTTGTAGACCTGTTGCTGTATAACAGTGCAGGTGTTCTCAATGTACAGGCTATTGACATTTGGGGCCAGATAATTCTTCATCACAGGTGCCCACCCTGTGCATCGTATGATGTTTAGTGGTATCCTGTGGCACAAGTTGTGACCTACCCAGTTACAGCAAGAGGAGGGCATGGCAACCCACTCCAGTATTCTTGCCTGGAGAATCCCCATGGACAGAGGAGCCTGGCGAGCTACAGTCCATGGGGTCGCAAAGAGTCAGACATGACCGAGTGACTAAGCACAGCACAGCACAGCTATAACAAACAAAAATATCTAAAGATATTACCTTATGTCCTCGGGGTGAGGGAAGAAGATAAAATTGCCCTGGTTCAGAGCCACTATACTAGAGGGAAGAGGTTGTGCAAAGATTCCAAGCTGTTGCTCTTACCTGGGAGTAGTCTGGGAGCAGATGGAGTAGTATGAAAGGTAACTGGGGAGCCATGGCCCATGAAAGAATTTTGGGATCAAGAAGAAATGAATGGTCAGTACAGATCTGAGAACCTGAGGGAGTTGTGAGGAAGGAACTAGGGGGGAGAGGACAGGGTGTGTGGCTTGGGGATGGTGTGTGGAGAGGAACAGGAAGTGGTGTGGTGGGGGAGAGGGGGACAGGGGCACAGGGACCATGACTGGACATCAGACTCATATCTAGATGGACAGGAAGCCTGGTAGGAACTGCAGACCCAGAGGTTTCACACAGAACCCTGGACTGTGTAGTCCCCAGAGGAGAGAGATATTGGGGCTCTAGTTACGCTAGCCCATCCGATAGGGACAAAGGGGTCACCAGGCTGAGGAACTGGGGGTGGGCTAGAAGCCAGGCCCTGAAAGAAGCCCACTGCAGCCTTCCCTGGGCTGCTGCACTCAAGAACTTGCCTTGAAGTGCTTCTCCTTCCAGAATGACCCCCATAAGCTTCTCCCTGGCTTTTTGCTCCTGCTCCATCCACAGTCCACTATCTGACCTTACAACCCCACCCCCCTCAAGCCACAGTCTGTCTAGGGGGAGGGGGTAGAGGCTCAGCCTCCTGTGCCCTGCCACTAGCCCTCCCCTACCCTCAGCAGTTCGGAGGCCCTTAAGCCTCAACTCCTTAACCCTCATGGCCAGAAGGATGGGAAGGCTCCTCTGCTTTGGACCCTTTAGCTAAGAACTGGCCAGGAGCACATGCTCAAGAGGCCCACTCCTTACATCCTTCCAGGGCACTCCTGGGCCCATGGCAGTCCCCTCCATATCCCAGGAGCCAAAGCTGACCCCTTTCCTTGGAGGGGAGCTCCAATCTGGCCCCCAAAGCCATAGGGGAGCCCAAAATTACCCGGCTGTCCTACCAAGGATTTCTCTCCAAGTTTTATCTGCACATGCATAAGGACAGGTGGTGAGGGAAACGTTTGTCCCCTCTTCTATCTCAGAATGCAGTAATATTCCACTTCCTCCCCACATTTTCCAGGGTAACCTGTAAACATGTGTTGATTGACTGTAAGGCGGGCCAATTTAGCTGAAAGAAAACTGGGCTAGAATTTGGCAGACCAAATTCTCAGTGCCAGTTCTCTTTTCAACTTCTTGTGTGACCTTTAGAAATATATTGACATCTTGGAGCCTCAAGCATCTCAGTTATGAAATGAGCAGACACCAGGGGCTAGGGTAGGGGGGTGCTCTCTAGGCATCCTCATACTGTGCATGTGGCAGGGGGTTGATGAAGAGGAATTCAGGCCAGTATTTGATAGAGGAATCGTGCTTTTCCACCCTTGGTTCCTTCTGTTTTGGTCAATCTTTTTCAGGGATTAAAAGTGAACAATAATTCAGAAACACCTTACCTGAAATATCTGTCATAATTTTATAATTTTATAAATCTAACTTATCCTGTTTTATGGGGGAGAGGGAGTCATTTTTTCTCCCATGTGTTTTCCTGTTAAAATGCCAGCCTTTGGGGGCAGACAGTCCTGAGTCTGAATTCTGCCTCCACCATTTGCTTAGTTGTATGACCTTAGGCAAGACACTTCACTCAGTCTCAGTTTCTTTGGCTACAGACGAGGGACAATAGACCTCCTTCAAAGGGTTGTTGTAAAGATTAACAAAATAAAATGAGATAAAGTGGTTGACCATCCATGGCATGGTGACATCAGTCAACTGTATTTTTTTTTTTAAAGATGTTTCCCCACCTCACACCTATGCGGATGCTGCACATGCTCCTGCAGCACACTCAGAACCATTTAAAATGGTATGGTGGGACAAATCCTGTGTTCACATGGGAGGCAAGGAAGACCTTTCTTCTGTGAATGCAAAGGTGTTATAAAAGCAATCCTGGACAGCCTGGCCCCTTACACAAGAATTCCAAAGTAGGGGCCTCAGAACAAGCCTGGAGTCAGCCTAGAGCAGTTACCCCCTGGGCCCTATGATGCATCTCCTATGTTTACAACCTTGTAAAGTGAGTGGAAAGGATTCCAGACTTCCCTGGCTAGTCTAGCCCAGATGCACAGCCTGCATGATCATGCCAGAATCCAGCCCTATATGTGTCCATTTATTCCAGGCATCCCTCTGTCAGTCCTTTGGTCTGCTCACAAACACATGTCAATCACTGTGGGTAAGTCACTGTGAAGCAGGGGTGGACAGGACTTGGTACCAGCCCTGGAGGGCTTGAGAATCTAGTGGGGGAGACAGGTCAACCATGAGTTAAACTATACTGGAAGGCAAAAGAAAGCTTATGCTAATCAAGGACAGAGAAAAACATAAGAGCAATATATTTCACATAGCATAGGGAGATATCCAGGGGGTCTTCCCAACCCAGGGATCGAACCCAGGTCTCCCTCGTTGCAGGCAGATTCTTTACAAGCTGAGCCACAAGGGAAGCACAAGAATACTGGAGTGGGTAGCCTATCTCTTCTCCAGAGGATCTTCCCGACCCAGGAATCAAACCAGGGTCTCCTGCATTGCAGGCAGATTCTTTATCACCTGAGCTATCAGGGAAGCCTCTTGATGTAAATGAAAGAGGAGAGCAAAAAAGCTGGCTTAAAACTCAACATTCAAAAAATGAAAATCATGGCATCTGGTCCCAACACTTCATGGCAAATAGATGGGGAAACAGTGAGAGTCTTTATTTTCTTGGGCTCCAAAATCACTGCAGATGGTGACTGCAGCCATGAAATTAAAAGATGCTTTCTCCTTGGAAGAAAAGCCATGACAAACCTAGATAGCATATTAAAAAGTAGAGACATCACTTTGCTGACAAAGGCCCATATAGTCAAAAGCTATGGCTTTTCCAGTAGTCATGTATAGATGTGAGAGTTGAACCATAAAGAAAGCTGATCACCAAAGAGTTGATGCTTTTGAACTGTGGTGTTGGAGAAGACTCTTGAGAGTCCCTTGGACTGCAAGGAGATCAAAGCAGTCCATCCTAAAGGAAATCAGTCCTGAATATTCATCAGAAGGACTGATGCTGAAGCTGAAGCTCCAATACTTTGGCCACCTGATGTGAAGAACTGACTCACTGGAAAAGACCCTGATGCTGGGAAAGATTGAGGGCAGGAGAAGGGGACGACAGAGGATGAGATGGTTGGATGGCATCACTAACTTGCTGCACATAAGTTTGAGCAAGCTCTGGGAGTTGGTGATGGACAGGGAAGCCTGGAGTGCTGCAGACCACGGAGTCACAAAGAGTTGGACACAACTGAGCAACTGAGCTGACTGACTGAGCATAGGGAGCAGCCTAAAATTTCTCTGAGAGGGGGCATCTGACTTGATTCTTGACCCATGAGCAGGCTCTAGTTAGATGGAGGAGTGAGGGCAGGAGTTCTAGGCTGAGGAAGCGGCCTAAAGCACAGATGCCTAAAAGCATGAGTGTTACCCAGTTCTGGATGCAGGCTGTGGGAAGAAGAGAGATCTGTGGCTGACAGAGACAAGTCAATTTATAATGAGTGCCTTATTTGTTTGCCCCACTGCAGTGCATTATAGCATAAAGATACAGGCTCTAGAATCAGATAGCCCTGGGTTCGAATTTCACTGCTCCACTTCCTAGCTTTATGACCTTGGCCAAATCTCTTACACTCTCTGAACCTCAGTACCCTTACATGATTGTCATGAAGGTTGCATGAGATGAAGTATACAAAATACTTAGTATGGTACCCAGTATACAAGTTGGTCCATACATTATATTAGTAGTTGTATTTTAAAAATGAGATCCCAGGAATATAGGTAAGATTACAACAACATTGCTCTAAAGTCTGAAATCAGTCTAATAAACTAGGTTGTCTGCAGTGTGCATTTTAAATTGTTTGTTGGAAATGAACCTATCTATGAAACAGAAACAGAATCAAGGATGTAGAAAACAGACTGGTAGGTGCCAAGAGGGAAGGAGTTGGGGAAGGGATGGAGTGGGAGGTTGGGGTTAGCACATGTAAGCTTTTATATATAGTAGGGATAAACAACAAAGTCCTACTGTATATAGCACAGAGAACTCTATTCAATATCCTATGAAAAACTATAATGGAAAAGAATATAAAAAGAATGTGCATATATATGTGTGTGCATATATATATATGTATATATATACATACATACATACATATGTGCGTTCATGGGGTTCTCAAGGCAAGAATACTGAAGTGGTTTGCCATTCCCTTCTCCAGTGGACCACATTTTGTCAGAACTCTCCACCATGACCTGTCCATCTTGGGTAGCCCTACATGGCATGGCTCATAGTTTCATTGAGTTAGACAAGGCTGTGGTCCATAAAAGGAAATCAGTCCTGAATATTCATTGGAAGGACTGATACTGAAATGAAACTCCAATACTTTGGCCACCTGATGCAAAGGACTGACTCAATCGAAAAGACTCTGATGCTGGGAAAGACTGAAGGCAGGAGGAGAAGGGGATGGACAGAGGATGAGATGGTTGGATGGCATCACTGACTTGCTGGACATGAGTTTGAGTAAGCTCTGGGAGTTGGTAATGGACAGGGAAGCCTGGCGTGCCACAGTCCATGGGGTCACAAAGAGTCGGACACACCTGAGCGACTGAACTGAACATATGTGCATGCTAACTCACTTCAGTCACATCCAACTCTTTGCAACCCTATGGACTGTAGCTCACCAGGCTTCTCTGTCCATGGTATCCAAGAATACTGGAATAGGTAGCTATTTCCTTCAGAGGATCTTCCTAAACTAGGGATTGAGCCCATGTCTCCTATGTCCCCTGCATCGGCAGGGGGTTCTTTACCACTAGTGCCACATGGGAAGCTTTATATATATGTGTGTGTGTGTGTGTGTGTGTGTATACATTTATATATGCATATATATATAACAATCATTTTGCTGTACAGCAGAAATTAACACAAGATGGTAAATAAACTCTATAGCAATTAAAATTGATTTAAAAAATAAAATGAAAGGATTTTTTTGTTTAAATTGTTTGTTTGGAAGACAACAGAGAAGAGTTGTCATGGGCTTTGGAGTCTGACACAGCCCCAGACTGGAATCCCAGTGCCTCCACTTACAAGGTGTGTTAACCTCCATGAAACTCAGTTTTCCTATTTGCAAAGTGGGATAACATTGCCTGTCTCAGCATTGCTGAGAAGCTTAAATAAGATAACAAATGGAAATTCCCTGGCACCAAGAAGGCAGGCAGCCAAGGGCAGCTATTATTGTTTCAACTAAGAGCATTACCTTCATAACTTTCAGTCTTTTAAGGTTTCTTTGTTACAGTTGGAAAATGTGGTCTCATTAGAGCCATGAATTGGGAAATACTCCCACACACTGATGCCAGAGATCGGGGATACATTTATCTAACTGGAGCCAGTTCAGCAAATCCTCCTCCCCAGCCTTGCCCAAAGAGACCTTCACTTTGTTCTAAGGGCCCAATCCAGGCACCAGCATACAGTCTTTCTCTTTCCACTATTTTTTGTCAGAGCTACAGGATCTATTCTTTGTCCTACTTGATCCCACCCCCACCAAGTCCAACTGTAGATCACCTACTTTGGCAGTAAAGCCTATTTAAACACAGAATAAGAGTCTGCAAGAGACCCGGGGTCAGTTGTCATGATATTGGGGAGCAGAGCAAGAGTCTGAAGGAAATCCAAGAGCTGTGCCAGCATCACCCCTGATTATGTGAGGTGAGGCTTCACTCTACTTCCTACATCCTCCACCCTCCATCCCTTTGCTACTGTTCCACCCATGAGAAAGTCCACAGTCCTCAGATGGAAAGTGCTTAAGCTCCAAATTTGCATTGTTTACTCCAAGGAACTCTATGTATTGAGGTAGTCAATGAGAAGGCAGAAAAGAACAGGTAAAGTTCCTTGGCAGGTTGAACACAACCCAACAGCAATCACAAGGCATCAGATTATTCACTTGCTTCCAGGCATCAGGAGTCAAGAACAAGCCTGGAAAGGGGCCTCCTAACCACAATCTACATAAGGGAAGTAAGATCTGCTCTTCAAGAACCAGAAGTCACGGAAAATGGTGCAGATTTCTCTGTCATGGGCTTCACGGCCCATTCACTCTGGACAGCCCTGCATGCTGTTTCCATGGAGTTGCTCCTTCTCTGTGGCCAGTGATTTCAAATCCAGCAAAGGAGAGGTCCCCTCAAGAGCTCACAGAAGGGCAACCTAGCAACGTGCCCTCAAGCCAGGAAATGAAAGAGCTATATCAGCGGCAGAGAGCTGTATTTAAGGGGTTAGATCAAATTATGTTTTGTTTCTCAGACTTCTTCCTCAAGTACAAGTTGAAAGAGAAAATGCTAGGAAGAAAGATTGTAGGGGAGTGGTTCTTAACCATTTCTGGGCCACAGACTCATTTGAACATCTATAAAGCTATGGACTCAGGAGGATATACATAGTTCAAATTCTACTCTTCACAAACAATTTCAGGAAGGACCCTATGTAGGAACCTCTGCTCTCAAGTTACATTTCATGACAGCTACTGTATGGAGAGATACATTGGCCACATCTTCATTTACTTATTGCCATAAGCATAATGTAGTGTCTCTAGCAGTGGTTCACAAACCACTCTACACCTCAGAATTAACTACAGCACTGGTTAAAAATATAAATCACCCTCCCCAGCCCTAGTTCTTAGTAAATCTGAATCCTCCAGAGGCAGAGCTTAGGAATCTGTATTTCTAACAAGCTTTTCAAAATGATTCTGAGGCAGCCAGCTTCATACCCATACTTTGGTTAATAGCATGGATCCTGGTGTCAGAGAGATATGATACAAGTTTTGGCTTCACCTTTTAATTTCAGGCAAGTCATTTTACCTCTCTGAGTCTTGTCTCCTTTTAGGTCATAAGCTGTAAAAATAATGTTTTACTGAAAGCAAAAGCAAGCAGCTTGTTGTAGTGTAAACAGAGAAAGAAAAATGCCTCAGTTTTCTTCTTCTGTACAATGGGTACCATACAAGTTTCCTACCTCTTTCCCTATCCCTCTTTGCATTGCCTCTCCAAGCCCTCCCTCAGCACTACCAGCACACTAAGACTGCAGCTGAGCTGGTTTAAGACCACTCATGTAAAACAAAATGCCCTCTAGGCAGCTCAGATGGGCAAAGAGTTGGTATTTGGAAAACAACAGAGTAAAACCGGATGCTGATATTTATTTGCTGTGTGATGTGGGGCAAGCTGCCTAACCTTGGGCCTGTTTCCTTATCTGTAAAATGGAGATAATAGTCATTGCTCACTAATTCTCTATAGTTCCAAATGGGCCTTTTCATTTCCACTTTGGCTTTGGCTTTTCTCAACTAACTCTCAATCTGAGAGTAGAGAGGAGTAGGGGGAAGCCTTTGAAATCAGACTTGTAGACTTGAGTGTGAGCTCTTAGCTCTGCACTTCCTAAGCATAGTGACTGGGTGCTTAAGTCCCCTCTCTGTTAAATGGGCATACTGCTACCTCCTTCCTAAGGCTGTTGAGAAGAATAAATAAGTTGTCCGTGCAAGCCCATTTGCAAGTAGAAAGCGCTCGGTAAATGCTTTTTCCCCCTTCCCTCTGTACAAAGGTGAGGAACTTTTACTGTTCGCTTGATGTCTGTCCCACCTCGTGTTGAAGGCATCCGGTCTCAAAGCGTGGAGGACAGCAGAGGTGGAAGAGGTGAAAGAGAAAGAAAGTGAAGGGCAAGCAGCAAACTCACGGTAAAATGCCAATCGGCAGGGTCCAACAGTCCGAGCTGCACTTGACACCGCACTGGCTCCCGCGCCTGTGTGCTGCAGACTCCGCCAGCCAGCTACTCCTTTTTGCTAGCAATGGCCCTGAGCAGGAGGCTGCGCGGGGAGGCCGCCCCCTCGCCCCGCTGATTGGCCTGGCTGCCCGACTCATCAGGCTCTTTTGTCTCAACCCGCAGAGGTTAAAAGAAGCGGCGGCTGCTGGGAGTGCCCAGCGAGTGGGCGGGGGCGGCCGCTTCTGCCTTGGGAACCGAGCTGCCTCGACTCAGCTACCCAAAGCTGGGCGAAGAGGCTCCGTCTGGCGGCTCCGAGTTGCTTAGCGGTAGAGGAGGCGTCATCCTTTTCCCCTGCAGGGCCACGGAGACCGGAAGGCGGCATCCACACTTGTCCACGCCGGAGCATTCGCCGTCCACCGACCGAGCACAGGTAAAGAAAAAGGGCGCGATTGCCTGGTCCGGAGAGAGGAGGGACGAGCTCCATCAGGATTGGGGGGCTCTCTGTTTATCCAATCGCCAGAACTGAAAGGCCGCCGAAGAAGCACTCCAGCGGCCTGGCTGTGCAGAGGCAGGAGGTGGGTTCCACTGCGGCTGCGGCTGCTGCTGCTGCGTCGCTTCAGTCGTGTCCGACTCTGTGCGACCCCATAGACGGCAGCCTACTACGCTCCCCCGTCCCTGGGATTCTCCAGGCAAGAACACTGGGGTGGGTTGCCATTTCCTTTTCCAATGCGTGAAAGTGAAGTCGCTCAGTGGTGTCCGACTCTTAACGACCCCATGGACTGCAGCCCACCAGGCTCCTCCGTCAGAGGTAAGAAAAGAGCAATTGGATGGATTTTCAAGCTCTTGCTAGGCTGCACCGCTTCAGGGCCCACTCCAGCGAAACAGGCGCCCTGTGGCCCCTAGGTCGGGTATGCAGATTCACACACAGGGTGTGTTCTCGTAAAAACCAAGAATTCTCCTGACAGGCCTAGGCTCACTAGAGCTCTCCTACAGAGCAAAGGGGACGGAAGAGATGTGTGGAGGTGGCTCTGCCTTTCCCTGTGAGTGTGGGGCTACTCCCTATGTCTCCAAGCTCAGAGATGACTGCCCCTAAGAAATGAACTCCAAGAAGCGATTTTCCGGGCGGCTGGGACAGGGAGTTCGCAGGATGCGGGGAAAGCGAGCCTCCTTCTGGGAAGAAGAGGCAGCCACCCAGCCTGTGTTTGCAAGCCTCTATTTGGAAGGAACATGTTCACTTATACAATGCAAGACCTCCAGATCTGCTCAGAGGACCGAAGTTCCAGAGGCAGGGCTGTGTATCTCCCCTTCCCTTTGCGATCCTTGCAAAGACATTCCTAGCTGATAGCCGTACTGCCCGTGAAGAAGCAAGCAGCGGGAGTGTGTTTGACATGACTGAGTGTCTTCCTGGGCTCAACTCCTCAAGGGGTTCATGTCCCCTTGGGGAGGGGGTTGGGCCCTCTTCCCTCCACACTGCCAAAGCTAGCTCTGTCAGAGGTACAAAAAGAGCAATTGGATGGATTTTCAAGTTCTTGCTAGAAAATCATGTCCTTTAGCATGCTAATGTGTTACAATGAATGTATAATGAGGCTCGGGGTCAACTGGAAGTCTTCTATCATCTTGGGCCTAGTAGGTTCTACCTAACAAAGGAAGGCGGGGGGCGGGGCACAACCATTAAAAAATGACACTGCCATTAAGAGCAGGATATCACAAAATCCAGTGAGAACCTACCTAGAAACTGTTCATGGACAAGATGCCCATATTCCCCCATAACATTTTCTCTATTACAATCATACCCAGTCACAGTTCCTGATCATTTGATGTTCTTAAAAGATACTATTATTATTCACCAAGGATAGAACATCTTCCCTTTTGTTGTTGGTCACTCGCTAAGTCATGTCTGACTCTTTGCAACTCCATGGACTGCAGCACACCAGGCGTCCCCGTCCTTCACCATCTCCTGGAGTTTGCTCAAACTTGTGTCCATTGAGTCCATGATGCCATCCAGTCCACTCATCCTCTGTCACCCTCTTCTCCTCCTGCCCTCAATCTTTCCCAGCATCAGGGTCTTTTGCAATGAGTTGGCTCTTCACATCATGTGGTCAAAGTATTGGAGCTTCAACATCAGCATCAGTCCTTCCAATGAATATTCAGGGTTGAAATGAACTATAATTCTGAAGGAACATAGATCACATTTATTTAAATTTTTAGCTGTAGCCACTGAACTTGATTTTATTTTTTGCCTTTTTAGATTAAAAACCATATGGAGCTAATTATCATTCCTACATTAATTTCAGTGGATCAAAGAGTTAGACAAATATGTTTTAAGTGTATATTGAATATTATTTTTATTTTCCTCAGTACTCTGTTTATCATAATATCTTCCATATATACTGTTTCATGATGGATTATAAATATAAATAATTTACATGTGGTTTAAAATGCCTCACAGCTGGACAAAGTGAAATCCTTTGCATTCCACTCCCCAAAGGCAACCACTGCTACTGTTTGATTGGTACTTGGCATACAATTTTCTATGTATATTGAAATATACATACATAAATAGATACAATGGTCTACTCATCAACTGTTTTATTTATTTGTTAGATATGAAATTGGAATGACAGAATAATGCTGGTCTGCTACTTATGTTCTTCACTTAACAAGATGCATGCTTTTATTTTTTTTTCATTTATTTTTATTAGTTGGAGGCTAATTACTTTACAGTATTGTAGTGGGTTTTGTCATACATTGACATGAATCAGCCATGGATTTACATGTATTCCCCATCCTGATCCCCCCTCCCACCTCCCTCTCTACCCCATCCCTCTGGGTCTTCTCAGTGCACCAGGCCCGAGCACTTGTCTCATGCAGATGCATGCTTTTAAATTGTTTTCATTAAGGTATAATTTACAGAAAATAAAATTCACTTCTTTTAGTGTCCAGTTTGGTAAGCCTTGAAAATTACATACAATTGTATAACCACAACACAATCAGGATATACAAGAGTTCCATTATGCCAAAAATATCTCCTGTGTCTTTTTGTAGTCAATCTGAAAATGACCTATGTGTTTTCTGACTCCCCAATTTTGATAGCTGTAGGTTTTTGCTTTTATTTTCACTTTAATACTGTTCTATGTATTTTTAATTGAAGTATAGTTGATTTCTGTTCTATGTATTTTTCATTTCCCTTGAGACTTACTTTCTCTTTGACCCATGAATTAAATATGTGTTGTTCAGTTTCCCAGTTCTTGGAGATTTTCATGTTACCTTTCTATTCTTGATTTCTAGAATTTTATTCCATTATTGTCCGATAACACAATCTGTTTGGTTTCAGTTTTTTTTAATTATTAAGATTTGCTTCTTGACTCAGGACATAGTCTATCTTGCTGAATGTTCTGTGTGCATTTGAAAAGAATGTGCATTCTGCTGTTTTAGAGTGGACCACTCTATAAATGTCAATTAAATCTAGTTGGTTGATGGTGGTGTTCAGTTCATCTATGACTGCTGATTTTTTGCCTACTGATTCTATTAGTGAGAGAGGAATATTGAAGATCCCAATTATAATTGTGGATTTGTCTATTTCCCTTTCAGTTCCTTCAGTTTTGCTTCATGTATTTTAAGACTGTTATTAGGTATAATACATATTTATAATTATTGTATCTTCCTGGTGAATTGACTGCCCCTCTTTATCCCTGGTAACTATCTTTGTTTTCAAGTTGACAATTGTCTGATAATATAATCAATAGATTCTCCTGCTTTCTTCTGATCAGTGTTTACATGGTGTGTTTTTATTCATTGTTTTACTCTTACACTACCTATGTCACTATATTTGAAGTGAGTTCTTGTAGCCAACATATAGTTGGAGCATTATTTGTGTTTCTCTTTATTGTTTTTTAAATCCATTCTGACAATCTAGTTCATTTAATTATGTATTTAAGTCATTGACAATTAATTATTGGTGGTATGTTTTGATTTAGATCTACCACTATTTTTCATGTTTTGTTGGTCCTCTCTGGTTTTCTTTACCCTGTTTCCCCTTTCTTGCTTTCCTCTGGCTTATCTGAATGCCTTGGAGTACTTCATTTTAATGTTTTTTACTCTGATTTTGAATATCTGTCTTTGTATAACATTTTTTGTGGTTGCTCTGTAGATTATAAACTACCTACTTAACTTTTCACAGTCTATTCAGAATCAGTATATTGCCACTTGATATGTAGAAACCTCACCTTAATAGGTTCCTGTTACCACCTCCTTTGTGGTATATTTGCCTTATGTATTATATATACATTGAAACGTACATAGATTTCTACTATAGCTACTTTATTGAAAACTCCATCAGTCAGTGTTATATTTTGCTGTGGTTTTTCCACTACTTACCATGCTTTTAGAAACCCACTCAGTGGCATCTTCATATTCACTTCCTCCCTAGATCTCTGTGAATCCCAAATTCAGGGAGGAGGCTGTGGGAATAAAAAATTACCATTCATAGTGTTTTCAAATATGTAATTATAGTATAATTTAATAGTAATATATAGGTCATTATTCATACAAATGGCCAGTTGCATATGAAAAGTTGCTTAATATCACTAATTATTAGAGAAATGCAGATCAAAACTACAATGAGGTATTACACAGTGTTCAGAATGACCATCATTAAAAATTCCACAAATAACAAATGCTGAAGAGGGTGTGGAGAAAAGGGAACCCTCCTACACTGTGGGTGGGAATGTAAATTGGTGCAGCCAAGAGGGAAAGTAATATGGAAGTTCCTTGTAGTTGTTGTTCAGTCACTAAGTCATGTTTGACTCTTTGCAACCCCATGGACTGCAGCATGCCAGGCTTCCCTGTCCTTCACTGTCTCCCAGAGTTTGCTCAAACTCATGTCCATTGAGTCTGTGATGCCATCCAACCATCTCCTCTGTCACCCCCTTCTCCTCCTGCCCTCAATGTTTCCTAGCATCAGGGTCTTTTCCAATGACTTGGCTCTTTTCATCAGGTGGCCAAAGTATTGGAGTTTCAGCTTCAGCATCAGTCCTTCTAATGAATATTCAGGGTTGATTTCCTTTAGGATTGACTGGTTTGATTTCACTGCTGTCCAAGGGACTCCCAAGAGTTCTCCAGCACCACAATTCAAAATCATCAATTCTTCAGTGCTCGGCCCTCTTTATGGTCCAACTTTTACATCTGTACATGACTAGTGAAAAAAACCATAGCTTTGAATATATAGACCTTTGTCAACAAAGTGATGTCTCTGCTAGTTAATATGCTGTCTAGGTTGGTCATAGCTTTTCTAACAAGGAGCAAATGTCTTTCAATTTCATGGCTGCAGTCACTGTTCACAGTGATTTGGGAGCCCAAGAAAATAAAGTCTGTCACTGTTTCCATTGTTTCCCCATCTATTTGCCATGAAGTAATGGGACTGGATGCCATGATCTTCATTTTTTGAATGTTGAGTTTTAAGCCAGCCTTTTCACTCTCTTCTTTCACCTTCATCAGGAGGCTCTCTTGTTCCTTATCACTTTCTGCCATTAGAGTGGTATCATCTGCATATCCGAGGTTGTTGATAGTTCTCACAGCAACCTTGATTCCTGCTTGAGCTTAATCCAGCCTGGCATTTCACATGATGTATTCTGCATAGAAGTTAAATAAGCAGGGTGACAACATACAGCCTTTTTGTACTCCTTTCCCAATCTGGAACCAGTCCATTGTTCCATGTCTGGTTCTATTGCTTCTTGCCCTGCGTACAGGTTTCTCAGGAGATGGGTAAGGTGGTCTGGTACTCCCATATCTAAGAATTTTCCATATTTTGTTGTGATCCACACTGTCAAAGGCTTTAGTCAATGAAGCAGATTTTTTTTAAATTCCCTTGCTATTTCTATGATCCAACAGATATTGCCAATTTGATCTCTGGTTCCTCTGCCTTTCCTAAATCCAGCCTGAACATCTGGATGTTCTTGGTTCACATACTACTGAAGCCTAGCTTGAAAGATTTGGAGCATTACCTTGCTAGCATGTGAAATAAGTGCAACTGTGTGGTTGTTTGAACATTATTTGGCAGTGTCTTTCTTTGGGATTGGAATGAAAACTGACCTTTTCCAGTCCTGTGGTCACTGCTGAGTTTTCCAAATTTGCTAACATACTGGAAGTTCCTTAGAAAACTAAAAATAGAGTTGCCATGTGATTCAGCAATTCCACTTCTGGGCATATATCTTGAAAAAAACTCTAATTTGAAAAGATACATGCATCCCAATATTCATAGCAGCACATTTTACAGTAGCCAAGACATGGTACCAACCTAAACATCATATATATATGCCATGATCTTCATTTTTCGAATGTTGTTTGGCCATAAAAAAAGGATAAAATAATGCCATTTGCAGCAACATGGATGGACCAAGTGATTATGATACTGAGTAAAGTAAGTCAGAAAGAGAAAGGCAAATGTCATAGGATATCACCTATATGTGGAATCTAAAATATATAAGTGACCTTATTTACAGAACAGAAACACACTCATAGACACAGAAGATGCACTTACAGTTACCAAAGGAGAAAAGGGGAGCAGGGAGGGGTAAATTATGAGTTTGGGATTAGCACATACACACTAACATCTATAAAATAGATAAACAACACAGTCCTACTGTATAACACAGGGAACTATATTCAGTATCCTGTAATAAACCATAATGAGAAAGACTATTAAAAAGGATATGTGTACATATATGTATAACTGAATCACTTTGTTCTATACTAGAAATTAACATATTTTAAATCAATTATACTTCAATGGAAAAGTAATATAGATCATTATTAACCAATGGAGCAATACCTTGGACAGCACTGAATGCCAGTGTCAAGAGAAAAAATGGCATTTAGAGCCCTGGTAGCTTCAGAATATAATGGGGAAAGTTTTAGGGTTATTTCAAGTTCAAGTACTGTGCAGGCATTCAAAGCAGTTTCCCTGGTTTACTTCACCTCTCCTAACTTCTTACCCTTATCTGAAGTATAGGATTAAACAGGTAACTGAATAAGTGTTAAGTTGAAAGGAAATGCAATTTAGAGTACCACTTGTCTACATTAATTTTGTAAATATTAATTTCCTTTAACCTCCATATCATCTTTCATAGGGGAGACATCTGTTGCTAATTCACATAATCCCAATACTCTATTCTCTTGACCCCAGGGGCAGGATTCCATCGCTTTCATCATCATCAATCATCATTAGCATCATCAACACCAACAGCAACAAGAGTGTTGTTGAATGAGTATCTATGGGGAATTTTAAATGACCTGTCTTTAACTCCCGATGGCCTATCACCTACATAAGAGGTCACTGTGTATATGCAGTGTTTGTCAATCTTCTTTCATTGTCAGGAGCCTTTTCAGACTTTTTTTTTTTTTTTGCCTAACCACCTCTAATCCCACTCACCAGAAGAATGTGAAATTTTTAATATTCCAGATGTAGTTGATCTGTTTGTGTACTGTGGCTGTGGTCTTTTGGAGGTTCACAGACCATTGTGGGTTGTTTTGTTTTTTGGTCTGCACCACACAGCTTGTGGGATTTTAGTTCCCTGACCAGGTATGGAACCCAGGCCCTCAGGAGCAAGGGTGCAGAGTCCTAACCACTGGACTGCCAAGGAATCCCTCCCCCCCAGATCATTGTAATATCTATCAAACCTGACCCTCAAGAACCCATCTTCAGTCCCTTGGGCATGGTGTCACCTGTTGAGAATGAGAATCTGGAAGTTCACAGTTCATGTATTGTTGAAGCCTGGCTTGGAGAATTTTGAACATTACTAAGGTGTGAGATGAGTACAATTGTATGGTAGTTTGAGCATTCTTTGGTATTGCCTTTCTTTGGGATTGGAATGAAAACTGACCTTTTCCAGTCCTGTGTCCACTGTTGAGTTTTCCCAATTTGCTGGCATATTGAGTACAGCACTTTCACAGCATCATCTTTTAGGATTTGAAATAGCTCAACTGGAATTCCATCACCTCCACTAGCTTTGTTCATAGTGATGCTTCCTAAGACCCACTCAAGTTCTCATTCCAGGATGGCTGGCTCTAGGTGGATGATCATTCCATCGTGATTATCTGGGCTGTGAAGATCTTTTTTGTATAGTTCTGTGTATTTTTGCTACCTCTTCTTAATATCTTATGCTTCTGTTAGGTCCATACCATTTCTGTCCTTTATTGTGCCCATCTTTGCATGAGATGTTCCCTTGGTATCTCTGATTTTCTTGAAGAGATCTCTAGTCTTTCCCATTCTATTGTTTTCCTCTATTTCTTTGCACTGATCACTGAAGAAGGGTTTCTTATCTCTCCTTGCTATTCTTTGGAAGTCTACATTCAAATGGGAATATCTTTCCTTTTCTCCTTTGCCATTTGCTTCTCGTCTTTTCACAGCTATTAGTAAGGTCTCCTCAGACAGCTGTTTTGCTTTTTTGCATTTCTTTCTCTTGGGGATGGTCTTGATCCCTGTCTCCTGTACAATGCCATGAACCTCCGTCCATAGTTCTTCAGGCACTCTGTCTATCAGATCTAATCCCTTAAATCTATTTGTCACTTCCACTGTATAATCCTAAGGGATTTGATTTACATCATACCTGAATGGGTTTTCCCTGCTTTCTTCAGTTTAAGTCTTAATTTGGCAATAAGGAGTTCATGATCTGAGCCACAGTCAGCTGCCAGTCTTGTTTTTGCTGAAGCTTTGTTTAGAGCTTTCCCATCTTCAGCTGCAAAGAATATAATCAATCTGATTTCAGTATTGACCATCTGGTGATGTCCACGTGTGGAGACTTCTCTTGTGTTGGTGGAAGAGGGTTATTGCTATGACCAGTACGTTCTCTTGGGAAAACTCTATTAGCCTTTGCCCTGCTTCATTCTGTACTCCAAGGCCAATAGTGTATGGCAATGTCCATTTACCCTTCATTCTACCAGCATCAGCCATTAACAGCTTTTTTCTTTACTTCCAAATGTAATCTCTTCATTTTTCCCAGGCAGGCCTCAGTGAAGAGTCACCTCAGAAGGTCTGTTCTTAGACTTGTAGGTTCACATGCTCCTTTGCTAGGGTTGCCAGATTTAGCAAGTAAACACACAGGATGCCCAGTTGTACTTGAACTTCAGATGAAGAAAGAAATATTTTCTTGCAATGAATTTACACTAAGAATATTTGTTGTTTATTTTAAATTCAAATTTAAATGGTTTAAATATAATCCAGTAACCCTACACATGGAGTGATCTGGAGGACAACCAAGACACTTCTATCAACAGCCCCAGCTGATTCCCCAGCAGAAGCCAGTACCAGTGCTCATCCATGCGAATGAGCTTTCTTGGATGTTTTAGCCTAGTGGACCCTCCAGCTGACAACAGCCACAGGTGAGACTCCACGTGGAGCAGAAAACCACCCAGCTGAACCCAGTCAACCCACAGTATCCTGAGAGATGAAAATATGGCTATTGTTTTGGTGGTGTTTGTCAAAAAGAAATGGATATCTGAGCCATATGGTGATTTCTCTTTTTCTACAGTTTGTAACCATTGGATAAGACAGGGATTTGCTGACCTGTGGAGGTTTGGTAGGATTTCATAATTTTGGCTATAGTCTGTGTGTGGGTTTATATGTGGGGATAGGTTTTGAACATTTCCTCAATTCCTTTTTGGATTCCCAGGATAAAATTTCATGATGTATGATTTTCATCATACTCTTGGAATTTCAGAAATTTTTTCCAATCCCGTTGCCCAGACAAGGCTTTGCTGCAGCCATGTTTGTGAAGGGAAGAAGAGGGTATTGCTGCAAACTGCTCCCTGAGATGCATAGAAAGCCATATCCTCAGAAGATGGCCTTGTGGGTACACAGTCAGAACAAGCCGAGTTTACCCATTTTGAGAAGAGTTTCTCAAAGAAGGTGTCCTGAAACGCTTTCTCCTGCTACAAGGATAGACTTGCAAGGAAGCCACTCTTCTTGAGTACACATAGGATGCCTTCACTAGAACGCAGAGAGATATGCATTGCAGTCCTGGTTCTTTCTGACTGTCCAGATACATCACTGCAGGGTGGATAAATCTGTGCAGTTCTGGGGTTCGTGAATACAAAGCCCACTTGCCTTGTGTGAAATCTTAGGCACATTCTACAGTATCAGCTTTATAAGGAACAAAGTTGATGTATTTTTCTCCTTAATTTTCATATTTCTTAATCGGTTTGGAGTCAAGATGTGGAAGAATGTATTTCCAGGGCCTCTTAAAAACTCAACCAAATTGGAGCAAAACCGTAGGAATAGTTTGGGAGTCAGTGAGACAGAAAAGAGGAGAAGAGCTGTGGATCTGTTCATAGACCCACTCCTGAGGGCAGAGCAAACATGTGCTCTATAAGGGCAGCTTGCTTCAAGAGTTTGATGGGAGAGGGCCTCTGCTGTGCAACTTGTTTGTTCATCCAACCTCACTAACAGTGGAAATGATTCTCTAGGTAGAGGAGTGAGTTATATAGAGAGGCCTCGTGGGTTTGGTCATGCCTGTTCCTCCATGTAGGAGATAAAATATCAGGAATGGAGGATAAAAATTCCCCAGGAAAAACCAATGTATGCTTTAAATGACTTAGTTTTCTGCCTATTAAATGTTTTAGGTTTGCCTCCCTGAAATGACTCAGATTTCTTCATTGACATTTTTCTCTATGTATCTAGATCATTCAGTCATGTAATCAGACAGTTTATTTCTTTGCAGATGGCTAACTGCTTAGTACGGACTGTGATCGTATACATTAAGTTCACCCTCAGAGGGAGGGCTAACTCATCTCCCCAGAACCTTAGGATATTTCTCTGGGTCTCCATGTTCTAACAACACGTTCCCGGTGGTGGTTTAGTTGCTAGGTCGTGTCCGACTCTTGCGACCCCATTGTCTGTAGCCTGCCAGGCTTCTCTTTCCGTAGGATTTCCCAGGTTAGAATACTGGAGTGGGTTTCCTTCTCCGGGGGATCTTCCTGACCTAGGGATCAAAACCCTCCACCCCTCCCCTACATTGCAGGCAGATTCTTTCACCGCTGAGCCACCAGGGAAGCCCCCTACTGTCTCTTTAAGGCAAATGCAATTCCTGACCACAAGCACAGAATCTGTCCCACCATACTGGACAGAAGATTTTTGCTAGTTTGCCGGGGTCCCAGTCTAGTGGCTCTAATGAGTATGTTTTCTCAGTTGCAGCCTGAAGAGCTGAGGTGTTTTACTTTAAGCTAAAGACAAGGGGGTGCAGGAGGGTGGGAAGGTGTTGGTACTTAAGATGGTGGAGGATCTGCCTGCTCCTGGCGGTTGCTATAGAAACGTGACGTCAACGAGGCGACCTTGACGACATTTTAATGGAGACAGAAGCGCCTGGAGAGGACAGCAGGTTTCGGCCTTAGGTGTTTGGAACGGAGTTGGGAGAGTGAATTCCTGCCGTGGGCGCTGGACCCCCCTGGGGTGTGGGGAGACAAAGTTATCCACACTCAAGTGGCCGCTTTCCCGCTTTGGGTCTCGGTGCCCCGCTGTCTCGTAGGTAAAGCACTGGGGTCCCGCCCGGCCCCAGTGAGTGCGGTGTCCTGCGCCAGGGGCGTCCTGGAGCCACTTTCCTCCTAATGCAGGGGCGCGGGAGGTGAGACAGGTAGCGACTCTCTCTGAGCCTCAGCTTTCCCCTCTGTAAAATGGGGGTAAGAATGCTTTCCCCACAGGATCGCTGAGAACATTCAGTGCTAACACAGGAGTAAGCCGATGGCCCTGTGGTTATTGCGGGATCATGAACGTCTGTATGAATTCAGGCCACTTCTTATTACTTTTTCACCTTGTTGTTAAGGGATAGATGAGAAAAGGAGAAGAAAAAGGCCATGGTGGGAAGCTCATTGTAACATCTGGTTGTTACGATCACTACCTGGTTGTTACGATCACTACCTGGTTGTTTCAGTGGCATTGTAACTACCCAGTGACTAGCATGGTGTGGGGCACAGTTTCTCTGATAAACCGTGGTGATTGCTGGATGTGTCTCTCCCTGTGCAACCCTCATGCCAGTGGCCTTTCTCACCAGGTGTCTGAAGGAGACAGGTTCTGAGGATCAGTGTCCTGTTGACTGATGGAGCTTCTACTCGAAGTTCAAGGGCAGCAGTCCTCAGGAGACCCCAACACTTCACATCTTCAGTTGGATATGACGCCTAACTCAAGTGAGTTCATAGATCTGACAAAAGTACGTTGTGGGATATCTCTGTAAGGTTCACAAACTAGCCTAAAAGTAGCAACTTTTATCTCATCATGGGAATGAGTTTGGCAGGTGGGATTTCATTCCATCGGCTGCTACATGCTTTTTAGTAACTCTTGAGGCCCATCTGAGAGAAGACTTTTTTCCTTTGTGATGAAAAGCAATGGATTGTCCAATTGGGAAGGCAATTTATCTTTAACATTCATTTGTAATAAATATAGTTAAATAAGTAAACATACTTTATAAATAATGATAATCAGTGATTCCCTTGTGTCTCTCAGATGGGTATGCAAATATGCAGTTGTTAGATCTTCCTAACAATTTGACATTGTAATGTAGATTGTTCCCTGTTGCAAATAGGTTTTAGCCCCTTTTATAATGACATGTGTGTTTTTAGAAATACGGACAATTTCCAAGTGCTGGTTTAAAATGTCAGCCATAGAATTTATTATTTAAAAGCAAGCAGTTTTGCTTTAAAGTTTGTCCTAACAAAATGATACTCAGCCACATTGCCTGAAAGAACCAATTCTGTTAAATATCATTATGATTTCCCTGGGATGTAATATTTTTATTTCTATACTTCAGAAAGAAATGAACATCAACTTACCCTAAATATTTGGGTATATTTTATTGCATATGATTATTTTGGTTATATGGAGCATGCCCCATTTGATAAGATATATTATATATATATATATATATCATATAAATCATATAAATATATATAAGATATATTTGATAAGATGTGTTAATACCACAAGAGCACAACTGTAGGAAGTTTTCACCTGATTAATTGCATCAGAGAATTATGAATATATCAATATATTTCAAATATTTTACTGAGGTATGGTCAACATACAATAATACTGTGGATATTTAAAATATATGCTCTAAGTTTTGATATATGTATGCACCTGTGAATCTAATACTACAGTCAAGATAATGAACATATCTATCATCTCAATAGGCTTCCTTGTGCTCCTTAGTAATATGCCCATCAAGCTCTCCTTTGCCTCTCTCTCTACTTCAACCTACCTCATTCATAAGCATCCAGTGACTTTTGTCACTATAGATTAGTTTCCCTTTTCTGTAATGTCGAACTGTCACATTATTTGGATATATGACAATTTGTTGTCCATTCACCTGTTAATGGATATTTGGGTTGTTTCCAATTTGGGGCTCTTGGAAATAAACCTTCTATGAACATTTGTATATAATTCTTTCCTGGGACATATATTTTCTCTTTCTATGTAAGTACTTACAAGCGCAATGGTTGGTAAAATTGGTAGTTGTAAAATTAACTATCTAAGAAACTGCTAAACTTTTTTCCTAAGTAGTCAGAGCATTTTTCATTGCCACCAGCAGCGTATGAGATATGAGGGTTCCATCCTCCACAACCTTGCCAATATTTGGTATGGTCATTCTTTTTAATTTTCGACTTTCTCAGAGGGGTGTAGTGATATCTCATAGTTTTCATTTATATTTTCCTAATGACTAATGATAATGAGCATCTTTTCATGTGCTTGTTTGACAGGTGTTTATCTTAGGTGAAGTATCTGTTCAAATCTTTTGTCCACTTATTTATTGAAGTGTCTGTTTTCTACTGATCTTTGTGAGATTTTTAATTCTGGATGGCAGATCTGCAAATTACAAATATTTTCTCTCATTCATTCAATGGCTTGTCTTTTTATTCTCTCAACAGTGTTCTTAGAAGAACATAAGTTTGAATTTTGTGGAAATTCAGTGCATCAATTTGTTCATTTATGGTTTGATTTTGCTTTTGATGTCATATCTAAGAAATCTTTACCAAACCTAAGGTCACAAGAATTTTCTACTGTATTTTTCTAGAGTCTTAGAATAGTTTTAGCTTTTAAGTTTATGTCAAGGATTCTTTTTGAGTTAACTTTTGTAGGTAGTGCATTATATGGATCAAAGTTCACATTCAGATGCTCAGTTGTGTCCTGTGACCCTGATGAACCATAGCTTGCCAGGCTTTTCTGCCCATGGGATTTCCCAGGCAAGAATACTGGAGTGGGATGCCATTTCCTCCTTCAGGGAATCTTCTCTACCCAGGGATCAAACCTGCATCTCTTGCATTTCCTGCATTGGCAGGTGGATTCTTCACCACCAGTGCCACGTGGGAAGCCCCATCGATCACAGTCTATATTTGTGCATATGGCTATCCAATTGTCCAGTTCCATTTGTTGAATAGACTCCTTTTTCCACTGAATTGCCTTTGTGGCTTTGTTGAAAATCAGTTGTCCATATATGTGTGGGTCTATTTCTGGAATTTTAATTTTGTTCCTTTGATATACATTCCTACCTTCATCCCACTACCACAGTGCCTTGATTACTATAGATTTATGAGTTTTGAAATAAGAAAGTACTTATCCTCTAACATTTTCCTTCTTTTCAAAGTTGCTTTTTGTAGACCAAGGCCTTTGCATTTTCAATGATTTTCAATGACTTTTTAGAATAATCTCATCAATTTCTTTTTTAAAAAAAAAAGAACACTTGGGTTTTTATTAGGATTGCAAGGAATCTCAGTTTGGGAAGAATAGACATCACAATACTGAGTCCTCTGACCATGGAGGATGATATATCCCTTCATTTATTTAGGCCTGCTTTAATTTTTCTCAGCAGTGTTTTACAATGTTCATAGTTTAGGACTTGCAAATTTGTGGATGCAGATGTACACTATAGATTATCTCTATGTAGTTCATACTTTTTGATGATATTGTCATGTCATGTCATTATCATATGTCATGTCATGTCATGTCATTGTCATATTACAATTTCCAGGTAATTATATTTTCACTGAACGTGTCAGTAGCTGACTATTGCTGGGAAATCTTTGTGGTTTAAAGCACAGGTTACTCTAGGATGGAAAAGATACTTGAGTTTTAATACCTATATTAGTCAGAGTTCTCAAAGAGAACCAATGGGATGTATATATAGAGAGATTTATTTTAAGGAAGTGACTTATTAGTTTGTGGAGTCTGGTGGGGGAAGCTGGCAAGCTGGAGACTCAGGAAAGACTTTTAGTTGGAATCTGGAGGTAGTCTGCTGGTGAGTCATGAGAAGCTGATGATGGAGATAAAGTCCAAAGGAAGGAATTCCCTGGCAATCCAGGGGTTAGGACTCCACACTTTCACTGCTGAGGGCCTATGTTCAATCCCTGGTCAGGGAACTAAGCTCTCACAAGCCACGTGATGGCATGGCCAAAAAGAAGAAGAAAATCCAAAGGAGCTTAATTGTGAACCCATGTGGAAATGCAATCTGTGGTTGCAGATGGGAAGGGAGGACCAGTGTATTTTTCAATAATTACATTAACAGATACACCAGCTATCAGAGACCTCTGTATGGCAGACTTTAAATTAATAGTACACTAATGTCAGATGTGTAGGTCAGGATTTTTCCAAGGGTGGTCCATAGACAACTTCATCAAAACTGTCCAGGGTGCCCGTTGAAACAGCCAATTTCTGGGCTCACCTTGGGTCTGCTGTATCTAAAATAGGGAGGTGGATTGGGAAGGTGTGTATGTGTTGAATAATTTCTCCTGTTGGTTGTGATATCATCCAAGTTTGAAAAGCACTGCTGTGGCTTTGCAAGAAGGTGGTGTTAAAATTTTGAATCCTTTAATGTATAATTTTGGTGTCAACTTTTCCCTCATACAACTCAAATTTAAATATCTGCATTTGATCCCAGTAGGTAGAAAAGTCCAACGAAGGTCCATATATTCAAAGCTATGATTTTTCCGATAGTCATGTACGGATGTGAGACAGCTGAGTGCTGAAGAATTGATGCTTTCTAACTGTGGTGCTGTATAAGACTCTTGAGAGTCCCTTGGACAGCAAAGAGATCAAACCAGTCAATCCTAAAGGAAAGTAACCCTGAATATTTATTGGAAAGACTGAAAGTTGAAGCTCCAATACTCTGGCCACCTGATGCAAAGAGCCGACTCATTGGAAAAGACCCTGATGCTGGGAAAGGCTGAGGTCAGGAGGAGAAGGAGGCGATAGAGGATGAAGAATGTTGGATATCATTTTCGACTCAATGGACATGAGTTTGAGCAAACTCTGGAGATAGTGAAGGACAGGGAAGCCTGGTGTGCTGCAGTCCATGAGGTCACAAAGAGTTGTACATGACTGAGTGACTGAACAACAACAAGGTAAAAAAGGGAATAATTCATTCTTTTCAGTAATACTTATTCAGCATTTTATATGGGATGGACTGAAGTAGTTTCCCAAGGCTGCCATGACAAAATACCACAAGCTGGGTGGCTTAAACAATAGAAATGTATCGTCTCACAGTTCTGGAGGCAAGAAGCCTGAAATCAATGTGTTAAGAGGGCCATGAGCCCTCTGAAACCAGTTGGGGAATCTGTCTGAGCTTCTTCCTAGCTTCTGGTGGCAGTCTTTGCATTTCTTGGCTTGGCACTGTATAACTCTAACCTCTGCTTGCATCATCACGCGATGTTATCCCTGTTCTTCTGTCTTCATGCGGCTGTCTTATAAGGACACCAGTCACACTGTTTCAGGGACCACACTACTCCAGTATGACTTCATCTTAACTAACTACATCTGCAACAGCCATAGTTTCAAGTGAGGTTATTTTAGGAAACACTGGGAGTTAAGACTTCAACATATCTTTTTGGGGTGACATTTCAACCCATCATACTCACTGAAGTAGATCCTGGGGATGCAACACAGTGAATAAGAAAGGGCAATATGCCTAGAACTTTTACTCTAGTTTGAGAAACTGGCAATAAGCAGGGAAACAAATCAATAAACAGGGCCATTTTATATGGGAATAAATGCTTGCAACAAATTAAAATCCATTAGTAGAAAATTACAAGGACAGGGATTGTTGTAGACAGAGTTGTCAGTGAAGCTCTTTCTTAGGATGTAATATTCGAGTTGAGTCCAAATGACAAGCTTTATTAAAGACAAATGGAAACTTTATCAAAGTTTGCATGTCCTTATGAAAACTCTACCATTTATTGAGCTGATATTGTGTGCCTCATACCGCTCCAAGTATTTGCATGTATTAATTCAATTTATTATCAAAACAACAATTCATGATGTAAGGACAGTTGTTCTCCTTAGAGGAGGATACTGAGGCCCAGAGAGGTTCTTTCATTCTCTCACAGTTCAGAGAGAGCCAGCTATCCCAAGGTCTCTGCAGTAGAATTTTTTAAATTATGTAATTCCTCACTGTTTATCCTTGTAGAAACCAAAACACAAGGCAATATTTTTTGCCTTGAACTTCTTTCTTCTATGTCAGTTCTTTATAATTGCTGTTTTTCAGATGAGGCAGTTCAGTGGCTATGAGGTGAAGTAAAAGTGTTTGAATTCATACCATTTTAAACATTTATTTATTTACTATTGAAGGGTAATTGCTTTTACAGAATTTTGCTGTTTTCTGTCAAACCTCAACATGAATCAGCCATAGGTTTACATATGTCCCCTCCCTTTTGAACCACCCTCTCATCTCCCTCCCCATCCCACCCCTCTAGGTTGATCCAGAGCCCCTGTTTGATTTTCCTGAGCCATACAGCAAATTCCTGTTGGTTATCTATTTTACATATAGTAATGTAAGTTTCCATGTTACTCTTTCCATACATCTCACCCTCTTCTCCCCTCTCCCCATCCCATAAGTCTATTCTCTATGTCTGTTTCTCCACTGTTGCCCTGTAAATAAATTCTTCAGTACCATTTTTCTAGATTCTGTATGTATGCATTAGAATATGATGTTTATCTCTTTCTGACTCACTTCACTCTGTATAATCGGTTCTAGATTCATCCACCTCATTAGAACTGAGTCAAATGTGTTCTTTTTTACGGCTGAGTAATATTCCATTGTGTATATGTACCACAACTTCTTTATCCATTCATCTGTTGATAGACATGTAGGTTGCTTCCTCGTTCTAGCTATTGTAAATAGTGCTGCCATGAACAATGGGATACATGTGTCTCTTAATTGTAGTTTCCTCAGTGTATATGCCTCGGAGTGGGATTGCTGGGTCATATGGTGGTTTTATCCCTAGTTTTTTAAGGAATCTCCATACTGTCTTCCATAGTGGCTGTATCGATTTACATTCCCACCAACAGTGCAAGAGAGTTCCCTTTTCTCCACACCCTCTCCAGCATTTTTTGTTTGTAGACTTTTTGATGATGGCCATTCTGACTGGTGTGAGGTGATAACTCATTGTAGTTTTGATTTGCATTTCTCTAACAATGAGCAATGTTGAACATCTTTTCATGTTTGTTAGCCACCTGTACGTCTTCTTTGGAGAAATGTCTGTTTTGGTCTTTTTCCCACTTTTTAATTGGGTTGCTTGTTTTTCTGGTATTGAGTTGCATGAGCTGCTTGTATATTTTGGAAATGAATCCTTTGTCAGTTGTTTCATTTGCTATTATTTTCTCCCATTCTGAGGGTTGTCTTTTCACCTTGCTTGTAGATTCCTTTGCTGTGCAAAAGCTTTTATGTCTAATCAAGTCCCACTTGCTTACTTTTGTTTTTATTTCCACTACTCTAGGAGGTGGTCCTAGAGGATCTTGCTTTGATTTATGTCATCCAATGTTCTGCCTATGTTTCCCTCTAAGAGTTTTATAGTTTTTCGTCTTACATGTAGGTCTTTGATCCATTTTGAGTTTATCTTTGTGTATGGCATTCTTTTACATGTAACTGTCCAGTTTTCACAGCACCATTTGTTGAAGAGGCGTCTTTGCCCCATTGTATATTCTTGCCTCCTTTGTCAAAAATAAGGTACCCATAGGTGCATGGGTTTATTTCTGGACTTTCTATCTTGTTCCATTGGTCTATATTTCCGTTTTTGTGTCAGTACCATACTGTCTTGATGACTGTACCTTTGTAATATAATCTGAAGTCAGGAAGGTTGATTCCTCCAGCTCCATTCTTCTTTCTCAAGACTGCTTTGGCTATTTGGAGTCTTTTGTCTTTCCATGTTTTATGAAATTTTTTGTTCTAGTTCTGTGAAAAACACCATTGGTAATTTGACAGGGATCACATTGAATCTGTAGATTGCATTTGGTAGTGTAGTCATTTTCACAATATTGATTCTTCCTGCCCAGGAACATGGAATGTCTCTCCATCTGTTTATGTCATCTTTGATTTCTTTCATTAGTTTCTTATGATTTTCTGTGTACAGTTCTTTTGTCTTCTTAGGTACGTTTACTCCTAGGTATTTAATTCTTTTTGTTGCAATGGTGAATGGGATTGATTCCTTAATTTCTCTTTCTGATTTTTCATTGTTAGTATATAGAAATGCAAGTGATTCTGTGTATTGATTTTGTATCCTGCAGCTTTGCTAAATTCACTGATTAGTTTAGTTTTAGTTTAGTCTCTCAGTCGTGTCCTACTCTTTGCGACCCTGTGGATTGTAGCCTACCAGGCTCCTCTGTCCTCGGGATTTTCCAGGCAAGAGTACTGGAGTGGGTTGCCATTTCCTTCTCCAGAGGATCTTCCCGACCCAGGGATCGAACCCAGGTCTCCCACATTGTAGGCAGACACTTTACTGTCTGAGCCACCAGGGAAGTCTAATTCACTGATTAGATTTAGTCATTTTCTGATACTATCTTTAGGGTTTTCTATGTACTGTATCATGTCATCTGCAAACAGCGAGAGCTTTATGTCTTCTTTTCCAATCTGGATTCCTTTAATTTCTTTTTCTTCTGTGATTTCTGTAGCTAGGACTTCCAGAACTCTGTTGAATAACAGTGGTGAAAATGGACACCCTTGTCTTGATCCTGATCTTAGGGGGAATGCTTTCAGTTTTCCACCATTAAGCATAATGTTTGCTGTAGGCTTATCATATATGGCCTTTACTATGTTGAGGTAGGTTCCTTCTATGCCCATTTTTGAAGACTTTTAATCATAAATGGGTGCTGATTTTTGTCAAAGGCTTTTTCTGCATCTATTGAGATTATCATATGGTTTTTATCTTTCAATTTGATAATATGGTGTATCACATTGGTTGATTTGCATATATTGAAGAATCCTTGCATCCCTGGATTAAACCCAACTTGATCATGGTGTATGAGCTTTTTGATGTATTGCTGAATTCTGTTTGCTAAAATTTTGGTGAGGATTTTTGCATCTATGTTCATCAGCAATACTGGCCTGTAGTTTTCTTTTGTGTTGTCTTTGTCTGGTTTTGGTATCAGGGTGACGGTGGCCTCATAGAATGAGGTTGGAAGTGTTCCTTCCTCTGCAACTTTTTGAAAGAGGTTTAGAAGGATAGGCATTAGCTCTTCTCTTAATGTTTTATAGAATTCTCCTGTGAAGCCATCTGGTCCTGGGCTTTTGTTTTTTGGGAGATTCTTGATCACAGCTTCAATTTCAGTGCTTGTAATTGGCTTGTTCATAATTCCTATTTCTTTCTGCTTCAGTCTTGGAAGATTGAACTTTTCTAAGAATCTTCCCATTTCTTCCAGGTTATCTATTTTATTGCCATATAGTTGTTCATGATAGTCTCTTATAATCCTTTGTATTTCTGCATTGTCTGTTGTAACTTCTCCTTTTTCATTTCTAATTTTGTTGATTAGATTCTCCTCTCTTTTTTTTCTTGATGAGTCTGGCTAAAGATTTGTTTATCTTCTGAAAGAACCAGCTTTTAGTTTTAGTAATCTTTACTACTCTTTCTTTCATTTCTTTTTCATTTATTTCTGCTCAAATCTTTATGATTTCTTTCCTTCTACTAATTTTGTTTTTTTTTTTTTCTGTTCTTCTTTTTCCAGTTGTTTGGTGTAAAGTTAGGTTGTCTATTTGATGTTTTTCTTCTTTCTTGAGGTAGGATTGTATTGCTATAAACTTCCCTCTTAGAACTGCTTTTGCTACATCCCATAGGTTTTGAGTTGTTGTGTTTTCATTGTCATTTGTTTCTAGAAATTTTTTTACTTCCCTTTTGATTTCTTCAGTAACCTGTTGTTTACTTAGAAATGTGTTGTTTAATCTCCATGTGTTTGTGTTTCTTACACTTCTTTTCTTGTAATTGATATCTAGTCTCATAGCATTGTAGTCAGAGAAGATGCTTGATACAATTTCGGTTTTCTTAAATTTACTGAGGTTTTATTTGTGACCCAAGATATGGTCTATCCTGGAGAATGTTCCATGTTCACTTGAGAAGAAGGTGTGTTCATCTGCATTTGGATGGAATGTCCTGAAGATATCAATGATATCCATCTCCTCTAATGTATCATTTAAGCCTTGTGTTTCCTTATTAATTTTCTGTTTTGATGATCTGTCCATTGGTGTGAGTGGGGTGTTAAAGTCTCCTACTTACCTGTCTGTTAGTGTTTGTCTTATGTATTGAGGTGCTCCTATGTTGGGAGCATAGCTGTTAACAATTGTTATGTCTTCCTCTTGGATTGATCCCTTGATCATTATGTAGTGTCCTTCCTTATCTCTTGTAATCTTCTTTATTTTAAGGTCTATTTTGTCTGATTTGAGCATTGCTACTCCAGCTTTCTTTTGCTTCCCATTTGTGTGGAATATATTTTTCCATCCTCTCACTTTCAATCCATATGTGTCTTCAGGTCTGAAGTGGGTTTCTTGTAGACAGCATATATATAGGTCTTGTTTTTGTATCCATTCAGCCAGTCTGTTTCTTTTTGCTGGAGCATTTAATTCATTTACAGTTAAAGTAATTATTGATATACATGTTCCTATTGCCATTTTCTTAATTGTTTGGGGTTGGTTTTGTAGATCTATTTTCTTCTCTTCTATTTCTTGACTATGTAAGTCCCTTTAACATTTGTTGTAAAACTGGTTTGGTGGTTCTGAATTCGCTTAACTTTTGGTTGTCTGAGAAGCTTTTTATTTCTCCATCAATTTTGAATGAGATCCTTGCCAGGTACAGTAATCTTGGTTGTTGATTTTTCCCTTTCACTACTTTAAATATATTCTGCCATTCCCTTTTGGCCTGCAGAGTTTCTGCTGAAAGATCAGCTGTTAAGCATATGGGGTTTCCCTTGTATGTTACTTGTTGCTTTTCCCTTGCTGCTTTTAATATTTTTTCTTTGTGTTTAGTCTTTGTTAATTTGATTAATTTGTGTCTTGGCATGTTTTTCCTTGGCTTTATCCTGTATGGGATTCTTTGTGCCTCTTGCATTTGATTGACTATTTCCTTTTCCATTTGGGGGAAATTTTCAACTATAGTCTCTTCAAAAATTTTCTCATACTCTTTCTTTTTCTCTTCTTCTTCTGGGAACCCCATAGTTTGAATGCTGGTGCGTTTGATATTGTCCCAGAGGTCTCTGAGACTGTCCACAGTTCTTTTCATTCTCTTAATTCTGCTCTTCAGAAGTTATTTCCAACATTTTATCTTCCAGCTCACTGACTCGTTCTTTTGCTTCAGATATTCTGATATTGATTCCTTCTAGAGCATTTTTAATTTCAGCAATTGTGTTGTTTGTCTCTGTATGTTTATTCTTTAATTCTTCTACATCTTTGTTAATTGATTCTTGCATTTTCTCCATTTTGTTTTCAAGATTTTTGATCACCTTTCCTATCACTATTCTGAATTGTTTTTCAGGTAGTTTGCCTATTTCCTCTTCATTTATTTGGACTTCTGTGTTTCTACTTTGTTCCTTCATTTGTGCAGTTTTTCTCTGCCTTTTCAATATTTTTTTTAACGTACTGTGTTTGAGGTCTCCTTTTCCCAGGCTTCAAGGAAAGTTGAATTCTCTCCTTGAAGAAGGTTGAATTCTTTCTTTCTTTTGGTTTCTGCCCTCCTGAGGTTGGTCCAGTGGTGTGTGTGAGCTTCCTACAGAGTGAGCTTTGTGCTGAGTTTTTGTTTGTTTGTTTGTTTGTTTTTCCTCTGACGGGCAAGACAATGAGGCAGTAATCCTGTCTGCTGATGACTGGGTTTGTATTTTTGTTTTGTTTGTTGTTTAGATGAGGCGTCCTGCCCAGGGTGCTACTGGTGGTTGGGGATGCTGGGTCTTGTATTCAAGTGGTTTTCGTTGTGTGAGTTCTCACTATCTGATACTCCCTACGGTTAGTTCTCTGGTAGTTTAGGGTCTTGGAGTCAGTGCTCCCACTGCAAAGGTTCAGGGCTTGATCTCTGATCAGGAACAAAGATTCCACATATGGTTTGTTATGGCATTAAGTGCAATTAAAACAAATATCCAAAAATGAGTGTCCAAAGATGAACCCCAGACAAATGGCAGTTACAAAATCAGGCAGTTCAGTTCAGTCGCTCAGTCATGTGCAACTCTCTGTGATCCCATGGACTGCAGCACGCCAGGCCTCCCTGTCTATCACCAACTCTCAGAGTTACTCAAACTCATGTCCATTGAGTCCATGATACCATCTAACTATCTCATCCTCTGTTGTCCCCTTCTCCTCCCGCCTTCTATCTTTCCCAGCATCAGGGTCTTTTCCAATGAGTCAGTTCTTCACATCAGGTGGCCAAAGTATTGGAGTTTCAGCTTCAGCATCAGCCCTTCCAATGAATATTTGGGACCGATTTCCTTTAGGATGGACTGGTTGCATCTCCTTGCTGTCCAAGGGACTCTCAAGAATCTTCTCCAACACTACAGTTCAAAAGCATCAATTCTTCTGCGCTCAGCTTTATTTATAGTCCAACTCTCACATCCATACACGAGTACTGGAAAACCACAGCCTTGACTAGATGGACCTTTGTCATCAAAGTAATGTCTCTGCTTTTTAATATGCTGTCTAGGTTGCTCATAAATTTTCTTCCAAGGAGTGAGCGTCTTTTAATTTCATGGCTGCAGTCACCATCTGTAGTGATTTTGGAGCCCCAAAAAATCAAGTCTGTCACTGTTTCCCCATATATTTCCCATGAGGTGATGGGACCAGATGCCATGATCTTAGTTTTCTGAATGTTGAGCTTCAAGCCAGCTTTTTCACTCTCCTCTTTCACTTTCATCAAGAGGCTCTTTAGTTCTTCGCTTTCTGCCGTAAGGGTGGTGTCATCTGCATACCTGAGGTTATTGATATTTGTCCCAGCAATCCTGATTCCAGCTTTTGTTTCATACAGTCCAGCATTTCTCATGGTGTACTCTGCATATAAGTTAAATAAAGAGGGTGACACTATACAGCCTTGACGTACTCCTTTTCCTATTTGGAACCAGTCTGTTGTTCCATTTCCATTTGTAACTGTTGCTTCCTGACCTGCATACAGATTTCTCAAGAGGCAGGTCACATGGTCTGGTATTCCCATGTCTTTCAGAATTTTCCACAGTTTGCAGTGATCCATACAGTCAAAGGCTTTGGCATAGTCAATAAAGCAAAAATAGATGTTTTCTGGAACTCTCTTGCTTTTCTGATAACCCAGTGCATGTTGGCAATTTGATCTCTGGTTCCTCTGCTTTTTCTAAAACCAGCTTGGACATCTGGAAGTTCATGGTTCATGTACTGTTGAATCCTGTCTTGGAGAATTTTGAGCATTATTTTACTAGCATCAAAATCAGTCAAACAATAATTAAAATAATGGGATATACACATAAAGTGAAAACAGCTCAACAAAAATAAAGTAGAATAGATTGACCTGGAGAACTAAGGAAATGAAAAATTGAATTTAACTGTTAAGAACAAAACTAAATAAAGGGGAAACTGGAAAATAAAACTAAAGCAAGGTGCCAAGTGGGGAATAAAGCAATGAAAACAAAATAACAGAGGAGGAGCTAAGATGGCGGAGGAATAGGATGGGGAGACCACTTTCTTCCCTACAAATTCATTGAAAGAACATTTGAATGCTGAACAAACTCCTCAAAACAACTTCTTATCACTAGCAGAGGACATCAGGCACCCAGAAAAGCAGCCCATTGCCTTCGAAAGGAGGTAGGACAAAATATAAAAGATAAAAAGAGAGACAATAGAGTTAGGGATGGAGATCCGTCCTGGGAAGGGAGCCTTAATAGAGGCAGTTTCCAAACACCAGGAAACCCTCTCACTGGCGGGTCTGGGGAAAGTTTTCAGATCTCAGAGGGCAACCTAACTGGGAGGAAAAATAAATAAAACCCACAGATTACATGCCTAAAAGCAACTCCCAGCAGAAAAGTACCCCAGACGCTCGCATGCGCCACCAGCAAGTGGGGGTGGAACGGAGAGAAGGGGGTGGCATTGCTTAGGGTATGGACTGGGCCTGAATGCCTTGAGGGCAGTCAGAGGGAGCTAACGTGAGACAGCAACTTAAACTGTGGGATAGCAAGAGAGAGAGAGAGAATTAACCTGGGAAAAGCCCTAAGCTAAGGCACTACCCGCCTGTTCCCAGAACAAAGGACTGAGCAAATACCAGAGAAGAGCTAGCCGGCTGTGGACCGGCCCATTCCCCGCTGGAGGCAGCAGGCAGAGGGGAGGAGAAAGGGGCGGATATCAGAGAAGAGTTAGCTGGTGCCGGTACCAGCCGGCAATGCGAGCAGGTCGCGACCGCAGCAGCACGGAAGCCTGAGGAAAAGAAGCTGAAAGTAAAGGATGGGGTCGAGAGGGCTGAATGCTCTTTAGGCAAGTCAGCAACTTTATTGAGTAGAACAGGTACCTTTATACTAGTACAAGCAGAAAACATAGTTCATAAAAAATGCCATCTGGTGTTTGTCACATCAATACAATTCTTTGTCTTAAGTGATTGCAGAAGCTTACATCTTGTTTTTGGCATTCCGAGGTAAACTACTAAGTGAAGGTCACTACTACGTTTTTCTCAAGGAAGAACAAAGGAGACCCGGCAAATGTTTTACTACTTTATCATGGGGTGGCAGGACTTTCAAGGCTTTCCCAGGGCCTTTTTGGGCCTTGAGCAGGCCGGCTCCCCGCAAGCTGGCTGCTGACCAGCCCACCCCCCGCCGGAAGCAGGAGGCAGGGGAGAGGGGAAAGGGGCAAACTCGGCCCCAGAGACAGCATCCCCTATCAAACTGCAACAGGCTTCCAGTTTCTAACCTAAGACTTCCTGAGATTCTAGAGGATTGACATCTGCCAGGAGGGTCGCAGCCAGAGATCAGCTCCCCAGAAGAGACACAAGGCACACCAGACCGTCGCACCCGGAAACTGAGGCTGGGACTGTGGAGGGAATATGGCGCACTGTACCTGGGGAGAGTGTGCTCGTTAAGCTCCTGGTTGCCTGAGCAGCTCTGACAGGGAAGGCACAAAACGCAGGCCCAACTGAGTCTGGGCCTTTGTGGAGTACCTGAGAACCTGAACCTGAGCAGCTTAGGCCTGGGAAGTGCACACAACTCAGGGCCCTCTCCTTGTAGAGCAGCCTGGACCCTGAGCAGTGTAGATGGGAAAAGCACACATGCTGTGAGCAGGGGCAAACCCAGTGTGGCCAGAACACTGCAAACACTCCCCACACACGCCAGTGATGTTTGTCTGCAGTGCCCCTCCCTCCCCACAGCACGACTGAACAAGCGAACCTAAACAAGAGACCACCTCTGCCACCTTGTGTCACGGTGGGAATGAGACACTGAAGAGACCTGCAAACAGAAGTCAAATAAACAAAGGGAACCGCTTCAGAAGTGACAGGTGCAACAGATTAAAGTCCCTGTAGTTAACACCAATTACACTGGAAGGGGCCTATAGATATTGAAAAGTGTAAGTTGGAACAAGGAGCTATCTGAAATTGAACCAAACCCACACTGCCTGCAACAGCTCCAGATAAATTCCTAGATATATTTTTACTATTATTATTTTTTAATTAAAAAAACAAACTTTTTTCTCTTTCTTTTTTTTTAAGTCCTCTATTACTCCTCTATTAGTCCTTAATTTTCATTTTTATAACCCACTATAACCTGGCCAAAAAAAAAAAAAAAAAAGGACCCTATTTTTAAAGCGAACTTCATATATCTTTCTTAACTTTTTCTGTTTTTGTTTTTTTAATATTGTATTTTTAAAATTCTAACATCTACTCTAGATTTTTAATCTCTGTTTTTCAGTATTCAATATCAATTTTGGACATTTAAGAATCCAACCTTCAGTACCCATTTTTACTCAGGAGTGTGATTACTGGTTTGATCACTCCCCCCCCCCTTTTGACTCTCCTTTTTCTCCCTCAGATCACCTCTATTTCCTCCCTCCCCCTTGTCAATCCAATTCTGTGAATCTCTGTGGGTGTTCTTGGCTGTGGAGAACACTTAGGGAACAGAGTACTGCCTAGATCTGTCTCTCTCCTCTTGAATCCCCCTTTTTCTCCTCCTGCTCACGTCTATCTCCTTCCTCCCTCTCCTCTTCTTCATGGAACTCTGTGAATCTCTCTGGGTGTCCCTCACTGTGGAGAATACTTTCACCATTAACCTAGAAGTTTTATTATCAGTGCTGTATGGATGGAGAAGTCTTGAGGCTACTGGAAGAATAAGACTGAAATCCAGAGGCAAGAGGCTTAATCCCAAAATCTGAGAACACCAAAGAACTCTTGACTACAGGGATCATTAATTAATAAGAGATCATCCAAAAGCCTCCATACCTACACTGAAACCAACCACCACCCAAGAGCCAATAAGTTCCAGAGCAAGACATACCACACAAATTTTCCAGCAATGCAGGAACATAGCCCTGAGCATAAAAATACAGGCTGCCCAAAGTCACACCAAACCCATAGACCCATCTCAAAACTCACTACTGGACACTCCATTGCACTCCAGAGAGAAGAAATCCAGCTCCACCCACCAGAACACAGAAACAACCTTCCCTAACCAGCAAACCTCGACAAACCAATCATCCAACCCCACCCACTGGGAGAAACCTCCACAATAAAAAGGAGCCACAGACTACCAGAATACAGAAAGGCCACCCCAAACAGAGCAATCTAAATAAGATGAAAAGGCAGAGAAATACCCAGCACGTAAAGGAACTTGAAAAATGCCCACCAAGTCAAAAAAAAAAAAAAGAGGAGGAGATAGGGAATCTACCTGAAAAAAGAATTTAGAATAATGATAATAAAAATGATCCAAAATCTTGAAAACAAAAAAGAGTTACAGATAAATAGCCTGGACACAAGGACTGAGAAGATACAAGAAATGTTTAACAAGGACCTTGAAGAAATAAAAAAGAGTCAATTAAAAATGAATAATGCAATAAATGAGATCAAAAACACTCTGGAGGGAACCAACAGTAGAATAACGGAGGCAGAATATAGGATAAGTGAGGTAGAAGATAAAATGGTGGAAATAAATGAAGCAGAGAGGAAAAAAGAAAAAAAAAGAAAGTAGCAGTAGCAATACTCATATCAGATAAAATAGACTTTGAAATAAAGGCCATGGAAAGAGACAAAGAAGGACACTACATAATGATCAAAGGATTAATCCAAGAAGAAGATATACAATTATAAATATATATGCACCCAACATAGGAGCAGTGCAATAGGTAAGGCAAAGGCTAACAAGAATGAAAGGGGAAATTAACAATAACACAATGATAGTGGGAGACTTTAATACCCCACTCACACTGATGGATAGATCAAATAAACAGAAAATTAACAAGGAAACACAAACTTTAAATGACACAATGGTCCAGCTAGACCTAATTGATATCTATAGGTCATTTCACCTGAGAACAATCAATTTCACCTTTTTCTCAAGTGCACATGTAACCTTCTCCAGAATAGATCACATCCTGGGCCATAAATCTAGCCTTGGTAAATTCAAAAAAATTGAAATCATCCTAGCCATCTTTTCTTACCACAGTGCAGTAAGATCAGATCTCAATTACAGGAAAAAAAAACTATTAAAAATTCCAACATATGGAGGCTAAATAACACACTTCTGAATAACCAACAAATCATAGAAGAAATTTTTAAAAAATCAAAATATGCATAGAAATGAATGAAAATGAAAACACAACAACCCAAAACCTATGGGACACTGTAAAAGCAGTGCTAAGGGGAAGGTTCATAGCAATACAAGCTTACCTCAAGAAACAAGAAATAAGTCAAATAAATAACCTAACTCTACACTTAAAGCAACTAGAGAGGAAGAAATGAAGAACCCCAGGGTTAGTAGAAGGAAAGAAATCTTAAAAATTAGGGCAGAAATAAATGCAAAATAAACAAAAGAGACCATAGCAAAAATCAACAAAGCTAAAATCTGGTTTTCTGAAAAGGTAAATAAAATTGACAAGCCATTAGCCAGACTCATCAAGAAGCAAAGGGAGAAGAACCAAATCAACAAAATTAGAAATGAAAATGGAGAGATCACAACAGACAACACTGAAATACAAAGGATCATAAGAGACTACTACCAGCAGCTATATGTCAATAAAGTGGACAACTTGGAAGAAATGGACAAATTCTTAGAAAAGTATAACTTTCCAAAACTGAACCAGGAAAAATAGAAGATCTCAACAGACCCATCATCAGCATGGAAATTGAAACTGTAATCAGAAATCTTCCAACAAACAAAAGCCCAGGACCAGATGGCTTCACAGCTGAATTCTACCAAAAATTTAGAGAAGAGCTAACACCTATTTTACTCAGACTCTTCCCGAAAATTGCAGAAGAAGGCAAACTTCCAAACTCATTCTATGAGGCCACCATCACGCTAATACCAAAACCAGACAAAGATGCCACAAAAAGAAAGAAAGAAAGAAAGAAAACCACAGGCCAATATCACTGATGAACATAGATGCAAAAATCCTTAACAAACAGAATCCAACAACATATTAAAAAGATCATACATCATGACCAAGTGGGCTTTATCCAAGGAATGCAAGGATTCTTTAATATCTGCAAATCAATCAATGTCATACACCACATTAACAAATTGAAAGATAAAAACCATATGATTATCTCAATAGATGCAGAAAAAGCCTTTGACAAAATTCAACATCCATTTATGATAAAAACTCTCCAGAAAGCAGGAATAGAAGGAACATACCTCAACATAATAAAAGCTATATCTGACAAACACACAGCAAACATTATCCTCAATGGTGAAAAATTAAGTGCATTTCCCTTAAAGTCAGGAACAAGAAAAGGGTGCCCACTCTCACCACTACTATTCAACATAGTTTTGGAAGTGTTGGCCACAGCAATCAGAGCAGAAAAAGAAATAAAAGGAATCCAGATAGGAAAAGAAGAAGTGAAACTCTCACTGTTTGCAGACAACATAATCCTCAACATAGAAAACCCTAAAGACTCCACCAGAACTGATTCAAATGAATTCTTTTTAATGGCTGAGTAATATTCCATGGTGTATATGTACCACATAAATTACTAGAGCTAATCAATGGATATAGTAAAGTTGCAGGATTTAAAATTAACACACAGAAATCCCTTACATTCATATACACTAACAATGAGAAAACAGAAACAGAAATTAAGGAAACAATACCATTCAGCATTGCAACAAAATAAAATACTTAGGAGTATATCTACCTAAAGAAATGAAATACCTATATATAGAAAACTATAAAACACTGATGAAAGAAATCAAAGAGGACACAAATAGATGGAGAAATAAACTGTGTTTGTGAATTGGAAAAATCAATATTTTGAAAATGACTGTACTACCCAAAGCAATCTATAGATTCAATGCAATCCCTATCAAGCTACCAACAGTATTTTTCAGAGAAGTAAACAAATAATTTCACAATGTATGGAAATACAGAAAACCTCGAATAGCCAAAGTAATCTTGAGAAAGAAGAAAGGAACTGGAGAAACCAACCTGCCTGACTTCAGGCTCTACTATAAAGCCACACTAATCAAGACAGTATGGTACTGGCACAAAGACAGAAATATAGATCAATGGAACAAAATTGAAAGCCCAGAGATAAATCCACATACCTACAGACACCTTATCTTCCACAAAGGAGGCAAGGATATACAATGGAAAAAAGACCACCTCTTTAACAAGTGGTGCTAGGAAAACTGGTCAACCACTTGTAAAAGAATGAAACTAGAACACTTTCTAACACCATACACAAAAATAAACTCAAAATGGATTAAAGATCTAAATGTAAGACCAGAAACTATAAAACTCCTAGAGGAGAACATAGGCAAAACACTCTCTGACATAAATCACAGCAGGATCCTCTATGACCCACCTCCCAGAATATTGGAAATAAAAGCAAAAATAAACAAATTGGACCTAATTAAACTTAAAAGCTTTTGCACAACAAAGGAAACTATACGCAAGGTGAAAAGTCAGCCTTCAGAATGGGAGAAAATAATAGCAAATGAAACAACAGACAAAGGATTAATCTCAAAAATATACAAGCAACTCCTGCAGCTCAATTCCAGAAAAATAAATGACCCAGTCAAAAAATGGGCCAAAGAACTAAACAGATATTTCTCCAAAGAAGACAAACAGTTGGCTAACAAACACATGAAAAGATGCTCAACATCACTCAATATCAGAAAAATGCAAATCAAAACCACAATGAGGTACCATTACATGCCAGTCAGGATGGCTGCTATCCAAAAGTCTGCAAGCAATAAATGCTGGAGAGGGTGTGGAGAAAAGGGAACCCTCTTACACTGTTGGTGGGAATGCAAACTAGTACAGCCACTATGGAGAACAGTGTGGAGATCCCTTAAATAACTGGAAATAGAACTGCCATATGACCCAGCAATCCCACTTCTGGGCATACACACCGAGGAAACCAGATCTGAAAGAGACACGTGCACCAAAATATTCATCGCAGCACTGTTTATAATAGCCAGGACATGGAAGCAACCTAGATGCCCATCAGCAGACGAATGGATAAGGAAGCTGTGGTACATACATATACTCAATGAAATATTACTCAGCTGTTAAAAAGAATTCATTTGAATCAGTTCTAATGTGATGGATGAAACTGGAGCCCATTATACAGAGTGAAGTAAGCCATAATGATAAAGACCAATACAGTATACTAACGCGTATATATGGAATTTAGAAAGATGGTAACGATAACCCTATTTGCAAAACAGAAAAAGAGACACAGATGTACAGAACAGACATTTGGACTCTGTGGGAGAAGGCGAGGGTGGGATGTTCTGAGAGAATAGCATTGAAAGAAGTATACTATCAAGGGTGGAACAGATCACCAGCCCAGGTTGGATGCATGAGACAAGTGCTCAGGGCTGGTGCACTGGGAAGACCCAGAGGGATGGGATGGAGAGGGAGGCGGGAGGGGGGATCGAGATGGGGAACACATGTAAACCCATGGCTGATTCATGTCAATGTATGGCAAAAACCACTACAGTATTGTAAAGTAATTAGCCTCCAACTAGTAAAATAAATAAAAAAAAAAAAAAAAAGAAAACAAAATATCAGATATGTTACAAGGAAAGGAAAGAAAGATAAGAAAGAAAGAATAGTTATGCAAAGTTACATAGAGGTAGATGAAGAAGATTTATATACATTAAAAATTAATTACAAGGGGAAAAGAGCAGTAGGAAAGGAAGCAAAGGAATAAATATAGAAAACAATATAATAGGTATAAAAATTAATAATTAATATTATAAAAAAGAGACAAGAAAAACAGACAAAGAGAAAAGCGGGGGAAAAAAACTCCACAGAACTGCAAAAGCCCAACGTAGAGGCAGAGGTTTATAACAATAGAAAGTGTGACCGAATATATATATATATATATACATATACATATACATATACACCCATAAGCAAAATCAAAACAGTCCAACAAAAATAATGTTGAATAGATTGACCTGGTGAAGAAAGGAAACCAAAAATTATATCTACCAGAACAAAACTAATTAAAGCACAAACTTGAAAAGATTCCTGAATCAAGGTGTCAATTGGGCAATAAAGCAATGAAAATAAAACTAACAAGTATGTTGAGATGAAAGGATAGAAAGTAAAGAAATAAAGACTAGATATGCAAAGTTAAATAGAGGTAGATAAAGATTTATATATGTTAAAGATTAACTGCAAGGGGACAAGAACAGTAGGAAAAGCAAACAAAGGAATAAATATAGAAAAAGTAATAATAGGTTTAAAAAATAAATATTAAAGTTTAAGAAAGAGAAAAGAAAAAAAAAAAAGAGGAAAACTCCACAGAATTGGAGTTTTTGCACAAAACTGCAAAGGCCCAATATAAAGGCAGAGGTTTATGACAACAATAAAAAATGTGACTGAGGGGAAAAAAAAGCTCCAAAGCTTAATTGGATTTCTTAATGCCAATAAAATTGACCACTACAACCGAGGGGGGAAAAAGGGGTGGGGGAAGAATCCAAAAGAATCTACAGAACAAGTCAAAACATAAGAATAATAAATGTTTTTCTTGAGTCACTGGTGTCAGAGTCCTTTCCCTCGCTGGGAGTCACAGTCCACCTTACCTCCCTAGGATGCTCTCCAACACTGTGCTGATCTCTGGACCTGCTGTGGGGGCAGCTCAGGTTCTAATCTAGTCCTACCCCTGTGTGTTCTTGCCTCCAATGTCCACAACTATCAGAACTAGTGAGTTTTCTTTTGTGGGAGCTCTCAATGGCCTTTTATATATGCCATAGACACAGAGTCTGCCTAGTAGATCGTGTGGGTTTAATCTGCAGGTGTACAGCTGGTGGGAAGGTTTTGGTCTTCTTCCTTAGCCACACTGCCCCTGGCTTTCAGTTGTGGTTTTAGTTCCACCTCTACATGTGGTTTGTTCACTGGGGTTTAGCTCCTGAGGCTACCCTGGAGGGCTTGGGTTTGCCCCTGTGAGGCAAGTGTGGGGAGGTGTGGCAAGAGGGCCAGGTGTGGAGGTGGTGCGATTGCTTGGCTCACAAGGGTTCTGGCAGCACCAGGTACTCAGGGGGGTTGGCGACTAGGGCAGCAGGAAATATAGTGCTCCAGAAGGGTATGGTAACCAGTATTGGCCAGTACACTCCAGTATTCTTGCCTGGAGAACCCCCCTCTCTGACAGAGAAGCCTGGCAGTCCACAGTCTGCTGCTGCTGCTGCTGCTGCTGCGGCTAAGTCACTTCAGTCCGGTCCAACTCTGTGCTACCCCATAGACAGCAGCCCACCAGGCTCCCCCATCCCCAGGATTCTCCAAGGCAAGAACACTGGAGTGGGTTGCCATTTCCTTCTCCAGTGCATGAAAATGAAAAGGAAAGTGAAGTAGATTAGTCATGTCGGACCCTCAGCGACCCCATGAACTGCAGCCTGGAAGGGGATTTTCCAGGCAAGAGTACTGGAGTGGGGTGCCATTGCCTTCTCCAGGCCACAGTCTACAAGGTTTCAAAGAGTCAGACACGACCAGAGAGACCCTGTGCGCATAGATGCAAGACTTTTTTGCCTGTGGCAGCTCTGCCCCAGTGAGAGTTGAGCGTGAAGATGGCACAGCTGCTTGGCTTGCGGAGACCCTGGCAGCACCAAGTGTGCAGGGACATGAAATGCCTCTGCTGCAGGAGTTATGGTCCAGTCAGAGTCTTTCTCGAGCCTGTTGTAGCTGGCGACCAGAAGGCCTCTTTGGCCAGTCGTTCTCTGTAGCTCCACCCATTCAGTCACTTGGAGGGCTCCCTCGCCTGGGGTCCTTCTCTGTTGTTCTGCGGGTCAGGCACATAGAGGGGCCCCCTGGCCAGGGTCCTACTCTGTAGATCGATGCGTCAGGCACTTAAAGGGGCATCCTGGGTGGGGCCCTACACTGTAGTTCAGTGTGTCAGGCGTTTGATGGGCCAGCCTCGCTATTGTTCAGCTGCTGATGCTGGCGTGTGGAGTGAGAGAGGCTATGGTGATGGGCCCCTTCCCCTGTGTGACTCAGCAGTATCACCTTGCTTCCATGGCCGCCTGGCTTTCCTCCACCAGCATTTCCCACTACGATCTCCTCCCTCACATCCCCTCAGTCAGTCTTTCCACTGACAACATCAGCCCTCACCCTGGGATTGCTCCACAATCCCTAAACTTCAGCTCCCAGCTGCTGCTCCTTCCAGGGGACCAGCATTCCTGTCGGGTGTGTATGACTGCGACAAGGACTGTCTGATTTTCATTCCATTTAGACTGCCACAGATCAGCTGTTTGATTCTCAGCCTTAAGAGTTTCTCCTCTAACTCAGACAATTGCCCTGATGTGGGGATAACACCTCTGCTTTGGTTCCCCCACCCGCCGAGGGCAGGTCCAGTCCTACTAACACTCCTGTTTTTCCTCCTAGTTCCTTCTTCCTACCAAGTTTTTTGTGGTTCTATATATTCCTTTCCACTGGTCAGGTACTCCTGTCTGGTCTCAGTTGGTGTTCTCCATGCACTTCTGTGTCTCAGGTGTATTCCTGATGCATCCATGGAGAGAGATGTACTCCACAGCCACCTACTCCTCCGCCATCTTGTTCTCTGAAGTTCATACCATTTTTATAAGTGGTGGAATGATGGTTTGGGCCTCATCTGTCTCCAGAACCTACACTCCTAGCCATTATACTTAGGAAGGAAAAAGAGACATTTATTGAACTATGTCAGCCCCTGTTAGGTGATGTTAGGTGAAAACTATGCTTCGGTAGGCATTTTTGCATATTCAGACCGTATTTATTTAACAAAAATGTGAAGATGATGATTGTAAAAATTAGAACATAATACTCATCACAGTTACTATGCAGTAGACCATGTGATATTTTCCATCTTTCTCCTTTTTGTTGTTCTTATAGATATGTGGTAGTAGCTCATGGTGGTTTTAAGCAAAATTTCTCTGAAATCTTGATCTCTTTTCATCCAAATGTCCTTTTTTAAATCTCTATTTACTTATCAAGCTGGATCTTTTTCCTGGGGAGTCTGCATTCTGGATTACACTGATTATGTCTCTGTTGTACTGTGGTTCTATTCTTCTGGCTCATCCTATTTCCTTTAAATTGATAATAACTGTACATATAGAGGCTTGCTCAGATTCAGATTTGTGGAAAGAGTACCTGAGATGTGGTGGTGTACTTCCTATAGCCCTATATCAGGAGCCTCTTCATTTCTGGTTGTCTTTCCTTCTGTCCTTGAGACTGATCACTTTGGGGGGGTGTTGTCAGTCTGATCCATCCATATGACATTTCCCATCTGCCTTTTAACTCATGTTTTCTTAGCCTCTTGAAATTTATGGCCTAGATCTATATTTCATTAATGGTTGCAAATGATAATGTTTTAATTCTATAATTCCGTTTCCATTTATTAGCTGGAATTCTTCTAAGACAAACTTTCCCTCATCAACTATAAGGTTACACTGAGGTCTGGTTGACACAGAAGAGAAGAATTAACACTTAAGTCTTTTGCACTAATTCTGATTTTCAAGATAAGTGAGTTGTTTCTGTGGAATCCTCCAAAAGTGAAAATAGAGTTGTTGTTTTTTTTTTTCTTTTAGAGTGTCATCATATGCTCTAGATGTTTATGTACTTGATGTTTAAATACATTGTAGGTATTAACATTTTTGATGTTCAAACTGTTCTATTTTTGAACTGTGAAAGCCTTTTGGTTGGCTTCTGAGTCTGTAGGTTGGCTGTTGTCTCTTTAACATGTGTTCTGATATTAGAGTTTGGTTCAGACTCATCTGCTACAATCCCCACTTAGTCCTAAAATCAGCCTTTTCTCCAAAGAAGGCCAGTTCCTTTTAGTGTAAAATGTGTCTAATTCAATCTGAGCAAGTAGAGTTGCTCTTTACTACTGGGTTGGTCATTGTTTCTTGTCCTTTTCAGTACCTGGAGTCAGTAATTATGTATTATATTTTTTATGAGAATATATATTATCTTCCATCCTGAGCTGCTCCTCTGTCATCTTATAGGTAATCATTTTTATGAATTTGAGTTTTAACTTTCCATTTTAAAAAGTGCAATCAGGTTCGATGCATGATACAGGATGCTCGGGGTTGGTGCACTGGGATGACCCAGAGGGATGGGATGGAGAGGGAGTTGGGAGATGGGTTCAGGATGAGGAACACATGTATACCCATGGCAGATTCATTACCCATGGCAAAACCAATACAATGTTGTAAAGTAAAATAAATAAATAATAAAAAAATAAAAAGTTATTCTTTAGATATAAAAATAATAAAAAAATAAAAACACTCAAATGCCAAAAAAAAGTATAATCAATTACAATACACATATTTATTTATCTCACACTGCAAGGTAGATTGTTAACCACTGGACCACCAGGGAAGTCCCTAACTCACATTTAATAAAGAAATGTGATGTAGATGCTGGAGTAAGCAGGAGATGAAAACTATCTAATTGTCCTTTCATCCTCTTTATACACATATGATGGAGAAGGAAATGGCAACCTACTCCAGTATTCTTGCCTGGAGAGTCCATGCACAGAGGAGCCTGGCAGGCTATACAGTCCATGGGGTCACAAAGAGTCAGACATGACTGAGTGACTGAGCACACAAAGTATGTGTGTGTGTGTGAAATTAAAATCAGATACTCACTTTAAGGGAGTTTAGATAAATCAGGGCAACAACTTCATTTTCTTAGGATCAATAGTTAACTCTGGAATTGTTCTACAGTTTTTCACTTTTCATCTTGAATCTTCCTGGGCTCTGCATGATTTAAAGTCTAAGGCTGACTTATTTGCACTTAGAGTGTTGTTCACTGTACTTTCAGAGTTGTCAGCTGCATAATTTTGAAGTTGTAATATTATTGAGATTTAAAACACATTCTATGTGGAGAATATCTGAAGAATTGTTTGAAAACAAGAGAGACAGCATTTGCAAACTACCACTCAGCTACTGGGTTAGTATCCCTGGTTTGTGATACACACTTAATAACAAGCGAAGAGATTGGCCCATAATTTAAACAGTGAATTCATATAAAATTACAAATGAACAATAAACATGTCAAAATATGCCCAAGCCACAGACAAGATGCAGATATAAATCTTGAGAATTCATACTGAGTGGAAAAAACAAGATGCAGAAGATGAGTAATGTGAGTCTTATTTTGGAAGAGATTCTGTGTGTGTTCAGGGTGTCAGGTGCCTTCACCATAGGCACACATCTGGCCGGGCTGGAAGGCATCATTCAATGATTATAGACTCTTTTGGGTCAGGGGGTAGGGTCATACTACTAAGACATACAGGAGAATTTCATTTTATAGATGTACTTTCATACACTGCTTGAAATACTGTGTATTCATGGAGAGTCTTTTAATAAAAATTTGAAAGCTGAATATACTTGCAAACAGATTTGGGAAAGTAATGTATACATGCATTCATTACTACTTTGGAAAAGCTTTTATTTTATTCAGTTACATGGAAAATGAAGTAGGAAAAAATAGAATTGAAAATGTCTCTGTCTGCACACATGTGTGTTTTGAGGATTCCTCCAGCTCTATCACCCTAAGTACTGACACTCTCACAGCTGCAGCTTTATCTTCAGTTCAAAGCAAAGCTAGACTTCCAATCTCAGCTTTAGATTTCCTAGAAAATGATGGAAACAGGTAGATGGCTGCCAACAGGTTAAAATATTCCTTAAAACTCTAGCAGAACCTCCAATCTGTCCCTCTGGGTCTGGAACTCTCAGAGCTAGCTAGCATCCTGGATTCTGCTACCTGAAAACAGCCACCTCCACTTTTCTTTTTCCTTTTTAAGGAAAGGGAGTACATATACCAAAAGGGAATAAATGTCATCAAATAGTTTGTTTACAAAGATATGAATTCTGTTTGGAAAATTCACATCTCTCAAGAGCCGTCCGATTCGCTGGTGATTCTACATCGTGTTCAATATTGATTTCTCGCTTGTCAGTTGGCAGATCCCCACTGTAGAGGGGTCCCTCTCAGAGGGCAGGGCATCCATTCTCCCATTACTCCACCCCTGTAGAGACAGCCCAGTCCATCTCACACCCCGTGTCAGCCCTGTATTCCTCTGCCCAGGACCTTGGACACAGCTGTTGAGATCCCTCTTAGATGCTCCATTGTCTCCCCCCTACCCTTTCGCCAACCCACTGCCCCACTGCCAAGGCGCTACTGCCACCTGGTGTTTCATCGTGAGCAGTTCTCATCAGAGTCGTTCGTAAAGGATATGTTTTTACAGTCTTTGCCTAGAGAATTAATTCCATGCACAGAGGAGCCTGGCGGGCCACAGTCCATGGGCTGGCAAAGAGTCGAACACGGCTGAGCGACTAACCCTTTACACTTAACTTTTTTTTTTTCAGACAGAATTAGAATAATTTTGTGCATAGGTTCAAAAGCTATGTTTTGAAAGAATTTGGGGTTTTTGTTTTTGATTTGCTTTGGTCCAAGGTGACCCTTTTTTGTCAGGAATTTTGATGATGGCAGTACATTGTTGCCACCTCGTGACAGAAACCTCGTGAACTGCAACTTGAACACCGTGAAGCAGAAAGATGGGAGGGAGGGGCTGTGACCCAGGCAAGCAGCACGGAGCTTTCTGGAAGTCTTGGTGGAAAGGGGGCAGTCCCAGATATCCAGGCAGAAAGTACAGCCTTCTATGGTGAAGAAAAAGTTTCATGGGAGTGGAAGTAAAAGATTATTTAAACATATTACTCTTGGTTTAAAAAAATAAAATTGCACATATTACTCTTGGAAACCTCTGGATAAATAGCTAGAGAACTTATTAGCCAAAATGGAAGAAGTCCACATATAACCTTTGTAATCTTCTTTTGTACTTTCCTGGCCATCTTTTAACATAAATTTATTTCTATGATATATTTTTAATATTTTTATAAAATTTCATTTTTCAGTATTGATTATTGCATCATATGATGCTCTAAACTATTTCACTAGTACCCAAGTAGGGGAAATTTAGTGCCCCAACCATACTTCCTATGACAAACAATAGTATACTTAACACCCTTGCCTATATATATATATATATACACCTGTATCTTTGAAATATTTTTTAACTTTTTGAAAATGTCATTACAAACCATGAAAAATGTAATATTTTATATTTACATAACACTGGAAATATTCCTAGCATCATTGTAAGAAAGTGCCTGTTTCTCCACACATTAGAGATCACGCGAATCATTGCTTTTTGTGTAGGCAATAAACCATCTCTCATTGTTTTGATCATCACTTGTTTTTGCTGCTTGTCTAGAATTCCATCATAATGTCGTGAAAGTAGGCAATAAACGCCTATAATGGAAACGGAAAAGAGTTTTTTTTGTTTGTTTGTTTGTTTTTGAGTCAAACTGAGGACTGTAGCACAGAGGACAGAAGCATAGTTTTTGGCACAGATTCATATTTTGTCAGAACAAAGAACTTTAAATAACTGAGGGATACATTCCTTCAAGATTTCAAAAAATAACAACAACAACAACAACAAACAGATCAGCAGATGCTCAGCAAGTCAGTATGGCCTTGGCAGCTGGGAAGGGAGTCTTAGCATCAAAGGAGTACCAGCATTAGCATCCCAGGAAGGGAGGCTTTGAATCTTTTTTTAATAAATATTTTGTTTATTTTTTATATTTTTAATTTTTTTCATTTATTTTTATTAGTTGGAGGCTAATTACTTTACAGTATTGTAGTGGGTTTTGTCATACATTGACATGAATCAGCCATGGATTTACATGTATTCCCCATCCCGATCCCCCCTCCCACCTCCCTCTCTACCCCATCCCTCTGGGTCTTCCCAGTGCACCAGGCCCGAGCACTTGTCTCATGCATCCAACCTGGGCTGGTGATCTGTTTCACCATAGATAATATACATGTTTCGATGCTGTTCTCTCGAAACATCCCACCCTCGCCTTCTCCCACAGAGTCCAAAAGTCTGTTCTGAATCTTTATTTTTAATAGGGACATCCGTTACTTCTAGTCAGTGTATCTTTTTATTTAATAATTAAAGCAGATGTACAATGTATGTTTGAAAGGCCACAAAGGCTGTAGCTAGCGCAAAATTCAGATTAACTCATGTATACGCGAGAATGACTTCCCTATACCTCAATATATGAGAATTTCTTTTATCATTATGGATGTGACATAATTCTCATAACCTTGTGTTACATTGAGTGTTTCTGATATTCCCTACTAACACTGGGGATGACATCTTTTCAGTGTCTGTATACTGCTAAAGGACACATTCCTCATAGATATGTGCACAGTGAGCTGACTGTGTTTTCTTTGAGTCTAGAAAAGCATCTTGGGACAATTCTAGTATTATGATAACTCACATAACTGTTTGGTATGTGAGTGTGTCTGTGTGTGTGTGTTTGTGTGTGTGTACGGGCAGCCACATTTCCTTCTGATTCCTTCTGTGCCTTCATGGCGTTGCTTCCCACGTGCACGGGCAGCCACATTTCCTTCTGATTCCTTCTGTGCCTTCATGGCGTTGCTTCCTATTTGGTCTCCCTTTCTATACTCAGACCCAGAAGTGAAGCTAGGGAATTACCAGAATGGCCGTCTTTATAACAAGCCCTAATCACCATCCTTAACTACGTCCTGAATGTTCACTTCTGAAAAAGAAATTGTTGGTGCAAAGGGTGTGCAACTCTATGTGCCTTTGAGAAGTCCTGCCATACTGATACCCGGAAAGATAGTTCCAGTGTAATCTCCCCAGAGTGGAATCACATGAGAAAGGCCACAGTGACGTGAAGGAAGTAGTAAGGCTGGCACCACGTCATAGAGGCCAGCCCTGGATCCTATCATAAACCCACTTTCAAGTCACCACCACAGTGGGAAGATACAGAGGTGACCATATGTAAATTAAACTTCACACACAAGGGTGACCTAAAGTAATATCTGTGGGAGAAAAGCATTGCTTAGAGGAACAGAGGACACAGAGTCAGCAGGCCTGGGATACAGGCACCCATTTATGTAAATTAACATTTATATAAAACATGTGACTTATGTAAAACATGTGCATCTAGACCTTTGTATAGAAAAGGTTTGTTGTTACTGTGGTAAAACAAGACCACGCCAATACCATTAAAATTTTTTTAAATTTAATTTTATTTTTTGGCTGCACTGAATCTTCATTGCTGTGCATGGGCTTTCTCTAGTTGTGGTGAGCAAGGGCTACTCTTTGTTGCAGTGTGTGGGCTCCTCATTAAGGTGGCTTCTCTTGTTGCAGAGCACAGGCTCTAGAGCGTGTGTTCAGTGGTTGTGGCATAAGGGCTTTGTTGTTCCGGGACATATGGGATCTTCCCAGACCAGGGATTGAACACACGTCCCCTGCATTGGCAGGTGGATTCTTAACCACTGGACCATAGGGAAGTCCCAGTATTATACTTTTAACAACTTTTTTTTGGGAATATAATTTACAGAGTACAAAGTCCACACAGTTTCCACAAATGGTACAGTTTGATGATTTTTAGTAAACTCTGTAGAGTTGTACAACCATTATCATAGTTGAGCTTTAGATCTTCCATCACCCCCAAAAAGTCCTATAGTGGAGACCAGTATGGAGATTCCTTAAACAACTAGGAATAAAACTGCCATATGACCCAGCAAACCCACTACTGCACATATACCCTGAGATAACCGTAACTCAAAAAGACACCTGTACCCCAGTGTTCACTGCAGCACTATTTACAATAGCCAGGACAGGGAAGCAACCTAGATGTCCATCGACAGATGAATGGATTAAAGAATTGTGGTACATATATACAATGGAATATTACTAAGCCCTGAAAAGGAATGAATTTGAGTCAGATCTAGTGAGGTGGATGAACCTAGAACTTGTTATTCAGAGTGAAATAAGAAAGAGAAAAGCAAATATATTAATGCATGTATATGGAATCTAGAAAATTGGTACTGATGAACCTATTTGCAAGGCAGGAATAGAGATGAAGAATAGAGAACAGACTTGTGGACATGGGGCATGAGAGGGTAGGATGAAATGAGAAAGTAGCACTGAAATATATACATTTCCATATGTAAAATAGATAGCTAGTGGGGATTTGTTGTATAACACAGGAAGCCCAACCCGGTCCTCTGTGACAACCTAGAGGGTGGCATGGGGTGGGGAGTGGGAGGGAGATTCAAGAGAGAGGAGACATATGTATATTTATGGCTGATGCACACTGTTAAATGACAGAAACCAATTGAACATTGTAAAGCAATTACCCTCCAAGTAAAAAAGGGAAAACAAAAAGTCCCATTGTGCTTGAATTCCATTAAAGCCCATAACCATCCCAACCGCGTGTTCTCTCCAAAGACTCATCTATTCTGGACATTTCATATGATGAAATGTCACACTATTGTCACTTCTAAAGAATAGAGTTATTCTTTATAACAAGCTCCACTTGTTTTTCTGATATGTGGTTTCTTTCACTTGACATACTGTTTTTCGAGGTTCATCCATTTTGTAGCATGTACTTCATTTCTTCATTTCTTTTTTGAAATTATTTTCTTCATTTCACTTCAGTACTTCATTTCTTTTTTGTTGCTGAATAATACACTACATTTGATTTATCTATTCATTAACAGGTAGACATTTGAGTTGTTTCCGCTTTTGGCTATTATGAATAATGATGCTACATACATTCATGTACAAGTTTTTATGTAGACAAATGTTGTCATTTCTCTTGACTGTGTACCTAGAAATGCAATCGCTGGGTCATATGGTAACTGATTAACTGTTTGAGGAATTGACAGACTGTTTCCATGACCTTGACTATCTTGAAGAGTACAGGCATAGTCTGTGGTTGTGGGTTTTGAGAAAGAATACCACAGAGTTGAAGCGCCCTTCTCATCACAGCATATCTGGGAGGACATGGTACCTGCATGACATCGCTGAATCACTAGAATTGTTAACCTTCATCACCAGGTTAAGGTGGTGTTTGTTGAGTTTCTGCAGCATACAGTAGCTGTTTTCCATTCGCCTACTCTATTCCTTTGGTCATCAAGTCCACCCTGCCCTCAGAGGTGGGAGACAGATTTCACATTCACTTTATAGAGATAGGGTATCTACATGTACTATTTAGAATAGAATATTATACTATATCAATTTAGAATATGTCTCCTCTCATTCATTTTATTATTAATTCAATATATAATTGTTTCTGTCAATATGGCTTCATTTTTTTAAGTCTATTTTATTTCATTTAGCATCATCCTATTCTTTTATTTTCCACTCTAGAATCTTTCATTACTTGTATTTATGTGTCATTTGACTAACAGGAATATGCAGTGATGTCAGCCCCCTCCCACCTGCCTGTCCACTGGCCCAGGCAATCAGGAATTGTAGCCCTGAGCTCCAGCCTTTGACTCCAAGTGTGGGGAAAGTCATCTGGACTGAGTCAGTAGAAGACTTTCTGGGATGTTCAGATTTGTGTGGCACTTGTCTCTTGTTTGTTTGCTTGCTTGCTTTTAATCATGGATGGGCATGGACATGAATCTAGAGCTGCCAGTGAGCATGCCTAGCCTTCCTTGGAGCAAATTACAAAAAGGATGGTGACCAATTAAGGTCACAGGGTGGTGTTCTTTCATTTTCCTCAAAAAATTTGAGCACTGGGTTGTTTTTTTGTTTTGTTTTGTTTCTTCACTTTCAAGCACACATGTTGGACAGATAAATCCCACCATGTTAGCTTGGCATGATGAAAAGTACATCCCAGTTCAATGCCCAGTAAAATGGAATTGGTTCTTATTCCCTTCTTGATATTTCATCAAACTTTCTCTTTAATTGTGTGCATTGATTATCCATACTCTAAGGAGCATTAAGCATCTGTGTGTGTGTGTGTGTGTGTGCACACCCAACAAAAAGCAAAGGTAATTCTAGACACATGGAGAAGAAATCATTGTGTTCCATCAGAACAATGCTAAGTGTGTTTAGAGCTGAATGAAAATGGTCTTTATAACCAGAAAAACAAGATAGGCAGCAGACAGAAAATTAAGCTCAGTTCTAGCAATGAGGCTAATCCTTGTCAGTTCACATTTTAGAAAAAGTCTTTGTGGTAAAATGTACATGTAACAAGAGCCTATGCAGATTTTAATGATATAAAAGTATTAGTGAACAGAGTTAAAACTTGTTGATACAGGAAGTGCCATAGTTTGAGTGTTTGTGTCCCCTCAGAATTCATATGTTGAAATCCTAACCTGTAAGGTGATGGGGGGTGTCTTGGGTTGATTAGGTCATGAGGGCAGAGCTCTAATGAATGGGCTTAATGCTGTTATAAGAGACTTCAGAGAGCTTCTTCCACCATGTGGAGATACAGTGTGAAACCTGTGACCTGGAGGAAGGCCTTTTCCTGACCATGTTTGCAGCATGATCTCAGACTTCCAGCTTCCAGAACTACAAGAAACATATTTCTGTTGTTTATAAGCCTTGCGGTTTTTGGTATTTTTCTTATAGCAGCACGAATGGAATAAGACAGGAAATGATGCCTCATACAAGAATGAAAATAGTTTCTGTTAAAAATGAAAAGCCAGAGATTAAGTTAGTTGTTTACATCAAAAGAAAGCTCAAAAAAGAACAGGCAAGGGAATTTCAAAATGAATAAAACCCCATTATTTGGCCACAACTCACTTTTTGTTTAGTGATTTAAAACAAGAAAAATCTAGGGAATTTCCTGGCAGTCCAGTGGTTGGTACTCTGTGCTTTCACTGCCTAGGGCATTGGTTCAATCCCTGGTTGGGGAACTCAGATCCCACAAGCGGTGCTGCCAAAACAGTGACAACAAATCTATCCTCATAGTTTTGGAGGACAGAAGTCCAAAATGGGTATTACTGGGCTAAAATTAGGATATCACCTGGGCTGCATCCCTTCTGGAGGGTTTAGGGGAGGACAAGTTTCCTTGCCTATTCCAGCTGACTGGAATGGCTGACTGCATTCCTAGGCTTGTGGCCCCTTCTGGCTCATGGATTGAGGCTTGTGGCCTCCATCTTCAAAGCCAGCAGAATAGCATCTTCCAAACTTTTTCTCACTTCTATCCTTGCATCTGTGGTAACATCTCTTTCTCTCATCCTTTTGCCTCCTTCTTTCCCTTGAAATGACACTGTTTTACAAATAACTGTGGTAAAATATACATGATAGAATTCAATTTTAACCAATTTCAAGTGTACAGTTCAGTAGCCTTACTTACATTCACAATGTTGGGTAAGCATTACCACTATGTATTTCTAGAGCTTTCTTATCATCTCGAATAGAAACTCTGTGCTGATTAAACAATAACTCCCCATTCTCTCCTTCCCCCAGTCCTTGGTAACCTCTCTTATACTTTCTGTCTCTGAGTTTACCTATTCGAGATACCTCATATAAGTTGAATCATACAGTACTTGTCCTTTTGGGTCAGGATTATTTCCCATAGCGTAATGTTTTCAAGGTTCATCCATGTTGTAGCATATATCAGAATTTTATTCCACTTTAAGGCTGAATAATATTCCATTGTATGTGTATATCAGATTTTTAAAAATCCATTGATCTTACTGATGGACACTTGGGTTGCTTCCACCTTCTGGCTATTGTGAATAATGCTGCTATGAAGTTTGGTGTGTAAGTATCTGTTTGAGGCTCTGCTTTCAGTTCTTTTGGGAATATGCCTAGAAGTGGAATTGTTAGATAATATAGTAATTCTGTGTTTACTTACTTGAGAACCCAGCATACTGCTTTCTGCACAGACGGCACCATTTTACATTCCCACCAACAGTGTACAAATGTCTTAGTTTCTGTATAACCTTGCCAACACTTGTTAGTTTCCATTAAAAAAAAATAATATCCATACCATTAGATGTGAAGTGGTTTCTCATTGTGGTTTTGATTTGCATTTCCCTAGTGACTAGTGTTGAGCATCTTTTCATGTGCTTATTGTCCATTTGTTTATCTTTTTTTGAGAAATGTGTATTCAAGTCCTTTCTCCATTTTTGCATTGTGTTGTTAGTTTTTGTTTTTGTTCCTGAGTTATAAAACTTCTATATATCCTAGATATTAATCTGTTATCAGATATTTGATTTACAAATATCTTCTCCCATTCTGTATATTGTCATTTCACTCTCCTGACAGTGTGCTTTGATTCAGAAAAGTTTTAAATTTTGATGAAGTCCAATTTATTTATGTTTTCTTTTGTTTCCTTATACTTTTGCTGTTGTATTCAAGAAATCACTGCCAAGTCTAGTGTCATGAAGGTTCCTCCAGTGTTTTCTTAGAGTTTGATAGTTTTAGCTCTTATGTTTAGGTCTTAGATCCATTTTGAATTCATTTTAAAATATGGTATAAAGTAAGGGTGTAACTTCTTTTTTATGCATATGGATGTCCACCTTCCCCTGCACCATTTGTTGAAAAGACTTTTCTTTTCCCATTGAATAGGGTTGTCAGTGAAGCTCCTCAATTGAGTTCTTATATTGAATCACTATGTTGTACACCTGAAACTAATATTATATGTCCATTTTTTATCCATATAAAACCCCCAAAACAAGAAAGTATGTCTCAGGTGATGAATAGGATTCAGCTACAAGATTATTAGACTTTATTAAAGACACATGAAAACTGTAAAACTATCAAAACTATGAAAATATCAAGTTGCTCATATTTATACAAAGTCTAACATTTATTGAGCTGTTACTGTGCCTAGCACTGTTCAAAGGGATTTCACCTATTAATTAAATCTCAAAGTAACAACCCTTTGGGAACAAGACAAGGATGCCTGTTTTCGCCACTCCTGTTCAATCTAGCATGGGAATTTCACTACACGGTAGGCATCAGGCTAATGGTACAGAAAGAGAACATTTTACTGACAACCCCATCTATAGTAATCCCTGACCCAGTGTTTTCTGCTCTATTTATGTGTTTATTTTCTTCAAAACACTCATCCCCATGTGAAATTGCCCTGCTTATTCATTTACCTACTTATTGCCAGTTTTCCCAAACTAGAATGAACTCCAGGGATCTTACCGTGGACCACACGTGGGAAAATTTTGACCAAACTGCTGACATTGTGTAGCATTAATTTAATGCCTACCATGCAGAGTTCTATGATTTCTGGGATCTCTGTTAATGTAATTACTCAAAAATGCATTGGTCCTCCCCCCCCACATACAGACACAGACTTTTTTCCCACATGGGCACATACCTAAACTCCACAATACTCCTGGGTGGTCAGAAGCATTGGGTACTGTTATCCTGTTGTATAGAAGACAATGGAGAGAAGGGTGGTGACTTACCTAGAGTGTCCCGATGATGGGGCCCAGTCTCTTCACTCTTGCTTTAGGAACCTGTCTAGCAGATTCAATATCACAGCTGGTTCTTGTCTACTGAATTCTGTTTCTGGGGCTCAGTGTCCACATCCTTCTGTGATGTCCCACTTTAAGGAAGAGGAAGGAGATAAGACAGCGCATGCAATAGAGAGGAAAGTGAGAGGAAGGGAAAGTACATGAAACACAGGGAAAAGGGTTGGGGATGGCCTGCCTGTCCCTTCTCAGTTCCCTGGAAGCTGTGCAATGATGCTTTCCCAGCTCCATCACACAGCCCCCTCCACACACAGCCCCCTCCACACACTGTGAAACTATTTTGCAAAGAGTAAAAAATGTCTTAAATGGTTTGTTTTCTTTGATATCAACACTTTTTGGAAAATTCATATGTATTCAAAGCAGTTCCAAATGCTGTTGACCACAAGTCTGCATTATTTTTTTTTTCATTTATTTTTATTAGTTGGAGGCTAATTACTTTACAATATTGTAGTGGTTTTTGCCATACATTGACATGAATCAGCCATGGGTTTACATGTATTCCCCATCCTGATCCACCCCCCCTCCTCCCTCTCCACCCGATCCCTCTGGGTCTTCCCAGTGCACCAGCCCTGAGCACTTGTCTCATGCATCCAACCTGGGCTGGTGATCTGTTTCACCCTTGATAATATACATGTTTCAATGCTGTTCTCTCGAAACATCCCACCCTCGCCTTCTCCCACAGAGTCCAAAAGTCTGTTCTGTACATCTGTGTCTCTTTTTCTGTTTTGCATATAGGGTTATCGTTACCATCTTTCTAAATTCCATATATATGCATTAGTATACTGTATTGGTCTTTGTCTTTCTGGATTACTTCACTCTGTATAATGGGCTCCAGTTTCATCCATCTCATTAGAACTGATTCAAATGAATTCTTTTTAATAGCTGAGTAATATTCCATGGTGTATATGTACCACAGCTTCCTTATCCATTCGTCTGCTGATAGACATCTAGGTTGCTTCCATGTCCTGGCAATTATAAACAGTGCTGCCATGAACACTGGGGTGCACGTATCTCTTTCAGATCTGGTTTCCTCGGTGTGTATGCCCAGAAGTGGGTGCATTATTTTTATTCAGCCATAACTTACCTCAACAGTGTAGGTTGACTGGTCCACACTGTAGAGGGGCCCCTCCCAGAGAACAGGGTATTCACCCTCCATTACCCCACCTCTGTACAGGCTTCTCAAACTTTCTTCCACCACCTGTCATCCTTTGTCCACAACACTGGACACAGCTTTTTAGACCCCGCTCCTATGCCCCATTGGTCTCTCAAGCCACTTTCCCCCTTGCCCTGTGCTCCTTTTTGCCCACCCACCACTCACTGCCAAGGTACGACCAACAGTGTTTCACCTTATGCAGGCCCCGGAGTACATGTTTCTACAGTCTTTTACAACTATCAGTTTTTTTTCAGATAAAAGAATCATTTTACACATTTTACACAGGCTGCCTTCTAAGAGAGGGTATTGCTTTTTTTTTTTTTTTTTGCTTCTCCTTGTCCTTTGTTGAATTTGAGGATGGCGATACGTTGGTGCCACCTCGTGACAGAAGCCTGAACTGCAGCTTGAAAACCCGCAGCGGAGCAGAGGAAGGTGGGAGGGAGGGGCTGCGTCTTACACAGACCTGGCAGAGTCTTCTGGAAGCCTGAGTGGGGAGTGCGGCAGATTGCCATGGTTCGAGGATATTGACGGCCTCTAGACACAAAGAGCAGACTCCGTCTATGTTAAAGAGAAAAGTCAATGTGAATAGAAGGTATTATTTTAATTTCTATTTTACTGGTCCATAAATTGAAAAATTAATGGAACAATAGAAAATAGTGATATAGCCCCAATTATAATTAGAAATTTAGACCATAACAAAAGCAGCATTACAAATCAGTGGAGATATGATGGAGGATTAAGAAGTGGTTTTGAGATAACTAGATAACCATAAGGTTAAAAAGATAAAAAGGGATCCGTTTCTATATCTTATAGCAGGATACATTCCAAAATGGTTCTGAATGAAATATAAAATAAATGTGCATACAAGTATTGGAAGAAAAATAAAAGAAATGTCCATACAAGTATTGGAAGAAAACAGAGGGATTATATGATCTGGAAGCAGAGGAAATTTTCCTAAGTATAAATCAATAACCAGGAGCATTAAAGAAGAAAATTGACATATTTGAGGACATGAGAATAACAATGACAACTCTGCATGGCAAAAATACACTAGCCAATTAAAGACACTGGGAAAAACATTTGCAGCTAATATCTTTAACAAAGCATTAATATCCCTCCAATATAAACACTTATCAATATAAAAACATGAAAAAACCCTATCAAAGTTAGAAAAAAATAGATTGTCTTTAAATATAAGAAAAAAGTCTCTGGGTTATTTTAATTAAGAGAGATGCAATTAACACTACACTAAGATACTAGTTTTTTTACTCTTAGATTAGCAGTGATCCAGATGTTTGTCAATACAGTGGGTGAGAATGTGGAAAACCATCTCCTTTTGCACCCTGCTCACAGGGATGCAAAATGGTGAGCTCACTGTAGTAGGCTTAATGGTCTCTGCAAAGATAGCACGTTCTAACCCCTGGATCCTCTAAATATTGCCTTATATGGAAAAGGGTGTTTGTAGAGGTAATTAAGTTAAGGATCTCAAAATGGGGAGATTAGATTTTTCACATGGGCCCTAAAGGCAGACCCAAGTGTCCTTATAAGAGAGGAGTAGAGGGACAGTTGACACAGAGAAAAGAGGAGAAGGCAGTGTGGCCAAGGATGCAGATGCTGGAGTGATGGAGCCACACGCTAAGGAATGCTGGTAGCCAACAGAAGCTGAAAGAGGCAAGGAGGCTCCCTTATAGTCTCAGAAAGAAGTTAAGTCTGCCAACACCTTGATTTTGGCCCACTGAAACTGTTTTTGGACTTCTAGCATCCAGAACTATGAAATAATATTTCTGTTGTTTAAGGACACTAAGTTTGTAGTAATTTATTTTAGTAGTCATAGGAAACTAATGCAATCATTATGGTGGGGCATTTTATAATATGGTGGGGAATTTTATATGCCTTTACCCTTTGACTCACAGGTCTTATATAGGAATATCCTGATGATATATTGGCAGTGATAGAAAAAGATTTTAGATATAATAAAAATATAGATATGGATATTCACTCTGGCACTATTTGAACAGCAAAAGAATGGCAACAACTTAAATTTCATCAGTTATGTGATGGATGAATAAAGTACCAAATAACCACACAAAAGTGTACACTAAGTAAGGTGTAAAGAATGATGAAAATTTCCACATAAGCTATGGAAGGATCTCCAGAATATAATGTTAAGTGAAAAAGTCAATGTACATAAAGGTCTATATGGATGTATTGTTTACTTACATTATGAATATAGTAAAGTTGCAGGATATAAAATTAATACCCAGAAGTCCCTTGCATTCCTATACAGTAACAATGAGAAAACAGAAAGAGAAATTAAGGAAACAATCCCATTCACCATTGTGACAAAAAAAATACTTAGGAATAAATCTACCTAAAGAAACAAAAGACCTACAAAGAAACAAAAGGCAAGGGTGGGATGATTTGAGAGAATAGTATTGAAACATGTGTATTACCATATGTGAAATAGATCACCAGTCCAAGTTTGATGCCTAAAACAGGGCACTCAAAGCCAGTCACTGGGACAACCCAGAGGGATGGGATGGGGAGGGAGGTGGGAAGGGGATTCGGAATGGGGGACACATATCCACCTGTGGCTGATTCATGTCAATGTATGGCAAAAACCACCACAATATTGTAAAGTAATTAGCCTCCAATTTAAATTAAATTTAAAATAAATTTAAAATTCAATTTAAAGTAAATAAATTATTATTTAATTTAAAAAAAGTAGATGGAAAGAACTTCTGTTTTGGAGACCAGAAGGAGTGTGTACACTTCTTCCTGTTTTTTTTTTTTAATTTACTTTTTTTTTTTTTTTTTGGCTATGCTGGATCCTCATTGTGGCTGGATCTTTCTCTAGTTATAGCACGTATGGGCTTCTCTAGGTGCAGTGCAGGCTTAGTTGCCCTGTGGCATGTGGGATCTTGGTTCCCCAATCGGGGATGGAACCTGCGTCCCCTGTATTGGAAGACTGATTCTTAACCACTGGACCACCAGGGAAATCCCTACACTTGTGTTTCTTCTGCAAGGTGCAGCTAAAATCTCTGGATATTACATATAAAACAAATATAGAACTCTGAAAGGTGGAAAGAAAAAAGAAAGTATCTTGGGACTTGGGGACCCAAGGTATGGCATGCATTGAATTCCTCTGGTTTTATTTCTGTCTCGTATGTCCGAGGTGGGGTGCTGGAAGAGCAAGTGACTCAAAAATGCCAACAGGAAAAGGCAAGAATAGCTCGACACGGAACCAGAAAAGAAAGAAAGCTTTTAGACAACAACTGCCCTAACATCACAGAGTAAAACACAGCTGTGCCCTCACCATGGCAGCAAAGACTGAGTGGGAAATGTGGATTCCACACTTACTTGATTGTAACCAGGCACCCCTCCCCTACTCTTTGGGATGGTATCAGAGAAGACCCCATGGGAAAGAGGGACTGTCATCCCCACCTGGTGGAAATGAGCACCCACCTTACTGCCCTGCACAGTGTCGAGGGAGGCCACATAGAGAGCAGTAAGGAAGTGTCTTTCCCTACCTTCCAGGGTGGTATCAGTGGAAGCCTGGTGGGGAGTGAAATTCTACTTTAACCAAGCAGTAGTAACGAGGCACCACTTCCCTTCCACTCCCATCCCTGTCCCTCCCCATGTTAATAAAGATTGAGTGGGAAGCCTGGACTTTTATCTTCTTTGCCATCTGTCTCTGTGGTTAGGAGGCATTAACATCCATGGAGAGGATCCTAATACCTCACTAGCAAGGTTGTGGTGAGGAATAAATTCAGCCAACAAGTTGAAAAACCTATCCCTTGGCCATGTATTTTTTTTAAGCTTTATAAATATTAGCTGTCTGGCCCCCACAGATTGCAGAACTCATGTAGTTTCTTTATCTGCGCCTCCTCAATTAGGGCCCTTTAACCTGGATGCAGGTCAGAATCACCAGCATTGAAACATGTACATTACCATATGTGAAATAGATCACCGGTCCAAGTTTGATGCATGAAACAGGGCACTCAAAGCCAGTGCACTGGGATAACCCTGAGGGATGGGATAGGGAGGGAGGTGGGAGGAGGGTTCAGGATGGGGGACACATGTACACCCATGGCTGATTCATGGCAATGTATGGCAAAATCACTACAATACTGTAAAGTAATTAGCCTCCGATTAAAATAAATTAATTAAACAAGAAAAAAGAATCACCTTGGGAATCCTTTCCTAAACCCTCCCTCACCCCAAATTCTCTTGTTGGTAGAAATAGGACTTCTGTATCCAAGGCCATTCAAATCATTCTGCTGTAATAACATGGGCATCAGAAAGTGGATATGCTCATTTGGCGTTAACAGTGTATTCCAGTGTCCATCGCCCCTTCATTGCTCCAACACCATCTATTACCATCCTATGTCTTTATCGTGAATCTGATTGCTCATTTCCCCTGACCTGGCCTATAGGAAGGGTCATCTAAGATGGCTGGTCTGAAGACAGGAGGTGTCTTGTTCTGATGAAAAGGGACATAGTGGTGGCTCAGACAGTAAAGAATCTGCATGCAGTGCGGGAGACCTGGGTTCGATCCCTGGGTCAGGAAGATCCCCTGGAGAAGGGCATGGCTACCCACTCCAATTATCTTGCCCAGAGAAGCCCATGAACAGAGGAGCCTGGTTGTCTTACAATCCATGGGGTCGCAAAGAGTTGGGCATGACTGAGTGACTAAACACACATAGTGCCCGGGCACACACTTACCACCTGGCGGTTACTATAGAAACGTGACGTCAACAAGGCGACCTTGACGACTTTTTAATGGAGACAAAAGCGCCCGGTGGCGGCGAGGAGAGTAGGTATTGCCTTCAGGTGTTTGAAACTGAGTTGGCAAAGTGAGTTCCTGCGGTGGGCGCTGGACCGCCCTGGGGTATGGGGAAACAAAGGGATCCACACTCAAGTCGCCGGTTTCCCGCTTTGGGTCTCGGTGCCCCACTGTCTCGTAGGTAAAGCACAGGGGTCCCGCCTGGCCCCAGTGAGTACTGTGTCCTGCTTCAAGGGTGTTCTGGAGCCAGTTTCCTCCTAAAGGCAGGGGCGCGGGAGGTGAGACAGGTAGCGATTCTCTTTGGCCTCAGCTTTCCCCTCTGTAACACGGGGATAAGAATCTTTCCCCCACAGGATCTCTGAGAACATTCAGTGATAACACATGAGTAAGCCAATGGCCCTGTGGTTATTGCGGGATCATGAACGTCTGTATGAATTCAGGCCACTTCTTACTCCTTTTCCACTTTGTTGTTAAGGGATAGATGAGGAAAGGAGATGAAAAAGTCCGTGGTGTGAAGCTCATTGTAACATCTGGTTGTTATGATCACTACCCAATTATTTCAATGTCATTGTCACTTACACAGTGCCTCACACCATGCGGGGCACACAGTTACACCGGTAAACCATGTTGATTGCTGATGTGTCTTTCCCTGTGCAGCCCTCATGCCAGTGTCCTTTCTCATATCAGGTGTGTGAAGAAGACCGCTTCTGAGGATCAGTGTCCTGATGGCTGATGGAGCTTCTACTTCTACTCTGTTCAAGGGCACGGTCCTCAGCAGACCCCAACACTTCACATCTTCAGTTGGATATGAGGCCTGACTCAAGTGAGTTCATAGATCTGATAAAAGCATGTTGTGAAATAGCTCCTGTAAGCTTCTAGCCTAAAAGTAGAGAAGCTATTTTGATCTCATCATGGGAAAGAGATTTAGCAAGTGGAATATCATTCCATCAGGTGCTAGCTACATGCATAGTAGTAGTCCTGAGGCCCATCTGAGAGAAGACTTTTTTTTCCTTTTTGGTTGAAAAGCAATGAATTGTCCAGTTGATGAAGGAACTTACTTAGTCTTAAACAAGCATTTGCAATAAATATACCAAATTGTTTTCACTGTACAAATAATAATCATCATTTCCCATGTAGCTCTCAGATGAATGTGGAAATATACAGTTTTTAGCTCTACTAGCAATTTGAGATTGTAATATAGATTGTTCTCTGCTGACCATGTTTTTTTGTTCCATTGTATATTGAAATTTTTCAACGAGGCAAGTGTTAGTGTATTTATTTATTGTTTGGCTACACCTCATGGCATGTGGGAATTTTAGTTTCCCAACCAATAATCAAACCCATGCCCTCTGCAGTGGAAGTGCAGTCTTAACCACTGGACCACCAGTGAAGTCCAAGTGTTAGTCTAAAATGTCAGTTATTGGAACTTAATATTTAAAAATAATCATCCTAGAGTTTACTCTCTTATAATGATACTCAGCCTCATTCTCCAAAAGAACCAGTTACTCTTAAATACCATTATGATTATTTTCCTAGAATATAATATTTTTATTTCTGTATTTCAGATAGAAATCAGCTTTCCCTAAATATTTGGATACATTTCATTGCAAATGATTATTTCTATTTTGGCTATATGTTGTGTGGGCCAATCTGATAAAACATAATGTGGACCTGTTAATACTATAAGAGCGTAATTGTGAGAATCTTTCAACTGATTAATTGTATCAGAGAATTTTAAATATATAAATATATTCCAAATACTTTATTGAGGTATGGTTAACATACAATATAATGTACATATTTAAAGTATATGCTTTGATGTTTTGATATATATATGCACCTGTGAATCCAATACTACAGTCCAGATAATGAACATATCCATCAACTTAAAAAGTATCCTAGTGCTCCTTTGTAATTTACCTACCTCTCTCTCTACATCACCCTACCCCTTTCCCAGATAACTAGTGATCTTCTGTTACTATAGATTAGTTTTCTTTTCCTATCATGTTATATGAATGGAATCATACAATGTATAGTTTTTGTCTTCTTTCCTTTGACCTAATTATTTCTGGATTTATCCTTCTGTTACACATACAAATACTTCTTTCTTTTTAATGTTGACTAAGATTCCATTATATGATTATACCACAATTTGTTTTATCCATTGATCTGTTAATGGGTATTTGGTGGTTTCCAATTTGGGACTCTGGTAAATAAAGCTGCTACTAACATTTGTATATTAGTCTTTGTATAGACATAGACTGTCTTTCTCTAGGATAAATGGCTGGATAATGTGATGGATGTGAAGTTAATGGTATAAGAAAACACTAAACTTTTCCAAAGTGGGTGCACCATTTTTCACTGCCAACAGCAGTGTACGAGAGTTCCGTCTTCCACAACCTTGCCAAAACTTTGTATGGTAAGTCTTTTAAATTTTGGCCTTTCTCAGAGAAGTATAGTGGTATCACATAGTTTTCATTTATATTTCCCTAATGACTTTGAATGTTTGACAAAAGATGATTAGCATCTTTTCATGCACTTATTTGACATTTGTATATCTACTCTGGTGGAGTGTCTATTCAAATATTTTGTCCATTTGTTAGAGTGTCTGTTTTCCTGTTTACCTTTGTGAAATTTTCTATATTCTGGGTGCAAGACTTTTATCAGATACATGATTTGCAGATATTTCCTCCCCGTGAGTGGCTTGCCTTTTAAGTCTCTCAACAGAGTCTTTGGAATAGGAGAAATGTTGAAGTTTGGGGTATTCCAGTTTATTTGTCCATTCACTTATGGATTGTAGTTTTGGTTTTGCATCTATGGAATCTTACCTGACCTAAGGTCACAAGGATTTTCTCCTGTGCTTTCTTCTAGAAATTTTATGTTTTATATTTGGGTCTGTGCTCAATTTTGAGTTGACTTTTGTATATGGTGCATTACACATATCAAAATTTATATTTGTGCATGTGGATATTCATTTGTCCCAGCCCCGTTTGTTGAAAAGACTATCTCTTCTTCACTGAATTGCCATTACAGCTGTCAAAAATCAGCTGTCTGAGTCCAGAAATGGACTCCTTATTCTATTCCATTGATATCCTTGTCTTCCTTGATGGCAGTAAGTACCACACTGTCTTGATTACTGAAGATGTGTAATGATTCTTGAAGTCAGGTAGTTTTGATCCTCTGGCTTTGTTCTTTTTCAAAGTTGTTTTTCATAGTCTAGGTCCTTTACACTTCAATACGAATTTTAGAATCAGTCTGTCACTTCATGGCAAATAGACAGGGAAACAGTGACAGACTTTATTTTTGTGGGCTCCAAAATCACTGCAGATGGTGACTACAGCCATGAAATTAAAAGATGCTTGCTCCTTGGAAAAAAAGCTATGACCAACCTAGACAGCATATTAAAAAGCAGAGACATTACTTTGCCAACAAAGGTCCATCTAGTCAAAGCTATGGTTTTTCCAGTAGTCATGTATGGATGTGAGAGTTGGACTATAAAGAAAGCTGAGCACCGAAGAATTGATGCTTTTGAACTGTGGTATTGGAGAAGACTCTTGAGAGTCCTTTGGACAGCAAGGAGATTGAACCAGTCCATCCTAAAGGAAATCAGTCCTGAATATTCATTGGAAGGACTGGTGCTGAAGCTGAAACTCCAACACCTTGGCCACCTGATGCGAAGAACTGACTCATTTGAAAAGACCCTGATGCTGGGAAAGATTGAAGGCGGGAAGAGAAAGGGATGAGAGAGGATGAGATGGTTGGATGGCATCACCGACTCAATGGACATGAGTTTGAGTAAACTCCGGGAGTTGGTGATGGACAGGGAGGCCTGGCATGCTGCAGTCCATGAGGTCGCAAAGAGTTGGACACGACTGAGCGAGTGAACTCAACTGAACTGAGAGAAGAACCAGTTGTGGTATTGAGTCTGCTAGTCACGTTCCTGAAGCAAGAGTTGAGAGGGTAACAGGCAGGAAGGCCAGGGGTCTCCAAATGGAGGAAATAGGCTGCAAGTGTCAGACACTTTTATCTCTCTTAAGCGCAGGAGGAAACAAACCAGCGATATTTTTTTTTCTTCTCTATACAAATATAAAAGGAGGTTTCTCTTAAAATGCTGTGTTGCTATGACACCTGGTTTCACCTGAAGCTAACTATTCTCAAACCTAGAGTTAACCAATACATTTCTTTTTCTTATGGAAATGTTTGTCTTAAGATATGTTAATTTACCCCAGACTCTGTAAGTTGCGCCAAATGGCCTAACCTACTTACTCAGATATTGTTCCCCTAATCTATGTAAATGAAACTATTTGTTGGTAATCTGCCCTTCTACAAGATTCAAGTCAATCATTTTATGGCCAGGGATGAATCATCTGGTGCCATTCTAAATTCTAAGACATTCCTTTCTTTTCATTAACAGACTGTGAGTGACTATATAACTTACAGCTAAAGACTAGGAGGGGGGTACTCTTTTGCCCCCTTCTGATGCTTATGTCAGAAGCTTTCTCTATCTCCTTTATACTTTAATAAAACTTTATTACACAAAAGCTCTGAGCGACCCAGCCTCGTCTCTGGCCCGGGATTGAATCCATCTCCTCCAGAGGCCAAGAATCCTGGCATCTTATCGTTCAGCAACAACCTTTCAGAGTGAAGAGATTGGACCCCCATCATTGGGACACTTTAGGTAAGTCACTACCCTTTCCCATGCCTTGTCTATACAACAGGATAATGCTCCCAACCACCCAGAATTATTGTGGAGTTTAATTGTGATCATGTGGGAAAGCAATCGGTAGTTGTAGGTGGGAGGGAAGGGCCAGTGTACTACATTAACAGACAAAGTCCAGATATATTAGAACTCTGCATGGCAGACGTTAAAGTAGTCCTACACAAATGTCACATGTTTAGGTCAGGATCTTTTCAGATGTGGTCTGTGGACCACTTTATCAAAATTGTCAGAGGTGCTTGTTGAAATTGCCAATTTCTTGGCTCGGTCTAGGTCTGAGGGGAGGTGGGTAGGAAGTGTCAAACAGTTGGTTCTGGCTTACCTTAGTGAAAAACACTGCTGTTGGTTTGCAACAAGGTGTTCTTAAAACTTTGAATCTTTTGATGTGTATTTTCAGTTTCTTTTGTCACTCAGGTGTTTTTTGGTAGCTTAAAAATGTGTATTAAAGTATAGTTGATTTACAGTGTTGTGTTAAATTTCTTCTGTCTAGCAGAGTGACTCAGTTATGTGTATATATACACACATATTCTTTTTCATATTCTTTTACATTATGGTTTGTCACAGGATATTGAATACAGTTCCCCGTGCTATATAGTAGAACCTTGTTGCTTATCCCTCCTACATGTAATAGTTTGCCTCTGCTAATCCCACACTCCAGTTTCAGTTTTTAATATCTGTGTCTGCTCCTGTGTTTCAGATAAGATAACAATTCCTTCAAACTTTTTTTTAAATTGATTTATATGCAGGGCATTGAACTAGGCACAGGGGGACACAACCCAGAGAAACAAGATAGACAGGGTCCCTGACTCTTTCATTCTAGTTTGGGAAAACTGGCAATAAGCAGGCAAGTCTGTAAGTGGGGCAATTTCATATGGGGATGAGTGCTTTGAAGGAAATAAACACATAAATGGAGTAGAAAACTTTGGGTCAGAGGTTACTGTTCATGGGGTTGTCAGTGAAGCTCTTTCTTAGGAAGTAACATTTGAGCTGAGCCCTGAAAGACAAGCAGATGCCAGGCCCGAGCAGACCTTTTTGTCAGCAGCCTTTCACTGTGTGAGCACCAGTTATTCCAGGAGGAGATGACGAGCTTGAGTGATTGGAACCTGGCAGACGAAGTGTGGAGTGGTAGATGAGGTCAAAAAGCCAGACAGGAGCCAATCCAGTGACTGTAAGGTGAAGTGATAGTATTTACACTCACACGTTTTATAAGTGACAGATCTTGCATTTGGCCCTGGTCTGTCTCCAGAGCCCACACTCCTAAAAGTGAAAGTGTTAGTCGCTTCTGTCGTGTCCGACTCTTTTCGACCCCATGGACTGTGGCCCGCCAGGCTCCTCTGTCCATGGAATTCTCCAGGCATGAATACTAGAGTGTGTTGGTATTCCCTTCTCCGGGGAATCTTCCCAACCCAGGGATCAAAACTGGGTCTCCTGCACTGCAGGCAGATTCTTTACCGTCTGAGCCATCACAGTTTTAACTGGTACACTTATGAAGAAGAAAAAGACATGTTGAGATGTAACAGCCCCATAGTGACTGATGTTAGGCCAAGACCGTATCTGTTTGGATGAAGACTATGTTTCAATAGCTGTTTTCCATTTATAGAGGGCATTTATTTAAGAAAAATGAAAAAATAATTATAAAAACAAAAAAGTAATAATTATTACAGTTACTATGCACTAGACAATTTGGCTATTAAAATAGTTATGTGGACTCCTATGGTGAATTCTATTCTTTTTATGATTTCAGAGTGCTGTCCGAATGGTGATCTTATTGCTCTATGTCTGAGGTCTTCTGGTTGAGCATCAGGGATAGTCTGATTCACTTGATAGGTGAGACCAGAGGAAGTGCGGTGACCTACCGAATGTCACATAGGGTTAGTGGGTTAGGTCTTCCCCTTGGGTGACTCCTGTCTACCACTCAGTTTTCTGTCCATCAGACATGGCACTAGCCTGTGTTCCTATATGTAGTGAATCACTTCTTGACTCAGAGGATACATGCTTCTTTGAGGTTAACCTGCAGGTAACATAGAACAACACTAAGTGCCTTCAATTAAAAGGTACTTCTTCTTCCCCAAACTCAGTTGGGAGATTAGAAGAAAAATTCCTGAAATCTTATGGCATATACTCTTTTGTGTCTAGCTCCTTTCAGTGAACGTAATGTGTATGTGATTTATATTACTGTTGTCTGTAGTGGTAGATCATTCATTCTCATTGGTGTACAGTATTATATTGTGTGGATATTTCACAATATATGTATTTATAATGGAGGTTTGGGTATTTCCCAGTTTTTGACTTACTGTAAATAATGTTGCTATGAATGATCTTGTGCATAGCTTTTGGGTAGATTTTTATTTTCTTTCTCTTGGGCACGGACCTAAGAGAGGCATTTCTGCATCATAGGACTAAGCTCAGTAGGAATTGCCAAATAGTTTTCAAAGGGTTCTTTTCAGTCTATATTCCCTATCATTGGCAACACTTGGTAGTTTCCATGTTTCTCATTTTTGTTGTTCGGGTAAGCATGCTATAGTATCTTACTGTGGTTTTAATTGTGATTTCTCTGAAGTCATAATTCTCATGTATATAAAAAAGGCCTCCTTTTCTTTTTAACCTTCCACCCATTTGATTAAGAAATTGCATCTTTTGTCCTGTGAAGTTTATATTCCTCATTCCGTTGAATATATCCTTATTGTTTTGTTGTTTGTATTCCTCTGCCTTCCTCCTCTATTACTGTAAAAGTGGTGATTAGATTTAGAGGCTTGATCCAGTTCACATTTTTTGGTAAGAATGCTTCAGATTTAATGTTGTACATCTTTTAATCTTACACCAGGAGGCTCATTTTGTCTGGCTGTCTCTTCTGGCACTAAATTGGTCACTGGATTCAGGTGTTATCAACCTGATCTATCCATTAGAAAGTATCCCATCTGCTTCTTACCTCATGTTTTTTTGTAGCCTCCCAACATAGTTGCCTAGATCTGCTTGTCATTAACGTCTGTAAAAAGGTGATGTTCAAGTTCTGTGATTTCATAGGCATTTATTAGCCATAATTCTTCTATAAAACAAACTTCCCCTCATCAACAGTTAGGTTACTCTGAGGTATAGTTTGCACAGGAAGGGCAGGATTAATGTTTTTAATTCTTTTGCAGTATTTCCACTTTTTGAAAGAATGAGCCTTTTCCCTGGGATCCTCCAAAGGTGAGCAGTGAATTGGTTTTGTGTTCTGCTTTTCTTTTAGAATTTATATATTTGTCTAATTTATATAATTTGTCTATAATTTATATAATTATAATTCCTTTGGAATATTCTTTTAGAATAATTCTTTTAGAATAAATTCTTTTAGAATTTATATATTTGTCTAATTTATACAATTTTTCTATAATCTAATATATATAATTTTTAATATAATTTGTCTAATATATATATTAGACATTTATATATTTGTCCATTGTAGTCATTATTTTACTTGGTGTCAAGTTGTTCTATCTTTGACCAGTGGGAGGCCCTTCAAGCTGGCTTCTGAGTCCTTTTGATGTGCTTTCTGGTATGAGAGTGTGGTCTAGACGCATGTGTACAATTCCTTCTTTGGAGCTAGAATCAGCCATTTCTCCAAAGGAGCCTGGTCTCCTTTAGTGGGATATGTGCTTAGAGGGTTCAGTCTGGGGGCTAGAATCATTCATTGCTACTTGATTGATCATAGGTGTTTCATCCTGAGAAACCCATTGTAAGTTGAAAATACATTTAATACAGCAAACATACCAAATCTAACCTACCTTAAACATGCTCAGAGCACTTATATTAGCCTACAGTTGTGCAAAATCATCAAACACAAAGCCTATTTTATAATAGAGTGTTGAGTATCTCATGTAATTTATTGAATGCTGGACTGAGGTGAAAAGCAAAATGGTTGTATGGGTACAGATTGGTTGGAAGAGTACCGGTTGTTTACCCTCATGGTCTTGTGACTGACTGGGAGCTGTGGCTCAATGCCACTGCCCAGCATTACAAGAGAGTATCATATCACATATCATTAGCTCGGGGAAAGATCAAAATTCAAAATTTGAAATGCAGTTTTTACTAAGTATATATGATACCATCTCACATCCTTTGGTTTCAACTTGAAGAACTCTCTTTAGCATTTTTAACAAGGTAGGTCTAATTGTGATGAACTCCCTCAGGTTTTGTTTATCCGGGATGGTCTCTTATTTCTCCTTCATTTTAGAAGCAAATTTTTGTCAGATAAAGTATTCTTGTTTGGGATTTTTTTCTCTCAATACTGAATATCTCATCGGACTCCCTTCTAGTCTTCTGAGAAATCCGCTTATAATTTTATGGGACCTCTCTTGATACATGGTGATCCACTTTTTCTTGCTGGTATCCAGATTTGCTCATTGTCTCGACTTTTGACAGTTTGTTATAATGCTTGTTTGTGTTCATCCTAGTTGAAGTCAAAGCTATGGTTTTTCCAGTAGTCATGTACGGATGTGAGAGTTCAACTATAAAGAAAGCTGAGTGCCGAAGAATTGATGCTTTTGAACTGTGGTATTGGAGAAGACTCTTGAGAGTCCCTTGGACAGCAAGGAGATCAAACCAGTCCATCCTAAAGGAAATCAGTCCTGATTATTCATTGGAAGGACTGATGCTGAAGCTGAAACTCCAATACTTTGGCCACCTGATGTGAAGAACTGACTCATTGGAAAAAACCTTGATGCTGGGAAAGGCATCCTGCTGAAGGTAGGAGGAGAAGGGGACGAGAGAGGATGAGATGGTTGGATGGCATCACCAACTCGATGGACATGAGTTTGAGTAAACTCCGGGAGTTGATGATGGACAGGGAGGCCTGGTGAGCTGCAGTTCATGGGGTCACAAAGAGTCGGACACGACTGAGAGACTGAACTGAACTGAACTGAACTAGTTGAAGTCATTTAAGCTTCTTGAATTTAGATGTCCATTTCATGAAATTCATGGCCACTATTTCCTCAAATCAACTCTCTGCCCTCTTCTCTCCCTCTCCTCCTTCTTGGAGTCCTATAATGTATATACTGATCTTCTTCCTGGTGTACTATGAATCTCTTAAGCTTTCTTCACTTTTTTCTTTTTTTTTTTCTTTTTGTTCCTCTGACTCCATGCTTTCAAATGACCTATCTGCAAGTTTGCTGATTCTTCTGCTTGATCAAATATTCTGTTGTTGTTGTTCAGTCACTAAGTCATGTAGACTCTCTGCAACCCCACGGACTACAGCACGCCAGGATTCCCTGTCCTTGACCAACTCCCAGAGCTTACTCAAACTCATGTCCATTGAGTGAGTGATACCATCCAGTCATCTCATCCTCTGTTATCTCCTTCTCCTCCAGCCTTCAGTCTTTCCCAGCATCAGGGTCTTTTCCAGTCAGTCGGCTCTTTGCATCATGTGACCAAAGTATTGAAGCTTTAGCTTCAGCATCAGTCCTTCCAGTGAATATTCAGGGTTGATTTTCTTTAAGATTAACTGGTTTGATCTTCTTGCAGTCCAAGGACTCTCAAGAGTCTTCTCCAACACCACAGTTCAAAAGCATCAATTCTTCAGTGCTTAACTTTCTTTACGGTTCAACTCTCACATCTGTACATGACTACTGGAAAAACCATAGCTGTGACGTTATGGACCTTTGTCGGCAATGTCTCTGCTTTTTAATAATACACTGTGTAGGTTTGTCATAGCTTTTCTTCCAAGGAGCAAATATATTATTTTAATTTCATGGCTGCAGTCTCTATCTGCAGTGATTTTGCACCCCAAGAAAATAAAATCTGTCACTGTTTCCATTGTTTCCTGGTCTATTTGCCAAGAAGTGATGGGACCAGAAGCCATAATCTTTGTTTTTTGAATGTTGAGTTTTAAGCCTGCTTTTTCACTCTCCTCTTTCACCTTTATCAAGAGGCTCTTTAGTTCCTCTTCGCTTTCTGCCATAAGACTGGTGTCATCTGCATATCTGAGGTTATTGATATTTCTCATGGCAATCTTGATTCCAGCTTGTACTTCATCCACCCTAGCATTTCACATGATGTACTCTGCATATAAGTTCAATAAGCAGGGTGACAGTATACAGCCTTGATGTACTCCTTCCCCAATTTTGAATCAGTCCATTGTTCCAGGTTCGGTTCTAACAGTTGCTTCTTGACCCACATACAGGTTTCTCAGGAGGCAGGTCAGGTGGTCTGATATTCTCATTTCTTGAAGAATTTTCCAGTTTGTTGTTATCCACACAGAAGAAGGCTTTAGCATAGTCAAGGAAGCAGATGTTTTTCTGGAATTCTCTTGCCTTTTCTATGATTCAACAGATGTTGGCCGTTTGATATCTGATTCCTCTGCCTTTTCTAAACCCAGCTTGTACATTTGGAAGTTCTCAGTTCATGTACTATTGAGCCTAGCTGGGAGGATTTTGAGCATTACCTTGCTAACATGTAAAATAAGTGCAGTTGTGCAGTAGTTTCTACATTCTTTGGCATTGCCTTTCTTTGAGAAATGAATGGAATGAAAACTGACCTTTTCCAGTCCTATGGCCACTGCTGAGTTGTCCTAATATGCTGTCATATTGAGTGCAGCACTTTCATAGCATCATCTTTTAAGATTTGAAAAAGCTCAGCTGGAATTCCATCACCTCCTGTAATGAAATTTTCAATTCAATTATTGTATTCTTCAGCTACATAATTTGTTTGGTTCTTTTTTTTTTTTTTATAATTTCTATCCCTGTTGATATATTCATTTTGTTCATGATCACTTTCCTGATTTTGTTTCATTGTCTCTGATGATAATTTTGAATTTTCTGTCACATAATGTTCGATCATTTATTTATGATTCATTTCTCTAGATTTATTTTGTTCCTTTGATTGGGCCAGGTTTCTCTGCATGCCTTTATTATTTCTTTTCTGGGATTTGAAAAAGCAGTCTTCTCTCTTAGTCTTTTTTAAAAGCTATTTTTTTTATTTGGCTCTGTCAGGTCTTAATTGAGCATACTGGATCTTTGTTGTGGCTCTTGAGCTTAGTTGTTCCATGGCATGTAGGATCTTAGTTCCCTGACCAGGGATCAAACCCACGTTCTTTGCATTGTAAGGTGGATTCTTAACCACTGGAACACCAGGGAAGTCCCCTGCTCCCAGTCTTCATGGCCTGGTTTTATACAGGGTAATATCATCTCCAGCCCAACCTGGCTGGAAATTCTGGGGGCCTTACAACACTTTTTTGAGGATGCATGTTCTCCAGCTTTGTTCAGGTAATTTCCCAGTTTGAGAGATTTGCTGGACTTCTTTTCTTCTTTGGAGTTTGTAATCTCTTTCTCTCTCTGATGTCTGTGGTGCTGCAGGTTCTCTGGTTGCACAATAGGCTGCAGAGCTCTCATTTGTTCTCAGTGGCCCCCAGGCATCCAGAGTAGACTGATTCCCTATCAGAAACTAGTCCCTTGGGAAGCGCCTGAAGAGACACCATGTTTGATATATGAATCACTCTTCACTTTTCCTCCTAAGAGGAAAGCTGCACTTGGCTAACTGGTTGGCAAAACTGGTGAGCATGCTTCCAATTTAAGGGGCTTTATTTGGAGGGAACAGAAAGCCCACACAATAATAACAATGACTGTAGAAATAATAATGGTCAGTTTAGGTATGATAAGGATGATAAGAATGATAAATATTTATTGCTGTCTTCCTCAGTGACCAACAGTGGTATAAGTGCTAAAAGTATACTTACTAGTTTCATCCTCACTATAACCTATGAGGAGACTTTGAGCATGAGGGAACTGAAGCACAGTGAGGACAGGGGTAGCAAGTGGTGGGGCTTTGATTTGAATACAGTTTTGTAGTTCCTGAGCCTTTCATCTAAGCAGTGTGTGCTACTGCCTTTCAGATGATAAGACCCTACTTTTTCAATCAAGGTAAAGCAAAATGAAACACAGTAAAGTACCATGTTTTTCTCCTAATTAACTAAGCAGAGGTTTAAATATTGATAATAATTAATGTAGTGTAGAATTTGGGGGCCTGTGACCTGTCCTACCAGTAGGTACTCCCCCAATATCTCGTCTCCCATCCTATGCCTCTGGGTGTTCCTTTTCTAAAGTTGAGTTGCTTTCTTGTAGGTTTCCTGTAAGGCTAAGAATGCTTCAATTTCTCAGGATTTTATTATTTTAAATAATTGAAACAGTGTGTACTGTGGGGTGTTTAGTAGATTAAAAAATCAATTACTAAAAAAGGAAAGAAAATATCCTGAAACATATCACCAAAAGAAAAGCCCCACTAAGATTTTCATTTGTATGTCCTTTTTTTTTTTGTATGTCCTTTTTTTAAAATAAAAAAAAAAAACTTGTCATTGGAGTATACTTGATTTACAGTTTTGTGTTAGTTTCAGATGTACAGAGAAGTGAATCAGTTATTTGTATACACTTATCATACTCTAGAAATTTTCTCTTGCTGTTATTTATACATTTGTGCATGTGTGTCTGTATTTACATATTTATGTACAAAAGATAAGTTCTCATCATACATTGAGTTTTGTGACCCACTCACCTTCTGTCAGCATACCTCCCCGAGTCAGTGATTAAAAATCAGTTTATACCACAGGGATGGTAGAAATGCTCATAGCCAGTGAAGATATAAACAAAGAAATAAAAATGACTAAAATGCATTTAACCAAGTGCTTTTTATGTATTGACTCATTGTGCTTACAGCAGTAGTATGAATTAGATATGGTGTTAACCCACATTTCATAGATGAAATGATAAGGGACAGAGACATAAGGACTTAGCTCAGAACTGCACAGTTTGGAACAGAGCATTTTGGGTTTGTACCCAGTTTCTCATGCTACAGAACTGGGGAAAATGTCAAAGATTTGTTAGGAGCAGTCTATGCAAGTGTACATATTTTAGATGGTCATTAAAAAGTAATGGTATTTGTATATTAATATATTTGTAGAAAGTATTGGACTTAGTGACCAAAAAGGTAGCTTGTGACCTCGGTGAGTGCACATTCATTGCAATCACAGGGACAGAAGCTACAGTGCAGTGAGATAAGGAGACAGTGGGAAGTGAAGAATGTTAACAGGGAATGCAGAAAACGCTTCCTGAAACTTTTGATGAGAGAACAAAGAGAGATTTTTTTTTTTTAAATCTTCAAATCCTTGAAACTTAAGCAACCTTAAAAGTTATACTAATACAGCCACTATGGAGAACAGTGTGGAGATCCCTTAAATAACTGGAAATAGAACTGCCATATGACCCAGCAATCCCACTTCTGGGCATACACACCGAGGAAACCAGATCTGAAAGAGACACGTGCACCCCAATGTTCATCGCAGCACTGTTTATAATAGCCAGGACATGGAAGCAACCTAGATGCCCATCAGCAGATGAATGGATAAGGAAGCTGTGGTACATATACACTATGGAATATTACTCAGCCGTTAAAAAGAATTCATTTGAATCAGTTCTAATGAGATGGATGAAACTGGAGCCCATTATACAGAGTGAAGTAAGCCAGAAAGATAAAGACCAATACAGTATACTAATGCATATACATGGAATTTAAAAAGATGGTAATGTGTAACCCTATATGCAAAACAGAAAAAGAGACAGAGATGTACAGAACAGACTTTTAGACTCTGTGGGAGAAGGCGAGGGTGGGATGTTCTGAGAGAATAGCATTGAAGCAAGTATACTATCAAGGGTGAAACAGATCACCAGCCCAGGTTGGATGCATGAGACAAGTGCTCAGGGCTGATGCACTGGGAAGACCCAGAGGGATGGGATGGAGAGGGAGGAGGGAGGGGGGATCAGAATGGGGAACACGTGTAAATCCATGGCTGATTCATGTCAATGTATGGCAAAAACCACTATAGTATTGTAAAGTAATTAGCCTCCAACTAATAAAAATAAATTGGAAAAGCAAAGTTAATGTGAAGCTCATCTCAGAAATAACCCTTGAATTTGTCCTTTCTACACTCTTATTTGCACTGTGGAGTTAAGAAGACACTTCCAATGGAATAGTATGGGCCCTAAAGCTCAGTATATATTAAGGTATCAGTGAATGGAAGAATGGATAATTGTCTGTCAAGAAATGGTAGTAATTTGTGGAATTTTGCCTCTCAGGAGGCAACACATGGCAGAAATCTTGGTGTGGTATGGCTGGAAAATGTATGATCTGAGAGCCGCTGCACTGGTGACTATAGGGTGAGTCCCAAATTTTCTTATCAATGTATTAACATAAGGAGCAGTCCAGGAGCAGAAGTTAGACAAACACCCTGGTGCCATCTCTCACTGAGCTCATCAGGTGAGTCAAAAGCAAGCCTGTCTTCCCAGGGTGGGGACTGGATTAGGATCAACACAGGTATGTTGTGAGCAGCTCTTAGGAGATTCTGTAAAACCAAAGAATGAAGAGAACCTGCTATCAGACCTTCAAGTCAGCACATGTCAGAGAGTTGTTTGCTCCCTTCCCCTAGATGCATGTAATCTCTGTAGGAGAAACAGTGAGAAATGACTTTTCACCATGTCTTTCTTAGGACCAGGGCTCAGATAGCCCCCATTGCTATTCAGTTCAGTTTAGTTCAGTTGCTCAGTCATATCCAACTCTTTGTAATCCCATGGACTGCAGCACGCCAGGCCTCCCTGTCCATCACCAGTCTCCCGGAGTTTACACAAACTCATGTCTATTGAGTCGGTGATGCCATTCAACCATCTCATCCTCTCTCGTCCCCTTCTCCTCCCACCTTCAATCTTTCCCAGCATCAGGGTCCTTTCAAATGAGTCAGTACTTCACATCAGGTGGCCAAAGTATTTGAATTTCAGCTTCAACATCAGTCCTCCCAATGAATATTCAGAACTGATTTCCTTTAGGATGGACTGATTGGATCTCCTTGCTGTCCAAGGGACTGTCAAGAGTCTTCTCCAACACTACAGTTCAAAAGCATCAATTCTTCGGTGCTCAGCTTTCTTTATAGTCCAACTCTCACATGCATACATGACTACTAGAAAAACCATAGCCTTGACTAGATGGACCTTTGTTGGCAAAGTAATGTCTCTGCTTTTTAATATGCTGTCTAGTTTTGCTCATAACTTTTCTTCCAAGGAGTGAGCGTCTTTTAATTTCATGGCTGCAGTCACCATCTGCAGTGATTTTGGAGCCCAAAAAAATCAAATCTGCCACTGTTTCCCCATCTATTTGCCATGAAATGACGGGACTGGATACCGTGATCTTAGTTTTCTGAATGTTGAGCTTTAAGTCAGCTTTTTCACTCTCCTCTTTCACTTTCATCAAGAGGCTCTTTAGTTCCTCTTCGCTTTCTGCCATAAGGGTGGTGTCATCTGCATATCTGAGGTTATTGATATTTCTCCTGGCAATCTTGATTCCAGCTTTTGTTTCATTCAGCCCAGCGTTTCTCATGATGTACTCTGCATATAAGTTAAATAAGCAGGGTGACAATATACAGCCTTGACGTACTCCTTTCCCGATTTGGAATCAGACTATTTTTCCATGTCCAGTTCTAACTGTTGCTTCCTGACCTGCATACGGATTTCTCAAAAGGCAGGTCAGGTGGTCTGGTATTCTCATCTCTTCAAGAATTTTCCACAGTTTATGGTGATCCACACAGTCAAAGGCTTTGACATAGTCAATAAAGCAGAAATAAGTGTTTTTCTACAACTTTCTTGGTTTATTGATAATCCAATGGATGTTGGCAATTTTATCTCTGGTTCCTCTGGGCTTCCCTCATAGCTCAGTTGGTAAAGAATTCACCTGCAATGCAGGAGACCCTGGTTTGATTCCTGGGTCAGGAAGATCAGCTGGAGAAGGGATAGGCTACCTACTCCAGTATTCTTGGACTTCCCTTGTGGCTCAGCTGGTAGAGAATCTGCCTGCAGTGCGGGAGACCTGGGTTCCATCCCTGGGTTGGGAAGATCCTCTGGAGAAGGGAAAGGCTATCCACTCCAGTATTCTGGCCTAGAGAATTCCATTGACTGTATAGTCCATGTGGTCACAAAGAGTCGACAAGACTGAGCGGCTTTCACTTTAACTTTCTTTCCTCTGCCTTTTCAAAAACCAGCTTGGACATCTGGAAGTTCACGGTTCACATACTGCTGAAGCCTGGGTTGGAGAATTTTGAGCATTACTTTACTAGCATGTAACATGAGTGCAATTGTGTGGTAGTTTGAACATTCTTTGGCACTGCTTTTTTTTGGGGATTGCAATGAAAACTGACCTCTTCCAGTCCTGTGGCCACTGCTGAGTTTTCCAAATTTGCTGGCATATTGAGTGCAACACTTTCACAGCATCAACTTTTAGGATTTGGAATAGCTCAACTGGAATTCCATCATCTCCACTAGCTTTGTTCATAGTGATGCTTCCTAAGGTCCACTTGACTTTGTATTCCAGGATGTCTGGCTCTAGGTGACTGATCACACCATCGTGATTATCTGGGTCGTGAAGATCTTTTTTTTTGTATAGGTCTTCTGTGTATTCTTGCCACCTCTTCTTATTTTTTTTTAAATTTTTTTTTAATTTTTTTATTTTATTTTTTATTAGTTGGAGGCTAATTACTTCACAACATTTCAGTGGGTTTTGTCATACGCCACCTCTTCTTAATATCTTCAGCTTCTGTTAGGTCCATACCACTTCTGTCCTTTGCATGAAATATTCCCTTGGTATCTCCAATTTTCTTGAAGAGATCTCTAGTCTTTCCCATTCTATTTTTTTCCTCTATTTCTTTGCATTGATCACTGAGGAAGCCTTTCTTATCTCTTCTTGCTATTCTTTGGTACTCTGCATTCAAATGGGTATATCTTTCCTTATCTCCTTTGCTTTTTGCTTCTCTTCTTTTCACAGCTATTTGTAAGGCCTCCTCATACAGCCATTTTTCTTTTTTGCATTTCTTTTTCTTGGGGATGGTCTTGATCACTGCCTCCTGTACAATGTCATGAACCTCTGTCCATAGTTCATCAGGCACTCATGTCTATCAGATCTAATCCCTTGAATCTATTTGTCACTTCCACTGTATAATCGTAAGGGATTTGATTTAGGTCATACCTGAATGGTCTAGTGGTTTTCCCTACTTTATTCAATTTAAGTATGAATTTGGCAATAAGGAGTTCATGATCTGAGCCACAGTCAGCTCCCGTTCTTGTTTTTGCTGACTGTATAGAGCTTCTGCATCGTTGGCTGCAAAGAATATAATCAATCTGATTTCAGTATTGACCATCTGGTGATGTCCATGTGTAGAGTCTTCTCTTGTGTTGTTGTAATGAACAGCAAAAGTTAAAATTTTACATAATCTCCTTCTCTTTCTGCCTCTGTAACTCAGCTTGCCCCTTGCAAATCTAGATCATATAGGTCATGCAGTCTCAGAAAGTGGGGCCTTGCAATACTAGGAACTGAAGTTTATCTCACTCACCCTTGTCCAGCTCTTTGCAATTGCCCAGCACCTGCAAACCTGCTTAATCATGCCTGTCCAGGCCAGGCATCCCCCTCCCCATCTTGACGGCTATTCCTGTGCGTGCAAAACCCCTTAGTTTAAACCAGCCTATTAACAGCTAGTGTTGCCCACTACAGTCTGTCTATAAAAACTCTGTAACCCCTTTGTTCAGGGCTCAGAGCTTGGAGTGTTAACTCCTCTGGGCCCTCTGGCGTAATAGACCTGAGTTCTCCAACTCTCTGAGTGTGGTGCTTGGTTTCTCAAGTACTGGTTTCTGTAACATTTCTGAAGGCCCCAGTGAGATTCCAACCACGCCGGCCAAATTGAGCCAGTCTGGCGGCTCAACCGGGCTCGAGTGAAGGAAACCCGAGTCAAACAAGGAGGCACACCACCTGACAGTATTCTGGGTTCTCTTTCCGACTGGTATTCTGACTCTGAACAGCCGAGCCCCAACTGGACTCATTGTAAGGATGAACCAACCCATGAGGAATGGCCACAAGATAAGTTAAGGTCCCGGAGCTGGTCCTCAGGCAGGAACCTACCCCAATGGGTAGAAGCAGAGGTTGATCACCTCCTTGGGCTGCCAGGAAAGGAGCATCAGTTAAGGAGACCTGGGGACTCAGGAGAAGGGAGGTATCATGAATGATAACCTCCTTGGGGCACCCTAGAAGGGAGCAACAGTTAAGGAAACCTGGGGACTTGGGAGAAGGGAGGCATCGTGGTAGCCTCTGAACGATTGTGAGTGCGTAATTGCTGCTTGAACAGAGTGAGAAAAATGTTTCTTTTTGGAAACTACAAAACCAATTCTTTTTGCATATGCAATTAAAAACAACTAGCCTGTTAAAAAGACCTGCCCACAGAAAAGCTTGAAGTTAATCCTTTCCATGTCCTTAAAATACACAGCCAGCTTTGCCTGAGACCTCAACCTTGAACAAATTAGAACTTCAAGTGAAGAGAAGAAAAAAAGGGGGGATCAAAGAGATATTTTAAATCTCAAACAGAAAACTATAAGATCTCTGTCAGTCAGTCTGTCTGGATTTATATATGTCTCAGTATATGTCTTTTTTTCTGATAATATTATTGAAGTTGTAAATGAGTTCTAATTTAATTGGCCTAAAGAAAAATTAGCACTTACAAATCAAACAATTCTAAATACAAGAAAAATTGACCTAAATAAATTTCAGATTCAACTGAACTGGGAAATATTCAATATTAAATATCTAGTATTAATGTTTCTTTGCTAATCCAGTAAGAAAGTAGGATGTATGTTTTTAATATAGAAGATATAAAAAATAAAATTACATTTTATAAAGGGAAAAGAAAGTAGGTTTGACTTACAGGTGGCTGTTACAGAAAGTGATTAAAAGGTTGGTGAAAGGTGGACCCTGAAAAAAAGTTTTGTGCGTGGTTAGGATTGACTAAGTTTAAAATAAATTTAATTACATTTACCTAAATGAGTTTAAAGTAAGCTGGTGCAAAAACTTAAATTTGGACTTTCTCTCTGTTAAGAGGACATACTTTCCTTAGATGTTGAACTGCTTTTAATAATAGATTTAAGTTTCTTCACCTCTTAATTGATCTGTTCTATATTTACCTTTGAAATCTTTTGTTAGCTTTGGCTAAGTAAATATCTATTATTTCACAGTAACTTATATGATCCTACCTGATTGAGTGTTATAAACCCTTTTGATATTTATTGACAAAACTTCCTAAATAACTTGACTTCTAGCTAACTTTGGGATGCTTCAGAGGGCCCCGAGACATCCCAAAGAGCTATTAAGCTACCTGGGTTCACTGGACATGTTAAATTACATGGGAAGTACTGTTAAAGGGGTGAAAAATCTTTTTAGGTTATACTGTATGGTTGATGTTACTAACATAGATATCCTTAAATTATGTGAAATCCATGCAGATCTGATATGCCCTGATAAAATATGGTCAATTATAATTCTAGTTATCATATTAAAGTGTTATGACCAGGTTTCTTTGTCAATTGTGATAGAATCAGATTTTAAACTTGCTTTCTATGGTTTTACTCTCATGCCTTTAGAAGAATACTGGTAGTTCTTCAAGATTTATGGAAAAGACTTTCTAAGATTAAACAGATAAACAAATTTTGTTGTTAACAGTAAGCTGGTACCAGACTGGAATTTGGTCTTCTCTCTGTTTAGAGAACAAGGTTTTCTTAAAATGCAGCTTTCGATAACAGATTATAGATTTCTTTGCCTTTTTTTATTTATATTTCTTTTAAAAATCTTTTTGTTACTTTGGTAAAATAAATATACACTATTTAAGATTTATAAAGCTTATCTCAGTAACCAGTCTTTGGATAAAGGTCAGATGCTCCATGATGTACAACCAGGAGATTAACACTTGGCTATAATCATTTAACTGAGACAGATGACCTGGGGTATAGTGGGCTATACCCAATGAAAGTTCTTGACTTAAATTCTTGCTTATGACCTTTCTAATAACTGCTAGCTATATTATTTTCTATGTAGCTTGCTTCAGAAGATTATTTCTTACGTTACCAAATGTGTGACTGAGCCTGTGATAAAATGCTGATATGCAGTTCCATATGAGATCAAGAATTATAATAGTGTAACTGTAGGTATGGGAAGAAGCAACAAGAAAAAAATATTTTCCTGGACCAAGAGGCTAGTAAGACAGGTATGGTCCAGAGACTTTTGCTACTTACAAGGCCTGGTCTAGTGACAACACACTGAGTGGCCTCTCAATGGAATCTTTGTTAGACCTGGGAATGAGCCTTCCCAACACCACGGGACACAATGACCATGCAATGCCCCCAAAACATGGTCAAATATGACTATGAAGGGGCCCTGCTGACTGGAAGTTGGCCCTTGTGAGGTGCCTCTACAAAAATGAAGTCATGACCACTACAAGATGCTGACCTTCAACACCCCCTTGAAAGGAGTTCAGGGTGGAGACAAAAAAGTAAGGCACTCTGTGCTCTGGGAAAACCCAAAAAACAGGCCTTCAGATAATCAGATGTTTTCAGGTAAAGATTTTTATGAGTCCAAATTGTTGCATCTTCTCATACCTATAGAAACACTAATGTCACAAACCAGTGTCTGGACCTGATTCTCCTAGCTAGCGCCTCAGCAGCTTTCCTACTTCTATTAATCTTTGGGCCATATATCTTTAACTTTCTTGTTAAGTTTGTTTCTCCAAGTAGTAGTACGACAAGAATATCCCCTGGCCAACACCCAGACAGTGCTAGCACAAGCTGCCTTATCATTCTGTGGACTCTCACCTCCCTCCATAAATGCACCCCGAGGTCCTCAGGCTATTCTCCCTTTGAGATCTTATACAGGAGACCACCCCCAGTTATTAAAAAAAAAAAAAGCTCAAGGGAAGCCACCAACAACTAGCTGACTAGATGTTGGGACAAGTAGATGTCCCAACACCTCCACGCCCTGGGAAAAGTCTTCTGCCATATCACCCAAGAAACCTGAGAAAGGATACCCATTCCACTGGGCAACTGGGTTCATCCCTATCAGCCAGGAGATGAGATATGGGTTAAAGATTGGAAAAAGAAACCACTTCAGCCAGTTTGGACAGGCCCTCACACGGTCGTCCTGGCAACCCCTACTGCTGATAAAGTTATAGGTGTCATCCCTTTGATCCACCACAGCAGAGTCAAGAAGGCAGAGACTTCCTGTGATGAGGACTCCTGGAAAACAGTTTGGGACCCCCAAAACTCCCTCAAGGTTCAGTTCCAAAAATAATGACCCTCACCCACGAAGGACACTGAGCCCTGCTCTAGTCACTCCAGAAGCTGACGAGTCAACGCATGGCAGAGATTGAGGATTCTTCAGCCTTGCTCCAGCCACACTCCGGCAGCTGGCTGGTCAATGCACAGTGGAATCTTGAGGATCCTGCTATCAAAATATCAATGGATTTTTGTTGTCAATCTTGGCCTCTGTCCCTGATTGGTATTGTTGCCGCACTCTTCACTACAGGACTAGCTTCAGTCACACCCCAGGACTGGGATTTGGGTCAGAAGCTGTGGTTAACTGTCTATTATCTTACTATAGTGGGAAGCCTCATTCTTATTAGATGCCTCTTTTCATCGATTCACCCTACTAACTAAACTGCTCCACAGTATAGCTGACCCACCTTCACAACAGGCTCAGTTGCTATAGCTGTGACAACCCAAAGATGGGGAGAAAACCTTTTGCTAGTGTTCAGTTATCTGTTATGTGCAGGCTGTTTTGCAGCCTTTTGATGTCTCTTGCTGTAACAGATGGTGCCACCCCCATCAAGGCCTTTTCTTTGTGGGACAGATGCCTCTTTATGTCTACCTGCCAGTTAGATGGGTAGCTGCACCTTAGCTTTCTTCATTCCCCAGACGAATATTGTCCCTAACAACCAGATTCTCACCATACCTCTGGCAGCACATATGTGGTCAAAGAGAGCCATCCAGTTTATACCCCTTCTAGTTGGTTGGGGAATCACGGGTGGAATAGGTATGGGAATAGGAGAAATTGCTTCATCAACCACCTTTTACTGTACACTATCCAAAGACTTCACAGACAACATCGAGAGAGTGGCCAAATCTTTCGTGGCTTTACAGGACCAACTAGACTCCCTGGCTGAGATGGTTTTATAGAATAGGAGAGGGCTAGACCTACTGACAGCTGAAAAAGGAGGACTCTACCTCTTCTTGAATGAAGAATGCTGCTTTTATGTAAACCAATCAGAAAGAGTCAGGGACATGGCCCAATAGCTAAGGGAACAAATCATAAAAAGAAGAGAGAAACTAGCTAATTCCAGGGTAATTGGAACAAAATCTGGAGCTGGGCATCGTGACTTCTCCCTTTAACAGGTCCTCTCCTCATGCTCTTTGCAGTGCTCTTGTTTGGCCCTTGTATTCTCAATGCAATTACCCAGTTCATAACCTCTTGGATTGAATCCATAAAGTTACAAATGGTAGTAGTTCAAAATAGCCCCCTAAATGATGGGGAGCTCTGAATGTCCTACCAGAAACATGAGATGATGCTTTCTACAATGAGTGATAGAAGCATCAAGAGGGGGAAATGAAAAGGAAAAGTTAAAATTTTACATAATCTCCTTCTCCCTCTGTAACTCAGCTTGCTCCTTGCAAAGTCGATCATATAGGTCATGTAGTCTCAGAAAGTGGGGACTTGCAATACTAGGAACTGGAGTTTATCTCACTCACCCTTGTCCTGCTCTTTGCAATTGCCCAGCACCTGCAAACCTGCTTAATCATGCCTGTCCAGGCCAGGCATCCCCCTCCCCATCTTGACTGCTGTTCCTGTGTGTGCAAAACCCCTTAGTTTAAACCAGCCTATTAACAGCTAGTGTTGCTCACTATCGTCTGTCTATAAAAACTCTGTAACCCCTTTGTTCAGGGCTCAGAGCTTGGTGTGTTAACTCCTCTGGGCCCACTGGCGTAATAAACCTGAGTTCTCCAACTCTCCGAGTGTGGTGCTCGGTTTCTCAAGTACTAGTTTCTGTAACAGGAGGAGGGTGTTTGCTATGACCAGTGTGTTCTCTTGGCAAAACCCTATTCATTCTGTACTTCAAGGCCAAATTTGCCTGTTACTCCAGGTGTTTCTTGACTTCGTACTTTTGCATTCCAGTCCCCTATAGTGAGAAGGATATCTTTTTTGGGTGTTAGTTCTAGAAGGTCTTATAGGTCTTCACAGAACCGTTCAACTTCAGCTTCTTCAGCATTACTGGTAGGGGCATAGACTTGGATTACTTGGATATTGAGTGGTTTGCCTTGGAGAAGAAAAGAGATCATTCTGTCGTTTTTGAGATTGCATCCAAGTACTGCATTTCGGACTCTCTTGTTGACTCTGATGGCTACTCCATTTCTTCTAAGGGATTCTTGCCCATGGTAGTAGATATAATGGTCATCTGAGTTAAATTCACCCATTCCAGTCCATTTTAGTTCACTGATTCCTAATGTTGATGTTCACTCTTGCCATCTCCTCCTGTTTGGCCACTTCAAATTGGCCTTGATTCATGGACCTGACATTCCAGGTTCCTATGCAATATTGTTCTTTATAGCATCGGACTTTCCTTCCATCACCAGTCACATCCACAACTGGGTGGTGTTTTTGCTTTGGCCCCATCTCTTCATTCTTTCTGGAGTTATTTCTGCACTGATCTCCAGTAGCATATTGGGCACCTACCGACCTGGGGAGTTCATCTTTCAGTGTCCTATCTTTTTTCCTTTTCATACTGTTCATGGGGTTCTCAAGGCAAGAATACTGAAGAGGTTTGCTGTTCCATTTTCCAGTGGACCACATTTTGTCAGAACTCACCACCATGACCCGTCCATCTTGGGTGACCCTACACGGCATGACTCTTGGTTTCACTGAGTTATACGACTGTGATCCATGTGATCAGATTGGTTAGTTTTCTGTGATTGTGGTTTTCAGTCTGTCTGCCCTCTGATGGAGAAGGATAAGAGGCTTTTGGAAGCTTCCTGATGGGAGAGACTGACTGAGGGGGAAACTGGGTCTTGTTCTGGTGGGCCATGCTCAGTAAATCTTTAATCCAATTTTCTGTTGATGGGTGGAGCTGTGTTCCCTCCCTGCTATTTACCTGGGGCCAAACTATGGTGGAGGTAGTGAATCCTTCAAAAGATCCTTCAAAAGATCCCATGCATGTACTGCTCTGCTCACTGCCCCCAACCCTGCAGCAGGTCACCACTGACCCACACCTCTGCTGGAGATTCCTGGACACCCTTGGGCAAGTCTGGGTCAGTCTCTTCTGGGGTCACTGCTCCTTTCTCCTGGGTCCTGGTGCACACAAGGTCTGTTTGTGCCCTCCAAGGGTCTATTTCCCAGTCCTGTGTGAGTTCTGGCAGCTATATGGTGCGACCATATAGGAGGTTAATGGCGACCTCCTCCAAGAGGGCTTATGCTATTCCCAAGTCTGCTGCACCCAGAGCCCCTGTCCCTGTGACAGTCCACTGCTGACCTGTACCATACCTCCATAGGGGATGCCTAAACACAGTTCTGTCTCAGTCTCTATGGGGTCCCTGAGTCCTGGTGCGCACAAGGTTTGTTTGAGCCCTCTGAGCATTTCTGGCGGGAATGGGGTTTGATTCTAAATGTGAATTCGCCACTCCTACCACCTTGCTGGGGCTGCTGTACCCCAACATTTATTTAAATAGAACTGAAGTCCCACCACGTGCCATAAACTCTGGGCAGGTTTCCTCGTTCACCCCTCAGGACAGCTCTGTGACAAAGGCACCATGAGTCACAGTCACAGATGCCCAAGATCATGGTGACAGAGCCTGGGTCTCCTCTGCAGGTAAGTGTCAGGATGGGATGAGGTCCCATCCCTCACCCTCCCTGAGGACGCAAAGTGGCCTCCCTTTCAGAAGATGGGCTTCCAGGGCTGGAGAAATGGTCATACACCCCTCCCGTTGTGGTCCCTCAGTACTCACTCACCTACCCCTCTGGATGAGGAACATAACATGCCAGGTGGCATCATATCCATCTCTATTTTTGTTCTTTTTTTCATGAAAAGGAGTATATTTGGAAAGAGTAAACTAGGAAACTGATTATGATGATAGCAATTCTATTTGGGAAATTTTTATTTGTGTTGAAGCAGTTCCATCTGCTGTTGACTACAAATTTGCATCACATGCACTGATTTATCTCTTCTCTTATTAATGTTTGCTAATGTACAGTGTGGACTCTACAGAGGGTCCCTACCAGAGAACACGTGCTAACCCCCATTATCCTCCAGGCTGCACATGCTGCCCATTCTTTCTCTCACACACTCTGTCATCCCCTGCTGGGACACTGAACATTACCACTCAGGCTGCCCACACCAGGATCCAAGGTCCCATACTCCATCCATCACCTCTTTCCTGCCCTTTGCCTGACCACCAACTGCTGCTGCCACTTGGTGTTTCATCTTGTGCAGGCCCTAGCGTATATCTTTTACAGCCTTCTTTTACACCTATCAGTGTTTTCTAACAGAATTAGTTTCATTCTGTACATATATTCAGAGGCTGAACTTTAATTTTTGATAGCTGTTTGAATAAACTCATTTGTAAGAAAATTGAAAGTGGTGATTTGTTAGTGCCACCTGGTGTCAGATGCCTGAACATTTCAAGACAGAAAGGTGGGAGGGAGGGCCTGTGGCAGAGCCACAACAAAGAGCTTTTTGGAAGTCTGGGTATAAAGGGGGGGATTCCTTGGGTACAGCTATATTGATGACATCTTCCTGGACATTGCATGTAGATAGAATCATGTGCTATGTGGTTTTTTGCATATTTGGCTTCTTTCACTTGGCATACTGTTTTCAACGTTCATCTATGTTATGACATCTATCTTCATTCCTTTTTATCGTCAAATAGTATACAATATTTTATTTACACATTCTTTAGTTGATGGACATTTGGGTTGTTTCCACTTTTGGCTCTTGTGAATAACAATGCTATATACATTTGTGTGCAAGTTTTTATGTAAATATATGTCCTCATTTCTCTTGGTTTTGTACCTAGGAGTGCAGTTGATGGGTCATACGGTAACTCTCTGTGTAACCATTTGAGGAACTGTTACACTGTTTTCATGACCATGACAGTCTTGAATACAGGCTGTTTTTTAGTTTCCTTGTGATTAGGCAGTTTGTTAGATTATTTGTGGTTATCAGTTCTAAGGGAAAATACCACAGAGTTGAAGTGCCTCTCATCACCTCATATCTGAGAGGACATGGTACCCACATGACATCACCGAGTCACTGGATATGATGACCTGCTTCATTGGGTTAACGTGCTGTTTGTCCAGTTTCTCTGATGTACAGTAACTTTTTCCATTTGCCTTCCCTATCCTTCAGAAGTCAGTCACTAAGTCCTCTCTGCCCTCAGAGGTAGAAGCCAGATCAGGCTTCCCCAGTGGCTCAGCAGTAAAGAATCCACCTGTAATACAGGAGATGGTGGTTCGATCCCTGTGTCAGAAAGATCCCTTGGAGGAGGAAAAGGCAACCCACTCCAGTATTCTTGCTTGGAGAATTCCAAAACCAAGAAGCCTGGTAGGCTATAGTCCATGGGGTTGCAAAGAATTGGATATGACTGAGCACACATGCAGGCACACTTCATGGAGTCAATGGTATTTACATATATTATTTGGAATTATTTGATAAAGACATTTATTCTCAACACTATTTCTTTATTAATTCAGACATTTGTTGATATCAATGTGGATTCATGTATACTTTTTGTAGGTTGGGTTTTCTTTTTCTTATTTAATGGATATATCCCAAAAGAAAGTCAAACATCATAATTTCTACAATCCAGTAAAAGAATTTTGACTTAACAGGAAACTGCAAAAGAGGTCCCTATCCCTACCAATATATTGTCCAAATACGGTATATCGCACAATTCTTTCAAACAATATATTTTCATGGAAGAGTTTGGAATAACAATATAATTTCAGGCAATTTTGTTCCCTACTTGCTAAATTCTTGAGAAAGAAATAAATGGATAAAACACAGGTTATTGAAGTGACTATAAAAATTATTGCTAACTTGCACTTAACATATTTGCAAAATCAATTTCATTGAAGCAAAATTATGAGATATGTCTGAGAAAAAAATGTGCTTCATTTGAAAGCCAGTTGTTGAAAGCACAGCCTTCATGTTATCTAACTCTTACTCCGTGGAATGTATTTTACAGCTTGAGCTTTTGGATAACTGACTGTCCTGTAATGTGATTCCCTGTCTGTACTCAAGTAATTGAATTCTGAACTACAGAAGGGAAATTCTCTTCTCTCTCTCTTTTTATAAAAAAAATATAAAAAAAATATTTATTTGGCTACATGGGGTCTTACTTGCTGTATGTGGGATCTCTTTTAGTTGCAGCATGTGGGATCTATTTCCCTGATCAGGGATTGAACCCTGGCCCCCTGCATTAGGAGCAGAGTCTTAGCCACTGGACCACCAGGGAAGTCCTGCAAGCCTCTTCTCTTGAGAAAATAACCTTATTTGCCTGTATTTGAAAAATCCTTTCAACATTCTGGATCTATTGTATAAGTGTGACAAACAAGTGGTTGTTGAGTTGGCAAGTGTAATTTCAGTGAAAGCGCAGAGGAACACAGCCCCTTTAGATGAGGGAAGGGAGGTGTAGGAAGATGTGAATTGTGTGCAGAATTCTTGGTAGAACTTCGGTGCGAGAGAGAATCTATGGAAAGAGGACAGTAACTAGAAATGTGGAGAGGGAGCTAGGGCTTAAAGCATGTTTTAGAATCATCAAATAGAAACTTGAGCTGGTTGAAATCTTAATGTGCATTGGCCCTCAGTTATTCGCTTCAGGTTGCTCTTTGCGACCCTATGGACTGTAGCCCACCAGGCTCCTCTGTCCAAGGGATTCTCCAGGCAAGAATACTGGATTGCCATGCCCTCCTCCAGGGGATCATCCCGACCCGGGGGTTGAACTCATGTCTCTTATGTCTCCTACTTTGGCAGGCGGGTTCTTCATCACTAGTGCCACCTGGGAAGCCTGGAATCTTAAAGGGAGGGAGCCATGTCTTCTTAGAGGTAACAACTGAATTTTCCACACCTGCTTTCCTACACTTTAATTCCCTGTTGCCATTCCAGAGAAGCCTAAAACTTAACCAAAGAGATCGTATAAACTTTGGTCTTAATACCTGTTAACTGGATGAATAGATGGATGGATGCAGGATGTGTCAAACACGTGTTGGGTATTCACAGATTTTTATGCCCCAGTGCAGAGCTCTTCCTGCAGATGACAGAACCCGTGGTGTTGGATGACTGCGAGGATGCAGCTTGTCAAGACTGCAAATGATGGTTACAACATAGGAGACATTCCAGGTATAGAGAACAGGGCTGCGCACCACAGTTGCCACAGAAACCTGACGTCATTGCGCGACCGTGACATTTTAATACAGACAGAGGCTGCCTGGTGAGGAAAGCAGGTTTCACCTTCAGGTGTTTGGAACTGAGTTGGGAGAGTAAGTTCCTGCAGTGGACGCTGGCTCACCCTGGGGTGTGGGGAGACAAGTGGATGGACACCCAAGTCACCTCTTTCCTGCTTTGGGGTTCAGTGCCCTGCTGTCTCACTGGTAAAGCATCGGGGTCCCACCTTGCAGTGTCCTGGAGCCACTTTCCTCCTAAAGGCAGGGTCACAGGAGGTGAGACAGGTGGCAACTCTCTCTGTGCCTCAACTTTCCCCTCTGTAAAATGGGGGTAAGAATGCGTTACCTACAATATCTCTGTGAACATTCAATGGTAACACATGAATAAATCCATGGTCCTGTGGTTATTGTGGGATCATGAATGTCTGCATGAATTCAGGCCACTTCTTATTCCTTTTCCACTTTGTTCTTTGGGGACAAATGAAAAAAGAAGAAAAGGGCCTTGGGAGAAGCCCATTATATCCTGTGCTGGATGTGTCTCCCTGCGCTGCCCTCGTGCCGGTGGCCTTGCTCAGATCAGGTGTCTGAAGGAGACAGCTTCTGAGGATCAGTGTCCTGATGGCTGATGGAGCTTCTACTCCAGGTTCAAGGGTAGCAGTCCTCTGGAGACCCCAACACTTATATTTTTTGGTTTTCCTACACTGATACTGGTTCCCACGGAAGTTTCTGCTGGTGGGTTTTGCTTTGGTAAGTTGTATTCTCTGTATTCACCTGTGTCTTTAATTTTAGAGACAGAAATTTGACTGGTGAGCTCTCTGATCTGAGAAGAGCTGTTTGTTTGTTTTTTGTTTGGCTTTGTACTTATTAGGATGGAGTGCTGACTTCGAAGCTCCTTACATGTCAGACTAGAATTGGACACCTATTTATTTTTTGATTTATCTATTTTGTTGCATGTGTCAAAAGCTCTTTTTTTATTGCTGAGTAGTAATCCAGTATATGAAAGGGTTATTCGCTCAGTTGTGTCTTACTCTTTGCGACACCCTGGACTGCAGCCCACCAGGCTCCTTCCTCCATGAGATTTTCAATGCAAGGATACTGGAGTAGGTTGCCATTTCCTTCTTCAGGTGATCTTCCTGACCCAGAGATTAAACCCGGGTCTCCTGCTTTGCAGGCAGATTCTCTACCATCTGAGCCACCCATCCAGTATATGTGTATGCCACAATTTGCTTTATTCATTCACCGCTTGAAGGAAATGGCAACCCACTCTAGTATTCTTGCCTGGAGAATCCGAGGGATGGAGGAGCCTGATGGGCTGCAGTCTATGGGGTCTCACAAGAGTCGGACACGACTGAAGTGACTTAGCTTGAGGGACATTTGAGGTATTTCCAAGTGGATTTCTTCTAAATAAAGCTTCTATGAACATTGGTGTGTAAGTCTTGGCATGGACATATGCTTTCTTCCTCTAGAATACATCCTTAGCAGTGTAACAGCTGGATCATACGGTAGATGTAAGATTAACATTGTAGGATATGAACAAACTGTTTTCCAAGATGGTGACACCATTTTCATCACCACCATTAGTGTGTGAGAGTTCCATGCCCCACAGTCGTGCCAAAATTTGATTTGGTCGTTCTTTTTCTTTGTGAACATTCCGTCAGGTGTATTGTAGTTTTCAATTATATTTCCACAGTGATGATAATGATAAGCATAGTTTCGTGTGCTTCTTTGCCATTTCTTTGTCTTCTTTGATGAAGTAGCTCTTGAAATCTTTTGTCAGTTTATCTATGAGTGTGTTTGTTTTCTTCCTATTGACTTTTGATTCTTTCTTCAGTATAGAAGTCCTTTATAGATATATGAGTTATAAATATTTTCTTCCAATCAGTGGCTTGTCTTTGTGGAGGATGAGGTTTTGCATTTGTTTTTAAACAGTCTCACCTTGTGATTACAGGAAATAAGGGTCTCCTTTAGGGCACTAATGAAAGCTTACAGATTATTTATGTGGTACTTGAGCTGGGAATTCCAATTTCTGAGCTCATCATTTTCTTTCTCCATTTTGTCTAGCGACATTAGGGGCAATCAACCAATCTTCTTATATTTGTTATCTTGCAAAAATGTTTGAAAGTATCATATACACAGTCACCCACATCCTTTCTTTTTTTAAGTGTCTGCAGTGGTGACATTTAGGTTATATCCATTCCCAGATCACAGCATGGACTATCAGGGCTCTCTTTACTACTGGAAATATAGTCCATAGCACCTTTAAATCTGATCAGATTCAACAGCCAATTCCAGAAACCTTCCCCTGCGCCCAGGCCAGTTCAGAAAACTCAACCTTAAATTTCTCTTCCTTTAAAACCACTGTTGGTACCAAAATCTGTATTAGTCAGAAAAAGAACCAATAGCCTATTATAGAAGGGGGAGTAGACTGACTTCAGGAATTGTCTCAAGTCATTATAGAAGCCAAGAAGTCCCACAATCTATGGTCAGCAAGTAAGCCCTGGGCCCAAGAGAGCCGATGGTGTAAGTTCCAGTCCAAAAGCCAACAGGCTCAAGACCCAAGAAGAGCCCATTTTTCATTTAGTCTGAGTGCAGGAACAAGCTGCCAATATTACTTCATGCACCTGTTCAATTGTTAGTCTCATCCAGAAAAACCCCCATAGATGCACAGAATAATGTTTAACCAAATGTGTGTGCACTCTGTGGCCCCATCAGGTTGACACATGAAATTAACCATCACATCCTCCAATTTATTTGCATAAGAAGCTATGTCTTTTGTTCTGTGGAGTTTGCATTCTAGAGTCTGCTGTGCTCAGTCATGTCTGACTCTTTGCCACCCCATGGACTGTAGCCCACCAGCCTCCTCTGTCCATGGAATTTTCCAGGTAAAAATACTGGAGTGGTTGCCATTTCCTCCTCCAGGGGATCTTGCCAACCCAGGGATAAAACCCGTGTCTCCTGTGCCTCCTGCATTGCAGTTGGGTTCTTCACCCACTAAACTATCAGTCTGCTGACTCTATCCCTATTGTTTTGTTTATGTTGTTCTGTCCCCTCCCCCTTTAGATTGGTGATTAGATTCAGAGGCTATATCCAATTCATATTTTTGGCAAGCATACCATCAGATATGGTGGTGTTTACTCCATAGCCTTCTTCCAGGAGGCTCATTGTGTCTAGTTGTCTCTCCAGGTGTCACACTAAGGTTGATTACTGGTTTCATGTGTTGTCAGCCTGCTACTGCCATTGTAACATTTCCCATGTGTTTTTCACCTGAAGTTTGTGGCCTCCAAATATCATTGACAAATCTGCATTTAAGGTTTCAAAATTTTGTATGCATTTGTTAGTTGGAATTCCTTTATAAAAAGAATTTCCTATTCAACTATTAGGTTGCATGGAAGGATAGGATGAATGTTTAATTCTTTTACAATTTTTTCACTCTTCAGAACAGCAGGTTGTTTCCTTAGGCTCCTCCAAAGGTGAGCAGTAAGTTGGTTTCTGTGGACTTTTTTTCCCATTAGAATGGTGTTACGAGCTCTAGATTTTTCTATATCTGATGTGTTTTAATATATTGTAGTCATTATCTTACTTGACATTCTAATTGTTCTGTCTTTAGCCTGTGTGAGCTACTTCTGGCTGACTTTTGTGCCTTAATTGTGTTTTCTTATATGAGAGTTTGGTCCAGATTCATCTGGTACAATCCCTACGCAAACCTGGAATCAGACATTTTTTCCAAGGAAGCCTGGTTCTTTGTAGGGCTTCCCTTGTGGCTCAGGGGTAAAGAATCCACCTGCCAAGCAGTAGACACAGGTTTGATCCCTGAGTCAGGAAGATCCCCTGGAGGAGGAAATGACAACCCACTCCAGTATCCTTGCCTGGGAAATCCCATGGACAGAGGAGCCTGGCGGGCTATAGACCATGAGGTTGCAAAGAGTCAGACACGACTAGGCGACTGAGCATGCACTAGTGTTGCTCATTGCTGCTTTAATTAAATTCTGATATGTTGTGTTTTTGTTAACATTATCCTCGTCAAATTCTGCCATTTTTAATCTGTATTTCCATCTGGGCCGAAGATTTGTCCACCAGCCTCAAATAGAGTCAATTTTCATGAATGTTCCATGTTCATCTTAAAAAGTGTGTTGTCTAAGACCCTTCACAGTTCAGTATGTTCATCTATCAGATCTACTCTTGAGACTGTGTTGTTTAAGTCTTTTCTGCAATGAGTAAATATTTCTCTACTTGACTATTTTGGATTAAGGGAAGTATGTTAGAAATATCTATTATTAGTGCATTTCTTCCTATATTCCTTGCCATATACTGTGGTTTTGGCTCTGTGAATAGTTTTGCTGTGTGATACTAATATAAGTATTAATATTAATATAAGTATTAATATTTCATATCTTCCTTCTGAATTTTAAACCTTTAACAATAATAACCATGCTATTTTGTCTTTTGCCACTCAACTACCTTACCTAAGATAAATCCCAGCTCCTATACATAACAACATACATTTTTTAAAGTTTTATTTTTATTTGGACCATTTTAAAAGTCTTTATTGAATTTGTTACTGTATTGCTTCTGTTTTATGTTTTGGTTTTTTGGCCACAAGGCATGTGGGATCTTAGCCCTGCCACCAGGGATCAAACCTATAACCTGTGCATCGGTAGGTGAAATTTTGACCACTGGACCATACCCTGGATTTTTGATTCTTAATACACATCTTTATACTTTTATTACATGCATATATATCCTTATATGAAATATGCTATTATTTTTATTCATGTTTTATCTACAGTTGCCTGGCTATAATCTTTGTGTGGGCTTATGTGCAGGTATAATTTTTGAACATTTCCTCAATTCCTTCTTAAAAGGGATTTCCAAGAGAAAATTTAATGACATGTGATTTCATTGTAACCTTGGAGTTTAGAAATTTATTTGAATCCCCTTGCACACGAGGCTCCATTTAGTCATGCTTGTGAAGGGAAGAAGAGAGTATTGATACAAACTGCTCCCTGAGACACAGAGAAAGCCGTATCCTCAGAAGATGTCATGGTGAGTACATAGAACAAGGAGTATTTACCCATTTTGAGAAGATTTTCTTGAAGAGGGTGTCCTAAGACAATTTCTACTACTACAAGAATAGACTTGCAAGGAAGCCACTTTTCTTGGGTGCACATAGGATGCTTTCACTAGAATGCAGAGAGATATGCATTGCAGTCCTTGTCCTTTCTGACTGTCCTGATACATCAGTGCAGGATGGACAAGTCTGTGCAGTGCCGGGGTTCATGAATAGGAAGCCCACTTGCCTTGTGTAAAATCTAAGGCACATTCTACAATATCACCTTTATAAGGAACAAAGTTGATGTATTTTTCTCTTTATTTTTCATATTTCTTAGCTGGTTTAGAGTCAAGATGTGAAGGAGTGTATTTTCAGGGCCTCTTAAAAACACAACCATTTTGGAGCACAACCGTAGGAATAGTTTGGGAACCAGTGAGACAGAAAAGAGAAGAGCTATGGATCTGCTTGTAGACCCACTCCTGAGAGCAGAGCAAACGTGCTCCAAAAGGGCAGCTTGCTTCAAGAACTGGGAAGCAAGAGGCCCTGGGCTAGGCAACCTATTTGTTCATCCAACCTCACTAATCAGGGAAGTGATTCTCTAGATAGAGGGGTGAGTATCTAGAGAGGCCACATGGGTTTGGTCGTGCCTGTTCCTCCATGTGGAAGAAACTATCAGGAATGGAGGATAAGAATTCCTCAAGAAAAACCAATGTATGGTTCAAATGACTTATGTTTCTGCCTGTTAAATATTTTAGCTTTGCCTCCCTGAAATCACTCTGAGATTCTTTCAGTGACATTTTTCTGTATGTTTCTAGATCATTCAGTCATGTGACCAGAGAATTTATTTCTTTGCAGATGGCTGTTTGGCATGGACTATGATAGTACACATTCACCCTCAGAGGGAGGGCTAACTCTTCTCCCAGAACAGTAGGATATTTTGCTGGGTCTTTATGTTCTGATAATACAGACCTGGTGGTGATTTAGTCACAAACTCATGTCCCACTCTTGTGACCCCATTGTCTGTAGCCTGCCAGGCTCCTCTCTCCATGGGGTTTCCCAGGTTAGAATATTGGAGTGGATTTCCTTCTCCAGGGGATCTTCCTGACACAGGGATCAAACCCCACCCCTCACCCCCTCTCCTACATTGCAGGCAGATTCTTTTACTGCTGAGCCACCAGGGAAGCTCCCTTCTGTCTCTTTAAAGCAAATGCAATTCCTGACCACAAGCACATAATTTGTCCCACCATACTGGACAGATTTTTGCTAGTTTGCCAAGGTCCCAGTCTAGTGGCTCTAATGAGTATGTTTTCTCACTTGCAGCCTGAAGAGCTGAGGTGTTTTACTCTAAGCTAAAGACAAGGGAGTGCAGGAGCATGGGAAGGTATTGGTATTTAAGGTGGTGGAGGATCTGCCTGTGCCTGGCAGTTACTATAGAAACGTGACTTCAACAAGGCTACATTGATGACTTTTTAATGGAGACAGAAGTGCCTGACGAGAAGAGCAGATTTCACCTTCAGTTGTTTGGAACTGAGTTGGGAGAGTTCCTGTGATGGGCGCTGGACTGCCCTGGGGTGTGGGGAGACAAGGATCCACATCCAAGTCACCGCTCTCCCACTTTGGGGCTCGGTGCCCCAGCTGTCTCATAGGTAAAGCTTTGGGGTCCTGCCCGGCCCCAGTGAGTGCAGTGTCCTGCTCCAGGGGTGTCCTGGAGCCACTTTCCTCCTAAAGACAGGAATGCAGGAGGTGAGACAGGTAGCAACTCTTTCTGAGCCTCAGCTTTCCCCTCTGTAAAATGGGGATAAGAATGCTTTCCCCACAGGATCGCTAAGAACATTCAGTGATAACACATGAGTAAGCTGATGGCCATGTGGTTCTTGTGGGATCATGAAATCTATGAATTCAGGCCACTTCTTATTCCTTTTCCACGTTGTTGTTAAGGGGTAGATGAGAAAAGGAGAAGAAAAAGTCCACGGTGGGAAGCTCATTGTAACATCTGGTTGTTACGATCACTACCCGGTTGTTTCAATGTCACTGTCACTACCCAGTACCTAGCACAGTGCAGGGCACACAGTTACACTGGTAAACCATGGTGATTGCTGGATGTGTTTCTCCCTGTGCAGCCCTCATGCCTGTGGCCTTTCTCATCAGGTGTCTGAAGGAGACAGGTTCTGAGGATCAGTGTCCTGTTGACTGATGGAACTTCTGCTCCAGGTTCAAGGGCAGCAGTCCTCAGGAGACCGCAACACTTCACATCTTCAGTTGGATATGAGGCCTGACTCAAGTGAGTTCATAGATCTGACAAAAGTACGTTGTGGGATATCTCTGTAAGGTTCACAAACTAGCTTAAAAGTAGCTACTTTGATCTCATCATGGGAGAGTTTGGCAGGTGGGATTTCATTCCATCAGCTGCTACATGCTTTTTAGTAACCCTTCCAACAACACAAGAGAAGACTCTACACATGGACATCACCAGATGGCCAATACTGAAATCAGATTGATTATATTCTTTGCAGCCAAAGATGGAGAAGCTCTATACAGTCAGCAAAAACAAGACCTGGAGCTGACTGTGGCTCAGATCATGAACTCTTTATTTCCAAATTAAGACTTAAACTGAAGAGAGTAGTGATAACCACTAGACCATTCAGGTATGACCTAAATCAAATCCCTTATGAATATACAGTGGAAGTGAGAAATAGATTTAAGGGACTAGATCTGATAGAGTGCCTAATGAACTATGGACGGAGGTTCGTGACATTGTACAGGAGACAGGGATCAAGACCATCCCCATGGAAAAGAAATGCAAAAAGGCAACATGGTTGTCTGAGGAGGCCTTACAAATAGCTGTGAAAAGAAGGGAAGCAAAAAGCAAAGGAGAAAAGGTAAGATATTCCCATTTGAATGCAGAGATCCAAAGAATAGCCAGGAGAGATGAGAAAGCCTTCCTCAGAGATCAATGCAAAGAAATAGAGGTAAACAACAGAATGGGAAAGACTAGAGATCTCTTCAATAAAAGTAGAGATACCAAGGGAACATTTCATGCAAAGATGGGCTCAGTAAAGGACAGAAATGGTAGGGACCTAACGGAAGCAGAAGATATTAAGAAGAGGTGGCAAGAATACACAGAAGAACTGTACAAAAAAGATCTTCATGACCAGATAATCACAATGGTGTGATCACTCACCTAGAGCCAGACATCCTGGAATGTGAAGTCAAGTGGGCCTTAGAAAGCATCACTACGAAAAAGCTAGTGGAAGTGATGGAATTCCAGTTGAGCTATTTCAAATCCTGAAAGATGATGCTGTGAAAGTGCTGTACTCAATATGCCAGCAAATTTGGAAAACTCAGCAGTGGCCACAGGACTGGAAAAAGTCCGTTTTCATTCCAATCCCTAAGAAAGGCAATCCCAAAGAATGCTCAAACTACTGCACAATTGCACTCATCTCACACGCTAGTAAAGTAATGCTCAAAATTCTCCAAGCCAGGCTTCAGCAATACCTGAACCGAGAACTTCAGATGTTCAAGCTGGTTTTAGAAAAGGCAGAGGAACCAGAAATCAAATTGCCAATATCTGCTGGATCATCGAAAAAGCAAGAGAGTTCCAGAAAAACATCTATTTCTGCTTTATTGTCTACACCAAAGCCTTCGACTGTGTGGATCACAATAAACTGTGGAAAATTCTGAAGGAGATGGGAATAGCAGACCACCTGACCTGCCTCCTGAGAAACCTGTATGCAGGTCAGGAAGCAACAGTTAGAACTGGACATGGAACAACAGACTGGTTCCAAAGAGGAAAAGGAGTACGTCAAAGCTGTATATTGCCACCCTGCTTATTTAACTTATATGCAGAGTACATCATGAGAAACACGGGGCTGGATGAAGTACAAGCTGGAATCGTGATTGCTGGGAGAAATATCAATAATCTCAGATATGCAGATGATACCACCCTTATGGCAGAAAGTGAAGAGGAACGAAAGAGTCTCTTGATGAAAGTGAAAGAGGAGAGTGAAAAAGTTGGCTTAAAGCTCAACATTCAGAAAACTAAGATCATGGCATCTGGTCCCATCACCTCATGGGAAATAGATGGGGAGACTGTAGAAACAGTGTCAGACTTTATTTTTGGGGGCTCCAAAATCACTGCAGATGGTGACTGCAGCCATGAAATTGAAAGACGCTTACTCCTTGGAAGGAAAGTTATGACCAACCTAGGCAGCATATTAAAAAGCAGAGACATTACTTTGCCAACAAAAGTCCGTCTGGACAAGGCTATGGCTTTTCAAGTGGTCATGTATGGATGTGAAAGTTGGACTGTGAAGAAAGTTGAGCACTGAAAAATTGATGCTTTTGAGCTGTGGTGTTGGCGAAGACTCTTGAGAGTCCCTTGGACTGCAAGCAGATCCAACCAGTCCATCCTGAAGGAGATAAGTCCTGGGTGTTCATTGGAAGGACTGATGCTGAAGCTGAAACTCCAGTACTTTGGCCACCTCATGTGAAGAGTTTCAATGTGACTCATTGGAAAAGACCCTGTTGCTGGGAGGGATTGAGGGCAGGAGGAGAAGGGGCTGACAGAGGATGAGATGGCTGGATGGCATCACCGACTCGATGGGCATGAGTTTGAGTTAAACTCCGGGAATTGGTGATGGACAGGGAGTCCTGGCATGCTGCGATTCATGGGGTTGCAAAGAGTTGGACACGACTGAGTGACTGAATTGAACTGAGGCCCACCTGAAAGAAGACTTTTTCCTTTTTTTATGTGCTGAAAAGCAATGGATTGTCCGACTTGGAAGGCAGTTGGTCTTTAACATTCATTTGTAATAAATAGACTTAAATAAGTAAATGTACCTTATAAATAATAATCAGTGATTCCTTTGTATCTCTCAGATGGGTATGGAAATACGCTGTAGTTAGATCTTCCTAACAATTTGTCATTGTAATATAGATTGTTCCCTGCTACAAATAGTTTCTTCCCTTTTCTAATGACATGTTTAAAAAAAACAGACAATTTCCAAGTGCTAGTTTAAAATGTCAGCCATAGAATTTATTATTTAAAAATAAGCATTTTTACTTTAGAGTTTGTCCTAACGTAATGATACTCACCACATTCCCTGAAATAACCAGTTCCTGTTAAATATCATTATGATTTCCCTGGGATGTAATATTTTTATTTCTGTACTTCAGAAGGAAATGAACATCCACTTACCCTAAATATTTAGGTATATTTTATTGCATGTGATGACTTTGGTTATATGGAGCATGACCAATTTGATAACATATAATGTGGATCTGTTACTACTACAAGAGCATAATTGTAAGAATTTTTCACCTGATTAATTGCATCAGAGAATTATAAATATATAAATATATTTCAAATATTTTATTGAGGTATGGTCAACATATAATATACTGTGCATATTTAAAGTATATGCTCTAAGTTTGATATATGTATGCACCTGTGAATTTAATACTACAGTCAAGATAATGAACATATCTATCATCTCAAAAAGCTTCCTTGTGTTCTTAGGTAATCAGCCCACCAAATTCTCTTCTGCCTCTCTCTCTACTTCAGCCTACCTCATTCATAGGTATCCACTGACTTTTGTCGCTATAGATTAGCTTTCTTTTCCTGTTATGTGGAACTATCCCATTATTTGGATATACCACAGTTTGTTCTGTCCATTTACCTGTTAATGGATATTTGGGTTGTTTCCAATTTGGGGCTCTTGGAAATAAACCTTCTATGAACATTTATATGTAATTCTTTCCTGGGACATATATTTTTTCTTTCTATGTAAATACTTACAAGTAGAATGGTTGGTAAAATTGGTAGTTGTAAAATTAACTATCTAAGAAACTGGTAAACTTTTTTCCTAAGTAGTCTGAGCATTTTTCATTTCCACCAGCAGTGTATGAGATATGAGGGTTTCATCCTGCACAACCTTGCCAATATTTTGTATGGTATTCTTTTTAATTTTGAACTTTCTCAGAGGGGTGTAGTGATTTCTCATAGTTTTAACTTATATTTTCCTAATGACTGATGATGATGAGCATCTTTTCATGTGCTTGTTTGACAGGTGTATATCTTAGGTGAAGTATCTGTTCAAATCTTTTGTCCACTTATTTATTGAAGTGTCTGTTTTCTACTGACCTTTGGGAGATTTTTAATTCTGGATAGCAGATCTGAGAATTACAAATATTTTCTCTCATTCATTCAATGGCTTGTCTTTTTGTTCTCTCAACAGTGTTCTCAGAAAAACATGAGTTTCAATTTTGTGGAAATTCAGTGCATCAGTTTGTTCATTTATGGTGTTGGTTTTGCATGTTTACGTCAGTGATTCTTTTTGAGTTAACTCTTGTATGTGGTGCATTATATGAATCAAAGTTTGCATTCAGATGCTCAGTCGTGTCTGACTCTTTGCAACCCCCATGGACAGTAGCCTGCCACGCTCCTGTGTCCATGAGATTTCCCAGGCAAGAATACTGGAGTAGGGTGCCATTTCCTCCTTCAGGGAATCTTCCTGACCCAGGGGTAGAAGCCGGGTCTCTTGCGTCTCCCCAATTGGCAGGCGGATTCTTTGCCGCTAGTGCCACCTGGGAAGCCCCATGGATACACACTTCATGTTTATGCATATGGCTATCCACTTGTCCCAGTACCATTTGTTGAAATGACTTCTTTTTCTGCTGAACTGACTTTGTAACTTTGTGGAGAATCAGATGCCCATATATGTGTGGGTCTATTTCTGGGATTTTAATTTTGTCCTTTTGATATACATTTCTACTTTCATCCTAATACCACAGTGCCTTGATTACTATAGATTTATGAGGTTTGAAATAAGATAGTGCTTATCCTCCAACTTTTTTCTTCTTTTCAAAGTAGTTTTTTGTAAACTAAACCCTTTGCATTTTAAGTGACTTTTTAGAATAATCTTGTCAGTTTCTTTTTAAAAATGAACACTTGGATTTTTGGGGGGATTGCAAGGAATCTATAGGTCAGTTTGGGAAGAATAGACATTTTAACAATACTGAGTCTTCTGACCCAGGAGGATATGTCCCTTCATTTTTTAGACCTGCTTTAGTTTTTTCTCAGAAGTGTTTTACAGTGTTCAGAGTTTAGGCCTTGCACATTTGTGGACACAGATGTACAATATAAGTTATCTCTATGTAGGTCATACTTTTTGATGCTATTGTCATGGGAGTATTTTTTACTATAATTTCCAGGTACTGTATTTTCTCAAAACTTGTCAGTAGCTGACTATTGCTGGGAAATCTTTCTGGTTGAAAGCACAGGTTACTCTAGGATGGAAAAGATACTTGATTTTTAATATTTGTATCAGTCAGACTTCTCAAAGAGAATCAATGGGATGTTTATATAGAGAGATTTATTTTAAGAAAGTGACTCATTAATCTGTGGAGGCTTTGTGGAGTCTGATGGGGAAAGCTGGCAAACTGGAGACTCAGGAAAGAGTTTTAGTTGGAGTCTGGAGGTAGTCTGCTGGTGAGTCATGAGGAGCTGATATTGTAGATAAAGTCCAAAGGAGGCAATTCCCTGGCAGTCTAGAGGTTAGGACTCCACACTTTCACTGTTAAGGGCCTACATTCAATCCCTGGTCAAGGAACTAAGATCTTACAAGCCATGTGGTGGCATGGCCAAAAAGAAGAAGAAAAACATCCAAAGGAGCTTAATTGTGAATCCATGTGTGAAAGCATTCTGTGGTTGCAGGTGGGAAGAGAGGACTGGTGTATTTTTGAGTAATTACATTAACAGAGACACACCAGCTATCAGACACCTCTTGCCAGTGTCACCTTTGGCAGACATTAAATTAATAGTACACTAACATCAGTTGTATAGGTCAGGATTTTTCCAAAAGTGGTCCATAGACAACTTTATCAAAATCGCCCAGGAGTGCCTGCCGAAACAGCCTATTTCTGGGCTCACCTTGGGTCTGCTGGATCTAAAATAGTGAGGTGGATTGGGACAGTGTGTATATGTTGAATAATTTCTCTGTTTGTTATGATATCATCCAAGTTTGAAAAGCATTGCTGTGGCTTGGTGTTAAAATTTTGAATCCTTTAATGTATAATTTTGGTGTCAACTTCTCCTTCCTATAACTCAGCTTTAAATATCTGCATTGATCCCAATAGGTAGAAAAGTCCATCAAAGGTCCATATAGTCAAAGCTATGATTTTTTTCCAGTAGTCATATATGGATATGAGAGTTGGACCATAACGAAGGCTGAGTGCTGAAGAATTGATGGTTTGAACTGTGGTGCTGGAGAGAAGACTCTTTAGAGTCCCTTGGATGCTGCTGCTGCTGCTAAGTCACTTCAGTCGTGTCCGACTCTGTGCGACCCCATAGATGGCAGCACACCAGGCTCCGCTGTCCCTGGGATTCTCCAGGCAAGAACCCTGGAGTGGGTTGCTATTTCCTTTTCCAATGCATGAAAGTGAAAAGTGAAAGTGAAGTCGCTCAGTCGTGTCAGACTCTTCACGACCCCATGGACTGCAGCCTACCAGGTTTCTCTGTCTATGGGATTTTCCAAGCAAGAGAACTGGAGTAGGTGCCATTGCCTTCTCCAGTCCCTTGGATAGCAAAGAGATCAAACCAGTCAATCCTAAAGGAAAGTAACACTGAATATTCATTGAAAGGACTGATGCTGAAGTTGAAGCTTTTCAAGATAGTGAGTTGTTTCTGTGGGATCCTCCAAAGGTGAAAATTGAGGTGTTTTTTTTTTTTTCTTTTAGAGTGTCATCATATGCTCTAGATGTTTATATACTTGATGTTTTAATCCATCGCAGGCATTAACATTTTTTATGTTCAAATTGTTCTATTTTTGGACTGTGAGACCATTTCAGTTGGCTTCTGAGTTTTTAGGGTGGCTGTTGTCTCCTTGACGCATGTTCTGGTATGAGAGTTTGGTTCAGACTCATCTGCTACAATCCTCACTTAGTCCTGGAATCAGCCTTTTCTCCAAAGAAGCCCAGTTCCTTTTAGTGTGAAAAGTGTCTAATTCAATCTGAGCAAGTGGAATTGCTCTTTGCTACTGGGTTGGTCATTGTTTCTTGACCTTTTCAGTACATGGAGTCAGTAATTATGTATTATATTTTTAATGAGAATATATATCCCCTTCCAACCTGAGCTACTCCTCTTGTCATCTTATAGGTAATCATTTTTATGAATTTGAGTTTTTGCTTTCCATTTAAAAAATATAATCAATTACAATACATATATTTATTTCTCCCCACATTGCAAGGTGGGTTCTTAACCACTGGACCACTAGGGAAGTCCCTAACTCACATTTAATAAAGAAATGTGATGTAGATTCAGGAGTAAGCAGGAAATGAAAACTATATGTCCCTTCATTCTCTTTACACACATGTGATGGAGAAAGAAATGGCAACCCAATACTATATTCTTGCCTGAAGAATTCCATGGACAGAGAAGCCTGGCAGGCTACAGTCCATGGGGTCGCAAAGAGTTAGACACGACTGAGCAGCTATCACTGACGCACTCACATACACACTATGAATACTTTAAAGGGCATTGGGATCATACAACAGTTAATTTTATAATCTTCTTCAAAGGAAACTTTTTGTTTCTATTCTAAAAATTGTCCTTTAATTGGAAAAAAGTAACCCATGGAAAATGAAGAGAGATGCCTCTAAGTAGATGTGTGTGACCGTAGATTGGGACATCTAGGAAATGGCATATTGTTATCTACCTCACAGATCTGTTGTGAGGAATAATGAACAAACCAACAGAAGATATCTGTTTTGCAACACTGTAAAACTTCAACTATGAATAGTTTCTCCATATGTTCTCCCCCAAGAAAAGAGATGACTTAAATAATAAGAGCTCATAGAGATCATTTGGATTTGAAGGAGCGGGAAGGAAATGTATATGTTATGAATGTTATGCCATGTGTATTCTCTTTCAGAGCTTCTATAGCTTCTAAAATGGACACACCAATTTTCTCAGTTTCTGTGCTGTAGGAGGCACTAAGGGAATCAGCAGATACTATTTTTAGTCTGCCATTTTCAAAGTCTTAGAGTTGCTGGGTGTCTAGCTAGCTCTAAACAGTGTCTCAGTGCCTCCTGAATATGAAACTTCTTCTCTTTGTCCAGGCCTAGTTTTCTGTCTTTCATTCACACTGTTGCTCAGCTAGGCCCATACATCCAGAACCTAGCGTGGGTCATCTTGGTGAAAGATGACATGATCAAAGGTAGTCCTCCTGTGTTCAGAGTAACACTCAGATCCCTCAGTTGGTTTGGGCATGTATCCCATTTTGAATTTTTTTTGAAGTGCTGGGCATATGTATATTTTCCTTTTCTTATATTATTTTTAGTTGCATAAGGAAGGTATTTTATTTTATTTTCCTTTCCTTTTCTTCTCTTTTCCTTTTTTCTAGTGATGAGGTTGCAGTTTTCTTTTTAGTATTTATTTATTTATTTGGCTGTGTTGGGTCTTAGATGTGGCATGTGGGATCTTTATCGTGGCACATGGGCTCTTCATTGTGGCTTCTCTCTACTTGCAGCACGCGGGCTTCGTTGCCCCCACGGCATGTGCGATCTTACTTCCCTGACCAGGGATCAAACTCGCATCCTTTGCATTGGAAGGCGGATTCTTAACCACTGGACCACCAGGGAAGTTCCAGGAAGGTACTTTAAGGTTTATTTCATTCTCACATGTTGATTGTGCCTGGGGACTTTGTCTGATTGATCCTGTGACTAAACTTTCCCCCAAATCCTGCTGCTTAAGCATTCTCCCCTGTTGCTGTGGGGCTGGGCAATCTCATGCAGACCCTTGCCTTTTCCTTTCCCATGGAATTCACTCCTTGGCTAACTGGTGGTTAAAACTATGGCTTGCTTATACCTCAAGGGGCTTTAATTGGGAGAGTACAGAAGTAAGCATCTTGTGAAACTACTTTCATCTCATGACCTTCACTGAAATCCTGGGAAGTGGAGATGTCATCTGACTGCCAGGTTTATTTGAAAGACATGATTGCCATTCCTCTAGGCATATATAATATTCTTGACATTGCCCAACTGGGAATGTCATGTGGTAGATTCAAAAATTAGTTCTGAGACCACCTGTTACCTAATTCCCGTGGCTTAGGGATTCCCCATTTTGACGCTGACCCACTTTCCTATGGGAAAGAAAGAAGGTGAAGTCGCTCAGTCATGTCTGACTCTTTGCGACCCCACGGACACCAGGCTCCTCCATCCATGGGATTTTCTAGGCAAGAGTACTGGAATGGGTTGCCATTTCCTTCTCCAGGGAATCTTCCCAACCCAGGGATCGAACCCAGGTCTCCCTCAGTGGACAGACGCTTTACCGTCTGAGCCACCAGGGAAGGGCTAGGCCTATTTATTCTTATTATATTTTGCACTTGAAAACCACACAGTTTTGTTGTAAATAAAACTGGGTAGATAATGCATGAAGGGAGAAAAGTCATTAAAAGTCTTAAAGGTCTATTTCTATGGATAAGAAAGAAGTGTCCACATTTGACTCCATATTTTTTCCAGAAATTGTACTATGCCAGTATAATTATGCATTTTTAAGAATAGCAATGATGTAAAAATCCTACTTACAGTGTTATAAACTACTTTTTTATGACAAACACCATAGGTCAATTCAAGCCAATCAGTATAAGCTCACAGAATAATAAAAATGATCCTATAATTTCTAATGATCCATTTCAGTATGATAATAATGATAAGAATCATTCATATTTATTCCTGACCTCTTCACTACCTAACACTGTTGTGCATGTTCAACCTACACTTAGTCTTTTCCTCCTCACCTATGAAGAGGAGCTACTGTTGCCCAACTTTATGTTTTTGTTTTCTTTTTTTCTGGCTGCACCATGGGCCATGCAGGATTTTTAGTTCCCAGAGCAGGGATCAAACCTGCAAAGTATGTAGTCTTAACCACTGGACCACCAGGGAAGCCCCTGTTGCTGGACTTCAACCATCAGGGAAGTGAGGCACAGTGAGGGCAGGGTAGATGGTCACAAGGCTAAGATGTACACAGATTCTGTGTGGTCTCTGAGTCCCACATGTAACCAGTGTACACTACTGCTTCTCACCTGATAAGACGCTCAGCCTCACTATTCATCAGGGTACAGCAAAACTAATCAAACTGAGGCACAATACTTTTGCCCCAGTTAATCGGTAGGAATTTAAAATATTGATAGTAAGTAGTATGGTTTGCAGTTTTGGGAATTGTGTCCTGTTATACTGTGGAATGGGCTCCCCAACATCTTATTCTCCCTTCCTGTATCTCAGGGATCCTCCTGTTCTAAATTTATGGCTCTCTTGTAGGCAGAGCAGAGATTGCTTGTGTTTCTCATTGATTTTATTATTTTCTGTATTTACAAGAGTAACACATGTTTATAGGTTAAAAAAATGGAACATATAAAAGGAAATTATATAAAAATACCTTAAATATAACACTCAAAGATAATCCCTACTAATGTTTTCATCTGGACTATATGTTCCCCAATGCTTTCTGTTATGGGAATTTGTGTATTCATGCATGTACAGAGGCATTCATTTGCTCTGTACAAAAGGTAAGACTCATTTTAGTTTTTCAATCTGCCTGTATCACTGTACTGTGTTGAACAATATTGCTTAACAAGAGTGTCCAAGCCTTAACACATCTGAATTCCCGGGAAAGATAGATAGTGAGTAATGCCCACTCAGGAAAGACAGGTATTTACATTATCTTGGATTGAAAGTAAATGGCACTGGCAAAAGTGTTTTCCATTCCTATACTCTGTATGCAAATAAGGATGTCTGTAGACACAGCATTTGATTGGATAAATGCAATCCAGGAAACTATGTCACAAAACAGGAGGGAGTTATCTGTGCTTGCAATACATACTGCGCTCCCTGGATCCTGTTATCTTGCTCTGTTTTCCAAGTGGCTTTCTTGCCGCCCTTCTGGGCAAAGATATACTTAGAGGGGTTCTCAGTTATGCAGACAGACCTTTAGCATATGTGGAAGGAAAGAGTAAGGCAATGGGGTTCGGGAGTGTCTATTTCTAAATCCTGTATGCAAATGAGGCCATGCACACAAGCGACATCTGAATTTATGAAATGCAATGGAAAAAAAAACTTGACAGAATGTTCCAGGGAGTTCTCTGTGCTTGTAATTGTTGCTGGGCTATCTCTATCTGTTATTCCTTGTCTGTATCGGAAGTGACTTCCTTACCAGGTTCCTGGCCAGTGATAAAGAGGAATGCTCAGCAGGGAAATACAGACATTTAGTGTATCTAACATTGAAATAGAAAGGCAGTGGCAAATGTTTTCCACTGTATAGGCTGTATGCCAATGAGCCCTTGAGAAAAGGCAGCATCTGATTGGATAAAATGCCATACAGGAAACTGAGTCACAAAACCCTAGGGAGTTATCTGTGCCTGCCATATCTGCTATGCTTTCTCTATCTATTCATCACAATCTGTCTTCCAGGTGGCTCTCCAGATACCCTTCCAGGTCATGATCATACTAGTGAAAAGTTCAGGCACCAAGGAAGCACATTTGCAGTGTCTTGGCTTGGAAGACAAAAGCGGCAGCAGCGGCAGTGGTGATAATTGTGTTCCCAGTATATTCAGTTCGGTTCAGTCGCACAGTCATGTCCAACTCTTTACAACCCCATGAATCATAGCATGCCAGGCCTCCCTGTCCATCACCAACTCCCGGAGTTTACTCAAACTCATGCCCATCGAGTCGGTGATGCCATCCAGCCATCTCATCCTCTGTCATCCCCTTCTCCTCCTGCCCCCAATCCCTCCCAGCAACAGGGTCTTTTCCAATGAGTCAACTCTTCACATGAGGTGGCCAAAGTACTGGAATTTCAGCTTCAGCATCAGTCCTTCCAATGAACACCCAGGACTGATCTCATTTAGGATGGACTGGTTGCATCTCCTTGCAGAACAAGGGACTCTCAAGAGTCTTCTCCAACACCACAGTTCAAAAGCATCAATTCTTCTGCGCTCAGCTTCCTATATAATCCAACTCTCACATCCATACATGACCACTGGAAAAACCATAGCCTTGACTAGGTGGACCTTTGTTGGCCAAGTAATGTCTCTGCTTTTTAATATGCTATCTAGGTTGGTCATAACTTTGCTTCCAAGGAGTAAGCGTCTTTTAATTTCATGGCTACAATCACCATCTTCAGTGATTTTGGAGCCCAGAAAAACAAAGTCAGCCACTGTTTCTGCTGTTTCCCCATTTATTTCCCATGAAGTGATGAGACTGGATGCCATGATCTTAGTTTTCTGAATGTTAAGCTTTAAGCCAGCTTTTTCACTCTCCTCTTTCACTCTCATCAAGAGGCTCTTTAGATCTTCTTCACTTTCTGCCATAACAGTGGTGTCATCTGCATATCTAAGGTTATTGATATTTCTCCCAGTAAACTTGATTCCAGCTTGTGCTTCCTCCAGCCCAGCATTTCTCATGATGTACTCTGCATATAAGTTAAATAAGTAGGGTGTCAAGGTACAGCCTTGACATACTCCTTTTCCTCTTTGGAACCAGTCTGTTGTTCCCTGTCCAGTTCTAACTGTTACTTTCTGACCTGCATACAGATTTCTCAGGAGGCAGGTCAGGTGGTCTGCTATTCCCATCTCCTTTAGAATTTCCCACAGTTTATTGTGATCCACACAGTCGAAGGCATTGGCATAGTCAATAAAGCAGAAATAGATGTTTTTCTGGAACTCTCTTGCTTTTTCGATGATCCAGCAGATATTGGCAATTTGATTTCTGGTTCCTCTGCCTTTTCTAAAACCAGCTTGAACATCTGGAAGTTCACAGTTCAGGTATTGCTGAAGCCTGGCTTGGAGAATTTTGAGCATTACTTTACTGGCGTGTGAGATGAGTGCAATTGTGCAGTAGTTTGAGCATTCTTTGGGATTGCCTTTCTTAGGGATTGGAATGAAAACGGACTTTTTCCAGTCCTGTGGCCACTGCTGAGTTTTCCAAATTTGCTGGCATATTGAGTACAGCACTTTCACAGCATCATCTTTCAGGATTTGAAATAGCTCAACTGGAATTCCATCACTTCCACTAGCTTTTTCGTAGTGATGCTTTCTAAGGCCCACTTGACTTCACATTCCAGGATGTCTGGCTCTAGGTGAGTGATCACACCATTGTGATTATCTGGTCATGAAGATCTTTTTTGTACAGTTCTTCTGTGTATTCTTGCCACCTCTTCTTAATATCTTCTGCTTCCGTTAGGTCCCTACCATTTCTGTCCTTTACTGAGCCCATCTTTGCATGAAATGTTCCCTTGGTATCTCTACTTTTATTGAAGAGATCTCTAGTCTTTCCCATTCTGTTGTTTACCTCTATTTCTTTGCATTGATCTCTGAGGAAGGCTTTCTCATCTCTCCTGGCTATTCTTTGGATCTCTGCATTCAAATGGGAATATCTTACCTTTTCTCCTTTGCTTTTTGCTTCCCTTCTTTTCACAGCTATTTGTAAGGCCTCCTCAGACAACCATGTTGCCTTTTTGCATTTCTTTTCCATGGGGATGGTCTTGATCCCTGTCTCCTGTACAATGTCACGAACCTCCGTCCATAGTTCATTAGGCACTCTATCAGATCTAGTCCCTTAAATCTATTTCTCACTTCCACTGTATATTCATAAGGGATTTGATTTAGGTCATACCTGAATGGTCTAGCGGTTTTCCCTGCTTTCTTCAATTTAAATCTGAATTTGACAACAAGGAGTTCATGATCTGAGCCACAGTCAGCTCCAGGTCTTGTTTTTGCTGACTGTATACAGCTTCTCCACCTTTGGCTGCAAAGAATATAATCAATCTGATTTCCGTATAGACCATCTGGTTATGTCCATGTGTAGAGTCTTCGCTTGTGTTGTTGGAAGAGGGTGTTTACTATGACCAGTGCGTTCTCTTGGCAGAACTCTATTAGCCTTTGCCCTGCTTCATTCTGTACTCCAAGGCCAAATTTGCCTGTTACTCCAGGTGTTTCTTGACTTCCTACTTTTGCATTCCAGTCCCCTGTAATGAAAAGGACATCTTTTGGGCGTGTTAGTTCTAGAAGGTCTTGTAGGTCTTCATAGAACCATTCAACTTCAGCTTCTTCAGCATTACTGGTTGGGGCATAGACTTGAATTACTGTGATATTGAATGGTTTTCCTTGGAATCGAACAGAAATCATTCTGTTGTTTTTGAGATTGCATCCAAGCACTGCATTTCGGACTCTTTTGTTGACTATGATGGCTTCTCCATTTCTTCTAAGGTATTCCTGCCCATAGTAGTAGATATAATGGTCATCTGAGTTAAGTTCACCCATTCCAGTCCATGTTAGTATATTCACTATATGCAAATGAGGCTCTGGGTAGGGGCAGCATCTGATTGGATGAAATGCCATCCAGTAACCTAAATCACCGAACCCTAGGGAGTTATCTGTCCTTGCGATATCTACTATGTTACGTCTCAGTTCATCACAGTCTGTTTTCAAAGTGGCTTTTCAGGTGTGCTTCTGAGCAATGAGAGAATTAGGAAAATGTTCAACCACCGAGGACACATACTTACGGGGTCTAGGATTGAAAGCCAAAAGCGGTGGTGGTGGTGCTACGGTGTTCCATTTTTATATACTGTATGCAAATGAGGCCATGAGAACAGGCAACAGCTGATTGGATGAAATGCTCTACAGGATGCGCTGTCGAGAATCCCCAGGAAGTAAAGTGTGCCTAGAAGAATTACTGGAGTGTCTGTCTCTGTCTGTCCTTCTCTGGTGTGGAAGGTGCTTTCTTGATGCCCTTCCTGGGAAAGAGAGAGAGAGAGAAGAATGCCCACTCAGGAAGGACAGACATTTACATTATCTTGGAGTGAAAGTGAATGGCATTGGCAAAAGTGTTTTCCCTTCCTATACCCTGTATGCAAATGAGGCCTTGTGCAGACCCAGCATCTGATTGGCTGAAATGCAATACCTGAAACTGTGTCACAAAACCCCAGAGAGCCGTTTGTGCTTGCAATATATACTGGGCTATCTCCATCCTCTCATTTTCCATGCTCTGTTTTCCAAGTGGCTTTCTTGCTGCCGTTCTAGGCAAAGAGACACTTAGAGGAGTTCTCAGTTACAGGGACAAAAATTTACACTATCAGGAAATGAAGATTAAGGGGATGGGGAGCCATAGTGTCTATTTATATATTTTCTATGCAAATAAGGCCTTGCACAAAAGCAACATCTGATTTTATGAAACGCAATGGAAGAAACACTGGTCAAAATGTTCCAGGGAGTCATAGGTGCTTGCATTTGTTACTGGGCTAGCTCTTTCTGTTATTCCTCGTGTGTATTGGAATTGACTTCCTTGCCAGGCTCCTGGCCAATGATAGAGAGGGGGGAAAGCTCAGCCGGGAAGGACAGACATTTAGTGTATCTAGGGTTGACAGAGAAAGGCAATTGCAAATGTATTTTTCATTTTATACATTGTATGCAAATGAGGCCCTGTGTAGAGGCAGCATCTGACTGGATGAAATGCCATACAGGGAACTGAGTCACAAAACCCTAGGGAGCTATCTGTGCTTGCTGATGTCTACTATGCCATCTCCCTCCACTCATCAAAGTCTGTTTTCAGAGTGGCTTTCCAGACACCGCTCTGGGGAAACATAGAATTAGGGAAACATTCAGACACCAAGGAAACACATTTCAAGGCCCTTGGATTGAAATAGAAAAGCGGTCTTGGTGCTACTATTTTCCATTTATATATGGCGTATGCAAATGAGGCCATGTGAACAGGGGACATCTGATTGGACGAAATGCTCTACAGGAAGCCTCTCAAGAATCCCCACCAAGTAAAGTGTGCTTGGAAGAGTTACTGGAGTATCTGTCTCGTCTCTCCTCTGTTGTGGGAGTGGCTTTCTTGACGTCCTTCCTGGCAAAGAGAAATATAGAGGAATGCCCAATCTGGAAGGACAGACATTTATATTATCTTGGGTTGAAAGTGAAGGGCATTGGCAAAAGTGTTTTCCCTTCCTATACCCGGTATGTTCCAGGGAATTTTAAAGCCCAGAGAAATTTGTGAAGAATTTAGGGGGAATATTTGCAAACTCTACCTCAGATATTGGGTTAGTGTCTTTGATTTGTCCAACAACCTTACTATCAAGGAGACTGGCAAGTAATTTCAACTGAGATTCAGTTAAAAATGTAGAGAAACAATGAGCATGTTAAAATATGCCAAAATCACAAGAACTAATATCATGAAATTATGTTTTAAATCCTATGAATTAATATTAAGTGGAAAAGAAAAGATAGGAAATCTCTTGGAAAAGAACATGAGAGTGTGCAAGTATGCTTTCACCTACAGGTCCCTGGAGAGGAGGTACCATCCTATGACAACAGCCCCCTTTGGGTTGGGGGGTAGGAGTAAGACTGGTGAAAGAGGTAGGATAATTTCAATTTATAAATTTACTCATATATAGTGTTTGAAATGCTCTACTCAGGAAAACCAGTATGTGGGTAAAACTTTGAAAGCAGAAAATACTTGTGAACAAAGTGACAAAAATTACTGTGTACTATTCATTATTTGGTGAAAGTATTCCTGGTATTCAATTTCATTGGGAAATGAAGTTGATTTTTCAAACTGAATGGAATGTGTGTGTGTGTGTGTGTATGTGTGTGTGTGTGTGTGTGTGTTTCTGTCCCTGTCCCCTCTGGTTCTTCTACATAAAATACTCACTCACAGTTGGATCTTTACCCTCAGTTCTGACCAGAGGTGGACTTCCAATCTCAGGTTTACATATTTCAGGAAATGAATTTTTTTTAACATCACAGAAAAGTGATGGATAGAGAGGATTGCTCCAGTTACGCGAAAATCCAGAAAACCCTGGCTGTTCCCAAACTCCAAGCTCCCAAACTCCATCTCTCCCTCCTACTTGCCCAGCACCCTCTCTCCCGGCACTCTGAGAGCTTCCATACTGGATTTGGCCCCCATGTGGCATCATAACCGTCTCCTTGTTTGTTCTTTTTTTTAACGGAAAGCAGTACAATTCTCAGAGTAAAAAGATGTGGTGAAACGGTTTGTTTACAATGATAGCAATTCTATTCGGCATATTGATATGTATACTAAATCATTTCTGCTTGCTGTTGACCCCAAGTGTACTTCACGTTCATTGATTCATCCCTCATCAGAGTCACATGATGCACAATGTGGACCACAGCAGAAGTCTGTCGCAGGGAGCAGAGCATTCACCCTACATTATCCCACCCCTATACTTGCTACCAAGTCTTTCTCCCACCCCCTATCATCTTCTAGCCAGGATAGTGGACACAGCTGCCCAGAGGCTGATCTCATTCACCAACCTCTCAGTTATGTCCCTGGACCAGCACTGCCTTTCACCTACCACTGTCTACGTGCAGTTCTGCCACCTGGTATTTCATCATGTGTAGGCTCAGAATATGTTTTCACAGTCTTTTACATTGTAAGGGTTTTTTTTCAGAAAGTATTGGAATCATTCTGTGCTTACATTCATAGGCTGGATTTTAAGAAAGGGTACGGTGTTTTGTTTGTCACTCTCTAAATAAATATCTTTGTAGAGAGATTTGAAAATGGCAGTGTACTACTGCCACTTGTGACAGAAGCATTAATTGTAGCCTGAAGGAAGGATATAGGGACCTTTGGGGGCGTCACAGGTGGCACAGTGGTAAAGAATCTGTGTGCCAAGCAAGTGGCAGGAGACACGGGTTTGATCCCTGGGTCGGGAAGATGCCCTGGAGGAGGAAATGGCAACCCACTTCAGTATTCTTGCCTGGAAAATTCCACGGACAGAGGAGTCTGGTGGGCTATAGTCCGTGGAGTCACAAAGAGTGGGACACAACTAAACAGGCATGCACTGGAGCCCAAATGCACCAGATAGAAACTTTCCAGAAGTCTGGGTAAAAGGGGGAAATTCCCTGGGTACAGCTATATACATAGTCTTTTTGAACATTTCATATAAATGATTCCATTCATACTGGACTGGAATCATTTATATGCAATCCAGTAAGGTGGATTTAGGAAAGGCAGAGAACCAGAGATCAAATTGCCGACATCCACTGGATCATAGAAAAAGCAAGAGAATTCCAGAAAAGCATCTACTTCCGCTTTGTTGACTATGCCAAAGCCTTTGTGTGGATCACAACAAACTGTGGAAAATTCTTAAAAACATGGGAATACCAGACCACCTGACCTGCCTCCTGAGAAATCTGTGTGCAGGTCAAGAAGCAACAGTTAGAACCGGACATGGAACAACAGACTGGTTCCAAATTGGGAAAGGAGTACATCAAGGCTGTATATTGTCACCCTGCTTATTGAACTTATATGCAGAGTACATCATGAGAAATGCTGGGCTGGATGAAGAGCTGGAATTGTGATTGCTGGGAGAAATATCAATAACCTCAGATATGCAGATGACACCACCCTTGTGGCAGAAAGCGAAGAACTAAAGATCCTATTGATGAAAGTGAAAGAGGAGAGTTTGAAAGCTGGCTTAAAACTCAACCTTCAAAGAATGAAGATCTTGCATCTGGTCCCATCACTTCATAGCAAATAGATAGGTAAACAATGGAAACAGTGACCGACTATTTTCTTGGGCTCCAAAATCACTGCAGATGGTGACTACAGCCATGAAATTAAAAGACACTTGCTCCTTGGAGGAACAGCTGTGACAAACCTAGACAGCATATTAAAAAGCAGAGATATTACTTAACTGACAAAGTCCATCTAGTCAAAGCTAAGGTTTTTCCAATAGTCATATATGGATGTAAGACTTGGACCATAAAGAAAGCTGAGTGCTGAAGAATTGAGGCTTTTGAACTGTGGTGTTGGAGAAGACTGTTGAGAGTTCCTTGGACTGCAAGGAGGTCAAACCAGTCAATCCTAAAAGAAATCGGTCCTGAATATTCATTGGAAGGACTGATGCTGAAGCTGAAGCTCCAATACTTTGGCCACCTGATGCAAAGAAGTGACTCATTGGAAAAGACCCTGATGCTGGGAAAGATTGAAGGTGGGAGGAGAAGGGGACGATAGAGGATAAAATGGTTGGATGGCATCACCGGCTTGATGGACATGAGTTTGAGCAAGCTCTGAGGATTGGTGAAAAACATGGAAGCCTGGCATGCTGCAGTCCATGGGGTTGCAAAGATTTGGACATAGCTGAGCGACTGAACTGAACTGAACACAGTTAAAAGCGTTAGTGTAGTCAATGAAGCAGAAGTAGATGTTTTTCTGGAACTCTCTTGCTTTGTCTATGATCCAAAGAATGGTGGCAATTTGATGTCTGGTTCATTCCTCTGCCTTTTCTAAATCCATATTGGACCTCTGGAAGTTTTCAGTTCACATACTTGAAGCCCAGTTTGAAAGATTTTGAGCATTACCTTGCTAGCATATGAAATGAGTACAACTGTATGGTCAATTGAACATTCTTTGGCATTGCCTTTCTTTGGGATTGGAAGGAAACAACTTTTCCTGTCCTGTGGCCACTTCTGAGTTTTCCAAGTTTGCTGACATATTAAGTGCAGTACTTCAACAGCAGCATCCTTTACAATTTGAAATAGCTGGAATTCCATCACCTCCACGAGCTGTATTCTTAGTAATGCTGCCTAAGGCCCACTTGACTTTGCATTCCAGGACATCTGGCTCTAGGTGAGTGATCACACCATCGAGGTTATCTCTGTCATTAAGTCCTTTTTTGTGCAGTTCTTTTGTGTATTCTTGCACTTCTTAATACCTTCTGCTTCTGTTAGGTCCAAACAGTTTCTGTCCTTAATTGTGCCCATCATTGCATGGAATGTTCTCTTGGTATCTCTAGTTTTCTTGAGGAGATCGCTAGGCTTTCCCATTCTATTTTTATCCTCTATTTCTTTGTACTGTCCACATAAGAACGCCTGCTTATCTCTCCTTTCTATTCTTTGAAACTCTGCATTCAGATGGGTATATATTTCCTTTTCTCTTTTGCTTCTCTTCTTTTCTCAGCTATTTGTAAGACCTCCTCAGACAACCATTTTGCCCTTTTGCATTTCTTTTTCTTGGGGATTGTTTAGATCACTGCCTTCTGTACAGTGTTACTAACCTCAGTCTGTAGTTTTTCAGGTACTCTGTCTACCATATCTAATCCCTTGAATCTATTTGTCACTTCCATTGTATAATCATTACGGACTTGATTTAGGTCATACCTGAATCGCCTAGTGGTTTTCCCTACTTTCTTCAATTTAAGTCTGAAGGTAGTCCTGAATATTCAGACTTAAATTGAAGAAAGTAGGGAAAACCACTAGACAATTCAGGTATGACCTAAATCAAGGCTGCATATTGTCACCCTGCTTATTTAATTTATATGCAGAGTACATCATGAGAAACGCTGGGCTTGAGGAAGCACCAGCTGGAATCAAGATTTCTGAGAGAAATATCAATGACCTCAGATATGCAGATGATACCATCCTTATGGCAGAAAGTAAAGAAGAACTAAAAAGCCTGGTGATGAAAGTGAAAGAGGAGAGTGAAAAAGTTGGCTTAATGGTCAACATTCAGAAAACTAAGATCATGGCATCCGGTCCCATCACTTCATGGCAAATAGATGGGGAAACAGTGGAAACAGTGGCTGACTTTATTTTTCTGGGCTCCAAAATCACTGCAAATGGTGATTGCAGCCATGAAATTAAAAGACGCTTACTCCTTGGAAGGAAAGTTATGACCAACCTAGGCAGCATATTGAAAAGCAGAGACATTACTTTGTCAACAAAGGTCCGTCTAGTCAAGGCTATGGTTTTTCCAGTGGTCATGTATGGATGTGAGAGTTGGACTACAAAGAAAACTGAGCACCAAAGAATTGATGCTTTTGAACTGTGGTGTTGGAGAAGACTCTTGAGAGTCCCTTGTTCTGCAAGGAGATGCAACCAGTCCATCCTAAATGAGATCAGTCCTGGGTGTTCATTGGTAGGACTGATGTTGAAGCTGAAAGCCCAATAATTTGGACACCTGATGCAAAGAGCTGACTCATTTGAAAAGACCCTGATGCTGGGAAAGATTGAGGGCAGGAGGAGAAGGGGACAACAGAGGATGAGATGGTTGGATGACATCATCAACTCAATGGACATGGGTTTGAGTGGACTCCAGGGGTTAGTGATGGACAGGGAGGCCTGGTATACTGCAGTTCATGGGGTCACAAAGAATCAGACATGACTGAGCAACTGAACTGAATAGTCCCAAAGAATAGATGACTTCGATTTGTGGTGCTAGAGAAGACTCCTGAGAGACCCTTGGAGAGCAAGGAAATCAAACCAGTCAATCTTCAGGGAATTCAACCCTGAATATTTATTGGAAGCACTGATGCTGAAACTGAAACTCCAACACTTTGGCTACTTGATGTGAAGAGCTGAGTCACTGGGAAAGATCCTGATGCTGGAAAAGATAGAAGGCAAAAGAATTTGGTGGCAGAGGATGAGATGATTGGATGACATCACCGACTCAATGGACATGAATTTAAGCAAACTCCTTGAGATGGTGAAAGACAGGGAAGGCCTGGTATGCTGCAGTCCATGGGGTCGCAAAGGGTCTACATGATATAGTGACTGAACAACAAAAACAAGCATAATTAGAAGTTAGGAGAAGCTAGATAAAAGGGGAAAACTCCTTTTAAATATGTGCTTAGTCATGTAACCTAGATTTCACTAAAGTTTTCCCCATTATGTCCTGAAGCCTCCAGAATGTGTCAGAATCCTAATTTCTTTCAGTACTCACATTTCATTCTGTCCAGGGTAGCAATTTTTTAAAATGTAATGAGCCATATTATTTTCAAATTATAATATTGAAAATGTTAAAAAAAAAACAGTATTACAAAATAATCATTAAATCTTGCTTGATAAGGCTGGAGTAAGTAATTGCAAATTATATGAAGTGAGTCCGCATGGTATTGAAGCATTCCCAGAGAATGTCTAGAACAAACACCAGAAAAAGATGTCCATTTCTTCATAGGGCATTGGAATGCAAAAGGAGGAAGTCAAGAGTTAACCTGGAGTATCAAGCAACTTTGGCCTTGGAGTACAAAATGAAGCTGGGCAAAGCCCAATAGAGTTTTGCCAAGAGAAAGCACTGGTCATAGCAAACACCCTCTTCCAACAACACAAGAAATGACCTACACATGGATATCACTAGATGGACAATACCAAAATCAGATTGATTATATTCTTTGCACCCGAAGGTAGAGAATTTCTATGCACTCAGAAAAAACCAGACTGGGAGCTGACTGTGGCTCAGATCAGGAGCTGCTTAATGTTAAATTCAGGATTAAATTGAAGAAAGTAGGGAAAACCCCTAGTCCATTCAGATATGACCTAAATCAAATCCCTTATGGTTATACAGTAAAAGTGAAAAATAGATTCAAGGGAATTAGATCTGATAGAATGCCTGAAGAACTGTGGATGGAGGTTCATAACATTTCACAGGAGATAGTGATCAAAACCATCCCCAAGAAGATGAAATGTCAAAGGGCAAAATGGTTGTCTGAGAAATCATTACAAATAGCTGAGGAAAAAAAGAGAAGCAAAAGGAAAAAGAAAAAAGGAAAGATATACCCATCTGAATGCAGAGTTTCAAAGAATAGCAAGGAGAGATAAGAAAGCCTTCTTAAGTGGACAGTGCAAAGAAATAGAGGAAAACAATAGAGTGGGAAAGACTAGAGATCACTTTAAGAAAACTGGAGATACCAAAGAACATTTCATGCAAAGATGGGCACAATAAAGGACAGAAATGGTATGGACCTAAGAGAAGCAGAAGATATTAAGAAGAGGTGGCAAAAATACACAGAAGAACTATACAGAATGACCATAATGACCCAGATAACCACAATGGTGTGATCACTTACCTAGAGCCAGACATCCTGGAGTGTGAAGTCAAGTGGGCCTTAGGAAGCATTACTAGGAACACAGCTACTGGATGTGATGAAATTCCAGCTGAGCTATTTCAAATCCTAAAACATGAATGCTGTTAAATTGATGCACTTAATACGCCAGCAAATTTGGAAAGTGCAGCAGTGACCACAGGACTGGAAAAGGTCAGTTTTCATTCCAATCCCAAAGAAATGCAATGCCAAAGAATGTACAAACTATGGTACAGCTGTGTTCACTTCATATGCTAACAGGTGGCGTTAGTGGTAAAGAACCCACCTGCCAGTGCAGGAGACATCAGCAAAACAGGTTCAATCCCTGGGTCGGGAAGATCCCCTGGAGGAGGGCATGGCAATCCACTCCAGTATTCTTGCCTGGAGAATCCCTTGGACAGAGGGGCCTGGCAGGCTATGGTCCATAGTATCGCAAAGCGTCAGACACAGCTGAAGTGACTTAGTACAGGTGTTTTTCTGGAATGCGCTTGCTTTTTCTATGACCCAATGGAGGCTGGCAATTGATTTCTGGTTCCTCTGTCTTTTCTAAATCCATTTGTGCATCGAAGTTCTCAGTTCACATATTGATGAACCCTAACTTGGTGGTTTTTGATCATAACTTTGCTGGCATGTGAAATGATCTCAATTGTATGATAGTTTGAGCATTCTTTGGCCTTGGCCTTCTTTGGGATTGGAATGAAAACTGACTTCTAGTCCCATGGCCAGTGCTGAGTTTTCCAAATTTGATGACATGTTGAGTGCAACACTTTAACATCATCATCTTTTAGGATTTAAATAGCTCAGCTGGAATTCCATCACTTCCACTGGCTTTTCATAATCATGTTTCCTAAGGCCCAGTTAACTTCACAATGCAGGATGTCTGGCTCTAAGTGAGTAGCCACACCATCGTGGCTTTCTGGGTCACTACTATCTTTTTTGTATAGTTCTTATGTGTTTTTGCCACTTCTTAATCTCTTTTGCTTTTGTTAGAACCTTGCTGTTTCCATCTTTCATTGTGCCCATTCTTGCATAAAATGTTCCCTTGATATCTTAATTTTCTTGAAAATATCTCTAGTGTTTCCTATCCTATTGTTCTCCTTTATTTCTTTGCATTATTCACTTAAGAAGATTTATCCAAGACACTTTATTTGTAGAACAATATGAAAATGCATTTAGGAAAAAATCATTAAAACCTCTTAAAACCATATTATTTATGGAGAAGAATTCTTAACATTTGAGTGTATATTTGTTTCTGAGACATTTTGCTATATAAATGTAAGTGTTCATCTTATAGCAGAGTAATCAGGTGATGGCCTACTTATCATTTTATACAATTGCTTTCTTTGGAGAAATGCTAATGTGGGCTTCCTGGGTGGTGCTAAGGTAAAAGAACCCATTTGCCAGTGCAGGAGAGCTCAGAGACAGGGGCTTGATCCCTGGGTCAGGAAGATGCCTTCAAGGAGGTCATGGCAACCCATTTCAGTATTCTTGCCTGGAGAATCCCATGGACAAAGGAGTCTGGTGGCCTAGAGTCCATGGGGTCACAAAAAGTCACACATGATATAGGCCCATGTAATCATAAAAATGGGAATAGAATCACCAATGTCCAATTTAGGTATGATAATTCTAAGAATTGTTAATTATTATTGCTGACTCCCTCAGTTCCCCACACTGTTGTAAGTGCTAAACCTGTAGCTTCTCATTAAACCCTCACCACAGTCTATGAGGAGGAGCTACTCTTGCCCAACTTTAAACATCAGGGAAATGAAGCACATTGAGGGCAGGGCTAAGCAGTCACAAGACTAAGATGCGAACAGATTCTAGGTGGCTGCTGAGCCCCACATCTAACTAGTGCCCACTGCTACCTCTCACCTGATAAGACTCATTGTCATCAGGGCACACAATGCTTTGGAAAACCATGCACAAAAACAAATTCAAAATGGACTAAAGACTTAAGTGTAGGCCAGAAATTACAAAACTCTTTAATGAAAACATAGGCAGAATATTCTATGCCAAAAATCGTAGCAAGATTCTCTTGGACCCACCTCCTAGAGTAATGGAAATAAAAGAAAAATTAACAAATACAATTTAATAAAACTTAAAAGCTTTTGCACAGCAAGGGAAACTATAAACAAAATGAAAAGACAACCCTCAGAATGGGAGAAAACAATTGCAATCGAAAAAACTGACAAAGGATTAATCTCCAAAATATATAAGCTGCTCAGTCAGCTCAATATGAAAAAAAACAAACAACCCAATCAAAAAAAAAAGGCAGAAGATATAAACAGACACTTCTGCAAAGAAGACATACAGATGGCCAATAAACACATGATAAGATGCTTCAACACTGCTCATTATTAGAGAAATGTAAATCAAAACTGCAACAAAGTACCACCACATACTAGTCAGAATGGCTATTATCAACAAATCTATAAACAATAAATGCTGGAGAAGATGTGGAGAAAAGGGAACCCTCTTGCACTTTTGATGGGAATGTAAATTGATACAGCCACTGTGGGGAACAGTATGCAGATTCCTGAGAAAAATTAGGAATAAAACTATTCGACAAAGGAGGCAAGGATATACAATGGAAAAAAGACCACCTCTTTAACAAGTGGTGCTGGGAAAACTGGTCAACCACTTGTAAAAGAATGAAACTAGAACACTTTCTAACATCATACACAAAATTAAACTCAAAACGGATTAAAGATCTAAATGTAAGGCCAGAAACTATAAAACTCCTAGAGGAGAACATAGGCAAAACACTCTCCGACATAAACCACAGCAGGATCCTCTATGACCCACCTCCAGGATATTGGAAATAAAAGCAAAAATAAACAAATGGGACCTAATGAAACTTAAAAGATTTTGCACAACAAAGGAAACTATAAGCAAGGTGAGAAGTCAGGCTTCAGAATGGGAGAAAATAATAGCAAATGAACCAAAAGACAAAGGATTAATCTCAAAAATATACAAGCAACTCCTGCAGCTCAATTCCAGAAAAATAAATGACCCAATCAAAACATGGGCCAAAGAACTAAACAGACATTTCTCCAAAGAAGATGTACAGATGGCTAACAAACACATGAAAAATGCTCAACATCACTCATTATTAGAGAAATGCAAATCCAAACCACAATGAGGTACCATTACACGCCAGTCAGAATGGCTGCTATCCAAATGTCTACAAGCAGTAAATGCTGGAGAGGCTGTGGAGAAAAGGGAACCCTCTTACACTGTTGGTGGGAATGCAAACTAGTACAGCCCCTATGGAGAACAGTGTGGAGTTTCCTTAAAAACCTGGAAATAGAACTGCCATATGACCCAGCAATCCCACTCCTGGGCATACACACTGAGGAAACCAGATCTGAAAGAGACACGTGCACCCCAGTGTTCATCGCAACACTCTTTATAATTGCCAGGACATGGAAGCAACCTAGATGCCCATCAGCAGACGAATGGATAAGGAAGCTGTGGTACATATACACCATGGAATATTACTCAGCCATTAAAAAGAATGCATTTGAATCGGTTCTAATGAGATGGATGAAACTGGAGCCCATTATACAGAGTGAAGTAAGCCAGAAAGATAAAGACCAAGACAGTATACTAACGCATATATATGGAATTTAAAAAGATGGTAACTATAACCCTATATGCAGGACAGAAAAAGAGACACAGATGTACAGAACAGACTTTTGGACTCTGTGGGAGAAGGCGAGGGTGGGACGTTCTGAGAGAATAGCACTGAAACAAGTATACTATCAAGGGTGAAACAGATCACCAGCCCAGGTTGGATGCATGAGACAAGTGCTCAGGGCTGGTGCACTGGGAAGACCCAGAGGGATGGGATGGAGAGGGAGGCGGGAGGGGGGATCGAGATGGGGAACACATGTAAATCCATGGCTGATTCATGTCAATGTATGGCAAAAACCACTACAATATTGTAAAGTAATTAGCCTCCAACTAATAAAAATAAATGAAAAAAACAAAACAACAACAACAAAATACTATCATATGACCCATCAATTCCACTCTTGGGCATATATCCTGAGAAACTCACAACTCAAAAAGAAACATGTACCCTAAGGTGTACTGCAGCACTATTTACAATAGGCAGGACACAGAAGCAACCTAGACGTGCATATACAGATGCATGGACAAAGAAGTAGTGGTACATATGTACAATGGAATACTACTCAGCAAAGGAACAAATTTGAGTCAGTCATAATGATGTGGATGAACCTAGAAACTGTTACACAGAGTGACGTAAGTCAGAAAGAGAAAAACAAATATAGTAAATTAAAGCATATATATGAAATCTAGAAAAATGATACTAATGAACATATTTGCAGGGAAGGAATGGAGAACCAGACATAGAGAACAGACTTGGGGACACAGCAGGGGAATGAGAGGGTGAGACAAATCACAAAAGTAGCACTGACATATATATACACATTACCACGTGTAAAAGACATAGCTAGTGAGAAGGTGCCATATAACACAGGGAACCCAGACTGGAGTTTGTATGAATAAAGGGGCAGGATGGGGGGAGGGGAGTGGAGACGGAGAGGATATATATATATAGTTACAACTGATTTGTAATGTTGTATGGCAGAAACCAGCACAACATTGTAATGCAATTATCCTCCATTTAAAAATTTAAACTGTCAAACTGAGGTCCAATATTTTCCTCCAATTTAATAACAAGAAATTTAAAGCATTGATATTCATAATTTTGGTTGTTATTGGAGGGGAATTTTCTTGTTATATGGAGGAAGGGACTTCCTCAACCTCTCATCTCTCTTCCTGTCTCTGAAAAATATTACTGTTCTAAAGGCTTTTCTAGGGATGTGGTAAGAATGTACTTGCTTCCCTGCCATTTCATGTTTTTAACATTTGCAAGAGCAATAGACATCTCTTTTAGGTAAAAAATAAATAACATAATAAACAGTGGAAAAACAACATTTGCCCAAAACATACAACCCCCAAACATTTGCTGAATGTTTTTATCCGCATTTCATTGTTCAAGAATGCATTATATTCTTTCTTATGCAGGCATTTATATATTTATGCACGTAGGCATGTGTTTGTATACCGATCTACAAAAGGTAAGAGCTCATTTTAGTTTTTCAACCCTCCTGTCACTACAGTGGGTTGACATGTATCCTGAAAAAGACATGTCCAAACCGCAATGCCTGAACCTGTGATGAGACCATTTTGGGGAATAAGGTCTGTGACATGAAACTACGGGTATTGACATGAAATCATCCTGTATTTAGAGTAGACTCTACAATGAATGATTGGTGTCCTATAAGAAAAAGGAGAGAGGGAGAGCGTTGTGACCTCACTAGCCCTTTTGAGATTGCTACAGCACTGCCCCCAAGATTAAGCTTCCCTGATAGCTCCGTTCGTAAAGAATCCGCCTGCAATGTGGGAGACCTGGGTTCGATCCCTGGGTTGGGAAGATCCCCTGGAGAAGGGAAAGGCTACCCACTCCAGTATTCTGGCCTGGAGAATTTCACAGGGTCGCAAAGAGTCAGACACCCCTGAGCGACTTGCACTGCGCAAGAGAGAGGAGGGTCGGCTCAGAGCCCTGAGAGGTGCACAGGTGCGGTCGACCCCACAGCAAAGGTCAAACGGAAGTCCCTCTGCTGGGGCGGCATCCCGGAAGAAGCACTGGTCTTCGTGGAGTGGTGGCCTGGGGCCTGCGCACCTCAGCGGTCTCGGGCTTAGCTTCTCAGAACTAAGGGAGAAGCCTCACCTGGGAACAGGGAGGAATGGAACTTGGCGCCCGCCTTCTGCCTCACTAGAGAGCCCTGTGCCCACCACTGCCGTACTGCAACGGTTGTCAGTGCCTGGGGGCAGTCAACGTTCGTTTGCTTCCTTTTGGGATACTTGTCTTTAACACGGACAAATACACCGCCTTCTGGGGTCGTACTGTTTACCTGGCCCACAGAACCTTTTTACTTAAAGACATTCCGGTGCTCTCAATCCTGGAATTCTGGTATTGATGTTGAATACACCTTATTAGCATATTAAAATGGCTGTACCCAAAGGCACCATCCCTTCCTTGTTGGGATGCCTGTGCCACATCTGTGTGGAAATCCTCATTGAGCCTGTGACACTGCCTTGCAACCAACGCTCTGTAAAGCATGCTTCGAATCAACTGTGGAGAAGGCAAATTTGTGCTGTCCTTTCTGTTGCAGCCAGGTCTCTTCGTGGACTCGGTACCGCACCTGAAGAAATTCTCTTGTCAATATGGAACTGTGGGAGATAATTCAAAAACCCTAACCAGAGGAATGCCGGCTTAGAGTCTCTGGGCAACAATCAGAGGAAGTCGTTGATGACTCTCAGCCAGTTCGTCTATTAAGTCAACCTGGGGAATTAAGAAGAGAATATGAAGAGGAGAGAAGCAAGGTGGAGGCAGAGCGACAAGCCATTCAGGAGGAAGAAAACAAAGCCAGTGAAGAATACATACGGAGATTACTGGCAGAGGAGGAAGAAGAGGAAAAGAGACAGGCAGAAAAAAAGCTCAGAGAGATGGAAGAACAACTGAAAAGTGATGAAGCGCTGGCAAGAAGGCCAAGCCTTAATGTGAGCAATGTCTGTGAGGAAAGTGTCTCGGCTTTCTGCTCGGATTCCAAAAACATCTAATCCCGTCACAACTGAGTCACAAAGGAAAAGGAAGAGCAAACAAAAAAGCACTGGCGATATTCAAAAGAATTTGTCACTGAATTCTCAACTTGAGTCAGCGTCACAGTCTGAAGTCATAGAAGAAGACAGGGAAACTTCCAGGTCTGAGGAAACTGACAGCAGTGATCGGGAGAAACCTACATGGCAAGACACAGAAATTGAGGAAGATGTGCCAGCACTTTCTCCTCAAATATGCCTTGAAGTTCAAAAGCGAGATGCAGAAGCTTCAGTGGAGTCACCTAGACCTCAGTTATGTGCCAGTGGTGGAGAATGGTACCTTGAAGGATAAGTGAAAACCAAACAAAGCAGTCATGAAAGAGAGTCATGTGTCATCAGTCATGAAGAACCTAAAGCTGGAATTTCCTCTTCTGGAGAAGCTGCATTTAAGTCTTTTGGCGAAACAGAGAGTGGATGTACAGTGTCAGATATGACATAGACACTGAAAAATAACACAGTTGTGACAGAAAATGAGGAGCCTCGCCTCACCTACTGACCAGTAAAGATATCTCCAGAGCGAAAAACCAGGAGTCTTTGTCTGAAGCAGTCAGCAATCCATGCTGTTCTACAAAAAGAAGAAAAATGGTCCTCAAAGCTTCCTCAGACCAAGAGTAAACAAGTCCACTTCACCCCAAAACTGATAGATTTGGAACGTCTGTTTTTTGAGAGACATTAAACAAGATGAACAGGATAGGTTATTAGCATTGCAGCTTCAGAAAGAGGTGAATCAAGAACAAATGAGGCCAACCTGGCTAAAAGGATCCCCAGATGAATATCAGTTATGGGCTATGTCTTCACCTTCAGGCAAATTACTAAATGGACAGAAGGAGAATACCAAAGAGAGAAGCTTCAAAAGACAAACTGATCTAGAGCATCCAGTACCTCACAGAGCCTCAAAAAGTGAAAATTGACACCCTTCTTTTAAGTTCCAGTTGTAACATTGTTCAGTTAATGCAAGAAAGTACCAAGTTCTACTATAGACACTTGTACATAAAATGACTCATTCCCTACAGCCTGGTAAGTCAAAGAAGAGTATTTTTCAGATGTTTCACAGATACACAAAGTAATGCTTGGGTAAGAAGAGTGTTTACAACCTAGTAAAGCTGGATTGTGAAGCTCTATCATAGATTCTTTATAAATTTTTCATTAGTGCTGCTCTGTGGGCACACTCATTGTCCCTGGTTAAAGGCCTGTGTGATTACAGGGGCAGAGTATATGGATGTGTTTCTGCCAAACGCAGTTGTAAGCAAGAGTTCTACTCCTTTCATTTTTTAATAACTGTGATGGACTAAGTTCAAGTTGATGGTCCTTATGGATGTAAAAATGCCTTGGCCAACTCCCAAGAAATCTTAATGTCCATGCATTTCCCCCAAGGTGCATATTTTAGTGCCTTTGAGCACTTCTTTGTCCTGACTAGTAATCAGAGCAACATTATAATATACCAAGTAACTAAGGAAGCCAGGTAGAGTTTAAAATCTGCTTTCTTGCAACTTTCTCATTACATTCGCAGAGCACTTGAAGTGTATCTTCCACAACACTAATTTCCATCTCTAGTTTAATTGCTTTCAGTATTACAGCATTTTCTTTGACTTCAAATGGGTTAAATCATGAAGTCAGAAAAATCAGACTTTTCTGGAAAATGATGACTTAGCTGAGAGAAAGGAGAGTTGGTGCAAAAGGAGTTAATCTTGGCTTGAGACTGACTGGGTTAGACTGAGAATTTGGAAGTACTGGAACTGAGTGGATGATAGACAACTGGGTCTAGGATGGAGTAGCAGGTGGAGTTTGGCAATGTATTCTGTCCTGTCTTTTCTTTGCTAAATGACACAGAAAGCATGTGCGTTTTACTGCTTTTCACACCATACTATGTAATCTGCTATTCCAAAACACAAAATGGGAATTTACTGTAGCAGAGTTATGTTGTAATATCCTGTGATGCAGAACCTGACTAGACATGTTGTTTCCTTACATTGCCATTTGTATTGATAATGACTCTTATTTGTGTTTATGCACAAAAATGGAAAGGATGATACTTGGATTTTGCCCTGTCTTATCCCTGAAAGTTAAATCAGAGAGCAGCAATTTCACTTGTGAAATTTAACTTAGAGACTGTTAACCTTTTATTTCATTAATATGAAAAACTTGGAGTGAAAAAACAACAGTTTTAACAGCATTTCTGCTGATGTCTAGTTTGCCATCCTTTTAAGGTAATGATACAATAAAATGTCCTAGAGCTAATAATTCTAGCTTAAGTTTGTCAATGATCTTATACATTATTATGTTTTTTGCCTGCAAATTACATAACTGAAATTCTGTAATCTTTGCATACTTGATGACATATACTTCAATATTGATTGGGTGATAATGGGTAGAATTCGGAAGCTAATTTAAACTTTAATTTCCCCTTTCTCATAAATGATTGTCCCCTGAGTGATGATTGTGCTGAAATGAAGTGTAGTTAGAAACTTACCAAATTTGTCTAAAATAGACTAAAATCTCTCTTTTCATCAAACCAATATTTTTTAAGACTACATTTTAAGGACTCCTTGAATTAGTTTTGTAATTACATCTTCCCAGAGTATTCCATGACCAAAAAGGATATAAAACAGTATAATGTATTTAAGATTTACATATGTAGCCATTTATTTTTCTGTGTAAAGTTTTCCTGACTAACGTCTTTTTTAAGGTAAATTTTAATTTTTCAGTTACTCTTTCTGAAACTCCTACCATAAATGCATTTTTGTGATAAACTAGTAAATGTTTTCTGTCAGTCATTAGTATATACTGATGCTTTTCCTCCCATTTTTATGGAAGAGATATGACAGTGTTTAATTTCTCAGGGAGTACTAAAACTGTGCAGAGCTTGAGAATCTGGAAATGAAAATAATCGTTAGAAAGAAAAAGAAGAGAAGGAGAGAGAGATGTCACACAGGCAAGAAGGCCTTGTGAAGATGGAGGAGGAGATTGGGGCCCTGCTGCCACAAACCAAGGAGCTCCAGAAGCATTCAGACCGGAGAAGAGGCAAGAATGGATACTGCCCCAGAGCATTTGGAAGAAGCATGGTCATGCCCAGCACCTTGATTTTGGGCTTTATGTCTCCAGAATTATGAGAGAATACATTTTTGACATTTCAGACAACATAGTTTGTGGAGTTTTGTTAAGCAGTCTTCAGTGGCATATTAGCTCACTAACAGCATCCCCAAATGTTCTTGTAAATAATCAGCACACTGCATTCTATATTCTTCGTGCCTACTGTGAGAGAAATTGCAATGAAGATTTATAAGATGAAATAGATACAGATAACGTCTCTCATTACCAAGGTTTTTAAATGTATTGTCACTTTTGGTGCTCACAGCATCCCTGTGAGGTAGTCATTTTTACTAAATCCCATTTTATAATAGGAAAACTAAAAAACAAAACAAAACAAAATGATAACTGAGGGACAGGGAGAAGAAGAACTTGGAGGAGAGGGAAGAGGTTACCCGAGAAAAATACAAAAGGTACAAAAGAGAGGCAGAAGTGTGTGTTGTTGTTTAGTCGCTCAGTCGTGTCCGACTCTTTTGTGACCTTGTGGAATGTAGCCCATCAGGCTCCTCTGTCCATGGGATTTCCCAGCCAAGAATGCTGGAGTGGGTTACCGTTTTCTTCTCCAGTGTCACGTCTATGCTGCTGCTGCTCAGTGTCCGACTCTGTGCGACCCCATAGACGGCAGCCCACAAGGCTCCCCTGTCCCTGGGATTCTCCAGGCAAGAACACTGGAGGGGGTTGCCATTTCCTTCTCCAATGCATGAAAGTGAAAAGTGAAAGTGAAGTCGCTCAGTTGTGCCCGACTCTTAGCGACCCCATGGACTGTAGCCCACCAGGCTCCTCCGTCCATGGGATTTTCCAGGCAAGAGTACTGGAGTGGGTCGACATTGCCTTCTCCAGTGTCACCTCTGTGCTGCTGCTGCTAAGTCGCTTCAGTCGTGTCTGACTCTCTGCGACCCCATAGACAGCAGCCCACCAGGCTCCTCCATCCATGGGATTTTCCAGGCAAGAGTACTGGAGTGGGTCACCATTGCCTTCTCCAGTGTCACCTCTATAGAACCCCCTAATTTAAAAAGAGGAGGAAGGGCTCACTGGAGTCATCAGAAACTCCTGAAAGAGGAGCTGGACCTGGGATAGTGGGCAGGACCTAAGGGGGCTAGATGGAAAGGAGGGGATGGGGAGTCCATCCTGACTGAAGTGAAGAGTGGGGCTGCCAGGTGAGCAGACAGGGCTCAGAGGTAACTGATGGGACACTCCAGGGATTTGAGGCCATCCGGGTGTAGGACTGATTGGGGAAGGACCATAGTTGCTCCCATGGGACACTACACAGCCCCTTTATACACTGATATGGTGTACAACGTTGGTAAGGAGTAAAGCGCCCCGTGCTTCTGTCACTGGTCTACAGGGCAGAGAAGGACCAGGTCCACTGACAGTAGGGAAGTTGAGTTGATGCTAAGTTCCCAGAGTCTCCTTTAAAGTAGGAAGCAGGCATAAAGCAGAAGGATTCATGACTAAGGGGTCCCCCATACCTCCTGGAGACCATACACGCCCTTTAGTTTCTCTCTGACCCCAGGTCCCATGGACTCCATCTGCCAGTGAGGTCCTGTCTGCCTCCCGGGGTCACATTCCTAACCAGAACACTCTGTCCACCCGTTAGCTCTCCCCACACTCTGGTTTGTTCCATCTCTGCATCGTCCCTGAGATCACTCAGGCTTTTCTCCTCCTTCATTACCTCAACCCCTTTCATCAGCTCAGTGAGGTGTATCACAACCCTGCTTTCCTTCACACCTATTATGATTTATTCCTTATAATGTTTCTTTGAAGAGTTCAATGAGTTACACTCAGAAGTTATATAGCTAAGAGACAACCAAGTGTAATACAAGGATTGATCTGAAGTCTTCACAGTGAAGACCATACAAAATCTCGTATTTCAAGGAAATAGGAAAAATGAACAAAAAGAACACAAGGCTCCTTTGGCTTCAGAATCTCAATAAAAAATAGCCTCAACAGTGAAATTGTAGATGTTAACATATCATGGAAAACAGATCTTGTGCCAACGTTAAAATTAACACCAGGCTTTGTATAGATGGCATTTATTATAAACAGTAAAATATATATAATGTCTCAACTGTAAAACGTTCATGTTGAAGTGTCTCTAACATGAGCTGCTTTAATAGGTTGAGGTGAAAAAGTTTCAGAACATCACAGTGGAAGCAATCCAACACTGACAAACTCTAGTGATCAAAGACATTCTCTTTTAGTTTATGTAAAACAATTCATAATTACAGAGAGAATGTCCCAGTTGTGTATAGTAGGAGACAAGCCACTTTTCCAGACGAAAAGGCACTCAAGACTTGGGATGAAATGAGCTCTGATCCAATCCAGCCAAGAGGAGCTGGTTCCTTTCAAGCAGTGGTTACGTATTCTTCAGCTTGAGCCCTCAAGGACAAAGGAAATCAGAAAACATTCCCTTCTCTTTAAACCTACCTTGGGCTTCCCAGGTGGCACAATGGTAAACAATCTACCTTCAAATGCAGGATACACAAGAGCCACAGGTTCGATTCCTGGGTTGGGAAGATCTCCTGGAGTAGGAAATGGCAACCCACTCCAGTACTCTTGCCTGGAAAATTTCATGGACAGAGGAGTCTGCAGCAGGCTACAGTCTATGGCGTCGCAAAGAACGGGACACAACTGTGCATGCACGTGGGCATGCATGCGCGTGTGCATGCACGTGCTCACACACACACACACACACACACACTCATTTCACCCATACTGGTCAGTCTCATTGCTTTGGTCAAGTGAGTGGAAGGCAGTTCAGTTCCAGTTCAGAGCCACCATGTTCCCATGCAGAGGTGCCATGTGGATGATCCAGACTTCATATATTTCCTGAGAGCCTCTTGCCACACATCTTCATGAGGTGATCAAGACCATATACTTTGAGACTGCTTCCTGACTAGGCTCCTTTCATGACAGACACTGACAGTACCATTCTTCATGGGGCCAAGTAGTTTTCCTTGGTCAACTCCCGAGTCCCCATGGCAAGGCAAGAGGAACTTGAGAACATTTGTGGCTGGAGTTTTGTGGGAGCATGAGAGAATATGTGAGAGTAAGTCTTCTTCACTCCAAAATCGCTGAGTCTACTTCAGTGTGGTGCTGGACTTAACTAGCCCAACTCTTGTGCATTAGTTTTCCCCCCACACTTCCTTTTTTGTTTATTGTTTTTTCTATTTTGTCTTCATTTTGTTAAATGGCAGGTATTGGATCCCACCCTCAATGAAATAAAAACACTATATACTGGGGAAGACAAATAGAGCAACATTTCTATCAGAAAATATAGGCTTGAAGAGCATGGCACTATAAATGCTTGCATGACCAGTCTCACTAAACATGCTCAGGCCTGAAAGTTTAGCATCAATTTCTTTTTTTTGCTTTTTTTAACCTTTAGAATTTAAACACAACTTTTAACATAGAACAATTCAACAGTAGTGAGTATAACCTTGAGTATCGATACTGTTGTGCAAATTGAAGGTGGGTGGTTTAGTCCAGAGCTGACCATCCTGCTATCAATCCATGGCACCTAACAGTACCTGTCATCACATTTGTTTATAACAACCCCTTCCTGTTTTGGTGTTAATGAGAAAACTGGTATCCTACTGCGATATTTGCTCTTGCTAAAACATCTAGTAATTGGTGTATGTAGCTAAATTTTCTGTTTCAAGGAATAAAGAACATAGTATCTTTTTCTAGAAGCTATTTCACAATCACCTGATTAGTACAAATGTATGATAAAGCTTCTTCCAGGCAGATGGTGTCTGAGCATCCCATCAAATGACACAAGGGACAATACTGGCAATGAGAATCACACAGCTTCTTTAAAAGCAAACATTGTGAAGATGAAGGTTAAATGAACAAAGGGGTCAAGGTCCTATTCATACCCTGGATTCTGTGCTAATTCTGAACAAATCACACCTTTTGTCCATGTGACGAAGTGAAGTGAAAGTCGCTCAGTCGTGTCCGACTCTGCGACCCCATGGACTATACAGTCCATGGAATTCTCTAGGCCGGAATACTGGAGTGGGTAGCCTTTACCTTCTCCAGGAGATCTTCCCAACCCAGGGATCAAACCGAGGTCTCCCACAATGCAGGTAGCTTCTTTACCAACTGAGCTATCAGGGAAGCCCGTCTATGTGAAAATCATACCCATTAGATTTCTGTGAATTTGTGGAGTTACAGGATTTTAAAACTAAGGCATTAAAAAAAAAAAAACAACTAAGGCATGTACAGGGTGAGGGATGTTCATAAATTGTAAATGACCACTCTACTCTGAAAAATTGATGTCATATGTTATTGGAGAAAGTAATTTTATTATCTTGGCAAATAAAACCATGAATTCTATTAAAAAATTCCCTTCCTGTTCAAAAGTTTTCTTTCATTAACATTGTAAGGGGAAAGTGGCAGGATGTGAGAACACAGCAGAGCAGTAAGATGGGTGATGCAGCCTGGCCCAGGGCATCTGTCCTCAGCCCCATCCTGATGTTTCGCTTGCACATTCTGTATTCTCATGAACAACGGAGAATTTTTCTTTTTGAAAGTTGCTCAGTCATGTCCGACTCTCTGCCACCATTCTCCAGGGTAGAATACTGGAGTGGGTACTCTTTCCCTTCTCCAGGGGATCTTCCCAACCCAGGGACTGAACCCAGGTCTCCCGCATTGCAACAGCAGAGGATGGTGGCAGTCTCCTCAGTCTCACCATTTCTTCCAAGAAATGAGACAGTGGTGCCTTGAAGAGCATGCGTATGTTTTCTTAGATTGTGTTGCTTCTCCCCCGCTCCCATTCCTGGTAGAAGAAAACTCAGAAGATCTTTTGACTTGAATATTTGCCCATTTAGTAAAGCTGCACCATTACCACATACTTTTTATTTAAAGATTTATTGATTTATTTATGGTTGCAATGAGTCTTCATTGCTGCACGCGGGCCTTCTCCAGTTGCAGTGAGCGGGGCCTACTCTCTAGTAGTGGTGCAGGAGATTCTCATTGTGCTGGCTTCTCTTCTGGTGGAGGACAGGCTCTAGGCATGCAGGCTTCAGTCGTTGCAGCATATGGGCTCAGTAGTTGCAGTTCACAGGCTTTAGAGTGCTGGCACAGTAGTTATGTTGCATGGGCTTAGTTGTCCCACAGCATGTGGTATCCTTCTGGACCAGGGATTGAACCTGTGTCTCCTGCTTTAGCAGGTGGATTCTTTACCACTTAGCTATCAGGGAGGCCCACCAAATGATTTTTTAGATAAATTAAATGAAGACAATGCAGGATTCATTCACATGTAGCATCAACAGGTCCCAGAGTTAAGCTTGACACATTCTCCCAAATGCCGGTGCCATGCAGGGGCTGGTGGTTTTGAAGAGGTCCTGAACTACAGTTGAGGACAGTTGTGGACTGGTTCCTGTGACTGCATATTCCACTTCCAGATAACTTGGGCTTCTTGACCCCCAAACAGCACATGCTGCCAACTTGGGCTCAAGTGGAACCCATGCTGATTCAAGGCTTGAGTTCTAGAATGCTCCAGAACCTGAAAGCAGAAAGTTTGTATTTCCTGGGGAACAGAGGCAAGACGCTATTTTGTCTTGGAAATGAATTTTCTTGCTACTGGTTCTTTTCCTTCTTCCTATACCTTTCCTCCTGGCTCAGACGCAGCCAAGGTGGATGGGACCCCTTGCATTCTGCCTCCTTCTCCTGCTGCATGGAGCCATGCAACTGGGTGGGGGCCCCGAGGAGAAGTGGACCTTGGGCAGGCTGGACTTAGCTTTTGTGCACTTATTTCTGCAGAGTTAAATCCAACGTCATGACCACTTCCCAAACAGAACTAAATTTGTTGACTCAACCACCCCCTCTTATGTTTGGGTAATTCTGTGCAGTAGGAGGCACATGGGTTATTCCCACCTTACTCAAATGTGCATTTTATTGTTGTCCATACTAACTGACCTTTTAAAACCGTGTTTAGTAGAATCTCTGCACAGGATTTCCCCTGGGATATTATAGTTTGTTTCTGTTAATAGAAATGTGTTATCTGTAGGAATGTGTTATCTGGAGATGTTCCTTCATACACAGTTGGCCCTATCACTTTGGATTCTTTTCTTGGTAGCTTTCATGCTTTACTGTGTGGGCCCACAATGCCCCTTTCATTTATCTTAAATTCATCTCTCTTCTAACCTCTTGAAGATCGGGATTAACAAAGATGCAAGGGATAATTCCTAGGCTTCCCTGAATCCTTTGACCTTAGAGAAGAAGTATTTAATAACCAGGGAATTGATCTGACAAAATCAGATAGGCGCTATTAGTACAGTTTGGAACATCTGGAAAGCATTACATTCAAATAGAGGTATGTTTTAAGGAAAGAGAAAAGATCATCGAGGCAAAAGTAAGCAAATATCCAAGGAGGTGATGTTCACTTCCAAACTGCCTGTTTAGAATATGGAGAAAATGTGTATCCTTATCTGTCACTCATTCATTGATTCATACACTCATATTAGTAAATAATATGTGCCCCAAACAGCAGCAAGGGTCTGCATGCCCAGCTCTTTCCATTGGTGTGGTGAATAAAGTCCCTTTATCATCTACGATTTGTAGAATAAGAGGTTTTAAGTTTTCTTCTACATACATTGAAGCCACGTCAGTTAGTATTATACTGCTTTTTTTTTTTTAACCATGCTGCATGGCATGCAGAATCTTAGTTCCCCAACCAGGGATTAAACCCATGCTCCTTGCAGTGGAAGTGTGGAGTTTTACCCACTGAACCTCTGGGGACATCCCTGGTGTTATATTTTTTGCTTCTACTATTAAACAGAATTTGGAAATTTCAAGAGGAAAAGGAAAGTATTCAATCATATTTTGGGGCTGTTCTTCCTTCCAGATGTTTCTAGATTTATTCTTTTACTAATTCCATTTTGTTTCCTCTATTCATTCTTCAGGGTGTATCTGCTGGTGAAAACTTTTCCTTAGTCTTTCTTCATTTGAGAATGCCGTTTTAATCTCCAATAATTTCTGAAGGGTAATTAAGCTAGATACAGGATTTGAGGTTGTCAATTCCTTTATTTCAGCACTTGGAAAATGTGCCACTTCCTTGTGGACTACATCATTTCTGATGAGAAATTCCTGTCCTTTATAGCACTTTTCTCCTATAGGTAATACACTGTGTTTCTTTCCTGGATTTCTAGATTTCTTTTGACTTTACTTTTCTGAGCTTTGACTATGATCTGTTTCTTCCAAAACTTCTTTAGATTTATTCTGCTTTGGGTCCACTCAATTTCTTAAAAATATAGATTTAGGGACATATGTTGCCAACTAATTTTTTTTAATAAATTATTTATTATTTATTTTATTTTTGGTTGCACTGGGTCTTTGTTGCTGTGTGTGGGCTTTCTCTAGTTGCAGTGAGTGGGGGCTACTCTCTAGTTCTGGTGTGCAGGCTTCTCATTGTGGTGGCTTCTCTTGTTGCAAGCATGGGCTCTAGGCACACAGGCTTCAGTAGTTGCAGCTCATGGGCTCTAGAGTATGGGCTCAGTAGTTGGGGTGCACAGGCTTAGTTGCTCCTCGGTATGTGGGGTCTTCCTTGACCAGGGATGGAAACTGTGTCCCCTGTATTGGCAGGCTGATTTGTAATCACTGGAACACCAGCGAAGTCCCTGGTCAATTAATTTATGACAAAAGGAACCAAGAATATACACCGGGGAAAGGACAGTCTCTTCAAGAAATGGTGTTGAGAAAATTAGACAACCATGTGCAAAATAATGAAACTTGACCAGTATCTTCAACCATACACAAAAATGAACTCAAAATGGGGTTAAAGACTTGAACATAAGACCTGAAGTCATTAAGCTCCTAGAAGAAAATAAGCAGTACTTCCCTTGACATAGATCTTGGCAGTGGTTTTTTAATCTGATACAAAAGCAAAATCAACAAAAATAAACGGGACTACATCAGACTACAAAGCTTCTCCACAGCAAAGGAAACCATCAACAGAATTAAAAGACAACCTACTGAATGGGATAAAATGATTGCAAATATCTGATCAGAAACTAATGTCCAAAATATACAAAGAACATATACAGCTCAATAGCAAATAATAATAATCCAATTTAAAAATGGGCAGATCCGAACAGACATTTTTCCAAAAATACATACAGATGGCCAACAGGTACGTGAAAAGTTGTTAAACATTATTAATTGTTGTGGAAAGGCAAATCAAAACCAAAATGAGATATCACCTTACACTTGTTAGAATGACTGTTATTAAAAAAAGATAAGAAATAACAAGTGTCAGCAAAGATGTGGAGAAATTTGTGCACTGTTGATGGGAATATAAATAGGTGAAATCACTAAGGTAAAACCACTTGAGGTTCGGAAAAAAATTGGAAAAAAAAAAAGAACTATCATATGACCTGGCAGTTCCACTTCTGGGTATTATCCAAGGAAAATAAAAACAATAATCTGAAAAGGTATTTGCATTCTCATGTTCATTGCAGTATTATTTACAGTAGCAAAGATATGGAAACAACCTAAGTGTCTATCAATGTGTGAATGGATAAAGACAATGCAGTACATGTATTTAATGGAGTGCTATTTGTCCATAAGAGAGAATAGAAATATTTTTGATTGGGATGACATGGATGGATCTTGAGGGCATAATGCTAAGTAATTCAAAAAGAAACAAATACTGTTTGATCTCTTTTACCTAGAATCTAAAACAACAACCCCCCCTCCCAAATCAAGCTCATAGATACAGTGAATAGTTTGGTAGTTGCAGTAGGTGAGGGCTGGGGGGGGGGGGGTGGTGAGAAAAATGGAGAACTTCTTTTTAGCTTAAATAAATTGAATAAAGAATTGTTAATTAAAAGTGCAGGTTTAGATTTTTTGCCAGACTTGATGATTACTAGCCATTATTCTTTTTTTGTACAGTTCTGTGTATTCTTGCCACCTCTTCTTAATATCTTCTGCTTCTGTTAGGTCCATACCGTTTCTGTCCTTTATCAAACCTATCTTTGCCTGAAATTTTCCTTTGATATCTCTAATTTTCTTGAAGAGATCTCTAGTCTTTCCCATTCTGTTGTTTTCCTTTATTTCTTTGCATTGATCTCTGAGGAAGGCTTTCTTATCTCTCCTTGCTATTCTTTGGAACTCTGCATTCAAAAGGGAATATCTTTCCTTTTCTCCTTTGCTTTTTGCTTCTCTTCTTTTCACAGCTATTTGTAAGGCCTCTTCAGACAACCATTTTGCCTTATTGAATTTCTTTTCTATGGGGATGGTCTTGATCCCTGTCTCCTGTACAATGTCACGAACCTCCGTCCATAGTTCATCAGGCTCTCTGTCTATCAGATCTAGTCCCTTAAATCTATTTCTCACTTCCACTGTATATTCATAAGGGATTTGATTTAGGTCATACCTGAATGGTCTAGTGGTTTTCCCTGCTTTCTTCAATTTAAATCTGAATTTGGCAATAAGGAGTTCATGATCTGAGCCACAGTCAGCTCCTGGTCTTGTTTTTGCTGACTGTATAGAGCTTCTCCATCTTTGGCTGCAAAGAATATAATCAATCTGATTTCGGTGTTGACCATCTGGTGATGTCCATGTGTAGAGTCTTCTCTTGTGTTGTTGGAAGAGGGTGTTTGCTATGACCAGTGCGTTCTCTTGGCAAAACTCTATTAGCCTTTGCCCTGCTTCATTCCGTACTCCAAGGCCAAATTTCCCAGTTACTCAAGGTGTTTCTTGACTTCCTACTTTTGCATTCCAGTCCCCTATAATGAAAAGGACATCTTTTTTGAGTGTTACTTCTAAAAGGTCTTGTAGGTCTTCATAGAACCGTTCAACTTCAGCTTCTTCAGCATTACTGGTTGGGGCATAGGCTTGGATTACCGTGATATTGAATGGTTTGCCTTGGAAACGAACAGAGATCATTCTGTCGTTTTTGAGATTGCATCCAAAACTGCATTTTGGACTCTTTTGTTGACCATGATGGCTACTCCATTTCTTCTAAGGGATTCCTGCCTACAGTGGTCAGGAATATAATTGTCATCTGAGTTAAATTCACCCATTCCAGTCCATTTTAGTTTACTGATTCCTAGAATGACAACGTTCACTCTTGCCGTCTCCTGTTTGACCACTTCCAATTTGCCTTGATTCATGGACCTAACATTCCAGGTTCCTATGCAATATTGCCCTTTACAGCATCGGACCTTGCTTCTTTCACGAGTCACATCCACAACTGGGTATTGTTTTTGCTTTGGCTCCATCCCTTCATTCTTTTTGGAGTTATTTCTCCACTGATCTCCAGTAGCATATTGGGCACCTACCGACCTGGGGAGTTCCTCTTTCAGTATCCTATCATTTTGCCTTTTCATACTGTTCATGGGGTTCTCCAGGCAAGAATACTGAAGTGGTTTGCCATTCCCTTCTCCAGTGGACCACCTTCTGTCAGTGAAGAGGAACTAAAAAGCCTCTTGATGAAAGTGAAAGAGGAGAGTGAAAAAGTTGGCTTAAAGCTTAACATTCAGAAAACTAAGATCATGGCATCTGTTCCCATCACCTCATGGGAAATAGATGGGGAGACAGTAGAAACAGTGGCTGACTTTGTTTTTTTGGGCTCCAAAATCACTGCAGATGGTGACTGCAGCCATGAAATTAAAAGACTTACTTTTACTTACGCTTACTCCTTGGAAGGAAAGTTATGACCAACCTAGATAGCATATCAAAAAGCAGAGACATTACTTTGCCAACAAAGGTCCGTCTGGTCAAGGCTCTGGTTTTTCCAGTGGTCATGTATGGATGTGAGAGTTGGACTATAAAGAAAGCTAAGCGCTGAAGAATTGATGCTTTTGAACTGTGGTGTTGGAGAAGACTCTTGAGAGTCCCTTGGACTGCAAGGAGATCCAACCAGTCCATCCTGAAGGAGATAAGTCCTGGGTGTTCATTGGAAGGACTGATGCTGAAGCTGAAACTCCAGTACTTTGGCCACCTCATGCGAAGAGTTGACTCATTGGAAAAGACCCTGATGCTGGGAGGGATTGGGGGCAGGAGGAGAAGGGGACGACAGAGGATGAGATGGCTGGATGGCATCACTGACTCAATGGGCATGAGTTTGAGTAAACTCCGGGAGTTGGTGATGGACAGGGAGGCCTGGTGTTCTACAGTTCATGGGGTCGCAAAGAGTCGGACACGACTGAGCGACTGAACTGAACTAACTGAGTCATTATTTTTCAAATCCATTTTCACCCATGCACTTTTTCTCCTCTCCTTCCAGAACAAAAATGAGAAGCATAGTATATCCTTTGTTAGATCAATGGATCCCTGAGGGTTTGTTCTCTTTTAAAATCCCTTTTCTCTTTGTTCTGATTGTATAATCTCTAACATACTGTCTTCAAGTTCACTGATTCTTTTCTCTATTCTGCTCTTCAGTCTATCCATTGAGCTTTTTATTTATGTTTCAGTTCTAAAATTTCTAATTGGCTTTCTCTGTATCTTGTATTTCTTTGTTGAGACTTGATATTTTTTTTTCATTTGTTTCAAGCTTATTTGTAAGTAATCTTTGAAACATTTTCATAAGGTCTACTTTAAATTCCTGATCAGATAATTCCAACATCCACATCATTTCAGTGTTGGTGTCTGTGAATTGTCTTTTTTCAATTTGAGATTTGTCTGGTTTTTGGATATTGTATCCAGATTTTGAATAATGTCATATGATACTCTGTATCTTATTTATTTTTTATTTTTATTTATTATTTATTTGGCTGTGCCAGGTCCTCATATTGAAGCCCCTTTACATTATTAGAATAAGCTCCATAATATCATGATCTGTTTTTTATGTGCTGCTCAATTGTGTTTGCTAATATTTAAGAACATTCCTTCATATTCCTTTTATGCTTTTAGGGTGTAATTTAATTTTAATGAATTTTTTTGTTATTTTTTAAAATCAATTTTATACTTGCTTAATCATTTTACTTTTTTCTCTGCCCTTGGAGTCGTTTAAGTAGCATTAAGATAATCTTACCTTCAAATTAGAACATTATCTAACACCATAAACAAAAATAAACTCAAGATGGATTAAAGACCTAAACCTAAGACCGGATACTATAAAGGTCCTAGAGGAAAACACTTTTTGACACAGTGACATTGTTACCAGCCAAAATATTCTCTATTCACCAAAGCCAAATGAAAAATATGGAGACAGAGTCTAGAGGAAATAGAAAGGTGGCTTTTATTCTCAGCTGGCAAAGAAGGGAAGACAGTAGGTTCATGCCTCAAGAACTGTGACCCCCCCCCTCCATGAGGAACCTAGGGACTTATATAAGGCAAGGAAGGACTTGTCTTCAGGAGTCAGTGATGAAGAACAAAGGTGATAGGCTCTTGATTTCTTCCTCTTGCGTTGTTTCAAAGACAGTCATAAACTGGTGTCAGTAACCCACTAATTGAGTCTGACAGTTCAGTGGCTCTGTGGCCTTCTTTCTGATATGTAGCTATAAGGGTAAATACCAGCTAGGGGATGTATTTAGCATAGAATCAATGAAAAAGAAGAGAAAATACAGGACAAAATCTGAATGTATAGAAGGTTTGTGGGAAGGGAATCTTTTTTTTTTTTTTAATTATTTATTTATTTTACTTTACAACATTGTATTGGTTTTGCCACACATTGACTTGAATCTGCCATGGGTGTACATGTGTTCCTCATCCTGAACCCCCTCCCAACTCCCTCCCCATCCCACCCCTCTGGGTCATCCTAGTGCACCAGCCCCGAGCATCCTGTATCATGCATCGAACCTAGACTGGCGATTTGTTTCACTTATGATAATTTACATGTTTCAATGCCATTCTCCCATATCATCCCACCCTCACCCACTCCCACAGAGTCCAAAAGACTGTTCAATACATCTGTGTCTCTCTTGCTGTCTTGCATACAGGGTTATCGTTACCATCTTTCTAAATTCCATATATATGCGTTAGTATACTGTATTGGTGTTTTTCTTTCTGGCTTACTTCACTCTGTATAATAGGCTCCAGTTTCATACACCTCATTAGAACTGATTTAAATGCATTCTTTTTAATGGCTGAGTAATATTCCATTGTGTATATGTACCACAGCTTTCTTATCCATTCATCTGCTGATGGGCATCTAGGTTGCGTCCATGTCCTGGCTATTGTAAGCAGTTCTGTGATGAACATTGAGGTACACGTGTCTCTTTCAGTTCTGGTTTCCTCGGTGTGTATGCCCAGAAGTGGGATTGCTGGGTCATATGGCAGTTCTACTTCCAGTTTTTTAAGAAATCTCCACACTGTTCTCCATAGTGGCTGTACTAGTTTGCATTCCCACCAACAGTGTAAGAGGGTTCCCTTTTCTCCACACCCTCTCCAGCATTTATTGCTTGTACACTTCTGGATAGCAGCCATTCTGACTGGCGTGTAATGGCACCTCATTGTGGTTTTGATTTGCATTTCTCAGATAATGAATGATGTTGAGCATCTTTTCATGTGTTTGTTAGCCATCTGTATGTCTTCTTTGGAGAAATGTCTGTTTAGTTCTTTGGCCCACTTTTTGATTGGGTCTTTTATTTTTCTGGAATTGAGCTGCAGGAGTTGTTTGTATATTTTCGAGAAAAGAATTGTATGCATGGTCAAGTTTGCTAAATTAGAATGAATTTATGTTTTTAAAGAACAAGTCAATATCAAAAGTACATTGGTGTAAAGTCAGAATTTGGTTTTCTTTCTATTAAAAAGACTATTTTCTTGGACTATTGCCCTTATCTTGATAAAACATTAGGAGAGGTTTTTCTTTACCCTTTGGGTAGTCTGCCTGCTAAACAAAGATTTTATGTCTTATCAAACCGATTTCCAGTGCTTCATCTTCTCTTTACCAGGTCTTTGGTTTCTTGGGAGAACTGAGTCTTCTCAATATTGAAACTGTTCAATTTGCCTTTAAAATCTACTGTCAATTTGGTTAAATAGACTTATTTATTTCATAATGATCTATGATCTTATTTAATCAAATGTTCAAATCTTTTGAAATTTTTGACATCTTCTCAAAATCAAATTATAAATGGAGTCTTTTTAACCTTTAACTAACTTTGAGATTTCCCAGAAGACCTCTGGAAAATCTCAAAGGTCACCTGGTAAGATGTTAAAGACTTCCCTGTAACTCAAATGGTTAAGAATCTGCCTGCAATGCAGGAGATGAGGGTTTGATCCCTGGGTCAGGAAGATCCTCTGGAGAAAGGAATGGCAGCCCATTCCAGTATTCTTGCCTGGAAAATCCCATGGACATAGAAGCCTGGTGGGCTACAGTCCATGGGTTCGCAAAGAGTCAGACACGACTGAGTGACTAACTCACACAAGATGTTAAGATAATTAGGTTTATTTGATATGGTTAAATACATGGGAAGGATTATCAAATAAGTGATACTAAACCTTCTTAGGTTATATTTGTATTGATACATGATTTTTAAAATTTATATTTATTTATTTATTTTGGTTGTACTGGGTCTTTGTTGCTGCACGCGGGCTTTCTCTAGTTGAGGAAAGCAGGTGCTACTCTTCGTTGTGAAATAGTTAATAGTCAGGTAGGAAGGCCAGGGTCCCCAAGCAGCAGTAGGAAGCCAGCGTCTGCTTGTCTGCAAGTGGCTGACTTCTTTTTTTTTTTTCTATATTCCTTTGCTTGCACTCTAGCCATGTAGGAGGCTCCTTTTGATCCTCTGTTGCTATGACAACAGTTGGTCTGCTTAAACTAACTTTTCCCCAAACCTTGAGCTGCTAATTGCCCAACCAAGCAATACATCTGACTCATGGAAGTGCTTTTCTTAAGCTATGTTATTGAAACTTATGTATCTCATTTGGAGGCCTGTTTTCCTTCAAGACTTATGTCAATTGTTTTACGGATACAATATATCTTGCCCAGAGAGATCTCCTCTGTAGATGACTCTCCTTGTTCTGATATGTATGCTGTGAGAGAGAAACCTGGTGTGACTCTCTCAGCCATGAGGTGTTTCTTATATCTATGATCAACAGCTTGCTAACCAGCATAAGATGCCTTGCTAAAAATTGTCAAGGGGTTATCTTTTCTTCCCCATCTGATGTCTATATCAGAAGCTATCTCTATCCCTTTTATACTTTAATAAAACTTTGCCAAACAAAATCTCTGAGTGATTAAGCCTCGCCTCTGGCCCTAGATTGAAATCCTCTCCTCTGGAGGCCAAGAATCCTAGTGTCATTCACAGCTCACAGCCACAACCTTTCAGTTGCAGAGTATGAGCTTCTCATATCAGTGGCTTCTTGTTGCTGAGCACAGGCTCTAGGCATTTGGCTTCAGTAGTTGCAGCACATGGGCGTATTTGCTCTGCAGAATGTGGAATCTTCCTGGACCAGGGATCAAATCTGTGTCCCCTACATTGGCAGGTGGATTCTTATCCTCTGCACCACCAGAGAAGTCTGATATATGTTTTTAATATAAGTGTTCCAGAAATTGTACAGAAGTCCTAGAAATCCAATGTGTCCTGGAATGTTATCAGTTATAATTCCAGCTGTAATCTTAAAATGTTTTGTGTCACATAAATAACCAAATGTCGTAGTCAAATCCTTATAATGAATTCTCATCATTATGAGAGTTTACTTGCTGTGTTCTCTCAAAGGTCTTAGATGTATTTTCACAGGAACAAGATGAACAACGAGATAAACAGTAAAAATAATTCTTCCGTGGACCTGATATCATAATCTATGAATTTTCATGGTAAGACATGAACAACTTTAATGGTGACTGAGAGTGGCACTAATACCAAAAGGTGGAGTTGTTAAAGTAATTAAACAAGGAATCCATTAGAGGTGGCCCTAACGCCATAGTGGCCTATGTAAGAAAACCAAAATGTAAGCCTGTGAATACCTCAAGGTTGCAAAATCAAAAGCTAAAGACAGCCAACCACAAATAGCCAAGTGGGTTTTAAGCTCTTGCCAGCCAAATAATTTCTTTTCTTTGCTTTCATGCCTTCCCTAAGTAAGTCATTCTCTGAGCTCCTGTCAGCATGTGTGTGCATGCATGCTCAGGACTATATAGCCTGCCAAGCTCCTCTATCCATGGAATTTCCCTGGCAAGAATACTGAAGTGAGTTGCCATTTCATCCTCCAGGAGATCTTCCTGAGCCAGGGATCGAACCTGCATCTCCAGCTTGGTAGTTAGATTCTTTACCACTGAGCCACCTGGAAAGCCCTAGCTCCTATCAGTGGAGCACTCCTAATCACTTCCTGTTTGGTGCTCAATTAGAATCAATCTTTGTTCAATTAAACTCTTCTAAAAATTGTAATATGCCACAGTTTATCTTTTAACAGAATGTAAGAAAAGAAAAACAGTCTATTTACCCAGATATTTACCATCCTATTCGTTTTTCTCTGCAAGTACAGTCATACTTCTGTCTGAAAGTAAATTCACCTTTCTTACAGTGCTATATGCTACCTTTTTTCACTAACAACACGAATTGAATGTCATTAAGTGTCAGTAAACAGTCATTTGCACCATAATTTCAGTGCTTACAAGAATACTAATGGCTCATAAAAATATGAAAGTATTCAAATTAGCTAGCGTTTATTTTGGGTCAAGTAACATTTATTCTCAGAATTGTAGTGTGACATTTTTCATCTTTATTTTACAGATGAAGATACTTGAGAACTGGGAAGCTGAATACTTTGCCCAAGCTAACATACTTAGAAAGTGACACAAAATGGATTTGAACCCAAAGAGCATGGTTTCAGAGCCTGTAATATTTAGGGTGATAAAAGTTGAGGCACAGAAGCACACAGATTAACTATCAAGTTTCAGCCACAGAAACCCAAACCGAAACACACTTGTACATAAAAATTGTCAAAAATTGTACTCAGCTTCTTTTCTCTATAAATGAGTATTCTTTGGATATATTTCCAAAACACTAAAAATTTCAAGTATGTTATTTATATGTTAAAAAGTATTTTCTGTTTTCAAATTTTTATCTTAATGAATTTTCCTGTTTATGATATTTCAAACAATACAGAAATTATAACATAAATTTACCCAACTCTCCTTTCTACTTGATACCTGTCCTCTGACCCAGTGGTGTCCACTATCAATAGATTGGTGCATGTTCTCCATATGTGTTTCTCTGTAGGTGAAACATTATCATAGTCAGAGATACAGAAAAATATTTATTCATATAGGTTTTCTTTTTCAATATAGAATCCCATTATTCATATTCTGCAACTTGTCTTTTTCCAATGAAAATAACAGCTTTTCATGTTTTCATATAGTTTGTTAGCTAATGTATTTTCAAATGTTACTTGACATACATATTGTCCTTTCCATGAATTCTCTGTTTATATTTGTACTAGTTATTGTTATGAAGTGTAGCAGAACATGTTACCCAAATATGCTTCTTTGGTGTAAGGAATATTTTGAGCTGATTATTTTAAGAAACAGCAGACACAAGAGAATCTCTCAAAACAGAGTAGAAGTTACCCTTTAGTAAGGAACATGTACATTTATCACAGAAATCTCCATTAGTGTCTCCCTCTTTGTTCCTCCCTCTGAAGGAGGACCTTAAAACACATGGAACTGTTGTCTATGGAGAAGGCACTGACTTCAGTCTGCATAATAAACCTTACCCTTGTTAACCTTGCTTTTCTTGGTAACCTCTAATAACTAGCCTCTCCTCCCACCCCCAACATCTTTTTTTTTTGCCTTTGGCTGAAGATTGTATTTAAGGTGGTGACATGAGCCATCGCAAGGAATTCATTTCCCTGGGTATCCCCCCTGTGTACATGAGGCAAACATATATATATATATATATATATATATATATATATATATATTTAATTTATTTATTTATTTTAATTGGAAGCTAATTGCTTTACAATATTCTAGTGGTTTTTGCAATACATTGACATGAATCAGCCATGGGTGTACATGTGTTCCCCATCCTGAATCCCCCTCCCACCTCCCTCCCCATCCCATCCCTCAAGGTCATCCCAGTGCACTGGCCCTGAGTGCCCTGTCTCATCCACTGAACCTGGGCTGGTGATCTGATTCACATATGGTAATATACATGATTCAATGCTTTTCTCTCAAACCATCCCACCCTTGCCTTCTCCCACAGAGTCCAAAAGTCTGTTCTTTACATCTGTGTCTCTTTTTCTGTCCTGCATATAGGGTCATTGTTACCATCTTCCTAAATTCCATATATATACATTAATATACTGTATTAGTGTTTTTCTTTTTGGCTTACTTCACTTTGTATAACAGGCTCCAGTTTCATCCACCTCATTAGAACTGATTCAAATGCATTCTTTTTAAGCTAAGTAATATTCCATTGTGTATATGTACCACAGCTTCCTTATCCATTCATCTGCTGATGGGCAACTAGGTTGCTTCCATGTCCTGGCAATTATAAACAGTGTTGTGATGAACACTGGGGTGCACGTGTCTCTTTCAGATCTGGTTTCCTCCGTGTGTATGCCCAGGAGTGGGATTGCTGGGTCATATGGCAGTTCTATGTCCAGTTTTTTTAAGGAATCTCCACACTGTTCTCCATAGGGGCTGTACTAGTTTGCATTCCCACCAACAGTGTAAGAGGGTTCCCTTTTCTCCACACCCTGTCCAGCATTTTTTGCTGTAGACTTTTGGATAGCAGCCATCCTGACTGGCATGTAATGGTACCTCATTGTGGTTTTGATTTGCATTTCTCTGATAATGAGTGATGTTGAGCATCTTTTCAAGTGTTTGTTAGCCATCTGTATGTCTTCTTTGGAGAAATGTCTGTTTAGTTATTTGGCCCATTTTTTGATTGGGTCTTTTATTTAATTTTCTGGAATTGAGTTGAAGGACTTGCTTGTATATTTTTGAGATTAATTATTTGTCAGTTGCTTCATTTGCTATCATTTTCTCCCATTCTGAATGCTGTCTTTTTACCTTGCTTATAGTTTCCTTCATTGTGCAAAAGCTTTTAAGTTTAATTAGGTACCATTGTTTATTTTTGCTTTTATTTCCATTGCTCTGGGAGGGGGGTCATAGAGGATCCTGCCGTGACTTATGTTAGAGAGTGTTTGGCCTATGTTTTCCTCTAGGAGTTTTATAGTTTCTAGTCTTACATTTAGATCTTTAATCCACTTTGAGTTTATTTTTGTGTAAGGTGTTAGAAAATGTTCTAGTTTCATTCTTTTACAAGTGGTTGACCAGTTTTCCCAGGACCACTTGTTAAAGACATTATCTTTTCTCCACTGTATATTCTTGCCTCCTTTGTCAAAGATAAGGTGTCCATAGGTGTGTGGATTTATCTCTGGGCTTTCTATTTTGTTCCATTGATCTATATTTCTCTCTTTGTGCCAGGACCATTGTCTGTCTTGATGACTGTCTTGATGATTGCAGCTTTGTAGTATAATCTGAAGTCAGTCAGGTTGATTCCTCCAGTTCCATTCTTCTTTCTCAAGATTGCTTTGGCTATTCGAGGTTTTTTGTATTTCCATACAAATTGTGAAATTGTTTGTTCTAGTTCTCTGAAAAATACTGTTGGTAGCTTGATAGGGATTGCACTGATTCTATAGATTGCTTTGGTTAGTATACTCATTTTCACTGTATTGATTCTTCTGATCCACGAACATGGTATATTTCTCCATCTATTTGTGTCATCTTTGATTTTTTTCATCAGTGTTTTATAGTTTTCTATACATAGGTCATTTCTTTAGGTAGATTTATTTCTAAGTATTTTATTCTTTTCATTGCAATAGTGAATGGAATTGTTTCCTTAACTTCTCTGTTTTCTCACTGTTAGTATATAGGGATGCAAGGGATTTCTGTGTGCTAATTTTGTATCCTGCAACTTTACTATATTCATTGATTAGCTCTAGTAATTTTCTGGTGGAGTCTTTAGGGTTTTCTATGTAGAGGATCATGTCATCTGCAAACAGTGAGAGTTTTACTTCTTTTCCAATCTGGATTCCTTTTATTTCTTTTTCTTCTCTGATTGCTATGGCCAAAACTTCCAAAACTATGTTGAATAGTAGTGGTGAGAGTGGGCACCCTTGTATTGTTCCTGACTTTAGGGGAAATGCTTTCAATTTTTCACCATTGAGGATAATGTTTGCTGTGGGTTTATCATACATGGCTTTTATTATGTTGAGGTATGTTCCTTCCATGCCTGCTTTCTGAAGGGTTTTTTAAAAATCATAAATAGATGTTGAATTTTGTCATATTAATAAACTTCTGTTTGTTTTTCTCTTGCTAATATCTTTTATTACAGAGGATCTCAGCCAAGAACACTGAAAGGTAGAAGGGAAATTATTTTTCTTCCCCTACCATTTTGGCAACCATGCAGGGATTCATCAGGGCATCCTATTTACTCTGGAGCCTACAGATGGGATCCTGAAAAACTGGCAGAAGCCTGCTAAGGGTAAGAATTCTCACCAAAGTCAGCTCTCCTGGATCTCTGTCTGTAGTGTCTTGTCAGGAGAGGGAGGGTAAAATTTTTACATTGTCTCTTCATTTCCAAATCCAATTGACAGGAGAAAAACATTTGTAATATTTAAATCTTTGAATTGTGATTGTGAATTTGGTTTCAGGTACCCACTGGCTATTGATCTTTTTCCTCCCAGTGACAGCCATCATTTCCCCATTTGTCCTGTTGTATGTTCTGAGAACTTGCCGTGGCTTTCTACCTGCCCAGGGCATATAGGTTGTCATTTCTTGTGTGTTCAGGTAACTTGAACGTCAGTTTGGAGGTTCTAAGATTATAGTCAGATAGAAATGTGGGTTGCACCCCACTTGCAGCTAGAGTCCTACTGACTGTTGCCTGCTCTTAGGGGGAATTGATCAAGTCTTTCTTTTGGCCAGCTTTAGGGGTGGTTCGCTCTGGACTTTGGAGGAATGAATCTTTTGTGCCCTCTTTAGGGACATCTTCTATATCCATGGTTAAGTCATAAAAGCCTTTGGTTTTCATTGAGTCACTTGATAGGTATACCTTTGGTTTAAAAGAAAAAAAAAGAGAAAAGATTTCAAAGGTGTTTAGTACTACCAGTAATATTTACTGTTTTTCCTGACTGAAACTTGATAATAAGATATGTGAAAGGATTTATTTTTTAAAGGAGCTCTATGGTCAAAAGTTGGCCAAATTGGTGGGTGATGTTAAGAGCTAATAGTACCTTTTTATAGACTTTTCTCCTAAGCTGAAATGGAACTACATAGCCAGAGAAAAAGAAACATGCTGAAGCCTTTGTGGAGTGATTTGTTAAAACATTCTACGCACAGACCTCTAAATCTAGAACACAGGAATTCTTGATTTGCAACTCAGTTGGAAATTTCTCTGATGTAAAAAACAATTGAAGATAATGTAGTTGGATGGGCAGGCAAGCCCCTTGCTAACATCCAAGTTGTAACCTAGTTCTTTGAGAGATTAAAAACAAACAAACAAACAAACAAAACTGTCCCTTTTTTATAAATTGAGTCTTTACAAGAACAGAAATGTGTCTCTTAAAGCAATTCAAAACCTACATATTTTTTTTAACCATCTCCAGATCTCTGGTATTCATCTCAAAATGCTTGCAGATAATCATAAACAACTAGAACATTAGAGATAGAAGTGTCTTGCATTTAAGATAAAGAATGACAATTCAAACAATAATTATCCTAGGCCTTTGATAATAGGCAAATATGCTCCAAAGCTCATCCTTGGAGAAAATTTACATCTTTTCTCAGTGCCTTTGAGATATAAACTTTCAACTCCATCTTTTCTAGGACCTGAGAGCCACCCTTTTAAAATGCAAACTTCAAGGAGGTGATTCTTGTCAGAAGTTAAAGAAATAAAGAGCTATTTGGAATCTAGACAAATGAAAAGCCTTAAAAGTCTTCTCTACAAATAGTAGTAAAAGCTTAGGCATCTAGAGCAGATAAGCTTAATTTTTTCCACAACTTGGATCCAACTGTTCTTTTATAAATTAGTGTTTTAAATTATTGTAAATAAATAAATAAATAAATTATTGTAACTATATCATTGTTAAATTTTTTTAAATGACAGCTATCTCTCTAATTATCTGTATGTCTACATGTCTGTTAGAGATGTATGATTCTCCTCTACCTCTAAATGGTAAAAGATTTGTAAAAGATCTCTAATTAATTGGCTTAAAGGAAAATAAGTGCTTATATAACTAAATATCCCTAAACTCTCAGAAATAGAATAGAGACTAACACAAATGTTTTTCAAGTTAGCATGATCTGAGGTAATCTTCAGTAAAAAAAAAAAAAAAAAAGCTAGTTTAAGTTCATTGAATTAATTAAGAGAGACATGTCTTCAGAGTTATCAACATTATATATAATACCAATACGACTTTTATTTTGCCTAGATGTACTAGTAATAAATTCATGTTATCTCTTAAAATATTTGTGATCAAGAAAAATAACAAGATTATGCCTAGCTATTTAATGCCTTGTTAAAACTTCATGAGTGATCTAAACATATTTGTTAAGAGCAAGTGAATTAAAGAAATGTACATAAGATAAAAGTTTATAAAAGAACTTTAAATGTAATTATGTTTTATAATGTCTCCTTAAAAATAGTTTCCCAAATATTTTTAGTAACTTTCAACCTTAGAATTTTGCTGGGTTAATTTATGGATATTCTTGGAATATCTAAAGCACTTCAAATATATTAATACACTGACACATTAATTGCTAAACATAAGTCTAGGTTTACCTACTTCTGTCCCCTTAGTAAAAATATTTTGGAACTTCCCTGGTGGTTCAGTGGCTAAGACTCTGAGCTCCCAATGCAGGGGGCCTGGGTTCGCGTCCTGATCAGGGAACTAAATACTACATTCTGCATCTAAGACCCAGAGCAGTCAAATAAATAAATACTCAAAAAAATGTTTTGTGCCACATTGAAAGATTATACTGTGAGGAAGCACATGCTTTTTGAAATTATCAAATGTATTAATAAATTTGCCAATCGACAGAAGGTTGGTATGGAAGAGTTCACAATTGCTTACTTCCTAGTTTTCAGTATTGTTTATAACTTGTAAGCACCAAGAATTCTAATTAATACATATAATTAAAACTACTAAAAATACTATGGAAGATTATTTTATTTCTGTATGTAAGAAAAGTAGTATATTTGGAGATAAAAAAGGGTGTGAGGTATGGAGATTCACTTTTGCTAAAGGAAAAGGTAATTTTGTCCTAAATTTTTAATAGAACAACTGAGTGTTTCAGAATGAGAAAGAGGAGAATACCGGACACACTAAATAGATATAGATGACCTAGCTATATTGCTTGTCATTACTGTTTCATTACTGCTCTATTATTTACATTAAATCCAGAGAGCATCTACTTTAAAGTGGGGGAGAGGGGAGGAAGTAAAGGAGAGAAAGTAAAGGAGCCAGAGTTGTCTCAAACTCATGTCCATTGAGTCAGTGATGCCATCCAACCATCTCATCCTCTATCGTCCCCTTCTCCTCCTGCCTTCAATCTTTTCAGCACCAGGGTCTTTTCCAACGAGTCAGATCTTTGCATCAGGTGGCCAAAGTATTGGAGCTTCAGCTTCAGCATCAGTCCTTCCAATGAATATTCAGGGTTGATTTTCTTTAGAATTAACTGCTTTCATCTCCTTGCAGTCCAAGGGACTCTCAGGAGTCTTCTCCAACACCACAGTTCAAAAGCATCAGTTCTTCTAAGGTTTAAATAATAAGCTTTAACATCAATATTGTATCTATGTTAAAAGTTAATTTTCTTTCATCTACTAAGAGGACAAGATTTTTGTGGACCGTTGGTCGACTCTAGATAAGAGATTGGGAAAGATTTTTCTGTACCTTTCAAATAATTTGCCTAGAAAAGTGATGGTTTCTGTCTTTCCAAAATAATTTCCTGTGGTTCATGTTGTCATTATCATGTCTTGAAATAAGAAAACTGTCTTTTCAATAGTAAAAGAGCTAAGTTTTGCTCACAACTATGTAACTTTTTGTATTTGCTTTTAAAATCTTGTATTTTCACATTGGTTAAATAGATAAAATTAAGTATTGTTCAATAATGATCTGTGATACTATTTAGTCAAATGTCCCATTCTCTTTATCTATAATCCCATGTTAATTGTGGGGACCTTAAGAAGAGAAAAATTCAGGATAGCAAAAATAATTAGAAATCCTTAAAGTCTACTATTCATGGATAAGTTCTCTTAAGAGTTGACAGTGTATTTGTTTTCACAAATTTGTTATGCAAATATAACCTGTATATTTAAGATGAGCAATGAGATGATACCCTACATACAGTTATGTGAACTGCTTTTTCTACAAACGTCAATATTATGGAGCTCAATTCAAGCCAATCAGTATAAGCCTACATAATAATAGAATAGCCTTACACACTAATGGTCAATTTAGGTATAACAGTAATAAGAATGGTTAATATTATTGCTGACTCCTTCTGGCCCTAAAATGTTGTAAATGCTAAACCTATACTTGGTCATTTAACTCTCACCATGTCCTACGAGGAGAAGCTATTGTTTCTGAACTGTAAGCATCAGATAACTGAGGCATGGTGAGGGCAGGGCTAACCAGTCACAAAATTAAGATGTGAACAGATTCTGGGTGGCCTCTGAGCCCCACCATCTAACCAGCATACCAGTGCTTCTCATTTGACTAGATCCTCAACCTCATCAAGGCATAGCAGAATAAAACTAATTAATGTCCCATTTTTTTTCTCAGTTAACTAGGCAAAATTTGAAACAACTGATCTTAATTAGCATGGTTTGGAATTTGGAGATCTGTGTCTTGTTCCATTGTGGAAGGGACTCCTCCAACATTCTGTCTCCCCTCCTGTGCTTCAGAAATGTTCCCCTTCTAAAGTGGATAACTTTCCTGTGTTTGGGGCAGAAAATGCTTATGTTTCTCCAGCCTTTTTAATATTTTATAAATTGCAAGGGCAATAGGAATTTATTACAGCCAAAATTAGATGACATACAAAGGGAAATAAAATAATACCTCAAAGCCCACCATCTGAAGAAAAGTCCTTCTAATGTTTTCATCTATATTATATTCCTCCAGAATTATTCTTATGCAGGTATTATATATTTACAGATGTAAGCATACATTTATATATTTATACAAAACATAAGGTCTCATCTTACATTTAATTTTGTAGCTTGCTTATGTCACTCTAGTGGGTTGAATTGTGTGCCCTCCAATATTTCCAAATCATAACACCCCCATGCCTTAGTTGGAAATAGGGTCTTTAATATTTAAGTTATTTAATATTTAATATTTAAGTTAAAGACCTCGAGAGATGACTGGATTTAGGACAGTTCCTAACCCCCAAGATTGGCATCCTTATAAGAGAAAAGAGGGAGATTGCACACACACAGGGAAGAAGGCCATGTGAAGACAGAGGCAGAGACTGAAGTTATGCTCCCATGAACCAAGAAAGCCAAGAGCCACAAGAAGCTGGAAGAGGAAAGAAGGAGACTCCTGTGGAAGCTTCAGAGGAAGTTTGGCCCTGCTACAACCTTGATTTCAGGTTTCTGGTCTCTAAAATGATAAGATAATGAATTTCTCTTGTTCTGAGTCATGAAGTTCCTGTTAATTAGTAACAGCAGCCCTAGGAAACTAACACAGTCGCTAACCATATACTTTAAATGTCATTGTGAATAAACATCACTCTGTATCCTGTTTTTGTGCCTGTGGGGATAGTAATGCGAATAAAGATATACATGAAAATTAAATATGGCTACATTTTAAAGTCCTAACAGTATTCCCCATATCAATTCATTTAATGGTCCAGGCACCCCTATGAGGTAGACACTATTGCTTGTCTCCATTTTGTAGATGAAAAGCTGAGGAAGAGAGAACTTGGCCTAGGGCTGCACATTTAGAGAACAGGACAGCCAGGGTTTGTACCTCACGCTCCAGAACCTGGGAAACAGTCAAAGATTTGTTTCAGTAACAGAAGCAGTCTGCATAAGCATGTGTACTTTGGTGGTGGTGGTGGTGGTTTAGTCGCTAAGTCGTGTCCGACTCTTTGTGACCCCATGGACTGTAGCCCGCCAGGCTCCTCTGTCCATGGGCGTCTCCAGGCAAGAATACTGGAGTGGGTTGCCCTTTCCTCCTCCAGGGGATCATCCTGACCCAGGAATTGAACCCTGGTCTCCTGCATTGCAGGCGGATTCTTTACTGACTGAGCCACCAGGGAAGCCCATGTATACTTTAGGGAATCATTAGAGCAATATTCATGTACTAACATATTTACCTAGTGACCTTGGTAAGAGCACGTCCACTGCAATTATGGGGACAGATTCAGTAGTACACTGAGATAAGAGGTTAGTGGGAAGTGAAGAATGTTAACAAGACATGCAGAAAATGCTTTCTGGAACTTTGATTTTGAAGGACAGAGGAGAAAGGGGGAGAGAGGGAGAGAGAAGGTCTGTGATTAAATGGGGAAAAGAGATCCAAAGGGGAATTTTTTTTAAACATCTTCAATTCTTTGAAAGTATAAAAGTTAACATGCAGGAGCCATGTCATCTCAGATTTAACCTCTGGCAGGATATTTCCACTATAGAGTTAATGGGATACTTCTAATGAAGAGTATGGGTTTGAGCTAAATATATATTTAGCTATGAGTGACTGGAAGAATGGATACTTGTCTATCAAAGCAATGGTAGTAATTTGTGGATTTTTGCCTCTAAGGGAGGCAGCATGTGGTTGAAATCCTGGCATGACATGATCTGAGGACCCCTGCCATGTTGAATGTGATACAGGTCTAGAATTTCTTACCAGTGTATTGACATAGGGAGCAGTCCAGGAGCAGAAGTTAGACAAACATCACAGCCCACTGTCCTGGTGCCATCTCTCACTGAGCTCACCAGGTGAGTCAAAGGCACTCCTGTCTTCCCAGCGTGGGGACTGGATTAGGATCAGCACACAGGTATTATGTGGAGCAGCTCTTAGGAGATTCTGTAACACCAAAAAATCAAGAGGACCTACTACCTCAAACCCTTCAAGTCAGCACTTGTCAGAGAGTTGTTTGCTCCCTTCCCCTAGATACATGTAATCTCTGTAGGAGAATCAGTGAGAAATCACTTTTTGCAGTGCCTTCCTTAGGACCAGGGCTCAGATAGACCCCACTGCTGTACCCTAACATTTAAAGGGCACTGAAGTCCCACCACATGCCATACACTCTTGGCAGGTTTCCTCATTCACCCCTCAGGACAGCTCTGTGACAAAGGTATTGCGAGTCCCAGTCACAGATGCCCAAGATCATGGTGACAGAGCCTGGGTCACCTCTTCAGGTAAGTGTCAGGATGGGATGAGGTCCCATCCCTCACCCTCCCTGAGGACACAGAGCAGCTGCCCTTTCAGAAGATGGGCTTTCAGGGCTGCAGAAATGGTCACACACCCCTGCTGTTGTCCCACAGTACTCACTCACCTACCCCATTGGGAGAGGAAGAGGACAGAGGAGATAAAATCCTGCCCCTACTGTCAACTGACCTCAGTGTCCAGGCCACATGCATTGGCTCATCCCTGAAGAGAGGGGTGGGGCTCCGGCAGAAGCTCAGGTATTGCCCTTGAGACAGGTGATCTGGAGGGAAGGCAAGTGATATGTGTAGAAGTGTTTTAAGGAATTGTACTTTATATTTCATGTCCTTTAATCCTAGTGGCTATTCAAGTTACCCATTATTATGACCATTATTCAGAACAGAGTATTAACTTTGCGAGTGTGTTTGCTAAGTTGCTTCAGTTGTGTCTGATTCTTTGCGACCCTATAAACTGTAGCCCGCCAGGCCCCTCATGGGATTCTGCACGCAAGAATAGTAGAGTGGGTTGCCATTTCTCTCCTCCAGGGGAATCTTCCCAAGCCAGAGGTGGAATCCATGTCTCCCGCGTCTCCTGCATTGCAGGTGGATGCTTTACCGCTGAGCCACCAGATAAGCAAAAACAAGAATACTGGAGTGGGCTGCTATGCCTTCCTCCAGGACTGACTTTAGGGGATTTCAGTTAATCAGGGACACAGCTTTGTTATCTTCCGGATCAGAAGCTAACTCTGGAATTTCAGGGTTTTTATTTCCATTTTGCCTTGAAGCCCATCAGTTCAGTTCAGTTAAGTTCAGTCGCTCAGTTGTGTCCAACATTTTGCGACCCCTTGAACTGCAGTACGCCAGGGCTCCCTGTCCATCACCAAGTCCTGGAGTCCACCCAAACCCATGTCCATTGAGTCAGTGATGCCATCCAACCATCTTATCCTCTGTCATCTCCTTCTCCTCCTGCCCCATCAGTTCAGTTCAGTTCAGCTGCTCAGTCGTGTCCGACTATTTGCGACTCCATGAATCGCAGCACGCCAGGCCTCCCTGTCCATCACCAACTCCCGGAGATTACTCAAACTCATGTCCATCGAGTCGGTGATGCCATCCAACCATCTCATCCTCTGTCGGCCCCTTCTCCTCCTGCCCCCAATCCCTCCCAGCATCAGGGTCTTTTCCAATGAGTCAACTCTTCGCATCAGTTGGCCAAAGTATTGGAGTTTCAGCTTCAACATCAGTCCTACCAATGAACACCCAGGACTGATCTCCTTTAGGATGGACTGGTTGGATCTCCCTGCAGTCCAAGGGACTCTCAAGAGTCTTCTCCAACACCACAGTTCAAAAGCATCAATTCTTCGGCACTCAGCTTTCTTCACAGTCCAACTCTCACATCCATACATGACCACTGGAAAAACAATAGCCTTGACCAGACGGACCTTAGTTGGCAAAGTAATGTCTCTCCTTTTTAATATGCTATCTAGGTTGGTCATAACTTTCCTTCCAAGGAGTAAGCGTCTTTTAATTTCATGGCTGCAATCACAATCTGCAGTGATTCTGGAGCCCAGAAAAACAAAGTCAGCCACTGTTTCCACTGTTTCCCCATGTATTTGCCATGAAGTGATGAGACTGGATGCCATGATCTTAGTTTTCTGAATGTTGACATTTAAGCCAACGTTTTCACTCTCCTCTTTCACTTTCATCAAGAGGCTTTTTAGTTCCTCTTCACTTTCTGCCATAACGGTGGTGTCATCTGCATATCTGAGGTTATTATTTCTGCTGGCAATCTTGATTCCAGCTTGTGCTGCTTCCAGCCCAGCGTTTCTCAAGATGTACTCTGCATACAAGTTAAATAAGCAGGGTGACAATATACATCCTTGATGTACTCCTTTTCCTCTTTGGAGCCAGTCTGTTGTTCCATGTCCAGTTCTAACTGTTGCTTCCTGATCTGCATACAGGTGTCTCAAGAGGCAGGTCAGGTGGTCTGGTATTCCCATCTCTTTCAGAATTTCCCACAGTTTATTGTGATCCACACAGTCGAAGGCATTGGCATAGTCAATAAAGCAGAAATAGATGTTTTTCTGGAACTCTCTTGCTTTTTCAATGATCCATCAGATGTTGGCAATTTGATCTCTGGTTCCTCTGCCTTTTCTAAAACCAGCTTGAACATTTGGAAGTTCATGGTTCATGTATTGTTGAAGCCTGGCTTGGAGAATTTTGAGCATTACTTTACTAGCGTGTGAGATGAGTACAATCGTGCGGTAGTTTGAGCATTCTTTGGGATTGCCTTTCTTTGGGATAGCAATGAAAACTGACCTTTTCCAGTCCTGTGGCCACTGTTGCATTTTCCAAATTTGCTGGCACTTTCACAGCATCATCTTTCAGGATTTGAAATAGCTCAACTGGAAATCCATCACCTCCACTAGCTTTGTTCGTAGTGATGCTTCCTAAGGCCCACTTGACTTCACATTCCAGGATGTCTGGCTCTAGGTCAGTGATCACACCATTGTGATTATCTGGGTCGTGAAGATCTTTTTTGTACAGTTCTTCTGTGTATTCTTGCCACCTCTTCTTAATATCTTCTGCTTCTGTTAGGTCCATACCATTTCTGTCCTTTATCGAACCCATCTTTGCATGAAATGTTCCCTTGTTATCTCTAATTTTCTTGAAGAGATCTCTAGTCTTTCCCATTCTGTTGTTTTCCTCTATTTCTTTGCATTGATCGCTGAGGAAGGCTTTCTTATCTCTCCTTGTTATTGTTTGGAACTCTGCATTCAAATGGGAATATCTTTCCTTTTCTCCTTTGCTTTTTGCTTCTTTTCTTTTCACAGCTATCTGTAAGGCCTCCTCAGACAGCCATTTTGCTTTTTTGCCTTTCTTTTCCATGAGGATGCTCTTAATCCCTGTCTCCTGTACAATGTCAAGAACCTCCGTCCATAGTTCATCAGGCACTCTGTCTATCAGATATAGTTCTTTAAACCTATTTCTCACTTCCACTGTATATTCATAAGGGATTTGATTTAGGTCATACCTGAATCGGAGAAGGCAATGGCAACCCACTCCAGTACTCTTGACTGGAAAATGCCATGGATGGAGGAGCCTGGTAGGCTGCAGTCCATGGGGTCACTAAGAGTCGCACATGACTGAGCAACTTCACTTTCACTTTTCACGTTCATTCATTGGAGAAGGAAATGGCAACCCACTCCAGTGTTCTTGCCTGGAGAATCCCAGAGACGGGGAAGCCTCCTGGGCTGCCATCTATGGGGTCACACAGAGTCAGACACGACTGAAGTGACTTAGCAACAGCAGTAGCATACCTTAATGGTCTAGTGGTTTTCCCTACTTTCTTCAATTTAAGTCTGAATTTGGCAATAAGGAGTTCATGATCTGAGCCACAGTCAGCTCCTGGTCTTGTTTTTGCTGACTGTATACAGCTTCTTCATCTTTGTCTGCAAAGAATATAATCAATCTGATTTCAGTGTTGACCATCTGGTGATGTCCATGTGTAGAGCCTTCTCTTGTGTTGTTGGAAGAGGGTGTTTGCTTTGACCAGTGTGTTCTCTTGGCAAAACTCTATTAGCCTTTGCCCTGCTTCATTCTGTACTCCAAGGCCAAATTTTCCTGTTACTCCAGGTGTTTCTTGACTTCCTACTTTTGCATTCCAGTCCCCTATAATGAAAAGGACATCCTTTTTTGGGTGTTATTTCTAAAAGGTCTTGTAGGTCTTCATAGAACCATTCAACTTCAGCTTCTTCAACATTACTGGGTCATAGGCTTGGATTACCGTGATATTGAATGGTTTGCCTTGGAAACGAACAGAGATCATTCTGCCGTTTTTGAGATTGCATCCAAGTACTGAATGTTGGACTCTTTCGTTGACCATGATGGCTACCCCATTTCTTCTAAGGGTAAGGAGCAGTGGCTGCACTTTGCTGGAGCAGCCGTGAAGAGATACCCCACGTCCAAGGTAAGAGAAACCCAAGTAAAAGTGTAGGTGTTGTGAAAGGGCATCAGAGGGCAGACACACTGAATCCATAATCACAGAAAACTAGCTAATCTCATCACATGGACCACAGCCTTGTCTAACTCAATGAAACTAAGCCATGCCGTGGGGCCACCCAAGACGGTCGGGTCATGGTGGAGAGGTCTGACAGAATGTGGTCCACTGGAGAAGGGAATGGCAAACCACTTCAGTAACTTGCCTTGAGAACCCCATGAACAGTATGAAAAGGCAAAAAGGTATGATACTGAAAGAGGAACTCCCCAGGTTGGTAGGTGCCCAATATGCTACTGGAGATCAGTGGAGAAATAACTCCAGAAAGAATGAAGGGATGTCGCCAAAGCAAAAACAATACCCAGTTGTGGATGTGACTGGTGATAGAAGCAAGGTCAGATGCTGTAAAGGGCAATATTGCATAGGAACCTGGAATGTTAGGTCCATGAATCAAGGCAAATTGGAAGTGGTCAAACAGGAGACGGCAAGAGTGAACGTTGTCATTCTAGGAATCAGCAAACTAAAATGGACTGGAATGGGTGAATTTAACTCAGATGACCATTATATCTACTACTGTGGACAGGAATCCCTTGGATGAAATGGAGTAGCCATCATGGTCCTGCCCCATAGAGAAGTATAAATGGTTTTGTCAGCCTTTACTCACATAGTTATGGACATTTAGACAGCTTCCTATATTTCCATTTTCCTTCCCTATTTCATGCAATCCTGCAGCAAATATCCTCTTACCAGCTTACTTTTGTACATATGTAAAAATTTCCCTGCCATCTTCCCTGGGGCTTGATTTCAATAAATTCTGTCATAAGGTGTCAGAGCATGCTCATTTCTTACCCACCTCTAAACTTTTGTTCATAATATTTACATTTATTTCTGATTGTGTTCTGTTTCCTTGACTTATGCTGAAGTTGAGCCTCCCCAACCCACCCCCCCCATACATACAAGCCAGTTTTCAAATGTTTTTGAATTTTTTGTTGGTTTTTGTTTTTTGTATATTTCGTATTTGTCAGATGATAGATAATGAAAGGATATTTAGGTGCTTTCACTAGCATTCCTTAAATTATTAGTGAGTTAGAACATATTTTTGTGCTTATTGGCCATTTAAATTTCTTCATCTGTGAACTGTTTACACATTTTGTCCATTTTGGTATTTTGTCATAGGAGCTCTCCATGCATTCACTGATGCATGGACTTGTGATTTCAATGCATTTTTATTGGGTGAATATTATTTGCCAGACACTTTAGTGAAAATCCATGTCCTAGAAGATCTCTTTTCTGAGATCTAGATGCTTATAGTCATTGAAAGTGTCCACCTGGAGAAAGAAAAGTATTAGTGGCCATACATACATGCATGATTGTCAAGGAAAAAATACTCAGTTCAAAACACTTAACCCTAAGCTCTGACTCGCCACAAAGTAAAAAGGATGCAGTGTTTTACATGAGGAGGGCACTACCTCAGGATTAGCATTTCTGTGATCTCTACAGTTATGGTAGGATATTTTACATAATTCTTAGAAATTATATAATATTCTTAGAAATTATATAATTCTTAGAAATTATATAACATTTCTGAGTCTGCATTTTCTAATTTATAAAATGGAAACAGTTGTTCTGAGGAGCAAAAGAAGAAAATATATCAGGTGTCATACACAGCATATTGTACATAGGACACCAAATAGATGTTAGTTTCCCTCTTATCCCATACCCATCTTTCCTTTATAGGAGTGTCCCTTGACATAATCCAAATAGCATTACTCTATGATGACAATTGGAAAGATTAAGCAGAAGAGAAATGTATAAGTTTCCATTATGTATTAACTTCTGTGTCCTATCTCTTCGTTGGCGTAACTTGTCAATTAATTTAGGAAGAAGGAAACAATCACTGGACCAGCTCCATATGGTTTGAGAAAGAAACCACCAAAACCATCACCCCATGTCACTTTATTGTGTATACTTTCCCATTCCACTTTTTATCTTCTGTGTTAATTTCTCCAGAATAATATATGCGACATTATCCAGAAAGAGGTTCGCAAAGGAACACTGCAGTAGGATACTGGCACCAGGTACATCATCCACCTTTGGGTAAGTCATTTCCCCTGTGCTGGCTGTTTTCCAGATAAAATCTATGAGATAGATATAGAGGTAAATGAGATCCCATTTAGGAAAGAGCCTTTCCTTTTGAGACCTTAGTTGAGAAGGAAGAAGCAGTGATTTCCAAATAGTTACTTTCCAATCTTCAGCTCTTATCACACTCTGTATCAGATGAACTCAGTAAGTCCTCATACTGTTTTGTAATTGAATGACCATTTATGCATGGTCATAGGATGATTGGAACTTAAAGTTTGCAAAAAGCAGGATCCTTGACCTCAGGAAACGACAAAGAACTCAGCTTTCCTGAATGTGTACCATTTTTAATCTCATGTATTTTGCACAACATTCTGGGGAGGTAGAGAATATGATTTCTACACCATTTTGTAGCTGGTGAAGTGATGATATACAGAGATTAGGTAACCTGGCTGGGGGTTATCCTGCTACTAAGAAGAGCAGAGACTAGTACCTTACATGTCCACACACAGACTGCATGAGTCTCAGCCACACAGCAGGCCAAAATCAAGTAAATTTTGCTTTCCTGCTGACCTGTGCCACTTCTGTAATCTGTCTCTTCATTTCTGATTCCAGGATGCCAGGTCTGCCTATATTTTTCCAAGTCAGTAAACCTGATTAGACCTCAATTTCCTATTCTGTAAAATCTGGGGAGTGTGAAAAGAACACAGGCAAAATTTTGGAGGTGATGGATATATTTAGGACTTTGGTTTGGTGATTATTATGAGTTTATGCACAGGTCCAAATTCAAGAATATATATATGTTAAGCATGTGTAATTTTTTGGCATATCAATTATACCTCAGTCAAGCTAAAGCAAAGAAACAAGGGACTATGTTTAAACTATTATAGGTATTTTTGAAAGCAGAGTCCCCAGACCACCTATATGTCATAAGGAATATGCACTCTATAATAGAGGGACAATTCTCCTGTTGAGAATTAATACTTGAAGGAGCAGTCCCCAAATACAGAAAGACAGGAAGTGCACAGACTCTTTAATGGACACTGACAAATCAACCTGGAAAGACGTACTGATTGAGGGCCCCACCAGCTGTATCATAACGTGTAGGCTTCCCTTCATGCTGACCCACTGGAAATACTCCATAGTTTGTTGTTATGTTTTCTGATGTGATGAATGGAAAATCTATTGCCATCATTTTTACCTGCATATCAAGGTTATTGAAAATAAAAGCTTTCCTCCTATACAAGACTCTGTCAGTCATAACTGTCATTTTTTTTTTTTTTTTTACTGTAAATGGTTCTAGTTACACAGGAAGCCTAACAATGAGTGACAGTCACATAAGCCTACAGGTTCTCTTAATGCCACTGCCTGCTTGTAAGCTCCAGTTGTGTGTGTGTGTGTGTGTGTGTGTGTGTGTGTGTGTGTGTGGACTCTGGGGGCTCCCAGTGACAGTGTGTATCCCTGGAAAGAGGTTGAGAATATCTCTGTGATGTATGTTGAGTTCAGGATTAGAGAGGAGCTGGATCTGCTCATTCCCAAGTCTTTCTAAATGGCACACAGCTAGACCACAACGTGCTTCTGAGCAGACAGTAGTCCCTGTCTCCAGATGGAAGGCAAGCCTGTCTGCACTCACTTGCTCAGGTCAGGGATGGACCACTCCAGGACGTAAGGTATGGCAGTCTGACTAAGTCTGCTGCTGAGCTCTGAAATTGAGGGCTCCCACCTTGCAGCCTCCACTCCAGTATTCTTGCCCAGAGAATCCTGTGGAGAGAGGAGCTTGGTGGGCTGCCGTCTATGGGGTCGCACAGAGTCGGACACGACTAAAGTGACTTAGCAGCAGCAACAGAAGCAGCAGCAGCAGCATCTTGCAGCCTCAGCTGCAGAGTCCTGATGAGCTATATCCTCTCAACCACCCACGACACAGGTTCAGTCATCTCCCTGAGGAGTTCTACACTCATGGATAAAGATCCTTAAATTCTTATCACATCTATGACACACTGTGCAGCCATCTATTCTTCCATTCATATATTTGACAGGCATTAGGAAGAAACTCTACAAAACTCTTTGGGTAAGTCTTAGGTGTCTCCAGAATGGAAACAAGGCAGTAAGCCATGAGAAGCCTGGTGTGGTACCTTGAGATGTTACATCTAAGAAGAGATGGATCCTTCTCATTAAGATCTCAACCTGAAAATGGGGAAGGAAATAGCCACCAAAGTCCAAGAAACCCAGAGAGTCCCAAACAGGATAAACCCAAGGCGAAACACCCCAAGACACATATTAATCAAATTAACAAAGATCAAACACAAAGAACAAATATTAAAAGCAGCAAGGGAGAAACAACAAATAACACACAAAGAGATTCCCATAAGGATAACAGCTGATCTATCAATAGAAACCCTCCAGGCCAGAAGGGAATGGCAGGACATACTTAAGGTAATGAAAGAGAATAACCTACAACCTAGATTACTGTACCCAGCAAGGATCTCATTCAGATATGAAGGAGAATTCAAAAGCTTTACAGACAAGCAAAAATTGAGAGAATTCAGCACCACCAAACCAGCTCTTCAACAAATGCTAAAGGATCTTCTCTAGACAGGAAATGAAGAAAGGTTGTATAAACATGAACCCAAAACAACAAAGTAAATGGCAACGGGACCACACCTATCAATTACCTTAAATGTAAATGGGTTGAATGCCCCAACCAAAAGACAAAGATTGGCTGAATGGATACAAAAACAAGACCCCTATATATGCTGTCTACAAGAGACCCACCTCAAAACAAGAGACACATACAGACTAAAAGTGAAGGGCTGGAAAAAAATATTTCATGCAAACGGAGAACAAAAGAAAGCAGGAGTCGCAATACTTATATCAGATAAAATAGACTTTCAAATAAAGGATGTGAAAAGAGACAAAGAAGGACACTACAAAATGATCAAAGGATCAATCCAAGAAGAGGATATAACAATTATAAATATATATGCACCCAACATAGGGGCACCATAATATGTACGGCAAACACTAACGAGTATGAAAGAGGAAATTAATAGTAACACAATAATAGTGAGAGACTTTAATACCCCACTCACAACTATAGATAGATCAACAAAACAGAAAATTAACAAGGAAACACAAACCTTAAATGACACAATGGACCAGCTAGACCTAATTGATATCTATAGGACATTTCACCCCAAAACAATCAACTTCACCTTTTTCTCAAGTGCACACAGAACCTTCTCCAGAATAGATCACATCCTGGGCCATAAATCTAGCCTTGGTAAATTCAAAAAAATTGAAATCATTGCAGTCATCTTTTCTGACCACAGTACAGTAAGATTAGATCTCAATTACAGGAAAACAATTGTTAAAAATTCAAACATATGGAGGCTAAATAACACGCTTCTGAATAACCAACAAATCATAGAAGAAATCAAAAAAGAAATCAAAATGTGCATAGAAATGAATGAAAATGAAAACACAACAACCCAAATCCTATGGGACACTGTAAAAGCAGTGCTAAGGGGAAGGTTCATAGCATTACAGGCTTACCTCAAGAAACAAGAAAAAAGCCAAATAAATAACCTAACTCTACACCTAAAGCAATTAGAGAAAGAAGAAATGAAGGACCCCAGAGTTAGCAGAAGGAAAGAAATCTTAAAAATTAGGGCATAAATAAATGCAAAAGAAACTAAAGAGACCATAGCAAAAATCAACAAAGCTAAAAGCTGGTTTTTTGAAAAAATAAACAAAATTGACAAACCATTAGCAAGCCTCATTAAGAAACAAAGAGAGAAGAACCAAATTAACAAAATTAGAAATGAAAATGGAGAGATCACAACAGACAACACTGAAATACAAAGGTTCATAAGAGACTACTACCAGCAGCTCTATGCCAATAAAATGGACAACTTGGAAGAAATGGACAAATTCTTAGAAAAGTATAACTTTCCAAAACTGAACCAGGAAGAAATAGAAGATCTTAACAGAGCCATCACAAGAAAGAAAATCGAAACTGTAATCAGAAATCTTCCAGCAAACAAAAGCCCAGGACCAGATGGCTTCACAGCTGAATTCTACCAAAAATTTAGAGAAGAGCTAACACCTATCTTACTCAAACTCTTCCAGAAAATTGCAGAGGAAGGTAAACTTCCAAACTCATTCTATGAGGCCACCATTACCCTAATTCCAAAACCAGACAAAGATGCCACAAAAAAAGAAAACTACAGGCCAATATCACTGATGAACATAGATGCAAAAATCCTTAACAAAATTCTAGCAAACAGAATCCAACAACATATTAAAAAAATCATACACCATGACCAAGTGGGCTTTATCCCAGGAATGCAAGGATTCTTTAATATCCACAAATCAATCAATGTCATACACCACATTAACAAATTGAAAGATAAAAACCATATGATTATCTCAAGAGATGCAGAAAAAGCCTTTGACAAAATTCAACATCCATTTATGATAAAAGGAAAACTCTCCAGAAAGCAGGAATAGAAGGAACATACCTCAACATATTAAAAGCTATATATGACAAACCCACTGCAAACATTATCCTCAATGGTGACAAATTGAAAGCATTTCCCTTAAAGTCAGGAACAAGACAAGGGTGCCCACTCTCACCACTACTATTAAACATAGTTTTGGAAGTGTTGGCCAGAGCAATCAGAGCAGAAAAAGAAATAAAAGGAATCCAGACAGGAAAAGAAGAAGTAAAACTCTCACTGCTTGAAGATGACACGATCCTCTACATAGAAAACCCTAAAGACTCCACCAGAACAATTACTAGAGCTAATCAATGAATACAGTAATGTTGCAGGATATAAAATTAACACACAGAAATCCCTTGCATTCCTATACACTAACAATGAGAAAACAGAAAGAGAAATTAGGGAAACAATACCTTTCACCATTGCAACAAAAAGAATAAAATACTTAGGAGTATATCTACGTAAAGAAACAAAAGACCTATACATAGAAAACTATAAAACACTGATGAAAGAAATCAAAGAGGACAAAAATAGATGGAGAAATATACCGTGTTCATGGATTAGAAGAATCAATATTGTCAAAATGGCTATTCTACCCAAAGCAATCTATGGATTCAATGCAATCCCCATCAAGCTACCAACGGGATTCTTCACAGAACTAGAACAAATAATTTCACAAGTTGTATGGAAATACAAAAACCTCGAATAGCCAAAGCAATCTTGAGAAAGAAGAATGGAACTGGAGGAATCAACCTGACTGACTTCAGACTCTACTACAAAGCCACAGTCATCAAGATGGTATGGTACTGGCACAAAGACAGAAATATAGATCAATGGAACAGAATAGAAAGCCCAGAGATAAATCCATGTACTTATGGACATCTTATCTTCGACAAAGGAGGCAAGGATATACAATGGAAAAAAGACAACCTCTTTAACAAGTGGTGCTGGGAAAACTGGTCAACCACTTGTAAAAGAATGAAACTAGAACACTTTCTACCCCCATACACAAAAATAAACTCAAAATGGATTAAAGATCTAAAGTAAGACCAGAAACTATAAAATTCCTAGAGGAGAACATAGGAAAAACACTCTCTGACATAAATCACAGCAGGATCCTCTATGACCCACCTCCCAGAATATTGGAAATAAAAGCAAAAATAAACAAATGGAACCTAATGAAACTTAAAAGCTTTTGCATAACAAAGGAAACTATAAGCAAGGTGAAAAGACAGCCTTCACAATGGGAGAAAATAATAACAAGCAAAGCAACAGACAAAGGATTAATCTCAAAAATATACAAGCAACTCCTGCAGCTCAATTCCAGAAAAATAAATGACCCAATCAAAAAATGGGCCAAAGAACTAAACAGACATTTCTCCAAAGAAGACATACAGATGGCTAACAAACACATGAAAAGATGCTCAACATCACTCATTATCAGAGAAATGCAAATCCAAACCACAATGAGGTACCATTACACTCCAGTCAGGATGGCTGCTATCCAAAAGTCTACAAGCAATAAATGCTGGAGAGGGTGTGGAGAAAAGGGAACCCTCTTACACTGTTGGTGGGAATGCAAACTGAATAAGACATTTAAATATTAATATACAAATGGAAATCATTGTTAATAATAGTGAAAAGTGGAAACAACCTAAATAGTCACCAATTTGTGATTTAATAAATAAAATGTGGTATGTCATTTGCCAATAAAAAGGAATGAAGTACTGATATACGCTATAGCTTAGAGGAACCTTGAAAAATTTATGCCAAGTGAAAACCCGAATATGGAAAAGATCACGTATTATATGATCTCCTTTATATGAAATGGCCAGAAAGAGGCCATCAGTATAGCCATACCCAAGGAATTCCCCGCTTTCCATCCAGACTTCTAGAAAGCTCTGTCTGGTGAGTTTGCCCCTCTGTCCCACTTTCCTGTTCCCAAATGTTCAAGTTGAAGTTCAGACTTTTGTCACAAGGTGGAACCAACATACCTTGTTACCAGACTTCTGTGTCAGTTCAGTGGCTCAGTTCTGTCTGACTCTTTGTGATCCCATGGACTGCAGCACGCCTGGCTTCCCTGTCCATCACCAACTCCTGGAGCTTGCTCAAACTCATGTCCATCGAGTCGGTGATGCCATCCAACTATCTCATCCTCTGTCGTCCCCTCCTCTTCCTGCCTTCAATCTTTCCCAGCATCAGGGTCTTTGCAAATGAGTCCGTTTTTTGCATCAGGTGGCCAAAGTATTGGAGTTTCCACTTCAGCATCGGTCCTTCCAATGAATATCCAGGACTGATTTCCTTTAGGATTGACTGGTTTGATCTCCTTGCAGTCCAAGTGACTCTCAAGAGTCTTCTCCAACACCACAGTTCAAAATTATGGAGCTTATTATGGAGCTCCACATTATGGAGCTTATTCTAATAATGCAAAAGTGCTTCAATATGAGGACCTGGCAAAGCCAAATAAATAATAAATAAAAATAAAATTAAATAAGATACAGAGTGTCATATCACATTATTCAAAATCTGGATACAATATCCAAGAACCAGATAAATCTCAAATTGAAAAAAGGCAATCAACAGACACCAACACAGAAATGACATGGATGTTGGAATTATCTGACCAGGAAATTAAAGTAGATCTTATAAAAATGTTTCAACAATTACTTACAGATATACTTGAAACAAATGAAAAAAAAAATCAAGTCTCAGCAAAGAAACACAAGATACAGGGAAAACCAATTAGAAATTTTAGAACTGAAACATAAATTAAAAGCTCAATGGATAGACTGAAGAGCAGAATAGAGAAAAGAATCAGTGAACTTGAAGACAGCATGTTAGAGATTATACAGTCAGAACAACAAAGAGAAAAGGTATTATAAAAAAGAACAAAGTCTCAGGGACCCATTGATCTAACTAAGGATATGCTATGCTTCTCATTTTTGTTCTGGAAGGAGAGGCGAAAAAGTGCGTGGGTGAAAATGAATTTGAAAAATAATGGCTAATAATCATCAAATCTGGCCAAAAATCTAAACTTACATTTTTAATTAAAATTCTTTACTCATTTTATTTAAGCTAAAAAAAGGTTTCCATTTTTCTAACCCCCCACCCCTCACCTGCGGCAACCACCAAACTAGTCCCTGTATATATCAGCTTGACTGGGGGGGGGGGGTTGTTTTAGATTCTACATAAAAGAGATCAAACAGTATTTATCTTTCTCTGTTTGAGTTACTTAGCATGATGCCCTCAAGATCCATCCGTGTTATCCCAAGCAAAAAGATCCTGTTCTTACTTATGGGCGAATAATATTCCATTAAATACATGTACCACATTGTCTTTATCCATTCACACACTGTGGATACTTAGGTTGTTTCCATATCTTCGCTACTATAAATAATACTGCAATGAACATGAGGATGCATAAACCTTTTCAAATTAGTGTTTTTATTTTCTTTAGATAAATACCCAGAAGTGGAACTGCCAGATCATATGACAGTTCTCTCTCTCTCTCTCTTTTTTTTTTTTTAATTTTCTTTGGAACCTCCAGACTGTTTTCCATAGTGGTTGCACCTATTTACATTCCCATCAACAGTGCACAAAGTTCTCCACATCCCTGCCAGCACTTGCTATTTACTGTCTTTTTTAAATAACAGCCATTCTAACAAGTGTAAGGTGATATCTCATTTTGGTTTTGATTTGCCCTTCCCCAACAATTAATGTTTAACAACTTTTCATGTACCTGTTGGCCATCTGTATGTATTCTTTGGAAAAATGTCTGTTCAGATCTGTCCATTTTTTAATAGAATTATTATTATTATTTGCTATTGAGCTGTATGAGTTCTTTGTATATTATGGACATTAGCTCCTTATCAGATACTTATAATTATTTTATCCCATTCAGTAGGTTGTCTTTTAATTCTGTTGATGGTTTCCTTTGCCATAAAGAAGCTTTGTAGTCTGATGTAGTCCCATTTATTTTTGTTGATTTTGCTTTGGTGTCAGATTAAAAAATCACTGCCAAGATCTATGTCAAGGGGTGTACTGTTTGTTTTCTTCTAGGAGTTTGAAGATTTCAGATCTTATGTTCAAGTCTTTAACCCCATTTTGAGTTCATTTTTATGTATGGTTGAAGATACTGGTCAAGTTTCATTATTTTGCACATGGTTGTCTAATTTTCTCAACACCATTTCTTGAGGAGACTGTCCTTTCCCCAGTGTATATTCTTGGTTCCTTTTGTCATAAATTAATTGACCAGGGACTTCGCTGGTGTTCCAGTGATTACGAATCAGCCTGCCAATACAGGGGACACAGTTTCCATCCCTGGTCGAGGAAGACCCCACATACCGAGGAGCAACTAAGCCTGTGCACCCCAACTACTGAGCCCATACTCTAGAGCCCAAGAGCTGCAGCTACTGAAGCCTGTGTGCCTAGAGCCCATGCTTGCAACAAGAGAAGCCACAATGAGAAGCCTGCACACCAGAACTAGAGAGTAGCCCCCACTCACTGAAACTAGAGAAAGCCCACACACAGCAACAAAGACTCAGTGCAACCAAAAATAAACAAATAAATAAAAAATGATAAATAATCTATAAAAATAAATTAGTTGATTACACATGTGTCTAAATCTATATTTTTAAGAAATTGAGTGGACCCAAAGCAGAGTACACCTAAAGATGTTTAGGAAAAGACACATCATAGTCAAAGCTCAGAAAAGTAAATACAAAAGGGAAATCAGGGAAAGAAACACAACCTACACTACCTATAGGAGAAAAGTGGTATATAAAGGACAGCATTTCTTGTCATAAATGATGTGGTCCACAAGGAAGTGCACATTTTCCAAGTGCTGAAATAAAGGAATTGACAACCTCAAAACCTGTATCTAGCTTAATTATCCTTCAGAAATTACTGGGGATTAAAAAGGGATTCTCAAGTGAAGAAAGATTAAGAAAAAGTTTTCACCAGCAGATACACCCTGAAGAGTGTGTAGAGGAAACAGAAAGGAATTAGTAAAATAATAAATCTAGAAACATCTGGAAGGAAGAACAGCCCCCAAAATATGATTAAATTCTTTCTTTTTCCTATTGAAATTTCCAAATTTTGTTTAATAGTAGAAGCAAAATATATAACACCAGGGATGTTCCCGGAGGTCCAGTGGTTAAAACTCCACACTTCCACTGCAAGGAGCATGGGTTTAATCCCCAGTTGGGGAAGTAAGATTCTGCATGCTATACAGTGTGGTTAAAAACAAAACAAAACAAAAACGCAGTATGATACTAAAGGATGTTGTTTCAATGTATGTAGAGAAAAACTTAAAGTGTCTTGTTCTTCAAATTGTAGATGATAAAGGGACTTTATTGACCACACCAATGGAAAGAGCTGGGCATGCAGACCCTCACCACTGTTTGGGGAACATATTATTTATTAATATGAATGTATAAGTCAATGAATGAATGACAGATAAGGATACACATTTTCTCCATATCCTAAACAGGCAGTTGGGAAGTGAACATTACCTCCTTGGATATTTGGTTACTTTGACTTCAATGACTTTTTCTTTCCTTAAAACATACCTCTATTTGAATGTGATGTTCCAAACTGTACTAACCCCTTCTATCTGATTTTGTCAGATCAATTCCCTTGTCATTAAATACTTCTTCTGTAAGGTCAAAGGACTCAGGGGAGCCTAGGAATTATCCCTTGCATCTTTGTTAATCCTGATCTTCAGGAGGTTGGCAGAGATATGAATTTAAGATAAAGGAAAGGAACATTGTGGGCCCACCTGGTAAAGCATGAAAGCTACCTAGAAAAGAATCCAAAGTGACAGGGCCAACTGTGTATGAAGGAACCTCTCCAGATAATCCATTTCTATTAACACAAACAAACTATTATGTCCCAGGGGAAATCCTGTGCAGAGATTCTACTAAACACAGTTTTAAAAGGTCAGTTAGTGTGGACAACAGTAAAATGCACATTTGAGTAAAATAGGAATAACCCATGTGCCTCCCACAGCACAGAATTACTCAAACATAAGGGGGGTGGTTGAGTCAACAAATGCAGTTCTGTTTGGGAAGTGGTCATGACGTTGGATTTAACTCTGCAGAAATATGTGCACAAAAGCTAAATCCAGCCTGCCCAAGGTCCACTTCTCTTCGGGGCCCCCACCCAGTTGCATGGCTCCATGCAGCAGGAGAAGGAGGCAGAATGCAAGGGGTCCCATCCACCTTGGCTGCATCTGAGCCAGGAGGAAAGGTATAGGAAGAAGGAAAAGAACCAGTAGCAAGAAAATTCATTTCCAAGACAAAATAGCGTCTTGTCTCTGTTCCCCAGGAAATACAAACTTTCTGCTTTCAGGTTCTGGAGCATTCTAGAACTCAAGCCTTGAATCAGCATGGGCTCCACTTGAGCCCAAGTTGGCAGCATGTGCTGTTTGGGGGTCAAGAAGCCCAAGTTATCTGGAAGTGGAACTCACAGTCACAGGAACCAGTCCACAACTGTCCTCAACTGTAGTTCAGGACCTCTTCAAAACCACCAGCCCATGCATGGCAGCATAGGTTGGAAGAGTGTGTTGAGCTTAACTCTGGACCTATCGATGCTCCTATATGTGAATGAATCATTGTCTTCATTTAATTTAATTTGTCTAAAAAATCATTTGGTGGGCTTCCCTGGTGGCTCAGTGGTGAAGAATCCACCTGTCAATGCAGGACACACTGGTTCGATACCTGGTCCAGGAAGATACCACATGCTGTGGGACAACTAAGCCCATGCAACGTAACTACTGTGCCAGCACTCTAAAGCCTGTGAACTGCAACTACTGAGCCCATATGCTGCAACGACTGAAGCCTGCATGCCTAGAGCCCGTCCTCCACCAGAAGAGAAGTCACCGCAATGAGAATCTCCTGCACCACCACTAGAGAGTAGGCCCCGCTCACTGCAACTGGAGAAGGCCCGCGTGCAGCAATGAAGACTCATTGCAACCATAAATAAATCAATAAATCTTTAAATAAAAAGTATGTGGTGATGGTGCAGTTTTACTAAATGGGCAAATATTCAAGTCAAAAGATCTTCTGAGTTTTCTTCTACCAGGAATGGGAGCGGGGGAGAAGCAACACAATCTAAGAAAACATACGCATGCTCTTCAAGGCACCACTGTCTCATTTCTTGGAAGAAATGGGTGAGACTGAGGAGACTGCCACCATCCTCTGCTGTTGCAATGTGGGAGACCCGGGTTCAGTCCCTGGGTTGGGAAGATCCCCTGGAGAAGGGAAAGACTACCCACCTCAGTATTCTAGCCTGGAAAATGGTGGCAAAGAGTCGGACATGACTGAGAAACTTTCAAAAAAAAAAAATCCTCTGTTGTTCATGAGAATACAGAATGTGCAAGCGAAACATCAGGATGGGTCTGAGGTCAGAATGCCCTGGGCCGGGCTGCATCACCCATCTTACTGCTCTGCTGTGTTCTCACATCCTGCCACTTTCCCCTTACAATGTTAATGAAAGAAAACTTTTGAACATGAAGGGATTTTTTTAAAATAGAATTCATGGTTTTATTTGCCAAGATAATAAAATTACTTTCTCCAATAACACATGACATCAATTTTTCAGAGTAGAGTGGTCATCTACAATTTATGAACATCCCTCACCCTGCAGAAGATGGCAGAGGAATAGGACGGGGAGACCAGTTTCTCCCCCACAAATTCATCAAAAGAACATTTGAAAGTCGAGCAAATTCCACAGAACAACTTCTGAATGCTGGCAGAGGACATCAGGCACCCAGAAAGGCAGCCCATTGTCTTCAAAAGGAGGTAGGACAAAATATAAAAGATAAAAAGAGAGATAAAAGAGGTAGGGATGGAGATCAATCCCAGGAAAGGAGTCTTAAAAAAGAGAGAAGTTTCCGAACACCAGGAAACACTCTCTGGCAGGTCTGTGGCGAGCCGTGGAATCTCAGAGGGCAAAATATCCAGGAGGAAAAATAAATAAATAATTACAACCCACAGATTATGTGCCTTACAGCAACTCCCAGTGGAGCAGCAACCCAGACGCTTGCATCCCCCGCTAGCAAGCGGGGGAGGGACAGGAAGGAGAAGGCTGCATTGCTTAGGGTAAGAACCGGGCCTGAATGTTCTGAGGGCAATCTGAGGAAACTAACTTGAGTTAACAACCCAGACTGTGGGAGAGCTATCCTGCGAAAAGGCGAAAAGCCCTAACCTAAGAGCCCACCAGGCACGCTCACAGAACAAAGGACTGAGCAGAGCTAGCCGGCTGTGAACCGGCCCATCCCCAGGCAGATGAGGGCAGCCAGAGCCAGAAGGGGCCAATCGCGGCCCCAGAGAGGCATCCTACCAAACTGCAAGCAGACTTCTCTTCTAACCAAGACTTCTTGGGATTCTGGACAATCGACATCTGCCGGGAGGGTCGCAGCCAGAGACCAGCTCCCCAGAATAGACACACGGCACACCTGAGAAGGCATGCCCATTGTACACCCAGAAAACCAAGCGGCTGGAACAGGGGAAGGGATAAGCCACAGCCTTCAACTGGGGGCGACTACACACGCCAAGCACTTGGTCACCTGAGCTGCTCGGACCTGGGACAGGTGCAAAACGCCGGCCCAACCAAGTCTGTGCCTTTGTGGAGTACCCAAGAACCTGAACCTGAGCAGCTTAGGCCTGGAAAGTGCATGCAAACCAGGGCCCGCATCAGACAGTTCCTGGGAGAGCAACCTAGAGTCTGAGCAGTGTAGACTGGGAAAGTACACACGCTGTGAGCGGGGTCAAACTCAGTGCAGCTGAAACACTGTGAGCACATGCCAGTGATATTTGTTTGCAGTGTTTCTCCCTCTCCAAAGCATGAGTGAGCAAGCGAGCCCTCCCCCTCCCCCAAAAAAAGTGACCACCACTGTGCCCCTTGTGGCACGGTGGAAATTAGACACTGAAGAGACCAGCAAACAGAAGCTAAAATAAACAGAGGGAACCGCTTTGGAAGTGACAGGTGCAATAGATTGAAACCCTGTAGTTAGCACCGACTACATAGGAAGGGGCCTATAGACCTTGAGAAGTACAAGCCGGACCAAGGAACTATCTGAAGATGAACTGACCCCACACTGTCCGCAACAGCTCCAGAGAAAGTCTTAGATATATTTTTACTACTATCATTTTTTAAATTTAAAAAAATTTAAAAATATTTTTTAAATTAAAAAAAATTTTTAAGTCCCCATTACTCCTTTAACTTTCATTTTTATAACCTGCTATTACCTTGCAAAAAAAAAAAAGAAAGACCCTATTTTTAAAGCAAACTTCATATATATATATATATTATAATTTCAGTGACTTTGCTTTGTTTTGTTGTTGTTTGTTTGATTTCTTTTTTTCTTTTCTTTTTAATATTGTATTTTTGGGAATCTAACCCTTACTCAAGATTTTTAATCTTTGCTTTTTGGTATTTGTTATCAACTTTGTACCTTTAAGAACCCAACCTTCAGTACCCATTTTTTACTTGGGCGCGGGATCACTGGCCTGATTGCTCTCCACCCCTTTTGACTCTCCTTTTTCTTCACCAGGTCGCCTCTATCTCCCCCCACCCCCTTTTCTTCTCTCCCCAACTCAGTGAATGTCTTTGTGTGTTCTGGGCTGTGGAGAACACTTAGGGAACTGATTACTGGCTGGATATGTCTCCTTTTGCTTCCCCCTTTTATCCCCCTGGCCACCTCTGTCTCCTTCCTCCCTCTTCTCCTCTCTGTGTAACTCCGTGAACATCTCATAGGGGTCCAGACTGTGGAGACCACACAGGGAAGTGATTACTGGCTAGCTTGCCCTCTCCCCTTTTGATACCCCCGCTGCTCCTCCTCATCACCTCTAACTCCCACTTCCCTCTTCTCATCTCCATGTAACTCTGTGTACCTCTACAGGTGTCCCTCACTGTGGAGAAACTTTTCATCATTAACCTAGATATTTTATCACTTATGCTGTATAGATGGAGAAGTCGTGAGGCTACTGTGTAAGAATAAGACTGAAAACCAGAGGCTGGAGGCTTAAGTCCAAATCCTGAGAATACCAGAGAACTCCTGAACCCAGGGAACATTAAACGATAGGAGTTCATCAAACGCCTCCATACCTCCACTCTCATAATGCGTTAATGAGATCAAAAACGTTTTGGAGGGAACCAACAGTAGAGTAACGGAGGCAGAAGATAGGATAAGTGAGGTAGAAGATAGAATGGTAGAAATAAAACAGAGAGAAAAAAAGAAAAAAAGAATTAAAAGAAATGAGGACAAACTCAGAGACATCTGGGACAATGTTAAATGCCTCAACATTCGAATCATAGGAGTCCCAGAAGAAGAAGACAAAAAGAAAGACCAAGAGAAGATACTTGAGGAGATAATAGTTGAAAAATTCCCTAAAATGGGGAAGGAAATAATCACCTAAGTCCAAGAAACCCAGAGAGTCCCAAACAGGATAAACCCAAGGCAAAACACCCCAAGACACATATTAATAAAATTAACAAAGATCAAACACAAAGAACAAATACTAAAAGCATCAAGGGAAAAACAAAAAAATAACACACAAGGGGATTCCCATAAGGATAACAGCTTTTCAATAGATAACAGAGTTTCAATAGAAACTCTTCAGGCCAGAAGGGAATGGCAGAATATACTTAAAGTGATGAAAGAAAATAACCTACAGCCCAGACTACTGTACCCAGCAAGGATCTCACTCAAATATGGAGAAATCAAAAGCTTTACAGACAGGCAAAAGCTGAGAGAATTCAGCACCACCAAACCAGTTCTCCAACAAATGCTAAAGGATCTTCTCTAGACAGGAAACACCAAAAGGGTGTATAAACAATAAAGTAAATGGCAATGGGATCATACTTATCAATAATTACCTTAAATGTAAATGGGTTGAATGCCCCAAACAAAAGACAAAGACGGGCTGAATGGATACAAAAACAAGACCCCTATATATACTGTCTACAAGAGACCCCAACTCGAAACAAGGGACACATACAGACTGAAAGTGAAGGGCTGGAAAAAGATATTCCATGCAAATAGAGACCAAAAGAAAGCAGGAGTAGCAATACCCATATCAAATAAAACAGACTTTAAAACAAAGGCTGTGGAAAGAGACAAAGATGGATACTACCTAGTGATCAAAGGATCAATCTAAGAAAAAGATATAACAATCATAAATATATATGCACCCAACATAGGAGCACCACAATATGTAAGACAAATGCTAACAAGTATGAAAGGGGAAATTAACAATAACACAATAATAGTGGGAGACTTTAATACCACACTCACACCTATGGATAGATCAACTAAACAGAAAATTAACAAGCAAACACAAACTTTAAATGATACAATAGACCAGTTAGACTGAATTGATATCTATAACACATTTAACCCCAAAACAATGAATTTCACCTTTTTCTCAAGCGCACATGGAACCTTCTCCAGGATAGATCACATCCTGGGCCATAAGTTTAGCCTTAGTAAATTAAAAAAAAAATTGAATCATTCCAAGCATCTTTTCTGACCACAATGCAGTAAGATTAGATGTCAATTACAGGATAAAAACTATTAAAAATGCCAACATATGGAGGCTGAACAACACACTGCTGAACAACCAACAAATCACAGAAGAAATGAAAAAAGAAATCAAAATATGTGTAGAAAAAAATGAAAATGAAAACACAACAACCCAAAACCTATGGGACACTGTAAAAGCAGTGCTAAGGAGAAGGTTCATAGCAATACAGGTTTACCTCAAGAAACAAGAAAAAACCAAATAAATAACCTAAATCTACACCTAAAGCAACTTGAAAAGAAAGAAATTATGAACTCCAGGGTTAGTAGAAGGAGAGAAATCTTAAAAATAAGGGCAGAAATAAATGCAAAAGAAGCAAAAGAGACCATAGCAAAAATCAACAAAACCAAAAGTTGGTTCTTTGAGAAGGTAAATAAAATTGACAAACCATTAGCCAGGCTCACTAAGAAACAAAGGGAGAAAATTGATTTTCTAAATTCAACAAAATTAGAAATGAAAATGGAGAGATCACAACAGACAACACAAAAATACAAAGGATCGTAAGAGACTATTATCAGCAACTATATGCAAATAAAATGGACAACTTGGAAGAAATGGACAAATTCTTAGAAAAGTACAACTTTCCAAAATTAAACCAGGAAGAAATAGAAAATCTCAACAGACACATCACAAGCAAGGAAGTTGAAACTGTAATCAGAAACCTTCCAACAAACAAAAGCCCAGGACAAGATGGCTTCACAGCTGAATTCTACCAAAAATTTAGAGAAGAACACCTACTCAAACTCTTCCAGAAAATTGCAGAAGAAGGTAAACTTCCAAACTTATTCCATGAGGCCACCATCACCTTAATACCAAAACCTGAAAAAGATGCCACACAAAAAAGAAAACTAGGCCAATATCACTGATGAACATAGATGCAAAAATCCTTAACAAAATTCTAGCAAACAGAATCCAACAACATATTAAAAAGATCATACATCATGACCAAGTGGGCTTTATCCCAGGGATGCAAGGATTCTTCAATATCCACAAATCAATCAATGTCATACACATTAACAAATTGAAAAATAAAAATCATATGATTATCTCAGTAGATGCAGAGAAAGCCTTTGACAAAATTCAACATCTGTTTATGAGAAAAACCCTCCAGAAAACAGGAATAGAAGGAACATACCTCAACATAATAAAAGCTATATATGACAAACCCTCAGCAAACATTATCCTCAAAGGTGACAGATTGAAAGCATTTCCGCTTAAGTCAGGAACAAGACAAGGGTGCCCACCTTCACCATTACTATTCAACATAGTTTTGGAAGTTTCGGCCACAGCAATCAGAGCAGAAAAAGAAATAAAAGGAATCCAGATAGGAAAAGAAGAAGTGAAACTCTCACTGTTTGCAGATGACATGATCCTCTACATAGAAAACCCTAAAGACTCCACCAGAACAATTACTAGAGCTAATCAATGAATATAGTAAAGTTGCAGGATATAAAATTAACACACAGAAATCCCTTGCATTCCTATACACTAACAATGAGAAAACAGAAAGAGAAATTAAGGAAACAATACCATTCACCAATGCAACGAAAAGAATAAAATACTTAGGAACAAATCTACCTAAAGAAACAAAAGACCTGTATATAGAAAACTATAAAACACTGATGAAAGAAATCAAAGAGGACACAAATAAATGGAGAAATACACCGTGTTCATAGATTTGAAGAATCAATATTGTGAAAATGAGTACACTACCCAAAGCAATCTATAAATTCAATGGAGTCCCTATTAGGCTATGAACGGTATTTTTCAGAAAACTAGAACAAATAATTTCACAATTTGTATGGAAATACAAAAATTCTCGAATAGCCAAAGCAATCTTGAGAAAGAAGAATGGAACTGGAGGAATCAACCTGCCCAACATCAGTCTCTACTACAAAGCCACAGTCATCAAGACAGTGTGCTACTGGCACAAAGACAGAAATATAGATCAATGGAACAGAATAGAAAGGCCAGAGATAAATCCACGTACTTATGGACATCTTATCTTCGACAAAGGAGGCAAGAATATACAATGAAGAAAAGACAATCTCTTTAACAAGTGGTGCTGGGAAAACTGGTCATCCACTTGTAAAAGAATGAAACTAGAACACTTTCTAACACCATACACAAAAATAAACTCAAGATGGATTAAAGATCTAAATGTGAGACTAGATACTATAAAACTCCTAGAGGAGAACACAGGCAAAACACTCTCTGACATAAATCACAGCAGGATCCTCTATGACCCACCTCCAGGATATTGGAAATAAAAGCAAAAATAAACAAATGGGGCCTAATTAAAATTAAAAGCTTCTGCACAACAAAGGAAACTGTAAGCAAGGTGAAAATGCAGCCTTCAGAATGGGAGAAAATAATAGCAAATGCAGCAAAGGACAAAGAATTAATCTCAAAAATACACAAGTAACTCCTTCAACTTAATTCCATAAAAATAAAAGACACAATCAAAAAGTGGGTCAAAGAACTAAACAAACATTTCTCCAAAGGAGACATACAGATGGCTAACAAACACATGAAAAGATGCTCAGTATCACTCATTATCAGAAAAATGCAAATCCAAACCACAATGAGGTACCATTACACACCAGTCAGAATGGCTGCTATCCAAAGTCTACAAGTAATAAATGCTGGAGAAGGTGTGGAGAAAAGGGAACCCTCTTATTCTGTTGGTGGGAATGCAAACTAATACAGTCACTATGGATAACAGTGTGGAGATTCCTAAAAAACTGGACATAGAACTGCCACATGATCCAATCCCGCTGCTGGGCATACACAGTGAGGAAATCAGAATTGAAATACACATGTACTCCAATGTTCATCACAGCACTGTTTATAATAGCCAGAGCATGGAAGCAATCTAGATGTCCATCAGCAGACAAATGGATAAGAAAGCTGTGGTACATATACACAATGGAATATTATTCAGCCATTAAAAAGAATACATTTGAATTAGTTCTAATCAGGTGGATGAAACTGGAGCCTATTATGCAGAGTGAAGTAAGCCAGAAAGAAAAACACCAATACAGTATACTAACACATATATATGGAATTTAGAAAGATGGTAACGATAACCCTGTATGAAAGACAGTAAGAGAGACACAGATGTATTTAACACTCTTTTGGACTATGTGGGAGAGGTCGAGGGCAGGATGATATGGGAGAATGACACTGAAACATGTAAATTATCATTAGTGAAACAAATCGCCAGTCCAGGTTTGATGCATGATACAGGGTGCTCAGGGCTGGTGCACTGGGATGACCCAGAGGGATGGGATGGGGAGGAAGGTGGGAGGTGGGTTCAGGATGGGGAACACATGTACATCCATGGCGGATCCAAGTCAATGTATGGCAAAACCAATACAAGGTTGTAAAGTAAACTAAATAAATAATTAATAAATAAAATAAAATCCTGTAACTCCACATATTCACAGAAATCTAATGGGTACGATTATCACATAGACGGGCTTCCCTGATAGGTCAGTTGGTAAAGAAGCCACCTGCATTGTGGGAGACCTCGGTTTGATCCCTGGGTTGGGAAGATCTCCTGGAGAAGGTAAAGGCTACCCACTCCAGTATTCCAGCCTAGAGAATTCCATGGACTGTATAGTCCATGGGGTCGCAGAGTCGGACACGACTGAGCGACTTTCACTTCACTTCGTCACATGGACAAAAGGTGTGATTTGTTCAGAATTAGCACAGAATCCAGGGTATGAATAGGACCTTGACCCCTTTGTTCATTTAACCTTCATCTTCACAATGTTTGCTTTTAAAGAAGCTGTGTGATTCTCATTGCCAGTATTGTCCCTTGTGTCATTTGATGGGATGCTCAGACACCATCTGCCTGGAAGAAGCTTTATCATACATTTGTACTAATCAGGTGATTGTGAAATAGCTTCTAGAAAAAGATACTATGTTCTTTATTCCTTGAAACAGAAAATTTAGCTACATACACCAATTACTAGATGTTTTAGCAAGAGCAAATATCGCAGTAGGATACCAGTTTTCTCATTAACACCAAAACAGGAAGGGGTTGTTATAAACAAATGTGATGACAGGTACTGTTAGGTGCCATGGATTGATAGCAGGATGGTCAGCTCTGGACTAAACCACCCACCTTCAATTTGCACAACAGTATCGATACTCAAGGTTATACTCACTACTGTTGAATTGTTCTATGTTAAAAGTTGTGTTTAAATTCTAAAGGTTAAAAAAAGCAAAAAAAAGAAATTGATGCTAAACTTTCAGGCCTGAGCATGTTTAGTGAGACTGGTCATGCAAGCATTTATAGTGCCATGCTCTTCAAGCCTATATTTTCTGATAGAAATGTTGCTCTATTTGTCTTCCCCAGTATATAGTGTTTTTATTTCATTGAGGGTGGGATCCAATACCTGCCATTTAACAAAATGAAGACAAAATAGAAAAAACAATAAACAAAAAAGGAAGTGTGGGGGGAAAACTAATGCACAAGAGTTGGGCTAGTTAAGTCCAGCACCACACTGAAGTAGACTCAGCGATTTTGGAGTGAAGAAGACTTACTCTCACATATTCTCTCATGCTCCCACAAAACTCCAGCCACAAATGTTCTCAAGTTCCTCTTGCCTTGCCATGGGGACTCGGGAGTTGACCAAGGAAAACTACTTGGCCCCATGAAGAATGGTACTGTCAGTGTCTGTCATGAAAGGAGCCTAGTCAGGAAGCAGTCTCAAAGTATATGGTCTTGATCACCTCATGAAGATGTGTGGCAAGAGGCTCTCAGGAAATATATGAAGTCTGGATCATCCACATGGCACCTCTGCATGGGAACATGGTGGCTCTGAACTGGAACTGAACTGCCTTCCACTCACTTGACCAAAGCAATGAGACTGACCAGTATGGGTGAAATGAGTGTGTGTGTGTGTGTGTGTGTGTGAGCACGTGCATGCACACGCGCATGCATGCCCACGTGCATGCACAGTTGTGTCCCGTTCTTTGCGACGCCATAGACTGTAGCCTGCTGCAGACTCCTCTGTCCATGAAATTTTCCAGGCAAGAGTACTGGAGTGGGTTGCCATTTCCTACTCCAGGAGATCTTCCCAACCCAGGAATCGAACCTGTGGCTCTTGTGTATCCTGCATTTGAAGGTAGATTGTTTACCATTGTGCCACCTGGGAAGCCCAAGGTAGGTTTAAAGAGAAGGGAATGTTTTCTGATTTCCTTTGTCCTTGAGGGCTCAAGCTGAAGAATACGTAACCACTGCTTGAAAGGAACCAGCTCCTCTTGGCTGGATTGGATCAGAGCTCATTTCATCCCAAGTCTTGAGTGCCTTTTCGTCTGGAAAAGTGGCTTGTCTCCTACTATACACAACTGGGACATTCTCTCTGTAATTATGAATTGTTTTACATAAACTAAAAGAGAATGTCTTTGATCACTAGAGTTTGTCAGTGTTGGATTGCTTCCACTGTGATGTTCTGAAACTTTTTCACCTCAACCTATTAAAGCAGCTCATGTTAGAGACACTTCAACATGAACGTTTTACAGTTGAGACATTATATATATTTTACTGTTTATAATAAATGCCATCTATACAAAGCCTGGTGTTAATTTTAACGTTGGCACAAGATCTGTTTTCCATGATATGTTAACATCTACAATTTCACTGTTGAGGCTATTTTTTATTGAGATTCTGAAGCCAAAGGAGCCTTGTGTTCTTTTTGTTCATTTTTCCTATTTCCTTGAAATACGAGATTTTGTATGGTCTTCACTGTGAAGACTTCAGATCAATCCTTGTATTACACTTGGTTGTCTCTTAGCTATATAACTTCTGAGTGTAACTCATTGAACTCTTCAAAGAAACATTATAAGGAATAAATCATAATAGGTGTGAAGGAAAGCAGGGTTGTGATACACCTCACTGAGCTGATGAAAGGGGTTGAGGTAATGAAGGAGGAGAAAAGCCTGAGTGATCTCAGGGACGATGCAGAGATGGAACAAACCAGAGTGTGGGGAGAGCTAACGGGTGGACAGAGTGTTCTGGTTAGGAATGTGACCCCGGGAGGCAGACAGGACCTCACTGGCAGATGGAGTCCATGGGACCTGGGGTCAGAGAGAAACTAAAGGGCGTGTATGGTCTCCAGGAGGTATGGGGGACCCCTTAGTCATGAATCCTTCTGCTTTATGCCTGCTTCCTACTTTAAAGGAGACTCTGGGAACTTAGCATCAACTCAACTTCCCTACTGTCAGTGGACCTGGTCCTTCTCTGCCCTGTAGACCAGTGACAGAAGCACGGGGCGCTTTACTCCTTACCAACGTTGTACACCATATCAGTGTATAAAGGGGCTGTGTAGTGTCCCATGGGAGCAACTATGGTCCTTCCCCAATCAGTCCTACACCCGGATGGCCTCAAATCCCTGGAGTGTCCCATCAGTTACCTCTGAGCCCTGTCTGCTCACCTGGCAGCCCCACTCTTCACTTCAGTCAGGATGGACTCCCCATCCCCTCCTTTCCATCTAGCCCCCTTAGGTCCTGCCCACTATCCCAGGTCCAGCTCCTCTTTCAGGAGTTTCTGATGACTCCAGTGAGCCCTTCCTCCTCTTTTTAAATTAGGGGGTTCTATAGAGGTGACACTGGAGAAGGCAATGGTGACCCACTCCAGTACTCTTGCCTGGAAAATCCCATGGATGGAGGAGCCTGGTGGGCTGCTGTCTATGGGGTCGCAGAGAGTCAGACACGACTGAAGCGACTTAGCAGCAGCAGCACAGAGGTGACACTGGAGAAGGCAATGTCGACCCACTCCAGTACTCTTGCCTGGAAAATCCCATGGACGGAGGAGCCTGGTGGGCTACAGTCCATGGGGTCGCTAAGAGTCGGGCACAACTGAGCGACTTCACTTTCACTTTTCACTTTCATGCATTGGAGAAGGAAATGGCAACCCCCTCCAGTGTTCTTGCCTGGAGAATCCCAGGGACAGGGGAGCCTTGTGGGCTGCCGTCTATGGGGTCGCACAGAGTCGGACACTGAGCAGCAGCAGCATAGACGTGACACTGGAGAAGAAAACGGTAACCCACTCCAGCATTCTTGGCTGGGAAATCCCATGGACAGAGGAGCCTGATGGGCTACATTCCACAAGGTCACAAAAGAGTCGGACACGACTGAGCGACTAAACAACAACACACACTTCTGCCTCTCTTTTGTACCTTTTGTATTTTTCTCGGGTAACCTCTTCCCTCTCCTCCAAGTTCTTCTTCTCCCTGTCCCTCAGTTATCATTTTGTTTTGTTTTGTTTTTTAGTTTTCCTATTATAAAATGGGATTTAGTAAAAATGACTACCTCACAGGGATGCTGTGAGCACCAAAAGTGACAATACATTTAAAAACCTTGGTAATGAGAGACGTTATCTGTATCTATTTCATCTTATAAATCTTCATTGCAATTTCTCTCACAGTAGGCACGAAGAATATAGAATGCAGTGTGCTGATTATTTACAAGAACATTTGGGGATGCTGTTAGTGAGCTAATATGCCACTGAAGACTGCTTAACAAAACTCCACAAACTATGTTGTCTGAAATGTCAAAAATGTATTCTCTCATAATTCTGGAGACATAAAGCCCAAAATCAAGGTGCTGGGCATGACCATGCTTCTTCCAAATGCTCTGGGGCAGTATCCATTCTTGCCTCTTCTCCGGTCTGAATGCTTCTGGAGCTCCTTGGTTTGTGGCAGCAGGGCCCCAATCTCCTCCTCCATCTTCACAAGGCCTTCTTGCCTGTGTGACATCTCTCTCTCCTTCTCTTCTTTTTCTTTCTAACGATTATTTTCATTTCCAGATTCTCAAGCTCTGCACAGTTTTAGTACTCCCTGAGAAATTAAACACTGTCATATCTCTTCCATAAAAATGGGAGGAAAAGCATCAGTATATACTAATGACTGACAGAAAACATTTACTAGTTTATCACAAAAATGCATTTATGGTAGGAGTTTCAGAAAGAGTAACTGAAAAATTAAAATTTACCTTAAAAAAGACGTTAGTCAGGAAAACTTTACACAGAAAAATAAATGGCTACATATGTAAATCTTAAATACATTATACTGTTTTATATCCTTTTTGGTCATGGAATACTCTGGGAAGATGTAATTACAAAACTAATTCAAGGAGTCCTTAAAATGTAGTCTTAAAAAATATTGGTTTGATGAAAAGAGAGATTTTAGTCTATTTTAGACAAATTTGGTAAGTTTCTAACTACACTTCATTTCAGCACAATCATCACTCAGGGGACAATCATTTATGAGAAAGGGGAAATTAAAGTTTAAATTAGCTTCCGAATTCTACCCATTATCACCCAATCAATATTGAAGTATATGTCATCAAGTATGCAAAGATTACAGAATTTCAGTTATGTAATTTGCAGGCAAAAAACATAATAATGTATAAGATCATTGACAAACTTAAGCTAGAATTATTAGCTCTAGGACATTTTATTGTATCATTACCTTAAAAGGATGGCAAACTAGACATCAGCAGAAATGCTGTTAAAACTGTTGTTTTTTCACTCCAAGTTTTTCATATTAATGAAATAAAAGGTTAACAGTCTCTAAGTTAAATTTCACAAGTGAAATTGCTGCTCTCTGATTTAACTTTCAGGGATAAGACAGGGCAAAATCCAAGTATCATCCTTTCCATTTTTGTGCATAAACACAAATAAGAGTCATTATCAATACAAATGGCAATGTAAGGAAACAACATGTCTAGTCAGGTTCTGCATCACAGGATATTACAACATAACTCTGCTACAGTAAATTCCCATTTTGTGTTTTGGAATAGCAGATTACATAGTATGGTGTGAAAAGCAGTAAAACGCACATGCTTTCTGTGTCATTTAGCAAAGAAAAGACAGGACAGAATACATTGCCAAACTCCACCTGCTACTCCATCCTAGACCCAGTTGTCTATCATCCACTCAGTTCCAGTACTTCCAAATTCTCAGTCTAACCCAGTCAGTCTCAAGCCAAGATTAACTCCTTTTGCACCAACTCTCCTTTCTCTCAGCTAAGTCATCATTTTCCAGAAAAGTCTGATTTTTCTGACTTCATGATTTAACCCATTTGAAGTCAAAGAAAATGCTGTAATACTGAAAGCAATTAAACTAGAGATGGAAATTAGTGTTGTGGAAGATACACTTCAAGTGCTCTGCGAATGTAATGAGAAAGTTGCAAGAAAGCAGATTTTAAACTCTACCTGGCTTCCTTAGTTACTTGGTATATTATAATGTTGCTCTGATTACTAGTCAGGACAAAGAAGTGCTCAAAGGCACTAAAATATGCACCTTGGGGGAAATGCATGGACATTAAGATTTCTTGGGAGTTGGCCAAGGCATTTTTACATCCATAAGGACCATCAACTTGAACTTAGTCCATCACAGTTATTAAAAAATGAAAGGAGTAGAACTCTTGCTTACAACTGCGTTTGGCAGAAACACATCCATATACTCTGCCCCTGTAATCACACAGGCCTTTAACCAGGGACAATGAGTGTGCCCACAGAGCAGCACTAATGAAAAATTTATAAAGAATCTATGATAGAGCTTCACAATCCAGCTTTACTAGGTTGTAAACACTCTTCTTACCCAAGCATTACTTTGTGTATCTGTGAAACATCTGAAAAATACTCTTCTTTGACTTACCAGGCTGTAGGGAATGAGTCATTTTATGTACAAGTGTCTATAGTAGAACTTGGTACTTTCTTGCATTAACTGAACAATGTTACAACTGGAACTTAAAAGAAGGGTGTCAATTTTCACTTTTTGAGGCTCTGTGAGGTACTGGATGCTCTAGATCAGTTTGTCTTTTGAAGCTTCTCTCTTTGGTATTCTCCTTCTGTCCATTTAGTAATTTGCCTGAAGGTGAAGACATAGCCCATAACTGATATTCATCTGGGGATCCTTTTAGCCAGGTTGGCCTCATTTGTTCTTGATTCACCTCTTTCTGAAGCTGCAATGCTAATAACCTATCCTGTTCATCTTGTTTAATGTCTCTCAAAAAACAGACGTTCCAAATCTATCAGTTTTGGGGTGAAGTGGACTTGTTTACTCTTGGTCTGAGGAAGCTTTGAGGACCATTTTTCTTCTTTTTGTAGAACAGCATGGATTGCTGACTGCTTCAGACAAAGACTCCTGGTTTTTCGCTCTGGAGATATCTTTACTGGTCAGTAGGTGAGGCGAGGCTCCTCATTTTCTGTCACAACTGTGTTATTTTTCAGTGTCTATGTCATATCTGACACTGTACATCCACTCTCTGTTTCGCCAAAAGACTTAAATGCAGCTTCTCCAGAAGAGGAAATTCCAGCTTTAGGTTCTTCATGACTGATGACACATGACTCTCTTTCATGACTGCTTTGTTTGGTTTTCACTTATCCTTCAAGGTACCATTCTCCACCACTGGCACATAACTGAGGTCTAGGTGACTCCACTGAAGCTTCTGCATCTCGCTTTTGAACTTCAAGGCATATTTGAGGAGAAAGTGCTGGCACATCTTCCTCAATTTCTGTGTCTTGCCATGTAGGTTTCTCCCGATCACTGCTGTCAGTTTCCTCAGACCTGGAAGTTTCCCTGTCTTCTTCTATGACTTCAGAGTGTGACGCTGACTCAAGTTGAGAATTCAGTGACAAATTCTTTTGAATATCGCCAGTGCTTTTTTGTTTGCTCTTCCTTTTCCTTTGTGACTCAGTTGTGACGGGATTAGATGTTTTTGGAATCCGAGCAGAAAGCCGAGACACTTTCCTCACAGACATTGCTCACATTAAGGCTTGGCCTTCTTGCCAGCGCTTCATCACTTTTCAGTTGTTCTTCCATCTCTCTGAGCTTTTTTTCTGCCTGTCTCTTTTCCTCTTCTTCCTCCTCTGCCAGTAATCTCCGTATGTATTCTTCACTGGCTTTGTTTTCTTCCTCCTGAATGGCTTGTCGCTCTGCCTCCACCTTGCTTCTCTCCTCTTCATATTCTCTTCTTAATTCCCCAGGTTGACTTAATAGACGAACTGGCTGAGAGTCATCAACGACTTCCTCTGATTGTTGCCCAGAGACTCTAAGCCGGCATTCCTCTGGTTAGGGTTTTTGAATTATCTCCCACAGTTCCATATTGACAAGAGAATTTCTTCAGGTGCGGTACCGAGTCCACGAAGAGACCTGGCTGCAACAGAAAGGACAGCACAAATTTGCCTTCTCCACAGTTGATTCGAAGCATGCTTTACAGAGCGTTGGTTGCAAGGCAGTGTCACAGGCTCAATGAGGATTTCCACACAGATGTGGCACAGGCATCCCAACAAGGAAGGGATGGTGCCTTTGGGTACAGCCATTTTAATATGCTAATAAGGTGTATTCAACATCAATACCAGAATTCCAGGATTGAGAGCACCGGAATGTCTTTAAGTAAAAAGGTTCTGTGGGCCAGGTAAACAGTACGACCCCAGAAGGCGGTGTATTTGTCCGTGTTAAAGACAAGTATCCCAAAAGGAAGCAAACGAACGTTGACTGCCCCCAGGCACTGACAACCGTTGCAGTACGGCAGTGGTGGGCACAGGGCTCTCTAGTGAGGCAGAAGGCGGGCGCCAAGTTCCATTCCTCCCTGTTCCCAGGTGAGGCTTCTCCCTTAGTTCTGAGAAGCTAAGCCCGAGACCGCTGAGGTGCGCAGGCCCCAGGCCACCACTCCACGAAGACCAGTGCTTCTTCCGGGATGCCGCCCCAGCAGAGGGACTTCCGTTTGACCTTTGCTGTGGGGTCGACCGCACCTGTGCACCTCTCAGGGCTCTGAGCCGACCCTCCTCTCTCTTGCGCAGTGCAAGTCGCTCAGGGGTGTCTGACTCTTTGCGACCCTGTGAAATTCTCCAGGCCAGAATACTGGAGTGGGTAGCCTTTCCCTTCTCCAGGGGATCTTCCCAACCCAGGGATCGAACCCAGGTCTCCCACATTGCAGGCGGATTCTTTACGAACGGAGCTATCAGGGAAGCTTAATCTTGGGGGCAGTGCTGTAGCAATCTCAAAAGGGCTAGTGAGGTCACAACGCTCTCCCTCTCTCCTTTTTCTTATAGGACACCAATCATTCATTGTAGAGTCTACTCTAAATACAGGATGATTTCATGTCAATACCCGTAGTTTCATGTCACAGACCTTATTCCCCAAAATGGTCTCATCACAGGTTCAGGCATTGCGGTTTGGACATGTCTTTTTCAGGATACATGTCAACCCACTGTAGTGACAGGAGGGTTGAAAAACTAAAATGAGCTCTTACCTTTTGTAGATCGGTATACAAACACATGCCTACGTGCATAAATATATAAATGCCTGCATAAGAAAGAATATAATGCATTCTTGAACAATGAAATGCGGATAAAAACATTCAGCAAATGTTTGGGGGTTGTATGTTTTGGGCAAATGTTGTTTTTCCACTGTTTATTATGTTATTTATTTTTTACCTAAAAGAGATGTCTATTGCTCTTGCAAATGTTAAAAACATGAAATGGCAGGGAAGCAAGTACATTCTTACCACATCCCTAGAAAAGCCTTTAGAACAGTAATATTTTTCAGAGACAGGAAGAGAGATGAGAGGTTGAGGAAGTCCCTTCCTCCATATAACAAGAAAATTCCCCTCCAATAACAACCAAAATTATGAATATCAATGCTTTAAATTTCTTGTTATTAAATTGGAGGAAAATATTGGACCTCAGTTTGACAGTTTAAATTTTTAAATGGAGGATAATTGCATTACAATGTTGTGCTGGTTTCTGCCATACAACATTACAAATCAGTTGTAACTATATATATATATCCTCTCCGTCTCCACTCCCCTCCCCCCATCCTGCCCCTTTATTCATACAAACTCCAGTCTGGGTTCCCTGTGTTATATGGCACCTTCTCACTAGCTATGTCTTTTACACGTGGTAATGTGTATATATATGTCAGTGCTACTTTTGTGATTTGTCTCACCCTCTCATTCCCCTGCTGTGTCCCCAAGTCTGTTCTCTATGTCTGGTTCTCCATTCCTTCCCTGCAAATATGTTCATTAGTATCATTTTTCTAGATTTCATATATATGCTTTAATTTACTATATTTGTTTTTCTCTTTCTGACTTACGTCACTCTGTGTAACAGTTTCTAGGTTCATCCACATCATTATGACTGACTCAAATTTGTTCCTTTGCTGAGTAGTATTCCATTGTACATATGTACCACTACTTCTTTGTCCATGCATCTGTATATGCACGTCTAGGTTGCTTCTGTGTCCTGCCTATTGTAAATAGTGCTGCAGTACACCTTAGGGTACATGTTTCTTTTTGAGTTGTGAGTTTCTCAGGATATATGCCCAAGAGTGGAATTGATGGGTCATATGATAGTATTTTGTTGTTGTTGTTTTGTTTTTTTCATTTATTTTTATTAGTTGGAGGCTAATTACTTTACAATATTGTAGTGGTTTTTGCCATACATTGACATGAATCAGCCATGGATTTACATGTGTTCCCCATCTCGATCCCCCCTCCCGCCTCCCTCTCCATCCCATCCCTCTGGGTCTTCCCAGTGCACCAGCCCTGAGCACTTGTCTCATGCATCCAACCTGGGCTGGTGATCTGTTTCACCCTTGATAGTATACTTGTTTCAGTGCTATTCTCTCAGAACGTCCCACCCTCGCCTTCTCCCACAGAGTCCAAAAGTCTGTTCTGTACATCTGTGTCTCTTTTTCTGTCCTGCATATAGGGTTATAGTTACCATCTTTTTAAATTCCATATATATGCGTTAGTATACTGTCTTGGTCTTTATCTTTCTGGCTTACTTCACTCTGTATAATGGGCTCCAGTTTCATCCATCTCATTAGAACCGATTCAAATGCATTCTTTTTAATGGCTGAGTAATATTCCATGGTGTATATGTACCACAGCTTCCTTATCCATTCGTCTGCTGATGGGCATCTAGGTTGCTTCCATGTCCTGGCAATTATAAAGAGTGTTGCGATGAACACTGGGGTGCACGTGTCTCTTTCAGATCTGGTTTCCTCAGTGTGTATGCCCAGGAGTGGGATTGCTGGGTCATATGGCAGTTCTATTTCCAGGTTTTTAAGGAAACTCCACACTGTTCTCCATAGGGGCTGTACTAGTTTGCATTCCCACCAACAGTGTAAGAGGGTTCCCTTTTCTCCACAGCCTCTCCAGCATTTACTGCTTGTAGACATTTGGATAGCAGCCATTCTGACTGGCGTGTAATGGTACCTCATTGTGGTTTGGATTTGCATTTCTCTAATAATGAGTGATGTTGAGCATTTTTCATGTGTTTGTTAGCCATCTGTACATCTTCTTTGGAGAAATGTCTGTTTAGTTCTTTGGCCCATGTTTTGATTGGGTCATTTATTTTTCTGGAATTGAGCTGCAGGAGTTGCTTGTATATTTTTGAGATTAATCCTTTGTCTTTTGGTTCATTTGCTATTATTTTCTCCCATTCTGAAGCCTGACTTCTCACCTTGCTTATAGTTTCCTTTGTTGTGCAAAATCTTTTAAGTTTCATTAGGTCCCATTTGTTTATTTTTGCTTTTATTTCCAATATCCTGGAGGTGGGTCATAGAGGATCCTGCTGTGGTTTATGTCGGAGAGTGTTTTGCCTATGTTCTCCTCTAGGAGTTTTATAGTTTCTGGCCTTACATTTAGATCTTTAATCCGTTTTGAGTTTAATTTTGTGTATGATGTTAGAAAGTGTTCTAGTTTCATTCTTTTACAAGTGGTTGACCAGTTTTCCCAGCACCACTTGTTAAAGAGGTGGTCTTTTTTCCATTGTATACCCTTGCCTCCTTTGTCGAATAGTTTTATTCCTAATTTTTCTCAGGAATCTGCATACTGTTCCCCACAGTGGCTGTATCAATTTACATTCCCATCAAAAGTGCAAGAGGGTTCCCTTTTCTCCACATCTTCTCCAGCATTTATTGTTTATAGATTTGTTGATAATAGCCATTCTGACTAGTATGTGGTGGTACTTTGTTGCAGTTTTGATTTACATTTCTCTAATAATGAGCAGTGTTGAAGCATCTTATCATGTGTTTATTGGCCATCTGTATGTCTTCTTTGCAGAAGTGTCTGTTTATATCTTCTGCCTTTTTTTTTTGATTGGGTTGTTTGTTTTTTTCATATTGAGCTGACTGAGCAGCTTATATATTTTGGAGATTAATCCTTTGTCAGTTTTTTCGATTGCAATTGTTTTCTCCCATTCTGAGGGTTGTCTTTTCATTTTGTTTATAGTTTCCCTTGCTGTGCAAAAGCTTTTAAGTTTTATTAAATTGTATTTGTTAATTTTTCTTTTATTTCCATTACTCTAGGAGGTGGGTCCAAGAGAATCTTGCTACGATTTTTGGCATAGAATATTCTGCCTATGTTTTCATTAAAGAGTTTTGTAATTTCTGGCCTACACTTAAGTCTTTAGTCCATTTTGAGTTTGTTTTTGTGCATGGTTTTCCAAAGTGTTGTGTGCCCTGATGACAATGAGTCTTATCAGGTGAGAGGTAGCAGTGGGCACTAGTTAGATGTGGGGCTCAGCAGCCACCTAGAATCTGTTCGCATCTTAGTCTTGTGACTGCTTAGCCCTGCCCTCAATGTGCTTCATTTCCCTGATGTTTAAAGTTGGGCAAGAGTAGCTCCTCCTCATAAACTGTGGTGAGGTTTTAATGAGAAACTACAAGTTTAGCACTTACAGCTGTGTGGGGAACCAAAGGAGTCAGCAATAATAATTAACAATTCTTAGAATTATCATACCTAAATTGGCCATTGATGTTTCTGTTCCCATTTTTATGACTACATGGGCCTATATCATGACTCTTTGTGATTCTATGGACTCTAGGCCACCAGGCTCCTTTGTCCATGGGATTCTCCAGGCAAGAATACTGAAATGGGTTGCCCTAACCTCCCCGAAGTCATCTTCCCGACCCAGGGATCAAATCCCTGTTTCTCGGGTCTCCTGCACTGGCAGATGGGTTCTTTTACCACTAGCAGATCATAGGAAGTCCACATTGGTGTTGCTCCAAAGAAAGCAGTTGTATAAAATGATAAGTAGGCTATCACCTCATTACTATGCTCTAAGAAGAACAGTTATATTTATATAGTAAAATGTCTCAAAAGCAAATATATACTCAACTGTTAGGAATTCTTCTCCATGAATAAGATGGTTTCAGGGATTTTGAATGATTTTTTCCTAAATGGATTTTTCATTTTTTCCTACAAACAGAGTGTCTTGGATAAGCCTTCTTAAGTGAATAATGCAAAAAAAAAAAAAAAAAAGAGAGAGAGAGAGCGAACAATAGGATGGGAAAGACTAGAGACATCTTCAAGATAATCAAGCTATGAAGGGAACATTTTATGCAAGGATGGGCACAATGAAAGACGGAAATACAAGGGCCTGACAAAAGCAAAAGAGATTAAGAAGAAGTGGCAAACACACATAAGAACTATACAAAAAAGATAGTAGTGACCCAGAAAGCCACGATGGTGTGGCTACTCACCTAGAGCCAGACATCCTGCAGTGTGAAGTCAATTGGGTCTTAGGAAACATGATTATGAAAAGCCAGTGGAAGTGATGAAATTCCAGCTGAGCTATTTAAATCCTAAAATATGGCACTGTTAAAGTGTTGCATGCAACATATCAGCAAATTTGGAAAACTCAGCAGTGGCCACAGGACTGGTAAAGTCAGTTTTCATTCCAATCCCAAAGAAGGCCAAGGCCAAAGAATGTTCAAACTACCATACAATTGAGATCATTTCACAAGCTAGCAAGGTCATGCTCAAAATCCATCAATCTAGGGTTCATTAGTATGTGAACTGAAAACTTCCAAATGTACAAATGGATTTAGAAATGGCAGAGGAACCAGAGCTCAAATTGCCAACATCCATTGGGTCATAGAAAGAGCAAGGGGATTCCAGAAAAACACCTGTACTATGTCGCTTCAACTGTGTCTGACTCTTTGCAAAACTATGGACCATAGCTTGCTAGGTCCCTCTGTCCAAGGGATTCTCCAGGCAAGAATACTGGATTGGATTGCCATGCCCTCCTCCAGGGGATCTTCCTGACCCAGGGATTGAACCTGTTTTGCTGATGTCTCCTGCACTGGCAGGTGGGTTCTTTACACTATTGCCATCTCTTAGCATATGAAGTGAGCAGAGTTGTACCATAGTTTGCACATTCTTTGGCATTGTCCTTCTTTGAGATTGGAATGAAAACGGAACTTTACCTATCCTGCAGCCACTGCTGAGTTTTCCAAATTTTCTGGCCTATTAAGTGCAGCACTTTAAGAGCATTCATCTTTACCTGGAATCCCATCACATCCACTGGCTCTGTTCTTAGTAATGCTTCCTAAGGCCCACTTGACTTCACATTCCAGGATGTCTCTGTCTAGGTGAATGACCACATCATTGTGGTTATTCGGCATTAAGACCATTTTTGGACAGTTCTTCTCTGTATTCCTAATATCTTCTGCTTCTGTTAGGCCCTTGGCACTTCTGTCCTTTATTGTGCCCATCTTTGCATGAAATATTCCTTTGGTTCTCCAGTTTTCTTGAAGTAATCTCTAGTATTTCCCATTCTATTGTTTTCCTCTATTTCTTTGCATTGTCCACTTAAGAAGGCTTTCTTATCTGTCCTTTCTATTCTTTGGAACTCTACTTTCAGATGCTATTCTTTGGAACTCTACATTTCCTTTTCTCTTTTGCCTTTCACTTCTATATTTTCCTCAGCTATTTTTAAGGCCTACTCAGACAACCGTTTTCCCTTTTTGCACTTCTTTACCTTGGGGATGGTTTTGATCAGCATCTCCTGTAAAATGTTATGAACCTCCATCCATAGTTCTTCAGGCATTCTATCAGATCTAATCCCTTGAATCTATTTGTCACTTCCACTGTATACCATAAGGGAATTGATTTAGATCATAGCTGAATGGCATTGTTGTTTTCCCTACTTTCTTCAATTTAGTCCTGAATTTTCCATTAAGGAACTCATGATCTGAAACACAGTCAGCTCCCGGTCTTGTTTTGCTGACTGTATAGAACTTCTCCCCCTTTGGCTGCAAAGAATACTATCAATCTGATTTTGGTATTGACCAAAATGACATGATGTCCATGTGTAGAGTCACCTCTTGTACTTTTGGAAGAGGGGGTTTTCCATGACTAGTGCATTCTCTTGGCAAAACTCTATTGGGCTTTGCTCAGCTTCATTTTGTACTCCAAGGCTGAACTTTCCTGGTACTCCAGGTAACTCTTGACTTCCTCCTTTTGCATTCCAATCCCCTATGAAGAAATGGACATCTTTTTCATGTGTTATTCTAGAATTTCTCTGGGAATGCTTCCATATCATGAGAACTCACTCCATATAATTTTTAAGTACTTACTCCTGCCTTGTCAAGCAAGATTTAATGATTATTTTGTAATACTGTTTTTAACATGCATGAGACAAGTGCTCAGGGCTGGTACACTGGGATGACCCAGAGGGATGGGATGGGGAAGGAGGTGGGAGGGGGGTTCGGGATGAGGAACACATGTAAATCCATGGCTGATTCATGTCGATGTATGGCAAAAACAACTACAATATTGTAAAATAATTTGCCTCCAACAAATAAAAATAAATGAGGGGGAAAAAAAGAAAATAGTACGGCTCATTACATCTAAAACATTTGCTATCCTGAACAGAATGAAATGTGAGTACTGAAAGAAATTAGGATTCAGACATGTTCTGGAGGTTACAGGACTCAATGGGGAAATCTTTAGTGAAATATAGATTACACGACTAAGCACATGTTAAAAAGCAGTTTTCCCCTTTTATCTAGTTTCTCCTAACTTCCTATTGTTCTTGTTTTTGTTGTTCAGTTGCTAAGACATGTCTGACTCTTTGTGACCCCAAGGACTGCAGCACACCAGGATTCCCTGTCCTTTACCATCTCATGGAGTTTGCTTAAATTCATACCCGTTGAGTCAGTGAAGTAATCCAACTATCTCATCCTCTGCTACCAACTTCTTTTGCCTTCAATCTTTCCCAGCATCAAGGTCTTTCCCAATGAGTCAGCTCTTCACATCAATTGGCCAAAGTATTGGAGTTTCAACTTCAGCATCAGTCCTTCCAATGAATATTCAGGGTTTATTTCCCTTAAGATGAACTGGTTTGATCTCCTTGCTCTCCAAGGAACTCTGAGGAGTCTTCTCCAGCACCACTGTTCAAAGCCATCAATTCTTCAGGATTATATTCAGACTTAAACTGAAAAAAGAAGGGAAAACCACTAGGCCATTCAGATATGACCTAAATCAAGTCCCTTCTAATAATACAATGAAAGTGACAAATAGATTCAAGGGATTAGACTGGTAGACAGAGTACCTGAAAAATTACAGACAAAGGTTAGTAACATTGTACAGATGGCGGTGATCAAAACTATCCCCAAGAAAAAGAAATGCAAAATGGTTGCCTGAGAAGGCCTTAAAAATAGCTGAGAAAAGAAGAGAAGCAAAAGGCAAAGGAGAAAAGGAAAGATATGCCCATCTGAATGCAGAGTTCCAAAGAACAGCAAGGAGTGATAAGAAAGCCTTCTTAAGTGAACAATGCAAAGAAATAGAGGAAGACAATAGAATGGAAAGACTAGAGAACTCTTCAAGAAAACTAGAGACACCAAGGGAGCATTCTATGCAAAGATGGGCACAATAAAGGACAGAAACAACCTGAACCTAACAGAAGCAGAATATATTAAGAAGAATTGAACCGCACACAAAAAAAAGGTCTTTATGACCGAGATAACCATGATAGTGTGATCACTCACCTGGAACCAGACATCCTAGGGTAAAGTCAAGTGGGCCTTAGGCAGCATTACTAGGAACACAGCTAGTGGAGGTGATGGAACTCCAGCTAAGATATTTCAAATCATAAAGGATGCTGCTGTTAAAGTAATCTACTCAATATGCCAGTTAATTTGGAAAACTCAAAAATGGCCACAGGACAGGAAAAGTTCAAATTTCCCTCCAATCCCAAAGAAAGAGAATGCCAAAGAATGTTCAAACGACCACACAGCTGCACTTATCTCACATGCTAACAAGGTAACACTCAAAATCTTTCAAGCTGGGCTTCAAGTACATAAACTGAGAACTTCCAGAAGTGCAAAATGGATTTAGAAAAGGCAGAGGAACCAGAGATCAAATTGCCAACATCGATTGGATCATAGAAAAAGCAAGAGATTTCCCGAAAACCATCTACTTCTGCTTTATTGGCTACACTAAATTCTTTAACTCTATTCAGTTCGGTTCAGTTCAGTTCAGTTGCCCAGTTGTGTCCGACTCTTTGTGACCCCATGGACTGCAGCACACCAGGCTTCCCTGACAATCACCAACTCACAGAGCTTGCTCAAACTCATGTCCATCGAGTTGGTGATGCCATCCAACCATCTCATCCTCTGTCATCCCCTGCCTTCAGTCTTTGCCAGCATCAGGGTCTTTCCTAATGAGTCAGTTCTTTGCTTCAGGTGACCAAAGTATTGGAGCTTCAGCTTCAGCATCAGTCCTTCAAATGAATGTTCAGGACTGATGTCCTTTAGGATTGACTGGTTTGATCTCCTTGCAGTCCAAGGGACTCTCAAGAAGCTTCAACACCACAGTTCAAAAGCATCAATTCAAAAGCGTCAATTCTTCAGTGCTCAGCTTACTTTATGATCCAACTCTCAAATCCATACATGACTACTGGAAAAACCATAGCTTTGACTATATGGACCATTGTCAGTAAAGTAATATCTCTGCTTTTTTATATGCGGTCTAAGTTTGTCATAGCTTTTCTTCTAAGGAGCAAGAGTCTTTGAATTTCATGGCTGCAGTCATCATCTGCAGTGATTTTTGGAACCCAAAAAGTAAAGTCTATCACCGTTTCCATTGTTTTCCCATCTATTTTCCAGGAAGTGATGGGACTGGATGCCAAGATCTTCATTTTTTGAATGTTGAGATTTAAGGCAGATTTTTCACTTTCCTCTTTTGCTTTCATCAGGAGGCTGTTTCCCCAATCCTGTGGAAATTCTGTAATCAATTCCCACTGGCCTCCAAACTCAAATTCCCTGAGGGATCACAGTCCCTTTGCCTGATCCCCAGGTTGGGAAAACTGTTGTTGATTCTAGAACTTTATTAACAGTGTGAGAATTTCTTTGGCATAATTGTTCTGCAGTTTGTGGGTCATCTGCTTGGTGGCTCTATGGTGACTAACATTGGGTGACCCAGGTCTGCTGCAGCCAGAGCCCCTGTCCATGCAGCAGGCCACTGCTGATCCATGCCTCCACAGGAGACCCGCATACACTCAAAGGCAGGTCTGGCTCAGTCTCTGTGGGGCCCCCAGGTCCTGGTGCACACAAGGTTTTGTTTGAGCCCTCCAAACTTGTCTGGTGGGTATGGGGTTTGATTCTATTCTGTTCCATTGATCTATATTTCTGTCTTTGTGCCAGTACCATACTGTCTTGATGACTGTGGCTTTGTAGTAGAGTCTAAAGTCAGGCAGGTTGATTCCTCCAGTTCCATTCTTCTTTCTCAAGATTACTTTGGCTATTCAAGGGTTTTTGTATTTCCATACAAATTGTGAAATTATTTGTTCTAGTTCTGTGAAGAATCCCATTGGTAGCTTGATAAGGATTGCATTGAATCTATAGATTGCTTTGGGTAGTATAGTCATTTTGACAACATTGATTCTTCCAATCCATGAACACGGTATATTTCTCCATCTGTTTGTGTCCTCTGATTTCTTTCATCAGTGTTTTATAGTTTTCTATGTATAGGTCTTTTGTTTCTTTAGGTAGATATACTCCTAAGTATTTTATTCTTTTTGTTGCAATGGTGAATGGTATTGTTTCCTTAATTTCTCTTTCTGTTTTCTCATTGTTAGTGTATAGGAATGCAAGGGATTTCTGTGTGTTAATTTTATATCCTGCAGCTTTACTATATTCTATATTTACTATACTATATTAGCTCTAGTAATTTTCTGGTAGAGTATTTAGGGTTTTCTATGTAGAGGATCATGTCATCTGCAAATAGTGAGAGTTTCACTTCTTCTTTTCCTATCTGGATTCCTTTTACTTCTTTTTCTGTGGTTTGATTCTAAATGCAGTTATGCCCCTCCTACCATCTTGTTGGGGCTTCTCCTTTGCCTTTGGATGTGGGGTATCTTTGTGTGTGTGTGGGTGGGATCCAACATTCTCCTGGTGATGGTTGTCCAGCAGCGAGTTGCAATTTTGGAGTTCTCACAGGAGAAGATGCATACATCCTTCTATTCCGCCATATTGTTGTTCTCACAACAAACTGTGGAATATTTTTAAAGATATGGGAATGCCAGATCGTCTTACCTGCCTCCTGAGAAACCTGTATGCGAGTCAAGAAGCAATAGTCAGAACCAGACATGAAACAACGAACTGGTTCAAAATTGGGAAAGGAGTACCTCAAGACTGTATATTACCACCCTGCTTATTTAACTTATATGCAGAGTGCATCATGGAAATGCCAGACTAGATGAAGCTCATACTGGAATCAAGAATGCTGGAAGAAACCATCAATAACTGCGGATATGCAGATGACATCACCCTAAGAGCAGGAAGCAAAGAGGAACTAAAGAACCTCTTGATGAAGGTGAAAGAGGAGAGTGAAAAAGCTGGCTTAAAACTCACTATTCAAAAAAACTAAGATTGTGGAATCCGGTCCCATCACTTCATGGCAAGTAGATGGGGGAAAAGTGGAAACAGTGACAGACTTTATTTTGGGGGGCTCCAAAATCACTGTGGACTGTTACTTCACCCATGAAATTAACAGATGCTTGCTCCTTGGAAGAAAAGCTATGACAAACCTAGATAGTGTGTTAAAAAGCAGAGACAATATTTTGCCAAAAAAAGGTTTATATAGTCAAAGCTATGGTTATTCCAGTAGTCATGTATGGATGTGAGAGTTGGACCGTAAAGAAGGCTGAGCACTGAAGAATTGACGCTTTTGAATTGTGATTCTGGAGAAGACTCTTGAGAGTCCCTTTGACAGCCAGGCAATCAAGCCAGTCAATCCTAAAGGAAATCAACCTTCAATATTCATTGGAAGGACTGATACTGAGGCTGAAGCTCCAATACTTTGGCCACCTGATGCGAAGAGCTAACTCACTAGAAAAGACTTGATTCTGGGAAAGATTGAGGGCAGGAGATAGGGATGATAGAGGATGAGACTGTGGGATCGCATCACTGACTCAATGGACCTGAGTTTGAGCAAACTCTTGGAGATAGTGAAGGATAGGGAAACCTGGCGTGCTGCAGTCCATGGGGTTGCAAAGAGTCAGACACGACTGAGTGACTAAACAACAGCAACATCACTTCCATAGTAAAAGCAAGCCTGAGGCCATTTCTGCATTGCAGGATGGCTTTACTGAGGAATCCAGAGGGAAAGAAGAAGATCATCAAGCTATTTATTTAATTCCTAGTCATTTTACTGCCCCTTAGTTTACCTTTTCGATTGACATTGGGAGAAGCAGTTTCCCATAGAGCCCCCAAATAAAAAAGAGTACACATATAGAGGAGGCAGGAATAACAAACTCTTGATTTTGAGAGCAGATCCATTACCCCCTACATGACTATGCACTAGGATTTCATCTGCACCATCAGCTTCTTCAAAGAGAGGGGATAGGGAGTGAGTGCTACCTCAGTGGGCATAGTTTAGAAACATATAAAACTACAAGTTTTAAATTCTAGAAGACCATCATCTGTCAAGGAGACCATTGGATGATAACCTTTAGAGATCGTAAGAGGTAGATCTCATTCCTCTTCCTTAAAAGATGACTCTGAAAGATTGATCTTCCATCAGTGAATCTGAGTTTGTCATCTGTCATTGGGAATAATGATGCCATCCTCCCAGAGTTGTTTTGAGGATAATATAAGGTATATAGTTGTGTGAATGTTTCATCTATAAATATATAAGTATTATCTTGGGCTTCCCAGGTGGTGCTGTAGTAAAGAACCCGCCTGCCAATGCAGAAGACATAAGAGATGCAGGTTCCATCCCTGGGTGAGGAAGATCCCCTGGAGAAGGAAATGGCAACCCACTCTAGTATTCTTGCATGGAGAATCCCTTGGACAGAAGAGCCTGGCAGCCTAAGTCCATGGGGTCCCAAAGAGTCAGACACAACTGAAGTGACTTAGTACACCCACATCTTAGAGAAAATTCCTTTTGCAACCTCCTTTTAAATCTGAAAATAGTAGTTTTTTCTTTCAGATTTCTCTAATAAAGTGACTATGGGACTGCTTTGATATGACTCTGTGTGGCCTTGACCATTTTTGCACATATTTCCCAGAGCATGAGTGCCCAAGATGTTCTGCAGTCAGTGTCCAAAAATGCAGCAGCTGATGGGGATCTTACTTTTCCTTCTCTCATGGATGTTGCCAATGTTTCTGAAAAGAGGTTGTACTAATCTGTCCTCCACCAGTAGTATATGAAGTTCTTGTAAACCTACATTTTCCACTTAAAGAGGATGCAGTATAAACATAAACTCACTGATCAGATTTTCTTTCAAATTCTGGAATTATTCCAGGATATATTCTTGGGCACAAATACAAAATATGCCACTTATAAGGACATAAAATGAAGAAAGATTAAAATAATCTAACATTTTAGTACCAGGATATCAAATTAGCATGCAATAAAAGCGTAAAATCCATCATGGATTCAGATCTACAAAAACAGGTTCTCTTGTCTTACGGTTGTGTGTGCTAAATACTAATAAAAAGATTGTAGATTGTAAAGGTCAACTAAACAGTAAATACTGAAAATATTCAATGTATGTACTCTTTGACAAGGCAGTTCCACCTGTGGGATCTTGTCTTCCTGAGGCAGCCAGGGTAGACCCTTGCCATCATGACCCATCTGACCACACTGCTCAGGGTTGAACCATCAACATAGATGACTCACTGTCCTCAGATCCCCTGACTCCTTGATTCAAAGGAGAAAATCTCTCTTACTGCTGCTTTCCCAGCCTTGATGAACCATCCACAGAACCACCACAAGTATTGATATGGAGTAGTGCTAGGTCCCTACTACTGGAGGGACTTGTAGATCTCAGATCTCATCCCTGTGTAGAAGAAATTTCTCTTCCTCTCCCTCTCCAGGCTCTCAGAAACCCTCCCTTCTGTAGCAGGTACAAACAGCCCAATCCTCATACTGAGTTTAAGGTTTTACAAAGGATGGAAGAAACGTGGGTGTAAGACAACTTCTGTTCCCAGCCCTGTCACAAACTTCCCTGGGGACAAGGGGAAGGGGCATCAAGCCTGGCTCTTGCTGCAGGGAAGGTAAACATAGAGAGAACAGAGATAAACACTGCAGCAGTATGTGTCCTAACACATTTTGTACATATCTGTCACCCACAACAAAAGGTGCCCAGGCTGCTGATTGTATCCTTAACTATGGCATTGGGTTTGGGAGGAAACCTCTCTGCCACCTGTTTCTGGTGAGCAGCCCATGCTTTTTTGTCACACACATCATGAAGACAAGACAGCCATACCTCACTACCAGCACCTTGGTTCTCCTCCACAAAGCTCTCCTTGTGTCAGGTTGCCTGATAAAATCAGGACACCCAATTAAATTTTAACTCCAGAGAACTAAAGAATGATTTTTAGCAAAAGTATGCCAAATATAATGTGATTTTGTTTATCTGAAACTGAAATTTAACTTGGTGTCCTTTATTTTTATTTGCTAAATCAGGACACCCTGGGATAGGATACTGTGAGTTTAACAGTCCCCGTTGAGCCCCCCAGAAGATAATCAGCACCAATTATCCATGTGAGTACCCTTTCTTGGATGTCCCAGCCAAATGACACCTCCAGATGACTGTGAGCCTGAGTGACAGACATCATGTAGGGCAAAAATCACTCAACTGAACCAAATCAACATACTGAATCCTGATAGATAATAAATGACTATTATTTGGGGGAATTTATTAAGTAAAAATGAATATCCAAAACATACATTTTGGGTGTACTTTTTTCCTGTGGTCTGGAATCATTGACTAGGATATGGATTCACTGATTCTTGAAGGCTTGGTAGGACTTCATTATAGTTTTGGCTATAGATTGCATGCCGGTTTATATGTGCGTATCAATCTCTGAATATTTCCATTTCTTCTTGAAGGGATTTCCACAGGAAATTTTCGTGATGCATGTTTTTCACCCTACTCTTGCGATTTAGAACCTACTTCCAATGCCCCTCCACAAGAGGAGCCTCCAATGCAATCTCCTGTGTTTGTTACTACAATTGGCTCCATGAACCCATGGAGCATCATATCCTCAAAAAGTTGCTTGGTGAGTATGCAGTCAGAACTAGGGGTGTTTACTCACTTTGAAAAATGATTGTCAAAGGTTGTTTCCTGAAACACTCTTTTGCTACTGGGATGACCTTTGGCAAAAAAGTTACTTTCCTTGAACACATAGAGACAGAGCTTCTTCACCAGCAGCAGATAGCTCTACATTGTAGTGTTTGGCCTTTGTGACTGTCTCATGAAGCACTTTTAAAAAAACACTTGCTGCAACTGAAACAGTTGTATTTTTTGGTTTTGTTTTTTTGTTTGTTTGTTTGCTGCACTGGGTCTTCCTTTTTGTGTGTAGACTTTCTGTAGTTGCAGCAGGGGAGGGGGGACTACTCTCTAGTCTTCTCATTATGGTTGTTTCTCTTGTTGCAGAGCTCAGGCTCTAGTGCTCCCTGGTGCATGGGCTCAGTAGTTGTGGCGATTGGGCTTAGTTGCCCGGTGGCACGTGGAATCTTCCCAGACCAGGGATTGTACCTGTGTCTCCTGGATTTGCAGGCATATTGTAAACTGCTGGACCACCATGGAAGTCCTCATGAAGCACTTTTAGTTGGTCAAGTCAGTACGATTCTGGGGTTCATTAAAAGGAAGCTCAATTGCCTACAAATCTAAACCATTTCCCCCAATATCACCTTTATAAGTAATAGAATTGATGTTCTTTTTATTCTTTTGTCATAGTTCTTGGGTCAGAACCCAGATGTGGAGAAAGGGTGTATTTGGGGAACCCCTTAAAGACACAAACATTCTGTAACAGATCATATGACTAGTTGGGGAGCCACCAATACTCAGAGAAGAGAAGAGCTGTGGACACACCCCTGAGAGCAAAGCAAATATGTGCTCCATAAAGGCAGCTTGCTTCAAGAGTTTTGAAGGGAAAGGGTCTGGGCTGTGTGTTCCTCCTTCCAAAGCCACTAATCAGATAAATGATTCCCACAGTAGAGAAGTGAATTATAGAGAAGCTAGAAATGTTTTGGTCATGGATGTCCCTCCTCATGGAAGAAAATATCAGGAATGGATAATAAGAATTTCCCAAACAGAAACCAATTGTATAGGGAATCGACCAGGTTTCTTTCTGCCTATTAAATGATTATATTATTCTAGGTCTGCCTCCCTGAAGCACCTCTGAATGTTTCTTTAAATGACATCTTTCCGAGTTCCTAGATTGTTCAGTCACATGATTATAAGCATTCTCTGAATGTGCTACCACAGATGACGGCTGTTAACCTTCTGAGGGTTAGCCCATCTCTAAGAACCCCAGGATACCTCTCTGGATCCACTCTCCTCCTGGAGTTTGCCAGTTTCCCTGATCCCAGTCAAGTGCATCTAATTAGTATGCTTTTTCTGGTGGCAGCCAAAGCTAACCTGCTCTGCTTTCACCAAAGTTCAGGGTGGTGAAGGAGGGTGAAAAGGCATTTCCGGATGTGGCAGACTAGCCTGCTTTTCGCCGTTGCCATGGAAACCTGACGTAAATTTGGCGACCGTGACGACTTTTCTGCGGAGACGCGTAACCTGAGGAGTACCACAGGTTCAGTCTTCAGGTGTTTGGGACTCAGTTGAGGGTGTGGGGTCCGGCAGGGGGTGCTGGATCGCCCTGGGATGTGGGGAGACAAAAGGATCCGCATTCAAGCCGCCGCTTTCCCGCTTTGGGGCTCGGTGTCCCGCTGTCTCGTAGGTAAAGCTCTGGGGTCCCGCCCGGCTCCAGTGAGTGTGGCGTCCTGCGCCAGGGGTGTCTTGGAGCCACTTTCTTCCTTAAGGCGCGGGAGGTGAGACAGGTAGCGACTCTCTCTGAGCCTCAGTTTTTCCCTCTGTAAAATGGGGATAAGAATGCTTTCCCCACAGGATCGCTGAGAACATTCATTGGTAACACATGAGTAAGCCCATGGCCCTGTGGTTATTGCGGGATCATGAACGTCTGTATGAAGTCAGGCCACTTCTTACTCCTTTTCAACTTTGTTGCTAAGGGATAGATGAGGAAAGGAGAAGAAAAAGGCCATGGTGGGAAGCTCATTGTAACATCTGGTTGTTACAATCACTACCCAGTTGTTTCAGTGTAATTGTCAACTAACCCAGTGCCTAGCATGGTGCAGGGCACACAGTTACACTGGTAAACCATGGTGATTGCTGGATATGTCTTTCCTTGTGCAGCTCTCATGCTGATATGTGTGTGTGTGTGTGTGTGTGTGTGTGTGTGTGTGTGTGTTGCTTAGTCGTGTCTGACTCTTTGCAACCCCATAGACCATAGCCCACCAGGCCCCTCTGTCCATGGGATTCTCCAGGCAAGAACACTGGAGGGGTTGCCATTTCCTTCTCCAAAAGAAACTATAGAAAGAAAGAAAGTGAAGTCGCTCAGTCCTGTCTGACTCTTTGCGACCCCATGGACTGTAGCCTACCAGGCTCCCCCATCCATGGAATATTCCAGGCAATAGTACTGGAGGGGGTTCCTCATGCTGATGGCCTTGCTCATATCAGGTGTCTGAAGGAGGGAGGTTCTGAGGACCTGTGTCCTGATGGCTGATGGAGCTTCTACTCCAGGTTCAAGGGCAATGGTCCTCTGAAAACCCCAATGCTTCACTCCATGGAGGAATATGACATCTGGCTCTAGTGAGTTCATAGATCTGGACGAAAGCATGTTATGAAATGGTTCCAGGGCTTCCCTCGTGGTCCAGCAGTTAAGAATCTGCCTTGTAATGCAAGGAACAATGGTTCAGTTCCTGGTATGGGAAGATCCCATATGCCGTGGGGGCACCTAAGCCCAAGCGCCACAACTACTGAGCCTGAGCTGTGGAGCCAAGGAGCCAAAATTACTGAATACATGTGCAGTAACTACTGAAGTCTGTGCAGTCTACAGCCTGTGCTCTACAACAAGAGAAGCCACCACAATGAGAAGCCCATGCACTGCAACAAAGAGTAGCCCTAGTTCTCTGCAACTAGAGAAAGCCTGAGTGAAGCAATGAAGACCCAGCACAATCAAAAATAAATAAATATTTTAAGAAAATGAAAAGAAATAGTTCCTGTGAGATTCTAGCCTAAAAGTAGAGAAGGTACTTTGATCTCATGGGAAAGAGATTTAACAAGTGGAATGTCATTCCATTAGCAGCTACTTGCTTTGTAGTAGTACTGAGGCCCATCTTCAGTTCCGCTCAGTTCAGTCCCTCAGTCATGTCCAACTCTTTGCAACCCCATGGACTGCAGCAAACCAGGCTTCCCTGTCCATTACTATCTCCCAGAGTTTGCTCAAACTCATGTCCATCACGTCAGTGATGCCATCCAACCATCTCATCCTCTGTCATCCCCTTCTCCTCCTGCCTTCAATCTTTGCCAGCATCAGGGTCTTTTCTAATGAATCAGTTCTTCCCATCAGGTGACAAAAGTATTGAAGCTTCAGCTTTAGCACTAGTCCTTCCAATAAATATTCAGGACTGATTTCCTTTAGGATTGACTGGTTTGACCTCCTTGCAGTCCAAGGGACTCTCAAGAGTCTTCTCCAACACCACAGTTCAAAAGCATAAATTCTTTGGTGCTCTGCTTTCTTTATGGTCCAACTCTCACAACCATAGATGACTATTGGAAAAACCATAACTTGGACTATAAGGACCTTTGTCAGCAAAGTAATGTCGCTGCTTTTTAATATGCTGTCTAGGATTGTCAGAGCTCTTCTTCCAAGGAACAAGCATCTTTTAATGTCATAGTCACCATCTGCAGTGATTTTTGAACCCAAGAAAATAAAGTCTGTCACTATTTCCATTCTTTCCCCATATATCTGCCATGAAGTGATGGGACTGGATGCCATGATCTTAGTATTTTGAATGTTGAGTTTTAGGGCAGATTTTTCATGCTTCTCTTTCATTTTCATCAAGAGACTCCTTAGTTACTCTTTGCTATCTGCCATAAGGGTGGTGTCATCTGCATAACTGAGTTTATTGATATTTCTCCCAGCAATCTTCATTTCAGCTGATGCTTCATCCAGCCTGGCATTTCGCATGATGTACATTGCATATAAATTCAATTAACAGGGTGACAATATAGAGCCTTGATATACTCCTTTCCCAATTTGGAACCAGTCCATTGTTCCATGTCCGGTTCTAACTGTTGCTTCTTGACCTGCATACAGGCTTCTCAGGAGGCATTCTGGTATTCCTGTCTCTTTAAGAATTTTCCACAGTTTGTTGTGATCCACATCGTCAAAGGCTTTGGCATAGTCAATAAAGCAGAAGTAGATGTTTTCCTGGAATTCTCTTTGATAATTTTTCTATGATCCAACAGATGTTGGCTATTTGATCTCTGGTTCCTCTGCCTTTTCTAAATCCAGCTTGAACATCTTGAAGTTCACAGTTCATGAACTGTTGAAGTCTGGCTTGGAGAATTTTGAGCATTACTTTGCTAGCATGTGAGATGAGTGCAATTGTGTGGTAGTTCGAACATCCTTTGACATTGCCCTTTTTTGTGATTGGAAGGAAAGCTGACCTTTTCCAGTCCTGTGGCCACTGCTGAGTTTTCCAAATTTGCTGGGATATTGAGTGCAACACTTTCACAGCGTCATCTTTTAGGATTTGAAATAGCTCTGCTGGAATTCCATTACCTCCACTAGCTTTGTCCATAGTGATGCTTCCTAAGGCCCACTTAACTTCACACTCTGGGATGTCTGGCTCTAGGTGAGTGATCACCCCATCGTGGTTATCTGAATCATTAAGATCTTTTTTGTATAGGTCGTCTGTGTATTCTTGCAACCTCTTCTTAATATCTTCTGCTTCTGTTAGGTCCATGCCTTTATTGTGTCCATCTTTGCATGAAATGTTCCCTTGATAGCTCTAATTTTCTTGAAGAGATCTCTAGTATTTCCCATTCTATTGTTTTCCTCTAATTCTTTGCATTGATCACTGAAAAAGGCTTTCTTATCTCTCCTTGCTATTCTTTGGAACTCTGCATTCAGATGGATGTATCTCTCCTTTTCTCCTTTGCCTTTCGCTTCTCTTCTTTTCTCAGTGATTTGTAAGCCCTTCTCAGACAACCATTTTGCCTTTTGCATTTCTTTATCTTGGGGACTGTCTTGATTACCACCTCCTATAAAATGTCACAAACCTCCATCCATAGCTCTTCAGGCACTCTATCAGATCTAATCCCTTGAATCTATTTTTCACTTCCACTGTATAATCATAAGGGGTTCCCATTTGTAAATTCATCCATTCCCATCCATTTTAGTTCACTGATCCCTAAACTGTCAATGTTCACTCTTGCCATCTCCTGTTTGACCACTTGCAATTAACCTTCATTCATGGACCTCACATTCTCAGTGCCTATGCAATATTGTTTTTTCAGCATCAGACTCTACTTTCACCACCAGACATATCCACAACAGGGCATTTTTTTCTGCTTTGGCTCATCCTCTTCTTTTCTTCTGGAGCTATTTCTGCACTCTCCTCTGGTAGCATGTTGGGCACGTACCGACTAGGGGAGTTCATCTTTCAGTGTGATATCTTTTTGCCTTTTCATACTGTTCATGAGGTTCTCAAGGAAGAATAGTGAAGTGGTTTGCCATTCCCTTCTCCAGTGGACCATGTTTTGTCAGAACTCTCCACCATGACCTGTCTGTCTTGGGAGGCTCTACACAGCATGGCTCATAGTTTCATTCAGTTATACAAGGCTGTGATCCAAATGATCAGTTTGATTAGTTTTCTGTGATTGTGGTTTCCATATTGTCTTCCCTCTGATGGATGAGGATGATAGGCTTGTGCAAGCTTGCTGATGGGCGGGACTAGCTATGTGGAATACTGGGTCTTCCTCTGCTGGGCAAAGCCATGATCAGTAAATCTTTAATCCAATTTCTGCTGCTGGGTGGAGCTGTGTTCCCTACCTGTAGTTTGTCCTGAGGCCAAGCTATGGTAGTGGTAATGGCTGTAATGGCAACCTCCTTCAAAAGGACTTATGCCAGCACACCACAGCTCCCAGGACTGTTGTAGTCCATGCCCCTGACTGTGCAGCAGGCCACTGTTGACCTCCACCAGAGACTCTGTACACACACAGGCAAGTCTGCCTCAGTCTCTTGTGGGGACACTGCTCCTTTCTCCTGAGTCCTGGTGCACACAAGGTTTTGTTGTGCCCTCCAAAAGTCTGTGTCCCCAGTCCTAGGGAAGTTCTGTAATCAAACCCCACTGGCCTTCAAAGTCAAATTTCCTGGGAGTTCTCAGTCCTTTTACTGCATCCCCAGTTTGGGAAATCTGTTGTGGGCCCTAGAACTTTTGCAACAGTGTGAGAACTTCTTTGGTATAATTTGTCTCCAGTTTGTGGGTCATCTGCTTGGTGGCTCTATAGTGGAGCTAATGATGACCTCCTTGAAGAGGACTCATGCCACACTGCACCTCCCAAGTCTGCTGCATCCAGAAACCCTGTCCCTGTGGCAGGCCACTACTGACCTGTGCCTCTGAAGGAGAAAGAATGAATAATATGTGGTCTTTTACTTCTTATCTAGGTTGTTCTCTCAGTTGTTCTGCTACTGATAGTTTGGAGTTTTTGTCCACAAGGAAGGAACTTAAATTACTTTTCCTGGGTGGTGGGGAGTCCATCTACCTCCTACCTCATGTCTATATCATGAAACTAACACTACAAAGGAGCCTCTTTGTAACCTCCCCACCCACCTGCCTCTGGCCTCAAACTTCCTCCCCTGGATCTTTTCCATTCCCAGGAAACCACTAGACTTCTGTCTCTATTAATTAATTTCATTGTTTATGATTTTATGTAAATAGAATTGCACAGAATGTACTTTTTTCTAGCTTCTTTCATTCAGCCTATTTGTAGATTTATTCATTTGTTGCCTGTATAGGTAATTTCTTTTCATTGCTGAATGGTATTCTGTTATATGGATATATCACAATTTGTTGTATCCATTCATCTGGTGATGGATATGAGGTTGTTTCCAATATGAAGCTCTTTTAAATGACACCAGTGTGAACATTTGTATTTAAGTTTTTAGATGGACACATGCTTTCTTCCTGTAGGGTAAATACTTAGGGGTTCAATGGCTGGAGCATATGGCAAATTTAAGATCCATATTGTGAGAAATTGCCAAACTGGTTCTGAAGTGGTTGTACCATTTTTCATTCTCATCAGCAGTGTATGAGAGTTCAATCCTCCAAGCACGATATTGTCAGTGCTTAGTGTAGTCATTATTTTTAATTTTTGCCATTCACACAGGGGTGTAGTGTTGCCTCATTGTAATTTTAATTTACATTTCCATATTGACTAATAATGTTGATCATCTTTTCATGTACCTATTTGCCATTTATGTAATTTCTTAGGTGAAGTGTTGGTTCAAACCAATCACATGCCAGAGAAGTCATACACAAAACAGACTTGAAAAGTATAATGGAAATAGTAAACAATTTGATGAGTCACTGAAATAAGAGTAGAAAAAGAAAGAAAGAAAGAAAGAAAATTATAGCTTTTCCTTTGTAAAATGTAGTCAATGTGGACAAATACCCCTGGTGGTCAGATATAGAATTGTGGCTCTGAATGTCTCAAGGCAATAAGCATTGTAAGGGAAGAGAGGGAGGAAAGTGTTTAAAATAACTGACTCACAATCTTCAAAAATGTTGAGGTCATCAAAGTCAAGAAAAGACTGAGGAGCTTTGCTAGACTGTGGAAAACTAAAGAGACATGACAATTTAAGATTCTGTCCTGTATCTTTTTGCTATGAAGGATATTGTTAAGACCATTGGAAAAACTTGAACAGGGTCTAAGGATTAGCTTGTAATAACTATTATTAATGATAACTTCCTGATTTTGATGATTGTCTTCTAGTTACACAGGAGAATATTATTGTCTTTAAAACATACACTCTAAAGTATTTGGGAGCTACAGAGCATCAGCATTGTGTTGGCAACTTGCTCTCTTATGGTCCAGAGAAGGGGGTGGGGCAGAGGATCTTTTGTTTTATACCAGCAACTTTTCTGTGAGTTTGTGATTTTTTTTAACAAGGTGAAACAAAGAGCATGTATTGTTTTCATCAGAAATATGGGCTCTTATATAGATATGGGCTGAAAGGAACCCCTTTGGATTTTATAACAATGATGCCATTGGTGACCTTGTTAAGAACAGTTTGAGCTAAATGGAGAGGCAATAGACAAGGATGGGCTGAGGAATGACAGGGAAGTTGGAATGTGGAGACTGTGAATATATTAATAGTTCCCCACGTTTTGAGAAGTTTGTTGTTTGTGAAAATGAAAAGAGAGAAGGTAGGATGTAGCTCAGGAATATTGATTTGTAGGGAAGGGTTTTTCGGGGGTTTTGGTATATTTGTTTATCTATTCATTGAAAAGAGAAACATAAGCCAGTTTGTATTAATGTTGAAAATGTAAGGCCTAGTAAAGAAAATAGAGGGTTCAAGGCCTAAAAGTTGATGAATATGATAAACAATCTTTAGTTTTTCTGATTCTTCTGCATTGCCAGGACAATGTGTAAACACTGAATTCAGCATTTACAGGTGGCTGTATGTGGAGAATGTTCTCCGACAAAATGGTATTTCTATAAAGCTCTTCAAATAGTGTACATTATATATAAATTATACATACACCAACTACAGTAATGGATATCTCCAGGGCTGTGGCAAAATATAGACATTATATGTATTTCTGTGTTGTTTGAATTTACCTTACATCCAAAATTTACTACTTATGTAATTACAATAAAAATAACATTTTAAAACAGGAGATTGGAATCTGGTCTTAAATTTATTTGCAAATTATTGTTGTAATGAGAGATTTACTTTTCTGAAAATATGTCCATAATTAATCATGAAGAGGGGAGGAAGCAAGTTAGAAACTATGTATACCATCATCCCAAATTTTACTGATCAGGTAGGATCTGTCTGTCATGAGGCTCATAGGTAGTAGCAATGGAAGCACAGGGTCTTGTGCTGCATTTCACATCTAGAAAAGTCTGTTACATGAGTTTAAGGGAACCCTAGTCCTCCCTCACCCCTTCCTAATCTGTTATTCTCAACCATGAGATTCAAGTTGCAGTTTCAGTCCTTGTCACCAGCTGATGAAGACCTCTAATTTCTAAATTTTCTCGAAGCAAAAACACTTTCTTTTAGCAAGGAAGGAAAACCAAAGCAATAAATGTTTTTGTTTGTTTAAGTAGACTTTATTTTGTAGATCAGCTTTAAATTCAAGGAAAAATTGAGCAGTACAGAGAGTTCAGAGTGTTCCCATACACCCTGTGCCCCTGCACACCCACACAATTCCCCCCACACTACTACCAATATTCCACCTCAGAGTGCTACATTTGTTACAATCAATAAACCTACATATACTTTATCACCCAAAGTTCATATTTCACATTGTCAAAGCAATTAACATTTTAAAAATTAATTTTTACAAAGAAGATTCTAAAACTGAAAGTATAAAACAAGCCTTTATCTTGTATATAATTAAGAAAATGTTGGAAACAAATATGATCACTGTCAGAGACTGATCTTTCCAATATTGACATTTCATTCCTCCTTTCACTATATATTTATGGGCAACTTCTATGTGCCAGGCATTGGCGACCTGAATTCAAACTCTTACTTCACACCTCTCTCTCTGTTCAACCCTAAACTTGTCTACAACCTCCTACTTAGTTGTTCTGTCCTTTACACCTGCAAGATTCTACCAGGGTTTTCACATCAAATAAATTTACACAAATCCGAACCTGAGTCTCAAAAGGCAACTATCTGTGGGGGAGTCAGTATGCTAGTGTAGAGTGAGAAAAATCAGGGTTAGAATCCTAGTAATCCTCTTAACAAGCTATGTGGCCTTAAAAAGTATTACAAAATACTTGCCCCACTCCTTAAGTAATATAGTGTTTTATTAATATATGTATGTATGTATATATGAGTTTCCAGGTGTTATGTGCCTAAGCATGAAACATCTGAGTCTTAGGATATGAATAAGATTTACTTGAAATTATAAAATTATGCCCCCAAATGTTTCTACCTTTTTAAACTGCCACCAGCAATGGGTGAAAATTCTCAATTCATGTATCATACAAACAAAAAATAAAACCAAAAACAAACCAGAACTTTGGTATTTAGAGAATTTTAAAATAAGTCTTCCTCAACTGATTACTCTGAAATATTGCTTTCTATTGTTTTCACCTCCATTTCCCTAGTTACCAATACAATTAACCACATGTCCTGATATTTATTGCTTTTATGCATTAAGAGTATTAAGCCTTCACTGCAATGGCCTCATTCTTTTTTTTTTTTTTTTTTTTTTTTTGCCTCATTCTTTTGTTTTGTCCTTCTTGAGAAAATACTGTGTGCCAGGCAAGGCCAGTCAGAATCATGAGGGAAGGAGATGAGTTTTGAGCTAAATCGTACAGGAGGAGTAGGATTGTTGAGAGGAGGTGGAATACATATATGGATATTCTTGACTATGCAAAGAACATGGAAGAGGAAATGTACCCAATGTGTTTGGGGTACACAGCCAGGAGACAGTCTCATATGGCAGAAGTACAGCCTACAAGGAGGGATGGGGTGTTGATGAGGAACTCTGACTCACTTTGTAGCATACAAAAACTACCAAGTAGACATCTTTAGCCCTTATAAAAACAAAGCAGAAAGGGACCTTACCAGTTACCTAGTCCAGCAACTTTAGTTTGCAGAGAGAATAATCAGACTCAGAAAGAGTAAAATAGTTTCCTTCATTGTGCAAAAGCTTTTAAGTTTAATTAGGTCCCATTTGTTTATTTTTGCTTTTATTTCCATTACCCTGGGAAGTGGGTCATAGAAGATCCTTCTGTGATTTATGTCGGAGAGTGATTTGCCTATGTTCTCCTCTAGGAGTTTTATAGTTTCTGGTCTTACATTTAGATCTTTAATCCATTTTGAGTTTATTTTTGTGTATGGTGTTAGAAAGTGTTCTAGTTTCATTCTTTTACAAGTGGATGACCAGTTTTCCCAGCACCACTTGTTAAAGAGATTGTCTTTTCTCCATTGTATATTCTTGCCTCCTTTGTCAAAGATAAGGTTCCCATAGGTGTGTGGATTTATCTCTGGGCTTTCTATTTTGTTCCATTGATCTTTATTTCTGTCTTTGTGCCAGTCCCATACTGTCTTGATGACTAACTTTGTAGTATAGCCTGAAGTCAGGCAGGTTGATTCCTCCAGTTCCATTCTTCTTTCTCAAGATTACTTTGGCTATTCGAGGGTTTTTGTATTTCCATACAAATTGTGAAATTATTTGTTCTAGTTCTGTGAAGAATCCCGTTGGTAGCTTGATAGGGATTGCACTGAATCTATAGATTCCTTTGGGTAGTATACTCATTTTCACTATATTGATTCTTCTGGTCCATGAACATGGTATGTTTCTCCATCTGTTTGTGTCCTCTTTGATTTCTTTCATCAGTGTTTTACAGTTTTCTTTATATAGGTCTTTTGTTTCTTTAGGTAGCTATATTTCTAAGTATTTTATTCTTTTTGTTGCAACGGTGAAAGGAATTGTTTCCTTAATTTCTCTTTCTGTTTTCTCATTGTTAGTGTATAGGAATGCAAGGGATTTCTGTGTGTTAATTTTATATCCTGCAACTTTACTATATTCATTTATTAGCTCTAGTAATTTTCTGGTGGTGTCCTTAGGGTTTTCTATGTAGAGGATCATGTCATCTGCAAACAGTGAGAGTTTTATACAGAGTGAAGTAAGCCAGAAAGAAAAACACCAAATACAGTATACTTACGCATATAATGGAATTTAGAAAGATGGTAGCAATAACCCTATATGCAAGACAGCAAAACAGACACAAATGTATTTAACAGTCTTTTGGACTCTGTGGGAGAAGGCGGGGTCGGGGGATGATTTGAGAGAATAGCATTGAAACATGTATATTATCACATGTGGAACATATCTCCAGTACAGATTCGATGCATGAGACAGGGTGCCCAGGGCTGGTGCACTGGGATGACCCAGAGGGATGGGATGGGGAGGGAGGTGGGAGGGGAGTTCAAGATGGAGAACACATGTACACCCATGGCTAATTCATGTCAATGTATGGCAAAACCACTACAATATTGTGAAGTAATTAGCCTCCAATCAAAATAAATAAATTAAAAAAAATTTTAACTATTAAAAGTAAAAAATAAAAAAAGAAAGAGTAAAATAGAACATGGCTACCATGCATGTATTAGGTATCTGCTGGGATCCTATCCACATTTCATCCCAGACTTCTTACATGAGCTCTAATCCTGTGTATCGATCAGAAATCTTCAATTGGAGGAAGATAAATATTAGTACAAATCCCCTGGTAACCTGTACCACTCAGCACAGATTTCCCTACCCAGAAAGCATAAACTCATTCATTCCTCATCCTTGCAAGGTCACCATATAGAAGAGAAGTTCAAGTGGTGAGACCATGGTCACTAGAGTCAGACAACCCTTGCAGAGATGACCTTAGCCTTATAAATGTGGGACCTGAAAATGATATTTAACTGCTCTGACACTCAGCCTTCCTCATTTTTAAAGTACCAATGTTGGGCACCTAGTGGGGCATTTCAGAAGATGCCATTTTGATTCCCACTTTGCCCCCTACATTCTTTGTGTGTGTGTGTGTGTGTGTGACAAAACAAGAGACTTTATTGGGAAGGGGCCCCTGGGTGGAGAGCAGGAGGGTAAAGGAACCCAGGAAGACTGCTCTGCCATGTGGCTCAAAGTCTTGGATTTATGGTGATGGGATTAATTTCCAGCTTTTCTTTGTCCAATCATTCTGATTCAGGGTTCTTCCTGGTGGCACTCGCATTGCTCAGCCAAGATAGATGACAGCGAGAAGGATTCTGGGAGGTGTTAGGACATGTGATGTCTCTTTTTGACATTTCCTGAATTTTTCTGGTTGGTGGTGGCTTGTTAGTTCTGTGTTCCTTACCAGGACCTCCTGTCATAAAATAACTCATGCAAATGGTTACTGTGGTGCCTGGTCAGGGTGGGTGGTTTCAGTCAGTGTGTCACCCTTAACAACTTCCCAATGAAAGACTTCATACTCAAAATATTTCTTGGGAATTGGGGCAGAGGTCTTTTTCTTCTGTAACTTCTTCCAGCTGAGAGTGGGTGTAGTCCTGCCTAGTAAAGCAGAAGTCTCTCTCCATCTGATCTAAAGTGCCCCTTCCATTATTAAAAGAGATGTCCTGAACATGAATGGAAAAGTTTGACTACTAGAGGATTCCCTATTACTTGAAAATGTAACAGCATAAATGGATAAACATACAAATTCATCACATGCCCACACGAGTTTCTGTGCCAATTTGTTATGTAGAATTGGCTGCCAGATGGAGTCCTAGAGAAAGAATGTCATTATATCCTTTCCATTTAATTGAATCATCTACAGTCAAGTCCAGAGTAGAAGAAGAAAATCTCCCCTTACCCTTCTATTTAAAAAGCTCTCCAGTTGTCTTATTTTGACTTTTAGATTTAACATCAAAAAAGTTTGTGAACTTTGATCTTAAGGCACTGAAGCTGATAAGGAAGCACACAGTGTGATATTGACTTGGTTAAGTAGAACATTGAAATGAGAGTTAGAAGTTCTCATCATAAAGGCATTTTGGACAGGCCACTCCCTTCCACCAGCCTCATTGATTAAATGAGATAAAAATATGGAGTCCTCCTAGCCACTCAGGAATGTTAACATTCAGAATACCAGGACAAATTCATCATCACCTTCTAGGTACAAAATATTCATTTGATGTTTTGTATATTATATCAGTTAATGAATAATTTAAAGAAGTGAAAATAAAAGGGATTGCAAAAGGCAAATGTTTACATTCTTGTTAAATCAGAAATATATATATATATATATATAGAACCATGCGCCCTGAATTCAAAGTACAGAGATTTATCCAAGTAAGTCTCAGGTTCTTTTCCATTATGGTTTTTACAGGATGTTGAATATAGCTCCCTGTGCTATACAGTCATCCTTATTGTTTATCTATTTTATACATAGTAGTTTGTATCTATTAGTCCCATACTCCCAATTTGTCCCTCCCCCCACTTTCCCTTTGGTAACCATAATTTGTCTTCTATGTCCATGAGTCTGTTTCTGTTTTATAAATAACTTCATTTGTACTATTTTTTAGATTCTACATGTGACATCATATATGTCTCTCTCTTACTTCACTTAGTATGATAATCTCTAGGTTCATACATGTTGCTGCAAATGACATTTCATTTTTTATGGCTGAGTAATATTCCATTGTATATATGTACCACATCTTCTTTATCCATTTATCTGTCAATGGACATTTAGGTTTCTTCCATATCTTGACTATTGTAAATAGTGCTGCTATGAACATTTGGGTGCATGTATCTTTTCAAATAAGAGTTTTCATCTTTTCCAGATATATGCCAAGGAGTGGGGCTGCTGGATCATATGATAACTCTATTTTTTTTTTTTTTTAAGGAATCTTCGTACTGTTCTCCATAGAGCATGCACCAATTTCCATTCCCACCAACAGTGTAGGAAGGTTCCATTTTCTCCACACTCTTTCTAGCATTTATTGTTTGTAGACTTTTTGGTGATAGCCATTCTGACCAGTGTGAGGTGATACCTCATTGTAGTTTTGATTTGCATTTCTCTAACAATTAGCGATGTTGAGCAAATTTTCATGTGCCTATTGGCCATCTGAATGTCTTCTTTGGAGAAATGTCTATTTAGGTCTTCTTCCCATTTTATGATTGAGTTGTTTGTTTTGATACTGACTTGTATGAGCTGTTTGTATATTTTAGAAGTTAGTCCCTTGTTGGTCACATCATTTGCAAGGATTTTCTTCCAGTCTGTAGGTTGTTGTTTCATTTTGTTTATGGTTTTCTTTGCTGTGCAAAAGCTTATAAGTTTGATCAGGTCCCATTTGCTTGTTTTTATTTTATTTCTTTTACTTTGGGAGACCAAACTAAGAAAATATTGCCACAATTTATGTCTGAGAATGAGGGAAACATTTTAAAAGATGCATTGGCCTAAGCATGAGGCACTGGAGAAGGAAATGGCAACCCACTCCAGTGTTCTTGCCTTGTCCCTCCAGGGACAAGGGAGCCTGGTGGGCTGCCATCTATGGGGTCGCACAGAGTCAGACACGACTGGAGCGATTTAGCAGCAGCAGTAGCAGCAAGCATGAGGCACAGGTCACTTTTATAAGAATCAGCTGGGATCTTGTTAAAATCGCAACTTCTAAGACCTTAACCCAGACCTGCTAAATACATTCCCTGGAGTCTAGAACTCAAGAATTTGATTTTGCCATTCAACTTTATCTGTTTCTGTATCGGTGTACCTGGTAGGTAAAAACTGAACCATGCAGCACTTGTTTACTGGGTGCTTAGGACAGGAAAGGCCCCTCCCTTTATAGGGCTTCCATTATTTTTTGGATACACATAAAATAAATAATATAATTTCAGTGAGCAAGGAGTGCCATGAAGAAAATAAAACAGAGAAATGGGATCAAAAATAACATTTATGTAGAGAGCAGTCAAGGATTTCCAGGGTCACCCAGTTTGACAACTTTAAAGATCATCACTTACTTTGACTACAATGTACATGATGATCCCTGGAGCTGCACCATGTTTTGTCACTAGAGAAGGCCATGCTATGGACATGACATTTCAGCTGAGACCTTGATGATAAGAATGAGCTGAGTGTGTATGCAATCTTTTGATATTAGCCTAAGGAATAGCATACTCTGAAGTGGGAGTGAGTATGACTTGTTCCAGAAAAAGATAAAAACCAGTGTGACTGGAACCTGGTGGAAAAAGTAGGGAGAGTTGTGAGAAAAAAAAGTACAAGGGAAGCTATTGTAAGATATGGAAAAGAACTCAGGCCTAGCTGGCAAATTTACCACATTTCCATAGTCAATATACTTTCTCCGTATCCGAGAACCCTGTGGCACAACAATCTATTCTGTGTACAAACCTTCAACATTCTCTCAGACCTCAACATTTTTAACTGCTCTTTTGGCTTCTTGTTTCTTTGGAAAAGTAGATGCTATCACAGAAGAGATTATCTATATGGCCCTAGCACCAAACATACCAATTTACCTGCCTCACCACCTATGCTCCCTACTTTGCCTGCTGTGAAAAAAACTTCCTAAAGTAGCCCCTTCTAATTGCAATGGATCACTCTAGGACTCTGACTGTGTGATTGATTATCCCCATTCTCCCTTGAGCCAGCAATAGTCTTCTTTCTACTAGACAAAAGGACATATGAAATAATGAACAAACAGATGAACTCATGAAAGATTTGAGAGCTGGATGGGGGATATAGAAGGAGGTGTTAGTGTGATCCTCAGTTGTTTCACCTGATTATCTGTGTGACAGATAGTGATATCAACTGGGATGAGCAATGTATAATGGATCCTTTCTGGTGGGAACATGATGAACCATCTCAATTTTTCAATATTTTTGTATACCCAAGTGGGAATATTAGGAATGTAGCAAGATATTTAGATCAGAGACTGACCTAGAGAGGGAAACACAGAAATCATATGTGGATGAATGGCGATTGAAGATATAAGTATAGGTGAGATGGCTGCCAAAGGAGAGAATGTGGAATGAAAGGGAAAGGTGGACAAAAATGGGCACCAAGGAACTCCCAACATATGAACATCAAGAGTCTTCAGTGAGCATATGACAGAACCAGTATTAAGAGCCCAGGTGTTCATCTCCCAATTCAGCTGTGCTCTTTCCTTTACAAGATGTTACCCCTGGGATGAACCTCTTTAGAGTGGGCCCAACCATGGGTCTTTCTATCTAGGATAGCCACAAAAGAAACCTGTGGAGTGGCTGTTTATGTGTTCTATCCACTTTGGATAGGTAACTCTCCCACTTCACTAGACTTATCCCTCCTTTTGTAATGCCCTGCTTCCCTCTGCATATAACCCACTAGGATGTTTACTTTGCAAGCCACATCTTGCCTATTAGGGGAGAGGGGAGAATGTTAAAGGATATTGTATTGTAACTTTATCCCAGAAATCCCTGATGTGGAGAATTGAACTAAGAAGTATACTTGTGTGATGAGAAATATACCTAATGCAGAGTCAGAAAACTTGCATTTCAGTCTCTGTAATTATGGCTGAAAAATGAGGTTGATGCTTTTGCAAAATTAATAACATGGATCCTCAATCTCAAAGTCTACGTGGTATATTTCAAGTATTAGAGCTCTGAATTTTAATATGCAAATCCTTCTTTCATTTTGTGAGTTGGTAATTTCTGGATAACTCCACAGTCTGGCTCATGGAGCAAGCGTGGTTGTATCTTGTGCTGATTTCCATATGACTAGAAATAGCGTGTTGCACAAATGGGGTTTTTTAATGCTGCTAGGACTTATTCTATTTCATTATGATGTTTTATTATCATTTTTGAGCTTCCCTTTTGGCTCAGCTGGTAAAGAATCTGCCTGCAGTGCCGGAGATCTGGGTTCAATCCCTGGGTTGGGAAGATCCCCTGGAGAAAGGAAAAGCTACCCACTCCAGTATTCTGGCCTGGAGAATTTCATGGACTGTATGGTTCATGGGGTCACAAAGGGTCGGACACGACTGAGCAACTTTCACTTTCACTTTCATTATCATTTTGGATCTTTTGTCATGTGTAGTTATTTTTTCTCTCATCTTTTTTCCTGATTATTTTTGTGAGACTTAAGGGAAGGAAGGCTCCTGTAACCAGACATGGTAAGAGCATGAGGTAAATGGGGAAAACATGTACTAGTAACCTTTAAAACTTAAGTAAATTTGTTTTGAATAGAAATGATTTTTTTAATTGAGAAGAACTCAAACAGTACCCAAATATTTACTATTCACAATGGTAACAAAACTTATTTTTGATATTCATGTATAATTTTTAACCTTGTAATAACTTTTAAACATATTTAGAAATATGAAATTCCCATAGCTATATTCCAGAGAGCATGTTTTTTAATCAAGTCAAATATATAAATTTATTTGTGACAAAGTACCAAACATTATAATTAACCAAGTATTCTACTTTAAAATTACTGAAAATCAAGCATAATCTTGTACTGCTTTCTTAGGTTAATTTTGAAAGAAAACTTCATGCTGACATATATTGTAGAGAGTTTAAAAACATACAGAGAAGACATCTCAAAAATGGCAGAGTAATAAGAAATCCAGAGTCTATACCAAAAACTGTCAGAACAAACTTTTGCATCACACTGGAATCTAATTTTTTAAAAACACAAACAAAAAAATAAAAAACACAAACAACTACAGCAATGTTGCCTTAGAAAAAAATGCACAACGTGGGAGGTGTGAGTTAAGTTTTATCTGGGGCAAAATGAGGGCTTCAGCTGGGGAGACAGCATCCCAGATAGCTCTGAGAAACTGCTGCTCCAAGGAGGTGAGGGAGGAGCCAGTATATATAGGAGTTTTGCAACAAAGAGCAGGTAGTCAGGAACATCAAAAGACTACTGTTGGTTAGAGAAACCAGATATGTCAAGTTACAGAATTTAGTGCTTTTCTCTGTATGGGGAGATGCAAGAGTCTGGACTCACTGTAATCATTCCTTTGATGTGCACCTCAGCTATCTGGGGCCAGTATCCTGTGTTTTCATATCCTGAGTTTCCTCAGGGCTCAGAGTAAGAAGTAGTTGCAGTCTGATGGCTGCTAAATGGAAGGTATTCCTTGCTCCCTGAGTTCCCTCAGGGTTCATCAGCTCAGTTTCAGTGGTGGCTACAATTGTTGATGACTGTGACATCCTTTGTTTACTGATATGACAGGAAATATTCCATTTGTTATCTACCAGGGGAAAACCTGTTGAAGAGAGAAGCTCCTGTGTTGCAGTGAGAGTGCTGTGGTATTTTAAACTGCCAAGTAGTCATCCCCAACACCCCAGATCAACTGGTGAAGGTTGCTAGTACCAGAAGGAGCATTATGGAGTTTATTCTCAGTGAATTGTGGCTCTGGATCTCAACTCATCTGGCAGAATGCTTCTCTTTGTTTTGCCTGATTCAGAGCTTCCCCAAGGAGTAAAGTGGTTTTTGCTAAAAGCATTTAAAGGCTCAGATATTTGCCCTAGCTGCCTAGGGCAAAGGACAAAACTCAGAATAAACAATAAATGTAATGAAAAAACTGGGAGAAAGAGGTTGTGAAAGGAGACACGTGGGGAAATAAGGGCTTTTAAAAGTTCTCTAATATACAGGGGGATCAAGAAGGCCACACATATGCCCAGAATGGGAATGTGCTTTACAGGCCTGAGGAGACCCCAAGCTTTCACCTCTGGATGTCCTTCAGACTCTGAAAGAAAAGAAAGTGTTAGTCACTCAGTTGTGTCTGACTTTTTGCGACCCCATGGACTGTAGCCCACCAAGCTCCTCTGTCCTTGGGATTCTCCAGGCAAAAATACTGAAGTGGGTTGCCATTTCCTTCTCCAGGGGATCTTCCCAACCCGAGGATTGAAACCAGGTCTTCCGCACTGCAGGCAGGCTCTTTACCATCTGAGCCACCCAGGGAAAGTCTGAAGTAGGAAGTAAAAACTAAGATAGTTGTAAATTTCCTGGCTAAACACTGAATGAATTCCCCAGCAAGAACCAATCAGCAAAGACTTGGAAGAGTGTTTCTTCTTTTTTCTTCTTAACTTTTATTGACTCCAGGTATTTATATAAACTGTCCAAACACCAGCTGATCACTAAGTTTAGGCAACACAGACTTCAGTGGACACACATGATAAAGGATGAAGACTTTACAAAAACAGTTTTGAAAAATCTCTAAACAAAAATTCAACTACAAATCACAATGGCCAGCAACAACAAATCCAGGGGAGAGGGAAGAATATGATTCCCAGAGGTATCACAGGTAAGGTATAGTTCAGGCCGAGGCAAAAAAGGAAAGACGACCTCAACAGAAGTAGGTTACCTTTGTTCAGGCAAGGAGGGGCAACAGTCAGCCTAACGACCAGACTAAGCACCGAGAGGGATCAGGGAGGCTCCATATTTATAGGGAGGTTTGTGGAAGCAATCAGGGAAATGTTAATCAGGCAGGATGTTTGGGGTATTCTTTAGTTGAGATGGCATTTGTAGTTGGGCAGAGGGTGATAAGTCTTTTGGGCAGGTGTAGGTGGTGGAAGGTTTTTGGACAGGGGATGATAAGTCCCAGATAGATGCAACCAGCCTGGAGCATCAGGGTGGGACCTAAAGTTCTGTTTTCTCTTCTCCGAAGTTAGATGATTCAGCAAGGGCCTTTGAGACTGTTGTTTTCTTTTCTAGGCCCAAAGACTCCTTCATCACATAGTAATAGTCAAAATGTCCAGTTTCAACAGGAAACAAATTATGAGGCATGCAAATAAAATATGGCTTATTCACAGGAAAAATAAAATTAGTAGAAACTGTCCCCCAGAAGGGCTTCCCAGGTGGTGCTAGTTGTAAAGAACTTGCCTGGCAATGCAGGTAGACATAAGAGATGTGGGTTCAATCCCTGGGTCGGAAAGATCCCCTGGAGGAGGGCATGGCAACCCACTCCAGTATCCTTGCCTGGAGAATCCCATGGACAGAAGAGCCTTGTGGGCTACAGTTCATGGGGTCACAAAGAGTTAGGCACGACTGAAGCAACTTAGCATGCACATTCCTCAGAAAGCCCAGAGATTGGACTTATTAGGCAAAAGCTTTAAATCAACTGTCTTTAATACGATCAAAATAGTAAAGGATAAAGAACTAAAATAAACCAGGAAAATGATGTCTCACCAAATAGGGAATATCAATAAACAGGAAAAAAAAATTATAAATAGGAACCAACAGAAATCCTGAAGCTGAAAAGTACAATAGCTGAAATGAAAAATTCAATATCAAGGTTCAACATCAAATGTAAACAGGCAGAAGAAGGAATCAGGGAACTTTAAGGTAAGTCTATTACTCAGTCTGAAGAGAAGAAAGAAAAAGAATGAGAGAAGGAAGAAAGATTATTTGAAGAAATGATGGATAGAACTTTTAAAATTCAAGGAAAATCACAAACACACACATCCAAGAAGCTCAACAAACAAAGCAGGATACACTCACCAAGACACAGTACCATCAAATTGTCATAGCCAAGGGGCTTCTCCAGTGGCTTATTGGTAAAGAATCTACCTGCAGTGCAGGTGACGAAGGAGACATGGATTCCATCCCTGGGTCAGGAAGATTCCCTGGAGGAGGGCATGGCAACACACTCCAGTATTCATGCCTGGAGAATCCCATGGACAGAAGAGCCTGGAAGGCTATGATCCATAGGGTCACAAAGAGTCAGACACAACTGAAGCAACTTAAGCACATGTTAATGGTATAATGGTTGTAATTAAAAGAGTCCTTGTAGAAGTGCACAAAGTGATATGTCTGGGATTTACTTCAAAGATAATCTCTAAGGGTGGAAAGTGGGTAAGGGGATATAGATTAAATAAGATTGGCCATGAGTTGTCCCGATACATTTTCAGTTGTTGTGTATGCTCAGTGATGAGTACATTGTCTTTCATTATACTGTTCTATTTTTGCATATGTTTGAAATTTTCCATAATAAAAGATAATGTAAACTATAAATAGAAGGAATTTTTAATCAAAAATAGGAACAAAACAAAAAAGTGTGAAAATAATTAGAAACAACACCATCTCCTTGACTCATTTCCTGTTCCCCACTCTCCCCCATGTATTTGCGTACAGAGAAAATAAGAAAACGGTGGACAATCATGATGAATGATTGAGACCAAGATTGAGACAATGATTGAGACAATCATGAATGAATGAGAATAACAGCTTGGAAGTGAAGTGTGTGGGACACCTTGCTCATCACAGATATTCTTGCATTAATTTTGTTTTTTAGAATATTGCATTAAAGTGTGATTATCTTCAGTGTTGAGGGGTTTAGCATCCTTTAAAATGCTGCGTCTAAATCCCGGCAGGTGGAGGGGTGTATCCAGAGTGCAGAGGAGGGAAAAGGCAAGTCCTCAGAAGAGAAATGGGAATGGCTATCGGCCCCTGGGAAGATATTGCCCTTAGGTGGCCGGCAAAGAAAGGCCCAAGAACACGTAAAGAAAGGAGGGTTCTGTGGCCGGCTCCTGGACAAGTGTCACAGGGCGGCGGGTGGTGGTGGTGAGGAGTGAGGGGCAACGGAAGGTGTGTGTGCACCACCAAAGGCTCTGCGAGGCACCGCTGGCTCTGCAAGACCCCGAGGGGCAGGAAGGGCGGGACGAGGGCGTGGCTTTCCGCGGCGACAGAAGCCCCACGTGACCGGCCAGTGCCTAATCTTGCTTGCACGCCCCGCTTTCGCGTCAGACCCGGCGGTCGCCCCCTCGCCTCTTGGTACCTGCTCCGAGTGGCCCCGAGGGAGCCCGGGCCGGGGACGACCCCTAAGAGGAGGAGAAGCGAGAGGAGCAGGTAAGGGACCCGGAGTGGGGTCCGCAAAGATGGCGGACCTCTCCTCGGGAGTCCGTTGCCTCGGAGTGGAGACTGCAGCTCCAACGCCACCCCGCCCCCGCCCCGACACCCGGCATTTGGCCGCGGAAAGCGGTAGGCCTTCCCGGGGGCTGGGGTGGGGGACGGGCCGGGAGGTCTTAAGGCGGCAGGCCCTTGCTAACACCTGCTTCTCGCACCATCGCGAGCTTTTCCCACACCCCTGCCCCGCCCCCGTTCTTCTCGGGTTAGAAAATGTTGGTCGGTGCGGCGTGTGGGGACTGGGAAGGGGGCGGTTGAGCATGGGAGCGGGGCACACTGGGTGGGGGTAGCTGGGGGTAGGGGACGCAGGGCCAGGAAGGAGCCGAGCGCCCGGCTGCAGCAGCCCCCTGCCCCCACCCCGACCCTCTGCAGGTCTGCGAGTCGGAAGTGTTGCGGCGGCACACTTGCAGCAAGAATCAGGAGGAGCAGGAGACAGAAAGGATAGGCCCAGGTCGGTGCGAGGGACAGTTGGGAGGTGGGGGGGGAGGGGGAACGTGGGGAAAACCCTAAGACTCCAAATGCTCCCTGCAACCCCGTCCTCCATTTTGGTGCCTGCAGAGACCTGGGCCTGGATCGGCAGGGAAAATGGGGGCTTTGGAGCGCGGGAGGGGGTTAATGCTCGGACTGGGGGCTTCCTAGAGGGCATAGGAGGCCTCTCAGGTGGGAAAAGGAAAATTTGAAAAGCCTTTGACCACCAGGACTGGGAATATTGAGAGGTGCGTAGTAGGGCCTCTGTCCTCGGTGCTGATCATTCCACCCAGAAAATAGTCCCTTGTTGCATCTTTTGTCTCCTAGGAGCAATGGCGTCCAAAGAGGAACGAGCAATAGAAAGTTTCAACATGGAAGATGCCCAACAGGAAAACGAAGGAGGGGACCAGGCCCCTTTGAAGACTGGAGAGGAATCACGCGACTTGGGAGGGGTCAAAGTCCAGAAGTCTGGAGGAAATATCAGGCTGGGATGGGTTAGACGACTTGTCCCTAATTTTCGGTGGGCTATACCCAACAGGCATATTGATCACAATGAAGTGGGAGATAATGTAGAAAAGCATGTGGGGCAGATGATGGAAATCAAAAGAAAGACTAAGAAGCAGCAGATGAGACATCATGTGCCCTATCAAACTCCTGAACCTGACAATCATTATGAATTTTGCCTTATACCTTGAATGTTAAGAGTTTTCCTGAGGTTAATAATATGGCCTCTGCTCTACATGCTTGTAGTTTTTGTGAGTTACTTTTTTCTGTAAATCTTTTGGTGTTTCCACTTACCAGTTTCTAACTGAATACTATTTTGTCTCATTGTATAACTTTCTGTCAGGAGGGCAATATCATTCAGTTATAAGAAAAAGTATTCTTTTCATAATATGAAATTAATAAAGCAGTTTTAAAAGCAATCTTCCTCTTACACACCTTGTTTTATTTTTTTTAATGTTACCTTTGCTCTTCTAGCTCCCTAGACACAAAATATCAATTGTCTTTGGTTATTTTTTCTCCTCAACCAACCAGGAAGGATCATATTCATAATTCAATATCTGATAGGACTTTAAGAATGCATTATTGCTGTTGTTTAGTCTCTAAGTTGTGTCCAACTCTTTGCAATCCCATAAACTGCAGCATGCCAGGCTTCCCTGTCCTTCACTATCTCCCTGAGTTTGCTCAAACTCATGTCCATTGAGTCAGTGATGCCATCCAACCATCTCATTCTCTGTTGTCCCCTTCCCCTCCTGCCCTCAATCTTTCTCATTAGGGTCTTTTCCAATGAGTTGGCTCTTTGCATCAGGTGGCCAAAGTATTGGAGCTTCAGCTTCAGCACCAGTCCTTCCAATGAATATTCAGGGTTGATTTTCTTTAGGATTGACTGGTTTAATCTTCTTGCATATCCTACTGTTTTCAAGGAGTGTGAGTCCACCATCTTTGTAAAAATACCTTAGTGGGGGAAGCTCTTTGAGAATGTGGGATCTCTGGTTTCTATCCTTTAGAACAAGAGTGCTACTTAGTCGCTCAGTCATCTGACTGTGCGACCCTATGGACTGCAGCATGACAGGCTCCTCTGCCCATGAGGATTCTCCAGACAAGAATCCTGGAGTGGGTTGCCATGCCCTCCTCTGGGGGATCTTCCCAACCCAGGGATCGGACCCAGGTCTCCCACATTGCAGACAGATTCTTTACAAGCTGAGCCACCAAGGAAGCTGTATTTCATGAACACATATGTGTATCATGTCACATTAAGTATAAACGAAGTAAGTGTAATAACATGATGAATACTTCCTGAATTCACTGGGCAAAAGCATTAAAAAAGAAAAGTATAAGACCTTAAAGTAGCCTGATTATAAAAGGTAGGGACAATGGCAGATGGGGGTACTTGAGTTGAGATGCCAAGTACCAAGGTTACCTTCTGCTGTACATTTTGGTGGGGGAGTCTGACTTGGGGCTTTTTCTGTAGGACATTGTCATCTGGAAATGGAGAATATTTCACTATTTTAACTGACAATGAGCTGAAGAAGACCAGACTCAGCAAGACTGAGGCTGTTTTTCTGTGTTTTGCTTTTTTGTCTTTCCAATGTAGACTGGTTAATTTTTAGAATAGAGCAGAAAGACATCTCAAATATTCTTCAATCCAGTGTTCTTCATAGAATTGCTGCAAATTATAGCTCTTGAAATCAGTTTTGTGGGCCACAACAAGAAATTTTTTAAAAAGAATAGAATAAAAAGCATCTGTTCATCACCCACAAGTAGTGTTAAGAATTATTACTTTGAGAAGCCTGTTTTAGTTTTACATATAAGAAATAATGTCACCTTATAAGATGTATTTCTAACATCTTAAACCAGCCCCTGGGGTCTCTGTAAACTGAAAGAAGCTGAAAACTCTTGAGTATTTCACACAAGATACCTTCTCTCTCATTTTCCTTTTTGGAAGTTTCCTACATTCGTCACAACTTGTCGAGTATAGCATCATGTAAATAACCTATTGAGATCCTTTCTGATAGAGATCTGAAAAGGATGCCGTTAGGCCAACTGTTGCCAAGTGAATGGCAGAATTTGGTCCAGAAGTAAATCAGTCAGGAGGACCAATTTCTGCAGAAAGGTTAGAGAAGCACAGAACCACTAGGGATGTACCCCTCCAGCACTTCACATCCACTAGCAATGCTATTGTCAAAAAAAAAAAAAGCAAACAGTAGAAACAGAGAAGTGGAAACATGAGCACGACTCAGTTTGGTGGTGTTATCTTTAAAGATAGAGGAGAGGGGCTCTGAGCCAAGGAATGTGGGCAGGCTTGAGAGGCTCAAAAAGTAGAGAAATGTATTCTCTGGATTCTCAGTAAGGAATGCAGCCCTGCTGATACCTTGAACAAAAAAAGCAGTACCAATTGTTGGCAAGGATGTGGAGAACTATAACCTTCACACATTGCTGGTGGAAAAGTGTAATCATGCACTTGCCATGGAAAGCATTGTGGCAATCCTCCTAAAAGTTCTATGTCGAGCTACCATTCAACCTAGCAATTCCACTTGTAGGTATATACTCAAGAGAATTGAAAATGTGTTCGCAAAACCTGTACACAAATGTTTATAATAGCATTACAAGCATACCTCAGAGATATTGCAAGTTCAGTTCCAGAATAGCAATAAAGTGAATATCACAATAAAGCAAGTCACAATATGTTTATATTGTACTGCAGTCTATTAAGTGTGCCATAGCATTATGTCTAAAAAAATACATATCTGAATATAAAAATACCTTATCAATAAAAAATACCAAAACAATTACAATAGAAACATCAAAGATCATCAATCATGAATCACTGTAACAAATATAATAACAATAAAAAGTTTGAAATATTGCAAAAATTACCAAGATGTAATACAAAAACACAAAGTAAGCAAATGCTCTTTCAAAAATGTCACCAATAGACTTTTTGCTCAAGACAGGATTGCCACAAACTTTCTATTTGTAAAAACCACAATAAAGCAAAGTACAATAAAATGAGGTGTGCCTCGAGGTATGAGGTATGATTTGTAGTATATAGCAAATCAAAAACTTAGGAGAGACTTCTGATTAAATTTTGCAAATTGACTACAAGGATTTGTGAAATCTCACAAGAATTAAGTGAAAGTCACTCAGTCATGTCTGACTCTTTGCAACCCCATGGGGTATACAGTCCATGGAATTCTGCAGACCAGAATACTGGAGTGGGTAGCCTTTCCCTTCTCCAGGGTATCTTCCAACCCAGGGATTGAACCCAGGTCTCCCACATTGTAGGCAGATTCTTTACCAGCTGAACCACTAGAAAAGCCCAAGTAAATTAATAATCCTTTCTTAACTTTGTACTTTGGAAAAATTTTACATCTACAGAAGAGTTGCAAAGGTAGTAAGGAGAGTTCCTGCATACCTTTCATTTAGATTCCCCTAAGTTAACATATTTCACCTATTAAAATTAAGAAATTAACATTAGTTCAGTACCATTAACTAAGCTAGACACATTATACAAATGTTAATAAGTTTTCCCCAAAGTCCTCCCCCCCCCACCCCCGCAAGGCTCGGTCCAGGATACTGATTGTATTTAGTCATCATATCTCCTCGTTTTCCTACATTCTCTGACAGTTCCTTATTATTTTATTTTTTTAATAACCTTAACACCTTTTGAAGAGTACTTGCCAGCTGTTTTGTAGGATGGCCCTCAATTTGGACTTGTCTGATGTTTTCTCATGATAACTGGGATTACTATGAGATTTGGGGAATAAGACCACAGAGTTGATAGCTCTTTTTATCATTCGTATAAATTATATGATATCAACATGACTTATTGGTGGTGGTGTTTACTTTGATCCCTTAGCTAAGTTTTTCCTCTGTAAATTTCTATTTCTCCATTTCCATACTCTGTTTCTTAGAAATCAGTCATCTAGTCCAGCTCATAGTCAATAGAATGGGGCGGGGGGGTTAAGCTTCACCTCTTGGAGGAAGAAGTACCAAAAAATTTGTGAGTATAAAAATAAACACAATTATTAATTAAAATTTGGAGGTGAGGTACTTTGAAGCTATGCAAATATCTTGATTTTCCTTAAAGTTTTGCCCATTAGGTTTAACATTCATCAGTGGGTCTTACCTGCATCAAATTACTACCTTGGTATTCTAATGGTGATTTTCTATGTCCCTCATATCACCTACATTTATTACTTGGAATTATTCTGTAAGTAAGTCCTACCTTATTTATTTAATCGTTCATTTATATCAGTATTGCTGTTGTTGTTTAGTTGCTAAGTCATGTCCGACTCTTTTGTGACCCCATGGACTATAGCCTGCCAGGCTTCTCTATCCATGGGATTTCTCAGGCAAGAATAGTGGAGTGAGTTGCCATTTCCTTCTCCAGGGGATCTTCCTGACCCAGGGATTGAACACACATCTCCTGCATTGTAGGCAGATTCCTTACCACGGAGCTACCTTGATGTTTTATTCTTTGTGATATAACCAAATAGCATCTGATTTTCTCAAATTGATCCAGTTTTGTCCTTTAGAAGCTCTTTGGTATTGGCTCATGTACCTTTGACATGTCCAATGTGTTAGGCAGAATTTTAAAGATATTCCCCCTCAAGATTCCTGTCCTTTAGTTATTCAATAAAATACTAATCTTGGAGAAATGCAAATCAAAACCACAATGAGGTACCATTACACGCCAGTCAGGATGGCTGCTATCCAAAAGTCTACAAGCAATAAATGCTGGAGAGGGTGTGGAGAAAAGGGAACCCTCTTACACTGTTGGTGGGAATGCAAACTAGTACAGCCCCTATGGAAAACAGTGTGGAGATTTCTTAAAAACCTGGAAATAGAACTGCCATATGACCCAGCAATCCCACTCCTGGGCATACACACTGAAGAAACCAGATCTGAAAGAGACACGTGCACCCCAATGTTCATCGCAGCACTGTTTATAATAGCCAGGACATGGAAGCAACCTAGATGCCCATCAGCAGATGAATGGATAAGGAAGCTGTGGTACATACACACCATGGAATATTACTCAGCCGTTAAAAAGAATTCATTTGAATCAGTTCTAATGAGATGGATGAAACTGGAGCCCCTTATACAGAGTGAAGTAAGCCAGAAAGATAAAGATCATTACAGCATACTAACACATATATATGGAATTTAGAAAGATGGTAACGATAACCCTATATGCAAAACAGAAAAAGAGACACAGAAGTACAGAACAGTCTTTTGAACTCTGTGGGAGAAGGTGAGGGTGGGATGTTTCGAAAGAACAGCATATATATTATCTATGGTGAAACAGATCACCAGCCCAGGTGGGATGCATGAGACAAGTGCTCGGGCCTGGTGCACTGGGAAGACCCAGAGGAATCGGGTGGAGAGGGAGGTGGGAGGGGGGATCGGGATGGGGAATATGTGTAAATCTATGGCTGATTCATATCAATGTACGACAAAACCCACTGAAATGTTGTGAAGTAATTAGCCTCCAACTAATAAAAAATAAATAAATAAATAAATAAAAAGAAAAAAATACTAATCTTGGTATTGCTGTAAGGAGATTTTTTTTCACATACAATTTAACACTCAATCAGTTGACTTTAAGAGTGGGAGATGATCCTGGATTATCCTGATCTGCTGAGTAAAATCACATGAGCTGTTAAAGCATAGAACCTTCTCCAGCTGGTGGCAGAAGAGGAAGGCAGAAAAGAAAGGAGAGGATGTCGAGGACATTCAAAGCAAGAGATTGATTCAATTTGTCATTGCTGGGTTTGTAAAATGGAGGTGACCAAGAGCCAAGAAATATAAGGAGTCTCTAGAAGCTGGAAAAAAAAAAAACTCAGTTAACAGCCAGGAAGGAAACAGGGACCACAGTCCTCTAACTTCATGAATTGAATTCAGCCAACAACCTGAATGAGTCCAGCAGTGGATTCTTTCTCAGAACCTTCAGATAGGAGTCCAAGCTTATTGCCACCCTGATTTCAGCATTCTGAGACCTTAAGCAAGGAATCCAGTTGAGCCTGCCTGGATTTTTGTTTTAAGCCACTACTTTTATGGTTATTTGTTACACAGTAAAGGAAAACAAATACATTTGCATATTCTTTACAAAACACTTCTTTACTTTCTAGTACTACAAGACATTCCAGGTTCATCTTGTACTTTCCCTGCCCTGATCCTAGGATCAACTATTTCTCCAAGGAGTCATGGTTCCTTTTATTAGAAAATGGTATTTAGAAACCAAGATCTGTGCCCTATGTGTGTTCATTGCTAATGGGGCAGCATTGTGTCTAGGCCCTCTCAGTGGACAGAACTAATTGTGCATGCACACACACACACACACACACACACGAGTTCATATTGATGTCTCTGACACTAAATCCTTTCCTTTTTGCAACTTCTTTCTCTGCCGTGAGAAACTTGGCTCCCACTATCTACAACATATAAACTTCTTTGTTTAACCTTCATACACAGGCAATGCACGGCTATACATGTAATCATATATGTATATATGTATATATATAATATATGTATATGTATAATCATATACATATACATGTAATCATAACTGCTATACTACACTCTGAAACAGATATACCAACTAGAATACAGTTAATTTTGTCTTTTGCTTTGCAGTACCCAGTCAAGGGGTTTCCCTGGTGGCTCAATGGTAAAGAATTCACCTGCAGGACCTGTGAGTTCAATCCCTCGGTTGGGATGATCTGCTGGAGAAGATCCCAGGTTTCTAGCCTGGGAAATCCCATGGACAGAGGAGCCTGGCAGTTTACGGTCCATGGGGTTGCAAAAGAGTCAGATATGACTTAGTGACTAAACACTACTACCACCCTGTCAAACGTCATTTCTTAAAGTTACTTAGGTCATCTCCATTATTCCCTATCCACTTCAAGGAAGTGATTTCATACATTTTGCTATGGTCTGAATGTTTGTGTCTCCCCAAAGTTAATTTGTTGAAATGTTAATGTGCAATGTGATTGTATTAGGAGGTACTCAGTCATGAAGGCAGACTTTTCATGGATGGAATTAGTGTCCTTATAAAAGACACCCCAGAGAGCTCCCTAATCCTTTCCACCATGTGAGGACACAGTGAGATTGGCAACCTACAACCCAGAAAACAATCTTCATTAGAACTCGACCATGCTGGCACCTTGATCTTTGACTTCCAACCTCCAGAAATGTGAGAAATAAATTTCTGTTGTTTATAAGCTACCCCAGCCTGTGGTGTTTTATTATAGCAGCCCAAAAAGACTAAGACATGTGTAATTCAGTTAGATGCATCTATACTCTTTCCTGTATTCTCCTGACATTCTAGTTGATTTTTTAAGTTTCCATGTAGAAGGCTTTCTCAACTTTGGTACTGTTGACATTTTGGGCTGGATCATCTTTTGTTTGGGTAGTTGTCCTGTGAGTTGTTGGATGTTTATCAGTATTCCTAGTCTCCACCTACTAGGGTGCCAGAAGCACCAAGTTCCCCAGTGTGAGAACAAAAAATGTCTGCAGGTACTCCTAAATATCCCCTTATGGGCAAAATCACTCCCAGTTTAGAAGCACTAGCATAGGTCAAAGTCACTCTGTGGTGTATGGTTTTATGGGTTTGCATATGCACATTAACCACCATAATAATGTATAGAAGAGTTCTACCACCCTAAAAATTCCTTTTTGTAGCCTCTTTGCTATCAAACACATCCATTACCCCCAATCCCTATGACCCACTGATCTGATTTTTTTTTTTGGCCACACATCTTGTGGCACCTTAGTTCCCCAACCAGGGATTGAACCCAGGTCCCAGCAGTGAAAGTGCTGAGTCCTAACCACTGGACCATCAGGGAATTCCCTCATTGATTTAATTCCATAATTTTAACTTTTCTAGTACATCATATAAATGTAATCACACAATATGTAACCTGTAGTATCTGACTTTATTCAACTAGTATAATGCACTTAAAATTTATATGAATACATGCTGTTGCACGAAACAAAAGTGCATTTCTTTTTACTGCTGAGTAGTATTCCATTTTATAGATGTGCCAATATTATTTATATATTCAACTGTTGAAGAACATCTGGATTATTCCCAGATTTTGGAGACTATGAATAATGCTACTATGATTATTCGTGTGCAGGTTTTTGTGTGAATATGAGTTTGAAATTCACTGAGTCATGTGGTAAATATATATTCAACTTTATATTAAACTGCCAATTTGTTTTATAACATAGCTGTATCAGTTTGCATTCCCAAAAGCAATGCATGAGAGTTCTTCTTTCATATTCTCACCACCATATGCAATTGTGGAGGGTTATAAAATTTTATCCATCCTAATAAGTATACACTAGTATCTCATTGTGGTTTTAATATGGATTTCCTTAATGACTCTCAATATTGAGCATTTTTTCATTTATGTTTTCTTGCCATTTGGATAACTCCTTCAGTTAAGTCACTTCAGGCATTTTGACAATTTTAAAAAATTGTATCTGTTTATTTCCTTGTCTATTTTTGGCTGTGCTGGATCTTGGTTGCTGCACACAGGCTTTCCTTAGTTGTAGTGAGCAAGGGCTACTCTCTAGTTGTGGTGCATGGGCTTCTCAGTGCTGTGGCTTCTCTTGTTGCAGAGCATGGGCTCCAGGGCACTCAGACTTCAGTAGTTGCAGTATATGTGCTCAGTAATTGTTGTGAGTGGGCTTAGTTGCCCTTTGGCATGTAAAATCTTCCCGGACCAGGGATCAAACCCATCTCCCCTGCATTGGCAGGTGAATTTTCAACAACTGAAACACCAGAGAAGTCCAGTTACATTGACAATTTTTAATTGAATTGTTTTCTTTTGCTGAGTTTTGCAAGTTCTTAAAATATTCAGAATATAAGTATTCTATAAGACATGTGATCTGCAAATATTTTCACGCAGTATGGTTTGCCTTTTTACTTTTTTAACAGTGTCTTTCATAGACCAAAAGTTTTCATTCTGATAAAGTTCAATTTATCATATTTTTATCAATGTCTTACTGATACATATTTTCTTGTGGTGTCATATCTGAAAACTCATTGCCAAAACCTGTATATCACAGATATTCTCCTATATTTTTCTCCTGGAAATTATGAAGATTTTCTTCTGTCTTTGTTGTTGTGTAGTCATTCAGTCCTGTCTGACTTTTTTCGACCCCATAGACTGCAACACTCCAGGTTTCCCTGTCCTTCACCATCTCCTGGAGTTTGCTCAAACTCATATCCATCGAGTAGGTGATGCCATCCAACCATCTAATCCTCTGTTGTCCCCTTCTCCTCCTGCCTTCAGTCTTTGCCAGCATCAGGTCCTTTTCCAGTGAGTCAACTCTTTGCCTCAGGTGGCCAAATTACTGGAGCTTGAGCTTCAGCATCGGTCCTTCCAATGAATATTTAGAATTGATTTCCTTAAGGATTAACTGGTTTGATCTCCTGGCAGTCCAAGGGAATCTCAAGAGTCTTCTCCAACACCACAGTTGGAAAGAATCAATCTTTCAGTGCTCAACTTTCTTTATCATCCAACTCTCACATCCGTACATGACTACTGGAAAAAACATAGCTTTGACTATATGTAACTTTGTTGGCAAAGTAATGTCTCCAATTTTTAATATGCTGTCTAGATTTGTCATAGCTAATGCGGGAGACCTGGGTTCGATCCCTGGGTTGAGAAGATCCCCTGGAGAAGGGAAAGTCTACCCACTCCAGTATTCTGACCTGGAGAATTCCATGGACTGTATACCCCATGGGCGTCTCAAAAAGTCAGACACGACTAAGCGACTTTCACTTTCAGTTTCTTCCAAGGAGCAAGCATCTTTTAATTTAATGGCTGTAGTCACTATCTGCAGTGATTTTGGGGCCCAGGAAAATAAAGTCTGTCACTGTTTGCAGTGTTTCCACATCTATTTGCCAAGAAATGATGGGACTGGATGCCATGATCTTAGTTTTTTTAATGCTGAGCTTTAAGCCAGCTTTTCACTTTCCTCTTTCACCTTCATCAAGAGGCTCTTTAGTTCTTCTTCACTTTCTGCCATAAGGGTAGTGTCATCTGCATATCTGAGGTTGTTATTTATCCTGGTAGTCTTGATTCCAGCTTGTGTTCCATTCAGCCTGGCATTTTGCATGATGTACTTTGCATATAAGTTAATAAGCAGGGTGACAATATACAGCCTTGATGTACTCCTTTCCAAATTTGGAACCAGTACATTGTTCCATGTCTGGTTCTAGGTGTTGCTTCTTCACCTGCAAACAGGTTTCACAGGAGGTAGGTAAGGTGGTCTGGTATTCCCAACACTTTAAGAATTTTCCACAGTTTGTTGTGATCCACACAGTGAAGGCTTTAGCATAGTCAATGAAGCAGAAATAGATGTTTTTCTGGAATTCCCTTGGTTTTTCTATGATCCAGTGGATGTTGGCAATTTGATCTCTGGTTCCTCTCTGCCTTTTCTAAATCCAGCTTGAACATCTGGAAGTTCTCAGTTCACATACTGTTGCAGCCTAGCTTAATGTATTTTGAGCATTACCTTGTTAGCAAGTGAAATGAGTGCATTTGTGGGGTAGTTTGAACATTCTTTTACATTGCTCTTCTTTGCAATTGGAATGAAAACTGACCTTTTCCAGTCCTGTGGCCACTGCTGAGTTTTGCAAATTTGCTAGCATATTTAGTACAGCACTTTCAGAGCATCATCTTCTAGGATTTGAAATAGCTCAGGTGGAATCCCATCACCTCCACTAGCTTTGCTCATAGTGATGCTTTCTAAGGCCCACTTGACTTCACATTCCAGGATGTCTGGCTCTAGGTGAGTGATCACACCATTGTGGTTATCTGGGTCATTAAGAATTTTTTGTACAGTTCTTCTGTGTATTCTTGCCACCTCTTCTGCTTCTGTTAGGTCCATGCCATTTCTGTTCTTTTTTTTTTCATTTCTGTTCTTTATTGTGTCCATCTTTGCATGAAATGTTCCCTTGGTATCTCTAATTTTCTTGAAGAGATCTCTAGTCTTTCCCATTATATTGTTTTCCTTTATTTCTTTGCATTGATCACTGAGGAAACCTTTCTTATCTCTCCTTGCTATTCTTTAGAACTCTGCATTCAGATGGTTATATCTTTCTTCTTCTCCTTTGCCTTTTGCTTCTCTTCTTTTTTCAGCTATTTGTAAGGCCTCCTCAGACAACCATTTTGCCTTTTTGATTTCTTTTTCTTGGGGATGATTTTGATCATTGCCTTCTGTGCAGTGTTATGAATCTCTGTCCATAGTTCTTCAGGCACTCTGTCTATCAGATCCAGTCCCTTGAATCTATTTGTCACTTCCACTGTAAAATCATAAGGGATTTTATTTAGGTCATACCTGAATAAACTGTGGAAAATTCTGAAAGAGATGGGCATACCAAACCATCTGACCTGCCCCTTGAGAAACCTATAGGCAGATCAGGAAGCAACAGATAGAACTGGACATGGAACAACTGACAGGTTTCAAATAGGAAAAGGAGTACATCAAGGCTGTATATTTTCACCCTGCTTATTTAACTTATATGCCGAGTACATCTTGAGAAACGCTGGGCTGGAAGAAGCACAAGCTGGAATCAAGATTGCTGGGAGAAATATCAATAATCTCAGATATGCATATGACACCACCCTTATGGCAGAAAGTGAAGAGGAACTAAAAAGCCTCTTGATGAAAGTGAAAATGATGAGTGAAAAAGTTGGCTTAAAGCTCAACATTCAGAAAACTATGATCATGGCATCTGGTCCCATCACTTCATGGCAAATAGATGGGGAAACAGTGGAAACAGTGCCAGACTTTATTTTTTTGGGCTCCAAAATCACTGCAGGTGGTGATTGCAGCCATGAAATTAAAAGACGCTTTCTCCTTGGAAGGAAAGTTATGACCAACCTAGATAGCATATTAAAAAGCAGAGACATTACTTTGCCAACAAAGGTCTGTCTTGTCAAGGCTATGGTTTTTCCAGTGGTCATGTATGGATGTAAGAATTGGACTGTGAAGAAAGCTGAGAGCTGAAAAATTGATGCTTTTGAACTGTGATGTTGGAGAAGACTCTTGAGAGTCCCTTGGACTGCAAGGAGATCCAACCAGTCCATCCTGAAGGAGATAAGTCCTGGGTGTTCACTGGAAGGACTGATGCTGTAGCTGATGTTTCAGCTGGTGCTGAAACTCCAATACTTTGGCCACCTCATGCGAAGAGTGGACTCATTGGAAAAGGCCCTGATGGTAGGAGGGATTGGGGGCAGGAGGAGAAGGGGACGACAGAGGATGAGATGGCTGGATGGCATCACTGACTCGATGGACATGTGTTTGAGTAAACTCCAGGAGTTTGTGATGGACAGGGAGGCCTGGCGTGCTGTGATTCATGGGGTTGCAAAGAGTCAGACATGACTGAGCGACTGAACTGAAGTGAATGGTCTAGTGGTTTTCCCTACTTTCTTCAATTTAAGTCTGAATTTTGCAATAAGGAGTTCATGATCTGAGCCACAGTCACCTTCTGGTCTTGTTTTTGCTGACTATATAGAGCTTTTCCATCTGCAGCTGCAAAGAATATAATCAGTCTGATTTCAGTATTGACCATCTGGTGATGTCCATGTGTAAAGTCATCTCTTGTGTTGTTGGAAGAGGGTGTTTGCTATGATCAGTGCATTCTCTTGGCAAAACTCTGTTAGCCTTTGCCCTGCTTCATTTCGTAGTCCAAGAGGAGTACTTGCCTGTTACTCCAGGTATCTTGACTTCCTTCTTTTGCATTCCAGTCCCCTATGATGAAAAATACATCTTTTTTTTTTTTTTTGGTGTTAGTTCTAGAAGATATTGTAGGTCTTCATAGAACCATTCACCTTCAGCTTCTTCGGCATTAGCGATTGGGGCATAAACTTGGATTACTGTGATATTGAATGGTTTGCCTTGGAAACAAATTGAGATCATTCTGTCATTTTTGAGATTGCACCCAGTACTGCATTTTGGACTCTTTTGTTGACTATGAGGGCTACTCCAGACATAATGGTCTGAATTAAATTTGCCCATTCCCATCCATTTTAGTTCACTGTTTCCTAAACTGTTGATGGTTCCCTCTTGCCATCTCTTGTATAACCACTTCCAATTTACCTTGATTCATGAACCTCACATTCCAGGTTCCCATGCAATATTGTTCTTTATAGCATCAGACTTTACTTTTGCCACCAAACACATCCACAACTGGGCCGATGCTTCCGCTTTGGCTCAGTCTCTTCATTCCTTCTGGATCTATTTTTCCACTCTTCTCCAGTAGCATATTGGACACCTACTGATCTGGGGAGTTCATCTTTATTTTCTTATGTCTTGCATCTACATTTTATGATTTACATTATTCTTTCATTTATATTTAATTCATTTTTATATTTAAATGTAAACTACCATTAACATTTTGAGTTACTTTTCTATAAGTTGTGAGGCATGTGCTGAAGTCCATATTTTAGTTATTCATGTCCAGTTGTTTTGGTTTTATTTCTTTTCCAATATATGTTTCTTGGGATTTTATTCATAGACAATAATGTCATCCACAAATATGGGAAAAAATGTATTTTAAAATTTCTATGTCTTTTATTTATTTATTTATTTGCCTTTTTCCTGTTGTATAGAATAAGACTTCCATTATGATGTTGAATAAAAGTGCTGAGAGTGGATATCCTTGCTTTGTTCCCAGTCTTGAGAGAAAATATTTGGTCCCTCAGCATTAAGTATGTTAGCTGGAGGATTTCATAGAAGCCTTTTATCAGGTTATGGATGTTGATTTCTATTCACAATTTTGATCATTAATATTGTATTTGTCAAAAAATTTCTTGCATCTATGGTATGCTCATGTGGTTTTTCTTCTTTGGGTTTTTAATGCAGTGGATTGTGTTGCTTGATTTTCAACTGTTGAATTAACCTTTCATTTTGGGGATAAATCCCACTTGGTTGCAGTAGATTGTTCTTTCTCTATATTGAGAAATTTAATTTGGTAATATGAGATATTGGTCTTACTTTTCTTTTTTTTTTTTTTAAATTTTTTTATTAGTTGGAGGCTAATTACTTCACAACATTTCAGTGGGTTTTGTCATACATTGATATGAATCAGCCATAGATTTACATTTATTCCCCATCCCGATCCCCCCTCCCACCTCCCTCTCCACCCGATTCCTCTGGGTCTTCCCAGTGTACCAGGCCCGAGCACTTGTCTCATGCATCCCACCTGGGCTGGTGATCTGTTTCACCATAGATAGTATACATGCTGTTCTTTTGAAACATCCCACCCTCACCTTCTCCCACAGAGTTCAAAAGTCTGTTCTGTATTTCTGTGTCTCTTTTTCTGTTTTGCATATAGGGTTATCGTTACCATCTTTCTAAATTCCATATATATGTGTTAGAATGCTGTAATGTTCTTTATCTTTCTGGCTTACTTCACTCTGTATAAGGGGCTCCAGGTTCATCCATCTCATTAGGACTGGTTCAAATGAATTCTTTTTGACGGCTGAGTAAAATTCCATGGTGTATATGTACCACAGCTTCCTTATCCATTCATCTGCTGATGGGCATCTAGGTTGCTTCCATGTCCTGGCTATTATAAACAGTGCTGCGATGAACATTGGGGTGCACGTGTCTCTTTCAGATCTGGTTTCCTCAGTGTGTATGCCCAGAAGTGGTATTGCTGGGTCATATGGCAGTTCTATTTCCAGTTTTTTAAGGAATCTCCACACTGTTTTCCATAGTGGCTGTACTAGTTTGCATTCCCACCAACAGTGTAAGAGGGTTCCCTTTTCTCCACAGCCTCTCCAGCATTTATTGCTTGTAGACTTTTGGATAGCAGCCATCCTGACTGGTGTGTAATGGTACCTCATTGTGGTTTTGATTTGCATTTCTCTAATAATGAGTGATGTTGAGCACCTTTTCATGTGTTTGTTAGCCATCTGTATGTCTTCTTTGGAGAAATGTCTGTTTAGTTCTCTGGCCCATTTTTTGATTGGGTCATTTATTTTTCTGGAATTGAGCTGCAGGAGTTGCTTGTATATTTTTGAGATTAATCCTTTGTCTGTTTCTTCATTTGCTATTATTTTCTCCCAATCTGATGGCTGTCTGGTCTTACTTTTCTTTATTCGTAGTATATTTCTTTGGTTTGTTATCAGAGTAATGTTGCCTTTGCAAAATGAGTTGGAGTGTATTTTTTCCTTATCTGTATTAGTTTTCAATTGCTGTCATAAGAAATTGCCACAAATTTAGAGCTTTATACAATACAAAGATATTACCTTACAATTATCTGGTTCATAGGCCGCACCTGCCAAAAATCAAGATGTCAGCAGAGCTGTATTCCTAGGGGAATATCTGTTTCTTTCCTCAAACACTGTTGGCAGAATTCAGTTCCTTGTGATTGTAGGACTGAGATCCCCGTTTTCTTATTGTCTGTCAGCTAAAGGTCATTCCCAGCTTCTAGAAGCCAACCGTATATTTTGGCTCATGACTCTTTCTCCATCTTCAAAATCAACAATGGCTGGTAAAGTGCTTGTCACATTTTCAATTTCTCTTTCTCCTTCTATCTCATCTCTCTGACCTAGATAGGAAATGTTCTCTGTGTTTAAAGATTAGATTTGACTCACATGGATAATGAGGGCAATCTCTTCATCTCAAGGTCCAAACTTTTAATCAAATCAGCAAAGTCCCTTTTGCCATGTAGCATAACATATTCATAGGTTCCAGCGATTAGGGTGTGGATATTTGGAGAATCATCATTCTGCCTATGACATATTCTATTTTCTGGAAGTGAGTGTGTTCTATTGGTGCTGTTTCTTCTTTAAATGTTTGGTATAATTTGCCAGCATAACCATCTAGGCGTAGAGTTTTGTTTTTGGGTGTTTTTAAACCATGAACTTGATTTCTTTAATAGTTGTAGGGTTATTGAGTTTATCTATTTTATCTTGAGTGCTGTTCAAATTGGACAATATCTATTGATTTATGTTCCAATTAGCTATCTCTTTCCTCTGTTATCTCCCTATTTGCATTAAATCTATTGTGTCAGTTTTAAAATTTAGTTATTGCATTTTGCAGTTCTAAAACTTCCATTAAGTTCTTTTTTATATTTATTTCTTTGCTGATAAATTTCTGTTTTAATTAATTTTTCAAGGGTGATGGCTCTTTTGAGCACTTTTATAATAGTTGCTTAAAAGACTAGCAAATATTTACAGATAGCATCAATCTGTTGATTGCCTTTCCACATACTTTTTGAGATTTTCATGGTTTCTTATATGCTGAGTGAGTTTGGTTTGTATATTGGACATTGAATATAATGTCATGAAATTTTGGGTCTTGTTTACATCTATCCACTTGAGAGTACCTCAGATTCTGGTATTCTTCACCAGTACATCTGCCATTTAATATTTCCTTTACAGAGAATTCAAATAGCTGCACCACACACTGTCTCTGGTTTTTTGCAGCTCTGTTCAGGGCTGCAGAGTTAGAAAGTGTTTATTCTATCTTACCTGGGACCAGAACTGCACTGTATAAATCTTTATGTTTACTTTTAATTTGAAGAAAAATCACAAACTTATAGAAAAATTGCAAAAGCTGTACAGAGAATTATTTTCCCTGAATTATTTGAGAGTAATGCCAGCCTGAGACCCCATTAACCCCACGGTAAACAAAATTTGAAGAGGGCCCTTATGACTTTCATCTCCTACCATTATGTTACATATATGGAAAAATGGAGATCATTCAGGTGGGGCTAATTTAATCACACAAGCTCTTTAAAAGGAGAAAGTTTTATATGGCCTTTGGCAGGAGGGGAAGTCAGAGAATTTGGAAGCATAATAAGGCTTGGATGCATCACTATTGCCACTCTAAAGATGTCAGGAGCCAAATGCAAGGACAGAGAGAAACCTCTAGGAGTTGAGAGCAACCCTCTGTCAAAAGCCAGCAAGGAGATGGGGAAATAAGTCCTACCAGTACAAAATATTAATAATTGAGTTCTGCCACCAACCCAAATAAGCTTCTAAGGGGCTTCTTCCCCTGATCACCCAGATAAATAAGAGCACGGGACAGTTGACATCTTGATGTCAGCTTCATGAGACCTAAACAGAGAACTAGCCAAGACCTCCCAGATTACTGACCTACAGAACTGTGAGCTAATAAACAAGCATTGTTTTAAGCTGCAAAGCTCATGGTAACATATTACACAGCAACAGAAAATAAACATAACCCCAAGCATCTTCAGTGCACATTTCCCACAAACAGACATTTTCCAGCACAACCAAAATACAATTATCAAAGTAGAAAATTAACATTGATATGTTACTATCATCTAAACTCAGATCCCAGTAGGTTTTTAGCAGTTATTCTAACAATGGCAAAAGGATCCAGTTCAGAATCACCAGTTGCATTTAGTTGTCACGTCTATTCTCCTTCAGTATAAAATATCCCCTCAAATTTCTTTGGCTCTCACAACATTATAGCTCAGTTACTTTTTACATTGCCCCTCCATTTGGCTTTGCATAATATTTCTTCTTAAGTGGATTCAGGTTATGCATATTTGGCAGGAATATCACAGAAGTGTAGCTGTTCTGTTTTCTATCTTATCAGGTTTGTAAAGAGCCTTTTCAGACTGACCTTTGTGTCCTTTTGGTATGCTCCCCTCCCGTCATTTTCTGAGCACTTTGCTTTCTGGCACAGCAAAATGTTCTGGGCCCATCATATTCTTTATCTGCCCTGTCCATGTAATCAGTCATTTCTCCAAAGAGTCCTTGTTCTTTTTATTGGATAACAGTATTTTGAAGACAAGATATGGACTCTAGTTGTGCTTATTGCTATTGGGGTGCTGGGCTTCCAAGCTCTCTGGGAGGAAAAACTAGAGTGAATTAGAATTAGGGTGGAAAAAATTAGACAATATTTGTATATGTATAGATACACACAGAGACATAGGTACTCATTCATATATACACATACATTCACATATTTACATCTTTATGGGGCATACCTCAATTTACAGTGATTCAAAGACACTGTATTTTTACAAACTGAAGGTTTGAGGCAATCATGCATCAAGCAAGTCTATTGGCACTGTTTTTCTAACATTTGTTCACCTCATGTCTTTGCGTCACATTTTAGTAATTCTTTTAATATTCAAACTTTTCATTATTATTATATTTATTATAGTGATTTGTGATCAGTAATCTTTACTACTGTTACTACTATGTTGCTACTGTTACTGTAAGTAACATAGTAGTAACATAGCTGTTACTACTGTGACCCACTGAAGGCTCAAATGATAGTTCATGGTTTTTAAGCAATAAAGTATTTGTAAATTAAGGTACATACTTTGTTTAGACATAATACTATTACATACTTAAGAGACTACAGTATAGTGTAAGCATAACTTTTATATGCACTGGGAAACCAGTGTGACGAATTTTATGCAATATTCCCTTTATTATGGTGGTCTGGAACCAAGCCAAAAAATGTCTCCACAGTATGCCTGTATTCCTTGTCAGTATGTGTATCATAATGTGTCGAACCAGTCCGCTCTACTCATGGATATTTGTGTTGTTTTCAAATTTCAATATTATCACTATTGTTCTAATTGACATCTGTATACAAACCCTACTTCGTAAAGGTTGTGCTTATTATCATTCCTACCCACAGCATATGATAGTTCTATTTACTGACACCCAGACAAACACAGAATCTTATCAGCCTTTTTAATTTTTATGATTTGATTAGACAAAGGAAGGATTTTTTTTGTTTTCATTTGTATTTTTTCTGTTGTTAGTTGAGTTTCCATTTGTTTATTGGCCCTCTATGTTTCCCTTACTATGAATTTTCCATTCATATCCAAGTCCATTTTGCTATTGAGTTGTAAGAGCCACCCAAATATTATGAAGAACTCCAAATATGTAATACATGTTGTAAATATTGCATTGCATTGTTTATATATATTTTTAACATACTTCATGATATTACTTTGTTTTAAGGCATTTATAATACTTTTATGGAATTTTCTGATTACAGTAATGCTTATAGCAGAAAAAGAAAAAAAAATTGAACAATGCTAATAGGAAAAACATCCAAACACTGGAGTGTGGTAATAACTTTTCTAATATCTTAAAGTTAAAACCATTAAATTGACCCAGAGGCCATAGCAAAACATAGTTGTTAAGAATCGCAACTTTATCTTTTTTTTAACCTTCTTAAAAAAAAAAAAAAACCTTTCATTTTGTGTTGGGGTACAGCTGTTTAACGGAGAGGGCAATGGCAACCCACTCCAGTACTCTTGCCTGGAAAATCCCATGGACGAATGAGCCTGGTAGGCTGCAGTCCATGGGGTCACTAAGAGTCAGACACGACTGAGCAACTTCATTTTCACTTTTCACTTTCATGCATTGGAGAAGGAAATGGCAACCCACTCCAGTGTTCTTGCCTGGAGAATCCCTGGGACAGGGGAGCCTGGTGGGCTGCCATCTATGGGGTCGCACAGAGTTGGACATGACTGAAGCGACTTAGCAGCAGCAGCAGCATAGCTGATTAACAGTGTTGTGATAGTTTCAGGTAAACAGACAACAGACTCAGTCATACATTTACATGTATTCATTCTCCCCCAAATCCAGGCTCCCACATAACATTGAGCAGAGTTCAATGTGCTATACATAGGTCCTTGTTGGTTATCCATTTTAAATATAGCAGCATGTACATATCCATCCCAAGCTCCCTAACTATCCCTTCCCCCTGGCAACCTTAAGTTAGAAGAACCATGACTTTAGATATAAGAAAATTGGGTACAATTCTTACCTTGCACAATTCACTTCACTTCTTTGTCCCCCAGATGCCCTGTTTGTAAAAAGTACTTCTAGTGTATTTCAAATACTTGTTGTTAGGATTAATTTATTTCATTCATTTATTTAACAAATGTATTGAATGGCTACCAACTACTATTGTAGGTCAGTAGTTCTTAAAGTGTAATGGCCAGAGCAGCAGCATCACCTAGTAACTTGTTAAAATTGCAAATTTTCACCCCTCACTCCAGACTGAATCAGAGCTCTGAAGGTAGGGCTCAACCATCTGTGTCTACAAGTCTGCCAAGTGATTATGATGTGCTCTAAGGTATGAAAAGCACTGCTTTAGGCGTTAGGGTTGTAAGAAGTGCTCAATCAGAACAGACCTGAGAACCAATAAAAAGTCATTATATATTACCTTTCTCTATGCTTTTCTAAGTGGGAATTTTCCAAGCACATTTGTAACTGTTCCACCAAACAGGATGAACTTCTGGGAATGGAGATGGAGGGAAAAAGTGGAAAGAGTGACAGATTTTATTTTCTTGGGCTCCAAAATCTCTGCTGATGGTGACTGCAGCCTTGAAATTAAAAGACGCTGGCTCCTTGGAAGGAAAACTCTGACCAACCTAGACAGCATATTAAAAAGCAGAGACATCACTTTGCCAACAAAAGTCCATCTAGTCAAAGCTATGGTTTTTTCAGTAGTCATGTATGGATGTGGAGAGTTGGACCATAAAGAGGGCTGAGTGCCAATGAATTGATGCTTTTGAACCATGGTGCTGGAGAATGGGATTGCTGGATCATACATTAATTCTATTTTTAGTTTTCTGAGGAATCTCCATATTGTTTTCCACAGTGATTGCACCAACTTACGTTCCCACCATCAGTGTAGGAGGGTTCCTTTTTCTCCAAAAAAGGGCCATCATTAAAAAATCTACAAATATTAAAAAAAAAAAATCTACAAATAACAAATGCTGGAGAGAATGTGGAGAAAAGGGAACCCTCCTACACTGATGGTGGGAGTGTAAGTTGGTGCAGTCACTATGGAAAACTATATGGATGTTCCTCAGAAAAGTAAAAATAAACTTAACATATGATTCAGCAATCCCACTATTAGGCATGTATCCAGAAAAAAACTATAATTAAAAAAGATACATGCACCCCTATGTTCATAGCAGCACTATTCACAGTAGCCAAGACATGGAAACAACCTAAATGTCCATTGACAGGTGAATGGACAAAGATGTGGTACATATGTACAATGAAATATTATCCAGCCATTAAAAAGAATGAAATAATGACATTTGCAGCAACATGGATGCAACTAGAGATTATCATACTAAGTGAAGTAAGTCAGAAAAAGAAAAACAAATACCATATGATATCACTTATATGTGCAGTCTAAAATATGACACAAATGAACCTATCTATGAAACAGAAACAGAATCAGGGACATAGAGAATAGACGGGTGGTTGCCAAGGGGAAGATGGTGGGAGACAGTTGGATTAGGAGTTTGGAATTAGCAGTTGCTAACTGGTATATATAGAATGGATAAACAACAAGGTCCTACTGTATAGCACAGGGAACTGTACTCAATATCCTGTGTTAAATCATAATGGAAAATAATATGAAAAAGAATGTATACATATGTGTAACTGAGTCACTTTGCCATATAGCAGTACAGTTAATTACAGTTAACTAGTTAATTAGTACAGTTAATCACAATTAATACATTGTAATTCAACTATACTTCAATAAAAATAAAACCAGTAACATCAGAATTTTAAAAATAACATGAGCACAGTCATAACTAGAGAATGCAACCAAAAATAAAGTGAAAGTTGCTCAGTCATGTCCGACTCTTTGCAGCCCCAAGGACTATACAGTCCACAGAATTCTCCAGGCCAGTATACTGGAGTGGATAGCCTTTCTCTTCTCCAGGGGATCTTCCCAACCCAGGGATCGAACCTAGGTCTCCTGCATTGCAGGCGGATTCTTTACCAGCTGAGCCACAAGGGAGGCCCTATCAAAAATAAAAGTCAGGCTCTAATTATATAGGTAAAAAAAAAAAATTCAAAGCAAAAAGAATTGAATGGAATGTGGCTGCTTCCTGGACTATCATTGCTTCCAATGCATTACTATAAATTTATTTCTTAATCTTTTTTGTCTCTTCCAGACATCTTTCTATTTTGTTGTCCATTCCATCACCCATCTGCTTTATTGAGTCAAGGAAAAGAGTGTAAAATTCCCTCTCATCCTGTAATTCACTTCTCTATTTTCTTCAGGTTCTTGCCGTTCTTCCATACCCAAAGAGCACCTCTAGATTCCCTCAGTCTCGTTCAATAATTTCCCCTTTAGTCTTTTCTATGAGTCTCTTCTTTTACTGAATGAAGGGCAGGTAGAAGCAATGTGAAGTCCTAGTTATATCCTGGACCATATCCACTCCTTTACCGCACCACCACCAGGGATTCCAGCCCAGAGCACTGTGTCATATCTACCTGCCCCAATCACAAGCAGTTTCCTCCTTCTTTTTCCCTTCTTGGACTGAGACATGCCTAATGGACGTTTGGACCTGCAAACAGATGAGAGAGAGTGTGGTATGGAACTGCTTGGTGGATAGACCAGTACTCTAGACAAGGGTCTCATTCAAGATTGGCCTACCCCATACCCTCAAGTCTCAAAACACCCCTTCCTGCCCTGCCTCTCCCCTATTCCCAGCCATTAAATGCCTCCATATTGGAATAGAGAATTCATTTTAAATATTTGTTTGTCTTTGTTAATGCACTGTGTGCCCTTACATGACCATTTGTTTTACCTTCTCCCTCTTCATTTCAAGGGTCACCTCCATGTTTATACACCACTTCTCTGTAGACAGGGTATAAAAGCAACAGATTATTTCCAAACTATTCTCAAGTCTCTGTGTTCCCTCCCTGACCATTCTTCTTCAGCCTTCTCTTCTCCATCCCGAAGCCCATCATTTTTCTTCGGAGAAGTTAACGAGGTCTCAGTGAAACAGGCCAAAATCAACTTCAATATTTGTCCTCCTTTGCCTCCACACTCCTGCATGCCATGACAAATGCAGAATTCCTGGTCCAATTGCTCACACAGACCTGCTTTGTTCTGAGGAAGTGTGTTCATCCCCCTCCCTCTCTTGGCTAGATGCCAGCTTCCCTCAATGGAAAAGGGGAGTGAATACTGCAGAAAAAAAGACCTGAACTAGAGGGACATATGCCCACCTTGGTTCCTGGTCACAGGAAGCCCTCGCATCATTACTGGGCTTGCCAACCACCCCCCCCCAACACACAAATGGCTCCAAGGGCCCCCATCCATCTCTCAGCTGGCAGGCTGTGCAGCAGGAACCCCTACCTCACTCTTGCCACATACACACTCCCCCTCCTTCCACCCATCTATGCAGGGAGCCCTTGTCAGAACACTGCCCTGTCATTCATTCCCATCCCCACCAATCTGAGGAACTACAAGTGGCATCATGGCCTTAGGTTGGAGTTTGCCCTTCTCTGGTTACTAATGAAGACCTCCATCCATTCCCCATCCCTACTTCCATCAGGCCTTGGCCTTTTCTGCTTATGTCCTTTGCCTCTCCTACCATCTCCCTTCCGCCTCTTACCTTTTCCCGCAGGCATCAATGCCCACCAAGTACCTTGCTTTTGTTATGCAAGGTAGCAGGGATCTAAAGTGTGACTTTTACTAATTCTCAAGATTTTTTCTGCATAGTTTCCTTTTCAGATCATAAATGCCATAAAGCTAACTTTATTTAAGAAGAGGAAAGGGTGGGGTTTTTTTTTTTTTTGAGATTATTAACACTGCACCCGCTTACTTTAGAAACTTCAGAAAGAACCAAGGGATTTGAAAAACATTTCAAGTTTATGTTCCTTCAAAGAGGTAATTTATTAACTTTGTAACCATAATTCACTTCTATGTAAATGATCAGGAAGGAGAGAGCGACCTTAATAGAGAATGCGGTGTCATTGTCACAGTCATTAAGTAACTATTAAAGTAGAAAAAAATTTTTGTGCCATCTCACATCCTCAACAAGCTGTATTTTCACCTGTTTGTTCCCAATGTATGTGTGCTGTGCTAATATGTCCAACTCTTTGAGAACTCATGGACTCCTCTCTCCATGGGATTCTCCAGGCATTAATACTGGAGTGGGTTGCCATGCCTTCCTCCAGGAGATCTTCCACACCCAGGAATTGAACCCACGTTTCTTTATGACTCCTGCATTGGCAGGTGGGTTCTTTACCACTAGCGCCACCTGGGTATACACATATGCAACACACATATACACATACTGCAGTCCAGATGGATACATTCTTTATTAAAAGTGCAGGCCTTGTAGAGGAATGGGGTAGGGAAGGAGGTGGGAGGAAGTTCAGGATGGGGGTGGGGACACATGTAAACCAATGGCCAATTCATGTTGATGCATGGCAAAAACCATCACAATATTGTAACTATCTTCCAATTAAAATAAATAAATAAATTTTTTAAAAAGTGCAGACCTTGGCATCAAGCCTCATATAGTCTCTTACATTGCTAAACTGAGCTGGACAATCTAATACAACTCTCGAGGTTTGGCTCATCTTCACATTAAAAACATAAAGTACACAATAATAGCTATAAATCATGCTTATACATGTGGCTCTTGAAAACTACCATCTATGACGTATTTAATGTACCAGGTACATTGACTGGATATTCACCTCTAATCCTCAACAATGTCCTTTGAGATACATTGTATTATTGTCCCAATTTTACAGACAGGGTAACTTAGGTATATAGTTTTTTAAACTCACCCAGAGTCACACAGTTCTTAAGTGAAGAGTTGAATTTGAATCCAGATCTGCTTGACACCACCACTTATGGTCATAGCCAATAAGTTATATTGTAGGCCCCTGAAATACTGGTGTCCCTTACAGTTCTTTTGGGCTCCCCAGGTGGCTCAGTGATAAAGAATCTGTCTGCCAATGCAGGAGATGTGGGTTTGATCGCTGGGTCAGGAAGATGCCCCTGGAGAAGAAAATGGCAACCAATTCCAATATCCTCACCTGGAAAATCCCATGGACAGAGAAGCCTTGTGGGCTATAGTCCATGGGGTTGCACAAGAGTCAAACATGAGTGAGTGACTAAACAACAACAGTTATTTCATGGACCTTTTTTTGTTATTCTCTAAATATTTTTATTAGTTGTCTATTGCTACTGTAACAAATTACCACAAACTTAATGACTTAAAATGACAGCAATGTATTCTCTTAAAGTCCTGGAGATCAGAACTCCAAATTCTCGGTTTTACAGGACTAAACTAAAGGTGTTGGCAGGGCTGGTTCCTTCTGAAGGCTCCAGTTTTTGTGGGCTGCCAGATATCTTTGGCTTGTAGTTGCACCTCCACAATTTCTGTTTCCATATTCTAAAGTCAACTCTCCCTGTGCCTCCCTTTACAAGGACACTTGCAATTGCATCTTAGGGGCCACCTGAATAATCTAGGATTATTTCCCCATCTCAAGATCTTTTTAAAAACTTTTCATTTTATATTGGAGTATAGTTGATTATGGCTTCCCAGGTGGTGTTAGTGGTAAAGAACTCGCCTGCCAGTGCAGGAGACATAAGAGATGCGGGTTCGATCCCTGAGTTGGGAAGATCCCTGGAGGAGAGCATGGCAACCCGCTCGAGTATTCTTGCCTAATCCCATGGACAGAGGAGACTGGCAGGCTACAGTCCATAAGGCCGCAAAAAGTCAGACACAACTGAAGCGACTTGGCATGCACACACATAGTTGATTAACAATGTTGTGATAGTTTCAGGTGTACAGCCAAGTGATTCAGCTATACATAAATATGTATCTATTCTTTTTCAAATTCTTTTCCCATTTAGGTTGTTACTTATTCACATCAGCCAAGTCCTTTTTACCATTTAAGGTGAAATTCATGTTTCATGAAATTCAAATGTTTCAGGGATTTAAGACCTAGATACCACTGAGGAACATTGGTCAGCCTACAGCAATGTTCAAATGATCTTTTTTTTTAATTTTTAATTTTTTTTCTTTTTTAGCTTTTTATTTTATATTGGAGTATTGTTGATTAACAATGTTGTGTTAGTTTCAGGTGTACAGAAAAGTGACTCAGTTATACATGTACATCAATGTTCAAATAATCTTATGATTTTTACTTTCACATAAGCATTGACTCCTAAAGCTGTGTCTCTAGCCTATATCTCTCTTTTGAGCTCCACATTATTTTATCTACTTTACTTTACTTTTGGATTTTCCACCCAAATGTCCTACCCAAAACTAAGTGTTTTCTCAGTTCTTCTCTCTCTACAGCCAAATCTCTCTCTGGGGTCTATAGCTAAATTAATGGCATCAGGATTCAACCAGTTCTCCATGCTAGACTTTCTCTTAGTGTCTCCCCCATGCAATCAGTCACCAACACCTGCTGCTTATCCTCCTTTAACGTAACCGCCTCCTTTCTGTCCTCCTGTTGACGAAAAATTAGCCAGTCCATCTAAGAAAGAAATGGAAATTTTTATCTGAGCCAAATTGAGGATTATAACTAAGGAACAGCCTCTCAGAAAGCTTTGAGAACTGTTCACCGTTAAGAGGTCAAAGTGCAGTTATACATGTTTTCAAGACAGAGGGCTGTACATTACATGACATATTATTGACAGTTTACACAACCCAGATCTAAGTGTACAAAGTGAGTAGTGGGTCATGGGTTGTCATGGCCCCTTATTAGATCAAGAAGGAATGTTATCCTTTAAGGAGCTATCTTGTTGGTTCTAGGAGAATGTTGCTCTTTATGGATGAGAAGGTATTTCTGTCGATGGGGATGTTTGGGCAGTCCATAATGTAGATACACAAAACACAGCAGTGGGGAGAGAGGAGGCCAAAAGGCAAAAAAAAATTATGTTTAAATTTTTATTGTCTTGCCATAAAATACGAATTTTATTTCACACTCAACACCTGAAGAATTGCCCCATCCCATAAGAGGATGGTTATAGAATTCCATATATACAGGAAGATGTCACATTAAATAATCCTTAAAACAGCCCTATGAAGTTAGCATATCTTTGGGAAATTCTTAATCTGCTTTTGCAGAATTCTCAAAGGCAAGAAGAGCCTAACATGGAGAGAACATTTTCATGTATTCTCATGGCAACTTTTAGCTGTCATTGGAGATGCACCCATTTGTGTCATGCTTAGAAGATTGGAGTAAAAGTAAAATGTGGCTCTTGCTAGGCAACTTTATGTCCTGAGAAACTACTATACTATAGCTCTGGCATATTTGTAGTCTGAATCTTCGGGTCTTGTGTAAATACGGATTATGTTACTCTTGCTTTTGCTCTACTCTACTCTACTTCTTTTGCTCTACTCTCATCCTTGCTACATCCTCATACCCTATTACTCCATTCCGAGCATCCCTACATTTCCTTCCATTCACTCTCTGAATAATTGCTCTGGAGTTCCTGACCACTGCTTTCCTCCTGTACTGGATGGGGGTTTAATGGAACAGGGCTAACCTTGATCCCTGTGACTCTCTCTCTTTTTGATACCTTCATTGCTGGCAAAGCAGTTCACATGGTCTTTCCACATTAAGATCTGATATAATACTATTAGTTTTTCTTATTCAACTACATGCTTCTTTTTGTCTTAACCCTACAGATGCTCCTAGTCCACTTTAACTGAATATGTAAATGTTCTCAAGTCACTAGCTCTCTTCCTCCTACAGGAGTGTGATCATATCCATGGTGTATAGATATTGCTATGTTAACTCTCACAAAAAGTTTTGGTGACATGTGGTGGTCTGTCCCAACAAGTTGACTTATGGAATGATTTCTTATACTATTGCAGAAGCAGAGTTCAGCCTGTTATCCCTGTCTTTGTGTTCCCCTAAAGTTGTTTGTATAACCTGTCACACCTGTGGACAAAGAATGTCTCCTGTCACTTCAATAAACAAAGAATGTTGCTGCCAACAAGCCCTGTGCAGCCACCTCTCAACAGTTCACCATGAGGGGAATTCAGGATGGAAAAGGATAACAAGATACAGGCCCTAGATAATTGGGATTTGTATCTGAGGAACAATTTCTATGAGCCCGGATTCTTACATCTTCCCATACATAGGAAAGCACTAAAATCATTAACTTGAAATGTCTGAATTTGTTTTGTCTTGTCTTGTTGCAATTAGCAGTAATGTTTTGATGTTTGACTACATGTTTTGTTTTTCAGCAAAATCTCCTATATATCCTGGCTCCTCTCTTACCTCTTCAGAACAGTTCCTCAGAATTATCTGAGAGGCTATTTCTTTGGCCTATCATCCTCAGTAAGGTCTCTGAATAAAACTCACAACTTTTAAGTTACTTTTCTTTAATTGACATACCTCATGCTTAAAGATAACTAAATTCACCAATCTTGATTCTAGATTCTCATTCTGCCACCTTTTATTCTGGAGGACTGATAAGATATCTCTTCTTCCCCCCACCACCACTACCAAGAACTTTTTTTGTGTGACTGTGCCACATGACATGCAGGATCTTAGTTCCCTGATTAGGGAAATCCACGCCCCCTGCAGTGGAAGCATTGAGTCTTAACCACTGAACCACCAGGAAAGCCCCACCATCAACTTCTTATTTTAAAAAATTCAAACCTGTAAAATATTTCAAGAATAATAGAGTGAATGCCCCTATACTCTTAATCCTTCATCTAGCTTAGACTCACCAATTAATATTTTGCTAACTGCCATCTCTTTCTCAAGAGAGAGAAATATATATATACATATTTTCCTTCTCTTTCTTGAGAGAGAAATATATATTTTTTCTTTCTTTTTTTTCAACACTAAACTATTAATATTCTAAGCTAATAGACTAAGCTAGACTAAGTTAGACTAAGCTAACAGACTTTATAATACTTCAGCATTTTGTCTCCTAAGAACAAGGACAGTCTCCTAAACAACCACAATACAATGATCACATTCAGGAAATTTAGCATTGCTTTAATACTGTTATCTAAACTATAGTCCTTATTCAAACATCACATTTAGTTATGATGTCTTCTAATCTCTTTTAATTATGAACAGTTCTCTAGCCTTCTTTCAAGGCATTGACTGTTTCCCAGGTGGAGATAGTGGGAAAGAACTCCTCTACCAATATAGGACACGTAAGAGACACAGGTTTGATCCCTGGGTTGGGAAGATACCTTGGAGGAGGGCATGGCAACCGACTACAGTATTCTTGCCTGGAGAATCCCATGGACAGAGGAGCCTGGTGGGCTACAGTCCATACGGTCACAAAGAATCAGAATACTATCCAGCAATAATTTTAAAAGAATCAATTGCCAAAACACACAACTATAAGGATGAATCTAAAAAACATTATATCAAGTAAAATGAGTGAAAGATGTTAAACACCAAAGAGTGCATGCTGTATAATTCCATTTATATGAAATTCTACAACAGACAAAAATAATATAAATTGATAGAAATAAACTAAATTGATAGAAATAAACCTGTGGTGGGAGGGGGGCTGAGAAGAGAACAGGAAACTTTTTGGAGTAATGAAAATGTCCTATTTTACACTCAATTGTGTACACTTAAGATCTGTGAATTTCACTGTACACAAATTTTGTCTCAATTTTTTTAAGTGTGTAAATCGTAATATAAGCATCAATAAGGCAGGAACTTTTTGTTCCCTGCTGTGTCTCAGGAACTAGCCAAGGGCCAGGGCTCTTAGCAAGAGCTTGATAAACATTAAGGAGAAAAGGAGCAGACCTTGGAAATCACCTACATCAACGGTTGTCAAATGTACAATGGCTATTATGACTCTCAACTATAGTTGGTATAGATATGTCTTGTATTTGAACAATATTATTATTCTTGCCACTTCTTGCCTAACCAAGAATTCTTTTGATCAGTTACAAATTTTGAAATAAGAGCTATTACTGCAAAAGTTTTTCTGACTTTAATTCCTCACTTTTCCTGTGTTTTCATACTGTCTCCACATTACATGGTTAGCCTCCAGGATTAAAGGATAAACTGGTCAAAAGTGATGAGTATGTGTTTATGCAGGGTTATGCCCATATGGTTGGATAATGATTTGTCTTAGTCCAAATGGTCATTATCAGCAGGCAGTTGAAAATAGAGTCTCAGGAGAAAAGTCTGAGATGCTGAGAAGGATAAATTTATTTTGGCTGACACATAGTAGGCAACCAGTAAATATTTGTTAAATGAATAAATAAATGAAATGTAAATTTGTGAGTCTCTAGCAAAGTCAACTGAGGGTATATCCTTCCTATATTTTTTATACCTGTACATTTTAAAAGCAGAATTAGGAATTCATTTAATAATGTTCTTTGAAAGTTTGGTTTATTGCCATTTATGAAAAATTAAGATCATTTTAACAGGAGAATATTTAGAAAGCATCAGTAATTATGAAATGCCACCTGTGACCAAAGATAGAAATACAGCATAAATTTAGCTAACAAGATAGAATGGCGAGGAGGTAGCATAGAGAGGGGAAGCTTCTCAGCCAGGATCCACAGAGTTCTGACACTTATACCAGGTACTTCTCAGAAGTAAGAGGGAAGAGAAAGCAAATGAGGAACTTCAAGATCCAATAGCCCCTATTTCAACTAAAATGAAAGGAAAAACATAATTTTACTATTTTCACCTTCATGACTTTTTTTCTAATTATAAAAACTGCACATGCTCATTGAAAAAGTTAAAATTGGAAACACAGAGAAGGATAAAGATGAAGTTGCAATTTCCAATATTAACGTCATCTAGAAATATTCACTTCAAATGTCTTGATATTTATCTTTAACCTATGTGTGTTTTGCAGCTGTCTTTTTCATAAAACAATATGTAAGGAACAGCTTTTCATGCCAATGATGCATTTCTAGATTATATTTTGTAATTCATGACATTAAGATTTTCCTCATGATTTCACATGTTCTGGCACATAACTAAATACAATGGAAATGTGGAGGGAATTTTTTCTCATCGTACAATAGAGAAATGGCACCAGAGTCTGTAAATGATTTATTTCTTTTATAACTCCAAATGAATGGCACTTATTGCATTTAGTTTATGCACTATTTGTTTCTATTAGGCAAGGGAAAAGGTTGGATGAGAGGAACAAGCACAGACTTTTGCTTTAGAAACGTGTTGTGGAGTCAAAGAAGCACAGATGTTTTGGGTTCTAATTTGAGTATTACTCGACATCACCTGTGATCACTCACCTAGAGCCAGACAGCCTGGAATGTGAAGTCAAGTGGGCCTTAGAAAGCATCACTATGAACAAAGCTAGTGGAGGTGATGGAATTCTGGCTAAGCTATTTCAAATCCTAAAAGATGATGCTGTCAATGTGCTGCACTCAATACGCCAGCAAATTTGGAAAACTCAGCAGTGGCCACAGGACTGGAAAAGATCAGTTTTCATTCCAATCCAAAGAAAGGCAATTCCAAAGAATGCTCAAACTACTGCACAATTGCACTCATCTCACACGCTAGTAAAGTAATGCTCAAAATTCTCCAAACCAGTCTTCAGCAATATGTGAACTGTGAACTTCCAGATGTTCACGCTGGTTTTAGAAAAGGCAGAGGAACCAGAGATCAAATTGCGAACATCTGTTGGATCATTGAAAAAGCAAGAGAGTTCCAGAAAAACATCTATTTCTGCTTTATTGACTATGCCAAAGCCTTTGACTGTGTGGATCACAATAAACTGTGGAAAATTCTTAAAGTAACAGGAATACCAGACCACCCAACCTGCCTCTTGAGAAACCTGTATGCAGGTCAGGAAGCAACAGTTAGAACTGGACATGGAACAACAGACTGGTTCTAAATAGGAAAAGGAGTATGTCAAGGCTGTATATTGTCACCCTGCTTATTTAACTTGTATGCAGAGTATATCATGAGAAACGCTGGGCTGGAAGAAGCACAAGCTGGAATCAAGATTGCTGGGAGAAATATCAATAACCTCAGATATGCAGATGACACAACCCTTATGTCAGAAAGTGAAGAGGAACTAAAAAGCCTCTTGATGAAAGTGAAAGAGGAGAGTGAAAAAGTTGGCTTAAAGCTCAACGTTCAGAAAACTAAGATCATGGCATCTGGTCCCATCACTTCATGGCAAATAGATGGGGAAACAGTGGCTGACTTTATTTTAGGGGGCTCCAGAATCACTGCAGATGGTGATTGCAGCCATGAAATTAAAAGACACTTACTCCTTGGAAGGAAAGTTATGACCAACCTAGATAGCATATTAAAAAGCAGAGACATTACTTTGTCAACAGAGGTTCATCTAGTCAAGGCTGTGGTTTTTCCGGTAGTCATGTATGGATGCGAGAGTTGGACTGTGAAGAAAGCTGAGCGCCAAAGAATTGATGTTTTTGAACTGTGGTGTTGGAGAAGACTCTTGAGAGTCCCTTGGACTGCAAGGAGATCCAACCAGTCCATCCTAAAGGAAATCAGTCCTGGTTGTTTATCGGAAGGACTGATGCTGAAGCTGAAACTCCAATACTTTGGCCACCTTATGCGAAGAGTTGACTCATTGGAAAAGACCCTGATGCTGGGAGGGATTGAGGGCAGGAGGAGAAGGGGACGACAGAGGATGAGATGGCTGGATGGCATCACCAACTCGATGGGTATGAGTTTGAGTAAACTCCAGGAGTTGGTGATGGATAGGGAGGCCTGGAGTGCTGCGGTTCATGGAGTTGCAAAGAGTCAGACACGACTGAGTGACTGAACTGAACTGAACTGAACATCATCTGATGATAATGATGATGACAATGATAATGACAACACATGATAACGATGATCAAAGATCTAACATTGTCTGAAAGCCTATTATATGCCAGGAATTTCATAGTTTTATGCATTTGCTTCCCATAACAATCTTGTGGGTTATACTCATTCTGCAGATGAATGAACCAATCTGTCTTCACACTTCTTATTAGCAGAGGATTCAAAACTAGCCAGTAGTTTTGGACTATACTGTGTCCACCCATTCAGAGGATAGATTTCCAAGGCTTGGCCACTGATTGTTACAAGCCTTCACAGTATGAGATATGTGCCCAACAGGAATCCACTGGGTATTCACTCAGTACTATCCCTTTATCATGATGGTGATGATGATGATAATTATGATAAAAGCAATGATGCTAATGGAGAGGAAATTTTATCTTTGATCCAAGAGTTTTATGTCTGGGGACCCCACGGGTCTCCAAGAAAGGATTTATGCAAGGTCACATACTGTAAGAAGAGTCCAGATTGGAACCTGAGGTGGTGCTAGTGGTAAAGAATGCACCTGCCAATGCAGGAGACAGAAGAGACAAGAGTTGGATTCCTGGGTCGGGAAGATTCCCTGGAGGAGGGCATGGCAACCCACTCCAATATTCTTGCCTAGATAATCCCATGAACAGAGGAGCCTGGCGGGCTACAGTCCATAGGGTTGCAAAGAGTCAGACATGACTGAAACAACTTAGCGGAGCACAGGACAGCAAAGTCATGTACTTAACCATGTTGCCATTCCTAAAGCCAATTTCATCTTCACCTTATTGCCCAACCAGGAAAAGCAGTATTGATTTCTCAGATGACAGACCTAAAGAACAACGGTCACAATGGCATTGCTTCCTCCACCATCAATGCCTGCAAAAGTATCTTCATGCCAGTTCATAATTTGACTACCCTGGTTCCCAAGTTGTGGGCTAGGACTATAGTGCACGTGGTTGTTTAAACAGGAGGCAACAATCATTTTCTCATTTCCATGTGCCTTTGCAAGCTTCCTCCCCCTGGGCTCTCCTCTGTCTCTGGATCTGGACCCATGCAGACATCAGAAGCACCGCATCAGCCACACACAGAACTAAAGGCAGTACAACTCAGAGCTGCATGTGCTCAGTTCTGTCTGACTCTTTGTGACCCATGGACTGTAGCTTGCCAGGCTCCTCTGTCCATGGAGTAGGTTGCCATTCCCTTCTCCAAGGGATCTTCCAAACCCAAGGATTGAACCCGGGTCTCCTCCATTTCAGGCAGATTCTTTACCACTGAGCCACCAGGGAAGCCCCAAACAGGCGGACACAACAGAGGCCCTTCTGGAAGTCTGAGCAAGGTGGGTGGGACAGGCATGAGGCAAATCTTGTTTAAGACCTATCCCCCTTAGCCAAAGATTATCAAAACCAATGTTTTCAGTTATTGAATTTTGAAGTCTTTTTCCCTTTAAAAGTTCCCATCCTTAAGTAGATACATTCCTATGTATCTTATTCTTTTTGCTGTGATGGTAAATGGGATTGATTCCTTAATTTCTCTTTCTGATCTTTTGTTGTTCGTGTATAGGAATTCAAGAGATTTCTGTTATTAATTATGTATCCTGAAACTTTACCAGACTCATTGATGAGTTCTAGTCATTTCCTGGTATCATCTTTAGGACTTTCTACGTGTGTATGTCATCTGCAAACAGTGACAGTTTTACTTCTTCTTTTCCAATTTGGATTATTTTTATTTCTTTTCCTTGTCTGATTGCCATGGCTAGGACTTCCAAAACTATGTTGAATAAAAGTGGAGAGAGTAGACATCCTTGTCTTATTCCTGATCTTAGAGAAAATGCTTTCAGCTTTTCACCATTGAGTATGATGTAGGTTTGTTGTATACGGCCTTTATTATGCTGAGGTATGTACAATGGAATATTACTCCATTAAAAGGAATGAAATAATGCCATGCCATTTGCAGCAACATGAATGGATTTGGAGATTATCATACTAAATGAAGTCAAACAGAGAAAGGCAAATATATGTTATGGCTTATATGTGGAGCCTTTAAAAAAAAATGATACAAATGAACTTATTTACACCAAAAAAAAAAAAAAACCCAGATTCACAGACTTAGAGAACAGACTTGTTATCAGAGGGAAGAGTTGGGGGAAGGGATAGATTAGGAGTTTGGGATTGACAAGTACACACAGCTATATTTAAAATAAAATGCTTTTCCATTAAAAAAAATGAAGTTTTTCAAACAGTTAAAAAAAAAAAAGCTCCCATCAAGCCTCCTTGTGAAGGAAAAAGGGAAGAAAGGAAGTCTAGTGCTCTGACCTGCAATGGGGACAGTGATCCTCCAGGTACTCATGTCCAGGACAGCTGGCCATCAGTCTAGAAAAGTCTGGTACCTGCTGCAGACTGGAGCAGAGAAACCAATGTCAGACCATCCTGAAGAGGGATGTGCCTTGCTGGAGCCCTTCTACATCCTGCCCCAGCGCCACCCCTCAGTGCCAGGGGGCTGGATTCAACCAGTCTTATAATGTTGGTAAGTGAGTTCCTGGACCTTCATCTCACTCCAGCCAGAATCCAGCCTGACCAACAAGTTGTTAACTGAAACTTCCACAGCCCACCTCCAGATAGTGACTCTTAGGTGGGGCCCAGAAATCAGTGTTTTAAAGATGCTCCCCAGGTGATTCTGATGCAGGTAATTATCCAAGGCTTTGATAAAACATTTGAAGTGCAATCCATTCCATTAACTGTTTCCTCCTGGAATTGCTTGTCATAATACTAGAACGGTAAAAGGACTTGTGGAAGATTATTGAGTCAATGACAGAATTTGGACAAACCTAGTGGCTCAGCAGTAAATAATCCACCTGCAATGCAGGTTCAATCCATGGGTTGGGAAGATCCCCTGGAGAAGGAAATGGCAACCTACTCCAATATTCTTGCCTGAAAAATCCCACGGACAGAGGAGCCTGGTGGGCTACAGTCCATGGGGTCGCAAAACAGCTGGACGCAATTTAGTAACTAAACAACTGGCTCCTTAGCAAAAATCAATCAGAAAACCAATTAAATTAAAAAAATCAATTAAATATTGAAACATGATGTGTCACAAGTATGCGTGGCTATCAGAAGGAAAAGATAGTCTTTATTCTATAGGGAAAATATAATTTCTAATATTTACATAGTAGCCATTCTACTCTAAGTGTATTTATAAAGTTTTTACCTTTCAAGTTTTTTTTTTTCCACATATCAAATGGGGATGGGATGGAGTGAACGGAACTGTTCCCTTAGATCTGTTTCCTGTATTACTTTTTGCAATTTACGCATATTCTGAGTCTTCTGAACCAGTAGGACAGGCCTGCCAGGAGCCTTCAGGGAGAGATCGCCCCACGAAAGAAGACAAAACTTCAGTTTTTAGACTTAAGGCAGCAACTCTGACTATAGAGTGGCATCTTTTACTCAAACTTGAACTCTAGTCCAATTCCCAAAATGGACTCATCATGTCTGACTCCTATGGATGAGGTATCCTGTGGTTGAAATTGGATGGGACTATTGCTAAGAATTCTGCATCACACTGTGGCCCATGCAATCCTGGAACAGACCCCCACTGTTTTTGTTGACCCTTTGTGACCCCCTGGACTACAACCCACCAGGCTCCTCTGTCCATAGGATTTTTCAGGCAAGAATACTGGAGTGGGTTGCCATTTCCTTCTCCAGGGGATCTTCCCGACTCAGGGACCCAGGGACTGAACCTGCGTCTCCTGCATTGGAAGCAGATTCTTTACCACTCAGCCACCTGGGAAGTCCTCCCACTGTGTTAAGCATCATTATGAAGCAGAGAGAAGATTTAGAAGAGTGGGGGTTCAACCCACTGGGGACACCAGGAAACTCAGTGGGGTTTTGGCACTGGAGGACTCCAGTGCCAAGCAGGCACGGCAGGACCCAGGGTGGGGCTTGACAGCAGAGGCCTGGCATGGAAGCCCCCACCTCCCTGCCTATTGGACTTGTTCCTGAGCACGGGTTGAGTCACACCAGGACCCTCCCTCAAAACTGATGTTCTGCAATGGGTTGGGGTTCTATATATGCATAGGTGGGGAACAAGAGCCCACCAAGCACAGCTCAATCACCTCATTTCTTCCCCACACCAGCCCTGTGAGATAGGTGTTTTCCCATGAAAAGATCAAGTCTTAAGCAAGTGTATCTGTAATAATTGCCAGTTTTATTCCTCTGGCTAAGAGATCCAGAGGTATTTCGAGGTTTACATTTTTTTAATAGTTCTTTCATCAAGAGTTTAGGTGCCCCCATTGCCCTTATAAGCTGGTTGCAAATTATCTGATTGACTCTTAATTAATAAAAAAAATTTAATTCTCTTTGTGTGTGTGATGTGTTCATTAAAAAATACATATAAGCAAAAAGAAAAAAAACAGCACACAGAAACAAGCACAGTTAGATTTCTGATATATGCATGTATGTATACACACGCACGCACACACACAATTTGAGACTTTCTCCTACATATGTGAGCTGGTACTAAATATACTGCTTTGTAACCTGTTATGTTTTACAATATGGAATGAACATATTTTCATGCATATGTGTGAAATTTCCCAATCGAAAAATAGACCTAGAGAATGTGTCAAAATACAAAATGCAGATGCTGAAAACAAGGAAACTACCTAAAACAAAACTCCACCAGATGATTAAAAATAAAGCAAAAGTCACAGATTCATCAGAAAATGCTAACAGAAAGCTGGGGCAAGATTTTAATATCGGACAAAAAAAGAATTCAAGGCCTAAAGCACACGGGATAAGGACGGCTGCGTGAATGTCTTTGCTTCCAATGCATCATCACAAACTTGTTTCTTACTCTTCTTATCTCTTCCCTAAGCCTTTCCAACTCATCTGCTCCTCTTATCATTTCTTCAGGGTCCAAATGCCTAACGGGAGTGTCCTCTTTATATCCCTGACCAGGCTGAGTCAGCCCTCCTCTAAGGTTTCCTTCTGCTTCCTGGCTTACACCTTCTTCAGAAGGTTGAGGATTTCTTTCTGCCTCCTGTGGTACAGCTTCCAAAGGGCGGTCTTCCTCAGCCTTTGGCATGTTTTGTGGTTTTCTTTCATTTTCTCCACAAGACTTTTGCATGTTGAGTATTTTTCAATTTCTTTTGAATAAATTAACCCTGGAAAACAAGGAAACAAAACAACCAGATACAAGGCAAATGAACCAGCAGCTAGAGTATGGGTTTCCATAGATATTGGCTTCTTCTCACTTAGGTCTCTAACTGTCAAAGTTTTCCAACTAGAAAAGGCTAGATCCTCAGGCTCTGAACTCCCCTGGCTCCGCCCCTCTCTCCCCCTCCCCCTCCCGCTCCAGCTCCATCTTCTCTCCTCCCGCTCCAGCCCACCATTTCCCAGCAGGCCCTGCTACAGGCCTCTCCTAGCACCGAAACAGGAGCAGGGAGCAGCGCGGAAGCAATTAACCCCTCCCTCGCCTCCTGTCTCCAACACTCCCGCCCTTTTAGGCTTTCCCAAGCCATTCCAACCTCCTACCTCTCACCTGAGACCGGCTGGTCCAGTCTCTGGCCTCCCCTCCCCCTTCCACGTCTCTCCAGTCTCCCCCCTCCCCCGCCCCATTTCCGCTGCAGGCTCTGAACAGGCCTCTGGCGCTTCATCCGGATGGGGAGAGGCTACAGTGACCCCAGGATGGGCTTCGGTGTCATCCGCACTCACACCCCCACCCCCACCCCCAGGAACAGGAGGCAACTGCACCTTTACACTGACCTGCAGGGATCCAGGGAATTTTCCTCCCTCTTCCCTCAGTCGATTTGGGTCGCTCCCCAAAGACCAAGAGTCCTGCAGACCGACAAGAGTGCTTGGTAAGGAGGTCAGTACCTGAATCACGGGTCCCTTTAACGATTCTAGGCCTTATTCGTCTAAAGTTTCCCCACGTCCTCATCCTCGCGATCTTTTTAAGGCAACCCCGCCCTCCCTCCCCGGTGCCCACCCGTTCCCTTCAGACAGGGAGTGAGCGACTCAAGTTGTTTCTAAATTGTTTCTGTGTCTCTCTTGGGATCCTCAATTAGCTACCCTTCTCCCTCTCCACCCCCAAACTGCCCAAAATTTCCTGCACAAAAATGGAAGTTTAGCGGAACCGTGGTGTTAGGAAAGTAGTACCGGCTATGCTTGGTTTCTGCTATCTGACTCCTAGACCCCAGGGTCCCGAAGGCAGCGCCCAGCTTTATACTGACCTGAAAGGATCCGGGGCACTTTTCTCCTCCTCCAGCTATAGGGAGCTGCTCCTGGGAAACAGGCCCTGGACTATAAGGACTTCTGCACACGTCGACTCCTGGTCACGTGAGGGTCGCGTCATCAATGAGCTCGAGTCCTCGGTTACTCCTCCCATTTAACACTGCAGCCCGCCCCCTGCGTTCCCTCCATTTGATACTGTCAATCTTTTTTTTTTTTTTTTTTCATATTTGCCAATCAGAGACAATAAAACTGGTATCTTCTTCCTGCAGTTTCTCTTCGTCTTTCTCGGGTTACCAGGGAGAATCAGCCTCTCGGGGTGAATAGACAATTTCTCCTTCTTTGGGGAATCATCTCTCTCCTGCTTCCAATTTCACCTCCTCTCCTCCCCCCAAGATCCTACAGTCCACCATTTCCCTTGGAGTTCTGTCTAGCATTAAAATGGGCGAAGGTGGTAGATCCGGGCAGAAGGGCGGCTAGAAAAGAACCTGGGAGTGAGAGTGTGGGATTTTTTTTTTTACTAGTTCTCTTAAATAGTTTTCTGCTTTAATGTTTTAAACAATAAGCTTACTCTTTAAAAATGATGTTTAAAAAAGAAATGCCACATAAGCAATACTTGACACAATATGGAAGACAAATTAGTTAAATCAATTTTTAAAACTTTGGAAAAATTTTCTGATAGCTGCAAATGAAATGACAGTTTTCACAACATATTGATGTGTTAGAAAAGGTTTTTTTAAATCTTATTAAAACAGCGCCTTTTAAAACTGACGCCAAATTAATCGGTGGGAAGAGGCCCAGTTTTCTCTTGTTAGCAGTTTTATGTAAGTAATCCACTAGTTCTTCTCTTTCTGGTTAAACTCACGTTGTAAAGTGTTAGATGTCTGACCGTTTGTGAGGACTGCTGCTTCTGTGGCTTCTGGTTGAGTTTTAAGTAGAGGCTTCAGGCTTCCTCTTCTTATGACCTCTGTAGGATTCAGTGTCTTGCTAATCAAATGAATCTATAGGAAAGCCTCCTTTCCATGGAGTCTACTTTAATTTGGAACTCAAAAAAAAAAATGTACTGGAAAATAACTCTCACACACTCTTAGAATACAGAAAGGAGAGAGTTCCTGGTGAGTTCTGATAGTTTGGTGTGAGGCTTTTTAGCAGTGGAATTTTCATTCATGCAGGCCACTCTCGAGGTATTCTGGTATCAGTTTGTTCATGAGCAACATATGTAATTGTTATAATCAGAAAGCAGAGAGAACATCATTGCTGTAAAAATATTGGTTAAAAGAGGAAACTGATATTCCTGCAACCCAGCATATACTGGTACTTGGAGGTATGTTGGTACTGGGAATGGCAGTCTGACCAGTGGAGCCAGCTGGAGAGTCAGGGAAAGAGGCAAAGAGGGGTCTCTTATCTAGGATGGTCACGGTGGGATGTGGTAGCCAAAGACAGAGCCCACCACAGAGAAAGCAGGGTTGGAAGAAGTATTTTTGTTGTTTTTATGTTTCACAATTTATATTTAAGCATGAATTATTTATTCCACAATTGAGAGATACATTTCCTATTATTCAAGGGAGAGTATTTAATATAAATATAGCTATTGAATTATAAAGAGGTAACCATTACCACAAAATATTTCCCTTATATTTAATGGGGGAAATGGATATTTTAAAAAAATTATTATCATATAGTGAAATTAACCTTGTTTTGGGTGTATAGTTCTATGAAATTTAAGAAATGTATATATTTGTGGAACTACCACCATAGTCAGCATACAGTTCATTCACCCCCCCCAAAAAAAACTTCCTAGTGCAGTCATACCTTAGCCCCTTCCATGAACTCTGGCAACCTCTCATCTATCATTTTCTCTTTTTCAGAATGTTATGTAAATGAAATCTACAATATGTCACATTTAGAAACAGGCTTCATTCACTCAGCATAATGCCTTAGAGATTCATCATTTAAGTTGTTTCATGCATTAATAACCCATTTTTTCTTTTTACTGATTAGTATTTTGTATAAATATGTTCCAGTTTATTTGTCCATTTACCCTCAGTAGGGTAAATTTTTGTTCTTCCCAGTTTTGAGTAATAATGAAAAGAGTTGCTGTAAACATTTGTGTACAGGGTTAGGACCTGATTGCTTCAAACCAGACTGTTAGGGTAACCTTTTATCTGATCTGTCTACCTTCACACCTCCTTGTCCCTTCTCAATTTACTTTGCACATTTCTGTCAAATTAAACTTCACTCTTCCTTATTTTCAACTTGTCATTCTCCTGCTCAAAGGCTCTGGATGGCAACCCATCTGTGAGGTCTATCCTGCTTTTCTCATCCTGACCTTCACTATTGATCAGAATTGAGCCACACTTGTCATCTACTTTTCTGCCCCATCCAAAAGCAACTCTCATTCACTGTGCCCAAGTGTGCTTTCTTCTCTCTCTTTGTCCTTGCACCCCATTTTCTTCCTCCTGATTGCACCCCTCTCCTTCCTAGATCCTGGTTCTGCTCATTCTTAGGGACCTAGCTCCATCACCCAGCCTCTAAAAAGCCTCCCCAGCTGGAAGTGAGCTCTCCCTCCCCTGTCAATGCTGCACATAGGGTCTGCACCCCTCATATTGCCCTCAGCAAAGGTTGCCTTGTACCTTTCCCCTTTCCTGTGTATTTGTGTGTATGTTGGGTGGGGTTATCTAACCAGACAGATATTCAGATGTGGGTTGCTAATGGGGGGCAGGCTCCAGCTCTCAAGCTGCTTGACTGGCTATTGGGATTTTAAGCAGTGCATCTCCCAGAAATTTCAGAGATTCAGAAGGAGCTGTATGCCAGTTGGCTCACAGATGAACCTTCCCTGCTTGCATAAAACTGGAGCAGAAATGTCATTGTCTCCTCCTCTGTTTATTCTGCTTATGGGTAGTCAGAACAACCCTAACACCATTTTTATGGAGCTACTGACAGAGGATATTGCCCTGTTTTCCTAAAAGTCATATGAGAGAGATCAGTCAGCTCACTGGTGCACACCTGACCAAGAGCCAGATGGTACATGCCTTCACCTTCATCTTTGTCCCTGAGCAATTTCAGTACATCAATAGAGCACTCAGCTACTTTTATTTTTTTTTTAATTTTAATTAATTTATTTTAATTGGAGGCTACTTACTTTACAATATTGTGGTGGGTTTTGCCATACTATGACATAAATCAGCCACAGGTGTACATGTGTCCCCCCACCTCGTCCTGAACCCCCCTCCCACCTCCCTCCCCGTCCCATCCCTCTGGGTTGTCCCAGTGTACCAGCTTTGAGTGCCTTGTGTCCAAAAATCTGTTTCTTTACATCTGTGTCTCTTTTGCTGTCTTGCATATAGGGCCGTCGTTACCATCTTTCTAAATTCCATATAGATGTATTAATATACTGTATTGGTGTTTTTCTTTCTGACTTACTTAACTCTGAATCTGGCTCCAGATTCATCCATCTCATTAGAACTGACTCAAATGTGTTCTTTTTTATAGCTGAGTAATATTCCATTGTGTATATTACCAACACTTTCTTACCCATTCGTCTGCTGATGGACATCCAGGTTGCTTCCATTTCCTAGCTATTGTAAATGGTGCTGCGATAAACATGGGGTACACATGTCTCTTTCAATTCTGATTTCCTCGGTGTGTATGCCCAGCAGTGGAATTGCTGGGTTGTATGACAGTTCTATTTCCAGTTTTTTAAGGAATCTGCACAGTTCTCCATAGTGGCTGTACTAGTTTGCCTTCCCACCAACAGTGTAAGAGGGTTCTCTTTTCTTCACACCCTCTCCAGCATTTATTGTTTGTAGACTTTTTGATAGCAGCCATTCTGACCAGTGTGAGATGGTACCTCAGTGTGGTTTTGATTTGCATTTCTCTGATGAGTGATGTTGAGTATCTTTTCATGTGTTGGTTAGCCATCTGTATGTCTTCTTTGGAGAAATGTCTGTTTAGTTCTTTGACCCATTTTTTGATTGGGTCATTTATTTTTCTGGTATTGAGCTGCATGAGCTGCTTGTGTATTTTGGAGGTAATTCTTTGTCCATTGCTTAGATTGCTATTATTTTCTCCCATTCTGAAGGCTTTCTTTTTACCTTGCTTATAGTCTCCTTCATTGTGCAAAAGCTTTTAAGTTTAATTAGGTCCCATTTGTTTATTTTTGCTTTTATTTCCATTATTCTGGGAGGTGGGTCATAGAGGATCTTGCTGTGATTTATGTCAGAGAGTGTTTTGCCTATGTTTTCCTCTGGGAGTTTTATAGTTTCTGGTCTTACATTTATATCTTTAATCCATTTTGAGTTTGTGTGTGTGTGTGTGTGTGTGGTGTTAGAAAGTGTTTAGTTTAATTCTTTTACAGGTGGTTGACCAGTTTTCCCAGCATCACTTGTTAAATAGATTGTCTTTTCTCCATTGTATATTTTTGCCTCAGCTACTTTTAAATTAAGTTAATCACAGTAGCTTTTAAATGTAAGATTTTTGGAAACAAAGAGCATTATAGTCAATTAAAAACTATTTTTAAAAAGGAAAGAAAAGGGGGTACACATTGATTTAAATAATGAAGACGTGAGTTCTGGAGAGTAGACACCCTGCCCCTCTGACCCAGTCAATATTCTGTTTTTGTGCACCAAGAGAGCCCTAGGGATAGCTCCAAAGTCCACAGCCTTTCCAGTGGTGTGAGGGGAGGAGAAAGGAGCTCTTATACAAGCTTATGACATCTAGAATATTGTTTTCTATGCTCCCTTTAGAAGTTATTTTCTGAAGCTCTGAATTCAACAACTCCTTCTGCATATTTCTTATTGTCCTTTCAAAGCTTATCCCATAGAAGAGCTTGAGATGGCTGTTTCTCTCCCTCATTTCTCTAGTATGCTGTCTATGGCTTGAAAACATCCCTCCCAGTGTGGCTAAATCTGCTGCAGATCCAAAGGTTTGTCTACAGAGCATGGACTGAAGCGGCTGCCGTCTGAGATGATAAACCCATCTGGAGTGCAAGTAGACCCAACATATTTCATCACTTTGCTCAACTGAGCATGAATCCACTCATGTTCTAATGTGAGTGGTGCACACAGTGGCCAAGCAGATTTCTACATAGATTGTATGTCTCTGCTTCAGAAAGTAAACTCAAAAAAAAAAAAAAAAAAGAACAACACAACAACAAAAAAAAAAACCCAGAAAGTAAAGTCATCTACCATCCCTCCTGTCACTGTGTTCCTTCACTTTTGGGAATTTGGCATGCATAAGTTTCACAAGATCCAAAACCTCTTCAAAATAGACATTTGCTGCATCCAAGCAAATGAACATAATTTGAAGCGCAACTTTTCATCTCTTCCAGATAATTCTGTCCATTTTCCTGAACTCTCAGCTAAATGCTACAAACATTGTAGATTATTGTAGCCAAGAGTTTCTAGTTATCAAGGGCATAATGCTTATGAATTACTGTGAACCTGAAATGCTGTGTCATAACCACTGACATTTCATATGTCCCCATGGTATCTGTGTTGATCACAGTCATAGGAATCCTTGAGTTGGTCTACTTAGACTTTCTTACTATGTGACAGAATGCCCAAGACCCACCTCAACTAGATTCTTGAGATTGCTTTGCTTAAGCCTTGAGGTTCACATCTATGTGGAGCATGTTGCTGGGTTGCAGGGAGGCACATTTCAGCCATACTACAGCTTAGACCAGGCAACTTTTTCCTGTGGCAAAAAACAGAGTTGTTGGGGAGAGTGCTATTGCTTTTCTCTGGGTGCTTTTAAAGATTAAGTTTACAGTGGAAAGAAAGTTTCTTTGCTGACCTCTTGATTCTGCCTTAGTTGCCTGTGCTACCTTATCCTTGAGGCATTCTATTTACCTATCCTAAGGCTTTCCCCCTGGTTTTTTGACTTTCTACTTTGTATCCCTTATTTATCTGTAAGACCATTAGAACAAAAAACCTTACCTGGTTCAACTTTGTAACCACTCCAGTGATGAAAGTTCAAGGTGGCAGAAATTATTTAAATTTTCACTCAGAAGAGAACGGTTAAATTAATTATCCATACTGTGGAAGTTGTGCAGAAATAAAAAGTAATGAAATAATGCACATGCAGTGACAGCAAATTATATTGAAGTCATATTTTTGAGTGAAGAAAGTGGCAGAACAGTATTTAAAGAGTACTGTTCCACACACAAACACATAATGCATACATATATGTATATGCATGCAATGAATTTATTAAGTAGTTCTAATTTTCTGGTATAATCGTAGAATAATTTTATTTTTTCCAGTAATTGCTGTCAGCTGTGGTCTGTCAAATCTTCCTTTTCTCACTGAATAATGAATTTGTTCAATTATGTTTCAGTTTGTTTTCTTAACTGTTCAATCGCTTTCATTCATTAAGAGAGTTTTGTTTTGGGTTCTTGAAACTCAGTCTGGTTTATTTTTTAAACTTTTTGTTTTGAAATAATTTTAGTTCTAAAGAAGTGTTTGAAAGATAGTACAAAGCATTTCTGTAAACCCTACATCCTGCTTTGCCTAATAATTTTGGTACATTTATAAAAAAAAACAAATGAACATTTGTGCAGTACTGCTAACTAAATTACAGAATTATTCCGACTTCTCCGGATTTTTCACTGCTATCCTTTTCTTGTCCCAGGATTCAATCCAGGACACAATGTTGCATTTGGTCAATATATCTCTTTATTCTATGACAGTTTCTCAGTCTTTCCTTGTTTTTCATAACCTTGACACTTCTAAAGAGTGAGGTATTTTGTAAAATGGTCCTCAATTTGGATTTATCTTATGTTTTCTTATAATCACAATGGCTGTTTTTAATTTGGGGAAAGTGTCCTTTTTATCACAATGTCAGGGTTACATGACATCAGCATGACTGATCACTGGTGAGGTTAACTTTTTTTTTTTCATTTATTTTTATTAGTTGGAGGCTAATTACTTTGCAATAGTGTAGTGGTTTTTGCCATATGTTGACGTGAATCAGTCATGGTTTTACATGTGTTCCCCATCCTGATCCCCCCTCCCACCTCCCTCCCCATCCCATCCCTCTGGGTCTTCCCAGTGCACCAGCCCTGAGCACTTGTCTCATGCACCCAACCTGGGCTGGTGATCTGTTTCACACTTGATAGTATACATGTTTCAGTGCTATTCTCTCAGATCATCCCACCCTCGCCTTCTCCCACAGAGTCCAAAAGTCTGTTCTATACATCTGTGTCTCTTTTTCTGTCCTGCATATAGGGTTATCGTTACCCTCTTTTTAAATTCCATACATATGCGTTAGTATACTGTATTGGTGTTTATTTTTCTGGCTTCACTCTGTATAATGGGCTCCAGTTTCATCCATCTCGTTAGAACTGATTCAAATGTATTCTTTTTTAATGGCTGAGTAATATTCCATTGTGTGTATGTACCATAGCTTTCTTATCCATTCATCTGCTGATGGGTATCTAGGTTGCTTCCATGTCCTGGCTATTATAAACAGTGCTGCGATGAACATTGGGGTACACGTGTCTCTTTCAGAAAAATATGAAACGCTTCACAAATTTGCATTTCATCCTTGCGCAGGGGCCATGCTAATCTTCTCTGTATCGTTCCACTTTTAGTATATGTGCTGCCGAAGCGAGCACTGGTGAGGTTAACTTTGATCGTTTGATTAAGATGAATGCTGGGTTTCTCCACTTGTAAAATTACTATTTTTCTCTTTTCATATTCTATTTGTTTGGAAGCAAGTTACTAAGTCTAGCCCATATTAGAGAGGAAGGGAATTAAACTCTACCTCCTGGAGGGAGGAACATCAAAGTGTTTGTGGATATGTCTGAAAACAACCACAGTAACTGATAAATATTTGGGGTCAGATAACTTGAGACTGTGCAAACATTCTGTGGATTTGCCTGGAAAAATTATTACTGTGATGTTCTGAGGGTAACTTTTCATATCCCTCATTTCCTTCTACATTTAATATTTGAAATTATTATGTAAGAAAGATCCTTCCCCCATTTACTTATTCATATGATTATTTGTTCCTATCAGTGTGACACATGGATTTTTAAGTCTTCAGGGTTATAACACAATACAATCATTTGGGGGGGGGGCTTTGTCCAAATTTTCTAGCCTTGGCAATTGGAAGCTCTTTCAGGTTGGCATACCTTTATCTTTTTTCTGCTTCCTTGCTTTCTGGTACTATAATATCTTCCAGGTTCATCTGGTTTTATCCTTTTCCCTTTCCAATAATCAGCCATTTCTCTGAGGAGTCTTGGTTAATTTTATTGGATAATCATATTTAGTAATTAAGATCTGAGTGCAGGGTATTCTGGTTGCTACTTGAGTGTCATTGCTTCTCAAATTTCTTAGCTGATAGAGCAAGGAGATGCATGTTTGTAATATCAAACTGTATATATACAATCTCTGCATTTATTTATCATGTATATCTATAGCTATTTGTATCTCTATAGATGCAAATGATATAAAGACACACAAGTTCATACTAATACATGTGACTGTAATCCATTACTACACATATCCATTTAGCTTTCTCTCCTCTTATTTTTTATTTTTAATTTCTATCTCTGACAGTGAGTAACCTGGTTCTCCTTTATGCATAATTTATTCACATATTTAATTAACTCTAGTATATAGTTAAATTAGTTTCAGAATTTCTATCATGTACCCCTGTGAGAAACAAATTTCCCCACCAGAACATAGCCTCCCCACCAAAATCCAGAGAGACTATTTTAGATGATTTTTAAAACATAATTATTCTTATAGAGTTTACCTAAAAGCTCTTATTTTGTTTATATTTACTTTAAAGTTTCAAAATATCAAGTTATTTTTCTTGCTGACAAATTTGCAACAAATATAACAAGAATTCTTTTTGTCAGCCATAGAAGTTTTGTTGGAGTCCTGGTTACACACTGGGTGCTGAGAGAAACAACAATCTGATAAAATAGGATATAAGTAATGCAGCTAATAACATTGACAAGGACATAGTACAGCACGGAGACACAAAGCAGAAAAAATTTGGAAACAAAGAGCAAATTAAAACAATGATTAGTGTAACTAGCTGTAATTCAGTTGTTATAAGTGACCAAAGGAACCATAGCTCATTTAATGAGCCATCCACAGTACCAGCCCTGTGTACTTAGACATGCATGGCTTAATCTTTGATACAGCATATGCTACTGGCAGGATCAACCAGGTAGACAGAAAAAGATAAATGTTTCAATTCTGTTTACAATGGTAATAATTTACCAAATTACAAGTCATAATTAGTGTAAGGAAAACTTTCCCCTTGGAAAGACACAGAATTAAGCCAGTAATTTTTCAGACAGAAACCATAAATATTATAAGCATATTCACCAGTTCACACAGTCCTGTGTAACTAATCCCTTCTGTTGACAGGTTATAAAGCCATTAGATCTCCCATTAGAATTCTTCAGTTTCTTACTCAGTTCAGGATTATGGTCTGAATATCAGAGACTTGTATTTATCCAAAAGTCCTTTTTATAAATCCTGCAAAGGAAGCATTTTTGCAATGGCATCATAGTGAAACTGTAATGGTCTATAATGACAAAAGACTTAAGAAGGCACATTTAAATTTGATTATAATGCAACTGACAAAGTAACTTGGTTATAACATTTTCAGATAATAGCTAGAATTATGCTTGATAATTTTACCAGGATGTATCAGAATTTTAGGAACTCCGTATAATCTCTAGAATACCTATAGCATTTACCATACAATATAACCTAAGAAGATTTACTCTTTTGACAACACTTCACATGTAATCTAACATACCAAGTGAACTAAACTAATTTAGTATCTCTCTGGGGTGTTTCAGGGGGCCCTTTGAAGCATCCCAAAGTTAGCTAGAGGTCAGAGGAGCTTCCTTATAATTTGACTTGGGAAGTTTTGTCAAAAAATACCAAACAGCATTTAAACACAACAGGATCATAGGTCACTGTGAAACAATACTTATTCATTTAACTAAAGTCACAAAATGATTAAAAGAAAACAAACATGGATCACCTGAGGGCACAGAAGCTCATATAATCTGTTATCAAAAAGGAGCACTTCTAACAGAGAGATCAAATTCTAGTCTCATGTTAACTTACTTATCAAAATCCATTTACTTAGTTAACTTCAATCTAAATTTCGTTAATCCTGACCATGTATAAAACTTTCTCAGTAAAATGTAGTTCTGTTCCTTATACCTTCCTAACAAAAAACACATACTGAAATACTATTTTCAGTAGCTCTAATTATATATTTAATTTAAAATCCCTGACTCTTGAAAACCTTAATTTCTAGTGAAAACCAAAAGGCAAGTAATAGTTACCAAAATCTAGAGAGACTATTTTAGGTGATTTTTAAAACATAATTATTCTTATAGAGTTTACCTAAAAGCTCTTATTTTGTTTATATTTACTTTAAAGTTTCAACATATCAAGTTATTTTTCTTGCTGACAGATTTGCAACAGATACAACAAGATTTCGTTTAACTTGTACTAAATCTAAATGCAGTTAAAGTAATTATACTTAATGTTAATGACTTTGAAGACAGATCTATATTAATTGGATCAATAAATTTAAATGTTAATGCCAGGTATTAATTCAATATTGAACGTTTCCCAGTTCAAGTGAAACTGAAACTCATTTAGCTCTTAATTTTTCTTATACTTAGAATTGTTTGGTTTGTAAGCTCATCCACAAATCAACCTTAGCAACGTTATCCAAAGACAGAGGCACATGCAAACACAGAAGCAAACAGGGAGACCTCATAGCTCTCATTTCACAGTTTCAGCCCTGAGGTACAGAAATGTAAAACCCATCAGTTTACAAAAGTGGTTGGATTAAAGTTAGGTTTTTGGAAGATGGAACAAGTCAAGCTCACTTGTCTGAATGACCAAATATTTATAGAAACACAGTTGGAATTTCTATTTACCCTTAACAAATTAGTTTCTAAATTACTTTACCATCTTTTCAAATTTTGCATCTTAAAAGTATGGCAAAGATGAGGGCTCCTGAGAAGATCAGATAGAACATTTGCATCTCCATTGTATAGGGAAGTTTCTCCTAGGATAACTTTATTTCCTCTATGTTTAATACTTACAAGCCTCTTAAAATAAATAGGGAAGGTTTGGGGAGTGATATCTATTAGAAAGTCAATCAACTTGTTCCCCACTGTCAAAGTTACCCAGGACGCCTGTGGGGAAATTAGAATTGGACACCTCAAGTCCATCCAAGGCCTTAGATAGTGATGCTAAGCCAGGGCCCTGTGCTCTGGGGGTGAACCTAGAAACTTCTACTTGATTTTCATGGGTAGGGGAAACAGGAGGTGGTGAAAGGAGTGAATATGTTGGTGGCATGGCGAGGGGCAGTTGGAAAAACTGCCAGTGCAGCCTGTTCAGCCAGTGGGAAAGCTGGATAGACTGGAGGGGGTTTTAAGTTTTGAAATAAATGTCTCCATTCTCATTTCCTCTCTCTTCTCCTTGTAGAACAGGTTCTCCCTTGGGTTTCCTTTCAGACTGCTATACCATAAGGGGGCAACCCTCTGATTTCTTCTCCTCCTGATGAAATAGCATAAAAGTGTCTACCTGTAGAATCTCATATCTTTTGCCTGCTCTTTTGCAAAACAATTCTAACTGCAAGATCATATAATACTTGGGTGACCCATTCAGGGACCATCACTCTTTTGATCTTAACATATCTCATATATGTCCCATATATTTGGGATAGATTCAATATTTCCCATTTTTATAAATTTGATAATACCAAAACACAAAAAAATGCAAATTCCAACACAAAAGTCTCAAACAAATTCTAGCATCAATGCACACAAAACTAAAACAAAACCAATGAACTAGTTCCCAATGAACTGGTTCTAAATCAGGTAGAGTCCAACAATAATTTCCCTCTCCAACAAGGTACCCCAATCAAACAAACTGACTTGTCCCATAAAGGAAAAGCCCAAATTGAGGGGGGAAAACTGTGGAAAACTGTTCAAGAGATGGGAATACCAGACCACCTGACCTGCCTCTTGAGAAACCTGTATGCAAGTCAAGAAGCAACAGTTAGAACCCGACATGGAACAATGGACTGGTTCCAAATTGAGGAAAGAGTAAATCAAGGCTGTATATTATCACCCTGCTTATCTATCTTATATGCAGAGTACATCATGAGAAATGCCAGGCTGGATGAAGCACAAGCTGGATTCAGGATTGCTGGGAGAAATGTCAATAACTTCAGATATGCAGATGACACCACCATTATGGCAGAAAGTAAAGAGGAACTAAAGAGCCTCTTGATGAAAGTGAAAGAGGAGAGTGAAAAATCAGGCTTAAAACTCAACATTCAAAAAACGAAGATCATGGCATCTGGTCCCATCACTCCATGGCAAATAGATGGGGAAACAATGGAAACCATGACAGACTTTATTTTCTTGGCCTCCAAAAATCACTGCAGATGGTGATTGCAGCCATGAAATTAAAAGGCACTAGATCCTTGGAAGAAAAGCTATGACCAACCTAGACAGCATATTAAAAAGCAGAGACATTACTTTGCCAACAAAGATCCTTATAGTCAAAGCTATGGTTTTTCCAGTAGTCATGTATGGATGAGAGAGCTGGACCATAAAGAAGGCTGAGTGCTGAAGAATTGATGCTTCTTCAGTTTTGAACTGTGTTGTTGGACAAGATTCTTGAGAGTCCCTTGGACTGCAGGGAGATCAAACCAGTCAATCTTAAAGCAAATCAGTCCTAAATATTCATTGGAAGGACTGATGCTGAAGCTGAAGCTCTGATATTTTGGCCACCTGAGGCGAAGAACTGACTCATTAGAAAAGACCCTGATGCTGGGAAAGATTGAAGGCATTAGGAGAAGGGGACGACAGAGAATAAAATGATTTGATGGCATCACCGACTTGATAGACATGAGTTTGAGCAAGCTCTGGGAGTTGGTGCTGGACAGGGAAGCCTGGTGTGCTTCAGTCCATGGGGTTGCAAAGTCAGACATGACTGAGTGAATGAACTGAACTGAATGTGAGAAGAGGGACTTTCTCCATAGTTCAGTAGGGAACATGAGCATGTGTACATGCTTAGTTGCTTCAGTTGTGTCTGACTCATTGCAACCCTATGGACTTTAGCCCACCAGGCTCCTTTATCCATGTGGATTCTCTAGGCGAGAATACTGGAGTGGGTTGTCATGCCCTTGTCCAGGGGATCTTCCCAACCCAGGGATCAAACCCATGTCTCGTATGTCTTCTGCACTTGCAGGTGGATTATTTACCACTAGCACCATCTGGGAAGCCAGTAGGGAACATAGTGGGGTGTAACTCACTAGGAACTCTCGAGAAATCAAAGGAGCTGTGTTCTCTTGAGGAGTTCACTGCACCAGCAGCAGTGGGGCACTTAAGAGAATACAGGACCCATGAGAAGAGGTAGAGTGTGCTTCAGGCACAGCATTAACCAGTGGAGAGTGGCACCCACCTATCAGCTGTCTGAATTTACTTATGGACACACTTGAGACCTCACCCAGCCCCCTCCTAAACATCTGATGGAGTTCTGGCCTTGTTAGTGAAGGAGAGAGCATAGGAGCCAGCCCAACACAGCTCACACAGTCAGTGTATCATCTGATCATTTCCATAGCCCTGGAAGGCAAGTTTTATCCCCAATTCCCAAATCACAAGACTGTTTTCTATAGCAGTGAATCTATAATAACTGCCAAGTTGATTCTTCCAGCTTCAAGCCCCAGAGATAATGTGTTTCACACATTATTTCACATCCTGACAACAGGAATTTTAAGTGTATCCCCTACTTTCATAAACTCACTTTGTATGTACCTTCCTATTTTTTAAATCTTTTATTAATTATTTTATGACAAAAAGTCATCTGTATTCTTTAGTGGGGAAAGTACAGATGAAAAGATAATCTCTACTGCCACAACCCAGAGAATCTGCAGTCTGTGGGGGAATCCTCTGTCCTCCTGTCCGTTTTTCTTTTTGCCTTCCAGGGCACATAATCTTCAGCAGGGCGCTTTTCAGCAGTGTGAAATTGTCTCTCTGGCTTTGCCTGGGATTCCGACTTGCCCTCTCTGAGTGGGTTTCCCTCAACTTCAGACTTGCCTGCTTTTCTTGCTTTCCCTCATCTGCTGGTTGTCTCTCATTGTCTGGTTCCCTCTCATTCTGGACCTCTGGTTCCTGTTCTGACTTCCTCTCCACTTCCAGCTTTTCCTTCTCGTTTGACTCTCCTTCATTTTCAGGCTGTACTTCATCTTCTGGCCTTCCCTCATTGTCTAAGTTTCTTTCATTTTCTGGCTTTCCTTCATTTTCTCTGTAGACCTTCTCCATGTTGAGATTTGCCCTCCTTTGCCTGTCCTAGGAGACAAAATGGAGACAAAGTAGACAGGATTTAGGTGGTGACATACAGGTCCTGATAAACAGTTGCCTGTATGATTTAGGATCTTTATCAGCCTATCCCAACTTTCAGGTGCACTCCCGCCCATATATTTTCTCCTTTCTTTCCCTGTGTCTGCAAGGTTGGCACACATATTTACATGAGCCCGCTTTGCAGACACTTCCATAAGTATTTCTCCCTACATTTAAGTGGGCTATGCTGATAAGTCCATAAGAGCAGATTTGTCCCTAAACTTTGCTCTGGTCTTGACTATGCCCATAACAGTTTTAACCTGGTGGTCCCCGACTTAGACTGACCTGCAAGAATTCTGTCCAGTTTCTTTTTCCTCTTGTCTACAGTTGTAAGACTTCTAGAATTGCAGATACAACTGAACAATGGCCAGTTCTCAGATTTCAGAGATACTCTGATATCTTCAAGGGCTTCGTAGATACCATGCCTACCAACTCTCACTTCCTTGTTCTCCCCTCTGTCCTCACCAACAATAAAACACCATGCTCCCTTAGGGTCCTGACAAAGGCCATGTATTCTGAGACTGGAATAGGGAGTCTTGGAGGAGGGGTGGCAGATAGTGGCCTCCCCAACTTCACTCAGGCTTTAGGAACTCCTACTTCCAGGGGTTCTGGGGCAGTTGCCCACTCCCACTAACCTGCACTGTACTTCAGGTCTTTCCTTTCCTTGTCTGGGTTGGTGCCTACAGCCACAGACCTGAAGATCTATAGGGAGACAGGAGACAGATGATGAATGAGGGATTGAGAAGTGAATGACTGGCAAGGGGATACTGATTCTTTTCCCTTGCATACATGCTCAGTTGCTTCAGTCATGTCCGACTCTTTGTGACCTTATGGACTGTAGCCCACCAGGCTCTTCTGTCCATGGGATTTCTCAGACAAGAGTACTGGAGTGGGTTATCATGTCCTCTTCCAGAGGATCTTCCCAACCAAGCATTGCAGGTAGATTCTTTACCACTGAGTCACTGGGGAAACTGATTCTTTTCCCACTGCTTGTCAAAACTTTCTAGCTCCTGCCATCCCCTTGCCCTTTCCCTTGCTTCACTGTTCTCCCTCTACAGTCCCTCCCTAACAGCCTCTGTTTTTCTTTTTGCCATGAGAAATAGCAGAGAGAGATTGTTTCCAAAGTATTTCTATGTTTTCCAATCTTCCTTCCAAATTTCTATCTCACTTTTTCTTGTGAGGTCCAGGGCATTAATGTTCAGAAGACAGAGCAAGCTGTGCTCAGGTCTCTGCCCTCCAAACCCCCACCCCTGGACACCCAGATAGAATGAACCCATCACTCATTCTGAAAATTGGTGATGGTAGAGTCATGGAGCTGGGAAGAAATGTCCAGAGCCTTCCTGCCATGCCCTCCCTCTCCGCATACACAGAAAGACCACATTTTCCTGCAATGCAAGAGATAAATTATTTCCAAACTCAGTTAAAATTTTGGCCCATGTTACCTCCTCTTGACCCTCACTAGTTCAGAAGCCTCTCCTGCCCTATAGGGAGCTGCTTTCCAGACTGAACCTCTGTCCCCCTCCTCTTTAGAACCTCTCTTCCTCCCCTCACCCTTATTCCCCTCTCCCTCTTTTCCAAAATGGATCAAATATGAAGAAGAACAGTCTCGGCCCCTTTGCAAAGGGGTCTGCCTCCCCATTTTGGGTTCCCAGGCTTTGTCCTCTTCCCTCCATCCTGGAGGGATCAGGCCATTTCCTCTCCATCCCCCTCCCCTCCCTCCTCCCTCCTCAAATGTCCCTGATAAACTGCCTCCTAGGAGATCCCAACTGGTACCCATTCTCATCTTCTGGCCCTTCTCTATCTCCTCCCACCAAGTCCTCTGTCTCTTGCACCAAATGTATGAACATCAGGGAAGGGGTAGAGAGAATCCAGTCCTGAACCTGCTCTGGTCTTTGCCTTTTGCCACCTCCACCCCCAGGGATCCACAAACGGCAGTGATTTTGTGACCATTTCAGGGAGATGCTTCCTTCTCAAATTTCTTGCTCCCATAAAGCGAAAGTCACTCAGTCATGTCTGACTCTTTGTGACCCCAAGGACTGTAGCCCACCAGGCTCCTCTCTATGGGCTTCTCCAGGCAAGAATATTGGAGTGGGTAGCCATTCCCTTCTCCAGGGGATCTTCTCAACCCATGTCTCCTGCATTACAGGCAGAATCTTTACCGTCTGAACCACCAGGGAACCCTAAGAATACTGGAGTGGGTAGCCTGTCCCTTCTCCAGAGGATCTTCCTGACCCAGGAATTGAACCGGGGTCTCCTGCATTGCAGGCAGATTCTTTACCAGCTGAGCTACCAGGGAAGCCTTGCTGCCATAAGCCAGTCCTTAACTAGGGAAATAAGTGATACCTGGACCTCTCCCCCAACACTCACACAGTTTTCTGCACAAAAATGAATAGGGGTGGGAGAATGAACAGGGGTGCATCTGGAAAGCAGACTGGATCCTGTGTAGCCTCTATTTCTGTTACTATCCCTACCTCAAGTCTCCCCCCAACCCCTGCTCTGGCTGGTACCAACCTGTGACCTGTGGGGCTATTGGGCAATTGTCCCCTCTGACCCCCAATCTGAAATCTATCTTCCTCCACGAAATAGGGAGCTGATACCTGGAGGAGAGGGACTTCTGCAGGCGTCAGCTCTGGATCACAGGAAGGAGTGTCACCAGTGGGCTCGAATCCCTAGTTCTCCTTCCTCCTGCAATAAGTGCGTCAGAAGTCAGCCCACTTCCTCCCTTCACTTGCCCCCTCCCAGCTCACCCTCCTTCAGTCCCCTTCCTTCACTGCCTTAGGCCCTGTCCTCATTTTGATCATGACTAATCCCAGAGGTCAAATGGGGCCCCTGCTCCCTATGGTATATATTTGTGCTGCCTTATCAGTGGCCATATCTTCTCCCAGGGCTACTGGCCCCACTGGTACATTTCTGAAGAATTTCTTTCTCTCCTTTGATTTCAAAGCACCTGTCCCCTCCTACTTCTCTACTCTGACCCTGGTTGTCACTCCTTCTGTCTTCACATAATAAGTACAGGGTGGATTGGCAGGTAGGGAAACAGGCAGTTGAAACAGTGATTTTCTTTTCTTCTAAATAATTGTTTTTTCAGTTTTACTTAATGTATTCCTCAGAGCATGAGTTATTCTTATAAGTTAAATAAAGCTCTTTTCATTTGGGAAAAGAACATTTTTAACATAGAAGAAAAAAACAAGATCCCCAAATTCTGAGAGCAAGTTAAGTTTCTAATATTAATTTTTATTATATAGAAAGTAGATTTGGTTGGCTACATATAAAATAATTTTTTTTAGTTTTCATAAATGTCATGTTCTACTGAAAAATCCATGTATTTAACGTTCCCAAACAATAGCTGAGTGCTAAGTGCACTTGCTGGTACGTGATGCCTAACACAATATCAGTCTTGAAAATCTGGCCTGTGGCTATTTCATTCAGAGGTTTAACCATGCACAAAGGCAGTTGAGCATTTGAGGGGTGCCGAACATGGTCTGATCTTCCCTGCCCTACCTGACTGTTGCTTACTCCAAAAATATACATGGAGAAGTGACCAAGATGGTGACTTCAATAAATGCTTTTGGCTCCTCCCCTCCCTCCCCCAAATTCCCACAGAGATTACTCAATTCCAGCAGAGATGGGAATGCTGTTCTGACAATTGGAGACCAAAACAGATCCCTTCTAGATCCCTGCAGCAGAGGGTTTCCATAAGGCCTGTAGAAGTGATTGTTGTGGGGAAAGCCTCCATACCTGCTTGTTGTCTGCCATTATTCCCAGTGCCCAAGTGGAAATTTCCTTGATTCTGTCTATCTGCTGCCTACCACCTAACTAGGGAGATGCAGCATGCTGGGTCTTTCAACTCTATTATCTTTACTTCCAGGGCATCTTGCAGGAGCCTAGCCAATCAGCAGGGTTGCTGCCTGCCAGTCCACACCCACCCTGGCATCCTCTCAGCCAGATTTAGACCAGTGTCAGAATTCTGATAAGCCAACCATACTGATTGACTGGACCAGGTGTTTTCAACTGAGGGAGTCTGTGAACCACCTGAAGTAATAGGCAAGGTTGCATATGTTTAAAAGGTAGTAAAATGTGTAGACTTATGAAAAGAAGATCTGTATCCTAGCAACCTCAGAAATCCTGAGACATGAACTGGTTGACATCATGAAGAAGCAGGAGCTATGAGGCTGAGAAAAGACAGAGGAGAAGCAGCTACTTGGGAATGAGACAGGAAGAGACAAATAGCAGCAGAGCTATGTTAAAGGAGAGCACTTACTCCTTGGGTTCAGGCATTCTTAACTAAAGAACTCCCTGGAATAATGTTCAAAATGATGTGCATGTATGTGTGTGTGTGGGAGAGTAGGATATTACTGGGTGTGTACATTTGACTAGGATAGTATCTATTACTTTCTTCAAATGCTCAAATGGGGTAATGTAAAAAATGAAGGAAGGTCAATTGACCTAGAAAATATATTTTCACATACATCTTTTTTCAAATAGGACTATTTCTCAGGAGAAAGTAACATTAATGGTTAACCATTTTAATGTGTACAACTCAGTGGCATACAGTACACTCATAATGTTGTGAATCTATCACCTCTATCTAGTTCCAAAACATTGTCATCAATTCCATACCCATTAAACAATCACTCCCAATTCTCCCTTTTCCCTAGTCCTTAGCAACAACTAATCTGCCTCCTGATTCTATGGAATATTTTATATAAATGGAATCATGCCATGTGTGACCTCTTATGTCTGACTTCTTTCACTTAGCATAATTTTTTCAAGGTTCATCCACATTGCAGCATGTACAGTATTTCATTTTTTTATAGCTGAAAATACTTCATTTTATGTCTATATCATATTTTGTTTATCCATTCAAACATTGATGGATATCTGGGTTGTTTCCACCTTTTGAAAATTGTGACTAGTGCTGCCTTAAACATTTAGGTATTTTTTTATGTGGATATGTGTTTTTATTTCTTTTGAGTATATGCCTAGGAATGGAGTTGCTAGGTCATATGGTAATTCTATGTTTCTATGTCTATTTGAGGAACTGCCAAACTGTTTTCCATAGTGGCTGCAATATTCTGCATTCCTACCAGCAATGTATGAGGGTTACAATTTCTCCACATTCTCCAAAACAATTGTTAATTTCCATTTTTTATTCCTATAATCCTAGCTGGTGAGAAGTAGCTTTGATTTGCATTTTCCTAATGACTGATGAAATTGAGCATCCTTTCATGTGCTCATTAGATATTTACATACCTTCTCTAGAGACATATGTATTTAAGTCCTTTGCTTATTTTTAATTGGGCTGTCTTTTTGTTGTTGAATTGCAGAAAATTTTCATATATTCTAGATTGTCTTCACTTTTTGATAGTGTCCTTTGATTCACTGAAGTTTTAAATTTTTATGAAGTCCAATTTATCTGTTTTTCTTTTGCTGTTCATGCTTTTAATGTCGTATCTAAGAATTTATTGCCAACTCCAAGGACATGAAGATTTATCACATTGTTTTCTTCTAAGAGTTTTAAAGTTTTGGCTCATGTATTTAGGTCTTTGGTTCATTTTGAGTTAATTTTTATGGTTTGAGTTAATTTTTATATATGAATTTATAAGATTCAAAGATTCTTTTGATGGCAGGGCATAATACACTGTCACTTGAATGGATCAAAAGGCATTTTTACAAAAAAAAAAATTGCAATTTACTCTTTGATGTCTTGACTTCTGTTTTAAGCTTGATTATTTGGGGTATTTGAGTGGCCCAAGTAGTAGAGGATATTTGCAGAGAGTAGGAAATAATTTGCCCTAAATAGCATAGAAAACATTTTATTGTGAGAATTAAAAGAAGGAAAACAAATAGGAGAATAAAGAGTCTTTGTAGACCAACCATAACCAAATTCCTTATTTATATGGCATTAGCCAAGAAAACAAATCTGAAGTTTTCAAGGTCTCTAACAATATTTTTGGTAGACTTGAAGAGTGTTATAAGTATAATTATATATTTTTATGACAAAAATATCTTGGTGACAAATCCAGTAGTTATATTATTGGAGGGTATAAACTGATAGTTTAGTAAAATATATAGAAAAAGTTAGTAGTATTTATAGCTATAGAGAAGAGGTAGTTGTGTCCATGGTCAGAGACATAAAACAGGAGATAGTGATAGAAAGTTGGAGTTGGGGAGTAGGATAAGGTGCTAAGAAGTGGGAAGTCCTCTTTCTAGGTACTTGAGGAGTGTTCTAGGAGGTAGTTTCTTCCTGAGGAAAGCAATAATCTCCATTAATTTTTATAGTGGCATTAATAGTAATAACCTCTATAAGATTTCCCTTCAGACAGAGTAGAGATGTGTATATATTTTGGCAGCAAGCAAAACATATACCAGGGTCATGTGCTAAATAAACAATGAACTCAAGACAAAATAAAATCACTAGAATCAAAGGAAGAAAAGTAATAAATGTATTGTGTCCAATTTGTCAATATCTTAAGAAAGGTAACACACAGGCATTGCTGGGACTCTGATCTTAGTGGCTGGTGGGAAGTCTTTCCCCACTGAATGATCTTGGCACTCTTGTCAAAATTCATTTGACTTACATATGAGAATTATTTGGTATTCTAGCCCATTGATCTGTCTTTTTTTTTTCATTTATTTTTATTAGTTGGAGGCTAATTACTTTACAATATTGTAGTGGTTTTTGTCATACATTGACATGAATCAGCCATGGATTTACATGTATTCCCCATCCCGATCTGTCTTTATAACAGAATGACACTGTTTGATTATATAACTTTACAGTGAGTCCTCCAAATTTGTTCTTCAGTTTCAGGGTTGTTTTGGCTATTTAGGGTCACTTGAGATTCCATATGAATTTTAAGACAGGTTTTTCTGTACCTGAATAACACATCGTTGAAATTTTGATAAGGATTGCACTGAATCTATAAATTATTTTGGCTAGTACTGACATCTTAACAATACTGTCTTCCATTCCATGAACGTAAAATTTACTCCTATTTTATATTTGTTTTCAGTGTAAAAGTGTTTTTCACCCTTGCTTAATTTTATACCAAAATATTTTATTCTTTTAATGCTATCAAAAAGAGTATTAATTTGCTTTTCAGATTGTTCACAGTTGGTGTATAGAAACACAACCCATTTTTATGCATTGATTTTGTACCTGCAACTTTGCTAAATTTATTTATTAATTCTAACAGTTTTATTGAGGACTCTTTAGGGTTTTCAATATATAAGATCATGTCATCTGAGTACAGAGATATTTTCTTCTTCCTTTCCAGTATGGATTTTTTTCTCACCTCATGGTGCTTGGACTATGCCTTCCATCACTGTGTTGAGTAGAAGTGATGAAGGTGACATCCTTCTCTCATTTCTGATCTTAAAGGAAAGGTTTTCAATCTTTCACCAACTGGGTATGGTATTAGTTGTGAGCTTTTCATAGAAGGCATCTATTACGTTGAGGTAGTTTCCTTCTATTCTTAGTTTGCTGAGTGTTTTTATCATGAAAGGGCAGAGTGTTGAATTTTGTCAAATGTCTTTCCTGAATCCATTGAGATAATTTCTTTTTCCTTCCCTTTCTTAATGTGGTTTATTACATTAATGTATTTTTATATGTTGAACAGGGCTTTTCTGGTGGCTCAGCGAGTAAAGAATCTGCCTGCAATGCAGAAGACCTGGGTTCTATCCCTGGGTTGGGAAGATCCTCTGGAGAAGGGCATGGCAACTCACTCCAGTGTTCTTGCCTGGGGAATCCCTATGGACAGTCCATGGGGTCACAAACAGTCGGACACGACTGAGTGACTTTCACTATTTTGAGCAGTACTTATATCCAGGAATAAAGTCCACTTGGTCATGGTGTATAATCCTAATGTACTGCTGAATTCCATTTTCTAGTATTTTTGAATAAATATCTGTATGAGTTATTGGTCTGTGGTTTTCATTTCTTTCAGTGTCTTCTTCTGGCTTTAGTATTAAGATATAGCTGGCCTGGTAGAATGAGTTATAGAGTGTTTCCTGCTCTTCAGTTTTCTGGAAGCATTTCAAAAAGATTGGTGTTTTGTTTTTTTTTTTTAATATTTGGTATAATTTACCAGAGACACCATCCTAGCCTGCTCTTTTCTTTGTTGAGAGTTTTTGATTATTGATTCAGTCTCCTTACTCATTATTGTTCTGCGCATATTTTATATTTCTTCAGTATTCAGTCCTGGTAGGTTATGAGCTTCTAGGAATTTGTCTATTTCATCCAGGTTGTTCAGTTTGTTGACATACAATTGTTCATAGTCCTGTCTTATAATCCTTTTTATATCTGTAAAATTAGTCATAATATATCCTCTGTAATTTAATTTTTTTTATTAGTTGGAGGCTCATTACTTCACAACATTTCAGTGGGTTTTGTCATACATTGATATGAATCAGCCAATTTTAAGCCTATAGATATTCTGTTTTTTTCCCTATTCAACCTAGCTAGAGATTTTTAAATTTTGGAGATTTTTTTTCTTTTTTTATTGATTCTTTGAAGAACTAACTTTTATTTTTTCTCTATTGCTTTTCTAGTCTCTATTATATTTGTCTCTACTCTCATCTTTATTATTTCATTCCTTTTAATAACTTTGGGTGTAATTTACTCTTCTTTTTATACTTGATATATGAAGTCAGCTTTTCATGTGAGATCTTTTTTCTTTTTTAATGTAAGTGTTTATAGCTGTAATTTCCCTCTAAACTCTATATTCACTGTCACCCATAAATTGTGGTATAATGTGTCTTCATTTTCATTTATCTTGAATTTTCTAAATTCTCTTATGGTTTCTTCCTTGACACATTAGTCAAGGTTTAATATACTTTTCTTGAATTCCTTGAGAACCCAAGATCTCCAGTCAGTCCACCTTTGTATCTCTATCTTCCAGTGTTATCATGTGCTTTTTGTTAGGATATGTCTATGGTTTTTATGACGAGATCTCTAATTTTCCCATTCTTTTGTTTTCCTCTATTTCTTTGCGATGATCACTGAAGAAGGCTTTCTTATCTCTACTTGCTATTCTTTGGAATGCTGCATTCAGATGGGTATATCTTTCCTTTTCTCCTTTGCCTTTTGTTTCTCTTCTTTTCTCAGCTATTGGTAAGGCCTCCTCAGACAATCATTTTGCCCTTTTGCATTTCATTTTCTTAGGGATTGTTTTGATCACAGCCTCCTGTACAATGTTATGAACCTCCATCTATAGTTCTTTAGGCACTCTATTAGATCTAATCCCTTGAATCTATTTGTCACCTTCACTGTATAATCATAAGAGTCTTGATTTAGGTCATACCTGAATGGTCTAGTGGTTTTCCCTACTTTCTTCAATTTAATCCTGAATTTTGCAATAAGGAGTTCATGATCTGAGCCACAGTCAGCTCCCAGTCTTGTTTTTACCGACTATATAGAGCTTATCCACCTTTGGCTGCAAAGAATATAATCAGTCTGATTTTGGTATTGACCATCTGGTGATGTCCATGTGTAGAGTCATCTCTTGTGTTTTTGGAAGAGGGTGTTTGCTATGACCAGTGCATTCTCTTGGCAAAACTCTGTTAGCTTTTGCCCTGCTTCATTCTGTAGTCCAAGAGGAGTACTTGCCTGTTACTCCAGGTATCTCTTGACTTCCTACATTTACAGCCCAGTCTCCTATGATGAAAAGGACATCTTTTTTTGGTGTTAGTTCTAGAAGGTCTTGTAGGTCTTCATAGAACCATTCGCCTTCAGCTTCTTCGGCATTAGTGGTTAGGGCATAGACTTGGATTACTGTGATATTGAATGGTTTGCCTTGGAAACACACTGAGATCATTCTCTCATTTTTGAGATTGCACCCAATACTGCATTTTGGACTCTTTTGTTAACTATGAGGGCTACTCCTTCTTCTAAGGGATTCTTGCCCACAGTAGTAAATGTATGATCATGTGAATTAAATTCACCCATTCCAGTCCATTTTAGTTCACTGAGTCCTAAAACGTCGATATTCACTCTTGCCATCTACTGTTTGACCACTTCCAATTTACCTTGATTCATGGACCAAGTTCCTATGCAATATTGTTCTTCACAGCATTGAACTTAACTTCCATCACAAGTCACATCCACAACTGGGCATTGTTTTTGCTTTGGCTCAGCCTCTTCATCCTTTCTGGAGCTATTTCTTCACTCTTCTCCATTAGCATGTTGGACACCTACCACCTTGGGGAGTTCATCTTTAGCTGTCATATATTTTTGCCTTTTCATACTATTCATGGAGTTCTCAGGGCAAGAATGCTGAAGTGGTTTGCCATTCCCTTCTCCAGTGGACCATGTTTTATAAAAAAAAATTAGAGAAAATTAGAGATAACAAGGGAACATTTCATGCAAAGATGGGCACAATAAAAGACAGAAATGGTATGGACCTAACAGAAACAGAAGGTATTTTTAAAAAGGTGGCAAGAATACACAGAACAACTATACAAAAAAGATCTTCATGACCCAGATAACCACAGTGGTGTGATCACTCACCTAGAGCCAGACATCCTGGAGTCTGAAGACAAGTGGGCCTTGGGAAGCATCACTACGAGCAAAGCTAGTGGAGGTGATGTAATTCCAGCTGAGCTATTTTAAATCCTAAAAGATGATGCTGTGAAAGTGCTGCACTCAATGTGCCAGCAAATTTGGGAAACTCAGCTGTGGCTGCAGGACTGGAAAAGATCAGTTTTCATTGCAATCCCAAAGAAAGGCAATGCCAAAGAATGTTCAAACTACTGCACAATTGCATTCACGTCATACGCTAGCAAAGTACTGCTCAAAATTCTCCAAGCAAGGCTTCAACAGTAAATGACCCAAGAACTTCCAGATGTTCAAGCTGGATTTAGAAAAGGCAGAGGAACCAGAGATCAAATTGCCAACATCCGTTGGATCATAGAAAAAGCAAGAGAATTCCAGAAAATCATCTACCTCTGCTTCAGTAACTACGCTAAAGCCTTTGACTGTGTGGATCACAACAAACTGTGGAGAATTCTAAAAGTAAGGGTTAGACCACCTTACCTGCCTCCTGAGAAATCTGTGTGCAGGTCAAGAAGCAACAGTTAGAACTGGACATGGAACAACAGACTGGTTTCAAATTGGGAAAGGAGAACAGCAAGGCTATATACTTTCATCCTGCTTATATGCAGAGTATATCATGCGAAATCCCACGCTGGATGAAGCACAAGCTGGAATCAAGATTGCTGGGAGAAATATCAATAACCTCAGATATGCAGATGACACCACCCTTATGGTAGAAAGCGAAGAAAAACTAAAGAGCCTCTTGATGAAAGTGAAAGAGGAGAGTGAAAAAGCTGGCTTAAAACTCAACATTCAAAAAATGAAGATCATGGGATCTGGTCCCATCACTTCATGGCAAATAGATGGGGAAACAATGGAAACCATGACAGACTTTATTTTCTTGGGCTCCAAAATCACTGTAGATGGTGATTGCAGCCATGAAATTAAAAGGCACTAGATCCTTGGAAGAAAAGTTATGACCAACCTAGACAGCATATTAAAAAACAGAGACATTATTTTGCCAGCAAAGGTCCTTATAGTCAAGGCTATATTTTTTTCCAGTAGTCATGTATGGATGAGAGAGCTGGACCATAAAGAAAGCTGAGCACCAAAGAATTGATGCTTCTGAACTATGGTTTTGGAGAAGACTCTTGAGAGTCCCTTGGACTGCAAGGAGGTCAAACCAGTCAATCCTAAAGCAAATCAGTCCTGAATATTCTTTGGAAAGACTGATGCTGATGCTGAAGCTCCAATACTTTGGCCACCTAATGTGAAGAGCTGACTCATTGGAAAAGACCCTGATGCTGAGAAAGATTGCAGGCAGGAGGAGAAGGGGACAACAGAGGATGAGATGATTGGATGGCATCACTGACTCAATAGACATAAATTTGAGCAAACTCCTGGAGATGGTGAAGGACAGGGAAACCTGGCATGCTGCAGTCCATGGGGTCATGGAGAGTTAGACATGAATGAGCGGCTGAACTAACTGACTGTCTATTTTGGTTTTTCAGTTGTAAGATTAAAGGTGTGGAAGGGATGGGACAGCTCTATTTATCCAGAACTGCAGGTCAGTTTTTTGCTGTCAGTAAAACTGAAATCCAGCTCAAGTTTAATTATGGTCCTGCAGCTTCTCAGATATACGGCAAGACACTTGTACTCTCTTAGCGTGTGTCATTATTTATTGTTATAGAGAGAAATCTTAGGACTTCTAACAGTTTGTCTCTGTCCATCTCTGAGAATCAAAATGTCTTTTGATGAGAAAGGTTACATTTTGATGAAGTCCAATATATTGATTTGTTTTCTATTAGAGTTTTTTTTAATTCTAATTTAAATTTTTTTTACATACTGAAAGTGTTAGAATTTCTCCTGTGTTTTCTTCTGTAAATTTTATGTTTTACCTTATATTTCGGTCTTTGACAAGTTTGACTCAACTTTTTATATGATGTGAGATAAAGTTTTTCTAATGATGATGATGTGGTGGTGATCGTGATCATGATCATTAATAAAATGTCAATTGAAACTAGTTCCAACATCAGTTATGGAAAAGAGTGCCTATTCTACCATCAAATTGCCTCAGAATCTTTGTCAAAAGCATATATATGAGTCTGTTTCTTGGCTTTTTTTTTATTGATCAATTTGTCTATATTTATGCTGATACAACACTGTTCTATTACAGTACCTTTATAATAGTCTTGTAAGAAAGGTAGTCTAAGGTCTCAGAAATGTTCCTCTTCTCAAAATCATCTGGACTATTCTCAGTTCTTTGGATTTTTTAATATAAATTTTAGAATCAGATTGTCAATTTGTATTAAAAATTGCTGGGGTTTAATTTGTCATGAATGTTTTGTAGTTTTCAATGTGCAGATCCTGAAAATCTGTTGTCAAATTTAACCCTAAATAATTCGTATTTGTGATATTACTGTAAATGACATTGTTTTAAATTTTATTCTGGCTACTCATTACTTGTAGAGAGCTGAATATTTTTCCTTAAAATTCATGTTCACTCAGCACTTCGGAATGTGACCTTATTTGAAAGTAGGGTCTCTGCAGATATAATTAAGAATTGAGTGATATCACACTGAATCATGATGGGCCCTAAATCCAAAGAACATGTCCTCAGAAGAGACAGAAAGGACACACAGAGGAGAAGCAGAAATTGTAGTTGCTGCCACAAGCCAAAGAAATGTCTAGGGTCACTGGAACTGGAAGAGGTAAGGAAGGATTTTGTTCCCTAGAACCTTCAGAGAGAACTTAGTACTAGTGATATTTTGATATGGACTCTGGCGTACTGACCTGTGAGAGAATAAATCTCAGTTTTTTTAAGTCACCAAGTTTATGGTAATTTGTCATTGCAGTCTCAGAAAACTAGAAATATATTTGTATATTGATCTTGTATTCTGAAACTTTTCTAAACTCACTTACTAGCTCTAGTAGTTTCTAGTATATTACATAGCATTTTCTACATGGACAATTTTGTCTTCTATGAATAAAGATATTTTTATTTTTTTCTTCTGCAATTTGTATTACTTTTATTTCTTTTTCTTACTGTATTGGCTAGAACTTCTAGTACAGTGTTGATTCTAATTAGTAAAAATGTCCATTTTTGCCTTGTTTTTTTCTTAGGGGGGAAACATTTAGCCTGTAGGCACATATCATTTTGTAAGTTTTTCATAGATGTATCAGGTTGAGGAAGGTCTCTTCTAGACCTCATTGCTGAGTATTTTAACACATTATTGATGGGGAGATTTTTGCAAAAGTATTATTTTTGTACATATTTTTGCTGGCTTGTGACCAGCAATTTGTTATGTAAGTGAATATCGAAACATCTCCAGTCAATAACATTCAGGTAACAAAAGACATATTAATGTATCTCTGGTCCTTAATGTATTAATCAGTAATCAGTTTCTAAATTTTAGCAGTTTTTTTTCATTCTCACTTAAGATGATCATATGTTTATTCTTTCTTTTTTATGTCAGTATGGTGAATTATGATTTTCAAATACTAACCCTGCTTTTAATCCTCAGGATAAACCTTACTTGGTGATGTTGTATTGTAATTTTTATATATAATTGAACTCATTTCAGCTCAGTTCAGTCGCTCAGTCATGTCCGACTCTTTGCTACCCGATGGACTGCAGCACGCCAGGCTTCCCTGTCCATCACCAACTCCCGGAGCCTACTAAAACTCATGTCCGTCGTGTCGGTGATGCCATCCAACCATCTCTCATCTCCTTCTCCTCCCGCCTTCAGTCTTTCCCAGCATCAGGGTATTTTCCAATGAGTCAGTTCGCATCAGGTGGCCAAAGTATTGGAACTTCAGCTTTAGCATCAGTCCTTCCAATGAATATTCAGGACTGATTTCCTTTAGAATTGGCCGGTTGGATCTCCTTGCAGTCCAAGGGACTCTCAAGAGTCTTCTCCAACACCACAGTTCAAAAGCACCAATTCTTCGGGGCTCAGCTTTCTTTATAGTCCAACTCTAACATCCATACATGACAACTGGAAAACTAGACGGACCTTTGTTGGTAAAGTAATGTCTGTGCTTTTTAATATGCTGTCTAGGTTGGTCATAGGTTTTCTTCCAAGTCCAATAATTGAACTAGATTTTGCTAAAGTTTTGTTAAGAATTTTTACATATGTGTCCATGAAGGATATTGGTTTTAGTTATCTTTCCTTGTAATATAATTGTCTGATTAGTTATCTGGATAATTCTAGCCTTGTAGAATGAGTTGGAAGTATTCTCTCTGCTTCAATTTTCTAAGGATTTGGCATAGACTTGGTGTTCTGTCATCTTTAAATGGGGCCTCCCAGGGGGCTCAATGGTAAAGAATCTGCCTGCAGTGCAGGAGATGCAGGAGACAAGGGTTTGGTCCCTGGGTCAGGAAGATCCTCTGAATAAGGGCATGGCAACCCACTCCAGTATTCTTGTGAGGAGAATCCCGTGGACACAGGAGCCTGGTGGGCTACTGTTCATAGGGTTGCAAAGAGTCAGACATGATTGAAGCTACTGACCATGCATGCATGCATCTTTAAACAATAGGTAGGATTACCACTAAAGCCATCTTCACCTATAGTTTCCATTAGAGGAAGTGTTTTAAATAAAATTTCCATTTATTGAACAACTGTAGGGCTTTCTTCTATTCCAATACAAGTGTTTATACTATAAAATTTTCCAAGTACTACTTTTGCTGTATCACAAATTATTATATGATTAGTTTTCATTTTCACTCAATTCAAAGTATCTTATAATTCCCCTTTTTAACTTCTTTGAGCTATTTAGATCTGTATTGTTTCACATTAATTTAAATATTAGGGGAATTTTCAGAGATCTGTCATTAGTTTCTTGTTTAATTCTATTGTGTTCAGTATATATTTTATGATTTGAATCCTGTTAACATTATTGAGGCGTATTTTATGGTCCTGTATATGGATTATCTTGGTCAATATTCCACGTGCATGTGAAACAAATGTACTGTTGTTGGTGGCAAGTTCTACAATTGTCAACTAGGTAAATTGGTTCACAGTGTTGTTCAAGTCATATGTACTTGCTGTTTTTCTGTCTACTTGTTCTATCAGTATTTTAGAGAAGGTGTTGAAATCTATGATTGTAATTGGGATTTTTCTTTTTATCCTTGCATTTTTATCAATTTAAAAATGATAAAATTTTATCATTTTACCAATTTACATGAAGCACTGTAATATGTGAATATTTATTATTTTTATGTCCTCTCGACAAACTTACCACTTAAAATTATGTAATGACATTCTATGATCATGATGTATTAGTGTTAATCACTCAGTCGTGTCCAACTCTGTGGCCCCATGGACTGTAACCTGTCAGGGTATTATTCTTTTCTCTGAAATATATCATAACTGATATCATTATAGCCACTCAAGCCCTGTTCTGATTGGTGTTAAGCTTGTTCATCTTTTTCCATTTTTTTTCTTATAATCAATTTGTATCTTTAAATTTAAAATAAGGGCCTTATAGGCAGCATATATTTATGTCTTCTTTTTCTATACAGTCTGATAATATCTGCTTTATCACTGAGGTCTTTAGACCATTTACATTAAAGTGATTATTGGTATTGACATGTTTGAATTTTAATTAAGTATCTTGCCATTTGTTTCCATTTGTCACATCTGCTCTTTTTTTTTTCTCTTTTCCCTCCAACATTTTCTTGTGTATTCTGAAGATTCCATTTTATCTATTTTGGTAATATACATTTTTAACATTTCAGAATCTACCTTCAAGTGATATTAAGGTATAGAATAAGAACTTTAAAATTGTGTACGCCTATTCCCCACCTCCTGGCCTTTGTACTACTATTGACATACATTTCACTCCTACATGTGTTGTAAATCCTATAATACATAGTAAGTTGGGGGCAATTTGAAGGCTCATATTGTTACCCCGCTCTCAGAGAACTTTTCCCTCCACTGTCTAATGTTCAGTAACTGACAATTATTGTTTTATATATTTTGTCCACATTTTTGTTTTTTTCAGTTATAGGGAAGTAAATCCAGTCCCTGTTACTCTATTTTCATTTGAAGCATAAATGTGGCTTGATGTTTCAAATGATGGTTAATTTTTCAGGACTTGTTTTGACTTCTAACCAAAGTGCATTTCATGTGTATCTGGACTTGCTGAAAGAGTCCAGTGTTTGTACACTATTCTTGCTCTGCCTCTGGCTAGAAAATTCAAACTGCATAGCTTTCTTTAGTCACAAGGTGGCCCTTAAGTTTATTGTCCGAATTTCCTTCAATAGATTTTATTTTTTTAAGAAAAAAAATCCAGCAATTATTTGTATTCAAACGTTATATTATCAACATTATTATTTAAATTTTATTGAAATGCATAAGGATTCAAACATGTATCCTTGTTGGTCATTTGCTGACAAACACTAAATCTATACTTACTTAGTTTTTCATTCATCAGATATCTACTAGATATACATGGTATACTAAAATTTCAATGACCCAATCCATAGCTACCTCTCAAAACTTTTTTGAACACCCTTTTCTTTGATAACAAAGGGCACACTCTCTAATCTCACTGTCTTCTCTTTGCTAGATTTTTTAGGTATCTATGAGAAGAATTTGTCTATCCCTTTTGTGGTTTTAGAAAAGGCAGAGGAACCAGAGATCAAATTGCCAATATCCGATGGATCATCGAAAAAGCAAGAGAGTTCCAGAAAAACATCTATTACTGCTTTATTGACTACGCCAAAGCTTCGACTGTGTGGATCACAATAAACTGTGGAAAATTCTGAAGGAGATGGGAATACCAGACCACCTGACCTGCCTCTTGAGAAACCTGTATGCAAGGTCAGGAAGCAACAGTTAGAACTGGACATGGAAAAACAGACTGGTTCCAAATAGGAAAAGGAGTACGTCAAGGCTGTATATTGTTACCCTGCTTATTTAACTTCTATGCAGAGTACATCATGAGAAATGCTGGTCTGGAAGAAGCACAATCTGGAATCAAGATTGCCGGGAGAAATATCAATAACCTCAGATATGCAGATGACACCACCATTATGGCTTAATGAAAGTGAAAGAGGAGAGTGAAAAAGTTGGCTTAAAGCTCAACATTCAGAAAACTTAAGATCATGGCATCTGGTCCCATCACCTCATGGGAAATAGATGGGGAGACAGTGGAAAAAGTGTCAGACTTTATTTTGGGGGGCTCCAAAATCACTGCGGATGGTGACTGCAGCCATGAAATTAAAAGATGCTTACTCCTTGGAAGGAAAGTTATGACCAACCTAGATAGTATATTAAAAATCAGAGACATTACTTTGCCAACAAAGGTCCATCTGGTCAAGGTTATGGTTTTTCCAGTGGTCATGTATGGATGTGAGAGTTGGACTATAAAGAAAGCTGAGCACCGAAAAATTGATGCTTTTGAACTGTGGTGTTGGAGAAGACTCTTGAGAGTCCCTTGGACAGCAAGGAGATCCAACCAGTCCATCCTGAAGGAGATAAGTCCTGGGTGTTCATTGGAAGGACTGATGCTGAAGCTGAAACTTCAATACTTTGGCCACCTCATGCGAAGAGTTGACTCATTGGAAAAGACCCTGATACTGGGAGGGATTGGGGGCAGGAGGAGAAGGGGACGACAGAGGATGAGATGGCTGGATGGCATCACTGACTCGATGGGCATGAGTTTGAGTAAACTCCGGGAGTTGGTGATGTACAGGGAGGCCTGGTGTGCTGTGATTCATGGGGTCGCAAAGGGTTGGACATGACTGAGCGACTGAACTGAACTTTGTGAAGAATGGCCACTGAGGGAGAAAAGGAAGCTTGCCACATAGAAATGATGTCAATAGGCAAATACAACCAGGTGTTAGATATGGCTGTTTCCTTCAAGGGAACTCCATGCCCAGTTTCCTTATTGTCTTTTGGTCACTTTCTGCTGGTTGTTTGTTGCCTGAGCATCTTACATGGAGCCTGACCACTCACATACTACACCATTAGATGCCCTTTCAGATCCAAACACTCTGTTAAGAGCTAAGAGAAAGTGGTTAACAGAAAGCATTCTGTCAAGAGACTAGAATCCTAAACTCATCCTTCTCTGAGGCTGAGAGAGCACCTTGGATCTACCTGTATACAAAGAGACGTACAGTTTTGGGGGTATATGCATGTCTAACCTTCTATCAAATATATACTATAAATTCACTCACACATGAGCTTCCAATTTCTCTTCATGAAGGAAATGCTGAATATCCTTAGGCCAAGACAATGCTTCTGTTTTCCATAGAAGTTGGTGCAAACATTGGCAGTCAAGACTGATAAGTCTAAAAGACTTCCCTGACAGTTCAGTGGTTCATACTCCGTGCTTCCACTGCAGGGGGTGTGGGTTCAATTCCTGGTTGGGGAAACTAAGACCCTGAATGTGGCATGGTGTGGCCAAAAATATACAGTTTAAAAAAAAGAAGAAAAAGAGTGAGAAGTCTGATGGGCATAAACCTCTCTGTTCATTTGTTTTCCTGTCTTTTCAACTTTAGCCTTTCTCTTTATAAATTTCTGTCTCATATGAATATACCTTGTGTCTCAAGCACCTAGAGGAGGAAGGGCTTTGAAATTGATTAGGCATCCAATTCATGATGTCTGGGGTTTGCTGTGTTACATGCCATTTTCACCTGCCTAGCCACTTTCCCCTTTGGATTTGTAAGTTCTATTGCGATGCTATATTCTAGAGTGGGGGGTATAGGTGTACAGGTGTACATCTCTTTGTCTATAGGTAGATCCAAGGTGCCCTGTCAGCCTCAGAGAAGGATGAGTTTAGGATTCTAGTCTCTGGACAGAATGCTGTAAACCACCTTCCCTTGGCTCTTAACAGAGTGTTTGGATATGAAAGGGTATCTAATGGTGTAGTATGTGAGTGGTTAGGCTCCATGTTAAGAAGCTCCGGCAACAACCAACCAAACTTTCTCTATTAGGGCCAAATAAGTATGCAGGCTTTACAAAGAGATGGGCCATACCATCTCTTCACAGCTACTCCTTTCTGCCACTGTAAGCCAAAACCAACCATAGATAATATATAAATTAATAAATATGTCTGTATTCCAATAAAGCTTTATGGATATCAACATTTGAATTTCATAATTTTTACATGTCACAAAATATTTTTCAACCACTAAAAAATGTAAAATTTATTCTTAGCTCATTGGCCAAAAAAAATAAGCGGGAGGCTAGATTTGGCTCATGGGCTATGGTTTGCCAAGCATTCTAGAATCCTAACTTCTAAGTTTATTTCCACAGAAGACTCTCTTCATACATATGTATTTCACCTACTTAGCACACTGCATGGCAGTTTCATCTTCTTTGGGGACACTAACCCAATAGTCCTCCAATCAATCTTCTCATAAAGATCTCCACATTTGGTTATCTCCTGAATTCACTGACATGATCTCCTGCAGTCTAACTCAATATTGTTGTTCAATCACTTAGTCATGTCCAATTCCTTGCGACCCCGCGAACTCAATATAGGATAATTTTTTACTTTCATAGGTTTCACTAGGGTGATGTGAGGAGGGACTTTCTCAAATTAAGTGAGCTGTTCCCTCACACATCTTGCATAGTATCATAAACAGGGAGATTTCTTGGGAAGGCACTTGGGAAAGACAGGGTCTTTCCAGGAAGCATAACAGAGAGAAGGGATTTATGCACAGTTTATGGAACAGAGTGAGGATTCAATTCATTTGGAATTCCAGAGACATAGTAGGACTTTCTCACCTTAAGGACCCCTTGTACATCAACAACCTGGGAAGAAGGTGGAAATGGGGCACAACAGCAGAGGAATAGAAGTACCTACTTCCATTAGCCTATTGAACTTGTTTGTGAGTATAGGGATAACTCGGCTTTGAGAACTTCCCTCAAATAACTGAAGGTAGTATCTAAAGGGTTGGGTCATGCATCTCCCAGCGGCAGTTAAGAGCTTAAAGAAAGCTTACAGACTTATTGCCTCATCAAGTGCACACAAAAGGTTTGGGAGGTGATTATTATATTCATCTTGCTGAGAAACATGATTTTTAAAGAGGTATGTCTCATCATTATTAGGTTTATACTTCTAAATAAGAGATTGAGGTAACCTAAAAACAAGATTTTGTCATAAGTACTTAGAAGTGCTCACATTACTTTCATCATGTGGTCAACAAGCTCTTTCCTTAATACTTTTCCTTAATGTTTTGAAAACTGAGAAAATGGAGGGAGTTCCCTGGCAGTCCAGTGGTTAGGACTTGGCACTTTCACTGCTGCAGCCCCAGTTCAATCTATGGTCAGGGAACTAAGATCCCACAAGCTGCAAAACATGGCCAAAAAGAAAAAAAAAATTAGTACATGGAGGGTGTAACCTGTGAGTCACCAGGACCTCAAATCTTTAAAATGAGGATGCCCTCTGACAGTTCTAAATTGATAAATATGATAGGCAATGAACATGGCTTTCCATTTCTGTGAAAAACACAAGAAATTATCTGTGAATGTGATACTGAAAAGGTAAGATCTAGTACTCCAGTCAGCATCATTTGGGAATTTTCCAATGCAGACAAACAAAGAGGGAGAAAATAAAGATAAGAAAATTAAAATTATTCATAGTTCTACCATAAATAGATAATAGATACTTTTACTTTATATATTCTTAGATGGTGTGTTCGTATACAAAACATATACGATTTTACGGGAAAAAATGCTTTTTTAAACTTTTATTAATTCACAATATATAATGAACATTTCTCCATGCAACAGTTAAAACTTTCCTGCTGACAGAAACTTAAGAGACTGGGTCAAAAACACAACAATTAGAAGCTGGTAATAGGAAACACGCAAGAAACAAGTTTAACACCAAAACGTTTACAACAAAGGTAAGTCAAGAACATGTAAGTTTAGGAAGTAAGTGTCTCCTAACTTCACGGAAAACATCAGGATTCAAGGCATAAGGCAAAACTCATCATGATGCTCATGGTAAGGGGGGTCAGTGCTAACTGCCCGCAGACTATGACTCAACTGCTTTTCCCTCAGCTTTTCCATCAGCTGCCTCACCTCCTCCCCAATCCTTTCCATATTATCTTCTCTCATCCTCGCCTGTGGCTCTCCAAGCCTCTGAGTCACGTCCCATCTATAATGTATTATGGGCTGCCTAACACGGAACCGCCTACGAATTCCTCTAGGTACAGAATATTCACTAGCACCCAAAAGGAGGGCCATAGGTTCTCTTTTATTAGCATCTTGATCCTTTTCATCTTTTTTTTCATTCTCCTGGTTGGCATCTTCCATGTTGCGATTTTTTACTGCTTGTTCCTCTTTGGACGCCATTGCTCCTAGGAGACAAAAGATGCAACAAGGGACTATTTTCTGGGTGGAATGATCAGCACCGAGGACAGAGGCCCTACTACGCACCTCTCAATATTCCCAGTTCTGGTGGTCAAAGGCTTTTCAAATTTTCCTTTTCCCACCTGAGAGGCCGCCTACGCCCTCTAGGGGGCCCCCAGTCCGAGCACTCCCCCCGTCCCGCGCCCCAAACCCACCATTTTCCCTGCCGATCCAGGCCCAGGTCTCTGCAGGCATCAAAATGGAGGACGGGGTTGCAGGGAGCATTTGGAGTCTTAGGGTTTTCCCCCGCGTTCCCCCCACCGCCCAACTGTCCCTCGCACCGACCTGGGCCTATCCTTGCTGTCTCCTGCTCCTCCCGATTCTTGCTGCAAGTGTGCCGCCGAAACACTTCCGACTCGCAGACCTGCAGAGGGTCGGGGTGGGGGCAGGAAGCTGCTGCAGCCGGGCGCTCGGCTCCCTCCCGGCCCCGGATCCCCTACCCCCAGCTACCCCCACCCAGTGTGCCCCGCTCCCACGCTCAGCCTCCCCCTTCCCAGCCCCAACACCCGGCACCGACCACCATTTTTTTCTACCCCCGAGAAGATCGGGGGTGGGGCAGGGCTGTGGGGAAAGCTTGCTACGGTGCGAGAGGCAGGTGTTCGCAAGGGGCTATTGCCCCAAGGTCTCCCGGCCCGTCCCCAATCTCAGCTCCCGGAAAGGCCTGCCGCTTTCGGCGGCCAAATGCTGGGCCGCGGGGTGGCGGCGGTAGGGGGGTGGGAGCTGCAGTCTCCACTCCGGGGCAACAGGCCCCCCCGAGAAAGGGTCCACAGGCCGCGTCCGCTCGCCCACGCCACCTTTGCGGACCCCACTCCGGGTCCCTTACCTGCTCCCCTCGTGCCTGCCACTCTTGGGGGCCGCCCCGGCCCGCACTCCCCTCAGGGCCAGGCGGAGCAGGTACCAAGAAGCGAGCGGGGGGACAGTCGGGTCTGACGCAAGAGCTGGGCGTGCAAGACGGCCCTGCCCGGTCACGTGGGGCATTCGTCACCGCGGAAGGCCACGCCCTCACCCCACCCCTCCTGCCCCGAGCGGGGGTCTCTCAGAGCCGGAGCCAGCAGGGACACCTCCCCTTGCACCCACTCTTACCCACCCACCCCGCCGCCCACCACCCGGCCCCGTGACACTTGTCCAGGAGCCGGCGTCAGAGCTCTCCTTTCTTCATTTGTTCCTGGGTCTTTCTCTTCTGGCCTCGGAAGGGCAGTACCTTCCCAGGGGGCCGATGGCCAGGCCCACTTCTCTGCTGAAGACTTGAGTTTTCCCTCTTGTTCCCAGGACACTCCTTCCACCTGCTGTCTTTGCTTCCAGTCTCTTTTCCTCCACTAAAACGGATAGAAGAATTAGGTCTGGAAAAGAGCCTAGGAGTCTGGATTTTGAAAAATTCTTAATATCTCTGTGTTTTGTTCCCTTCCCTTTATTTTAAACAAGAGTCAATGTACTTTTTAAAAAGGAAATACATCGTGGTTTTTATTTGAAAAGGGGTTAAAGTTTGGTGAAAAGAAACCAACCACCTGTTTCTTCTGCTAAGTCGTTATATAAATATAGACTCTACAGGCAGCTACATTTTTAGAACTTAGAAAAGGACAGGGCAGCTGATGGTTCCTCTTCTGAGGGTCCCCTAGATTCATGGGGCCCTTCCATGAAGTGAGCCAATAAGTGTGTAGCGCAGCAGAGCCTTGTTTGTTTTTCAGAGCTAAAAGAACAGCAGAAACTCCGTCACAAATTTCTGATTCAAAAGGCAGTAAGTATGTCTGTTTGCAAACCGCATGATCATATGTTGATAAATTCCTGAGGCATCTACAATAAACCTACTGTAGAACTAAGAATTTAATTTAGCACACTTGTAGTTATACAGAAACTCAGTTGTGATCCTGTATGCTAGCAATGAACAATTGGAATTGGGATAAATTTAAGAAAACATGAAGAAAACTCATACACTGAAAACTACAAAACACCACCGAAAAAAGCTAAAATCAAAATGAATGTGAAGATAAACCATGGTCCTTGATCAAGAAATTCAGTACTGTTAAGATATTAATTCTCTTTAAATTGATCTATAAATTCAATGCCTCCCTTGTAGCTCAGGTGGTAAAGAATCTGCCTGCAATGTGGGAGACCTGGCTTCCATTCCTGGATGGGGAAGATCCCTTGGAGAAGGAAATGGCAACCTACTCCAGTAGTCTTACCTGGAGAATCCCATGGAGAGAGGAGCCTGGTGGGCTACAGTCCATGGGGTGGCAAGAGTCGGACAGACTTAGCAACTAAAGCACCATGAATTTAGTGCTGTCAAAATCATACTTGCAGCAGGCAACTTCATATAAATTGATAAACTTTGTTTTTGTTTAATTGCTAAGTCATGTCCGACTCTTTGTGACCCCGTGGACTATAACCCACCAGGCACCTCTGTCCACGATATTTCCCAGGCAAGAATGCTTGAATGGGTTGCCATTTCATTCTCCAAAATTGACAAACTTACCCTCCCCCCAAATTTATATGGAAACACAAAGGGCCTAGAACAGGCAAAATAATTTTGAAAAGAAAAACACAAATCTGGAAAATTGTGTTATCTAAGTTCTAGACTTACAATGTAATTGTACAGATAGTGGAGTATACAGACACTGGACTTACCAAAATTAAAAACTACTTTTTGAAAGATATGGTTAAAAGATGAAATGGGAAGCTGGGAGAAAATATTTATAATATGTGTAACCAGCAAAAGGTTTATATCCAGAAGATGTATAAAGGGCTCAAATTTAAAAAGAAGAAGGTAGCAATGCAATTAAAAATGATCAAAATAAATAATATATGAAAATTTAAAAAAAGACAAAGATGATCAGAATAAAAATGATCAAAATAAATAATATATGAAAATTTAAAAAAAGACAAAGATGATCAGAATGAACAAAAATCTCACAAAAGTACGTATATCAATTACCAATGAGCTCATAGAATGATGCTCAACCTCAATCATCAAGAAAATGTAAAAAAAATACAGAATAAAATATCACCACATACTCATCAGAGTAGCTAAAATTTAAGTCTGACAATCTTAAGCATTTTTGAGGATACGGACAACTGGGATTCTCATTCACTGCTGATAAGAAGTTCAATCACCTTGACAGATTTTAACAGTTTCTTGAAAAGTTAGACTTATACTTAACCATATGTCCTGGAAATTCCACTCTTAGGAATTTTCCCAAACAGAATTTAAAATATATTTCCTCAGAAAAACTTGCACAGGAATGCTCATAGCAATTCCATTAATTATAGCCCCTAAATGGATACAATCCAAAAGTCCATCAAGAAATGAATAAAAAAATTGTGATGCATTCATGCATTAGAATACTTTGAAGCCATAGAAAGGGACAAAGTACTGGTACAAGCAAGGACAGAGATGCATCTGAAAAAATATCATATGTAGGGAGAGTTACTAGATACAAAATAGTGCATTCTGCATGATTCCATTTATATAAAGTTCTAGAAAAGGCAATGTGTATACAGGTCGAGAAGCAACAATTAGAACCGGACATGGAACAACAGACTGGTTCCAAATTGGGAAAGGAGTACGTCAAGACTGTATATTGTCACCCTGCTTATTTAACATATATGCAGAGTACATCATGCAAAATGCTGGGCTGGATGAAGCATAAGCTGGAATCAAGATTGCCTGGAGAAATATCAATAACCTTAGATATGCAGATGACACCACCCTTCTGACATCAAGCAAAGAAAAACTAAGAGCTTCTTGATGAAAGTGAAAGAGGAGAGTGAAAAATCAGGCTTAAAACTCAACATTCAGGAAATGAAGATCATGGCATCTGGTCCCATCACTTCATGGCAAATAGATGGGGAAACAATGAAAACAGTGACAGACTTTATTTTCTTGGGCTCCAAGATCACTGCAGATAGTGATTGCAGCCATGAAATTAAAAGACGCTTGCTCCTTGGAAGAAAAGCTATGACCAACCTAGACAGCATATTAAAGAGCAGAGACATTACTTTACCAACAAAGGTCAGTCTAGTCAAAGCTATGGTTTTTCCAGTAGTCATGTTATGGATGTGAGAGTTGGACAACAAAGAAAGCTCAGTGCCAAAGAATTGATGCTTATGAACTGTGCTATTGGACCGAAGACTCTTGGATAGTCCCTTGGACTACAAGATCTAACCAGTCCAACCTAAAGGAAATCAGTCCTGAATATTCATTGGAAGGACTGATGCTGAAGCTGAAGCTCCAATACTTTGGCCACCTGATGCGAAGAAATGAGTCCTTGGAAAATACCCTGATGCTGGGAAAGATTGAAGGCAGGAGGAGAAGGGGACGACAGAGGATGAGATGGTTGGATGGCATCACCAACTCAACGGACATGATCTTGTGCATGTTCCAGGAGTTGGTGATGGACAGGGAAGCCTGGCGTGCTGCAGCCCATAGGGTCACAAAGAGTCGGACATGACTGAGTGACTGAACTGAACTGAGAACAGGCAAAACTAAATTATATTGATGTAAATTTAATTAAAACAATGTTTGCCTGACTTGAAACTTGTGATTTTTCTGACTGTAAAAGGGGCATAACAGAGCTTTCTCAGCTGAGGGAAATGTTCTCTATCTTGATGGGGTAGTGACTCCACTGGCAATGTTTGTTGAAATCATTGAACTGTATAATTAAAATGCCTATGTATCTTATTGTATGTAAATTATACTGAATAAAGGTGACTAAAAGTCAAATAGGAAAAGCCTAATTAAATACTTGCAAGACCTCTACACTGAAAATTATAATATAATTTTGAAAAACATTAAAGAAGACCTAAATAAGTGTAGAAATATGGATTGGAAGACAATATTTTAAAGTTGTCAATTATTGCAAAATTGATCCATAAATTCAATGCAATCCATATAAAATCTCAGCAGATTATTTTTCTGTTGACAAGCAGAATCCCAGCTTTGTATATGAAAATGTAAATAAAGAACCAAATATAACCAAGACAACTTTGAAGAAGAGCACTCCAAGATTTCCATACAAGATATCAAGCTTAATACAATGCTATAGTGAAGAAATAGTATGATATTGTCTCAAATATTAACATATATATATTCATTCATGCACACACGCACACATGTGAAACTTACCTACACATACTATCCTTGATTTATGGCAAAGATGACAGTGAAGTAGATAAGGATTTTTTTTAAGTCATAGCAGATCAGTTGAATATCCATGTGTGAAAAATGTTTGTTAATTCTACCTTAAGTAATACACAAAAATAAACTCACAATGGATTGCAGATCTAAATGAGAAAGGTAGAAATACTGTTCTAACGCAAAGCACACAGGAAGTCGTCTTTGTGACTTTGGAGTAGGCAGTGTTCTTGAAAAGGACACAAAAAAGACTAACAACAAGGATTCAAAAATATTACAAATTGTATTTTTTAATATCAGAAACTTCTATTCGTCAAAAGATATCATCAAAAGAATAAAGAAGCAAGCCCCAAACTAGGAAAATGTTTTTGTAACATATATCTGAGAAGTGATTTGTATCTATAGAGTATAAATAACTTTTACAAATGAATAAGAAAAATCCAATCCAATAGAAAAATGAGTGAACACCTTAAAATAACAGCTCAAAAATCAGAATATCCAAATGTCTAATACATTTGTGAAAATGTGCTCAATTTCATTAGTGTGCAGAGAAATGCAAATTAAAACCAAAATGTGATACTGCTAAATGCCACTCAGAATGTCTAAGCTAATAAAGACAAAAAAGCAAGTGTACAAGTGTTTTACAAGTACAATTAGAGCTGGTATTAACACTTTGGAAAACTGTTTGAAAAATATATAAAGGTAAGCATATGTATACTCTAAGACCCAGTACTCTCATTCTAGATATACCCATAATAAAAAGTGTGCATTGTTTTACCAAACAACATTTACACACATGTTCATAATCTGTGTTAGTTGCTTAGTCATGTTCGACTCTTTGCGAACCCATGGACTGTAGTCCACCAGGCTCCTCTGTCTGTGGGATTTTTCCAGGCAAGAATACTGGAGTGGGTTGCCATTCCCTTCTCCAGGGGACCTTCCTGACCCAGGGATCGAACCCAGGTCTCCTGCATTGCAGACAGATTCTTTTCTGTCTGAGCTACCAAAGAAGCCCATAATAGCACTTTTTAAATTGCCAAAATTAGCAAGTATCCAAATGTTCTTCATTAGGAAAATGTATTGCTTAACTGTGTGGAATATTATTCAGCAATAAAAAATGTGCAAATTACAACTACACATAATATGTATGGATCTCACAAACATAATATTGAAATATTGAAATAAAGCCAGAGTGAAAAAGAGGAATGTATGTGAGTTTGTATGGATTTTGACACAGGCATTGCTATCTATGATGCTGGGCACTTTTGGGTAATGACGGGAATGGAATTTCTACAGTGTTGTTAATGTTCTGGCTTTTTTGTTTTGTTTTAATGTTTGTTAAATGGTTCTAGTTTGTAAAATTTTACTGAGCTACATATTTATAATTTGGACATTTTACATATGTATTTTTTACTCTATTAAGAAATTCCTTAAATGCCAAACAAACCTACATCATTCTTCTCATAGTAAACTGTTAAAAAAATTTGCATACTATTGGTGGATATGTAACTTTGTACATTCTTTTTAAAAATTTATTTTATTGATGTAAAGTTGATTTACAGTGTTGTATTAATTTCTACTGTATAGTAAAGTTATTCCATTATACATACATATATATATATTTACATATACATTCTTTTTCACATACTTTTCCATTTTGGTTTATCACAATGAATTGAATGTAGCTCCCTGTGCTATACAATAGGAACTTATAGTTTATCTATGATTTGGTAATTCTTCCTGGAGAACTATTTGACAGTAATTATTATAAGAAATGTCCATATTGTCTGATACAGTCACTTAATTTTTTACATTCTATTCTACAGAAAAAAATAAACATGTGTAGAAAGAGTTGCACATAAAGATGTTCTTTTTCGTTGAAAAAACAAAATATACAAATGTAGATTATTAGGCTTAAACAAGTCATTGCCTATCTACATAACTGAGTTCTAGTAAACAATAAAAATACACTGTAAAAGTATATTTGATGATAAAGAATGCTTTTCATGATTTACACTTTAAATAATAGAAAAGTAGATTAAAAATAACATATTCAATGGGATTGTAATATTAGTCTATATGCATATACATATAAACATTAACTGTAATGAATAAAATATAATGAATCCTTATTTCTGAATATTCTTATATAGTCAATATTAAAACAAGCAATTTCTATACATAAAACCACCAGAAATAAACATAGCAAATAACAAACTAGGAAACAAGCACAACATATATTATTAATTCATTTTAGCCACATTTTTTCATGCTTCAGAAAAAAGTGATATGGAAAAATTCTTCCTTTCCACACAGAAAATCTATCACCCTCTTCACAAGTTTAAGATACAAGATAAACCACTGTAATAGAGACCCCCAAAATACAATGGTTCAAATAAGAGGGAAGTGTATTTCTCTCATACAAAATAGTCTAGAGATAGAAAGGAACTTTTGGGCAGGTGAATCTGTCTGCTATATGAAGTCAGGTGCCTTCTATCCTGTTGCTCTGCTATCTCTAAGAGCGTTGTCTTTATTCTTTTTTTTTTTTTTTTTCACATGATTGCTTCTTTTTTTTCCCCTTCAAAATCTTTTTATTTTTTATTTTATTTATTTATTTTTTGTCTTTTTTTTTTTTTTTTTTTTGCCTTTATTCTTCATCTGAGTTCTAGGACACAGGAAGGAGGAAAGACAAAATAGTAGGCAAACAATTCCCTTTTAATTTTTTTAAAGTGTTTTTTTTTTAATGTGGACTATTTTTTTTCAATTCATTTTTATTAGTTGGAGGCTAATTACTTTACAATATTGTAGTGGTTTTTGCCATACATTGACATGAAGCAGCCGTGGATTTACATGTATTCCCCATCCCGATCCCCCCTCCCACCTCCCTCTCCACCCGATCCCTCTGGGTCTTCCCAGTGTACCAACCCCGAGCACTTGTCTCATGCACCCAACCTGGGCTGGTGATCTGTTTCACCCTTGATAGTATACTTGTTTCAATGCTATTCTCTCAGAACATCCCACCCTCGCCTTCTCCCACAGAGTCTAAAAGTCTGTTCTGTACATCTGTGTCTCTTTTTCTGTCCTGCATATAGGGTTATTGTTACCACCTTTCTAAATTCCATATATATGTGTTAGTATACTGTATTGGTCTTTATATTTCTAGCTTATTTCACTCTGTATAATGGGCTCCAGTTTCATCCATCTCATTAGAACTGATAAAAATGAATTCTTTTTAATGGCTGAGTAATATTCCATGGTGTATATGTACCACAGCTTCCTTACCCATTCGTCTGCTGATGGACATCTAGGTTGCTTCCATGTCCTGGCTATTATAAACAGTGCTGTGATGAACATTGGGGTGCATGTGTCTCTTTCAGATCTGGTTTCCTCGGTATGTATGCCCAAAAGTGGGACTTTTGGATAGCAGCCATCCTGACTGGCGTGTAATGGTACCTCATTGTGGTTTTGATTTGCATTTCTCTGATAATGAGTGATGTTGAGCATCTTTTCATGTGTTTGTTAGCCATCTGTATGTCTTCTTTGGAGAAATGTCTGTTTAGTTCTTTGGCCCATTTTTTGATTGGGTCATTTATTTTTCTGGAATTGAGCTGCAGGAGTTGCTTGTATATTTTTGAGATTAATCCTTTGTCTGTTGCTTTGTTTGCTATTATTTTCTCCCAATCTGAGGGCTCTCTTTTCACCTTGCTTATAGTTTCCTTTGTTGTGCAAAATCTTTTAAGTTTCATTAGGCCCCATTTGTTTATTTTTGCTTTTATTTCCAATATTCTGGGAGGTGGGTCATAGAGGATCCTGCTGTGATTTATGTCAGAGAGTGTTTTGCCTATGTTCTCCTCTAGGAGTTTTATAGTCTCTGGTCTTACATTTAGATCTTTAATCCATTTTGAGTTTTTGTGTATGGTGTTAGAAAGTGTTCTAGTTTCATTCTTTTACAAGTGGTTGACCAGTTTTCCCAGCACCACTTGTTAAAGAGGTGGTCTTTTTTCCATTGTATATCCTTGCCTCCTTTGTCGAAGATAAGGTGTCCATAGGTTTGTGGATTTATCTCTGGGCTTTCTATTCTGTTCCATTGATCTATATTTCTGTCTTTGTGCCAGTAGCACACTGTCTTGATGACTGTGGCTTTGTAGTAGAGTCTGAAGTCAGGCAGGTTGATTCCTCTAGTTCCATTCTTCTTTCTCAAGATTACTTTGGCTATTCGAGGTTTTTTGTATTTCCATACAACTTGTGAAATTATTTGTTCTAGTTCTGTGAAAAATACCGTTGGTAGCTTGATAGGGATTGCATTGAATCTATAGATTGCTTTGGGTAGTAAAGTCATTTTGACAATATTGATTCTTCCAATCCATGAACACAGTATATTTCTCCATCTGTTTGTGTCCTCTTTGATTTCTTTCATCAGTGTTTTACAATTTTCTATAAAAAAAGCTTTTAAGTTTAATAGGTCCCACTTGTTTACTTTTGCTTTTATTTCCAATATTCTGGGATGTGGGTCATAGAGGATCTTGCTGTGATTTATGGGATTTTGATAGGGATTGCATCGACTCTGTAGATTGCCTTGGGAAGTATGGTAATTTTAACAATATTAATTCTTCTAATACATGAACATGGGATATCTTTTCATTTGTGTCATCTTAAATTTCTTTCATCAACATCTTGTCATTTTCCAAGTACATGTCTTTAACCTGTTTGGTTAGATATAGTCCTAGGCATTTTATTCTTTTTGATGCAATTGTAAACACATTTTTTCAATTTCTTTCTGATAGTTCATTGTTAGTATATAGAAATACAACAGTTTTCTGTATATTTATTTTGCACCCTGCAAGTTTATTGATTTTATTTATAGTTCTAATAATTTTTCATGGCATCTTTAGTATTTTCTACGTATAGTATCAAGTCACCTGCAAAGAGTGACAGCTTTATTTCTTCCTTTCCAATGTTAATTCCTTTATTGTCTAATAGCTGTAGCTGGGGCTTCCAACACTATATCAAATAAAAGTGGTGAGAGTGGGCATCCTTGTCTTGTTCTTGATCTTAGAGGAAATGCTTTCAGCTTTTCACCATTGAAAATGATGTTGGCTGCAAAGTTAGTCATATGTAGTCCTTATTATGTTAAAGAATGTTCCCTATATGCCTACTTTGTTGAGATTTTTTTATTATAAATGCATATTGAATTTTGTCAAAAGCTTTTTCTGCATCTATTGATGTGTGTAGTTGTTCGGTCATGTCTGACTCTTTGCAACCCTATAACCCTATAACCCCCCAGGCTCCTCTGTCCATAGAATTTTTCAGGCAAGAATACTGCAGTGGGTTGCCATATATGATTTTTATTCTTCAATTTTTAATGTGGAGTATCATCTTGATTGATTTACAGACAGTGAACCATCCTTTCATCCCTGGGATAAATCTCACTTGATCATGGTGCATGAACCTTTTAAGTATTATTGAATTCAGTTTGCTAATATTTTGTTGAGGATTTTTCCATTTATGTTTGTCAGTGATATTGGTCTGTAATATACTTTTTTATGGTTTCTGTCTAATTTTTGTATCAGGGTGATGCTGGACTCATAGACTGAGTCCAGAAGTACTCTTTCCTCTAATTTTTTCAAATAGTTTGAGAAAGATAGGTTTTAACTCTCCTTTAAATATTTGTTAGACTTGACCTATGAAGTCATCTGGCCCTGCACTTTAGTTTGTTGGGGTTTTTGGTTTTGTTTTTTTTACTGATTGTTTCATTACTGGTAATTGATCCCTTCATATTTTCTATCTCTTCCTGATTCAACCTTCGGAGATTGGATAGTTCTAAGAATTTATCTATTTCTTCTAGGCTGTACATTTTATTGGCATGTAATTATTCACAGCAATCTCTTATAATCCTTTGTATTTATTTCTACAGCATTGGTTGTAACTTCTCTTTCTTTTTTTTTATTTTATTTAGGCCTTCTTTCTTGATACATCTGGCTATAGACTTATTAATTTTGTTTGTCTTTTCAAAGTCCCAGCTGTTAGTTTTATTGATCTTTTCTTGGGTTTTTTAGTCTCTATTTCATTTATTTCTACTCTGATCTGTTTTATTTCTTTCTTTCTAGTAACTTTGGGCTTTGTTTTTCTTTTTCTAGTTGCTTTACATGTAAGGTTAGAGTGTTTCCTTGAGGGTTTGTTTGTTTGTTTGTTTGTTTGTTTTCTGAGGTAAGCTTGTACTGCTATAAACTACCCTCTTAGATTGACTTTTGCAGTGTCCCATTCGGTTCGAAATCATTGTATTTCCATTTTCACTTGTCTCCAGCTATTTTTTAACTTACTTATTTGACTGTTTGGTAGCATGTTGTTTAGCCTTGATGTATTTGTGGTTTTTGCAGTTTTTTTTTCTTGTGCTTGATTTCTACCTTTATATAGTTGTGGTCAGAAAAGATGTTAGATATGTTTTCAATCTTTTAAAATTTATTGACTTGTTTTTTGGCCTAGCCTGTGATCTATCTTGGAGAATGTTTCATGTGCATTTGAAAAGAATGTGTATTTCATTGCTTTTGGATGGAATGTCTACATATATCCATCAAATTCACATGGTCTAATGTGACATTTAAGGCCAGTGTTTCCTCATAGATTTTCTGTCTGAATGATCTGTGCCATGATATAATTAGGGTGTTAAAATCCCCCAATATTATTGTGTTACTGTCAATTTTCCCTTTGTGCTTGTTAATATTTGCTTTATGTATTTATATAAAGATATTATTATGCTTGATTTTTGTCCTCAAACTATCCTCATTTTCTAAAAAAAAATTTTCCTTTTTTCCATTCAGCTTATGTGATTTCCACTGCTGTCTGATCCATTCTTGTGCATAGTCTAACCTTCTGTTGATTCCTTCTACTCTATTTTTTATTTCAGTTATTGCAGTGTTCAGTTCTGTTTGATTCTTTGTATTTTTAAACTCTTTTTTGAAATTCTTACTGTGCTCATCCATTCTCTTGAATTCAGTGATCATCTTTATGATCATTACCTTGAACTCTTTATTGGGTAGATCGATTATCTCCATTTTGTTCATTTCTTCTCTTGGGGTTTTGTCTTGTTTCTTCATTTGAAATGTATTCCTTTAACTCCTCATTTGGCCTAATTCTCTGTTTTCATTTCTATATATTGGGCAGTTGGTTATATTGCCTCATCTTGGAAAAGTAGTCTTATGTAGGAGATGTCCTATTTGGCCCAATACCATACTCCCTTTTGGTCACCAGAGCTATATGCTCCAGAGATGCCCACTGTGCGGGCTACATGGGCTCTTCTATTGTGGTGGAGAGGACTACTGTGGGCACAGTGGTAGATGGGGTTCCCTAGCCCAGTTGGTTGCCAGGCTCTGCCTTCTATCATGATTGCCAATCTGCTTGGTGGTGGGGCTGGGTCTTGGGGCAGCAGGCTATGGAGCTGGAGGTCCTGAAACTGATGCCAACTTGCTGGTGGGTAGGTAAGCTCCTATTTCTATAGGCTAGAAAGAGGACTCCAAAATGGCACTTGCCAATATCAGTGTCCTTGTGGTAGAAGGAGCTCCCCAAAATGGCTACCACCAGCATCTATGACCCAGAGGGAGTCTCAGTTTCCTCCTGCTTCTCTGGGAGGCTCTCTAAGATCAGCAAGTGAGTCCAAACCAAGCACCTTTCAAATTATTGCCTCTGCACTATGACTTGGAGCACATTAGATTTTGTGTGCACCCTTTAAGAACAGAGTTTCTGTTTCTTACAGCCCTCTAGTTCTCCTGCACACAAGTTCCACTGGCTTTCAAAGATTTTCTAGGGACTTGCCTTCATAGTGCAGCAACTCTGGATTACAGAATCTGATATGGAGCTTGGACTCTTTACTCCCTGGGGAGACCCTTTGCAATTGTGATTATCTTTTCATTTGTGAGTTACCTACCCAGGGATGTGGGTCTTTACTATATATGTGTACATGTTTCCACCCCTCCTACCTGTCTCACTGTGGTTCCTGCTTTATATCTTTGCTGCTGCTGTGGCTAAGTCACTTCAGTCATGTCCGACTCTATGCGACCCCATAGACGGCAGCCTACCAGGCTCCTCCGTCCCTGGGATTCTCCATGCAAGAACACTGGAGTGGGTTGCCATTTCCTTCTCCAATGCATGAAAGTGAAAAGTGAAAGTGAAGTCGCTCAGTCGTGTCCAACTCTTCGAGACCCCATGGACTGCAGCCTACCAGGCTCCTTTGTCCATGGGATTTTCCAGGCGAGAGTACTGGAGTGGGTCACCATTGCCTTCTCTGCTTTATATCTTTAGTCGTGGAAAATCTTTTCTGTTAGTCTTCAGGTTCTTGTCATAGATAGTTGCTCTGTAAATAGTTGTGATTTGGTTGTGCCTGTGGGAGGAGGGGAGTTCAGCGTCTCTCTACTCCACTTCTAACCACTGGGCACACCTTTAAACATTTTTAACTGTAGAATTCAATGTATTTTAGTACACTTATAAGTGTACAGTTATCAACACCATCTAGCTCCAGAATATTTTCTTCATCCCAAAAGGAAATCCCAGCCCTCTTAAGCACTCTGATCTCCACTCTTCCCTTAGCCCCTGGAAAACATTCATTTGCTTTATGTCTCTATTGATTTGCATATTATGGATATTTAATATAAATATGATCATACAATATGTGGCCTTTTATGTCTGGTTTGTAACTCACTTGTCATTCTTTGCCCAGTTTCGTGAAGTTTCACTTTATGTATGTGCAGCTTAATATATAGCAATGGACTCGAGGGAAGCTTTTTAAAGACTTTTGGAGAATGTCTTTGTGTACTAATCCCTCATCTTTGGTATTCTTCCTGACTAACTTCAGCCACCTCTACCTCCAATATCTTTCTTGTCAACTCAGGAAAGCAAACACTCCTCTTCTTTATGCCACCCACCATCCATAGGATGCCTTTAGTCAAAATCCAAAGCAATCATAGGGCTTACCTTGATTGCTTCTCTTTTCTCAGGAACCACACCCTTGTGCGGCCAATTGTATACAGTCTGAAAACATTGTAGTTATTTGATGTATTTGTTCATTATCTAGTTCTTCAAGGCAGAGGATATGCCTGATTCCAGTTTGTCTATCATTTCTGTCATTTGTTTTATTTTAGCATGCGTGTGTGCATGTTAAGTTGCTTCAGTTGTGTCTGACTCTTTGCGACACGAAGAGTGGACTGTAGCTATGCCAGGGTCCTTTGTCCATGGGATTCTCCAGGCAAGATTACTGGAGTGGGTTGCCATGCCCTCCTCCAGGGGGTCTTCCCCACCCAGGGATCGAACCTGTGTCTCGTACATCTCTTGCATCAGCAGGTGGGTTCTTTACCACTAGCACCACCTAGGAAGCCCTTATTTTAGCATATTTTGCACAATTCTGGACAATTTACTTACAGAGTCCCCTCACCCTGTGTGAAGCCATATTGAAAAAGGAACCAGCAAGTCAGCTTGGTGTCTACCTAACACACAGAAATATTCACCCATCCTTGCCATAACAAAGGTGAGTGTACATTATGTCTCTGTCTTTACCCTGCTATCCCTTTTAGATCAACAGAATAAGTAGTAACAAGTTATGTTTTTTTTTCCAGTAGTCATGTATGGGTGTGAGAGTTGGACCATAAAGAAAGCTGAGCACCAAAGAGTTGATGCTTTTGAACTGTGGTGCTGGAGAAGACTCTTGAGAGTCCCTTGGACTGCAAGGAGATCAAACTAGTCAGTTCTAAAGCAAATTGATTCTGAACACTCACTGGAAGGAATTATGTTGAAGCTGAAGCTCTAATACTTTGGCCATGTGATGTGAAAAACTGACTCATTGGAAAAGACCCTGATGCTGGGAAAGATTGAAAGCAAAAGGAGGAGGTGGCAGAGGATGAGATAGTTAGATGATATCACCAACTCAACAGACATGAATTTGAGCAAACTCCAGGAGGTAGTGGAGGACTTGGTAGTCTGGCATGCTGCAGTCTATGGGCTCACAGAGTCAGACACAACTTAGTGACTAAGCAACAAGAACAACTAAGAACTGTACACCAGTTCTGTACCTTCTTCTTGCAGATCTTTCTCTGCATGTAATTCTCTTAGAGCCTCCACCTCCACTCAGTTTAAAAGAGGATAGAACTATGCTCTTCCTTTCATCCATGAAAAAGGGATAGAATTGACTTTCATCACGTGCCACCCCTGGAGTTTGAATGTGCATGCATACTAATTTGCTTCAGTCATGTCTGACTCTTTGTGACCCTATGGACTATAGCCTGCCAGCTCCTCTGTCCATGGGATTCTCCAGGCAAGAACACTGGAGGGGGCTGCTGTGCCATTCTCCAGAGGATCTTCCTGACCCAGGGACTGAACCCATGTCTCTTATGCATCCTGCATTGGCAGGCAAGTTCTCAACCACTAGCTCCACCTGGGAAGCCTGGAGTCTGAATACCTTAGTTAAAATTCTATGTGCACTATTTACTGTGGGCTTCCCAGGTGGTGCTACTGGTAAAGAACCCACCTGCCAATGCAGGGGACATAAGAGACATGGGTTTGACCTCTGAGTCAGAAAGATCCCCTGGAGAAGGAAATGGCAATCCACTCCACTATTCTTGCCTGGAGAATCCCATAGACAGAGGACCCTGGTGGGGCTACAGGCCATTGGGTCACAAAGAGTCAGACACAACTGAAGTGACTTGCCACAAATGCATTTTATAGAAGGTAGAGATACTAATGATAGAGAATACCAGAAAAACAGGCTTATTAGAAGGACGAACTATGGTGCTGTGTGTGCTAAGTCACTTCAGTCGTGTCTGACTCTATGCAACCCTATGGATCAAAGCCTGCCAGGTTCCTCTGTCCATGGGATTCTCCAGGCAAGAATACTGGAGTGGGTTTCCATGCCCTCCTCCAGGGGATCTTCCTGACCCAGGGATCAAATCTGTGCTTCTTAAATCACCTGCATTAGCAGGTGGGTTCTTCACCACTAGCACCACCTGGGAAGCCCTGAACTATGGTATTTGCTTTCATTTTTGTAATCTGGTCAGTTAACAAAGAGAGACTGCTTTCAAACTGGAAAAAAGAACCCCACAAATTCAATGATCTGCATGAAAACGCTGTTTACAGAGGCTTCAGGACTTCTCCACCCCACCAACAGATCACAACTAACCATTCCTTAATAACTGTGACAACAATGCCCCACTCTTTTAAAGATCTCTTTTCTTTCTCCTCTTAAATAGTTTTTGGAACTATTTACCTCAAAATGGTTGGTGGCAACTTTGCATTTATGATGAGCCACTGTTTTCCTAAAAACAAATATTAAGAACACATCTCTAGGAATTCCCTGGTGTTCCAGTGGTTAGGACTCCATGCTCTCACTGCCTGGGAGGACCCAGGTTCAATCCCTGGTCAGGGAACTAAAATCCTACAAGCTGTACAGCATGGCCAAAAATAAATAAATAAGTAAATAACATTTAAAAAATCCCTCTTTCTGTTGCATATATTTCAAGCTAACCAATCAACAACAGATTCACTGATTAGTACCAAAAGTCTTAGCAACAAAAACTTTTGTGTGATAATTGACTAAATGGGGCCAGTTTCTGTTAGTGCTTCTAATTCCCCAATGTGACTGAGTAAGGTCTTTGTTGTTGTTGTTGTTTAGTCATTAAGTCATGTCCGACTGTTTTGTGTCCCATGGACTATAGCCCTTCAGGCTCTTCTGTCCATGGGATTTTCCAGGCAAAAATACTGGAGTGGGTTGCCATTTCTTTCTCCAGAGTAAGGTCCAAAGAAACATAAATAAGATAGAGATGTATGGGAGAAATGAAAATCTATTGGATTCTAAATAAGAGTTCTGAGGAAAGGTGGGATCTTTTAAACACAGTATTAAGGGAGATAAAAGGGCATGGTACAAACTGGGAGAGAGAAGGCATGATACTGAGATCAAAGTAGTAAAATTTTATGACTGACTTTTGAGATCTGAAAATCTAAGGGCGAGGTGTGTAGCATTATGGAATCAGGAGCTCGCCTAATGAAAAGGCTTCCACATACTCAGGAGTGCCTCAAAAGTGTAGCCTCTAGTTGTCCTGTACATTTTAAGCTTCCAAAAATGTGTCTGCTTGGAGATTCTACATTTCTTATGACTCAGCAACAGAAACAGATGGCTGGGTCTTTTTATCCCTTATCGTGAATCTTTTTTCTTAAATGCATGTATTGTTACTGTATTTCTGATTATTAAAGGAATATAATATGTTTATTGGGGGAAGAATAGGAAATTTAGGAAATTATCAGAACAAAACTACAAACCACGATCCCACTCATTACTTCCTTCCTTAATTTACCCCATCCCCTCTAATTTGGTTGCAAGAATTGAAGTGAAAGGAAAATGGTGGCTGTTAGTGACTGAGGAGAGGGCGGGTGAAAGGAAGACTGCTACCTTTCTGTTCTTGTAGTTTAGAAGAAGATGAATAATCTTCTCTCTCCAATACAACCATTTAAAAAGTAACAATTGTTAATATGACTATGGTAATCAGAGAGAGGCAAATTACAACTACAGGGAGAAGGGGCCCCTTTTGACCTCTGGAATTAGCAGTGACAAAAATGAATGACAGGGCCTGGTGGGAGTGGGGGGTGTTGGTAAGCTGCTCTACTGCTCCAGCACAGCTGGTGGGAGGGGAAATGGGGACCAGAGTTGGAGGATGACATAATCCTCACGTGATCAGGAGCTGGCATGAAGTCCCTATATTTCTGGGCTTCTTTCTCCTCTGGTTACCAGCTACTTACTGCCCTGCAGGCATTCCTGCTTGTGACCAAGAGAAAGAGGACATAAAATCTTTAAATCCCAGCAGGTTGGTGTGAGTGAACCACTGGAACTCTTGGGGTGGTAGTGGCTGAATCTAGTACTGGAGAAGGTCTAGGACTGCTTTCCCCAACCCCCCGTGGAGATAATTGTATTTTTGAAGGAGGGTGGGGCTGGAGTAGATAGAAGTCTCTTGAGAGACACCCAGAAGTTTAGTGGTAGTTTAGAAATAATCAGCTTCCCTCACACTGGTAAGATTTCCCTGTTTTCTTCTTTTCTTTACCCAACTCTGTTGAAGGAAATGAGGCGTGGGCTGGTGTGTGGAGAAAGGCTGGAATCCTGAGGTGGAGACAGAGAAATTTAGAGAGAATGTGAAAACAGTTCGTCTCATTGACTGCTAGTGAGGGATGCAGTGAAGTGGGGAGTAAGGGGACAGTGGCCCTGGTAGGACTCAGCCTGAGGGTGAGGGATGCAAGGTGGGGGTGGCACAGAGATCCAGTAGGAAAGGATAGGAACAGGAGGGGAAACAGGAGGTAGGAGATTGGGGGCAACAACAGTGATGAGGATCCTGGATTCAAGATAATAATGTGTTGTCTCTGGGGCTGGTTGATTCACAGAGAACCAACTCCCCACTCCTTCCTTTCTGCCAGCAGGTCTGAGGGTCTGTGTTCACAGATCTCTCAAGGCAAGAAAAACAGAAGGAAACTATCCCAAACCGTCTCTGGTCAGTATGAGAGAGGCACTCAGACAGCGGTCTCTGAGGGTGGGAGTTGGAAAGGTCGAGAGCTGGGTTAAATTTGCGGCCTCACAGCTCACCTCCCTGTCTGCTCCCCTTCTCCCGCCCATCAGAGGCCATTAGCCTTGTCTGCTTGATGGTGGGTTGCTGAAGGAGGAGAAAGGAGGCGGAGAAGGGGTGGGAGAGGAAGGGGCAGCATCTCGAATTTCAGGAGGGCTGGACCAGTGTAGCAGGGGTAGGCTATCAGGCACGTAACCAGCTTCAAAGAGAAACTGACAAGGTTGAATCAAAAGAAGTGAAGCAATCTTACTTACATTTTCTCCCTGGACTTAAGCAGGAAATCACTACATCATGCAAAAATCCTGCAAAGAAAATGAAGGAAAGCCCAAGTGCAAAGTGCCAAAGAGACAGGAAGAGCGCTCGATGGAGAGTTCCAACGCCAGCAAACAGGAGGAAATTTTAGGCAAAGGCTGCTTCAGTCTCTCGAGGAATTTAAAGAGGACATAGACTTTAGCATTTTAAGGATGAAGAAATGACAAGAGAGGGAGATGAGATGGAAAGGCATTTGGAAGAGATAAGGGGTCTGAGAAAGAAATTTAGGGCTCTGCTTTCTAACCGTAGGCATTCTCAGGACCATCCATATCCCATTTAATGCATTTCTCCCCTGAATTCAACTATTTTCTGCTACTAATATTGCAGCATTGGTTCCTTTTGTCTGCGTTTTCTTGCGAAATATTTGCTTCTATTTTATTCCAATCCTTCAGTGTTTTACGTGTGACTCTTGTTACCAACATTTCATCTTTTGACCTGATCTCACTCATTTAACAGAGTTGTTTCATTTGTTTGCATGGGAAGGTGCTCATTGTATATTGTAAAGTGAAAATAATATTGCAAAAATGATATATAGATATACCTATCTATGTATATCTTATATGTACATTTATATATGTCATAATACCAAAAAAGTCTGAATTATTATATAACAAAAGGTTAGCAGTGAATTGCTGTGTTATCTGTATTTTATTTTTTTACCTATCTGCATCTTCTCATTTTCCAAAAATGAATTATATATATGTGTGTGTGTATGTGTGGATTACTTGTGTCACAAAAAACTAAAATAAACAGACATGATAAAAGAAATTGTCAATCACCTTTGAAGACAAATGAAAATGAATAAAATAAAAACAAGTTGCTATCTCTATTAAATAGACAAATGTTTACTTACAATACTCAGATTTATTGAATATGTAAGCATTTTCATACTCACTGAGAGAGTAAATTGCTATATCCATATTTTTTGCTTCCATTCACAGTAAGTACCAAAAGCTCTATACTTTGCATGCTCCATGTCTCACAAATTCTACTGCTTAGACTTTGTCCTAAAGAAATAATAAAAAAAAAAGAAAGAAAGAAATAATTAGAGCAGTGAGCAAATTTTTAGCTATGAGCATTTTTATTTAAAGATTTCATACATTTTCAGGGAGCTTTTTTAACCTAAGAATCAACTACCTGGACTATCCAATCAGAAGAAAATGAATATAGATTCCTACTAGCCACATACACAAAAATACATCCCAGGTAGATTTAAAGATGAAAATGTGAAAAATACAAATAAAATATTGCAATGAAAATTAAGAAAAACTTATATAGTCTTGTGTTGTGATTATCTTCTTAAGCATGAAAGTAAATCCAGAGGTTGTTAAGGAAAAAATATAAATATCTAAAAACAAGAAATAGCCTGGAAGAAGAATATTTGCAATAGCATGACAGATAACAGGAAAATATCTCTAATGCCCCAATAGCTTTTGCAAATGGAAAGGAAAAAATTAACAAATCTGTAAAAATGTGTATATACCATATTACATAAAATTCCACTGCTTTGTGTTATATTAGAGATACATGATATATATCTGACATAGATGATATATACACAGAATGCTTGGATGGATGTTTATTGTGACATTGTAAAAGCCAAGATATTAGAAATAGCTAACTCATCAAAAGGAAAAGGTCAAATAAATTGTTGTCTAGCTACATACCAAGAAAAGTACATGGTAGTTAAAAAGAATGAGATTCCTTTTTTTTTTTATTTTAATTGGAGGCTAATTACTTTACAATATTGTAGTGGTTTTGCCATTCATTGACATGAATCAGCCAAGAATGAGATTCTTACAGTGAATATTGCTGAGTAAAGACATTATATATCTTTATGTTGCTATTGTCACAAGTAATGAATTACCTAGTTCACCTTAATATAAGTTGCTTTAACCACACATTCAATTTCAATTTCCTTCCCACAATTAAACACTTGTCAGTTTTATGGATATGCATCTAAAAATTTATATATTTCTGTTTTGTATTTTAGCTAAATATTATAATGTTACATTATGACTTTCAGGAGCTCTTAATTATGAATTATAAACTAGTAGGCTCTCTGATTATAGGAAGACTCCTGTACAGCTCACCTGAAATAGAGTCTATGGTTATGTATGAACATTAACTTTACAGTTACTGTTTTGTGCATTAGTCTTTTAAGTCATATAGAAGAAAAAGAGAAGTTATAAACCAAATATGCAAAACTATTTGCTTTTGTATTTAGCTATATAGCTATCTCTACCATTGTTGTTTATGTCTTCATATGACTTTGAGTTATGCATTTACTTTGTGTCCCCTTATTTCAGCTTAGAAGTCTTATAGGATGTTCCAAAGGTCAGTGAATACAAATGCAATTAATCTATTTTCTATAGTGTGAATATAATTTGTGTTATTCAAACTATTGTCCTGTTAATTAGCATTCAAGCTATTTCTATATTTTGCCCACTAAAAGAATTGCTACCTGCCATGAGCATGCTTGTACATATATTCAAACTACTGGTGCTTTTATTTCTGTAGAATAGATTCTGGAAAGTAAAACTGCCTGATCAGAAAGTACATGTTCTGGGAATTCTCTGGTGGTCCAGTGGTTAGGACTCTGCATTTTTCCTGTGAGGAATTGGGGTTCAGTCCCTGGTAGGGGAACTAAGACCCAGCAAGGTGAGTAGCAAGGCCAAAACGAAAAAAAAAAATTGTGTTCTTTTACTTTTTCCAGATTTCCTTGCACATATGCTGGGGCCATCAAATGTAATATAAGATAAATCTAAGGCTTATAAACAATGCAGGGTGGCCTCTCCACACTCCTTTCAGTACCCTTGGAAACAATGTATGCTATCTGGAACACATAAAACTGTGAGATGAATGCAGGTTAGATACCCAAACAATCAATGGAGGAGAGCCAAGCTGGAGAGCCAATAACTCTCATGAACTGACATGAAGGAATAATAAACCATTTTAAAGTCAGTGAGTCAGGAAGATCCCCTGGAGGAGAAAATGGCAACCTACTCCAGTATTCTTGCCTAATCCCATGGACAGACGAGCCTGGTGAGCAATAGTCCATGCTGTCACAGAGTCAGACATGACTGAGCAGCCACATCTTAACATCTTGACTAAGTATGTGAGATAGCCTTGTTAATCTTAACATACTGCTTTAACTACACCTTAATCCAATTTCAATCCCTTCTCCACAAACACTCATCAGTTTGACAGCTATCCACCTAAAAATTTATATATTTTAGTATACATTTTAACTAAATGTTATAAAATTACACTTACTGCCCTACTATTTTTTGTTTGTTTGTTTGTTTTTCATTTATTTTTATTAGTTGGAGGCTAATTACTTTACAATATTGTAGTGGGTTTTGTCATACATTGATATGAATCAGCCATGGTTTTACATGTATTCCCCATCCCGATCCCCCCTCCCACCTCCCTCTCTACCCGCTCCCTCTGGGTCTTCCCAGTGCTCCAGGCCCGAGCACTTGTCTCATGCATCCCACCTGGGCTGGTGATCTGTTTCACTATAGATAATATTCATGCTGTTCTCTCGAAACATCCCACCCTCGCCTTCTCCCACAGAGTCCGAAAGTCTGTTCTGTACATCTGTGTCTCTTTTTCTGTTTTGTATATAGGGTTATCATTACCATCTTTCTAAATTCCATATATATGTGTTAGTATGCTGTAATGTTCTTTATCTTTCTGGCTTACTATCATACAGATTATGTTGAAAAAAATTTGAACTGTTTCCCTAGGGTTTAAACGTATAGTTTGCTATTTAAGCAGAAAACCCTTGTCCTAACTTGTATGTGCAATAGCCAACACCATTAGATCATGATTATTCATTAGGTGGCTGTTTTCTTCAATCACCCTCTGAAGTGAACAATTATATATGCTCATTTCCCCTCTTGGTCTTCAACATTGAACCCCATTGTCCCTCCCTACTTCCTAGGTGTCAAGTGTTAGTCACTCATGCACTTCTGTCTTCAAGGCCTGCATGGTGCAGGTGTAAAACTGGTTTCCTAATGACTGCATTTGATTATTGGATTCACTATATGTAAAACACACCTAGCCCAATAAAAATATGCTAGTGGGTTAGGTTTCTTAACAGGAATTCACACATAATAGCAATGGACAAAAATTGCTTGGAAAAATATTCGTATGTCACATAGGTAAATATGGGGATATTGAAAGCAACAACAATGAGCACAATAGAAATGAAATAATTCTGTGAAATACTGTCTCTTTCCTGTGGGTCTAGAGTTCCCTTTTCAAAAATGCAATGGCTCTGAAATTAGCTTTTCATTTCCAAAGTTATATTCAGGCTGTCTATGATCATCTCAAGGTCCCACCTAGAGATATTTTCTTAACATTGCTTTGGTGGAAGATTTTCCTGGCCTCCTTGGCAATCATATTCTTTTTAAAAAAATTCTCTCATAAGATTTCTCTAATTTTCCACAAAATACTAAATATTTTTGGCAATGAGTCTCATTTATCCTAAATATTTACTGCATTGACCAAAGAGAGCCCTAGAGGTATAATAGCCTATCAGAATTCTTCCATATTGGACCAAAAAGTACAGACCTTCATTGCCCGTTATGGAATAGGTACTGTCCACTTCATACCTCTACTACTAAGGGAGGCTCTCTCTAGTATCTTGCCCCAGGACCTTAATTCTTTTTATTTATCTCATGAGGTTCTGCCAGTTTAAAGAAGGTCTTCTGTTTTGTTTTGTTTCTTTTCTGTCCTGTAGAGCCCTGTCCCTTTCCTGAAGGGCTCAGGAAAAGTTTGATTTCATGAATTATCAGGATTTTATCTCAGTGTTTGGCTGAGAGCGGTGTACTTTACAGGCTCTTATGTCCTACACAATAGGAAATAATTACAACTGTAGGTGTAACGAATACATTGAGAATGACAGACTATCTTCTCCCTCACAGAGGGAAGAAGAAATCAAATACTAAAATGAAATTACTGAACATTCACAGAATTGTGAAAATGACTGTGGTGGGGCCACCTTGTTTCTCATAAGTGGTCACCAGTGTTCTCTTAATGAGATGGAAGAGGCAGGCGATATGCCTATAATTAGTTCAAAATGCATATCTCCTATGGGTTGATTTTGTGCCTCTAAAATTAATGTATCTATGCCATAAACACTCATATGTGTTCGTATGTGATCATATTTGGAGATAGAGTATTTACCAAGTAATCAAGTTAAAATACGTTCATTAGAGTAGGTCTTAATCCAAATGAGTTATAGCCATATAAAAAGGGAAAATAAGACATAGATACATACATATAGGAAAGAAAATGTGGGGAGGTATAGGGAGATTTCAGATATTTACAAGCCAAGGAAAGTGGCCAGTAATGGAGGCCCCTTATGCATTCACACCTTGCATAAGATCCAACTCAGATGAAACCTTGATTTGGACTTAGAGCCTCCGCAAGTATGAGACAATAAATAAATGTGTTTAATTGACCCAATCACTAGCATTTTGTACAGGAGCTCTAGAATACTTGAAAGTGTTGAAAGTGTCAGTCGCTCAGTCGTGTCCGACTCTTTGTGACTCCATGGACTGTAGCCTGCCTCGCTCTTCTGTCCATGGAATTTTCCAGGCAAGAACACTGGAGTGGGATTCCATTGCCTACTCCAGGGGATCTTCCGGACCCAGGGATTGAACCTGAGTCTCCTGCATTGCAAGTGGATTCTTTACTATTTGGCCATTTTCTAATACTTATATAATATTTAAATGATCTTAATTAAGTTTATAAAATGAACAATAAAGTAGATAAATAATCATAATTCTTACTCTACTGTTACCAGACCTGAACACCCCAGGAAGACCATTATTGGTTTAGTCAGGATAACCTTGCTGTAGGGTGGCTCAGTGACTGTGGCTACCAGTTTTGAGTCCTTCCTTGGCTGACATGGAGTCAATGTGAACTTTTTAGCTTCTCTGACTGAATGTCCTCACCATCCCTATGATGTTAAGCTGAAAATAATGAAGGTTTTCCACTTCAAAAAGAAGAGAATAAGGGCTGAAAAAGAATGACATTCATTCATCTGAATGAATTAGGGTAGAAACTTCTGATTCTAGGCAGTGTGAAATGAGTTTTTTTTCCTGAATTTTTTGTTGCACTTAACTTCTATGCTGTGTTGGGGTCCTCTTTATAAGTGAATCCATAAACAATGCTAATGTTGAAAAGGTTTCTGAATGGGGTATGCCTATCCTATCAACACCATCATCCGTGAGTTGAGACTTGCAATTGTTAACTCAGTCGTGAAGCCATTTGCCTTCTTTTGCCTTTACAGTGAACCACAACATTGCAAGGTGATTGCTCACTAGGCTCTTATTTCCTCAATCATCAACTGAAGTGAATAATTACTAGTGTTACTCCCCCTTCCAATCTTCAATATCAAATTGCTTTTCCTTTCTCCATCCTAGATTTCCTGTGTATCAGAGACCTTTGAGGTTCCAGTTATCTCTTCAAAACCCAATTGTTTTGTATTTTTAATGTTTTTTTTTTTTATAACTGATGTGTTCATTTAATTTCTGAATTTACAAATGTGAAAGAAACACAGGTCATTAATATATCTAATGGATTCTGTTTCTTAAAATGACTTCCTACATAATATATGTATTATATTTAGGTCTTTAGTCCATTTTGAGTTTATTTTTGTATATGCTGTTAGAGAATGTTCTAATTTTACTTTATTACATGTAGCTATCCAATTATCCCAGCACCACTTATTGAAGAGACTGTCTTCTCTCCACTGTATACTCTTGTCTTTTTTATTATAGATTAATTGACCATAAGCACATAGGTGTATTTCTGGGCTCTCTCTTCTGTTCCACATGCCTGTTTTTGTGCCAATACTATACTGATTGGATTAATGTAGTTTCCTGATATAGTTCAAAGTCAGGGAACCTGATTCCTCCAGTTCTGATCTTCTTCCTTAAGATGGTTTTGGCGATTCAGGGTCTTTCATCTTTCCATACAAAATTTAAAATTGTCTGTTCTAGCTTTGTGGAAAATGCCCTGGTCTTTTCATAGCAGTTGCATTGAGTATGTGGATTGCCTTGGATAGCATGTTTATTTTAACAATATCAATTCTTCTAATCCGTAATCAAGGTAAACCTTTCCCTCTGTTTGTAGTATCTTCACTTTCTTTGATCAGGGTATTATTTTTTCTAAGTACAGGTCTTTCACCACCTTAGGTATGTTTATTCCTAGGTGTTTTATTTCTCTTTTTTTTATTCGTTTTCTCTCATCCTGGAGGCTTTTCAGCAATAAGAGTGATCATTTTTTGAGAAATAACCACTATAAATCATTAATAAATTCCAATATGTGTGGTACTTGGGGGACTTAAATAATGTTTGAGAAAACAATTTAAAATTTGCAAATGTTAAATATTTTTAGTATGTATGTGTAAGTATTCCTATTTCTGTTTGTGTTCTGTATTTGGAGAGTGGGATTTTGTCATTCTCTTCATACTGATCACTAGTTTTGATAAATTTTGGAGATAATAGCTGGTCAATTAATTCCTATGATTTTCAGGAGCACTCTGCTGAGGAAGCCAGGACATTCTGCTCCTGCTTCAATCAGGAGAAGGTTCTGTGTTGGAGCAAAATGTCCACCAAGTGACCTGAGTCACTCTGGTGCCTGAAAGAGTTTGAGATATGGAGGTCAGTCATACTCTCTCAGGAAGCTCTAACTGATTATTTCATTTTTCAACTTAGGTGACTTTCACTGAGTTTGGCTGACTGGGGGTTAAACGTGGGGAAGGGGCACGGCAGGAGTTGGGAGGTGGGACATCCAGTGAGAAGTTACATGGGCTGCCATAGTAACAGGCCTGCCATGGCATTTTATCCAATCAGATAGGGACAGTGTCTGTGACGTCAGAGAAAGCAGGGCTTATAAACTCGGCCAACGGCCTTCAACCACCTCATTGTTCTTCCCTCTGACCTGTGGGGAGTGGTGGCTCTGCCATGGCTGAACCATCCTCTGACAACTCTGAGGAAAGCCTGGTCACTAAAGAAACCTGCACCTCCGAAATGGAGATCTCCGAGTTCTCCAAACCAGAACCCTGTGATGACGAGCCAAGAAAGGCAAAGAAGAAGACAGCTAAGGGCCGCCGTCGCCGTCGCTGTTGCCGTCGCCGTCGCCACTCCTACCGTCTGAACAAGTCTGTAAGCTTTGCCACCTATTTCCCCCGGGTGCTGAAGCAAGTGCACACAGGCCTGAGTATTTCCCACGAAACGTTAAACATCATGGACTCCTTCGTGAAGGATATGTTTGAGCGGATTGCCGAAGAGGCCGGGCGCCTGACCCGCTCCAGCAAGCGCTGTACCATCATGAGTGAGGACATCCAGACAGCTGTGCGTCTTCTGTTGCCTGGGGAGATGGGCAAGTATGCCATGTCCGCGGCCACCAAGTCGGTCATCAGATACATCACCCGCAGATGAACTGCCTCAGAACTAGCTGACGCAAACCAGACTTAAGGGTTCTCCCCTTAGGCCCTATACTGCTTCTTCAAAGCATTTCTACCCCTAAAGAAAATAATAAAAACCTCATTAACTTGGCTTCAATATGTGTCGGTTGTGCCATTTGTTCGATGGAAAATCACGTACTTTTTTCTTAACGTGTTGCAACTCGTCACTTTCCTAAATGGTTATTCCTATTCATGGTTTCTCAGCGATTTTAGGGATCTTTATGGTCAAAATTCTCTCCCTAAAAGTTTCATTGGCCTTTTTCATTTTCATTCTCCCATCTAGATTTAGGTGTCATCCAGAGATTTTTATATGGAGTATAGCAACCGATAAAAAACAGTGTGGTCTTCCCGGGTGGCCCAGCAGTAAAGAATCCACCTGCAGCGCAGGAGTCACAGGAGAGGCAAGTTCTATCCCTGGCTCAAAAAGATCCCTGGGAGGAGGGCATGGCAACCCTCTCCAGTATTCTTTCCTGGAGAATCCCATGGACAGAGGAGCCTGGTGGGCTACAGTCCATAGGGTCTGCAAAGAGTCGGGCACCACTGAAGCAAGGTAGCGCGCATGCACACAAAGAGCAGTGTATGTGTATATGTGTGCTCAGTCACTCAGTCATGTCGGACTCTTTCTGACCCGATGGACAGGAGCCCGCCAGGCTCCTCTCTCCATGAAATGTTCCAAGCAAAATTACTGAACTGGGTTGCCATTTCCTACTCCAGGGCTTCTTTCTGACCAAAGGATAGAAGCCCTGTCTCTTTCATCTCCTGTATTGGCAGTCGGATTCTTTATCACTGCACCAGCAGTAGCAGATATAAAAATCACACTTACCCATTCTATTCCTTCAATCCCAATTCACTTCCATGTGTAAAATAGGACTCAAACACAGTGTAAAATTCTTATTTTCTTAAATTCTAAAGTTCTGGAATCAAGCACCATATCTTCTGAAATTACCTTATCCAGATTTCTCTGATCTTGTTTTTTGTTTGCAACCTGGAACATTTTGTTTTTAAAAAAACTAAACAAAACAAAACAAAAATCCTGACTGAATTGCAAACTTTCAGGGTTGATGGGATAGTCCAGTGACAGTGAATGTAGCCATAGTCTCCACAGTAGCAGCCAATGAGGGACTGGTAGCCCATGAGCCAAAGCAATTGGCCAAACATATGGTGGAGTGAGGAGGGCTGAACAAATAACAACCTTCCTGTGACACTCAGCCTAGAGGTGGAGCGGGAACGTGGGGTGATAGTTTCCCTGATGTTTTTCCATTCAAGCACTTGCTTTTAACTGTGGCGATTTAAGTACAGGCATCCATTTCTTGGGCGTCCCAGGTGGTGCTAGTGGTAAAGAACCTGCCTTATGTGGGAAACGTAAGAGCCATGGATTCATTCCCTGGATTGGGAAGATGCCCTGGAGAAAGTCATGGCAACCCACTCCAGTATTCTTGCTGGAAAGTCCCATGGACAGAGGAGCCTAGTGGGCTACAATCCATAGAGTCAGACACGACTGAAGTGGCTTAGCATGCACACACCCATTTCTTGGGTCTTCCCAGGTGGTGCTGGTAGTAAAGAACCTGCCTGCAATGCAGGAGACACAGGAGACCCAGGTTCTGTCCCTAGATGGAGAAGGTTCCCTGGAGGAGGGCATGGAAACCCACTCCAGTATTCTTTCCTGGATAATTCCCAGGGACAGAGGAGCCTGGTGGGCCACAGTTCATAGAGTCACAAAGAGTCGGACACAACTGAAGAGACTTAGCGCACATGCATGCATCCATTTCTTGTTGTGGGACATGTCTCTAGCTCCTTGCATCAAATTAAGAAGGAGGAGGATATTCAGCAATTAAGAGAAATAAGATGACTCCTTCTTCTACCTCCAGTATTTGACTGCTATTGCTTATGATAATATTTACTGAATTTAATGTCCATTGTATTTTCTTCTTGGTGCATTGACATTTTTATTTCTATAAGTATATTGCTGAATTTCAAAGTAGTTGTTGATTTTCCTATTCCTTTTATTTGTGTTTGAGATAGTTTTTATTTTTTAATTAATTAATTTTTAAATTGAAGGATTATTGCTTTACAGAATTTTTCTGTTTTCTGTCAAACCTCAACATGAATCAACCTAGGGTAGACCTATATCTCCTCCCTTTTGGAACTCCCTCCCATCTCCCTCCCTGTCCCATCCCTCTAGGCTGATACAGAGCCCCTGTTTGAGTTTCTTGAGCCATACAGCAATGAGCCATACAGCCAATTCCCATTGGCGATCTTTTTATATATGGTAATGTAAGTTTCCATGTTACTCTTTCCATACATCTCACCCTCTCCTCCCCTTTCCCCATGTCCATAATTCTATTCTCCTATTTCTTTTTTAAAAGATTGATTTCAAGCTTACTACATCCTTGGAGAGAGAGGAAGCACTCTGAATTTCAGTCTTTTGTAATTTACAATGGTTTTCATTAGAACTTAATATTTCATTATATTTTAAACTGTTCATTTTGAACTTTAAGCAACAAAGATATGCTGTACAGCACAGAGAAATTCACCAATTATCTAATAATAAATGTAAACAGAGTATAATATATAAAACAACTGAATCACTACGTTGTAACCCTGAACAAATATAATATTGCAACTCATGAATACATCCATACAATTTTTAAAGTTAAAAAGAGTTTATCAGTACCACCGTTATTGGATGTAGAAATCTGTGAAGGATGTGACTTTCAGCAAAACAATGAGAGAAAAGCTAGGAGGATCTACAAAATTCCAACCTCTTGACCCTAACTCTAATGTTTTCTCTAGGTCAGTCATGACAGAGTTCAGTAAGTTCTAAATCATTTCCCTAGCAATTTCATTTCCCAGTTTATTCTCATTCTCCCAAAGTGTACTATGGAGTTCTTCAGAAGCAGTTTATGTGTGATATGCAATAGATAAAGTGAAGAAACTGATATACCCATCCACTACCTCTATTATACTTTCCCCACTTATCCCAGTTTATTTACATATTTTCCACATATCCTAGTTAATCAAACATTTAAATATATCAATGGGGACTGATACATAGTACAGAAATGGCAAAACAAATATTTCACACACATTTCAATTTTCTAATTTCCTGGTTTTTTAAATTGTTTTAAAAATTCATACAGGAGAACAAGATGGCAGAGGAATAGGTGGACATGGAGTACATCTCTCTCCACGGATACATCAGGAATACACCTTCAGATGCAGAAGTACATGCAGAACACGAGCTGAGAGTGGACAGAAGTCACTGACCAGTGGAAAATAATATATAGACCCACCCAAACCTTGGTAGGATGAAGGAACTAGGGGAAAAAACAGGAGTGTTAGTAGGACTAGACTTGCCCTCGGCAGGTGGGGGAACTGAAGCAAGGGTCCAATCCCCAAATCAGGGCAATTGTCTGAGTCAGAGGAGAAACATTTAAGGCTGAGAGTGAAACAGCTGATCTGTGGCAGCCTAAATGGAATGAGAATCAGACAGTCCTTGCAACCATACATACCCAAGACTGGGATGCAGATCCCCTGGAAGGTGCAGTGGCTGGTAGCTGGAGTTTAGAGATTGTGGAACAACCCCAAAGTGAGGGCTGCTGTTGCCTGTGGAGAGACTGATCAAGGGGATGTGAGGGAGGGGACTGTGGTGGGAAGTGCCTGTGGAGGAAAGCCAGGCAGTCATGGAAGCTAGGTGATACTGCTGAGTCACGTTTGGGGGTGGAGCCATCACCATAGCCTCTCTCTCCTCACAGTGCCAGCATTGGCAGATGAACAATAGAGAGGTTGGCCCAGCAAGCACCTGACACACTGAACTATAGAGTAGGACCCCACCCAGGGTGTGCGTTTAAGTTCTGGTGTGCCAATCTGCAGAGTAGGACCCCAGGCGGGGTGGGGTGGGGGTGGGGTGGCTGCTATATGTGCCTGATGAGCCAAACAACAGAGAAGGTCCCCAGGTAAGGAATCCCTCTAAGTGCTTGAATGGGTGGAGCTACGGAGAAAGACTGGCCAAAGAGGCCTTCTGATCATCAGCTACAAGAGGCTCAAAAAAAGACTCTGATAAGGCCATAACTCCTGCGGTGGAGGCAGTCCATGTCCCTGCACACTTGGTGCTGCCAGAGTCCCCGCAAGCCAAGCAGCTGTGCCACCGTCATGGTCAACTCTCACTGGGGCAGAGCTGCCACAGGCAAAAAAAGTCTTGTGCCTCTGCACATGGGGTTGCTCTGGTAGTGTCCTCCTCTTTGCAACCCTGGAGACTGTGGCCTGCCAGGCTTCTCTGTCAGGGAGCAGATTTCTCCAGGCAAGAATACAGGAGCATGTTGGCCAATACTGCTTTCCATGGCTGTGTGGCTCTGGAGTGACCTTGAGGAGATACCCCACGTCCAAGGTCAGAGAAGCCCAGCAAGATGGTAGGCACTGGAGAGACTTTGAGGAGATACCTCACGTCCAAGGGCAGAGAAGCCCCAGCGAGACGGTGGAGGGCCAAATTCGCGTTTAAAATCAAATCCCATCTCCACCAGAGACACTCAGAGGGCTCAAACAAACCTTGTGTGCACCAGGACCCAGAGACCCCACATAGACTGAGACAGAACTGGGTTTGAGTGTCTCCCGTGTAGGTACGGGTCAGCAATGGACTGCCGCAGGGGCAGGGGCCCTGGGTGCAGCAGACTTGGGTATGGCATAAGCCCTCTTGGAGGAGGTTGCCATTAACCCCACCATAGAGCAGCCAGAACTTACACAGGACTGGGAAATAGACTCAGGAAGGGCACAAACAGAACCTTGTGTGCACCAGGACACAACTCTGTAAGCTTCGCCACCTATTTCCCCAGGGTGCTGTGCAAGTCAAAATATTGGAAATAGCCCAAGTCATCAGGAGGTAGAGATCAAATAAACTATCCTCTGTCTAACAAAACTACATAGTCATTAAAAAGAATGAGATTCTTTTTTGAAGCATCTCTAGGAAAATTTTAAAGTAAAAAGAGTAGGGCAGATTTCTTAAAAAACTGGAAATAGAACTGCCATATGACCCAGCAATACCACTTCTGGGCATACACACTGAGGAAACCAGATCTGAAAGAGACACGTGCACCCCAATGTTCATCGCAGCACTGTTTATAATAGCCAGGACATGGAAGCAACCTAGATGCCCATCAGCAGATGAATGGATAAGGAAGCCGTGGTACATATACCCCACGGAATATTACTCAGCTGTTAAAAAGAATTCATTTGAATCAGTTCTAATGAGATGGATGAAACTGGAGCCCATTATACAGAGTGAAGTAAGCCAGAAAGATAAAGATCATTACAGCATACTAACACATATATATGGAATTTAGAAAGATGGTAATGATAACCCTATATGCAAAACAGAAAAAGAGACACAGATGTACAGAACAGACTTTTGGACTCTGTGGGAGAAGGCGAGGGTGGGATGTTTCGAGAGAACAGCATGTATATTATCTATAGGGAAACAGATCACCAGCCCAGGTGGGATGCATGAGACAAGTGCTCGGGCCTGGTGCACTGGGAAGACCCAGAGGAATCGGGTGGAGAGGGAGGTGGGAGGGGGGACCGGGATGGGGAACACATGTAACTCCATGGCTGATTCATGTCAATGTATGACAAAACCCACTGCAATGTTGTGAAGTAATTAGCCTCCAACTAATAAAAATAAATGAAAAAAATAAATAAATAAATGGATAACCAACAAGGATCTACTGTATAGCACAGGGAACTCTGCTCATTGTTATGTAGTAGCCCAGATGGGAGGGGAGTGTGGGGGAGAGTGGATACATGTGTATGTGTGGCTGAGTCCCTTTGCTGTCTACCTGAAGCTATCACAACATTGCTAATTGCCTATGTCCAGTAAACATTCACTCCTGCTTAAAAAAAAAAAAAAAAGATATCCTTTGGGAGTAAGGAAAATGTTTTGGGGCTAGATAGAAGTGACATTTGTGCAGCTTTGTGAGCATACTAAATGCCACTGAATTGCACACTTAAAATAATTTTATTTTATGTGAATTTCACCTCAATACAAAATTATATGCATTTTCATTATTAGAAATATTTCCAAATTTTTCTCCTAAGAGTTTGTACCAATTTACAGTGGCATCAGCAATGCATGAGACTATTCCCTTCACATCACCAAGACTGTATTAAAAACCTTTTTGATCTCTAGTCTTTTCAGACTACCTCAGCTCATGAAGACTGCCACTTTCTCTAAACTACTTTTGACCTTCACCTTTTAGTCCAAAATCATTCTCTAAATATGCTCGTGTCAGTAGGTTTTACCTACTTAACAGAAAATCATTGCCAACAGGTCAGTTGTGTCCTCTTAAACCTGTCTCAGTGATAGAAACAAAGTGCTTTGCGTTCGTGTTTTCTACATTTAGATCCCCAGATTTATACCTATGTTACAGATATTGTTCTAATTTTACAGATAAAAAACTGAGGTTCAAAGTTTTTAGGTAATACTTTTTTAAATTAATTAATTTATTTATTGACCCTATTATACAGAGTGAAGTAAGCCAAAAAGAAAAATATCAATACAGTATACTAACACATATATATGGAATTTAGGTAATACTTTTGAACCCTGGAGTGTATCAAGGCTGGGATTCTAGCTTCCCAATCTACCTATCATTCCATGTGTCCTTCTTTTTTTTTTTTTTTTATTAGAATATTTTCTCCTTTATTTATGTATCACACATGTAACAGAGCTTATTAAATAATTTTTCCTAAAGATCTTATATGTGTCCAGTGAAGTATTTAAAGAAGTGTCCAGTGAAGTTTGAACAAAAGATACATCTTCATTGGAAATCTTTTTCCAGCAACATATTAAACACCTTTGAACAGTGTTCCCAATTACAGTTCCTTTTCCCAACATTTTTTCATTTCTGATTCTGACATTCATGAATGCCTCTGAAATCCTCAGATAACAGAAGAAGGGCCCTTGCCTGGCAACATGTTCTTTTCCTCCTTTTCTTTCTCTTTCTTCTCATCCTGTTTCTCTTTCTTTTCATTTAAAAAGTTCAATTAAATCACTGATACTTTGTTGCTTTGATAGTTATTATTTTTTCTTCCTTAGATAGGCATCATTTCTAAGACATTTGCAGACACTGACACAGAGGCAGGGAGAATTATCTGAAAACTTCAATGAAAATATTGAGAAGACGAGCTATTATCTGAGAAAGATGCTTCGTTGTTGACCAAAAAATAAGTACTTTAGAACCATGTGTCCTTCTTATGGACTGATGAGACTTGTTTATCAGCTCCTGCACATTTATATTTTAATGGCCATACTATGTAATGCATATATGTATTCATTTAATGACAACCCCTGATGAGGATGAGGGTAGCAGTGAACTTATGTTCTTTAGGCTGAAAAGTCTGGGACTGAGGACCATATGGATTGGCTGGTGTCCAAGTCAAAATAGTATAAATAAATGTGCAATTTTTAAAATTACCAGCTTTTCTTTGCTGAATTTGAAAGGTTATCTTTATTATATTCTAAAAGTCAAGTTGTTTCTCAGTCTATATCAACCTTCCAATGGTATTCCTTAGCTTTTTCTCTATTCTTGGGCAGTCACTTAAAAAAATATTCTTAATCTATCTGGCAGTGGAGTTTGCTTTTACTGTTTGTTTTCATCAGTTTGGGTATTTGTATATGTATGTGTATTTATAATTCAGAGGAATTTTCAAGCAACATTTTCAAGTTCCAAAACAGATTTCTTGTGATTTGAATTGAAACTGAAATGAATTTAAATAAATGAATTTATGCATAATTTTCATCTTTTACAGTAGTTGTCCCACATAAGCTCTTGGGTCCCCAAGTGTACCCAAAGATTGCACTTACTGTCTATCCTCTCAGTATTCCATGGTAACAAGGCTGTGTAAGCTGCTAAAAGCTTATATATAAATAAGTAACTCAAAGTTCCTTTTTACCTTGGTGAAGGTGGTGGTTTCTGCCCCACTACATCAACCTCTTAAAAAAATATTCTTCCAAAAGTACCTATTTCATATGGTTATGGGAGAAAGTAGAAATAAGATATTAAATAACAGTGATTTTTATAAGATTTCATATTTGAAAAATAAATCAATTAAACAGGAACAATATATAAGGTAGGAATGTCAGCAAATAACATTCCATAGTATTCCAGGAAAAATATAATTGAGTATCTTGAAAGTGAACTGTGGCAGTATAACAGGTAGTAGGTTTGGAAAAAAGTAGGCAGAGGTGAAAGATAATTAGAAGGGTGAATTCTCAGGAACTGGTTATTGATGAGATTGAGGGAAGTGAGGGAATAAAAGTAAAGGATAACACCCAGGTTTCTGATTTGGCATGTAAAAGCATATTGGCATTATTTATTTAGATGGGAAACAGAGGTAGCTTAAATGTGTGTAACTGTAGGAGAGTTAGGTAGAAAAACTAGTTCTAGAGGCATATTAAAAAGTTATATCCCAATCAACATTCCAGCAAGTTATTCCGTGGAGATTACAAAATAGTCAAAGGTTTATAAGGAGAGGTAAAAGACCCAAAATAGCCACCACAATATTGAAGAACAATGAAATTGAAAGACCGGCATCAATGACTACAACAGAAGTGCAACTCTTACCATAAATCTAAAGTAATCATGATAGTATGGTATTTGCAAATGAGAGAAGACTAGATGAATGGAACAGAATAAGAGAGCTCAGAAATAGACCCACATAAATGTAGTCAATTGACATTTGAGAAAGGAGCAAAGACAATACAATGGAGCAAAGAGAATCTCTTCAAAAAGTAGTGCTGTAACAACTGCACATCTACATGCAAAAGAATGAATGTAGACACAGATCTTACACCCTTCATAAAAATTAACTCAAAATGCATCACAGACGTAAATGTAAAATATAAAATTATCAAACTACTAGAAGGTAACATAGGAGAAAATCTAGATGATGTTGGATATTGGGCATGGCAATGACTTTTTAGATATTACACCAAAACCATGATACATGAAATACTTGACAAGATGGACTTCATTAAAATAAAAAACTGCTCTGCAAAAACAGTATCAAGAGAATTAGAAGACAAGTCACAGACTGGGAGAAAACATTTGCAGAAAACACAGCTGAGAAAAGACCATTATCCAAACTATACAAAGAATTCTTAAAATTCAATAATAAGAAAACAAAAAACATGATTTTAAAATGGGCCAAAGCCCTTAACAGACACCTTGCCAAGGAAGAGCTAAAGATAAGTATATGAAAAAATGCTCCACATCCTAAGTCATCATCAAAATGCAAATTAAAACAAGATATACTGCACACTTATTAAAAAGATCAAAATCTACAACATTGACAACACCAATTGCTGGCAAGGATGTGGAACAATAAGAACTCTCATTCATTACTGATGGGGTTGAAAAATGGTTTAACCACTTTGGAATACTGGCAGTTTCTTTAAAAGTAAACATCCTTTTACCATATGATCCAGCAATCATGCTCCGTGGTATGTACACAAAGGAGCTGAAAACTTATGTCTATATAAAAATCTGCACACAGGTGTTTGTAGAAGTTTTCTTTGTAATTGTCAAAACCTGGAAGCAACCAAGATGATTTTTACTAGGTGAATGGATAAATAAACAGTGGTACATCCAGACAGTGGAATCTCATTCAGAACTAAAAACAAATGAGCCATCAAACCATGAAGACACGGAGGAGTCTTAAATGCATATTACTAAGTGAAGGAAAGCCAGTCTAAAAATGCTACAAACTGTATGATTCCAACTACATGACATTTGGGTAAGATGCATGGGTCATGGTGGAGAGTTCTGACAAAACGTGGTCCACTGGAGAAGGGAATGACAAACCACTTCAGTATTCTTGCCTCGAGAACCTCATGAACAGTACAAAAAGGATGAAAATGCAAAATGATATGACACTGGGAGATGAGCCCCCAGGTCGGTAGGAGTCCAATATGCCACTGGGGAAAATGGAGAAATAGCTACAGAAAGAATGAAGAGGTGGGCCAAAGTGGAAATCACACTCAGTTATGGATGTGCCTGGTGGTGAAAGGCCGATGCTGTAAAGAACAATATTGCATAGGAACATGGAATGTTAGGTTCATGAACCAAGGTAAATTGCATGTGGTCAAGCAGGAGATGGCAAGAGTGAACACCGACATTTTAGGAATCAGTAAACTACAATGGACAGGAATTGGTGAATATAATTCAGATGACCATTATATCTACTACTGTGGGCAAGAATCCCTTAGAAGAAATGGAATAGCCCTCAAAGTCAACAAGAGTCCAAAATGCAGTACTTGGGTGCAATCTCAAAAACTACAAAATGATCTCTGTTCATTTCCAAGGCAAACCATTCAGTATCACAGTAATCCAAGTCTATGCCCCGACCACTAATGCCAGAGAAGCTGGACTTGAATGGTTCTGTGAAGACCTACAAGACCTTCTAGAACTGACACCAGAAAAGATGTCCTTTTCATCACAGGGGACTGGAATGCAATGGTAGGAGGTCAACAGATACCTGGAGAAACAGGCAAGTTTAGTCTCGGACTACAAAATGAAGCAGAGCAAAGGCTAACAGTTTTGCCAAGAGAACGCACTGGTCATAGCAAACACCCTCTTTCAACAATACAAGAGATAACATGGACATCACCAGATGGTCAATACCAAAATCAGATTGATTATATTCTTTGCAGCCAAAGATGGAGAAGTTCTATACAGTCAGCAAAAAACAAGACCTGGAGCTGTGGCTCAGATCATGAGCTTCTTATTGCAAAATTCAGGATTAAATTGAAGAAAGTAGGGAAAACTGCTAGACCATTTAGGTATGACCTAAATCAAATCCCTTATGATTATACAGTGGAAGTGACTAGATTCAAGGGAATCTATACAGTGAATAGATTCAAGGGATTAGATCTGATAGACAGAGTGCCTGAAGAACTATGGACAGAGGTTTGTGACATTGTACAGGAGGCAGTGATCAAGACTATCCCCAAGAAAAAGAAATGTAAAAAGGCAAAATGGTTGTCTGAAGAGGTCTTACAAATAGCTGTGAAAAGAAGAGAAACAAAAGGCAAATGAGAAAAGGAAAGATATACCCATTTGGATGCAGAGTTCCAAAGAATAGCAAGGAGAGATAACAAAGACTTCCTCAGTGATCAGTGTGAAAAAATAGAGGAAAACAATAGAATGGGAAAGACTAGAGATCTCTTAAAAAAAATTAGAGATACCAAGGGAATATTTCATTCAAAGCTGGACACAATAAAGGACAGAAATAGTATGGAGCTAACGCAGGCAGAAGATATTAAGAAGAGGTGGCAAGAATACACAGAACAACTATACAGAAAGGATCTTAATGACCCAGATAACCACGATGGTGTGATCACTCACCTAGAGCCAGACATCCTGGAATGCAAAGTTAAGTGGGCCTTAGGAAGCATCACTATGAACAAAGCTAGTGGAGATGATGCTGTGAAAGTGCTTCACTCAATATGCCAGCAAACTTGGAAAACTCAGCAGTGTTCACAGGACTGGAAAAGGTCAGTTTTCATTCCAATCCCAAAGAAAGGCAATGCCAAAGAATGCTCACACTACCACACAATTGCACTCATCTCAAATGCTAGCAAAGCAGTGCTCAAAATTCTCCAAGTCAGTATGTGAACTGTGAAATTCCAGATGTTCAAGCTGGGTTTAGAAAAGGCAGAGGAACCAGAGATCAAATTGCCAACATCCGTTGGATCACAGAAAAAGCGAGAGTTCCAGAAAAACATCTACTTCTGTTTTATTGACAATGCCAAAGTCTTTGACTGTGTGGATCACAACAAACTGTGGGAAATTCTTAAAGAGACGGGAATACCAGACCACCTGACCTGCCTCTTGAGAACTCTGTATAGAGGTCAAGAAGCAACAGTTAGAACTGGACATGGAACAATGGACTGGTTCCAAATTGGGAAAGTAGTACGTCAAGGCTGTATATTGTCACCCTACTTATTTAACTTATATGTAGAGTACATCATGCGAAATGCTGGACTGGATGAAGCACAAGCTGGAATCAAGATTGCCGGGAGAAATATCAATAACCTCAGATATGTAGATGACACCACACCTAAGCAGATATGCATATGACACCACACTTATGGCAGAAATCGAAGAACTAAAGAGTCTTGTGATGAAAGTGAAAGAGGATAGTGAAAAGCTGGCTTAAAACTCAACATTCATGGAGAAGGAAATGGCAACCCACTCCAGTATTCTTGCCTGGGAAATCTCACGGATAGAGGAGCCTGGTGGGCTATAGTCCATGGGATCAAAAAGAGTCAGATATGACTGAGTGCTCACGCATGCACACATACATATACACACACACACACACACACACACAGACACACACACACACACGGCTTAGCTAGATCTAAACCGAAGTCCTACAGGCAACTCAAAGAAGTTTGTGAGGATTCCCTTCCAAAAACACCACACCCACTTAACGCTCTAACGTCCACATATGCATTCAAGCACAGCATACAAGCAGATCTTGGAACTGTATAGATTCAGAACCTCTCATAAAAAAAAAAAAAAAAAAAAAAAAACTCAACATTCAGAAAACTACGATCATGGCATCTGGTCCCATCACTTCATGGTAAATGGATGGGGAAACAATGGAAACAGTGACAGACTTTATTTTGAGGGGCTCCAAAATAACTGCAGATGGTGACTGCAGCCATGAAATTAAAAGATGCTTGCTCCTTGGAAGAAAAGTTATGACCAACCTAGACAGCATATTAAAAAGCAGATAAATTACTTTGTCAACAAAGGTCCCTCTAGTCAAAGCTATGGTTTTTCCAGTAGTCATGTATGGATGTGAGAGTTGGACCATAAAAAAAGCTGACCGCCAAAGAATTGTTGCTTTTGAGCTGTGGTGTTGGAGAAGACTCTTGAGAGTCCCTTGGACAACAAAGAGATCCAACCAGTCCATCCTAAAGGAAATCAACCCTGAATATTCATTGGAGGGACTGATGCTGAAGCTGAAACTCCAATACTTTGGCCCCCTGATGTGACTAACTGACTCATTTGAAAAGACCCTGATGGTGGGAAAGATTGAAGGTGGGAGGAGAAGGGAACGACAGAGGATGAGATGGTTGGATGACATCACTGACGCAATGGACATGAGTTTGAGTAGGCTCTGGGAGTTGGTGATGGACAGGGAAGCCTGGCGTGCTGCAGTCCATCGGGTCACAATGAGTCAGACACGACTGAGCGACTGAACTGAACTGATGTGTGTGGAGGAGGATGTACTAATTCTTCAAGGTGTATCTGTGATTGAGAGGAGACTCTAGTTCACATAGTTTAAGAAGGGAGTTTATGATATAAAAAAGCAAGTCACAAAGCTAGTAAGAGATAGAGTGTGGATTTGGTTCCAATGCCTGGAATCTTAGCAACTGAGCTATCCTGGGGCTATTATGGGTACAGTTTTGATATTTTCACTAATGTTTTTCTGATTATACTATTAGTTAATAAGAAACTTACATTATACTTTCTTATTGCAATCATGTATTTTTCTTTGTGCTGTTATTCTGATCTTTATTTTTTGCTTTATGTCTTTAGGTGCATATAAATAAATAGTGTACCTAGTAAATGTCCTTTTTTATCTGTATGAATGTCCATTGCCTTGAATTCTACCTTGTTTAATATTTAAACAGCAGTATCAGTGTTCTTATAGATAATTTGCATAATATACCTTTCAGTATTCTGTTAGGTTCACCCATTCTTTGTTCTTATATTCAATGTGAATCTTATAGAACCATCTCATAAATCTTTTTACTGGAACACTGAGGGGCAGAGTGGAGATTTAAACCCAACTAGAAGTGACAAGTTTTAACACTTGGACTCTTAGAGCCTGAGCTATATTACTTCCCTGAATACTGCGAGTTCTCTCTCTTCTGTCTCCATGCTCTCCTTGGCAGATCCCATTTACTACAATTTCACATGTCTAGCCGAAACTACTCTTTGGCCCTACAGATTTTTGTCCAATCTCAAGTGGAACTCTCCTCCTGAATGTCCCAAACTTACCTCAGTCTCAACATGTCCAAATTTGTTTCACTAATTGAGATTAACTCCGTCCATGAGGTTGCAAAGAGTCGGACAGGACTGAGCAACTAAGTTCACACTGTTTCTCTGTTTCAGGTTTCCTGCTCAGTGATTTTCGAGTTGCAATGTTAGTTCTGGTCACAAGGTGACCCTGTACTCTACTTTTTAAGTTTCCTCAATAGACATTCAAATTTTGTTAAAAGAGAAAAATAAATCTGCCATTATTTAAAAAAAAAAAAAGTTAGGGGATATTCTTTACCTCACAATACCTATTCACTTCTGAAAATGTGTATGAATCACAAACACAGACAAAATCTACTTGGCACATTTCTTTCCCACGAAATATGCATTCATGCAACTAATGCCTCTCTTTACCCATTGCTGACAGCTGTCTTAAATTTCTACTTAATAGCTTTTCTCTGTGTCCTAGTTTATATTTCTGCATAGTTTCTATTCTCCCTAATTTCATCTTCCTCACAAGTTGGACTTACTATGATTACCTCTCAAGTCCTCAATATTAGGGACTCCATTTTTTTCCCTTTTGTTTTGTTTCCTTTTTGGTTCCCAGCATCAACAGCCTGATTATCTCCCCCATCCCCAGTTTTATCCAATGAGAGGGAAACATGGCTCCCTTTAGAAGAAACAATAGGATTGGAATTTGCCAGTACTAAAATATCTAAAAAATACATAATTTTGAAATTATATTTAAGAAAATAGGCAGCAGTTCCAATCATTGCTTTAACGGATTTATTATTTGTTTTATTGAGAAACTGAGAGCACTGATTCTGGGCTATATCCTGGGTTTACAACTTACTAGCTGTACAATTTTAGGTAATTTGCTTAATGTCTATATGCTTCAATTTCCTCCTATGTAAAATGGGTACATTGATAGTACAGCCCTCACAGATTCCTTATGAGAAACGAATTGATTAGTACCTGTAAATAGCTGATAACACTGTCTTGAATATGGTGTACATTAAAAGTATGTTATGAATATTTTTATTATTACCATCCATTTCTGTGTAGTCTAAATTAACATGATGACATATATATATATATGTATATATATATATACATATATATATATTTAGAATTGCTTTAATGGTAATAATATTATAACTGTACAAAAAATTAACATCTAAAACTTTGATGTTGAAGTAAATAACAATAGAAAAATTACCTTTTATCACATATCCATTCCCAAATGTCTTTTGTGGTGAATTTCTTTATGATCTTTTCTATTGTGTATGTTATGTACATTCCTATATATATTTATGCACCTTACTTTCTTGATTATTAGGTTACAGCATTAGCAACATACACTATTGATTCAGTAACACCTTTTTTTAAGAAAAAATAACATTATCACACAAAATCTACACATGTATTTTATGATATATTCCAATGTGAGAAATGTTGAAAGATTCTAAGAACATTGATCCTAACATAGAATAAAACAATTTAGGTCATATGATACATGCATTGCTATAATCCTTGATATTTTGATGTACTTCCTTGTAGTCTTTTTCTACAAGTCTTTTTGTATCCCCTTGAAATTCATATGTTGAAATATATCCCCGCTGTGATGTTAAATGGAGGTTGATGGAGCTTTTATGAATGGGATTAGTGCTACTATAAAAAAAAAAAAAACCACTCCAGAAATCTCCCTTGCTTTTTCCAAAATATGAGAACACACAAAGGATATTGCAGTCTATGAATCAGGAAGTTGGCCCTTTCCAAAAACCAAACCTGCCAGTGTCTTGACCCTGGACTTCTTGCCCCTGAACAGGGAAAAATAAATTTCTGTTATTTAATCCATCCATTCTGTGGTATTGTTATTGTAGCCCAAATGAACTAAGGCAGTGCTTAATATAATTGTTTCCACTATACTACCAGTGGTTCTCCAGTGTTAGTACATGATCAAAATCATGTTAATAATACATGTTCTGGGGCCCAGCTGAAATATGTGTTTGATTCATGTAATCCAGGGGAGGATGCCAAAATTTACATTATTAGCAAGACAGAGTGTTATCAAGTCCAAGCTCTTACTGCTTCCCACAGACCAGGTCAATAAATTAAAAGACAAGGTATTGGGGCAAAGAATAGCGACCTTATTTGGAAAGCCAGCAGACCAATAAGACAGTCGACTAGTGTCCCAAAGAACCCTCTTACCAGAGTTAGAATTCAGACTTCCTTTATACAAAGAGGAGAGAGGTTGTGGTTGTTTGTTTCAAACTTATTGGTGCCCACCAGACCCCAGAGGGGATGTAATAATACTTTGTTCTTGCAGCTATCCAGGTAGGTCTGGTCACAATATTCCTGTAAACCTCCAACAAGACAAATGTTATTCTCTGTTCTACAACTTTTTTTTTTTTAATTTTTTATTAGTTGGAGGCTAATTACTTCACAACATTTCAGTGGGTTTTGTCATACATTGATATGAATCAGCCATAGATTTACACGTATTCCCCATCCCGATCCCCACTCCCACCTCCCTCTCCACCCGATTCCTCTGGGTCTTCCCAGTGCACCAGGCCCGAGCACTTGTCTCATGCATCCCACCTGGGCTGGGGATCTGTTTCACCATAGATAGTATACATGCTGTTCTTTTGAAATATCCCACCCTCACATTCTCCCACATAGTTCAATAGTCTGTTCTGTATTTCTGTGTCTCTTTTTCTGTTTTGCATATAGGGTTATCGTTACCATCTTTCTAAATTCCATATATATGTGTTAGTATGCTGTAATGTTCTTTATCTTTCTGGCTTACTTCACTCTGTATAATGGGCTCCAGTTTCATCCATCTCATTAGGACTGGTTCAAATGAATTCTTTTTAACAGCTGAGTAATATTCCATGGTGTATATGTACCACAGCTTCCTTATCCATTCATCTGCTGATGGGCATCTAGGTTGCTTCCATGTCCTGGCTATTATAAACAGTGCTGCGATGAACATTGGGGTGCATGTGTCTCTTTCAGATCTGGTTTCCTCAGTGTGTATGCCCAGAAGTGGGATTGCTGGGTCATATGGCAGTTCTATTTCCAGTTTTTTAAGAAATCTCCACACTGTTTTCCATAGTGGCTGTACTAGCTTGCATTCCCACCAACAGTGTAAGAGGGTTCCCTTTTCTCCACACCCTCTCCAGCATTTATTGCTTGTAGACTTTTGGATAGCAGCCATCCTGACTGGCGTGTAATGGTACCTCATTGTGGTTTTGATTTGCATTTCTCTAATAATGAGTGATGTTGAGCATCTTTTCATGTGTTTGTTAGCCATCTGTATGTCTTCTTTGGAGAAATGTCTGTTTAGTTCTTTGGCCCATTTTTGAATTGGGTCATTTATTTTTCTGGAATTGAGCTTCAGGACTTGCTTGTATATTTTTGAGATTAATCCTTTGTCTGTTTCTTCATTTGCTATTATTTTCTCCCAATCTGAGGGCTGTCTTTTCACCTTACTTATAGTTTCCTTTGTAGTGCAAAAACTTTTAAGTTTCATTAGGTCCCATTTGTTTATTTTTGCTTTTATTTCCAATATTCTGGGAGGTGGGTCATAGAGGATCTTGCTGCGATTTATGTCGGAGAGTGTTTTGCCTATGTTCTCCTCTAGGAGTTTTATAGTTTCTGGCCTTACATTTAGATCTTTAATCTATTTTGAGTTTATTTTTGTGTATGGTGTTAGAAAGTGTTCTAGTTTCATTCTTTTACAAGTGGTTGACCAGTTTTCCCAGCACCACTTGTTAAAGAGGTTGTCTTTTTTCCATTGTATATCCTTGCCTCCTTTGTCAAAGATAAGGTGTCCATAGGTTCATGGATTTATCTCTGGGCTTTCTATTCTGTTCCATTGATCTATATTTCTGTCTTTGTGCCAGTACCATACTGTCTTGATGACTGTGGCTTTGTAGTAGAGTCTGAAGTCAGGCAGGTTGATTCCTCCAGTTCCAGTCTTCTTTCTCAGGATTACTTTGGCTATTCGAGGTTTTTTGTATTTCCATACAAATTGTGAAATTATTTGTTCTAGTTCTGTGAAAAATACAATTGGTAGCTTGATAGGGATTGCATTGAATCTATAGATTGCTTTGGGTAGAATAGCCATTTTGACAATATTGATTCTTCCAATCCATGAACACGGTATGTTTCTCCATCTGTTTGTGTCCTCTTTGATTTCTTTCATCAGTGTTTTATAGTTTTCTATGTATAGGTCTTTTGTTTCTTTAGGTAGATATACTCCTAAGTATTTTATTCTTTTTGTTGCAATGGTGAATGGTATTGTTTCCTTAATTTCTCTTTCTGTTTTTTCATTGTTAGTGTATAGGAATGCAAGGGATTTCTGTGTGTTAATTTTATATCCTGCAACTTTACTATATTCATTGATTAGCTCTAGTAATTTTCTGGTAGAATCTTTAGGGTTTTCTATGTAGAGGATCATGTCATCTGCAAACAGTGAGAGTTTCACTTCTTCTTTTCCCATCTGAATTCCTTTTACTTCTTTTCCTGCTCTGATTGCTGTGGCCAAAACTTCCAACACTATGGTGAATAGTAGTGGTGAGAGTGGGCACCCTTGTCTTGTTCCTGATTTCAGGGGAAATGCTTTCAATTTTTCACCATTGAGGGTGATGCTTGCTGTGGGTTTGTCATATATAGCTCTTATTATGTTGAGGTATGTTCCTTCTATTCCTGCTTTCTGGAGAGTTTTAATCATAAATGAGTGTTGAATTTTGTCAAAGGCTTTCTCTGCATCTATTGAGATAATCATATGGTTTTTATCTTTCAATTTGTTAATGTGGTGTATTACATTGATTGATTTGCGGATATTAAAGAATCCTTGCATTCCTGGGATAAAGCCCACTTGGTCATGGTGTATGATTTTTTTAATATGTTGTTGGATTCTGTTTGCTAGAATTTTGTTAAGGATTTTTGCATCTATGTTCATCAGTGATATTGGTCTGTAGTTTTCTTTTTTTGTGGCATCTTTGTCTGGTTTTGGAATAAGGGTGATGGTGGCCTCATAGAATGAGTTTGGAAGCTTACCTTCATCTGCAATTTTCTGGAAGAGTTTGAGTAAGATAGGTGTTAGCTCTTCTCTAAATCTTTGGTAGAATTCAGCTGTGAAGCCATCTGGTCATGGGCTTTTGTTTGCTGGAATATTTCTGATTACAATTTCGATTTCCTTGCTTGTGATGGGTCTGTTAAGATCTTCTATTTCTTCCTGGTTCAGTTTTGGAAGGTTATACTTTTCTAAGAATTTGTCCATTTCATCCAAGTTGTCCATTTTATTGGCATAGAGCTGCTGGTAGTAGTCTCTTATGATCCTTTGGATTTCAGTGTTGTCTGTTGTGATCTCTCCATTTTCATTTCTAATTTTGTTAATTTGGTTCTTCTCTGTTTCTTAATGAGGCTTGCTAATGGTTTGTCAATTTTGTTTATTTTTTCAAAAAACCAGCTTTTAGCTTTGTTGATTTTTGCTATGGTCTCTTTAGTTTCTTTTGCATTTATTTCTGCCCTAATTTTTAAGATTTCTTTCCTTCTGCTAACCCTGGGGTTCTTCATTTCTTCCTTCTCTAATTGCTTTAGGTGTAGAGTTAGGTTATTTATTTGGTTTTTTTCTTGTTTCTTGATATAAGCCTGTAATGCTATGAACCTTCCCCTAAGCACTGCTTTTACAGTGTCCCATAGGTTTTGGGTTGTTGTGTTTTCATTTTCATTCATTTCTATACATATTTTGATTTCTTTTTTGATTTCTTCTATGATTTGTTGGTTATTCAGAAGCGTGTTATTTAGCCTCCATATGTTTGAATTTTTAACAATTGTTTTCCTGTAATTGAGATCTAATCTTACTGCACTGTGGTCAGAAAAGATGACGGGAATGATTTCAATTTTTTTGAATTTTCCAAGACCAGATTTATGGCCCAGGATGTGATCTATTCTGGAGAAGGTTCCGTGTGCACTTGAGAAAAAGATGAAGTTGATTGTTTTGGGGTGAAATGTCCTATAGATATCAATTAGGTCTAGCTGGTCCATTGTGTCATTTAAGGTTTGTGTTTCCTTGTTAATTTTCTGTTTAGTTGATCTATCCATAGTTGTGAGTGGGGTATTAAAGTCTCCCACTATTATTGTGTTACTATTAATTTCCTCTTTCATACTCGTTAGTGTTTGCCGTACATATTGCGGTGCTCCTATGTTGGGTGCATATATATTTATAATTGTTATATCTTCTTCTTGGATTGATCCTTTGGTCATTATGTAGTGTCCTTCTTTGTCTCTTTTCACATCCTTTATTTGAAAGTCTATTTTATCTGATATGAGTATTGCGACTCCTGCTTTCTTTTGGTCTCCGTTTGCATGAAATTTTTTTTTCCAGCCCTTCACTTTTAGTCTGTATGTGTCTCTTGTTTTGAGGTGGGTCTCTTGTAGACAGCATATATAGGGGTCTTGTTTTTGTATCCATTCAGCCAATCTTTGTCTTTTGGTTGGGGCATTCAACCCATTTACATTTAGGGTAATTATTGATAGGTGTGGTCCCGTTGCCATTTACTTTGTTGTTTTGGGTTCACGTTTATACAACCTTTCTGCATTTCCTGTCTAGAGAAGATCCTTTAGCATTTGTTGGAGAGCTGGTTTGGTGGTGCTGAATTCTCTCAGCTTTTGCTTATCTGTAAAGCTTTTAAATTCTCCTTCATATCTGAATGAGATCTTTGCTGGATACAGTAATCTAGGTTGTAGGTTATTCTCTTTCATTACTTTCAGTATGTCCTGCCATTCCCTTCTGGCCTGGAGGGTTTCTATTGATAGATCAGCTGTTATCCTTATGGGAATCCCTTTGTGTGTTATTTGTTGTTTCTCCCTTGCTGCTTTTAATATTTGTTCTTTGTGTTTGATCTTTGTTAATTTGATTAATATGTGTCTTGGGGTGTTTCGCCTTGGGTTTATCCTGTTTGGGACTCTCTGGGTTTCTTGGACTTGGGTGGCTATTTCCTTCCCCATTTTAGGGAAGTTTTCAGCTATTATCTCCTCGAGTATTTTCTCATGGCCTTTCTTTTTGTCTTCTTCTTCTGGGACTCCTATGATTCGAATGTTGGGGCGTTTCACATTGTCCCAGAGGTCCCTGAGGTTGTCCTCATTTCTTTTGATCCTTTTTTCTTTTTTCCTCTCTGCTTCATTTATTTCCACCATTTTATCTTCTACCTCACTTATCCTATCTTCTGCCTCCGTTATTCTACTCTTGGTTCCCTCCAAAGTGTTTTTGATCTCATTCATTGCATTACTCATTTTTAATTGAGTCTTTTTTATTTCTTCTAGGTCTTTATTGAACATTTCTTGTATCTTTTCAATTTTTGTTTCCCGGCTATTTATCTGTAACTCCATTTTGTTTTCAAGATTTTGGATCATTTTTATTATCATTATTCTAAATTCTTTTCAGGTAGATTCCCTATCTCCTCTTCTTTTGTTTGACTTGGTGGGCATTTTTCATGGTCCTTTACCTGTTGGGTATTTCTCTGCCTTTTCATCTTGTTTAGATTGCTGTGTCTGGAGTGGGCTTTCTGTATTCTGGAGGTCTGTGGTTCCTTTTTATTGTGGAAGATTTACCCAGTGGGTGGGGTTAGACGATTGGCTTGTCAAGGTTTCCTGGTTAGGGAAGCTTGTGTCAGTGTTTTGGTGCGTGGAACTTGATTTCTTCTCTTTGGAGAGCAATGGAGTGCCCAGTAATGAGTTTTGAGATGGGTCTATGTGTTAGGTGTGACCTTGGGCAGCCTGTATGTTGACGTTCAGGGCTATGTTCCTGCGTTGCTGGAGAATTTGCGTGGTATGTCTTGCTCTATAACTTATTGGCTCTTGGGTGGTGGTTGGTTTCAGTGTAGGTATGGAGGCTTTTGGACGGTCACTTATTACTTAAAGTTCCATGTAGTCAGGAGTTTTCTGGTGTTCTCAGGTTTTGGACTTAAGTCTCCTGCCTCTGGATTTCAGTTTGATTCTTCCAGTAGTCTCGGGACTTCTCCAGCTATACAGCACTGATAAGAAAACTTCTAGGTTAATGGCGAAAAGATTTTCCCCTGTTAGGCATACCCAGAGAGGTTCACAGAGTTACATGAAGAAGAGGAGAGGGAGGAGGGAGATAGAGATGAGCAGGAGGAGAAAAAGGGGGACTCAAGAGGAGAGAGACAGATCTACGCAGCTGTCTGTTCCCAGAGTGTTCTCCGTAGCCCAGTCACCTACAAAGATTCACAGAATTGGATTGGGAAGAGAACGGGAAAGGAGGAAATAGAGGTGTTCTGAGGTAGAAAACAGAGAGTCAAGATTGGGAGAGAATAATCTTCGGTTTAAAAATAGGGCTTCTCTTCTTTTTTTTTTTTTTTTGTAAGGTTATAGTGTATTGAAAATGAAAATTAAGGAGTAGTAGAGGAGTACTAGAGGACTTTAAAAGAAATAAGAGGAAAAGAAAAATAGAAAATAGAAGAGAAAAAGGAAAGAAAAAGAAAAAAAAAAGAAGAAAAAAGAAAAAAAAATTTGTTTCCCCTAATTAAAAAAATCGTAAAAATCTATGAAAATGAAAGTTAAGGAGTAATGGGGGAGTAATAGGGGATTTTAAAGGAAAATAAAAGAGAAAAAATAAAAAATAAAAAAAAATTAAAAAAAAAGAGAAAAAAGTAAAATTATATCTAGGAGTTTCTCTAGAGCTGTTGCGGTCAGTGTGGGTTTGGCTCAGTTTCAGATAGCTCCTCGTTCCAGTTTACACTTCTCGGTATCTACAGGCCCCTTACGGTGTAGTCGGTGTTTTCTAGAGGGATTTTAATCTGTTGCACCAGTCCCTTCTGAAGCGGTTCCCTTTGTTTATTTGACTTCTGTTTGCCGGTCTCTTCAGAGCCTCATTTCCGCCCTGACACAGGCGGGTGGAGGTGGACTCTTATTCAGGTAGCTAGTTCCGTCGCTCTGTGGGGAGGGGCTGACGCTGCGGGGAGGGGCTGGCGCTGTGAGGGCGGGCTTGCTCCGCGGGGACTGGCTGGCGCTGCCGGGAGGGGCTGACGCCGCTTTCTCCGTCTGCGCTGCTCAGGCTCCCGGCTGTTCTATGTGGAGCGTGCCCCGCGCTGCGGGAGGTTCCAGCCCTCGGGTGTTCCACAAAAGCGCGGAGCGAAAAGCCGCGCCTGCCCTCTGTGCCTTCCCCGTCAGAGCGGTCCAGGCAGCCAGGGGCTTGGTGGGCGCACTCTCCCCAGGTGTGGCGCGCCCACTCCCTTCCGCGGACCCAGTCTCAGTTTCCGCTGGCGCCAGTCGGGTGCGCGCGCCTTCCGCCCTCCGCATCCCCAGCCCCCACCCGCGCCGGCCGGGTGCCTGCGCCCTGTGTCTCGCCGCGACCTTCCCCTCCCCCCGCCTCCTGTCTCCGGCGGGGCTGGGCCGGTCCGCAGCCTGCGAGCTCTTCTCTGGACTTTCTCGGTCTCTTTGTTCTGCGAACGGCCGGCAGTGTGTTCGGGCCAGTTAATGTACTCTCTCTCTTTTGGTCTCGCACAGTTCAAGTTGGCACCTCACAGAAGCTCCCTCCGATTGTCCTCAGGGCACTCAGGCCCGGACCCTACCCCAAGCAATGCTGCCCAAGACTCCCTTCCCGGGACGAATCTCCGTCCTCAGCTCTTTTGTCTCACTTTTTATCTTTTATATTTTGTCCTACCTCCTTTTGAAGACAATGGGCTGCTTTTCTGGGCGCCTGATGACCTCAGCTAGCGATCAGAAGTTGTTCTGTTAAGTTTGCTCTGCGTTCAGTTATTCTTTCGATGAATTTGTAGGAGAGAAAGTGGTCTCCCCGTCCTACTCCTCCGCCATCTTGGCTCCTCCTCCTGTTCTACAACTTTTATCTCTATATGAATAGAAAGTGTTAGACCTTTAAAGGTCAAGCCTGGGAGGCAGAGACTTGAGAAAGAACGGTAATGTATATTTCAGGCTACAGGCAACATTCCTTTACAAAGGTTCAGAGCAAGCATGACTAAGCACAGGCAACAGAGAACAAAAGTTAGAGGTAAAGGAACAGATCCAATATTGAGTCAGGTTTGTTCTTCTCTGTTAAAATAGGAAATTTTAAAGCATGTAGTCTGTGTGAGAAATTATTTGTGTTTTGATTTAGCATGTCATCTGGTCTCTACTGGGCTTCCTGGTGACTCAGTGGGTAAAGAATCTGCCTGCAATGCAGGCAGATGTAGGTTCGATCCCTGGGTTGGGAAGATCCCCTGGAGGAGGGCATGGCAAACCACTTCAGTATTGTTACCTGAAGAATCCTATGGACAGAGAAGCCTAATGGGCTATAGCCCCACAGGGTTGCAAAGAGTCAGACACTGAGCATGCATCATGTTGGTCTCTACTAGGCTCCTTAAGAAATGCATGTCTTTGCCTCTAGAGAAATGAAATAACTTACTTGCTGTTCTTTAGTCAAGAACAGCAAGTTCTTTACCTTTAAGTAAAGGACTTGAGGATCCCCACAGAGTCAAAATGGCTATATTAAACATTTATTCAACATTTACAATATGGCAAACATTGTAATAGACATTCAGAATATGAGTGATAAAGAAACTGTATGTGCTAAGAGAATGGCACAGTCCTGCAGAGGAGTTATTGCTAACACTTTTAGGATTTTTTTTTTAATCTTACAAAATATTTTAAACTCTTTTCATGTAGTGATAATATCAGCTTTGGGGAATGTTACATAGTTTTGATCAAAAAGGTGAATATCTCTGTAATTTATATATCTGTTGCCCTAGTGAATGGGTCTGCTCAGACATTTTTCTGAGAGACTGTAAAGCATCCTGAGAGAGAAGTCACCTCTGGAAATAATGTGGCAGGCAGAAAAAGTCAATGTTGTCACCATCTGGAGATTATTCTTACAAAATTTCACTAGTAGAAAATAAATACAGTCCTTATTATAATTAAGATAATAAGTGGCTGACTCTAGGTGTTCAATTCATCATTTTATTTCATTCATCATTTATGTTATTAATGAAATCTCATATTCATGTTTTAACCCAGAGCTCTCCACCCAAACAGAATCATGTCTGAGTCCCTAGAGAGCAGAGGACCTATAAATAAAATAGGAAAGCCTGTTTTTACTAAAACCTCAGTTAAGATTTTATCTGCTGAGGCACTTTGTGTAGTATCCACCTTCATAAGTGTAACAATGATCTCCTGGAAATCAGGAAGGCTTTGTCATCTTGAGGACTCCAACACCTCAACCACTGTCAGCAGAAGGGAAAAAAAACAAAACAAAGAAGAAATGACAGTAGGGTCTAAAAGACATGGCAGTATCCAGAGGAGGGTGGAACCTACTTCTCAGTTGCCTTAAATTGTTCTTGGGCATAGGTAAGATATCCCTCAGCCCTCCCTAAATATCACTGGAATCTGGGGTTTGGAAAGAGCAAGGGAGTTGGGTAGGGCCCAAACCAACAAAGATCACACATACAGTACCTCATCTGATCCACTCAGAGGCCTTGGGATGCAAAGAGTATTCCCTTTTCAAAGATGATACCCTTTAAGGGAATGTCAGGGTAATAAATACCTGGGTTTTATTGCTAAAAAAGAAATTCTAAAAAAAATACACCCTTGAAATGTATTTTATTTTGTTCTTTTAACAAGTTTAAAAAGCTAATTGACACATTACTTTAATTACTTTTATTACACTTAAGGGCACAAGTGATAAATACAAATTTGGGGAAAATACAGTTATCACAGAGAAAGAAATTAAATCATTCACAATTATGCCATCTAAAGATAAACACTCACATTTTAGTATATATATTTGCCTCATTGTTAATATATGTAATACATAAATATATAAGCATTAAAATGAAAGTGATAAATTTACTCACTGCTTTCTAACTTTTTTTCACTTTTGGAACACACAATGAACATATTTCTATTCAAATGAGTGAAAACACCTCTGCTGACAAAGAAAAGCTTGTTGATTTGGTTTGAATTCAAATAGAATTCAAATAGATGCTGATAGTATTCAAAGTTTTTTTTACCATCTATTCTTTTTTTTCCATTTATTTTTATTAGTTGGAGGCTAATTACTTTACAATATTGTAGTGGTTTTGTTTTTTGTTTTTTTTTTAATTTTTTATGTATTTATTTATTTATTGGGCTGCACTGGATCTTTTTTTTTTTAATTTTTTTATTAGTTGGAGGCTAATTACTTCACAACATTTCAGTGGGTCTTGTCATACATTGATATGAATCAGCCATAGATTTACACTTATTCCCCATCCCGATCCCCCCTCCCATCTCCCTCTCCACCCGATTCCTCTGGGTCTTCCCAGTGCACCAGGCCGGAGCACTTGTCTCATGCATCCCACCTGGGCTGGTGATCTGTTTCACCATAGATTTGTAGTGGTTTTTGAAGCAACTGAATAAGTAAAATTACACCAAGAAAAGGCAAATAAACAGAAAACAAGATTGAAAAGTATTAACCTCAGAGAAAACCTCAGTATTCAAGGCATAAGGAAAAATTCATCATGATGATGAGGGTGGTCCTGCACCCATGCTACGTAGCTTCAGTAGCATCCAACTCTTTATGACCCTATGGACCATAGCCCTCCAGGCTCCTCTGCTCATGGGATTCTCCAGGCAAAAATACTGGAGTGGGTTACCACTTTCTTCTCCAGGAGATCTTCCCAACTTAGGGATCGAACCTGCATCTCTTATCTCCCACATTGGCAGGTGGGTTCTTTACTACTAGCACCACCTGAGAAGCCCTCCAGGGTGGTCCTACTAAAGCTAGATGGACTGTACTTAAACATCAGGGCCCTGAGTTAAACTCTCTCATCTCTTCTGTGAACATTTCCGTATCATCTGCATCCCTATCACGTTATTTACAAGCCTAAAATCCTGGGAAAGCAGAGCCCAAGCCCCTCTAATATTGCCTTCAGGCTTCTGGCTTTCATTCCCTCCCAGAGCTTCCTCTCCATTCAGCACAGGGGCAGGATCCCTTCCTTTTGTGTCTTTTTCCCCCCAAGGGATCCTTTTCCGTGTTGAGATCCCACCCCACCCCACCCTCGCCCTTATTCCTCTTTGGACTCCATTACTTATAGGAGACAAAAGGCAAAAGAAAGAACTGAATGCTTGAGACAAAGATCAGCACCGAGGACAGAGGTCCTACTTACTATAGGCCTTTCAAGGTTTAGATTTCTGTGGTTTCTGAAATTCTGTTTTTCCCACATGAGAGGACTAGTGCGCCCTCCAGGAGGCCTCCAGATGGAGTTCCGTCTTCCCGCTCGTTTCTCTTCCCTACGCCCTTTTAAACTCACCAATTTTTTCCTTTACGTAGATCCTTCCTCAGGCTTCTGAAGGCACAAAAAGGGAAGCTCCGTAGGGGAGCCTCAGATTGGGCTCTGTTCCCGCACCTCCCCCCACTGTCCCCCGCATAGATTGAGCCTATCTTTGCTGTCTCTGCCGCCTCCGCATTCTCGCGGCCAGGCGCGCGAGGTGCTTGGTCCTGACCCGAGGACCCTCACACCTGATGGTTGGGGTCGGGGAAGCGGTAGGTGCCATAGCAAAAACTCAGTGCGGATCTGCCCCTGCCGGGCCCTTCCCGGCCTCTCCCAGCACTGTATTTCCCAACTTTGTCCCTCCTTATCCATAGCCATCCTCAACTTTTGGTACACCTCCTCTTAAATACCCCCAATGGTGGAAGAGGGGTGACTATTTAAAATAAAACTCACTCTCTGTGTGTCTTTGTTTCCTCCTCCTGTGACTCATTTCCGCACTCCAAAATGGGCATGGGACACGGGGAGCAGGGGTTGAGTGGAACCCTTTCCAGCATATTCCCATACTTATGTACTCATAAGAAGAAAAGCTATGACCAACTTAGCATACAAAAAGCAGAGACATTACTTTGCCAACAAAGGTCCATCTAGTCAAAGCTATGGTTTTTCCAGTAGTCATGTATGGATGTGAGAGTTGGACTATAAAGAAACCTGAGCATGGAAGAATTGATGCTTTTGAACTGCTGTGTTGGAGAAGATTCTTGAGAGTCCCTTGGACTGCAAGGAGATCCAACCAGTCCAACCGAAAGGAGATCAGTCCTGAGTGTTCACTGGAAGGACTGATGCTGAAGCTGAAACTCCAATACTTTGGCCACCTGATGCAAAGAACTGACTCCTCGGGAAAAAACCCTGATGCTAGGAAAGATTGAAGGCTGGAGGAGAAGGGGATGACAGAGGATGAGTTGGTTGGATGGCATCACCGACTCAATGGGCATGAGTTTGAGGAAGTTCTGGAGTTGGTGATGGACAGGGAGGCCTGGCGTGCTGCAGTCCATGGGGTCGCAAAGAGTCAGACACAACTGAGTTACTGAACTGAACTGAACTGAAACTACTTGCCCCCAGTATCACCCAAAATAGACTTTGGGTAAGGAAGCTGTGACCAGAAAGCAGACTCTGATCCATTTAAGGATTCGGCCCTCAGTCCCCAGCCATCCTGGTGCCAGGGTTACCCCAGGCAGCTTCAGTCGGAACACAAACTTACAGTGTTCCTGGACCATTGCTTCCCCATGCCCTCGTCCCTCCCCTTCCCTGCCCCGCATTCCTTGACCAGAAGCTTTTCCTCCTCTGCCAAGAGGAATCTCGACTCAGAGGATACAAGAGACAGGAAAAAAGAGATTTGGGCCCAGGTAGACTCCCTCTAGTGACACTGTTGCAGGAAAGGGCACTCCTTCCAGGGCCTGAAAGTGGGCTCTGGTCTAACACTTGGAAATGAATTGAGCACTCCTTCCAGGGCCTGAAAGTGGGCTCTGGTTCTAACACTCAGAAATGAGTTGTCCGAGGAGACACACTTGCTGACAAAGCAAGAGGTTTTATTGGAAAGGGTGCTGGGGTGGAGAGCAGTAGGGTAAGGGAACCCAGGAGAACTGCTCTGCCAGTTCTGGCTGGCAGTCTCAGGTTTTATGGTGATGGGATTAGTTTCCGGGTTGTCTTTAACCAATCATTCTGACTGAGACTCCTTCCTGGTGGTGCAAGCCTTGTTCAGCCAAGATGGATGCCAGAGAGGATTCTGGGAGGTGGTTGGACATGTGGTGTCTCCTTTTGATCTTTCCCAAACTCTTTCAGTTGTTGGTGGCTTATTAGTTCCATGTTCCTTACCAGGACCTCCTGTCCTAAAACAACATGCAAATGGTTACTATGGTGCCTGGCCAGGATGGGCGGTTTCAGTCAGTGTCCTTCCCCTAAAACACCAAAAGAGTTCAGGTTCCTGATCCTCCTTCCCATTCAAACTGGGCAGCAGGAACCCTCATCCCCTGATCCTCCTGTCACCATGGATCTGGAATGTCTGTTTTTCCACCTCAGCATTTCAAGAAGCCAGATGTACTATTTGGCTTTCTCCAATAATGGGCGAGGGGGCACTTCCCAGGTGGCACTAGCAGTAAAGAACCCACCTACCAATGTAAGCTGACATGGGTGGCTTAAGAGAAGAGGGTTCGATCCCTCAGTAGGGAAGATCCCCTGCGTGAAGGCATGGCAACCCACTCCCGTATTCTTGACTAGAGAATCCCAGAGGAGCTTGGCGAACTATAGTCTATAGGGACGCAAAGAATCAGACATGACTGAAGTAACTTAGCATACAATCATAAGGGAGAGGCCACTTAAAATTCCTGTCAGATTAGCCCTTTCCTTGTTCTAACCTCTTCTCAACCTGCTCCTTCTCAGAACCTCCTCTCCTGGTATTCTTTTCCCCTGAAGCCCTTTCCTGCACCTAAATGGCCAGAAAGCTAGGTATCAGGAAAGAGTGCTGGAAGTTGAAAATGGAACATTATCTTTCTTCTGTGTATGTTCACATTACAATTTTTTAATTTTAAATGCTTTGTTTTTACATTTCAGAAATACAGTACTTACATTTGTAGGGGAGGAAGAATATGGGTATTTATCCTCAGATTTCTCTTTTCATTGTAGTGCTTTATTATTTGGCTAAATTAACATGTATCAAATAGAAAATATTTTCCATCAGCTACAAAAGAAAGAGCAGTTTTTAAAAACATGTTAATTATTCACAATCTTTAAGACATACTCTTTGGAGAGTAAAGTAACACAATAAAAATAAGATTTTCTACTAAATAGGAAATTCTTCATAACTTGGTCATGTTTATCATTTAAAGAATGATTCTAGTGATACTTCTCAAATAGTTTTTAAAAATCAGGTGAATTAGTTTGAAATTTTTAAACCTAAATTTTTCTAAAAGAAATCCACATTTTAGAGGTTCAGCAAATTAACCCATGTAGAGCCTAGTAAATGTCTTATTTTTGTTTGTTTTAGAAAAATGATCTCTCTCTTCCACTTTGAGGAGTTTTAATCTTTATAAATGTGAGTTAGTTCAGTTGTGTCCTGTCAGAGGGATGCAGCCTGCTAGGCCTCTCACCTCTGGCCTCTTTACCTCCAGAAAACCCAGAAGAAGTCTAGCCTTGCAGAAGGGTTGCTGCCTGCCAGTCCATCCCCACCTAGGTGGCTCTTCAGCCAGACTTCCAAAGAACTCTCACCCGCTAACCATATTAATTAACTTAGATCAGGTGCTCTCAACAAGGGAAGTCTGTGGACTACCTGAAATTCTATGCAAATTTGTATAAGTTTGGGCTAGTGGGGTACATGCACTTTTGTGGGAAGATGGTTTGTACCTTAGGAACCTGAGAAAGCCTATACATTAGCAGGGCAACATGATGCGGAAACTGAAGCTATGAAGTAGAGACAAGACAAAGGAGGAGAAGGAGATATGAGGGGAAGGGAGAAGAGACTGAGTCCAAAGCTGAGCCAAGTTAGTAGTAAAACACTATAGTGCTCAGGTCCTGGCTCCCAGAGTTCCATTCAAAACTGGCTGTCAATTCTCAGATCCCCTTAGGATCCTAGTCTTCTCTCACTTCAGTTCAGTCGCTCAATCATGTCCAATTCTTTGTGACCCCATGGAACTGCAGCACGCCAGGCTTCCCTGTCCATCACCAACTCCCAGAGCTTCCTCAAACTCATGTCCATCAAGTCGGTGATGCCACCCAACCATCTTATCCTCTGTCGTCCCCTTCTCTTCCTGCCTTCAATCTTTCCCAGCATCAGGGTCTTTGCCAATGAGTCAGTTCTTCGCATCAGGTGGCCAAAGTATTGGAGTTTCAGCTTCAGCACCAGTCCTTCCAGTGAACATTCAGGGTTGATTTCCTTTAGGATTGATTGGTTTGATCTTGCAAGTCCAAGGGGCTCCCAAGAGTCTTCTCCAACACCAGAGTTCAAAAGCATCAATTTTTCAGCACTCAGCTTTCTTTACAGTCCAACTCTCACATCCATACATGACTACTGGAAAAAAAAAAAAAAAACATAGCCTTGACTAGATGGATCTTTGTTGGCAGAGTAATGCCTCTACTTTTTGTAATCTGTCTAGGTTGGTCATAGTTTATCTTCCAAGGAGCATCTTTTAATTTCATGGCTGCAGTCACCATCTGCAGTCATTCTGGAGCCCAAGAAAATAAAGTCTGTCAGTGTTTCCATTGTTTTCCCATATATTTGCCATGAAGTGATGGGACCGGATGCCATGATGTTTATTTTTTGAATGTTGAGTTTTAAGACAACTTTTTCACTCTCGTCTTTCACTTTCATCAAGAGGCTCTTTAGTTCCTCTTTACTTTCTGCCATGAGGGTGGTGTCATCTGCATATTTAAGGTTATTGATATTTCTCCTGGAAATCTTGATTCCAGCTTGTCCTTCATCCAGCCCAGCATTTTGTATGATGTACCCTGCATATAAGTTAAATAATCAGGATGACAATATACAACCTTGATGTACTCCTTTCCCAATTTGGAACCAGCATGTTGTTCCATGCCCAGTTCTAACTGTTGCTTCTTGACCTCCGTACTTCTCAGGAGGCAGATCAGGTGGTCTGGTATTCCCATCTGTTTAAGAATGTTCCACAGTTTGTTGTAATCCACATAGTCAAAGGTTTTGGCAGAGTCAATAAAGCAGAAGTAGATGTTTTTCTGGAACTCTCTTGCTTTTTCAGTAATCCAGTTCAGTTCAGTTCAGTCACTCAGTCATGTCTGACTCTTTGCAACCCCATGAACCACAGCATGCCAGGCCTCCCTGTCCATCACCAACTCCCGGAGTCCACCCAAACCCATGTCCATCAAGTCAGTGATACCATGTCATCTTTTGTCATCCCCTTCTCCTTCTGCCCTCTATCTTTCCCAGCATCAGGGTCTTCTCAAATGAGTCAGCTCTTCACATCAGGTGGCCAAAGTATTGGAGTTTCAGCTTCAACATCAAGTCCTTCCAATGAACACCCAGGACTGATCTTTCAGATGGACTGGTTGGATCTCCTTGCAGTCCAAGGGACTCAAGAATCTTCTCCAACACCACAGTTCAAAAGCATCAATTCTTCAGTGCTCAGCTTTCTTTATAGTCCAACTCTCACATCCATACATGACCACTGGAAAAAACATAGCCTTGACTAGATGGACCTTTGTTGGCAAAGTAATGTCTCTGCTTTTTAATATGTTGCCTAGGTTGGTAATAACTTTCCTTCCAAGCCTTAAGTATCTTTTAATTTCGTGGCTGCAATCACCATCTGGAGTGATTTTGGAGCCCAGAAAAATAAAGTCAGCCACTGTTTCCATGTTTCCCCATCTATTTGCCATGAAGTGATGGGACCAGATGCCATGATCTTAATTTTCTGAATGTTGAGCTTTAAGTTAACTTTTTCCACTCTCTTCTTTCACTTTCATCTGAATATCACATTCACGATAATCCAGTGGATGTTGGCAATTTGATCTCTGGTTCCTCTGCCTTTATAAATCCAGCTTGAACATCTGGAAGTTCATAGTTCACATACTTTTGAAGACTGGCTTGGAGAATTTTGAGCATTACTTTGCTAGCATGTAAGATGAGTGCAATTGTGTGGTATTTTGAGCATTCTTTGGCATTGCCTTTCTTTGGGATTGGAATGAAAACTGACCTTTTCCAGTCCTGTGGCCACTGCTGAGTTTTCCAAATTTGCTGGAATATTGAGTGAAGCACTTTCACAGCATCATCTTTTAGGATTGCAAGCAGCTGTACAAGACTGAAGCAACTGAGCACAACTGAGCACATAAATGACATATAACACTGTATTAGTTTCAGGTGTAAAACATGGTGATTCAATATTTGTATATATGGCAAACTGATCACCATGATAAATCTAGTTCACATTCATACACTATTCTATAGTTTCAAAAACACTTGTGAATAGATGATATGGCTGGAAAAGCAGAATCCCTATCATATGAGACCTTTCAGAGAAAGGGCTTATGGAAAGGGTTGACTGCCGGGTCAATAGGAGCTCAGAGAAGGCAAAGGCCAGTTAGCCCAAAATAGTCAGAGGAAGCCTCACGGAAGTAAAAGATCTTGACCTAGGCCTCACAGGGTTGGCAGGACCTAGACAGAGGGTGGGAAGGAAAGAGATCAGTCTGATTGTATCCTGACCCCATGTCCTTACTGTTACCCTGGCCTGTTTTAAGCTTCCTTGCTGGGTCAGGTTCATTGTTCATAAATACTCTTTCTGGGTATTTATGTCTATTGACAGTCGCTATTGTCTGAAAGCAGGTTCAGTGAAAGCACTTTTTGACAAGCTCTGCACTACCCCGAAGGACTTTTTTCACTTATTTCCAGGTTATAGAATCTGAATTGGTCAACCTTTCTGGATAGTTCTTGAAAGTGAAAGTGTTAGTTGCTCGGTCGTGTCCAACTCTTTGTGATCCCATGAATAGTAGTCTACCAGGCTCTTCTGTCCATGGAATCCTCCAGGCAAGAATACTGAAATGTGTAGTCATTTCATTCTCCAGGGAACCTTCCCAGCCCAGGAATCAACCCAGGTCTCAAGCACTGCAGACAGATTCTTTATGGTCTGAGCCTCCAGGGAAGCCCTTTAGTTCCTAGGCAATTGCTAAGTACTTAAATATGCATTCCCTTTGAGCCTGTAAATCCATTCTTGGGTATTCACCCTAGGGTGAACCCACAGGGGATAGGGCTCACTCTCAAGAAGATAGACCTGAAGAAGAGGCATAAGCAAGTCTTGCGTTTCCGCTCCAGGTCCTTTGGGCAGGATACTCTAGGGTCCTAGGTATCTAGAACATAGTCTAGAAGGATAAAAGTGAAGGTTCCAGGTTGGTATATCTTCTTTCTCATTGGCTCTTCACTACCTGGGGAAGACAGCATCCAGAGGACCAAACTGATCACTTCCTGGCAAATATCACCACCAAGACTCTGGAGTCAAACATGATTTTTTTTTTCATTTTGAATCCTTTTCCCCAAATGAAATCCTAATATAATTATTTTTAAAAATATAAATATAATAATAGTTTGCACTTCTAAAGCACTTATCATATGCCAGGCACTATTCTCAGGACTGTACACATACTAACTCGTTTAATTGAAGTAATTCTGTCTTTGCTTGTTCCAACTATAAAAAGACATGAATTTGTTAAAAAACAAAACAAAACCACAGACCCCAAACTTCATCTCTTGTGCTAAAGCCAATGATACCAAACCTAGACTTAATATCTCACCTAATTGCAGTTTCAGCCTCTTCCCAGAAATGCAATCTTAAATCAACCAGCCTGGAATTTTCTGGTCAAGCAACAGTAAGGTAATGTCACATATGCCCTCTCCATCACCCTAATAAAGAAGTAATCTGCTTCATAAAACCTTCGCTGCTCCCTTCCTCTGCTCATGCCAGACTCTATACAAATCCATGGACTGTAGCCCACCAGGGTCCTCTGTCCATGGGATTTTCTAGGCAAGAATACTATAGTGGGTTGTCATTTCCAACTGAGGGATCGAACCCACCTCTCTTGCATCTCCTGCATTGGCAGGAAGATTCTTTTTTATTTTATTTTATTATTGAAGGATAATTGTTGGTCCTTTAATGGACCGGAACCTGATGGTCCGGAGTCGACGATAAGAAAGTAAGAGAGATAAAGAGGCTGATATCCCCTGATTTATGCAGAAAGCCCTATTCTTAGGGCTCGCGCTGCTGCACGTAGGCACCCGGCGCCCTCTCGAGTGGGTGGAGGCGCAGTGCCCCTTCTCGAGAGGGTCTTAGAAGCCCGGGCAAGAAAGTGAGCTCAGCGGGCCTCTGCGCTCCAAGGAATTAGCCTGAAAGAGAGAGAGAAGGAAAGAAAGAAAGAATAGAAAGACAGACACGGGGACCCAAGCTCTGATGGAGCAAAGGTGTTTTAATCAACATGGTGTGTACATATTTACTGTTTTACAAGGTGATTATTCTCAGCAAAGATAAAGATTAAAATTCCAGACTTAGAAAACGCAAGACATCCCTGTCAAAGAGAGAGTTGCAAACAATCACCTTTTACCGTATGACTCATAAAAAGGAAGAGGGTACTTACCACCGTAATGAGAAATGCCTGGCTTCCTCAGCCCCGGGAAAGGCGTGCCTCTATCTTAATTAGGAATTAATAAGGGCCAGAGGGTTCCTGACAGATCCAAAACAGCACACAGGAAGCCTCTTGTTAAATGCTTCCTGACAGATAATTGCTGTACAGAATTTTGTTATTTTCTGTCAAACCTCAACATGAATCAGCCTAGGGTATGCATATGATCCCTCCTTCTTGAAGCTCCCTCCCATCTCCCTCCCCATCCCATCTCTTTAGGTTGATACAGAGCCCATTTGAGTTTCCTGAACCATACAGCAAATTCACATTGGCTATCTATTTTACGTATGGTAATGTAAGTTTCCATGTTACTCCTTCCATACATCTCACCCTCTCCTCCCCTCTCCCCATGTCCATAAGTCTATTCTCTATGTCTGTTTCTCCATTGTTGCCCTATAAATAAATTCTTCAGTACCACTTTTCTAGATTCCATATATATAGCAGGCAAATTCTTGACCACTGGGCCACCTGGGAAGCTCATCCCTTCCTCTCCCCTCCCAAAAAATTATCCTTATCTAAAAATAATCCTTTTATTTATTTATTTAAAAATTTATCTTTACTTTTTTAACACCAAAACCTTTTAGCAATATTTTAATGTAGTTTTTCACTTTACTTAATACTGTTCTATATTTTTTAAAAAGTAACTGGAAAAACAAAATTCAGCTGAATAAATGTGAGGAACTAATTGGCTTTATACAACAATTCATGAATAGGGCAGCAACCCATCTAGCAGCTACCCGGGCACTGTCAGGGATTGTATAAAATGGAAGGTTTCTATAGGCTGTCAAGTAGGGCAAGGGAGCTATTAGCATAATAAAAGAAAGGATTTGGGGCTATACCCCAACAGAAAAGTACTAAAAGTAAAGTTTAAAACTACATTAAAAATAATACTTCTGTCCCAGGCCTCCCCCACTCAGCTCTTTTTTTTTTTTTTTTAAGAAACAACCCACTGCCAAACCAAGCCTATTCCACAACAGCCAAGGACCAGATTGCAGATGAAATGGAGACTGGGGCGGGGGCAATGGATGTAGGTTAGTGTTCTTAATCCTGGGAGCAGAAGGCAAGAAAAAAGAATTCTTGGAAAAGTAGAAAAGTTTAGTAGCTCCAGAAAAAAATGCAGCCCCTCCCTAGTAATCAGAGAAAGGCAAATAACATTTTCCCCCTGGGGATAGGCAAAAAAGATGGACAGGGCCAAATGTACAAGCGGGAGGGAGCAGAGGAGTGGCCCACATCTGCCCCGCTTTTGGTGGGAGTGGAAATTGAGGGCCAGAGATCACTGGTGACGTAGACCTCATGTGACCACGAGTCGACGTGTGCAGAAGTCCTGCTAGTCTGGTCCTTGTTCCCGTTTGGGTACCAGCTTCCTTCAGCAGCGGTAGCCGGTGGGGCCAACGGTGGGGAAGGAGGAGTCTACTGGCTGAAATTTTTCAGGTTGGTGGCAAAATAGATGCTGCCTGGGGATTTCGAGGGTGGGGATGGCCTAGAAGCAGAGATTTAAGGAAGCCCTGGAAAAGTCCATCTCTCCACCTCCCACCTCCAGGTCTGCAGGAAATGATGACCCTTGGGAAAGGGACTAGGGGTCCCCGGAGAAAGACAAGGAGACCTGTGATAGTTTAAAAATAATCATCCTCTGCCACCTAAGACGGCTTTCCCAACACCTCCCCTCCTCCCACCCCCAACCCCCATTTTTAATGATAGTTTGGAAATCTGCTTTTCCGACTCCCTGTCTGATGGAAAATTCGAGCTAACTGGCACTATGGAGACGGAGAGAAATGAGGGAAACAGAGGATGGAAAAGTTTCCATAACCGAGAACCTTAACAGGAAAAGTGCGCGGTGTTGATCAGTCCGCGGAGCGCTTGCCCCACCCCCACTCTTATCCCCTCCCCCTCCCGTTTCCCGTTGGTCTGCAGGTCTGCTGTTCTGAAAAGGCCAGGAAGAAAAGTGATCGGATGAGAAGATGAGGGAAATATTATGAAGACCCCTGGAGTGGAGGTGGGCAAAGGAGGGACTGAGGTCGCGGGCCCCTATGTTCTTCCCCCACACCCCTTTCTCCCAGCTTACTGTGTTCTAGGAAGGTCTTGCGTTCTGCCTTGTGTGGAAGAAATGGTTGAGAAGAACCTTGGAAAAGGCTGGAGGGAGGGACAAGGGAGGTGAAGAGGTAGAAAATGGAGGTGAGAATGGCAGGCTCAGGGAAACCCTGATGGCTGACGTATCCTTCTTGCTTCCTAGAAGTAGTTGTTTTCAAATAAGAATAAGTAGAAGAAAAGAAAGGAAGAGGGAAAGAAAGGGAGACACAAGATGAAACCCTGTCAAAAAATTGAAGAAAAAACAGAAAATGAGAATGAACCAAAAGTTGAAGAAGTACCAAAGCCTGAGGAAAAGCAAGAGGAGGAGGAAAAAACAGAAGAAACTTTTAGAGAAAGACTGATTCAGTCTCTCCAGGAATTTAAAGAAGATATACACAACAGGCATTTAAGCAAGGAAGATGTGTTTAGAAATGTGAATGAAACTGATGAGATAAGGAGAGTCAGAAACAAACTTACAGTGATGCGTTGGAAGGTTAATCGAAACCATCCTTACCCCTATTTAATGTAGTTTACCTTGATTTCTATTTTTTCTGATGTTGACATTACTTTCTTTTTTTGTTGTCCTGTATATCTCTGTCCATCTTTCTGCTTTTAACTTGTTGCTGTTAGTGGTTTTAGATGCATCTCATTGTTTATTTCAAACCAATCTACAAGTCTTTGCCTTTTAATAGGAGAGCTTTACTCATTTGTACAAAAAGAGATTCCTAACAGGATATAAAATGTAAAAAAGTTACTAAGTAATATGTGAATATCATATTTTTGAAAGGGAAAGGTACATTTGTATATTCCATATATACACAGAAGAATATGTAAAGGATGAAAGACAAAAAATATAGTCAGTGTAGGATTATGAGTGATTTTTTTAATTCAGCTTATTTGTATTTTTCCTTATTCCTAGAATGTACACACGTTATTGTTAAAAATAATAAAATTTTATAACAAAAAAAGGAGTAACCAACAGTAGTTAGTATATTTCTAAAGGCATTGAGACATAATATTTATTAGCAGAATTTTAGAAGTAAATGTGAACTCCAAATTACCACCAGACCTCTTAGCTAGAAAAATAAATTTTATATCTTTTCTCATTTGCAGTATAGAGATAATAATGATCTTTCTGGGATCTCATAAGGACCAAATAAGGTACTGACTGTGAGCTGTATTTGACAAGCTTTTATTCCCATATGCCCATGTAGGATGCCAAATCCTAAGAGATTTGTTTTAGGTATTTTGGAGGGAGAAGGTTAGTCCTCACCTGTGCTTAAGAAAAAATCCAGACAGCTGTTAGGTGGGTACCACCTTTGTTTTTCTCTCCTCCTGTGCCTGTCCAACCTTTTATGCCCCTCCCCTTGATACTACCACGTGTACTGGATATTTCTGCCCCTTCATTCAGATTCTGTACCTCTCAGCCCCCTAACACTGCTAATGTGCTAGAAATCTCAAATAGTGAAGCCCAACATATTTCTTTGGAACCCGCTTGATTCTCCAGTCTGAGCTCTACAGAAGTGGGGAGAATGCCCATCTCTTCAGTTTAGATGTTTATGCAAGGCCACTTGGGCTGTGATATCTTACTGATACCTTGGCAACTTTGGGATTTGAATCAAAGAACCCCTCTTCCCTATAGGACTCAGACACAATGGGTCTGTTTAGGGGTGGGACCAGAAAATAAGTCTGAATAAGAGACATTATGCTTTAGTCAGGGTTGCTTCTGAGTCTAAAGATTGGTTTATCTTCCTGAGTTTCATTTCCTTAGGGTGAGTGATCTCTCCCAAAAACTGGTGGCAGGCCTCCTCACCAACTCAAAAGATACCCTTAGACTTGTGTAAGTTTTAAAGGGAGGCTCAAGTCAGATTTTGCAATATTCCCATTCTTTATTGGAAATGTATGAAAGTGCTGGGTAAGACTTACTGTGTATTTATATCTGCATCCAGATTTTCATAACTATATGTGTATCTGTGGATCACAGTTGTACCAACAGTGTATTATTTTTCCTCTGTGATGCTCATTTTGGGGGCAGTTAATCACTTCAGACCATTCTTCAAGGTTACGGCAGCTTGATGGATGAAGGTGAAGGTCCAGGAACTCACTTGCCAGCATTATAAGACTGGTTGAATCCAGCCCCTTGGCACTGAGGAGTGGCACTGTGGCAGGACATGGAAGGACTCCCCCAAGGCACACCCCTCTCCAAGATGATCTGACATTGGTTTCTCTGCTCCAGCCTGCAGCAGGCACCAACTCTCCAGGCTGTCCTGGACATGCATACCTGGAGGACAACTCTCCCATTGCAGGTCAGAGCACTAGACTTCCTTTATTCCTTTTTTTTTCCCTCACAAAAGGGCTTGATGGGAACTTTTTAAAGGAAAAATGTAAAATTTCAAAAGTCACTAACTAAAAACATTGGTTGTGATAGTCTTTGTCCCAGCAATGACTACTCTGGAGGTAATCAGATAACTTGGGATTAAGGTAGAAGGGCCTACTGGAGATGATTTCAGATAATAACACAATTATTTTAAGTTATAATATCCATGTATTTGGGGCTTCCCAGGTGGCATTAGTGATAAAGAACCTGCTTGCCAATGCAGGAGACATAAGAGATGAGGGTTCAATTCCTGGGTTGGGAAGATCCTGGAGGAGAGAATGGCAACCCAGTCCAGTATTCTTGCCCGGAGAATGCCATGGGCAGAGGAGCCTGGTGGGCTGGAGTCCATGGGGTCACAAAGAGTCAGACACTACTGAAGCAACTTAGCATGCACACACATATTCATGTATTTATTTGAGTGTATATTAATAAATCTTTAAGGCAAATGATGATAGTTTAGATTAAGGCAGTGCTATAAAGTTTCCTTTTCAAAAAAGTACCCAAATTTCCTTTGCAAAAAATATTCAAATTCAATAAGTGAGTCAGTTTGAAGACAAACATGAAGTAGAATACTATGTTAATAGCAAAGATGGTACATAGATATGGCAAAAGTTATCCTAGTGGGTAATGCTGTTGTCACTCTCTTGCAACCCCATGGAATGTAGCCTGCCAGGTTCCTCTGTCCATGGAATTCTCCAGGCAAGAATACTGGAGTGGATAGCCATTCCCTTCTCCAGGAGATCTTCCCAACCCAGGGATTGAACCCAGGTCTCCTGCATTGGCAGGTGGATTCTTTACCACTGAGCCACCTGAGAAGACTGGAAATATTGCCCCAGTATAATTGATTTAGAGAATAATATCTGGAAACACCTGTCAAGAGGGGTGCAATCTGAGATTTTACCTTATCTACAAATTAACAAGTTAATATTAACCTGCTGCTGTTTAACCTGCTTTTGCTATGGCAAATGACACTAGAATCCCAGTCCTAAGGACATTATTACCCATGGTAAAAGCAGTAGCCTTGGCTTCATTTTGGTTTGTATTAGTTCCCCATGATCCTCAAGTCCCACGAGCTGACACAGCCCATCATGGATGATGGCACATGCAATGCACCGTGTTCTAGGAAAGATGCCCACAGTTTGGAGAATTCACTGCTTTCATAGTAAGCAAAAGCAAGCCTGCTGTGTCCACAGAAAGGGAAACACATTACTTCATGCCTCAAATTGCTTGCTGCAACTAAACTCTGAGAAATGGTCTGCCTGCATAAAGGGTGGTCAGGGCCTTAAGAACGTACAAGGATGCTCAGGACTCAAGGCAGATTGCCTCTCCCAGTAACACTTTTCTCTGTGCAACAAATCTTAATGTGAATGGTAAGCCTTTCTTAACATCACAAATTTTGATTTATAATTCCAAGTTAAAGCAGATAATGCATTATAATACTATATACTATAAACAGGAAATTTGTAATTCTAATTTTTACTTAAATACATAGGACTTTGAATGAATCCTAATTAACTGAATGAAAAGAACATCACCTAAGAAACCACAAGTAAATAATCTATGAGGAACTTTAAAGTTACAGTAAGACATAGCTACTGTGACACACAAAATTAAATAAATAGAGGAGCAAAAACCATGGATTTATCAAGATGCTAATGACAGGAAAAATATTCTGCAAAATTTTTCACTGAGAAATTGACAGGAGTGTGTGTGTGTGTTTGTAAGTCAGCCCCAGATCCTTTACATATATAATCGTTACTGTCTCTATAAAAGGAAAAGCCAAAAGCTAGGAGAAAAGCTGGTCTGTTCCCTCTATAGGGAAAGTTTTGAGGGAGAAGGAAACTTTTGCACATAATGGTATCCCAAATCAATCATTTGATATTTTGACACCAGTGTTTTGCAAGAGCTTCAGAAAAAAACAGCTGCATCATTTGCTAGATAATTTACTTGAGTATGGAACATCTTTTCATGTACTATTGGTCATTTAAACATCTTACTTTGAGAAATGTCCATTCAAATATTTTGCTTAAACACCCCCTTAATATTTTCAGTACACTATAGGTAAAGAATCCATTTGCAAGGGTGAGGTAGCTCCATATGTACTACATGTTCACCATGCATCATTAAAAGAAAAATGAAGGACAGGAGGTTAAGTATAATATATACAGGTGGCGCTAGTGGCAAAGAACCTGCCTGCCAGTGCAGGAGACGTAAGAGACGCAGGTTCGATCCCTGGGTCAGGAAGATCCCCTGGAGAAGGAAATGGCAGCCCATTCCAGTATTCTTGCCTGGAGAATCCCTTGGACAGAGGAGCCTGATAGGCTACAGCCGATGGTATCGCAGAGTCAGACACAACTGAAGCAACTTAGCACAGCACACACATACATACACATACTCACAAATGCCAACATAAAGCCCTTCAGCTCACTAAAGGGAGGGATTGTGTCTTTCAAAGTGATATCTTGATATCTCATCAGGCCTCTTGCTACCTCATTGTTTAAGGAACTTTTTAAAAATTTCTCCTAATAGACCATTCTATTATCCTTGCATTGTAACATGTATCCTTGCATGTATCCTTGCATGTCAAAATAGTTTCTTGTACTTACACAAAGTCCTTCCCTTCCATGAATTCTGAGTCCTTTTCCAGATGTTATGCTATTAACCTACTATTTAACAGAAAAGGAAGCAAGGCTTAGAGAGATTATGTGTCTCGGCCAAGGTCACCCAGCTATTAAATGGAACACCTGCCTAAGGTCAAAGCCCTCACTCCTAATCTCTACTCTGCAACAGTTGGTATTTAATAAATACTAACAACAACAACAGCAACACTGCTAAATGGATTCCCATCATTTCCTTAAAGCTCCTACTCGTTATCCCAGAATAGATGTTACTTCTTTTAAAACAGTTTTTATTGAGATATAATTCACACACCATACAATTAAGTGTACAAGTCAATAGTTTTTAGTGTACATTTTCATATCAAAGAGAAATACCATACCTTAGCAATGATCCTGCCCCCACGCCTCTATCCCTTCAGCCCTAAGTGAAAGTAAGTGAAAGTGAAAGTCACTCAGTTGTGTCCAACTCTTTGTGACACCATGGACTATACAATCCATGGAATTCTCCAGACCGGAATACTGGAGTGGGTAGTCATTCCCTTCTCCAGGGGATCTTCCCAACCCAGGGATCGAACCCAGGTCTCCCAAATTGCAGGCAAATTCTTTACTAGCTGAGCCACAAGGGAAGTAAACATCAACCTATTCTCTGTCTCTATAGATTTCCTTTTCCTGGACATTTCATAAGAATGGACTCATAAAATGTGGTCTTTTATTATTGGCTTTTCTCACTTAGCATATGTTTTCAAGGTTAGTCCATTGTGCACCATGTATTAATTTCTTTTTATGGCTGAACAATATTCTGTTGTATGGATATGAACATTTTGTTTATCCATTAGTCCATTGATGGATATTTGGGCTGTTTTCATCTTTTGCTTGTTATGGATAATGTTGCTATATAGATTTATGTACAAGTTTTGTGCGGACATAATGTACTTATTTCTCTAGGGTAGATATCTAGCAATTGAATTGCTGTGTCATACAGTAACTCTATGCTTAATTGTTTCAGGAACTGCCATATTGTTTTCTAAACTGGCTGACCATTTTACCTTCATTGTGTATACCGCTGTATACTTACCAGCAGTGTGTAAGGGTTCCAATTTGCCCATATCCTTGACAACACTTTATTTTCTGACTTTTTGACTGTAGCCATTTTAGCAGAGGTGAGTGATATCTTATTGTGGTTTGGATTTACATTTCTCTGATGGTTGATGATATTGAGCATCTCTCCATGTGCTTATTGGCAACTAGTATATATTACTAGGAGAAATGTCTATTCAAATCCTTTGCCCATTTTTAATTGGGATATTTGCCTTTTTATTATTGAGTTGTAAGAGTTTTATTTGTTTTTTTTTACCAATTGATTTTTTAAATTAATTAATTAATTTATTTTACTTTACAATATTATATTGGTTTTGCCATACACTGACTTGAATCTGCCATGAGTGTACATGTATTCCCCATCCTGAACGCCCCTCCCACCTCCTTCCCCATCCCATCCCTCTGGGTCATCCCATTGCGCCAGCCCTGAGCACCCTGTATCATGCATCAAACCTAGAATTGTGATTCGTTTCACATATGATATTTTACATGTTTCAATGCCATTCTCCCATATCATCCCATCCTCGCCCTCTCCCACAGAGTCCAAAAGACTGTTCAATACATCTGTGTCTCTCTTGCTGTCTCGCATACAGGGTTATCGTTACCATACTTCTAAATTCCATATATATGTGTTAATACACTGTATTGGTGTTTTTCTTTCTGGCTTTCTTCACTCTGTATAATAGGCTCCAGTTTCATCCATCTCATTAGAACTGATTCAAATGTATTCTTTTTAATGGTTGAGTAATAGTCCATTGTGTATATGTACCACAACTTTCTTATCCATTCATCTGCTGATGGGCATCTAGGTTGCTTCCATGTCCTGGCTATTATAAACAGTGCTGCGATGAACACTGGGGTACACGTGTCTCTTTCGATTCTGGTTTCCTCAGTGTGTATGCCCAGCAGCAGGATTGGGTCATATGGCAGTTCTATGTCCAGTTTTTTAAGGAATCTCCACACTGTTCTCCACAGTGGCTGTACTAGTTTGCATTCCCACCAGCAGTGTAAGAGGGTTCCCTTTTCTCCACACCCTCTCCAGCATTTATTGCTTGTAGACTTTTGGATAACAGCCATTCTGACTGGCATGTAATGGTACCTCATTGAGGTTTTGATTTGCATTTCTCTGATAATGAGTGATGTTGAGCATTTTTTCATGTGTTTGTTAGCCATCTGTATGTCTTCTTTAGAGAAATGTCTGTTTAGTTCTTTGGCCCGCTTTTTGAGTGGGTCTTTTATTTTTCTGGAATTGAGCTGCAGGAGTTGCTTGTATATTTTTGAGATTAATTCTTTGTCCATTGCTTCATTTGCTATTATTTTCTCCCATTGTGAAGGCTGTCTTTTCACCTTGCCTATAGTTTCCTTTGTTGTGCAAAAGCTTTTAATTTATTTATTTATTTATTTTTAAGCTTTTAATTTTAATTAGGTCCCATTTGTTTATTTTTGCTTTTATTTCCAATATTCCAGGAGGTGGGTCATAGAGGATCCTGCTGTGGTTTATGTAGGAGAGTGTTTTGCCTGTGTTTTCATCTAGGAGTTTAGTAGTTTCTGGTCTTACATTTAGATCTTTAATCCATTTTGAGTTTATTTTTGTGTATGGTGTTAGAAAGTGTTCTAGTTTCATTCTTTTACAAGTGGTTGACCAGTTTTCCCAGCACCACTTGTTAAAGAGATTGTCTTTTCTCCATTGTATATTCTTGCCTCCTTTGTCAAAGACAAGTTGTTCATAGGTGTGTGGATTTATCTCTGGGGTTTCTATTTTGTTCCATTGATCTATATTTCTGTCTTTGTGCCAGTACCATACTGTCTTGATGACTGTGGCTTTGTAGTAGAGACTGAAGTCAGGCAGGTTGATTCCTCCAGTTCCATTCTTCTTTCTCAAGATTGCTTTGGCTATTCGAGGTTTTTTGTATTTCCATACAAATTGTGAAATTATTTGTTCTAGTTCTGTGAAAAATACAATTGGTAGCTTGATAGGGATTGCATTGAATCTATAGATTGCTTTGAGTCATATACTCATTTTCACTCTATTGATTCTTCTGGTCCATGAACATGGTATATTTCTCCATCTATTTGTGTCCTCTTTGATTTCTTTCATGAGTGTTTTATAGTTTTCTATATGTAGGTCTTTTGTTTCTTTAGATAGATGTACTCCTAAGTATTTTATTCTTTTTGTTGCAATGGTGAATGGAATTGTTTCCTTAATTTCTCTGTTTTCTCATTGTTAGTGCATAGGAATGCAAGGGTTTTCTGTGTGTTAATTTTATGTCCTGCAACTTTACTATATTCATTGATTAGCTCTAATAATTTTCTGGTGGAGTCTTTAGGATTTTCTATGTTGAGGATCATGTCATCTGCAAACAGTGAGAGTTTCACTTCTTCTTTTCCAATCTGGATTCCTTTTATTTCTTTTTCTGCTCTGATTGCTGTGGCCAAAACTTCCAAAACTATTTTGAATAGTAGTGGTGAGAGTGGTCACCCTTGCCTTGTTCCTGACTTTAGGGGAAATGCTTTCAATTTTTCACTATTGAGGATAATGTTTGCTGAGGGTTTGTCATATATTGCTTTTATTATGTTGAGGTATGTTCCTTCTATTCCTGCTTTCTGGAGGGTTTTTATCATAAATGGATGTTGAATTTTGTCAAAGGCTTTCTCTGCATCTATTGAGATAATCATATGGTTTTTATATTTCAATTTGTTAATGTGGTGTATTACATTGATTGATTTGCAGATATTGAAGAATCCTTGTATCCCTGGGATAAAGCCCACTTGGTCATGATGTATGATCTTTTAAATATGTTGTTGGATTCTGTTTGCTAGAAATTTGTTATGGGTATTTGCATCTATGTTCATCAGTGATATTGGCCTGTGGTTTTCTTTTTTTGTGGCATCTTTGTCAGGTTTTGGTATTAGGGTGATGGTGGCCTCATAGAATGAGTTTGGAAGTTTACATTCCTCTGCAATTTTCTGGAAGAGTTTGAGTAGGATAGGTGTTAGTTCTCTAAATTTTTGGTAGAATTCAGCTGTGAAGCCATCTTGTCCTGGGCTTTTGTTTGTTCGAAGGTTTCTGATTACAGTTTCAATTTCCGTGCTTGTGATGGGTCTGTTAAGGTTTTCTATTTCTTCCTGGTTCATTTTTGGAAAGTTGTACTTATCTAAGAATTTATCCATTTCTTCCAATTTGTCCATTTTATTTGCATATAGTGCTGATATATATATATGATATAGTTTCTTATGATCCTTTGTATTTCTGTGTTGTCTGTTGTGATCTCTCCATTTTCATTTCTAATTTTGTTGATTTGATTTTTCTCCCTTTGTTTCTTGATGAGTCTGGCTGTAAGAGTTTTTATATACTCTGAATATAAATCCCATGGATACATGATTTGTACATATTTTTTCCCATTCTGTGGGTTATCTTTTTACTTCCCTGATGGTATACTTTTAGAAAATTATTTATTTTATGTATTTAGTTTTGGCTGAGCTGGGTCTTTGTTGCTTTGGGTGGACTTTATCTAGTTGTAGTGAGTGGGGGCCACTCTCGGTTGCAGTGCACAGGCTTCTCACTGCAGTGGTTTCTTTTATTGTGGAGCACAGGCTCTATGTGCACAGGCTTAAGTAGTTGCAGGAAGCAGGCTCAGAAGGTGTAGCTTGCAGGCTCTAGAGCATGGGCTCAGTAGTCCTGGCGCCAGGCCTAGTTGCTCTGCGGCATGTAGAATCTTCCCAGAGGAGGGATTGAACCTGTGTCCCCTGATTGGCAGGCAGATTCTTATCCACTGTGCCACCAGGGAAGTCCTGATGGTATACTTTGATGCCCTCCAAATTTTAGTTTAGATGAAGTTTAATATATATTTTTTATTTTTCTGCTCATTCTTTTGGTGTCAAGATCGTGAAGATTTGTACCTATATATTTTCCCCTAAGAGTTGTATCATTTTAAATCTTACATTTAGGTCTCTAATCTATTTCTAGTTAATTTTTTGTATATGGTATGAGATAAGGGTCTCATTTCATTAGTTTGCAAATGGCTGTCTAGTTGGTCCAGGACTATTTGTGAAAGGACTATTTTTTCCCATTGAATGGTCTTGGCATCCTTGTCAAAAATCAGCTGAAACATAATTTTATTTCTGGACTCTCAATTCAGTCCTATTGACCTATATGTCTATCATGTGACAGGATGACACTGCTTTGATTACCATTGCTTTGAAGCAATTCTGCAACCAGGAAACATGAGTCCTCCTATTTTATTCATTTCCAAGGTTGTTTTGGCTATTTAGGGTCCCTTGCAATGCATATGAATTTTAGAATAAGCTTGTCAATTTCTACAAAGAAATCAGCTGGGATTATGAAAGGGATTGCATTGAATCTATAGATCAATTTGGGAAGCATTACCATTTTAACACTATTAAAATTTTCAATTCATGAACATGGGATTTTTTTCCCATTTAATTGCATCTTCTTTAATTTCTTAATGGCATCATTTAATTTTCTTCTTTAATTTCAATAGTAGTTTGCAGTTTTCAGAGTATCGATTTTGTGATTCCCTTATTAAATGTATTTCTAAATATCTCAGTCTTTTTGATACTTTTATAAGTAGAATTGTTTTCTTAATTATCTTGTTCTGATTGTTCATTATAAGTGTATAGAAATATGGTTGTATTGAAATATCTTTGTATATTCATCTTACATCTTGCAACCTTGCTGAATTGTTTGTTTTGTTAGTTTATCAGTGGATTCCATAAGACTTTCTATACATCAGATTATGTCCTCTGGAAATATAGTTCTAATTCTTATTTTTCGATCTGGATGCCTTTTATTTCTTTTTCTTGCCTAACTCTCTTGGCTAGAACCTCCAGTTGTAATGTTGGATAGAAATGGTGACAGCACATATCTTTGTTTTTGCTCCTAATAATAGGGAAAAGATATTCATTGTTTTAGCATTAAGTGTAATGTCAGTGGGGGGCTTCCCTGGTAGCTCAGCTGGTAAAGAATCCACCTGCAATGCAGGAGACCCTCGTTCGATACCTGGGTCAGAAAGATCCCCTGGAGAAGGGATAGGCTGCCCACTTCAGTATTCTTGGACTTCCCTGGTGGCTCAGATGGTAAAGAATCTGCCTGCAGTGTGGGAGACCTGAGTTTGATCCCTGGGTTAGGAAGATACCCTGGAGGAAGGCATGGCAACCTACTCCAGTATTCTTGCCTGGAGAATCCCCATGGACAGAGGAGCCTGGCAGGCTACATACACTCCATGCAGTTACAAAGAGTCAGACATGACTGAGAGGCTAAGCACAGCACAGCACATAATGTCCATGGAGGGTTTTTGTAATAACTTTCATTATGCTTAGGGAATTCCTGGTTTGGGGATGCTAAATCATGCTTGCATTTTGGGATAAATCTTTTGGTCATAATGTATAATTGTTTTTATATGTTTCTAGATTTGTTTTCCTAGTATCTTGTAGGGGGATTTTTGCATCCATATTCATAAGCAATACTGGTTTGTAGTTTTTTCATGTCATATCTTTGTCTGGATTTTGTATCAGGGTAATACTGGTCTCACAAAAAAAGAGGATAAAGGTTTCCTTTTCTGTTTTGTTTGTTTGTTTGTTTTTGTTTGTTTTGACGAATTTGTGAAGGATTCTTCCTTAAATATTTGATAGAATTCAGCAGTGAAGCCATGTGGCCTAGAATTTTATTAGTGGGTAGTTTTAAAAAATATATTACTAATTCAATCTCTTCATTTGTTATAGGTGTATTCAGATGGTTTATTTATTCTTGAGATAGTTTTGGTAGTTTGTGTTTTTCTAGGAATTTGTCCATTTCTTCTGTTATCTAATATAAGGGCATGTAATATTTCATATTATTCATTTATAATCTTTTTTCATATCTATAAGGTCAGTAATACCAACCCCTCTTTCATTTCCAATTCTAGTAACTTGACACACATTTCTCTCTTTCCCTCTCACCCTCTGTCTCATCAGTCTAGCTGAAGATTTGTCAACATTGTTGATCTTTTCAAAGAATCTGCTTTGGTTTCATTAGTTTTCTCTATTCTCTATTTTCCATTACATTAATTTCTGCTCTAATTATTATTATTTCCTTCCTTCTGCTTGCTTTATGCTTAGTTTGCTCTTCTTTCCCAGTATCTTAAGGTGGAAAGTTAGGATGTTGATTTGAGATCTTTCTTCTTTTTTAAATACAGGCATTTAAAGCTATATATTTCCCTTTATACAAGTTTAGCTTTATCCCATCATTTTGAGTACATTGTGTTTCTAAATACCAAAGTTCCACACCATAAGTTCTGGTATGCTGTATTCTATGTTTCATTTTTCTTTAATTTCAAAGCATTTTCTGATATCCAAAGAACAAATGTTCTTTGATGCATTGGCTATTTAGGAGTGTTTTGCTTAATTTCCAGATATTTGTGAATTTCCTAAATTTTTTTCTGTTGTTGATATGAAATTTTATTTCAGTGTGGTCAGAGAACATATCTTCTATAACTAACTTCTAATCATTTAAATTTATTGAGGGTTGTTTTATGGCCTATTACATGGTCTACCATGGAGAATGTTCAATGTGCACTTGAGAAAAATATGTATTTTGCTGTTGTTGGGTGGCATATTCTATATGTCTATTAGGTCTAGTTGGTGCATGGTGTTCTAACATCTTCTATTTCCTGGTTGATCTTCTGCCAAATTGATCTATTTATTATGAAAAGTGGGTTATTAAAGTCTCCAACTATTACTATTGAATTATCTATTTCTCCCTTTTTTATTGTCAGTTTCTGCTTCATACATTTTGGTCCTCTGTTATTAGGGGCATATATATTTATAATTGTCATATATTACTTATATGTTAACTCTCTTATCATTAAATTCCCTCTTGCTTCCAGTTTTTTGTTTGGCATGGAAAAAACTTAGAAGTAGTTACTCTATTGTAACAATAAGTAAAGAGTTGAATAAACTGAGAATCAAGAACTCCTCTTAGATCCATTAAATGATTGAAGTCACAAAGCAAATCCCTGCTCCAGACAGGTGACAGACAGGCAGATACACAGAATCACAATTTGCTAGAGTAAAATCTATAAACAGAAACTTCCCCAGGAACCAGTACTGATATAAACTATATACTATAGTTATATACTATAGTTTATATACTATAAACTATAGTTTACGAATTGCTAGAAGCTCAATGTGGACAAGTCTGAGATTTAAAACTCCAGAGAGGCCCAATTTAAGGGGTGCACTCACACTTTTAGAGACCTATGAGGTTTTCACAGTGAATATTAGAGAAAACCTCTTTGTCCTTCTGGAAGGGGAAGGGGAAAGTAGGCATTTTTAAGTGTACCCAGAGTGTTCTATTCTTCTTAATAGTCAAGAAGAACTATTTTTTACCAGAGCCTAATTAGAATTTTCTCCTTCGCCTTTCACTTCTTTTCTTTTCACAGCTATTTGTAAGGCCTCCTCAGACAACCATTTTGCCTTTTTGCATTTCTTTTCCATGGGGATGGTCTTGATCCCTGTCTCCTGTACAATGTCACGAACCTCCGTTCATAGTTCATCAGGCACTCTGCCTATCATATCTAGTCCCTTATATCTATTTCTCACTTCCACTGTATAGTCATAAGGGATTTGATTTAGGTCATACCTGAATGGTCTAGTGGTTTTCCCTACTTTCTTCAATTTAAGTCTGAATTTGGCAATAAGGAGTTCATGATCTGAGCCACAGTCAGCTCCCGGTCAAAATTCTCCAAGCCAGGCTTCAGCAATACATGAACTGTGAACTTCCAGATGTTCAAGGTGGTTTTAGAAAAGGCAGAGGAACCAGAGATCAAATTGCCAACATCTGCTGGATCATCGAAAAAGCAAGAGAGTTCCAGAAAAACATCTATTTCTGCTTTATTGACTATATCAAAGTCTTTGTGTGGATCACAATAAGCTGTGGAAAATTCTGAAAGAGATGGGAATACCAGACCACCTGACCTGCCTCTTGAGGAACCTATATGCAGGTCAGGAAGCAACAGTTAGAACGGACATGGAACAACAGACTGGTTCCAAATAGAAAAAGGAGTATGTCAAGGCTGTATATTGTCACCCTGCTTCTTTAACTTCTATGCAGAGTACATCATGAGAAACGCTGGGCTGGAAGAAGCACAAGCTGGAATCAAGATTGTGGGGAGAAATATCAATAACCTCAGATATGCAGATGACACAACCCTTATGGCAGAAAGTGAAGAGGAACTAAAAAGCCTCTTGATGAAAGTGAAAGAGGAGAGTGAAAAAGTTGGCTTAAAGTTCAACATTCAGAAAACTAAGATCATGGCATCTGGTCTCATCACTTCATGGCAAATAGATGGGGAAACAGTGGAAACAGTGTCAGACTCTATTTTTGGGGGCTCCAGAATCACTGCAGATGGTGATTGCAGCCATGAAATTAAAAGACGCTTTCTCCTTGGAAGGAAAGTTATGACCAACCTAGATAGCATATTAAAAAGCAGAGACATTACTTTGCCAACAAAGGTCCATCTAGTCAAGGCTATGGTTTTTCCAGTGGTCATGTATGGATGTGAGAGTTGGACTGTGAAGAAAGCTGAGTGCTGAAAAATTGATGTTTTTGAACTGTGGTGTTGGAGAAGACTCTTGAGAGTCCCTTGGACTGCAAGGAGGTCCAACCAGTCCATCCTAGGGGAGATCAGTCCTGGGTGTTCATTGGAAGGACTGATGCTGAAGCTGAAACTCCAATACTTTGGCCACCTCATGCGAAGAGTTGACTCATTGGAAAAGACCCTGATGCTGGGAGGGATTGGGGGCAGGAGGAGAAGGGGCTGACAGAGGATGAGATGGCTGGATGGCATCACCAACTCGTTGGACATGAGTTTGAATAAACTCCAGGAGGTGGTGATGGACAGGGAGGCCTGGCGTGCTGCAATTCATGGGGTCGCAAAGAGTCAGACACGACTGAGTGACTGAACTAAACTGAATTAGAGTTTTATCTAGAGCCTAGTTTATCTAGCTAGAGCCTAGCTGACCTGGGGGAAGGACAATATCCAATCCCAACACCTCTCTCATCATCCTGTCCCAACTAAATGAGAACGAGGTGAGGCACTGAAAAGCACTTGTCCTGTCCATATGCAGTTGTTAGGTTCCTATTATTGCCAGTTGATTAATCTACTATTTTTTAACTGTGTTCTTGGGCATCAATTGCTCTGCAACCTAATTAAATCAAATTTGGGCTCCCTTGCAGGAAAAGTTCCAAAGGTCAGTGTTTAATATTTGTTCCAAACAAAGAAGGAGAACTCCCCACAGCCATCTTCTTACCTGACTTTTTAAAACATATATTTATTTATTTATTTATTTGTCTGTGTCAGGTCTTAGTTGCGGCACTTGGGATCTTCATTGTGTCATGTGAGATCTTTCATTGAGATACATGGACTCTCTAGTTGCAGCACACTGGCTTAGTTCCTCCAAGGCATGTGAAATCTTAGTTCCCCAACCAGAAATCAAACCCATGTTCCCCGTATTGCAAGGGGGATTCTTAATCCCTGGACCACCAGGGAAGTCCCCTTACCAGACTTTTTTTTCAAAAAAAATCTTTTATTAATAATAATAGCACATTTGAATTGAATGTTGATTGGGCATCAATGTCAAAAATACTATATTTTCATTAATCTTCAAACCAATAACAACTCTTAGAGGTAGAGATAAAGAGACTTCATGTATAAAAATACTTCATGGTATTTATTTGCCTAAGCCTGGAAGTGGAAAAGACAGGCTTTGAGCCCTCACTCTCCAAATGCAAACTATTACCCAGTGAAATGAACAACTGCAAACTTTTTAATTTGCCTTCTGCTAGGGAAGATGTTTTTCCTCCTAGTTCTCTGAAGGGTACTGTCTTTCCCTTTAAAAGAACATTACCTGACTTTTTAAAACAATCTAGCCAGCTTACGGCTACCTGGTATCTTCACCAAACCCCTGAATCACTTCCCAATTGCCTCCACAACAACCATTCTGTTTTTAGAGCAACTTTGGCTTGAATGCCTCCATGCTTTGTTGCAAATAAAGTAAGTTCCATTGGGGAAATTTTAGCACCTATATGATTCATGACTTTCTTCTCTCCCCAGGCAAAATCTCTGAGCCAGGGCTCTGGATCTGGGGGTGGAGACAACAGCACTTTTATCTTTGAATGACACTTGTGCTTTAGTACCTGATGTGTTAAAGTAGGCAGAAAGGAAACAACAGCCTGATGTTCTCTCACCTTGCTTCTCATAGTGTGGAACCACACCTTACAGCCAAACCAAGAGTGATAAGGACCCCAGTATTCTCAGTGGTACCATACCCACAGGACAATTTCCATTCTATTAGTGAGGGCTGGTTCCTCTCAATTGCACTCACCTGGAGCCTAACCTTGCAACCTCAGTAGTTGAAACAGGATAAGAAATACTGATATACTCCTCTTCTGAGAAAGAAATCACCATGGCAGTGAGCTGCAGGAAGAGGATATCCTGTGTTCTTGGCTGATAGTTAGGAGTGCAATTTTGCTTCCTTTATTTACATTTACATTACATTACAAATGTAATGTAAAGGAAAAAGGGAGAGGTCTAGGTTCAAATACCACAGATTCATATTTCTTGTGAAGTTTTTATAGATTTTCTTGAATAGATAGTTTTCCACTTAATGGTTTCCCTTAAAACCTTTCTAAAGCCTTTAACTTGTTTTGCTTGTTTTTTTTTTTTTTTTTTATGAATTTCACTAGTTTCACAGGAAAGCAGATCCACAGAGATCCTCACATTGTCATAGCAGAAATTGACCTCCTAGACATTCCTTCTTCCTGGAAGACTTCACTGGCAACTGAGTTAGGTCCTCTTACTCAGTGCTGTAATCTCCCCTTCAGTACTTATCGCACTCTCCTTGTTTCCTCTCACTAAACTATGTGCTACATAGCAATATGAAGGTTATATCTGTCTTATTGCTTTTTATATCTCCAGGGCCTGGAGCATAGTAGATGCTTAATAAATTATGATTGAATGAAAAGTATATTTCTGATATTTTAATTAAATGGAAAGAACTGTGTCCTAGAAATCAGAAATGTAAATACAGTACTGAGATTGAGATGTGAAATGGGCAGGCAGTGCCTGCCACAGAAAAGGCCTCAAATAATAGATGGATAAAAGAAAGAATGAGAAATAGATTTGGGACTTTTAAAAATTATTTATTTATTTAATTTATTATGTTTTGGCTGCATTGGGTCTTTGTTGCTGCACGTGGGCTTTCTCTAGCTACAGAGAGCAGGGGCTACTCTTCATTGTGGTGGGGCTTCTCATTACAGTGGCTTCTCTTACTGCAGAGCATAAGCTCTAGGTGCATGAGCCTCAGTAGTTGCAGCATGCAAGTTCAGTAGTTGTGGTACATGGGCTTAACTGCTTCATGGTGTGTGAGATCTTCCTGGATCAGGGATCAAACCTCTGTCCCTGGCACTGGCTGGCAGATTCTCAACTACTAGACCACCAGGGAAGTCTGGGACTTATTAATAAATGAAACTGAGTAGAGGGCAAGAACATGGACTCTAAGAACTAAACTGTATGTGTTTGAATTCCTGTTCTACCACTTCTTATCTGTTGCATAGCCTTGCTGTCCTACAATACTATTATTTGTAAAATAGGGGATGATATTAACACCTACCTCATAGAATTTGGAGGAGAATAAAATGCAATAATGAATATACATATACAACACTTTTTGATATATACCAGCATTTATGTAAGTGCTGTTTTATTTCATTTTCATCACTATGTATTTTTAAGGAAACTAGGATAATTCTGTATATACTATTTCATAGCCTGAATCTAAAAGAAAAATAATTAATGATTTTTCCCTTCTACTTACAAAAAGAATACCTTGTCCTCTGAGATAATTTAGAAGATAGAGGTAATCACCACTTGATGTCCAGCATTAGAAAAACATTTTTAATCTCAAATATGAGGACAAGTACAATAAACGGAAAGGGATGAGGGAGGAGTGGGAGTGCAGGAAGGGGTCATCAAGTCACCAGACGTAAGTCTCTAAGTGTAAAATATGGCTCAAGATACTGTCATGCTACAATGCCTAAGTCTTAGATTCATGGTGGGAAAAGTAGCCCCTGACTCAGGAACTGGGGCAGGGGTGTAACATGGAGAGGAGGAACGGAGGAAGGGAAGAATGTGTGAGTGTGTGTGTGTGAGAGAGACAGAGTATGTGTTAGCTTACTGTTTAGTTATAGATAAACTTGGGGTTTCCCTCATGGTTCAGTGGTAAAGAAACCACCTGCCAAGCAGGAGATGTGGGTTTGATCCCTGGATCAGGGAGATGCCCTAGAGAAGGAAACAGCAACCCACTCTAGTATTCTTGCCTGGGAAATCCCATGGATCTCTAATAGATAGTGAGGTCCTGAATATTTGTTGATTTCACACTCAGATGTCTTAGCCTTATGGCTTTGTACTTATATAATACAAGATCTCTTGAATGAAATATTGAATACATTATCTTTCAAATGTTCCAAATTCTTAAAGTAACATCTTTAAAATTTTATCACGTCTGTTCTCAGTTCTTCAAAGTTCTTGGCATCAAAATTATAATGGCCATAGCTTATTGGGAAGCTAAAATAGGCATAATTTCCTAGATTTTTAATATCTGGCTTCAATTTGTTAATATGTGCTTACATTTAGGAAAAAAGAGAGAAGCACAATAAGACTGAAGCACTGAAGCATTGGAATGACCCATAGAGAACCATTCTAGGCAGGAACAGAGATATCCACACCCACAGAGCCCACCATGTGCCAGACTATCTGCTTTCAATCCTTGCACTCACCCATGAGAGTATAATGAGAGGAAAACAGGACAATAACTACAATTCAACTGGGTACCTTTCCAGCCAAATACGTGTGAGCTATATATCATGGCAATATGCAAAAAGATCTCAGCAAAAATGAGTTGCCTCTGATAGAATATTAACCTGATATCACCACAGTTTGATTGAAGTGTAGCTAGTTGAGGCAAAATCACAAAAGAGTCTTATTTTTCCAATAGCTCCTCAACAGTGCTCTATTATCCCCACCCTCCACTTTCTACTGGATAATAAGCTTCTTTAATTGTATCTCAGTCCTGTTCCCCAACTTTTCAGTTACTTTTGCTTATTAAAATATTTCAGTTAAACTGTTAAAGGTTTGGTTCTATGTCTTTTTAAAGTTTATTTTTTCTTGAAATATAGTTGAATTACAATGTTGTGTTAATTACTGATGTGAAACAAAGTGGCTCAGTTATACATATATATTACATGCATTCTTTTTCATATTCTTTTCCATTGTGGTTTATCACAAGGTATTGAATATAGTTCCCTGTGCTGTACAGCAAGGCCTTATTGCTTATCCATTCTATATATACCAATTTGCATCTTGGTTCTATGTATTTTAAAACACTGATATCACTTTTGATTCAGAATTCTCCTCATCCCTCTAGGAGATCTAATTTTCTATCTAGAGTCTATCTATCTATCAGTTACCAATTATAAGGTCTATAGACTGACTGTAAGTCTATAAGCTTACATGATTATGTAGCCTGGGAAGTTCCATGATGTGCTGTCTACAAGCTGGAGAGCCAAGAAAGCCAGTGGTGTACTTTAAAAGCCTGAGTGTTGGAGAGCTAACATGTAGGTACCAGTCTGAATTATAAGTCCTGAGAACCAGGAACACCAAAGGCAGGAGAAGATCAAAGTACCGGCTCAAGCAATCAGACAGAGAGTGAATTCGACCTTCTGCTTTTCTGTTTTATTTAGGCCCTCAGTGGTATTAGATGATGTCTACCTGCATTGGGGAAGGCCATCTGCTTTACTCAGTTTACCAATTCAAATGCTAAACTTTTCTAGAAACATCCTCACAGACACACTCAGAAATATTATTCAGCCAGATATATGGGCATCCAATGGCCTTTTGGATTCATAAAATTAACAATCACACCCTTTTCCCTGGTTTACGCAAATGACTTGACAGTTTGAAGAAGAGGGATATAAAGACAACTCTTTATGTGAATACCGAGGGTAAGATTGCTATCCCACATGATTAATCATCACTGAAGCTCAAGCTTGATTTCTAGAGAACCTGCTGCTAAGGACTCACATCCAAGCATCTCCCTTTCAAGTGTTTCCTTGGAAGACTGGGCCATATCTTGTATGTGACTCTTACCTCATAACCCTCACATGGAATTCCTATAATTCATAGGTCTCTTTGTCCTAGTCTGTATCAGTTTCTGGTAAATCTGTATCTCAATAACTCCCCTCTTCCCAACTCTAGAACTTGTAAGCATGGTAGGATTTATTTTTCATGCTTATCCAGAATTGGGAAATTTGGTAGGGGATTAATCTTAGCCCTTTCTCTACCTGGCCACACCACAACATCATCTTTCAAAAATGTTCTTTCCAGGCTCCCATAGCATCTAGGTAGCTCAAAATCCCAATGGTAATGCAGATATCCAGCAGAGGAATAAGTGAACCTTAACAAGTGATGGGAAGAATTGACTCATTGGAAAAGACCCTGATGCTAGGAAAGATTGAAGGCAGGAGAAGGGGACAACAGAAGATGAGATGGTTGGATGGCACCATTGACTCCATGGACATGAGTTTGAGCAACCTCTGGGAATTGGTGATGGACAGGGAAGCCTGGTGTGCCACAGTCCATGGAGTTGCAAAGAGTTGGACATGACTGAGGGACTGAACTGAACTGAACATCTTGTAGATATCCCTAAACTTTATGTACTATTCTTTTGGGGTCCCATCTCCTTGGCTTTGGTGAAGGAAACCGATCAAGTGGCTGGTTCCACTATAATTATAGGAGATAAGGAAAGGAAATAGGTTCTTTTCACAAATACTGCACTTCCCCAAACATGAACACAGGTTCCTCCTTCCCAGTACTACACTACTCTTCACCCTCTCTGTCTTTCAGGGCACATGAGTCCCAAACTAAGACTCTTATATCCTTCCAACTCAGCCTTAGAAATTTAAAAAAATTTTGTTCTCAACAGGTTGTTATCTACTTTCAACTCCTCAGAAAACACCAAGGACAAGAAAAGATCTCAATCAACACCTCAACACTTTAGTGAAGACAACATCATTACAAGGACAAATTTCACCTATCTTTATTATTTTTAACTAATTTATTTTTAATTGAAGGATAATTGTTTTACAGAATTTTGTTTTCTTTCTGTCAAACATCAACATGAATCAGCCATAGTTCACCTATCTGTAAAACATCACTTCATTACAACCAACGTCCCATGTAGCATAAACTCTAATCTTGGAAAAATACACAAAAGTATGTTTTCATCCAAGAAAATTTGGTGGTTTCAAGCAAAAGACTAATCCAAGATGGATCAAAAAGATAATAGCAAAGAATTGAGCCACTGAGAGAACCAAAAATCTACTTTTCAAATTTTGTATTCAATGGTTGCATGTGTGCTCAGTCTCTCAGTCATGTCTGACTCTTTGTGACCCCATAAACTGCAGCCCACCAGGATCCTCTGTCCATGGGATTCTCCAGGCAAGGATACTGGATTGGGTTGCCATGCCCTCCTCCAGGGATCTTCACAACCCGGGGATTGAACCTGCATCTCTTACATCTCCTGCATTGGCAGGCGGGTTCTTTACCACAAGCATCATCTGGGGAGGCCATTCAATGGTTATGTCATAGCAATTTGCCTACTTTCAGGGGATTCTTTCTAGGTAATTTCTAATTTTCATAAAAGTTTTTCTATATTGCTGTAAATATAGTCCCCTGAATGAAAAGCAACCTATTAGCCTCAGTATGCATGCTGCATGCTAAGTCGTTTCAGTTGTGTTGGACTCCTTGTGACCCTATGGACTGTAACCCGCCAAGCTCCTCTGTCCATGGGATTCCTCTGTCCATGGGAGTGGGTTGCCATTTCCTTCTCCAGGGGATCTTCCTGACCCAGGGATTGTCTCATGTTTCCTGCACTGGCTGGCGGATTCTTTACCACTAGTGCCACCTGGGAAGCCCCATTAACTCAATAGTGGATATATCAGTCAACAAATATTCACCTACCGGGGTCCAGCCCCAGCAGGATCCAGGGGAACCCTCAGGATGAATGGCATCGGTGAGAGAGAGACACGTAGGACTGGCCTTGATAGGGCTAAGTCTGCGAGGGGGAGAGAGAGAGAGAGAAAGAAAGAGACCAAACCAGGAATATGCAGCAGAGTCTGGCAGTTGTTTTATTTTTCACTGTAGCCTTTATACCCTAAGTTGGTACATTTCTAAGGGGCAGATAAGCATACAGACTTAGTTTAACATTACATCAGCTTGTCCTTCATGAAACCAGGTGTTCTCTGTATATTTTTTATTTACAAAAGTCTTTTCCCATAGATTTTTTGTACCTTGTCTTCTGGCCTTGAGGTTAGCAGAAAACAGAAAAGTGGCAGTCTCATGGTACAGCAGGTTGCAACATAATAGAAATACAATCTTGTTAACATAAAAGTCAGTCTTTTTGCAGAAATTCTTAGCTAAATTTATCTAAAAAGTTTAGCACACAAAGACTCTGCGGCTCTGGTGAGGCAGCCCCTGTTTAGCACTCCTGGTTAAAATTAACAATTATCTTATTGTTTTTACACTAGGGCTAAACTCTTATTTTACTATATCTTTAACTATATTAACAATAGTTTCCACTGCACAACCTCAGCACATTAACATCAATCAAACGTTGATCTAATAACCACTTTTAAAACAATATTTTTTGTATTTTCTAATAGGGCTTCCTCACCCCCCAAAGGGCTCTGTGCCTATTAGGGCCTTTTTTAAGGTATATGTATATGTATAATATCTTTTGGCTTTCAGGCCTGTTAACAATTTATGGTTTGCACCTGGTGCAACTTTAAGCAACTTCAGTAGCCGACCCTGTCTTTTTTGTCGTTAATCTATTTTCTTTCTATTAGGTGTCATCTCCAAGGGAACTAGATAGGATTACATTTTCATGGAACAGAAATGCAAAGGATTGCAAAAACAGCAGATATGGCACAAAACAGGCTCTTAGTCTAAAAGTTAATTACCTGCAAGAAGTCACCAGCTGATCTCTATCTAAACTATTTTCTATTAGGCGTATATGTGGCTATAATATTTGTGGGGCTTTTTTCACCCCGCAGAGGGACCTATACTTAATAGTTTCTTTTGTTAGCGTACTGTGCTTAGGTTGTTTAGAACAATCATGAACATTTTGTGCAATGAGAGCACACATTTATCAAATAAGCCAGAATGCCAGCAAAAGGGTTTGAATTGAAGCATTTCCTTCATCCCTGGCTCCTTCATAGGGTACCAGCGTCCAGGAGATTTATTAATTAGGGTTTTAAGTTGGTCTTCATTCAGTGAAAGAGGAGCAGGAGAGCTCTCGGCAGGCAACACAAGAATCTGCAGCAGGGCAAACAAGAACAACAGCAGAAAAGAGGGGAGGATATAGGGTAGGGTAGAGGCCAAGGCCAACCTGGAGGGTCCCTTATCCTAGACAGCCTTGCCTGTCAGGTATTTTCCTCGTGACCTCATCATGGATGGGGTCCCGGACGGCCTTGCCTGCCAGGTATTTTCTTCATGACCTCGTCACGGGCGGGACCTCCCATAATGGCTCCCGACATTCACCAATCACCTACTTGGTACAAAGAATTCTGTAAGTCAATGACTTTGCAAAGTAGAAGACAGCAGATGAGTTTGGGACCCTCACAGATTTTAAAGACAAGTGTATCTAGCTAAGAACAGAACTATGCTTTGCCCACTCTTTAAACCTTGTTAGAAACCATCTAATAATAGTAAAAAAAAAAAAAAAAGTAATGAATCAACTTTCACTGATGATTCTTTAGGCTCTATGGTACTTACTTGAAATATGTGATTTATTTCTAATAATCCCTGTTTCACAGAGGAAGCACAGAGACCCTGATAAGTAACTGACCCAAAGTCATACATCAGTACAAGTAGCAGAAACATGATTTAAACCCAGACATGTCTGATACCACAACTCATGCCTCTAATCGGCATGATTCCAATGGGTATCATTAATAGAGCTACCTATATGAAGAGTTGTTAATTGTGAGAGAGAATTCAGGAATCACTAGCATTCCTTTAAAAGACAATTACTTTTAATTTGAGCTTTTGGAGCAATATATCAATATTTCTTTATCTCTCTAAAATTAGTATATATATATATATGTGAAAAATATATGTGTGTATGTATATATATATATATATATATATATATATATAACACACATATATGTCAGATAGATAGATACATGGGCTTCCCCAGTGGCTCAGCAGTAAAGAATCCACCTGTAATGCAGGAGATATGGGTTCTATCCCTGGGTCAAGAAGATCCCCTGGAGGAAGGAGGGCAAGGCAACCCACTCCAGTATTCTTGCCTGGAAAACCCCATGGACTGAGGAGCCTGGCAGGCTCCATGAGGAGTCCATGAGGTTGTCATTGTTTCGACATGTCCGTGAGGTCAAAAAGAGTCAGACATGACTGAGCATGCATGCATATATACATAATTTTATATATTTCAAACTACATATGCAGTAGGCATATACTCTTCCTTTATTCAGTGTCCCAGCTAGTTTAGCAGGGTGGGAGATTACATAGGCTTTTGGAGCCAAAGGGCTTCCCAGATGGCATAGTGGTAAAGAATCCACTTGCCAATGTAGGTGATACAAGAGAGACAGGTTCAGTCCCTGGGTTGAGAAGATTCCCTGGAGGAGGAAATAGCAACACACTCCAGTATTCTTGCCTGGATAATCCCATGGACAGAGAAGCCTGGCAGGCCACAGTTCAGGAGGTCTCGAAGAGTCAGACACAACTGAAGCCCCTGAGCAAAACTAGAGGCAGTTAGCATTTGCCTGGCCCATCTGGTCTCAGTACATATAACTCTTTTGGTTCCTTGGACACAACCAACACTTACTATTTTTAAATAATAATGCCATTTTCCTAAAGGCATCTCTATTTTGTAACCATGATTTTTAAAAATAGTTTTCAGTTATTTCAAGTCGAAAAAATGAACAGTTATACTCAAAGTGAGTTTCAAGTTTAATTGCTTCACATACCCCATGCCTATTTCTAATATTTTTTGGAAACATTCACATTACAAAAAACATGTCTTTGGAACTAACTTTTACCAGTTGTATACTTAATTTCTGAGATCACTCTAAGGAAGTATGTGTAGGAGTGCCTTCCCAACTTTGGAAAGGAAAGCAGAAAATAAACAGCCTCCTTTTTTTTTAAAGGCTCCTTTCCTCCAAAGACTATGGTATCAAAAACATCACATAAATTTACATAAAATGGTCAAGGTCTGACAACTGGACTTCAACCTCAAGATTTACTTTACAGATCATTTTGAAAACAACTGTATTCAGGAAGATACTTGTATTTTTTCAAAAGAAGATTTCAAAATAAAATGTTTCCAAAATGTTGTTGATGTTGTGTGGTGGAGTCCAAAGAAAATATTTTCTGAGTGGTACCGGTGAACAAACAAAATCAAACAATTAGGCTTTTTCTTTCCGCAGGATGCAGCATTTCTTTAAAAAATGAAACCTTGTAATTTTTAATTTTTTGATGGCATGCTGACTTTTTTAAAAAAAGAAATAAAGAGAAATTATTAGGAAGGATATATACAACCCACTCTACCTTCTCGCCTCTCTGTCTGACAAGTTTCTTGCTCCCTCCCCACCCTAACCTTCAACCTAAATGTCCTAGAAGAGTATGAATTCTGGGCACTTGGTGGGCAATGGCGGGGCGGGGTGGGGAAAGACTTTGGTCAGTGAGAAGAAGAACGAGAGCAAAAACACCAACGCCAAGGCCTAGGGGCGGAGAGCGGGTAGAAGGTGTTGTAGACCCTCCCTTATAACCAGAGAAATGCAAACTCCAACACCAGGGAAGTGATGCCACTCGTGGGCAGTCAGATTGGAGAAGAACGAGATGATTGATTGACAGGGAGGTGCGCGCTGTGACCCAGCGCACAAACAGGCGGAGGTGGTAGTCCGTGCCGGTGCACGAGGCGGAAGTGGGGCGCTCCTGCTGCACTGGCCGCCGGAGTTGGGGGCGAGCTCGGCGGTGACGTGGGGGTGCTCACGTGATCTAGAGCTGCAGAGCGACGCAGCCTTCGGTGCAGTCGTCACTTCTGTCTGGGTACCAGCTTCCCGCTCCCCCGCGCACGGCGGGTTGGCATCGGGCCCGCGGCAAGCGGAGCAGGTAAGGGCCCCGGGGCCGCGCGCTGACGCCAGGGAGGCAGCTGCCAGCCAACCCCAGAGGCCAGCACAGGGGTTCAGCGGCAAGCCTTCTCCACACCCCGGCTTTCCTGGAAACAGAAATAGTGGCCCCCTGGGGTGGGGGGTGCAGGGGTGCAGGGTTCCAGGGAAGGCAGGAAAGCAACTCAGAGCGATGGGAAATCATCCCTGAGTTCCTGCAAGGCGATAGAGAACCTGGGAGTGGGGCGGGGATGGGGGCACCTGAGGGTGGGGGCGGGGGGCTCGGGGCGGCCAGGCGCGGAAAGGGGGGTTGGTGGGAGTGGGGGACGCGGGGTCGGGAAGGTGCCAAGAGCCCGGCTGCAGCAGCCTCCTGCCCCCACCCTGGCCCTTTGCAGGTCTGCCGAACTAAGTGTGGCGGCTGCGCACTCGTGGCGAGGATCGGAAGGAGCAGGAGACAGCGAGGATAGGCCCAGGTCAGTGCCGGGAACTGTGCAGGGGAGGAAGGGACTGGTGCATAGCCCAGCCTGAGATCCCTTGCTAATTCCCCCAGACCCCATGCCCCGTCCTCCATTTTGGTGCCTGCTGCGCTCTGGGAAAGAATCCTGGGAAAAGAAAAATGGTGGGCTTTGGGTGTGAGGGAGGGAGGAAAAAGGAGAGAGCTGGGAAAGAGGTCAAATTGAAGGCTCCCCAGAAGGCGCACGAAGCGCCTGTGGTGGGAAAAAAAATTTTTTTTTAATCTTTGCTATCAGGACTCTGAATCCTGCTGGTCAGTGCACCAAGCATTCAGTCTCTCACCTTGCCTTTGTCTTACTTGTTGTTCAAAGAAAAATAACAGGGGGGAAAAATCTCATCATGGCTAATATCCACCAGGAAAACGAAGAAATGGAGCAACCCGTGCAGAACGGAGAGGAAGACCGCCCTTTGGGAGGGGGCGAAGGCCACCAGCCAGAAAGAAATCATAGACGGGGACAGGCTCGCCGACTTGCCCCTAATTTCCGATGGGTCATACCCAATAGGCAGGTCAATGATGGGATGGGTGGAGAGGGAGACGATATGGAAATATTCATGGAGGAGATGAGAGAAATCAGGAGAAAACTTAGGGAGCTGCAGTTGAGGAATTGTCTGCGTATCCTTATGGGGGAGCTCTCTAATCACCATGACCATCATGACGAATTTTGCCTTATGCCTTGACTCCTGCCATTTCCATGAGATTAATACTGTGATTTCCACTGTTGTTCTGTTTTTCCTTGCATTTTCCTGATAATGCCTTTACTGATCCGTTTGCTGTGAACCTTATGTAATTTCAGTGTGTCAGGTGGGTTCTGTGTTACCAGCTTCTAACTGCAGATTGCCTTGGCACCCAATCTAAGTTTCTGTCAACAGTAAAGTTTCACCCATTTGCATGGAAAAATGTAAAGTTAATAAAGTAATGAAAAAGCAATTTACACATTTATCATTGTCTCATTAAAGAAAAAAAAATACATGAACCCTTCAAAAATCTGAAATCACATATCCCAGGATGGTAATTGGAGCACATTTCTCTGGGTTGGATAATACGTGACTTCTTTTCATTTATTATCTGGGATTTTTAGAAGCATTGAGAAGAGTTTTTCAATGAATCTGTGAATGAACATAATTACTGGTTCAGCAAACTTAAAGAAAAGTGAACTTTAAGTATCTTCCAGTCTTAATTGAAAGTAAACCCTCCCTTTATTACAGATACATTCCTGTAAAGAATCAGTCTTCTCTTCTGTGAAATGGGATAAATAATGTCTGCCTTAGAGGGCTGCCAAATGAAATACATGAGGTGTGGAACTGTTGGCCTGCCTCCTATGCAACTCCTCAGCATTTAACAGGACTCTGACTCTCATCAGATCCTTGGGCACTACTAAGGGGAGTTTTCACCCAGGCTCACAAGAGGAAAAATAGGTGGGTTCCACTCTGTCATTCCAGTCATATTTGCAGTACACCTACCTCCCTGATTACTGCCATGTCAGTTGGGCATTTTTCCCCTTCTGCTGGCTCCTATTTCAATATCCTGTGATAAACCATAATGCAAAAAGAATATGAAAAAAGAATGTAAAAAAAGGTACTGGTTTAAATACAGACATACATTGTTTGATGCAATTCCAATTTTGGAAAGATTAAAATTTGGAAAGGTACATTCCTTGTGAAATTAAATAAGCAAATCAGATCACAATGTTTGTAAAATTGTGTCATCACTGTCACTGTTCAGTTCATGTTGCCGATGTGCTGGAGTCCACAAGCTAAACAAAAGCCCACTGATCTCTCTGTAGTCCCTGGTGAGATAAATCCCCCCTTTGACTTCTATAAAAGTTGTGGGAGAAGGCTCCCACACTTTGGAGTTACATTTACCAGTGAGTACCATTCCCATAGTTCTTGTTCTTAACGTTGGTTCTGAACAAGACCCTTTTGGTTTTACTCTGTCCATGGGTTTCTCCAGGCAAGAATACTGGAGTGGGTTGCCATGCCCTTCTTCAGGGAATCTTCCTGACCCAGGGATCGAACCCACAACTCTTACGTCTTTTGCATTGGCAAGCAGGTTCTTACCACTAGCGCCACATGGAAAGCTCCAACAGATATTTAATTATTTTAACTGATTCATTAATAGAGTTCAGAAACTGGCTCAACACTGTTCCTAAGTGACTGTCCTTAATTAAGTGGCCTAGTGAAAAGTGAAAGTGGCTCAGTCATGTCCAACTCTCTGTGACCCCATGGACTACACAGTCCATGGAATTCTCCAGGCCAGAATACTGGAGTGGGTAGCCTTTTCCTTCAGTGGATCTTCCAAGCCCAGGGATTGAACCCAGGTCTCCCAATTGTAGGCAGATTCTTTACCAGCTGAGCCACAAGGGAAGCCCAAGAATACTGGAGTGGGTAGCCTATCCCTTCTCCAGTAGATCTTCCCAACCCAGGAATCGAACCAGGTTCTCTTGCATTGCAGGCGGATTCTTTATCAACTGAGCTATCAGGGAAGCTCAATCACCTGAAGGAAATGTTAAAAAATGCTTTCACTTGGGTGCCTTCCCAGTCCCAACCCCTTGTCATTCCTTGAATCACCTGATCATTAACTACTGTTTTGACAGTTCCTCGGGTGATTCTGCTTCCCTGGTGGCTCAATAGTAAAAGAACCCACCTGCTAATGGAGGAGCTGTGGGATTGATCCCTGGGTTGGGCATATTCCCTGGAGAAGGAAATGGCAACCAACCCACTCCAGTATTCTTGCCTGGAGAATCCCATGGACAGAGGAGCCTGGTGGGCTATAGTCCATGGGGTCGCAAAAAGTTGGACACGATTGAGCACACATGCAGGTGATTCTGATGCATCTGAGTTTTGCCAGCATAGGCATGGAGAAACACTGACAGTGATGACACCATTTTACAAACATTGTGATCTGATTTGCTTATTTAATTTCACAAGGAATGTACCTTTTCAAATTTTAATCTTTCCAAAATTGGAATTGCATCAAACAATGTAAACCAGTACATTTTTTTACATTCTTTTTCCATTATGATTTATCACAGGATATTGAATATAGTTCCCTGTGCTGTTCAGAAGGACCTTGTTGCTAAACCAGTACTGGTTTTTTTTACCTTTCCAAATATCCTGTTAAGTTAATGCACTATTATAGTTTATTATTAATAATAATTATATAATTATTAAATAAATTAGGCATTATCTTTTCTGTGCAAGCCTGTGCCCTTTTATAACAATGCTTTTGTCTTAATTACCCTGGAGCTCAATTTCCAGCAGTGTCTGATGTAGATATTTAATAACATAATAATGCACTTTATTATTATTAAAGCTTTTAGCAATTTTTTTATAACAGCAATTAACATTGGGTCTTTGTGAGTTGTTTATTTCTTTACACTCGTTTTAAAAGTTTCTATGAGAAACATTTGAAGATGAAATACTTTCTGTAATTATTTGTGTAATACAAGGTGATTAGACATATTTGGATTATGCAGAAATATAAAGAAAAATATAAACAAAACCATAATCCAACTATCCAAAGAAAGTACAATTTACAAAAATTGTAAAATTTTTTATTATCATCCTATACTAGTCATGATTAAACCAGGTTTAGTCATAATTAAACCACTCATGATTAAACTTAATCACAATTAGATCTCTTAAGAGAAATATTGCCTCTTTCACAGCCCCTGCCAAGGAGACACGTTTAACTTGTTATGTTTATTTTTTATGTCTTCTCACCACTCTTCAAAGCTAATTGGATCATATTTGACCTACTTTCAGTTGTTGTTCAGTCACTCAGTCATGTCTGACTCTGCAAAACCATGGACTGCAGCACTCCAGCATGCTAGGCTTCCCTGTCCTTCACTAATCTCCCAGAGTTTGCTCAAACTCATGTCCATAAATTGATGATGCCATCCAACCACCTCATGTCTGTCACTCCCTTTTCCTCCTGCCTTCAATCTTTCCCAGCATCAGTGTATTTTCCAATAAGTCCGCTCTTTGCATTAGGTGGCCAAAGTATTGGAGCTTCAGCATCAGTCCTTCCAATGAATATTCAGGCTTGATTTCCTTTAGGATTGAGTGGTTTGATCTCCTTGCTGTCCTAGGGACTCTCAAGGGTCTTCTTCAGAACCACAGTTTGAAAGCATCAATTCTTTGGTGCTCAGCCTTCTTTATGGTCCAATTCCGACATCTGTACATGACTACTGGAAAAATTATACCTTTGATTATATGGACCTTTGCCAGCAGAGTGATATCTCCACACTTTTTAATACACTGTCTAGGTTTATCATGCTTTTCTTCCAAGGAGCAAGCATCTTTTAATTTCATGGCTGCAGTCACCATCTGCAGTGATTTTGGAGCCCAAGAAAATAAAAACTTTCAATTAGCTCCTGTTTTTCAAAACTGAAAATAACAGTCATGTTTCAGCAGGTCCACTCTCAGTGGGCAAATTTGGGAACATTACATGAATACATTTAGTTAATAGAACTAATTTATTTCTATATGAAATTTAAAAGTTGTCTTGTGAGTAGAAAAAGGACTGATTACAGGAATGAAATGGACAAAATCCTGTGTCTATTCCCTGTCTCCTTCCCTAATATCACGTATTTCATATAATAAATGTGCTGATTTTGTTTAGAATGATCTCATTTTAAAATTTTCATGCATATAGCATGAAATGTGGTTGCTGTCTTGTGTAACCAGTCAAAATGCTTTCTAAGTAATATAAACAAACATAACTAAATAAATAAGGCATCTCTATAAATTTGAAAATCTTGACATTTATTTGTATTTTTAATTTTTGCTCAAACATTGTTTTAAAAGTTATGATTAGCCTGTTTAGAAATTTACTCTTTCTCATGTAGCCAATGGAAAATATTTTCCATTTAGTTCCCACAAATGGAATGAGCATTATTATGTTTCTGATTGTAAAATATGCCTCCTAAAGTGGTTTTGTTGTTGTTGCTTTGGAACAGAAGATAAACTATATTAAGAAGACAAATTTTAAATCTTGCTTTCAACACCATGTTTCCTTTACTGAAATTACATGTGTAAAGTTTTTATCTAGTTTTCCTAAATTAGCAGATATTACTTAATCTCTGATTAAAGTTTGATTTTTAAAAGAGGAAGCAGGAATTCCTGGGTTGTCTAATGGTTAAGATTCTTCACTTCCACCACAGAGGGCACAGGTTTGATCTCTGGTCGGGAACTAAGATCTCACATGCTGCATGGCCAAAAAAAAAAAAAAAACAAGAGGAAGCAAACTAAATGTATCAGTCAATTTAAAGACAGTGAAAAACTTGATGAAAACTTGTTGAAAAAGCATCAACAAACAAGAATAATGAATTTCAAAATACTTTTGAATCATTTAGCTAGCAATATGTTGTTTAGTCACTAAGTTGTGTCCAGCTCTTTTGGGACCCTATGGATTGTAGCCTGCCAGGCATTTCTGTCCATGGGATTCCCCAGGCAAGAAGTCTGGAGTGGGTTGCCATTTCCTTCTCAAGGGATCTTCCTGAGCCAGGGATTGAACCTGTGTATCCTGTGCAAGAGGCATCTCCTGCATTGCAGGCAGATTCTTTACCCCTGAGCCACATGGGAAGAAGCTAGCAATATAAACAGTGGTTTTTACTATGACAATGCCTCCGTTATTTCACTCTATTTATTAGTAAAATGGAGATAATAATTTCCATGGCTGCTGTCAGAACCAAAATAGGTAAAGAGCATGTGAGCTGGCACAGGCAGAATCCAAGTCCCTCAGATTCCGCTCCATTGCTGGAAGTAGCATCCAAACTGAGTGTCACAAAGCCCACTCCATTCCTCTGCTGTGGTGAGCCACCTCCACCCTCCATCATTACAGATTTTTCTGGACACCTCAGTGTCCCAGTTTGTCTCTTACAGAGCTGTGCATAAAGATCCTCTACCTGACTTAGAATTGTACTAGCTTAGGTGAGTACTATCTTAATGATGCTTGGACCATGGTATGTTGTATATTTTTAGAAAAAAAAAGTTCTTTTTCTCAGTATGTGTCTATGGTTTGTTGTGTGTGCAACAAGCCCTCTCTTCTCCATAACATTCAGATATTAAAGGCTCAGTCTTGCTTTTTATTCACTCTGACGATCTCTATCATGTCATTAGAGAGCTTAGACAATTTTCATTTAAAGTGATTATCAATATAGTTGTCCCACAACTCAGTAATGCTTGTTCATTTCTTAAATTGAAGTACAATTTGTGCCTCAGCTGGTAAAGAATCTGCCTGCAATGCGAGGGACCTGGGTTTGATCCATGGGTTGGGAAGATCCCCTGGAGAAGGGAACGGCTACCCACTCCAGTATTCTGGCCCGGAGAATTCCATGGACTGTATAGTCCATGGGGTTGCAAAGAGTCGGACACGACTGAGCGACTTTCATTTCACAACTGATTTACAATATTATGTTAGCTTCAGGTACACAGCATAGTGATTCAGTATTTTTACAGATTATATTCCATTCAAAGTTATTATAAGGTAATGGCTATAATTCTTTGTGCTGTAAAAATAGGGGTATGGAATTGATATCTATTCATTTTTAAAGTCTGCATTTCATTTTGAATTGTTTTTATTCCTATGTCTTCAAACTCACTAATCTTTTCTTCTGTAACATCTAATCTGCCATTAACCCCATCTAACATATTTTTCATTTCAGACATTGTAGTTTTTAATCTCTAGATGTTCAATTTGGGTCTTTTTTTTTTAATATTTTTTGTATTCCATGTCTCTACTAAACATCTTCAGTCTTTCCTCCAGCTTCTTGAACATAGATAGTGCAGTTATATCTATTTTAATGTCTTTGTCTATTGTACCATCTTTATCTTTTCTTGGTCAGTTTTGATCGATTGATTTCTTTTCTCCTCATGATGGGTTAGATTTTCCTGACTCTTTGCTGACCTGGCAATTGTTGACTGGATACCAGGTATTGTGAGTTTTACCTCTTGAGTGCTACATAGTTTTGTATCCCTGTAAAGATGATGGTTTTTACTCTGGAACACAGCTAAGTTACTTGTAAACAGTTTGATCTTTTTAGGTTTTTATTTTAACCTTTGTAAGATAAGAACAAAGTAGTGTTTAGTTTAGGATTAATTGTACCCCATTAATGAGGAAAAACTCTTCCAAACACTCTTTCTGATGTCCTGTGAATTATGAGATCTTCAAATCTGACTGGTAGGAGCAGGCACTATGTCCAAACTTGTGTGTACTTAAGAAATTATTCTCTTTAATCCTTTTGGGTGATTCTTTTCCTGATCTGGGATCATTTGCTCACAGGTGTGTAATTAGTACTCAGATAAATAGTCAAGGGCTGCTGCTGCTGCTAAGTTGCTTCAGTCGTGTCTGACTCTGTGCGACCCCATAGATGGCAGCCCACCAGGCTCCCCTGTCCCTGGGATTCTCCAGGCAAGAACAGTAGTGTGGGTTGCCATTTCCTTCTCCAATGCACGAAAGTGAAAAGTGAAAGTGAAGTCACTCAGCCGTGTCCAACTCTTAGCGACCCCATGGATTGCAGCCCACCAGGCTCCTCCTTCCATGGGATTTTCCCGGCAAGAGTACTGGGGTGGGGTGCCATTGCCTTCTCTGTAGTCAAGGGAGACTCTCTGTAAATCTCCAAAACTTTTTCTCTGTGGGCTCTTTCCTTTTTGGTACTCTGTCTTGCAATCTCTAGCCACCTTGGCTTCCCCAGATTCCCTTCTTATCCTAATCTGTAGGATACCACCAGGCTCTCCATGGATTCTCACTTTCTACACAGTGGCCTGAAAACTTTCTTCAGGAAGTAGGCTGGAGCAATCATAAGAATTATCTCATTTGTTCCCAGTCTTCTAGGGATCACTGACTTCTGTTGCTTAAAGTCCTGTGTCTTGAACAGGACAGTTCTTAGAATGTCTTGAATAGTTCATTCATAGAATGAAAGGCAATTTGTTTGTTTCAGAATGAAACACTCTAAGTTACTTTATCCTGGTCAGGAGCAGAAATTCTGCTATATCTTGAATAAATGTTTAAAGTAGCCATTATGACTGTGTAGATTCTTAAGTCCTTAGCCTAATTCTACCCATGACTAAAGAATAACAGGCAAGTCACTTCATTTCTCTAGAGTCAAAGACTTGACTTTCCCAAGGAGCCTAGCAGGGGTAGTATGACACAGCAAATTAAAACATGAACAAAAATTTTCTGTTATATTGTAAAAGAAAACTTCCTTTTACCTATTAAAAACAGCAAGAAATACTTTACTCAAGATTATTGTAATAAGGATCAAAACTATTACAATAGGGAAGAGAAATTAAACTCAGCTGTAAATACGACAGGGACAGGTAGGGATTTATGGTCAATGGGAAAGGTACAGGAGAGGATGAAAAATTATGAAAAGGAACTTGGTTATGTATCAAGCTTGATTAGACATCAAGGTTGGGAGAATTCTTGATAAATTGCCTAACCAGAATTTCTTGCTAAAACTGGACTTAGCAGGCCAAAACCAGAACCAAGGACAAGGCCTCATTGAAGACAAAGCCAGAGAAGCCCGAGTAAAATTTTGGTCCAAGAGGGAGTCCTTGTCAGTATGTATCAGTGATTTTTTGAAGCATTTCCCAAAGACTACTTGCTTCAGAATCTTGCTAATAATACAGACTTTGGTACTCCTCTCCAGATTTCATGAGTCAAATTCACTTCCAACTGGGCCCCAAAACATAAATTATTGTCATGCTCCTCTGAGAGATTTTAATGCACACTAACACCTGAGAACCACCAGAAGTACGGTGGAAATACAATTATATTGAATACAAACGTGCCTACAGAAAGGCTACAAGGAAATACATCAAAATGCCAGAGATCCTAACTGCATATATCATATGACCTAAATTGTCTTATTCTATGTTAGGATCAATTTTTTTAAAATTTCAACATTTCTCACATTGGGATACATCATAAAATATATGTTATGTGATCAGTTTATTTTTCTCAAAAAGGTATTTCTGAATAAATGGTGTATGTTGCAGATACTCTAATAATAAAAAAAAACTAAGGTATAAAATATATACAGGAATGTGCATATAAAAGTAGAAAAAGTCATAAAGGAATTCACCACTAATGACATATGGAAATGGATGTGTAATAAAATGTAATTTTTCTGTTATTTATTTCAGTGTCAGGCTTTTAGATTTTAATTTTCTTGTGCAGTTATGATATTATTGCCATTAAAGCAATTCTGAATATGTCATCAGGTTAATTTGGACTACACAGAAAATTATGATACTAATCCAATATTCATAACATAACACTACTTTTAGTGTGTACCATATTTGAGACAGTGTCTTCAGCTATTTACAGGTACTAATCAATCCATTCCTCAGAAGAAATCTGTGAGGGCTGTACTATCAATGTACCCATTTTACATAGGAAGAAGTTGAGACACATAGTGATTAAGCAAATTACCTAAAATTGTACAACTAGTAAGTTGTAAAGACAAGATATAGCTCAAAATGTTGGGTCCAGAACCAGTGCTCTCAGCGTCTCATAAAACAAATAATAAATCCATTAAAGCAGTGATTGAAACAGCCACCTATTTTCTTAAATATAATTTAAAAATAATGTCATTTTTAAAGATATTTTAATAGTGGTGAATTCCAATCCAATTGGTTCTTCTAAAGAGAGACATGTTTTCCCTCACACTGAATGAAATTGGGTATGAGGTGAAGTGAAGTGAAGGTGAAAGTGGCTCAGTCGTGTCTGACTCTTTGAAACCCCATGGACTATACAGTCCATGGAATTCTCCAGTTCAGAATACTGGAGTGGATAGCCTTTCCCTTCTTCAGGGGATTTTTCCCAACCCAGGGATCAAAGCCAGGTCTCCGACATTGCAGGCGGATTCTTTACCAGCTGAGCCACAAGGGAAGCCCAAGAATACTGGAGTGGGTAGCTTATCCCTTCTCTAGAGAATCTTCCTGACCCAGGAATGGAACCTGGGTCTCCTGTATTGCAGGCGGATTCTTTATCAACTGAGCTATTAGGGAAGCCCAAGGGTAGGTATAGTGGAGATAATCAGGCTATTGATGTTGGGAACCAAAAAGGAAAATAAGCAAAAGGAAAAAACCAAAGTCCTTAATGTTGAGGACTTGAGAGGTAATCATGGTAAGTCCAACTTGTGAGGAAGATGATATTAGGGGGAACAGAAACTATGCAGAAGTAAAAACTCTCCAGAAAGCAGGAATAGAAGGAACATACCTCAACATAATAAAAGCTATATGTGACAAACCCACAGCAAGCATTACCCTCAATGATGAAAAATTGAAAGCATTTCCCCTGAAATCAGGAACAAGACAAAGGTGCCCACACTCACCACTACTATTCAATATAGTTTTGGAAGTTTTGGCCACAGCAATCAGAGCAGGAAAAGAAGTAAAAGGACTCCAGATAGGAAAAGAAGAAGTGAAACTCTCACTGTTTGCAGATGACATGATCCTCTACACAGAAAACCCTAAAGATTCTACCAGAAAATTACTAGAGCTAATCAACAAATATAGTAAAGTTGCAGGATATAAAATTGACACACAGAAATCCCTTGCATTCCTATACACTAACAATGAGAAAACAGAAAGAGAAATTAAGGAAACAATACCATTCACCATTGCAACAAAAAGAATAAAATACTTAGGAGTATATCTACCTAAAGAAACAAAAGACCTATACATAGAAAACTATAAAACACTGATGAAAGAAATCAAAGAGGACACAAACAGAGGGAGAAACATACCGTGTTCATGGATTGGAAGAATCAATATTGTCAAAATGGCTGTACTACCCAAAGCAATCTATAGATTCAATGCAATCCCTATCAAGCTACCAACGGTATTTTTCACAGATCTAGAACAAATAATTTCACAATTTGTATGGAAATACAAAAACCCTCGAATAGCCAAAGTAATCCTGAGAAAGAAGAATGGAACTGGAGGAATCAACCTGCCTGATTTCAAACTATACTACAAAGCCACAGTCATCAAGACAGTATGGTACTGGCACAAAGACAGAAATATAGATCAATGGAACAGAATAGAAAGCCCAGAGATAAATCCACAAACCTATGGACACCTTATCTTCGACAAAGGAGGCAAGGATAAAGACAACCTCTTTAACAAGTGGTGCTTGGAAACAGGTCAACCACTTGTAAAAAATGAAACTAGAACACTTTCTAACACCATACACAAAAATAAACTCAAAATGGATTAAAGATCTAAATGTAAGACCAGAGACTATAGAACTCCTAGAGGAGAACATAGGCAAAACACTCTCCGACATAAATCACAGCAAGATCCTCTATGACCCACCTCCCAGAATATTGGAAATAAAAGCAAAAATAAACAAATGAGACCTAATGAAACTTAAAGCTTTTGCACAACAAAGGAAACTATAAGCAAGGTGAAAAGACAGCCTTCACAATGGGAGAAAATAATAGCAAACAAAGCAACAGACAAAGGATTAATCTCAAAAATATACAAGCAACTCTTGAAGCTCAATTCCAGAAAAATAAATGACCCAATCAAAAAATGGGCCAAAGAACTAAACAGACATTTCTCCAAAGAAGATGTACAGATGGCTAACAAACACATGAAAAGATGCTCAACATCACTCATTATCAGAGAAATGCAAATCAAAACCACAATGAGGTACCATTACACACCAGTCAGGATGGCTGCTATCCAAAAGTCTACAAGCAATAAATGCTGGAGAGGGTGTGGAGAAAAGGGAACCCTCTTACACTGTTGGTGGGAATGCAAACTAGTACTGCCGCTATGGAGAACAGTGTGGAGATTTCTTAAGAAACTGGAAATAGAACTGCCATATGACCCAGCAATCCCACTTCTGGGCATACACACTGAGGAAACCAGATCTGAAAGAGACACGTGCACCCCAATGTTCATCGCAGCACTGTTTATAATAGCCAGGACATGGAAGCAACCTAGATGCCCATCAGCAGACGAATGGATAAGGAAGCTGTGGTACATATACACCATGGAATATTACTCAAAATAATTCATTTGAACCAGTTCTAATGAGATGGATGAAACTGGAGCCCATTATACAGAGTGAAGTAAGCCAGAAAGATAAAGACTAATACAGTATACTAACACATATATATGGAATTTAGAAAGATGGTAACGACAACCCTATATGCAAAACAGAAAAAGAGACACAGATGTACAGAAGAGAATTTTGGACTCTGTGAGAGAAGGCGAGGGTGGGATGTTTTGAGAGAACAGCATCGAAACATGTTATTATCTATGGTGAAACAGATCACCAGCCCAGACTGGATGCATGAGACAAGTGCTCGGGCCTGGTGCACTGGGAAGACCCAGAGGAATCAGGTGGAGAGGGAGGTGGGAGGGGGGATCGGGATGGGGAATACGTGTAAATCTATGGCTGATTCATATCAATGTATGACAAAACCCACTGAAATGTTGTAAAGTAATTAGCCTCCAACTAATAAAAAAATTAAAAAAAAAAAAAAAAAAAAGCAGAGACATTACTTTGTCAACAAAGGTCCGTCTAGTCAAGGCTATGGTTTTTCCAGTGGTCATATATGGATGTGAGAGTTGGGCTATAAAGAAAGCTGAGCACTGAAGAATTGATGCTTTTGAACTGTGGTGTTGGAGAAGACTCTTGAGAGTCCCTTGCACTGCAAGGAGATCCAACCAGTCCATCCTAAAGGAGATCAGTCCTGGGTGTTCTTGGGAAGGACTGATGTTGAAGCTGAAACTCCAATACTTTGGCCACCTGATGCGAAGAGCTGACTCATTTGAAAAGACCCTGATGCTGGGAAAGATTGAGGGCAGGAGGAGAAGGGGACGACAGAGGATGAGATGGTTGGATGACATCACCAACTCAATGGACGTGGGTTTGGGTGGACTTCGGGAGTTGGTGATGGACAGGGAGGCCTGGTGTGCTGTGTTTCATGGGGTTGCAAAGAGTCGGACACGACTGAGCTACTGAACTTACTGAAAATAAGATAAATACATTATGGAATTTATATGATATGTACCAGTAAAATACATTACAAAAATACCACAATAAGGGAGAATAAAATAAAATACGATTACTGTAAGATTCTTACATTTATATATGAAGTGCTAAAATCAGTGTTTAAAAGTAGATAGAAGTCAAAAATACAGTGTGCAAATTCCACCAAAACTAGTAAAAATAAAACAATGTGTACTAATAAGTCAACAGAAGAAATAACATAAATTACTAAAAATGGTTAAGTAATTCAAATGAAGGCAGTAACAGAGAAATTCAAAAAGAGACACAAATAGAAAACAGCAAAATATCAAATTTGAATCAAATTGTTTTGAAAATTACATTAAACATAACCATTGTGAACATTCCAATTACAATGTTAGCTTGTCTGATTGGATGAAAAAGCAGGACCCAAACATATGCTGTATAAGAAATAGACTTTATTTTTTAAAAATTATTTATTTATTTGGCTGCATCAGGTCTTAGTTGCTGCTTTCAAGTTTAGTTGCTGCACAGTATATGGGATCTTAGTTCCCTGCCCAGAGATTAAACCCACAACCCCCACATTGCAGGGTGGATTCTTAACCACTGGACCACCTGGGAAGTCCCAGAAATAGACTTTAAATATAAAGACAGATATAGGCTAAATTCAATGGGTAGAAATGTATATTAAGAAAAATGCTAAGGCTTGTCATTATATTAACATTATACAAAGTATATTTCAGGACAAGGAATATTACTTCAGAAAAACAAAGATGTTTTTTATAATGCTAGATTAACGCGTCAAAAGGTCATAGAAATCCTAAATATGCTGCACCCAATAATATGCTTCAGAATGCTTAAAGCAAATCCTAATACTGAAAATATATGTAGACAAATCTGAAATTATAGTTGTAGATGTCAGTGCTTCTCACTCAATAATTAATAGAGCAAGTAGACAAAAAAATTAAGGGTATAAAAACCCGAATATTAACACAAAAAAAGCTTCACACAAATATTTTTTTTTAATAACCGATAAGCCTGTGCTTACATTCTTTATTTTTTTTCTTTTTTTTTTAATTAATTAATTTATTTATTTTTTCAGTGGGTTTTGTCATACATTGACACAAACCAGCAATAGATTTACACGTATTCCCCATCCCGATCCCCCCTCCCACCTCCCTCTCCACCCGATTCCTCTGGGTCTTCCCAGTGCACCAGGCTCGAGCACTTATCTCATGCATCCCACCTGGGCTGGTGATCTGTTTCACCATAGATAATATACATGCTGTTCTTTCGCAACATCCCACCCTCATCTTCTCCCACAGAGTTCAAAAGTCTGTTCTGTACTTCTGTGTCTCTTTTTCTGTTTTGCATATAGGGTTGTCGTTACCATCTTTCTAAATTCCATATATATGTGTTAGTATGCTGTAATGTTCTTTATCTTTCTGGCTTACTTCACTCTGTATAATGGGCTCCAGTTTCATCCATCTCATTAGAACTGGTTCAAATGAATTCTTCCTAACGGCTGAGTAATATTCCATTGTGTATATGTACCACAGCTTCCTTATCCATTCGTCTGCTGATGGGCATCTAAGTTGCTTCCATGTCCTGGCTATTATAAACAGTGCTGCGATGAACATTGGGGTGCACGTGTCTCTTTCAGATCTGGTTTCCTCAGTGTGTATGCCCAGAAGTGGGATTGCTGGGTCATATGGCAGTTCTATTTCCAGTTTTTTAAGAAATCTCCACACTGTTTTCCATAGTGGCTGTACTAGTTTGCATTCCCACCAACAGTGTAAGAGGGTTCCCTTTTCTCCACACCCTCTCCAGCATTTATTGCTTGTAGACTTTTGGATAGCAGCCATCCTGACTGGTGTGTAATGGTACCTCATTGGCTTCACACAAATATTTATAGCAGTTTATAATTGCCAAAATGTGGAAGCAGCCAAGATGTCCTTCAATAGATAAATGGATAAACAAACTAGGGTTCATCCATAAATGGAATATTATTCAACAATAAAAATACATGAACTCTCAAGTCATAAAAAGATTTAGAGGAAACTTAAATGTGTATTTCTGAGTGACAGAAGCCAAACTGTAAAGGCTCCATACTATATGATTCCAACTATATGACATTCTGGAAAAGGCAAAATTATGAAGACAGTAAAAAGATTGAAATGATTTCAATGATTATATGTACATACTAATTGAAATTTGTAGAATAATCCAACTAACAACAGCAGAATAATTATTTTTGAGTAAACATGGAATATTCAAAAGCATTCAAACAAATGCTTGAATGCATTTGTGCTACAGACAAACTCCTTCAGGCTCCACTTCCTTTTTGGTAAAACAGGTATAAAAGGTATAAAAGCTGGTATAAAACCTACCTTGTAGACTTGTGCTGAGGATTAGATGATGCAAGAGAGACATAAGAGACACAGGTTCGATCTCTGGGTTGGGAAGATCCCCTAGAGAAGGAAATGGCAACCTACTCCAGTATTCCTGCCCAGAGAATCCCATGGATATAGGAGCCTGGCAGGCTACAGTCCATGGAGTCGGACACAACTGAAGCGACTTAGCACACATGTACAGTAAAGCTCACTTACAAAACCTGTACAAGATGAGAAATTTCAGGCGATAATGACAAAAAAATGCAGACACATAGGCAAGGAAATTTGCTGATTTTTATATTTTTTGTTCTTTTTTCGTATGGCGTGGAAATCCGTGGTCCTTTGAGACAAGCGAGAGCCAGTTATTCAATACCAAAAGGTGATGGTAATGGAGTATATGACCTTCTCTTTATGCCTGTTCTTTGTTCTTTTCTTCTGAGAGTTGAAGATACCAATGGAGTTTGAGAATTTTTCATTATAGAGAAGCTGCACCTCCTGGAGTTATGTTGCCCAAAGTTGTTTCCAGATTTGAAAGGCCATGCGGGATGCTAATGTAATGAGGAGTAGAAGAGAGAGAATCAGCTGCAACATGAAACAGAGATAAGGAATCATGTCTGACCAATTGCCCATTGTAATGGATAGGTTTTCACTGAGAAGATCCTCTCTTCACTTTTCCAACAGTGAGAAGTTCATAATTTTTAGGTGTCAGAAGAGGAGCCATCCCACAGTTACAAATTCTCTGGGTTGTTATTGCCTCTTTCATCCAGTCTAAGTTCACAGATAGATGATTTGGGCAAGAGGCTTACAGGGAGTATGACCAGAGGAGTTCAATGGCTGTTGACCTGGTAATGGGGTGGCTTCATTATTACCCATCTCTTTTTCCCCCTCTGAAACTTTCATTATTACCCTAGCACTCAGAGCTTGGTTTCCACTTCAGCCTTGGGTGGAAGAACTACTGCTAGTTTCCCTAGAAACTTTATTCACTGACTAAGTTATTTGGTGTTTCCCATGTCATACTGAAAAAATGACTTGTGATTCTTTTCTGCCAGTATTATCAGATGGGAAAAGAAATGTTGCAGCATTCATCAAAAGTGTCCAGTCACTGCTTTGTCACATGTAGTTGTCTCCTTCTGGGATCCACCATAAATCCTTACTCTTGTTTTGGGTGTATTATGCTAGACATGGGATTATTTGTCCACCAGGGCCTTCAAGGGGAGAACTCATCCAGAGGTCCTCTTTCCTCCCTCCTCTCCAATTAGTCTCTGGGAGAGAAGGTCATTTCTCAGAAACCCTTTGTCTGGCCCTCATCAGAGGCAGCTCCCTTCACTTTGCCAGAAGACCTAAATTAATTCCGTTAAGAGAATATACCACATGAACAACCTTACTCTGTGACTAAGTCTCTGTATGTCTAAAACTGTTGGAACCAAACAGAAGCTATGAGTTCTAACTCTTGCCCAGAAACAGCCTTCTCCCAAAGGAGGATCCTGCCACCACCCTGCTCTCCTGGAGTGATGGCTCCACCAGGATCAGAAAGATGCTCATCAGGAGACATCAAGTGCCCTGAGAATGTGAGGACAGTGCAGTCACTATCTGACTTGGGGCCTTGGTCTCATTCCTTTCCAGCCTCTATCGGCCTGTGAAGATAGCACAGAAGCTTCTGTGAAGACAGAAGCTGAGTCATGTGTCCAAAGGGAAAAGGAAGAGGGACTCACACTTTTTGAGGACGGATCTGCTGAGAGTCAGGAATCTGGTGGAGCTTTACCCTCCTAGAAGTGGAAGGGGCAGGAGAATGTGAACTACAGATGTGACTGGTATTTGAATGGCAGCATGATCTGGAGAGCAGGTGGAGAGAAGGAAAATATTCACATATTTCTATTTTGACTGTGACTCAATGTCATTTTGGGCTTCCCAGGTGGTGCAGTGGTAAAGAATCTGCCTACCAATGCAGAAGACGCAAGAGACATGGGTTCGATCCCTGGGTCTGGAAGATCCCTTGGAGGAGGGAATAGCTATCCACTCCAGCATTCTTGTCTGGAGAATCCCATAGACAGAGGAGACTGGCAAGCTACAGTCAATAGGGTCACAAAGAGTCAGACATGACTGAACTTAGCACGCATGCATGCAATGCTCTTTTATGTGGTGGAATAAGTGCCCTGATGGGGCTGGGGAAGAAAAGAAGGTGTCTATACCATTTCCATTCAATTGAGTCATGTACCCCATGAATGGAGACTGGAGTAAGGGAATGAAGTCACCACCTACCTTGTTCCCCATGTTTTCCTTTCCCCTTAGCTTACCCTCTTGTTTTACATAGGAAACTAGTATTTTCTTTGAGGTCCTGAAAAGTGAGATCAAAGTCTAATACTATATCTGCCAGACAGGACACAAGACACTGGAACAAGAGAGACAGGAGACTTCCCTGGAGTAACTGTTTATGTCTGTAAGTCACCTCACCCCTCTTAGTCTCACTTGGAAAATATATATTTGTGTTATGTATGGGCTTCCATTGTGGCTCAGCTGGTAAAGAATCCGCCTGCAATGTGGGAGACCTGGGTTTGATCCTTGGGTTGGGAAGATCCCCTGGATAAAGGAAAGACTACCCACTCCAGTATGCTGGCCTGGATAATTCCATGGACTGTACAGTCCATGGGGTCACAAAGAGTTGGACATGACTGATCGACTTTCACTTTCATTGCTGTGGGGTAGAGTGATGGCACTGCAAATATAAACAGGTAGAAACTGAGAGCTTGCTGGATGAGCCAACAACCAGGGCATACGCTTCGGTATCTGTGTTTCCTGTTGTACCATTCTGGTTGTCAGGCATCTCCCATCTTTCTGTCCTTCTCTCAGGGCACCCCAGATTTACTAACCCTAACTTCTGTCTATATTCCTCTAATGTCACAAAGAGCTGGGCTGGAGCAAAGGATTTCAAGAACGGGAGCAAAGAGGGATCTCCTGGAAAACCTGCTGTTTTCTGCTCTCCTCCCCTGGAGAAGTTGGAAAGGAAGAAAATCATCATCCTGTTTGTTCTTGTTTCATGTGCTATTATGTTCCCTTACTTCTCCATGAAGATAACTTCAGGGAAATACTTCTCCACTGAACCTTTGAAAGGTAAGGTGCTATATAGGATCAAAGGCTATTTGTGTATTTTGTACAAGATCACACAGTACCAGTCAAGAGCTTGCCCTGGGCCCCAGTGACAGATCTCACCTCATAACTCTAGGATGACATTGGGTAAACACTGCCCAAAGAAGAGGTGGTCTCTCCTGTCAAAGAGGATCACACCAGCCTCTTCTCCCAGCCAGCTAGGTCTGGGCCAGAGACTAAAGTCATTTCCATCCAGCAAAACACTTTGAGTTTCTAGAAGGAAGATATTTTTCAATGTAAGTCCAAGGAATTATTTTAAGACTCATTCTGTAGGCTGTACATCTACATTCAGTCTCTATATCTGATTTCAATTCAGTTAAAAATTCACTGAGTTCCAGACTCTTGGTGAGATTCTAGAGATATTTGTTGTTTCATGGTAAGGTACTTTCATGGTTAGTATCAGTGGGCTTTATTTAATACCATATAGACCTGGGAAGGGCCATCCCTCTGTTTCCTACTATGTGAGCTAGACAACTTTTTTAACTCCTGTGCCTTAACTTCTGATTCATAAATGGTGATAAAACCTTAAAAGGATGTTTTGAAGATCAAATATGTTAGTATCATCAAAGTACTTAATATGGTGTCTGGCATAGAAATGTAGGCTACACTGGACCTTCACTCTTTTATTCAGCTATCTTAATGTTGAGTTCTTGCTCTGGCTTTACCTGGTGGTAGCATAACCCATTTCAACATGTTCTACCATTTCAAATACATTCCTTTCACAAAGAGGAAAAAAGCTAATAAGTGTTGGGTTGGAAATGCAGATTTTGATAAAGCTTATGAGAATGATCCTACTTTAGTTTGTAGAACTGGTGTAAGGATAGAAAGAATTGATGACTCAATTTTATAAGCCATTTGCATTTTTAACAAATATTTTGGGGGTATCTGTTATATGCCAGGCTCGGTAAGCCTACAAATCATGTCTTCATCTCAGAACTTTCTTCTATGCTCCAGATCCATGGCCTGCTCTCTTGAAATAATTCCAAGTTTTAATGTCATTGTCAGTAGTTGGATACCAACTACCTGCCAGAAATTTTACATCTAGAGCAATAGTTCTCAAATGGTGTTGATTTCATTCCCTGGCTCCAGGAGACATGTGGAAATGTCTGAAAACACTTTCAGTAGTCACAACTTAGAGTGCTACTGAAATTTTGTGGGTAGAGGCTAAACATCCCACAGTGCATAGAACAGCCTTCACAAGAAAGAGCTCTCTGAACCAAAGTGTCAACAGTTTTGAGGAAAAGCTCTCTAGAGCAAGGTAAACGTTATTACCCACCTTGTGTGCACAGATACAGGGTAGAACTCAAGTTTGGAATCTAACAACCCTGAATTAGAATAACTATAGTGCCTATTCCTTGGCATGCCCTTGGAAAATGTATGTAACCTCTCTGAGCCTTTGTAGAGTGTGCCATGGCAAAAACCACTACAATATTGTAAAGTAGTTAGCCTCCAATTAAAATAAATAAATTTTAAAAAAGAGGAAAGAGTTATAATGGGGAATACTGATACTTAACTTACTGAACAGTTGTAAGAAGTTGTAAAACAGTATGTGGAGTTCCTAACACAGTGTCTGGCCAATAATAGGCCATTGATTTGTTAGTTTCCTTCCCACCCCACTTCCTAACTTCTGCTTCCAAGATTACTTTAACCTAAATTATGTAGCCCTACACAGCGTAACTATGTCCTGAAGAGCTTCTGGAACTATAACAACAAGAAGGAAAATAAGCTTACAGAGACCCAACTTGTGTATAAGAGTTGGTGCCACTTTTGTGTTGTATGTATAATGGAAGTGGGCTATGGGGAAAAATTGTCCCCCCATTTCCAGGAAATCAGTGTACCTTTACTGAGCTCTTATGGGGCCATCTTGGAAAGTTAACACAGGAATGCCCACTAACTGGGTATGTGGTTCATCTTGTGGCTCAATAAACATAAACAGAGAAGCACAAAGGCCAGACATTTCGGAGCAAGGCCATAGGAATAATTGGGAGCCAGCCAGACACAGAAAGAGGAGAACTTTGGGCCAGTTGTGAGACCACCTTACAACTGGGCAGAGCAGAATGTGAGCTCCATAAGGGCAACTCACCACCAAGAGTTTTGAAGGAAGCGGACCTGAGCTGTGCAATTAGTTCTCCTTCCGATCTCACTAATTAGGTAAGTTGTTCCTGTGATAGAGAAGAAATGAGTGTATAGAAAGGCTAGAAGTGCTTTGGTCATGGATGTCCCATCATATGGAAGAAATTAATGAGAATGGAGGGTCAAAATTCCCCAGGACAAACCAATGTATGGCCCAATAGACTAAGTTTCTGCCTTATGCATCATGCTAAGTCACTTGTGTCATGTCTGACTCTTTGCAACCCTATGGACTGTAGCCCACCAGGCTATTCAGTTCTTGGGATTCTCCTGGGATTGAATCTATGTCTCTTACATCTCCTGCATTGGCAGGCATGTTCTTTACCACTAGGGTCACCTGGGAAGCCCAAGTTTCTGCCTACTAAATAACTAATATTCTAGGCCTGCTCTCTTGAAATAATTCCTAAATTGCCTAATGACATTTATTTTGTGTGTTCCTCGATAATTCAGTCACATGATTACAGTCAGTCTCTTAGTTTTCTGCCACAGATGGCTAACTGTTTAGCATGGCCTGTGATTTTACACATTCACCCTGCAAGGGCTAGTTCACCTCCAAGAACCCTCCATGGGATATTGATGATACTTTCACCTTGTCTCATTCTAAAGAATGCAAAATTCCTGATGACAGGCATTTGCTTTGTTAGAATAGCTTGGGCAGAGTTCCACCACCACCCGGCTCCCAGTCTATATTGCCTTTATTTCTCTGGTGACAACATAAAGAGCAAAAGTGCTCTGCTTTCGGGCTTCCCTTGTGGCTCAGCTTGTAAAGAATCTGCCCACAATGAGGGAGACCTGGGTTTGATCCCTGGGTTGGGAAGACCTCCTGGAGAAGGGAAAGGTTACCCACTCCAGTATTCTGTCTTGGAGAATTCCATGGACTGTATAGTCCATGGGGTCGCAAAGAGTTGGACACGACTGAGTGACTTTCACTTTCACAAGCCAATGGCCCTGTAGTTATTGTGGGATCATGAACGTCTGTATGAATTCAGGCACTTTTTATTCCTTTTCCTCTTTGTTGTTAAGAGATAGACGAGAAAAGGAGAAGAAAAAGGCCGTGGTGGGAAGTTCATTGTAACATCTGGTTGTTATGATCACCACCCAGTTGTTTTAATGTCATTGTCATTAACCCAGTGCCTAGCATGGTGCAGGGCACACAGTCACACCAGTAAACTGTGGTGATTGCTGGATGTGTCTCTCCCTGTGCAGCCCTCATGCTGGTGGCCTTGCTCATATCAGGTGTCTGAAGAAGACAGGTTCTGAGAATCAGTGTCCTGATGGCTGACGGAGCTTCTACTCCAGGTTCAAGGGCAGCGGTCCTCAGGAGACCCCAAAACTTCACATCTTCAGTTAGATATGATACCTGACAAGTGAGTTCATAGGTATGATAAAACTATGTTGAGGGATGGCTCTGTAAGGCTCACAAACTGGCCTAAAAGTAAAGAAGCTACTTTGATCTCATGATGGAAGAAAAAGGTTAGCAGGTGGCATTTAATTTCTTCAGCAGCTAATGCTTTATAGCAGCCCTTGAAGTCTATTAACGATGTCTTCTTTTGTTTGAAAGCAATTATTTACCCAACCTGAGGGAGGAACTTGATCTTTAGCATGCGTTTGGAATAAATATACCTAAATTGTTTTCGCTGGGTAAATATTATTCAGTGATCACCATGTTTCTCTCAGGTGGTTGTTGAAATATGCATTTGGTTGGAAACTCTTCCTAGTGATTTGAGATTGTAATATAGTTTATTCCCTGGAAGCTGCATTCTTTATCTATTCTATAATGAAAAGTCTTAAGAAGCCAGAAAATTTCCAAATGTTAGTTAAAAATATCTTTTACTGGCAGGCTACAGTTCATGGGATCGAAAGAGCTGGACACAACTTAGCACTATCCTCAGCTTTCAGCTCAGCTTTAAGAATTTATATATTTAAACAATTAATTTAGAGTGTCTTATTGATCTGCTAAAATAACCATGTAATCTTAAATGTAGATATGTTTACCTTCCCAGTACATAATAATTTCAGCTTTTTATTATCTGGCCTCCCTCCTCCTCCCCCTGCAGTGTACCCAGGCAACCACTGATCTCTCACTATAGATTACTTTTCATATCCTGGAATTTTATTCAAATGGAACCATAAAGGATTTTCTTTTTCTTTCTTTTTTTTGGTCAGTTGGTTTTGGTTGGTCTGGTTTCTTTCATTCAACCTGTTTGTTTTAGATGTATCCATTTTGTTGCATGTATCAATAGTTCATTCTTCTTTATTGATGAGTAGTGTCCTAGTATGAGCTTCCTCCATGATTCAGTGGTAAAGAATCTGCCTGTAATGCAGGAGCCGTGGGTTCGATCCCTGGGTCAGGAAAATTCCCTGGAGAAGGGAATGGCAACCCACTCTAGTATCCTTACCTGGAGAATCCCATGGACAGAGGAGCCTGGCAAGTTGTAAAGAGTCAGACGTGACTGAAGTGACAGCATGCACACACGCACACATCCCAGTATACGGATATACTGTGATTTGTTTGAAATTTGCTGTTGTTTTCTAAATTAAATCTTCAGTGAATATTTGTGTGTAAGTTTTTGCATGGACATATGTTTACTTTCTTTCAGGTAAATACTTAAAGAGTGCAGTGTCTGGATCATATGGTAGATTTAAGATTAACATTGCTAAGAAACTGCCAAACTGATTATACCATTTTTCATTCCCTCAAACACTTTGTGAGAGTTCCATTCTCCTCAACCTTGCCAGTGCTTGGGATGGTCAGTCTTTTTAATTTCAGCCATTCTCATGTGAATGTAGTGGTATCAGATTGTAGTTTTAATTTACAATTCTCTAATGATATTGAGCATATTTTCATGTGCTTATTTGCTGTTTCTGTATCTTCTTTGGTGAAATTTTTATTCAAAAATTTTCCCCATTTATTTTTTGTAGTCTCTTTTTTGCTTCTTAAATGACTTTTTTCTATAGTCTGGATACAGATGCTTTGTCAGATATATAATTTGCACATATTTTCTCCCAGTCAATGCCTTGACTTTTCATTCTCTGAATAGTATCTTAGAAAGGGCAGTTTTTAACTTGAAGTCCAGTTTTATGTATTGGTTTGCTTATGGATTATAGTTTCGGTGTCTGTGAAATCTTCACCTAACCCAAGGTCACAAGGATTTTCTCCTATGTTTCCTCTAGAAGGTTGAAAACTTTAGGTTATATTTGGGTCTCTGATGCATTTTGAGTGGACATTCGTGTATTATGTGATATGTGAATCACTCTTTATATTTGTATATATGATATCCACTTGTCCCAGCACCTTTTGTTGATAAGACTATCATTTCTCCACTGGATTGCCTTTGCTTGTTTTCAAAAATCAGTTCTCCATATATGTTTGCATCTATTTCTGAATACTTTATTATTTTCCTTCAATCTGTTTGTCTACATTAATTCTAATACCACACTTCCTTGATTACTGTAGGTTTATAGTGAGTCTTCAGAAATCTTGGAGTCTTCATCCTTCAACCTTATTCTTCTTTTCTCAAAGTTGTTTTTCATAGTCCACGACCTCTGTATTTCCAAATTAACTTCAGAATTTGCCCATAAATTTCTTTTAAAAAATATTTTCTAGGATTTTTATTGGGATTACACTGAATATATAGACCAATTTGGGAGAAGTACCATCTTAACAATACTACATCTTTTGATCCATAAAGACAGTTGTCTCTCCATTTATTTAAGTTTTCTTTAATTTTTCTGAGCAATGTTTTATAGTGTTCAGTGAACAGATCTTGCACATTTTTGAACAAGTTATTCATAAGTATTTCAGACTTTTTGATGCTATTGTAAAGAACACTACTTTGTAAATAAAATTTCCAGTTATTGTATTTTCACTGAACTGTCAGCAGCCAAATGTTTCATAATAGCCATTGCAGGAAATTTTTGGTTGAAAGAACAGGCTACTCTAGGATATAAAAACTACCTGATGTGTAACATGCTTTTGACTGTGTTTCTTTATCAGCTTTTAGATGTTATTGGCAATGTGCTGAAACTAAGGAAGAAGATGTCAGAGATAATTCTACAGGACATCTCCAGAAAAATCAGCGACTGAAATAAAATAATTATGGCAGCTTTCAATTTTCATGCATGTGGTTAAAATTGAACCAGTCTATTTGTGGGTTTTTTCTTTTTTGTGGCCCAGCAAGTCTTCCTCAGTGAATTCCTGGGTTCTCCAGTAGTGAAACAGACAGAAGGAGAAAGCACATATGTATATGAGCATGTATGTTTGTATGTATATGTATATTGGAGAAGCTGCGAGGAATTTTTATTGGAAGGAAAACTCGAGGTTAATGCTGTGGTCATGTCAGTCCTTTTAACTTCCTGTCACATATTTGGAACCAAATTGGTTGCTGTTTGTTTGCTGGCTTCACTTGGCGAGCATTGTTACCATGGTGACTTAGTGACTGCTGTGGGATTTGATGCAGATTGAACATCATTTTATAATTCTAACCTGAATTATTTATTACTATTATAGTTGTCAAGTGTTGCTTTTCTGATTACCTCATTCCTTTCAGATTTGTTCACTGAAATTTGACTGGAGGTAGAGCTTTCTCTTTTCTCTATTTTTTTGTTTATATAAGTATGACTCATAGGTTATCCTATTTTGCTCAAAGGTCTACCATTTGGTGCTGTAATTATTTATTTTGATGCTCAAATTGTCCCAGAATTGGCCAGCAGAGGCCCCTTTAAGTTGGCTTCTGTGTCCATTTGATGCCTCCTTAGAATTCTTTGAACATGTACTTTTCTCTCTGAGCCTGAGTATCTCCTAATCTGTAGAAAGAAAATTATGATTCTCCACCTCAGAGCATCCCTTTGTAGAACTGAGAAGTCTGATAATTACAACCTTCAGCATGTGGCATCTATTAGGCCCTCACCAAATTGTATTTCTCCACTCCAACATTACCTCCTTCATTCTGTTTAGTGTGATGCCTTTGACATTTCCATAATAGCATGACTACTGGAGAGAATACTCGGACATGTAACATAAACAGGGATAAGGGCACATGTCCATGATGTGAGAGCTTCAGTGTCACTGCTGTGTGTGGAGGAAAAGCATCACTGCACAGCTTCCAGGGGAATGAGAGGGGTCAGCAGGCAAACACATCCTGAGCTCCTTCCCCTGCATTTCATGTGCTTTCCCTTCTTCTCACTTTCCTCTCTATTCCATGCACTGTCTTATCTCCTTATTCTTCCTTAAAGTAGGACATCACAGAAGGATGTGAACACTGAGCCCCAGAAACAAGATCCAGTAGAAAGAACCAGTTGTGATGTTGAGTCTGCTAGACAGGTTCCTGGAGCAAGAGTGAAGAGATTGGATCCCATCATTGGGACACTTTAGGTAAGTCACCAGTCTTCCCTCCATTGTCTTCTATACAACAGGATAACAGTACCCAATGCTTCTGACCACCCAGGAGTATTGTGAAGTTTAGGTATGAACCCATGTGGGAAAGCAACCTGTGATTGTAGGTGGGAGGGAAGGACCAGTGTACTATATTAACAGATACACCCCATATATATTAGAATTTTGCATGGTAGACATTAAATTATCTTTTTTAAGCCATACAGCACGTGGGATCTTAGTTCCTCAACTGGATATTGAACCCGCATCCCCTGCATTGGAAGCACTGAGGCTTTACTGCTGGACTGCCATGGAAGTCCCATGTTGGGCATTAAATTAATGCTACACAGATGTTAGCTGTTTGGGTCAGGAATTATCCAAATGGGATCCTCAAAACACTTCATTAAACTCACTTGGGGGTGCTTATTAAAATCCCAGATTCCTGTACCCCACCCTAGGTCTACTGAATTAAAACCAGGGAGGTAGAATGAGAGGTACCTACATTTTGAAGAATATTTCCAGTGTTTCTGTATTCATCCGATTTTAAACAGCTCTGCTGCAGATTTCCAACAAACACTTCTTAAAATTCTGCATCATTTAATGTCTTATGCCCTTGCCAACTTGTCCTGTACCTCAGTCTTAAATATCTGCCCCTGCTCCTGTATCTCAAATAGGTAACAATTCCTTCATGCAAGTAATATTTATGCAGAGATTTATATGTGAAGCACTGAAATAGGCACTGGGGATGCAGCAAAAAGAATAAGACAGGCAAGGTCCCTAGAGTTTTATTCTAGTTTGGGGAAACTGGCAGTAAGCAGGTAAACCAGTAAGTGGGATAATTCTATATGGGGATGAGTGCTTTGAGGAAAATAAACACATAAATAGAGTAAAAAATGAGTGGCACGGGGATTATAATGGAGGGGTTGTCAGTGAATCTTTCTCAGGAAGTGACATTTGAGTTAAGTCCTGAACAACAAGAGGAAACCAGGCCTGGGCAGGCCTTTGGGTCCCTCACCCCGTCGAGTGTGTGGCACTGCTGGTTCCAGGAGCAGAGGACAAGGTCCAGTGGGTGGAGCCTGGCAGACAAGTGCAGATGGTAGGAGATGAGGTCAAGGGCAGACAGCAGCCACATGGTGTGGAACATGTAAGGAGTTTGGAGTTCATCCTGAGGGTGAAGGGTTAAAGGGAGGGAGTGACAAGCTGTGATTCATGTACTCACAAGGTGACTCTGGCTGCTGTGTGGGGAATGGACTGGACAGGTATGGGAGAGCTGAAGGGAATAACCACTAGGAGAATCTTGCAGGGTCCAGGGCAGAGACAAGGGTGGATTGGCCCTGAGCTGCAGTGGTATGCAGAGGACAGGTGGCCTGGACAGGGTGTGCTGGAGGTAGGGTAGGAGGGACCTGCAGTGGCTGTGTGTTGGGGTGGTGGGATATGTGAGGATAACACAGGATCCTGAATGAGGCCTTGGATTTATGTTTAGTCATGTACAGAAATGGTAATGGTGTTTCCTGAGATCAGTTATTCCAAGTAATTGAAGACATTCTTATGATAATTAGGTATCCACCATTGGTGACAGTGAAAATTAATGATATACAAAATCTCTTTTGATGGATAGAATTCAGTTGTAAGACTATTAAACTTTATTAAATATACACATAAATGATAAAACTATAAAAAGATCTGTATTGTATTTGTTTAAATAAGCTTGCATTTATTGAGCTGATATTGTGTGCCTAGCATTGTTTTAAGGATTTTTATATATTAATTCAGTTCTCAAAGCAGCAACCTTTGATGTAGGGATGACTGTTTTACCCATTTTATAGAATGAGGAAAACAACTGAAGTGCTGAGTGGTTCTTTCAATCTACTAAGATCACAGAAAGTCAGATATCCCAATATCTCTGCAGTAGAATTTTTGTTGTTGTTCTTGTTGTTTAGTTGCTAAGTCATGTCCGACTCTTTTGCAACCCCACAGACTGTAGCCCACCAGGCTCCTCTGTCCATGGGATTTCACAGGCAAGAATACTGGAGTGGGCTGCCATTTCCTTCTCCAGGGGATCTTCCTGACCCTGGGATTGAACCCGCATCTCCTGCACTGGCAGGCAGATTCTTTACTGCTGAGCCATCTGGGAAGCCCAGTAGAATTTTTTTAAATATTGGTATTAGGGACCATTTATGCTTGTAAAAACCAAAACACAAAGCAATATTGTTTAGAAACATTTTGTCTTCTACAGTAAGTACTGCACAATCCCAGTTTTTATACATGAGGCAATTGAGTGACTATAAGGTGAAGTAAAAGGATTCAAACTCACACAGTTTGTAAGTGGCAGAATAGCAGTTTGGACCTAGCCTGTCTCCAAAGCCCATACTCCTAGCTAATACTCTTAGGGAGAAGAAAAATATTTGTTGAACCATGTCAGCCCACAATGGATGATGTTAGGTTAGAGCCATCCATATCTCTTTGGGTAGAAACTATGCTTCATTAGGCATTTTGCCATGTACCAGATGGTATTTATTTAACGAAAAGGTAATGACTATACGAAAAAAAGCATGCAAAGATAAACAAAACCAGACCCTAGTTAAAGTGGTAAGGACATATTTTAATCAGTAATATATTATTATGACAGGGAAAAGAGTCCAGTGTGAGCTGACTCCAACTTCAATTTGTACAGAGGTCACTAGGCTTTTCAAAGGGAATATGAGGGAAAAGGGAGAGGGGTGAGTAGGGGCCAGTATAGCCAGGGAACTAAAAATTTACAAAAAAGCAGGAAGGGAGGTGTTCATGTGAAACCCATCTGGGTTTCTAAGGCATACTTATTCAAGTTAGATTTCTACCCTCCCACAAAGGCTGGGAGACAAGGTCCTCTCCTCAGGCATTGGCTGGAACAAACAGTAAATTGTTCTGAAAGACTTGAGTGTTCTTAGGCAATCACTTTAAGGGAATTTAAGGTCATCTTAGGAATGCAGCCTTTAGTTAGAAACTATGTCAGTTTTTTGTTTGCAACTATTGTCCAGGTTCAGGCCTGGTTCAGAAGAGAGCTCAGAGGAATCTGACTAGAATTTGGTCAAGGAGAGAATGTTTTACAGGAACCATCATTATTCATTTATATTTTTATTGAAGTATAGTTGATTTACAATGTTGTGTTAGTTTCTGAGGTACAGCAAAGTGATTGTGTGTGTGTGTATATATATATATATATATATACACATATATGTATATTTTTTCACATTCTTTTTCATTATGGTTTATTATAAGATATTGAATATGGTTCCCTGTGCTATATAGTAGGATCTAATTGTTTATCTGTTTTATGAGTAACTTTTTTTTTTTTTTAATTTTTTTATTAGTTGGAGGCTAATTACTTCACAACATTTCAGTGGGTTTTGTCATACATTGATATGAATCAGCCATAGATTTATGTTTATCTGTTTTATATACAGTAGTTTGTATCTGCTAATCACAAACTCTTGATTTATTTTTCTCCCCCCCCATCCCCTTTGGTAACTATAAGTTTATTTTCTGTGTTTGTGAGTCTGTTTCTGTTTTGTAAATCAGTTCATTTATATCATATTTTAGATTCCACATATAAGTGATATCATACGGCATTTGTCTTTCTCTGTTTGACTTACTTCACTTAGTTTGATAATCTCTAGGTTCATCCATGTTGCTGCAAATGGCATTATTTCATTCTTTTTTAAGGCTGAGTAGTATTCCATTGTAATACGTACCACGTCCTCTTTATCTATACATTTGTCTATGGACATTTAAGTTGCTTCTATGACTTGGCTATTGTAAATGGTGCTACAATGAACACTGGGGTGCCTGTATCTTTTTGACTTATGGTTTTCTCTGGATATATGCCCAGGAGTGGGATAGAAAGATCAGATAGTAGCTTTTTTTTTTTTAGTTTCTTAAGGAACCTCCAAATTGGCTGTACCAATTTACATTTCCCCCAACAGTGTAGGAGGATTCCCTTTTCTCCATACCCTTTGCAGCGTTTATTGTTTACTTTTTGAGGATGGCCATTCTGACCAGAATGAGGTGATACCTCATTGTAGTTTTGATTTGAGTGAGTGAGTGAAGTCGCTCAGCCGTGTCCAACTCTTTGTGACTCGGTGGACTGTAGCCCACCAGACTCCTCTGTCCATGATGGATTCTCCAGACAAGAATACTGGAGTGGGTTGCCATTTCCTTCTCCAGGGGATCTTCCCGACCCAGGGATCAAACCCAGGTCTCCCACATTGCAGGCAGACGCTTTAACCTCTGAGCCACCTTTCTCTAATAATTAACAATGTTGAACATCTTTTCATGTGCTTTTTGACCCTCTCTATGTCTTTGGAGAAATGCATATTTATGTCTTCTGTCAAGGGCAATAATTATAACAGCAAGTTAAAAGGGAATAATCACTGTAGTTCCTATGCATTAGATAGCTTGAATGTTAAAATAATTACTTGGACATCCAAGATAAATTATTTCCCCTTTTATGAACTCAAGGTGCTTTTTAGATGAGAATCACATTGCTCTGTGCTCTGGGTTTTACTGGTTAGGAAGCAGGGATGGTCTGATAGGTGAGACCAGAGAAAAAATTTTTGGAAACCTGCAGCATGTACTCTTGAGTATGGCTTCTTTTAATCAACCTAATATACATGTGTGTGATTTACATTATTGTTGTCTACAGTTCTAGATCATTCATTCTCATTACTGTATAGTATTATATCATGTGGATATTTTACAATATATGTATCTAGGGGATTTATATATTTTTAATTATTATGAATAATAGTACTATGAATGTTCATTTATACATCTTTTTATTAACATTTATTAATATTTTCACTTCTGAACATATACCAAAGAGTGGCATTTTTAAGTCATAGAGTAAGAATACTTTGAGTTCAGTAGAACTCAAGCAGTTTTTCAAAGTGGTTGTTCAGATCTATACCCCTTGTAAAGTATGAGAGAATTCTACTTACTGCAAATCCTTGTTGACACATGGTATTTTTCATCTTTTTCAGTTTTGTTGTCCTGGAGGGCACTTAGTGGTATCTTTTTGTGGTTTTAATTTTAATTTCTCTGTTTTAATTTCTCTTTAACTCTCTCTGAAGTATTAAGTTTTTTTAATCTAAAGAAGGTCCATCCTCACTTTTTCAACCTTCTAACTTATGTGCTGAATAAACTGTATCTTTTGTCCTATAGAGTGTGGATTTTGGATTTTGCTAATTATATCTTTATGGTATTGCTTATTTTGTTCCTCTGACCTCTGTTGTCCTTAAGTTGATAATTAGGTTTAGAGGCTTGTTCAGAGTATGCTTTTTGGCAAAAGTTCCTTAGATGTGCTATTGTTTATTCCTATAGTATTCCACCATGAGATTCATTGTGTCTGGTCATCTCTCCTCTTGTGACATTAAAATTGATCACTGTGAATTGGAGTACTGTCAGCCTGATTGATCCATTATAAAATTTCCCATGTGCTCTTCACCTCATGTTTTATGCAGTCTCTGAAGATCATTGCCTAATTCTGCATTTCAGTAAAGGTTGAAAAATTGTCATTCAGTCACTAAGTCATTTCTTCAGAAAAGTCTGGTTTCTTTGAGTGGGAAATGATATTAGATTCAGTCATGAATTCAGGATTCAGTCATGGTAGTAGAGGTACATACTGATACTAGGTTGGTCACTGTTTCTTGATCTTTTCAATGCATGGAACCAGCAAAAAAGTATTATATTTTTAAAATTTATTGTTTTCAATAGAGTTTATTTCATAGAGTGGTTTTAAGTACATAGCAAAAACTGACAGAGAAGTACAGAGAATTCTCATATACCCAGTGCCCCTACACATTTGTAGCCCCATTATCAACATCACTCACCAGAGTGGTTCATTTGTTATAATTGATGAAACTATATTTAACATATCATTATTACACAAAGCCCATAGTTTACATCAGAGTTCATTCTTGTATATTTTATGGATTTGGAGAAGTGTGTAATGACATGTCTCCACTATTGTAGTATCATGCAGAGTAGTAGGCCCTAAAATTACTCTGAAAAGTGAAAGTGTTAGTTGCTCAGTAGTTTCCAACTCTTTGCGACCGCATGGACTGTAGCCTGCGAGACCCCTCTGTCCATGGAATTCTCCAGGCAAGAATACTGGAGTGGGTAGTCATTCCTTTCTCCAGGGGATCTTCCCAACCCAGAGATCAAACCTGGGACTCCTGAATTGCAGTCAGATTCTTTACCATCTGAGCCACCACATAAATGCCCCCCCCCCAGATTCTCCACCAGTTATTCCCTCTCCCTATTCTAGCCCCTGGCAACCAGTGATCTTTTTATTGTCTCCATAGTACTGTTTCTAAGATGTCGTATAGTTAGAATCACACAGTATGTAGCCTTTTCATATTGGCTTCTTTCACTTAGTGGTATGCATTTAAGGTTCTTCCATGTTTTTATAGCTTGATAGCTCATTCCTTTTTAGTTACAAATAATATTCCATTGTCTGGATGTGCCACAGTTTATTTATCCATTCACCTAGTAAAGGTCATCTTAGTTGCTTCCAGGTTTTGGCCATTATGAATAAAGCTGCAGTATGTGCAGGTTTTTGTGTGAAAGTAAGTTTTCAACTCCCATGAGTACATACCAAGGAGCAAGATCGCTGGATCATATGGTAAGAGGAGGTTTCGTTTTTTAAGAAACCACTAAACTGTCTTCTAAAGTGGTTCCATTTTTCAGTCCCACCAGCAATGAATGAGTTCCTGTTGCTTCACATCCTTGTGAGTATTTGGTATTGTCAGAGTTCTGGTGTTTGGTCATTCTAATAGATGTGTAGTGGCATCTCATTGTTTTAATTTGCACTTCCTTGATGACATATGATGGAGAGTATCTTTTCATTTGGAGTCCACCCTGACTGGAGTGAAGAATGGAGGCTCAGAGGTAACTGATGGGGCACTCCAGGGATCTGAGGCCATCCAGCTGTAGGACTGATTGGGGAAGGACCATATTTGCTTCCATGGGACACTACACACCCCCCTTTATACACTGATATGGTGTACAACATTGGTAAGGAGTAAAGTGCCCCATGCTTCTGTCACTGGCCTACAGGGCAGAGAAGGACCAGGTCCACTGAGAGTAGGGAAGTTGAGCTGATACTCAGTTCCCTAAACCTCCTTTAAAGTAGGAAGCAGACATAAAGGAGAAGGATTCATGACTAAGGGATTCCCCCACACTTTCTGGAGACCATACATCCTCTTTAGTTTCTCTGACCCCGGGTCCCATGGACTTCATCTGCCAGTGAGGTCCTACCTGCCTCCTGGTGTCACATTCCTAACCAGAACACTCTGTCCACCTGTTAGCTCTCCCCACACTCTGGTTTGTTCCATCTCTACATCATCTCTGAGATCACTCAGGCTTTTCTCATCCTTTGTTGTCTCAATGCCTTTCACCAGCTCAGTGAGGTGTATCATAGCACTGCCATGACAAGCTAACCCAAAATTTAGCATTCACCTACACTATCTTTTATGTATTGCTTTTGTACACTTTCCATTTCTGCAGAGCTAAAATCTGATGCAGCCACAACCTGGTCAAAAAAGGCAGTGATACAGGGAGAGAGTTTTCCTGTGTCCAGACTAACACCCAAACCTTTTGGTGACTTTATGGATGTCTCATATCATGAATGTGATCTAATTTTGTACTACAAGTGTTGGGCATGTGTATATTTTCCTTTCCTTTGGTTATTTTTAGTTGCCCAAGGAAGGTACTTCAAAGGTGTTTTCATTTACCTGTGTGGACTGTGTCTGGGGACTTTGTCTGAATGATCCTGGGACTAAAATTTCCCCTGAAACCTGCCCTTTGAACATTTTCCCCTCTGGATGCTGTGGAGCTGGGCGATTTCATGGAGACTCTCAATCTTTCCTTTCTCCATGGTGGTAGCTGCTTGGCTAACTGGGTGGTTAAACCCATGAGTTTGCCTTCATTTCAAGAGTTTATTTGGAAAGGACAGAGAGATGCATGTTGTGAAACTACTTTCAACTCAAGACCTTAGTTAAAATCCTGGAAAGTGGAGACACTTCCTACCTGTTGAATGGAACGTTTGTTTAGAGACAGATTCCCTTCTGTTACCCATGTGATTTCCCTGAAGCTGCTCAATTGGGATGGTCATATGGTGGATTCATAAATGACTCCTGGGTCCACCCTATTACCTAAGTCCCTTAGGTTAGAGGTGTCCCTATTCTGATGCTGAGTCACTTTTCTATGGAAAGGACTGTGGATGTATATTTATTCATTAGGGTGATTTTCACTTACAAATCTAAAACACACTCATTGTAGAAAAATTGAAAAATGCATTTAGGAAAACATCATTAAAAACCCATAAAAGCCCATTACTTATGGAGAAGGGTTCTTAACAGTTCAGTATCTATAATATTTATTTTTGAGCTGTTTTACTATATAAACATAACTGTTTATACATAAGAATAGCAATGAAGTAATAGCCTATTTATAGCTTCATAAAACTTCTTTCTATGAAGAAATATCAATATAGGCCAACTTATTAATAAAAATGAGAGTAGAAACACTAATGGCCAACTTTAAGTACCTCATGCTCCAGAGTCTGTCAGTCAGTTAGTTCATCCAGTTGGGCATTTCCCATCATGTACTCTGCATATAAGTTAAATAAGAAAGGTGACAATATACAGCCTCAATGTACTCCTTTCCCAATTTGGAACCAGTGTGTTGTTCCATGTCCAGTTCTAACTGTTTCTTCTTGACCTGCATACAGATTTCTCAAGAGGCAGTTAAGGTGTTATGGTACTCCCAACTCTTGAAGAATTTTCCAGTTTGTTGTGATCCACACAGCCAAAGGCTTTAGTGTAGTAAATGAAGCAGAAGTAGATGTTTTTCTGGAATTCTCTTGCCTATGATCCAATGGATGTTGGCAATTTGATCTCTGGTTCCTCTGCCTTTTCTAGATCCAGCTTGAACATCTGGAAGTTCTCAGTTCACGTAGTGTTAAAGCCTAGTGTGGAGAATTTTCAGCTTTACTTTGGTAGCATGTGAGATGAGTGCAATTGTGCGGTAGTTTGAACATTCCATGGCATTGCCTTTCTTAGGGATTGGAATGAAAACTGACCTTTTCCAGTCCTGTAGCCACTGCTGTTTTCCAAACTTGCTGGCATTTTAGTGCAGCACTTTCACAGCATCATCTTTTAGGATTTGAAATAACTCAGCTGGAATTCCATCACTTCCACAAGCTTTGTTCTTAGTGATGCTTCCTAAGGCCCACTAGACTTCGCATTCCAGGATGTCTGGCTCTAGGTGAGTGATCACACCATCATGGTTATCTGGGTCATGAAGATCTTTTTTGTAGAGTTCTTCTGTGTATTCTTGCCACCTCTTCTTAATATCTTCTGCTTCTATTAGGTCCAGGCTGTTTCTGTCCTTTATTGTACACATCTTTGCAAGAAATATTCCCTTCGTATCTCTAATTTTTCTTGAAGAGATCTCTAATCTTTCCCATTCTATTGTTTTCCTCTATTTCTTCACACTGATCACTTAGGAAGGCTTTCTTATCTCTTCTTGCTATTCTTTGGAAATCTGCATTCAGAGTTCTTTCCTTTTCTCCTTTGCCTTTTGCTTCCAGAGTCTGGGAAACTGCCAGAGATTAGCTGTTAATTGACAGGAGTAGTCTGCTCAAACATGCTTATGTCAGGTGGTCATTAAAAGTAATATTACGGACAGGGAGAACAAGATGGCAGAGGAGTAGGCGGATGTGGAGTACATCTCTCTCCATCAGGAATACACCTTCAGACACAGAAGTGCATGCAGAACACCAGCTGAGAGCAGACAGGAGTACCTAAGCAATGGAAAAGAATATATAGAAACATGCAAAATTCGGTAGGATGAAGGAACTAGGGGAGAAAACAGGAGTGTTAGTTGGACTGGACCTGCCCTTGGCGAGTGGGGGAACTGAAGCACAATGGGGCAATTGTCTGAGTCAGAGGAGAAAGATTTAAGGCTGAGAGTGAAATGGCTGATCTGTAGCAGCCTAAATGGAATAAGAATCAGACAGTCCAAGCTCCAACCATACATACTCTGGGCAGGAATGCTGGTCTCCTGGAAGGGGCAATGGCTGGGAGCTGGATCTAAGGGATTGTGGAGCAATCCCAGGGCGAGGGCTGCTGTTGACTGCAGAGAGATGGATTGAGGGGATGTGAGGGAGGAGATCGTGGTGGGAAATGCCGGTGGAGGAAAGCCAGGCAGCCGTGGAAGCAAGGCAATACTGCTGAGTCAGTGTAGCGGGTGGGGCCATCACCATAGCCTCTCTCTCCCCACAAGCCAGCATTGGCAGAAGAACAGTAGAGAGGCTGGCCCATCAAACGCCTGACTCACTGAAGTACAGAGTAGGACCCCACCCAGGGTGTCCCTTTAAGTGCCTGATGTGCCAATCTACAGAGCAGTACCCCAGTCAGAGGGACCCCTGTCTGTGCCTGACACACCGAACAACAGAGAAGGATCCCAGGCAAGGGACCCCTCTAAGTGCCTGAATGGGCGGAGCTACAGAGAAAGACTGGCCAAAGAGGCCTTTTGATTGCCAGCTACAACAGGCTTGAAAAAAGACTCTGATAGGGCCGTAACTCCTGCAGCAGAGGCAGTCCATGTCCCTGCACACTTGGAGCTGCCAGGGTTCCTGCAAGCCAAGCAGCTGCACCACCTTCACGCTCATCTCTCACTGGGGCAGAGCTGCCACAGGCAAAAAAAAAAAAAAAGTCTTGTGTTTATGAGTACGGGTTCGCTTCAGTTGTGTCCGACTCTTTGCGACCCTGTAGGCTGTGGCCTGCAGGGCTTCTCTGTCAGAGAGGGGGCTCTCCAGGCAAGAATACTGGAGCATATTGGCCAATACTGGTTGCCATACCCTTCTAGAGCACTATATTTCCTGCTGCCCTGGCCGCCAACCCCCCTGAGTACCTGGTGCTGCCAGAACCCCTGTGGCCCAAGCAGCTGCACCACCTCTACACCTGGCCATCACAAGGGCAAACCCAAGCCCTCCAGGGAAGCCTCAGGAGCTAAACCCCAGTGGAGGACCCACATGCAGAGGTGAAAATAAAACCACAATTGAAACCCAGGGGCAGGGTGGCTAAGGAAGACGATCCAAAACCTTCCCACCAGCTGTACAAGCTGCAGATTAAATCCACATGATCAACTAAGCAGACTCTGTGTCTATGGAATATATAAAAGGCCACTGAGAGTGCCAACAAAAGAAAACGCACTAGCTCTGATAGCTGTGGACATTGGAGGCAAGAACACACAGGAGTAGGACCAGATTAGAATCTGAGCAGCCCCCACAGCAGGTCCAAAGATCAGCACAGGGTTGGAGGGCATCCTAGGGAGGTAAGGTGGACTGTGATTCCCAGCGAGGGAAAGGACAGTAGTGACTCAAAAAAAACATTTATTATTCTTATTTTTTGACTTGTTCTATAGATTCTTTTGTATTTTTTTCTTTTTTCTTTTCCCTTCCCTCCCCGCCTCTTGTAGTTGTCAATTTTATTGGCACTAAGAAACCCAATTAAGCTTCTGAGCTTTTTTTTTTTCCCCAGTCACATTTTTTATTATTGTCATAAACCTCTGCCTCTACTTTGGGCTTCTGCAGTTCTGTGGAGTTTTCCTCTTTTTTTTTTTTTCTTTTCTTCTTAGTTTTAAATTTTAATTTTTTAAACCTATTATTATTTTTCTACATTTATTCCTTTGTTTGTTTTTCCTACTGTTCTTTTCCCCTTGCTGTTAATCTTTAATGTAAATAAATCTTTATCTACATCTATTTAACTCTGCATATCTATTCTTTCTTTCTTTTCTTTCTCTCCTTTCCTCTCAACGTATTTGTTAGTTTTATTTTCATTGCTTTATTCCCCAATTGGCAGCTTGCCTTAGTTTTGTTTTCCAGTTTGTGCTTTAATTAGTTTTGTTCTGGTAGATATAATTTTTGGTTTTCTTTGTTGGCTGGGTCAATCTATTATACTTTATTTTTGTTGAACTGTTTTGATTTTGCTTATGGATGTATATGTATATGTGTATATGCAGTCACATTTTCTGTTGTTGTTATAAACCTCTGCCTCTACATTGGGCTTTTGCAGTTCTGTGGAGTTTTCCTTTTGTCCCCCCTTTTTTCTTTCTTCTTCTGGTGTTACTCTTTTCTCTTTTTTATAACTTTAATTTTTAATTTTTTTAAACCTGTTATATTTTTCTACATTTATTCCTTTGCTTGCCTTTCATACTGTTCTTTTCCCCTTGCAGTTAATCTTTAATGTATATAAATCTCTTCATTTACTTCTACTTAACTTCGTATATCTCTTCTTTCTTTCTTTCCTTTCCTCTCAACATATTTGTTAGTTTTGTTCTTGTTGCTTTATTCCCCACTTGGCACTTTGCTTTAGTTTTGTTTTCCAGTTTGTGCTTAAGTTAGTTTTGTTCTTAACTGGTAAATATAGTTTTTGATTTCCTATATTCTCCAGATCAATCTGCTGTACTTTATTTTTGTTGGGCTGTTTTCACTTTGCCCATGGATGTATATGTATATGTGTATATTCCATTATTTTAATTATTATTTGCCTGATTTTGTAACTGCCATTTTTCTGGGGTTCATCTTTGGTTTCTCATTTTTGAATATTTGTTTTAAAACTCACTTAATGCCATAACAAACCACTTGTGGAATCTTCATTCCTGACTAGAGATCAAACCTTGAGCCTTTGGAGTGGGAGCACTGACTCCAAGACTCTAGACTACCAGAGGAATAGCCATAGGGAGTATCAAATAGTGAGAACTCACACAAAGGAAACCACTTGAATACAAGACCCAGCATCACCCAACCACCAGTAGCACCCTGTGCAGGACACCTCATCTAAACAACAAAAATACAACAACACAAAAAAATACAAACTCAATCATCAGCAGACAGGATTACCACCTCACTCAGCCTTGCCCATCAGAGGAAAAACAAACAAACAAAAACTCAGCATAAATCCCACGCTATACAAAGCTCACACAAACCACTGGACCAACCTCAGGAGGGCAGAAACTAAAAGGAATAAAGAATTCAACCTTCTTCAAGGAAAGAGTTCAACTTTCCTTGAAGCCTGGGAAAAGGAGGCCTCAAACAGAATAACTTTAAAAAAAGAAAGAAAAGGCAGAGAAATACTGCACAAATGAAGGAACAAACAAACACAGAAGTCCAAATAAATGAAGAGGAAATAGGCAAACTACCTGAAAAAGAATTTAGAATAATGATAGTAAAGATGATCAAAAATCTTGAAAACAAAATGGAGAAAATGCAAGAATCAATTACAAAGACCTAGAAGAATTAAAGAATAAACATACAAAGACAAACAACACAATTACTGAAATTAAAAATACTCTGGAAGGAATCAATAGCAGAATATCTGAAGTAGAAGAACGAATCAGTGAGCTGGAAGATAAAATGGTGTAAATAACTTCTGAAGAGCAGAGTAAAGTAAAAAGAATGAAAACTGAGGACAGTCTCAGAGTCATCTGGGACCATACCAAATGCACCAACATTCAAATTATAGGGGTCCAAGAGGAAGAAGAGAAAAAGAAAGGCTATGAGAAAATTTTTGAAGAGATTATAGTTGAAAATTTCCCCAACATGAAAAAGGAAATAGTCAATCAAGTCCAAGAGGCACAAAGAGTCCCATACAGGATAAACCCAAGGAGAAACATGCCAAGACACAAATAAATCAAACTAACAAAGACTAAACACAAAGAAAGAACATTAAAAGCATCAAGAGAGAAGCAACAAGTAATATACAAGGGAAACCTCATATGCTTAACAGCTGACCTTTCAGCAGAAACTCTGCAGGCCAGAAGGGAATGGCAGAATATATTTAAGGTACTGAAAGGGAAAAATCTACAACCAAGATTACTGTACCCAGCAAGGATCTCATTCAAAATTGGTGGAGAAATAAAAAGCTTTTCACACAAGCAAACGTTAAGAGAATTCAGCACCACCAAACCAGCTTTACAACAAATGTTAAACAGACTTATACAGTCAGGAAATACAACAGAAGAAAGAAAGATCTACAAAATCAACCCGAAACAATAAAAAATGGCAATAAGAACATATATATCAATAATTACTTTAAATGTAAATGGATTAAATGCTCCAACCAAAAGACACAGACTGGCTGAATGGATACAAAAACAAGACCCATATATATTCTGTCTACAAGAAACCCACTTCGGACCTCAAGAAATGTATAGACTGAAAGTGAGAGGATGGAAAAATATATTCCATGTAAATGGGAAGCAAAAGAAAGCTGAAGTAGCAATCCTCACATCAAACAAAATAGACCTTAAGATAAAGAATATTACAAGAGATAAGGAAAGACACTACATAATGATCAAGGGATCAATCCAAGAGGAAGACATAACAATTGTAAATAGCTATGCACCCAACACAGAAACACCTCAATACATAAGATAAACACTAACAGACATAAAAGGAGCAATTGACAGTAACACAATAATAGTAGGAGACTTTAACACCCCACTCACACCAATGGAGAGACCATCAAAACAGAAAATTAATAAGTAAACACAAGTCTTAAATGATACATTGGGTGAGATGGATCTCATTGATATTTTCAGGACATTCCATCCAAATGCAGAAGAATGCACCTTCTTCCCAAATGCACACGGAACATTCTCCAGGATAGACCACATCTTGGGTCACAAATCAAACCTCAGTAAATTTAAGAAAATTTAAATCATATCAAAATCATATCAAGCATCTTCTTTGACTACAGTGCTATGAGACTAGATATCAATTGTAAGAAAAAACTGCAAGAAACACAAACACATGGAGATTAAACAATACGTTTCTAAATAACCAACAGGTTATTGAAGAAATCAAAAGGGAAATCAAAAAAATTCTAGAAACAAATGACAAAAACATCACAAGCCAAAGCCTATGGGATGCAGCAAAAGCAGTCCTAAGAGGGAAGTTTATAGCAATACAATCCTACCTCAAGAAACAAGATAAGAATCAAATAGACAGCCTAACGTTACACCTAAAACAATTGGAAAAAGAAGAACAAAAAAACCCAAAAAATTAGAAGGGAAGAAATCATAAAGATCTGAGCAGAGATAAATGAAAAAGAAATGAAAGAAACAATAGTAAAAGTTAATAAAACTAGAAGCTGGTTCTGTGAGAAGATAAACAAAATTGACAAACCCTTAGCCAGACTCATCAAGAAAAAAAGAGAGAAGAATCAAATCAACAAAACTAGAAATGAAAAAGAAGAGGTTACAGCAAACAATGCAGAAATACAAAGGATTATAAGAGACTATTATGAACAACTATATGGCAATAAAATAGATAACCTGGAAGAAATGGACAGAGTCTTGAAGAGTTTAATCTTCCAAGACTGAACCAGGAAGAAATAGAAATTATGAACAACCCAATTACAAGCATTGAAATTGAAGCTGTGATCAAAAATATCTCAAAAAAACAAAAGCCCAGGACCAGATGGCTTCACAGGAAAATTGTATTAGAGAAAAGCTAAAGCCTATCCTTCTAAAACTCTTTCAAAAAATTGCAGAGGAAGGAATACTTCCAAAGACATTCTAGGAGGCCACCATCACCCTGATACCAAACCAGACAAAGACAACACAAAAAAGAAAACTACAGGCCAATATCATTGATGAACATAGATGCAAAAATCCTCAACAGAATTTTAGCAAACAGAATTCAGCAACACATCAACAAGCTCATACAACATGATCAAGCTGGGTTTACTCCAGGGATGCAAAGATTCTTCACTATATGCAAATCAATCAATGTGATACACCATATTAAGAAACTGAAAGATAAAAACCATATGATTATCTCAATAGATGCAGGAAAAGCCTTTGACAAAATTCAGCACCCATTTATGATTAAAAGTCTTCAAAACATGGGCATAGAAGGAACCTACCTCAACATAGTAAAGCCCATATATGATAAGCCTACAGCAAACATTGTTCTCAATGGTGAAAAACTGAAAGTACTCTCCCTAAGATCAGGAACAAGACAAGGGTGTCCACTTTTGCCACTGTCATTCAACATAGTTCTGGAAGTCTTAGTTACAGCAATCAGAGAAGAAAAAGAAATAAAAGGAATCGAGATTGGAAACGAAGTAAAGCTCTCACTGTTTGTAGATGACATGATACTGTACATAGAAATGCTTAAAGATAGTATCAGAAAATTACTAGAGCTAATCAGGGAATTTAGCAAAGTTGCAGAATACAAAATCAATACACAGAAATCACTTACATTTCTATATACTAACAATGAAAAATCAGAAAGGGAAATTAAGGAATCAATCCCATTCACCATTGCAACAAAAAGAAGTAAATATCTAGGAATAAGCTTACCTAAGGAGACAAAAGAACTGTATACAGAAAATTATAAGATACTAATGAAAGAAATCAAAGATGACATAAACAGATGGAGAGATAGTCCATGTTCCTGGGTAGGAAGAATCAATATTGTGAAAATGACTATACTACCAAAGGCAATCTACAGGTTTAACACGATCCCTATCAAATTACCAATGGCATTTTTCACAGAACTAAAACAAAAAAATTTCACAGTTCATATGGAAACACAAAAGATCCCGAATAGCCAAAGCAGTCTTGAGAAAGAAGAATGGAGCTGGAGGAATCAACCTTCCTGACTTCAGATTATACTACAAAGCTACAGTCATCAAGACAGTATGGTACTGGCACTAAAACAGAAATACAGACCAATGGAACAAGATAGAAAGCCCAGAAATAAGCCCATGCACCTATGGGTACCTTATTTTTGACAAAGGAGGCAAGAATATACAACAGGGCAGAGACAGCCTCTTCAATAAATGTTGCTGGGAAAACTGGACAGCTATATGTATAAGAATGAAATTAGAACACTTCCTAACACCATACACAAAGATAAACTCAAAATGGATCAAAGACCTAAATGTAAGACCAAAAACTATAAAACTCTTAGAGGAAAACATAAGCAGAACATTGTATGACATAAATCAAAGCAAGATCCTCTAGGAACCATCTCTTAGAATAATGGAAATAAAAACAAAAGTAAACAAGTGGGACCTGATTAAACTTAAAAGCTTTTGCACAGCAAAGGAAACTATAAGCAAGGTGAAAAGACAACCCTCAGAATGGCTGAAAATAATAGCAAATGAAACAACTGACAAAGGATTAATTTCCAAAATATACAAGTGGCTCATAAAACTCAATACCAGAAAAACAAACAACCCAATCAAAAAGTGGGGAAAAGACCTAAATAGACATTTCTCCAAAGAAGACATATAGATGGCTAACAAACACATGAAAAGATGCTCAACATCGCTCATTATTAAAGAAATGCAAATCAAAACTACAATGAGATCATCTCACACCGGTCAGAATGACCCTCATCAAAAATTCTACAAACAATAAATTCTGGAGAGGGTGTGGAGAAAAGGGAACCCTCTTGCACTGTTGGTGGGAATGTAAATTGATACAGCCACTATGGAAGATGGTATGGAGATTCCTTAAAAAGCTAGGAATAAAACCACCATATGACCCAGCAATCCCACCCCTAGGCATATACCCTGAGGAAACCAAAATTGAAAGAGACACATGTATCCCATTGTTAATTGCAGCACTATTTACAATAGCTAGAACATGGAAGCAACCTAGATGCCCATTAACAGATGAATGGATAAAGAAGTTGTGGCACATATACACAATGAAATATTACTCAGTCTTAAAAGAACACATTTGAGTCAGTTCTCATTAGTTGGATGAACCTAGAACCTATTATACAGAGTGAAGTGAGTCAGAAAGAGAAAGATAAATACCATCTTCTAACGCATATATATGGAATCTAGAAAAAAATGGTACTGAAGAATTTATTTACAGGGCAACAATGGAGAAACAGACATAGAGAGTAACCTTAGGGACATGCGGAGAGGGAAGGAGAGGTTGAGATGTATGGAAGGAGTAACAAGGAAACTTACACTACCATATGTAAAATTGATAGCCAACGGGAATTTGCTGCATGGCTCAGGAAACTGAAACAGGGACTCTGGAGGGGTGGGATGGGGAGGATGATGGGAGGGAGGTTCAAAAGGGACGGAAAATATGTATACCTATGGCTGATTCATGTTGCGGTTTGACAGAAAACAGCAAAATTCTGTAAAGCAAGTATCCTTCAATAAAAAATTAATAAATTTTTAAAAGTAATAATATGTAAATACTTCTACAAAATATCTGGACCTATGGACAAATGGGTGGCTTGTGACCTTGGTGAGAGCAAGTTCTTTGAAATCATGGGAGTATAACTGACAGTACAGTGAGATAAGGGGTTGGTGAGAATGAGGAATGTTTACCGGGAATGCTGAAAACTTTCTGATGTTAATAGGGCATGTAGAAAACTCTCTGGGGAAGTTATATTTTGAAGGCAAAGAGGGAGAGAGAGGAAAGGAGAGAGAGCCCCCTGTGCCTGCATAGGTATTAGAAGCCCTGAGAGGGTTGTTTTCTTTTTTTTAATCTTCAATTCCAAAACTTCTCAGATGGCCCAGTGACTAAGACTCAATGCTGGAGGCCCGGGTTTGAACCCTGGTCTGAGAAATAGATCCCTTGTGCCATAGCTAAGACTTTGCGTGCCACAACTAAGAGTTCACATGCCCCATCTTTGACCCAGCAGAGCCAAATAGATAAATAAATATTTCTAAAAATCCTCAATGCCATGAAGTTTGAACAAGTTTAAAAATTAATATGAAGGAAGTCAAAAATTGGTAAAGGAGTATGTCAAGGCTGTATTTTGTCACCCTGCTTATTTACCTTAAATGCATAGTACATCATGCAAAATGCCAGGCTGGATGAATCACAAGCTGGAATCAAGATTGCTGGGAGAAATATCAATAACCTCAGATATGCAGATGATACCACTCTAATGGCAGAAAGCAAAGAGGAACTAAAGAGCCTTTACATGAGGTTGAAAAAGAAGAGTGAAAAAGCCGGTTTAAAACTCAACATTAAAAAAAAAAAAAAAAAAAGATCATGACATCCCGTCCCATCACTTCATGGCAAATAGTTGGGGGAAAAGTGGAAAAAGTAACAGATTTTATTTTCTTCAGCTCCAAAATCACTGCATGTGGTGACTGCAACCATGAAATTAAAAGATGCTTGCTCCTTGGAAGAAAAGCTATGACAAACCTAGAAGGTGCATTAAAAAAGCAGAGACATCATTTTGCTGACAAAGTTTTATATAGTCAAAATGATGATGTTTTCAGTAGTCATGCACAAATGTGGGAGTTGAACCATAATGAAGGCTGAGTGACAAAAAAAATTGATGCTCTTTAACTGTGGTGCTAGAGAAGACTCTTGAGAGTTCCTTGGACAGCAAGGAGATAAAAACAATCAATCCTAAAGGAAAACAACCCTGAATATTCATTGGAAAGACTGATGCTGAAGCTGAGCTCTAGGACTCTGGCCATTTGATTTTAAGACCTGACTCATTGGAAATAACTCTTATGCTGGGAAAGATTGAGGGCAAGAGTAGAAGGGCATAGCAGAGATTGAGATGTTTAGATACCATCACTGACTCAGTGGACGTAAGTATGAATAAACTCAGGGAGATAGTGAGGGACAGAGAAACCTGGCCTGCTGCAGTTCATGGGGTAGCAAAGAGTCAGAGGCCACTTAACAATTGAGTGTCAAAATAGCTTATAAATACCACCTTAACAAATCTAGCTTTCTCTTCAGGTCTGACTAGAGATTGATTCCGATCTCAGATTTAGATATGCCCAAAAATGGAAGATACAGAGAAACTGCTCCCAGTAAGTGAAAAATTCTGGAAAACCCTGGCTAAAACCATTTACCCACATCTCTAACTTCCTCCTCACTCTCCTTTGCGAGACCCCTGTTCTGAGTCACAGAACTGCAATTATGTCTCTGACCACAAGGCGGCTCCCATCTCCATTTTTCTTTTACAAAGAAAATGAGCACCATGTGCTAAGCAGAAGATGATCCTGGAATGTTTTACTTACTAAGGGACTAATTATGTTTGTAAAGTTTATATATATATATATATAACTTTATATATAGTAAAGCAGTCCCACCTGCTGTTTTCCTGAAAAGAACATCGAAGTCATTGAGGTATCTCCTTCCTTCGTAAGTGTAGGTTGAAGTGTCCACACTTCAAGATGGGGGTCACTCCCAGACAGCAGGGTGTTCACCCTCCATCACCACCCACCCCGTAGTCTTCCCAGACCTTCTCCCACTCCCTGTATGTCATACCCTGCCCATGACACTGGACAGAGCCAGCAAGACCCCACTCTGGATCCCCTTCTCTCTTGCACCTCCCACCAGTCTTACCAAACCCTTCAACAGCAGGCCACAGCCACCAAGCTATTGCGACCTGGTGTTTTGTCTTCATGTGCAAGTGCTGAGTATTTTTTTTTTACACTCTTCTCTTACCTCTAACAAGTTTTTAGACAAAATTAGAGTCATTATGTACATAGGTATATAGGCTGGCTTTTGAAGAAGTGAAAGTGAAAGTGAAGTCATGAAGTCGTGTCCGACTCTTTGCCACCCCATGGACTGTAGCCTACCAGGCTCCTCCGTCCATTTGAAGAAGAGGATGGTATTTTTGTTTTTGTTTTTGTTTTTTTTTTTTAATTTTTTTTATTAGTTGGAGGCTAATTACTTCATAACATTTCAGTGGGTTTTGTCATACATTGATATGAATCAGCCATAGATTTACACTTATTCCCCATCCCGATCCCCCCTCCCACCTCCCTCTCCACCCGATTCCTCTGGGTCTTCCCAGTGTACCAGGCCCGAGCACTTGTCTCATGCATTCCACCTGGGCTGGTGATCTGTTTCACCATAGATAGTATACATGCTGTTCTTTTGAAACATCCCACCCTCACCTTCTCCCACAGAGTTCAAAAGTCTGTTCTGTATTTCTGTGTCTCTTTTTCTGTTTTGCATATAAGGTTATCGTTACCATCTTTCTAAATTCCATATATACGTGTTAGTATGCTGTAATGTTCTTTATCTTTCTGAGGATGGTATTTTTGAACTGAAGTCTTTATAGAGAAATGTGACTGTGGCGGTAGGATGGTGCCACCTTGTGACAGTACGCTGAACTGCAGCTTGAACATCACTGAGCTAGAAAGCGGGAGGGAAGGGCTGTGGCCTAAACCCAGAGAACTTTCAGGAAGTCTGTGTAGAAAAGGGACGCAGACTTGATGCAGGGATACTGAAGTATCTAGACAGAAAGTGCAGCCTCTTTCTATGTTGAGTGGAAAGCTCTATGTGATTTCAACAACAGGACCATTTTTATGTTTTAACAAAAGTGTGGTTTTTTTTTTAAGCTCTCTGGATAAAGAGGTATACCCTTCTATAAGCAAAAATAGATTCTTGTCATTTATAAATATAATCCACTCTAATGATAGAAAGTGAAGAGGAACTAAGGAGTCTCTTGATGAGGGTGAAGAAGAGTGAAGCAGCCAGCTTAAGACTATTAAAAAAAAAAAAAAAACAAAGATCATGGCATCTGGCCCCATTACTGCATGGCAAATAGAAGGGGAAAGGCTGGAAGCAGTGACAGATTTCCTCTTCTTGGGCTCTAAAATCACTGCGGACGGTGACTGCAGCCATGAAATCAGGAGATTTTGCTTCTTGCCACGAAAGCAATGACAAACCTAGACAGTGTGTTGAAAAGCAGAGACATTACTCTGCCAACAAAGGTCTGTTAGTCAAGGCTATGGTCTTCCCAGTGGTCACGTATGGTTGTGAGAGCTGGACCGTTAAGAAGGCTGAATGCCAAAGAATTGATGCCTTAGAACTGTGGTGCTGGAGAAGACTCCTGAAAGTCCCTTGAACAGCAAGGAGATCAAACAGTCAGTCTCAAGGGAAATCAACCCTGAATATTCATTGGAAGGGCTGATGCTGAAGCTGAAACTCCAGTATTTTGGTCATCTGATGCAAACAGCTGACTCATTGGAAAAGCCCCTGATGCTGGGAAAGATTTAGGGCAGAAGGAGAAGGGAGCGTAAGAGGATGAGATGGCTGGATGGGATCACCAATGCAATGAACATGAACTTGGGCAAACTCCAGGAGATGGTGAGGGACAGGGAGGCCTGGCGTGCTGCAATCCATGGAGTCACAAAGAGTTGGACATGACTGGGCAACTGAACAGCAACAGCAATAAATATTTTAACCTGCTTTATTACTTATTGTGAACATATTTCCATGGGAATTAATATCTACAATAATATTTTAGTTTCTTGAAAACTAAATGTCACTTTTTCTTTTATATCAACAAACTGTTGCATCACATTGTTATTGACCAGGGTTCTAGGCCTTTCCCAATCAATAAAGTTGACTAGACACCAGATATGAAATACAGGCATGGCTTTATTGGGGCCCCTACGGCTGCAGCGGGGAGTGAAAACAAACAACAGATTCCTTTGCTTGCTGCTCCCCACTCCCAGAGGTGTGGCCAGCTCATTCTTTATTTGGGAGGAGGGTAGGGATGTGTTCAGGGGTCAAGCCAGAGGGATTGCTTTGGTGTTTTGGCCTCCCCTTAGGTGGTGTTCTGCTTCATGGATCACAGCCTTGTCGTGGTGAAGGGGCTTTAGTAACTCAATGAAGCTATGAGACATGCTGTGCAATGGCACCCAAGATGGACAGGTCATACTGAAATTATGGTATGCTGTCCACAAGCATGTAGACCCCAGACCAGTTAAACCTCAAGACTGATGATGTTGATGCTTATTGATTTCACCACCAACCCATCAGAACAGTGTCCAGGAACTGATCACGCCCTCTTTTACTATAAAACTTGTCACGATCTACCCAATTTGAGAACACTTGGTTTTGAGGGCATTAGCCCACTGTGTCCCCCTTTGCCTAGCAGAGGAATAAAGCTCTCCTTTTCTACTTCACCCAAAACTCTGTCTCTGAAATTTGTTTTGACACCAGTGAACAGAGAAGCTGAGCTTTTTGTATCAGTTACTTGGTCTATTTGGATCTTTTGTCCAGAATTTGTTGCAACTGCACATGCACCCAGTTATTTTTAGTCCTATCCATTTTCTCTGTATTTTCTTGTTCGAAGCAAGGTATGCCAGGTGCAAGTTAAAGCACTGAAGCACAGGTCCCAGATCCCAGCCTGTGTCAATTTGGATGCTCCAAAATTCACTTTTCCAGTACTGATGTGCATATAACTCCTTTACCATGTTTTCTATTACAAATAATAGCGTACTTAACATTCTTGTTCATATACCTGCAGATATCTTAGTAAGCATTTTCATAAGTTCCTCAAGTGTTTTTTCAAACTAAGAAAACTATTTTTTATGAATACAACATTGAAAAAATATTATTTTGTATTTCTAACAGTGCTATATGAAAATTTCTGTTTCTACACGTTTTAGAAATAATGTGAATCATTGCTAATCTGAAAAGCAGCAAATACTCTCTCTTTTTTGTTTCCATTATAACAATTTTGCTACATGACTAGAATTCCATCCTATGGATGTGATAGAATCGATTCTCACAACTTCACGTTATTTGGAATTCAATGTTTCCTATATTCCCTATTGTCAATGTTTTGTGGATGAGATTGAACAGTGCAGAAAGGAACAGATAAGGATTCATGTGACTATTTGCACTGGTAGCTGTATGTGTCCTCTTTGAGCACAGCAACTGTCTTGTGAGAGTCTTAGAATCTACCCAACCTGGTAGATGTAGGAATATGTATGACATGAGTGTCAGTGTATCTATGCATGCATGTGTGTGCCTGCACTCACTGACAACCACACTTTCTTCTGTTTCTTTCAACCTCTTCGTGACCTTGCTACTCCTTTGCCCTCCCTTCCTAAACCCAGGCTGAGATGATAGGAAAGAAATTATCAGAATGGCAATCCTTATAACCAACTCCTATCACTATCCTAAACTATATCCTGAATGAAATTTGCTTCTCCGTTAAGTTCAGTTCAGTCACTCAGTTGTGTTCGACTTGTTGCAATCCTATGAACTGCAGCACATCAGGCTTCCCTGTCCACTCCCGGAGCTTACTCAAACTCGTGTCCATCGAAACAATGATGACATCCAACCATCTCATCCTCTGTCATCCCCTTCTCCCAGCATCAATCTTTTCCAGCATCAGAGTCATTTAAAATGAGTTAGTTCTCCCCACCAGATGGCCAAAGTATTGGAGTTTCAGCTTCAGCATCAATCCTTCCAATGGAATATTCAGGACTGATCTCCTTTAGGATTGACTGGCTTGACCGCCTTGCAGTCCAAGGGACTCTCAAGACTCTTCTCCAACACTACAGTTCTAAAGCATCAGTTCTTCAGTGCTCAGCTTTCTTTATGGTCCAACTCTCACATCCATACATGACTAATGGAAAAAACATAGCCTTGACTAGACGGACCTTTGTTGGCAAAGTAATGTCTCTGCTTTTTAATATGGTGTCTAGGTTGGTGATAGCTTTTCTTCCAAGGAGCAATTGTCTTTTAATTTCATGGCTGCAGTCACCATCTGCAGTAATTTTGGAGTGCAAGAAAATAAAGTCTATCACTGTTTTCATTGTTTCCCACTACTTGCCATGAAGTGATGGGACCAGATGCCATGATCTTAGTTTTCTGAATGTTGAGTTTTAAGCCAAATTTTTCACTCTCCTCTTTCACTTTCATTAAGAGGATCTTTAGCTCCTCTTCTTTTTCTGTCATAAGGGTGGTGTCATCTGCACATCTGAGGTTATTGGTATTTCTCCCGGCAAGTTTGATTTCAGCTTGTGCTTCATCCAGCCTGGCATTTCGCATGATGTACTCGGCATATAAATTAAATAAGCTGGGTGACAATATACAGCCTTGATGTACTCCTTTCTCAATTTGGAACCAGACTGTTGTTCCGTGTCCAGTTCTAACTGTTGCTTCTTGACCTGCATACAGATTTCTCAGGAGGCAGGTAAGGTAGTCTGGTATTCCCACCTCTTAAAGAATTTTCCACAGTTTGTTGTGATCCACATAGTCAAAGGCTTTGGCATAATCAATAAACCAGAAGTAGATGTTTTTCTGGAACTCTCTTGCTTTTTCTATGATGTTGGCAATTTGATCTCTAATTCCTCTGCCTTTGCTAAATCCAGCTTGAACAGTTGGAAGCTCACAGTTCATGTACTGTTGAAGCCTAGCTTGGCGAATTTTGAGCATTACTTTGCTAGCATGTGAGATGAGTGCAATTGTGTGGTAGTTTGAACATTCTTTGGCATTGCCTTTCTTTGGGATTGGAATGAAAAATGACCTTTTCATGGCCACTGCTGAGTTTTGTAAATTTGCCAGCATACTGAGTGCAGCACTTTCACAGCATCATCTTTTAGGATTTGAAATAGCTCAGGTGGAATCCCATCACCTCCACTAGCTTTGTTCATAGTGATGCTTCCCAAGGCCCACCTGACCTCGCACTCCAGGATGTCTGGCTCCAGGTGAGTGATCACACCATCGTGCCTATCTGGGTCATGAAGATCTTTTTCGTACAGTTCTTCTGTGTATTCTTGCCACCTCTTCTTAATATCTTCTGCTTCTGTTAGGTCCATACCATTTCTGTCCTTTATTGTGCCCATCTTTGCATGAAATGTTCCCTTGGTGTCTCTAATTTTCTTGAAGAGATCTCTAGTCTATCCCATTCTATTGTTTTCCTCTATTTCTTTGCATTGATCATCGAGGAAGGCTTTCTTATCTCTCCTTGCTATTCTTTGGAACTCTGCATTCAAATGGTTATAACTTTCCTCTTCTCCTTTGCCTTTCACTTCTCTTCTTTTCTCAGCTATTTGTAAGGCCTCCTCAGACAACCATTTTGCCTTTCTTTTTCTTGGGGATGGTCTTGATCCCTGCCTCCTGTACAATGTCACAAACCTCTGTCCATAGTTCTTCAGGCACTCTGTCTATCAGATCTAATCCCTTGAATCTATTTGTCACTTCCACTGTAAAATCATAAGGGATTTGAATTTAGGTCATACCTGCATGGTCTAGTGGTTTCCCCTACTTTCTTCAATTTAAGTCTGAATTTGGCAATAAGGAGTTCATGATCCGAGTCACAGTCAGCTCCTGGTCTTGTTTTTGCTGACTGTATAGTGCTTCTCCATCTTCGGCTGCAAAGAATATAGTCAATCTGATTTCGGTATTGACCATCTGGTGATGTCCATGTGTAGCGTCTTCACTTGTGTTGTTGGAAGAGGGTGTTTGCTATCACCAGTGAGTTCTCTTGACTAAACTCTGTTAGCCTTTGCCCTGCTTCATTCTGTACTCCAAGGCCAAATTTGCCTATTACTCCAGGTATCTCTTGACATCCTACTTTTGCATTCCAGTCCCCTATAATGAAAAGGGCATCTTTTTTGGTTGTTTATTCTAGAAGGTCTTGTAGTTCTTCATAGAACTGTTTGACTTCAGCTTCTTCAGCACTACTGGTTGGGGCATAGACTTGGATTACTGTGATATTAAATGGTTTGCCTTGGAAATGAACAGAGATCATTCTGTCGTTTTTGAGATTACATCCAAGTATGGCATTTCGGACTCTTTTGTTGACTATGATGGTTACTCCATTTCTTCTAAGGGATTCTTCCCCACGTTAGTAGATATAATGGTCATTTGAGTTAAATTCACCCATTTTAGTTCGCTGATTCCTAAAATGACGATGTTCACTCTTTCCATCTCCTGTTTGACCACTTCCAACTTGCCTTGATTCATGGACCTAACATTCCAGGTTCCTATGTAACACTGCTCTTTATAGCATCAGACTTTTCTTCCATCACCAGCTGCATCCACAACTGGATGTTGTTTTTCTTTGGCTCCATCTCTTCATTCTTTCTGGAGTTATTTCTCCACTAATCTCCAGTAGCATATTAGACACCTACCAATCTGTGGAGTTCATCTTTCAGTGTTCTATCATTTTGCCTTTTCATAGTGTTCATGGAGTCCTCAAGGCAAGAATACTGAAGTGGTTTTCCATTCCCTTCTCCAGTGGACAACATTTTGTCAGAGCTCTCCACCATGACCATCTGTCTTGGGTAGCCCTACTGTAGCATGGCTCACAGTTTCATTGAGTAAGACAAGGCTGTGGTCCAGTAATCAGTTTGGTTAGTTTTTGGTGATTGTGGTTTTCATTCTGTCCGCTCTCTGATGGATAAGGATAAGAGAGGGGGAAACTGGGTCTTTTCTGATGGTCAGAGCCATGCTCAGTAAATCTTTAATCCAATTTTCTGTTGATGGGCGGGGCTGTGTTCCCTCCCTGTTGTTTGACCTGAGGCAAAACTATGGTGGAAGTAATGAAGATAATGGTGACATCATTTTAAAATTCCCATGCATGCACTGTTGCACTCAGTGCCCCTGACCCTTCAGCAGGCCACCACTGACCCACATCTCTGCTGGAGACTCCTGGACACTCATGGCCAAGTCTAGGTCAGTCTCTTGTGGGGTCACTGCTCCTTTCTCCTGGGTCCTGGTGTGCACAAGGTTTTGTTTGTGCCATCCAAGACTGTTTCCCCAGTCCTGTGTAAGTTCTGGCAGCTCTATGGTGGGGTTAATGGCAACCTCCTCCAAAAAGGCTTAGGTTATACCCAGGTCTGCTGCACCCAGAGCCCCTGCCCCTGCAGCAGGCCACAGCTGACTCTTACCTCTGCAGGAGATATTCATACAAAGTTCTGGTTCAGTCTCTGTGGGGTCTCTTTCTCCTGGTGCACACAAGGTTTGTTTGAGCCATCTGAGTGTCTCTGGTGGGCATGGTGTTTGATTCTAAATGTGACTTCACCCCTCCTACCATCTTGCTGGGGCTTCTCCTTTGCCCTTGGATGTGGAGTATCTTTTTTTTGGTGGGATCCAACATTATCCTGTTGACAGTTGTTCAGCAGCAAGTTGTAGTTTTGGAGATCACACAGAAGAAGATGAGTACACATCCTTCTACTCCACCATCTTAATAATTTACTAAAATCTTAATAAATTTGCTTCTTACTCTGGTACAAAAGCAGATGTTGTACAATATACAATGTCATATTTTAAACAGTTTTCCTTGGCTAAAATTTCAAGCAATGAAGTTCACCCATTTTAAGAGTACTGTGTGATGATTTTTAGTAAATGCATGCAACCATCACCATAACTGAATTTTAGGTTTCTCCGTAGTTCCCCAAATTCCCATAATCCTTGAAAAGAGTAAATTCATGTACCCATACTTTGTCACAGGTGAACACTGATTTGTTTTCTGTCTCTATGGATTGCCTATTTTGAACACTTTCTATACATTGAACCCTATGCTGTTTGGTCTTTTTATGTATGAGTTTGTCCACTTTGCATAAGGGCTTCAAGGATCATATATGCTGTCCATGGACCAGTGTTTCATTGATTTCATGGCTAAATCATAATTTGCTGTATGGCTATGCCAAATTTTACTTGTTGATAGACATTTGATTTGTTTCCACTTTTTGGCTATTTGAAAAATGGTCTTATGAAGAGTTTCTACAAGCTTTTATGTTGACATGTATTTATTTCTCTTGAAAAGGAACTACAAGTGTAATTGCAGGACCTCAGCATATGAGACATTGTAATTTCAGATGATTTCATTCCATAATTGGAAATACCTTGAGGGAAAGAAAAAGAGACAGGTAAGACAGAATCTAGTGAGGTGACCCTAAAAAAGATTTTCATCCTGCTGTAGACCTATTTGTAAAATCCCTTTCAATGATGCAAAAGTGTGAGACATGTTGGGGACAATCTACACTTCATTTGAAAGACTATCATCTGTAGCTCACACTTCCCCATTGTCTGACTTGATCTCCATGGAAGACGTTTTATAATTCTAAATTTTAGGTAACTGATAGCATCAGTTTCAATGTAATCCTTGTCAATAGACAAGCAAATTAATTGTATCTTGGGTAGGAAAACCTCTGCTTCCATTTGAACAAGCCTTTCATAACTCATGATGTATAATGTGACAGAAAGATGGCTGTTGATTTTGGCAAGATAAATTTCAGTGGAAGAGTGGAGGGATTTCCTCATTAGTTTAGACATGAAGACTGAGTTGGAGGGGAGGCTAGGGGATGTGAATTGAGTATCAAGAGTTCATTGTAGATCTTTGGCTTCGTAGTGCAGAATATATATGAAAAAAGGTCAGGAACTAGAGATGTGGACAGAGGCTCACAGCATTAAATGATGTTGTAAAAATCACCATTTATAGGACACTTGAGCAGGTTGAGATCTTAATAAGAAGGATTCATTTTTTCTTAGATTAACATCTCAATGTACCACACCAGGCTTCCCACATCTTACTTCTTTGTTTCTATTCTGGATAAGCCTAAGAGTTACCCAAAGAGTGATGGAGTTTCTTCCTAATGCCTGTCAAATATATGAATGGAAGAATAGATGGATTCTTCCAGTGTGTCAAAGATATGATAAGAATTTAAGGATTTTTATCCATGAGTGTGGAACTCCTCAGGCAGATGACTGAACCTGTGTGGTGGGTGGTTGAGAGGATATAGCTCCTCAAGACTCTGCAATTGAGGCTGCAAGATGGGAGCCCTCAATTTCAGTGCTCAGAAGTAGATTTAGTCAGACAGCCATACCTTACGTCCTGGAAGGATCCATCCCTGACCTGAGCAGGTGAGTGCAGACAGGCTTGCCTTTCATCTGGGGAAAGAGACTACTGTGTGCTCAGAAGCATGTTATGGTCTAGCTGTGTGCCATTTAGAAAGACTTGAGAATGAGCAGATTCAACTCCTCTCTAATACTGAACTCAACATATATCACAGAGAGATATTCTCAACCTCTTTCCAGGGATACACAGTGTCATTGGGAGCCCCCAGATCCATACACACACACACACAACCTGGAGCCTACATACAGCCATCAGCCCTAGGAAACCTACCACCTGATGTGGCCACCACTCATTGTTTGTTAGGCTGCATGTATCGCTAGAGACTTTTGCATTAATCACCAATGAAAATGGAGATTAGCAGGTATTTGACATACTAGGGATTCTTTTAGCTAACATTACTGCCCAATTAAATATGATAATAATAACAGAATTTCTATCTTCATGCTTTTCAAATGTAATATCTCAATTATATTGAGAATTCCCAGTGTGGGTGTGCATATGGGAAATCCTACAAAGTCTAATATTGCTGGTGGAGATTTCAATTAGCACAATCTTCTCACAGGCTGATTTGTCAATATGTATTAATGAATCCAGGCACATTTGATTTTCATGCATTTGGAGTCTGTTCCTTCAATTACTCA